>NC_045621.1:20822500-25622500 GCF_009829155.1 Mustela erminea
ATACTCATTATACTCATAGCTATGAGTATAATGGGTATAATAGGGTTGTGATGGGGGTTCAGAGCAGGCTGCCCCCAAATTAGGCTTTGGCATATTGATTTTTTTTTTTTTAAGATTTTATTTATTTATCTGAGAGAGAGAGAGAGAATAGGTTGGGGCAGGGGCAGAGGGAGAAGTAGACTCCCTACAAAGCAGAGAGCCCCAGGCTCCTGGGATCATAACCTGAGCCAAAGGCGGATGCTTAACCAACTAAGCCAGGTGCCCCAGATGACAATTTCAATAGTAATTTGCAACAAATAAATTGCTCTATGCAGAACACATCCTTATTGTCAGAGGTAGGAAATTTAGGTCTGAGAAAGCTATATGAATAAGCCGTGTTATTGCTTCATTAATGTGCTAACCCCAACCCCAACTTCTTTATCTTGTCAATACTTCACAAGTTCATTGTTTGTCTAAAAGGTATAAAAGCTGCCTGTTTTGGTTACTTCTTTGAGTCTCATTTTTATAAGCTTCCATATGTATGAAATTAAATTTTTCTCCTGTTGGTCTGTCTTATGTCAGTTCAATTATTAGATCAGCCAAAGAACATAGAAGGGAAAAAGGAAGAAATTTCCTCCCCAACAGTTTCTGTTCTGCAGTCCAGAGCATGTGCTCTGGACTCGAGCACGGCATTATTTTGAAATGCAAATGTTAATCATGTTCTCTAAAAATAAACTCACTCCTGAGTTGGGAAAGAGAATCTCATTCTGCTGGACTTGATGCTAATAGAAAGTAAGATTGGAGTTGCTGGCGAACATCATGTCTTGCAAGTAAAACCATTATAGGAGAAAGCTGAGTAATCTAGGGAGAGAGAGTCCAGAGTCCAGAGTCCTGTTGAACTACTCAGTCTAGCTATGCTTGACTTTTTAGCTATAGGGTCAGTAAATTCTCTTTTCTGAAAACCTAACTTCAGTCATAGTTTCATGCCATCAAAAGAACTTAAAGTTTTATCCAGATTGCACTTATGCTAAGTTATACTTCCTAAAATACTATTTCGATTGTGTCACTTTTAGAAAATTATTGCTCTTCATTTTCTTTCAGATTACTTCATCAATCAAAGCCCTCCTGGCATGTGACTCTGTTTTTTGTTAGGGTTGATTTCTTCTGACTCTTCTTTCTCTTTTGTTTTTAAGGTGTTGTGGTTTTTTTGTTTGTTTGTTTGTTTGTTTTTGGGGGGGAGAGAGGGGGGGGAGAGAGAGCACAAGTGGGGAGAGGGGCAGAGGGAGAATTAGACTCCCCACTGAGCAGGGTGCCCGATGGACCCAGGGATCATGACCTGAGTTAAGGCAGACACTTCACCAACAGAGCCACCCAGGAGCACTTCTCTCTCTCTCTCTCTTTTTTTTTTTTTTTTAAGATTTTTTTAAAATTTATTTTTGAGAGAGAGAGAGACTCTTTTCTTTCTTATACTCTGCAACCATTTGATAGCTTTTCCTGCCTTTCTGCTTTTGTTTCCATGGTACCCTTTACCTGGAAAGCCTTTGTTACGCTGTATGAGCTGGAGCCTAACCACTGTAATAAACAATTCCAACATTTCAAGAACTCAATACAATCAAAGTTTAATGTTTGCTTATATCACAACTCTTAATAAAAGTGGTAGAGAAGTAAGCAGTTGAATACATGCAGACATTTAGGTACCCAGATCTTTCCTTTTTAGAACACCAGTGTCTTAGATTTGTGATCTTGGGGGTTGTTGAGAAAGAAGGAAAAACAAGGGGGGAGAGCAGAAAATCTAAGAGGAGACTGACTTTAGCTGTTGAGCCTGGGAGTAGCTTACATTCCTTTGACTCATGTCTCATGGGCCTTAACTAATCACATGACTCCACATGGCCTCATGTGACCCCATCAAGATTGAGAAGACTAGAAAATACTGTTTTCCTTTGTGGTCAAGTCAGGGGGGTTGAAAAAAGAAAGTTAGTGACCTTATAGCCCTGATGCTGCCATATCTACCATCTCCATCTGGTAAAATCCTCCCAATTGAATATAATTTTTTCCATATTCTCTTTGATTTGTGGAGCAGATTTTCTGTGTGTTTACCTTAGTAGGGTTCCTTACTAGGGTTCATTCAGTTTAGGTTCATTCAGTCAATCAGGAACATATGAAAGAACACATTTATTGAATTTCACAGATAGAAAGATGACTGTGACCTGCCCCTGCCCACAAGAGCTGTCCTAGGAGAGATGCAGACATAAACAGTGGTAATCTTATGTAAAGGGTGCAGTTATAAAGGTTTTTACAAATTGCTGATAAATCATACAGGAAATAAGTTTCTTGATGGTAAGGACTAGGTAATTGTTGATCTCCACGAGTACAAAGAATGTGTAGAGGGGACTCTTGCATGTACTAAACATTCAATGATTTCCTTGAGTCCAAGTGAATAAGTAAGCTAATAAAGGAAGAATGAGTGGATTCATAAGGGTTTTGAGATATACAGAGGTGGAGTATAGAGGGATCTATACATATGAGGGGAGGTTAATTTTTGTAATTAAATATAAAAATATATGCAAAAATATATACAAAAAGACCAAGTGAGAGTTTTAGATATGTACAAAAGATAAAATGCAGAAAAGTCAAAAAGTCTTAGAGAATACAGGTTTCCCCCACTATTCAAAAATAGTATATTCCTATGAACAACATAGAAGCAATAACTATTAATTTATATGCAAAAAATTTGAGCATTCCCCAACCCCAAAAATAACCTCTCTTAGGCTTTTCTGATAACTTAGAACACATCTTGCTAAAGGATGCACAAAATAAGTTATGGTAAAGTACAGATGCTCACAGACACAGTTCAGATCTCTAGCTGCTTGATGGTGAGCTGCTGTGTGGTCACTGGGGAAGGAGCCTGGGGAGCTCTCTAGCTGCATGGGGTGTGCACCTGCTCAATCACAGCTCCCTGAAAAACAAACAATCCTGTTTTAGCTTTTCCCCTTTCATCATAAAAATGAAAATCCTTTTCCAATTTCTTTCAGTTAGTGAAAACAAGTACTGATGTTAGATCTTTCGTAAGAGTCAAGCGGCATGATGCATACACAAAAAGTGGGGGAAACCTGTATGGGCGAAGTACCTCCATTCAAAGTGAAGAGGTAAATCTACATAGAGGTAAAAACCTCTTCAGAAAATTATACTTTTTATGATTTTGACTTTATCCTCAGTATACGTAGCTACGATGTTTTAACTGTGGTTGGTAGGGCGGTATAACAACTTAGGAAGTTATAAATAATCACCAGGATGTAGGGACACCAGGGTGGCTCAGTCGGTTTCTGCCTTCAGCTTGGGTCATTGATCCCAGGGTCCTGGGAATGAGCCCTACATCAGGCTCCCTGCTTAGCTGGGAGCCTGCTTCTCCCTCTGCCTCTGCCTGCCGCTCCCACTGCTTGTGCTTTCTCTCTAACAAATAAATAAAATCTTAAAAAAAAAAAAAAAAAAAAAAAAGGTCAGCAGGATGCAATGGAATGTTGGTTTTTCCTGAAAGTTCTGCGTCCTGCATGAAATTTTAAGAGAGAATGCTGAGCTCTCCTTTACCTACCAAAAGCATTTACTCAAGTGCTGTTGGGAGCCATGAGGCCCTAGGTTAAGGTTTGAGGTGATGCGGGCCTCATCCTGCTGAGGGCTGGATAGCCCTGCACATAAGCATGGTTTGTTAGTCTCTTACCTTTTCCTCTGATCCCTTATCTCTCGCAAACAGAGCGCCTTGCTAATCTGCCGCAAATATCTCTCAGGCTTGTGGGCCGGAGCAGCTCCCAGGAGGTGAATTATTCTGTACCTAGGACTATAGAGAATTTTAGATGTGTACCACAATAGACAGTTTCCTCCCTAGGCTGATGTTTGTCCAAGGCTTTCACAAGCTGAGTCTTTAAAATACACCCTGCCTCCTGCAAAGGTAATGCCTTCTTGTTCCTACTTCTCTCCTATATACATAGTTTCTTCAGATAGCTTCTCGTTTCCCATTAACCTATACCTTGTTTTCCTACAGTTCTTTACCATCTAGTTCATCCCTATAGCTCCTCTTTTTCATTAACCTATATCCTGTTTTCCTGCAGACCCCAGAATAAGTTACCAAAAAGCACATATTTGTGCTACTTCCCATGGCTTTCTGAGGGACATAATTACTCAAGAAGCAAAACCCTGTCCCCCATCGCTAGTGCCAGTCTGTACCCATTATGACTTAACTAAAATAACATGTGCTAAACAAAGAGAAATTATCTGATGAGTGCTTGTAACCCCCTGCCTCAATCAAACCGCCTATATAAGAAGCTCCAAAATCAGGATAAGATGGAAATGCCCGACTACTGACCAGAACTCACTGGTGGCTCTCCCATTCATCTCGCCGACACCACCCCTCCTTTGGGGACACCTGGACCTGCCAAGGCTGGACCCCGGCAAAGTGTGAGTGACTATTGGAGGCAGTTGAGAGACATTTTCAAAATAACCTGCTTCCATAGAAGGTTTCATGAATCAATCACTGGAAGATGAAGCCCAAATCGAGAACCACCTCCTACAAGTTCTGTCTTCCTGTATTTGTCTTCTTTTTCTGGCATAACAAATTACTAGGTTAATTAGTGGTTAATTAGAGTTAGTGGTTTAACACAGCACAGATTTATCATCTTACACTTCTAGTGGTCCAAAGACAAACAAGTTTCACTGGACTAACGTCAAGGGTGTTGGCAGGCATGGGTTTCCACTGGAGCCTCTAGGAAGGAATCTCTTTCCTTGGCTGTTTCATCCTTTGGAGATTACCTTCATTTCTTGGTTCGAGGCCTCTTCAACCACTCCACTCTGATTCTGTCTTCACATCTACTAATGATTGATCCTCCTTCTTCCTTCTTATAAGGAAGGACCTTTGTGATTACACTGGGCTCACCTGGAATCCAGAATCCACTGTTCTTAATCATTTGTTGCAAGGTCCCATTTTACCACATCTATTAACATATGCACACGTTCTGAGAATTACGACAGAAACATCTTTTTTTTTTTTTACACGACAGGAACATCTTTGGGAAGCCATTATTCAGCCTACTGCATTCCCTCCATATGTAATTTTTAAATTAGGAGGATTAATTTACATTTGTGAAGAGTAAATGAGAAATGCATGTGAATAAAACCTTTATCATAGCATCTGATGCTATGGTAAGCAATAGCAAAGAAATGGTAGCAATTATACTTCTAAAGATTCTTTTTTAATAAAACTCTGATGAGTGCAGCATTGTCTTGTCTCATCCACTGGCACGTTTGTCTTGGACAGGATAAATGTTCAATGAATACTTACTGCATAAGTGAATAAATGCTGAATACCCACAGTGGGTGCCTGTCAACTTTTCCTTCTATTCCATAATCATGTGAGCCTATTTCTCATTGATGTAGATGGATGTACTCCTGTTTCTTTTTCTCAGGAGAAACTGCTTAATATATATGAAAATTTAGAATTCTGTTAAATCCTGATGGTACTTGTCTCGTTCATTTTCAGTGGGAACTCAGTGAGCTGGCCAGGATAGAAATATGCCCTCTTGAGGCTCCTGGGTGGCTCAGTGGGTTAAAGCCTCTGCCTTCGGCTCAGGTCATGATCCTAGGGTCCTGGGATGGAGCCCCACATCCGGCTCTCTGCTCAGCAGGGAGCCTGCTTCCTCCTCTCTCCCTCTCTCTGCCTGCTTGTGATCTCTCTTTGTTAAATAAGTAAATAAAATCTTAAAAAAAAAAAAGTGCCCTCTTATTTCGTGCTCCACACTTGTATGATCTTTCTTTTGACTTGAATCGAGAGTAAAACAACAATTACAGCTGTAAAAAGAAAATAATGCAGATTTTTGTTCCTGACTATGAAGCTAGAGAATTCTTGTTTTGAAAACCACCAGAATGATAAAGATCCAATAATTAGGGGTAGGTAATGCATTTTCCTGAAACGTAGTTCTAGGAGGTGGATGCTTGTGAATAAACCCATTCATGCCTCATTCAGTTTCCTGCTCCATCCAGAATCATTGCAATTATACCAGTGTTCTAATTCTATTTTTTTTTTCTTCACCAGTGGCCACATTCTTGATTTTAGCAAGAAAGTGACATTAAATATGACAGCTTTAAAATGTGTAAACTTATAAATGAGGGAACACAGTCATGTATTGGTTAGCAATTTAGCCTGAAGGGAGGTTCCATGTCGTTCATGGCTCTTAAGTCTCTCTCAAGTGGGAAAAAGAGGAGGCTGGAGGGGTAGGGGCTTATTTTCTTGTTCCTTCCCTTGCCCACCCAGGACTAAAATACACGCTCATCAGCAGGCTGTGATTCAGCACTATCTCCGCTACTCCTCCCCCTCCTGTTTTTCTTTCTTATCTTTCCCACGAGTCTGGAGGAGTGAATTCTCAATGTGTACAGTATTTCTTGGCTAACGTAAAAAGATATATGAGATCACAAAATAGAGCAGCAGATGGTTTTACATTTTGTGGCTCATGTCTGCCTTTCAGGTAGAGAGAAGAGCAGGAACAAAGCCTGGAGGGCAGGAGAACAGCTTGAAGATGTGGCTTGTTGGGAAGTCAGTGTAACTGAGGGTGTGGGAGGGCAGTGGGAGGTGTGCCGAGGGGGCAGCGGTCTGTGGCCAAGTCAGGCAGGGCATTGGAACGGGGATAAGGATTTGAGATTTGATTTTAGCATCAAAAAGAGGCCAGGGAGGGATTTGAAGCAGGGGAGTGGAATGATGGGTTTACATTTGTAGTGAAGGGATCGGTGAGTGGATCTGTGGATCCCTGTTATGGGGTTACTGTGCTCTTGTAGGTGAGAGACGATGGCCGCCCGGAAGGAAATAAATGGATTCTCTCTCTCTCTTTCTCTCTCTCTCTCTCTCTCTATATATATATATATATATATATACATATATATATATATTAGAGATAGAGTTGACAAGGTTTGCAAACTATCTTAGTCCGTTCAGTCTGCCGTAACAGAATACCATGGACCGGGTAGCTTATAAACAACAGAAATGTATTTCTCACACTTCTGGAAGTTAGAAGTCCAAGAGGGGAGTGCCAGGACAGTCACTGAAGTCTCTCTTCCAGGTTACAGACTTTTTGTTTTTTCCTCATGCGGTGGAAGGGACGAGAGATCCTTCTGGACTCTCTTATGACCCTTATGACCAAAGCACTTCCCAAAGGCCCCATCTCCTAATACCATCCCTTTGGGTTGGGATTTCAATATATGAATTTGTGGAGGGAGGAGGCCACAAACATTCAGACCACAGCATTAGTAGATTAGATGTGGAAGCAACATCTCACTGGAATATTGATAGAAGATAATAGCTCATTAAGTGGTTGGAAATATGGTCACTTTACAATCATGAAATAGCCATGAGATAGTTTATGGAAAATTCTGTCTTTCTTGTCATGTCTACCTTGAACTGTTAAGATTTTCTCTGGTGTGGATTCTAAGTCTGTAAGACTGGTTCCGTGAGTCATTCTACTCTTAAAAAACATGTGACATTATTCAAATGATAGTTATTGGGATTAGTATTCTCTTTACACAGGAAAGATTCATTCTCTTGTGTTGTAAACTCCCCACTGATTTACTGCAGGACTGGAAGCTGTAAGGGGTGAAGTAAGGAGGAAACAGGGGAGAGAGAGAACAGATGATCTGGAGGCCATGAGTCAGGCCTACAGAAGTGCCTCTTTTTCATTAAGTTTTAGAGTCTTTACCTGAAGAGTGGGCCACTTCTGTGGGCCAAGAGGATTCAGGAGGATTTGGGCTTCAGTGTTTTTGTTGCTGTTGTTGTTTTTAAGACTTACCCATTTATTTGAGAGAGGGAGAGAGCAGGGGGATGGACAGTGGGAGAGAATCTTTCCGACTCCCCACTGAGCCCAGAGCTCTGTGCAAGGCTCATTCCCAGGACCCATGAGACCATGATGTGAGCTGAAACCAAGAATCCAATGCTCAACCAACGGAGCCACCCAGGCTCTCCCGGATGCAGTATTTTTGAGTGCATCAAACCAAAGTTCTTATCTCATGCTTCAGAGTCTCAGTCCTTTCTAATCAGGGAATAGTTAGATTTACCAGGACTGAGTATATAATCTCCTCTGTACCTCTGACACCCTTATAATGAAGTCCTGGGCCTCATTCTCAATATTATCCTTTGGTGTAAGAATGCTTAATATATTCCAAAATTTTTCTTCTTAATTTCTCTATGTATATTAAAAGATCTTTCACAAACTCAACAAACATTGGTGAATGAAAAAATGTTCAATAAAGTAAGGATTGATACTATCCCATCTCAGTCCCCAAACCAGTATATTGATTACTGGGAAGAACTAGAGGTATTTCATTTCATTTCAAAAAGAAGACATGAAGGGGTGTCTGGGTGGCTGAGTCAGTTAGGTGCTAGACTCTTGATTTCTGCTCAGGTCATGATCTCAGGGTGATGGGGTTGAACCCTGTTTTGAACCCTGAGTGGCTCCACATTCAGTGCTTAGTGTGCTTGAAATTCTCTCCCTCCTCCCCTTGCGCCCCCCGCCCCCCCGCACTGCTCATGTGTACACATGCATGCTCTCTCTCTCTCCCTCTCTTTCTGTCAAATAAATACATAAAATCCTGGTGGGGGGGGGAAGACCAGAAAGCATTCAAATAGGATATGTGTGGGCAGGGCCCTTGTTTTATCTCTAATGAGGAAACCTGGATAAACAAACAAGCAAAAAAGCAAATGTATTTGTGTTTAGAGCTTTTGAAGAACCCTGGATGTAAGACTGAGTAAACTGAACTTGAGAAAGGGGTGAGCCACAGAGAACATGGGTGGCTTGCATCAGAGAGACTTGCAGCCGTTTCCAGCCCCAGGGGGGAATTGCCTTGGAAGACGGTGAGCAGAGAAGTCTACTAGGGCACGGGGAAGCCAACTGAACTGTTGGTGGCTATGATGAGGGAGCAGGAGGCTGGCTGAGGACAAAGCAAAAGCTGGCGCCCTGCACCCCCCCCCTTCATCCGCTCCCCTCCATATATGTAGCATTCCTCAGGCACCCCTGACTGCCATAAAATGATAAATAGTTAACTTGCTGAGATCACAATCCTGCAAGACGGGAGTCTCCCTTGGTTTGCAAATGTCCTTGAGATTACAACAAAGAAGTTACCTTATCAATAGCCCAATTTCCAAAGACACAGAACTCAGTTCCTCAAGCCTAATGTCACCCTCCCCTCCATAAAAAACCGAAGGAGGCGGAGGTAGAAGGAAAAGTAAATAAAGTTAAATTTCTTCTAAACCTAAATCTCATTAACAAGGATGCTTGATAGCAGGAATGTAACATTCCACCAGACTTCCAATTGTCTTTACTTGATAGCAACTAAGGCTTCAATATCCTGATAGTATTCTTTGCCCCAATAGCCCTTCTGAACACCCCTTTGTCCTCACCTACCCAACTCCTGTGTATATAACCAACCACTCCTCACAACCCGGGGCAGCCGCATCTCCGCCTGCCCACGGGCCCTGTCCCCGTGCTCTAATAAATCACCTTTTGCACCAACGACGTCTTAAGAATTCTTTCCTTACTCGTCGGCTCCGAACCTCCTCACCCCACCGAACCTGACTTAGGTTCTGGGACTTCATCAGCTATACACAAGCTGGTATAGAGCACTGGAATCTGTAGGAGCCCAGACTCGGAGCTAATCATTCCTGTCCGGTTTGCCAATACGGACTTCTGTTAAGTAAGCAGCTGTACCCACTGGCTGCACAACCAGATTAACATTTCTAAGATGCATTTTAGAATACAACCAGAAGGTGGCAATAGAGTAACATAAATCGAAAGAGTAGAGCCATTTTAAAGTAGTTCAATGTTGTCTTTGTCCTTCAATATGCTTATATTGACTACTTCTCAGGCTTTGTCTCAAAATTCCTGCTTGTTACGCAAGTGGATGGAGATGCATTCTTAAAAAAAAAAAAAAGAGAGAGAGAGGGAGAAAAGAAAGTCAGTAACAACAAAACCTTACGTAGTATCCGCATTCTCTTGTTCTGTGCAAAAGACCCTTTCTTAGCCAGGCGCGTTTTCATTTCAAAAAGTTTGTGAGAACACACAAGGGAAGACAGTGGAGAAAGCACACTGGAGAGTGATCAAGAGTCTTGCATGTAATTTTCACTTTACTTTCGGAGGTGTAATGTAACATAATCGTTATATACTTGGGCTTGCCAAAAGATTTGGGTTCCATCCTGATTTTACCATCTACAGGCTCTGTAATTATGGGCAAGTTTTTCTTTCTGAAACTTAATTTTCTCTTCTGTAAAGCAGGAGTAATAAGAGCTGTTATCTCTTGGTGATATTGGAAGGATTAGAGGAAATAACGTTTAGCTCAGCATCTGGCATGTGATAGGAAGCTAAAAAATACAAGCTTTTATTCTTCCTGCTATATTTGGATGGAAGAAATTTCCTTCATATGGTTGACTCTTGAGCAACACAGGTTTGGACTGCATAGGTCCACCTACATGTGGATTTTTCCCAAAAAATACAGTGCAGTGCTACAAGTGTATTTTCCTTATGATTTTCTTAATATCTCCTTTTATCTAGCTTACTTTATTATAAAAATACAGTAGATAATACATATAACATTATGTGTTAATCAACTATTTTGTTAGTGGTAAGTCTTCTAGTCAATAGGAATCTACTAATTTAGTATGGGGGAGTCAAAATTATCTGAAGATTTTTTACTGTATGGGGGGTGGGTCAGTGCCTCAAAGTTCCACATTATTCAAGGGTCAACTGTAGTTTTGAAAAAAATACTAACCATTAGATTGTATCGGACGTTTCTTTGTTGCTTATTAAGTATGTAATTGAAACAAAATAAAAGAAATAAAAATTTCCAGAAACAGGTTGCATGTTTCTCTTTATGGTGGACATTAACTATTCCCATTATGTCAGAACTAGGTAGAGTCTGGTGTTTTATTTAGAGTGTCTTTCTTTCTTCGCCAGATATATTATCCTTAACAGTGTGCATTCAATCTTCTCTAACCAGTTTGTCAAGTAAATGCAGGCTCATTTCCACTCACTGATGATGTGATTATAGCTTTCTAGAGCAGGGCTGTGTAAAGTGATCTTATTTGTGTCAGTGATGGTAGTAAAAATACCAATAAACCCACATCTTTCCATTGCTGGACCTGAGCTATCTGGTGCTCTATAGGAAGAGGTTAAGTTTTGCATTTAAATTTGCATAAAATAACAAACCAGATTCAGATCAGCAGTGTGGCTCCCGCCTATAACTTGAAAGAGAGAGACAGAGAGAAAGGCAGAAAGACAGAGACAGAGACGCAGAGAAAAACCATTAAAGATGACTTGCCATCATAGAAGTCTTGTGAGTCTGTAGAGAGAAATCAACACCGCTATTGATAATTTCTTTCATGATAGAGGGTCAGTGAACTTTAGTATATAAGAATTATCCAGTCACTCTCTTTATAGACATAGCGTTACCTGTATCCTGTTGTTTTCTCCTCTCTTTGAAATCCAGACAGTACCAATAATTGATGCTAAGTGCTTTCTATTTAAATACTGAAGTTCAACCAAGCCAGAGTGATCTTTGGCTGTACGTTAGTGATATTGGAGGGTTTTAAAAATGCCAGGGTCTTATCCAGATTTCTTCACTAGAATTTCTGCAGGCAGGAATATAAGTTATTTTTTTTTAAATGTTTCTAGGTGATTCTAATATGCATTTAGGATTGAGAGTTACTTAACTAAGTACTATTAGTGAGGTTGTATTTGTGAAACTAGCATTTCTAGCTTGGAACTTTTATTAATTCTCATCCCATTTTCTCTAGCCTTTGCACAAATGGTTCCATTTTCCTCAGATTTCCCTCCTGAACCTTTCGGCAGAGCTATCCTACTTAACCAAATCTTGTTCATCTGATGGGATTTCCTCAGTTTCCCTCCTCTCTATTCTCCCCTGGGCCTCTGCTTCGCGGATCCGGTTCTCTTCCCTTGTCTCGAAGACAGACATGTCCTTTTTACTCCTCCAGTGCTTTCTCCTCAACTTCAAACTCTCCTACTTCCTTCAGGACCATGCTCCTTGAGTGCTCACCTTGGGTTTTAAATTTTCAGTTCAAGCTCGACAAACTTTTGAGTGTCCCCTGTGTGCCAGGAGCGGGGGCTATAAAGGAGAACAAGAAAGTCAAGGAGTGCAGTCAAGAAGGGGAGACAAAAATACAGACCTAATCATTCTGTGGTGTGATTTGGACAACAAGGGAAACATGCAAAAAGCGAAATAGCAAAAAGGAAGGTGATGGCCAATTTTTCTGTACCTAATCCCTTCTGTGCTGGGAAACAGTTAGTTTTGCATGTTTTACATGGCAATGATTTTCCCTTGATTTTTAAATTAATGGTCCTTTTCTTCCATGTCTTTTCTTTCATTTTCAAGTTTCTTAAAAGTGTAACTTAATTTTATGTCTTTAATTTCTTAACCTTCTTCTTCTAGCATCCATTTTTCCTGCTAACATTTTCTGGCTCACCAGCAGCCTTCTTTTTTTTTTTATTTTATTTATTTATTTGACAGAGAGAGATCACAAGCAGGCAGAGAGGCAGGCAGAGAGAGAGAGAAGGAAGCAGACTCCCAGCTGAGCAGAGAGCCTGATGCGGGGCTCGATCCCAGGACCCTGGGATCATGACCTGAGCCGAAGGCAGCGGCTTAACCCACTGAGCCACCCAGGCGCCCCTCACCAGCAGCCTTCTTATTGGTAAGCTGCCTTCTCAACAGTACCACACACATTGAAACTTTCACTTTTGGTGGCTTCTGTGACATTACGTTCACTCCATTCTCCTTCCTGACCTCTGAAAGGTCTTTATCTGCTTCTTATTTAGGTTCTTCTTTTTCCTTTCACCCACGGAATAGGTGCTCTTAAATCTTCTGGCCTAAAACTTCTAACGTGGATGCTTGGGTAACTCAGTCAGCAGAGCATACGACTCTTGATCTTGGAGTCATGAATTTGAGCCCCATGTTGGGGGTAGAGCTTAAAAAAGAAAATCTTAGGGGCGCCTGGGTGGCTCAGTGGGTTAAAGCCTCTGCCTTCGGCTCAGGTCATGATCCCAGGGTCCTGGGATCGAGCCCCGCATTGGGCTCTCTGCTCAGCAGGGAGCCTGCTTCCTCCTCTCCCTCTGCCTGCTTCTCTGCCTGCTTGTGATCTCTGTCTGTCAAATAAATAAATAAAATCTTTAAAAAAAAAAAAAAAAAGAAAATCTTAAAAAAACAAAAACAAGTTCTGTCTTTTTTCTGTGCATTCCTTTCCTTGAAGTTCTGATCTAAAATTTGGATTTCTAGTCTAATAAACCATTAACACATTGAAGGTGAAAAACAGTATCTTACTATGTTTTAATTCCTAGAGCTAAGTATATTTAAAAACATCTAATAAGTTTTAGATCAATTCAGTTGGACACACTCCCAAGATTCAGTTCTTTCTTTTATTTATTTATTTTTTTTAAGATTTTATTTATTCATTTGACACAGAGAGAGATCACAAGTAGGCAGAGAGGCAGGCAGAGAGAAGGGGAAGCAGGCTCCCTGCTGAGCAGAGAGCCATATGCCAGGCTCAGTCCCAGGACCCTGAGATCATGACCTGAGCCAAAGGCAGAGGCTTAAACCACTGGGCCACCCAGGCACCCCCGGTTCCTTATTTCTAATTGTCTGGTGGTTACTTCTGCATGCTCTGAAAAATTTATTTTGCCCTAAAGTGATCCTTTAATTTATTCCCCTAAATTAATCTGTTCACCTTTCGAAGACATATGGACAGAATGATCACCAGGGACCATGGATACTAGGCACAAGGGATACAGGCATTGTTGAATGAAGATGACGTGCTCTCCTTTCTCATAAAGATTACCCTGTAAGGGGATTCCTGATTTATTACAATACTGTTAACCATTTTTTAGATATCTAAGCCTAAAAGGTTAAGCTAATAACTGATTTATTCTCATTCATTTGATCAAGACTTTAATACTTTTGCCTTCCCAATGGTTCTAGTATTGCTGGTACTCTGAATTGCTTTTCAACGTCTTCTTGTTCTGAAAATATTCCTAGAGCCCCCCTCGGAGCATTTTATGTTTGAATACCTTCAGTGGTTTTCATTTTACTTCTCTACTCAAATACTTTCAGTGGGTTTAAAACCAATAGGCCAATATGCAGGGTCTTCTTTAGTAAGGCCCTGCCTCCCTCACCAGCATTTTCTTGTGCTGCTGTCTTTCGGTTCACATCTGTTCCAATCAGACTGGTCTCTTTGCAGCTCCCTGGGTATACACTTCACTTTTTTTTTTTTTTTTTTTAAAAACCCTGGGCCCTTGTTCTTTTTTTTTTTTTTTTCTTATTTCCTCTTAAGCAGTTTATTCTTTTTATTTTACTTTATTTTTTAATTTAAATTCAATTAATTAACACATAATGTATTTTTAGTTTCAGAGGTGGAAGTCATTGATTCGTCAGCTGTTTATAACACCCAGTGCTCATTACTTTATGGGTCTCCTTAATGTCCATCACCCAGTTATCCCTTCCCCTACCCCTGTCCCCTCCAGCAACCCTGTTTGTTTCCTGTGATTAAGAGTCTCTTATGGTTTTTCTCCCCCTCTGGCTTCATCTTGTTTTATTTGTTCCTCTCTTCCCTATGATCCTCTGCTTTGTTTCTTAAATTTCACGTATGAGTGAGATCATATAATAATTAATTTCTTTGATTGTCTTCTTCCACTTAGCAGAATGCCCTCTAGTTTTATCCACATTATTGCAAATGGTAAGATACCAATTTTTTGGTGGCTGAGTAGTATTCCATTGTGTGTGCATCTTCTTTATCCATTCATCTGTCGATGGACACCATAGTTTACCATAGTTTGGCTACTGTGGACGTTGCTGCTACAAACACTGGGGTGCAGGTATCTGGGCCCTTGTTCTTGCTATGTGTTCTGTGAGGTGTGGCCTCCTCTCCTTTTCTTATTTATTGGAACCCAAGCCACTCAGTTCAGCTCCAATGCTTCCTTCTTTTTGATCCCCTTTGCCTCTGTACAGCATAATCTCCTCTACTTGGAAATTGCTATAAGGATTGCTGTTGTTGTTGTTGTTTCTTCCCTAGAACCTTGTGGTCACCCCCTATTGCATCCAAAATATATTATCTGTACTTATTTTTCTGGTAGCAATAGGAATATATAAGACCAATAGCTCCAGTTCAAGTATTTTCTACAGAACATGTCCTTTTATTGCTCAAGCTCATCAAGTTAGTTCATATTATTCGGTATTTCTATACTTTTTAGTAAGAAGAATAAAGTAAAGAGTGTACATTGCTCATGAAGAAACTGAGTCACAATAATGCAGTATATGTGTTATTTTAATAATATGAATTCATAAATTTAGAAAGAATTACATTGTGGTCTTGTAGTATTCCACGTAGTCAATTACCGGTATTTTTAAACGAGATTTTATTTATTTATTTGTTAGAGAGAGACACAGCGAGAGAGGGAACACAAGCAGGGGAAGAGAGAGAGGGGGAAGCAAGATTCCCACTGAGCAGGGAGCCCAATGCACAGCTCTGTCCCAGGACCCTGGGATCATGACCTGAGGCCCAGGCAGACGTTTAATGGCTGAGCCACCCAGGGGTCCCCATTAGTGATATTTTTAGCTTACTTATTATTGCCATTTGAAATTAGTAGGTGTTAAGAATCCAGCACGTACACTGAAGTGTTCAGGAATGGAGGAGTATATCTGCAGCTTGGTCCCTTCTGTGCATTCGTGGGAGAGAATGATGAAGTAAATGTAGAAAAATGTTGACAAGTATAAATATAGTGAAATATACATGGGAGTTCTTTGTACAATTTTTGCAACTTTCCTGTAGGCTTGAAATTGTTTCATAATAAATTTAAAAAATCAATCTGGGATATTAAATATCTTTCCTCTAGTTCTTTGTGTTGAGGATAACGTCCAAATAAATTCCCTTGAATGTCAATGAATACCATTTAAAAATCTTTTTTAAAAAAGATTTATTTATTTGGGAGAAAAAGAGAGAGAGAGAGAGTGCATATGCATGGACAAGAAGGGGGAGAAGAAAAGGGAGAGGGAGACTCCTTCCTGAGCAAGGAGCCTGGTGTAGGGCTTGATCCCAGGACCCTGCGATCATGACCTGAGCTGAAGGCAGATGGTTAACCAACTGAGCTAACCAGGTACCTGAAAAATTTTACAACTTTTAACTCTTAAAATTTCTTTTAAAGTTCCTTAAAACCCAAACAAATTCTAACTCAAAAGAGCAATAAAACACATTTCTTTTATATTTAAAGATAACTTGGGTGGCTATTATATTTTTTGTATCATAAATAAACAACAAATATTTTTCAGTAAATAGTGACCACCTGCTTTGTGCTAGGTACTGTTCAAGGTGCAGAAAACAGTCCCTGCTCTTAGGAAGCTTAAATTCTTCTGGAGGAGGCAGGTGCTGAGAGAATTAATAAACAAATGATGATGTATCTGAAGATGGTAAGATTTAAAGGGATAAATGAAGCAAAACAAAAAGGATAAGTGGTCAAGGTGGTGGTGGTTGATAGGGCTCATCTGAGCAGATTCAGGGGAAGTAAGGTAGTGAGCCGAGAATGTAATCAGTGAAGAGCTGTCTATGTAGGGGAATAACAAATGTCAAGACCCTATGTGCTTATTCAGGAAACATGGTAAGAATGTACAGAATGTAATTCACCAACGTTGAGGTTTGGCCATATGAGTACAATAGACAACAAAAGGGGGGTGGAAAGTGAACAGGTCTACAGGGGTGTAATTATAATGCGGACTGGAATAGCAAGAAAAGAATGTGAAAAAAAAGGAAAAAGGAAAATGATTAAGGGATGAAGAGGGACATAGACAATGTAAGACCTTATAAGATATTGTAAGGTCATCTTCTTTTATTCCAAGTTAGCTGGAAATGAATTGGAGAGCTTTAAGCAGGGGGGTAAGATCATTTCACTTACATTAAAAAACAAAAAGATAATTGTGACTATGTTGTGGAGAACAGATTATAAGATGGGTAAGAATGGAAGTTGGTAAAAGAATTCAAAGACTGTTGCTATAATCCATTTGAGTTATGATAACTTGAAAATCAAGGTGCTAGCTTTAAAGGTGGTGTGGAAAGAGGTCAGAATTTGCATCTATTCTGAAGATAGAATTGGCAAGATTTGTTAATAGACTGGATAGGACAAGTGAGAGAAAAAGACCAATGAGGGGTGACTCCAGGGTTTTCCACTGGGGAATACTGTGTGAGGAAGAGGCTTTGGAGGGGAAAATCAGAATTTTATTTTTGGGTATGTCATGTTTGAGGTTACTCTGAAATATCCACATGAAGAGGTTAACCAGAACTTAGATAGATAAGCCTGGAGTTCAGGGGAGAGAACTAGCCTGGAGAACCAGTTTGGGAATTATTAGCATATAGATGGTATTTAAAGCTTATAGACTGGATGGGATCCCCTAGGAAGTGAGTGAAGAAAAACCAAAGATTAAGTTTATGAGAACATGTGAACTTTCAGGAGATAGAAGGAAAACCACCAGCGTGCAGAGTCCTGAAGTAAGTCTTTCCAGGAGGAGTAGTAATCAATTTTGTCAGATGCAACTGATCTATCAGTTAAATTGAGAACTGAAAATTCAATTATGAAGTGAGGGTAAATAATTTCTTTGATCAGAGCAGTTTTAGTGAGGTGGTGGCAGTAAAAGCATAGTGGGTTCCGAAGAGAGAATTAAAGGTGAGAAATTAAAGACAATGAGTGGAAGCAATGCTTTATAAGTCCTCTGTAAAGGGCAGCAGAGAATGGGGGAAGACCTGGAGAGGAGAGTGGGATCAAGAGGTTTTTAGAACATGGGAGATATTACAAGTGTATATATTGATGGAAATGATCAAGTGGAAAGTGAATATTAATAATGCCAGTTGCGGAGGGATTGAAGAAGCTATGTCCTTGAGGAGGCAAGAGGAGATAGAATCCATGTAGGAGTGAATAAGGGGCCACAGCCAGCTTTTCCATAGTAACTGGAGAGAAGGCAGAGTGTATGGGCACAGATGCATGCAGGCTGGTAAAATGGTGGGGAGAGCTTATGGAAGCTCTCTTCTGGTTTATTCTATTCTGTCAGTGAAATAGGAAGCACGGGCATCCTCTAAGCATGAGATGAGATAGGAAGTGTTCCAGATTTGAGAGGAGAGGAAAAAGTGTGAAATAATCATTTAGAAGAGTGAGAAAGTAAACGTCTGAGGGGAATGTAATAGTTTTGCTAAACCAAGGTCATGTAAGGGATGAATTTAAATTGAGCCCAGTCACCACGCTTTTTTCCCCAGCCGCTCTCAACTGTGCAAGGTGTTACTGTGCAAGGCGTTACAAGGAAGGCTGCGCGATGTATTTCACCAAGGTTGAGGTTTGGCCATGTGAGTACAATAGACAACAAAAAAGGGGCAGAAATTGAAGAGGTCTGCAGGGGTGTAATTATAATTATAAATCATGGAGGGACACCTGAGTGGCTCTGTTGGTTGAGTGTCATGATCTCAGGGTCCTGGGGTTGAGCCCCAGGTTGGACTCTACGCTCAGTGGGGAGTTTGCTTGAAGATGCTCTCTGCTCCTCCTTCCCTGCCCCTCCCTCTGCCCTTGCTCGTGTGTGTGTGTGTGTGTGTGTGTGTGTGTGTGCATGTGGCTTTAAAATAAATAAATCTTTAAAAAAATTACAGATCATGGAAGCTGAACCAGATAAAGTGTGAAGTGAGGACATGAAAGGATGAGAGACCATGGAAAATCAAATGGAAATATGATCTATGGATTGCAGAGTTGTGAGGGTCAAACTACCAATGAGGGTGAGGTAGAAAGTTAAGGAGTGCTAGAAAGTTGGAATTTGAGATTGTGGAGGGTGTATAAGTGATTGGTAATAGCAATGTCTGAGGGCATGACCATGTGAGTAGGTGGCTGAGACAGGGTTAGAGGACAAGATCTTTGGCTTGGAAAGGACCATGATACTGTGAGGTCAAAATGTTAGAAGGATCATTTGGATGGATATATGAATCCTCAACACTTGTAAGAGGAAGTGACCTAGGTATCTGTAGATGACTCCACCAAGGAGAGACAGCAGCTGATGTAGCTTGATAGAAGAATTTTAAAGCTGGAGTGTTCTAGGGTAGAGAGAGAATGTTCTGGAAGTGGCTCACCTCATCTCTAGACCTTTCAGGGTGGAAAGAAAATAGGTACTATTTGCAGGGAAATAGAGTTCTCAGGGGAAGGTTAAATTTCGGTTACAGCAAGAAGATGAAGGGAGCTTAGAGATTGAGGATATACTTTCTCACCGCCCCCACCCCCCAAACTGTTCAAAGCATTTTCTTTTAAGAGATTAACAGTTGTTCATTCTGCCACAAACTATTTTAAGAATGTTGCTGTCCATCATTGCTACATTATCTTCAGATGAAATATTTGTGAGGTAACCTGTATTTTCCTTACAAAGCACAGAGTTTTGGCAATAGAAAGTTTAGCTGAATCCGCTAATAAACTGTAATGTAAGACATTGAACCAATTGATCTAGAAAGCTTATATAAGGATAAGATTTTTTTTTTTTAGCTAGTCAGATGTTCTGAGCATAATTATCTGAATAGATAAAGAACTGTATTACTTAAAATAAGACAGAAATAATAGGATCACGTCTGAAAAATAGTTGCCTCATCTAAAAAATTTTTTTCTACCAAATGAGGATAAACATTTATAATTACATGGACTGACTTTCAAAGGAGACATCTGAAAAATGATGACTTCATTTGGATTTTAAACTCAATTTGATACACATAACAAGATGGACCTCAAGGAAATTATTCTGAGTGAAAAGAGCCAATCTTGTATGATTCCATTTTTATGACATTCTTGAAATAACACAATTATAGAGATTGAGGATTGGAAATATAGGGGGACAAATGTGTGGTTATAAAGGAGTAGCAAGAGGAAGTTTTGTGGTTATGAAATAGTTTTCTATTTTGTTCATGGTGGTAGTTACATAAAGCTACACGTGTGATAAAACTGCATAAAGCCACACGCACACACACACACACACACGTATAACAGGGGACATCTGAATATGCTCTGTGGAATGCACTAATGTCAATTTCCTGGTTTTGTTATCGTATAGTATGTAGACAAGATGTCAATATTGGGGGAGAAAGAATGAAAGATTCATGACACTTCCTGTATATTTATTTGCAACTTAAGGTGAATCCACAAAAATAAATAATTTACAAAAGTCCTGGTAGGTCTCCAAAGAAACACACACACCCCCCCCCCCCCAAAATATCATAGGAAACAGTGGTTGCATAACTTAGAAATGAATAATGATTTGTAAAAGAAGAATAGTATCCAATTGAAAAGAAACACAAAGAACTCCTTTCTATTTTCATGCCTTGTTTAACACCAACAATTGACTGGTATTCCAATTGACTTCCCAACGATTAACAGACTAGGAAACTGCTTTTAATACTTTGCACATATTTAGGGCGCCTGGGTGGCTCAGTTGGTTAAGCGACTGCCTTCGGCTCAGGTCATGATCCCGGAGTCCCGGGATCGAGTTCCGCATCGGGCTCCCAGCTCCATGGGGAGTCTGCTTCTCCCTCTGACCTTCTCCCCTCTCATGCTCTCTCTCTCACTCTCTCTCTCAAATAAATAAATTAAAAATCTTTAAAAAAAAATACTTTGCACATATTTGTCTTATTAGGTCATCATTATCTAGCTCCCCCCTCTACATTCTAGATATAATTTTCCTTGGGAGTGGGTTCCATAAACTCTATTGTGTTTACCCGAAGAATTGTTTATGCTTCCTTTTAGTAGGGGATGATAGCGCTGTAGTCCATCGTTTTCCTTTTGCCTTGACTCTATGGACGTCCAGAGCTAATATGTAAGAAATACAAAAAGATTTACATAAAAGAGCAAAAAGAGTTATTTTCATACATGAGTAAATAAGATAAATATATTCTTTTTTTTTTGGATAAATATATTCTTTTAAGATTTTATTTATTTATTGGAGAGAAAGCGAGTGAGCTGGGGGAGGAGCAGAAGCAGAGGGAGATGGGAGAGGGAGATGCTGATCCCAGCGGAATCAGCACTGAGCATGGGGCTGGGCTTGGGGCTGTAACTCATGACCTCCAGATCATGACCCTGAGGTCATGGCCCGAGCAGAAACCGAAACTCAACCGACTAAGCCTCTCAAGCACCCCATTAAGATAACTATTTTTTAAATGTCCTTAGAAGTAAGTAAGGAGTACTCTTTCACTTAATCGGACTTCTGTTCATCTGTGTCCCTCTCTGTTTTAGTTTTCCAGTTTTTTTAATTGTACTTTGTTACCACCTCTCGTGCACAAACAGCCTGCCTCCCTGCTCAACCCTCTTTCAACTACCACAGTACCTCTTTTTAGAATAATTTCTGTCTCCTTTGTTTCTCTAATCACCTAGAGGAGAAATGAGAAAGATATCTACAGCAAGTCTTAGGAAAGAACCCAGATTTTTCTAAGGTAATATATTACTTTATCTGTTGGCAAAACTGTGCTCAAGTATTTGATTGATTGTTTCTTTAAATTGTAACACTCAATGGCACCCTGCTCAAATTCATATAGCTAGTTGATAGGGACTCAGGGCTTGGCACTGCCCCTTTGGTTTTCTTTCATATGTATCATAAAGTTAGGAGATGAATTGTTTATACACATGCATATTGCTGACATTAGCAAGTGTATAATAATTTTTAAATAAAAGCAATAATTATCCTTTGAAATTTAATTGTAGTAAAGTACTCCTTGAAAATGTGATGCAGTAATGAGCAGGTATATGTATATATGTCTTTTTTTCTCTATTTGTATATTTAAACAATATCTCCTTTTAGTAAGCATCATTACATGAAGAGCCTGTCATAAAATGTTTTCTAGGTCCTTGTGGATAGCAGGTGATAACTATGATTTCCATTTATCCAGTGCTTTTATAGTTTCTCAAATATTTTCATTTGTTTTTCATAACAACCACGTGAAATAAGCAGAATTGACTTTACCATCATTCTGTGGCTTAGAAAACTGGCCATGGCCAGAACCAGTGGCAATGCTAGAATTAGAGCCCAAAGAAAACTGGCCATGGCCAGAACCAGTGGCAATGCTAGAATTAGAGCCCAAGCCTTTTGATGAATTTCGTTCTCTTCTTACAAAACCAACGTGTTTCTCAAGTCACCAAATGTTGCTTCAAGACTTGTGGAGGAACAGGTTGTATCTCTATACTCGGTGCCACCCCTGTGTCCACGACTGGCACAACCTAAGGGCAGAAAAATGCAAACCCAAGGTGAATGTGGACCCTGGCAATGTAGCTAATATCTGGCAATATTGATTATTTATTCTTACTTCAATTTATGGATCAAGTTATTATTTGAACTGTCAAATATTATTTCATGAAAAATTACATCAAGCATTAAGACACCATACAGGACTATTTAATGATGATAGGATTGTGGCTTCTGTCTAAGGAATACTAATCTATGTCTGATCATATCTGGTAAACTGGGTGAGAGGCCTTTCTAGAAGCTCCTTTGCACAAGGACCTAGGGGCCTTCCAAGATCAGTCATCGAAGAAAAATGTAGTTGTGTACAATGCATTCAATTAAGTAAGAAAGCCATGATTCTTGGTTTTGAGAAGGTGGAGGGAAGGGTGATTCTGAAACTGTGCAGTATCTGTCACTTGGTTTGTTCCTTGCCCCAACCCCACTATAAATAGATGCACGTGCCCTAGGCTGCTGCCAGCCCTTGTAGCATTATTGTACAAACTAGGAAGAGGTACCTCCTTTGGTCAGATGTAGCCCCAGGAGTACAAAGCTCAGCAGCTCTGCAAGATAATATAGCCTTTGTGGGACTCTTCCAGGGATATATAGTCCCTCACCAATAGTTTGGTCGGAAATGTCTGCACTAACAACCCTTAGTTGACTCTTCATTTGGCAAAAATTGTATTCTCTTATATAGTCCCCCATACAGGCCCTGTTTGGGGGAGGTTATAAAATTATGCCTTAATAAGAACTAATTTCATTTACACTATTGAGTATTGACCATATTGGCAGCAGTGTGTAGGGACCTGTAAATAGAACTTAATATAAGGAGAGAGTGACACTGTCCTTTTAAATAGAAAACTGTGTTGCATTGACAAGTAGGAGACTTCAGCGACTCAGTGAGGGCAAGGGATGGTGGTGCCCAGCAGGCAGGGCCAAATGCAGCAGAGGCACAGTGGCAAATTATAGGTGTCCAACAGACAGATTAGTGCCCAGTAGGTACCTGTGGAAAATGGCAAGTACACAACAGATTTGGTAGTATTTAGCAGGTGCCACCAAGCTAAGGTCCATGGTGCTTTGCACTAGGTGCTCAGAAAGGCAGTGGTAAAGCTCAGCAGGAAGGACTTGCATGCACATCTATGAAAAAGGCCTGGAAACTTCCAGAAACACTTCCTGGGGGCAGAGTTAGGCAGTACCCCATGTAGGACCTTAGAGGTATTGCCTTAACAAGGTAGGAAGTTAGGGGGGAGGAAACTTTAGTGGTATCTGGGTTTTTGCTATTGCTGCTTGCCCATCTGTTCCCACAATCCGGTGAGAAGCCTGGAGTAACTCCGGTTACACGAATAAAACATTAGAGATACATTCCTTAATGTAGCTCATCCTTAATATTTTGCTTGAGGTCAAACATTAAAAGAATGTTAGAAAAAATTATCTGGCCCAGTTTCATTCCTACAGGAATATAATATTTTTCTTTTCTGAGAAAGAAAATTCGATAGGCTTGGTACTTTTGTACAAGCCACGTCCAACTGATCCTATAATTAATTCCTAATATGAGAGGGAACGATCTTCCACACCCCATAAATAACTTTAATAAAAGCAAGCTAGCTGAACAGGTGCAAATTGACAAGGAGGTGATGGGGGGGTTCATTGCATAAGTGATGCACGAATAATAGGCTTTAGAATTTAACTGACTGGTCAAATTCAACGAAGAGGAAAATGACTTTTTGGGAGGTGAGAAAATCACTTAGAAAAGTTCTTTCGGTATTTGGTTTAGTAATTAATTTTGGAGAGAGATGGCATGCCGTAGTAAAAAGACAATGGCGTAACCAAACAGCCATCATCGTCTTGTTCTAGGAAGTAAGTAGGATAACAAGGAATCGTTATCCTAAATAGTCCAACAATTGTTATCCTAAAAAATCCAAAAATTGGGGCGCCTGGGTGGATCAGTGGGTTAAAGCCTTTACCTTTGGCTGGGGTCATGATCTCAGGGTCCTGGGATCAAGCCCCGCATCGGGCTCTCTGCTCAGGAGGGAGCCTGCTTCCTCCTCTCTCTCTGCCTGCCTCTCTGCCTACTTGTGATCTCTGTCTGTCAAATAAGTAAATAAAATCTTAAAAAAAAAAAAAAAGAATTAAAAAAATCCAAAAATAACCATGCTTTTGGGTGGGCTGGCCTTGATGGGGTGGCAGTGGGAGACGGCTTCCTTCAGCCTCCCCACTCTTCTTGAGTCTCTCTGTTGCAGGACTTCCCTCCTGCATCAAATCCTCCACCTGTGGCAGGGTTTTCAGTCCCTCTTATGCAATAAGAACATTCCTGTTACTTTCAGTCAGTATATTAAAACACTTCTTAAAGGCATATATAGCACTCTTCCTAAGAAAAATCCCACTAAATATAGTCTTCTTCATCTCATTACATAAAACAATGAGTGGCCTAGTTAAATGAACGAGGAAATTGGAAGTTGTGAAAAATGGTCCCTTCATTTGTTGACTTTGTCCCCTGTCTGAGGCAATGTGCATTGGATCAGAGACTTCCTAACAGAGACCATCTCCAGTTATAAATTATTAAATGGTCGCCCTGTTCCAAAATAGCACTCTTCAAAGAGAACCACCAATGCATTTGCTTTACATAATTAGAGCTTGCAAGGTGAGATAATCAGTGTCAGTAATTAAGTAAATTGGGACTTTTTCCTTGGAGGAGGAGAGCTTTTATCCTGCTTTTTGAAACATGCTAATCCCACTTCCGCTCTCCTCCACTTCAAAGGCTTGGGTCATTGCAGTGACATTGTCAGAGAGCTGCGGGGGCTCTTTCTGCAAGCTCAGCTTGGCTCTGTCGCTCCATACCACTCCCAGTCACTAGATACCAACTTTAATTCTTCCTGTTTTCAGACAGGCCATTGTAATGCCTTTATAGGTTTTTAAGAGGCCAATTCTTATATTTTCCTTTCCAAAATTATTTTATCCCTGTCAATATAGTAACATGTATCTTCAGGATGGAAGACAACCAGGTGACTCCCTAAATATGGGTGAGCGACTAAGGTAAAAGCCACAGTAGTTCATGCTCTAAAATGTTTTGCTTTTAAAGATTTTATTTACTTGTCAGAGAGAGAGAAAGTACAAGCAGGGGCAATGGCAGGCAGAGGGAGAAGCAGGCTCCCTACTGAGCAAGGAGCCCCATGTGGGACTCAATCCCAGGACCCTGGGATCATGCCTGAGTCCAAGGCAGGTGCTTAACCGACTGAGCCACCCAGGCATTCCCATGCCCTAACACGTTTTATATTCAATTCCAAAGAGAGCTTTTGGAGAGAATTCATCACAAATATTTAAAGAAAAGTTAATCAGAGAAATGAGAGATGGTTGCTGTGAAATATATTGCCCTCTAGTCATATTTATATGAGAGAGTATATTACCTATCATATATATATATGTATTACCTGAGGCAAAATTTACAGCATAGAGCCATAACCTCCACATGGTCATCAGAATAGTAGCTTATGGAATAATTACTGTATATGCCACATGCAGGAAAGATCACAGAATCCTTACCAGTCCTTGCAAGGTCGTTTCTTCCCTGTTTTTATAGAAAAGGAAACAGAAATCCAGCTTCTTATAATTTTATATCTTAAGTTTTGTATAATTTCATATCTAAATCTTTCTGGCTTTTTGGCCCATAACCTTCTAATGCAACAGCCTACCCAAAGAATAAAACAAGCACAAATAACTTTTCTTAGTACTTTATAGAGCAGTATGCAAACCATCATTTATTCAATAAATATTTAATTTATAATTGTATATTCTACCTCACTCCAGAAAGGATGATGAAGCTTACCAAAGCAAGTGTAGTAAACCGAATACGCTATCAAAGGAAAAAACAAAACAAAACAAAACAAAGCAAAACAAACTAGGTAAAGGGAAAACAAAAGCAAAATAGGTGAAGCAAAAGAGATCAAGTTATTATAAAGTGTGTGCAAAAGCTGTATTGCAAGTATGGACCCAAAGAGCTTCATAATAAAAGGAATGTTCCTTGGCTTTTAGTCACAGTATTTGCATTACAACAGTTTCCAGTATTTCAACATGTTCTTTTACTTTATAATCAAATAGCTAGTCAACCAACACATGAGTATGGAATTGAGACTGATTTGCTCCTTTGATATACTTACTAATTTCCATCTTTGTTGATTTGTTTTAAATTTATGGAGTGTGTGCTTTTTATCAACATCATAAACACTTCCAGTTTTCAGTTTTGAACTCTCTTTTATAGAATATGTACAAAATGCAGTAAGTATTCAAATAGTTCCAGAAAGACAGAGGTGCAGGCTGTCTACTGCACAAATTCAGATAGTGTTGCTGGCCAAGGGTAAAATGTTAGTTGGTAGGAAATGACACAAAGAGACAGGAGGAAGCAGCTACTTAACTAGTGGCTAAAAACCAAACCAAACCAAACCAAACCAAAACAACCTCCCCCAAACACCCATCCCATTAGTTCAGCATATGAGAAGTGGTTAAAGCTGTCACTGAATACTGTAAAACAGTAAGTTGTACAAAAGTTGAACCTCAAAGACTCATACACAGAAATTCTTGTCACAGTCTTTCTGGCACAGTTGCTGGAAGGGGGCTGCAAATGTGTCCCACAGATCATGGAAAAGAGAAAAAAAATCAGTTACAGGTTTTACACTGTCATGAAATTAGAAAAAAGAAAATCCATTGTCCAAGACAAGTTTTCAAAAAGAAAAATGAAAACATTTCTTTTTTCAAAGAAAAAAATATATGAATTCTTAATCTCTCTCCCTTTAAGAGTCAAGAAGATGTAGTTTTGGAAAGATATGACTCCCTTTAAGAGTCAAGAGGATGTCGTTTTGGTCAATGGGGGTAATTGTTTTTTGTTTTCTACAACCTCTCTAATATAAAGTACAGAAATTTGACACAAAGAAAAGATTGGCTTCTGAGCCTATCTACGAGTCTGGAAACAAGTTTGTATTAGGTACAGATTTTTCTTTTTTTTTAATTTGTATTCAAGCTCAGCATAGTTTGAAAGAGAAATAACATACAGAGGAGATGATGATGCCACAATCAAGGAAAGATGGCATGGGATTTTATTTCAATCCTGGTTCCATATAGGTTGTTATGAAGGGACTGTCAAGTGCCAGTTTGGTCTCTGAAGTAAGGCCACTCACAGTAAGAGAGTCCATTTTATCGTCATTATTACTCTCCTGGGGAGGTCTTCATAATTTCTCTTATATTTTTTTGAACCTTGTCAATTTTGATTTTTTTTTCAGTTGGAACAGAAAAAAAATGAGAATTTTGGTTGTTTAGAAAACTTTAAGTAATTCTCTCTTTATCTGGGTTTAGCAAACTCAGCAAATAATATGTGTTAAACTCAGCCTAAAGCCATGTGAATTTCAAGGGAAATTAAATCTCTTTCTGATTTAGCTATACATTACTCATTGAAATATTATTTGGTAGAAAATGCTTGATGTCCAGAAACCTTATGAGCCATTTTATCATCTTTTTATTTGATCCAGGAAGTTGATTTTCATGGATAGTAAATAAAGTTTATATCTGGAAAGATGAAACCATGAAGTCTATCAATATGGTTATTATAGTTTATGTTACCAAGCTTTCCAAACAGATTGATATGGCTTAAAATAAAAGCATTTTCGAAAGGGCATTTAAAAGTAAAGTTTAAAAAGGTGTAAAGAAGAGAAAAAAATCATTGTATGGGGAAAATTGTAAAATACATTAAGTTTGTTCTAAGCTTCCTGACCGCCAAGGCAAAAGGCAAATCAAATGGTTTTATGTGAAAGCAGTCTGCCACTATACCTTCATCTCGGATAGTGCACACATCATATTATGAGAGCAAAAGCTAAGCGAGAAACCAACAATCCTGGAACCCCTTATTTAACAATAGTTCTCAAAAGAAATGAAAACTTGAGCCTTCTTGCAAAGTACTTCCTAACAGAAATAGCTACTTCCCTATCTTTTCGAAATTTTAGGAGAAAATTGCTGTGTGTATGTGTGTGTGTGTGTGTGTGTGTGTTTACTGAAAACAACAACAAAAATGAAAACTGAGTAATTTGGTAGTTATGTGGAAATTTTCATTAAATATTGAATTTTTATATGGATACCCTTTCCAAAACAACAGCAATGACAAACCCTAAACTTCCTTGTAAAATTTTTGCAAGTAAACTGTGTTTTAAAGGTGTTTTTGTTGAGACACTTGGATGGCTTAGTTGGTTAAGCAGCTGCCATTGGCTCAGGTCATGATCCCAGGGGTCTGGAATGGAGTCCTGCATTGGGCTCCTTGCTCAACAGGGAGCCTGCTTCTCCTTCTGCCTGCTGCTCCCCCTGCCTGTGCTCTCTCTCTCTCTTTCTCTCTGACAAATAAGTAAAATCTTAAAAAAAAAAAAAAAAAAAAGTTTTTGTTGCTCTGTCTTCCTTTTCACATTGGTTCTACTACCATTATATGATTTCAAAATTAAAAGAAACATTTATTTTGTTTTTAATTACTAATCACAAAAGCAATATACTCTTGCTATAAAAAGTCAAGAATGCCTACATCGAGTAAAGATAACATGCAAACAAACGAAAATCTCGTTATTATGCCTGTCTACATAACCATCAATAGCATCTCTTTCTCAACCTTTTGAGTGTGTGTGGATAGTTTGTAGTGTAAAGTTTTATTGTGTTTTATTTGCTAAAACTTATAGAACTTGAATTTGGAATACTGAGACCAAAATCAACTGCAGAGATGCACTAATTTACTGGATTAAATATGGGTAGGTTTTATTTGCCATGAGATGTTCAGGGGTTATGACTTAAGGAATTTGACAGATAAATTCTGAACTCATATATTGGCAAGGGAAAAATACAGAAGTAATTCAGATTACTTGTCAATGGTGAAGAAACCCTTTTGGAATTAAAAACGTGAAACTAAATGATATTGAGTTTTTCTTTGGTCTTTCCTGGTCTTTTTGTCCCCCACCCTCCCCTTCCCATTGTGCTCACCATTCCCTCTTCCCTACTTTCAATTTCTCTATAGCATTATAGCCTTCTAACTTCCTATATTATTTATTTATATATTTGTTTAATTACCAATTTTCCCACCAACAGAATGTAAATCCACGAGGACTGCTGTGTGTGTATGTTTTGTTCATTAATGTGCCTAAATGGAACAGGGCCCACATGAACAATTTTAAAATGTGATCAGTTCAGTGTTGACCTGATATTTGACATTGAAATGGACTGTTTGATGCAGAAAATTCTGTAGATTCTCAGGAGGAGCAAATTCACGGCATGCATGTCACTACTTGCCCATCCTATCTTATGGCAGACCTCACAACAACTCTTTTTTGTTGTTGTTGTTATAACTTTTTTTTTTTTTTACAATTTTATTTACTTTTGAGAGAGAGAGAGCACGAGCAGGGAGAAGGCGGGCAGAGGGAGAAGCAGACCCTCTGCTGAGCAGGAAGCCCATTGTAGTACTTGATCCCAGGACCCTGGGATCCTGACCTGAGCCAAAGGCGACCTACTGAGCCGCCCAGGCACCCACAACAATTTTTTTAATCCTAATCCATCACTGCATTCTTTACTGTTGAACCTGGGCATAGCTACATATTATTGGTTAAAAAAAGTGTTTCATATAAACACTACCAATTGAAAGGAGTTTGTACCCATTTGCTGTCTGATTCTAGAATGTGGTTATATACTTCAGGGTTATCTTATCTATAATTATAGGCATTTTTGTTTATTAATACATTCTTATGTTCATTAATTCATTAATACATTCACTTAACTTTTAGTGAATTGAGTACCTGTTGAGTTTTATTACTCACCTAAACATTCAGGATACAAATGCCAATAGGACATGGTTTTTAGCTTCAAGATTAAGGGAATGGAAGACATTAGATACAGTTTCATTCAATTATTTATTCATGCTTTTAAAAATACTAAATAGTGCCAACCACGTGTCAGGCACTGTTGTACACTGTGGGGATACGGATATGTTGTGATGCAAACAAATAATTTTGCTATGTTATACATACCATAATAGATACAGGGGGCTGTAGGCTACACATTGGTGGGTATTTGTGGGTCGATGAAGTGAGGAAAGGTCAGTGAAAGAGGTGATAAGGGAGCAAACTCTTAGAGGATGTAAAATAAGTTTTCTAAATAGGAACATTCATAACAGTTTCAAGAGGTGATCATTAGAATAATAGCCACCATTTCATTTATAGAGATTTTACAATAAGTAGCTCTTACATTGTCACTCTATGTTGCCTCATTTCATTCTCACAGCAGGGCCTCCTGAGAATTCTAGTTTATGTAGGATATCATCAAAGTTAGCCATCTAGGATGTGACAGAAAGGTTTGAGCTCTTAGGCACTATACCATTCAGCGTGATTGTGGGGAAGAGTAATTAAGAGGTACTACCAGGAGACAAAACTGAAAAAAGTTCTTCAGAGGTCTTGTGTATCTTGATAATCTTGGAATTTTATCCTCTAGGCAATAGAGAGTTATTAAAGATTTAACCCAATACTTCATATAAATCCAGGGGATAGGACTAAAGAAACTGAGAAGAAAAATACTCAAGTGCTTGCCTCGTGCCAAATAAGTCACATTCTTAATTTATTTTAATTCATAAAATAATCCTTTTAAACGTCATTTTGGGGTAGCTGGGTGGCCCAGGCAGATGGGGCTTTGCTTTTGGCTCCGGTCATGATCCTAGGGTTCTGGGGTTAGAGTCTGCTTCTCCCTCTCCCTCTGTGTCTGCTCTTGCTCTCTCACCCACTCGCTCATAAATAAATAAAATCTTAAAAATACAAAAGTTCTCATCATAAGAAAAACAGTTTGTAACTATGCGAGGTAAATGATATTAAGTAAACTTAATAATAAGTTTACTGAATAAATATATAAGTATTTTTATATAGACATAAATATCATAGGTGTATTATTATTATTATTATGTAGCACACATTATAACATACTTGCTATTTATTTAGCAATATATACAGATACCAAATCATGTTGTACACTTGAAACTCATACATTGTTATATATCAATTACATTTCGAAAAAAAGTAAATTTGAAAAAAAAGAGACATTTTGTAGAAGACAAACTTGAGTCTTGCAGAGTTTAAGCAATTGCCGCATGATCACACAGCTACAGGAATAGGCATGGTAGGTTTCAACCTAAGCCTTGACTCTAAAGCACCTGTCCTTTATGGCATGCTTGAATTCTTCCTAAGAACATCTAACTGACAAGGGTGGAAAAGCAAGCAAGAGTAAGCCCGTGTTTGCTCTTTGGACATTTCTGCTGAAGTACAGTTCAAATGAACCTTACCAGTTGTCATCAAATGATTACCATTAAGTACATTTTTATACTAGGTAGGGGTTGTCCTTTATATATATATTTTAAGTCTAAAAATACATCCCCCAAATATATTTCTGCTTTTCACTTTTAAATTCATGTTTTTATTTTTAAAGGTACCACCAGGCATTATTGGTAATTGACTACTACTCTTGTAATAGGGTTATACTTATTGTCACCCTACACAATGAATATTATGAGAAGAGTTAATTTTCTCCTTCTTGTTGGAGGAAAGGATAATCTTTGCCTTTTTGAGGGTGGGAAGAAAAGCCCAACTTATTTGCTGCCAGAATTTCTCTTTGCCACCTATGTGATTACTGACAAAGGAACTTACTGCTATTGTTCTTCCAAAAGTTCAAGATGAGGAGTATTTCTACTGTTCTTTTTGGAGTAGTTCTGGACAACCTCAAGATGTGTCCCTGAAAAGTCTGAGCTTTGTGCCTTCTCATGTCTATCTCTATGTGCTCAGGGCTTAACTCATCCCACTGAAAAATTGAGATCATTGCCTGAATTACTCCATCATTTTGTTCTTGCTTAGTTTCAGTTATCTTGGTAATTTAAAGGAGCAAAACTCTCTAGTCTGGACTCCAGATACTTGCTGTTTAATCTCCTCTTCTCTTTTAGGGTATAGCGTGGTTTGACAAATAAATCTATAGATCAGTGGTTTTCACTGGATTTAGAATTTTAAGGAAAATATTCTTTCTCCCTTCTATTAAGTTCCAAGTTACATTTGCCAGTATAGAAAGAGACATGTAAATACAGTTAGAAAAAGATATACTAAGAGTTCTTTTTGGCATAATGTTTCTTGAGAAATATTACCATGAAGTCTAAAATATCAATTTTTATTCCTGATTTAATAATCATTATTTATTTTATTCATAGAGGAGAATAAATTAAGTTCCTGTGCTTTAAGTTTCAAATATACTCTGAAGCCCAAAATGTATATTACATTTTTTCAGGGAGGTAACTTGAAGGTAGTTAGAAAAACAAACTTGAAAATATTTGCTTATGCAGCGTGGGCTTTCAAAAGTTATTTTTAAAGACTGAAGAATTAAGCACCTGTCGTTTTTGCCAGCTGGTGTAGATGTTAAAATTACTGTCACTCTTCTGCCTGCTACTCTATTTTGCACCTGCTACTACTTGAGTTATGGGCATTTCACACATGGTAATTTAATAAGGTTAAGTCCCATGATAGTGTACAAGATGTTATTCCACTGGGAGTTAAAACAGTTTTATAAGGTCTTGAGGGAAAAGCATTAAAGCAGAAGCTTGAGACTAAAAAGTTAGTACCTTTTAGACATCACATTTTCTAATTGAAAAATGTTAAAGAAATAGATGATGTGAAATTTAGCTACATATTCCAAAACAAAAATGAGTATTTCATGATTGGCCTATTTATACCAGTCAACTTTTCTACATGGTGAATATTCATCATTTTTATTTTTTATTTTTTATTTTTTTAACATTCATCATTTTTAAAAAACATTTTGTATTGCCTGGTATAACAACCAAATATAGATATATATTGAAACCTAATGCTTTTCAACGTGATCCTCATGAGGCACATTTAGCTACTGAAATCAATTAAAAATTTAATTTCACAGTCACACTAGCCACACTTCAAGTACTCAGTAGGCACATGTGGCTAGAGCTTACCAAATAGGACAATGTACATATATATACATTTCTGTTTTTACTGCAAGTCGTATTGGACAGTGCCATGCAAAATTTCCAAATCCTATTCTTAGGCAAGCATGATCTTAAGGATCTTAAGGCCATGATGAATTTTCCTTAAAAGAGGGATTGTGATATCTCAACATTATCTTGGCTACAAAAACATGGGTCAATTTGAATCTGTTGCCTGCTGGAATCTGAGTGACGTTCACTAAAGATGGGAGGAGCACATTGACTTAAAGCGCCCAAGAACAGGAAAAAGTTTCAGCTTCCAAAAATGGATAGGCAGGCAGGTATTTTTCAGAGATTTTATAATCCTATACATTATAGAAGTCTTTTTGGAGAGTGAAAGAACTATTTATTACTTCCTCTCTTCTGCATAGTTGGTTATTGCAAATTCTGCCTCTATTCTAAAGAAAAAGTGATACATGATAGCATTATGAGATGGCAAAGTAAGTTTACCCTCTGAACTTTCCTAACCATTGGTCTTACCATTTAGGACATGTATTAGGAGATTGAACCAAAATTCAGGGATATGGATATGCAAGGTAGCAGGGATCCTAGCAGAAAAGAGAATATTAGTAGACAGGATCTTGAGTTCCTGAGTAATAATTTTATCTGCAGAAGTTTGTTGTTGTTGTTGTTTTTAATAACTGCTGAAAGGTATTTAAATTTTAACCTTGAGGACATTTGGTGAGAAGAAGCAATAGCTTATTAGGCCTTTTTCTTATGAATAGGCCAGATTGTCACTAAAAGTGATAAGGTTAACCCACCTATATGACGATTTACACAAAACTGAGAAAATCTGCTTTAATCTTAAGTTACCTGGATAGTTCATATTAAGATGTCTCTGATCCTGTCTGACTTTGCTCAGTTCTCTATCTCACTTTTTCAGTGATGATGACGATGATGAGTATTCAGTTTGTTATTGGTATGTAGACCTCAGTGATTTTTTCCTCTAAAAGTTTACAATTCATCCATATTCTGTACAGTAACAAAATAATTGAAAATTTAAAAATTACTTTCTCTAAGCAGGAAGATAAAAAACACAATGCAACTTGAGCATTCCAGACTGACCAAAATTATTTATTAATTTCGTATTTTAAGGCTGTTCATTGACCCCAAGTAGAAAATGAAGAGTAGTGCTTGAATTTGAGGTTGTCAGTATTTATCCTCGTGTAGAACAGGAGACCCTTGATTTGTGTGGTATGAATACAATTCAGAGAGGAACGTGAAATGTATAAAAGTACAGGGAGTCTTCAGTCTAGAACGGTCCACGTTGTTTTGTTTTCTGAATGATGGTAAGCAGTTCTGGACAGTAAGTCATGGGTGTTATTGCAATAAGGTTCCAGCCAGTCTTTATAAACAATGCTTGATCTGGAAAGGAAAAGGGAAATTGAGTTAAATGTTGATTGCATCTTTTCAGAGAGAAAGCTGAGGAGGAAATAAAGTGAAGTGCAAAAGAAGAAAAAGCACAAACGAACCAGCACTTCGATGGTAAGCCATTTCATACTTGTAACAACCTAGATGCAAGTGCTTAACCTCAAGCTGTGATAACCTGGTTTTCTAGAGCAGTAATTGTTAAAAACTATATCAATTATTCAAAGAAATTAGGGTCATACTTTTATTAGTGTGATGTTCCTGCTAACTTCATTAACTAGTCTCTGGCTTGTTGAATTTCCACTGCAAAATTACAGTACAATCAAAACTAAGACGGCAGCAAAGATCTTAGAAATTTTTGCTTCTATACTCATACAAAGATGTTCTATTTCCTTTTTTTTTTTTTTTTTTAAGTTTGTTTTGTTTGAGAGAACCAGCAAGCGAGCAGGGGGGATAGCAGTCTCCTTGTTGAGCAGGCAACCTGACGTGGGGATTGGTCCCAGGACCCCAGTATCATGACCCCAGTCGAAGGATACACTTAACCTACTGAGCCACCCAGGTGCCCCCAAAATACTCTATTTCCAAATAACCGATTTCAGGAGATGAAATGAATTGAAAGGAGTTGATATTTTCTGGTTAATGTAAATAAATTTTAACTAAAAACTAGTACTAATTATGTTTCCAGCACATAAAGTGAAGCTGTTGAATTTTTTAAAAACACAATATTGAGAAAGCCTTATATAATAAAAAACAAAAGGGTATTTACCTTGAAAGCTCCATTTAATTGGACATGATATGCTTGACAAAAGCTGTGGGCATAATACAGACAGTTTAAGTTAAAGACCATCAAGTTTAATAAAAGAGAGATTTAGCAAGTAAGTTCAATCTTAATTTTTCTTAGCTGTAAGAGGAGCATTTGTTGTTTTAAGCTCAGTACAGTTCACTATTCTTCATCCTGGGTTCATAGCCTTTCCCCTGACTTTGTAAACTTCATTTTTTGAAGAAGTAGAACATTCTCATGGATAAAATTTATTTTAAGAGTATGAAAGGGCTTATAACAAAAATGAAATGTTCCTCACCAGTGTCTCCCATCTACCTAGTTTCTCTTTACAGCAAAGTTGGTGAGGCTAATATGCATGTATAAGAAAATACAAATATCTGTTTCTAAAGCTCTTTTTCACCCTAATGGTGGCATACTCTACAAACTCTTTTGCATTTGCTTTCTAACTGAATGACCGTAAACAAGACTATCATTTTCGTGGGGTGGGCACTGTAGGGAATTTCATTTTGTAGGTATAACAATATCTCTTTGATACATCCTACATTGGTGGACATTAAATTGTTCGAATATTTACCAACACAGTAATGAATAACCACATACATATGAATAATACACAGTTATTATAATAATGAATAACCACTCATCTCACTTGAGTGCAAGCACATCTAAAAACCACATTGCATGATGTAGATTTGCTAGAATTATTAATACTATGCCACCATACCGGGATTTTATTTATTTATTTATTTATTTTAAGATTTTATTTTATTTTATTTTGACAGATCACAAGTAGGCAGAGAGGCAGGCAGAGGGAGAGAGAGAGGGAGGAAGCAGGCTCCCTGCAGAGCAGAGAGCCCGATGTGGGGCTCTATCCCAGGATCCTGGGATCATGACCTGAGCGGAAGGCAGAGACTTTAACCCACTGAGCCTCCCAGGCGCCTGGCATATTGGGATTTTAATGATAGATATTCCCAACAGGAATGCATGAAATAACCTGCTTTTATACCCTCTCCTCAACCCAAAGTGTTGTCAAACTTTTAATCTTTGGCAATTATCTTTTTGAAAAATGGTATCTCCATGTAGAAATCTGCATTTTTTTATAGCAGTGAAGTTTAGCATATTATATTTATAGATATTTTTATTTCTTTTTCTGCAAATTGTTTATGTACTTGTTAATTTTTCTATTGGGCTGTAGTCTTTTTATTAATCTACAATAGCTTTTTTAAATTAAGATAATGAGCTTTTGCTGATCCTGATTGCTTTTTTTATGGTTTGCTATTTGTCTTTTGACTTTGCTTCTGGTGGCTTTTGCCATATGGAACTTAAAAAAATTATGTGGTTGCATTTATCAAAACTTGTAATGCCTTCTGGGTTCTTATCAGTGTTTGAAACACCTTCCCACTCCAAAAGTTATAAAATAATTTGTCCATGGCTTTTATGCTTTTAGCTCTTACATTTAAATTTTTGAACCGTTTGAAATTTATTCTGATATGAGATCCAGGTCTGATTTTATTTTCTAGATGACTCTTCACTTGTCCAAACAATATTTATTAAATGATTCTTCTTTTATGTCATGTATTTATAGCAATAACCAAATGTAAAATGTTATTTATGGGAAAAAGTAAAGTTTAATCAAGATCGGCAGTGCAGATGTGCTTAGCTGACTGTTTTCCTCTTCTTCCCCCCCCCTTCCTTCCCTCCTCCTCTCTCTGCTTTTCTTTTCTTACTTTTTCCCAAGTCATTAGACTTCATAAGTCTACATTTACATCAAAGCTATCAGCATAGCTTTGTTGAAAAGTGGCCAGGTTAGTCTTTTTGGGAGGATAGATAAGTTTCTCAATTTATTGAAATTTTAAAATTCATAAATTGTATCATGTAATTTTATTTGCATCTTTATTTTGTGGGTGTGTTGTTTTTCAGACCCTCTCGGTGAGCCTGCTGTAATTCGGTAGCAGGACATAGATGGTCGGCCACGAGATGACTTTGATTTAAGCAAAACCAGGACAAGGAGATAAGTGACATTTTAGCCCCAGCCCTTTTCATTAATGATTTGGCCTTAACTCAGTAAGTAGACCTCTTTAGCCTCAGTTTCCTCATTTTCATAATTGTTTACTGTTAAGGATTCTGAGATCTCTCAATATTCTATTATACTTTATTCTGATACAAACCCTGTCTATTTATAGAGATTTTATAAAGACCTAACAAGAAAAAATACATGTGAAACACATTTTTAAGCTGTATCACAATGCATAGGAGAGTCAAAGCCCACTGGAATTAAAATCTTAGGTATATAGTCAGATTCTTAGAGGATATCTTTCTTAGAGTTATTGTGTAATTGATGATTTAAAAAAAGAACATGGGTATATTCAATAAAAGAGGCAGAGACAAAGAAGTTCTTTCAAGATCAGAAGGAGTCTATCAGCAACACAATCAGCTGAGAGTTGCTATAAGCACTGAGCATGCGAAATCGTACCTTCATAGTTGATGCAGCCATTGGAGTCTTCCTGACCTGCCATCAGAGCTTCCACTTCCTCCTCTTTCATTTTTCACCTGAGGAAATAAACCTCTTTTTTCAGAAAAAGGCCAGAGGCTATTTTCTAAATTCCATCATAAGCTGATCAGTTTTGGATTCCTAGAGGCTATGAATAAGCTCTTGGAGGATAGAAATCAAGCCCATACTGTTCCTCTGGTAATTAGTACATTGTCAGTGGATTGTTTTTACGTGAATAATTAAATACATATTATCCCTGGTCATCTAAACTCCTATTCTATAAAAACTAAGAATGCTTTACTTTACTTATTCATTTCCAGTATCTTAAGCTAACCATTTCCCCAAAACAAACTCATGGACACTGAGGCCAATGGAATGGTCATTAATTTTGGACTGTTCTTTTTCATCTTGTAGCTTTTGCCCCCTACCTTATTTTGTTAGAGCTTGATCCCCCTATGTCATGCCCTTTCCTATATATTCTGCCCTATTAAGTCACTGAAATAAATTTTCCTTTACCCAATGTGGCTAAAACATGGCGGGAGTTCCAGCACCCATGACTGTGCCATTGCCTTCTTTGTCAAAGACACGCAGACCCTCAAACAAAGTCTTCATAAGTGCCCCTGGTCCTTGTTGTTGGAAATAGCTTGCATCATGGGCAGAAATTGTTCAAACTCAATTTTCTTGGCATTCATCTCTGGAAGAAATTGCAATTTGGAGAGGTATTAGCTACCATAAAATGCCACTTCTGGATCACAAATTAAACTTGAAAGTTCATTCCAGAGGATCTAAAATATCTTCATATAGCTTAAATTTCAGTTGGTAAATTGCTGATGACAAAAAATTCATAATAGATAATAGGCATGAGCTCTGGAGTCCTCATGCTGAGCTTTTATCCCCAACCCACCATTTACAACTATGTGACCATGGGCAGATTTCTTCATCCTTTTGTACCTCAGCTTTTTCATCTGTAAAATAGAGATTCCTCATAGTTTTAGTGTGAGCACTAAATGAGATCATACCTGCAAAATTTATTGTAATACCTGGGACAAACTGAGTGCTGAATAACTGTTAGCTACTTTTTATTAGTATTGTCAATTTAATATTTTCTATAAATAGTAGGGAAAGAATGGAAAATATATACTGACACAACAAATCCATAAGCATATAAATACAGTAAAACTTAACTTTAAAATATATGCCTCCTTTGTCTTGAGCTTTTGTAGAGCCTTCAGTTTCTTTAAGTTTTAAATAACATTAACAAGAAGCCTATGAGGGGAGTGTGCATGTCAAATTCCTTGTGATTTCCTGACTTCTTTGCAGTTTAGAGGTCTGGGGATGGCAAGGTTTTCTTCAGTATGGTAAGTAAATGGTATTCACAACAAAAGTATCAAGCAGACTATCCAGATGGATGTGAATGGATAAAGTTAAGTTACCCTAAAACCAAAATTCCCTTTTATTAGTCTTTCCTCATAGAATAAAAATGGAATGATATTAAAAAGATCAAATATGACCACTGAATAAATGAACATTTACTTAATAACTCTAAAAAGATGGATGTTTTGGTAAGTTAGAAAGTGGCGTCTACAGAATAAGATCTGGCTGTTGCTCTCTCGCTTTATCTCATGCTCACAGCTAACTTTTGCGTGATTTACCTGGACATTTCCCTCTAAAGAAAAATTCCAGCAGATTGATTTAAGAGGTGGGTTTCTTGAAATCAAATTCCTCTCCCCAAATTTTGGTAACGAGGGAGAAGTCTTTCAGTTATCAAGGGGAAAATGAGATTATTTGCCTTTTGCTTTCCCCTCTTTTTTTCCCTCATGGCAAAGATAAACAGCCCAAATATCTACTTGAAAAAATTTCAGTGTTGTCTCATCCTTTTTATTCAGGGTGGTATTCTCCAATAAATGCTTAAACTTTGCCATGAACCATTGGAATCAGAACATTTTTTTTGAAGACTAATAACTGGTTTACTGTATCAAGCAAATGACTGCTACAGTGTTACCACTTAACATATCCTCACTGTCTTTTCGTCCCAGGATTACTTGGGAATACTGAATGCAGGTTGAACTTAGATTTTTAAGTCTTCTTGTAATTCTTGGGAAATAGAAAATACTCTTAATTACCACGGTATCCTGTCGATTCTTAATTAAAAGAGCTAAGTTACTTTTAAGAGGGTCACAGACAGAGCACGGGGGCCAGGTCAGCAGGTATTTTCAACCTCCTGAGAGCACTGAGATTTTATTTCATGGCTTTTGTCATCGTGCCTTTGTAATTTACTGAGTTGCTTACAAAGTGTGTTGTGTTTTAGTGATATTTAACATCTTTGTCAAAATGTGTTTTTGACTTTGAAGGTTTGAAAAAAAATGTGCAGATTTGGATCTTATTTCAGTCATTAATCTTTCAATGAAGAACATAGGTAGGATGATGATGATGACAATGTTAGCTTTAGGTATTACTCCATTAGCACAAAATTTTATCATGCTTACAAATTTTCAAAGGAAGGTTAACTTATTCTCTGAGGAAAAAACTGAGACTCTAGACAGCCAAGAAACACATTTACCATCACGAGCAAATTAAAGTCTCTTCTGTGGACCTTATTTCTCAATAAATTTCTGTTTCTCTTACATACATGTGCATGGGCACATACACATACACACACACACACACACACAAACACACACACTGTCTCTCTCTCTCTCTTTCTCTCATGTGTGTACATGAGCTTGCTTCCCAGCTGCTTGGAAAATCTCGTTACCTTCATTGCTGGGGTTTCCCAGCACCTTCTTGACCTCCGCATTGGTGGGATTTGTGCCCAGAGCTCGAAGGACATCACCGACCTGGCTTAAGGTGATCTTACATTCACCTGTTCTGTCAAACAGGAGGAAGGCCTCCTTGAATTCTGCAAGAAGCAAGAAGCATTAGGATGCTTTTTTTCTCCTTTGGAACTATAAATTACCCTAACTTCATCAAGGATCCAGTTCACATTCTCCTCTGTTTTTCAACTTTTGTAATGATTCAAGTTATCTTTGGACTCTCCCTTTTCCTAGTTCAAACTGCCATTGACCAACCTTTTTGACATTTCTTTTTGGGACTGCTTTAAAACCATTTAAAACCATTTCCAACTTCAAATCATATATTAATATTAATCAGATGTGGAAATTGAAGCTCCTTGTCATATTTATTCATATTTCCTTCATCTGCCTAGAAGCAGAACTGGATTAAGAAAGTCTGAGGTTTTGAGAAATCTTAGGAACTCTTCATAATTAAGAAAGTTAATAAAATCTAAAGAAAACAAATGTTCAATCAGGGTTGTGTTATAGGAGGTTAACCCAGATTTCTCAAATTATTTAGGAAAACCTCCTCTTAAAATACAAATTTCCTAGACTCTCCCCTTGCTAGTTATCTTCAGGAGCAACTTCATTTTTCAGGAAAAAAAAATTAGAAAAGAGAAACAAACTTCTAAGTTTTAGAGTGTCATTTAACCAGTGTATGACTTTAATAGGCTCCTGGTGTAATCACTTCAGAAGGGGAAATATTTGTTTGGATCTATCATGATGATAATCTCTTTAAACTTTACTCTTTTTTCAGATAATACATATGACAACGTGTTGCTATATTAACTTTAGAATTTAATTATATATTTTTTAATTAAAATTTTGTGCAGACAATTATAAATTCACATGCTATTTTAAGAAAAAATGCAGAGATCTCTTAAATACTGTCTAGTTTCCCCCAGTAGTAACATTTTGCAAAGTTGTAGTGTACTATCACTACCAGAATGTTCACATTGATAGACTCCACGAATTTCATTCAGATTTTTCTAGGTCTCATAGTACTTATATGTGTGTACATGTAAGTACATATTTTTACTGTTGTCTATTTTTATCACAATTACTCTAATGCTAACTTTCCCTAAATTCTGTCCTTCTCTGTTGATGGAACAATTTTGGCCTTTCATAATTATGTTAACCAAGAATTAAGATGTGTTTACCAAAGAGACAGAAAAGGTTATTACCATGGATTAAGGGTCCAGAAATGACATTTCAACTGGAATTCCTAACTTAATATAATTCAGTTTTCTGGGGAACCCAAAAGTACTGATGGCAACTTGTTGGAGTTAATCCCAGCAACACTCAAAAAACCATTTGTGAAGGAACTGGTAGAGCTGAAAGCAATGTATTTAGGCCATTAGTGGCCTCAGATCCAAAGATCCATCTAGACAGATTTCTCAGCAAAGTACCCTGTTTTAGCATCCGTCCATCCCTTGATCTAAGGTTGCACAGACATTATATTCGCAATCAACTATAGATTGTGTCATCATTGTTTGCTAAAATTTCCCCTTCAGATTCTATGCAATTTGACTATAAAAGATCATCCCCCTAAACTAAAAAGCATGCTGTAGACACGGTGGGGTCATTACTCAAATATTATTTTTCGTCTTTCTAAGGGACATGTGAAACTGAACTATTCTTGTTACTGGCTCCAGGCTTCCATGCAGATTGCTCAGCGGGCTCACTATTACCCTGGTCAGATGCAGATATAGAAATAGGATTTTATGGGCTGTAACAGAATCTCTCTGACATTAACCCTTCATTGATTTAAACACCTACGACAGAAAGATAATTGCTCTTCGTACCTCAGATTTTTAAGATTTATTCTCTTGAAGAGTTTAGAATAATGGATTAGCAAACTACTACCTAGGGGCTGGTCACCTGCTTTTGTAAAATAAAGCTGGTTGGAAAACATCCCATTCTCTTATGTATTGTTTATGGCTGTTTTTATGGAATGGAGTTGTTTTCACAGAGACTGTATTCCCAATAAAGTCTACCATTTGACAAGTAGGCCTTTAAAAAAAAAAAAACTTGACAGTCCCTGGCTAGACCAACACTGTTCTAGATCTTTTATGACAATCAAAATGTTCTAGATGTGGGTTTCCCAAAAACCACCTGTGGCTCCTGAGCACTAAAATATGACCAGCACAACGGAGAAAATAGATTCTTAAATGTATTTATTTCTAATTAACAAAAATTTAAATTTAAATGACCACATGTGGCCAAGTGGCAACTCTGCGGGATAGCACAGGACATAAACCTTTAGAATGGGATATTTTTTCTTTTTTTTCCCTTTCCTTGGGACCTGTGATACTTTCAAATAGAGCAGCCATGAGTGAAATTCTTTAAGGACGGAACAAGGAAGGAAACAGAGGAAATTTTCATTCATTTCTGAAAGCATTGTGTTTACATATACATTTTAAATGCTTCCTTTTGTTTTCCTGGCACAAGAGAAAACCAGTCTGCCACACCAACATTTCCTGAACCTCTCTACCTAAAACCTAGTTCATATATGTAGTTATAGGTTTAATGGTCAATGGTGAGTCCTTCTGTCCCTGCAAGGGTTTTTAAGTCTTCTGTTGCTTTGTCCCACCATAGTTTCGTAGTCAAAATGGCACTATAATTGAGATATTTAAGAGGACTGGGTTGCAGTAGCTGATAATGTAGCAGCTTTACTAGTTAAAAATGCAGTAAGAGTCAAACAAACTATACTAAAATTACCACTGGTTTCAATATAAAAAAAATAGCCCTTTGTAGTATAATTTCAAATGCTCTTGAGTTCTGAGCCATCAAATCACCTAATCTCTTGACATGAGACTATCACCTATGATGTAGATAAATGTGAGTCTCTACTACAGCAAATATCCTTTTTTTCCTTAATTGATGTCCAAACATGAATATTATAGACATTGAAACAAACTAAAAATGTGGAATTTTTTTAGGTAGAGAATTGAGTATTTATATACATACTTATCAAACACCTATATTTATAATTTTTATATATTATATATTACAACATATATATATACACACATAGTAATTTTTATGACTAATATCCTAATTTAGATACTATCATTTAACTAAATTTTTTCTCCCCCTCCCTTCTAGAGATGTATTTTTGTCTCCATTTCTTCAAATTTGGGCCACTTTGGCTCAACAAAACATTCTCCCCTACACTTCTAGAGAATTAACACATCCTGTGGGGCACGGGATCTCTTGGATCCAAAGGCCTGAAGGAGAAAAAAGTGAAAATGTTAGGGAAACCACTCAGATTCTCTTGAATCTTAAGAGTTTGAGGTCTTCCAGCTAGTAACTGTTTTTATGAAATTTCTCATTAGTTTAAACTTATACCAGATGCCAATCCTGTTACTAATACTTTGGGTATTAGCTTATCAGCTTATCAGCTCTTGGAGAGCCTGTCTTGATCTTTAAAGATGGACCAGGAGATGTCCAATGTTCCTTGCAGCTTTATGATAAACTACTCCTCTGTCTTTGTTTCTGAATTCATTTTTATTTTTATCCACTTCATCTGCTTCTCTCAACTCACTATCAGGCCCATGAAATTTTGTAGGTTTGGTAATTGGGCAGTTTCACAATGAATATTATTTTCTAAATTGAACAATTCAGACCTGCCAAATCTTTCTTTAGGGATTTGATGAACAGATTAGCCATTCATAACCTACAACATTTTTCGGGGTAATATATATGGTATTGGCTACTGTATCAAAATGGTTTTATTTAGAAATCAGTGAACACAAGGACCTAATTTATGGTATCTGTCTTTTTTTGGCTTAAACCTTTGATTACTGATTATAAGCAAGGGGTTCACATTGAGAAAACTTAGAATGATCGAGAGCATTTATATTTAGAGTGGCAACACCAGTGGGGATAATTAGGAAGAGCTAATCTCATCCCAAAGGAGTCAGTTTTCTCACATGCCATCTTTATGAGTGTGCACATATTAACAACTGTATCTTTTAAACTTACCATCCTGCTGTTCCTTAGAGAACTCGATCTGTTAGAAAGAAATTAACCACAAAGAATATTTTAACCAAACAAAAATGTCCTGGTTTTTAAGTGTATCCAGGCTCATTCCCTGAGTAATCTTCAAAGTAAGCTCCAAAAGTAAGCCCACTTTTCAGACTTCAGGCATAGCTTAGACACTAACAGGTTGAGCCACGCAGTAACATGCCTTAGAAATAAGGGGCATTTCAGAAACTAGGCAGTGTTCTGCCTACATGTGGAGTAGAGAAGCTCAATTCACTTACCAGCAATCTGGTCAGCACTGAAGGACTGCAGTGGCGAGAGAGAGGGAGAAAGAAAGAAACAACTAGTACTCTTTCAAATGCATTGACAGAAGAATGAGTGCTCTCTGTTCTGAGATTTTTAGGAAGACATGTAGGTGTCATAGAATAAGAAGGTTGCCTTAGGATACTTTCAAATCTAGGAAAAATACTATTGCAAAAGATAGTTAGGGAACATCTCTCTGTAACTTAATCAATGAATCAATGATTCAACAAATGCTAAGTCAGATAACTTCCTGGAATAATATAGTAGCCTGTGATGTATTTAAGATATGTCTAATACAGATACCCTGCATTCAGAAATACAGATATACTGCATTAAAAAGATTTCCTTAAGTCTTTCTTCTATTTGACTAGTAGATTTTTGCTTGATGTGTCGGAAGTAGGTTACTTAATTTTAGCTACCTTCATCAGACTGTTTTTAAAGGTATACTATTTTGCTATACTAGGAGTTTCCACTTCCCACTCCTCCCCTCACCCCCTAACTAGATATAATAAACCTTACATGATATAGCAAAAGTTAATGAAACATAAAGTACTGCTTTGGAGAGTAAGGTGTATGATTTTCAGTTAGCATCACAGCTCGAATTAATGTCTTCTGTCCTCACCCCACCTCAAAAAACAACAACAAAAAACCCAAACGCAGATTCTATAGACTTATAATACCGAGTATGTTCTCTCCTCAATTCTGTTCCTTGACTGCCTTTCTACTCAGTAAGATCATATGCACGATTATATCCTCCTCTAACGGACAAACCGTATTCTCCTAGGACCCACCATGGCAGAGCCTCTGGGCTGCGGAACAGCGGCGAAGCTGAAGAGTGAGTTGAGGGCCGCTCCAGTCCCTGAGTGGGGACGCCTTTGCTGAGACTGCCTTTATTGCTGGCGAAGGTGTGACCTCAGAGCTAGCATCAGGTTTCAGAGACAAGCGGCCACTCCTCTTGGAGAGTTCTTTAGCTTTCTTAGGGCAAAAGGAAGGAGGGCTCTGCACCCCGAGGGCTATTTTTAGGCAACCAGAACCTGGGAGTGGACAGCCATAATGAGACCGAAGCCTGTCAGTACTTTTATGGTCTTCATCCCTGAGATGGTCTCTTGGAGCCTCTTCTTTTAAGAAGCTTCTTCCTTGTTCAGTGGCAGAGGAGCTTAGAATTTCCCTCACACTCAGGCTGACCCCTTCTTTTGGTGAATTATGGACTTTGTAAACCACAAGTCAGCAAGTTTTGGTATTTAATGGAATTTTTGGGATGGGACTGGTTTGGGGTTTCAGATGGCAATGACTACAGAAGGCACATCCTCTGGAGCTCTGTCCTTTGTGGTCAAGTGCAGAAGACTTGAAAAGCCCAAGCATATTCTTTGTGTTTCTTAGGGTTCACCCATGTGAAAATGTGGTCTGTTCTTGAAGGCTCTCATTAAAGACCACTCTTTTGGAAGTTGTGTTCTGAGGCATTGAGAGTGTATCTAAGCCAGCGGTGGTTTAGGACTCCATTTTCGCCATTCTCCTTTAGCTTTCTTTACGTGAGGGGTGGGTATTTTCCTCTACCCTTGGTCTCCAGAAAGACCCAAAGCAGCGGCTGTCAAATGTCAACTTATACTTGAGGATTTTAAAGATGTCTAAGGAATTGGCTGGTAAGGGGTATTCATGGCTGCTTATTTGAAAATAGGAGGCAACTCTCTTCCTAGAATGGTACTGTGAAAAGTGGTCCTAGGAAGATCAGTCCTAGCATGTCCACTAATGTTCAGACGACATGTTTAATAGTGTTCTTCATAACTAAAGCAGGTTATAAGTATAAAGAATGTTGGAGATAAATTTTGATTTAAGTGCTATCTCAACAATTATTTTATTTTTTATTTTTAAAGGTTTTGTTTATTTATTTGAGAGAGAGAATGACAGAGAGTGAGTATGAGAGGGGAGAGGGTCAGAGGGAGAAGCAGACCCCCACTGAGCAGGGGGCCTGATGTGGGACTCAATCCTGGGAGTCCAGGATCATGAGCTGAGCCGAAGGCAGTTGCTCAACCAACTGAGCCACCCAGGCGCCCTCAGCAATTGTTTTTAAAGGAATGTTCACCACAAGCATGAAGTCTCTCCCTGCTGGGCAGAAGAATGCTTTGCAGCTTTCCCTCAAGCCATTTAGGAAGAAATCAATATTGAAATGAATATCACTTTCTTTTCTTTTCTTTTCTTTTTCATATTACTTTTTGTCCAAAGTTTACAAGTAGTGAAAAAAATCTCATTGGGTCAAAATGAGGATTAAAAACATAACTTAAAAAATATTACTGCCCAGGAAAATGTATTTTCATAAAAAGACATTTTGAGAGTTTATGAGAAATGGAAGTTAATAGAAAAATGTAAGTGCTTTAAGTTATTAGGAGGAATGGAAGGGAAGAACAAAAGTAGAAATTTGTCACCTTTGATAATTGTATAACTTGGAGTCTAATGATTTTTTTCCTTCAAGTTTTTGTTTAAATTCAGGTTAGTTAGCATATATGCTAAAATTGGTTTCATGTGTAGAATTTAGTGATTCATCACTTACCTGTAATTCCTAGAGCTCATACCCTCCTTAATGCCCATCACCCATTTAGCCCACCCCCTGCCCACCTTCCTCCATCAATCCTGGAGTCTCATGGTTTTTGATACTCAAATTCAAGGCATGAGAGCAGGCCATGTTTCTTTGTGTTCTTTTTAGACTTGTAGTTACATTTATGTATTGTGTCATTAAATTTGAATTGCCCTATGATTAATATTGAGAACTAATACAGATCTTTAGTAGAATTAATAACTACAAATAATACAAAATAAACCCATCAAAGTTGCCCTACAGAATGCCTATAATTTGCCCTACATAATGCTCATTTCCTTTTCTTTCTTTCTTTCTTTTTTTTTTTTTTTGAGTAGAAAAGTGTGTCCTCGAATTTGTATAAATATGGACAATTTGTATAAAGTCTATGGAGTAAACTAGAAAGTCATTTTTAAAAAGTTGTATTTATGCTATAAATAAGCTATTCCTAACCACCTGGATATGATGTAAAGGTATGCTATTATTAAAATAGAAGTGGCAAGCAGTTGTCATATTATTTCACTCTACTTTCTCTGTATATCTTTACCACAGAGAAGATCAGAGTTTAGATTTTTTTGTACCTATTGAAAATCAAAGTAAACATGTAAGCAAGTTATTGACAACAGTACAAAAGGCTATAGTGTAGTCCATCCTAGAGAATAAACCATAGTTTTAAATAAAAAACATGAATGCTGTGCTCAAAGAATAAATGGGAAATGTTACTTTATCTCTGGTACACTCACAAATGATGAAAAGTTTCTCTTGCATCCCTTTCTTGGTGTTGTAGTGATGAAGTCATCAGCTCTTTGAACAAGGCATGATATAAATACAAAATATCAGCTGATTTTGGACTCAGTTTTCTGTGCCATCACTTAGTTTTAAAAATTAGACTCAAGGCTCTTCTATCTGGAATGCTCTCTTGTCATTTCTGTTTCTTAGAAATTAACTATCCAAAGTCCTGGTAAAAAGGACTTTCCTCTTGAAAGAACTTTTTCTCTCTATTTACTCAGCTCTTTTCTTACAGCTGAAGGATGTTTAACCTTCCTGGTTGTAAACTTCTGGAAAGCCAGGCTATTACTGAAAGCCATTTACCTTTGTCCGTGATGCAAATTGGACATGGGCCCACCCCAATATGTTCCTGCCATCTAGAGTGTTGTCCCTGCCTTATTCTTATATTTTATTCCCCGTAGAGCTAAAAAATACCTTGCCTATATTAGTTCAGCAGATTTGCAATAAATTATAATCATTAGAATGCATGAATAGTAACTTCCTCCTTCAAACATGAGCTCTCCTCTAGGATATTATATATGTTCCTCGAGGGAAGAGACTTCTTTATCTCCTTCAGAGAGCTTCCATTCTGCAGAAGGTGCATATAATCTCCCCCAGTACTACACATCCAGCACCTAGAACTGCCAAGCACATACTAGGCACACCCATTGCTTATTTTGAATTATTGATGTATGTGCCTTTATTACTTTTATATAAAGTAATATATATTTCCTTACATTTTATATAAAGTTTATGATCAGAAATTCTAATTTGCCAACACTTGATTTGCTTTTTCATGGGGTTTTCCATTTAGCTTGATACCTATATTAGACTGTTAGTATAATAACTACATTTCACATGTTTGTGACTCATGTGCTCTTTGGTAGTGGATTTAGGTAAATAGTAGTTTATTGGTGGTACTGAAAAGGATTTTTTATTGCAATGTTTACAGATCTTTCCTCACTTTGAGAAGTGTTTTTCTATTAGTAATCATGATGTCCGGTTAACTGATTAAAAACAAGATAAAGCTTCTGGTATATAGAAGGAATTAATTTATAGGGAAAATATTGAAATTAATTTAATCAAATAGGCTCTGAAATTGCTGTAGGTTAAGGTTTAGCATCTAGGAGATCTGTGACATTGAATACTGAGTGAAAATGCCTGAGGAAGGGACACAGACTGTAGTCTATAAACAACTTCATCTTGCCAGCAAGACAGAATGAGGCTAATGACTGGTAAGGCTAAGTTAAAGAAGTTAATCTCACCAGCGCTAGTATTCATGTAAGAAAACATTGAGGCATGTTCTCTAATTTAATACCAGGAAGAGAGGCCTTTAAAGACCTAGGATGTATACAAATCCTAAAGAAAATTTAGATTATTAATTTTCACTCTAATCTCAGAGTTACCAGGACTCACCATAAAAGGCCAGCAGAAATACTATTTTGGAAATAAAGAGTTCTGTGCCTCAGAATAACTCATTTAGTTTAAAGGAGATACATATTTTTCATAGCATTTCTGTTTCTTACCTTAACAAAGGATATACTTAGGCTCGTGACTATAATATGATATAAAAAGGAGGAATTAAGAACAACAAGAAATTAAGAATACAATACCACCTCAGCCTGTCTATTATAAGAGAGAATAGATGGCTGTATTGGATACATTGATCTGAACAGAAAGGGGAAGTGAGTAATTCTGTGCTCAGAAAGTGTGGACAAGTCAACTGAATTCGGTCCCATTAGACCAAGACTGAATTATTAAAATAACACAATTCACACCTACAAGAATTAATGCGAAGCCCAAGTGAATTTTAATAAAAATTTTAAAATGTGACCTAAGTCTATACATCTTCATATTTTTCATTATTTTGAAGCAATTTAGATAAGAAGGAGTTAAAATATAATTTCATAACCCTATATTCAAGTGAGTCAGATGTTTTATAAACAAGAGACAATGTACCATTGAGCACTTTTTAGATACAAAGACTTCACTTGCCCCAGTGGAAGGAGGAATATAAAGTTGAATAAGATGTGGTTTTATCTTTAGTGTATATTTTTGTCCTCTGGCTTCGACTCACTATCATTAACTTATGACCAGAAAAGCAAGGATTTATCGTCCATATGATTTAAATTTTTAACTAGTATAATTAAAGCCACTACTACTTGTATATTGCAATTTTTGCCCTCCAAATTCTGATTTGGAGTGAGAAACAAACTGTAGAAGTTAATGTAGAAACAAACTGTAGCAGATCTTATTTTCATACAAAAAGTATTTCAGTATGAGGAGAAGCAGAAGTGTAGGATCAGCAGACTAAATATAATCCTTTCCATAATTTCCATGAGTCAGATGGTGCTTAATGCTGGGTAATTATGGAATGACTTCTAAAGACAACTTGCCAGGGGGTTCATTTGCAACATTAAAATGTCAAGAGTCTAAATTTGGCACTGTCACTTTGTGGTCTCCTTGTCTTGCAAAGATTTCATTATCTTTAAAATTAAAAGGGCTATTCACTATTAATTGGCGAGCGTATCTGTTCCTTTCTAAACTGCATTTTACTTTGCAAAGACATTATCCAGTTACATGTAATTCAAAATATAATTTTAGAGAGTTACAGAATGTCCTTTAGCATTTTCCCACTCCATTCCACCTGTTCTCTTCTTGTACATCATAGATGTTTGAGAGTGGAAACTTGATACTAGTGGTAGTCTCAAATAATTTTTTTTATTTGCTCCTGAGGTCATATTCACAATGCAAATGGATTGATACTGCAATTTGTCACATGATAGTTATAGTAAAAATTAATTCATATTATTGAAAGGCCAGGGTATAAAAGACAAATTCTTTTTTTTTTAAAGTAAGCTACACACCCAGCTTAGAACCCCCAGTGCACAACCCCCCTGCACAATCCCCAGTGCAGGGCTTGAGCTCAAGACCTTGAGATCAAGACCTAAATTGAGATCAAGAGTTGGACGCTTAACTGATTGAGCCACCCAGGTGCCTCAAAAAAGACAAACTCTTAAAATTACATAAAGAAAACTTAGAGACAACTTATAAATGCTTTTGCCCATTCTTTCTAATCAGAAATTGACAATATGTATTATTTTTCTACTTCTTTTCCTCTAGCTAGTTAAGGTTAAGATTTAATTGTTATACATGTGGCATTATGTTCGTACATATTACTTTAAATGACATATGGTTGATATTTCTTCCCAGTTTCAATCATGCTATCTATCTGTAAGCAAAATAGAGATCCCATACCTTTAACCTTTGATCCCTTTAACCAAAGATCCCTTTAACCTTTAACCTTTGTTAAAATATTAGCCTGATGGCAAAATTTGGAGATCCAGTTTTGGTATGATGTATATTTTATTTAAAAAATGAAAATTATTTTAAAAATTCAGTCTGTTTCATTACATTTAAGATCATTTAAAAATACTTTGGTATAGTTTATTTTCTCTAGCTGTATTGAGATATAATTGACATAACAGTAAATTTAAGGTGCACAACGTGATTTGATATCTGATGATTTTGATATTGTGAAATGATCACCACAATAAAGATAGTTGATATATTCATCATGTCACATTTTTTTTTAAATTAAAAAAAATTGTGTGTGTGTTATGTGGTGAGAACTTTAAAGATCTACTCTCTTAGCAACTTTAAAGTATATGATATGGTATTGTTAACTATACTCACTATGTTGTATATTAGGTTCCAGAACCTATTCATCTTATAACTGGAAGTTTGTACCCTCTGACCACCTTCACTCATTTCCCCCACCCCCAACTCCATCCCTGGCAACTACTAACTAATCTACTCTCATAACAACTTTTTTTTTTTTTTTTTTAAATATCCATGCTCCATGTTCAACCTTTTATAGGAAGCTGGAGCAAAGTGACTAGGAGTCTTTCTGGGTTCCTAATCTTCCCACCTTCTAGCTGTAAAAGAGAACACTCAACCTGTCAGCAACATGTGCAGAGGCAGGGGGAGAGCTGTGGAGAACGGAAGAGTAGTGGACTGCCAAGGTCAAAGTCTAGGTGAACTTGCTCTGACATGTGCCTGTCACTCCCTCCACTGGCTACACAGGGTGGTGCAGGGTGATGCGAGATCCACTCTACCCCACACCCTTCTGAATAAAAAAAGGCTTCTTTACACATTAGGGTTTTTTGTTGTTTTTTTTTGTTTGTTTGTTTTTTTTAACTAAGGGAGAGAGAGAGAATCCCAAGCAGGCTTCATGCCCAGCATGGAACATGACATGGGGCTTGATCTCACAACCCTGAAATAATGACCTGAGATGAAATCAGGAGTTGGACACTTAATCAACTGGGTTGTCCAGGCACCCCTACTTCACAAACCTTTTTAAAAGATTTATTTATTTATTTATTGGAGAGAGAGAGAGAAAGAATGCAAGTGGGAGGATAGGCAGAGGGAGAGGGAGAGAGTCCTCAAGCAGACTGCCTGCAGAGGGTGGAGCCTTTTGGCGGGCTCAATCCCAGAATCCTGAGATCATAACTTGACCTGAAATCAAAAGTCAGTCACTCAACCAACTGAGCCACCCAAGCACCCTTTCTTCACGCATTCTTAATAGTAATTTTCTCTTCATAAACAGGAGGTGGTTTAGGATATGATTACTACAGTTGACTCTGGATTTGGCCTGAGAGGTTAAATCCTATCTCCATCACCTACTAGTTATTACTGAAATTCATTAGGCTCAGTTTCTTTTCTTGCAAAATGAGGCTAAAAACAACCTCAATATAATGTTTGTTTGGCTTTTTAAAAAAAGATTTTATTTATTAATTTGACACAGAGAGATCACAAGAAGGCAGAGAGGCAGGCAGAGAGAGAGAGGGGAAAGCAGGCTCCCCGCTGAGCAGAGAGCCTGATGGTCCTTGACTGGATCCCAGGACCCTGGGATCATGACCTGAGCCAAAGGCAGAGGCTTAACCCACTGAGCCACCCAGGTACCCCTCAATATAATGTTTTAAGGATTAAATAAAGTAATAAGGCAGAGTTAATTCTCAGTGAATATTTATTATTATATTGCAAATAACTTTATAATTTTCAAAGCCTTTCACAGACTATGACCTCACTTGATTTTCCCAAGAACTCTTCAAAGTGGGACTGGGTTTGTATTAGCCTTGTTAGAGCAAAGAAAAAAGAATTTGTAGATTAACACAGACAACCCTATACCTGTACCAGAACAAGTAAGGTATTGCAAAAATATACAGAATATTTGCCTCCACTGGATATCCATCAGTAAACATATATATTTAGTGGGAATGCTCTATTTCCACATTACCCAGTAAATTGAAAGTTTAAATCTCCCCGACTGTATGGTAAATTGTTGAGATTTGTTATTGGACGAGTTTCTGTCAATGCATTCTGTACCTTTACCACTTTTTGTAATATCGCCTGCAGTATCTAGTCAGAGATGACCTGATTGAATTACAGTGAATACAGCAAGAATTAGAACTTAAGCACCATAAGAAAAGACACGATTCCAAATCTCATCACTTCATAGCAATCCTGACATATCACCTAAGACATGCATCATGCAAAACGTTTACTTACACATTGAAGATCTTTTAAAAACTAGGCACACAGCCATCTCGTTACTTATTTTCTTTCATTATTTCAACACTTGGCTGAAGTGTTGGGCAGCAGGTGTTAATTCTTGTGTTTGCACCTGCAACTATACTCATGGTGGATTTTAATTCCTACACTGGCGATTTTGTCAGGCATTTTTCTTTATCCTGGGCATAATGGTTGGAAGTGTCAGCTCTCTGAAAGCGAAGAGTGCTTAGAACCACCCAGGACAGCAACTCTAATGTTCAAATATCAGCAGTCTTTGTGTTTTTGGAAAGGATACTCATAGAACATCCATGGGCATGGGACATCAGGTAAGCATTCCTTCCATGAAAATCCAAGTTTTTGTGTTAGAACAATTGAATAAATGTTCTAAATAACCAACAAACTAGGAAAATGGGTAGGAAAGCACATTAAAGAAATTGATAAAACTAATTAACAATATTAAAGATTGTTCAGAGTTTATGGTTAAATATATGACTATTAAACATGGTAAATATGATGGAGTACAGATATTAGCTAGGAATAATATTGAGGAATTAAATATTACTATTCCTGAGATTGTAGTCCTATGCAAAGATAGTCACCCCTACACTTCAGCATTACTCAAAGTCTAAAGGACAGCTGAATTTCTAATCTTATATGATTTATAAAAGAAAGTTTAAAATCCAATTAAATTTTTTTCTTTATCGAGTTTTCAGAAAGTTAATGAACACATATAACAGCTCTATTAATTTCTTTAGAATTCATTTTCTCTGCTTGAAAAAAGTTTATATCTTATATGTGGTAATATATCTAGAAACATCATTAAGTGATTAAAAGCATCATAATATGAAATGTTTTAATGTACATTTTAATTAGCCTTGTTACCTACTGGGATGAAATTAAATTTTATATGGTTCTCAAGTTGTACCACATTCTTTGGTTATAATACCTATAAATGTGCCCTGAATTCATATTGATGAATGCAAATCATTGAAGGCATTTAAATTCCTTTACAAAAATATGTTAGCTTCAATCTTGTTCTTTTCATTTTCTCTCTATTAGGTGAACCATATGAGTGAATATGAACCATATGAGCGAACCATATTAGGTGAATCATATGAGTGAACTGTAAAGGTTAAATTCCTCCTGTTTCTTCTACATTCATTTAACTGCTCCTTTTACTTTGCATCCTTATCAGGATCCATCCCATCTCTCATTCTGTAATGAACTGGTCTCATCACTACAGAGACATTCTAAGAGTGTTTTCTTCTTTTGTGTAGTTGTGCTAGCTACATTAGCCATGCTGGAACTCATTCAGCATACAGATTAAAGGATAAACCCATTTTTCAAGTTTTAAAAGAGCATCTCTGCTGACTGTGAACAACAAATCAGTTTAGTTTCTATATTTAAAAAAGTGATATTTTGTCTTTTCTTGGAGACTTCTTACTGCCAAACTAAATATATATATAGTATTTAGTATTTCTTCAGGGAAGAAAGTTAATGCCTATATTCATTAGTGGGAAATTTCTTTTTCTTCTTAAGAAGGCACATTTTTCTCCCATTACAGATGCTTGTAATCCTAGATGCAAAGAGGTAATATTGTCTTATAAATCACAATAAATACAGAGGAACAGCTTTGACGCTGATTCATGTATCTAATCTTAGGATAGAGTGGAGAGTCAAATAATACAGATGATTGGAATTATTGTCATGGCCATAATCACGTTCACTGTATAATGTAGTCAGTGTGCATCTATAAAGATATATTAACTAGAATTGCTGGAGATGAAAAATTTGGTTTCCTCTTAATGAATTATATGCAGCCTTTTAGGTAGAAAACCATTTATTAGAAGATCTGACATACATTTCTCCTCCTAAGTGGATATTCATTAGGAATAGTTCCTAACCAATATTAGATTCTCTGATCAACTTTTTTCAAATGTGACTGTAGGTACCTACAAACTCAAGATAAAATATTTGATAATCCACTCCCACTTTGGAACATAAAATTTCATACTTAACTAGAATGTTATAAAAATTATGAATGTATTTAATGTCATGAAATATATCGAAGTGTGATCCAAGTCAATATTTAGGTCAGAAGTATTTTTAAAAATCCATGATTATACTAAAACACTCAATGAAACATTTGTTTATAGGTCAGCTTTGGTTTTACAATTAAACAGTATTAAGTTAGCAAAATTTAGATTTATTATGTACAGAACGTTTGGTTTTCGAGAGAGGATCACCTAATAGGTCCTTTCGCCCATTAGTTTTCCATTTAAGGCAGAATTCATTAGATAAAGATTTTCAAACTGTCATCCACCAGTCCAGCCCCAGTGAATGAGAAGGTGCACATTTGAGAGATCACAACACTGAGGGGTAACAGGCACATCTACTGTGTCATTTTCCCAAAAGTAGATCATCTTTTGGCATTTGAGAACTTTGATCACAGCAAAGTGTGGATGCAAAAATCAATCACATTCTCCTTAGTTAAAGATCAGTATACAAGAGCTCAGAGACATAAGCTAAAAGCCATATAACCAAGTTTTATAGTATTTGGGGGGGTTAGTTTCATTTAGAAGCAGCTCACACATTCTGAATTAAATACTGTATATAAATAAACAAGATGACAGTTATAGTCACTGAAACACTTGAGTGCATAATTGTCTGCACTGAGATCTAATTTAGTGTTGTATCAAATTTTATTAAGCGAAGCTGAAGGGGGAATTAACTTGAATTGCAAAAATCTTCTCTTTTTCAGAAGAAATACAGCAGCTGTCCAATAAATGCAGCCAGGACAACTGGGTCATCAGCTGTTTTTAAACTTTTGGAAACAAGCAGGGGTGAAAAATGTCCTTTTGATGCAGTATTAAGGTAAGGGATCTAGTTTCCACAGAGATTTTATTTCAAACAAAACAAAATGAAACAAAACAAAACGCCTGTTTAAGTATTGGTAAAACACCTTTGCACTTACTATCCCTAAATTGCACTCTGACCATTTAGGGAAAAAAACCAAAACAAAACCAGAGAACAAAAAATGAGAGCAAATACAGGTTCTGTAGACAATATCGTATTCATAGGGATTTAACTGAAGTTATACGCTGGAGTTTATTTTCTAATCAGGATTCTTTTCTGCTCCATTCTACCAGCCCATGTAGTAATGCTGTCTCTCTCAGTGAAAAACATACCCCTTTGCGAGTTCCTAGAGTTTCGGACTGTTGAAAGATGTTTCAGTGACCAAACTGTTCACCCCTTTAGTTACCTTAATGGCAGAGAGGTCAATTTTTTCTTCTTTGGGTTTGGCTGGGGCAGGTGCCGGGGCAGGGGCTGGGGCGGCTGCAGCAGCAGGTTTCTTCACGTCCTTCTTTGGTGCCATTTTGTTTAAAACGATGGGTTAAAAAAAAAAAAAAAAAAAGGAAAAGGAGCACCTCCAAAAGAACCTGTCAAAATGATTCTTGGAAGAGGAGTGGCGCTTCAGTTGATCCACAGCCCAGTGTTTTGAAGGTGGACCCAGAGTGTTAAACGGTATAAGGGCATGCATATATATTTCACTTAGTGCCTAATAGAATCTAGACACATGCAGCTGGATTGGACAGTTCGCTAGTCAAGGGGGATGGCATTCGGGCTCAGACTATAAATGGAATCTAAAGGGTCAGGGCTTCATCAATTTTTTTTAAACTCCTCTTGCCTTTTCCCCCCCGCCCACCTCCATATATAAAGGAGAAAGAAGTATGACCAAGTCAGGTTCAGATCCTTTGGTGACAGTAAAGTAGATTGACTGATACTTTTTCTTGGTACAATTACAGTTCTGCTGAAGTTGTAAATCTTTTTTCTTTTTTTCATGCCTAAGAAACTTGACTGAAGGATTTGATTTCAACTTGGAATTTTGGCAGGGAGTATCACCAACTTTCACTCAGCTCCTTTGCTCATGCTCCACCCCCCCCCCTTGCCATAATTTGCAAGAAGTTGTTGGTCAGCAAAGAGGTGGTGTTGGTGTTTAAAAATAAAAAGCAGACGTATAAGGAAAGCCCATCAGATAGTAAAGTGCTTTCCCTTCTAGGGAGCACAAATTCTGCTTCTCTCTCTCTCTCTTTTTAATTGTAATTAACTGTATGCTAAAGAAAAATAATTCAAAACTACTTCATATAACTTAATTTTCTTTCTATAATGAAAAAAATGAAAGGAAATGGAATAGAATGACAGCAAGATTTACTTTCTTGCCAAATAGCTTTTCTAATAGTAAAATGACTGTCAATCAAAGTTGTTACTTATTTTACTTCCTAAATGGCATAAAGCCTAATTACTGATCTCCTGAATTTTTTTTTTTTTATCCATACCAGGGAGACAAGATATCCTTTTTATCTAAGCGGTCAGAGAAATATAGGAGAAAAGGACTTAAATTATCAATATGGTGTGAGTTTTGGTGAGTAACTTGAAAATTTTTCTTTTTCTGTCTTTAGGTTCCTCAGTTTGCAAAGCTATATTCTCATATTAAAGAAGCATAAGATTAACCATTGTTCTTTTATCTTGTGGGGTATTTAATTCATGAGTAGTTATTAATTAGTAAAAACAAAAAATCCAAAAATACAAAATAAGCCCAAACAAAACCTCCCCCAAAACCCAGTAGCTAATTTGGGATTTAAAAGAGCATATTTATACATTAGATAATTAGATATATAAGAGCACATGGTGTATATCTATATAGACACATAGATGTATATATATACACACACACACACATACACCTATATACACATACATATGTAAGTGTATATATGTAAATACATATTTATATTTTAATTGTTGAATATTGTGTTTAAAGATATAGCTTTATTATCCATTTTCCATTTTGTTTTGGTCTGATATAAAAGCATTCCCCAGTTTGGAGAAGGTCACTATTCCTCTCCATATATTACAACTAAGTTACATTTAGAATCTCATATTATCAATAGTTTATTTAAGTTACATCTGGCCCCGAGAAAGTCTCCTTACTAGACTGTACTGGATTATATTATCCACGTACGTCCAGAAGAAGCTTTTTTTTATTGTTGTTGTTAAGATTTTTTTAAAAAATGTATTTACTTGAGAGAGAGAGAGAGGGAGAGGGAGAAAGCACAAGCAGGGGGAACAGCAGAGGGAGAACCAGGCTCCCCACTGAGCAGGGAGCTTGACTTGGAGTTCCATCCCAAGACCCTGGGATTATGACCTGAGCCAAAAGCAGCAGTTTAACCGACTGAGCCACCCAGGCACCCCGGAAGAACCGTTTTTATTAGCTCTTTCCTTTGCTGCCTTACACCAAGGACTCAGTCATTACCTACATTAGCTACTGGTACTTGTTTCTCACATATAGGACAGTCAGGAAGAATCCAAACATATTTTTCTAGGTACATTGCTTGTTTCAAATGTAAATAATTAGAATTCTAAAAATATTGCTATGTTTTATAATAGAAATACTTTTTTAAATAGCAGAAATATATCCACCAATTTGCTTTCCTTTGGACTATCAAAAGATAAATGGGGTTTTTCTTCAATTACTGAGTGATGGGTAAGCTCTTACTTTAATTCAACATCTATTTTAATACTTTGCTTCATGTAAGAAATTCCTTAAAATCTATGACAGATATACATGTAAAAGGGATTTTTGTGTTCTGAGAAAATCAAAACAAAGCAAAAACAAAATAAAGGAAAAAGAAAAATTGAAATAAAAATACTTTATTTCGTATGAAGAGGGAAATGGCTTGATCTTACTATGTATCTAAATCCCTTTGTGTTATCAATTATGTATCTTGGATTTATGAATTCACAGAAGTAGATATGTTGGCATAGCACTTTCTGTTTGAAGAGTAGAGCTCACAAAGGTACAGGTGCCATTCATATATTATACAAGGGTATATGGTATTGACATAATATTACTATTGTCATTAACCTTGATCATGTTGTGGAGGTAGTGTTTGACAGGTTTCTCCCCAAAACCCATAACCTGGTCATTAGAAGAACATCAATAAAGTCTAAATTGAGAAGCATTCTGCAAAATTCCTGACAAGTACTTTTAATTGTCAAGATTATCAAAAACAAGGAAAGATTGAGAAACCTTTAGGCTAGAGGTGCCTAAAGTAATATGATGGGTAAATGTAATGTGGTGTCCTAGATGGAAGCCTGGAATAAAAAAGGAACATTAGGTAGAAATATGAATAAAGCATGGACTTTTCTTTATGCTATTAATAGTGTATCAATAGGGGCACCTGGGTGGCTCAGTGGGTTAAAGCTTCTGCTTTCGGCTCGGGTCATGATCTCAGGGTCCTGGGATCAGGGTCCTGGGATCGGGCCCCATGTTGGGCTCTGCTCAGCAGGAAGCCTGCTTCTCCTCTCTCAATGCCTGCCTCTCTGCCTACTTGTGATCTGTCTGTCAAATAAATAAAATAAAATCCTTTTAAAAAGTAGTGTATCAATATTGGCTTCTTGTGACAACTGTACCATACACTTGCTAACAGTAGAAACACTGGGTGTGGAGTGCATGGGAACTTCCCTCAGCTTTTCCATAAATCTAGAACCATCTAAAATTTTAAAGTATTAATGAAAAAAAGTCTAAAAAACGTAAAAACAAGTCACCCTGAAACTTCAAATATAAGAAATGTAAGATCTCATTCCCACTAAGTCGACATTCCTTGTGTTTTAGTCAGGTATGATATAGAAGGAAAGTCAAACATGTTCACAGTCCTTTTAAAAAATGGTTAGTACTATTGGACATAATGTCTATGGTGTTTGGTGAGGTGTTATTTGTTATACACAGAAATGATAGGTGGAGAAAGAAGAATTTAAAGGCCTTCTGAGACTATGATCCTGAGCAATTTAATGTGATAATCACGATCAAAAGGAAATTGCTGTCTTGGCCCCTCCTTTTTTATAGGACTATTTGACAAAGCTTACTTATAAGGGGAAAGAAAGGGAACAGCTAAGGAATCCTGTTCTCAGTGACAGCTGATGCCCTCCATGCCCAGATCTTCCAAGTGTTCCTCATGCTTAACCGTAATACTTGCTGTGTAAGTTTTTTTTTAGATGTTCTCCAAAAAGCAGGAGGATGGCCTTTATTACTAAGGGTGGCTCATCATAATCTACCTTCTGATTTCTTTGTTTTTTTTTTTTAACCACATGGCCAAGGCTTGTCACACATTCATCTGTTTCTTGTAGGATAGTGCGAGTTTGTAGGTTCTTTTGGCTAAGGTAAAATACTTGTTTTATGTTAACTATACTGGAACTAAAATTAAATTAAATGATAAATAAAGAGAAAAAGAAATACTTGTTTTATGTTTGGAAATGCTAGGTCTGGGGAATGAGAACCACCAGTATTTCTCCTTCATTTTACTGATCCTTTCCACAGCCTAACGTGCTTAACCACTGACTGGACAACCCCAGGGACTGATTGATTCTCCACATATTGACATTGATTATACTCTAGGTCCTGTTATAATAGGCATTAGAATTACTGGGTGAACAAGACACCCAGAAGTGTTCTCTTGCACTTCTTTTGGAGATTAGGGGCTATAGAAGACCATGATCAACCTCAGGAAATGATTGCACATTGTGACAAGGACAGACATACTCATTCTACTGTGCTTCGCTTTATTGTGATTCACAGATATTGTGTGTTTTGTTTTGTTTTGTTCTTTTACAAATTGAAGGTTTATGGCAACCCTGTGTTGAGCAAGTCTACTGGCACCATTTTTTCCAACAGCATTTACTTTGTGTCTCTGTGTCATGTTTTCATAATTCTCACAATATTTTTAGCTCTTCATGTTTATTATATTTATATATAATATATAATATGTAATATTAGTATTATATATTATATATTAAATAGAATATATTTCATGATTATATTTATTACGGTGATCTGTGCTCACTAATTACAACTTGCTGAAAGCTTTGATGATAGTTAGCAGTTTTTTAACAATAAAGTATTTTCCAATTAAGATACGTATTTTTTTTTAGACATTAGGCCATTGAAACTTAATAGACTACAGTATAGTGTAAACATAACTTTCATATGCACCAGGAGACAGAAAAAATTCATTTGACTCACTTGTAGTGATGTCTTCTTTATTTGGCTGTCTGGAACCAAACCAGGAACATCTCGGAGCTATGCCTGTAATACAAAGAAAACCAGTCCAGTGCTTTGAAAGTAATGACATGAGGTGGGGGGACACTAACTTTATATGTAGGCATTTCAGAGAAGCTGCCATTTCAGCTTAGAAAAAGACTCTGTAAAGGAAGGTACTTGCTTTATACTTTCAGATTTCCTGAGAACTTTACTTAGAGCAGAAGCAATGATATTACAGAATTTGCAATGGTGTATTATTTAGCCATTTACAAAATGCATTCAAAATGTAGAATGTAAAAAAGAAAAGTAAAATGTATAGACCCTACAAATCAGCAATTCCAATTCTTCATAATTAGTAATGATTTTCCACCTTGGTTGCATAGTAAAATTACTTGGGGAGATTTTATTAAATACCCCTGCCTGGGCTCACTCCCATATTCTGATTTAACTAGGTCTAGTGGGGATAGGGGCTGGGGACCATGGGCTGTGGTATTTTTGAAAGCTCTTCACACGTTTTAAATGTGAAGCTAGATTTAGGAAACACTGACTATAAATATTCACACCTATGAACCTGGAGTCTGAACAAGGGTGGTAGTACCGTATTGTTTCTAATAGGAAGTTCACAACATGAATGCTTGTCAATAAATTTGGTTAAACTGACGGTATGGGGGCACCTGGGTGGCTCAGTGGGTTAAAGTCTCTGCCTTCAGCTCAGGTCATGGTCCTAGGGTCCTGGGATCAAGCCATATATCGGGCTCTCTGCTCCGTGTGGACTGCTTCCTCCTTTCTCTCTCTGCCTGCCTCTCTACCTGCTTGTGATCTCAGTCTGTCAGATAAATAAATAAAATATTTTAAAAAAACAAAAAACTGACATGGTATGTGTGTATTTTTCCTATACTATTCTATGGAATAATGAGGTTGGCCAAAATATTCTGGTATGGAAAGATCTGTAAGACATGAAAATAACAAGTTGTAGAATATGATGTATAGTTTGGTACCATATGTATAAATATATTCACAAAAATCTGTGTAATTCTATATGCATGTATGATGCCTATCTGTGTTGGCTACTGTTCAGATAGGTGAGAAAAGGAGTTATGGGAACTTCAGAAAGATCCAACCTGACTGTAGATTCAGGGACAGTAGGGAAAGATTAGGAAGACTACCTCCTATTATGCCTCAGAACAATGAAGCATGATATCGAGATTTAGGATATGAATTTGAAAATGATGTCACTACGTTTCCTAAAATGGTCGTGGCTCAGGGTGTTGCAGTGGAAAGGTGATATCTGCAAGTGGCTTGGGATCTGGAAAGAGAAGGTACAGGTTCTCACTTTCACAGTCCCATTCATTGTTATGCTCTCCCTTTAATGGCACTCTCTCTTCCTCGCCTCGCTTTCTCAGTTGTGCCCAATTTGTGGATCTCTGGGATACATACTTTACATAGACACACACACAAACACACTTCAAGGACTTACACGCTCACTGACACACACACCCTACAAGACACACGGTCTCATCGGTATGCACATGGGCGTGCACACACATATCTACATCTTTCCCTGGCAACCAAGTATAGCCCTGGAGAATTAGATCATGCTAAGAGCTTCTCATTATTTATCAAAGGAGGTGAGTTTTGCATGCTTACAATTGTGATGTGAAAAATAGTAATATATGTAGATTCACGGCTTCCCCTGACCCCACATTTGTCCTCTGATGAAATAGGAAATCTTCTGATCAGCTGCTGTGAGGAATGCAATTTAACAAAGAACGACACTGCTCGCTGCTTGGGGGTTACTAGGAAGGAAGGTGAGAGCTTTGGGGAGCTCCCTGTGGGGGACACAAGTGCTGTTGGAGAGCCAAGATGTCAGAACAGGGTGGAGGTCTCCAGGGGTAAACCAAGAGATGGTGGACTTGGGCATTTTGAAGTGCTATAGAGTAAGAGATGACAGGAAATTATAATGAGCTGTAGTGGACTAAGTTCTTGGACTTCCTTGATGTTTTAGAGAGAAAGAGGTGAATAAAGTGTAAACTCCACTTTGGGCTGGATTTCTTTATCTTTTATTTATTTATTTTAAAAGGGTTTATTTATTTATTTGACAGAGAGAGAGAATGTCTCGGAGTACAAGCAGCGGGAGTGGCGGACAGAAGGAGAGGGAGAAGCAGACTCTCTGCTGACCAGGGAGCCTGATGTCGGGCTCAATCCCAGGACTCTGGGATCATGGCCTGAGCCAAAGGCAGACGCTTAACCAATTGAGCCACCCGGCCGCTCCTGGATTTCTTTAATCGTCTCAACACTCAGCGCTGTGGCTGAGTTATGTTTGCTTCCCAGGGTTTATGATGAACAGATAATTTTGGACAATGACACGTAATTGTTTAAATAAAATGAGTTTTATCTGAATCCACAATGAAAAGCAAGAGTTAAGAAAAGTAAGTGTGTCAAATGACAAGTGAATAACTGGCAACAAATTTTAATAGAATTTTTAAATTTCTATTTCAATATCAGGGCTGTGAGTTGACTTGGAACTTCTATTTTTCAGGTATAGGATGAATCATTGCTGTGCTTCTGTATTGGTGATAATGCAGTATACAGGGCCTGTTGTATGTGTTGCTATGTTGAGAGCAAGATGTTTTTATTAAAGAGGGATTACTTACTTTAGATGTGGGATGGGTGAAAAAGTATCTTACTTATGATTTTTGAAAAAGATATATATTAATGCAAATGTGTAATAGAGTTCCCAAGTGTCTACTCATTGAATGCCAAGCGTTTAGTATACACTACATATACCTTGGGTAGAGTTCTGCATACAAATCAGGAATACAATCAAATTAGTTTTTTATTTTTATTTATTTATTTTAAATTTTTAAAGATTTTATTTATTTCACAGACAGAGATCACAAGTAGGCAGAGAGGCAGGCAGAGAAAGAGAGAGAGGAGGAAGCAGGCTCCCGGCTGAGCAGAGAGCGCGATGCGGGGCTGGATCCCAGAATCCGGGGATCATGACCTGAGGTGAAGGCAGAGGTTTTAACCCACTGAGCCACCCAGGTGCCCCTTTTTTGTTTTTTGTTTTTTTAAGAGAGGAAGAGGGTCCCCTGGGTGACTCAGTATGTTAAGTGTCCAACTCTTGATTTCAGCTCACGTCATGATCTGAGGGTTATGAGATGGAGCCCTGCATCAGGCTCCATGCTGGGCATGGAACCTGCCTAAGAATCTTTTCTCCCTCTCCTTCTGCCTTTCCCCTCACCCCTGCTTATGCATGCACACTCTCTCTCTCTCAAAAAAAAAAAGATAAAAATAAGAGAGAGGATAAAATAGCATCTCTGGTCTTAGTGAACTTTTTTCTTCTTTTTTTTTTTGTAGTTCAAATTTCTTTTTTCCCCCTTTCATAAGTTTAAATTAATTAACATATAATGTATTATTGGCTTCAGAGGTAGAGTGATTCATCAGTCTTATATAATACACAATGCTCATTATATCACGTGCCCTCCTTAATGTCCAGCACCCAGTTACCCCAAACCCCATCCCACCCCCTCGGGAGCCCTCAGTTTGTTTCCTCTGATTAACAATCTCTTAAGGTTCATCTCCTTCTCTGACTTGTTTTTCCCTCCCTTCTCCTGTGATCCTCTATTTTGTTTCTTAAATTACACATGTGAGTGAGATCATATGGTAATTGTCTTTCTCTGACTGACTCATTTTGCTTAGCATAATATCCTCTAGTTCAGCGACATCGTTGCAAATGGCAAGATTTCATTTTTTGATGGCTGAGTAGTATTCCATTGTGAATATATACCACATCTTCTTTATTCCTTCATTTGCTGATGGACATATAGGCTTTTTCCATAGTTTGGCTATTGTGGACATTACTGCTATAAACACTGGAGTTCAGGTGCCCCTTCGGATCACTATATTTGTATCTTTGGGGTAAATAGCCAATGGTGCAATTGCTGAGTCATAGGGTAGTTCTATTCCATACTGTTTTTCAGAGTGACTGCACCAGTTTTCATTCCCACCAATAGTGTGGGAGGTATCCCCTTTCTCCCCATCCTCACAGCATGTGTTGTTTCCTGACCTGTTAATTTTAGCCATTCTGACTCAGGTGAAGTGGTATCTCATCATGGTTTTGATTTGTATTTCCCTGACACTGAGGGATGTTGAGTATTTTTTTTCATGTGTCCTTTGTCCGTTTGGATGATTCCTTTAGAGAAATGTGTGTTCATGTCTTTTGCCTGTTTTTTGATTGGATTATTTGTTCTTTGGGTGTCGAGTTTGGTGAGTTCTTTATAGATTTTGGATACTTGTCCTTTATCTGATAAGACATTTGCAAATACCTCCTCCATTCTGTCAGTTGACTTTTGGTTTTGTTGACTGTTTCCTTCGCTGTGTAAAAACTTTTTATCTTGATGAAATCCCAATAGTTCACTTTTATTTTTGCCTTTGTTTCCCTTGCCTTTGGAGACGTGGCTAGCAAGAAGTTGCCACTGCCGAAGTCACAGAGGTTGTTGCCCGTGTTCTTCTCAAGGATTTTGATGGATTCCTGTCTCACATTTAGGTCTTTCATTCATTTCATTTAGGTATTTTCATTCATCCATTTCATTTAGGTCTTTCATTCATTGAAAATGCTATTTGCTGTGGGCTTTCCATATATCACTTTTATTTTATTCCATTTTTGTGTATGGTGTAAGAAAATAGTCCAGTTTCATTCTTCTACATGTGGCTGTCCAATTTTCCCAACACCATTTCAACAAATGAGACTCATCATCTCATCAACTGAGACTGTCTTTTTTCCATTGGATATTCTTTCCTGTTTTGTCAAAGATTAGTTGACCATAAAGTGGAGGGTCCATTTCTGGGTTCTTTATTCTGTTCCATTGATCTGTGTGTCTATTTTTGTGCCAGTACCATACTGTCTTGATGATGACAGCTTTGTAATAGAGCTTGAAGTCTGGCATTGTGATGCCACCAGCTTTGGTTTTCTTTTTCAAAATTTCTTTGGCTATCTGGAGTCTTTCCTGGTTCCATACAAATTTTAGGATTATCTGTTCTAGCTCTGTGAAAACAGTTGATGGTATTTTGATAGGGATGGTATTGAATGTATAGATTGCTCTAGGTAGCAGAGACATTTTAACAATATTTGTTCTTCCAATCCATGAGTGTGGAAAGTTTTTCCATTTCTTTGTGTCTTCCTCAATTTATTTTATGAGTGTTCTATAGTTTTCTGAGCACAGATCCTTTGCCTTTTTGGTTAGTTTATTCCTAGGTATCTTACAGTTTTTGGTGCAATTTTAAAAAGGATTGACTCCTGAATTTCTTATTCTTCTGTTTTGTTGTTGGTATATAGAAATGCAACTGATTTATGTGCATTGATTTTATATCCTGCCACGTTGTTGAATTGCTGTATGCATTCCAGAAATTTTGGGTGGAGTCTTTTGGGTTTTCCACATAGAGTGTCATGTCATCTGTGAAGAGTGAGAGTTTGACTTCTTTGCTGATTTGGATATATTTTTTCTTTTTTGTTGTCTGATTGCTGAGGCTAGGACTTCTAGTATTATGTTGAACAACAGTGATGATAGGAGACATCCCTGTCATGTTCCTGACTTTAGAAGAAAGTGTCTCAGTTATTCTCCATTGAGAATGATATTTGCTGTGGGCTTTTCATATATGGCTCTTATGATATTGAGGTATGTTCCCTCTATCCCTAAACTGTGAAGAGTTTTAATCAAGAAAGGATGCTGTACTTTGTCAAATGTTTTTTTCTGCATCTATAGAGAGGTTCAGGTGGTTTTGTCCTTTCTTTTATTTATGTGATATGACACACATTGATTGGTTTGCAGATGTTGAAGCCCAGGAATAAGTCCCACTTGGTGGTTGTGAATACTCCTTTTAATGTACTGTTGGGACCTAGTGGCAAGTATCCTGCTGAGCATTTTTGCATCCATGTTAATCAGGGACATTGGACTGTAATTCTTTTTGTTGGGGTCTGTGTCTGATTTTCGCTTCAAGGTAAGGCTGGCTAATAGAGTTTGGAAGTCTTCCTTTCATTTCTAATTTTTGACACAGCTTCAGAAGAATAGGTGTTAATTCTTCTTTAAATGTTTGTTTGAATTCCCCTGGGAAATCATCCCATCCTTGTTTGTTGGGAGATTTTTTGATTACTGCTTCAATTTCCTTGTTGGTTATGGGTCTGTTCAGGTTTTCTGTTTCTTCCTGGTTCAGTTTTGGTAGTTTATAGATCTTTAGGAACGCATCCATTTCTTCTGGATTGCCTAATTTGTTGTCATATAGTTGCTCATAATATGTGCTTATAATTATTATATTTATTTGGTTGTGATCTCTTGTCTTTTTGATAAGTCAGGCCAGGGGTTTATTAATCTAATTAATTCTTTCAAAGAACCAGCTCCTAGTTTCGCTGATCTGTTTTACTATTCTTTTGGTTTCTATTTCATTGATTTCTGCTCTAGTCTTTATTATTTCTCTTCTCCTGCTGGGTTTAGTCTTTATTTGCTGCTCTTTCTCCAACTCCTTTAGTTGTAAGGTTAGATTGTGTATTTGAGAACTTTTTTGTTTCTTGAGAAAGGCTTGTATTGCTTAGGATCACCTTTGCTGCATCCCAAAGGTTTTGAACAGTTATGTTTTCATTTTCATTAGTTTCCATGAATTTGTTTAATTCTTCTTCAATTTCTTGGCTGACCCATTCATTTTTTACTAAGATGCTTTTTATCCTCTATGTATTTGAATTCTTTCCAAATTTCCTCTTGTGATTGCATTCAAGTTTCAAAGCATTGTGGTCTGAAAATATGCAGAGAATGATCCTGCTTTTTTAGTACTGATGGAGACCTGATTTGTGACCCAGGATGTGATCTATTCTGGAGAATGTTCCATGTGCATTCAAAAAGAATGTGTATACTGCTGCTTTGGAATGGAATGCTCTGAATATATTTGTGAAGTCCAGTGTATCATTCAAAACCCTTGTGTTCTTTTTGATATGCTTAGATGATCTGTCCATTGCAGTGAGGGGGCTGTTAAAGTCTCCTACTATTCTTGTGTTATTATCTATGTGTTTCTTTAATTTTGTTGTTTATTAGCTTATGTAATTGGCTGCTTCCATGTTAGGGACATAAATATTTACAATTGTTAGATCTTCTGGTAGGAGAGACTCTTTAATTATGATATATTGTCTTTCCTCATCTTTTATTACAGTCTTTGGCTTAAAATATAATTCATCCAATATGAGGATTCCTACCCCAGCTTTTTTTTTGATGTCCGTTAATATGATAAATGGATTTCCACCCTCTCACTTTCAATTCGGCGGTGTCTTTGGGTCTAAAATAAGTCTCTTACCAACAGCATATTGATGGGTCTTGCTTTTTATCCAATCTGATACCATGTGTCTTTGAAGGGGTATTTAGCCCTGTTTTTCACCTCCAATTTTGCTCAAGTAACTGAATTTATTATGTGTGTTCCTTGCAGATATAATTTCTTAAAAAACATAGACATTTGTTTTGTATTTCTCTAAATATTGGAACTAAATCTTATTGAATTAGAAAGGAATTTGTTGCCATAACTCCCTTATACGTTCCTGAAAAAAAGGGGTTGTTGATTAATTAGGTGTAATAAACAATAATTGTGAAAATTTGAAGTTCTTCATATGAAATTTTTTTCATTTGTAATAATCACTTTTCAGTATGTTACATTTAAAAAGTTTGTGTCAATTTCACTGATATATCTCTCTAGATAAAATAAGAATTAACTTAGATATGTGAAGAACGTGTGTGTGTATGTGTGTGTGTAGATGGCAAGATATTAATAGTTATTTTTAGTGTAAAATTATAAATGAATTTCCTTTGCTTATTTATATTTCCTATTTTTCTTCTGTGATTGCAGTTTACTTACATAATAAATAAACAATAAAAATCTTTTTTACAATAAAATTATTTTAAAGCCAATGGTAAAGGTCAAATAGAAGTACAACAAGCAGAGTTCACGTAAAAGTCTACTTGTTGAACTTACACTTAAGGTTTAGGACTTAGACTTAACTTCTGTCACACTTACACAGCTCAGTTCATGTCTGTGTGATAACTATATGAAAACTTGCCAATGAGAGGCACTTGAAATAAGTGGGTTTCATATAATTCCATGCCAGAACAGCTACTTCTCTAGATTTTCATCCTTAGTTGACATATCCACTATGCCCAATAATTTGCCTACCAGAGCTAGGCTATAACCTACAATTTATTTTCTTTTGGAGCTTTGTCTACAAATTACAATCCACATTTGGTAGATATACTCTATATAAAAACCATATCTTCTTATTGACTTTTTCCACTTACCAAATAGAATAAAAAGTAGAATTCATGGGTCTGAATCTCTCAAGTCCTAAAAAATAAGATTTATTAAGCCACACAGTACTCCAAAAATAATTTGCCACATCAGGTATCAGAATGTTTTCGTGATTTATTCAAATAATGATTATGTAGTTCATAAAGTCCAATCTCAAAGCTAAAGCAAGTTATGACTGGTTGAATTATTCCTCTACTAGACTATTGACTAGGGAAATTTGGTGAACTTTTGACTAACTATGTGACCATTGACAATTAATTTAGCTTCACAGAGGCTTAAACACAAAATGAGAGAATAAATGGAGTAAGATCTAACTTCTCATTTTACTACAAATTTCTATGCTTTTTGCTTTTTGAATAGCATCATTATTAATGGCCATCTCTTGGGGGTTAATGTGTATTATCTCCATCAATCCTTCCAACAACTCTGAGATAGGTGTTTAATTTCCATTTTTCAGGGGTGCCTGGGTGGCTCAGTTAGTAAAGTGTTTGCCTTTGGCTCAGGCCACGATCCCAGGGTCCTAGAATTCAGCCCTGGTCTGGATTCCTGCTTGGTAGGGGCATAGGGGAAGGTGCCTGTCCCTCCCTCCCTGCTTTCTCTATCACTCACTTTCTACCTCAAATAAATAAATAAAATCTTTTTTAAAAAGTAATTTCCATTTTACAGATAAAAAAACTCAGGAAAGTAGACATAATATGCTAGTTACACACACTAAAAGTGTCCAAAAAACCCCCCAGAAATAGAACCTGGTTTTGATGCAAGCTAAAGCCTAAGCTCTTGACTACTGCTTCCTATTGGCCGGGGGGGGGGGGGGGGGGGGGGGGGGGGGGGGGGGGGGTGGGGGGGGGGGGGTGGGGCGGGTGTTAATTACATGTGAAAAACTAGGTGTATTATGTCTCAGCTCTTCAGGTATGACAGAATTAAATTTTAGCTTGTAAAAAGGATTCAGTTGAAGATTATGTTTCAGAAAAAGAGAGCTTTAAGATAGAAAAGGAGGTTGCAGTGCCAATGGCAGAGAGACCATGGGAATCCCAGGAACCACAAAGTAGAATAATGCATACAATAGTGATAGGATCATACTCTTGGACTTATTATCCAGGGAACAACTTAGGTATATGACCATTTGCCAATGGAATTATTACCTATGAGACATGCAAGATGTACTCCTAATGGCAACCAACACGACTGGATCCCCAGTCTCCCCACACATCTCCTTTCCTTCTGCAGATCATGCTGTGGTCTCAGTGATGTCCCCTATGCGGGGCCTGTCATTGCTGTATCACACACTTTTCACACACCTTTCCATGGCATCTCCCAAGATCATTTAGATTTCAGTCCAAGAGTAACCTCTTCAGAAAGACCTTTCCCCAATCATGCAATCTTAAGTAGCTCCTGTCCCAGTCATTCTTGAGGTCAGCATTTGGATTTATTTTTTTCATGGTCTTAATAAGTTGTGTATTTTTACTTTTTTTTCCCCAATACATTTAGGAAGTGAGCTCCATGAGAGGAGAGGAGAGGGACTCATCTGTCTTGTTCTAAACTGAATCACAAGGTTACACAGAGTAAACGTAAAACAATGATCTAGTTATAGAATGGATGAATAAATAAATGAAAGAATGTTATGTGTTTTGGTGTTGGCAAATTGGCCAGTTATGTTGGCCAATAATTAAATGACCTAAGACAGTTTGGAACTCCAAAATTTGAGTTTGGAGTATGGCCATGAGTAGGGAATGGACTGCTAGAACCTGTTCTGAAAAGATGAAGCTTTGGTGTTATTTACTCAAAGGAAGGAAAAGCAATGGCTTAAAAGCAATTTTAATTATGTAAAGTATCATAGCGAAAGAAGAGTCATCAGCTATTCTTATTATGAGACTAAAAGGGATGAGTGAAAATATTTCATTAGAAATAATAACTTACTTACCAACTGGAAATTATGAGATACTCCAAAAGCGTTCTCAAATGTCGTAAACTGTTTCCTCTTAGGATAGATAGGTGTTTAAGTGCAAGCTAACTAAGGGACTTGAAGTGGATAATAAAGATAATTTTTAAAATATTCATACTTCTTTCATCACTAAGTTATTAAGCAGTGTTATTTCTTTCACACTCAATAAATCCCATCCTTGTATAAGTAGGAGACAGGTATTACTTTCCTCCTTCTGCTCTTAGAGTTGCCTTGTTAGAGGTCATGCCACTTCCAGGGCAATCCAGGACCCATGCTTTGGAACCCTGGCTTCTGAGAGAGAAGATGAGCCATGTGGAAGTGAAGTCAGCATGATTCTTTACATGGTTAGCATGCTGCTTCCCTTGGAGGGGCAGGGGGTATAGGGTTTCTCAAGGAAGGACATTTATAGTGATTAAAATTGCTCAGAGCTTGCTTCATTGTGTAATTCTGATACTGTAGTATGTGATTCTGGCAAGAGGAGAGTATGAAGGGGACAGAAAATCCCAGACAGTGGCATGGAAGGGCATAGGGCATTGATGTTACCTCAAGGAAAGGGGTTGTGGCACCAAGAGAACACTCATGGATTGGTCAGACTCTTGTTCAGGAATGCCTCTTGGTCATCTTCTGAGAAGGGCCAAGGGCAATGATTGTCCCCGTAGCCCACTATCATTCTGTGACAGAGAGTAGAGCTCCAGGAAGAAACTGGCAGAGGATGCCCTGGGAGTTGATATTTTTCTGGGAAAGAAAGTACAAAGTATCTTTTAGGACAAAAGCATTAAAAACAATTTCTAAATGTGTGCATACCTTAAAAGCTAGTAATTCCACTCCTAGGCATATACCCTACAAAAATGTCTGTGTATACCTATAAAGATGTACCTAAACATCCTTAGTAACATTATTCATAGCACAAAACTCAAAACAACTCCCATGTCCACCAACAGTGGAAAGGAAAAGTGAAGTGTGGTATATTCATATGATAATATATTACACAGCAATAAGAATGGACAAAATACAAGTATATATAATGAGATGGATCAGTGTCATTTGGTACTGAGTTAAAGAACTCAGATCAAAAGACAATATGTGGGGCACCTGGGTGGCTCGGTGGGTTAAAGCCTCTGCCTTCGGCTCGGGTCTGCATCCCAGAGTCCTGGGATCGAGCCCCGCATCAGGCTCTCTGCTCAGCAGGGAGCCTGCTTTCCCCTCTCTCTCTGCTTCCCTCTTTGCCTACTTGTGATCTCTGGCTGTCAAATAAATAAATAAAACTTTAAAAAAAAAAAACAGACAATATGTATTCTATGATTCCATTCATATAAAGTTCAAAATCCGGTGAATCTGACTGATGGCATTACCCCTGAGAAGAGCGTGGGCTAGAGATGGAGAGTGAAGAAGCCAGTGTTTACACAAATATATTCATTTTGTGATATTTCATCAAGCTGTATTCTTAGGATTTGTCACTCTTCCAAATGTATGTCATATGTTAATAAAAAATTCAATAAGGGACAGATGTAATACTATCCTCCAAACTAGAACGCATGACATTAAGTGGAATTGAAGGGTCAGAGGGGTGCTGTTTTAAGCTTGTTTTAGGAGCCTCGGATAGCATGAGCGTCGCTGTCTCCCAACTTTGAGGATGGGCAGCAACTGCAGGGACAGGAATAGCCCGTGGCTGACGATGCATTTGTCTCTTCTAGTCCTGGTCAAGGTTTTCTAATTCAGGCTCGGGAGAGTATCCATGTCTCCAGGGAAGCCACACTGTGGCACGTTAGACATTCTCTAGGGACCAGCAGCCTCAGTCCGTGCATTTGGAGGAGTTCTAGAGGCGCGGACAGAACAAAGGGCACGCTTGTCCCGCTGTAAACCGACACCAGGACTTAAAAAAAGGCAAGACACCTGTTCTCCTGTAATTATAAGTCTCAGCCTGAGATTTCTAGCCTTTGAATTGCCCGATACATTCTTTTATATCAAGTAATTGTGGGCTTTTCCGAGATAGGAGAGAGCTGAGACCATTACAGCAGGGCAGAAAGCAAATGGGGTGGCAGAGGCCCTTTTCTCAGCTTGTAATGAACTATTTGTAGTCGAGACCAATAACATGTATCGATTCTCATCAAGCGGGATTCTTTACAGAGTGAAAACACTGTCTGCCCCTGAGGCAGGACCCATGGGACGGTTCCTGCCATTGTCTTTCAAATGCACAGATTAAACTCCTCATAAAATGCATCTTCTGACACATCCACACTGTATGCATGAAAATCCCCTCGGTGCCTTTTTGGCAGTTAGGATTCTTGCAGCTTCGGTGTACAACAGCCTGTGTCCTGGCTGAAAAAGTGAGTTTTGTTCCTTCCCTGGAAACCGCAGAGGAAGAAGGCGATTGCTGTTTGTTGAAATAGGCTGCATATTTCAGAAGTTCCATCTCAATAATCTTCTGGAGGCAAGAATGAATTTGGGATTGGAAAGGGCATTACGACAGGACTAAATAAATAGCATGAAGTCCCTCAACACCTCGCCAGCCAGCAGTGTGACAATGTGATTTTAAGACTTTACACTGCAGTTTCTTTCTTTGGCAAACAAGTTTGAAAGGTCACACACAGAGACAGAATTTTAAGTCTGGACACTGAGGACACTGGGTCTTTAAACTCCAAAGCAGTCACATAATCCCCTGAGAAGTGCCAGAAACTTGCCAAGTAAACTTTATTGTCTGGAATAATTGTTAAATCCAATATGCTTGTGGTGTTTCCTACAATGTAGTTTTTTGAGATGTATTCATATTTTTGCATGTTTTCCCAGCTTCAAGACTAGACTCTGCCATTGTGTGTCTGTAAAGAAACCCATAATGCCGCACATCGATATTACAAGTCTAGAAATTCAAGGTATCTTTTTCCAAAGATTTTATTTATTTTATTTTTGCAGAGAGAGGCAGATGGAGAAGCAGACTCCCTACTGAGCAGGGAGCCTGAAAGACCTTTGGTTGGAACTGGGAGGAATGAGGAACCAGCAGGTTCGGAGTGCTCGAGTTTGATGTTTGGTTTGAACTTGTTTCTTTTTTTTAAAATATTTTATTATTTATTATTATTTATTTATTTATTTATTTATTTGATAGGGAAAGACAGCACAGCCGGGAGAGCAGGAGAGGGAGAAGCAGACTCCCTGCTGAGCAAGGAACCCGACTTGAGGCTTGATCCCAGGACCCTGGAATCATGACCTGAGCCAAAGGCAGACACTTAACCAACTGAGCCACAAAGGTGCCCCTGAACTCATTTCTTCTATCAAATTGTAAATATTTCTTTAAGGAAGGAGAACGACTATCTGAATTAGGCCTTGTATGTGAGTGAAATCATTTTTATGGTCTCCTCACAACGATGTGTTTTTCCCAGAATTTTGAAAACACGTGGATGAACTCCCATCTCCTGCTACTCGCCTCCTCACACATTGGATTCTCTTAATTCTGGCCTTCCTCAGTCCATTCATTCCATCTTTGCACTTCAGGACCTTTGGATACACTCTTTTCTCTCCCTGGATCGCCCTTCCCAACTTTCTTTCAATGATGGTTTTCTTTCTGTGCTTCAAATCTTAGCTTAGAAGTCATCTCCTTGAAGAGGCCTGACCTATCATACTCCCCACAACATATTGCAATACTTCATTTACTGGGCTCAGGGCATTTAGAAGAATTTGAATTACTTATTTCCTTGATGGCTGTCCCTCTTGGTTATGACAATGTAAATTCCATGAGGTAGCATTCATAGCTCTCTTGTTTAGTGTTGAAGTTATCTAACTTAGCATAGTATCTGACATAGAGTATGCTCAGTAAATATTTGTTGAAGAAGTGCTGCTATTTTTTCTTGTTGCTATACTAGGTTATTTCCTAAGGGATGGTGCCTTAGATGTCTCCCACTCCCATCCTGGCAGGGGGGCGGTTTTAATTCTTTCAGTTAAAAAATAAATAAATAAACAAGTATTTACTAAGTTTTGGAGAAAGGAAGAAAGAGAGTTGCTCTCATTTCCTCTTTCCAGCGCTGTATTTGTTATCTATTGCTGCATAACGAATTGTCTCAAAACTTAACAACCTAAAACGACAATGAATATTTACTATTTCATACAGTTGCTATGGGTCAGGAACTCAGGACCCGCTTAAATGCATGATCCCGGCTCAGAGACTCTCATGGGGTCTGTCACGTCAGCCGAGCTGCAGTCCCCTACAGACTCGGCTGGAGCTGGAGCTGGAGACTGCATTTCCAAGGCGCTCCGCTCACCTGGCCAGCTTGTCGAGGCTGGATCTCTCTCTTTTTTTTTTTTTTTTAAAGATTTTATTTATTTCTTTGACAGAGAGAGAGAGAGATCACAAGTAGGCAGAGATGCAGGCAGAGAGAGGGGGAAGCAGGCTCACCGCCGAGCAGAGAGCCCAATGCGGGGCTTGATCCCAGGACCCTGAGACCATGACCTGAGTCGAAGGCAGAGGCTTAACCCACTGAGCCACCCAGGCACCACTCGAGGCTGGATCCTGATAGGAGGGCTCAGTTGCTTGCCAGGTGGGTCTCTCTGCATGGCTGTTGGAAGGTCTTCACAAAATGGCTGGTGACTTCCTTCAGAGCAAGTGATCCAAGAGAACAGACTTAAGCTAGTCCTGAGAGTCACACATGTTTCTTCAAAATGCACTACTCGTTGTTCATGTCAGCCTATTCGTGGCAGGAGTGGACTTGGTAAAGGTGTGACTAGCAGGAGGTGAGAATCACCGGAGGTCCTTTAGAGGCTGGCTTTCACAAGCGGCTTCATGGTTGTGTCATTTGGTTTCTGGGGTTTTTCATCCTGTTTCTTTTCCTCCATCAGCTAATAAGCACATCAGCCCTCTAATAAAGAGATCTCCCGGGACACGGGAGACACCACAGTAGATACCTGCACGCCAGAAAACAATATATCTGTGCTTCTCAATATCAATTTCTGCATCCACAGAGATCTCCTCAGGCCTCTCCCTGTGCCTGCATAAACAACAATTTGTAAAAGGTTCTCCACAAATAATTTTTTTGGAGTGAGGATGAAAAAGCAAACAAAGGGATCAATTTTCTCCCTCGTGAACCTGAGGCTGGTTTTGTGCTATGACTTAGGTATACAATTGCCGGACTCCAGAAATACACATCAATTTTAATCAAAAAGAATTAAACATGCCATTAACTTTTAACTTTCATCGTCTGAGTAGATGCCTATCAGACTCGAAACCCACTCAATACAAACCAGACTTTCACTCATGGGTGGTTTTATCTCTTTCTTTCTCTCTGAGTTTAAAAAAAAAGGAAAAGCATTTGCATTTGGTGGAGTTTATTCCAATCATTAAATTTAATGCCCAATACATAGAATGGGTATTTCTAATCCTGTACCTACTTGCCTTAGTCATAATTCATCACCAAAAGCTGTTCTATAAATGTTATCCCTATGGCCATGGCTACTTTAAATTAATATCCTACTTATTTGTAAAATGCTTTTGGGTTTTTTAAAATATCCACACTCCAGCCTTTCCTTAAAAGGTTCAGAGAGTGTAAGATCCAAATTTAGCAGTGCAGCATCAGTGACGTTTTATATCATGAGAATACCATTCATTATGATTCTCATTTAAGTGATCTGATAGTTAGGATTTGCTAAAGAGAATTTCCCATTGAATATCTCATTTATGAGATAACCACTTTGTAGATCAATTTACCAATATCTAGCGGAGTTGGAGTTGTATATATCCTACGGCCCAGTAATTCCAGTCCTGGGTGCATATATTAGGAATATATCAATCACATAGCATGAAAATGTGCACTGAGCATGGGTACAGTGAAAAATTTAGAAAGTGGAAAAGGTAAAAACACAAATGGAGGACAACACAAACCATTAAAAATATGAAGTACTGATATAATGCATCCAATGGAATATTCTTTAGAAGCAAAAATGAATAAAATGGTACATATATCAACATAGATGAGTCTCACAAACATTACAGAAAAAGATAAAAAGCAAGTTGTAGAAGCTATACATAGTATAGGATTCCATTTGTATGGCTTAAATGTGCAAAACAGTATTACATATTTTTTATGGCCTAAACAGAATAAAAGTATAATACTAATGAAAGTGACAAACCCCCAAATTTAAGAAATTTTCCTTGTGAGAAGGAGAGAGGACAAATCGGGTCTGGAGTAGGTAGATAAAGGGATATAATTATAGTTGTAATGTGTTATTTCTTGTGTGAGATGATGAATGTATGAGTTTTATTATTTATACTGTATAGAATATCTCATAATTAAAAATCCAACGAAGTGCTAAAATCTTCTGAGAACTATAAGCTTGATTACTTGATGGTAAAAACCAGGATAGAGTTCCAACAATGCTCAACTTGTGTGCAAACAACATTTTATGTGATATTTTTTGCTGGAGTTTCTATATATTTTTGTATAGACCTCTGCTGCTTCCAACATTGACTTCACCTTTTATCCAGGTGGTTATTTTGTATAAAATCAAATGTAATCCTTCACTTTCATATCTAAAAGTGATTTGGTTACATTAGGTCATTTGTGTTTGGCCTGATGTATATTGTTCGGCTGTAATGTTTGATGTAGGTATATAACTTTGGCTTTTGAAAATAAAGACACTAAGAAATAAATCTAGGTTCGTAAAAGGGAGAATTAGACTTTTAAGGATTTCTGAACTGCTTCCACCACATATTCTAAATAATCTTTAAGTATAGCATTCAATTATTTGCTCTCCTGCTCTTTCGGTGACCTTTTTAGTATTGCAAGAGAGTTCAGGAAAAGGAATAGAGGAAGACTTGAAGGAAGGGTGACTGAAAGTGACTAGCTTCTTTCTGTACATGTGTAGTTGCTACACCCTTATCTCTAGCTAAGTGCTTAGGAGGTTTGCACATTAAATTTCTATAAATGCTTTGAAATGTCTCTTGTAGAGTTTCTGAGGATCTACCCTCATTTGGAGAAATACAGGTCTTGAAGCTTGGCATTTCCTAGCGTGGAGTGGCTGTACCACTGTAAGTTCCAATAATTATTTCTAAATATCGGTGATCTTTAGAAAATGACAGTCCAACAGACACAGAGTGAAATTTCCAGCATCCTAGCCATCAGAAATATAGCAAACAAACACACACCTAGGGAATAAGGGAAACTAAATCCCAGGTGCAAAGACGTAGTTGTCCCAAGTTTCATTAAATCTTTGGTTCTCAAGTTTGGCTGCACATTGGAATCCCTGGAGGAGTTGTGAAAAACAAACACACACCTCAAACCAAAAAAACCACTGATGCTTAGTCTCCTTCCCAGAGATTCTCATTTATGTAACGTGGATGCAGCCTGAGCGTCAGGATTTTAAAGAAACGTCCAGGTGATTCCAATGTCCAGTGACATTGATAAACCACTGCCTTCAATGGTTTATTAATTTTTTTCTGTAGGACAAAACCTGAACGTGTGGTTCAAAATAGTTACTGAGTCCTAATGCATGTACAGCCCTCACCGCTGTTGAATCAGTTTGTGCAGATGAAAGGTAGCTAGTAAAAGACTCATTCTATCCAAAGCCCGGCCTGATGCGGACAGTAAGCAGAGCCGCAGCCAGGATGAAGGGAGGAGTCATGTCCCTTCTTCGAGATCACCTGCGTGGAAGCAGAATGCCACTTCTCGGCGATCCTGGATGTGAAGCGTCCGAGACATGGTGTCATGGGTCCTGAGCAGTGCTTTGGACATTGTGAACACCTAATACCTATTCATGAAGAAAAACGGATGAATAAAGGAATAAAAGAAGGCGAGAGTGCCGGAACACTCGGCGCATGCGTGGGAGAACTGCCACCACCCAGCAAGTCCCTAACACTGCCGAAAGTTTCGTGTCTCTCTTCTATTTATTCCCCTGGCGTTTTCTGTAGGAAGGAGCTCCGTCTCTGCAATGTTGGTTCTCCCCGATCCTAATCAGGAGTGGAGGCGGCTGCTCATCTCCGCTCTGGTTCGCGCTCGCTCGCTGAGCTCCCCCCCAGGAAGCGAGGAAAGGAAAGCTCTGTCTTCGCAGCTGTCCCAAGATCAAGAGGTTCCCAAAATAAAATTAAACATGAACATTCAAGGACATTTCAAGTGGAGATATGTTTCCTTTTTTTTTTTTTTTTAACTTCCTCAGCAGTACCTTAAGTATTGAAAAGAGCCCTTGAATGATCATTCTGGGGCAGTTTTTAATTTCCCCACCAGCTCGGGAAGCATGTTCCGTTTCTCAGCCCCGTGCTTGCGCCCCTGCCCTCGGCCCTGAACCGCGGTCAGCTCCTTCACGGAGGAGGCGGGAGAGAGACGCGGCCAGCTCCCTGCCATCAGTGCTGTTAACCGGGCGTCGTCCCCGGATATTTACACCACTTAAGGTTGAATTAAGTTCTCCCTCAACCTTCCCAGGGGAGGCAGGGAAATACTGAAGTGCCTGCTTCCCTCATCCCTTTGCTAAATCCACACCGCACTTCCCCGGCTTCCACTTGACTGCTGATGTGCAGCACGCAAGACTTTTCCCCAGCTAACAGGGAAGAAGATCGGACCAAAAAATGAAGCGCTTAAGTATGTCAGACTAACGAGGACGGGGGGAAAAAAGTGGGAAATAATTTTGTCTGTTTTTTGCCTTTTATGAGACCTGGAGTCATGACCCAAGGTTGCTGTTTCTTTTGGGTCCCTAATATAGAAGGGAAGAAAGGCAGGGGACGTGTTTGGTTTTTCGTTTGAAAACCAGAATTACTGCCACTTATTTATTTTAGGAAAAGTCTTAATTTGTATTCTAAGCAAAATAAAAATTTTTGACACGAAAACAAAAATGGGCAAAACAGTCAATGACAGACGTCCTTGGGGCAATTTTTTTAATTATTATTTTCTCCTTAATAAATTAACAACGCTCATTGTAAAACATTTAAATACTGCAGAATTCCATAGTTTAGAAAAAGTAAATTTTCCATGATTTTAATCCCAGCAATAGTAGTTTAGCATATATTTTTTTGAGTTTCTTTTTCTATATATGACCTAACATATATTATAATTCTGGCATTTTAAAAATTAAATCATATTTTATATATTGCTCTGCAACTTTATTTTTGTTCACAATACATACTCCATATCTTCTTCTACCCTGGAGTGTGTCGTATTGCTCATTCTGGGTCACTTAATACAAAAAAATGTGTGTCAAATTTTCATGTGTCAGTTGGATTCCAAACCACAGGCAATTGCCTGAGAAAGGATTTTGTTACATGACTGTTCATTTGCATTCATAGAAATAGTAGCCTAGTTCCATTTGGAAAGGCAACACAAGCATTTACTGAACACATACCATATGCTGTGTATAGGGGTGATATAAAAATGAATAAAGTATGTTTCCGCCCACGATCTAGGGCAGGTGACCGGAAAGGGGAGTAATTATAGTCTAAGGCCATGAACTTTAGATTCCACAACAGTGATCTAAGTGAACTCGCTCGGTCAAATAGAAGACGGAGAGACTAATTCTGACCTGGGAGAATGAGTGACACATTGAGAAAGACGTGCCTTGTGCATTAGACCTCAAAGACAGGGTTGGATTTTAACGAGTGAAGAGGGAGAAATCATTTGCACACAGCTCAGTTACAGAACATAGTATGCTGTGTTGTGATTGTTTGCTTGTGTGCTTTGTCAATGTCTTCCACAAAAAAACTGAGCTCTTTTGCAACAAGAAATCATTTCTAATTCATCTTTACAGCCCCAAAGCCAGGTAAAGGGACTGTTCTAATAAGCATTTAATAGTTGTTCAATTGGTCTTTTAAAGTTACATACTGAGTAACTACTGTGAGCCAGGTAGGTTCTCACACGCGCCGTATCCAGTTACTCTTGTAAGATAAATATTATCCTTCCTTAAGAACTGAGGAAATGGATCTCTGCGTTTGGCTCCGAGTCACCGAGCTAGAGACCTGCGGTTCAAATGCAGCCCTGTTAGACGACCAAGTCCTGTTTTTTTTCTTTCTCTCTTTGTTTCTTCTTTGCTATCCCTGGTTACTTTGTGAAAGAAATTGCCATGCTTAGAGAGTGAATTTCTGAGTTAGGAGAGTACCTTTATGTTAGGATACATTGATAGTAGAAAATCATTTGTTTATCTGAAATACAACCTCAACCGGGAGTTCTGCATTTTTATTTGCTGAATCTTGCAACCCTACTCAGGCAGAGTGTGGGCTTCTACAGTTAGTCCACTGATGATTTTCTTGTCCTTCCTCTGGCTTTCCAGATGCAGCCTCTACCAGGTTACTTGCGCCAATAAGTGCCATGATTCAATGTGCAGGGTTATTTTGCAGATTTAAAGGAAGGTGATTTTTTTTAAACCATATGGAGGGGTGCCTGGGTGGCTCAGTGGGTTAATCCTCTACCTTTGGCTTGGGTCATGATCTCGGGGTCCTGGGGTTGAGTCCCCCGTCGGGCTCTCTGCTCGGCGGGGTGCCTGATTCCCCCTCTCTCTCTGCCAGCCTCTCTGCCTGCTTGTGATCTCTCTCTCCCTCTGTCAAGTGAATAAATAAAACCTTAAAAAAAAAATATCCGCATGGGATATAAATTCTCTCCCAGGAAATTTTTGTTAATATAAGACCCATCCTGAACTTTGAGTCAACCTCGTGCTTCAAACAGTGACTGTGGAGCACACCTAAAAGGGATCCCAGTTGCTTGCTTGCTCTACTCAAAATGAAAGTTTTTATTCTTTTTTTACCTATAAAATTATAAAGTATTTCATGCATGTAAAAATATAGAGGCTCATAATATACTATATACTTCTTCACATTATACATTCAGCATTGTGTTCGAAATTTATTCATATTAGTACATGCTACTCTGTTCATTTCTCATGGCTATATAATTTGTGCAAATACACCATAATTTATTTACCTATTCTCCTGTTGATACTGAAATTATTTTTCCTGTATATATGTCCTTACAAACCTGTAAGAGTTTCTTTAAGGTATCTAGAACAGATTTCCTAGTCCATAGGGTACAGGCATCTTCAACTTTGCTAGATATTGTTGGTTTGTTGGATTGGTCTTCAAAGATGGACCTCAGTTGTACATTCTTGTCGTCAATGAGAGTTCTTGCTGTTGTAATTTCTCACCCCAAACTGAAAAAGTCAGGCTTTGGAAATGTATGTCAATCTAAATGGGTTATAAATAAATATCTTCTAATTTTAATTAGCATTTTAATTATTAATGAAGTTGAGCGTTGCTAGTAATATGCTTATTGGCCATTCAGATTTACCATTTGTGAATTGTCTGTATGTAGCCTTTGTCCATTTTTTGACTGGGTTTTTTATCTTTTTCTGATTTTTTTTTGTCAGAGCTCCTTATGTATTCTGAATATAAATAGTTTTTTTTTTTAAAGATTTTATTTAATTATTTGACAGACAGAGATCACAAGTAGGCAGAGAAGCAGGCAGAGAGAGAGAGGAGGAAGCAGCTTCCCTGCTGGGCAGAGAGCCTGATGCAGGGCTCTATCCGAGGACCCTGGGATCATGACCTAAGCCGAAGGCAGAGGCTTTAACCCACTGAGCCACCCAGGCGCCCCATAAATAATTTTTATATGGCTTGTAAATATCTTCTCTAAATCTCTAAAATTCATATCTTTTCCTTTACAGGTTGTCATACTGAGTTTTAAAGTTGTCAAATTTACCAGTCTTTTCTTTTATGGTTTGTATTTTTTGTTTAAGAAATTATTTTTAAGAAATTTTCCCAAATCCAAGTTCTTTAAGATATTTTCTTGTTTTTTCTTCTATATTTCTGTAATTTTTAGTATGATATGAAATAGGGATAATTTTTTACAGATTAATAATAAAATGTCTCAAGACTAGATACTGAACAGTGAATTTTTCCCCTACTGATTTGTAATAATACTGCTAAGAAATGATATGTGTCCATGTACCTGAGAATCTGCTTCTTGAATTTCTGCTGTGCTCCTTTGGTCTATTTCTTTGTGCCTCTAATAAAATCTCAAGGGCCAATCACTACAATTGTATAAAAACCATGCTATATAGAAGGATAATTTTTTCTGGTGATGTCATTTTGGAGAAACATCAGATTCAAGTGTCTTGATGGTTATCATTAAATTAAAAAGCATTTAGTACTAAATGTATGATCCATAGAACAGACCAAGCACCTCCTCATTCCCTCTAGTTTTCTCATTTATATATTGTAAGGAGGAAATTAGACTCTCAGCTATAAGATCTCTTTCTCTAAATCAAGCTTTGCAAAGGGTACATAGCATGCTTGAAGGTCACTGCTGATGAACAACTTGGAATCAAGCTATTAATATTCACAGAACATGCCTATGCTAAGTGACAGGATTGTAAAATATTCTAAAAGCCAACCTTGTAGTACTTTCTGGTAGAGTTAAGTGTTTCCAATAAAACCCCATTAAAGATGGGAGATTAGTATCACTAGTAACAACTTTGTATATTTCATCTCTCTATAATTTTATCAAAAATGAAACTAATGTACATAAACCTTTCTGTCTTTGAGAATTGATCACATTTACTTCATTTAATTTTTTCCTTTTTTACTAGTTACTTCGAAGTTTTACACCTATTGCTGGGTAAATTTAAGGATAGTTACAAATATATTTCACTATGAACTTCAACAATTAAGCAGTTTCTACTGGCTTCTCCTTAAGAAGCTGAACATTTAAGTAACACATTTACCTTCTCCCTCTCATTTCCTCGAATTTGTTCATATAATTTGGAATTTTAGATTTAGACTATTATGTCTTTCATTATGTATCTTCTTCGAAAACCATTTCTTAACACTGGCAATAATTATTTGCATAATTTTCAACTTTGTCTTAAATTTTACATTTCCTCTTCCTCAAGTTCTTTATTCTGATTTGGATGGCTCACATCCTTGAATGAAAATTTAAAAACAAGGTTTCTAGCAATTTCACCTCACCATACAGCCTGTGCACATGGGTTGTTCGAAGTTCCTGGATCCCCTTTCAATGATGATACTCCTCTATCATTGTGGAGATTCAGGCAAGATTGTTTTTTTTTTTTAATTTTATTTATTTATTTGACAGACAGAGATCACAAGTAGGCAGAGAGGCAGGCACAGAGAGAGAGGGGGGAAGCAGGCTCCCTGCTGAGCAGAGAGCCCGACGCGGTGGACCTGAGCGGAAGGCAAATGCTTAACCCACTGAGCCACCCAGGCGCCCCAAGATTGGGTTTCTTCTCACAGTTATTGTTCTATCCCTTTCTCATCTCCATTTCATCTTCTGAATGAGAGGATTTTCCTGGGAATGGAAGGACAAGAGAGAATCCATTTTGTCTTCTAGTTGGCTTTCCCTATGTCTTGCTTCTGGAGTTGCTTCCCTCTCACTTTTTTTTTTTTTTTTAGCTGCAGAATTTGCTCAGAATGTGAATGTTTGGGCATGACTCAGTTTCCCTCAGAGGTAGTAAGAGTCATTCATATACTCAGGAAATGCCTTAAGCTATCATCAAACTGAATTCTGGGAGTTAGACTTGGATAGACCCAGCAGTAGTGCTTAATAAATATTTGTTGAATAAATAATGCGTGAGTTCCAATTAAAGTAGGGGCAGAAAACTGTACTATCCTGGGTTTTCCTACACAGAGAAAATGCTGGCTCATAAGAAATGCCTTAATTCATCTTTGCCACTTCCCTTGTTGATAGGTTTCTGAGGAAAAATTATTCATGCTTCTTTAATTAATTTTACAATGATTCTGTATCCAAAAATTGGATGATTTTTTATTGAAATGAATTTTATTTAGTAAAATGTTGCTAATCAATGTAGATAACATGTAATAAGTATCAATATACACCTGTCATCATCAAATATTTCTAAAATACCCAGGAAGTGCTTTTAATTACTTAATGACAAATGTTTGCAAAATTCTCTCTGAAAGCATTAGTATTTAGTGTGTAGCATGGACTCTCTGGACAGGCACATTGTCTTTCCAACTGGAGATTTTGAGGCAGTGCAAAGCTCTCTTTCAAACAGAGTGCCATTGCACTTAATTGAAGGCTATTGGAGAATACAATGGGGCTTAAAGTGGTATTTGTATAATTAGTTCTAAATGCATCTTGTTGATTATGTGAGAGATTCAAAGGGAAAAGGAACAAGGCTTCAGCTATGGTATTAAAACGAACGCCAGCAGAATATTTCTGAACTCTTTTTCCGAGCCTATTCTCTGTTCTCAGAGATCATGTGAACAGTATTCTGTTTCCTAGCAGCGCAGAATAAAATGAATGAAGGGAACAGTCCAAGAAAATGATTCTGGGGCCTGTCAGCACAATGACATCTGGGATCAGGAAGACTTTTCTACTAGAAATCTAGATGACTCAACAATATAGTGCTTTATCTCTTAAGTACACTTGAGCCTGGAGGCTATTAATGCATGATTAGAGGGGTATCTTCTGGAAGCTGATATTACCCATCTAATCATTTTTTAACAAATACAGTGGTGCTGTAATCGAGGCGTTTGTATCATTTTGTACTCGAGTTTCATCAACAGTTATACCAACTTATATTTTTCCTTTCTGCTTTGTCATAACTCTTGCTCAAATTTTAAATGACAAGAATTATTAATCATTGACAGGAATGAGTGTCACAAGAGTCTAAAGTGTGTGTGGTGCAACACCAGATTATAGGTGCAGACTTGGATTTGACAACCTCTGTGTGGCCTTCCTTGCCAGAATTCTGAAGAATTCTCCAGACATATTTAAAACTGCCTACACTCTAGACATCTGACTCTGAACCCCTCCTGGCCTTTGCCCTTATTTTCCATTCTTAAATCAACGTGAATTTTGGTGGCTTGTTTTCCTCTTTTACCTTAAGGTCTAGATTTAATGCGGTTGAAAAGAGCCTGCTCCTGTTTGTCTTTTGCCAAGGTCCTTATGAGGCTCACAAGCTTATTTTTAATTTCTAGAGAAAGAGGTAAGGAAAGGTACAAAAAAAAAAATAGAGAGGCGTCCTTAATTCCTTCCAAAAGCACCGGCCTGACCCTCTGTTTCCCTTCATTTGGTTCCATTCAGATTTTGTCTGACATCCACAAGGGAGTGGGAAATATATCTGTGTCCCATTTACTACACCAAGCGGCTACAAGGGAGAGACAGGAGAATTGTAGAGAGAACACCATGTAAGGGAGAATTCTGGAAGGAACAGAGTTCTAGAAAGTGTTTGCCCTAGTCCCTTCCACTCTCTCTTTATGATTTAGCACACACGGTTCATGTGTGTTGCTTAAGACTCCATTTTGCCCAAGGCTTGTAACTCTGGGCTTCTGCTCCTTGCAAAAAAATGCAGGACAGGGAGAGTGGGAGGTCAGTGTTGACCCACTGAGGGTCACTTTTATTCCTCTTTCAATGGTCCATGCTGAGTATTTGAATATGTAATGCAGAACACCTATCAAGTATATTGTCTGTAATTTAACTTAACAAGGAGGTTCTCCTTTATTTATTTATTTATTTATTTATTTATTTATTTATTTATTTATTAAAGTAGGCTCAAGTCCAGTGTGGATCCCAGTGTGGGGCTTGAATTCATGGCCCTGCGATTAAGACCTGAGCTAAGATCAAGAGGTAGATGCTTAACCCACTGAACCACCCAAACGCTGCTGTGATTTAATCCTGCCAAGACGAGGAGACGGCCTCTGCAATGTTGCGGGACAGTTGGACAACTGGTTTGCTGGACGGGTATGGTATGTGGCGTTTCCACTTGAGGAAGCTTCTCTCAGTGATATGGCAGCTTGGGCTTCACCAGTGAGACTGTGCCAGGCCTTAAAATGGGAGCAAAGGGACTTGGGGACTAAAATAAAACTAAACCAAATGGTGGAAACATGCTCAACTCCTTAATTTATCTGATTAGAGCCAACAGGCGCCGCAGTGTAGAACATTTGCTCCCACCCCAAATGCCATTAAGAAGCAGTGAACTATTTCTAGGCTTGGCTCCAGACTGATGAGGGATGAACTAACAGTGGATTTAGTTTCAGCTTGGAGTCGCTGTGAAATGGTGGCAGAGTGCAGTCACTGCAAAAGTCTGTAGGCATCAAGTGTTCCCAAGAGCACATACTGCCTGGGAGAGATTTCCCCGCTTCTAAGAAATAGTCCTCTGACCCCAGCCCAGCCCAACCCCAACTCTTGCCTTATATTTTTTTGCTTTATTCTTTTCATACAGGCACATGGTCGCTTAGACATTAGAGTTTTGAGTAGAGCTTGTTAATGTGTACAAGGCTCGCTTAGCGTACCTAGCTTAGTACAGTAGTTAATTGCCTACTAAAATTGCAGTGTGACTGTAGACGTTATAGAAACGGGGCAAAACGATCTTTTGTTGTAGTTACCAGTAAGAAAAAAAAATTAGAAGACTTTGATTTAGGGCAGTATAGAAATCCCACCAATCCCCCCTGACCTGCCCCCAAATCAGCAGGCTTGTGCCTGCCCCCTTCCCACTTCCCTCCATCGATCTGCTGCCAGCTGTGTGTCCTTGAATTCCTTAACCGCTTTGGGACTGACTGTTCACTCACTTACAAAAGGAAATGTTTGAAGATCTCTTTGGATTTTGAAAGTGCGAACATGTAAATGTTATGACTATAAATGTAAATGTAGCTTTTAAAAAGATTAAAGGTGCTGTAGAGGGAATTATTATATAAGAATCTTCCCAATATTATCCCTTTCCAACTCTGTTGGCTGATCAGTATTATTAATTCTATTTTACAGAAGTGGGGATGATTTTTCTGATAATTTAATTGAAATGTTTATTGAGCACCTGTGCTATTTACAGAAGTGTATCCAGGTTCTTTGGTACCAAATCTTACATTACTTGGGGCACCATTTTTACAAAAACGGAATTACAAATACAACCTTAGATGCAAAAGTGAGTATTTATTTGGAATGAGAAAAGCAATCATAATAAGGTACTGAGGCTTACAGATTTAGTACTTTTCCTTCAAGCTCCCTTTAGGCAATTTATCAGAATTGCTTACATAGAAATGCGTCTAATTTCCTTACCTAACTAGAACATTCCACAGCTCCCAGCAACTTCTAGTGTTCAATGGAGCATATGAAAGTAAATATCCCCAAAGCTTCATGAAACTTCAGTGGATATCTGTTTCTCAGTTCCCCAAGTTCTTGAGGGAATCAAGACACATAAGGTAATGTTCCCAGGCTCAAGAAAACGACAGTGGATTGTAGCCATTAGAAATCCCCCCAAAAAGAGCTGCCTGGTAGTGGTCATTTACATGGAACAGTTCCACAGGCCAGCAAAAGGATTCAAATGATGACTGTTAACCTACTTTATTTTAAAATTTAATTTTGAAAAAAAAAATTAATTTTGAAGTAAATTTAGACTTCCAGAAAGATTACAAAAATAGTATAGAGAGTAGTATAAATAAATATAAATAAATAAATAAATAGTATAAATAAATTAAAAAATAGTATATAGAGCGCCCTATATTCTTCACCTACCTACCTACCTAATACCTTACAATGCATAGTTATTGACACCAGAAAATTCTTATAATACTATTAACTAAAATACAGACTGCTTTTAGGTTCTACCAGGTTTTCACCACTGGGTTTATTCTGTTTTAGGATCCATTTCCAGCTCCCACACGGCCCTGGTTGTCCCGTCTGTCTCTGCCTCATTTGTGGTCATTCTGGCTCTGTCCTGACCTTTACACTTCTGAAGAGCTCTGCTCAGGCATTTGAAGAATATTTTTCAATATGATAGTTGTCTGAGGTTTCCTCATGATTAGATTGAGGCTATGTACTTTTTCCAAGTATACTATAGAAGTGGTGTGTTCCTGGGCCATGATCCAGTCCTATTACTTATTTTATTGCTAAATTGTTTTCATAGTGGCCCTTAGGAGCTTCTTAGATTGGCTCCTGCATCATTTCTACCATCCTTCCACCTTTCAGCAAGTATTTCTTTATGTTGTGGCACCACAAGGTGTTTCAAGTTCATCTTATATTTCCCTTTCCCCAGCCCTGGAATCAATCGCTTCCACAAGAAATCCAGCATCAGGTCTTTTAGATTCCGGTGTTTTTTTCTTTGTTCCTAATATTCTGGCTCTCACACAGGCTCTTTCCTAAAGCAACTCAAATACATACATCATCCATCATGAAGAGTAGGACTGTATGTTCCCTTTTTAATAGCCGTGGTCAAAGAACCCGGCAGGTGAGTTCTGGCCACGCTATCAAAGGCCAGGTGCACTCGAGGACCTCCAAGCAAGAATTTCCAGGAAGTTGCTAAAGAAATAGGTCGCCATGGGACATTTTCCTCTCCTCACCCACTTCTACCTGGCCCCCACCTGTCACTCCCACAAGGCTATTTCCTCTGTTCATCTCCACTGCTTGGGTTCTGATCTTTCAGGGCTTCCCTGGGACAGGACTTGAATAGCCTGCCTGCCCCTAGCCTTTTCTTTCTTCCAATTTATCTTCCATGTGAATCAATAACGAATCTTTCATTTGCAAATCTTGCTGTATCATTTACTATGACGATAGAAGAGGATTGCTTTTTTTCCCCTACATTTAAAAAAATTAACATATAATGTATTATTTGCCTCAGGGGTACAGGTCTGGGAATCATCAGTCTTACACAATTAACAGCACTCACCATAGTACATACCATTCCCAAGGTCCATGACCTAGCTACCTTACATTCCCCTTCCCATACCCACCAGCAACCCTCAGTTTGTTTCCTAAGATGAAGAGTCTCTAATGGTTTGTCTCGCTCCCCAGTCCCATCTTGTTTCATTTTCCCCTACATTTGTGTGTGTGTGTGTGTGTGTGTGTGTGTGTGTGTGTGTGTTTTAACTTATTGTTAGTGATATGGCTCCCTAATGTAGACCGCAGTGCTTCTCAGACTTCAGTGTGAATCAGAATTGGCTGGAGGGCTTGCTAAAATATGGAAGAGTAGGTTCTGCCCTCAGATTTCAGAGGCAGTAGGTCTGGGATGGGGTTGGAGAAGGTACATTTCCAACAGGCTCCCAAGCGATGCTGATGAGGCTGGTTCAGATAACACCAACCCACGAGGTCAAGTCCAGACTGCTTAACAAGAAACCCAAGACCCTGTGACACTTATGTCTTTGCAGTTATGACCTCAACCCCCAGTTCGCTATACCCTTTCCTCAAATGTGCCTGCCCTTTACGCAAGTTTGTAAGACCCCGAGATAGACTAATCCCCGTGACCGGTCTTGCCATTTCTCCTTGTCACCATTTTTGTACATGTTGCAGACAACCATCCTGACTCCCCTTCTCTGGCTCTCATGTTCCTCCAGCCTCAGAAGCCATGTCTCGCTTCTGTGGTCCAATACCACTCGGTGGCACTGACCACGAGAACTACAACTCGGTATGGGATTTAGTTGTTTACTCATTTGATTTGCCCAGTAGTTTATGAATTTTCTAAAGGCAGGGCAGTGCCAACATTTTAGTCAATTTTGGCTCAGCACCCGGCCCTTGAGCATCAGATGGGCACTGAATAAACAGTGTTGACCTTTTCAAGGAAGGCATTGAGCTCTTTAAAGAAAGTAATACAGAGCTTATGAGAACACTTCAAGACTTTTTACTGTTACACTGCAGGGGAAAAGGGTATTTTAAATAAGAGAGTACACCTGTTACAGAATTAGCCAAATGAGCTGGGGCTCCGATCAGTTCTTTAAACCAGGTAATTACAATCAGTGTCCTCTCTTAAATCTGGGATGGGCCTATGTGGTCTGGAAACATGGCGTAAAGTGGAGATTCGGTGATTCTGCTATGATAGAGATGGGTAGTTCAGCACTCATATCTGCAGGCTGTTAATTACCTACCTAAAGAATTGCCACCCCCTTTGCATTCTGTTTTTGCCGTCAGTGCTGGCCAGGTATTACTGATCCCTGCCCCCTCCCTTTGTCCTAATGGCACTCTACCATCTGCTTAACCACAGAATCAGAGTTCTTAACCAACCCTTGGTGGTTGTTAAATAGATTTGAGAGAGAGAGGAGGAAGCAGGCTCCCTGCTGAGCAGAGAGCCCGATGCGGGGCTTGATTCCAGGACCCTGAGATCATGACCTAAAGCTCAGAGGCTTTAACCCACTGAGCCACCCAAGCGCCCTTCAAGTATTAATTTTTACCAGGTTTAACTGAAACATTTTCCTCAGTTATTAAGGTAGGCAATGAACACTGCTGTGTTTGCACTACCTGAGACTTTATCATTACTGGGAATCACCCATATTTTTATTTCACATGCTGGCAGTTTTTCTATTCATCATTACTTCAGACTAATAATGGATATAGCATGAGATTTTATAAGATGTGTTGATAATGAATCACATATACTCTTATCACATTTAGAACTACTTTGGTGTCTGTATTTCAACACAGTGGATTTCCTTTGTCATCTTACATATTGAAATGTCATTTGCATACTGAAAACAAAAACCCCAAGTATTTTATTTTATATATTTGAAACATTATTCTTAGAAGGGATCCATAGCCTGCAACAGTTGTTAAAAGAGTCCAAGGGACCAGAAAGACTAAGCACCCTCGTTGTAGAGAGTTAAGTTAGGATTGAATTTTGTTGACATTTACTTTGTAGCAAAAATTTGGCAGGAGAATTTTTAAAAAGCAGTACAGAAAATTCAATTCACTCTGGGTGCTCAAGTTTCCTGTTGAGTTGATAAAACAATAGAACAGATAAAGAGTCGTAGCAGAACATTTTCTTCTATTACTGTGTACAAACTGAGTGAAACATTCTTTGAGTTCTTGGACTACATGCTCACAGGGCAGTAATAGTTAAATTAATTTCTAATATGTCTTGTCTCATTATAGATCTATGCAATAGTCTCTTTCAATTTTAAATTGAGCTTCAGGGAAGATTAAATACTTAGGTATTCCAGTTTGTATAAAATTTCTAGATCCATACAAATTAAACTTCCTCTGTCTAAATGACCCTAATCATTCTAATTTAACTAGATGGAGCCTATTTCCTTTTGACAGAGTTTGTCATGTTGAATCTTATCCGTAGAGATGAACAGCATGCCAAATGGGTAATAAGTATTCCAGATGTTGCCTTGCTACTTTCCAGCAAAGTTATTAATAAAAGTCACTCGCTTCTTGTCTTTTTTTATCCTGTAATGTTGCTGAGAATATAAACTTCCTTTCTCCCCATTAAGATATGGTAATTTTAAAAGTACAGTAAATGGGCTGCTGCAGAGGAAAGTGATTTTATAAAATACCTATCCCTCGTGAATAGTACCCCAGGGACTCAGCGTGGTGTGAGGCCCCCTAGGACTGTGGGTGGGAGCAGGAAAGGGGGATAATGAAGAAGATTGAGGCAGAGCCCTGAGGTTGGGAGAGAGAGTGTGTGTGTGTGTGTGTGTGTGTGTGTGTGTGTGTGCGCGCACCGGCGTGCAAAGGAGCCATTTCATTCACTTCTGGCTGGGAATACGCCAATAAAAGGGGAACATGTACTCTCAAGGGCAAGGGCCGCCCTGGCTGCAGGCTGTAGGCCGCTCAACCCACTGCTCTGCTCATCTCCCTCCCTACCCTGGGGTGCATGGAGGCCTTGAATCTGTGACCTCTGAGGTCCTTGGGTCAGATTTCACAATCTGTGCTCGAGGCAATGAAAGGAAGGTGTGGCTGCGGTGTGGAGAACCCCCGGAGCCCCGAGGGGAGGGTCCTAGGCGAAAGGTCACAGGTCCTGATTCCAGGACGAAGTTACTGGGGATGGATGTGCCTTTTAAGGCTTACCAGAAAGAGCAGACTTTTCTTACACGTAAACAAATTAGACTTTCGGAGCTAGGAAAAGCCTAATGATACTGATGATAATTATAATATTTCCAGTGTGATGCCTTCATCAGTCTCTTTCTTTTCTCTTTTAATTATTTTTTGAAAGAGAGAGAGAGAGAGGTTGAGAGGAAGGGAGGGAAAGACAAAGACCAGGAATGGCCGGGAGGGGCAGAGGGAGAAGCCGGCTCCCCACTGACTTGATCCCCAGGAGACTTGAGCCCAGGACCCTGGGATCATGACCTGAGCTGAAGGCAGATGCTCAGCCAACTGAGCCACCCAGGCGCCCTGCATCAGTCTCTTTCAAAACACTTCGGGTTTGGTGACACTTCGGGTTTGGTGAATTTGAACTGAATTCTCCTTCGATAACACTAACACACACACACACACACACACACACACACACACACACACACCCCACCTTAGGCTCTGTTTTACCTTGCCTGCTGTGCTTTTTTAAATGTACAGACTTGGAAAGGTCTTTCTATTTCTAAAAGCGTAAAAGTATCGTTAAGTATTACTCTCCGGAAAGAAGTCCAAGTATTTGGTGCAGTGAAATCGAGTTCTGGTCTTCAGAAAACAGGCTCGCCCAGCATCATAATCCACGCTTGAATTATCTTATTCAAACTTGCACTCCTCTCATCTCCCATGATTTTGGCTCTAGTTAGCAATAACCTGATACCCAGCTAAAAATACTTGGAACCTTGAAGTGGAAGAAATTTACCATTGAGGCCATGTTCGTTTTGGAGTCACAGCTATTTTGAAGTCAATACTTGCAACATTTCCAATATGGCTGAGTTGTTGTAAGAAGTTTTTGACGTAGACGCCATTTCTTAAATGTCAACAAAGAAGTGCTATTCTGGCTGCAAGTGTTTTCCTCTCATTAATTTTTCAAGTTAACAATTGGAATTATTAAACTGAGCTCTACTGACATCTGCTGGACAAAACCTGTTTTTCATTGTCATCAACTTGTTATCATTGTTCCCGACTCAGTAATGCTCAGGTTTTACTAACTAGATGGTTACTGTTAATTAAACCAACCAAGCAAAGCTGTACTCAACAAATAGAAAATAGAACTAAGCTAAACATAAAATTAATCAGCATTAATAAATGTAATTAATCTGCATTTAATGAACCAGAACTTATTAATCAACATTAATACATCTAAGTAAATGTTTCTTTCTTTTTTATTTTTTAAAAGATTTTTATTTATTATTTGACAAAGAAAGAGATCACAAGTAGGCTGAGAGGCAGGCAAAGAGAGAGGAAGAGAAGCAGGCTCCCTGCTGAGCAGAGAGCCAGATGCGGGGCTCAATCCCAGGACCCTGGGATCATGACCTGAGCCAGAGGCAGAGTCTTAACCCACTGAGCCAACCAGGAACCCCCAAGTAAAGGTTTCTAAGCTCACTTCTTTAGCTGGTCAAACCATATTTCAGTTTTGCATTGAACACACATTTTCTGAGCGCTCTGTGTACGCTACACACTGTATATACACAGTGGATCCAGAATTTGAATAGGGCCCCTTCTTGCAAGAAGAAGTTGAGGGTCTGGTGGGGGAAGACATATATCTAAACACATTATTTCAGTAAATATTTTAAGCACAGTGCCTCCTCTCCTAGCTGCAAGATGATTGCCCTGTACCTATTGTTCCCAGAACATCTTTATGGCAGTAATAAACCAGAATGGCATCATTTTGTCCACTAGGAAATACATAATGCCTTGGGCCTAGGAATATTTCATGGGCTTACAAATGTGTGGGTGTGTGTGTGTGTGTGTGTGCGCGCACGCTAAAATACAACAAGAACACAGCAAATCCAAAACTCTAAATTGTAAATTAAATGTCTATGGAACTTGTAATGTTAACCTGTTTTAAAATGTAATGGTTCTCAAACTTGACTGTGACCAGAATTACTGGGGGCTATTAAAGGAGATGGCTGGGTCCCATCACAAGAGGTCCTGACTTAGTAGGTCTTGGTTGTGATGAAGTGCTAGAACCTAGGTGAGGTTCGGTGGGCTGAGGTCCGGAGCCGATGACCAAGAAAGAATTCTTGAGACATCTTTGGTGCAAAATGGTGGTTTATTAAAGCATGGGGACAGGAACCCTGGGCAGGTTATGTAACCTGCGGTTGGGGGAAGGTGAGGGGAAGGGAGGTTTCAGTGGAGTTTTCATATGCTAAAGAGGGCCTACAAGATGCCAGGATGACTCAGGCCTACTCGAGGCCTTGTCCTTGTGGCTGGATCAATGTTGTCTTTAGACCAGCCATTGACATTAAGATAGTTGGGAGACTTTTTGGTAGGGTGTCACAATCCTGCTATCAATCGTCTTTGTTAGTGAGATTTAGGACATTTGTAAGCCAAGGGAGACTCCGATCTAGCAGGATTGTGAGTTCTGCAAGTTAACTATTTGCTTCTTGTTCATGGCAGTCAGGGCTGCCTGAGGGATGCTACACAGAGGACTGAGGGGGAGCGGATGGAGAGGGGGGTGCAAGGCGCCAGCTTTTGCTTTGTCTTCAGCCAGCCTCGTGCTCCCTCATCAGTTGGGCCCTAGAATGTGCATTTCCAACAAGTTTTGGGTAACACTGCTTTGTTGCTGATCTGGAGACTGCATTTTGAGAACCAACAATCTGAGAATGTTAATTCACCTTTTTTGGTTTAAGTAGCCAGGTTACATCATTAACGGAATTAAGACATTCAACTGAAGGGGCAACTTGAAGGAGGGAGAGGGTGAAAAGCTGATAAATTGGCCCTCAAAGCCAGACCTACAGAGACTCTTAGTACCTTTCAATAGAATGGAACTCAGCTTTACCTGGGCAGGTGAGAACTTGTAAAAGATAAAATAAACATTCTCTGTGGTAAGTGGTAGGAAATACACTGGTAATGTGAGTTACCTAAACTTGGATCAGTTTCTTGTACAGAACAGCCAGGAAACACCCAGAAAGCAGGAGTATATGACCAGAGCTACTCGTATCAAACTTTCAGCTTAGGAGTTGAGAACTAATGTGTATTTCTCATTTCTAATGATGTTTCTAAGCTTCCTAGATCAGCCCTGCTCTTTTGCTCTTAACTGTCCCTCGGTAAATGGCCCCTGAGGCACTATAGACCCGTATCATTTTATGAAATTCTCATTTAGGAAACACGGCAAATGACAGAGATGATGGCAAGTAAAGGCAAACAATGCCTCTAGTGTACATTAACTACTCAGAACAGGCTCAGGAAAAAAAAAAAAAGGAAAAAGGAATGTGAAGATCTGCTTCTGCTTTTCCAACATTTTCAAAATGTTGGCAATTACGGCTTCTTTTAAGTTCTAAACAAAGGGCAGAGTGGACTCATTTTCCTCATACAAGCCTTGATGGTTCCAGGTAACTCAAATTAATTGTTTAGTATAGATGTCTTCCATATGATTCCGTTAGAAGCCTATGACTCTCTTTAGATTGGAAAGACACCAAATTTCTGGCAATTTTCCCAATAAAATTATAAACACATATTTGTTCTAAGTCGGCTTCTTTCATCTGCTGTGATAACCTGCACAGAAAACTAATCACCCCTGTAAGGACCTATTTAGCCAGGGAGCTTCCATCCATCTGTTAAACACAAACCTTGTTGTTTAACCCTTATACTGTCCTGCTTCCCTTCCCCCAGGGGACTTACTTAAAAACAAGTCCCAGAAAATAGCCCCAGGTAACAAAGCCCAGATACAAGGGTAGGTCAGGCCAGGTGGAGACATCTGATCAGTGGGGGGTTGCATACTGTCTCCCTAGCTACCAAGGAGTGTGGGCCCCACCCTTTGGGAGCCTTTGGGGCACCAATTCTGACCAAGGTGATAGACTAGGTCAAATGTCTACTATAGGGTAAATTGTAATTCAGTTGGTCACTTATGTGTGACCTAACATGACTGGAGTTTCCTCTGTGTGTTACAATCTCATTGGCCACCTGGGCATGGCCAGGCCCAAACACATGGCCTTTGCTCTTAAAAGCTAGTCTGTGAAGCAGAGAGAGGGCGCCCTATCTGTAAGAGGTGCGGCCCCGAACATTCGGTTTGATTCTTGATGCTTGGAGCGAAATAAAGCTTTGCTTGACCTTCGCTTTGTATCAGTCTTGCTCCTTTATTTATTTATTTATTTTTTTAAAAGATTTTATTTATTTACTTGAGAGAGAGCATGAGTGAGGAGAAGGTCAGAGAGAGAAGCAGACTCCCCATGGAACTGGGAGCCCGATGCGGGACTCGATCCTGGGACTCCAGGATCATGACCTGAGCCGAAGGCAGTCGTCCAACCAACTGAGCCACCCAGGCGTCCCAGTCTTGCTCCTTTAATCATGGGCCCATTATTGGGGGACTTATCAAGCCCCAGACCTTATTGCCTGGACATTACGTGGAGTTTCATCACATCAGAAATCAGATTCCAATCATTCCAGCCCTTTCGCACTCTTGCTACTGGTACTTGGGCTCTTTGGTTGACACACGTTAGTTCTTTCAACTCTGCAGCCAGCTCTTGACCTTCCTTCTTTACTGACTTGGGATTCCATGCTGGACTATCTGGGTCTGCCTCTGTGGACAGCCGTATGGGTGTTGTGTCAGAACTTGTTAAAACTGCAGGATCTCTGGCCCCATCAGAGGGGCACTTTGGGATCATTATAAAAAGATCCCTGGGTGATTTATATGCCTAGGTGGTTAAAAAGCCCTGACCTCAATTAATTAATTTTTTAACAAGTTTCCCTGACTGTCCTATACTTCTACTTCCCTATCTGCACACCCCCACCCCCATCACTCATGGAAAGGCAGTCCTGGTGAGGTTCCTTATGTTGAAATTACTTTTTTATATTTATCTCCAGGTTTAAGCTGTCTTTTGTGAGCAGGTTTCATCTTAGCTTTCAAATCCTAGCTAGACGCTGGACCTAGCATACATTAGTAGCATAATTAATAGTTTGAAGTTCTTCAATTTAATTGCTGCACAGGTCATGAACCTAGTACTAAGGTACTAATGACTAATAGGTTGAAGAACTTCCTTTTTGAACGTTTTTGCATTTTAACTGGATTCTGGAAGGACATAGATCTAATCTAAGTCATTAATAATGCTTGTGCTGGGAGTTTTTAAGTCAGCTGAGTGAAAGTAATTTTTTGGGGGGCAGATGACTTTATGTCCTCAAATTTCCCTCCACCCCACCCATCATCAGGGTGATCCAAATGAAAGAACTCGGAGTGTTTTTGGACTGCTTGAGTGGCTTTTAAAGTGTCTTCTCCCCTGCAGGATTATCAACTCCATTATCTCCAAATAACCAGACACATGGTTCACACGAAAGACCTGGTTATTCTCGAAATTGGTGGAACAAGAAATAGTCTGGGAGGAACAGGAATATTTGAATACATTTCCTTGTAATTGCTTGTCTCCTTCTTTCGAACCAGACTGAGTCTTCAGAGTAGGGGTGTCTCCTAGGCACACAGAATGCCCCTGCCAGGGACCTTGCATGCAGACAGAGACATTTAATGCATTTGGGGGTAAGATGGTTTTAAAGCACTGCTCTTTGCAAGTTTAAATGAAATGGCATGTTTGTAGTGTATCAACAGCGCTACCAGTTTGAATGATGCCAGCAAGGAGGTACCCATGTTAATCCCTCAGTGCTAAATCCCGAGAGATTGGTATTAACCACCAACTTTCCCAGCTAGTCCCATCAGTATTTTGGGGGCTAGAGGTGCCTTTCTTAATACCCATCTCCATCAGAGAAGAGAAATTAGGCAACTGTGACACTACTTTATAAAATGATGCCAAGAGTCCTGCCTTTCCCTGCGTAGTGACTCAATGCCTCCCAAAGCTTTCTCGAACATGTATTTGTAGATAGAACATTAATTAGCTGCAGACTTAATGTCACCATGGTTGTCATTTGCACGTGCCTGAGAAGTTAACATAATGTCGAAATGTGAAATCCAACTGGGTGACTGTGAGCAGTGGTCCTGCTAAGGTCCATTTCTCTATCCCCATTATTTCACCTCCTGGTTTATTGTGTTTGCTGCTTTCTCCCATTACTCAGGAAATTGTCAGGTGAGTCCCTGAGGATGCACAAGCACCGGGTTCTGGAAAATGGTGTTTCAGTAGTTTACATAATGGGACCAATGAAGCCAGTATGTCCTCTGTTGTAAAAAAAAGCCAGTGTTCTCTTGCTTTGTTAATTGACCCTCAGCTTTGGAAGGAAAAGGGCGCGTGTGGATGGGAAATAGAATAAGAAAGCAAATTATTAGGGGACTGACTTGCAGGTTTTTCTCAGTTTCAGTGATGCTTACAGAGAATACATGAAAATTTTAATGACACGGAGTCCACAGTGGGAACGATCTAGGGAAAAAGAAATAACAGAAGAAAATTCTTATTCTATTCAGAGAGTATACAGAGGAGACATGCAAAGTTCTTTTCTAATGTAAAGTTAGGAAAAAATAAATCAAACTATAGTGGGGTAAGTCACAAGGGACGAATTAGTTCTTCAAGTTTATTTGTGCATGAGCTCACAAGTGTGCAATTTAATGTGCTTGTCAGTGTTTTCCTCCTATTTGGAGGATGAGCCAGGGAGTGGTAAAGCCAACAGCACTGGCTGGCCTTCCGCACTGCAATGCGATCCTGTGGCAAGTTAGTGCGAACGCACCAGGCATCACTTTGCAGTTTCTGGGACGCCTCGGTGAGGCACTGTCCTCTCCACGCCTCACTGCCCGCATCTAAAGTTGTGATTACCACCATCTATATATTTGTTCATTCAAAGGAGTGAAATAAACATAACTGCGCATTTATCCTTACTATTATGAGTCATTCAAACAGCAGACTAGGGGTATGAAGGGCATTTTCATCCTATGTGCCAGAGGACAAAACCCAATTCAGGGATGAAAAGAAGTATTTTATACTTTGGCAAATCTCTGTTGTGCTAAGTGACACCACACTGCTGTGGCGTGGACACAGTTGTACGAAGTCCTGTCAGGTGATTCAGTGGAACTCTCCAACCTCTGAATATACATTTTATAATTATGCCTTATTTAATGTCTTCTTCTATTCAAAGTTCCTTTCAGAATTGGTCAACAGGGAAATTTCTATAAGTAGGCCTATAGTTATTAACCACAGGGTGGATTCTCATATGTATGAGATGGTTAACATACTGCTTTGTTCGGATCCTGACTCCATCATAATCAGATTTAAAAATATTTCCCTCTAAAAACTTTTCAGAAAGCTAATGCAAATCTTATTTGACTAAACAGTGAAGAAAAAGTTGGAAACAAATGCCAGGGAATGAGAGTTCTAGGGAAAAAGCCCCCATCTACCATAAAAGGAAAATATTCCTTAAGTTTAAAACAAAGCAAACAGAAAGAACATGACACATAGAGTCCTAACAAAATTTTATTGAGAACCACCAAGTGAACTCCTTTGCAGAACATAGAAATACTTATGATCCCAACCCTTCCCAGTAAATGGCAATATAATGTGGGGGTGGGTTCCCTGAATATCCCCAACACTCTGTTTATACCTACAGGAGGGAAACAGTTCTTTCTACAGCTCAGCAATAGGCAAATGGGAGGCTCTGACCTATTTAGGAGAAGCAGAAGTGGAATCAGAAATCAGTATGAGTAATAGAGGACTGCAGATCAGTTCCAGCAGCCAAAGGAGTAGATGAATAAATGTTCACTCTCCACATTCTGTATTTCGCATCAGCTAGCAGAAGGAAGGGCACTGTAAGATCAGACATAAATGAACCTGGGGACATAGGAGCCGAGTATGTCTTTCAATTCAGTTATGCAGGGAAGTGGCAATGAGAAGATAAAGTGGTTGTGGACCCACTTTTACCTCAAACTCTTCCTACCACAAAGGCTTTTGATGTCAAATAATCAGAATTGACACCAAAGATGAGAAGGAAACCAGTCACTCTAAGGATGAAAGACCAAAGCTCAATGGGACAGATGGAAATGGCTGAGATAACGTTCACACTATTTACATGATGAAAAGTTAACTTCTGTAATGCGTCCTCACTACGGGAGCAGAAACACATGGCGGGATAGATGAACACGACTCACAAATGTCTAAGGTTTTACTCCTAGTCTTTGCATGGGGAGAGAAGAAATACTATGGAGTTTTCTGGGGAAGCAACTTTTGCGAAGGATTTTTTAATAAAAAAAAAAAAAAAAAAAGAAGAAGAAGAAGATGAAAATAGCTGAGGGAGAATGATATAACAGAAATATAACTGCAGTGATGCCACTTCCTTTTAAAACTAAGAAAACTGGCATAAAAGTTTCTCAGTTTCCATCATGGTGTTAGGGAATTGGTCTTAATTTTATAGGTTTTGCTTGAGTTTAAAAGCCTATCAAATTTTCTTACCTCTTAACTATAAAGAAAACAATGGCATGAACAGAAAATCCTGCCAGTTTAATAAGTCCTAAAAAGCTAAATAAAAAAAAAATGAAACCTGAACTGTGTTTGTATTGATGAGTTTGTTAACGGATGGGTGGCAGTAGTTAAATTGCCATGTAAGTATTAACAAGAATCTTATTCAAAATGTTCTCCTTGCTGCCTTGAAGTCTTCCCTGGGTTCAATTAATCACGATGTTTGGAGATGCACTGTGATTAAGTTTCCTCTGGCTAAGAGAAAGTGTGTTTTGCCTCTTTCCCTTGGTTAGTAATTATAGTAGCTAAAAGTACAGGCACAGCATAGTTAAGACATTTAACTAAACTAAATGGGTTTTATTCTTTCATGTTGGACACCCAGCCCAAGGCAAATTAGCTTTACTATAAATGCCACCACTGCTCATCGGAAATGTCTGGAAGAAAGGCACAGCTGACCAGCACTTCCGACATCTGAGAGGCACAAGGTTTGCCCAACTGGTGCGAGTCACAGAGGAATAAGCTGATCCTAGGAACTGAGCAGTGGGCTGTTTTTTTCAGATCCTTCTGTTGGTAGCCTTAAAAAGGTCAGAAATTTCCAATAATATAAACTATTTTGGTGCTGATTATGAAATAATACGGGACTATTATCCATAGGAACCAACATATACCCAGTGGGATTTGGTTCAAAGTTAAAATAAAAATAGCATGCTTTTGAGACCGAGAAAGCCATGAAATAGGCACATTTAAAATTCTTAGACCCTGTTTTGCAAAGCTGCAAAATGTTCTAAAATCAGTTGAAATAGACAGAAAGGATGAAACCAGCCTGGGAAAGGCAGCGAAGGAAGGAAGGGGAGGGGAAGCTGACGGGCCGGACCTTTATACAGAGCGGAAGCACCAGGCGTCCCTCAGCTGCCATATAAGTACCGGAGCCCAGCCCGAGGGCTCAGAAACTGAGGAAGTTAAGCCTAGGAAACGCAGAGAGATAGGATCTATTTGTTCTAAACATTTTCACTGGCTAATACCTCCTAAGTAAACAGCATTTCTACGGAAAGCTTAGTGTTTTGGCTCAAGTTACTGGCTACGGAGCCCTCCTTCCCCTTTAAAAGAGATGTAGAAGCACTGTACTACTTAGTGAAAAAACAAACATCCAGAGAGACTGAAAGGGAGGGAAATATCTTACGGCTTGTACCAAACAGCGAGCACTGAAAGCACAGTCATTGCCAAGGAAGTAAAGCACGGGTCAAAGTTTAGAAGGTCAGGTGGACAGGGTGGACTGAAACCCCAAGTCACATTCACGAACAGGAAACTCCGTCTCCCGATCTTACACTAATTCCAAAGAACAAACAAATTTAAATAAATAGTTCAAAAATACACTCGCTTCATTTAGAAAAAAAACTCTTAATAAACTTTTTGTTAGCTTATCTTGAAACTAACCTTCAAATCAGAATTTTCAAAACCACCAGAGCATTTTAGAACTTTTTGATAAAAATGTTGACTTACAGAACCTGGACTCTTTACTACCATGAGGAAGCAGATCTGAAAGTATCTTTATCGCTAGTTAAACCAGTATTGTGAATTTGAAAAACAGTATTTGGGTCCTTAAACCAGTCTGCAACTCTTGCAACTTTTGTCTCAGAAGCATACAGTTAATATTTTTGTTCCCCTTCACAATGAACCACCTAGAGAAAAACAGTCATAAAACTGTCTGCACCACTGGAGGAAAAATACTATAAAGGTAGAGGGCAATACCCGCCAATAACCATATATTTATCTTTATCTACATTTAGTTTCCTTTAAACATTTTTTGAACAGCAACAGATAGTTATATTCAATAAGCTTAAGTAAGAGATCTCCTCTAAGTTCTGAAAAATATATATCCCTATGCCCTCAAAACACTGTACATAACACTCATCCTTACCTTTAGGAAGAAATTGAGGTTAAAGTTAAAACATTTCCTTGGATACTTTTAAGTAAAAGTAAATGACAGACAAAAGGAACTGAAGACAAGTTCTGAAAAAAAAAAAAACAACCAAAAAACCCAACTCAAGTAAATGGAGTACACGGTTTGACTCTGTTTCCTTGAAAAGCAATGGAAGCACTCAGGCCAGGTTTGATATACAGAAAGAGTCATGCAGTGAGTTGCAGGGGGCAGGTTTTCCTTTTATAGTTCAAACGCAGGGAACCTGGCTTTTGTGGGCACGAGGAGGTCAGCCAGGAAATAGATTGTTCCAGCCATTCCTAAGGAAGAAAAAGAGGCAGAAGTTATTACACCAATGAGTCCATTTTATACAGTGGCTTTGTTCTGTCGCATCAACAGCATTGTGACACTTATGGCAAGGGTTTCAACACAAGGGGCGTCTGCCTGGATTTATATATGCTGCAGGTCAACACCAGATCACCAGCGTGCTCAGTCTCTCTGTCCGGGCGGAAGACAGGAAGGAGAGCTGAACCAGAGAAGTTCAAGGCGCAGCCCTGCCATTGATCATACGTCGGCCCACTTCCCTATCGGAGCTTCAGTGCCTTCATTTGTGACATAAGGACAATGATGCGTGTATGTTTTTGCTGACATGATTTACGATGGCATCTGCGAAATGCCAAGCGTGTGCTTGGCTTCACAGATGGTAGTCATCATTACGACCGCTGGTATTAGGTCTGAGAGAGTCCATGTACTACTTGACTTTTAATATTGAGTTTTCATATTAAGAAGGAAAGAAGTAGTTTAAGAAATGATTATAAAATTAATTTGTTGATAAAGCTCAAATTCAAATTCATTGATTACCAAGCAGAGAAGGAGACGCTGACATTACAAGGCAACTAAGTAAACGTGTGGAAAATACCTTCGAAGAGGGAGAAGGGGGTGTCCGGCGTCCTGCAACCGTGTTCTCCGTAATCTAAGCACCACTCAGCAAACTGAAAGTGAGACCAAGGTAAGTTACTGTAGTGACTCCTTCCAGAGTCCCCCACATGTGGATAGAGATTACCCCTAAGAATTACTTTGCAAAGTATCTTCAAGGCAGAAAAAAGGGGCTGATACAGAGAAACATGGTCTGAAAGGGGATGAAGCGAAGGAGAGAGGAATGCGATGCGCCACCTGAGCCACTGTCTCCCAGGTCATGAAAGCAGAACTTGTTTCTTTTGTCCACCCATAAATGCTGCTGAGTAGAACTGTGTCCTTACACAAGAAGGCGAATTCAATGGAATGGTTTTGGAAGGCTTTTCTTAGGTGTTCCACAGACTCATGATGGTTTAAAAGATGAATGAATCCCATCAGATTGAACCAGAGCCCCTTCTACGGTCTCCCGGGGGAAGGTGTTTTCTTTCCGACAGGGCTGATGCCTACCTTACAGGCTCTGTACAGGTACTTCTTGTCCTGAGTGAGGTTATAGAGTGTGAGAAAGGCGTAGGCGTTCCCCGCAGTGCCATGGCACAGGCCGTAGCCCTTCCTTAGCAGCCCGTACTGCCAGATCAGGTCACCACACTGGTAGGCGTCGTTGAGATACCGTTCCTCTCGGAACACCTGCAGAGCCGAGGGCAAGTCTTATGACAAGCCGTATGAAAGAAGGTTCTATTGACATTCCTTCCTGATGGGAAAGGAGGGTGAGGGCGGAAGGGAGGGGAGATGGAGGTAGCTTGGCGAGAAAGAACAAGGCATTCAGAGCCAGAGAGATGGGTCTTGTCAGTGGCGATGAATTACAGAACTTCACGAGCTTTGCTTTTTTTGCTTTTAAATCACTGCACACGATCTGGCCTGTGCCATCTACATTTTATGTGCAGTCTGTGCTTACAGATATAGGTCTTACTAGAGAAGTAGCATTATTTTACTTGTGACTTGCTATTATCATTAGTTACTTTCCAAAGGACCACATGTTACCTTCTCTGGTTAACAATAATGCCCTTCACCATTAGGACATTTCTTTACAAACTGGAGAAGAAACTGTTTAGAAAATTGATTACAAAATTGAATTTGACTATAACATACTATACTTTGTCAGAAAAATAGAGCTATACCTTTATAATCTTCTATATATTGATCAAAGACTCAAGAAATATTCTGAGTAGACATTTCTAATATCTCATTGCAAACTAAGTGTTCTTAAAAGGAGAATGAGACAGTTTAAAAAGTTTTTCTATATCCAACTTACTGCAAGTAAAATTTGATATACTAAAAGCTTATTTAGAATATGACATGCAATGCTTGTTTATAGTTCATAGATTTGTAATTTGTAGATCTGGCACTAATGGACACAGATATCTTGGTTTACTTTTTTTTTTTCTTTCAAATAAAACCTTTTTCTTCTCGGATTATGGCTCTGCCATAGCATGCTTTTTAGAAACAATATTTGCATTTCTCTTGTTATAGCAAAATAAAGAAAATTAAAAAATTACAATTTTAATCACTTGATGTATATAATTCAGTGGCATTCATGACCTTCACAGTTTTGCATAATCATTACCACTATTTCCAGAACATTTTCATCACCCCTATTTGGAGTGATGAAATTTAATTACCCATTAAATGATAATGCACCCCCACCCCAGCACCAATCCCTGGTAACTTCTCTTCTACGTTCTGTATGAATTTGCCTACTCTACATACCGCATTCTAACCATCACACCATATAAATGGAACCATGCATTATTTGTCCTTTAGCACCTGGCTTATTTCACTTAACATACTATTTCCAAGGTTCATGCATGTTGCAGTATGGGTCAGAAGTTCCTTCTTTCGTACGGCTCAGTAATATTCCACTGTAGATATGTATATGGACACACACCACATTTTGTCTATCCATTCATCTGTGCATGGACACTTGAACCGTTTCCACCTTTTGGCCACTGTGAACAATGCTGCTGTGGAACATCTCTGTAACATCTATACAAATCCTTGTGTTTAATCTTTTGGGTATATATACCTTGGAGTTGAATTGCTGAATCACATATTAATTCTATGTTTATTTTTTGAGGAACTACCAAACTCTCTTCTATGGCAGCTACATCATTTTACAATCCTATCAGCAATGCACAAGAAAGATTTTTTTTTTTTTTTAAAGATGTGTTTATTTTTTGTGAGAGAGACACAGCAAGAGAGAAAGTGTGGTGGGGAGAAGCAGAGGGAGAGGAAGACAGAAACTTTAGCAGACTCTGTGCCAAGTGCGGAGCCTGATGGGGGGCTTGATCTCCTGACCCTGAGATCATGAGCTGAAACCAAGAGTTGGACACTTAATCAACTGTGCCACCCAGGTGCCCCAATACAGTATTTTTTGTTTGTTTGTTTTTTAGGAAGCAGGCTCCATCTCACAACCCTGAGATTATAACCTGAAGAGAGATCAAGAGACGACCAACTAAGCCACCACCCATGTGCTCAAGAAAGGTTCTATTTTTTTTTTTTAAAGATTTTATTTACTTATTTGACAGAGAGAGATCACAAGTAGACAGAGAGGAAGGCAAAGAGGGAGAGGGACGCAGGCTCCCTGCTGAGCAGAGAGCCAGATGCGGGGCTCGATCCCAGGACCCTGAGATCATGACCTAAGCCAAATGCAGAGGCTTAACCCACTGAGCCACCCAGGTGCCCCGAAAGGTTCTATTTTTAATTGAACTTCTGGGATACTTATCTTGGCTCTGCCAGTGATGCTATGATCTGGGCTATTCTACTGTTAGTGGAACAGTCTCCTGATCTATGAAGTAGTTTCTGCCCTCATGCAGATGGATACTATGAGAATGAATTATAATCCATTTAACAAAGTGATTGCAGGTCCAACAAATAATTTATCTATTGCTCCTTCAAAGATTATGCATAAAAAACAATATTAAGTTACAGAATTTTAGGTTACATTTTCCAATTTGTTTTGAAAATGAGAAAATTCACAGTACCTTATAGGCCTGGATGAGCATGTAGATCACTCCAGGCGAACCGTGACACCAATGGACTAGAAGATCTCGATTATCATCCACACAAGGTGGGTAATTGCCGGAAGGAAATTTCAGCTGGCAGACATAATCTACACTGGGCTTGACCAAATTTTGTAACTTCACATGGTTCACTTGAAGGCTGGGCTAAAAAACAAGAAAGGGAATTATTAGTTCTTCTAAAGCAAAGAGATCTTCCTAAATCCCAGTGATAAATTGTGTATGTAGGTGTGTTTTAAAGAGAGGGTGACAGAGAGAGGGGGTGGGAGAGGCAGAGGGAGAGAGAAAATTAATCCTAAACAGACTTCAACCCAGCACGGACCCCGACACAGGGCTTGATCGCATGACCCTGAGATCATGACCTGAGCTAAAATCAAGAATCGGATGCCTAACCAACTGAACCACCCAGGTGCCCTCTGGGATTAGTGTTAAGCCAGAAAGGTAACATGATCAAAAGGAACTAGAAGTCATTAAAAGGTTTTGGATTCCATTCCAATATATTTTTTTAACCTATTGGAACGTACTAAAATTAGGCTATGCATTAATTCTTGGGACTTTATGTACATACTATTTTTCAGTATTTATCACTGTATACATACATATAAATAATTTCCCGAAGTCAATGCATGTGCACAAGAGATGTTTCCTAAGGTTTTACTACCTTAGGCATACTTTATTTTTTCTTTTCAATAGGCTCCGCACCCAGTATGGAGCCTAATGCAGGGCTTGAACTCACGATCAAGACCTGAGCTGAGATCAAGAGTCAGATGCTTAACCAACTGAACCACCCAGATCATACGTTAAATACCTCAATACCTCAATCATACTTTAAAAGCCACAAAGAGCTGCATTCGGCATTGTAAATACAACTTTCATTTTTACGTTTAGAGAAGTGGTAGATGTTTCCAATAAAACGGGAAGCTAATAAGTCAGGAGACCTGGAATCTAGATCCCAAACTGTGTGTTTCTAGATTAAGCCTTTCTGCAGAGGATTTGGGACTGATATTTGTGCAGGATTATTTTTATACAATGATGTACAGATTTACAGGATGCACTAACATACGGCATTTGAGCCATTTTTTTTTTTTTTTTTAAAGAATTTGGTCCTCTTTTTTTTTTTTTTTTTAAGATTTATTAATTTGAGAGAGACAGCAAGTCGCAAGCACAGGGGTAGGGGCAGAGGGAAAGGGAGAATCTCAAGCAGACTCCCGGTTGAGCGCAGAGCCCGACATGAGATCATGACCTGAGCCAAAAGCAAGAGCTGGACACTCAGCCAACTGAACCACCCAGGCACTCAGGAGGCTCCCCGAGCCTCCGTTTTTGATATAATGATTTAGTTTCTCCTCTTGGTCCAGTACTTAATTCAATGCACAGCTTATATCTTCAAATAACAAATTCAAAGTATTGGCCCTGTCAGGTGGAGGGGGGGTGAGCACGTTGGGTAAGGGGGTAGCCCATGGTGTGACGCACGGGGACTGAATGGGCACTGAGTTCTATAGGGCATATACAGATTTTACTTTACCCAGAGAGTACTGTTCCAGCTCAGTTGAAAATGCTAGAGTAGAATGAGTTGATTGTCCTCAAATTTGCAGGAATTATCCAAAACAGGCTACAAATTATATTTTTTTAAAAGATTTTATTTATTTATTTGATAGAGAGAGATCACAAGTAGGCAGAGAGGCAGGCAGAGAGAGAGGAAGGGAAGCAAGCTCCCTGCTGAGCAGAGAGCCCGATGCGGGACTCGATCCCAGGACCCTGGGATCATGACCTGAGCAGAAGGCAGCGGCTTAACCCACTGAGCCACCCAGGCGCACCTACAAATAATATTTTATGTTTAAGATATTATGATAAAACATAATACTATGTTTTATGTTTAATATTTTTATTTATGTTTATGATATGTAAGTACCTACCAGAATGGATTATTATTTAATTTTAATTATTTAATTTAATAATTTAATTATTTAATTTTAACGGTTAAATCATCTCAAATAGACAACAATCTGCCAGTGGAAAACTCAGAACGTAGGTTTCCAGATTTCTCACTGCCACCAAAAGGAGGCAGCTGGAAGTAAGAGGACTCCTCGTGACCTGCTTCAATGCAAGGTCATGAGGGTGCCCAGCCACCTTGAAACTGCGGAATACATGAACTCCCCTTTCCTGAAAACTCAAGAATATATATTTACTTCTGGAAATACAGAGCCAGTGGAGGTTTATGCCAGAAAAATAAAGGAGTCTATGTCTGAATTGTCAAAACCCTTCATTATAAAACTCCTAATTGAGAAGTGCAGAACAAATACAAAAGTTGGTCTCTTACTGCCACTAACACTCAAAGTGTGACTCTGCATTCAAAAGCAATAATAACCTTGAGTTTTTCAGCTTCGTTGTCATTGTTTAGTTATAGGGAGATGGAGGTCTGACATTGATTTTGCATTATTGCAGCCGGCTACTCAACCAGCTAATAGTATGTATATCCGAGCACTCATGTTGAACATATTAATGAAACACTTTTCTTTATGCTGCATTGTACTTTGGGAAGGTGAGGGGGCACCTCTGCTGCCATTAAAAATCAATTTTCTTTTGCTATGAATTCTTATTCACGAGTGCCAATTTCTCTTTAAAGAGAGCTAAATAAGCCAATGGAAATGATACTCTCATGAGAAGTCCTCTTCTGACCTCCCCTACCAGGTTATGCTTGCTGCAGTAAATCCTACTACTGTCCTTAGTCTGTGTGACTTTGGCTGATGTCTCCCAAGGGTATTAGATCCAAAGAATGGCTGGGTATAGCACATTCAGCTATTTTTCAGGTAAGTTATACAAAATCCATTGAAAAGGCTCTGTGACTTTGCTCTCCAAGTGAGCCGTAGGCAACATATGCTCATTTGTTTTCTATTGATTTTGTTCTTACTTTTGGAATTTGTTTCACTGGGTGGTGTCTAATAATATGCAACAATATTAATTCAAGGCATTTGCTAAAAGAGCAGAGCAGAGCAGAGCAGAGCAGAGCAGAGCAGAGCAGAAGGCACTTCATGTAGAAGGATAGGTCCAAACACTTCAGTCTGCAAAGCGGCATGAGGCAGACAAGTACGGTCACCTACAAATCAGACATCATCCCACGGCACAGTGCCTTTTATGTTTATACACTTAAAAATGCACTCTGGCCAATATTGCCCTTGTTTGTCGAGGCCAGAAAATTGCGGACAGAATAAAAAACCAGAGGGGGAGCCCTGATGTTCTCCCCCTGGCCAGGAGAGTCACCAAGCGCATTTCTCAGTTTTACCATCTTCACCTCTTACCTGCATCAGGAAGTAATAAATTCCCGCCAGGCCATGAGCGGCCCCCACGTAATATTCTTGGTACCACTCATACATCAGTGGAGTCTTTGCTGTGAAGTTTCTCTTTCTGGCTAGGGTTTCTCCAGAGGTTAAGACTGTTTCACAAATCTATAGGGAGAAAACCAATCAAATAATGAGAATCAAAATAAAAATCTTCCCGCTGGATGGAGGTAAGGAATTTTTGCTAAGAGGTATGGAGAACATGGTGAATCAGACGGGATCTTCTGGCCACAGACGGGCACAGTTTAATTCCACACTCAGAAAGCAGGGGTGCCTGTATTCTGCTTAAAAGAGGGAGATACAGAAATTCTGAACTCTTTACTAGAGCTTGTGAGAATTCACTTTTCAGAGGAAAGCATGAATTCCTTCAGGCACGAAAGGAGACATCTCCATCTGGGAGTGAAACCTGGCCCTCATCTTCCAAAGGGCCGTGACGTCCTCAAACAGAGAAGGCTGGGCCTCTTGCTCCCCAGTCACTCTCTAAGTGTTTCCAACAGCACTCAGCCTGACGCTGTTGGCTCTCTGATCCCACCTGACCTTTAGAAGCCAACACACACACCTTCCTTCTACCTGGGGTACGCTAACTGGAGAACCAAAACCGAGAGTTCAGGCAGATAACAACTGGGATCCTATCAAAACTCCAAAAAGCACAAAAATGTGGTACCTGCTGAATATGGCTTTGAGGAATCTTTTCCACGCCGAAGTTCTTATTCACAAAGAGAAGAGCATAGATGTAGCCCATTCGTCCATAGAGCACTTCATTTGGAGCATGGAGGTCAATCTTATTTAGGTGAATTAGCCTTGCAATAAAAATACATGTCTAAGATAACTTGGAAGGGACTGGGTAGTGGGAGATACTTGAAATGGTACATTTAAAAAATACACACACACAAAAATATATATTTAGGTATTATCATTAAATTATTATTTTATTTTTTAAAGATTTTATTTTAAAGATTTTATTTATTTGAAAGAGAGAGTGAGAGAGAGCAGGGTAAGTGGTAGAGGGCGAGGGAGATACAGACTCCCTGTTGAGCAGGGAGTCTGATATGGGGCTCGATCCCAGAACCCCAGGATCATGACCTGAGGCAAAGGCAGACGCTTAACTGACTGAGCCACCCAGGCTCCCCACTATTACAGTTAAACACTTTAAATATATTAAAATTAATTTATACATAAAAGGCAAATATTTTCATACATTTGTATTATAAATTATATTCCATACATTAAGTGGGCTGAGACAGACTGCAAAGGGTAAATGAACTCTCAACCACATTTTTCTTCAGGTCACAATGGAACTGACAAATTCGAAGACTAAGAGTAGGCATGTGTGGCCGTGGTTAAATGGCTCCTCCCTAGCTCCTTCTGGAGGCGTGCGCTAAGACCAGCAGCAGGGGTCAGAGGAACTAAAAACTGCTGTCCGGTACAGCATTTAGTCTGGAGAAACCACTCCGTCAACTCAACAGGTCATCTGGTTCCGTAAAATGAAAAGCCTGCAGCACCCCAGTTACCTCCTTTTTTGGTTTATCTCTTAATGTGCCCTTAGGCCTACATGAAATGTCTGTATGGTAGCCTGATCCACCCTAAAACAGGCAAACGGCACAGAGGTATCAGTCAGCCTCCCCTGTCTGCCTAGTCTCCCCCTTCCAGTCCTCCTTTTCAGAAATAACCATGGTTACCAAATTCTCGGACGCTCCTAGGATTACTTTATGCACATGGAAGCGTAATATGCACATCTATAAAAAATCTCTCTCCAGATGTTCTGTGGCTTGCTGTGCAACAACATGTCTTGACAAACATTCCATACCAGAGTAGTCTCATTCTTTATCGTAGCTGCATAGTATTCCATCGAATGGCTATATTATAATTTATTAATTCTCTATTGACAGACTCAGTTCAGCTTTTCAGAAAGAGTTGCTTTTGGTTTTGGCTCCAGGTCGGCTGGTGTAGGCATACCCCAGCCTGCCTCTCCTGGTAAGCGCAGCTCTAAGACCTGGAGAGAGTGCACAGTGCAGCTGTGTAAGGACTCCAAACCGTGAACAGTAGCAGGCAGAGTGGGGATGACCAGAATTTGAAGCACCACCAAACCAGTGTTGAGTCTACCGTATTTTCACATATGGTATTCTCCTGGCTTGAATTCAGAACAGCTCCAAACCTGGAAGTGGGCACCAAAGGCTGAAAGAGACAGTCCTGGAAGAAGCCCTTTAGTTCTGTCTCAAGAAAGAATGAGAAAGGGAATTCCTAATGTCAGAGAGAGTGGGTAAAGTCCTTTAGTTTTATGTTTCCTTGTCTTCTCTGTTTTCTCACACCCTGGGCCACAAACAATCTCCTGGTCGGACCAGAAATGAGGGAGGGACCCTTCCTCACAGATTGGAGCAGCTGTGGTCAGAAGGGTAGGGTGAACCCTCACTGCTTCACTTCTTTCTTGCTCCCCCATCATTTGGCTCCAGAAATACAGGCACAGCTGTGGGAATACTTGGCAGAGTGGGGTAACCAAAGCCCCAGGTTTCTCCTCAGAGAACCAACATGGAAGCCCCAGGAAACCAGAAAGCAGTTGAGGTTCACAGGGAAATGACGTCAGGAAAGCAACCATATTTGCAGTCTAAACTCGAAGAATGAACTTTTCTTTTTTGAGGATGGGGGTGGGGTGGGGAGGGTGTACGAAAGTAAATATGGTAAGTAGGGAAAATGACTTTGTTATTTGGATTTTTATCATACAAAATTTTGAAAGCACATCCCAATTATGTCTGAATTATCCTACATATTCATTGTGAGACCATTTAAGCTACTAAAACAATGTAATTTTTGGTGAGCCTTGACAAAATGACTCTAGCATACTGGAAAAGTATGAGGAAAGAGCCAGAGAATTTCAGGAAAAGAGCAGTAATGAGAGAACATCAGCCCTACCAAATAATGGCTTCTTCGTCAGGTAGCTTAGGACACTAAACACACTACGTGATGACGAAGCCATTATTTGGCTGTAAAATACTCTTGTTGTCTATGTGGTAATTTACTTTCACTGTAGTAAGTATAAACAGTGCCTGTGCATGTATTTCATCTAACTTTAGTTTACGCACTAGGAATTATAAGCATATAAGCCCTATGATAAATGCATGAAGTATCCAAAATCACACCCCTGGGGTGACTGGTGATATCTAAGTGTTCTTATCAGGAATCACCATTCAGAGGCACCTGGCACTTCAAATAACTTCATCAAAATCTACACCAGAGGATTTGGTGATAAAAAGAGTAAAAAAACGTTAGCAGGTGGCTTTTTGTTGGTTGAATGAGTGGTGAAGATAGCTAGAAAGTTTGGGAGTGGCTACAGGCTCTACTACATATTTGATGAATAAGACCTAATAAGATTGTCTGGGCACAGTGTGGTTTTCTCTGAGCCACAAGAACAGGGCAGGAAACGACTTGTGTGTGTTTATATGGGTCTATCTTCTTCTTTTTTTTTTTTTTTTTAAATTTTTTTTTTTTTTTAAAGATTTTATTTATTTATTTGACAGAGAGAGATCACAAGTAGGCAGAGAGGCAGGCAGAGAGAGAGGAGGAAGCAGACTCCCTGCTGAGCAGAGAGCCCGATGTGGGACTCGATCCCAGGACCCTGAGATCATGACCTGAGCCGAAGGCAGCGGCTTAACCCACTGAGCCACCCAGGCGCCCTGGTCTATCTTCTTCTTAATCAATGTCTGTACACTTGGTTTATTTGGGAGAATTTGGTCCACTGCTTGTGTTTTCATTTTAACATACTCAGTGTTAAGGTTAGAGCTGATGGGTTGGATAGCTCCAACGCTCATCTCTGGAGGCTACAACAGCTACAAAAAACCAAAAACAAAGTGGCAGACAAAAACCTAACAAGTGCTGCCACCAGCCTATAGCCAACAGGTACAGGGAAGAGCGTCCGGACTCACAGGAAAGGGTACTTGTGAAAGAGCAGACGGTTCCCCTCTCCCAACCCTCCCCTCCCCTGTGCAGAGGGGAGGGAACACTCACAACTTAAAAAGCCGTCATTTAATAACCAGAATGAGATGATTTCGGTGACTGAGCAGGGCTAACGGTTATGAGACAGACTGAGAAAAAGTTGTAAAAGTATACTTAAGGGAATTTACCCCCTGTCAGGAAAAGAGAGGTGTGAAAAAGCATGGCGGGTTGCAGTTACTGACAAAGTTCTATTATTCCTCAACAAATGGAGGCATCACATCAAATTGGTTTTTTCTTCTATAAATATAAGCATTAAACTCACGATGGAACAGTGGTTATCTTAGGAATAGGGACACAGTGGCTAAAGGTTACTTTTCGTTCTCTTGTATACTTTGAGTTTTTCCCCAATGTCAACAGGCTGTCTGGATGGTAGAATTATGGGCCATTTTGTTTTTTGCTTCAATATCATACATCATCACACATATACACACAACCCTTAACATTTTTAAAGACCTTAAAAACATTTATGAAAAAAAATTCTATTTTTGTCTCATGCCAGAAATGGCAGCTCCTTAATGTTGAGATGTTAAGAAAGTCTTTTTACTAGATACAAACTCAACTGTTGTAGGAAACTGAAGGAATAGTTCAGAGTTTTGATTTAAGAATTTATTATCAAGTTTAAACGATTTTCTATCAAATTGCATAGATTTTACATATAAAAAAGCACTTTACTTTTGTAAAGGGATTGAATTATTCAAAAAGAAAAATTCCCGTGAATTTTTTAAACAAATGGCTCTAAGGAAGGAACAATTATCGCATGACTCCCAAAATGTTCTCACCTAAATGTGCTTGAGCCACATTTCCTTTATTTGCTAATCTTACGGATGGTGTTACCCCTAGGTGGCGATATATAATTAGCATTCCAATTATTTTGCAGCTGAACTCATTTGCTTCCGGGAAGTTTCAAGTAGATAGCAAATAGTTTTCAAATACTTGAAAATGAAGTATTGCTTAGAGCATCTTGTTAAAATAAAATTTTTACAGTTTAGGGTAAGAAAGGAAGTATTCCCTTTTCTTCTGGAATTGAATTCAAGTCATTAAAACTCCTGAGCTGGGTCTGATGATTCCTAAAAGGTAGGACATCGAAATGCAGGTTTTAAATGCTATATTCTCAAGATAAAGTGAAGAAATGATAGCATTTGTAAATCACAACGGTTATTTTATGTGTTTTCAAAAACTCTCAAACCCAGAAGCACATCGCTGCAGTTCCATTTGTTTTGCTACGCTGATATTAATAGCAACCCATCTTCAGAAGAGACATGACACTGAAATGTCACTGAAGGAAGAATGGAGACCTATAAAATCAGGACAGTTCTTTCCACTCCTAGCAGTAATTCCCCAGGGTGTTACTGCGGAGGGGAGTTTTTACCTTGTATCATCTAAAAATTTGTAAGTTTTGGTAAGAAGTCCTTTTCTTACTCATCACACTACAAAAGAGAGTTGACACTTTCTGACCAAAAGCCAGCTCTTCGTCATTCTGAATAGTGGCTCCACAGCACTAGATCTGTCGGGTTGGTGACTTAGCGGGGTGTTATAAATAGGCCACGCTCTCTTTGAGTAGGGGCACCAACTCTCTCCGTGCAGAAGGAAGGTGAAAACGAACACGGTAGAAGTCAAACAGCAGGAAAAATTAGTGCCATTCATTCTCTTCCTTGCCACCTGCCCCGGCCATCTACAGGACATATCGAATATGAACAGACACACACGCACACATACTCTTTTTTGGGGAGGCAGAGACTCCTCCAAAAAACTGTAAATGTTCTCTCCATACTGGGTACAACTTGGGGATTTTATACATTTGGAAGCCCTAAGATTCCCAGGGTCCTAAAGTTAAGAGTCCCAACCTTAGGGAAACATTGACTTCTTTGATCTCTACAACTCGAAATTAGGAACCTGAAAGACTACTCTATTAAGAAACGATAGGAAAGGTAAGCTGAAAAATGACATTGGTGGTGGAGCACAGCACAGATGCCACATAGAAAATTGAGGGTCTCTGATAGGTCCAAAGGCCTATGTGATACATGAGAGAAGGTTCAGTAAAAAATAAAACCACCAAGTAGGTTTATGAACTATCTGATGGAATCAAATCATTTCAATTGAGTTGCAAAGACTTGGAGATTTTTCCCTTAAAAGGGAGGAGTTGTGAAAGCGATTTACACATAATTCCTTTATTCTTCCTGTTCTGCCATAAACTCTAGAAATCTGAAAAATCAAAACTGTGGCCATGAATGGCCTATTTTCCTCTCATTAACTGTATTCTATATGCTTAATCTTAACAAATCTACTGGATATAAATAAAATACTGGTGAAACACTGTAAAAGTGTTTAAAAAGATATAAATAACAAAAACTTTTATTATCAAGGTATCAAAAAAGTTTTAACTTTTAAGAGTATTTTATAATAAACCAATATTAACATATGGTATTATGCCCCAAAGCTGGTTTCTTACAACAGTAGGCCCTAAAATGTCATGAGGAAAAAGGCTGTCTACTTGACGAGTCTGGAAAATTCCACTCCCTAGAGTCGCTGGACTTTTCCCCAAGTACCAAAAGCTGGTGAAGATTCTGAGCAGCCAGTAAAGGTGTATATTTTACTCTGCTAAGTAGTATTTCCCCAATCTGAATACACAAATCTTGTTTTCATTTTTCACACAGCTAACTATTACCATCTGGCTATACGCAAGCTGAGAAAGGCTGGCATTACATATAAAACACTGGGACCACTACGGGCTTATTTTTGATACTTAAGAGTGACTCAATGAATAAGACTTCCTTCTGAGCCTCTAAAGCAGATGTGTGGCTAATGGTTTTTAAACTGGCTACAAAGAAACAGAAAGGAAGCTTCTGTGCTGCAAATTTAGATGGTATATGCACTTGTCAAAGCTCAACAAATATAAAACCTGGACAACTCATTGTGTGTAAACTTGACGTCAGAAGAGGAAAACTAAACAGATACTGACCTCTAGTAAATGATATACATGCTTTACTATTTAGAAGGAAGGGTACTGATGTCTGCAATTCACTCTGAAATGCATCCCTTCCCCCAAAAGGGTTAATAATGGAGAGATGGATTAGATACACAATCAAGCAAGTATAGGAAATGATAGTGGTAGAATCTATGTGGGTAGGTATACAGGTATTCACTGTTGTTTCAACATTTCTGTATGTTTGAAATTTTTCATAATAAAATTTTGAGGGGGAGAAAGAACTCCATAGTTATTAGAATTTTAGACCAAATTAATGAAATACACACCACTGCACACTGTAAAATTAACCAAAGGTCCTCCACAAACAAAATCAGTGATGAAAATGCCGTTCTAATAGTAATTTGTAAGAAAAAGTAGTGGGAATCAAAAACCATGGTCAAATCAAAACCATGGAGACAATCACGGATTAAAATGTTGCCGGACTCAATTAAAAAATGGGTGAAAGACCTTAACAGACACTTCACCAAAGAAGCAATACTGATGGCAAGGAATATATAAAAAGATGCTCCAAGTCATTCGTCGTCAGGGAAATCCAAATTAAAACAACGAGATGCCACTACACAACTACTAGAATGGCCAGAATCTGCGACCCTGGCAAGGATGTGGAGCACGAGGAACTTTCAGTCATCGCTAGCAGGAATGCAAAATGGTACAGCCACTTCAGAAGACAGTTTGGCAATTCTTACGAAACTAAACGTACTCTTATAATATGATCCAGCAATTGTGCTCCTTGATAATTACCCAAAGGAACTGTAAATGTCTGCACAAAGCCCTAAGAATTGGATGTTTACATTAGCTTTTTTCCTAAGTGCCAAAACTTGAAAGCAGCCAAGATGACCTTCAGTAGGTGAATGGATAAACTATGGTACATCCAGACAATGGAATACTACTCAGTGCTAAAAAGAATGAGCTATCACACCACGAAAAGACATGGAGGGGCCTTAAATACATATTACTCAGTGAAAGAAACCAATCTGAAAAGACTACATATTGTAATGTTTCCAACTATTCTGGAAAAGGCAAAACTATGGAGACAGTAAAATGACCAACAGTTGCCAGGGGTCAGGGAACAGGGAAGAGGAATTAGCAGGTGCAGCACAGTGAATTTTGGGGGCAGAGAAACTATCCCATATGATAATATAATGATGGATACATGTCATTATGCATTCATCCAAATCCAGGGAAAGCACAACACCAAGATGTAACTAATGTAACTAATATAAACTATGGACTTTGGGTGATAATGATATGTCAGCGAATGCCCATCCTCTGTAACAAGTGTACCACGCCAGTGGGGAATGCTCATACTGGGGGAGGCTAGGCATGTGTGGAGGGTAGTGGGTATGTGAGAAATCTCTATACCTGCCTCTCAATTTTTCTGCAAACTGAAAATTTCTCTAAAAAGTAATGCCCACGAAACAACAAAACACAGCCAGAAACCTTTGTTGGAATTGAAAGTCTCTGCGTGTGGACACGCTCAGTGGGAGCCTAACAGCCCTGCGTGCAGAGTTGCATGGCTGCCAGATTTCCTAACAGAATTCTTCGTGCTCAATAAACTCTAGTAAAATAATAGTTGTAGTTTATTAGTATGCAAGTTTAGTAATTCCTCATAATTCGCAAGCTTCTAGTGGGCTGACCCAATCTCTATTAAAAAATAAATTTTTGGATTTGCCTGTTATTTGCCCGTGGGAAAAACAATTTTGAATCATTTGTAGTCCATGCCGGGGTCTCCCCCAGCCCACCGCAGGAAATGAACCACATTTTTCAAATTACTGATCTTGGATAACAGCTCCTTGGATTATAATCCCAGGATTAGGCTTCTGATCTCATTTTTGTTATTAAACTGATGTCTGATCTGGTGTGTGTCAGTGTCATGACATCTTACAATATAATAGGGACTATAATGGTTGTTCCTTAACTACCCTGGAATGATGTGTGATGTGAGCAAATGACAGTAGTAAGACCTATCACTGAGGGAATAGTAACTTCACTCAAATGTTCTTTTTGCTAACACAAGCAGAATGAATGTGAAATGATGTCTAGATAATAATCCTCTAAAAGATACAGGATTACCGGGTGATGCAGTCTTCTGCCTGCTTCTCATTGTTCATCTTGTGGTACACGACAGCGCCCACAGCCAGGGGGCCTGCATCCCCGCAGAGGAAGGTGATGGACCGCTTGCTCAGACTGTTCAGACTTTGCTTTACATAGCCATGTGCCATCTGGAGGTAAGCGGGGTCCCCGAACACATCATAGAGATGTAGGTAAAGCAGAGCGATACCTGAGAAGCAAAAAGAAAATAACGTAAAGATGAGGAACGGGCTGTTGACTGTATTAGTTTGGTTTGCTGCCAACGCAGCAGTGTTGATTGTCGATAAACAATAAGTAACACAAACGTAAACTATTGAAGTTCAGGTGACTTTAGTTCTAGACACAGCTTTATTGTCAAGCAGCTCCAAGAACCAGACAGAGGCACTCGTTCTGTTTCCTCATCATTACAACCATAAATAACAGGCACTCTGAGACCCTGGAAAAACGCTAACGTAAGTGTGTTATTAATCCTTGTCCCACTCTATTTTGTGTTAACGTATCATTCTCGATGGTTACATGACAGGTTATGAAAACCATGTTCTAAACAGTCACCTGTTTATTTACTTACCAAAAAGTAGTAGTTGTTTTTGTGAGCTAAAAAAAAAAAATTCAAAGTCTGGGGAGTGAAAACTCAACTTCTCCTAAGAAGTTAAGTTTTTGAGTGAGAAGGTAGGCAGAGTAACCAAATTCCCTACTTCAGTATCATTCCAGGCAGATTATAAGAGAACTACTAAGTTATGTGAGATCTGAGAAAATAAATTAAATTCCTCCCTAATTTTTTTTCTCTGCCAGGGACCCAGCCACTGTAAGAATTATACTGTAAAAACTGCCAATGTACTCGATTTGCTTCTTATCCTGCTCTTGAAGCCTGCTATATACATATAATTGAGGCGTTGTCTGAATGTCCTTATTCCAAATGGCTGTTACAGTAGATAGAGCCTTCCCTCTGAAGCTGACTGGTCTCAGGGCAGACTCAAAGATGTGGAGTAGGGAACCTGCCCGCCTGCAGCATTTCCGGAAACTCATTTCTCCCCTTAAAGTACATTTTCCATCTCATTTACCATTTTTAGAAGATACAGAGCCTCTGTTTAAATCTAAATTAATAGAGCCCATCTCTTCATGGATTTCAGTGCAGTAAAAATGCACTCTGCAAAATTACTTTTCACTGTACTGAGGACAGTTTTAAATTTAGATAGTTTTCTCATTTTGCATGGGTAATCTCCAAAGCTTTGTGCTACAGACAATTCAATTGCACATGTATATTAAGGCCAAATTTTCATTTCCTGCCAAAGTTAATAACCTTGTCTGCTCTTTCAAAGTGGCTTGGTGTTAGTAATTCCACAAGCTGATGATCAGACCTACCAGTGCTGAAGGTCTGTAGACATAAGTGTACAAAACCACGTGTACAAGAAAAAAAAAAAAAAACCTAAAACCTCCTTTTCACAAATGATCAATGTCAAGAGCTTCTTCTCCAATTAGGTTCTTAAATGGCTTCATCTCCATCCATCCCAGGCATCTGCTGGCAATCTGTTTAAATTGTTACCCTTTCATTTTGGCCTCCTATTCCCATTGCTGCCTGAACTCCCCTAATTAAGTTCTGTAAGCACCACAGCCAGATAATGACATGACTGAGGTCTGAGAAAATACAAAGTGATTAAATACAAGCCCAATGATTGCTTTCCTTTTCAGACCTTTGTCTCTCATTATCAACAATTCCTCTTGGCCTAAATCTTTAACAAACAAAACCCATTAAAGTTTGCAGTTGTAAGGCTGGATGGATTTCTCAGGACAACCAGGTAGTCATTTCTCCAGTCCTCAATATTTCATTTAGATGAAAAACTTTTTTTTTTTTTTCTTTTTGATCAGCAGAGAATTATCTTTCCAGCTTCTGGCATTGCATAACCTCAGGTTCTGGTTCTCTCCTTTGTCTCATTCTGGGCCTGAGTGTCCATATATTTTGATTAAGCAATCTGCTGCACCTTGCAGTTGACGGTCTCTACTGCCCGACACAAAACACCCATGATGAAAAGGTGTTCAAGTGAGCAGTGCTGCTGCCAATTTGAAAATACTTCCTGGACAAGCCTACCAGAAATCAGTCTAGGTCCAGGGTATAAGACAAAACATGGGAATCAAAGACATTTAATGTCTCATCAATACTGTATATCCCATATGCCCTAATAGCAAAGTGGGGGAATTACGTGTAGCTAGAAATCTTGAACCTAATCCTTATGCTGTTCCAACCCTTAGCAATACTCATGCATAAAACATCACCTTTGCATAAATACCAAATGCTGAGAGGTAACTGGTGAGGTGGGAAATACAGACATAACCTCAACGGCTCAGCAGGGAAAACTCCCCTAGTCCCCTTACGTATACTTGCAGCCCTGGCCTCAGTCTATGCTTTAAAAACTCTTTCAGAGCGCCTCGGTGGCTTAGTCAGTGAAGCCTCTCCCTTCACCCCAGGTTATGATCCCGGGGTCCTGGCATCAACCCCACATCAGGCTCCCTGCTCAGTGGGGAGCCAGCTTCTCTCTCTCCCTCTGGGGCTCCCCCTATCTGTGTTCTTTCTCTCTCAAATAAATAAATAAAATCTTTAAAAAATGATTTAACAAACCTTTTCAAATGTAGTTTTTATCAAAATAAATTTGTTCTTCATGGAAAAAGTCAAATAGTACTACAAGGCTTAATATGCTTCTCATCCACCAATATACTAATGCCTCTAGGGAAGGGCCAGGTTTGGGAGGGAAGGGTTGCAGCTGCATCCATTCATAAACTCATTATCAAGTAGGATTCCAGTCTCTAAAGGACATTTAACATAATGAGAAAGAACACTGTATTGGCTTCCAGGATAACAACCATCAAAACTGGTCCTGACAGGACTCAGCACAGAATGATGTATGGGGTTTAATCTTTTTAATGCTTCCTTTTTTTAATCACAGGATATGCTTAACAGGGTATCCTTAACTTAAGGATATCCTTAACAGAGTATTCTGGGCTTAAATTTGAGTAGTGGATAAAATGTCCTTCTATATTATTTGCTAAGCAAAAGGTAGGATAAAGGAGATTCACTTCCTCCTTCTACCCTTTCACTTTTTCTTCCAGAATAGAAAAGACTGAAGTGAGATTTAAGTTTTGATTGCATTTAACTGTAAATACACGCTCCAAATCATTTTAGGTCTTAGGATTATTCTATTAAAAGAAAAAAGAAACCCACTCTTCCCCTCTTCTAAATCTGGAGGGATTTTGACATTTTCATTGACATAAAATTGACTCTATTTCTTAGATGGTTCACTCTATGATAACTACTGTGATTACGTTATGAAAACTAATGCTTTTTTTGGTCTGAATTTTACTGTCTTGTTAGATTTGCTCATATATATGATTTAAACTTATTGACATATTCTAAATGGGAAAATAATCCATATGAAGAGAGATATACTGAGAAATGAGTAAAGCAAAATCTAATCCATTATTTGCCCATTAATCCCTAACTCATTAAAGATGACCAATAAAGCATTTGGGTAACTAACTCTGTTAACTAATGAGTACTCTCCTTCAGGAATAAGAGATTATTCCTACTCTGGTTGGTTGTACTTCATTTCCTAAAGGGTAGAGGAAAGTTGTAATAGGTGTACTACCTCTATTTTACATCCAAATTCAGATTTAACATCAGTAAAAAATGATCAAATACCTTTTAGAATCAAGCATGTTAGGTCAGTAAACGTTTTAGAAATGCCATGTTCATTCTGTGCTTATTCGCAGCTTTGGAGACTGGTTTGGTGGAGAAAGAATGGACAGAGGTGGACAGAGTATCCTCTCCCTCCCAGGGGGCAAAAATACACCATCAAGGAGAAGGTATGGATGGATGTAGACCAAAAGAGGAAGCTGAAACAGAGCCTGTGCACAGTACTCTCAGGAAGTGCAATCAGTCCTCTGAGCAAGTCCATGTGGATGGGAAGGCTAGGGGATGACATGGTTAACAAAGACAGACTCCCTGGAGGCTCAAATTATTAAAAGCCAGACACAAAACTTTAGGCTTGATGCTAATCTATGATTGGTTTATGTAAAGGAGTGGTATTCCCAAAAAGCCTTTTTTTTTTTTTTTTTTTTTTTTAAGTAGGTTCCATACCCAGTTTGGAGCTCAATGTGGGACTTGAACTCATGACCCTGAAATTAAGACGGAACTGAAATCAGATTTGGACGCTTCACCAATGGAGCCACCCAGGTGCCCTAAAAAGCATCTTTCAAAGATAACCCTATCGGTTAGTCCAGTTCTTCCAAGAAGGGCCTTTATTAGGGAATCCTAGAGGGGTACCACATGAAGAGTGCTACATGGCCTTATACCAGCAACTAGAGGGTTTAGCTTGGAAGCGACACATGCCACTACCCCTCCAGCCCCCGAACTAGAAGAGGTCACCTCACCTAATGACACTGAAGTTGAGAGGTTTAACCTCTCAGAGTCTAGAAAGAAAGGAGTCCAGAAAGAGAGGGGCACCAGACGTGGGTGAGCACTAGACGTCTAACACAGGGCCTGGCCGTGGGGAAGAGGCAGAGAGGATTGAGACATTCATCAGACGTCCAAGGAGAGAGAGAGCACGCAAGTAGGCAGCTGGATGCACCTGGAGTTTAGGGAAGAGAGGACAAATGTCTTCCAAAGGTGTGGGGAGTGACGTGACTCCTGGAGTAGTCACTGATTCTCTGATGTACTTCAGGAGCAAGTGGACTGGAAAACTCATTAATCCAATGTAAGTAGGGGTTGCTTTTAATAAAAACAACAACAACAAAAAAACCTCCTTTTTGGTCTGAGAGGCCAGAAGAAACCCAGACATATATTATCTGATCTTACAACTCCCAGAGCTGGTTTGGTTGCTTACAACTGTGGTGTCTAATAAGACAGCTTCTAATCATAAGTGTCTAGGAAACTTTGAGTTAATTAAAAGCAAGTAACATTTAAAAATTCAGTTTCTCAGTCACACTAGCCACATTTCAATGCTCAACAGCTACATGTGGGTAGTGGCTGGTGTAATGGACAAAAAAATAACATCTCTATCACAGTGGAACATTCTAAGGCTGGCACTGCTCTGAACACCAGAGATTGATGTCATTGTGCATAAGAAGTTCGGGAAGTGTGGCACTGCCCCCACAGTTCATCCTAGAAATCTGTTTTTGAAATGTTGACAACTAATTTACTTCAAAGAAAAAAAAATGATACCATGAGGACTGAAGAAAACTTTGCTGTAATAGGAATCTGTCCTGGTTTTTAGCATGAAAGCTATGAACTAGATTTTTCTACTCTGTCTCCTTCTGTAGCTCTTACTCTGGGAAGGGAGGGTAAACTGCTTAGGGACACTTCTAAATCTGCAATTTCCTTACTCAGCTACTTATCCCCAGTAGTACTATAAATATAGCCAGCTGTTGAGGAGTAATTAATACTAAGCCTTTGAATTTCCGAGTTCATTAGTCCTATTCATCTTGACCAATCAAGACCTTCGCACATCTCAAATGTATATGGACATGATAAAAATCTCCACAGATGTATGAACTCTCAAAAACACTTGTCTATAATTCTGTACTTTAGAGATTATTCCTTAATAGTGTTCTTTTATTACCAGTCTGCACTGATGTAAGAACCTTTGCCATGGTAGTTTCTCTCTGCAAAGTACTTCCTTGCAGATTGGGGTCTTTTAAAAAGATTCTCTTTGTGCACCCTGGTAGGAAAAGTCACGCTCAGACTGAAATACCACTGGAGTCACTGGAGGTACCCAACTAACACCCAAGAACAGGTCTCAATAGTTTTGAGTGATATGTAGATAGGAACTCCCTAAAAAGGTGATGGGTTGTTTCAAATAAACTTCTCCCTAGTTAAAACTTTGAAAGCTTATCAATACCATGTTTTTTCCCTTTCAGATTTATGAAAATAAAAGTGACCAGAGATTCTCTAGTTAACCCTATACAGTATGATCACCTGTCTTTCTCTATCAGGTTGGTACTTTTTCGTACTTTGTAATGGTTTCTTAATTTTGTGTCTGACTAAGTGCATTTTTATTTTTTCAACAAAATTACACTTGTCTAGGGGCACCTGGGTAGCTCAGTCGGCTAAACTCCCGATTTTGGCTCAGGTAATGATCTCAGGGTCCTGAGATGAGCTCCCACATCAGGCTCTGTGCTCAGCAGGGAGTCTACTTGGGATTCTCTCTCTCCTTCTCTCTCTCCCCCTCCCTATCTCCCTCTCTGTAAACAAAACAAAACAAGACAAAACTACAGTCGTCTTTAGGGCAGGATTCCCATTCCCAGTCACTGTGGTTACTGTGCACAGAGCTGTCCAAAAAGCCTGTATGTCAACACTGCCCAGAGCAGCATATCTGCTCAGCTGTCCGCTTAAAGCCAAGCAGCACAGCTTGCAGTCCACTGACAGCTGCTGTTCTCCAAATACCCGAGTACAGGTGATATGGGGAGAAAATCAGTTGTGACTCCGCACCAATAATTATTGTCCCAAGCAAAGAAGTAGAAAAGAGGGCAGACGAGCACTCAGAAGATGCGTCTTTTCTCTTTTTTATGTATTTCCAGAGCTGACTGTCCAATAGGAAAAACACTTAAAAAAGAGGAGACCTCACAGTTTCCTCCCCCTTCCTTTAGTGCCCTGCCTCGTAACTGTCAAAATGGTAAGTGCCCTTAGTCTCTTATTCAGCCCGCCATTCACAGGTGATAAATCTTTCAACAGAGTCGTCACGAAAGGCTCAGGCTCAGGGATCAATGCCTGGGATTGAAGCCACCAGTCACTCACTGTGTGTTTTTTTTTTTTTTTTTTTAATTTATTTTATTTTTTTTAAAAGATTTTATTTATTTATTTGACAGAGAGATCACAAATAGGCAGAGAGACAGACAGAGAGAGAGATGAGGAGAAGCAGGCTCCCTGCTGAGCAGAGAGCCCCATGCGGGACTCGATCCCAGGCCCCTGTGATCATGACCTGAGCCGAAGGTAGAGGCTTAACCCACTGAGCCACCCAGGCGCCCGTGTGTGTTTTTTTTTTTACCTCATTTACGAAACCTCTCTGTGCCTAAGCATGTTCACCTATGAAATAGCTACTCCATAGTTACTGTGAATCATGCTGATTATTACAAGTACCTAGCACATAGTAACTACTCAATAAACACCCAACCCCATCAGAATGATTTTCCAGCGTTGAATCAGTCGCTTTGTCCTATCTCTGATGCCTGAATGAAAAGGACAGAAAGAAGAGAGGGAAGCATAGTCTTCGCATGTTCCTGCCTCTCTCCACCCTTGCTGGCTCCTCTGACTAGAAAAATGTTCTCTATACATGTGCCATCTGGCCCTTCTCTTGAGCTTTCTGGGAGTTGTCCGACTTTAGGTGTTGCCTCTTCTCTCTTTTTCTCATGTAGTAATCTATATTTGTACTATCTAGATGCTCTGTTTGAGTCTAAGGAGGTTAAGTTCAAGTCAGGCAGCAAAAAAGAAGAAACCCATTTTACAACTAGGTCTGAACGAGAGGCTCTCTATTCAGCTTTATCAAGTAGAAAGCGATATTATAAACCTTCTCTAATTTTTGAGTTCATTTTTCAACTGGATCAGAAGTCAAGGCGAAGAGATGTGATGGATCTTCTACATCCTAAGACGTATGAAATGAGTTGAATTCCACTCTTTCCTCATTCCACCTAGTTTGCTTTATTGTTTTCAGTTTGTATAGGTGGTATACTATAGAACAGTAATTGCAGAACACTCCCCCTTCATTTGTTCATTCGTTCATTCATTCATTCATTCATTCATTCATCCATCCATTAGGTAAATATGTATTAAGCACCAACTATGGGTCTGGCACTGTGTTAAGTGCTCAAGTTACTGGAATAAAAAAATGACAAAGCCCCTGCCTCCTTGTTGTTGTCTGTAAAAGGCAAATTGCTTAGATATCATTTCTTCTGATCCATCAACATTTTCTTCCTGCTCTCAGTGTTTCACCCAAGCACACTGCTAGCATTTAAACCCTAAGCTGTTTCAAGCCTGTATCTAAGTCACTTAAGATAACCTACAATACAATGACATCAACCCCAGAGAAAGCGCAGTCTGCAAGAAAGTGCTCTGGCTGGTCTCTATCTAGTGGTCACTCTGAAGGGCTCTAATGAACCCAGTGGAGATCCACACCCTTTATTCCTTCCGCTTGCCCTGACAGCTCTGGCTGGAATGCGTATGTGCTTCTTATGAAGGTGAAGGACACAGGACTAGGGCTTAAATTAAACATTGAAATGCTGGCTCAGACTGAAGAGCTATGTAATAAAAAGATCAAATTGCAAAGAAAAGATACCTGGCCAGAGTGATTCCTTTCAAATAAGTCTGGTATCAGCAGAAACTAAGTCCCACATGCTAAAGCTGTAGCTCAAAGGCTATACATTTGGCAGATCAGAGGAAGAGCATCTTGAAACACTTTAATGACTTGCATTTAGAGCGCAAGTTAATATTACCCCAGGGATTATGCTGCATATCCTCTTATTTAAAATGTTATCTAATACTTGAAAAGAGGAAATATATGCTGATCTTAGCCTCATTAACTTTGTGAGTTGGTTATAGAAGATTGGGTTACGTCTTTTAGAACTAAAGCCCCTAGAGTCCTGTGTGTATTTTTTTTTTTTTTTTTTTTTTTGAGTGTGAGCTGATCATTTCCCTTAGGAATCATCACAGTTAAGAGTGGGGAAAAAATGAAATTAAATGAGGGCCAGCACTTTCTCTCATTCTGTCTTAAAGACACTAGTGAGATCAGTTATCCCTTGGGTTTACTTACCTTTTCTCCTATGTTATCTGCAAGGGCAGCAATCTTTCCTCTCAAACGCTTATTTCTAACACGAGAATACTTCATCTAGTCTTTTAATTCTTTATAATAACAATTTCTCACCAGTGTTTTGTAATTTCTATTTTACAAGCCATTTTAGAATTTTTTTCTTCCTGGAACCTAGAGCTACCTGGAACAAAACCCAGAGCAGCCCAAAGGCAGGGGCTGTGAGGCTCTCTGGTGAGTCCCAACAGATTCCCAAACACCAATTAGGACTACTCGGTAGCTGGCCATTGGGTTTGATCTTAAGAGACCTCCACTCTGGTTCTTTTTTTTGCACTGTCTGCTGCTATGTGCATGACATAAAGAACACTTCTTGATGGAGCATCTGAAGAACCAGAATGTTTGCCCTGCTTCCCAAGCTGGGAGTGCATCCTATAAAGAACTGGTAAATCTACCAGGAAAGGATTATGGCTGAGAATGAATAATTCAGTACTTATTGTTGTCATATGTTATACATCAGTATCATGATGCATTACACTTCAATGTACTAAATTTTATAAAAGAGGATTTCAGTGAAAAGAACTGGGCCTGTTCATTTCCAATATCACTTATTAACAGCTGTAAGAGCTACTGATTGTTTTCAGTCTATGGGTAATACTTCATACGCAAAGATCCTCAACAAGCCTTTTCAAATACAAGCAATTATGAGGACAAGCTTCTGTTTTGGCCCAGTTAATTTTCTATCTTGAAACCACGCTGAATATATTAATTCAGGATTAGGAAGCAGGAAGCAACTTCTGTAGCAGAATGCTAGAGATTTCATTCTTCTGGCTGCAAATGCCCATAAATCTTTCCAGGGTTTACTTTACATCCAATCCCAAATAACTTCTTCCTATAGACTTTTAAATAGTAATTACTCTTACCGAACTCATGCTTCCCACTTTCTTTCCAAATTCCTTTCATAATTCATCTAATTTTTTTCTAAAACACTTAAAACTGACTAGTCATTAGCCACTTCTAAAATGTATGTACAGCACGAGTATCATCACGGTATCACTGCTCAACTCACTCCGTCTTACGGTTATGTGTAGACCTTTTTCACTTATCAAATGTATGGAGTGAACCCAGATGTAGATGTGGAGAGTAGATATACACACGAGGGCACACATTCTCATGGGGGAAAGACCAGGCTTCTAAAGATAAGACTTGTAGCATTGATTACTAACTTTCTCACTTACTGGCTCTGTAACCTTCCATACATACTCAGCCTTGTTTTGCTTCAGTTTTCTCACCTCTGAAATGGGGATACAAATAGTATCCATGCCGTAGAGTGGTTCTGAGATTTAGGTTAGCTAATTAATGCAAAGCACTTAGAATGGTGTCTGGCATAGGACATTAGTTACTGAGGCACATGCACATACACTCTGGATCCTGTCATTCAAATGCTGATCCTACCAACATTTTATTAATAGCAATCACTTTTAATCTTTACACCTGTCCTTTACCAGTAAAATGATCAAGAACTGCATATTGATGATCCTCATTCCCTTGGGAACCAAAATTTACTCAATATATTTTACTATTAAATTATTGAATTCTTGTTTCTGAACGTCAGTAATAATTTGTTAATTCTCAATTACTGTCTGCAAAATTGATTATTCACAATACTTCATTCCTGGATAAGCATGAGACCCCAGAGTGATTTATCACTGTAACTGCCTCCCTGGCCAATACGAGACGGCTGCGAGGTTTGAAAAATTCTCCCCTCCTCCCTTTCCTAGGGTCAAGGCATTTTATCCCTCTGTTGTGAATAAAAAAAGGTAGAAGCTGTAAAACTGCACTGACAACCCACAGGAGTGAATACGTAGGCTTTAGTGAAAATGACATTTGAACCCTATTACAAGCCTGTGTTAACTGTTCTCATCACCGTTATATCCTGTCAATAAAAACCAAGATAATTTCAGCTGTAAAATAGTTCGTAAAGTGAAATACTTTCTAAAGCAGTGATTTGCTTCTTCTAAATTTTTATTTAAACCTATATACATTCCCCTTACCAATAAAAATCACATACACAGTACTTTCTATGGTATATAAAACATAGGTATATGGTATTATGGTATACATAACATAGGCACAGAAATTCTAGTAAATCTCGTCACTATTAGTTTCAATTTTTCCTGAAAAGACAGAAAATGGGAAAAATGATGGGAGTCCAATATTTCAATTTTAAGTAACATGAGTCTCCCTAGAAACACAGAACAGGCAAAATATTGCTTAGGAAATTTCAAAATATTGTATAGGCAAAACTTCTCCCAGATGGACAGACATTTAGATGGAAAAAATTAAGGATTGAAAGAATTAAGGCTCATTGTCCAAATGTCTTGTGCAAACACAGGAATAAAAAAAAAAGTATCACTTCTCCTGTTATACAGGACTTACAGCAGAGGTTGCTAGGTCTTATCCCCAAATCCACTTAACCCCAGGGAACAGACTACATTTACTATCCTTCCTTGCTAACAGGTGTGACCATGTGACTATGTTCTAGCCAATGAGACGTAAGTAGAATTGAAATGTTGAGTGGGCCTTCCAGAAGTCTTTTTTAAAAGGGGAGGAATGCGTTCTTTCTGCCTCTTTTTCCTTTCTGCAGCCTGAAAAGCTGATGTAATGTATGACTCTTCAGCAGCTATTTGGCCAGGAGGTAGAAGTCAGTGGCTGAGGGATAATGGAGCAGAAAGACAGGAACCTGGGTTCCTACTGACATCCTGAGGGCACTGTATCATCCCTGAACTACACTGGCCTTCTTCTACATAAAAGAAAAATAAACTTCTATCTTATTTAAATGTCACTGTAATTTTGATTTTTTGGCATATATGCGGCAGAACCTAACCCTATCCTAAATTCTAATTCTACCTGAATGAGCATTTACTATCAGATCATACTTCAATTGGGGAATGAAGCTTAACAAAAGAGGATGGTATTTAAAGTTCTAATTAATAATAATCATGAAGTTTTCTTATACAAACTACATAGTGATAACTTGCAAAAGCTTCCATTGTATACTGACAACAAATGCTCAAGAACTACCAATTTTTGTTGTTGTTTTTTTAAAGATTTTACTTATTCATGTGACAGAGAGAGATCACAAGTAGGCAGAGAGGCAGGCAGAGAGAGAGAAGAGGAAGCAGGCTCCCTGCTGAGCAGAGAGCTGGATGTGGGACTCAATCTCAGGATCCTGAGCCAAAGGCAGAGGCTTAACCCACTGAGCCACCCAGGTGCCCCAAGAACTACCCATGTTGAAGAAGGTGATCAAGTTCTAAAGGTTTTCTACAATAAATGTTTCCCAAAATAATATAACTTTGGACAAACTAGCAACAAGAGCAAACAAATTAATATTTATAAAAAAACGATGTTAACTTTGGTGAACAAAGTTAAAGAAATGGAATCCTTCTTTTCTAAAAGGTATCACTCTTTGAAGATAATACGGGGAACGCACGCACAGCAGGATACAAATCTGCACATAATTATGTAAACACTGCCTTGACACACAGCAGCAAGTATTTCTACTGTGTTAAAATGTTTATGAATGTATTTTCTGGCAATAAAATTGCAATAATAAAGACACCATACTTGGTAAGATATAATAAAGGGAGGAGAAGGTATTGACATGATTTTATGTGTCAAATTAGCTTTAGTTTCTTATGCAACTCAGAGTTTCATGCTATTTAGACTGTCTAAACACTGGCAGGGGAAGAAAAGCATTTTGCTTGTGAAAACACTGGAGGAGACAGTCCATTTTATATGGGAATAATGGCTTTTTAACAGTGCTCAATTAAGAGGCATCAGGACCCCTGCCTCAAAAGCCATTAGCAAATTTATCTGGCAGATTTTATGCTACATCATAAAACAATCTAAACTGCTTAGTATGGCAATTGGCCTAAGATGCCTGACATATAAGCTGCTGTTGGGAGCCAGCAATAAGTATCATAAATACTTAAAGATAAAAAGTTGAAGGATACCGGCATTCAAAGGAGATGACACTGTTAACTCACACTGCCAAAAAATTTAAACACTCTTGCATTTTGTTTTGGAGTCAAATTTCTTTTCTATTTCCATTTCTATTTAACCTTAAGTTTCTCAAATAGTCCTGGCAGTAGAGGCCTGATGGATGGTTTTTCCGAACACTGTCAAACTATTAATTTAAAACTGAAGTCAATCCCCATTTCTTTCCCCCTAAAGCAAGGTACCTTATAATCTTATAATATGTAATAATATAAACTCATCTGAATGAGTAAATAGGATAGAGGTTTAATTCACTCTTTTTATAGACAGGAAATTGAATCTAGCCATCTGTTTCAGTATCCTTATTTATTTATTTATTTATTTTTGGCCAGGAACAACAAAATAATAGAAACTCCAATTGTATTAGGAAAAGATCTGTAAGTCTGGTCTTCAAACAATGTGGAAATCAAGAGGGAAGCTAAATAACTGTGGATTGTACTTGTGCTATTTTGTTCAAATTCTCATGATTTTAAGTAGAGAATAGCAATGTTCATTTAAATGACAACTGTTGTTATAACTTTCTTCTTGAAGCAAAATACTTTCACATTTATTCTCAGCTTTAACATATCTTTTTTTTTTTTTTTTTTAAGATTTTATTTATTTATTTGACAGAGAGATCACAAGAAGGCAGAAAGGCAGGTAGAGAAAGAGAGGGGGAAGCAGGCTCCCTGCCAAGCAGAGAACCCAATGTGGGGCTCAATCCCAGAACCCTGAGATCACGACTGGAGCCGAAGGCAGAGGCTTAACCACTGAGCCACCCAAACGCCCCATAATCTTTAACACATCTTATGTTGAGCTTCTAAAATCACCCCAAATCATAAAACTAAGAGGGAGGGCCTTTAACTAAGGGCCATAAAACTAAGAGGGAGAGCCTTTAACTAGTCCATTCCTCTTATTTTATAAAACACTGACCTTAAACATCCTTGAGAGTATAGTTTTATTCTGATTTTATCTGCTTTCCTTACTTCGTAAGGACAGAGAGAATCACTTGCCATTACCAAAAGGTTTGCTTTTAGTAAATTCCTGCCAGAGAAACCTCTCAAAGTGCAGTCCATAGAGGACGAACTACATCAGGCCCACTGAGGCTTGCAAAATGCATATTCCTGGGCCCCGCTCAAGACCTATTACACTGATTATCTTCACTGTGAGGCCCAGGAAACAGCACACTCATAACAAGCTCCACTGCCTTAAAATCAAATTTCAATTTCTCAAGCTGAAAATCTGTTCCTCCTGATCTCTTTTTCAGAGTAACTGGAAAATACTGAGTCTCTAAACTGTGCTTCTTTAAGATTATAAAGCTATCTTTCTGTCTCTCTACATTAGTAAACTAACTAAAGTTCTCCAACGTTCCTTCTTTCATTTGTCTCTCACTTCTTGGACATCTATGTCCTAGTTCTCCCCAAACTTTCTCCAACCTCTCAGTGACCGGCAAAACACTGAACGCAAACCAACAGCAGTGACTGTTCAGGAAGATTAGTTCATGGAATTTCTGATTTACTCTGTGTTCACATTTGGATCCCCGTTATGTGGTAACTTAAAAAAATGACACATCTGGGCATGTTTTGTTTTCTGTGGATTAATTCTCTTTACTTCTGTTTCATACACTGTATTCTGGGACTCTTCCCAACTCTTCCCACTGAGATTCCATCTCCAATTAACTATGTAATGCTAAACATCAATTTTTCTTTCCATAAGAAGTCATCCAAATTTGTGGCAGGTATGCATTCCATGAATATGCTTCCCTTGCCCTAAATTCAGAGCGCCGTTTGAGATCCAAATCCCAAGGCTAGGCTGAGAGCACCGCATTCTCCCGGAAGCAATTACTCAACCACAGACACGGGCAGCAAGTGAGGGCGTCCGGTCAGTCAGACACACTCACGAGGTGATGCTTTGGCTCCCCTCTCCGATGCCTACGCCAGCTCACCGGCAGCACTTCTTACCTGCCCAGCCAGTGTAAGCAGTGCTATCCCGAGGGTCTGCCGACTTTAGGCCCCGCTCCATTTGCTGAAGCAGCTCTCGAATCTTATTGTTTAAGCGTTGTGAGAACTCAGGAGTCAGCTGTAGATATTAAAGGGAAAACAAGTATCAAAAAATATGGACCGTTCAATTTCCTGGACTAGAGACTATCAAAAATAGGAGGGTATTTCGTTTCCACTTGGGCCACTTCTTCCGCCTGGGAGAACTGGACAATTATTTTATCCTTAATAGCCCCAATTAATAAAACTTAAAAGAGTTATGACATTTTCCTACTCAAGGCAGCAACTACTTTGTAACTTAAATGTCTTACATCAAATTTATAATAAAATACTAAAGTAGACTGCTGATGAAAAACTGCCACGCAGGAATTTCCACCTAATAGGGAATGTTATTTAAGCTAATATTTTTTATTATCATAAAAGCCATTTTACTAAATTAAGCACACATCAGAAGATGTTTGCTGTTTTCCAGCTATTTAAGCAGCAACAATGTTAATTCCCTAAGGAAACACTCTCGTTGCTTTTGTTATTAAAAGATGAGGATAAACATTTATAAAATCCACTTGTAAAAAATGGATAAACAATTTTTAAAAACTGTAGAAGTAGTGCAAGAAAGTCAAAATAAATTCAGAGAAATCAGGAGCCTCACGCAGAGTGGAGAGAACATCAGACCTAGCATCAAAAGATGGCCGGCACAGTGCCTAGCAGAGGAGGGGCTTCATAAATACTGCCCAGTGAGTGAGGCTGGCTACATCTTTATCCACTATTAATTGAGTAATTGTGCTCTACTCATAACTTCTTCATGCTTCAATTACCTGTATAAAGTCAGGATAATAATACCTGCCCCACAATTTCAAAATTCTCGCATTCAGGGATGGAACTGTTGATACTTTGACAATTTTAAGCAGTCCAAGGGTCTATAACAAGTAGTAATTTGGGTATGGATTAAAGAGCACATGAAAGCTGTGGCGGTGGGGTAGTGATAGCCATACAAAGCCCCACAGATGCTGGGTAAGTTGTGAGGTCCACAAAAACACTGTTATTTATCCTAAAGGCAACTGAAAAATATTTCGCAAGTTCTGTATACACTGAATCATGAAGAGTCTTAAAAGGTCACTTTAATGTATCCCTCCAGAATTTTAGAAAACTGCTGATTCCCAGACTTGGATTTTTCAGAGCAGTAAAATTTTAAAACAATGTTGGGGAATATTACATGGGCACAAACATTTCATTTCACCATGTAAGGATTATAAAAACAAACCTACTACCTGCTAACATCATCATCTCATTTTTAAAAATGAGATTTAACACTGAAACAAGAAAGAAGGCAGTATCGGAATTATTATAAAAGATACTAAGTTTTACTTCTGATAAGGCAAATCGAACTATCAACCATATCTGAATCATTTTTCTGAAGCACCACGGTCCTTTATTTCACACTCTGAAGAAGAAACCACACGGTCTGACGGACACACTCCCATTATTTAACAATTTTTGCCAAGAGGTTAAGATTTCAACAGGTCTTGAAAATACATTTAGTAAGATAAAATATACTTCAATATTAATATGAAAGGTCTATAAATCTCAACTAGACAGAAGAGTGATCTATATGAGAACATGTCGTCCTCTGTTCATAGATCATGGCTAATTCATCATTTGCTGGACCTTACTTTGAGACCAAGAATAAGAACACCTCAGTCTCAGGAAGGGAAGTTACTTTCTATTTGTCACATAACTGCATTTAATAAAGGTCACCTGCCAGAGAATATTGATTGCTTGTGGCAGACCACAAAATTATTCAAACTCCAGCAACAATCTGCAGAGTCTCCAAAAGCCCTCTTTTTTCTGATAGATGCCAGAAAACAGACCAATTCCTTATTGAAATGTCTGTGTTAACAATTAAGGAGGACAGATCTCGAGGGTCTGAATCATCATGCCCAACATTAAACAATTTTAGAACTGGTATGCTAGCTAGCTTCTGGAATCTGTTCAAAACCATGTGTTAGGTGATAAATTACTTTCTTATTTTGGGACCAGAGTTTAAATTTATGAGTATCTTTTTGTCACTCTTAAAATGGTTAAATTTGTAAAAGCATTTAATTTATAAACAGCCTGAACAGTGAGCTGTATTTTATTGAAGGCTTCTGTTCTTAAATCCTTAAGTGTTCTCTTTGCCAAATCTGCATGAAACAGCAGGTCTTCCTCCAACAAGATGGAACAAAATACTTCAACTTCAGGATCTGCAGAGGTAGACAGAATACAGGTCCAAATGGCCAAAGGGAAGCCATATGATGTCATGATCATTATAAGAAGCTTTGCTTGGGTGGTTCAATTGTGTTCTTTTAAAAAAAAAAAAAAATCAGGGGTGCCCGGGTGGCTCAGTCAGTAAAGCATCTGACTCTTGGTTTCAGCTCAGGTCATACTCTCCTGGTTGTGGGATTGAGCCCTGAGTTGGGCTCTGTGCTCCGTGCAGAGTCTGCTTCAGATTCTCTCTCCTTCTCGCCACCCCCCCCACCCCCGCTCTCAAATAATAAATAAATAAAATCTTTAAACAAAATCAGACTGACTCTAGATTCCTATATATTTTGGTACCCTTCTATCCTACAACTCTTCTCCAGTTCTTTAATTCCTCCTACTTGCATTAATGATGCTGAAGTAATCCACTGCGACAAATGTTTCCAAGGAAGAACCAAAAGAGCCACATAAAGTTCACTTGGCAGATACGAAATCTCTAAGGCCATTATATCTCATGGAAAGTGCTTTTCCTATGGCGAGTTTAGAAGAAATAAACTAGAAGAATTTAAAAAAAAAAAAATGTTCCCACTTTAAAGAAATCATTCTCCCAACCTAACAAGCTCTTAGAATTTCTCAGTGAGACACTCTGAAGAACTGTATCCCTCTTTTTTATTATGTGCATTCAAAAAGACATGAGAAAACACAGCCCTATAGTATCCTCTATCAAACAGATCTTTCGTTCTGTGGTTTGTAAGTAACATTAAGTTACTGTTTTATTTCCTCCAGCTATAGGGATGTCCTGCAAAAAAGAGGCAATAGTAGGAAGAAAGAATTTCAGGCCTATGTCCTTAATTTTTCTCAGCACTTTCAGTGTAAAGATGTCTTTACCACACATTCCCATTTAGGCTCATCATTTACCCTGCCCTGCCGGTATTTGCTTACAAATATAAAGCAGTAACATGGAACATGTGACATACCCCCAGGACTCCTCCCCTCTCTTTAAAAAGCAAACCAAAATTGATCAAAAATGCAAAATTACATAGGAAAACGACATATTCGCCAATTTTTATAATTTAAACTATCAGTGATTGAGGCTATTTCAATTATGAATATTAACAACAGTGACTTCTTCATAGAAATGTCAGAACTCAAATAGTATATTTTGACATGTATTTTACATATTTATCCTGAAATGACGTATATTTTAAAAAAGGGGGATGCTCGTCCCTTTCTTTCAGGCGAAACTGAGCTAGCTCCCTTCTCCACACTAGGGGCTGAAGGTAGGGATGCAGGCAGATGTATCCCAAACTCACCCTCCCGGCAGAATCAAAGTAGCCTTCGGCCAGGGATTTGTTAAAATCGGCATAAGGATTCGGGAAGGCCCTTTGAGCCATGACGCCGGAAGCGAGCCTGCAGAAGAGGGGAAAAGACGAAACTGGGCTGAGACAGGGGCCTCGGCCGAGCTGCGAGGTCGGCGGCCAGAGCCCGCGCCACACCTTCCCTCCAGCTCCTGGGCCACGGCGCAGTCCCGGTGGTCTGAGTGGACCCAAGGCCCCCCGCGGCACAGCTACTAGGGCGCTGCACCTCCGCGAAAAGGCTGTCAGGGCCCCGTGCCCACCGCCAGTAAGTGACCCCGTTTTGCACCCTTCGTTCCCACTCCCAGGATTTGTAGCTGCGGCAGGTTCACCGTCCAGAAGCCCGGCCAGGCCCCGGCCTCTCGCCCCGCAGCCTCGGACACCAAGAGATGCGACGCTTTCACCGCCCACTTCCTGCCAGCCGGACCAATCAGAACCGTCGACACTGCGGAGGTCCGCCCTCTTCTCATTTACAGTTTGTTAAAGAGACAGGAGTGTGATTTCTGAAGGCCGGTGCCGGGTGCTTTAATTCCTGGGTAGCTGGAGGAGGGACAGAGCTTAGAGTAACGTGCAAATGTGCCCTGTATGTCCTGCCTTTCTTCTCTTTTAATATTAAAAAAAAATTAATTCAAGTCCAGATGAGTCATAAGAATTAGGAATTTATCTAAAGAAGAAAAAAGACTGCTTTGAGAAATATTCATATTTCTACTGCTCAGACTGAATGAAATGGGGTAAGATAATGTCTCTACAGAGACCTTCCAGACTTTTTCTTTTGTTTCTTAAAAAACAAAAAGAAAGAAAATAAAACACCGCAGCTACCACTAGCAGCATCAAGGAAAAACAAAACAAAACAAAACAAAACAACAGGGTATATTAAAGAAATGGATAATGTGTCCTTTGGCGATAATTTAGGATAATTTAATCTCCAAGGCACTAAAGAAAAGATATGAATGCCCAAGGGACAGACTGTCAAATGGCAACTGAAACTTCAGAGAAAATGCATGAAAACACAAATCACAGCTCTTAAGAATTTTGATCTGCTCATTAGTCTAAATTGGACTGTAATACTGTATACTTCAGTCCTTTAAAAAAAATAGCTAATATCCAACGGAGTAGGATATTCACAGCACTGAAATTCCATGTTTAACAGTCTCCATTATCTGAAAATCAGTCCTTTCATTTACGCTTAAAGCCCACCTGGTACACATTCTGTTGCTCAGAGGATTCTGGAATTCAGTTAAAAGTCAGAGTCACTCTCTCTGCTCTTTCCTCTTGTTTCAGTGAAACCTTTGAGCGTAAAACATCCAGTTGGTGAAGCTCAATTCTTACTTCACCCCCACCTTGGCCCCAAATTGTTGCTTTGTGGCTGCCATCTCCAAGTCTCCTTCTGACCTGCTCCTGCCCAGTTTTTTTTTTTTTCAACTGTTGCCTTCTAAGGCATTCATTAGTTCCTTTGCCCAATTCATGAAGATTTAGTAGAGGCTCTCAGTAAATCTCAAATTTGAACCGTTCCTATTTTAATAGATGGGTGTGTGGTAGTGCACCTCATAAGAAAGAAGAGAAAAAGGAACGAGGGGCTATTTTATCAATTAACTTTCTTAAATGATTAATGGCTTACCATCAGTTTATCTCATTCACAATCTTTATGAGCAATTACTATCAGGGCGGTATTTAAGTAGATTAATGACTACTAGAGGGAGAGAGGCAACCTAGACAGTAGACTGTACTCGAGCAGAAATCAGAGTGGAGAGGGGAAGTTGGAAGGAGAGTAATGGAAGAGTAAGAAGGGAAGGAGGAAAGGAGCATCTTTGTCAGCTTGAAGGACAGCCTCCCGGAAACCAAAGAAGTAAATGGAAAATGTAGTGAGACAGTGTAGGGGTTCTCAATCTCAGCACTGTTGATACTTGGAAAGGGATGCCTCTTTGTTGCAGGACCCTGTCCCATTCATTGCTGCATGTTTAGCACCAACCTTGGCCCCCGTTCATCCAGGAGCCAGTAGCACGCACTCCCCAAGTGCTGACAACCAGACATGTTGGCAGACATTGCCAAATACCAGATATCCCTGGAAGAGGTAGGACAAGGAATTGCCGGTGGTGTGTGAACGCTGAGATAGTGTAACCAAAAATCCTTAATAAGATTAGGCAACTGTTAATTCCAGTGTCCTCATGGAAGATTTGCTTTGCGAGGATAATGCGCTGAAAAGCAATTCAGGAGGAACTTGGGGTGGGAGGTTTTGTTGTATGTGTTCTTGTGTTTACATCTCAGGTGCAGAAATGAGCTAATCACACTCCGTGATTTTTAGTATAACATTATCAATGCATGTAAGACCGTATTCTATTTTAATTTTTCTCTTAGTTCCCGGTTCTTATCCATTCTTCTCCCCCCAGAAGGCAATCACCACAATATGTTTAATTTATATATCTTTTGGAAAATATATCATGGGTTTTGCAAGCATGTACTTTCAATAAGTAAAATAGTGCTGCAAATACTCAACAACTTGCGATTTGGATGCTCTGTGTCGCTCCACATATAACTCGTCATTTCAGACAATGTGAACTATTTTCACAGTATGTATCCACCTATCCTGTCCCCCAGGGATGGGCACTATTTCTACCTTCCACGTCACCAATAGTACAGCCAGGTGTATCCAGGCACCTGTTCTCAGAAGGATCTGGAGGTGAGTATTCCTGAGTTCCAAACTGCATCTACCCTCATCCACGGTTTCGCTTTCCGCACTTTCCGTTCCCCTGGTCAGCCTTGCTCTGGAAACAGGTGATCCTTCTTGTGGCGAATCATCAGAAGGTCAACAGGAGCCTAACGCTACCTCACGATGCCTACGTCACACTCCTCACCTCTCATCTCAGCACGTTGGCTTTTTGTCATCTGAAAGCATCACAAGAAGAAGAAGAAGAGGAGGGGTGAGTACAGTAAAGCACAGTACAGTACCATATGCTATTTTGACAGCGAAACCACATTCACATAACTTTTATTGTATTTTTGTAATTTTTCTATTATTAGTTATTGTTGTTAATCTCTTACCGTGCTTAAGTTATAAATGAAATTTTATCCTAGGCATGTGTGCTAAGGGGGAAGAAAACATTGTATATGTAGGATTCGGTGCTCTCTGTGGTTTCAGGCATCCACCAGAGATCTTCGAACATATCTTCCACAGATAACGGGGGACTACTCTTCCCAGAAGCAGATTGCTAGATCAAAGGACATCTTGTACTTGGTTTCTCTAGTCCCTTTAGAATGCTTTGCAGAACTACTGGACTAGTTTATATTCCCTCCAATAGTATCTACTAGTTTCTGTCATTTCCATGTCCTTTCCAACACTAGTTATTATCAAGAGTTGTAGTTTTTGCAATTCTAATGGACAGTGTGGAAAGATCATTGATGGTTAAGCTTTCAGTATTTTTCTTGCTAAGGATGTTGAGCTTTGTTTCATACTAATTAGATGTCCGGCCTTTCTCTGAGATTTATTTGTTCATATCATTTGCTCGTTTTTCTATTGAGTATTGCATTATTTTCTTGTTGGTTGGCAGGAGTTGTTTTTGTTTTATTTTTGTTTTTTGTGGGAGTGGGTAGGTTATTGTAGATATTAGTCTTCTTTGGCTCTAGATGTTGCAGAATCTCTGTTGGTCTGTTAGCTTTTTCGAGGGCATCTTTCATTGTACTGGAATTCCTCATTTTAATGAAGTTAAACCCATCCAACTTGTGGTTTGAGGATTTATCTTCATGTCCAAGAAGTCTTGTGGACTCCTAAGACTCCTAAGTGGCACTCCTAAGTGGCAAATATGACTTTCTGCATTTTATTTTATTATCTTTTTACTTTTTAAAAAGATTTTATTTATTTATTTGACACAGAGAGAGACAGAGCGAGAGAGGGAGCACAAGCAGGGGGAGAGAGAGAGGGAGAAGCAGGCTTCGTGCTGAGCAGGGAGCCCATTGTGGGACTAGGATCATGACCTGATCACGACTGAGCACCCCTATCTTTTTACACCTTACATTTATGTCTTTAGTCTATCTGGAGTTCACGTTTGAACGTAGCATGAGGCATGGATCCAGACTTATTTTGGAGAGGGTATAGAAGTCTTCTGAAAGTTCAGATATAGTCAAAGTATGAACAAGTTCTCTCTTTGTTAGCCAGAAGAACCCATCAATCTGAATTAGGAGAAATCATGCAGAACTCATTTCTTTTGTTTGTTTTGTTTCATTTTGTTAGAGAAGCAACCCAAAGAAATTCTCCTTAGCCCCGGCTCAAAAGAAAAATGCCTGACCTTGACATATGTGTGGTAGTTTTCTAGGGCTGTCATAAGAAAGGACCACAAGATTGTGTGGCTTAAATGACAGAAGTTTATTGTTTCACAGTTCTGGAGGTTGGATAGCCAAGATAAAGGTGCTTGTGGGGTGGATTTCTTCTGAAGCCTCTCTCTTTAGTTTGCACATGGCTGTCTTCCCCCTGTGTCTTCATGTGTTTCTGTTTCCTAATCAATTCTTAGAAGGACACTAGTCATAGTAGATAAGTACTCACTCTAATGACCTCATATCACCTTAATTACATCCTTAAAGAAGCTATTATCTCAAAAAAAAAAAAAATAGAACCTATTATCTCCAAGTATGTCCACATGCTGAGGTACTGGCAGTTAGGACTCCAACATATCAAATTTGGGGTGGGGGGAGGGGGCACAATTCAACCCCTAAGAGTACTATGTTCATCTGTGGCTATGGTGGCTGAATACATTTGTGGTCAATATACTTTTGATTGTTGATTTTTCAAGGCTCATTCCATTTCTTATAAATTTAGAGTAATTTTTTTAGAGAAAATATTATGGTGTTCCTTTTCTTAAGTGCCTTGTGTAAACTCTCAGGAAATAATCACTGTATTAGTGCCTTTGAAACAGACTACTTCTAGAACTCTGGTAAGCTCTATGTTAAACTGAGAAAATGGGTATGGTCTGAGAGCTCTTTAGTTCTATTCTAAGACCTTAGTTTCAGAATATTATAATGTGTACTAGTTAGGATGAAAGCTAACTTACAAAGAAGTTCAAAAACATAATCAGTGAAATAAATACATTTATTTTTCTCTTCATTTCATCCTATTGTTTGTTCTTCCCTCAGCATATTATCTTTGCCTGTAAGATAACCAGTAAGAACTGGTCATGGCATAGCTGTATTCCAGCTTGGGGGAAGGTCAGGAAAACACAGAGGGGCACATGCCTTTGTCCCCAGACCAGGGAGTGGAAACCATCACTTCCACATTATGCCACTGGTGAGGATTCGGTCACATTGCCACCTCTATCTGTCCAGAAGCCTGCGAGAAAGTCTTCTGCTGAGTTACTGAGTGTCTGGCCACAATGAAAGAGTGAGGACTAATTTTGGTGGCCAGTGAATGACTCCAATTCATAATGGCAGCTCTAGTAACTGTTACTAGTGTCTGCTGTTAATGGAGCAACATACTTTTGGTTCTTGGTGTTCCCTTTGCCTCTGCCCTTCTAACAACCAAGCCTTCTCGCTTTCTTCCCACAAATTCCATAGAGCTTTCTTGGCAGCTAGGTCATTGACCTTTGGTAGAAGGTAGATCAGAAGACTCCATCGTCTCTCTCTCTCACTCTTTTTTTTTTTCCCCCCTAGAAAATTGTCCCCCATAACAAAGCAAAACACACACGTGAACTTAAGCAAACTACGGTTACTTTTTTCAGTTTTCTCCTAAGTATTACATCTGTTGCAGAGAGTGCCCCATTTCCTTTCCAACAAAGAAGCATAAAGCAAGAGTTATCTAAGCCTGAGTTTAAAATCCCCATGTTGTTGGTTTAACATCCAGCTGGGACATTTTAATACTGAAGCAATTTTCTATTTCATTCATAGTGGAGAATTCATGGATTGACAGGAGAAATGCCAGTGAAGGAAACGAAAACATCAACACACGTACACCCTCACTCACTACAGTACACTTTTTAATTTCCCAGAGATAGTATTTCCTATGGTGCTGGCAGCATTTCCTCCCTCCCTTGTCAGGACTGTTATTAGTGTGCTGACAGATTCTTTTCTGTAAGTGTACCTGCTGGGGGAGTGCTGCTATCATGTGAAACACAGGTGTGCTGGGGTTTTCTTTGGAGATTGAAGATGGTGAGTATAGAAAGTTGGTAAAAAATGTACAAACATTGAAACTGTCTTTTCCTCTCAGCACTTAATATTTGAGAGGGGATCTTGGTCAGTCATGTTAGCCTATGTCTTTCCAAGGAAAATGAAAAAGAGGCTCTCCCCTTTATTGTCGAAAATATGTACCTACACTGCATTGTTAAAATTATGCAGATCCCCATTTCTCTATATTCTTAAAATGCATAATGAAGGTAGAAATGGAAAGTGTCCCTTACAAGAACAGACTTCTTGCAGCAGGGATTCATTAATCAGGAGGACTCCATTTTCTTCTATCCCCAGTCAACCATATAAAACTCACCTATGGAAGGGAGATGATGTGTTGCCAAAGCCCCATAAAATCTCGTCCCATTTTGAGTTTTTTTTTTTTTTTTCTTTTTTTTCTTTTTTTTCTTTTGGCATATCTGGCAGTCCTGCTTCCTGGCAGGGGAAAGTCACCAACAGAGAGACACTGTGGCCCATATAGTCTCTCTTTTAAGCTTCAGAATTGCCTCACAGCAGGTACTTTTCAATTATTTAAAAGAAAAACTTCAAAATTTTCTAACTTGCCTGGTAGCCACGTTTTTCGTACTTCTTTTTTCCTTTCTATTTGCCACGAGAGGAAAGAATTTAAATGCACAGGTGAGTAACTGTGTGAGAAGTTTAGTTTATAATAAGAAGGGGGAGAAGCTGTTCCTATAGAGCAGTGTGAATTTAGCAGTATAACTTCAGGAATTCAGTCACGGCCGCATAGAATCATCTAGAACCCATCACACTGCAGGTCAGCTGGTCGCTCGGGTGCTGACAGAAGGGCCCACATGATCAAGGGCTCTAGCTGCAGGGAGGAGTTGGCTCCTTTGTCATGGTCCCAACCGTGGGTTGAGCCTCAGAGCTGGGGGCCAGAGCAGCTCTCAGGGTAGGCTGAGAAAGCAGAGCTCAAATTCTCAGGCTGAATTTTCTGTCCCCCGAGGGACAGGACTTGGAGTCCAAGGAGCTATATAAAACCTTTTCCCCGAGTGACTTCAAATTCTAGAACAGTCATTCTGATATATTATATGCCATCTTGGGAACTTATTAAAAATACGGAGTTTCAGACTTTACTGCTAGAGATTTTGAGTCAGGGGGTTTAGGTTGAATCTGCATTAAAAAAAAAAAAAAAGAAAGAAAACAGGGGTGCCTGGGTGGCTCAGTGTGTTAAAGCGTCTGTCTTCGGCTTAGGTCATGATCCCAGGATCCTGGGATCAAGCCCTGCATCAGGCTCTCTGCTTGGCAGGGACCCTGGCTCACCCCCGTGTCTCTGCCTGCCTCTCTGCCTACTTGTGATCTTTGTCTGCTGTGTCTGTCAAATGAATAAATAAAATCTTAAAAAAAAAAAAACGAAAGAAAGAAAGAAGGAAAGAAAACAACTTCTCCAATATGACTGTCTTTCTGACTGAAGTTTGAAAAGTACGTGGTGAGACCAGGACAGCAGGGGCGGGGGGGGGGGGGGTGGAGGGGGAGGGAATCTTGAATATAAACAACTATGGTGCTAAATGATAACAAGTAAATTCTGTGAATTATCCTAGCCTCCAGTTTATATTTGACACATCACAGCCCGTAATGTATTTCCTGAGCTACAAAAAAAAAAAAAAAAAAAAAAAAAAAAAAAAAGGAAACAACAAAAAGGAAGGAAAGAGAAATGTCTGTTTGCTCTGACCTATCACAATCTCTACTCATGGGCAGCTGTTTCGCCTGAGATCCCTCCAGGAAAGGAGCATTCCTACGTCTTTTGGCAGTCAGTTAGGGTTTTTTGTTTTTGTTTTTGTTTTTTTTTTAAATATCCTCCTACTTCTAGGAGTTCTTTCTTAGATTGAACCTAAATATCTCTCGACCAGAAGTTTAAACATGTTTTGAGCAAGGCGGAGAACAACTAGTCACGACAGGTCTTTTTATGTTTTAAAACTTTAGTTTGATTTTCTTCAGGCAGAATAATTCCACTTTACACCTTCTCATCAAGGGGCCTAACTCCGAGCTCTTTCATAAAGCCTTGACCGTCACGCCAGGGGCCAGGCAGGGTAGTGCTGAGGGTGGCCTTTTCATTTTCTTAACAGTGTCTTGGAAGAGCATCCAGTGACTGGTCATTTTGAGGAGTACATGTGCCCTGACCCTTTGCTTCCATCATGGAGCGCTTTGAAGGGGACCCTTAGATGCAGAGCAGCGAGAGGTGGGGAGTTGGGGGGATAGGGGTGTGGGGGAGGGGGGAGGCGGGGTCCTCTGTTGCAACTGCATTGTGATCAGCAGCCCCAAGGGCTTTGTCTTCCCCTTCTCCTCCACCGGCCTTATTCCAGAGGGTGGCCCTGTAACCACCTCCTACCCACAGCCTCTCTCAGGGTCCGTTTCAAGGAACCAAACTTAAAGCAGGATCTATGGCTGTCTTTGCAGGCTTTTCATCCTTACTTGGCAAAGGAACCCTACGTTATACAAGCACACACATGGAGAGCACCTTGAAGCACCTCTTGTGTAGCTGTAAGTAGTTACTTACCATTTCTGGAACAGAAGTCTATTTCGAGTATATTCTTCACCTTCTACCCTCTCGTTTCCTTAAAGTATGGATACAGAGCTTTCTCAGAAGCATCTGTTAAGTAATTTGCCACCCTCCTTGCCTTTCATGTGGCTCGAGCTGTAGTGGCCCCCCCATCCCCCGCCCCTTCCCAGCTAGCTCATGGTCACCTCTTTCTCGCCTTCTGCCCTTAGCCATTTAGATATTCAGCAGGAGGATTTGCACTCTGGGGTCTTCCAAGCAGCTGGCACAAAGGATAGGTGGATCCTGTTATATAACAGATTCAAGCTGAGTCATCTGAATTTTGTGGTAGCGCCATGATTTGTACTTGGGAGTGGCTCAGGCAGCTGTCTGATGTGGTGGAACACAAAATGGCATTGTCTCAACCTGCGTTTGCAAAACACTTCACATAAGACAAAAGGCAATTGTGCATGTTAAGTTATGTGATCTGAAGAAGCTGGTGGAAATTACACTCTGTTCCTCTAAGCCACCTCTTGGTACTGGCATTCTTTGAATGACTTGCTGTCTTTGTGTTTAAGATAGTCTTAGCTGTTGTTTAGTACATTGTGATGCCCCCCTGCCCCCTTTAAAGCGAAGTCTGATTTCTCTTTTCCAGTTTTCCTTCCTCCACAGTTTGTCTTTCTTCATTCAAGAGTTTGGGTAGTAAATTTACTTTTACACGTGTTTGTGCTTGCAGCTATATGTATCAATTTGTAAAAAGCCAAATGGAGAACAGTTTAGCATCAGTGAAATGTCAGGAAAATGCCCAGAAGGCACCAATGCAATACTGGAGTTTCAAATTTTGAGAATGGAATTAGGCCACTAAATCAGTTTTCCTGCCTATGTCAGGGACCATAGGGATATGTCCTAGTTCTCTTTAAAAAAAAAAGGGCATCTGAACCTCACTCTGTATAACTCACAGGTCTTTGCTGGGGACCTGTGGGAAACCTTTGGACTTGAAACTAATTGAATCTGCATTGAAATGGCCTTTTCCTTCCTTTATTAAATATCTGATTTGCTCTACAACCTTTTTCTTCGGCTTGCTTGCATTATTCGTTTTTAGTTGCACAAATTGGCTATTCTCCAAGGTTGAAAGAGAAGAAAGAAAAAGAAAAGAAGAGATCAGGACTGAATTATACTGTTTGTTAGATCATGAGTATAACTTTCCCCTTTGTGCTAGAGGAAAGGACACACCTCCTCTGATTTAGTGGGGGAGACGGGCCAGTTGTCAGTGTAAAGTATTATTATAATGTTTCAAGTGCCATAGTTAGAGCAAAAACATCCTTTCTATTTGAAAAGTGAGGCAGGATGGCAATATATGTCTGGGCTCGTCGTTATCATTCAGACCCATACCATGTAAACTCGGTCTCTGATTGCAGGCTGAGTTTCCTCATGACCACATTTCTTTTCCAAGGCCCGACAGATTGTGGTTTTCTAACCATCTCCTGATTAACATGCTGCCTGTTCTCCCCATCTACTCCTGCAACACCTGCTGTGGTCACGGTGGTTTTGTGTGTACGGGTACCATTGCCTTGAGAGATTAAGGGTGCCTGGTGAGCAGAACTAAACCAATGGATGTATCCGTGTACAAATTCCACCCAGTTTTTAAACAATAACTGACGCATTCTCTCTTGGGAAAGTGATGTTTCTCTTTGGGAACTCTGGGTTAAAAACTTGGGTTCACCACTGCACCTGTATCACCTTTCCCACTCCCCTATCCCTTTTACCTTTTTAATTTATGGTTGCATCTCACAGCCAGAAAAAAAATGGTAGAAAGGTTTATTTTTATATCTGTAGAAAAAAAGTAAAATTCTTTCCTTTCCAAGTAAGGTTACTGAGATTTTTCTAGGATATCTAAGAGATTAGTGGACTGAAGATTCATACTTTTCATGTATACTTTTGTACACATTTGGGAAATTAAAGTTGCAATAGATTATTAAGGATTATTGCAGTTTGTTCACTGGAGAGCTTAGTAAGAAAATCACTATTTTAACATTTGAAAAATTATTTGGTCCACACAGCAAATTTATAGATGATGGGAAAGCTTATCTCTAAGGCCTGGATCAAGGCAAACAGCCTCAAAGAGGGAAAACCTTTAGTTTGATTACCTTTTAGGACGGAAGAATATATATCCCAGGATTAAAAAGGAAAGGGGTTTCCCCTTTTCCCTCCCAGCACCTAGGGTCAGTTTGATTTGAGGAATGAGGTGCTTAACTGCTGCTGAGTTTCCTTTGCACTTCTGGCTAGTAAACTTTGTAGAGCACAGATTGAATCTCTTGGGGACCGTCTAGGTGGCGGTGTGTTGGCACTGGTTTGCTCCCTGATGCATCTCAGGAATGAATGCTTTCCTCCCTGTGTGTTGGCTTCACATCAGTGGAGAGACCCAGAAACAGGGCTGCTCCATTTTCATGTGTCCATGAGAGGAAAACAGCCTCCCCTGATATATTATCTGCTAGCCCGTTGACATTTCCATTTGAGAGGTCATAGGGGCAAGTAAATAAATATTAGGTAGGGAGCAATCAAAAGTAGGGAAATCTAGGTTTAGCCAAAAATCATAAAATAGGAAGACAGAGGCATAAACCAGTCACAGGACCATGTTGGTTGTACTTGCCTTTCCCCATGCTGTCAGAAGAATGAAAAGAAGGAAGGAATAAGGAAGGAAGGAAAGTAGGAAGGAAAGAAAGGGTATAGGGAGGAGGAAATGAAAGAAGGAAGGAGGGGGAAAGAGAAAAAAAAAAAATATATATATATGTAAAATAGTGCATCAGCAGCAAGTTCCGGGATGCTTACAGGAGGGAGGGGGAACATGGGGAAGGGCATTTATTGGCCTCATTAATGGTTACAGGGTATATCAAATGTTAGAATAAGAGCCTCTCTTCTTTCAATGGTGAGCCACGACCATAATTACCCAAAGTTGGATTCCTGGGAAGATTGAAAGCAGGGTTGCTGGATTTTTGTACCATCAAAACATCATCTACAATTTGAGCTACCCGGTACACATGTACACAATGAATTTGTTGGCCTGTTAATGTAATTCCTAAAAAGCTTAGTTTATACTTTTCCTGTATGTGTGAAATAAGAATATTGTCTATACAGCCCTAGCTTGCGAGTCCGGTCCTATTTCCACCTCAGAAGTCCCTTAAAACTCCATGATCTCTGGATTCATCATCTATAAGATGCAGACTGTTGTGGGGACAAAGCTGAAAAATCCCCTTGAGGCCTGTGACGCTCTGGATTGGGACTTTATAATGTTTCCAGAGAGCTCAATTCTGGAAGCCATTAGTCAGTTTATAAACAAAATCTTTTGACATGAAGGTTTGAATTGTGGATTGGCAGGAATTGTTTGAATAATTGACTTGAATGAGTTTAATTGGTTCTAAGGGAGGGCTTTGTTTCTTTAGATGATGTAATTACTGCCTGCGTTTAGTTCCTGCAGGAAGGATTTAAATGTTGGATGATGTATCTGAATTGCATTGGTTGTCCTCGTGTGCAGTTGATGTCTGTGGACTTGTTCGGTTCTCCCTGGTGTTCTGAGTGTCCTGTGACAATGGGCAGTTAGCATCCTGCCATCACCATTAAAGAACCGAGTCTCCACCATTTCCCCCATAAAACAGATGGAAGATCACCTTCAGCACATCTGTCAGCACTGGGAATTGAGGATGCCTCTCCCTTTCTCTGGGGCCATGTTCCAGTTGGAGGACCAGAGCTTGCCCGCAGCCCATTAGCCAGAAGAAGAGTCCTACCATTCCACTCTCAGTTCTACCTCCTTAATCTGGCAGGGGCTCCAGCGGAGATTTAAGCTTGGTGGTGATCAAGCTGGGAAGAGTGAAGCTGAGCCCCTGGCAGCAGCCAACACTGTGGGTCAGGAGCGGCTGGTAATAAAAAACCGGGTGGCAGATCCGAAGCCAGCACACGGTTGACTGTTAGGAATTTGAGGTCAGCCCGATATACCAACTGATGGGAGTTAGGCTTCGCTTTTCTTCCAGAATTCTCCTTCTGTGCTCCACCATTTTATGATCATATAACATTCATCATTTGGAAGTCTCAAAATATATTCTAAGCAATAGCAGCGTTTGATCACTAGAGAACCCTTAGATGTGGTTGCACCGTTTAATGACCCATAGCTTTATGCTTTCTTACATATAGAGTAGAAGTTCCAAAAGGTTAAGTTAATTGTCATAATCCTCCAGCAAGTCACTATAGAAGTCCGAAATAGTAGAGCTATCATGAATGGGTGATGGGCAGTTTCTTTTCTAAGAAAGGCAAGTGAAAGTTTTTCTTAATTCTGAAGTTTGATCATCTGCAGAAAATAACTTTTAATGTGTTATTTGGATGACGCGTAGAGGATGTCGGCCGTCTTCCCCCCAAGGTGAAGCCCAGAGGGCCACTGATAGCAAAGAATCTAGTAGAGGATGTTTTGTTTCTTGCTTTCCTTGATACACTCTTTAGGATTGTATGCTCAGGATAAGTAGTAAGAGAATACGGAAACCTGATAACCAATATTTATTTATTTATTTATTTATTTTAAAATTATTTTTTCTTTATTTTCAGCATAACAGTATTCATTATTTTTTCACCACACCCAGTGCTCCATGCAATCTGTGCCCTCTACAATACCCACCACCTGGTACCCCAATCTCCCACCCCCCCCCCACCACCACTTCAAAACCCTCAGATTGTTTTTCAGAGTCCATAGTCTCTCATGGTCCACCCCCCCCCCCATTTTCCCCCAACTCCCTTCTCCTCTCCAATATTTATAATGAAAGGAGAAGTTTCTCTGTTTAGGGATTCCTGAGTTTTTTTGTGTTTTGACTGCTTTGGTTCCTTCTCAGAATAATATTTTTAAATAAAATACAAAGGATTCAAGGGAAACAAATCACATTGACATATAGTTATCAAAATAATTAAAAAATTGTGATGTAGTAATATGCATACTTCTTATTAACACATTAAATAACAGAATCTAGCATCTGGCTTAACAATCATCATAAATCAGGGGCACCTGGGTGGCTCAGTAGGTTAAGGCCTCTGCCTTCGGGTCAGGTCGTGATCCCAGGGTCCTGGGATCAAGCCCCTCATTGGGCTCTCTGCTCAGCGGGGAGCCTGCTTCCTCCTCTCTCTCTGCCTGCCTCTCTGCCTACTTGTGATCTCTGTCTGTCAAATAAATAAATAAATAAAATCTTTAAAAAAGATCATCATAAATCAAAGGTAATGATATATACACTATTTCACTATATCTGTAAAAACTTCAATAAGAAATTAAAAATATCAGTAAATTCCTTTGAATTCTATTCACAGGCCCGCGTCTGTGGGTTCAAGATGAAGAACTTCTCTGATGGGTTTCCAAGTCATCTTCCATCACTTGCTTCTCTGGATTGGTGTTCAAATAGGTTTTCAAATAGTGGACAAACTGGTGGCTTCATTGGAGGAGTCCAGAAGATTGTAGTAAGAACACAGGCAGGGTGAATCCTACATCGAATTATAAAGTGAAGGTTTTGTTTGTTTTTTGTTCTTCTTTACCATTTTTTCTGTATAATCTTCCTCCAAGTTCGGGGCTCAGTGCTTTTGAGTGATATGAGCAGTTTAATTAAATTTAATTGTTAGTGACAATGCTTTGGACTTTACATGGATACTAAATGTGTATATTTACATAGAGTCTACAGGGAGATGGTGCTTTAAATCCAAAGGAATCCATTGCCAGTCGTGAATTTGAGGATTCTTTTTCGGCACTTGGATAGATGGCCAAAGGGATATTTTTGTTAGTTACCGATACCTTTCATTGACCTTATGGTTGCTTGTTTTCTCTCTCCTACTCATAAGCCAGTTGTAGGTTTTATTTGGAAAACAGGGGAAGTAGTTCTTTTTCAGTTTGCTTTTGGTTCTACTTATCCTGGCAGTAACATTTCCCTAGGGGCAGGCAAATACTCTTTCAAGTTGAACATCTCATTTGCAGTGCTGTCATTTGAAGTGATAGTCATTTGTAGTTTGTAGAGGAATGCTTTCATTCATATGAGTGAACAGATGGGTTAATAAAGCTGTCTGAAGTTGTAACCTGGTTCGCAAGCTATTTCAGGGATATCCGTCATGGTGTCACGATGTTGGATGCTGAACTACCAATAGTCCATTAGATTATAAGCCCCTTGAAAACCAGGGTTAAACCTCATCTGAACCAAGTTCGTATTAACACAAAGTAGAGAGATATCCTTTACCTTTAGGCTTTAAGAATTAAAGGTGGTGCAGTGTATATTGCTGGCATGGGGCATAGAGAAAATATTTAAGCTATGACAATAAATTGATTTCATAAGAAAGAACTAAAATCAGTGTTCTCCTATTTTGTTCTAAATGTGCTTTCTTTATTACCTAACTTCTCTAACTATAAAATGGCTTTGTCACCTTGAAATAAATGATCCTGTAAATTAAAACACACTTTTTAGGGGCACCTGGGTGGCTCAGTCGTTAAGCATCTGCCTTCAGCTCAGGGTCCTGGGATGGAGCCCCACATCTGGCTCCCCACTCAGCGGGAGTCCTGCTTCTCTCTCTCCTGGTATACCCTGCTTGTATTCCCTTCCTTTTTTTTTTTTTTAAAGATTTTATTTATTTATTTGACAGAGAGAGATCACAAGTAGGCAGAGAGGCAGTCAGAGAGAGAGAGAAGCAGGCTCCCCGCTGAGCAGAGAGCCTGATGCAGGACTCGATCCTAGGACCCTGAGATCATGACCCGAGCCGAAGGCAATGGCTTAACCCACTGAGCCACCCAGGCGCCCTTGTATTCCCTTTCTTGCTGTCTCTGTCTCTCTTTCTCTCTCTCTCTTTCAAATAAATAAATAAATAAATAAATAAATAAATAAAATCTTTTAAAAAGTCCACACTTTTTATTTTTTTATCTTGATTTTTTAAAAAGCTTTATTTATTTATTTTAGAGAGCGAGCGCAGAGGGGAGGGGCAGAGGGACAGGGGGAGGGAGAATCTCAAGCAGACTCTCCACTGGGTACAGAGCCCTACAACATGGGTCTCAACCCCAAGACCCCGAGGTTAGGACCTGAGCAGAAATCAAGGGGACACATAACCCACTGAGCCACCCAGGTGCCCTGCAAATATACTTTTTAAAGAGTTGGCACTCTGTGTGCTGTAGGTGAAGGGATTCTCTCAGATTTGTTTTTTGAATTGTGTTTTCAAGCTTTCTCACTTTTTCTCATGTGTTAGGTTTTGTGTTATGCTTCATCGCAGTATGCACTGAGATTTGTTTTGAAGCCACTTCAGAAGGGAAGACAGGGACAGGAGGCTGCCGTTTTGCTGGACCTTGGCTAGGCCCAGCTGTCAGAGCGCACATGGCGTGCTCCATCAATGATTGTTAGCACAAGGCAGTGGCTTTCAGCCCCTGCCACACGTTAGAATAACTGGGGGAGCTTTTAAAACATACCAGTTAAATCGGAGCCTCGGGGGGGCTGTGTCTTTGGTATGTATAATAAACCCTCTAGGTGATTCTCCTGTGCAGCCAGTGTTGAGGATTATTGGTAAAATGGTCGGGAACATCAGTTCGTGATCTCTATGGGCAAGAAACAGAACTTAAATTATTTTTTACTCTTAATCTCAATTTTGTTACTAACCTCATTTTTTCCTTTCCTCCATTTTTTCCTTAAGGTTTGCTTAACTCCACTGTTCCAAGTTCTTACATAGTGCAAAATTTGGGGGAACAGAGGAGCCTCTTTTTGTAGGTCATCTGTCCACTGAGGTTGCCACTGGGTACAGGTGCCCATGATCACACTGGCAGGACCCTTGGGGTCTAGTAGTGTGGCATGCTTGGGACACTGCTATCTCTCTGTGGTGTCCTGCATCCAGACAGCAGGATGAGGACGGCTAAGGGGAGCCACAAAACTCAGTATTATGAATCGTATTCCAGTGAGAAATTTAAAAAAAAAATGAATTAATGCAAAAAAAAAAAATCCATGTTGAAGAATACAGCAAAAATTTTAAAGAACGTTGCCTTCCATCAGCCTCCTTCCTTGTGGGAAATAGTCTCTTATGGCAACAGTGAACTTTCTTCCTGCCTGTCCCTTCCAGCTGAGGAAAATCTCATTTAATCCAAGAAAAATCCTTTTGCCTTCATGTTTTCATATTTGACTTGCATATTTGATCTCTTAGGAGTATTTTCTCTTATCCCTGTCCCGAAAATGGCCTTAGACTTTTGGAAGCAAAAGATATGAAGAAAAGTATTTAGCAAGCAACGTCCATTCCCCCTCCCCCCCCCCCCCCCAATTTACCACATCTCTCCTTTTTTGTCACTGAGCACAGAATTCACCACCTGAGGGGTGTGTGTGTGTGTGTGTGTTCGCGCGCGCATGTGTTCCCCCCACCCCCACGTGGGGGACTAAAGTAGTCCCTCCCTCCCTTTCTTTCCTTTCTTCTAAAGACAAATTGGTAGGGAACTCAAAACATTCTTATTATTTCTCAAAAATTCAGATCCTTGTCACCAAAATGCCCCATCCCCGGCACCAAGTATTTCTTAGAATGTGTCTTTTATAGGTTTTTTACCAGAAGGTTCCACCCAGCAGGTTGCCCCAATGCACCAGAAGTGTCCGTGGTATTTGCTGCTTCCTCAGGCACTATGATTTACAGGAGAAAATGTCCAGATTTCCCATTACACATGTGGCTATTGAGGAATTTTTAAAAACTGTGTATGTCTCTGTCTCCAGAGCCCTTTGCAAAAACAAGCCCTTTGTCTATCTCTCGGAAGAGCTTCATGGTCAAGGAAGAGCCACCATCTTAATGTTTCCCGCCTCTGTTCCCTGGGTGTTCTTGAATACAACCTTCGTCTCTGGCCGCAAATCAGAGTCACATAGGAATGAACTCAGGCAAATTGAATCTTCTCAGGATGCCGCCACGCAGGACTGTCTGAACTTCAGCAGTTCATCTGTCTGGGCTTTAATTAGGCTTGACTCCTCTCATTTTCTCATCCTCAACATCTGATTCTTCAGTCAACCTTGTCAGCTCTGACTCAGAATCAACTCTGAATCCTTTCAGTTTCCCCAGCTCTACTGTCATCACCCCGGTCCCCGTCAGCACGATCTTCCCTCTTGATAACTGCAGTAGCTTCCCCGGTTGTGGGTAGGAGCTGCGAAAGCTCATCTGTATGCACAGTCTGCCCTTCTTCTTGGGCACACCACTTGCCTACATTTCCCAGGGCTGCGGCACCATCACCCAGATGGAGCTGTATGACTGGGTCTCACCTTTAGAATGGGAGAGGGTGATGCCTGTCTCCTTAGGTAGAGGAGTGTTGCCCACCCGCACTCCTCCTCTTCCCACTTCTCCAGCTGGATGGAGAGAAGGACCTCGGCGATCCTGGGGGGCGGGGGGAGAGAGGAGGGCCACAAGGTGGAAAAGGCCTGGGGTCCTCAATTATTGTGTGGATTAGAATCATCACGTTGACCTGCACTGGGCTTCACGTGAGTAAGAAATAAACTTACTATGCAGATGGCTGCATGGTTCGGTGCCCTACGTTCCCTGCAGCAATTTTCCTAGTCACCCCCTTTAATACTGACTCCTATCCTTCTCTGCTCATTTTTCTTCATAGCACTTATCACCACCCAGTACGATGTGGGATTTACTTCATTTATTTGCTGTCTAAGAAAACTGCTCTTATTCTGGACAACTGCTCTGTTTTTATCAAATAAGGAATGCGAATCTTGTAACTGATCATTTCTCCCTTTAAAAAAAAAATAGTTCTAATAAGCACAACAGAATTTGTGTAAGATCTAATTATGGAGCCATGTACTAACTCTTCCTGATTTTGTCTTACTGTTTGGTTTTCATTACCTCTCATTCTGATTTAAAATTAAAAAAAAAAAAACTGTTTTGCATCTACTTTTGTTCTAAATCTTTGTTGAATTAAGGCAGGTTATAGATAAAGAAGAATCCATCTTTATACCTCCTAATGCCAGGAAAATTTATACACAAAGAAGCTGCTGAAAAGAAATTTAATAAATGTCACAAAAATATTCTTAAAAACCTACATTCTATTTATTTGGGGAAATGTATACTTTATTATTTTTTACTGTAGAATTATCTTTTCAAATGAATACAAAGTTGATTTATGTCAACATATATTGATTTAGTTTGAATGTTTTGGGATGTATTTCAGGAGACGGGAGAGGAGAAGAAAAGAGCAAAACAAATCCCTTCTAAAGGGAAGTCATGGGGTCAGCACGTGGGGACTGGGGAGGGAGGCAAAACTGGGAAAGGTATGGAAGCTCCATGCTTTCCCCAGACCTAGCCCTATATGTCTCTTCATCTGCCTGCTGATTCATATCTTTTAACAAGCTGGGAGATGTCAAAAGAAAAAAAAGAATTAACAAATAAAGGAAGTTGTAATTAATACCCGTCTGGGTGGTGCTTCTTGCCTCTCTCTTGCCCTGCTCCTTCAGTCACGTGACCTTCCCCTCGCTCTAGCAAGACCCCACAATTTGGTTGAGGGCCTCCATTCCCATCTCGGTCCCTCTAGCAACTGAGTGCTGAATAGTAATTCATTCTTCCTTTCCACATGCTAGAACAAGGTGGGGTTGGATTAGCTCATTGGTCGTTAAGGGTAGATTCAGCTTAAAACACCTGAAGAGCTTTTAAAAACTATCCTTTCCAGGAATCTTGAAATTCTGATTCCTTTTATTTGAGTAAAGTGAGTTGTTTTATTAAAAATTTTTTTTTTTTTTAGCGTCATAAGTATTTGGGCACGAGACCCACATACTGACAGATTTTTAAAGAGCTCTTCATGGGATTCCTTTTTGTGGTCAGCGTCAAGACCACTGGTCTCCTTATGTTCTCTTCCAGTACTGAGAATCCTGTGACCAGGTGGTTCATTAACGTCTTTCTTTCTTTCTTTTTTGTTTTCTCCCAGTTTTTATTTAAATTCCGGTTAGTTAACATACAGTGTAGTATTAGTTTCAGGAGTGGAATTCTTCACTTACTTACAATATCCAGTGCTCATCACAAGTGCCCTCCTTAACCCGTCACCCATTTAGCCCCCCCCAACCCCCCAACACCCCCCCTCCCGCTTCCCCTCCAACACAGGTGTTTCTAAGTCTATAGAAGATGAAATCAGAAGCTCTAATAATTGCATGCACACCTCTGGGAGGTTATATTACCAGCTGCCACTAGATGGCACAGGCAATTCTTGGGAGGGAGGAGATTCTGGTTATTTGGAAATTTTGCTTTCCCTGTGCAATCTACTTGAGACACCTAGCTTAGGACGCTTTGTGGGGACATGACACTTCAGTTCCTTTCCCTGAGCTAGAGCCCAGAAGGTGCAGCTGTTTTGCTTGACATGTTGATAGAGAGAGACTCATTAAATAAACGTTCTGTCGTCTGAAGGGAGAGAGAACGTGAACCTCTGCATAAATATTAGCTCACATTTTTCTTATTATTTCCAGCGGGCGTGTGCGTCTTTCTTCTTTTCTGCATTTCTCTCTCTTTTTCTCTGTCGGTGTTCTCTCTTTCCCTTTCTTTCTCCTCTTTTCTTGGTTTCTGCCTCTTATCACTATAATCTGGTTATAAATGGCTATATATAATGGATTATATTTTATTTTGTTACCTTTGTGGCTGATAAAAACTTCATGAATCTAAAAATGATTCAGACACAGCGTTCTTAGAAGGGTGAACATGTTCAGGTTGCAATGGAGAAATTCTTATTCAGGGGCTTTCTTCAGCAACAGCTGTAGCAGCACCAGCCAAACCCAGAGAAAAGAAAGAATTTTATGTGCCCATCAGGGAAAAGCAGTCAAACTCCTCTCCTTTTAACAGCACATTTCGGGCGACGGCCAAAGCTCTGGGTGTACATCTAAGTAGGGGTTTTGCACAATAATAGGGTGTGCTTCTCCACTGCTTCTCATTGGAAGATCTCAAAGCACATTTGCTGCTTTATTCTATATAGCTGCCTCTTTTCCCTGGGCTGTCAAAATGGGAAGATGTGTTGTAATTTTTTTTTTCCCCAAAGAGATTGCATTCCTTCCCTGGCTTTGTTCCAGCCCAGCTGCTTGTCGTTCAGGGAGATGCTATGCTGTTGGTGCCAGGATATACCACTGTGCTTTCTTCTTCCCTGAGTGACATGTACTGATGGGTCACTGCCTGGAACAGCCGAGCAAAGCATGGTGTGTGTCCATCCATGAAGATCCCTTGTTGTTTACTCTTCTCTGGTTTCCATCTGGCAGCATCAGATACCGATCTTCATTAAAACACAGAACAATCAACCAACCAAAGAAATGCAAAAACAAAACAAAACAAAAAATACAAGAAAAAGTCTTTCTTTAAATGAATAGTTAACATTTATAGCATGCTCATTGTTTGCTAGATACTGTTTTAAACACTGGACATATAGTTTATCCTTTAATCTACACATCAATGTCATGACCTAGGTTCTATTATTAGCCCCATTTTACATATGAGGAAACTGGGTAAAAGCAGGGCGAAGTCAATTGCCCCATGCCGCAGAGCTGATAAGTAGTGGAGCCCACCCAACTTTGAGCTGAGGCAGTCTACACCAGAGATCATACTCTCTTTACCCCAGTTCAGGTGGTAAAGGGCTAGGTATTGGAGTCCAACATAAAAACAAACAAGCAAACAAAAAACCTGATAGGTTCTCCAACTGGATGGTCATTAGAAAATTTCCTAATGTGTGTCTCCTGTTCATTTAACTATATTTCCTTTGCTGTAAGATTGAACGGATGCTCCAAACCCAGTTCTTCTCCATTCTGGAGGCCCTAAGAGCATTCCAGTCTATACCCACTTCTTATTGCTTAGGCAGACAAGAGGAGGCGAACTTCTTAATTATGATTGACATCATGGAGTGTGCCTACATTGTCTTTTTTTTTTTTTTTTTAAGATTTTATTTATTTATTTGAGAGAGACCAAAGACAGGGAGAGGGGTAGAAGAAGAAGGAGAAGCAGGCTCCCCACTGAGCAGGGAGCCTGACAAGGGGTTCCATCCTGGAACCGGAGATCATGACCTGAGCTGAAAGCAGCGGCTTTAACCTACGGTGCCCCACAACACAACTTGCTATGTCTATACATGCTGTTCTGTCTACTAACTCCTCCTTGGCCCTCAAAACTCAGGTCATGCCACATTCTCCAGAAAGCCCTTAATGATACACTCTATTGTATAGCTAAGACTTTGAGTTTTCTTTATCTAATATTTTCCCAATTTCTTTATTTACCATTTCTTTGGTGCCAAGCTTTTCTCCTTCTTTATCAGTTGTTTATTTAAAATATTAGCTTTCGGGTGCCTGGGTGGCTTGGTGGGTTAAAGCCTCTGCCTTCGGCTCCGGTCATGATCCCAGGGTCCTGGGATCGAGCCCCGCATCAGGCTCTCTGCTCGGCAGGAAGGCTGCTTCCTCCTCTCTCTCTGCCTGCCTCTCTTCCTACTTGTGATCTCTATCTGTCAAATAAATAAATAAATCAAATCTTTAAAATATTAGCTTTCTTTCTACTATTCTTTTATTAATCATTTCTTTACCTCTATGCGTATATGTCCATTGAGATCGTTTTCCTCTACTCTTCTCTATAACCCTACCTTTTTTTCCCTGACTGTTTGCCCTATAATGTTTTATAAAAAAGGAAATATTTCATAAAGGAGTTTTGAATCTCACTTTATTCACTGCATTGTAGTGGCAACCTAAGGAAAACCCGAGAACAAACCCATTGAACTTTTCCACCTCATCCTTTAACTTTTCTTGCTGTAATAATACTGTTCTCAGCAGGCAGAGGGGCGGCTATATCAAAGATTAATATGCTTTATTGGTGCATAATCTTCAAAGAGAGTCATAAGGTCTCCCAACAAGAAAGCTAGCACAAGGATGGGTCAGAAGTCCAGGGTGCACTCATGTATGACTTATGGAGAGGTAAAGGTTTCTATTTGTCAACGATAAGGCAGGTAGGTCAAGAGCAGCCCCATTCATGAATTTGGTCTGGGTCAGACCCAATTCATAGATATCCAGCCAATGGAAGTGTGAGTTGCAATTGTTAGTGGCCTTGACCTGCCCCACCTTGGATCCTGGGAAATCAATGTGGCTTTGTTCAGCAGCCACTGCCGGAAAGGACCATAAATCAGTAGCTTCCCTACAAAACTTTTATTGTCAAGGTAATGACAAAGAAAAATGATGGCAGTTATTCCATTTACACAGTTTAGACTTTTTTCTTTTTCATTGATATTTCTTCTAATATTTTTTTCTTTCTCCCCCCCCACCCTTTTTTTTTGGTATCTGGCTAAAAGAAGCATATAGCTTTTGAGTTGCTCTTAGAGGAATATGTGAAACAAAGCAGATTATGGTTCTTAGAAGGATATCTTAAATGATTTTATTTTTTGAAACTCATTCTGGCTATGCCATATCATGAATTAATTGACCAAGTGATTATCTGAAATGAGAGTTTTTTTTTTGATAACCACAAGCCATTTCTTATAATTTCATACCATGATTCTGTATCAGATGCAGGATATTATACATGTTATCCATATTACTGGTATTTGTTCACTTGCCCCCATTGAAAGTGATTAGGGATTGGTCATCTCAGATGGTGAGGCTATGATAGTTTAATTACCATCTATGTGGCTCTGTGCACTCAGGGATAATTTTCTCAGATGTAAATGCCAAAAACTTGAGGGGGACCTTTTATAGATCTCCAGTGTTCTTTCTGTGTAGCTCACTCCTCTCTGCTACACCATACCGAGAACTCTCACTGCTGTTGTCCCCCACCCCGACCCTGCCCGTTTCAGGTCCTTAAAGTCAGGCAGTGTACGGGATCCTGTCTCCGTCCTCTTTCCCTGAGCCAAAGCCTGAGATGTCTTCCAGATAGTAAACTGGGGTAATCCCAGGGCTCACCTCATTTGTACCCAGTCTGTCCGGGACCCCTGATCTTGGCTGCCCTCTTCCTTGGTCTTGAAAAGCAGCCATTTTATATGCACTGCTTTTTTTTTTGTTGTTGTTGTTGTTGTTGCTGCTGCCTTGTTTCACATAGTGGTGGGGGTATCCTGTCCATTTTACTCCATCTTAGCTAAGAATGAAAGTCTCCAAAGAGAATTTTTAAGTTCTAATTTAAATACCATAAAATTCACCCATTTTAAGTACATGATTCAATGATTTTTGATAAATTCTCAGAATTATACAGCCAACATCACTCTCTAGTCTGGAACATTTCCATCAATGCAAGAGGATCTCATACTCATTTGCAATCAGTTGCCTTTGTCCTCTCTTCGGTCTCTGCCTCCCGCCAGACAACTACTATGTTCTGTCTCATAGAAGTGCCTTTTCCAGACATTTTATCTAAATAGAATCAACTAATATTTGCATCTACTTCTTTTAGTTAGGATGAGGCATCTGAAACTTATCTACATGACAGCGATTTATCAGCAGTCTGTCTGGTTTATGATGGGATAGTATCTTTTTGTATGGATGTATCACATTTTGTTTATCCATTTATCAAGTGGATAAACATTTATCAAGTGGTGGAAATTTGGATTGTTTGTGCTTTTTGACTATTATGAATAATGCCTCAATGAATATCTGTCTATGTCTTTGTGTGGACATGTTTTTTATTTCATGTCTTTTGAGTAGATATCTGGCAGTGGAATTGTTGGGTCATCTATGAAATTTATGTTTAAATTTACATTTAAAAAATTTACATTTAAAAAAAAGATTTTATTTACTTATTTGACAGAGAGAGGGATAGAGAGAGAGAGAACATGAGTGGTGGGGAGGGGGAGAGGGAGAGAGAGAGAAGCAAACTTCCTGCTGAACAGGGAGCCCACCATGGAGCTTAATCCCTAGACCCCAAGATCATGACCTGAGCTGAAGGCAGATGCTTAACTGACTGAGACACCCAGATGCCCCTATGCTTTCTTTTTAAGAAACTGTTAAATTGATTTCCAAGCTCCTGTACCATTTTATATTTCCACCAGCAGGGAAAGAAGATTCCAGTTTCTCTGTATCCTTATTAACACTTGTTATCATTTTGATTATAGCCATCCTGGTGGGTATTTCACTGTGGTTTTAATTTACATTTCCCTAGTGATCACTGATGTTGAGCCTCTTTTCATGTGTGTATTAGTCATTTGTATAACTTTTTTGTGAAATATATATATATACAGATATTTTTATCCATTTTAAACCAGGTAATTTGTCTTATTGTTGGGCAATAACAGTTCTTACTATAGTCCTGGTACAGGTGTAAATGTTTTTAATTTTCATGAAGTCCAATTCATTATTCTTATGGGTTATGTTTTGGTGTAGCTAAGGCTATTATCATTTTAATAAATTCTTTTTTCTGTTTAAACTAACCAGAGTAGATTTTGTTATTTATAACTAAGAAATGTAACTGTTATGATTAATTAAGAAAGGAGACCTAAAATTATATTTCATTCCAGAATTGGTGAATCCAAAATGGGAACAAGCAAATCTGGAGTCACGAAACTTTATTTTTGACAGTTGTAATTTTTGTTGCTTGCCTTTACTGTTGTAATCCAGAGGGTGCTGTTGGCTTGTTTATCCAGGGACTTCCTTATCTGGATGGTTGATGTTATTTTGATCCAAAACATTCTGGAGACCATAGTGGACATTTTATGTTATTTCTTGGGTCCATGGATCTCATCAAAATCATAGTTAAATAGAAAGAACAAGCATATCATTATATTGGTGGGACCTTAAGGAGAAAAAGGACACCTCACATTTAAAACCTCTTATGAAAAATGAATAATTTGGGGTTCTTCTTTGGGTTCTAGCTTCTTATGAGAAGCTGGCACAGTGTTTCATCGGGCATCATTTTGAGAAAAACAATTTTGAGAAACAGAAGTGAATAATGAAGTTAAGTGAAAATAGTATTTAGTTAACAGTTAAGGTAGCTAAAACAAAACAAAACAAAACAGTTAAGGTAGCTAATCTACTATTTCTTGTTGTAAACAATTTAAAGCTACAGTGGAATCTCTATATCTAAACAAACTGATGAAATAAGAGGGGTGGACTCAGATATGGGAGTCCCCAAATCAAGTCTTCTTCCTAAAACTAACAATCTCCAAGATATTGAGCATCTTACTTTTCTTATCCAAGCATCTGTTTTGTCATCTGGAAATTAAGCACGGGCTAGATATGGCAGCGTTCCTTAGGCCTTTTCTAGAGGCCTAGATGTAACTGTTTGTGTAGATGATGATCTGGAAACACCTTCTTTCCTACTTTAACCCAGCGGTCTGTATTTTAGGACTGAGTGAGCTAGATTCTTTCCACTTTAGGGGCTGGGGAGAAGGAAGTTCTTTAAAACATCGTGACTGATAGTCTTGTCTGAGAACACATTTAAAGAGAGAATGTTCATATAAGCACATATAAAGTGGTTGGCGTTACTTCCTGTAGTGGGTGTGCTTGAGAGTGGGGCAGAGATGGGCTGGAAAGCTTGTTGTTTCTCTGACCGGTGACGTTGACCCTTTGCACTTTATCAGAGCCGATGGCCCCATTGTGCAAAACAAATGTGTGCTCAGTGGAGGGTACCTCAGGTCAAGGGCCAGCCGTACATGCAGTTATGAAGTAAATAAAATTGCATTTCTGCAGTAGTCATTACTGTGTGTGTATTCCCTGAAATTTTGGTGCACCATATTTACTAAGATAACATATATAAAAGGACCTATCACAACCACTGTCAGAAAGTAGACACTTAATGAATGTTATTTCCCTTCCTTCATTTTCCTTATGCCTTGCTCTCCAACATGTACTGTGCTATGGACCTTTCATAAGCCTCTGGAAACTTCATATGGTTCTCTGTTCATCAAGGGTTCCATTAGCATCTGCCTCAGGTCTTGACCATTTTTCAAACTTTTTCCTTTTGAGTCTTTACCTATTTTTAAGAACCCATTAGATAACTAGAACCAAATGGATTTAGAGTATTAAATTATTTTAGCTCATGTTTATTGATTGCTTATGCAAGGTAATAATCTAGTGATCAGAATATACTAGAGAACAATACAAATAAAGATTCCTGTCTATATTAGCTTATGTTCCAAATATGGCAAAGTAGGGATATGAATCGATAGTGGATATGTTATTTTTGCTGTTCCAAATTCCATTTATCTATTTTCTTATTTCTTGGTATCTACACCTCAATGTTTCTATGGGAAACTTATCCTTCTTTTATTGGAGTCTTCATGGGACTGTCCCTTAAGTTACTCCAATCTCCCTTAGTCAGTTTGTGGACACCTGACCATCCTGTACCAATCAGTTGCTCTGTCAGATTAAGTAACAAAAGGATTGAAAATTATTGAAGTGAATTCAGCTCAAAGATGGCACTCTGACAAATGCCATTGATTTCTGTTACCTAGAACCTCAGAGCTGACTAATTCTTCTTGGCTCCAAAAGCTTCATTCTTTGACTGTTCCTTCTGTGCAAAATCTTCAGTGTTTTCTGTTTAAATTTTTGAATTTCATCTTGCTTGGAACCTAATAATCCTAACTATATTAAATTAGTTAAGTAAGAAGTATCACATTCCTTTATCTCTATTTACTAACGTAAATTCAACCCTCAGTCTCTTCCACTGGATGGCAAGAAATTAAATCTACTTTTTTTTTAAAGACTCTATCATCTATCTATCTATCTATCTATCTATCTATCTATCTATCTACTTATTTATTTGAGAAAGAGAAAGAGAGATCATGTGAGTAGGGGGAGAAGCAAAGAGAAGCAAAGATCCTTCCTGTAAGGATCCCAAGCAGGCTTCACACCCATCATTGAGCCTATAGTGGGGCCTGATCCCATGACCTGGAAATCACAACCCAAGCTGAAACCATGACTTGGATGCTTAACCAACTGTGCCACCCAGCAACCCCCAATTTTTTTTTCAAAGATTTATTTATTTATTTGAGAGACAGCACAAGCAGGAGAGGCAGGGGGAGAGGGAGAGAGGATCCCAAGCAGTTGCTGTGCTGAGTGCAGAGCCTGACTCAGGGCTTGATCTTACATACCTGAGATCACTGCCTGAGCTGAAACCAAGAGTTGGTCACTTAACTGATTGTGCCACCCAAGTGCCCCAAATCTAATTCTTGATGAGAGTTCTTCTTCCTGTAAGGATGAGAACTAAAGAGGCTCCTGCTGTCATTAGTCATCAGTCTACATTGTTCATTGTTGGAAACACCCACTATCTACAACACACTGAGGATAAAGGAATCTTTGATGTGGTTGAACACCCCTGAGTTAGGGTTCAGTTTACAGGTCTGTGATGGAAAACTTAGTGCCTGTAAGTAATATGTAATTTCTCTGAAACTTTGTACTTTTCAGCTAATTATTGTGATGCGAAACCTTCTTCAGACAGTTAACTTATCTGAGAGCCTATGCTATCTTCTAAGAACAGAGGGCAAACTATCATGTTCATTCTGTCTTGTTCATTTATCTGTCTTCTCTAAATGAACCTGGATGTGTGTACTGAACTCTAGGGAACAATTCCTTTATTTATTCTTTTAGCATGCATTTAGTTTTGCTCTGTCCTGAGTCCTTCAGGAGATTCTGGAATTACTAAGAATAAGTTATTATAGTTTCTGGCCAAAAATGACTCACAGTCAGGGGGAGGAAAGTTGATTGTGAGATGGTGGCTAAATAATCAAATAATTATGGCAGTGATAAGTGTTACAGTAGAGGTATTAAAATAGAAATAATGGGGTTCAAGAGGACGTTCTCAAGTCTATTTGGATATGCCATGCCTTGGGTGATTTGTAGGAGGAGAAGATAGTTGAGCTGAGTCTTAGGAAACAAATAGGAGTTTACTTCATATACAGATAGAAGAAAAGTGTTATATTCCAAACCAAGTAAATGGAGGGGAAGAAGAGGGAGAGGGACACAGAGAGAAGGTGGAAAAGAAGGAGGAAGTAGAAGTGGAAAAGATTGGGAAGAGGAGATTGGGTGAGAGAAAGAGTGGTCTGTGATAGAAAATGCAAGAAGTCCATCATGACTGGTAGGGCTGGAATGGAGTCCGTTGGAAGACTCATGGGAGGAAGCATGGAAAGGAGGAGAGAAGACAAAACATAGTGGCTAAAGGATGAATTTTATAATTAAACTGTCCTATGTGAAAACTCAAGTTCTCCCCCTTAAGTGTTGTCAACTCAAGAAAGTTACTTAACCCAGCATCCTTAATTGTAAGAGGGAAAAAGTACAATTCCTTCATTGTAACATTATTGTGAGGATTAGAGGGAGTCATGAATGTGAAGTACATAGTACAGTGCATGCCACACAGCAGAATTCAAGAAATCTTTCTCTCTCTCTCCCCCTCCCCACACACCTTGACATTTATCACAAAAGCCATAAAACTGAAGGTTACTGATAAAAAGTGCTTGGTGGATGCGTTTGGGAAGTAGTGGGAAATCACTTACAGGGAGATGGAGAATCTGAACTAAAGAGATCCTTTGAAGTGGAATGGAAGTATTTTTTATTTAAAATCACAAGCTTAAACATTACTTAATTGGAAGTGTAGTATTAAAATGGAACTACAAACCAATGATACACATTGCTGTGATCTTGTCACCTAATCAGTTAATTGATAGTCATTTATTCATAATACCTCTGTTCAGTAGGAACAAAATCTATATATTTTCAATTTTTACAGATTTTTAGAATAATATGAAAATGGGATATTTACATTTGAATTTTTACTTGAAATTAAATTATATTTTAAAGTTATTCTATAGCCCATTTTTCCTTTTTTATTCTTCTTACCCTCTTTCTTCCCATTAGGAAATCATTGTTAATAGCTTGATGTGTTTCCCTCTCTGTGTTTCTCCATGCTCCTAAAATTGTATAACAACAAAAACACCTAGCAGTACATTGTTGTTGTTCATTTTCCTAAAAATGGGGTAACCATCTACATTTCTTTGTAATTTTCTTTTCTTACATAAAAATACACCTGGGACATCCATCTAACTTTAGGACTTCCATAATATAGAATGTTATATGTGTACTGAAAACTAATCATAAAATCTTTAGATCTAAAAGGGACATTAAAAATCACCACTTAGTCCACTGGCTCCCAGAGATAGGTCTCTTCAGTTAAACTATATTCCTAGCAGGCAGAGATTTTGGACATAAGGGAAGTGTTGGAAACTCTATCAAGAGTAGTTTGGTAGTGGTGGGAAAACATTAGAAGGAGTAAACTAGGGTCATCTTCAGGTCTCATTGTCAGCGTTATTTTCTCAGGGAAGCATTCCTTGATAACCTTAACTTGGGTAAGTCACCCTTTTGTATGTCCTAATAGAATCTTCTATTTGTTCTTTGTTACATTTATGAGCATATTATTAAATTATTAGTTATTAATATACTAGTTATGATCCTTTTTTTGCACTTTTATATCTTCATTACCTAATATAGTGCTTGCAAGATTAAAAAAAAAGACTCAAAATAAATGAATGAGCACAAGAGTTTTTGTGGGGATGGAGACTGTTATACAGATGTTGAAATCTGACGTAGCTGAGTGGGAGTGGGGGATGAGCCAATGACAAGAAGATTGCATCAAGGGCTCAGAAACTGATATTTTCCTTGTAAGTTTGTGGCAGCCACGGTTATATTCCTTAGCATGTGAGGACCGCAAGCCAGCTTTTATTGGTCCTTTAAGAAATTATTACACTCTGTGGAAGAGACTCATAGTAACCAAATGCATAGAGATAGTGTTCTTTTAAAATAGGACCTGTCCCTTTAAAATGCTGACATTCTCAACACAGGTCACTCTGTTGCCAATGTTGAGGTAGGTGGGGATTGATGTTACACTCAGTTAATTGTGATTGTTCAGTGGGCATATAATTAGAGCAAAAAGAAGGTTTTTGGAGGCACATCTTTATCTAGGTTGCCATGTGATGAGATTAAACATTTTTACCCCACAGCAAAAAAATAGAAACCTTTTTAGTGACCCTACTACAGCCTCTCTGATGTACAGGGTACTACTTCAGATCCCCTTAAGAGAGGTTTCAACACTGGCTTCTACTTAACATGTCTGATGTCCTTATTTTTACCAAGAGTATCAGTTAAGCTTTAACAATATAACTCTAGGAGAATTCTGTATCCTTTTAACTAATTGTTGATTTAATTTATTTAACCTTCAATGTTATCTCCCTTTGTATTGGTTAAGATTCTTTGGGTTGCAAGAAACAGAAATCAGTAAGTTTAAAAAAAAAAAAAGGTGATTTATTAGAAATATACCAAGGTAGCTCAAAGAAAAAGCCAAACAATAGTGCCTTAGGAAAGGCAGGAATTGTGTCAAATCTGAGGACCTAAGTGGTAAATTTTGTGAAGCTATTCCAGCTGGGTCAATGACATTTTTTTTTTTAACTTTATTTTTGAGTAATCTCTATACCCGACATGGGGCTTGAACTTACAACCCTGAGATCAAGAGTTGCATGCCCTACTGACTGAGCCAGCTAGGTACCCCTGTGTCTACTGCATTATTATTCACTGAGTTTCAGTTTTGTGGGTGTGAGTGAGGCAGATCTCTGTCATCCTATTTACTTTTGACTGTAATAGATAAAGGTCAAGGGAGTCTGAAATAAGGTGCAGTTAGTAGTAGAAATTGAAGAAAAGTACTGTATTGAGCTAAATTCCTCAGCAAAATTTAACAAGACATGGTGGCTAACTATGGAACATAGTGGGACAGGAGAGAAAAAGATGAATCAAAAAATATATATCTTTTATGATCTGGGTTGCTTGGGAACGCAGTGATGCCGTGGGACAGTTTGGAGTGTAGAGTGCTTTTTTGGGGGGGAGTGGGAGGGAGGGAATTATGATACATTTGGCTTTATGCATATTTGAATTTATCATGATGGTGAGAAGTCCAAGTTAAGATGTTTAAAGGGAGTTACAGTGAAATAGAACTAGGAATATAGAGTCAGTCTTGACATGGCCATAAGAACAAAATAACTCTCTCTGGAGTTAATTTTGTCCATCTGTGACTCTTCTAGTTTCTTTGAATGTAGGGAACCATGCCTTAATCATCATCCAGTCGCCAAAGGCTCAGCGCTTAGTAGGTGCAAAAGAAGTCATTGTTGTATTAAATTGAATTGAAGTCAAGAGAAAAAAAAGAGTGAAGGCCTAAGAAATGTTCACATTCTCATGGAATTTGTTTAAAATTTGGTCTTCAGTTTTAATGTCTCTGCCATGGGGTGCCTGGGTGACTCAGTGGGTTAAAGCCTCTGCCTTCAGCTCAGGTCATGATCTCAGGGTCCTGGGATTGAGCCCCACATCAGGCTCTCTGCTTGGCAGGGAACCTGCTTCCTCCTCTTTCTTCACCTGCCTCTCTGCCCGCTTGTGATCTCTGTCCGCCAAATAAATAAATAAAATCTTAAAAAAAAAAAAAAAAAGTCTCTGCCATGACAGAATAAACCCATTTTAGAGGCCACCTCTTTCCATAACCAGAGTGTCCATCTGCACCATTTATTTCCTTTGATCAGGTTTATAGACTAGGAAAGGATTTTTTTCGTTTGTCCTCTCTTGGTTGTTGGGTTTATTGCATTACAGTTGCATAAGCCCTAGACATTAGCCTCCAGAGAGAAAAGAGTGAGAGACATTTTAGCCCAAGTTTTCCTTTGATTCTGAAAAAAAAAAAAAAAGAAAAGTAAAGAAAAGAAAAAAGATTCTGGAAGGATAGCACTCCAGAATATTTTTGCTTACTCTTCACTACTTAATCAATACTTCTAGCAGCAGCAGGGAACAGGGCCTTCCTTCACACTGGAAGCGGGAACTGGGTTAGACGCCCTGATGATAAGTGACAGTGTTGTGGAGATGGATGGAGATGGATAAAGTATAGATTTTATTTGGTTTCATCTTAACTGCATTTATTCTATCTCCATTTTATTGCCCATTCATTGCTCCATGTCAGTTCAATTCTATTCTAGTTCAACTTGAGATACACACTCAATATAAGGATGGACATTTTCACTCAAAAGCATTTTCAGATCTTGTCACCAGTGAAATCGTCTCTTACGGATCTCAAGTTTCTTATAATGAATTTTAGTGATTTTAAGCTCCTCACTTTTAAAAAACTTGGAGACTGTAAACATTTCATTAAAAGTGTAATACTATAGTATCTTGGTAAGTTGCTAAAAGTTGCCATTTTATAATGACCTTCATGATAGAGGGCGGATACTGAAGGCAATTTAGTGACCTGCATAAAGGCATGAGGTCACGTATAAAAGTTGGGCAAAATTACCAAATTCCTGTACAAAATGGGTTGTTATATACTAAGGGAAATATAATTTTTGATGGATGGAATTACTAAACTCCTTAAGTGGATTTGGACTCTTCTGATCTGGAATCATGTTTGTTGAGAATGCCAACAATTCGCTTCTCTAAATGCTGTTGATCCTTAATATAATAATTAGCATCAATTTTTCTTCTATCCTGAATTATAAAATAAAATTCCCTTAAATCCCCATTAAATTCCCTTTCATATGGCACAGTAATAGCAACACTATGGAGCGTTGACTAGAACTCTGCTAACCATTTTACATGAGACAGGTACTCATTATGCTGATTATACAGAGGAGGAAACCAAGGCACACAAATATTTGCTCAAATAAGAGGTTGTATTAACATTTAAATTCAGATGGTTCAACCTGAGAACCTGTGTTTTCGACTACTTTTGCCTCCATTTCAGAGACAGTTGTGTTTGGTATAGACCTGAGAGACATAAGGATAAACATCATAATTCCCGAAGCAAAGATGTTTTATTCTGGCCTGCTGTGAGGGGTGTTCGATTCCAGGGCGGCCCCTGTATGGTTGTTCAGTTTCATTGAGTGTTTTCAGTACTGTGAGCCTAACCTGACCATGGTCCTAGGACGAAGTAAGTATTAGTATTTTCATTTCTCAGGTGAGGAAACTGACGAAGAGGAAGGTTGTTTTGTAGCTGAGCCTGAGGTAGTAGCTGTGAGGGGTAAGAATAAAGTCAGCAGTCAGGCAAATTCCAGAATCTTCCTGCTGCATCACAAATGCTTCCTCCCTGCTTGTTTTTACTCCAACCTCCATTTATACTCTAGTTCTGGTGGGTATGTAGCTGACAACCATTTACCTCAGAATGAACTTAACCATCATTCCTTGCCGTTGCTAAGCACAATAAGCTTGGAGAACAACTGTCTTAGTTAGTATCAGGGAAATGTTCATGACATAGTGACTTTTTAATCTTTATTTATTTATTTATTAATTTAAGATTGAATTCTGAGTCGACTTCCTGCTGAGCACAGAGCTGGACTCGGGGCTCCATCTCACAACCCTGAGATCACCACCTGAGCTGAAACCCAGAGTCGGACGCTTAACCGATGGTGCCACACAGGGACCCCTAATTTTTATTCGTATTTAAGTCTTATATGTATATATATATATAGAAAAATAACAAATAATATTGTCCTAAAAACTCTTGCCATATCACCAGCTGAATAAAACTGCAAGGCTTGAAAACTCTCCAGGACGTGATATAACATTTCTTGTTTCTGATATAGGAGAAATGATGACAGAAGGAGTGACTTGTATGCAAGTTGAAAGATCATGGCCTTGGGGCTGAAAGCCCTGGGGAATTAATTTTAGCTATAACAGGCAAAGACGGGGAAAAAAAAAAAAAAAAGGAACTCTGCAGAACAGATAATTCTATGTTCAGTTTGTAATTTTAAACAGAATTCTTCTGCCAGTTGTTAGGTCCTGTGGTTTCTATTTAGCATTGTGTAATGGTCTCTCAATTGTCCAGTGATTTACCAGTTATTTTAGGATTTCTATTTCTTTGGTACTTATCATTCCATGCCTACTGAAAAAGTGAACAATAAAAGTAATCAATTGGGAACATTTTAATGAGGCAGGCCACCCAAAGCTTTGCATTCAAGTATTTGTTCAAATTTGAGGAAGTTATGCCTCCAAGCTCTGTTTTACTTTACCTAATGAATGAGAAAATAAGAGGAAAAAAGAAAGATTAGAGAATTTCAGGTAAATTTGAGCTGCAGAGAAAAAGAAGTCACTTATGGGGAAGAGTTCATAATAGAATCTTTTTTGGACAGATGACCTGCTTCTGTTGTTTACAGTCCATTACCAAAAAGGATTGGGGAAGAAGATTATAAATTTGGCCTTGGTACGAGGCGAAGATTTGCCTGTGTTGTAGGATGTCCTGAATGTTAAGATTTAAGCACAAATAGGTATAGCTATTTTTTCAGTTCTTCTGTGCTGTACCTGGCTTTCTAGATTCCATTGCTCTTGTGAGATAGAGACCCTGAATATAATTTTCCCTATTTAATTGCTGGAAAAATGTACACCTATACGTTAAGTTAGCAACTCAAGATTCCTAAGTCAGTGAGGAGAGCAAGGATTTCTGAGTGGCCCATGTTATGGTCTCTTTCAACGGTGCAGGGGTTGGTTAACTCGGACAAGCCCACAGTTCTCTGGTAATCTGTAGTGAGGTCTTTGATTAACACTTCACTTCAGTACCATGGTTTTCATTTAAGGCCCCTGGAGTGAAAGTTTGGTCATTTCATTAGTCTCGACTAGATCACAAAGAACCAGGAGGCATTTTAGAGAATGTATAATTAATTTTGGAGAGTTACAAGGCAGCTCCAAACTTGAAAATAAGGCAACAAGGTCTGAATCTTTGCCAAACTTAAAGAGAAAAGGTTAATTAGTCTTTAACCTTAGAGATATTTGGAAGGGGAATATGTTACTTGGAAAGTGTTAAATTAAAAGTTGTTCTGAAGAATGGAAAGAGAAACTGATACAATGCTAAATGAATGGTTGTCTACTTAGTAGTCCTAAATCCTGAATTAATCTTTCATTTGAAACAGTCTTATACAAAACTGAAGTAGGTGTAGATTTTTCTGTCTTTCCACTGTTTCCTCGTAGGGCTGGGGAGGCGACATGAAAGGACTTGTGCAGAAAGAATAATAATAGTTGTGTCTGGGTTCTTAAATTGAAGTTTGCAAGGTCAAGAAAGATAGCTAGATGCTTTAGATTTTCACATAGTGGTTTCTGTGCTGATGCTCAGAATTCTGAATTATTCTATTCAATGAAATTTCTTGATTATTATGCCTTTAAGAGATGTATATCTTCTTATACTATTTAGTGTTATTGGGTGTGAATGAGTAATTTCATTAATAATATTGTGCCATAAAAAAGAAATTAAATTGCTTAAATTTAGTTTGAAGTTATTTATTTTAAACTTTGGTTTAGGAGATAGGTATTTCTAAATTAAGAAATACGTATTTACCAGCGAGTTTAGTACTGATTAAAATGTTCCTATACATGGTGCCTTATACCTGGTAAGCAATTCTACCAACCTGACACAGTTCTGAGCCACAGTCCAAACAGGAAGATTTTATGTTTTTGTTTTTATTTTGGTAAGACACATAAAATACTCGGCCTTAAATATCACACTTCTTGACTGTGGTTGTCCATGCCTTCTAGGTTAAACAGGCCTTCAAGAAGATGATCCTGCAAGCACTGATCTCAGCTTTGGTCAAACCAATGTGGTCAACCTTGTAAGAATGAGTGACCAGTGAAATCAGGAAAGATAGGGAAGACCAATGCTGGGAAGGGAAGAAAGTCACCTTTCAGGTGTAAAGTTTTTCTGGAGAGTGGAATGACCACCAAGGACAGGGAACTAGCATCTGGCAGGGTCTGCCATCACCATCTTTGAAATTATCTTAAATTGATGGAGTCTTTTTTTTTTTTTTTTTAAGATTTTATTTATTTATTTGACAGATAGAGATCACAAGTAGGCAGAGAGGCAGGCAGAGAGAGAGAGAGGGGAGGAAACAGGACTCCCGCCGAGCAGAGAGCCAACGTGGGGCTCAATCCCAGGACCCTGGGATCATGACCTGAGCCGAAGGCAGAGGCTTTAACCTACTGAGCCACCCAGGTGCACTCTAAATTGATTGAGTCTTAAGGACTCAAAGAAAATGAATTGGGTTGAAAGGATAAACAGGGTTTTTGGTCTTCTGAAGGCCTAAATTTAGGTCAGAGGTTTGGACAGCTGAAAACTGCTCATGGGTGGAGTGTCTTAAAGATTGCAAAAATAGCCATAACGAGAATGACAAGTATGTAGCTGGCACTTCTGCGGCACTTCTAGTCTAGATACTGTTGTAAGCATTTTATTGATACATCACTTACTGAACTCCCATTATGACCTATGAGTAGGCAGTGTCATTGTTCCAGTCATACAGATTGAAAATCGAGGCACAGAGAAGCTAAGCAGGCAATTTTCTGAAGCCCATACATTTAGTAAGTGGTGGATCCAGGATCTGAACCGGGCAGGCTCCTGAGTGTGTGTGCTCAGGTAGAACCTGTGTGAAGAGTGAGATTCCTAAGACACGCAACCATCGGTGGAAGCTGTGCATGTCTAGTTTCTTAGGGCTGAAAACAATGGTAACAAACCACGTACCTGGCTTCCCAAAACAAGACAAATTCATCTATTTTTCTTTAAGGGAAATATTTGTGGAGTATTTCCTCCCTTTGCAACGTAGGGGGTTCTTGGATGGTCTCTATTTCTGGGAGGCACCTGAGGAGTAATGCCTCAGACAGTGACCTACCAAGGGGAATCCATCAAATGATCATTAATAAACACTGCAGGAACAAGTTCATTTCAGAGTAATCAAAAACGATCCTTTGTTCCTCCTTCTCTTCAAAGGAAAGCCGTTGGGGAATAGGGAAACCAACCGTTCAAACTCTCTCTGCCGGGTTTAATCAGACAGTGAACTGCTGAATCGAGCCAGTGTCCTTAGCTGCCCTCTGTTGACTGCTCCTTGATTAGCCCAAGTGTAATGTGACTGATAGAGCCGTGCTGGGTGTCCGTGCCAAGTGTTCTGATGCCTCAGCAGCTCTCGGCGGCTACTGTCACACAGCTTCTTAGAAGAAGCACTAGGATATCCTGTGGGAAATGAGCTATGTTTCGTGGCAAAAAGACTGCCTGTGGAGGGGCTGCCTACAGAAGCCCCTTGTTTAGCTGCATAGCCGGCCCCACAGTGGCTAATGGGTAGACCGCTCCCTTCAGGTGTTCCCTTGTGCTGGGAAAGGGATAAAGGGCACCTTTGAAGGAGGAGGGACCACTCATAATCGCTTCATTTTTCTTCTGCCTAATGCAGACTCATTATGGAAAGATAAATGACTGTCTACTCTTGTCACAGTTACCAAAAACCATTCATATATATCGCTGTGGGTCAGATCTGTACATTTCGGGGATTGTTCCACTGTGGCAGTTACCGACTTCCTTCTGCAGCGTCGGGGGCACGCTTTTGTTAACTTGAAAGTGTCTTAGAAGAAACAGGCAGTAAATTTCCAAGCGGTCTCAGGGGATCTGCTTTACATGAAGATATGTAATTGATCAGACATTATAGTGGGTTCAGAATGGACCGACATAACTCAGGTGTACAGAAAGGATTGTTTATTTTTCTATTACTGAAACTAACTAAAACTATTTACTCTGTTGCCTGAAAACTATTACTCTTGCCACCTCAACTTAGTTCAGTTACTTCTAATTTATTCAGTGAAATTCTGAGAGTAGCTTTCTGGTCCCTCTTCCATTTTCTCTAAAGATGATCTAAGCTGCGGGGCTTTTAAGTCACCCTGGCATTAACGGCAGAGTGTCTCATTTCTTGGGTCATCCCTGGTCCTTGCTGGCTTCCACGGATGTTAGCCGCCCTATTCTACAGCCTTCAGGGTCTTCGGGGGAGTATCTGGTGCTAGTACACATGGGCCTGGCTGAGCCTCTGTCTAGAGATCCAGACGACACCCTATGCCCCCGTTTTGGCTCTCCTCAGGCCACAGGCCCTGTATTTCTTTAGAGGATGTTCAGGAACTCATGGCTGCTTTCTATGCAGAGAGTGGGCTCTGGGGTATTCTAGGAGGCTTCTTTTGGCTCATCTGTCTAGAGCCTTCCCCAGCTATCGCGGTGGCCCTTGTGCCGTGTTGCTTTCGTGCCAGGCTGAATGAGGGATTTCCCTAAGAGCTTACAGTGTTCCCTGGCTAAGCATTTGTATCCCTGCTCTGGGCGTTTTAATTGCTCCTCCATTCTGGAGGTTAAATCCTAGTGGGGTGGGCAGGTAGGCAGAGAGTGGGTCTGGCATCTACGCATATTGGCACGTGACAATCTGCCCAGCGTCTGTAAGACTCTCACCGGCTCATCTCCTTCCCTTCCTCACCCACCTCTCATTAAAGGCTTTACTTACCTTTTAGTTTTGGAAAACCTTATGCTTTGTCCCTGCTGTAGGTTTTATACTATCAATGCTATGCTGAGTCGCTTAAGCTCTGGTCATTGGAACACACAAATCTATCTTCTCACAGTAGAGAATAATAATACCTGAAAGCCTGGCTTTCCAGCCTCTGTCCTCAGCTACTGGCCTACTTTTGAATATCAAAAACTGAGGAATGATGTTTTGCTTCTCTGCTATATACACCCTCTCCTGGAAGTAAGGAATGCAGTTGTCTGATTCAAGGAGGAGGGTAGGAAACGAGGAAATCCTGGAGGGGGGGGGGAAATGCATCAGTTAATATTTCAAAATTTTTATCCTGCCTATAACACTTTCTCTTTTTTACTACACTCACTTATATTAAAAAAAAAAAAAAAAAAAAAGTCTGGCTTCTCCTCCCCTTTTCCTTTTCCATTCTTTGGTGACCTTGAAACGTCCTCTTGATGCAACTGTAGCTTAACCCCTGTTTTCCAAAATTAGCTTGCTGCCCATCTATAGGCCATCTAAAATGGGTGTGATGAGAAAGGTGCTATTATGATTTTTCATTTTTCAGATGAGAAAAACAAATTTAGAGAGATTATGTTTAGGCTCGCTCAGCCACTAACTGATAAAGTTGGAATTCAAACCTAGATCTGTAACTTCTTACCTAACATAAAAAAAAAACTGACATTATATTGCCATTTCCAATTCAAGTTGATTTCAAACTAATCACCCATACAGTAAGCTAAATCTATCCTGAACACATTACATGGAAACTAATTTCCTACAAAAGGATTTTATGTGTATATGATTCAAAAATTACATACAACTTTTAAATTTGAAAGACAATTAGTTCTCTTCTAATAATCTCTTTTTCCCTAGATAGTTTAAAAAAATCCTTCTGGTTAAAGAGTACTTAAAAGGTTAAAAGATTTATTTATTTATTTACTTATTTATTTATTTTAGAGAGAGCATGAGCAGGGGGAGGGGCAGAGCCAGAGGGAGCGAATCCGCAAGCAGACTCCCTGCTGAGTGCAGAGCCCGATGTGGGACTTGATCCCAGGACCTTGAGATTGTGATCTGAGGTGAAACCAAGCGTCAACTGCCCATCCAACTGAGCCACCCAGGTGCTCCTGATTAAATAGTACTTTGGGGATTCTTTAGTGATAAACCCAGTGGACTGGCAATCCAAAATAAACCAGTAGGTCATCAAAGAACACTGGAATTACAAATACCAGCTATGTGTATCTGCTATTATAATACCTTTGCAGAGAAGAATTTAAATTGCCTGATAGATCTTGTATCCATTAAGAGGGAAATGAGAGTAAGGAAGAAAGAATATGAGAATGAATTATTGAATGGAAACTGAATAATTTTTATATTACTTCTAAAAAGTTAAATAGTACAAGATACATAAATGTGAACAACAACAAAAAAAGCCCATGTAGTATTAACAGGTGATTTCACTGTTCCAAGTGGTAGAAATATTAGCAGTTGAAAGTGAGTGATAAATTTACATCATATTCATGAACACACCAGAAATCCAGAAAGATATAAAGTTCACTATTCCCTTTCTTAATGATACCAGATGCATTTTAATAGGAATTTCTTAAACTCTTGTACTTTGAAATGCTGATAAGCTGCAGAGGTGTATCATATATTACATAAAGATGAATTATCAGTTTTGGATTTCTATTTCCTCAAATCACCACCAGTTCAGTTACGGTACATTGCTAAGGGGGTTAATTTTCAAACCAATGAGTGGTGAGGAGAGCTAGTGATAAGGGGAAAAAAGCAATTGTAATTGGCAAAATTCTTTCCATGTGGATAGATGTATATTTCTTTTGCATTTGCTCCATATTCTGGAAGGAATAATTTCCTAATTCAGTCTGGCCAGTCTAGGAGGCATGGGGTTAGTAAAGTCTCTATTATAGGATGGTGAGTTTGCTCTAGTGTCGAACTGTCATTCTATATGCTGGGCCTACCATATAGGTGGGCCTACCACACGTAAATAACGTCAAAAACACCTGCCAAAGCAGCCCTGTGAAGTACTGAGTATTGATATGCCCGAGTGTTCTCTAAGTATTACAGCAGCAATATTCAACTGCTGTTAAAGTATGGTCTTAAGCAAATGGGATACCCTGATTCCAAGGTGGATGTCTCATACCATTGATTCGTAGTAAGCTACCACCTTTCCTTGAACACTGTGTTGTTTCATATGAAAATGATAAGACTACAGTTATTCTTTTAGGATCAGTGGGGATGTGATTCATTGGGTGCTGTTGGCATACAATGTGTTTGTGCTAAATCTGGCCTCTCACAGAGGCTAAAGCAGTCTGTTTTCCTATGAAACACACTACTTTTCGCTCTCCTCTCCAGTAATACTCATCTTTTTCAGGAAGAAAAAACAGTACCATAGCTACGGATTCTCTTCCTGTGGAACATGGGTGCGTTGATCCTCCTGGCCTGGGGGTTGGCACCGTGATTCACAATCTTTTCCCTAGTGGCCATTTTTATTTCTTTGTGGCAAGATCTGATATAAGAATAGAGGCTGAATAATTATATAATGAAGTTATCTTTCAAATTAATAAGGCTCCATTTTCAGATCTCCTATCTTGTCCCAGTATGCTATTCAAGTTTTAAAGGCCATTGTAAACTTCACAGGTACCTATATTCCTATTACGATATCACATTTGAAATGGTCTACTGTGGTATATTACAGACTGTACAGTATAGCCTACAGTGAAGGTTCAACTGGTTTTTTAAAAAAAAATCAGGGAAACAGAATTTTATAGTAGTGGAATGTATTCAGTATATTAAAATGAGATATCCTTATATGTTTAAGTAAAGATATGTATTTTAATTTCAATAATTTACTTCTCATTCTTTTATTTTTCAATAGAAACTATTTTATCTGGAGTAACTATTTTTGTTCGTGTGAGTGTTCTTGAGAGGATGCCATTGACTCCTATTTAATTACTGTTCTATGATTAAAAATCAGCCCACTGACATCCAGTGGAGATGGTAGGCTAAACAGCTTGCAGTTTATTAACTTTCCACATTATCTAATACTTATTCATGCATTTTAAAAATAATTCTCTATCTTAGCATATTGAAGATAAAGTAGAAAAATAAAAAAATACTACTTATCAGTATAATCTCACCATTTTCCTATCATCTGTATTATCAGTTTTTAGCAACACAAGTAGTGCATTACTGTGTTGTAAATATGAAAAATTAAAACATTATAGATAAGGCTAAAATCTTTGACAACATTCAGCCCTATGGAAAAACTCTTTCTGCTACTGGAGGAGAGTCTTATTCCTAATTTGATAATACCCTTTCAAACCTTTTCCATTTATAGATAAAATTGTAGAGTATTGGTTTGTGTGTATATATGTGTATTTATTAATGTTAGGTTATATGTATTGTCCTGTAAGTTGCCTTTCTCACCCATCAGTATGCCTTCGAGATATTTCTATCTAGGCTTCTCACTAATTAGGGGCGGGAAACTTGAGAAGACAATTTAACTTTTGTGCCTCAGTTTTCCCATACATAAAATGAGAATAACAAAGAACAGGCCTCACAGGATTTTTGGAGGATGAAATGGGTTAACACATGTGACGCATTTAGAACAAAGCCGATACGCAGAGTAAATGCTGTGTCAGTGTTTGCTCTTATTCTGTGTGTGTAGAGATCTACTTTAGTCTTTCAACCTACTGCAAAATATTCCAAAGAATTGGCATATTATGTTTGTTTAGTCATATCTCCACTGATGATTTTGAAGCAAGATTTGGAATTACTCACCGAAGGCTCAGATATGCAAAGAATATGTAGCTTGATTTTCTTTATTTTTAGAGGGGGGAGGGGCATAGGGAAAGAGAGAATATTAAGCAGACTCCATACTTAGCTCAGAACCAATGCTGGGCTCAATCCCACAACCCTGAAATCATGACCCAAGCCAAAATCAAGAGTTGGACCCTTAATCGACTGAGCCACCAGGCAGCCCTTAGTTTTCTTCTTCTTTCTTTCTTCCTTTCTTTCTTTCGTTCTTTCTTTCTTTCTTTCCTTTTTTTTTTTTAATGACTAATCTGATCTCTTTCACTTGACAAAAATTAAACTTTAGTCTAAGCTGGTAGACACTGTCTTGAGCCCAATACTATAATGCAAACATCTCTTTTAGGTAACTCTGTCCCTGCTTCGTTAACCTATGCAGATGCTCAGTCTTTCCAAGTTCCGCCTGCCTACCTTATTCTTCTTCCAGATGGCATCTGGTTGTTTGGCTTACATGATTTGACGGTAGAGAAAGGAAGGGTGCCTGAATCGATGTAGTGCATTCTGGATCCTTGTTGATATCTGCAGAGAGGCTGAGCTGGTCTGCTGTCTGTGCTGGATCCTGCTATGTTGTTATGTTCCCCCCTGCTCTTGGGGTGTAATACTGGCTTTAGCTATTTGTCTCTTGTATGAAATGATCTGCTTGCAGTGATCTTTTCATCTCAACCCCTGGTCTCATAATTCTTCTGGTACTTTAATGCCTCTGTGTTGCCACAGTGAGGATGATTCTAGGTGATTCTGGGTCTCCAATTTCCAGGCCCGGAATGCCATGAGCTTTTTCTCAGTTTCACGCATCTGGTGGCCGGCCACTCTCAGTTTTTCTCCATGACTTTTTCACTTCCTGAAGAGTGGTCCTGGAGGAGGAATCAGAGATGGGATGGGAAATATGGGCTCCGAATCTGACCTTCTTGTTTCCTATGAGCTTCCATGTTTTTTCCACCACCCTTCAGCTTCAAAGTGGTAGTGTGTCTGCTTCTTCTGTGACATTTCTTCTCTGTACCTCAGTGCCCAGTAATTATAATAGGAAAGGTTGGTCTGTTTTGTAATATGAAAGAATGCTAAGTAATCAGAGTCCACTAAGCCAGGTCTGATAAGTTAGTAAGATTTTAAAATACATTTTATCTTTTAGGACTGTTGTCTTAACTACAAAATACCATTGGAATGCCAGAAGATAAATATTTAACTTTCTTTCTCTTTGTATTCCTACTGTAATAATCCTAAACTATTCCAAAGCAAATGGAGTGTGTATATGCTGAAGGTCAGTAAAAAGAATTTCAAAAGGAAAAAGAATGTTAACACATTTAAATATTATTTCCGCTGGTTCATTTCTACGGCAATGAATATCTATCTCTGTATCTATCATTTTGTGCATGTTTTAGTATTTCTCCATAGTGAGAAATGTTAATTGCCTTAGGATATGCTCATTTTACGTTTTATTTACAGTGACAAATCATGTTACAAAATGACTAGCCAATTTATACTCCCATTGTGAGTGACCAGTAGTATCCTTCACTCACCAGTATCAAACATTTTACAGACCTTCTTCCACTTAAATTCTCTCAGCAATCCTCATTTTCTTACTTCCGTTTTACCTAGGAAGAAACCAAGGTGCGAAGAGGGAAAGCATCTTGCTCAAGGTCAGACAGTGGCTTATTTGCAAGTTTTTTCACACAAAGCATAAGAATCTTTTTTTATTTCTCCATTCCAGAAATCTGTCTTTACTTTGAGTTAAACCATTTAATATTGGCTACTATCATTTTCTTTCTGTCCTAGTGAATAATCTAGGATAAAATAGAAAATGAAATCACAAATAATGGACAAATGGTGTTATTTACTTAGCTCAGTGTAAACACCTAGTTCTTGGTCAAGGGCGAGTAGTTGACCTCACATCTTTTTGAGTCAGGGAAAAGCAGAGCAAAACTCAGTCTGAATGAGGGCTCGATCTGCAAGGAGCTTTAGCACTAGGAATATTGAGGCCTGAGGCATAGCCGCAAGACTAATCATCAGGGGTGCTCCGTGTCCAGAGGGACACATGTCTTCAGAGTCTGTATCACCTACTATTATAGGCATCTTTATTGAGACTGACAGAGCGAATTCCTCAGGTTAGAAAACAGAAGAACTCTTTCAGCTGAGTCGTGATATTTAAAAATCTCTCTTTTCGAGTCCGTTGCCTGGCCAATCAAACTGCCCTCCCAGAACAAATTGTCGGGTAAAGAAACGCAGAGACTGTAGCTGGCGAGTGCTGTCCTACTCACAGCAACCGCTTCAGCCGGAGGCACATCTCTGGCTGCTCCACTTCTATCTATAAGTTAAAGCAATGGCCTCGGCAAGCAGTACACTGTGTTCAGCAGCTGCAACTCGTTATCGGCTTTGTCCAGAATAACAAACAGAACAAATACGTTTTGCAAGGGCTTTCCCCCCCTCCTATGTAGAGAAGGGGAATTAAGCAATCAGTGAAATGCTGATTGATCAGTTGTGCTGACTTACAGAAGTCCAAGGCCACATTAGTACTATTAAACCCTGAAAAACAAAGCCAAAAAAAAAAAAAAAAGGTTCTTCCAACTTTATCTAAACCCGTATTTCTGAGATGTGAAGTTATATGTTCCTTCAAAGGGAAAAAATGGGAAATACTTGTGTTTCACTTAGTACAGTTTACTCATTCCGACTGCTTTGCAGTGTAACGATGGTGAATTATTTTTGTGAAGAGAACTCATGTTATTTGGCAGATGTTTGTTGACACCATAGAGTACTGGAGTTGCATGAACCAAATGGTATGATGTAAACCAATTTTAGCAAACCATCTCCCTCCTTTGATTCAACGTTGACTTCAGCCACCAACTCCTGTGGCTGCATTTAGACCTCTCTCTACCAGAAATTGCACCGCCTCCAAGATTCAAACACCCCTCTGCCCCAACCCACTTCCTTATTATTTGACTTCATGTACTCAAGAATTCCCACTGTGAACTGTTTCTTCAGTATCCTTTCTTATCTAGCTTCAAGTCTGCCATTATAATCCTTTCATTGTGGAAACTTTCATGCTCCTGTTTCTCTCTAACTGGCCTGGCAAAACTCAAGTCTTTCGTGAACAACCCTCCATGTCTGTGCCTCCTCCCATGTATTTGAACATGGCTGTAGAAAACCACATACATGCACATTCTGGTATTGCTATAAATTCATGATCAAATGGGCATCTCATGCTGTGAGAGCTGTCTCACTCTGGTTCTCTAATGAGAGTGTCATTCTACTCTTCACAGGTGTTACTTTAAACTTTCCCATCTTCAGTTGAAAGCTACATGCCCTCCTTGGTTATAAAGTAGAAACAGGCCATGCTCTCATCTTCACACTACCAAATCAACAAACCTTCAGCAAGAGAGGGGATATTTTATGCCTCTACTCCTAATGATCTTTTGTCACAAGGGTGGAAATATCCTCCCTTCTATCATGAGTCAATCCTTCTCCATGTCCTTTAGATTCCATCCTGACTCTCTTTCTCAAAATTTTCACTTTTTGGATACACCCTTTCTCTCATGCAAATTTATTCCTTCCTTTCATCAAATATGGCCTGGTCATCTTGCATCTGAAAAGACAATCAAAAGCAACCAACCAACCAAAAACCCAGCAAATAAAACCTTTCCTTGCTCCACATTCTCAGTCATCTTCAGTTACTTAACTGTGTTTTTCCCACATTGTCTCCACTTTTTAAGGTCTCATTAATTTTAATCTACTTGGATTTGACTTCTCCCTCCACCACTTGAAATTAAATATGGGATCTCTGGTCTCAAGTAAATTGTAGCTTTCTATTGATCCACATGGAGAGGGCCCTAGAGCACAAACCACACGACAGAGCTGTCTGTTCCTGAGGGAAAAAAGTTTGGCCTTTCATGACCCTAAAATGGCGCAAGGCAACACTCATCAACCAGAGCCAGTGTCTGAAAAAGGAGTCACATATGACTGAGCAGCAGTCAGTCCTTGCAGTGGCTGGGAGATGAGTAGGGTGGCCTGGTAAAGGGCATCTAGGAAGGACTCCCAAACAGGTCTGCCACAGTTGGCTTTTTACAGGGACTCACCTTGCATGCAATGTGGTCTCTACACAGCCAGCAATTTTTATAACATAAATAAAATAATTTCACTTTTCATGTGCTATAGACTGAGAGTTTATGACCCTCCTGCCCAATTCATGTGTTGAAACCCTAATCTCCAATGTAATGGTGTTTGGAGGCGGGATCCTTGGGAGGTAATTAGGTCATGAGAGTAGAGCTCTCCTAATGGGATTACTGCCCTTACATGAAGTGACATGAAAGAGGTTGCTTCTCTCTCTCTTAGGTGTGAGGAAACTGGTAAGAGGGCTCTCACTACACAGCCCAGCTGTACTGGAAACCTGATCTTGGAATTCCCAGCCTCCAGAACTGTGAGAAATAAATGATTTATTCATATTTGTTAAGCATCTCCTATAGGAAGTATCATGAGATGTGGGACCATGTCAGTTCATTCCACCAATGCCTACTGGTACATAGTAGAACATATTCAATGTGCTGAATGAATAAATAAATAAATGGATAAGTAATGAATACTTTTGACATGCAAAAATCAAGGGATCAGGAAACACTCATTTTTTTCCCTAGTTATCCTTTAACAGTTCTACTAAGGCTATGGACATAAGTCCATTTGATGTTTCAAAATTGGTGTCCTTCAGTGCTCTCTTCTGAGATCATAGAGCTTGATAGATCCTCACTCAGTAACCCTTACACAACCCTGTCATTTATGTGGCATTGACTTGCCCAGTTTTTAGAGAAATTTGGATAAGGAAAAGTTAATTAATGGGCTAACAATAGAATCAATTTATGACAGAGCTAGGGAAAGAATTGTCCTCTGCTTCTTAACTAGTTTAGCATGTTACACACTTGTTAGTAGTTACAGAAAATATGTTGGGGATGAATCCACCTCCGTAGGTTTGTGAAACTGGAAATTTGCTTCTGAAAGGGATTACTGCAAATATTCCTCCTCTGCACATAGAACACTTGATGAGATACATCTTTAGGCCATAAACTCTTTTTTCATGATCATTATTAATCTCTCTCAATTTTCTTATAAGAAAATGATACAGACAAATATATGTTAATAACTTAGCTGCTGTGATAGAATGAATTCATGTCAAAGCTCCATTCTGGGATTTCTAGTTGACTTTCATAAACACAGCTATGTTTTCTTCCTCATTTGGAGAACAGTTTATATGTTTAATATTAAAAATTCCAATTCTGTTGATTGCTAAGACTTAAAACACATCAAAGGAAGATTACTCAGGATGCTTTGAGTCCTTCTAGGGAAACATTTTGTATAACATTTTACTTAACTCTTTTTATGTCACTCGTATGTGTAAATATTACATATGAATCATATAAATGATTTTAAATATTTAAACTATTTTTAAAGCCAGAAATTATTTTCAACTGGCTTCATTTAGAAATTCACTTATGCTAGTTTGAGAGTGTAGATATTCCTTGAAGTAGAAAATTACATCAGACTTGAAATATAATTGCAAATAAAATTTGGAGCATATTTCTGCTGGTTAATTTAAAGTGTGTATACTATTTTGAAGTATAATACATTAAGTGTGTAAAAGAACAGTTGTCATACTTCATCTTGAAATTTATTAACATATTTAGGACATTGGTTTACTGAGGAAATATGTTAATTTGGAGAATTTTTTTATTGACTTGTCTAACATTTTTTTTTTCTATCCCCATACTATTTCTAGGTCAGGTGATTCAGTAAGGCCTCTAATTCTATTGATATTAGAATATGACCTGTCTCCTGGACTTTGAAGCTGTGTCTTTTCTTCAGAGAAGATAAGGAAAAGTGTCTTATCTTAAGTCTGGAAGAAACACGGAGTCCAGTATCAAGGTAGTGGAGTAGTTATTTTCCCAGACATACATAGCACAGGGTTTTCAAGCCTGAAGAAAAAGATTAATCTCCTTAAAAAAGGACTTTGCTGGACATGGCAATCCCATTTCCAACCACCCTGTGTATAAGCTTTAACAGACAAAAGTTTGTTTACTTTGACTTTAGTTTTCATCTTTTCTTAGCTGCTCATATTCAAGATTTGGAAAAGAAGAAACAGTGGTGAGCTGGATACTGGATTTGGATTCTGATGAGGTGTTCTTGAGAAATTTTGTTATTACTGACTTTTTAAACTTTTGTAACTATAATATAACTGGTCTGAGGCCTTACTTTTCTCTCTGTGGTTTAGTGATTACATTCTGGTATTCCTGTTGGGTGTAAGGGTAGGCTATAGATTTATAATTTCATGAGTATTTGAGGTTTTATTTATTTTAAAGCTCGATTTTTTTTTATATTATGCCTTACCTACTCGTAGCATTCAGTGTTAGTCTAAATTCCTTTAAAATAGAGTTTTACATGAATTTTTCTTTCATGTGTTTTCAGAAAGCATTTGTTTTTCCTGAAGGAATTAATGTGAGATTTCATGCTTTATACCTCATTTTTATAGTCACACATGCAGTAGCTACTTACAGTTTTACTCTAGTTAATTTGTTCAGTGTTGATAACTAGACCCTTTCGCCAAATTTGGCTGGTAAAAAAGTGTGATTCTTTTTTTCCCCTTGAGAAGTTGGATCTAAAGTATCGCTTAGGGTGTGGGTTGATTCCTTTGGGATATGAAAGATGACATGAGGGCTTTCTGTTTTGTAAAGTGCATTAGTGGGTGATCACATTTCATCCTGGGAGAGCTGCTAGAGAGGAATATGGATTTGGCCTGTTATGCTAGGGTCTTGTGGGTCTTGAATTCTCGTTTTTTATTCTTTACTATTTGATCTTGAGAGTAGAAAATGTATATCATGTCTCTATTAAAGAGTAAGTCTGAAATGCTTTTCAAGAGCAAGCTTTGGGGGTCCAAGTCTGTATTTGAGTCTTATTTCTATTCTAGGATTTAGCACTATGTTTGGGACATAAAAGACCTTCAGTAAATGTTGAAAAAAGGAATTAGAGAGACTCAGTTATCACTTAAGTCTTATGTGACCCATGAAAGGTCACAGTTGATACTATTTCCAACTTGTTGATGGAAAACCAAGACAATGAAGAAAGGAATTTAGGATCTCACAACATGAATGAGGCATAAGGAACCTAAAGCTGTGGGAAGGTGTATGTATTGTATTTTTAGCTTTGCATTGTAGGCAATAAGCAGTGTGGAGCTATTTCAGTGCATGACATAAAAGTCCGTGAATAGCAACTTAACTTTATGATACAGATAAGATATACATGCAATTCATAAAGTCTGATTTCACATGGCTTTGAAGGGTTGACCGGATATGGACAAATTGAGAAAATTAATCTAACGAACAGTTGTCCTCAAATTCCTTCATCAGGTAAAATATTGCATCATCTTATGTTGGTTAAATGATTCACAAACTGTGTAATTAATTATTCTTCCTAGTTTTCTCAGTCAGCCCCATTTTAGAGAAAACTTCAGTGAGCTTTGACACTGTGGGCAGTGTGTCAGGCCACTGTGAAAACTGTTTAGGTATTTTAAATATATTGTTTGGTAATTGTCTATTCCTTCTTTGGCTTTTCTCTTTTCTCATTCCCTATAAGATCTTGGTCCCTATATCTCTCTTTTCTTGTTCTGTCATGTTTTAAGCATGTCCTTTGGTGAAATCTGTGTGGCAGGATGAGGAAGAGAAGGGAAACGAGTAGCAGAGATGGAGAGTATGAAGCCACTTAGGATTTCAGCCAGTGTGTAGCTGAAGGATGGGAGAAAAACATCACAGCAGACCTGGACCCTCCTACTGAGAGGCTCTAGTCTCTGCCAGGAGTCAGGCTGGACCCTCAGTGTTAATTTCTTTTGTTTTATATTTGCATATAGCTCAACCTTCAGTGTTCAAGAGTCATCTTGGCTTGTTACCATACCTCCCCCACATCATGTTTGCCTAAAAGCTGAGCCAGAAACTCTACTTATAAACCCCAAGGACGGAAAATAACAGTTAAAAAAAAATGTTGGTGCTCAATGGACGTATTTGCCAAGATTATGTCAGTTGTTATTATAAACAGCTTTTATTTAAATATAAACATTATTTTAAAAAAAAATATTTTTTCTTTAAAAGACATTATCATTAAAATTGACTCTGGCCTCTAAGCAGAGAGTTAGCTCTAAAGACAATTTGCAAAAAATGCAGACAATTCAGGATTTTAATTTTGGATTATTAAAAAAGTTTATTTTCAGATTTGAGTACTCTTTTCTCAGTTCACTGTGATATTTCATCTTACTTTTAAGCATGATCAAGATAAGAATTGGGATACCTTCATGGTATAGAAATTTCTCATTTTTCTTATCTGCTATGTTAAAAATGAGAGAAAATGAGAGTGATATAGCCTAGTGGATAACAATTCTTTTAGCTAGTCACAGAATGATCATTAGATCATAGGTGCTCTGATCTCCATGTGAACGGCAAGTTAAACTATACTCCTGAAAGACCTTAGTTGAACGTTTCAGTAACTTTCATCAGGTTTTAAGCCTTTGAAACCTATATGAATATAAATATGAGAAAAAAATCATATCCCAATAAAAGACCTTTTCAGGCTTATCACACAATAAATTTATCTTGAGGATGTGCAATTCTATTTGGAGAAGAGCTAGATATATTTTTGAGAGAATTCTTGGTTTTTGTTGGGAATAGCAATATTTTATAACTAACTTATGTTGCTGAGGACCTTGTATCTTTCTCTGTTTTGTTACAATAGGGAGATATTCATTAATTAATCAATACAAATGAATCCTGTTAATTAATGGTAGAAAAATACACACTTATAGACAAGTGACTTTTGATTCAGTCTTTAATGATTTGAGGAATGCAGCTACCATATTTAGTACAAATATTATTCTAACCTGACAACACTTTCTTTTTCCAAGTTATATATTAGTGTACCATCCAGAGTAACTAATATAATACTGAAACTTCTTCCAATATACAACCTTATTTTTTTTCATTTATCTTACTTTTTATAATATGTTTAATCACTCTTTTTGTAGGATTTTTATTATTACTGTTTGACCTCAGTTTCTAATCCCAATTGGCTTTTAAAAATAAATTTTTGGAACCTTGGCACAGTCCTTAACTTTTGAATGTTCAGTCTTCACTTTTTGGTCCATGAAGTCTTCCAAAATATTCTCTAGAAATAATCAGTTTCCTAATGAGAGTTCAGATAGCAGCAACGTTACTTATCTTCCTCTTCCTGTCAGCTGAGGATGATCTCGGTGAGGTCAAGTATAAGTTAAAAATAAATGACATAAAATAAACAATACCAGAATAAAACATTTAATTCTTCAACACCCAAGAGAGTGCCAGGAGTTTAAATCCAAGTAGGCACTTTTGACCGTGCAGAATTAAGGATCAGGATGATGGCTTCTTTTTCTTTACCTTTCTCTTCTTCCTCCCATTTTCCATCTCCCTCTTGTTTTTCTTTTTTTCCCCCTAGAGCATTATTTTTAAGCAAAAAAATTTAACTTTGATAAAATAAAAAAGACACCTTGTCTTTCAGTAACTCAACTCAAGAATCTAATCTGGAAGAATCATGAGAATTTGCAATGGTACTTAGGAAGATGGAACTTTATTGTTTATGACAGCAGTTTAGGAGGATAGAATACATCTTCCTGGACCAAATTCTCCTGAAAATAGGAGGCCGGGGAAGAAATCAATTTACTCTAACAAACGTAATATAAAAGGGTGTGGAGTATGAATGTGCGTGGGTGACCTGTTTTTAGTCAAAAAAGAAAAAAGTCTTCTACGTCATTTCTATGTAATCTGCTGTCCTTTACTTCATGAAGTCGGTAACTTCAAGACATGTTGCACAACTTGCTTCTTTGTGATCCTCAAAAATGTTTAATTTAAAGAGGGTCCAATAATCTCCTAGCACATGACCTGGATTACCATAGATAACCCCTCCTGATGGCCAGCTTTGCTCTTTAGAGCCTTGCAAAATCATTTGTGTTTACCCTCAACAAATGTTAAGAAAACAAGCTTGTCAGAGCTGTTTGTTCTGTTCAGCACATTAGAAGATGATTTTGATGCAATGATAATTATTGTGCAAAAAAGGCTGATGATGAATTAAATTTTTTAGCTTAGAAATATTTCACTTTTTAGAATGACAGTTGCCTGATGATTTGGTCATTTTATTTTATGCAATTTATGCTGTAGCCATGTTTAGGCCAAATTTTAAGAAAATGTTTAGGCCAACATTAAGTGTAGAGTTTGATTGATATAATTTATGTAGCTTGTTTCACAAACTGTGCCATCATTTGCAAATTTTTTTCTACTTAAACATAATTGTTCAGAACTACAGACTTTAGTTCTAGTATTAAATAACTCAAAATAATGAGTTGACGTTGGCTCATTTAGATATTTATTTCTTATATCTATAAAACAAAGGAATTGAAAAGATAATTTTAAAGATCCTTTCAGCTATATAAGACCATCTATCTACATACATTTTTTTAAAAGATTTTATTTATTTATTTGACAGACAGCGATCACAAGTAGGCAGAGAGGCAGGCAGAGAGAGATAGACGGAGAAGCAGGCTCCCCGCCGAGCAGAGAGCCCGATGTGGGGCTCGATCCCAGAACCCTGGGATCATGACCTGAGCTAAAAGCAGAGGCCTTAACCCACTGAGCCACCCAGGTGCCACTCTATGTACATTTTTATATTCTGTTTGAGGAGTACTTAAACAACATATTTTAAAAGTGTTTTCATTTCCTCTAAAGCATCTTTCATCAGAAAAGAATACTGTTTCCTGATATACAGTGTCTGATACATGGAAAGTATTCAGTAAATGCTTTCTGAATTAGTTATTCTTTGAGCAATTCTAGACTTTATAAATAATTGTGAAAATTCAATGGTATTCAGTTATCCAGGTTCTGGAATATGGAACTTCAAGCAATAGGATGTAAGATAGAAAAATATTTGCTATTTTAGGTAAGTCTAGCTGAATCAGTTAGCCACCAAGAAGTATGGCTCCCTGGCCAGTTGGTTCTATGAGATAGATCACTGGAAAAAATGTACAGTTTTATTTCTATGTTACCATCTTTATTTCTTATATTATTTTAATTTTAAACATAAAAATAAATCAGAAAAGTTATGGATAGTTTCTTCTCATTATTTGATTTTTATTGAAGTTATATTTTACTAATTTCCCAGTAATGTCATAGTATTTTTGAGCATTGCTACCTCTGCAATCATGTAGCCTTCCTATGAAATTGGATCTTATTTTGCCTACCCTTTCTAAGTCATTTCATGTTGCTGCCTCTGTCTGTCCCAGGTATAACTGACATGCTGGAAAGAGGAGGGATGTTGGCTAAGAGCTGGGTTTGGATCTTGGCTTTACAGCTTGTTACCTTTGTGATCTTGGGCAAGCTACTTAACTGGCTGGGACTCACTCACTCACCAACTCTGTGATATGGGGATAGTGTTAGCTATGTTCGGTACAGAGACTGCTTTAAAGATTAGCAAATTATGTATACCAAGTACCTAGACCAGCACTTAGTAGGTGATCCACAAAAGACAAGTACCTCCACTTTCAGGCAAGATCATTTTATCATCATTGGAGCCATTTAAATGGGTTTATTTAAATACTTATTTGCACTTATTGACATAATAGCAAGTCATGTGTATATGTCCCTAGATATAGGTATATGCTAATATATTATAGTTATAAATTCCAATGTTTTAACTTCTATGGTAGAATTTTTCTTATATATTAACTACTAACTGCATCTATTTTAGGGGGGACTTTCAAGAAGATTGGATATTCGTCCTTTCTGATGGAGGCATAATACTCCATAGTGTATATGGACCACATCTATGCTGAATGAAATAAGTCAAACAGAGAAGGTCAATTATCATATGGTTTCACTTATTTGTGGAACATAACAAATAGCATGGAGGACAAGGGGAGATGGAGAGGAGAAGGGAGTTGGGGGAAATTGGAAGGGGAGGTGAACCATGAGAGACTATGGACTCTGAAAAATAGTCTGAGGGTTTTGAAGGGGCGGGAGGTGGGAGGTCGGGGTACCAGGTGGTGGGTATTAGAGAGGGCACGGATTGCATGGAGCACTGGGTGTGGTGCAAAACAATGAATACTGTTATGCTGAAAATAAAAAATAAATTTAAAAAAAAGATTGGAAATTTCAATTAGGAATCTTGTATGACATGATTTTAAATTTAATAGTCATCTTATTGTCAGAATTCTACTTTTAGTATTTTAAGTTATTTAATATTTAATTTTCTAATGAATTTTGAGGGTTTTTTTCCTTAATCTTACTCTAAGTTCTGCCATATATGGCTTTGATAATAACAACTTACTATAACCAACTTTGGGCAGCCTGCTATGCTTTAGGGCTGCTACATATGCTTTTTGGCCTACTTCCATATAATATGCAATATAGAATCTGTCCTCTATAGCTCGTATTTGCAGTTTGCTTTTCTCCCCCTTTTTGGACCAAATTACACTTGGCCTCACTTTGCTTGTACTTCACTCTGTTTGTGTTTGACTATGTCTTTAACTTGCCAAGGTCACTGTGAATTCTGAATCAACTTTCTAAAGCACTGTCCACTCTGTTCTCATCCCATAAATACATAAAAAGCTTGGTTTACTCACTGGCTAATTCATTGTATCCTTTTACATTTATACACGTTCTCCAGCAGATGTGTATGCACCTAATCCTGGTCTCGAATATGTGCTCAATGCTCTTGAATTAAAGTAGGTTGCGCCTAACATTTCTAGTTAGTCTAGTAGTTATGTCTCTTAAAGGTAGGAATTTGAACGACAAGATTTATTCTTTATAAATACATGCTGCTTGTGTGGATTAACCTGTTCTCTTTAAGGTATCTTCAAGTGGGGTCTCATTTATGGTAGCTTTTTTATTATCCCAGGATATAAATCACATATGCCTTGGATTTTACCTATGAAACCATTTTTACAAAGCCTCTTTTTCTGCTTCATTTTGCATTTTCCTTTGTATCACTTCAACCTTTATGTTATCAAACGTTAGTCTGATAAACACATTCATGAACGCGGGTCCCTCACTCTCTATCCTTCTAAATGCCAATTGGATCTTAATGAATGTGTCTGTCTTGATTGGGTTTCCAAAGACATCTTATTTTAAAAAATTCCATCATCTAATAACCTAATACCTGTCTATTGTTATTATTGATAAACATTCTCTCTGCCAAACTTTACTTTATCTACCAGTTTGCTCTGTTTTTTGCAATGAGAGAAAGTATATGCCTTTAATGCGGGTACAAATCCACATCACTTTCCTTGAAAGAGTAGCCTTTTTTGTCCATAGCCTTACTTGCAATGGTGTTCCTTGCTCTATTAGACTAATAAAAATCAGAATTGAAACATAATAATCATTTCTACCTTTTTCATTCTAGTTTCTGGCATCCGTACTCAAACACAAAGTAGAACTTTCTTTTTCTGGAGGTGTTACCTCATCTTCTTTTACTCTGACTTTGTTTGCTCTGCAGACATACCTTGCATCTTTCTTTAAATTTATCTCTTCAAAACCTTTTGTAGAATTCTTACTTGACAGTTCTTTTTTCCTCTTCCTGAACATCTTTATTTCCTCCTATTCATTGACATAATTTTGTTTCTGCTTAAATAAGTCTAATTGATCAAGCAAGAACTCAGTACACAGGAATCCATTCATTTACTCAATCGTTTTTCCAGAAGTGCCCCTTGCATGTCTGTTCTGTTAAAGACTTTTTGATAGATGCATCACTTTCTTAGCATTGCCTTAGATTCATTACCTAGCAAGACGCACTTCAAGAGGGCAATTGGCAGTTTTTGTATTTTTTACGAAGGAATTACTAACACCGTTATTTCTTTATGTTCCCATGCTTGTTGCCTTTCATCTAGGATGAGCTGGTCTCATTTTTTCTAGTTGGTAGCAGATCCTCCCTTGTTTAGTCAGTGGATCATCCAAATGAAGAAGATAGTGAAATTAGTACAAGTACTAATATAGGCTGTCAATCAGTGTTACTTGGTGTTCCTTTTAAGAAATATTCTTGATCTTTAAGCTGAATGAATTTAGTGATGGGAGCAAAAAGATGTTAAAAACAAAAATAAAAAAAGAAAGAGTACTTATAAAAAGCATGTGGAACTTTTTGACCTCACTAGTAATTTAAAATTTAAATGAAAGCAAAATACTGGTTTCTGTGCTTAGATAAACAAATAAAAGATAATGTCTAATGTTGGCAGGGTGTGTTGAGAGGGACACCCATACACTGCAATCAGTATATAGATGAGTATACTCTCTTTGGAGAGAAATTTGGCAATAATGAAAAAAAATGGCAATACTGATATATACTGTAGCAACAATAGAAGCAATGAAAATCAGATATTTTACAGCTCTCTCAGTTAAGGTCTTAAAAGGACATGCAATAACATTGAATGTACTCTTGATATAATATTACCTCACAAAAGTATAATGCAGGTTGATCACAGTTTCAAAACTATGACCCTTTCATGGGAATAAGAAGAAGGTACTCTAAAACAGTAACAGATTTTATGTTTGGGGAGTGGACTATTTGTTTTTTCATATTTAAAAAAATTTTAAAATAGTAAATGAAACAAATATCACCTAGTACTTGATTTAGTAGCATTCTTAATACCAGATATCCCAAAGACAGATTTATCAAATTAAGTACTCTTAGAGATTTGGAAGGCTGAATGCTTCATTTCTCTTAAGAAATGATAAATTATTACTAGTTAAAGATACTTTTCTTCTCTCTCTCTTCCTTCCCCACTTTTTTCTTTATTTATATATATGTATATATAATATACCTATATATTATGTGTATATATAATATATGTGGAGATATATATACATGTATATGTACATATACATACATATAGACATATATACATACAGACATATATATACATATATGTAAACATATATGTATATATATCTCCATAAGACATTTTCCAATTTATGAAAGAAATAAAATACTTTCTCAGCATTAGATAAAAATGTTCAAGAGTCAAAATCCAACCAAATAGAGATATGCGTGGTTTAACAATTTTTAACACTGTGTATGAGATTGTGCAGGGGCAAGTAGCTCAGTGCGTCAACAGTTGTTAACTGTGATAAACGTATCAATAGAAAAGAAGGGCTAAATTTGTATAAAATATTTCTTTTTTTGAGTGAGCGCCTTATAAGATTAAAGGATTTATATCTTGGCTCATACAGAATACATTTCAAATGCACAGATTTCCCCAGGTCTCTGTGTGTACACGCATGCCTGCCTGTCGCTGTGCTCAGCTGTGCGCAGACAGCTTACAGGAGGGGAGGACCACGTAAATGCTATCAGAGGGGGAAAAAAAAATCATTCCAACCTGAAAAATACTTTCTTTTGAAATGCTTTGATAAAATGTCTTTCATAAAAGTATAATATTTCCACTAAATTTTTCATCTCTAGCTTTAATGTTTGCTACCAATCAGCTCTTATCATCTCTTCCCTTTGATCTATCCTGATGTAAACTCCCTCACTAACAATCTTCTTCTTTTTTTTTTCAGTTTGGTTGTAGATTTCAGTCTGTCTTGAACGCTCAAATCTGAAAATACTCACCATTTTATTTATTGGTCTTTCCAATTCCCAAGGTGATTGTAGAATCATGAGAGATGAATTTCCTAAGTCTCTAATTCAGAATACTTAAAAAGAAATCCTAAATCTTCTACCTCCTTTCTTCTTTCATTCTGATGACTGGAAACAGGGGCCAGAGGCTACATCCAGGGCCTTTTACTGACCCAAAGGAAAGCCCATTACAACTCTCAGGCCTACATTTTTCTTTAGACTCTGGAGTCATGGAATTATGTCCTACAGTTGAAGATAACTCTCTGGAAAACCATGTTTAGTCCATCATGCTTTTGGCTAACTGTTATAAATGGTTAGAAAGCTACTTATTTTCCTTATTCAAACTCTGAAGTCCTCAGCACCTTAGCTGTCATATTCAAAGTGCAGGGAAGGAAGGGAGCAAATAGACCACAGTGTTTACCGCGGGAACGGGCCATGACTCTGGGTCATGGGCAATGGGACTGTGACTGATTTAAATTTATTTTGCATTTAAAAAATTTTCCATAATAAGTATAAATATGTCATTGTTCTAAGGAGAGAAAGATAAGCCTCACTATATATCAATATCAATATCAATATTAATATTGATGTATATATATATATAGAGAGAGAGAGAGACAGAGACATAAACACAAGGGGTGAGACTAAGGTCTAATAGAGAATTAGACTAAGCCAGTAAGTAGTAAGTACTGTTTTTAAATTTTAAAAGCAGTAAGTACTGTTTTTCTTCTACCAGTATCAACGGCCTCCATTTCATTTTTTCCAATTCATTCTTTCTTTCACACAAATTCCATCTCTGTTCAAATACTTCCATGACTACCATGAACAGTATTTATGAATTAAGGCCACCCATTTAAGGCACACAGTCTCCCATGTTTTGGCTCCTGTTCACTTCCCCACACTATACCTGCCGCTAGGCTTCCCCAGGCTGTGTCAGCTCCCCCCCACCATAAGCCATATGATTTTCATATGTGAACTTTGCTCATGCCATCCCGTGTGTGTGTGTGTGTGTGTGTGTGTGTGTGTGTTTGTGTGTGTTTTCCCCTTTCATTTACTTGGTGAACTCTCATGCATGCTTCAGGGTAACATAATTCCATACTTAAATTTTACTGGACATGAGCAAGGGTGTGTTTCTTTCTTTCTCTTTTTCTTCCTTTCCTTCTTGCTCTGTATTTTTCCATTGCATTTGGACACACTACATAACATTATTTATTTTTTTAATTACTTATATACACTAGAGTGAGACTATTTTTTTCCGTTTTCTATCACCAGGGACCATGAAGTACTTTGGCTTCAGAGAATGTTTATACAAAATGCATTAAGTAAGACAGAAGACTGAACTTAAACTTTGTTCCTCTTTTAAAAAAACCAAGTCCTCTTCACTTCCCTAGTTCTGGTACTCATCCTATCCACGTGGAGTTTATAATCTCTACACTATTCTAGGTCATCTTTTTCATTGTGGGAAGCCCTGGAAGGGAGCCTTCATTTCTTGGCCTCCTGTGCAGGGATACCAAAGGATGATGGTTCAGCGCTTCCTGATCTACGCAGGCATGTGCCTGACATGAGTCCTTCCACAAGCCAATGAGACCCTTCGCCTACCTGATTAAGCATGGGATTGAAGGGCTCCATGAATCCATTTTGCCTTAATTGAAGCATGATGGCTCAAGAATTTTATAAATGTGTCATTTTGAAAACTAAAAAATCTTGACTTAGGAATAGTACTTTCACGAAAATCAATGCTTGCTCATTTTTCATAGACTTCTTAGGAATCTTATAACTCTTAAGAGAGATATAAACAGGCTACTTGGCTCCAGTTGTGTTTTACTTAATATTACTGATTGCTTTAAAATGTGGAATACAAAACAATGCAGTAGTAAGCATGTCATCTACTACCCTATTAACTCAAAAAAGAACAATCTATATTTATGGAGAAAAGTTCATTCTGATGTCATTTTTACTACATGTGGTTTGTGTCATCTTTTTTCTAAGATGAAGAAAATGGCAGTTCTTCGGGGTGCTTTGGGAATCCCAAATCTCTTTTGAGGCAAAGTAGGCATCACATCTAACACTGGTAAAAGCCTTTGATCTTCGGCATTATTAGAAAGTTACTACTCTTTAGGGTGAGATTCCTAAGGTTATCCACTGTGTCTAGGTCATTCTATTCAGCTGCATAAGCAGTTCCTTTGATGGATGACTGGTTTTCTACAACGCTAGCATTATCTCAGCAGGAGAAGGTAGTGTTTGATGTGTTGCAATTTGTATTACATGTCCATGGAACATCTCCGGACATTACCTCAGGAGGAGGGGTTAAGAGAAGGAGGAGCTGTGGCTGAAGACATTTAATGACAGAATGAATGGAAATTCAGATTGCTGTGCAGTCAGCCTTAAACACCGACTGCACCCCCCATCTTTCTTTCACATTAATTTAAAAAATCTTATAACAAAATTCTCATAAATATATATAATTTTATTTAATTATAGTCACAAATCAACATCTTCAAAATGACGAGGATTTTGACAGCTTGCAAAGTGGTAAAGACCCTGAAGACTGGTTTTGGTTTTACCAATGTGACCACACACCATCAATGGAAATTTTCAAGACCCGGCATCAGGCTCCTTTCTGTCAAGGTAACATTCCCATGTTATTGTTTCTGATAAAATCATATGGAGTGTAGTTTAGCATGAAGCAAAGGTGTCACTTAGGAAGCAAATACAGATTTGCATGTAGTTCTGAAGTGCTAACGTATTAATATTGGCTTTAATATTGAATCGACTGGGTTTAGTAAATGCTCATTTTCAACTGTTCTGAGTAAAACTATGGCAGTTTTCAACCAACGTCAAGAAGGGTCACAATTCCTGTGAATATGTAAAATGTAAGTGTTCTGTTTAGGAAACAATGACTTTTAAAGGCTACCAGGGCTCGCTCTGTCTGTACAGTCACTATTGCACACAGTTAGGGTTCAAACATGAAGTTGCTTCCATGTTTATGAGCCACAGCACAGAAGGTAATTTGTTAAGCCCTGCTTTACTGGCTCACTGTAATCTTTTCTGTTTTGAAACATCATTTTTTAGGAAAAAATTTCAGAAGGAAAATATCTACATAATTCTGGTATTTGTTAACCATGATGTAGACCATCTCTTTACTTTTTTCCTTTTCCTCTTCGCCACATTTGGGAGTCCACATTTATTATTTTTATTTTGCAGATTAAGACTTGGAGGCAATGAGAAGCTGATAATTCTGTCCCTCTGAATGTATTTATAACTGAAAAGCAGGTCTGGGAAGAGAACATGAAGTGTTCTCCCCTACTCCTACCATTGGATTATGAAATTCCAGTGGGAACTTCTGTTCCTTCCTATAACTTTATTAAGGTATTTATTACCAGAGGCAGCTGAAATTACTCCATGGGAACTTTGCCAATGAAAAACACTTTTAATGAATATAAAGTTCAAGTAATCACAGTAGCTTTAAATAGATGTCTTCTTTAGTAGTAAGAGCTATAAAAAGTGAAGTAGAAAAAACCCCAAACAACCTTTATCTGTTGATGTAAAAATAGGTCCTAATAGTTTTGAGTGTTTTGCTAATACTTTGTATGCTCACTGGGTTGACTAAAAGTGCTCCAAATGCTTCCTCAGCTTCTGTTTCTTAGATCGCTCAAGTCAGGATTCAGTATGGTATTTAGCCCTGAGTGACATCTGTAGGGCTCAGCCTTGCCTATTGGTCTTTGTGGCCTCCAGTGACAGGATGGGGAAAGAATAGGAGTAGAAAGAAAGGAAGAGAGAGGGAGATAGAAAGAGACAGAGGTGAGGAGTGAGAAGGGAAGGGAGAGAGAAATAGAGACAGAGAAAGAGAGAGAAAGAACACAAGATCTCAGGAGAAACTACCACTTTAAAATTAAGAAACCTAGAAACAGCCATTTTCTTGGATTCAGTTTAATTACAACAAGAGAGCCAGAAAGGAGATATGTTCTAAACCATCATCAAATATGCAGTGACTAGACACAAACTCTGAGAGTGACTATTAGTTTCAGTTCAGTGTTAGCAGTATCTCAAGGGTACTCATATATCACTGCAGAGAGACTAGATAGTAATGAAAGTAATGCCATTTACAGTTAGATGTGTCTTCTAAGACTGAAAAGTTGTCTCCCTTGGAATATGTTTTTCTTCTTACAAAAAAAAAAAAAATAGGTAGGCAGGGATAGGTGTAGCTCCATCCAACACCAGAAAAAGAGAAATTGAGTGACTAGTTGAAATGCATAGATCTGACTGAGATTAGAAGCCAGTTATCCATGATCCTAATAAGTGCTCTGTATGATCCCAACCACAACCGCAACAAAATGATTTAATTATATGGATGGACTACAGTGAAAGTAGTTCTTCTAGCTCAGGGTGGCATATATGTTTTAAAGGTCTGCCAAAGTTCATAGCTAAGAATGACAAATTTGTAAGAGGAATAAGCCATCATTTCGTGATGTAGAAGTCATTACTCACACTCAGTGTTTTGGAGTTTTGGAGGAAAGCCAGGCATGAAAAATAGAAGTTCTTGAACTTCACAATAGCAAATTAAAATTCTGTGCAGAAGTCCAAGGGGGCTTGTGTTTTATTCACTTATTTTGGAACAGTTCTCTACCTACTTTTCTTCCTGCCTTCACTTTTTTAAAACTCAGCTCTCCTAGGAAGTTATATCCAAATTTCTTCTTTTTAGATGGACGTCACCTAAAAATTATTAGGATGTGGTTACATAATGGTCAGTGAAGGGCGGTGAGAATAGTCACTAAAGGTTAGTGGCATTATAGTTAGGTATAGCTAATAAATAGATTGCAGAAGATATCCTGTGGGCAGATCTATAAGCAATGCCCTATAAATTAGTTGCCTTTTCAGTGGTTTTGGAGGTCACTTTTCTTGTCCCATTAGTGACAGAGTGGGCTTGACGACAGCAGTAATGCACTTGTAGTTTTATGTGGCCCTTCCTTGTATATTTGTTTGTGGTCAATATTTACAAAATGTAGCTTGCCAATAGACACAGTTGTATTTCTCTTATAGGAAAGAGGTAGGAATTTTAAGGTGCTCTACATTTAAAGGACTTAGCTATCAAGGATATACATGATCAACAGCCAGATCATATGGAAGGTTCAGAGACTTCAATCTTTTTCTACTAGTGTAGAAAATGTTCAGTGCTCAATACTACATTTGGCCAGTTGTAGCAGTGTAGTGGAAAATTCACTGGATGGGGAATAAAAAGATCTGGATTCTAAACCTTCTCGTGCATTTATTAATTCTCTGAACATGGTCAAGTCACAGGTCTTCTTTGAACCTAAATTTTGTTATCAGTAGTATAGAAACAGTTCTTGACTTACTCAAAGGATTATGTGACTATTACATATAACCAGTGCTTAAAAATCTATAAGATACTGGGGTACCTGGGTGGTTCAGTCAGTCATGTGTCTGACTTTGGCTCAGATTCTGATCTCAGGGTCCTGGGATTGAGCCCCATCTCCAGCCTGTATCTAGCAGGGAGTCTGCTTGTCCTTTTCTCTCTCCTTCTACCCCTCCCCCATTCATAGTGGCTCTCAAATAAATAAATAAAATCTTCAAAAAATCATCTATAGGGCGCCTGGGTGGCTCAGTGGGTTAAAGCCTCTGCCTTCAACTCAGGTCTTGATCCCAGAGTCCTGGGATCAAGGCCTGTATCAGGCTCTCTGCTCAGCGGGAAGCCTGCTTCCCTTCCTCTCTCTCTGCCTGCCTCTCTGCCTACTTGTGATCTCTGTCTGTCAAATAAATAAATAAATAAATATTTAAAAAAATCTATAAAATACTGTAAAAACAAACCCTGGATACTTAAGATTTTATGTATTTATTTTAGGAGAGAGAGAGTGCAAGGAAGCAGGGATAGGACCAGAGCAGGCGGGAGGGGGAGAACCTGAAGCAGAATCCATGCTCAATGCAGAGCCCAACATGATGGTCCATCTCATAACCACGATATCACAACCTGAGCAGAAACCAAGAGTTGGACTTTAAATCGACTGAGCCACTCGGGCACTCCAAGCCTTAGATACTAAAAAAAAAAAAAAAAAAAAAAAAATTCTGTCCTACACACTTTAGTAGAAGGACTTAGTAGACACATCAGTTTTTCATGGACTACAAATTATTATAAGGACAAAATGTCTGATGAAAATTCTCAAGTATATATAATGATTTTTCACCTTTGCCTTAATATTAAATTTATCTCTAGGAAGATATTGCTTATAGTGAAATGAGACTCAAGAACTATGAAGCAAATGATCTTTACTATTTTGAATTCAACTCCAAAAGTCAGGATGTACCTCTTAATATCCTTTTTAAAGCTTCTATCCTGGGAGTATACAGGAAGAATAATAAGTGGAAATAAACGGGTAGTAAGTAGATAATCTCTGATTTCAAGAAACTTAAAATTTAAAAATTCTGAATTCACAAGTCTTGGAAAGTCACCAAGACTAAGTAGTTTTATTTTTACTTGCAAATGAATTTGGAAATCAAAGGTATTAAATTGAAAAGGTTAAGTACTTTATGAATCGAAAAGATTCTCAGTAGGTACAGATTCTAACATTAATCCACTTGGTTTTTAAAATGGTGACCTGTGTTACAATGAAGCCGGGAACATAACAGTCCAAGTGTCCTTCTCTCTGGTACTTTAGAAACAATTGAGCCCTAGAGTCATTATTCCCTTTGAATGGTTTTCATTTTGTAAGATTTTTATACTCTGTTTCCAACATTAACCTACCTATTTAGCTCAGTCTTGAGGAGCTATTGTCATTGATTAGAAATTGGCAACTACAAAAACTCCTACAATTAGAATCATTTAGTTATATTGAAGTAGCTTTAAAGACATTCACAGGAAATAGAGTTCATTATTATATTGGATATTACATTGGATATTATATTGGAGCCTCTTTGTAGATATTAAAGGTGGGGTAGGAATAGGGTTATCATACACGTTCAAGAGTAACTATTGTATTAGACCTTTACTACATATATATATATATATATATATATGGTTTTAGGGCTGGATTTCATCTAAGATGATGCAAATTTTTGAAAAAAAAAAAGATTATGTTTCAATCCCCAATGAATGGTTAGATAGTCTGGATGATTAGCAACTGTGTATATTTTAGGTGAATGATATTTCTTTAATTAGGAGGTAGGTCCCTTTTGAACATTTTTGTTTATGTACTCTGCTTTTCATATCCCACTGCTCTTTTCTAAAGCACAGACTCATTTGTTGGTTATCAAGAATGCCTTGTCATTTTGAGCTTCCTGCCATAAAACTGTTGAAGAAGTGATAGTCAAATAGGGCGTAGGTGAGTGTAGGGCAGGAGGTTAGGAGGCTAAGAAATCTGGTAGGCGAAGTGCGTGTAGAAATGGCACGAGCTTGGACTCCTCCTGTTTCCTTCTCCAGCTGATGGAGATTTGAGTTTTCACCTGACCATGCTTAGCAGAATTACTGATCCTGTAGAAGTGAATTTAATGAAATAGAGAACATTCCTTTGCCCTCACTTCTTCATTTAACCTTTTCACATTTCTGACTTGTACCAAAGTCTAAGTTATAATAATAAAGAGTTTTCAGTATCTCTTAAGCAATGGTCATGTCAGAGCCCACTTCAAGGCTTCCTCAGTTTGCTATGCAAGAATGAACGTCCTTGATGGGACTAGCATTTTTTAGGGTATTTATAGTGACTGAAGACTAGAAAGAAGCTACATGAGCCAGCATCAGACTTGGTTATGGACTCCTTAGTCCTAGCACATCTAGTTTCCCCTTGATTTTCTTCATGTGGTCTAAGTGAATTCCACTCATGAAAATATTTTCAAGACTTCTTTGCTCTTTTTTCCTTTTTTGTTAACTTACTAAATATCATATACCAATCTTTTTTTTTTTTTAAAGATTTTAGTTATTTGTCAGAGAGAGAGAGCGAGCGAGAGCGAGCATAGGCAGACAGAGTGGAAGGCAGAGTCAGAGGGAGAAGCAGGCTCCCTGCGGAGCAAGGAACCCGATGTGGGACTCGATCCCAGGACGCTGGGATCATGACCTGAGCCGAAGGCAGCTGCTTAACCAACTGAGCCACCCACGCGTCCCATATACCAATCTTTTATATTTCACAGGGAGATGACTGGCTAACATACAGTTCTAACAGGTGAATCAATAGGGTCAATGTACCACTAAGAATTTTACTGAATAATTTTCATCTATGATGTAAAACTAAATAAAGCCATATTAATTTATTGCCATAAAATAAAAATTGTCCTACAATTTTTTAAAAGATTTTATTTATTTATTCAATAAACAGAGATCACAAGTTGGCAGAGAGGCAGGCAGAGAGAGAGGAGGAAGCAGGCTCTTTGCTGAGCAGAGAGCCTGATGGGGGGCTTGATACCAGGACCCTGAGATCATGACATGAGCCGAAGGCAGAGGCTTTAACCCACTGAGCCACCCGGGCGCCCCTGTCTTATAATATTGGAGAGCCCCCTAGATTCAGGAAAATTTTACCGTAAACTTACACTTTATGAACACAATTTATAATGGAATTTTTCTAAATACTATATTTTATTTATAATGAGAAACATAACTAGAATAAAAATTACTTATGAATCTGACTCATTTGTTTACAAATATCTAGAACAGAGAAGTATTCAAGTAAATTAACCTTGTGAGTTTTTCCCCCCAACAACGGCTTATGTTTAACTAAAGACAGATAACTTAATAGTAATGTAGGATGTAGTAAGGCTATTAACTTAGGATGTTGTAAGTCTTGATTAATTACTGCTGTTACAGTACTTTTAATTGTTGAAGTGTTAGATATTATAACTGCAGAAAAGTCTCATTAAATATTCCACATTTAGAAATTGTGCCTTAATTCTGAATTTTAAGTGTCCTTTTTTGATAATACAACTCCAATAATGAAAAAAGAGGTTTAATTTACCAATAAAGAACACTTTAAGATTTTAACTTTTACCATATTATCTATGCAGTACTAACTGAAATAAATTCTGGCTTTAAGCTTCTCCCATTTTAAAGCTTGGTTCAGATTTATTTTATTTCTTGAGAGGATGAGTACTGATATAAACTAATAGCTAAGAAACATCAGGTAAGCCAGAAATCAAATATGTTATATGGCTTTAGGCCTTGGTGAAAATGAAAATAAACACATGGGGCTTCTTCTTTTTCTGATATACAAATAATTTACATAGTCAAATGATTTAATAGCAATACAGTCAGATTCCCCGAGTAAATGATTTTCATTTCTATTACTAGCTTAAGGGGATTATTGCAACTATCATGTTTTATATTCAAATATTTTATGGAACTTATTGCTAAATTAGCTTAAGCCTTTACATTCAGAACATTTTACTGGTAAATTCTCACACCTAGGGGAAGAAACAGTGCAGTTATTCCCATTTTGTGGATGTGTAAGTGCTGGAGTTAACACAAGGACACCTGGATGTCTATTTTTGTACAAGTGAAACATATCCATAGCAAATCTGGTTAGAATTTTAATTAGGCCTAAAACCACATGGAATTTTTTAATTTGGCTTTTTGTCTACTGTGCTTATTTACTTGGAGCCATCCTTGTTGTTTAACTTGGCTTCATAATGCTCTAAATCATTTCTCCTGCTGTAATGTTATTGCTTACTCAAGAACCCATGTATCTACTGCACTTTATCCTCACATAAAATAAATGATATACATTTTCCATTCCTTTTTTCTCCTTTTGTGGTTGCATTTTGAGAACAGATTGTTTAAATTAAAGAATTAGTAAGGATTCTTGCTTTAATTAACAATTCTATTAATAGGATATTTTAGGGCAGTGACATATTTCTTTCACGTCAACCAAAATATTGTCACGTATTACAACAAAACATGCTGTTTTTCAATTTTCAGTTTGTTTCTCTTATAGTCCCATAAGCTTCACATATGTAGAAATCTAATGTGGTAGGTGTTTACTGCTAGTAATTTTGAATTGTAAGAAAAGTTTCATTTTGACTTGTTTCTACTGTCTCAAACTAATGGATCCAAAGAAAGCTGCTTCAAAGTTAGCCCAGAATGATGCTGCAATGTGGGATGATTAAGGAATGAGTGGATGACTTTTAATAACATAAGACTGAGTGCAAAGGAAAAGCCTAAAGACAGTAATGAACACTGAGCACTTTTAAAACCTTTGTGGGTTAAATTATAAATTATGCTTGAATTTTGACTGTTACTTCCTAAGCCTAAGCTCTCTAAATCAGTTGAGCATAACACCAGGGACACATTTTCAAAGCTTTTTGAAGGAGAATTTAGCTGTGTGACTCCTATTAACAGCTGTTGCATTGTTCTTATCCTGGAAAGTGCTTTGAATCATCTACCCTTTTAAACCTGATTTCAAACTGAGAGTATTAGGGTATAAAATTTCGGTCATTTATTTGTGGTCCCATAAAGCTAATCAGTCATCTTACTAGGAAATGAAAATGGACCCATAAATGTAGGTTTACAATGAATTTTAATTTGAAGGAAAAAATCAAAAGCCCTAAAGAGATGAGTGAGATGTTTAGGGAAAATGTGAGATTTGCTTACAGCATCACATTTTGAGATCATTAAAAACAACAACAACAACATTCTGTGGTACGGTAAAACGACATCAACTTCTTTGGCAGACAAATCAACAATTAAATAGAGAATTTGTTGGAATTTCTACTTATATGCAAGCTCTCTCACAAAAATGTATTTTCATCAGAAATTACCTATGCTCTGTGAAGGAATCACCAGGTTTTTTAAATATTAGAAAGTACAACACCCAAAGATTGTGCAGTTTACTAAAGGTTCCATTTAAAAAGTAATATAAGAATAGGGATCATGTAGAAATTTATGTAACTCAATTTAATTTAGAGAAAATTATAATTATAAAATAAAAGATTAAAATGAGGTAATTGAGTATACACAGAAAAATTCCATTTTAGCCTATTTAAATATTATGTGTGTGGAAAAATTTATAATCTTACGATGTTCCAACTATAAAGTTGTGAAGAGAAGTAATATTTAGTATTACTAGGACAAGGGGACTACTAATTTCAGTCTTTATCCCACAAAATCATATAAAGTCATAAGAACAGACAATTTTTGACTCCTTATTTCATAATCTAACTGGCTCCCAAATCCACAATATCTGAATGCTCCAGGCTAGAAGAAATCAACCTCTGAGCATGAGCTAGTTTTAACACATTTTTCTTGCTACCTATATTGTCTACAAAGTCTGGCCTTAATTGGCAGGGTGCGCATGAGGTGCAGGGTCCTGTTGGATGTTTTGTAAACGTAATTACGTGGATGGGAGAAAAATACAATTGTGAAGGGGTAGAGATAATGTTATTAATTGCAGACACAATTTAAACATTGGTTCAAGGTCAGTCAAGAGAGATTTAGAAGGTATAGGCAAGTGTGTGCGTGTGTGTGTGTGTAGATGTGTGTGTGTGTATGAGTTTTATTTTAGGCAGTTGCATGCTGAACTTGTGCTTAGTGGCCCCTAAAAGTGTATGTCTGCCTCTGGACATTGAACAACTTGGAGGTACCATTGACTTTGGCCTAAGGACCTTAACTGACCTAATTTAGGCACTATGCCAAATTCACTTGAAGTCTGGGCTAATTCTTAACATTTTAGGGATACACGAAGAAAGGAAACCATTCAGGTGTCCTGCAGTGTTCCACATTTCTCTAGTAGTTTCTGGGTTAGAATCCTCATAAACAGCAGAACTTTCTGTCTTGAGACTCGCCAAAGCCTTTGAATTCTTATTGACTCGTGACTATCATAAGTTAGGTTCTCCAGAAGCAGATATTAAATGGTGTTTAGGGAGCCAGACATGTATTAGCGGTTAATGCTTGTGGAGGGAATTTGAGGCAATGGAGTTGGGCAGAGAAGAAGTAAACTGTGATGCAGGTTTGAGAAAGCGTAGGTCAACCCGACAGAAAGCTCTTGCCCACCAGAGTTTCCTGTGTTGGGCCGGGGCCTTCCTCTCCCTGCCAGCCTCAGTAACCAGTGCGGGCATGGGGCTCTCCGTGCAGGGCCTGTGGCAAAGCAGCTCTCTGCAGCTGAGGCAGACCATCAGGGAACCGACTGGTGGTGACTATCCACTGACCTCCCCCCTTGCAGCAGGGCAGCAGGGCCTTCATGAAGGGGGACTGAGCGGTGGGTCTCCATGTTCACCACATCGATAGTCCTGACAGTCTTCAGAGCTTCAGACTCAAGGGCCTGGAATTGGTGTGAAAAGTTCTCAGAGCCTTCTGGTTCTCCTAAGATCACAGGATACAGCTAATGACTTGACCTTCCACTCTGATGATTTACAGACAGACTTATAGACAGGTGATTCTCGGCTGACCTGGACACCTGCCAGGTTATCCACGGCAGTTTTGAAAGAAAGATCTTATAAATACATTCGAGTGAGTTTGTAATTGAAATGCTTTTTTGTTCCCATTTGAAAAGATTGGAAAGAAGAAATAGAAGTAAGCTTAGGAGAAGAAAAAGGGGCCATACGTACCTCAGCTGAAGCTGAAACCTTCTACCTGGCTGATAGCGGGATAGAGGGTTGTAGATTCTAGGTAACACTGACTACATTCAGAAGCCACTTTTTTTCTGTTTACTACTGGAATGATCTTGACTCCTCCAAACCTCAGTTAGCTTTACTGTAAAATACAGTTCTTAACATGACCTACCTCACTGTTTTTTTGTGAAGATTAATTGAGAAAATCCATTGGTAGCTTTAGAAGCAGTGCCCAACCCATCATGTTAATTATTATTAATGAAACCTTATGAAGGGGATCAGGGTAGAGCCCTCGGTGAGGTCAATGTTCTCCCAAATCCCATTTTTCCAACATAACTTCATAATTCTATTTGAGGTAAGGTAACTTTCTCAGAACAGCATACATTTATCTTTCAAATCTATATACAAAGTTTATTGGTGAAACTATATATAGACTTTAATAAGCATTGGTAACTATACATGCCATCTGGTTTATGCCTTAACAGGGTCTCATTAAAGCAATATCAAAAGGTAGAAATAGTATCGTGACAGGTCATCCACTTTTATAAGGCATGCTTAAGACATGGTGTGCTTTATATATATTTTTTCAAACATGATGATTATTACAGAATTAAAATAGAAACAAAACAAAATGGGAGGTACTTTAACATATGGACACAAAGTAGAGAAAAATTGAAGTATACATGTCATCTTTAGTTACTATTCTCAAATTTAGTTAAAATCTTTATTGAGTGTCAAGTATGCACGAGCACTAAATGTAAACCTCAGAAAGAATATCGGTAAAGATATGGCAACCTCAGTTTTTTTTTTTTTTTTTTCTTTCCCAGAGGGAGATAAAAACAGACTATTAGTTGTAAACTATTTGGGGGTTTGGTATAGAAGTGTAATATTATGAGACTATATTAGTGAATTAAAATCAATGAATTTACCAATGACCTATAGTAAAATTTGGTAAGGATTTTAGATGAAAAGTTAAAGAAGAGGGGCACCTGGGTGGCTCAGTTGGTCAAGCCTCCAACTCTTGGTTTTGGCTCAGGTTGTGATCTCAGAGTGGTGAGATTGAGCCCTGTGTTGGGCTCTATGCTCCATGGGCAGTCTATTAGAGGTTCTCTCCCTCTTATTCTCTCTCTACCTCTTGTTCTCTAAAATAAATAAATATATAAATCTTAAAAAAAAAAAAAGTAAAGGAAGAAAGGAAAATAATTGGGCTATGTATGCACACATAATTTATTATTCCTTTTCCCCAGTGATGGAGGCTTAGGTTTATGTTGACATTAAGATAATAATTAATATTAGTAATGGAAGCAACCCATTAGGAAGGCCAAAGAATAAAGATTAGAAATGATCTTCTAGACTCTTCTGAGGATATTATCTGTATGACACTTAGTTGGTATAGAAACCTAGGGATGCTTATGAGGTAAGGGCTGCCAACCAGCCCCAACTTATTCTTTACTTTTATCTTCCATCTTTTAGCATGAACTATGCCTATGTGGGACATCTGTCTTTGTTTTCAAGTACAAATAAGCAAGCAAACAAAACCCAGTAGCCAGTGGGCATCAGAGAATTGATTAGTAAAACCATAATATCAGCATGTGAACAACATTCAGCATCACATAATGGCCCATATTTCTGTGCATTCACCAAGTATATTGTGATTATATGACTGTGTGAACAATAGTGGGCCATTTCTGTGAGGATATAAAATTAAATCGGACTTCGGATTTTCTGTCTCAGAAGTTGTGACCTAGCAGAGTAGAAGAGTAACTTAAACAATTAAAACAAAAGGTAACACAAACAGTACACACACACATGCAGTGACAGCACAGGAAAAGCAGTGGTTGATTCTGACTTGGGGGATCTTTGAAGACATATTATGAGCCGGGCTAAGAAGGATAACCAGGACAGAAACAGGCAAAGAGGAGACATTTATGCACAAAGTCTAGAGAGGTGGCGAGTCTAAGGGATTCCATAATGGGCCAGATGAGGGGACTTGGAATGTTAATTGGGGAACGTGAAGATTAGTGTTATGCAGTATATGTTTAAGAAAGATAACCTTTAACTTCACTGCATGGGATAGGTAGAAGCAGGGAGAGTTTGGAGACAGAGGGAACAATTGGGAGCCAATAATAAATGATGATGGAGATTTCTCTCTTGGGTGGTGACAAAATCCAATGTAGTATGGAGTTAGTTCTTGAAGCAAGTCAGTGACAACCTGTGAGTTATTAATAGTCATTATGAATTATTAGGTACTGTGTGATGAGGTGGAACTGTTTTATTTTATTTTATTATTTTTTTTGCAGTAAGAGTCCTTAACATGAGATCCAACCTCTTAAAAGATTTTTAACTGTACAGCGCAGTTTTAGGGACAATGTTGTACAGCAGATCATTAGAACTTATTCTTCTTAAACATTTGAGACTTTATGTCTGTTAGTTAGTAACTCCCCTTTCCCCTTCTTACCCTGGCCTCTGGCAACCACGTTTCTTCTTCCTGATTCTACACGTTTGACTATTTCAGGTATCTTACGTAAGTGGAATTATGCAGTGTTTGTCTCTCTGTGACTGGCTTACTTCACTTAGCATACTGTCCTCACAGTCCATCCATGTTGCCATGTATGACAGGATTTCCTTCCTTTTTTAAAGCTAAGTAATATTCCATTGTATGTATATGTGGCATTTTCTTTATCTACTCATCTGTTGATGGATATTTAGGTTGCTTTTATACCTTGACTATTGTGAATAGTGCTACAATGAAGATGAAGTTCTACTATCTCTCTGGGATCCTTAATTCAATTCCTTGGGTAAATATCCAGAGGTAGGATTGCTAGATTATATGTTAGTTCAGTTTTACTTTTTTTGGAAAAATCTCCATACCATTTCCCACAGTGGCTACACCAATTTTGCATTCCCATTAACAGTGGAATTATTTTTAATTGCAGTAGTAATTATTTTAAGTAACTTTATTATCTAGCCTGTAGGACCAGATGTGATTTGAAAGTTGTTATTCCCAAGGGATGTTAGGAAAAGATGCCAAAGAGAGAGACCCTGAAACTCCATCTTACTATTTGTCTTAATATCATTGGATTTGAAAGATTTGTAAAACCAACTGCTACTAGAAAATTATCAAATTAGAAGTCTACATTTTATAAAAGAGTTCAGCCAAAAAATAAGACAAATGAAATAAGAATTCATGATGTGGTGAAAAGTAAACACTTATATTAAGTATAAAATGAAAAAATAGTTGTTTATTTTTCCGTATTAAATTTTATAATTTTCTCTATCAAAGGAAATAATGGAGAAGATCGTATGGAAGAGAGTGCATGCTTTCCTTTTTTCTGTTATAGTGAATTCATTATCATTTAGCAGTACTAACGGTTAGTAGATTATCTGCGTGAAGTGATTTTACTAAAGTGTGATAATGACTTTATAAAAAGGAATTGCTGTACCCATTTACATCTCTAGTTGGTGGAATATGGAAGAGAAAAATACTGTGAAAGCAGGTGTTCTTTATTCTCTTAACTAGTCTCCCAGGAAATAAGTCACACGGAGTTAAAGGACAGCTATATATTGCCCATTGTTTCTTACCTTTGTGAGCAGTGCCTAAGAGGAATAGTTAAAATATGACTTGCATTCTGCAAGCCAATTAGGTTACAGCGAAACAAAAATAGATCTATGTAGCTTCTTTGCCACCTGAAAGCCATTCATTCAAATATCCATTCATTCATTCATTCAGCCCGTCAGTATTTGCAGGGTATTTTCTACTGGTGTGATTTTAGGGTGTAATGATACCTTCTCTTCAATCTCTATATTTAGAATCAAAACAGAAATAAGACACAGTGTTCAAATAGACAGCAATCTGAATATCATCTTTATTACTGCTAAAGCTGTTTAGAAAACAAGGCCCAGCTCTGTAACAAAATATGTTTCTTGTAACTCCTTTCCCTGAGTCGAGTGTATTCACTCACAGCTGCTCCTCTCCTATCTGGATGTACAACTGAGAACAGGTTTCTTTGAAAAGAGAGTTAAGAAGGGCTGAGCCAGGGGGCGCCTGGGTGGCTCAGTGGGTTAAGCCGCTGCCTTCGGTTCAGGTCATGATCTCAGGGTCCTGGGATCAAGTCTTGCATCGGGCTCTCTGCTCAGCAGGGAGTCTGCTTCCTTCTTTCTCTCTCTCTGCCTGCCTCTCAGTGTACTTGTAATTTCTCTCTGTCAAATAAATAAATAAAATCTTTAAAAAAAAAAAGAAGGGCTAAGCCAGTCTTGCTCAATTCCATTTCCCAAAGTCACCAATCATTCCTCTTACTTTTACTTTGTGGACTGGAGTTAAATGACCTTTCCAAAGTCTCTGAAAATTAGCTTCATGGACCAAAGTATGAATTCAGGAAGGAATAAAATCACCCACTATGTGCCAGTCATTGTGTTATGTGCTGGTGATGCTGTCTTGGACAGACAAGGCAGACTTTCTGTCCTTGATGTTGTCTGGTGCTGCCTATAATCTTATTGGAGAAATTAGTCATATACTTGGTTATGGGGCAGTAAATAATAAGTGCCAATTTTTGTTTAGTCTTAACTTGAGAAAGGACAAGTCTTCTACTGCTTGTTCGATTAATGCACAAAGATGATGAAACTTGGGTTTCTAACAAGTGGTAGAGTTCAGGGAGGTAGAAAGAAGGGAGGCAGAGATGAGGGTGAGAACTTGGGCATACCAGAATCTCTATGGCTCTTCAAGGTTTGTTTTTCTGACAAAGTCTCCAGAGGCATCCATAGAGTTGACCTTTAATACACTACAATTAGTCACATTTATAAAACCAAAACCAAAACTAAACAAACAAAAAACAAACCAAAAAGCCAGTGAATCCATATTTTATCAGGAAGTGGGGGGAGAGAAAGCCAAATGGTGAAAGGGGGGAGAGAGGGTCACAATTGCTCTCTCCAACCCAACTGCATTTATATTACCTCCCCCCTTCCACAGAGCACAGTTTTATTCATTCATTCATTCATTCATTCATTCATTTAAATTCAATTAATTAACATATATTACATTATTAGTTTCAGAGGTAGAGGTCAGTGATTCATCAGTCTTATATAATACCCAGTGCTCCTTATGTCACATGCCTTCCGTAATGCCCATCACGCAGCCACCCCATCTCTCCAGCCCTTTCCCCCGCAGCAATCCTCAGTTTGTTTCCTATGATTCAGAGTCTCATGGTTTGTCTCTCTCTGATTGTTTTGTTTTATTTTTTTTTTCTTCCCCTGTGACACTCTGTTTTGTTTCTTAAATTCCACATATGAGATGATAATAGTCCCAGAGTACAGTTTTAAATAGTCCCTAATAGATAAGGCCTGGGCACAGATTGGTATAGATGTGGTCAACATAGAAGAAGTAACTGACCATAGTCTATGAATTTTTTTTCCCTATAGTACTTGCTTTTCTCCAGAATTCTACTCCCTCTATACTTAAAATAATTCCTCACCTGGTTAGATGGAAAATTATACTTACTCTTATCCTGAAATAACTATATAATTTATATATTTACAATATATAGTTGTTTTATTTTTCAAGTCTGTGATCTAGGCATTTGGCAAACCAATGTGACTGACCTTATTGAAATGAGATTTCTAGATAGATGCTTCTTGTTCTGCTGCCCCTGTGCTAAGGTTATTTTCCTCATTACATTTAGGGGATGATGCTTGTTTGGGATGATAAATGATGTTGAATGGAGAAAAGGGATTGATTTACATTCCATTAATAAAAGCAGTATAAATATCTCTTAACTGCTAACCTGAAGATGGGTACCGATACAACCCAAAATTTCTTTGTTATATTTCATCATTTTGTTGTCAGTTTGGTTGAGTCAATATGAGTAAAAGCAACTAACAACAACACATAATTAGTTCTTTGACTTTGAGGCACTTAAATCTAAAATTAGATAGTGAATTAAAAGTTAAGATTTTTTATTGGCTATGATCTTGAGATTTGAAGAATATTCTTATAATTTCATATGCATTTAATTAGTGATGAAGAATTACACTATAATGAAAATGAGGACTCAATTAAAATGAGGCCACTAAGTGGATCCTGTCACACATGGAATTTAATTTTCATGAAGGTTTTACTAAGAAAAGTTTTTAGACTATTAGTCAAAGACCCAGAGGGGAAAAAGTAAAATGAAGAACTTTAAGGACATGTGAAAAGAATTGAGACTGTTCATCCCAGGTCGTCAACAGCAACAACAACAAAATGAGGAAAAATCCAAAGTAGCTATCTGCAAATAATGCTCATATAAGTATTTACATTTTGGAGAATAGTTGTTCTCCATGTGTAATGAGAGCAAACCAGACTAAAATCCTTCATAATTCTACCAAGCAGGGGTCAGAGTAAACTCACTTCAGAATTTATTGCATGCTTCCATTGCTCTACAATGACTGACAAAGAGATAGGCAGCAGCCAGTTAGACTCCAATTTCTACTTGAGTAAGATGGGTAATAATACATGTTTATTCACCTAATTTTGGTGATCAAGAAATAAATAGCTTTCGGTGTACAAAATAACTTTTGATCCCTTTGAGTTCACCTTTCCTTACGCCTTTCACTTGAATCTGCTGTGACAAACTCATGCTTTAACACCTGAGAACGATAAGAGAAATGTAAAATAATTTTTCTTCAAGAGTCATGTGCATAAATTATCTTAAAATTAAATAGAATAAAACGGAATTTTCTTCGCGTACCCGTATATTTTAGAATATACTGGGTAAGGAGAGCTTTCTCATTCTTTGTCTATGTTTGCGAAGTGAGATAAGAAATGAAACAGTTTGTTAAGTAATTCAAGCACCGTCAGCCTCTTTGATGTGAAATGCCTAGTAAATTGAATTTTGAATGATCATGGTATTTGTCTTACTCTGCACAACACGTATTTGTACACTTATGTACAGCACACTCACTATGCTTGTGTGGGTATAACCATCCACTGATCTTTCCCTCTTCGCCCCTTGTCTCCCTCAATGCCACTCAGGTCTCTTTTCCAACATAGTATCTCCGCTTGATGGGACTAAATTAAACACATTATAGAACGGCATTCTTGGTTAAGCATAACAGAAAGGCAACTCAAAACAAGTATTTGCTTATTTTTGAATTCATTCCTTGACAAACTGAAAGCTGAACAATAATGATAAAAATAGTAACAATTTCTGGTATTATGTTATTTTCTTCATATTGACACTCAATATGAAAAAATTGAATAATTGTCTACTCTGGGCAGATCTAACACTCTGTCCACATGAAGTTTGTTTTCCAGGACGTTAAGGCAGGGAGGCAATGACTGCTGTAAAGGAAAAGCAGATAGAGCACGGGGTTGGGGTGGGGGTGGGGAGTTGGAGGAGTTGGGGGGATGGGAGATGGGGGGGTGGGAGGGGGCAATATTTTCATTTTAAATAAGAGGGAGGAGATATGACTCACCAAGAAGATGGATGACATTTGAGCAGACTTGAAGGCATCTTCTTCTTCCTTTAAAAAAAAAAAAAAAGATTTATTTATTTATTTGAGAGAGAGCAAGCAAGCACAAGTGGGAGGGGCAGATATGGAGGGAGAGAGAATCTCCAACAGACTGTGCTAAGCACAAAGTCTGACACAGGGCTTGATCTCACCACCCTGAGATCAAGACCACAGCCAAAACCAAGAGCCAGATGCTTAACCAACTGAGCCACAGAGGCATCCCTTGAAAAAACCTTTAAATTTGGGGCTTTAAATTCAAAATTTGACATGAATTCTTTCATAAAATTTTAATTTTTATTATTTAAAGCATAGATGGAAAAGAAAGGGTGAATTCTTTTATTAAAGAAAAATCTCCCAAAGGAAAGGATATTTTATTTATCATGTTATCTCCAGGTGCTTCAGTGATATTCTTCTGGAGGTTTCTTCCTTACCATTCAGTCACATATCTAGACCTTTTGCTAAATGGAGGGTCTGGGGACATTTGTCCATGTATTTCCAGAGCCTGGTGTGGGATTTGGCACATGGTAGGAACTCAATGAGTTTTGACCTGAATGTGAAAGCAGTCTTCTTGACACATATATTTTTATTAAACACATAGGGACCATGTCATGATAGAGGTCCTTTACTTAGTAGAATTCATATTTATATATCCTTTGGTTACTTTTCCTGACATTATATGAATGTACAGGCTTCTCTTCCTTAAGGTTTCCTTTGTACTTTCAGCATTCAAAGTATTAAAGGGCTCTGTCAGTAGGCACTTAAATTATCCTTTAATGGTACAATCTAATTCCTAGGCTACGGACCTCTTTCTCTCAGGGCGAGGCTACTAAAATATCTTACAATAGTCACAAGGTGATTTCTTTTGGACTCATTGGAATGAAATAGCATTTGGGGAACTATTAGCTAGAAGAGGGGATACCAAATAATAGCCCTTTGTTCAGAGTTCCTCTATCAATTCATAGATAAGTCAATTGGCACTCATCATTTTAAACTCATCAGAGGCCTATGTAGTTAAGTGGAATATAAAGGGTACCATAGGCTATAAACAGAAGCCTTGGAAGAATATAATGTGTAGTGGGAAAGAGGATCGGAAGATCTATAAAAGCTGCCAAAAAGAACAAAAAATATAATTAAAGGATCAAAAAGACATATTGAACACAATCTCAGGGACTATTTCAGGCAACAGTAAATGTCTCCTCAAGTATATCTTTAAGAGACTGAAAGTAAAGTAGAAATCTAGTCCCATGGAGAGAGAAAGAAAAATGCCAAATAGAATTGTGGGAACAGGCTAACAAGAATTGGATTTGCTTATGTTAATTTTTACCTTTCTTTAAAATAATTAGATGGTGTCTAACCCAGAGATCAGACAATTTGAAATTCTTAGATGGGAAAAGGGGAAAAAAGTGAAAAAGTAAATAGATGATATTTTAGGCAGGGATGGCTTCGAGTAGGATAGATAAACTGATGGATAGAAAACAGCTGAAGTTTGTAGTTTGTAGCCGTTTTGCCAACTAAGTCCAGTTGTTTTAGGTTCTATCAAAGTTACGTATTATTTAGGAAGATGTTTTCTTTCCTCCTTCCATTTTGTGAAAGCATGTAGGTTACACATGACTTCCTCAAGAACAGAAAATAATACTTTGAGGAGAAAATACTTTTTTGACAGTGAATTTTCATTACTTGGACCAAAGAATTTCACCTAGTGAAACATGTCAGAGCTACCTAGGGAAATTTCCCATTAAAAATATCCCTACTGAGAACCATCACCATAGACATTTGATTAGCTTTTAACAATCTTCAACAATACACTGAACATTATCACTCTTACTTCCTAAAATCATCAACCCCTGTCTTCAATCGTAAATAAACAATAGTTGGTAAATTAAAATAAAATGCAAAATAAGAAAATCATGCTATGAGAAGATGGGACATGCAAAGTTGATTTCCTATATACAGAAGTAGAACTCAGAACTTGACATCACTCATACTACATTAATCACCTGTGGTTTCCTTTGTGCCAAGTAATTCTAAAAGCTTTTTTTTTTTTTTAAATCTAAGTTTAGTTAACATACACTGTATTATTAGTTTTAAGGGCAAAATTTAGTAATTCATCAGTTGCACATAACACCAAATACTCATTCTATCAATTGCCTTCCTTAATGCCCATCACCCAGCTTTGCCATCCCCACCCCTCCCCCCTCCAGCAACCCTCAGTTTGTTCCCTATAGGTAAGAGTCTCTTATGGTTTGTCTCCCTCTGTTTTCATCTTATTTTATTTTTTCCTTCCTTCCCTTATGTTCATCTGTTTTGTTTCTTAAATTCTAAAAGCTGTTTTTGTTTAGTTGCTAAGAGGATAAACCATAACTATTCAAAGATAAAGTACCAAGCTTGAGATCTCGAACACTAGTTCCAAGGCTATACATGAAACAAAACTGTCTCAAAGATTATTTGATAAGCCAAGTAAAGGACAAAATTCTTTTGGCTAACTCTGCCACACATACGGACTTGCACACAGAAACACGTATGTGTGCAGTCCAGCACTTTAATCTTTCTCAGAAATATAAATTTGAAATCCATGCATTGTGTCTCCAGTTGCAAAAAAACAGAACTTTCCTGTTGAAATAAGTATCTTAAACATATCAATTTTATTAGGAAATACTTAATTATTTTGTGTGTAAATATAAGTTCATGTGTATGCATACCCTCACATAAACAATATTTAGGCACAGATTATATTGGTTTAAAGATGATCAAACACTACTGTATACATTAATGAGCAGTTATTCAAATGCCAAAAGATTTGTGTGCTTTGTACCTAAAAGAGGCATTGCATTTCTACAGAGAAGACTACTATAGAAAAATAATCAAGTTTTTCCACTTTAACACCTGAAAAGCTGAGTACATGTTGCAGATCTAAAGGAGTGTAGTAACCAAGGTCTAGAAATCACTTCCCAAGCTTCTGCTGTATATTAAGTTTGGTGTGTGTGTGTGTGTGTGTGTGTGTGTGTGTGTGTATGTGTATGTGTGGTGGGAGTGGGGGTGAACGGCAGGGTACGAAAGGATTAGGCACCATGAGAGCAGTCCTAAAAATGTGAGCGAAAGAAAGTAGAGAATTCCTATGCTTCTCTCTTTTTTTTTTTTTTAAATTTTTTCAATTTATTTATTTTCAGAAAAACAGTATTCATTATTTTTTCACCACACCCCGTGCTCCATGCAATCCGTGCCCTCTATAATACCCACCACCTGGTACCCCAACCTCCCACACCCCCGCCCCTTCAAAACCCTCAGATTGTTTTTCAGAGTCCATAGTCTCTCATGGTTCATCTCCCCTTCCAATTTCCCCCAACACCCTTCTCCTCTCTAACTCCCCTTGTCCTCCATGCTATTTGTTATGCTCCACAAATAAGTGAAACCATATGATAATTGACTCTCTCTGCTTGACTTATTTCACTCAGCATAATCTCTTCCAGTCCTGTTGCTGGAAAAGCTGCAAAAGTTGGGTATTCATCCTTTCTGATGGAGGCATAATACTCCATAGTGTATATGGACCACATCTTTCTTATCCATTCGTCCGTTGAAGGGCATCTTGGTTCTTCTTTAAGAGCTGCACTTAATCTTTGCAGAAAGAACAGCACGCTGATTTCCCTTACTCCAACAATTTTAGCTTATGGCGGAATGTATTTCATATCCCTACCAATTCGTCCTAATCCCTGAATATTTCAAAGGAAATTTCAGATATCATAAATATCATGGTATTTTATCCTTAAGTATTTAAATATACATCTTTTTAAAAAAAGACTCTTAAATATAAGCACAATGGTATCTTCAATCTTAAAAATACTATGCCAAAAATTAATAAAGTTTCCTCAATTCTTGCAGAGATGTTTTTCTTTATATTTATTCTAAAGATCACGTTCCACTTATTTTGCCCTGTGGTTTCTTACTGAGTCTATATTTTGCCTCCCAAAGTATACTTTAACACATTTCTCTCTTCCCTAACTTCTATGGAAATGAAATTTGACATAAATTGTTTCAACAATAGCATTTAGAGTATTTTGGAAGAGTGGCTGATGCCTGCTTCATAGATAAGTTTCTCTCATTGTCCCTCTTCTTAGCCAAGGATTGTATAGAAGCTGTTCAAAGATTAGTATGGCGAAGTGATCAAATTCAGAATGCCTTATATTCTAAAGAGAGAACCAGACATGGATATAAATAACTCTACTAAAAAATATAATATGATCTATATTTAGATATTTCATACTGCTTGCTTTTGTATCAGTATTAATTGAGTGATAAAGTTTTGATTTCTTTATGATCATAAAGCTGGTGTAGAGGGAGGGCCCTTGAGACAACTCCATCAAGCATAAGAACTCCCCCCCCCCCAAAAAAAAAAGAAAGAAAGAAAGAAAAGAAAAGAAAGAAAGAAACACAAGAGCTCTCTGGAACACTCTGGGGGATTTGATGGATAATCTTTAAGATTCCTTCTAGCTCTAAATCCAGAGTGATGATGAGCTGTATGGTACGATACACAAAGTTTTTGCAAACTCATGAGTTCCCTTAAAGCTATCCTTGAGCAAAGCTATGGAATATTAAGGAGAAAAAGATAGACACACAGCATTTCAGCTCAACTGAAGCATTTCTGGATTGTCGATAATTCTACAAGTAGACTTAGAATAGACAATGTATCAACATGCTTCAGTTCCTCTTGCAAGCGAAACAAAATAAAACACCTGCCAGGGACAAGAGCTATACATCTGAAGAAAAGTGACAAGGAGCAGGAGAGAAACTCCAAATGTAGGCAGTATGGTTTCATCACATATGCTGGACGTTTATTTAATGAGTGTGTGAGTTTGTGTATTGTACCTTTGGATATTTTTCAATGCGTTTTGCCTCGTATTTTGTATTCCGCTCAGATTCATGTGTCTGTTTCTTTAGGCACAGACAGCACACATTGTCCTGGAAGATGGAACTAAGATGAAAGGCTACTCCTTCGGCCATCCATCCTCTGTCGCTGGTGAAGTGGTTTTTAACACGGGCCTGGGAGGGTGAGTAATGCTCGGGCACCAAGGTTTTCTTCTTCCTCTATGTAGAGGACTAACTAGATGATCTTAGTCATGGTGGAAAACTGAAATCATCCCATCATAGTAAGACTACACATGATCTTGCCGTTGCCCTGTGCTCGAAGTCGTCTCTTCCAGCATAGATAACAAACTCCTCCCTGCCGTGGTAAATGAAAGAGAACATGGACACTGGTTTTCCCCTTAAAAATAAAGCATAAAATTAATTCTAGAAACCTAGAGCCCAAGGACACAAGTCATAGGAGATTACTTAAATGGCTTCTGTCGGAGAAGGTATGGATATGATTAAGGTAGAAATTGAAGTAAGGAAGGGATGGATAGCACAGTCCAGTGCCATTGCTTTAGTGAAGTTAAGAATCAGCCTTGCAGATCTGATATGAAGTACCATAAGGAGCTGAGAAAGTTCTTAGGTATTCTGTGTAATTTCACACGCTGGTAAGAAAGGTGAAATAACAGATCCGTTTATTGTCTTAAAGTAATCAAAGGGAGAGCAGGTTCATTGATCTGATGGTTCCAAAATTTATCAATTGAGACCCAAGTCAGTATTTAAGATCTGCTAATAGGTGTGCAGCAAAAAGATCAGAGATGCTGCAGAAATCACCTAGCTGTCCTTATTGACCAACAAATGGTTGTTCTCTGGGAACAAGGAGGCTGAAGTTCTGGTCTAATTTTCAATGCTAACAGGTTATGCGATATTGAGAAAATCACTTAACCTTTCTGAATCCTAGTTTCCACATATAAAATGAGGGACCTGGATTAGACAGTAATTTATAGCGGGGATTAAAAAAAAGACTAATCTATGAGTCCTTTAAAAAAATATGACTGGATGGTTTCAAGAGGTTTCCCTTAGAGAGTCAATGAACTAAACTTCTTTGGAGTATTTGACAAATTCTTTTAGGAAAATTCCGTTAACCTTATAAAGACAGAGATGTTGGGTTAACTGATATGGAAGTTATTAACTGACGAAACTTTCTTTATATTATTAACATACATTTTTCTCTAAACTCTTGGCTCTGTCTGAAATGAAGAATATTAGGTGGGTTTTAAAATAGTTCCACTGGTGAGAACATTAAATTACAGTGTATGAAAGCTGTTTGCAAAGTTTTGCTTCACCAGGCAATTATTTAAGCTTTCCGACAGCACTAATTACTAGCTGTGTTAATATACCTGCCAACAAACAACTGTTTAATATAGATCAGAATGATGGAGGGCACTGGAGTTTTCTTCTCTGTGATAGATTATGGGTAATAAATCTTGTCACATCACAAAAGTCAAACAGGACCTGATGGATTAATTTGCTTCTAACACTGCAGTTCTCTAGGACAAGCTGTATTTATTCACTTGCAGCGAGAGTATTGTAAGCATATGTTTAAAAGGGAATGGTCAGTTCTTTTATGGAGAGAAAGAAGAAAGGGAAGTAAAATTAAATTAATTAAAGATGTTTTTGATGTAGGAAAAGGCATTCATTAATAAGATTAGTCCACAGAGCCTATTTTCCATTGAGAATTGTTGCTTTCATTCATTGTGTGTCTCGCTCAGTAAGGTGGCTGATAATTAAAGGGGTTATTTTGTTTTTCATCTTCAAGAAATGCATTTATATTGTGTGTAAGCCTTGGTTAAAAAATTATCAGTTCCTGACAGGTGAGAGGCATCTGAGAAATTAGCTGATGGAGGTGTAGATAAATATTACAGCACTCTAGTCTCCTCAGGGGTTGGAGAGCTGAAAGACTAAGTGTTTTGTTGACAAAAGTAGTTCTGGGAGGACTTTGTCTTGGATGGGGTTGAAGAATTTATGTTGACTATTGCCCGAGTTCAACTTTATTGGTTTCAAGGTTGTTGATTCTGTCCCCCTCAGCACCTAAATTCATTACCAGTAGTAATCCACAAGAAAGATTTGGTTTAACTCTTTCTGCAGAAAGTGAAAATGTGAGCGTGGGTCAGAGGGCAAGCGGGTCGGTGGGGTGGGTAGGGTCGGGGGAAGCCTCACTTACACTGTATTCCAGGGCATGGAATAGCTACAGATAACTCCTGGTATTTACTGGAATAATGTTTCTTACTATTCAGAATGAGAGTGATATATATGCATATATATTAATATATATATATAGATCATAAAATTGAGAATACGTTCTTAACTTTAAAATGAAGATCTAATGCATTTCTGCCTAATTCTATGCCAGTACTTTAAAATAGTTATTCTGAATCTTTTGATTTAGAAGTCAGAAGTGGTTCAGGGCAATTTTTGTGGGACTGATTTTCTTTTCTAAGTTGATAACTCTCAAACTTGTATAATTCTTTCTAAAACTGTTTTGAAAAACAACTATATTGAGTAATTCTCTCAGGGAATATATGTATTCTTATTTTTCCCTTTCTCCAGAGTTTAAAATAAAAACCGACAGCCTTTATATTTTTGGGCAATTCTGCCAGAGAAATTAACTCAGTCATTTTAAATGTTGAACGAATTTTAATAAACATAGACACCCATGCAGTCACCAGCGATGTAATCAGGATAGTCTTCAAGGTTCCTGAAAACTATTTTTAAAAAAACTTAAAGATTTTTGACAATTAATATTTTGGTGAAACTGGCAGCCCTTAATAGTAAATACCAGTTTGGATTTGTGTCTGGAAGGCAAGGGGAAACTTCAGGATACCTGAAAACTTTAACTAGGACAATCTTATAGAAATTCCTTCATTCCCTATGAAGGAATTTCTCAAGGAATTAAAAAGTTTAAGAAGTTTAGGGATTGAAGATTATATAAGAATATGTCTTAGTACTTACGAGTCAGTTTAGGTTAAAAGCAGAATCAGACCCATAAATACAGAGAACAAGCTGATGGTTGCCAAAGGGAAGGGGGAGGGGGAGGATGGGCTAGTGGGGGCAGGGGAGTGGGAAGTACAGCCTTCCGGTTATGGAATGAATAAGTCACAGGAATAAAGAGCACCACAAAGGAAATACAGTGATGCTGAATTATAATAGTCTTGTGTCATGGCAGCTGGGAGCTATGCTTGTGGAGAACAGATCATAACATATAGAGAAATTGAATCACTATGTTGTAAACCTAAAACTAATGTAACATTGTTTGTAAGCTATACTCACATGAAAAAAAAATTTTTTTAAAGGTCAGTTTGTCTTTTCATAGAGTCATATGATGCGATACATTTTTATATCTGATCATAAAATTTCTTTAGATTTGCTAAAATCTAGATGCAGCCTTATAGGTTTTTAAATTAACGTTCTCTCATTTCCGAGGATTCAGTAGTTAAGAGTGTGTCTGTAGATTGTAGTTTTGTAGTTACAGACATCTTTTTTGTTGTTGTTGGTAATTTTTTGGCTTCTTTACTCAGGTACCCGGAAGCTATTACTGACCCTGCCTACAAGGGACAGATTCTCACCATGGCCAATCCCATTATTGGGAATGGTGGAGCCCCTGACACTGCCGCAGTGGATGGCTTGGGACTTAGCAAGTATTTGGAGTCTGATGGAATTAAGGTAGTGCCAGTGATGACTATTTAAAAGGTCTCAATTTGGGGCACCTAGCTGACTCAGTCTCGAGAGCATGAGACCCTTGATCTCAGGGTTGTGAGTTTGAGCCCCACCCTGGGCACAAAACCTACTTTAAAAAAAAAAAAAAGAAGTAAAAAGTCTCAGTTGGGGGGGGGGATAGTTGATTTATTTTTAAGAATACAGGATGAGTAAAGTTTCTCCTCAATACTATAGGACAACCCATTAAATTCGTGCTCTCAACCTTATTCCTGTGTATTATGGGAATGATTTTTAACATGACATAATTTTGAATTTCATTTTTCATGGCACTTTGCATTTATTCTTAATGCCTTGGATGAAATTTGGTTTAATTTGGAAAGATGTTGTTATAAGTCTAAATGACAAGTATGCTACAAGAAATGGTGATGAATTACCTTTTAAAAGGTCTTTGGTAATCAACTCTGTATCAAGTATTTGCCTTTTAATCTTATCCTATTTAGGGGCTGAATAAAAGATAGCTTATATGCCAGTCTAAAAGTAAACACATTTTTTCCTAATCAAAATAAATTTGGATAGTATTAAGAATGTGGACCATATAAACAATTAAAAAATGTATAATCCAAATTCATCACTCTATTTTTTTCCCCACTGTATTTTTGAATGACTTGGACCGATCATTTAGCTTAATTCTATGTCTCACAATTTCCCCCATATATTCAGTCTCCTTTAAATGTAGATCGAAAATTATGTTTAATGTACGGGAAGATAATGTAATCTAATTATTAATTAGATTATTGGTAAATATCATGGAGAAAAAGCACCAGGGTGCTGACATGGGGGACCTAGTTTAGTCACAGGATTTGGCAAATGAGGTAAGACTATTCCTCGACATGGTAATTAAGGTGACAATGATGTTTTTTAAGAGAAAATTATTGATCATCTTTTTTCTTCAAGTCTCCAGAATTTTAAGCCTTGAATCAGTGGATATAATAAAGCTTTTTAAAATTTTATTAACTTTTTTCAGTGTTCCAAAATTCATTTTTTTATGCACCACACCCAGGGCTCCATGCAATATGTGCCCTCCTTAATACCCACCACCAGGCTCACCCGAAACCCCATCTCCTCCCCTCCAAAACCCTCAGTTTGTTTCTCAGAACATGGTTTGTCTCCCACTCGGATTTCCCCCACTCATTTCTCCTCTCCAGCTCTCAAGCTTTTTTTTTAAAAAAAATTGCAAATGGACTCGTAAAACAAGTCATAAGAGTTGGATAATATTTTCTGCTCACCCCAACTCCCTGTCTTTCTAGGTTGCAGGTTTGCTGGTGCTGAATTACAGCAATGACTACCACCACTGGCTGGCTACCAAGAGTCTCGGGCAGTGGCTGCAGGAAGAAAAGGTGAGAAAAAGGCTGACCTGTCTGGACCAATTCTCTTCTGTAATACTGAGGGCCACACATTTTTAGTTTAATCCACTAGGTGGCACTCACACAGGCTGGGTAGCATTTCTCTTTAGGGAAAGAGCCTAGAGAACATTTTAGATTTTTTTATTTTCTTGAACCTCTTAATTTTCCCATCCCTTATACCCACGATTGTGATATGTAACCTGAGTCGTGGGTTCTCGGATCAGCTTTACCGTTAACTAGCTGTGTGATTATGTGCAGATCAAGTAATCATACCATATTTTCCAAATCGTGAACTCTTATGAGGATAAACAGATTGCTATTAAGTTTCTTTTGGCTTAAACATTACGACTCGATGACATATAATTAGATATAACCTATTTGAAGTGGTAATTGAAAAGTGTTATAAACCTTATCATATACTTTCCTTAGTTTAAGTATTATTGTTCTAATCAAATAAGAGGATTCTCCTGGTTTGAATGTCAGACGTACTTAAAGTTAAGGGACCTGCTATATTTGGCTTCATCTCTAGTGTTGCCGTAGCTGTTTTCTGTTGCTTTGGAGCCTCTAACTGACAGAATATTATTCTAAGAAAGCTCTGCCACACCAATGAGCGTTGACCTACTGAGGCTATATGGTTGCTTCTTTCTGAAAATCAAGGAATCTTGATTTTGACTTCCTGGGTTTCATTTTTTTCCTAAATTTTAAAGGGGAGAACAAGGCATCTATTTCACCACCTGAATCATTACTATTTCATTCTCAACCATTATCCAAATTTACCTCCATTACCTAGACAGCTAATTTTTGTAATGGTCATTTAGGACACCCTCCTTTTAATGTTTCCTTTGTGTCACTAGGCAACTGATATTACAGCTGCTCTGTGTCAGAACTAACGGTTTGAGTATAAACTTCATCCATGACTTGTTAGTTTGTTTTTAAAATGTTCTTTGAATCATCTTTCATGATCACAGACATATAGACTAGAAGACGGTCTAAGATAGGGACATCTGGGTGGCTCAGTTGGTTAAGCATCTGCCTTGGGTTCAGGTCATAACCCCAGGGTTCTGGGATTGATCCCATATCAGACTCCCTGCCCCGCAGAAGGTCTCCTTCTCCCTCTGCCTCTCCTGCCCACCATTCTCTTAATCTCTCTCTCAAATAAATACATAAAATCTTTAAAAGAAAAAAAAAAAGGTCTAAGATAGTAACCAGTTCATCTCCTTCTGTGTATAGGTGAATAAAAACTCCTTGCTCAAACATCACTCAGACGAATGGTAGAAGAAAAGAAATTAGAACCTATTTTGCTGTTTCCTAACTCACTGTCCCTTTATTTTACCACATCTGTCTCTATCCAAACTACTCAAAAAAAAAAAAAGAAAAGAAAACAAATGGTTATATTGCCTGATTTCCTAATCAGGTGGGAAATCTTATTAGAGTCTGACTACTTAATAAGCATCCTCAGAGGGGAGCCTGGGTGGCTCAGTGGGTTAAATCCTCTGCCTTTGGCTCGGGTCATGATCCCAGGATCCTGGGATCAAGCACAGCATCAGGCTCTCTGTTCGGCTGGGAGCCTGCTTCTCCCTCTCTCTCTCTGCCTGCCTCTCTGCCTACTTGTGATCTCTGTCAAATAAACAAATAAATAACATCTTTAAAAAAAAAATAAGCATCCTCAGAAAAACGTGTTGAGTGTCTAGTAGGTAGCCAGAGCTTTTGGCTCCAAATGTGGATTTTCATAGTCTTTACATATCATTGCTTAGGAAATTCACAAATTCCATTATTTATATATATAAATGCATGTTATATATATAAATATGTAACATTGCCTATTTACTATCCTGTGTAAAAAGAAACAATACTGTAGCAAAAGATTGATGTTCAGAATTTCTCATTTTTTATTCTGAGGAAGGACCTGGGTATTAAGAGTCCTGTTCCCAAGTGGAACAGCAATTTACCGTGTTCTGACAACACAGTCACCCTGGGTCAGAGAAAAGAAGGAGGAGGGAAATTATTTACTGCTCAAGAAGATAGATGATGAACAAAATAAAAAAGAAGATAGATGATCTCAGTTTATAACTTGAAAACAATATGCTGGATCTAATTTCCTCCAATTTCACTGTCACTACAAATTCTATTTCTTATAGGTCCCTGCAATTTATGGAGTGGATACAAGAATGCTGACCAAAATAATTCGGGATAAGGTATGATCATCATCTTTAGCCAACTCTATGTTTCTCTCTCTCTCTCTTTCCTTCTCTCTATCTCTCCCTGTTTACATATATATGGTTTATCTACTATATGCTCTATAAATGAAAAAATATATATTCTATTTTTTCTCAGTGCTTGAGGAACCCAACAATATGTGAAAGAACAAATCTGACCAATTTCTTGTCATTTGGGCCTCTGTCATCTTGTTTTACTATCTCGGATGTCATTTTCAAAACTGAATACTTGAGTGGGATGTTTGTTGCTGGATGGACAGCAGATTATTGAGTGCCCACTGTGTATTCACTATGCCAGAGAGTCGAGGCCTAAGTCAGCCCACGTGACAGGGGTAGTGAGCCCAGTGGAGAAGGTAATCAGGTGCATAACAACTTTGCCTCAATTCAATACTGACCTGCTGAAAGAAGCAAACCAGGAAGTGTGCAGCATTAGTGCTATTATTTGTTTAGTCTTCTTGGAGGGGTTATCTGTGAAATTAATGAGTTATATTTCATGGGTGTGTCTAATGAGCCCTGCATACGCTACCTCAATTGTATAGTCTTTCTTGAGACTGTACCAATGACCGAGGTGATGAAAGATAAGTGTATCTTTTGCTTGCATATCTGATTGCTGAACAGTCCGACCCCTCCTTTTGAGACTATCTCATTACCATCTGCTTGCTTCATCGGTTGTAAGAGGAGGGTACTAATTTTTCTTTTTTTCTTACATAAAACCTTCATATCCCAGAGCAGAAAGAAACTTTACCTCACCAATTTTAACTAAATTCCCCAAATGTTGTTAAAGTTTTTCACTGAATCATATTACCTAAAAAAAAGGATGGGGTACCTGGGTGGCTCAGTTGGTTGGTTAAGCGTGTGCCTTCGGTCATGACCTTGGGCCCTGTGTGGGGTGGGGGGGGGGTCCCTGCTCAGCAGGAAGTCTGCTTCTCCTCCCTCTGCATTCCCCACCATGGTCTCTCACTCTGTTTCTCACATAAATAAAATCTTTAAAGAAACAAAAAGGAAAAAAGAAATGATACAATTTCAAAGTGAAATAGACTCTTCAAGAAAATATGTGGTTTCCTTGTTAGAATGTATATTGAGATAGGATCTCTGTAAGCAGAAAGAATGGCTTTCTGAAAACGGCTTTTTGAAAGTGAGGCACGGCCACACACCCATGACCAGAAGGAAGACAATGAGAGTTGACACAGTCCTTCCACTCTACTTCTGATTTTACTTCCTCCTCCGTACTTTTCCCGAGAATAGATGTTAATGAGAATGACCTACTGGCGCTTTCTACCCTCACTCATTCTCACGTGACTAATTCTTTCCTTAAGGAATATATTTCAGAAGGAAACAAAGGCTTCTTCCCTTTCCTCCAATGCAGTGATTTCCTTGGAGAGAGGCAAATCAATGAATTATCTTGATTCCCCTCCTCCAATAAAGTCCTGATTTGTAATATGCTATTTTGTAAATAGATAAAGCTAGACTTCCTAACAAATAAGTAAATCTCAAGACATAGCTAATAATAAGAAAACATTTGCCATGTTCAGGCTAGCAAGGCTAATCTGTGAAAACTTCACGGAGGTCTGAACGTTCTTTAAAGTGCAGGGCCTTAGGGACACCAGGACACGAACAACCGAAAACAGTGAACATTTTCAATGCTACTTTCAAAAGTTGTGATTTACATAGCACTTTATATCATTTTGTAAATGAATTTAACTATCATCATATAATTAATACTTCTTTTCAATTTTCTTCTGTTTTTAGATTTCTTATTTTCTTCTCAAAAGATTGTTTTGTCCACGTCGCTGCTGAACTATCTTTAGGTCATGTGCACTAAGGGAATAGGTACCCTAAATGCTCTAATTTGCAGCAGCTTGAAACTTGGAGAACCGAATTCTGATGCCTTTAGAATTTGCTTACTCCAAGGGCCAGTCTCAGACCTTTAAAAAAAAAAAAATGAATTGTACATTCCACAGTGTTTCTCAAAATGGACTGTACAAATTACTTCATCTTTCCAGTTTGAGAAGATGAGGAACTTCTGCTGATGGTTTTAAGTAATTATAAAGACATTTAGATCTTGGAGCAGCCGTTTAAGTCCCTGTGAATGGATCCTGTCAGCACCTTGCCTGGTACTCCCTTTGAACTGTCTAATTTTTTTCTTTGATAGGGTACCATGCTTGGGAAGATTGAATTTGAAGGTCAGCCTGTGGATTTCGTGGATCCAAATAAGCAGAATTTGATCGCTGAGGTTTCAACCAAGGTGAGAGATTTCCCTTCACATTTTCTAGTTTTATTTCTTATAATATCAAAATCTTCACGTAGGCCGAGGTCTTCATCCTGAAGCACCAGACTTGAGGGAAAAAAGATCTCATAGCTGCTAAAATATATATTACAAATCAGTGCATTTAAACTTAGTAAATTTTACCTGCTGCAATCCAGCATCAATCAGAATGACCGTGGAGAATAACATTTCATGAAGAATTCCAGCTGTGAGAACTTCCGGGCACCAGGGCCTTTCCTTGAGAAAATGTTATGAAAAGGCTGAAAATCGCCAGACTAAGAGCATGTCAGTTTCAGAGAAAACACATGTTGATATTATCTGGTATTCCCGTTCCTACGCCTAGTCACATGGAAACGGGGACCAGAACGATGGGTCCCTGCCGATCAGTACTGACCGTGGTGCTGATGCTGGATGCAAACATGATTCACAGGATGCCGAAACCTGAGAAATAGGAGTTGTTAAAGACAGCGAATTTTAAATTAGATATGTAATTGCTTATATATTTGGAATTTGATCATGCCATATGCAATATTCCCTGGTTTTTAACTGTAAAATTTGCCCATACTATTTTTCCTGTAGTTATTTCTATATGTTCCCTTGTGAAGTGATTTCATTTGAAACAGTATGAAAAAGGGCTATTTTTCCTTTTAGTATTGAGAACTACCTTGAGGATCTAGTGCAGCATTTTCCACATGTGAGGAACACTGACCTAGAGAAAGTCACCTTAAAAAGAATTCTGTGGTAATAAGGTTAAAACCAGTGCATAATACATTTCTTCTCTTCAAGAGTCATAATGTAAATTCACATATTCACGTGTCTGTGAGGTCTTCCTTAAAACTGCTGTCATTCTGTATGGAGAGTATATAATGTATTTGTGTACAGACCAGCAAAAAGGAGCCTGTCTGTATTTTTATCTATGTCAGATCAAGAGAGAGATCGCAATGGTGAAAACTGACCCCATTTCTTAATGCTAGCAGAATTGAATAATTACATTGCAGCTGTGCTAAAATGCATATTTTTATCAGATTATATATATTCTGTGTGTTTTGTTTTGATATGGTTGATAGCTTAATTCATTGTCTTGTAATTGCAATTTGATGTAGCTACAACTAGATGGTAATAGTGCCTTATGTTGTAGGAGAAGCCTAAGGTTAAAAATAAATCCACACTTTTTCAAATTATCCGATGAGAGAGATTATCTCTAGCATTTATGGATCAGCTCAGAAATAATTTCCCCAGATCATGGAAAGAATTGAGCACTTTTTCTCTAGAATAGTTAGCAGGGAAAAAAAATCGTGACAAACTTTATAGATATTTTTTTCAAGTACGGTCTAAGGATTATGATTTCCCATCCTTTAGAATTTGTGGAGAGTGGAGAGCTGATGTTTCAGTTAAAGTAAAATGCTCTTTCAAATATCCAGGTTGCAACTTTCATCTAAAATCTTTTGGAAACATTGAAATCACCCTAAATTCAGAATATGCTAGGTAATTCTCGAAGCTGTAATCAGTGTGGGCACCCAGCCCTCTAGGCTTTCTCTCCGTTTCTATTATTTCTCCTTTTATGACTTTGGGGGAACTGCTTCTTGGGTAAATGCCTGTGAAAATGGATCTGACTCCAAGCAGTGCTTTAGCTGTAGGTAATGATTATGATATGCTCAGGGATCCTTTTATGGAGTCTACCATTTAAATGCAAATGATCGCATGGTAACCTAAAGAGAGCAGTGGTCTACACTAGCTTAGCAATCCTCTGACTCTCATACTGATTTTACCCATTAGCCCCACTACAGAAGCCTAATGCACAACAGCTCTGCCCCATCCAAACTTTATTGCAAGTTGAGGAACAAATGGTATTTAAAGCATGATGTATCTATTACCACATCTGTCTAGTACTGAATCACCCAGTAACACTTGAAAATTCCATTGCCACTGGTTGTTAATGTGGCAAAACATGGGAGAGATTATTGTCAATTATGGAAGTGACCAATTTCTTAGGGATCATTGTTATTACTATAATCAACATTTTATATAAAACAGCAAAGTACACTTTCCCTCATAAAAACGATACAGTTTGTGGCACTCTCTGTGCCTGATAAATTGACTGTTAACTGCCAGTCATTCCCTAGTAGTTAGCAATCAGTCTGTTACCAATATAAGTGCAAAGTGTCCCCAGATGTGTTTACGATATTGCTGTGTTGTTCATGGCTTGTACTTCCCTCTCACGCTCTGCTTGTCAAAATTGCAGGATGTCAAAGTATATGGCAAAGGAAACCCCACGAAAGTGGTAGCCGTTGACTGTGGGATTAAAAACAATGTAATTCGCCTACTAGTAAAGGTAAGTGATGTGTTCCATCTCAAGGGTGAGGATTTGTAATATTGATCTTTAGTGTTAAACTGATTTCCTTCCTCTGTTTCAGAGAAAACTTGGGCATTCCCCTTGGAACATCAGGGGATCTGCTCTCTTCTTGTTGTCTTTGATCTATAAAATAACACTTGTATCCCTGTTAAAATTAGTGATATAGACTATGTTTTAAAAAAATCTTTAGGGGCCACCAATACAGAGAAGAATGATGATGGTTCTTACCATGGATTAACTGACATTCTGAGACATGCCATGTTTACTTTCTTCGGGTTTAGAAATGACCAAAAATTTGGAGTCAGTTGGAGAACTCCTCCATTGGACTACATTCCTCATGTGCCAAATGTTTGCAGGGATCATGCCCTAATATAGTACAAACTTTCACATTCCAAATCATGATTTCAAATTCTTGTCAATTTATTAACACAAATTTGCATTTGACTCTTCAGTAGCAGATGCTGTCGATGGCCTCTCTGTATCTTCTTCTCATTTTACCATTATAAGGCATTTTGTCCATCCAATGTCTGCACTTCATTGCTTGAGGGCTCTTTCTTGATGTTTGGAACCTGCTGGTAGGCAGGAAATAACACAGAATTAATGATCCTTGGAGCAGTGCCATTCAATGACTAGAGAAGACCAGTGTATAAATATCCCAATTCCTTTGCCCTGTCAATGAGCTATCTTGAGAATGAGTAGTCTACACTGGCTCTCAGAGTTCCCTAGTGGGCTGAAACTCCAGTTGTCCATAGTGCTTGGTAATGCATACTTTATTGGGGTGCCTCACAGTGTCAATTTCCAGTGTTTCTTCTTAGAAACCTTTCCAGATAGGCTTCTTTCCCTCAAATCCTTGTCCCAGGAGATGCTTCTAGGGAAACGATCAAAGATATTTTCCTGTCCACTTCTATATATAAAAGTTCTAATTATTCTATCAGAGTATAGATACTACAGATAGTGTGAGAAAACTCTAGGAAAGAAGACTGATGAAAATTTGGTCAGATTAAAAAAAAATTGAAAAATGTAAGAGGTGGACCAAGTTAAATTTTGCAGAAAATGGATTTTTTTTTTTTTTTCCCACTCTCTCTACTACAGGTAGTGAAAATGATCAATATTCCTCAGTGCCTAGTCAGGAATTCTTTAGGCTCTGAAGCCTCCTGAAATATGGGAAAATGTGTTATCTATTTTTTCAGGATCAAAACTTCAGTGATGTTTTTTCCTCCACTTTCTATTGATCACTGACTTCCTACACATCACACAAAATACAGGGAGCCACCAAAGAATTTTTCACTCAACATTATTTATTTGAATTATGTGCCATTTTCCCCTCCCCTTTAGCGAGTGGTTAGTCAAGAGAAAGTCTAGGCAAAATTACACTTTGGCCAAGAAAACTGTTATTGACTTGATCACTTTTGTCCTTGTTTCCCAGCGAGGAGCTGAAGTGCATTTAGTTCCCTGGAATCATGATTTCACCAAGATGGAGTATGATGGGCTTTTAATTGCTGGAGGACCGGGGAACCCTGCTCTTGCACAACCACTAATCCAGAATGTCAAAAAGGTGCAGTAAACCTGGGGGTGGTATCTATCTGTGTGAGGTGGAGGGAGTCTGTGCAGCTGGAAAGGCTGGAATCTCTTTTAGGTGTTCAGATATTCTTTAGCTCCTATCTGTGACCTCTGAGGCAGTGTCAGCAGATATTGTATGGGGGGAGCCAGTGAGGAGAGGGTCCCAGAGGAAAAAGAACCTTTCTTCAGGCAGAGTAACTGGGATTGTGTCCTCAAGTGAAGAGAGCTTGAGTCCAATCTCCAAATGTGTCTTTCTATACAAGTGTAAAATGACAATTCATGTTTCTCATCATGGCCTGGGGGCCTATGACACCCTCGAGTTTCTGAAGAAATATCAAGTTTTGTTTAGTTTGAATATTAAGTACATTTTAAAAAATTCTAATGGTACACATTTGTCAGTCATATTCTTATTTATAGTCTAGCTTTTTATTCAATTCTCCTTTTATTCTATTCTCCTTACCTTTTTAATTAAGAATAAAAGGGATGTTTCATTTTTATTCCATCAGAGGCAGCATCTTTTTTTTTTTTTTTTTTTTTTTTTTTGGAACAGTACTCCTGGCTAATAAAAATTCTCCCTGATTTAGATTTTGGAGAGTGACCGCAAGGAGCCATTGTTTGGAATCAGTACAGGAAATTTAATAACAGGACTGGCTGCTGGTGCCAAAACCTACAAGATGTCCATGCCCAACAGGTAAGACAGTTCTGCGTCTGTTTACAGGTCAAACTGGTTCTGAAACACTGTTAATAACTAACTGCAAAAGCCTTATAGAACTTATGTGCCATTTTCTTCAGAAAAAACCAGATAACTGTACTATTACATGGTTCATAGTTGTCTGACTCCCCGATACCACTTTTATTGCATTTTTGAAAGGCAGCCTTCTCTAACAATAATGTTGCTGTAGTTTAAAGTTATTTTCCTTCCCTTGGCATAAATCGAGGTTATTATGCTCCATCATATGATATTCCAAAGGAAACTTCTCTGCCTTCCGAGCTAAATAGCAGAGCACTGATAACGTTGTAAGACTCAAGAACCAGGAAGTCTTCAGATCCTCTCCATTTTGCTTCCTTACCCTGCATGATGCTGGTTTATTCAACATGGCGCTTTCTTCCCCCAAAGCCCACCCTCTTCGTAAAATGTAATTCAAAGTTATTCAGGACAGAGTTGTCATCTCTTTATCATTTCCCAAAAACTCTCCTCTGGCTTTAAAATTACTTATCTTCCTTAACATAAATTGTTATTTGTCTCTCCGTTAAGCTCATGAGCCACTCTTAACTTTTTGTTATGAGCTCAGTTCTCCCTTTGTACTGATTGTAGAAGTTTAATAGACCTGGTATTTAACACACAGCAAAGCTTCCTGAATTGATTTTTTTTGCTAAAATTATTGGGATTAACAATCTGTGACTTTTCTCACAAAGTAATTTCCACTAAGCAATTGAAACTTTCACATTTTAATAGGATTTTCTCATCCACTATTTTACAATGAAGGTGTTTATCGTCTTCACTTTTCCTTTTCCCTATTCTTTTTCTCCTTTTTTTCTCCAGAGGGCAGAATCAACCTGTTTTGAATCTCACAAACAGACAGGCTTTCATTACTGCTCAGAATCATGGCTATGCCCTGGACAACACCCTTCCTGCTGGCTGGAAACCACTTTTTGTGAATGTCAACGACCAAACCAACGAGGTGAGTGCTCTCAATAAACCTGTTCAGTTGGCAATGAGTAAAGCAGGGCTTTTCATATTCTGTTAGCCAGACACTGTGTGTGTGTGTGTGTGTGTGTGTGTGTGTGTGAGAGAGAGAGAGAGAGAGAGAGAGAGTATGTGTAAGAACTCTTTTTATAGCTTATTTTCCATCGCCCTCTGCTTTTTAAAAAGTTACTTCTGTCTTATTCTCTCATCAGTTGGCTCATTGAGATACCCTCTTTGAGTGACTGTCTTCCACGCTCATTGCTAATGGACAGCTGGTGGAGATCTGTTTGGGCCTGTCTGTGTGGGTCTCTGAGACTTACTTGGCTCTGAAGTAGCCTTTGAGAAGACCCTCAGAGAAGTAATCTAGGAGTTGGAGATAAGAAGATTTGAGTTTATTCTGAACAGACCCTGGGAAGGGGTCACCCAAAGGCTATAGACCAAATCAGTTTTTTTTTCCTTCTTTTTTTTTTTTAATTTTTAAATTTCTATTTATTTATTTATTTATTTAATTTTTTTTTTTAAAGATTTTATTTATTTATTTGACAGAGATCACAGGCAGGCAGAGAGGCAGGCAGAGAGAGAGGGGAAAGCAGGCTCCCTGCTGAGCAGAGAGCCCGATGCGGGGCTCGATCCCAGAACCCCGAGATCATGACCCGAGCTGAAGGCAGAGGCTTTAACCCACTGAGCCACCCAGGTGCCCCCAAATCAGTTGTTTTTATGAAGAAACCACATTTGGTTGAGTCTTCGTTGGCTTATTTTATTATGACTGTTAGCTGTTGGAATGTCCTTGAGCATTTAACTCTTTTTTTTTCTTTGAACTTTATTGTCTGCTGAATAATACGTAGCCCTGGTTGACAGTCATTGTTACAGAAGGAATTTCTCCTATTTCTTGTTCTCTCAGGGAATTATGCATGAGAGTAAACCCTTCTTCGGCGTACAGTTCCACCCAGAGGTCAGCCCGGGTCCCACAGACACTGAGGTATGTTAGGACTTGAGGCCTATTGTACACTTAATTTTTTTTAAAAATCAGAAATGTATTTATGTGAAAACTTGAGAAACAAACATCATCACCTCAGATGATTTAGGTACAGAATATTTTTCAAGAAGAGTGCCTTGATAACACATGTATGTTGCATTAAAATTTCCCCATGAATATCATGGAGGAAATTTCTGTGTTTTTTAAAATTTAAAGTGGGAAAGCCCTGAAGAAACCTGACGCGATGCTGTTTTTATTTAAATCGTTATCATTCTAATATATTTAGTTCTGAAATTTACAATTGTTGTACTATGCAAATGAATTCCCTCTTGCTCTCTTGTTCTCATAACTGAAATGAAATTTTAATCCCCCATCTGTGACTTCACAAAAATCCCTATGGCAACTGGTTGTGTAGCCAGGAAGAGTGAATAAACAGCAGCAGGAGAAGGAAGAAGGGCAGGGGTACTCGGGAGGGGGGAGGGCATGCACACACATATATATGAGTCAGATGGCTTAAGAAAAGAACCAGAAAGAATGCTTAGAGGAGTTTTGTGTTTAATTTAAATATTTTTATTTTGTGTGTGTGAGCTTTCGGTTCAGTGCTCAAGGTCACCTTTTCAAACAAGAGCTTGTGGTGACACAGAAAAGTCTGGAAAGTCTGGTGTGACTTCCTCTCCCACACCTTAAAGCCTCTAGTAGTAATGCTGACAGCTCCTCCCTGTCAGCACGTACTCGAAAGACACCCAGGTGAAATGAGGAGAAACAGAATTTTCCCTCTGTAAACTCTATTTCTCATTCCTGAATTGGCTTTTCAAATATATATGTTCTGTTCATTTTTTAATATTTTTAGGACGAGATTCTTAATACCTCAAATCAGTATAACATTACCTGCCCATGATGAAATGCATAAAGAAACTTAATTACATGGATTTTTTTGGCCTAATACATGCTGAATACCTTTTTTTTTCAAATTTCAAATTTAAATATTTTGCCCATAGTAGTACTTCGTATTAGGAACATTGAAATTAAGACATGCAATATTAAGTAGCGCTTAATCCTTTTTTTTTTTGGTCCTGTCAGATAGCTTGTAAATGAGTATCTTCATTGAAATTTGTCATGTCTAGTGACACAATAGTAGTAAATTCATTAGTATAGTTTAAGAATAAGCTTTGGAGGTATTTTTTGAGCTGATAGAAATTTTCAAAATCTAGTTATTTCTAACTTTAGGATGTATAAGTAATATAGCTTTAATTTCTTTTGTATAACTAGAGTTTTATTTAGAAGGATTCATCTAGAAGAAAATAACTCATAATTAAGGGGATGAAGCATGACATTCTCAGAAGGCATGATCTGAAATGTTCATTGTCTGCTGAAAACTTGCTTTTGATAGGATTTGAAGTGAACAATGAGAAATGTTTATTTGATCTAATTCTTATAGTAGTAAATATTTAGTTTTTGCCAATTTGGCAGAAAAGCAAAAAACAAATATTGTGTATGAATACTTATCCTAAAAAATTATTTGTTATTTATTTGAGATTCAAATTTAACTGGGCGTGTATATTTTATCTAGCAACCTGATGAGTTTTATAGCTTCTAACTAGTTGGATCTATTTTTTTTTTTTTCCCAGTACCTGTTTGATTCTTTTTTCTCACTGATAAAGAAAGGGAAAGGTACCACAATTACATCCGTTCTACCAAAACCAGCTCTGGTTGCATCTAGAGTTGAGGTCAGTATATGTGGATTCCTTTCTGGTTTGGGTATTTTTGATTTTTTCTCTATCATATGATAATTTTTTAAATGAATGATGTTAACCATTTTAATGGCTGTAAAAGACTACTGGTAATATTTTAATTACCCATTATTTTAGCATCTAATTGTTTGGTCTGTTCTTGGTGTGTTCACTGGAATTTTCATGTTTTTGATTTAAAATTATACCTTTTACAGTTTACTTCTAGAAATTTGTAATACAATAATTTAATAAAGAATAGGATTTTAGTTTACAATTTGACACATTCTGTTACTTAATATACTATTGTTTTAGGTATGATTGAGATATAGTTCAGATTACAGAATCATTCATTATAGGTGACAGAATTTTTATTTCAACTAAAAGAATTATTATTGGTCATCGTGAATAGAAAAATATGATTTTACCTATTAAGAGCAAATAGATAAGGAGTACTATAGCACAAACTTGAGTCCTTCTTTGTGTGAATGTATAGGTTAGTATGATAAGATTTCTACACATTTCCTTCATAGTTACACCACATATATACCCACATCATTATTATATAAAATTTAGAAGAATGTGTATATAGTTTCAAGTATATATATACAGATTGGCTTTTTATAAATAAAGGTAATTGAATTAAATGTTTACATGAAATGATAATTTGAGTTGGATGACCTGTTTTAAGGATTTCCATGGTAGCCTCTTGTCCTCAGATGGAAATGATGGAGGTAGCCCACCCACTCCATGTGGAATCAAATTGTGGGTTCTTGGTAAGCAAAGAACCCATGTACTTCCTGCATAGTGTTCTCAGAACCTCAACTCACGTTCTTCAGATGCTTTTCTTTTCTTAATGGTGGGGAAAAAAGATATAATTTGGGATTTTGCCGCATCTTTGCATGTGGTAGGCATCCAATAAGCATTTGTTGAGGCAAACCAAGCTTCCCAAGTCATTGTCTTTTGCAGTGACCAGGAATATCTTTCTCCATGAAGTCTTTAGCACTTGGGGCTAAAAAATAAGAAGAATCATTATTTGCTTGGAATCCTATGTATGATTTATAGAATTTCAGTATATTGTCAAGACATGAGCTTTTTCATCTTGCATTTTCCGTAAATATTTCTGGCACAAAGAGTAAAGGTGAAAATGTGAATATGAAGGTGCATCCATGGGCCCCTTGTCTTCTGTGCTTTCATTCATTTGTTATGGAAGGCCCAGAGTCCTGCTTTATCTAGAAGAAACCTATGGAGTATTGAATGTAATACATTTAAGTTTTAGAGAGATTCTTGTCACACACACACAGATGTGTAGATCTACATATATATTTATGTAGTAATTTTTAGATATTTATGTATCTTTGAATAAAATGTAGACCTCTTCTCAAAATTTTTTACCTAAGTGAAAAAAACTTCATGAACATTGGAAATTGCTTTGAAATTAGAGATTTTTAAATTGTTTATGTTTTTCCTGATGAATCACAGACCTGTGCTGCTGAAACAAATAGTACATTATATGTTACTTAATTGAATTTGAATTTAAAAGGTTGTTAGTCTTTTTCTTCATGTGTTGAATTTAAAAGGTTGTTAGTCTTTTTCTTCATGTGTTTTTTGAAACATTGTACTTTAAATCACGATGTAAACCTGGACAATATAGATAGACTTCCCTGCTCTTGAAATTGCCTCTTTTCCCCATCTTGCTAATCAGAGCAATGCCATTTTCTTATTGCTTACAGGTTTCCAAAGTCCTTATCTTAGGATCGGGAGGTCTGTCCATTGGTCAGGCAGGTGAATTTGATTACTCGGGATCACAAGCTGTAAAAGCCATGAAGGTGAGAGGTTTCTGTAAGAACTAATATACTCCTTTAATGAGTCTAATTAGGATTTCATAATTTAGATTTATGGCACTACCTCTTTTCAAAGTCACTGTAATTGATTTCCTTAACAGTTTCTCACACATCTTACATTGAAGAAATTTAGACCACACGTGAAATTTTCTACTGTCTCAAACTTTTTTGCACACCCATAAATCAAGAACGTGAGAGTGATCTCCAAAATTACCTGTTACCACCAATTTGTACTGAAAACATAAAAAGCCATGTTTACAGATGTTGCTCATTTCTTTTGAGGCAGTGAGCATCTAAAATATATTTGTCTTTTGTGTGAAAGAGGGAATTTGGGGATCCTTGGTGCTGTAAGATATTGTAAATGTTCTAGAGGATGCTTCAGGCATCTCTGTGGTTGACATGGCAAGATTAAGTTGAGGGAGCAAAGGCAGCAGATGACTTTTGCCCAGCTTTAGAAGTTATTACCTGTCACTAGGGGACCCAATTTAACCATGTATGACTTGGGTTGATGACTGAGCAGAACGATTTGGCGGATTATCGGGTAGAAATGAGGATTGGATACTCAACATTGGGAAAAACACCCTCCCTGTTCCTTTGAAGTCTTTCAAGATCTCTCCAACCCTTTGTCAGCAAAACAAACCTTTAGAAAAATTTCACTGTATATGTAAGGTATTTCTAAGAAAGAGCTAACTTGGCTTCTCTTTGGTGTCCTTATTTCCTAGGATAGTCCTCATTTTGGTGCTAATCGGCCATCCAGGGACAATATGAGCTTTCTGCGACTTTGCCTCTGGCTTTGTAGTGTCAAGCCATGCACCAGAGACCTGGCTAGGAGAAAGCCACACAGACAAGGTGGCGGGAGACTAGGACAACAAACACAGAGAAACAGTTGGCCAGAATTTTTCTTTTTCCATTTTTTTGTACTCGTACGCTATACACAAAGATTTTCACCTGACAGTTCTGTTGAAAAAAATAGAATGCAGTCCCCAGTTACTCTTCTTTCTATATATTTTTATATTTTATTGCCCTTTTCCATACATGCATGAGTACACACACATACACACATATGTTTTTTGTGCACGTTTTCAAGGAGTACTTTACTTCATTGTACTATGATTAATTTCTTTTTATATAATTAGCGGATGTCCAGTGGTTTAGATTGGTTAGAATACAATGTAAGTGTGTTCAGGTTTTATAAATACAATTAAGCAGCCTATGGTTTTTTATTCTGGTTGGTAGCTTTATAAAGAATTAATATTTTCATAGCCTATATATTTTTATGTGCTTTACATTTGTTAGGTGAAGTTATATATTTTAACCAAATAGAAATTATTTGTGATAGTATTATGATTAATGAGGAAGTTAGTAGAAATGAATTTGTGGACTAAATATTTATTTACTTATTTACTTATTTATTTTTAAGATTTTATTATTATTATTTTTTTTAAATTTTTATTTTTTTAATTAAATTGATTTATTTATTTTCAGGAAAACAGTATTCTTTGTTTTTGCACCACACCCAGTGCTCCATGCAATCCGTGCCCTCTATAATGCCCACCACCTGGCTCCCCCAACCTCCCACCCCCCGCCCCTTCAAACCCCTCAGATTGTTTTTCAGAGTCCATAGTCTCTCATGATTCACCTCCCCTTCCAATTTCCCCCAACTCCCTTCTCCTCTCTAACTCCCCTTGTCCTCCATGCTATTTGTGATTATTTATTTGACACAGAAGGAGAGAGAGAGACACACACAGACAGACAGAGAGAGAGAGCATGAGAAAGGGGAGTGGCAGACAGAGGGAGAGGGAGAAGCAAACTCCTCACTGAGCAGAGAGCCCCACTCGAGGCTCAATTCCAGGACTGCGGATCATGATCTGAGCCTAAGGCAGACGTTGAACTGACTGAGCCACACAGCGCCCCTATGGGCTAAATATTTAAAAATAATCAGATGGTGCATGTATTGTAGCCAGAACTATATTAGAAAAAATAATAATAATAAATGTATTAAAATAGTTTGAAATAATTTTTAGTTTTAAAATATATGGACACTCATCACAGTCATTTATGGAGACTTTACTTATATAATTAGATTTACAAAAATAGATATATCCATTGTATAAACACATTCAGGAAAATACAAATATATTTAAATCTTTTGGTGATTTTCTCTAGTAGTGAGACCTTCTGTAACTTCTATTGATGATGTGTTCTTAGTTTGGACTTTATTTAAATTCCATGAAACAAAATGGGACCAGGGAGGAAGACAAATCATAAGAGACTCTTAATCTCAGGAAACAAACTAAGGGTTGCTGGAAGCAGGGGGTGGGGAAGGGATAGGGTGGCTGGGTTATGGACATTGGGTAGAGTATGTGATATCTGCTATTGTTAGTGCTGTGAATTGTGTAAAACTGATGATTCACAGACCTATACCCCTGAAACAAATAATATATTATATGTTAATTTAAAAAAATCCACCCTATATTTTAAATGGATTTGCTTATCTGTATGTATTTGTTCAAAAATTTCTTAATAACACTTTTTGAAAACTGCTTTCTTAAAATCTTGAGAGATGACTCAGATGGAAGAAAGGGCTAGAACTTGAATCACAAGACTTGGATTAGAATCCTAATTTTACCATTTGATCAGCTAGAAGATCTTTGGCAAGTCATTTAACCTTATTGAATGTCAGTTTTTCATCTGTGAGGTAGAGATTTCTCTTGTAGTCTTTTTATAAAAATCAAATAAATTGATAAAAAAGTATATTATAAGTTTTAAGGCACTGAGTATAAAGTAATATGAAATATATTTAATATTTTATTCAGATCCTTCCCCAAGGACATATAGGGCTTTCAAGGATGATTTCTATACTCTCATCTGAGTATTTTGTTGATGTATTAGGAGGGTTCTAAATTGACCTGGTAATAGGTAAAATAATAAGAGACAGATGGCCATATTTTATAACAATTATTTTGTATCACCCTTATCCCAGGTTATAAAGCTATTTATCCTTTTCATAGCCTACATGAGGAATTATTTTTGAGATCTCTGCAGATGTCAGAAATAAGATAGAGCTATGAATACATTTATACGCATGCAGACACGTGACATTTTTATTTTATTTTATTTTTTTTGTCATATGGTCATTTTCTTTTAATGTAGTATGTATAAAAAGTTATGTATAAGTCCCTTTGTTAAAGCACTATAGCAGTCATGACAATCTAAAAAGATGGAATCCAGCAGAAGGCTCCCAGTGCTTCCGGTAAGGGAATACATCATCTTGTATTTTACATGTACACTCCATGTTGGTCTCTGACAAACATTGGAAAGGGAAACTTCTTGGATGTTGCCTCTGGTTCCATTTTATATTTTATTAATTTTTAAGTTTTAAAAATATTTTAGTCTTTTACAGCCAACTCAGTAGTATTCATAGACCTCTAGTCAAATTCTATAGAAATCAACTCCAGTTTTGCTTGATACTTCTAGCAAGGAGTTCAGGGTGAACCTTGTGAGGTAACCAGTTCTTTTTGAATAGTTCTATTTTCAAGGAATTTTTTCTTTCCTCTCACCAGACGTTTGTCTTCCTTTACCCTCCATTACATTCATTAGCCCTATTACTGATCTCGATAGCCCACAAACTAACCTAAAAGTTTTGTCACCCAATACAGACCCTTCAGTTGAATATGGTGATTCTCTCCTTTAGAGCATATGTTCAGATTTTGGATCCTTTTATTTCTTTCAGGAAGAAAATGTTAAAACCGTCCTGATGAACCCAAATATTGCATCAGTGCAAACCAACGAGGTGGGCTTGAAGCAAGCAGATACTGTCTACTTTCTCCCCATCACCCCTCAGTTTGTCACAGAGGTCATTAAGGCGGAACGGCCAGATGGATTAATTCTAGGCATGGGTGGCCAGACAGCTCTGAACTGTGGTGAGTTCTTTTAAGTTTAATTGCAGAGTTTTGGCCCATGCACTTATGTGTAATATTTTTTTGACTCTAACACTTATGCTCTGTGTGTTCGTAAAAGCTTTTCTTTAATGTGTGAGGAAGCATTTAGCAAACAGCCACCTGAAAATGTCATGTGATAAATATTACTGGTTTATTTCACAAAACAGCTGAGGTACTTTAATGCTCTGGGGTGGCCAGGGGAGAGCTCCCTGCTCCATTTCAGCATATTGCTTTTCTCTTGACCAGCAAAACCCTGAGGACTATTATATATAAAAAATGAGAATTAACATTGATTAAATGCTTTGTGCTCTTACCTGTTGGCCCAGTAGCATTTGACTTTCACACATATTCTCATGATCACATAGATCAGTCTCTCTACCACCCCTTCATGCATCTGCTGAACCCAGTACACTGTCCTTTTTTCAAGACTTCAAATCTTTGGAGCTGGATCATGAATGAGAATCTCATGAGCTAGTTGGAGTAAGAAGTTGGCGTAATAATTTAAATATCAAATATAAAAGTCTTAGCTAAAGTCAGATGGCATGTTAGTGGAAACATTATTTTGTATCTATCTGGGTTAAAAATCATCAAAATAATGTTTCCATTAACATGCCATCTGACTTGGGCTAAGACTTTTATATTCACTAGGATTATTTATTTATTTATTTATTTAAAAAAAAATTATTTATTTATTTGAGAGAGAGAGACAGTGAGAGAGAGCATGAGCGAGGAGAAGGTCAGAGGGAGAAGCAGACTCCCCATGGAGCTGGGAGCCCGATGCGGGACTCGATCCCGGGACTCCGAAGGCAGTCGTCCAACCAACTGAGCCACCCAGGCGTCCCTCACTAGGATTATTTAAATAAGAGAATCTCATTATAAGATTGGACCTTAGAAGGAAAGGGAATATACTAAGGTTTAGAGGTTTACTGTGTCCTGTGATTTTTATTATTGAGATAATAAAAACCATTTGGAGAAGGTGGTAATATAAGTAATGTCACCAGCAACATATTTTGCTTAAGTGTTTTCAGAATTTCTCTTTCAATTTTTTTTTTTTTTTTTTAAATCTTAAGCACCCTTCTGTTGTGGACTGAGGTGGCTTCCTGGAGCTAATTTTAAGGTTCAAAAAAGTTGTATTTCAGGTGTCTGTTAAAAAAGACATAAGAGTTTGAGATTTTAAAAACTGATTATATTTGGTTCTTCTGTAGGAGTGGAACTATTCAAGAGAGGTGTACTCAAGGAGTATGGCGTGAAAGTCCTGGGGACCTCAGTTGAATCCATTATGTTCACAGAAGACAGGCAGCTGTTCTCAGACAAACTAAATGAAATTAATGAAAAGATTGCTCCAAGCTTTGCCGTGGAATCAGTAAGGAATCTTTGTTCTGGAGAAACAAGACCGTTATTTGTCTTATGTTATAGGGAGAGTGGTTTGTCATGCCTAAAAATGATAGTTAAATTATTATATTTGCATGTATTATCTTCCAGAAATGTGTTAGTACCTCAGAAACTTTGTGTATTAATTGCAGCATTCCATGCTAAAATGTTTGGGATAGGTATTAATATTTTATGAAAAGGGAAGCAAAAGCCCAGAGACCAAGTGGTTTATCAGTGGTTGAAGTGCCATTGACTATCAGATCTCCTGAGGTAAAACAAAGGGCCATGTCAACTTACAATGCCGAAGTGATTTTTGCTTTCTGGGACCTGTTACATACCTTGTATGTGCAAATGGCTTGCCAGTGGGGAATGATTGGATTGAAATTTTCTTGTTAGAATGGAATGAACATTTAAAAATGAAATCATCTAGAAAAAGCCACTGGATCTAATCAATGAGATTCATGACTAAGAAACTTGTGGCTTAGATGTTTAGGGAGGAAAGATAATTTCTTCTTTTTGTTAATTATTTTCAACTGTAGCCTGTGCCTATTGATAGGCTATTACAAGGCACCAAGATAAAGTTGGTTTGCTATATATCTGTTTCTGTCCCTGACTTTATTCCTGATTTCAGACATGTGGTCAATGAAGTGGAGGTTCTGGAGGCAGTTTTTAAAATGCAACTTTCCCATTGCAAAAGTAGGCAAATTCTTAGGGAAAAGGGCAAGTACTGCTGGGACAACTAAAATGGACCACGCACTTTTCAGAAAAGAATGCTACCAAGTACATACTATGTTGCAGAGCTGTCAGTCAGGAATAGTCCCAGGATAGCTCCGCTGAACATTTGGAAAGCTCCTGCCATACATTTATTCTTTCATTGCCAGATTTAATTATGTCCTTGCTTCCTCAGGATGAGAAACAGGCATATGGGAAAGGTGTAATTACATTCCCATTGGTAGTGTAATAATATTCCATGACAGAAAAATATAGCCACCATATGTTGTATTCTGTAAGTTTGAAAAAAAAAAAAAATCCGAGCTTCTGGGACTACTCTCTGACTGAACTTGAAAAATGAAAACTCTCTTTCTGTACAGTATTCCTAATGGCCTGTTGCAGTAATATCAAGTTCATTTTGGCAGTAGAAACCCTTGTATCATTAAGAGATGAAGACTTTTAAATTGAATTTAAAAATTCAATATGGCTCCCATTCTCAAATTCATAATGATTATTTCAGTTTGGGCCATTGTTTCATTTTTTTTTTATATGACAGAACAAAATTTACAATAAAAAGATAAATGAAAGCCTTTGCTGTGTATTTAAAAAAAAATAGGATTTTTTACTTTAAATTTGTAAAACTTTACTTCTTTTTCAGAAGGAAATGAAAGAATAATACAGCATTTCTGTAGTCATTCTTCCCAAAAAAACGGACTTACCTGAATTGCTATACTTTCTTGATATGGTCTTTTCTGCTAGTGTGGTCAGCTTTTAAGACTTTGAATCTTTCTCCTTGCTAGATCGAGGATGCTCTAAAAGCAGCAGACACCATTGGCTACCCAGTGATGATCCGATCTGCCTATGCTCTGGGTGGTTTAGGCTCCGGCATCTGTCCCACTAAGGAGACCTTACTGGACCTCAGTACAAAGGTTTGTATTTTCACAGACCAAATTCTTACCAACCAAGAAAATGGATTCGATATGCCCTTTCAGTTAGAGAAAGTTATGTAGATGAGAAATGACCTTTTCTCTGTTATTAAACCACTGTCATGTTTTCTAAAAGTATCCAAAGATGGTACCTTTGGAAGGGAAATGCAGTACAGTTATTTACATTGGAACACAGCATTAATCCAGAAGATCCTAGGAAAACTGATGGTCACTCTGACTATCGGTGATCATACTAACTGATGAGAGTCACTTGATCTTTACTGTACTATTTGATTTCAGTGGCATAAACTCAATTCAATTCCATCTCTCTCTGCTTCAGAATCTGCTCCCAAATACACATGATGCTAAAATATATTTTAGTGATTAAAAAAAGTGAATGTGATGTCCCATTTTCTACTATTTTTTGAAATAATATGACACAGATGACATCTAAAGTGAAACAAAACACATTGAGTAGTTTGGCTTTTCCTCAAAGTCAGGTGTTTAAAATATATACAGTATAAACCTTTTGGTATCACGAATGAATGAGCTCTCCCTGCCAACTGCTGCACACTCATCTAAGCAAAAGTGAGATCTGAGTTTTCAAAATTTGTGTTCTATCAAAATAATTTTAATGTATTACTGAATACATTAAACAAATACATTCTTAAGTATTAAAAAGAAAATTAAGATGTGTTCCAAAAAATAAATTAGACATTATCAAAGAAAACATCCTCCACAAAAGCAAAGAATTTTGCCCATGCTCTCTCCTTACAAAATAGAACAATGCCTGGTAGTAGGGGTCTCAGTGATTGCTGACTGAATGAATGACTATGTGTAGAGTCAAGAGGCCCGTGTACCTTGATGGTTGTGGACATGAATCTCACAGGATTATTTTAAGAGTTACTTTGCGGGGGCGCCTGTGTGGCTCAGTGGGTTAATGCCTCTGTCTTCAGCTCAGGTCATGATCTCAGGGTCCTGGGATAGAGCATGGCATTGAGCTCTCTGCTCAGCGGGGAGCCTGCTTCCTCCTCTTTCTCTGCCTGGCTCTCTGCCTACTTGTGATCTCTGTCTGTCAAATAAATAAATAAAAATCTTAAAAAAAAAAAAGGAGTTACTTTGGAGAGTTCTGAGTAAATACTATCTGTCATTATTTACTCTTTAGTATGAAACAAAATGCATCCCTTGAATTGTCATAGGATTTTGAGAACAGATAAATAAAATTAAATATATTTAAACATCTATAATGACAAACTTACTTGTTATCAGCTTGGATTTAGTGTTTCTAAAGTTGCCAAAACAAAACCCCCAAAAGGAAAATATATCAATATAAATATTTCTTTCTTTCTTTTTTTTTTTTTTTTAAGATTTTGTTGATTTATTTATTTGACAGACAGAGATCACAAGTAGGCAGAAAGGCAGGCAGAGAGAGAGGCGGAAGCAGGCTCCCTGCTGAGCAGAGAGCCCCATGCGGGGCTTGATCCCAGGACCCTGGGATCATGACCTGAGCCAAAGGCAGAGGCTTTAACCCACTGAGCCACCCAGGCGCCCCAATATAAATATTTCTTGTTTCCATTCTGGAGTTATGAATCATGTATTTAAAGAAAAGACGTGTTTATAGAGGCAATTTTTTTTCTCTCTGGTATATTAGATGTTCTCAATATTTTCAATACTAGTATTCATGTATACTTATTCTCTATTAAAAATATATTTTTACAGTGTAAAAATTCTGAATACTGAATTGTCTGAAAAGGTTTACAGTGAAAACAATTTCGGAATGGAATAGTTTTTAACTATTTAAATTCCTTAAAATAATAATAATAGGGCATTGGATTTTTTTTTTTTAAAAAACATAGCTTTTCCATTCAAATAATTATTTTTATTATTAATTCTTAAAGTACTCCTTATTCTCTTGAGATTATATTTAGCACCTTTCGAAGTAGCATTAACTCATCTAGGTCTCAAAATTAGTCTTTGTATAAAATCTAAGACTGGAAAGAAGGAAGTTGAGGCAATAGGTGAATTTGATCTCAATTGTCCTTGTGTCCAAACATCCAGCCCAGTCCATTAGAATGCAGAGAGCTTTCCCCAATCCATACCCTTTGTTTCCCAGACTTCCTCTTTTAGCATGCAATTCTAATGACAGATGAATCATTATTAAATTGTTCATGCTGGCTACAGAGATTTCTAACCAAGTTGAAAACCTCATCATCAGGCAGCTGTGGGGACAAATGTGTTACATTTTCAGTTGGACATGGGAGAGCCTGTAGTGTTGACTGAGGTTAAAAAGATAGTGTTGAGACACATTAAGCGCACACACACACACCCCCCAACTAACACTGAGTTATTTCATTATACTTCCTGCTAATAATTAGAAAAAATTCAAAGTACTTTCCCCAATTGCTTTCTCTTCCTTTCTCGCTGCTGTTGCAAATCAAAAATACTACAAGACAAAGGGGGCCAATTCTGTCTTGGATATTCAGACACTAAATGTCCTAAGGTCAGAGACAGTCTCTTTCATATTTTGGGTTCAGTATTCTACCCACCATTGGGTACGCAATAAATACGAAATGATAATTATACTAATTCATATCTGTTTAATCAGGCACACATGATATATGACTCAGGGTATTTAAGCACTTAGGTGGTGATTAACCATAATAATAGTCGCATATGATTCTTCTAATTCCCAAGTTTCGTATGCCATCTTGGCTAACTGTTTACAACCATCATTATCTCCTTTCTTCTCCTCATCAACATCAACTGACTTTTATTGTGTATGTCACTGTACAAAGCACTCTCAGCTATTTTAGAGAAAACCAGAGTCTTTAGACTTATTTTTCTATATTTATTTGCACTTATCACATTTTCTGGTTTTACAGAAGCCTTGCTGCTGAAATAATTCCATTTCCCTCTGCCTGATTGCTCAATTATTTTCTCTTTTTCCTAAATTAGTTTGATTTAATGTCATATCAGCACTTTGAATGGCAAGCTTCAATAATGTAAATCAAGCGTATTCACTGCAGGATGCTATTCCTAGTACCTCACTGATTTTCTGACACATTGTGCCTTCTGGAGCATGGAGGAGGACGGAGACGAGGCTTCAGACTTCGATGCTGACCAGGATTTAGGCCAGGGCATTTTGCCAACTATCCATGTCTAAACCAGTGCCTTTTCTGACTCTATGGTGTCTTTTGTCACCAATTTCTAGGCCTTTGCAATGACCAACCAGATTCTGGTGGAGAAGTCAGTGACAGGTTGGAAAGAAATAGAATATGAAGTGGTCCGAGACGCTGATGATAATTGTGTCACTGTCTGTAACATGGAAAATGTCGATGCCATGGGTGTTCATACAGGTAGGCAAAGAATCTTAAGGAATTACAGTAATGCCTTCAGTTCATGCTTCTGATGACCCACAGATGTCTTTATTAAGGTCTTTTCTTTAAATTACTGTTCTTAGCTGACAGACTAGTGATAAAATTTTACACAAAATCGTATTTCTTAGTACCAAAAATAACCTCACATTAATTTTGATCTTCTCAAAAACCCTATGAAGTAAGGCAGGTATTATCCTGATTTCATTTGAGGAAGAAGTTATATGTAAGGAATGTAGTGGTGGTAAAATCTGTAAGACTTGCTGTTGAAAAGTAAAAAATGAGGATAAGAAGGCTTAAATCAGATGAAGATATTAGTTACCAGGTGAATAAAAACAAATAGCCACAAGTAATAGAAATAGGAGAAATAAGTTTTTTAGGAAGAGGAACTAGTTAGATGAGAGGGCAAAAGGGAAGACTTAGGATATAGAAATGCTAACTTTGAGGCATGCGTGGAATTCTCAAGAAGAGGGTTGATAATATGGAGCTGGAATTCAAGAAATGGGGATACAAATAAAGAAGTTGATAAAAGTCATGGGAGTCATTGGTGTGAAGGCCATAACTGAAGCTGGAGGCATAGACTAAGTATTCAAGGGCATAGACATAGAAAGAAAGACAGTAGGGTCAAGGGCTGAACTTGGGACCTGTTTAGATTTACAGGGCATGAGTAAGAGGAAGGGTTAGTGTGGAAGAGAAGGAAGGGAGTGGTAGGAAGAAAACCAGGGTAGTACACTAGTAATCCAACGCAAGAGAATATTTCACAAAAGAGCTTTGGTTTTGGCTTTATCAAATGTGAAATGTCAAGAATTAGGAATTTAATGTGGGTTTTTGGGCCTTCAAGAGGACAGTTTCAATGCAAAGTTGTTTATGGGAGCCATATTGAAAAGAACTCTATGGCAATGAGGGATACACAGAATTGGGAAACTTTCAAGAAGTTTAGTCAGGTGAAGAATAAAGAGATGTTCTTCTGATTGGCGGTGTGGGGGGCAGGAAATCTGAGCATGTTTGTGGGCAGGAGGGATGGTGGCTAAAGACTAAGAGATTGAATATACAAGGGCTATGATTCGAGAGGGGTGAGACAATGGAAAGGGATGAGATGTGGAAAACTGAGGGATGAGCCAGTCTGAGTGAAGAGAAGATGATCATTTACAGAAGGGAGAACTTGAGAGAGAGAGAGAGAGAGATTTTGAGATGAAGAGTGTGATTGAAGATTGAAGAAGTTAATGTCAATCTGGTCAGTAGATGACTGAGGCCTTGATGTCTAGATGAACTTGGGAGAGGTTAGAGGGGTTTCTGTCAATAATATTTCAGAGTAATACAGGCAAAACAAGAATCAGAGGGGAGAGTATCTGCTGTGCCTTTTATGTACCCCATCGAGACAGTAATTTTCCCAACAGTCCTTTAGACTAATCTGTGTCTTGTATCACACAAATAGATTTAAGTCACTAAAGTTAGTTATTCAGATATGGTACCAAATAACAAGTGTTGCTCGATGTACAGGTGATTCAGTTGTCGTGGCCCCTGCCCAGACCCTCTCCAATGCAGAGTTTCAGATGTTGAGACGTACTTCAATCAATGTTGTTCGCCACCTGGGCATTGTGGGTGAATGCAACATTCAGTTTGCCCTGCATCCTACCTCAATGGAATACTGCATCATTGAAGTGAATGCCAGATTGTCCCGAAGCTCTGCCCTGGCCTCAAAGGCCACTGGGTAAGATCAGAATGATTGACCATGTGTTTGCAGATTCTTCACAGATAGTTTTGGAAAACTGACAGCTAGTGGAAGACTGAGCTGCATTTACAAGCTACAGTCCCCGTTTCTGTATGCTGGCTGCAAATCATTTAGGACCCTAAGGACATGCTTATTAATGAGCTTGCTGCCAGATTGAGGCAAATGATATTGCTAGCTGGCTTTGTTTGCTGGCTAATCATAAACTAATCAAAATCTGGGTGGTCAAAGCAGGCTGCAAAAAATCTGCTTCCTAATTGCACTTTGCAGATATTGTTAAAAAGTGAGAATTAATTCTCAATTTTAGTCCTCAACTGGTTTCTTCAGGTGTTTAGTACATGGTAGGCAACTAGTATAGTTTACTTGATTCAAACATTCAATAAATTGTTTTATTTTAGCCAAACTCCACAGGACCAAACACTGTAGGGTTTTTCTATAGATAAATATTGCAACCAAATAAATGAATTTGCTACCCATTTAAAAACTGCCAGTGAGCATAATTGGAGGGAACATTAACTAGTACTTTTTTCTATTAATATACTTAGCACATGGCATTTAAATTTCATGGCATTTTTGCTTAATATGGCTCCACAGTGCTGCGTGGAGTGCCAGTGCAGTGTTGCCTTGAGCAAGAGTCAGGAGACCTGTGTTCTCCTTCCAATTCTCCTATTGACTTTGGACACATCATTTATTGTCTCTATCAATTTCCTCATCTGTCAGATGGAAGAGATATATTAAAGAATCATATGTAATCCTACAGTTCTTTGAATTATTTCCTCAAATATAATTATCAAAACTATCTAGTTAAGTTACTACAATGTTAGTTTTGTAAGGAGTCCCAAGCTCAGAAATAATTTGGAGACAAAGCAAGGACCTTAGCTTGCAATGACTACATTTTCTGACCATTGCATACCCCATAATACCAGCTAACTCTTCCTGTCTTCCTAGGTGCAGACATCTATATATCTTTTCAAAATAATATTTTGCAGATTCTTATCTTAGCCGAGGCTCTACAAAAGTGAGCACCTTATCAAGGAAGTCATTGATTTTGGATTAAAGAGGTGAAGGTTGTCAGCTGTTGCCCTGAATGTCAGGCATAGAGAGTGAATTCTTTTGTGATCCGTGCCTCTCTACTTTATCATGACTCACACTATTTTATAAGTGGCTATTAAGTCTTCATACAGAAGAGAGAACCAGATGTGTTTTACATACTGATGTGGAATAACACCAGAATTTCTAAGACCAATTTATGTCTTGGGCTGCTTTTAATGCTCATTGCTGAAAGAAAAAAAAAATCTCCTCTTTTATAGCTACCCACTGGCATTTATTGCTGCAAAGATTGCCCTAGGAATCCCACTTCCAGAAATCAAGAATGTTGTATCAGGGAAAACATCAGCCTGCTTTGAACCTAGCCTGGATTATATGGTTACTAAGATTCCTCGCTGGGATCTTGATCGTTTTCATGGAACATCTAGCCGAATTGGTAGCTCTATGAAAAGTGTGGGAGAGGTGAGTCTTTGGTTTACTCCTCTATTTATTCTTATTCTCAGCTATTTTGTCAAATATTTAATATCCTTGAAAGTCTTCAGGTTTCCTGGATACTGGGTTCCTGATTAGAGGATATATGGGAATTTCATTTCCTCCATGGTGTTTCAACATCTCTCTGACTACTAACATAAGGTATTTGTTACATGACCACTTAATGGATCTTAAAAGCTTCTAATTAAAAGGAGAGGCTTTATATGTGGGTGTATAATATATTTACACATACGAAAAACGTATTTTCATAAATAATTGAGCTATAATGTGTTTTATAATCAAATCTAGAAAATAACATGATATAAAGTGGCATACCAAAAAGTCCACTGCACTGAGGTTAAGAATTTAATTTTAATCTGTTCACACACACTGTGGCTTTGCCCTCCTTAGACCTCACTTTCTACATGTCTAAAAAGAAGGGGCTGGACTAGAAGATCCATGTCACATCTAGCTGTAAAGTTTAAAATTGGGATATGAAGTCCTCTTTGATTATATTGAAATGGTCTAAGCTTTTAGGGGCTTTAGACTTTTCATAATTTCCCTTTTTATGGTATTTGAAATTAAAATTAGCTTTTGATTAATCCATCTTCAAAGATGGAGCGCTCCTCGGTATAAGATGAAAGAAAGGGATGGAGACCCCCAGTCTCTGACAGTTACTCTCTTCCCTCCCCAACCAAGGGCTTTGTTTCTGCTTGCATCTAGTCAGCTTGGAGAGAGCATGAGCCTTGGAACCAAATGAGCTTGGGTTTTATTCTTGGTGTTGCCACTTACCAGTTACAGACACTCGTGGGAGACACTGGTCCTCAGGTTTTCCATCCGAAAACTGGAAAATGATAACACATATCTTGGGGGGTTCTTATAAGGTTTAGGATTAATACATGTAAATTTTTAGTAATATCTTTTAAGGTAGATTCATAATGAATCTCCAGTAAATGTATTTCATTAGTATTGTTGTCATTGTTTATGGGTAGAACTTTTTATTATCAGCAGTATGCATGAATCTCAATCTCTATCAATGTATTGACCTATCATCTATTTTATTTTATCTCATCTTTGTCTTTATATGGTCAACATAGGAGCTCTTCGTCTATGTCTAGATATCTAAACTGGTTAGACTACAGAGCAAAGAACTACTTATGACCTATTTTTCTATATTGGCCTTTATTTGCCCTATATTACAGCTTATTACCTACCCTCAGACTAGCCATTGCAGAAATACGCACCATCAATCACAGGAAGTGCAGCTTAAATCCATCAGCAATGCAGGAGAAAAGAGAAAAAAAAAAGACATTTTACTGCTCAATCATATTCATGCATGCAAGGGACCATTATTATTATTTTGGTCTCCTTACTTTCCAGGATATCAATGCAAGATTTTAAAGTAATGACAGATAAAGAAAATTTGACCTTTTAAATTAAAATGCCCTACTAGTTGTGTAAAAAAACAAAAAAAACAAAAAAAAACCCAGTAGTCCTTCCTAGCTGCTTTAAATCTTATTTTTCCTCTCATGCTTCATGGTGCACAATAGAATTAAAACTCAAATGCCATGAAAAGTTTTGTTGGTAGCTTTTCTGCCAAATAAACAACTGTTACTTAGTTTATTTTGTAGGAAGTATCCCTTTTTCACATTGCTTACAGTAAAATTTATAGGCCAAGGAATATGAGATAATTCCTGTAATGTTTTCATTTAAGGGACATTTAAGGGACATTTGTTGTCCGTGAATATTTCCCATCATACATTTAATTCAACTCAAGTTAGGAAGCATTTCCATGCAAGATGCAGAATAAGGTGTAGATATTTGTTATGTGTTACCTGCAGTTGGTAAGTTCAGAATATATAAATAGAACCAAATGTAATATGAATTCAACTGTGGTGAAAGTTAAGATACAGTATTTACATACAGGTACTCTGATAATGGAGAGGAATAGGGTCAGGGAATAGAGTTAGGGCCATGTCAGTTATTCCAATGAAAAATGGTGAAATTTTTACTTAATGAAGATGAATTTTAATAATATAAAACATTAAAAAGCACAAACTTTGAGCAAATACAGTTATGTACTCCTTTATTATTATATAGGTATGTTAATTTTTCTTTCATTGACCATATTTTACATACCATTATGTACAGTATACTTACAAATAATTATTTATGGTAAGTTACTTATAGAACCCATTACTTTATGGCCAACTTTTAAATATGTAATATTTATAAACTGTATTAAATATTCCAGAAATATTTTCCTCATTTGATAGGACTGTAAAATATTTCATTCCTGGTAGTCTCTCTCAGGCTTAGGCTAGAAAGTATTAGGACCATGTTGTGTACCCCTTCAAATACCCCTATGCCTCGCAAGTTGCTTATCTGAATTGGACTAATATTTTATTTACCTCGGTACTTGAAAATCTTCCTTACTTCTAATTAAATTGGCAGTAGCGTGAAATGTTATCTGTTTGGCTTTAGCTATCTTTGAATATATATCTTGTCCCACAGTTGACATGAAGTTTTATCAAACCGACACGAATGGGAACCTGGGTCTATTTGAGGAATCTTGGAAGTTTACTGAAGGCAACATTGTCACTGTTATTATTTTAAGTTGGAGACCAAAAATGCATAGCAATCTATTATTCCATGGAAAGATTCAAAGACAGTGTTTAGCCACTGAAAATAACTGGTTAGGCTTGAAGGCAATTTAAGTTTAGTTCTGAGTTGTAACTTGTCCAAATGAAATCACCACATGGTCTTCCTAATTGATTCGTGTACAATCAGATGTAAAGATGGTGGGAAAACACATCGAATTTGTCCTGGGGAGTTTAGACTCCGCCTACATTCAAGATCTGAATCTGTCAGTATTCATTATAATTCTGAAGGTTTTATTAATGCTTAGTTATAAAGAAAGCCAACCTGTCTTGGATTGTGACTGATAACCCATCTGGAAATAGTTCTGTTTTTGTGTTAATATATGTCTGACTTCTCTTTATTTGTTTTCTGTTTTAAAGAACATTTGCATAAAAGCAAGATTTTATTAAGAAAGTGTCCATATGCTCTTTCCATGTATTCCTTAGTTTAATATTATGATTCAGAGCAGGTGCAGGCAATTTCCTCAACAGTCCCAGTAAATAAAGCTAAATTCCTGGTGTGGCAGAAGACTGACCTAAGATTGTTAAAGACCCACTCTATCAAAACCATGGAGAAAAGGAGAGAGAAAGAAAAGTAACAATAATAACACCTAAATTTCAGTAATAATCTTATATGTTTTGTTCCTACTTCTTTTCTGAAGAACATCCATTTCTACTTCTGTTTCAGATTCAAAATATATAAGCTCTTTTTAAAAATACATGTTCTTAAATGTGCATTACAGGTCATGGCTATTGGCCGCACCTTTGAGGAAAGTTTCCAGAAAGCCTTAAGAATGTGCCACCCATCTATAGATGGCTTCACTTCCCGTCTCCCAATGAACAAAGAATGGCCAGCCAACCTAGATCTCAGAAGAGAGCTTGCGGAACCATCCAGCACCCGTATCTATGCCATCGCTAAGGTAATGTGTGATAAGGGGCCCAGAGCGACTGTTTCCTTCAGAATATAGCCAACCTGGACTTTATTTTTTTTTTATTTGATTTTTTTTTTTAAGGATTTTATTTATTTGAGAGAGACAGAGACAGAGACAGAGATAGCAAGAGAGAGCATGAGTGGGGAGGAGAGGGAGAAGCAGGACCCCGCAGAGCAGCGGGGGGAATGTGATGTGGGGTTAGGTCCCGGGACTCCGGGATCGTGACCTGAGCTGAAGGCAGACGCTTAACCAGCTGAGCCACCCAGGCACCTCGACAACCTGGACTTTAAAGTAAAACTGAAACATAAAATGGTTCTGAATTCAGGGATTTGGGGGAAAAATATAATTTTCTTCACTAGCATTATACTGAAGACTTCTGTGGCTTTTTTCAGATTATTCTATAATTAATAAAATATTACCCCCTCCTTTAAAAATTTGGTTTGAACCTGGCCTGAAGAACACATTGCCTGTTTAAAGGATGATCATATAGATAAAATGTTCCTTCCTTTTAGAATATATCTTATCAATACTCTTAAGTAGGTCTGATTGTATTGATCTGCCATTTCTTATCCCTTGGATTACTTGTTCCTTGAAAATGTATAAAATTGTATTTTAGAAAGGAAGATGCATAAAACAGTATCATTTAGTACATGCTACCTCAGACTTTAGAATAATCTTTATTTGCATCATTTTCTGTGTTTAGAAAACAATGACTGTAAAGATCTTCAGTGATTCTAGGCTTTTTTGTGTAATTATTTTATCGGTCTTCTTTTTAGAACAAAAAAGCCCCACAGTTCTCACTTCCACCCCCTAGTTCCCTTTTATGCAAATTAAATGCCATATTAATCTCCCTTCATGTTTACTATGCGTAGGGTTTTGAAGTTTCAGCTCATCTGATTTTATAAAAGGTGACTTGGGCAGCTGGGACCTGTCTGGTCAGAAATCCCTGAATGGCTTTTTGACATTTAAGGAAGCTTAGGCATTAATCCTCCAACAGTATCAAACCACCCTGGAGCTACAAAGCCCCGCTGACCATTTTATACATGCGTGTGTGCGTGTGGGACGAGTTGATGAAAATAGGCATTTTGTCTTTAAAGAGGAAATCTGTCTTTGTAATTTGCCTTTGTAGCAACAGCAAAATGCTGTGAATGGTTTTGAACTCACTGCAACTTCCAGGTCCATATACCGAGTCCTGCTGAGAGAGGAGAAGGGGAGGGAATGTTTCCTTCGTTGCCTATAATGTATACTCTCCTCACCTTTATGGTTTCTGAATGCAGAATATTAAGTTCCATTGAAATTCTGGCAGAGGCTAGTGTCTTTTGATGGACATTTCTCCATCTTGAGTTCCATGGTAATAGAGAATTAACATTTTTCGGTGGGGGTGGGTGATAGCCACGGCGAGTGCTTATTCCAGAGAGCTTCTTACCTTCTTTATGGTTCTTATTTCAGTCTTTTGTTAAAAAAAAAAAAAAAAAAAAAAAAAAAAGCATTCCACCAGATTCATATACATATGATTTTTTTCTTTCCAGACAAGGGGCAGTAAATGGATTTTTTTCCTTAAGTCTAGTAATCGTATTTCTGCCATTTTGAGGGGGATGAAAAAGGGAAGTATTTCCAAGTTCCCGGCAAGGCTGTAAAAGCTCAAGCAAATCTCTCATTCTTTTCTAACAGACTTATAAAGGATGAGATTTCAGGGGAAATGTGTGGAGGTCCTTTCTCGCACAGAGCACCCTCCGTAGAAGCAAGAAGTGCAGGGTCTGAGGTATAAATTACTGTCTGCCAGCGTGCCGGCAGAAGGAACTGATTTCCGTTTGTTAGAGGTCATCATTACTGTTCATTGCCCCAGCAACCAGGAACTTGGTGATTTTGACAAAAAGAGTGAGGACGGTGGAGGGCTGAAGGGGAAAATGAATGAAAGGCGTGAGTAAATCTTCCCTCGCTTTCATGGTCCTTACAAAAGGGCAAGTTGCTCTGAGGCCTGATCTTTGCTGCAGTCTTATTTCAGGATGACTGGATCATCACCTCTTTCGATCTGGGGAGAATACAGGGCATTATTTTTGATTTGGGAAACATTAAAGGAACCTCAAACTTGTTCGGGATCATTATGAACTTCATTGTAGCTGTGTGACGTGGCAAAGCTGGGGTGCTTGAAGACGAGTTCGTAAGACGGGGAGGACCTGGCTTTCAGTTAGACTCCGGGGGTGTGACTGTAGTTGTCCTTCCTCGTGGTGAAATGAATCCAAGATTCTAGGCCCTCTGACAACCGTGAGGTCTTGAGAGTGTGTGATCATGTGAAAACTTCCTCTGCTCTGTCAAAAAGTGTCACTGCCTTAAGGTTCTATCCCCCTCATAGTGTTGATGGCCAACAGCTAATTGCACCTTTAATCACTTGGAAAATGAGACAGAATACTGGCAATATACAGGGAGAACTAAACAACAACAACAAAAATGAATAGAATTATAAAATGAGCAAGACTTTGAGTATTCCCATTAGGTGTCGTCTTACGCTAGTTGACAGAATTATGAGCTGAGCTGTCTCTCAACACTTATGATCATTGTCTCTCTGGTGCTAGAAATCAGTGCAAGTTTAAAGAAAATTAAGCTCCTCGAGTTGAAATATAACAGCAGAATTACTAGTTACATAAATTTCTTAATGGGATTTTAAAATAGAGTGTGCCATTTCTAGAATATGTGGTTTTGGAGTATTATCTGATTATTAATTTTCATTGAGTATAAACATACATCTAAAAATAGTAAAGAAGAAGAGTGAATACCTTTTGAATATCAGGGTTTGGGTTTTGAGCGTTTATCTCTTCTTTCCATTGCCTTTTCTACTCAGCTTAATGACCCATCGTTGTAATTTTACTTCTGAGAAATTGCTAAAGTAAGCTTGTGGAAAAAGCTGAGCTGCCTATCAGAACAGAAGTTATTGCTACACTGTTTTGGAATATATTAGGATTTTGTAAAATGCCTGTCTTAGCACAAAAGTCATAGTAACTGATTCAAAATAATTTTTTGTTTGAAGTCCTCTCTGAGGAAATATTCTAAAGAAATAACAGTAAGCCAGATTTGATCCATAAATTTTCACTGACTGGTTTGTGTGAGCGTGGAATGAGGTAATAAAACTATGGTATTTGCCAAAGGGTAATTTTCTAAAATACAAGTTAAATGATCATCATATTGATTCTAGATTTTCCTACCAACTTGACTTAACTGTAGTTTCAAGAGATTCTCTTTAATTCCAAAGAGATGTACCAAATTTAGGATATAATTAGCAACATGGTTATATGAAAAGCAGGGAAGCAGAGGCTGTCAGGGGGATTTTTCGGAGCACAGACTGCTCTGATTAACTCAACACACCTCCTCGGCACGCCATTAGCGGATATAGTTGGCAGCGTTGGTAGGTTTATTGGAGGAACATCAATGATAGAATATCGGTTCCATTCTCAGTCTATAGCCTCAAGCTCTCCGAATAACATGGAGAGGAATGGTTGCTATATGTTTTCAACCAAATAAGACATTTATAAAATGTTTGCCAAAGAAAGCCTCTCTTCTCCTTTTGGCAGGCCTTGGAAGACAACATGTCCCTTGAGGAGATTATGAAGCTCACATCCATTGACAAGTGGTTTTTGTATAAGATGCGTGACATTTTAAACATGGAAAAGACACTGAAAGGGCTCAACAGGTAAGGCAGTGTTGTTCTGAGTCACTCCAGATACCTTCTGTGCAGCTGTTGTCTTTCTCTTACCCTCAAGCGTTCAGCCAAAATTCTTCAATTCAAAATTCTTCAGTGAAGTTCGTAGTGCCAAGGTTGGTAAGCAGTAGCCATCAAGAAATAGCAGTTTTAAATGTTTACCTTTTGAAAGGTGTCTTTTTAACAGTCTTGTACCCCTACCATTGCCCTCAAACATTGTGGTATTTTTATTAAGTATTTTGAAGTTATAAAATCTATGAATTCATGTGCTATTTAACTTACCAAAAATTACCTAGATCAAAATGTTATTAATCAGTAATGTATGAATAATATTCTTATTTTCTATAATATTTCTAAGTTCTGAAGTTGGTTTTTCTCTTAATATCAACCTACATATTGCTGTCTATTGATGAGCAAATGTATTCCTCTTGCATTCTACTGGTATTTTTTTTTTTTCTTTGGTATTTTTAACATTGGGACTTCTAGTTCAGCATACAAATAAGCCACATTCAAGTTCTGTTAATAGATTCTTTACCTCTCACTAATTTACATTTTTATCTCCTTCATGGCCAATTATTTTTAAAATTTCATTTCATGTTCGGAATATTCTGATAACATCAGTGCTTTAAAATCTACTTCTTTATTTTTCATGAGAAGACCGTTTGTTGGGACACCTCAGGCTTATGAAATCACAGATAGGTTTTAATCATGGATCTTTGATAAGAGGAACATTTACCAATCCAGGAGAGAGAGAGTATAATCCTCTTTAGCTTCCTGCCTTTAAGAAGGCTCGGAAATACATAATTATTGGGAAAAGGTCTCAATTACAAGCCTAGGCATATGTTTAGAGAGAAGGAAATGGTTTTTTTTGGGGGGGGGTAAGTTATTCTCAAATGATTAGAGTAAATGTATAAATATTAATCACTTAAAATGTTGAAGACAGTGGAAAGTTCTCAAAGCCTTCATCTGTGGCATATGATTGAGTCACTGTGTTTACCTAATCAAGATGCACACGAACTGGGCAGTAATAACACTTGCTTTTCTTTTTGAGCAAAACGAGGTTCCTTTTCATCTATTGAACAGTTGCCCACAACAAATGCTTGGTTTTGAAAATGGGGGATTCCAATCTGCCAAAAATGAAACTAGCTGTGGTTGCTTGTAAGTCATCCTTCCTAGTGATCACATAAAATGAACACTAGACAGCAAATACGTTAACAATTGAGCCTATACATTCATCTTAGAATTTTGCTGACTTGAGGTTTCCTTTCTTTGGTTTACGAGGCCAGCAGAACTTCCATGTTGAATTATAGTCTGTTCTACGGCTTCCAGTTTCAGACAACTGATTTCAAATGCCTAGGAAACCACCCCAATTAAACCACAGGAGGGTGCTAGAAACTTACAGTGTGACGGTTGTAGCAGTGGGAGAGACCTGGGGTGAAAAATAGCAGCTGTTGTTGTGATTTAAATTTTCACTTGATATACATTCTGATTTTTGGATCCATTCTATGTTTTAATTGAATAGTTTTTGTTGCAACCAGAAAGCAGGTTGAAATTCTAACTAAGCGGAAATAAGTGTATATTGAGAGTGAAAAATGTCTTTGGAGGATTAGACCCACTTATTGTTACAGATCACTTATCTTTTTGATTTCCACATTCTCTTACATATATTTGCTGACAATTTAATGTTTTTAGGTTTCATTTTCTGGCATAAGCACATTTGTAAATAGACATATTTTCTATTGTCCATAATGATCAACATTAAAAATTTTTATATAAAGCTTTTAATAATTTAGAATGGTCTAAAACATTATATTTAAAGTCATCTTTTGTCTTAAGGACTCCACAGGTGATCCATGGTGTTGGTAAACCTAAACCTTGAACTCACTATTTTCTGAATGACACTTTACTGTTTAATTCTTCTTGTTTTTTAATTTTATTTATTTTTGTTGTTTTTGGAGTATCCTAGATGCACACAGCAATTTGAAAATGATTGTTATTTAGAAGTGTTAGATAAGTTAAAGAAAGAAAGAGAAAAAAAAGAATAGGTGTCCACTGAAGCTACCTGTCTCAGTCATTGTGTGGTACACAGAGGTCCGAAATTGAATGGATATTGTAGCTGATGGAGTGTAAGGGTGTAGGACTTGAGTTTTGTTGTCCTATTTTGGTTATCTTCACCATTACCCTAGATTATGGTGTCTTCTGCTTTTTCTCAGCCTCTGCATATATCCAAGAAGGCTTAGTCATCAAGGCAGATACTACTCCTACAGTAATAATAACTCTATTAGCAATTGACATTATATAGCTGAATTACGCATTGCCAGTTTGCAAAAAGTTTATGAAGATCAGTTCTTTTTCATTTACATTTGTGGTTCACTTTATTTCAAAATCTCAACTGTTCCAGCATTGGAAAGGCAGACTTTCCTTGTAGACCCAGGAGGTAACTATTTGGTGTGATTTGACATGGCCCCCAAATTCTCTCTCCTTGGCATCTCCCTGCAGCCAGTGTGCTGAGGTCCCTTTGCACTTTTCTGATAGGTCCTCTGGAAAACAGGCACTGGGGAATCTCAGGTGGGAGAAAAGGGGAAACTTTAAGAAGGGACGAAGTATAGAACGCCAGATGTGGGTTAAGTTTCACTTGGTTCCTTTCTTGTGTGTTGGAAAGAGTACAGGCTTTGGAGCTAGTCCGATGGATCCGTGTGAAGTTTGCCCCACTGTGGAACTGCACGTGACCGCCCCCTCCTTTCTCTGGCCTCACATGCTTTCTGCTAACGTCTGCTTGATCGTTTTACTGTGAAACTTAAACAATATAAATGTAAAGGACGCTTGGCACACCGTGAATGCCTAAGAAGGTTTTCCCTCATTTCCCTCTGAAAATGAAAAAGCTACTTATTATAATGAAGAGTATTTTGTGATTTCGGGCAGATACATTTAAAGACTATTTTTTAGAGTCACACAATTTGCATTTGCTTATGCATTTTACAATAGGCTATTTCTTAACTTTCTTGATGATGCACTGTCACCTGTTTTAATACCAGATGTATTTTTTTAAAAGAAGCTGTGATAGCAAGTAATACAAATGCTATTCTTATCAGAAGATCAATAACACTCCATTATGCTAATGAACAAAAATTTCTATTTTACAGTTGTTAATCGTACTAAAATTCTTCTAAAATCCAATAAGCATCTTTACTAGCAGAGGATGAGAACATCATTCAGATTGATGGTCAGTCTATGATTTGTATTTATATACAGTCATCTGAGATGAAGTTCAGAATTTGACTCCTAAATGGAATATATCCATGTATTTAGTATATGTGAGTGTCCATAGGCTGAAATGGGGAAAACAAAACAATGTTTGTAATGAGGTTGGCATTATGGGAATAACTGAGTTTTCCATGTCCGTGAAAAGGTGAAAATTATAGAAATTCCTTTCCTTGAATGGTGGAGATGAACGTGTGTTATGCTGAGGATAATATATGAAATCCCAGCCGAGTTCCAGGGCGATGAGACCTTAGACCAGTGTTAGAATAATCAACTCAGTGTCCAGGCTGCAAGTGCTTGCTCCCATCAGAACTCGGTTTGCCATCTCCAGTACACGAACAGAGCAAGGGCAGCCCTCCGGAGACTTCCAAAGCAATAGCCATTCTTACCAACTCAGGTGATAGCCATTATTCAGACAGCTTCCCCACTTGAGTTCACGAACTTTCTCCTTTTCCTCTTAAATTGTTTATTGTTGCCCAGGGGAATGCTAGGAAAGTTGATGTTTCTAGGAAGTTCCCCAAATTTATAAGCTGGTGTAGTAGCATTAATCGACCTAGAGTGATAACATATTTTACAGTGAATTTCTTTAGGTTTTGAAAAGTTTCTCTTTACTCAATGTGATGTGAGTTGTATCATACAGGATTCCAATGTCTGTAATGCATATGCACTGGGATTTAGGTGTTTAACCTGTTAACTTCATGTTACTGGGTCACTTTGCAGGGAGTTTAAGAAAAGTTCAGTCAGAGTTTTTAGTGGCGCTGGGACGTTTGCATAAGCTCTATCCATTGGCTTTCACAACTGAGCTATCCACATTTAATATGTCTATTTTCCCCACACTCTTTCACACATAATGCTACTCCCATATAGCATTTTCATTAATACTCATTACAAGAAAAAAAATACTTATTTTGATCTATTAAAAAGTACAAAAACCTCACCTGTAATCCTTTCCTCCATTAGCATATAGATAGATTCAATTCAGGTCATGCAAATAAACCTGACCTGAAGGGCAAAAGTACAAGTACCATAAATCAAATAAATCAAATGTCAGATGTCTTCATCAGCTAGGTTCTCCTGATGTAACTGATTCCTTAAAGTAACAAAAGAACAGATTTAAAATTATATCTTTTAATAGAGAAAACCAGATTTTGATTCAATCAAACAATTCTGAGTGCCTTCCAAGTGTAAGACAATAATCAGAAACTTTATTGACTACTTATCAGTCACTGTCCATTTAATTTTTACCACAACCTAAGGAGATCAGTAATTATCCTGATTTTATAGTTGTAAGCTGAGGCACTGAGATACTTAGCAACTCCCTTGCTATCACATACTAATAAATGACAGGTGTGACATCAAACCTGAGCAGGACTCCAGAGCTCAGGATGTTTGAAATTTCACTCCTGTGCTATATGTAAATGTGTGTATGTGTATACACACACACACACAAATATATGTGAATATGTATATGTCTTCACACATATATTTGTACATGTATGTTGAGGAGTGTGGCAAGATGAATTAAACAGAGGGAAATAAGTTTACATATAATAGACACTTTCAGTATAGTAACAGTAGTCAATAGAGCATGACGGTCCCATCACCATCGAACTAGCACATATGATAAAGTTTTCAACTATGTTAGTAATTAATAGACAAGCCCAGGTACAAGGATCTCTCAGTTGAACCCCTTCTGCTACAAGGAAGGAAGGAAGCCAACTGTAATAAAGCTTGTTTATGAGCAGGGACTATTTCAGGACATTACACTCCAAGCATTTTAATTTATAATACCAAGTTGGATTAGCAATTTTAGGTTGAAAGATCATAATGATACTTAAAAAAAAAACCCCAACATGAACAGGCAAGAAAAAAAAAACCATGAGGTGCTAATTACCAGGTTTGAGTATCTGCTTATCTTCTGCTTGTGTCTTTTTAATTTTTTTATTTCCTTATTTTGAGTTTTGGGTGCTTTGGCTCTTTCTGATTGACATATCAAAATGAATCTGTTGTCGTCCAATTTAGAGGTTTAAAAAGAGGGGATATGACCATTGTACAGTTTCCACTATGTAAGTATAGGGGGCTTAGATTTGGATCTATTTCTCTATTAATTGTTCATATAAATTCAATTTACTGTGGATTAATGTACAAATTATCCAGTAATTGCTTTTGTCCAATATTCTATAGCTTTCATTTTTTTTACTGTTTTGATTCTGATAATCTGCTTTTCCTCCTTTACCTCCACTTATTGCTATAGTCAATGCAGTCAGAAAGAGTCAAGTACACTTTTGAAGGGCCCCATTGTCATCTGAACATCACTGTGTTCAGTGTGATAAACTGTGTCCACTGGTGGGTGCTGAAAAATCATAGGTGTGCCTACTGCTTAGGAAAACAATCTAGGGCAAACCTGGGGAGTTCCACTTGGGCATTCAAGTGCTAAATTGAGCTCAGTAAAGTTGGCCGTTTCCCTGCAGCCACAAACTTCTGGCAGATGTAATAATGCAGGTGTCACCTTAGCTGGAACACTCCGTTTGAATGTCCTCTCCTACACATGTTCGTTTCTATTGGCTTTTTATTTAACTTGCTCATGAGGCATGGCAAAACCAGAGAAGAACCTCTTGTGCTTAAATTTGATTACAGTTTTCTTGGGGAAAAGTGTCACCTAAAAGTTGTTAAAACTTAGATATAAGACAGAAAAATGCCAGCACTTTGTTTTCTCATGATAATTTGTACTTTCTGATAGAAAAAAACCCTAATAATGAAAAATTTTAGTCTTAAAGGGTATCAAATAAAGAAATAATTTAGGGAAAGAAATATATATATATCCTTATATATAAAATATAATTGCATGTAATAATTTTGATGATACTTTTTTCTGGATATATGTTTGTGATACCATTGGTTGTTTTCCCCACTCCAGTCTGAACATTCATATATATACTAAGTATAGATGAATGTTCATATATATACTAAGTATAGATGAATGTTCATATATATACTAAGTATAGATGAATGTTCATATATATACTAAGTATAGATGAATGTTCATATATATACTAAGTATAGATGAATGTGGGAATGGCAATGACTGGGCACTTTAGCGGAACCCATTGTCTTGATTTGCAGAAAATGAGTGATGTCCTCTGACCTCACCACCGAGTCACACTAGATTTCTGAGTCTCAGTTTCTCTCTAGTTAGAAACAAAACAAAATACAACAACACACAAAAAAGCAAACTCCATTCTTATTTTACTGGGAAGCCATGCAACTAAGATGAATATATAACATACTATGTGTGAAATAATTAACTCTAAAGGAAAACAATTTTAGCAATTACTACATATTACCATTCTGTGGTTTGTCTTTATACCCTAAACCACTTATCTAATAAACCACATCAAGAATACTAAAAATTGGAGCTTACATGAGAAAGTTATATTTTTTCTATTTGAAAGAGGAGTATTACTGTGGGAATTTCTATGCCCCTGTGAACTAATGCCAAAAATAGATTTTATTTTTAATTTGTTTTTATGTTCCATGTGATAAGATATTTTAGGTGATGTCATAGATTTGATGGCCCTCCATTAATTTTTTTAACTAACAATTTATTGAATCAGATAGAATGTAAAAGTTTACATCAAATATTTAATGTTCTGAGAGTCTTCATTAAATTCACTATTTAAATAGCATTTACAAATGTGTATTTTGAAAGTGTGAGAGAGAACTTGATTCTGGCATGGGCAAAATAAAAGTTTTACTCAAAATGTTTCAGAGTGATATTTAGATAATTCAAAAAACAGATATGTATTTTGTGTGTATCGATTCTTAAATATTGATAGTACAAAAAATCTCAAGTTGATTTAAAATAACATATACTCATAATTTGCATGTACCTATTAATAGTCAAGAATTAATAGATTATCTTTATGTCATTATCTCTGATCTCAGCATGATGAGTTATGTAGATGGCATTTACTAGATGGCATTTCTCTTTATTAAGAGCTCTTATTGGACCATATGGTATTTGTTCATCTACTCAGTCATTAGTATTTATTAGGTACCTACTATGTGCAAAGCTTGGTACTAGGTCCAGTGCCATCTGTCGATGGATAATTGTTAGTCATTAACCTGTCTTCATTGGGTTTATAATCTATATTTGAAGGTTAAATATATACACATGGCTATACAGAAGACAGACACTTTTAACAGACCAACTAGAGGCAGGAACACAAATCCAGGAAAATTAAATGGAGGTTAAAAACAAAAGCTCTAAGACCTCTGCATATGTTACCTCACATAAAGTGTTCATTTAAGAGTTCCTAGAAGGTGTGCCTGCCTACCTCATATTTTATAAATGAAACAACGGCTCAGATGTTTAAGTAAACTTTTTGAGATTTCAGAGGTAGTGCCCCTTGGAACCAGGATTTAAGTTCAGGACTTGAGGAATCCAAGGACAGCATATATCCCTTCAATATACCCCCCCAAATAAATCCTTCAATATATCCCAATGCCAGGGGAGCCATGAAAAGAGAAACTTTAAAACAGAATAAACAAAATCAGAAGACACTTTCAACAATATTGTGTGGTTTAGGGAGAGTAGAGAGCGAGGGAATTGAGCAGGTCTTCCAAATTTGATGATCTGGAGGAAAGAGAAAGAACTAGATTCTAAGAACCAAATATGCAAGAAAAGAGAGGAAGTGGGTAAAGGGATGAATTTTACTTAGGAAGCAACAAATCATGTTTGCTCTTATTTTGTTATGTTTCTACTATATTTCATAAAAGTGAGAATCTTAGTGTAAAGAAATTGTCTATGAACAGAAATTAAAGTGGGTATTATCTACCGATTTGTTCAATGTAGGTAGTAGTTGGAAGCACATAGTTTCATTTCAGTGTTCCCTAATTATTTGATGCATGTGGGTACCATCCTCCACTTAAATTGTAAATTCCATTAAGGCAAATTGCAAATATCATGTCTTAATAGACTTTTATTATAAGCTTTTCTTAAGAGCTTTTGCTGATTTGTGTGAACACAGAATGAAGTTCACTATACTAAGGCATAGCATCAGCTCTGAAACAGATACAAATGGCTTCCAGTTCTTTATTGATCATATATTTTCTTGGGCATTGGCAGACAGTGTCTTCCATCAAGCAAAAACTCAAAAATATTTGTGTGATAATATGCCCATTAAATAAATGAATACATATTCTTGGTAGAAAATGAAAATCCGAATTTCTTAGTCATGATAAAAAGGAGAAATTAGAAAATGCATTTATAGTTCCTGGTTGTTTCAAGAGACCCACAGAATGATTACCTGAAAAATATATAGTCCAAGATACAAATTCACTGTGTTGGAAGACATTGTAAATCAGCATCTCCACATTTTCATTTTTTTAAGTGACTATGTATTACTGATTAGGTAGGAAGACTTTGAATAAACTGCTTTTTAATAAAAGGGGGTTTATCTAATTGTTTTAAATTATCAAATGGAGACATATCTATTGGAAGCATTATAATACCTACATATGCATTATAAAATCTATATTGCCTGTTGACAACAGGCCAAAATTTTTATATTTTTGGATTAAAAACAAAAAACTATCCAGGTTTTCAAAATTGCAAATTTTCTTAAAAGTTGTTGTGAGAAACGTTCACTAATATTTACAAGTGTAGTGAAGGTTCTAATTTAATTAACCAGTGGAGAAGGTTAGGGCAAAAAAGGTATATTATTTATAAGAGATCTATATTTCTCTTTTGACCTTAGGGTGCATTTCTGTTACGGTACGAGTGGGAAATATCACTATTCTATTTTCGTGGATGGTGAAACTGAGTCAAATTGAGGTGTGTGTCATTCTTTCTGTCACAGCAGTCAGAGGAAAGTAAGGAATCTAGCCCTGGGCTTCTGCCTGCGGTTCTAGTCACTAACCCTTTTCAGAGCTTCTTTTTAGAGATATGACTTTTAAATCAGACAGCTGGAGATCAGTTCCTCCTTAGCTGTCAAGTTGTGAGCTGTGTGTTTTCCTGCCTGAATTGTTGACCCCACTTAGAGCAGAAGCATTGTAAGGGACGAGCCCTTCTCTGGGACTCTTGGGGGGGAAACACAGAGGCCTGGCAGGGAGAAAGCCCTGGCGAGTCACCTTTAAAAGATGTAGCACTGGGTGTGGTGAAAAAATAATGAATACTGTTTTTCTGAAAATAAATAAATTGAAAAAAAATATAATAGAAAAATAAAATTAAAAAAAAAAGAAGTTAGAGTGTAATGAGAAAAAAAAAAGATGTAAACAATTTTCAAGGGTATGGAGAGCTGGGTTAAGGGTTTTCCTTTCACATTTCGCCATATTTCAAATAGAAGACTGTCTGTATACAGGCATTCATACATACACATATATTTTTTCTTTAAATAAGTTGCGAACACCTTATCCTCCATGCTAATGCAGGTCAGTAAAAAATTTCTTGAAGTGTACAATGGAGGATACATTTCCATTAAATCGTCTGCCTCAGCTGTAGTTACGGAGGCTAGATAATCACTCACTGACCCCCAGAATTTTTTCACCTGCTCATTCATACCTGAAGTGTCTTTTAGGTGGCCTAGAGCCCCGGAGTCCAGCCTTGGAGGTAAAATGCATGATTTCTGTCCTACGGAGTGTAAGGTAGTGGCCATGCCTCCCCGCGGTGTAGAAAATGCTTGGGTGCACGTGCTCTCCAGAAGATCAGTTGTGATTTGCAAGGAGAGCCGAGTATGTTGGCCCTCATGTCAGGGGAGAGCTACGGGAATGTTGCAGAGGAGAGGAAAAGTCTGAGAAATGCTGAGACGATGGGGCCACATTTAAATGACATTCCAGTTTTGTTCTGATGAATCGCTCCTCCCGCTTCTCTCCCTCCTTCTCTCCCGCTTTCTCCTCCCTGGCGCCTGCGCTCTTCCCCTTCTCCCTCAGGCCCTGGTATCTGCATTTGTGAAGCACTTATTTACCTGCTTGGCATTGTGCCAAACACTTCACAGATTTATCATTTTGTCTGACTGATAGGATTGTTCTCTCAGTCGAGTTGGAGCCTGACTCTAGATTTGGCCAGAGGTATTTACTTAGGGTTGAAATAGGCGGTTAGACACTCTTTGCCAGTGACACATAATGATGATAAAGTAACGGCCATCACCTCAGTGTGAACATGGCCGTGGTGGTATTATACATACTGACTCAAACCCTCCCCTACGTAACCCTACCTACCCTACTTAGTCCTCCCCTACCTAGCCCTCCCCAACCTAACCTACTCTGTAGCTGATGGTCCGGTATAACTGACCATCCTTTGCTCTAGGCAGCTTGAAGGGAGAGCTACTCAATTTGCTCTTGAGTATATAGTCATTAGCATGAAGTAAATGAGAATTTTGTCTGTCCACGGTGTTAATATTTATTTTTATGTCTTCTTCTGAAAAACACTCAGTGATAAAGATTTTTGATTTCCATGTAGGTAATAATCCTCAAATTAACCGATCTAATGTGATAGGTTATCAGGAATTTAAAACTAGCATTTTTCCACATCTTCCTAGAAATGACTTTCCATTTTATCCCTCCCTTTCTAGAACGGGCTTACTTTTGCTCACTCAAGAACTAAAAAATTTGGTCAAAAATTATTCCTATGTATGTTCCATTTAGCAAGAAAAAAAATCTATGCAGCAGTTATCAGTAGATAAGAGTCAGTTAAGTAAGTTATTTTAATCAGATTCTAAGTAATAGTTTCTAGAAGTCAAAGAAGGTTATATATTGAAAATTATACTGTTGTTGCTTGGAACAACACATCTGGTAGGTGGAAAACTACTCTGTGGAAACATGACTTTCTTTAAACAAAGATCATGGAGAGGTTGTAAAATATAGGACTTCCACATAAATTTATTTGTGAAAGAACAGATTTTATAAAATCAAAGAATGCTCATTTAATCTCAGGTTTCTACTAAGGCCCTATACAACATTTGTTTTTGTTGGATTTAAATTCTGGACGTATAAAAAACCTATATTTTGGGAAAAGCCAGGATTTTCCTTACTGAATACATCTTAATTTGGGGGAAAGGACCTATTGAATGGATTTAAAATTATAAATAAACTTTTTAATCAGAAGTAAGAAAAGCAGTATTCTATGGTATGCACTTTGCCCTTTAGTTCAATCTGATCAGGTGAAAGTTGTTTGGTAAAAACATGCTTTATGAATGTAACAGAACACTTTCTTATACAATTATAGACATGACTCACTACTGTGACAGGGTGCTTTCTGTTTGTTTTTCATCATTACCAAATCTATGGCAGAGCACAAGAGAGTCACAGCATTTCCAGCTAGGAATCAGTGAGATATAAAATGTGATTTATTATGTCTCAAAAATTACAATTAACTTAACCTATATTAGGTCATTTTCCGCATTGTTATTACTTGGTAGCCATAGACTATAATCATGATACTATAATCAGTATTATATAAGTTGTTCTTACCAGATCGAAAATAATACCATAGTAATTTGGGATTATTGTGATCACTAAAGATTGGCTAAAAAAAAAGAATGTTAAGATTCATGGATTAAAAATTGCCTGCTGAAAAAGTATCTACAGTATCATTTGCTCATAAGCTTTTCTTCTTTGTTTGATTCTGTTGTTTTTAGTAGCCTTTAAGGTGAAATACAGTTTTAAGTGTCTGGTCCCTCGAAAGTCAACACTTGTAAGATTGTAACATATTGCAATAGCGCTAAGCGGACCTAGATCTTCATAGATAATTTTCATGCTGGTGTGCTTTCCCATGAACATTGGATCACTGGGTATTGTTTGTCCTGTAGATGAGAGGTCAAGATCAAGGTGTTCTTGAATTCCTCCAAAGACCTCACGGCTGTATAGTAGCAAAGCACCGTGCTTTGAACAATTAAGAGAAAATAGCGGTATTTACCCAATTGCCTAGGTCTCATCCTTTGCTTTTGTAAACACGACTGCTGCTTTTGAAAAACGTGTTTTGCATTTCTCTTAAGGAAAATTTTGCATTTCTCCTTGGGGGGGGAAAAAAAAGATGAGAAGACCAATAACTTCTCCCCTGCTTGCATTATTGGGATTGGGGCATGGTCTTGAACCTGCAAAATGCCAAAAATAATCCTTGAAGCCGTGCAAGAGTCAGGGGAAAGGCTGACTGGGGGGTCTCAGGGCAGAGAACACAGAATCTTATTCTTTTTTTCAGTCCTTATGAAAGCAGGTGTCATTGCTGAGGATCAGGCCCTTGTGCTTCTCTCAGCTTCTGCCTTTTCGGGGATTTTAAAAAAGAAGACAGTAATAAAATCGCAAGCCCGTCCATCCCGTAATCGTAGGCCAAGTGGAGTGCTCATTTTCGCGTTAGAGCTTGTGCAATCTGGAGAGAAATTTGTTTAGTATTACTTGTGAGTTGGTGGATCAGATAAAAGCCAGTCAAGTGGAAGAGAGGACTGTGTGAAGTGTGCTGCCTCCCTTGGTAATTGCCATGCTGCCGGCGTTCCTCCAGTCGGTTAATAGATTTCCCCGGCTCCTCTATGCCAGGTGAAGATTTCCTCATTAAGGGGAATTTATTCCATTTCCTTTTATCATTTATTATTGAAGACTAAGTGTGAGTGGAGGAAGTTGCGGAGATGACAGGGTAGAATTTTAAACAACAACAACAAAATCGACGTTGGAAGTCGGAGAGAGACAGGAGAAAGGCTCGTATTGTTTATAAAACCAGAGAACACACAAGAGACTTCCCGCTGTAGAAGCTGAGCCCTGCTGTCTAACCGTTAAAAGATTATGGCAGAGTGTGTAAAAGTCTGATTGTCTGTTTTTAAGGTGTTTTTTCCCCCTCCAAAAATTTCAGAACTGTCATTTTCAGCTGCTAAGTAGAGAGGAACTGAAGATTATGAAAAGGCCAACATCACAGCGATCTGGTGTTTCTTTGTGTTATTGTTTAGCTTCTTTTATGCAATGAGGGAAGTGTAACCTTTGCAGAGTTTGCCCCTGAACTCTGAAAGCAAGGAAAACTGGGAGGGAAGAGAAAGGTTACATATATGGCACATTTCCCAGAATGCAATAAAGATCAACAGAAACATACCAGCACACAGGCATACATACCAGATAACAGACGGATACTTTATCGCACATATTTTAAAACTGTGTGCTTTTCTGCAATATGCTCCGTTCAGCTGATCACATTCTTGCTTGGCATAATGCTCCCTTGATTTACAATATAATATAAATGGAGCATTCCCTATATGAGACTTCAGAAGGCGGTTTGGAATCACAAATTCAGCATTTATACTTCTTTTAGTAATTATTCTATTTTGAGTTTATTCCAAATTAAGGCTTTTATTTTCCTTTGGAAAAAGAGAAATAGTATAGCCCTATCCCTAAAATAAGCTTTCATCTAACTTGATTTCTTAAAAAAAAAAAAAAGTCTCCCTCTCATGGAAGTTCTTTTAGGCAGACAAAATGGAGGCCAGCCCAACGTGGGCAGATAGACAGGAGGAGCGCCTATCCGAATCTCCACATTGTTAGATGAGCTTTAAGTTCACTTAAGATGATTCATCTTGCATTTGACTCTGAAGAGGTTTAACCTTATCTAAATCACTGGCCCAAAGCTAATGAACCGTGTCTTCAAACTGTCTCTTCTTTTATTTTATTATAATGGGACTCAAAGTAAAATTTTGTATCAGAACAAGTAGGGAATCAAGTCAATTTTCTTCCCTATGTAATGACATAACGGCCAGCTCTGTGTCAGACAAAAGCAGCAGAAAGAGTGAAATATAGAGAGAGGCAACCAGCTTCCTGTCTTGGAGTTTGGGGTCCCTCACAGAATTAGGGTAGCGGTGAATGTGGGAAGGGAGGGACCTAATTTATCCGTGTCTTTGTAACTGCTGTGCTGGGTCAGGATCAACATGTATTAAAAAAAAAAAAAAAAAAAAGAAGAGAAAAATCAACATTTATTTTGTCAGTGAGGAGGACTATTTGATGAACATGCCTGAAAAGTCGAAATTAATAACCAGAGAGACTTAAATAAAATACTACAGAAGAGATATCACTTTGAATTTTGTATGAACATACCTACCCAGTATTTGCATTCAAATTAAAAGAGATGAGCATGATTACATTCATATGCCATTCCAATTTAAAACACCCTAATTTTCAAGATGTTAAAAAATGTCCTATCATGCTATTGATCTAGCTATTTGAAGACTGAGCAAAAGTTAAAAAGTTGTTTTGCGCTCACCCAGAAAATATTCTGGGCATCAGCTTGTAAGCATGCACTCTGCAAGTCTGGCTTGATAACATCTGTTATGGGAATCTCACCTGGTAAGAATTGAGGGGGTGCCTATGGAGAAGTAAATTTTCAACCCCATCCTGAAATTCTATCATTTATGATTCATTATTCTGTGTTACTGTTGCTCTTCTCAGGCATCCCCTTTGAATAATGAAAATTCTCTGGTGTGGAGATGCTATGGGGAGCAGTAATGATTGAGTTAGTCTTAGTGACAGGTAGCTGTTTTTTTGCCACCAGAGCTGAGCACAGAAATAATTTGCTTTACTTTTTTATGCATGAAGCCAATTCTATCAGTCTTCTTTCTTTTCTTTTCTTTCTTTCTTTTTTTTTTTCCTTCTTTCTTTGCTTATTGGTAAGAGACCAGTTTTATTTGGTGAGTGGAGGAGGATGATTGCATATTTGCTGGAGATGTCTTTATGTGCTCTATTGGACTCTTCGGTGGAAAATAATAAGAGGAATTATGCATATTTCAGCAATAGAAAAGACTGCACTGCTGAATGTGGACAAAACAAATGCAAATTTATTTCATCCCTAATAGAAACATGAGGAATCTAAGTGGTTTCTTTTTTTATTTAATACTGTTATTTATAATTTTCATTTAGAGCAATGTAGCAATGTTTGAAGAATTGACTGATATTCCTTATAAGAGGAAATAAAAATAAATCATTCAAGGCAAGGGAAAAAAAAAAAAAAACTAAATAGAAAAGCATGACCCAAAGAGCTCAAGATGAATATATTACTTCTGGTTATCTTTGGACTTGAAGAACTTGCATTTTTGCTAGTCCGGAGTCATAATTATAGGTGTAATGGCTCTTTTCAAGGTGTATGTCCTAAGTGTGTCTGGGTTGTTGCTCTGTGGGTTAGGATTTAGTCATTGAAGCTAGTGTGGCTGCTGATATAGTGACATAATATGGGTTTTGCCTCAGATAGTTACTGCAATAATAAAGAAATGTCTTACTAAAGATCTGTTTATTTTTATATTTTTCTTTTACTGCTATGGCACAATTATGGGAAAACGTTCTAGCAAGTAGGTAGAAAAATCTAAGGGTATGAGTCGGCTTAATGTTATATGTACAGTATTTCTGCACTTAACTCAAGCTTCATACTTATGTTTTTAACAAAATTGCAGATCAGAGAAAATGTGTAGCCTTTCACCATGCAGGTAAACATTAATATGATTTATCTTTCATAAAACTCAGGAATATCTTTATTTAAAAAGAACATCACGCATAGTTCTAATTGAGAAAAATGGCTTATTTATCAAGTACTTCCACTCTGAGGCTGAATGCACACTTGCACATAAACAAATGAGCAATTGATTTAGGAACACAATCTTGGCAAGAAAAGTGAAAATATACATTTCCAAAACAAATAGCAACAAATTCTTCTTCTGCTTTTGCCTCAAATTTTTTATTTTTTGCAAGAGTAAAGGTAAACACCAGGAACTGGGGTGTTTCAAAAGCCCTCAGGGGCTCAGCAGTCCTCTCTTGGGTAAGGCCTTTCCAGACTTCCCTAGTGGCCGCTGGGAGCATTTCCCCTGAGCCCGGAGCTTCTCTTGCCTACATTTCTCCTCAGCACCTCTCACAGTGCAGGCATATCGATGGCTTTTTTTTTTTTTTTTTTTAAGATTTTATTTATTTATTTGGTATGTATAGAGAGAGATCATAAGTAGGCAGGGAGAGAGGGGGAAGCAGGCTCCCTGCTAAGCAGAGAGCCTGATGTGTGACTCGATCCCAGGACCCTGAGATCATGACCCAAGCCGAAGGCAGAGACTTAACCCACTGAGCCCCTGTCAGTGGCTATTTGTTTGCCTCCTAATATACTCTGACCTCCCTGAATGTAGAGATTCAATATTTTATCTCTCCATCATTAAAATAAGTAGCACAGAAATAAAATAAAATAAAATAAAATAAAATAGGAAAAAACAGAGAAGGAGGCAAACCACAAGAGACTCTTAACCATAGAGAACAAACCGAGGGCTGCTGGAGGGCAGGTGGGTCGGGGAAGGGATAACTGGGTGATGGGCATTAAGGAGGGCACTTGATGTGATGAGCACTGGGTGTTATATGCAGCTGATGAATCACTCACTAAATTCTACCCCTGAAACTAATAATCCACTCTATGCTAACTTAATTTAATTAAAATTCCATTTAAATTGAATTTAAATAAAGAATTTAAAAAATAAAGTAGGTGGCATAGAGCCCGAGACACAGGGCATGTTCACTAAGTGTTAAAGCGCTGATGTAAGAATGACAGTGGGTGTTGCCCCGCCTTCACCATTCATAATTTCCTACTAACTACAAATCCTCAGTATGTATGTATTCTACACCTGCCATGCCCATCGTGGTCTCAAATTACTGCAGATGCAGTTACCCTTGCCTATAGTACATCTGTCAACTCCTTCAACCATAGAAAGCTGAACTTTCTTTACAGCTCTGTTCTCATTCCTCTCCTGCCATAGTAGGTCTCTGCTACATCCACTCACATTGTTATCTCTTTTGTCTGACCTCACTTTGCACCACATAGCCTGTCTCTCCATAAAGTGTTTCGAATCGCTCCCTATCATTGCATTGTCTCAAATACTGTTTTGTATCTTCATGAGCAGCATGGCCTAGGTAGAAATTTCTGTGACAATAAAATATTCTGTAATCCACACCATCTAAAACAGTAACAGTAACCACTGGCTGTTGAACACTTGAAATGTGGCTAATGTAATTGTTAATCTAAAATTTAATTTAAAAATTTTTAAATGAATTAACATTTATAATTTAAATAGTCACATGTGGCTAATTGCAATTGCTACCATATTGGACAGCATAGTTCTAGAGCAGGAAGCCCAGTACTTTGCATACATAGCACGTGACTAATCATACTAAATAATCAGATTACATTCAAGAATTTGACAGAAAAATGTGTTGCTCTGGGAGACTGTTTATCAAACACTTGGGAAAATTAAAAAATCAAAATCAGAATAGAAAAAAAAGACATTAAATATGTTGGGAAGAAATAATGAATTAACTTGAGAGACAGAAGGAAATTTAAGTGCCATAGAAAAAGCAAAATGACTGGGAAGAGACAGAGCTGTAAAAATCCAAACTAGGACTGATATCCAAAAGCCAGAGAAATAGCTATTAAATATACCAGCTTGATTCTCTCTTCTCTAAACTCAGAATATGAATTAATTAAAGAAGATTGAAGAATGAACAAAATGCAATAGATTTAATTCAACTACATTTTACTAGCAGAATTTCAATGAAAATGTTTTATTTATTGTTAGATCTTCTGAGAACATACTGTTATATTTTAATTTCATTGTATTGACTATCAGACTGTTATAATTGAATTTTATTGTGTTGACTATTGCTTGAAATAGTTGGCCTGTAGCTATTTAGTTAGATATACTTTTACAGAAGTATTTTATTCTTCTGTATCTTGGCTCTTTACAAATTATTTTTTTGTATTATCTTTTGTATTACATTTTGAATGTTAGTTGTAAGCTGATTTCAATAACTTTGTCTTTTCTACAAAAGCTGTTGAAGTCCAATTTCCCTTATTCATTTAATAAATATTTATTGAATGTTGTCTGAGGACTAACCTGCTAAGCTTTGGGAATGAATTGATAAATGAGCCAGATGTATTCTTTGTCATCATGGAACATGAATCTAGTGAGAAAAAAAGTCAGGTTGGTGAATAAAAACTAGGAAACATTAAAAATATTGGCAATATTGATGTGCTAAGCAGTATGGTTCCAACTATGCTCCTGCCTTTAAGCAAATGAGTCAGTGAAGAGCCCAGAAAGATGTGTGAGTGAGAGCGGACTGAGAGATCTTATGGATGAAACTTGGCTCTAGTTGACCTATAAAGAGTGGCTGGGAGTTGGAGAGCAGTTGGGTAGGTTATAGGAATGTTGAAGTCACTACAGGTGAGAGAAACAGCACAAATACAGTCTACACTATGGGTGGGAAATAATCACAGAGAACGATCTTGTGGGCATAGACAGATAATATTAGTAAATAGAGACAGTTCAAGGAGAGTATACCCAGTCTGTTGCAGTGTTAGGATTCCCAGGTGAAGCTGATTCCTGAAGATCCTACATATAAAGACCTGGAGAATAAGTCAGACATTAGAGAAGGAGCTACAGACTTGGGAATTATTGATTACTTATAATGCTTGAGCGAATGACAGTGGTTACATTTAGAAGGAGAGAAGAGGTAGCCAGACCTTTAGGCTTAAATCTGGTAACAAAAGATAGAGACTTGTTGGGGGGGGGTGCGGAAACACCAGTAAATAATTTTTGCGAATTATAAAGTAGGGTGAGAAGCAACCTATCAGAGCCAGAGGACGATATCTTTAAAGAATGAAACATCAAGTAGGTCATATGTTGACAGGTTGAGGAGAAGGAACTTGAGAAAAGTTTCCTAGATTTAGTTAGAGGAAGGCCCATGATTATTTTGAAAGAGGAAGTCCATTAAGACAGTAAATACAGAAGCCATTTTTTTCAGAAAATAAGAGAATAAGGTGCCGGGGGTATGGAAGTAGGAAACCACATGTTTGAAAAGGTCAGCTTTGAAAACACTGAAAGATTGCAGAGGCTGGACGATTTAGTGTCCTATTTAATTTGTTCGTTTTTAAAAGATAGGAGATCTAAACATGTTGAAGATGGAAAAGAAGGATACTTTGGTGTTTTTGAAATTGGACAGTTCACTGGTCCTTACTGTGTCTGTTCTAAACTTGAATTTCTCTTTTTCATTAAATCCTAGTGAGTCCATTACAGAAGAAACCCTGAAAAAGTCAAAGGAGATTGGGTTCTCAGACAAGCAGATTTCAAAATGCCTTGGGCTGACTGAGGCCCAGACAAGGGAGCTGAGGCTGAAGAAAAACATCCGCCCTTGGGTTAAACAGGTAAAGGAGTTTCCCTTTCCTCAAGGGGGAAACATAGGCACCAAGTCATAGAGCCACTGCCAACAGAAAGAGGGTTGAAATTCAAAATGATTCTATTTGTCTAATTGAAGCCCATGATGCCACCAATTTTATTTAGCACAGAATTGATTTAAGCTTAAAAGGGAAAGGTTGAAGGGGCACTGGCATGTAAAGGTAAGAGTGGTACATGGTTTTCTCTGCCTAAGTGAAAAAAAATTTAAATGACCTCTCCTTTACTTTTTGACCCATGTGCAAATAGATCTGTGATAAGTTAAATCCTTAGTGTAATAGAAGGACTTGAAATACCCTAGCATGGTGGCTGACCTCTTGAAAAGAATAGTTATCTCTTTTGGCACTAACTTTTTACAGGGTAATACTTTATTTTAAGTGTCCCATCATTATGGTTCATTTAGTATTCATTGTGATAGGGTTGGGCATAATGAGCTCATCTAGTATTCATGATAATCACACCAGAACTTTCATAGATGTACCATTGTGATTTTTTTTTTTTTTTTGGACTTTAGTAGAGGGATGCTTTGGCTTAAAGTACCACCAGCTGGTTTTTGTCCTTTAAAATCATTGACTTTTTCCCACGTGCTGAGGGGGCACATGCGTACCCTTTGGTCTCAGGTTTGATGCTGAATATATTCTATTCAGCAATTATCTTTCTTCCTTCTCACCTGCCTTACACTAGCCTGCCCTGTTGGCCCTGAATTCTTGCTCACTAAGCTGAGCTTCTGGCCTTTGAGAACTGAATTGATTTACTTTTTCTAAATATGTTCAATGAGACCTTGTCCCCTCCCCCTCATCCCCAAGCTTTAAGGTATTTTTGTCATCCCATTGCTAAGTGCCATAGGTAACTTAAATGCTAGGCATTCATTTGCAAACCCAAAACATTCTTACATACAGGTCGTTTTGCTCATAGCAGTCTGGGTAAATTTTCCTGGTAGCCAGTTGACTATGACCATTGTGCTTTGTACAAGTAAAGTACTGCTGTAATCAATCAGTGATGCGCTGAGGTGTGTATTGTTATCCATCGGTCAAATGATAACCAGATTGTATCATTGTTCCTCCACCTAATCTCATTTTCGGAATTAGGCAGTAATTGAACTGTACCTAGCTTTTTATCTGTCTTTGTATCTGAGTAAGAAGCATTAAAAGAATATGAATGCAGCACAATATATTTTTTTACTCTTAAAAAAAATACAACAAATGGAATAAAATCCCGATTTATTTATTTATTTATTTATTTTCTCTTGCAGATCGATACACTGGCTGCAGAATACCCATCAGTAACAAACTACCTCTATATTACCTACAATGGTCAGGTAGGAACTGCTAAATTGTTGTATGTAGCAAGCTCCAGATTTTCCCCATTGTCCACATGGGGAAATACGATTTTTGTATTTTTGCTTATCTAGTAATCTTGGTATTAAATGTGACATCATGTGGGTCAGATATGATAATGTCTTTCCGTACTCAGTCTTCTAAGAACTGCCTAAAGATGGTGAAATCAAACAAGTAAATTATAATAAGAATAAGAGTTATATGAACATACAATTATGATGTGTTCTTTTGGCTATTTAACTAAAACAATATTGAACTTGTTTTCTGTGACTAAACAGAGCTTATACATTATACTTACAAGGTCCCAGAGACTAGTAGAGGATACATGTCAATAAGAGGAAGAATGAGAAAGACTGACATAGTGGCAGGACAAAGAGTTTAATTAGATTGAAGAATAAAACACAGTAATTTCTGTGTCTTTCTTTTTTCTTTTTTCTTTTCCTCCTCAGGAGCATGATATCAATTTTGATGACCATGGAATGATGGTGTTGGGCTGTGGTCCATATCACATTGGTAAAGTGATAACGTATTTCCATAAGACTTTATATTTATATAGTACTTTTCATACATGTTCATTCTATTATTCTAAGAACTATGTAAAAGAGATGCTGTTATAATGAATATTTTGCAAAGTAAGAAAAAGGTTCAATTGGGTAAAGCCCAAGTTGATATGGCTATTAAATGATACATGTGGGACTCAGATGCAGGTCTCAACTTAATTCCTTCTCCTGTTTCACCATGTCCTCCTTTTATGTTTTTATCCTCGTGAACTAAATTGAACCTCTCAATGAAGTTGGGGAATGAATTACACTCTGACCTTTTATCGTCAGGCATAGTTTTATGCAATGATCTATATTTGTTCAACAACTTCGTATATCAACCAGAAATTACATTTGTAGATGAGATCTGGGAATATATGACTTCTGTTGATATCGAATGCAAAGAGCTTTTATCATTGGTACATAGAGCATTATATTATTTAATTAAAATGTTCTCAGCAGAAATTGTGACACCTCACCCATTCACTTAAAATTAGACATTTAATAACAATATAATAATCACAATTTATAGTTACAAAGTATATATTTAAATAGGCAATGATATTTCACAACAAGTATATTTAACATTTAGTCTTGCAAGTTATTCTAGTATAGAAATGATGAAATACATAATTTAAAATGTATGTAGTCTTACTCTGTTACTTTAAACATAGTTTATTTTAGGTTTTACAATTAACCAAGGATATGCTACTTCAGCAATCTTTGCTCAAATCTTGAAGTAGGCTGAAAGTGTTTTTATCTTTACCCCCGTAGTTATCTTATGGCCAAATGGCCTGAATACCTCCACCAGGACTTACCTTTCTCTTCTGTAGAAATTTCTTCTTTCCTATTCAAATTTTGCCTAATTCCTGTAACAATTATGCATTATCTTAGGACCCAGGGAAGACTAGCTAAGCTAATAATCAAGTATATACTTAACTGATAGTGAAAATTACCATGCTACTATTTTTGGATAATTATCATTCTGATAATTTTTAGAAGACAGAATCCTAATGCAAAGGATTAGTACAAATCCCAGGACTTTCAGTTCTGTGGCGTCCCAGTAGAGGTGATATTTTGAGGTATTTAGGCCATTATTGTACTTCAAATTACTTTTTAGAAGGTCACTCACTCTGCATAGGGTGGCCTTGCCAAGTTTAAAAGGATATGCTTGGAAAGGACAGGATTTTCCAATCAATCAAGATATGTCAGAGCTCCAAGGCACTTCAGGGATCATTGGGTTTAGCCCTCAGAGAGCAGAGTAAGTGGAATAACTAAAACAAGAACTCAAGTATTCTGATCACTAGCTTGACTCTTTTTGTGTCCTGAGGTCAGTATGTTCACTTTGAATTCTTTTTTTGTAAATGAGGTTTTAAAAAAATCATTAAAATGATCTCGCATTAACTTTGAATTTGAATGTTTCAAATATGGAGATCACTTATTGCAGAACTTAGCATACAAAAACAGCCAGCATGTCACTGTTGTTTAATTAGTCCTTGTTTTTCCTATTATTGTAGCGTGTGTGATGTATCTGAAATTTACATTTTGGAGTTTTAAAAATTGCAAGGAAAGGACATTAGCTTCCTTAGCCTTAGCAATATCTTTCTGCTGGTCTTTGTGTTGTAACTCTGTTTCTTTTACCCCCTTCCCAATCTCACCCTCTCTGCAGGCAGCAGTGTGGAATTTGATTGGTGTGCTGTCTCCAGCATCCGCACACTGCGTCAGCTTGGCAAGAAGACAGTGGTGGTGAATTGCAACCCTGAGACTGTGAGCACAGACTTTGATGAGTGTGACAAATTGTACTTTGAAGAGTTGTCTTTGGAGAGAATCCTAGACATCTACCATCAGGAGGTAAAAAGATAAAAAAAAAAAAAAAGAAGAAAAATATATGCAGTGCATACGTTATAGGTGTAGATGTATGTGTGTAGATTTATGTTGTAATTCCCCTTTGGAGAAAGAGTTGCCAGTGTCTTCCACTGTCTTATTTTGTAGTGAAACTTAAAAAAAAAATTTAAAAAATTAAAAAAAAATATTATCCCAGCCTTAGAGTCTTGAGGCCCTGGCACAGAGTGATTATTTTTTTCTTTCTAAGCATTCCAACTAGATTGAAAACCCTTCTCTTGGTAACACATGCCAGACATGTATTAGCTAGTACAAGACAACCCTCCAAAATATTTTGCAGAATGATTTAATTGATCATCTAGACATAGAAGAAGCCACCTCTCTCTAGTTTTTGTGTTGTTGCAGTTTAATAATGAATGGCCCCCAGAGGAGAGAAGTCAGTTGTTCACAAATGACCAGTTAATTCTGTGTGGTTAATTCTGTGTGCTGTCAGATGAAGTCATTAGTCTTCAGTTTAAGATGGAGGAGTTCCTTCTGAACAATACCGGTACTTCTCTCTGTTTCTCTGGCAGTTCGTCCACCACACTCTTGTGTTATCGAGAGTATCTTCACTTGGGATTCCTATGACCACCGGTTACTTTAAGTCTGTAAGACAAGTTAAAGTCTAACAGTTAAAAAAGATAACTACTGGTAGATTTCAGGGTGATGTTTAGTGGTTGAGTCTTTCCATGTCATTACAGTTAATTCCCTACTATGGAGAATCATTCCTATGTATAAAATACGGTCACTTAGGAAAAAAAAAAACAAAACTGAATTAAGGCCATAATACTTAAGTTCAAGCTTTGACTTGACAATTCATGAGGTGTGCAAATTTCTGAAATTCTGTGTTTCATCTTTTTGTTGTTGTTGTTAATGGACCAGATGAGTGTATATCTGTGCTACATACAAGTATTGTGAAGATAAGGAGATTTGTGGCTGAAACCACAGGGGAAAGTATGAATTTCAGTGTTAGAACATGTAATGATTTTATTACCTTGAAGAAAAATAGACAAAGTTTGGATGGATATATCATCATAGTTGTCCATTTGAGACTGACACACTTATCTTTGGGTATAATGAAATTGAACCCTTAGGTAGAATATAGACAATTTTTAGTTTTGTCTCTGACATGGTTTTTCTAATAATTTCTCAAGATTCATTTCACGTGAGGATCAAAACAAGTACATTCTACAAATATATCTTGAATACCTTTTAAATACCAGGTTCAGCATGATAGGTAGCTGTAAAACCATGTCCCTACCTTCAAGACATTAGAATAATATTGGGACCCATAACAAAAATAAATGAAAGATTACATAATTGTTTAAAAAATATAAACGAGGATTACAGGAACTGCAGTGAGTATTTTATACATAATTATTTCCTCATGAAATGGTTTAAGGAAAGATTAAAAACTTCTACAACTGCCTTTGGATATGGTTATACATGGATATTAATGAGATCCTTTATAGTAACTGAATTCAGTATGATGGTAAAAAATAAATTGGTCCTTCTTTGAAGCTAGTTAACATTTATAGTGCTACTATGTAAGGTATTTTTAAATATTATTCTGAAGAATATAAAAACAATATTCCATTGATGTATTTGTTAGACTATTCCACAGGAAATATTATATTAACACATACACATGTCATACACACAGTACATATGTGTGTATGTTTCCTTTTTTGAGGTTGTTGTGTATCTCCTCACAATCTCCAGGAGCCTACCATAATCCAGCTTTGGGTATCCCTAGTGATGTTAAAGGCACTGAGACATTCAATGGTAAATCTGCAGAAAATTGGAAGCACATCTAAACTTGCTCAAAAGCACACATTTGAGTCACTTTCGAAAGGCACTAGGCTACATAGCTACATAGGATGGTAGAAAGTATGATGAGTCTCCTGGTCCAGGTTTCTTGATTTAGTTCAGGACCTACCACATTTCCATGGCAATAAGGATATACCTCTAAAGAAAACATGAGGGGGAGTCAGAAAAGTGACCTGCATTGTGAATAAAGCAGGCTGGCTCAGTTGGTAGAGCATGTACTCTTGATCTCAGGATCATGAGTTCAAGCCCATGTTAGGCAAGAAGGCTACCAAAAACAAACAAACAAACAAACAAACAAACAAACAAAACCTTAGTTGGAGGTGGAATGAGAGAGGATTCTTATGCTAGAATCTCCTTCCTACTTGTTCTCTTTTTTTAATAGAAAATACTTCAGTGATATATTCTTTTGGCATCAGACATTTTTTAATACTTTATAAAGAGCAACCCTTTAAATTCAAGTCATTTATTACTTGTGATTGTGTTATGGATTCTACTCCTTGAGAAGAAATTTAAAGAAATTTTTTTAATTTTTTTCCTTAATTTTGGTGTTGAGTATGGGGAAGTGCCAAGAAAATGAGAAATTGGTATCTACTATCTACAGGGCTTTGATAGATAATATTTTGCTTAGTTCTTAATTTTGGCTAAGGCACTCCTTATAAGGGAAAAGATGTTCTCAAGTTATTTTGAGGTATAAGAGTTGAAAATTATTACATTGTTTATGAAAGTTGCAACATTGAGTTTCTCTTTTATTAGATCTATTATTAAATCTATTTTCTAGGGATGAATTATACAATAATCTTGGCAGGCTATGGCAATGAGTAAGAATCACACAGATCAAGGGGAACCTGGGTGGCTCAGTCAGTTAAACGGCCAAACTCTTGATTTTGGATTAGGTCATGATCTCAGGGTCCCAAGATTCAACCCTGGGTCAGGCTTTGCACTCAGCAGGGAGTCTGCTTGGGATTTTCTCTGTCTTTCTCTCTCTCTCCCTCTCTGTCAATCCCCCCACTTACTTACACATTCTCTCAAATAAATAAATTATTTTTTTAAAAGAATCACACATATCCTGTCTTAACTTTACATTCTCCTTTTTTTCCACTGAAGACTCATGGTTTGAAAAGTTGTATAAAAGAACATTTACTTTCTTCTCTATCCTGGCCCCATGTAAGACCCATTTCTCATTTTTAAAAAATTTCTTCATAGAAAACCAGATTGAGTCTAAAAATGCCAGGCAATATACCTGACAGCTTATGATGTCCCTATCTAGTTTGAGTCCTTCTTAATTTTTCTTTCTGTTATAGTGAATAATTTACTGGATCATACCCACATAGAAATGTACTCTGATTAATGATATAATTGTTCTATTTTTAATACCTTATGCTATATGTGTATACATATTCAATGACACCTCTGTAACACAATTTGAATTAAATGAATGAATGAACGAAAATCATTAATTAATGGTAAATAAAATCCATTAGGGAATTCATGCTCTAAACTAGAATTGGGTTTCTCCTAGCATTTGATTTAACTGTAATTAAGTACAATCTTAAGGGTCTGCCTAAAGTGTTAAAAATGTTTTACTAAGATGTGAGTAACTAAGATAATAAAGCACAGTAAAGATAATCAATCTCATAGATGTACAAAGAATAGAGTTTTGTTAATTAAAGATAATACATGAAATTATAAAAATTAGGGCCATCTTTTAATGAATTAAATGCTATTTTTGTTGGTAAGATAACTTTTTTCTCTTGCATTCTGTCTATTGCATTCTGTCTATAATGTATCATTTAATTTGCCCATAAAAATAAGGAAAAACCAAAGTACTAAAAATACATTTGTGGTGTGATTGTACTTGAATACTGTTTCAGAAATATTCTTGTGTGGTATTGCCTGAGCTTAGTGATACCAAATTTAAAAAAAAAAATAAAACAGGAAACTAAACTGAGTAAAAAGATACAAACAAATCCAGGTAAGATCAGTGGAACTTTGGGACTCTGATGGAATTATTTTCAGCCAGGTATTTAGGGATCTGTGAAACAAATCTGAATTTTAGACTATTTTATGTCAGTGAGTTATTTAAAACTATTTAGGCTTAAGTGATCATTACGGTAGTAATGATAATTTACCCATGTGGGATACCAAATTCTTTTACTAAGTCCCTGCTAGTTCTGTGCTTGGAGTTGGGGCCAATTTAAGATGAATTCTTTCACAAAACTGTCATATATTAACTTCATCCTACAAACATGTTCTTTGTACTGATTTCCTTCTGCTGTGTGGGCAAAACTACACTACACCGTCCACTATTACTCTAAAATGTCCTGTGGATGTGTTTGTCTTTCCAGCAATGATCTTTATTTCTAGAGTCAATGATGAGAATGGGTTTTTGCAGAGGAAGTTTTTCTACCACTTTTCAAAAAACAACGTTTCAGAAATAGCTCTCTTTGCACCTCTAGCAGTAATGACCCTTGAAACCAGGCAGAAAAATAGTTAACTTAAGATTCGAAGATCCGGTTTATTATTTAAACATAACTGCTCTACAGTGTGGAAAATTGAGATCAGTACTGACTGTATTTACTAGATTCGAAATATGGGCAAGTCATTTCACCATTACTGAGCCTCAGTTTCTTTAGCTGTAAATTGGGGAGAGTAATAACTATCTCAGAGGAATACAGCGAAGGTCAAACAGATGGTGTAGGGCAAATAGTAATATTCTTAGGGAATAGTAGCAGATTACGTTATGACTGTTTTAAAAGTTGCTAATTTGTTGAAAAAATAAAAAACGATTTCACAGAACATTTTAAAAAATGTTAGTGTATTTATTAAAGACTTTTCACTCAAATTTGAGCTCCCGTTTAGTGCAGTGGTCCCCAATTTTTGCTCACAAGTTGATACTTCTCTTTTTAGAAATTATGTTGAAGTGCTTCACGTGAGAAATCTTTGTATGCATTTAATTGAGGAATTAGTTTTTAAGCCTCTAAAATATTAACTCTGCTAATAAACTAAAAATAATAAGCAAATAAAAATATTATTATAGTACAAAGAATAAATCTTCTTAAAGGTTTTGCAAAGATGTATATTGAATATGAGAAATTATAAAAGCACTTATAAATATGCAGAACTGTGGATTATTGTTTTCCATACTGTTTACAAGGCATTTAAGCACTCAACTGTGGGGTGTTTGCTTAGGCACTACTATCATTGCTCTCATCAAAGACAAATTAGCTTTATCCCTTTTAAGACTATTTCAGAATTATTTCAAATAATGATAAAATACATTTGGTTAATATCTATTACTTCAGCAGTTCCAGTATTCATTAGTAGGTTATTAAGGCAAATACAAATTATTCCAAGATCAGTGGTCTATCAGTTAAATAATATTTCCTAATATTAATAACAATGTCTTATTTATGCACTTACAATGTGTAAGGCCTTTAATGTTTATTATCTTCTTTAACTTATATAGTGACCTTGTGAAGCAGGCAAATATTGTTCTAATTTTGCAGACATGAAGACTAAATGTTAGAGGGAGTTTCACAGAGACAATCAAGATGGGGCTTTTTTCTTTTGAAATTCAGGAATATTTCTTTATTCCTTTTATCTCCTTAAGCTGGAATTCTATTTCACCTTCTTCCTAGAATTTTCTTCCTATATTTCTATTAATAAAATATATTTATCCATAACAATATCTTACATACACATTGAAATTTTAAAAGTTTACTTCATGAGACCTTCAGGCTGTGATTGTTACTGAGCCACAGTAGTAGGTTTTATTACCATGGTGATCATTCTATAACTAAAAGCAAAATATAATGCATTCTAGTAATTACTAAAAATAAAAAGTGAACATTTATCAGAAATGCTTCTTTTAATGAGATGGATGGGGCTTTTTCTTGATTGGTGCATGTACCCCTGGTTGATTAGGATATATTCCCGGAATGAGCTGGGACTCAGCAGTTGTATTTTTTTATTTTTATTTTTGTTTTTTTGATATGCATTTTTATTTTTAATCTGGAAGTTTTGACTACTAACAGAAGATTAAGGTTAAAGATTCAGATCCTGTTTTCAGGGCAAATAGTAAGGAAACAGGGACTAAAATCAGTTCCTGGGTACTGTAGATAAGAGCCAAGGTAACAGGAAAGGAGAGAGGATGTAAAAATGGGAGGTAGGATGTAGATTGGCCGGCAGTATAGACATGGTGGAGTTAGATAAGGGCGAGGGGAAAAGGAGAGAAGCAGCAAAGGCAGGGGAAGGGTAAGTGGGCAGAAAGCTTGCTAGTGGGAGGGCACGTGGTTGGGGACACTGAGTAGGAGGTCTTGGTGCTGAGAAGAAGGGTGATAGAAAATTGTCCTAATGATGGTGAAGAAGAAGGGTGACACCATCATTGTCCTAATGATGGTGATGAGTTTACACCTTGTCCTTTAGGCATAGGGAAACTTTGGAGTGTCCAGTATAGGAGTCACTTGGTGAAGCAGTTTCGTAGGATGATTCATCTGGATGTGAAGGCCTGGGCTGGAGGGCAGCAGGAGAGGTGAAAGGAGAGATCTCTGTCCATTTAAGGAATTACAACAGCAGTTCAAGCAGCACTTGATTACAGTAGAGTGCATGGTGAAAACGTTAATTGTCTTGATTTCCTTTTTCTGTCATACATGTCCATATCACACATCCCTGTGTAGTTGTGTGGAAGTCTGGCATGGTAGTCCCGTGTCGTTGTATGGAACTCTCAAATAGATTTTCGCATGTAAATGCCTGGAAAGGAGGAACGAAGTTTGTTTATCTCTTTGGGGCATAACTTAATATTGCCCGCGGATGGGAGACATGAAACAATCGCAACATGTGAAGCAGTTTTCATCCATCACGAAGTGGCCCTAACAGTCGATGTTATGGGTGTCTTTTCCAGGCGTGCGGTGGCTGTATCATCTCAGTGGGGGGTCAGATTCCAAACAATCTGGCAGTCCCTCTCTACAAGAATGGTGTCAAGATTATGGGCACGAGCCCTCTGCAGATCGACCGGGCTGAGGATCGCTCCATCTTCTCAGCTGTCTTGGACGAGCTGAAGGTGGCTCAGGCACCCTGGAAGGCTGTTAACACTTTGGTAAGGAGAGAAACACGGGTCTGTGTTTAATGTTGGCTTTCGAAGTGTTGCAACCCGAATGTTAACTACCGCAGATGTTAACTGCAGGACAGACAGGAGGCACTTAGGCTTAGGGACTTGACTTTGAAGTTGGTATATTTCTATGAGTGCAGTTAAATGCTGGTTATGAATTGGTAAGAGTATTCTCATTAAGATTCGGACAATGAAAGACGTTCAAACTATTTTTGAGCTTGATTGATATTTACAATTAGAAACTAGGAATTTTATATGTTTCCATGTCCAATTTACATGTTAATGGTGTCTTTTGAGAGAAAGAATAAAAAGAGTTGTGTTACCATTTGTTCTAAAGATGCCTTTCTGCAGTTCTATTGAGTGTTTTAAACTATTCATGCACTTTTTTTTGTTGTTGTTTCTATTAATTAGAATGAGGCACTGGAATTCGCGAATTCTGTGGGCTACCCCTGCTTGTTGAGACCTTCCTATGTTTTGAGGTAATATATTGTTTTCCCAAAGTAATGCTTTAAAAATCAGGAGATACTGAAGTGCATGCGGTACGCTGATAGCACTTGGCTTTAATGTGTAGTGATTTGTCAATCCGCCCACACCCCCCAAACCAAGATGGCCAGAGAGAGGACCTATGTGTGGTCATTCAGCTTATCGCTTTTCTTTCAGAGGGCAGCAATAAGAGTGCACAGTCCTCCATCTTAGAACACGGCTTAGGGCATCTTGTTGCCCAACAGAGGGAGGGTAGTTCCACATTAAAGAGAACAATTCAAAAACCCAAAGAGCAAAACCAAAGCAAACCTGGGACATCTCTTTCCAGTGTCTGTTTTCTAGTCAGCGGAAATGGCAGCTTGTCTATGACTGTTGCCAACACCTTCTGATGGTTTGAATTTTTTGAGTTTTTGAGATCACATTTTTTAATGGATGAATTATAATTGTGAGGGACAGGGACGGTGAGGATCTTTTATATTAAACTTTGAAACGAAGTTCTATCATCAAAGGAGAAGTTGTGAATTATCACTTACTCTCTTCAGATGTTACCACATGTAAGGAAGGACTTTACTGAACAGGGGATAATAAGAGAAACACAATTTGCTGTGCACGATTTGAAAGTGTAAATGGAATTTGTGATGGGATCCTTTAAAATAATGAAAAATTTGAAATGAGGTGGAAAACTTCCCTTTTTATTTAAATGACATTTTGTGTAAATCACCATCAAATAATACTTCTTCTTTGAGGTATTAATGTAAGTTAATTTAAAGAGCACACAGACATTTGAGGGAGGGTTGCAGAAAGCAGCTCTGACTATTGTGCTTTCTTTCTCATCTCTGCAATCTGTCTCTTTGTTCCAGTTTCCTATACTGTGAATTATCGGGGTTATTGACTTAGCCTTCCTGTCTTGAATAGGTGAAGACATGGGAAGCTCTTTATGCAAAAATATGTAATACAGTAGAAGAAGCAAAGAATGTTACTTTTTAAAAAGAAGTGGAAAGTAGTAATTTTCTTCCTTATTTTTTCCCTCTTACTCCTCTTTCTTCCCTTTGATCTCACTTTAAAAATATCAAAATTCAGCATAAATTGATATCATCGTTCTTTCTCAAGCAATCAATAAGAAGGACACAGTTGAATATCTTTCAGTCAGATACCGTACATTATATTTGGAAATGTTGCTAAAAAATTATACTTTTCTAACCTAGCTGGTAGTAGAATGACCTGCTTTCACAGCAGACCTGTGGGTTAAGATCAGCCATTGTCAATGACCTTGGAAGGAGTAAGTAGATCCTGGGACATCTGGGTGGCTCAGTCGGTTAAGAGTCTGACTCTTGATTTTGGCCCAAGTCGTGATCTCAGAGTCCTGAGATCAAGTCCCGTGTCAGGCTCCACACTCAGCAAGGAGTCTGCTTAAGATTCTCTCCCTCTGCTCTTCCCTCCTTGCTCTCTCCCCTGGCCCTTTCAAATAAATAAATAAATCTTTTTTTTTTTTTTAAGATTTTATTTATTTATTTGACAGACAGAGATCACAAGTAGGCAGAGAGGCAGGCAGAGAGAGAGAGGGAAGCAGGCTCTCCACTGAGCAGAGAGCCTGATGTGGGGCTTGATCCCATGACCCTCGGATCATGACCTGAGCTAAAGGCAGAGGCGTTAACCCATTGAGCCACCCAGGTGACCCTAAATAAATTAATCTTAAAAAAAAAAATAGCTAGATCCTAGCATGAATCTTGTTAAGGCTTAAGAATTACCTGGCACCAGCAGAGTGAAAACACAGGATTAGAAAGGACAAACTTTGAGATACTGCTATCTCTACAGCTATGTGATTCTCTTGGGACATCATCACAGCTATTACCCCTAACTTGAGTGACTCTACTTTGGTTGATTGTTCTGGTGATTAAATGGAGTAAAGACTCAATCTAGAAAAAAGTATCTTCTTATTCAGTCCAGACTGAAACTAGAGATCACCTGAACTGTTCCGAGAAACAATGAAGTCTAGCATGCTTTTCCTCCAAAGTGGTGAAAGAAACTGACCTGTCCTCTTCTTTTTTTCCAGTGGGTCAGCTATGAATGTGGTATTCTCTGAGGATGAGATGAAAAAATTCCTAGAGGAGGCCACTAGAGTCTCTCAGGTAGTATCCGATTTCCTCCTCATGACTTTTACTTCTACCTTATTTCAGTATTAATTGCTACCTTATTTCATATGCTTTTCTTTTCATACTATCTTTTCATACTATTTTCATACTACTTCCTCCCCACCTTTTTTTTTTTTTTTCCTCCTTTCTCCCTACTCAGTAGTCTCCTATATATGGGAATAAGAAAACTCAAATGCATTTAATTGTGTTTAGATCCTTCGGGTTAGTGGAAGAAGACGACCAGCGCATATTTGATCACAGCACAGATCTGGTTTTAGCCTCCAGGAGTTAGGGCCTATAAGTCTCCTTCTTTGTTCATAAGTTAGATGCTGATCAAGTTACCCCTGGGGTTTCTAGCCTCAAGGACTGCCTAGCCAATCTCATCATGTATCAGTGAGGGCTTTCCTGGTTTTTAATTCTCACACTTGGAGAGACTTTGCCTTAGTTAACCCTGCAATTTTAACAGTAAACCCCTTTTCTCACCTTTTGACTTTTTCCATTTTGATACATTCCATTTGTCAGTTAATAAAAATGTTTATAATTTTGTGGTGATTCAACCACCTTCCTCCATTGCCCTCAGCTTTTACTTTCTCCCTTGGTATTACCTCAGTGTGATCCATTTAAGATTTACCCAGTGAGGTTAGTGATCTGAAGACCTTGTACTATAAAGGATGAAAGTAGTGTTCTCCTTTTAAAAGCTTTCAAAAGCTTGTTGGTTTTTGTTTTGTTTTTTTTTTTTTTTAAGACAGAGAGCACAACTCATAGAGAAGAGTTTGATGTTAGGCAAGTGGGGACCTAGGAGGGACCTAAAAAGTGAAGTCAGCAGCATTTCAAAGAGGAAGAAAGAGCATGGACTGTTCCTGCTCATGAAGTCAGACATCCCTTCTGTAGGGTGGTTGCTCCCCAGGACATTGGGTCAGTGAAGAGAGTGGATAAGAGTAAAGGGTGAGAAAGACAAAGAGTGTAAAAAAGAAAACCAAGCAGATTTTGAAATTACTTCTGTGAAAGTCAGATAGCTGAGGGGGGCATCCCCCCCGTGGGTCAGTTTTCATTAATGCGGACTGGAGCAAGACACTGTCTTCTCTATCCGACTTCCTGCCAAGGGATCGGGCATGCTCTCCGTTTGAAAAACCAATAGTTAGAACCAGCTGGGCTCGTGTAAATGAGGAAGCAGGTGCCCTCTCTTTTCTGCCTGGGACATTGTATCCCATGGGACCTCTACTCATTGAATAGTTTTAAAAATATTTTTTTCTGCTAGTATATGGATAGAGCCTCTACTAGACCAAAGTTTTGTCATGGAGATGTCGTGATTGAGAACATTCTGATTCAGGTGTCCTCTTCAAAATATAGCAGAATCTGGGATACTCAGTTCAGTGAATCTAGAATAAAATCAGCCCCCATCAATCACTCAACTATTTATGTCTTCATTCATGTTTAGCACCTGCTATATTGTGTATTATGGCACTGTTCTCAGTATCAGGGGCTACACTCATACAAAGAGAGATACAGTCTCCTCTCACAGGGGACTCTTTACTAGGGACATCAGTCTTCAGTTAATTACATGAAATATAATGAGCACCGGGGTAAGAAAATACAGGATGAGGGTGAGTGTAAGTGTATTGGGGTCCATCCCTAAAGGAGGGTTTTTCAAATTAATTTAAAATGGTTGACTTAGAATTAACTGGTTGAAAAGTTTTTATTGTGGGTGTGAGTAGGAAGAAAGGGCAGCCCAGGCACCGGTTCAAAGCTGAGGAAAAAAAATGGAGTTTCTAGAAACTGATAAAGCATTTAATATATGGGTAGGACACTCCACATGGTGCAAGAGTAGAAGAGTAGGCAGGGAATAGATAAGAGAATCTTGCCAGTTATAATGAGTTTGGGGCCAGACTGCTTTCATGGAAAAAGATTAGGGGCTATTGCTATAGCTCAGGGTAGAGATGACAGCACCTTGGAGCAGGGTAATGATAGTAAAGATAAAAAAGAATTACATATGTTCTAGAATATTTAGAATGTTCAGTGAAGGCAATTAGTGAGTGAATGGAGGCAGAGGGTAAGAGAGTATCTGATAAAGGATGGCTCCTGAGCCACTGCCTTGGACAATTAGACGGGTGGCGGTACCATTTATTAAAATAGGGAATGTGAGAAGGAGAAATTTTAGAGAAAGAAATCATATATTTAATATTTGACCTTTTATGGAAGATGCCTATGAGAAACCCAAGTGCAGATGTTTCAAAAGCAGTGGGTTATACAGATTTTAAATTGAGAATCCAGGTTTTGGTTAATGATAGATATGTACATATAGTTTTGGAAATAAATAGCTTATCATTTTAGAGTTTTGAGAAGGAGGCAATCACCAAGGCGAGAGTACAGAGGGAGTGAAATAGCTAAGACCGAGATGAGAGGGAAACCAGCATTTAAGGGCCGAGTAAAGGAAAAGGAACCATGAAGGAGCCTGACAAAGAAATAAGAAAATGTAGTTGATGGATATCAAAGGTGGAAAGTATCTTAGGAAGGCTGACAATGTATAATATTGCAGAAAGATTGAAATTTATTAAGAGATTTTCTTTCTCAACATGGTAAGGACTTTTTCATACATTTGTCCAAATGGCCAGGATGGTGGATGCTGTCACTGCCCCACTCAGATCCCTTCATCTGTAGAAGCACCTGTCCCTAACTGTAGTGACAGCTGGTAACACTGACCAGCTGTACTTCCTCTCTGGGTAACTACTCTCAGTCAAATGGGAGCTTCTTCAGCACAGAGGCAAGATATCTCACCTCTGCACCACCCTCAAAACACTAACCAGTGAGCAACCTTTGCCTCATGGTGGGACTTACTCTGTGTTGCAGTTCATCCTCCAGAGCCCCCTGTGGAGTAAAGCCAAATTCAGTTTCCACTGAGACTACCGACATACTAACCTTTTCCTGTTGTCCCACCCTACTCTTCTAACTCCCTCCGTAAATCTCTTGAACAAGGATTCCTGTCTCACGCTTGGCTAGGGAAGCTAAGACAGCTGGTAATTTTGTTTTAAATCATGCTATTATCATCAAAATATAGGAAAAAATCCCATATAGGTCTCAACACAGCTCCAGTAGGCCTGCTGCAATAAACATCAGATATTTAAAGAAGAGGGAACAGGAACAGAGATGGAAAGGAATCTTCCCCCCCGACCCTTGGCTAATAGGTAGTTGCATGTCCAGTAGGGTTCTGAAGAAAAGGAAGTATGAAAATTTTCCTCATTTAATAGGAGAGAGAAGCTTCTTTATAGCATAAAACACTGGTTCTTTTGAATTTTCCAGAAAATTCCTTTCAATTTCAAGTGTTCTACTCAAGAAGGTAAGATACATTAAATTTGACACATATGCATGAGATGAACTCCATGATGGTGGGCAAAGGGGTTTTGTGTTCAGAAGGAATGGAGATGTTTGGAGAAGGCTTAGGGAAGGAGGTAGCTTTTGTGTCAGGGCTTGAAGCATGAGTTGAGACTTGAAAGACACAGCTGAGGAGAGAAAGTGGGATGCATTTGGGGGAGAGAGGCATGGAGACAGGGAAAAGCAGAGTCTGATAAGGCAAGTGGTGTGTTGCTGGTGCCTGGGGCTTTGAGAAGAGATGCCTGAACCCTATAGGTCATGAGTCAACCTATTCATTTTGTCTGGAAAAAGCAAGCAGTGGTCCTAAGGTGGAGGGCATCACTGCAGTGTCATGAAGGAGCTGAGAATGGGGAGAACTTCGAGAAGGAAGAGGGTGTAAAACAGTGGAGAAAGGAAGAATGTTTTAAGATTAATAAAAAGAAATGCTGCAAATGCCGTGATTTAGAAGTGATATAAGGCATGTCAGTTCCATGTAATGGATTCCATCTTGGACCTAACAAAACCAAAACAAAATGAGATTCTCCTCCTAATTTCTTTCACAGTCTCCTGGAGAGAACTGATTTAAGAAATTGCAGCACTTGGAAAAGACAAGTGTATAAAGAGAGAAAGAACTGGAACCAAGAAAAATACAGTTATAAGTAAAATAGAGAAATATTCATAACTTCCCCATTCGACCCTCTCCTTAGCCCCCTCTTTCCTGTCACTCACTTTAAAGTCTGTATTTGAAATTTCAGCACTCATGTTCAGTTGACTGAGGACTCACGACTGAAGAAAGACCCTCTCCCTCCCTGAAAGCAGAGAATGACATTGGTATTACCCAACAAATTGGCTAAGGAGTTTGTGTAGTGTGTTGAGCATTAAGGTCTTCGCAAGGATTACACTGAGATTTACTTCCGGGATGCAATTTTCACTTGACACTACACACATGTCAGCTAAGGATTCTGCCCTTTTCTTTTCCTCAATGACAGGAACACCCAGTGGTGCTGACGAAATTTATTGAGGGGGCCCGGGAAGTGGAAATGGATGCTGTTGGCAAAGATGGAAGAGTAAGTGCTTTATCCCCATCTCCTAGATCTCTGCCTCCCCATCACGTTTCTTCTACCTGTCCCCTCCGCCCGCCCCCCCCAACTTGGCAGTTTTGAAACAGATTAGAGGTCCTGATTTCTACAAAATCAGGTCTCTAAGAATAGTGGACGAGTGGCTCAGTCCAAAAATTTTCAGATTCACTGACAACTTAGTGTATGTGTCACGGGTATCATATATCCTGTGTTTCATATGTTAGGATTTCTCTTTGATGATATTCAAAATTAATTATCATCCTGTACTCCTCATTCTTCTTGAATAGATTTTTCTCTCTCATTTTCTTTGGTCTGTGGGTTTCCTTTTATGTTTCAATGGGTATTATAAAAACATCTAATACTTGTCTTTCTGAAGTTCCTAATTGAATCCCCAGTTTTTCTCCTCTCTTGATTTCCCAGCCTCCACCTTTTTATTGCATTAATAAAGACAAAACTAAACAGAGCCGGGTGGATAAGGATAATAACATAGAATTAGCTTACCAGATCACATCTGTATTTCTAGTACAATGAATGCCTCCAACTTCAGTGAAAAATGAAAATGTGAAGAATGCTTTCCTTAGGTTTGCTAGTTGTACTAATAAGGCATTTATGATTTATCTTGATATATAGGAAGTAATGTTTTAGGGAGTCCATGTCATTTTATTTGCTTTAATGAAGAAATTTTTAAAAAACTGTCCTTCATTTTCTACTTTGTAGATACTTCAAAACACTACTGAAAATGTGAAATCTTTTTGTCTTTTTGGTCTTGCAGATTAACAGTTCAAAGTAGGGTTGTTTAGATATGTGTATGTGTATATATATATATATACACACATCAGTAATGATTTCTTACTACAGAATCATATAATCCTGAGTTTAAGCACCCTTAGAAATCATTTATTTCAACCCCATACCCCAAAGGATGAAAATTCTCTTTACAGCATCCCCAGAAAGGGGTCACTTATTTTCTGTTTAACAACTTTGGTTATACAGAGCGCAGAAAGTTGTCAGACTGAAAGATGTCATATGGACATCTCATTTATTCCTTCTTTTGAGGTAAAGTCTGCTTCCCTGGAATTTTTTCATTCCTGACCTTCTGGCCTTCAGAATTGTAGAGCATATGTTTAATCTTTCCTCCTTTTCAATGTTTTAAATATTTGAGACTCTGGTATAAAATGAGAGCGATGTGATCTTACCAATGTCCACGTGGAGAATGTAAGACTAGCCTGGAGACATTTGTGTTTTTTTTCAAATATAATGCTCGTCTGTTGGCCTGATTTGGCTCCAGCTTGCTAGGATATGCTCTTAATCTAAGCTTCTCTCAGACATCAACCATTGCTTATCATCCTGGACTCCTTCTTTTGGAAATGATCCAGGTTACTCGCAATTTTTTTAAATAGTCACACTCCGAAATGGAAATAGTGCTTCAGCTATATTATGATTCTTTTCAGAGCTTGGTGGGAGTAGTGCCTCCCCATTTCTAGACACTATAAAAAAATCTGAATGCTTACTATGCACTAAATATCATGTCAGACACTATATATGCTTTCTCTCTTACCCTTACAAACATTCTATGAGACCGATACCATTGTTAGCACTGCCTTATCAGGAACCGAGGCTGAATAGATAAAGTACCTTGCCCAGGTCACAGAGCTCCTAAGTGACAGCAGGAGACTCAAACGTTACTCTGCTTTAAGTCATTTATAAATCTGATAAACAAGTTATCTCTATAATTTATTTAAGTCTTTTACAGTTACCCAATTATTCTCCCCGACTGTCAGCTTTATCACTTCCCAAAGACACACATGCTATTAACGTTCAGGTTACGGTGACTGAGACCATAAACTTTGCAGTGTGACAGATAAGGGCTTCAAATCTGACTTGCCATACAGCAGTCACATGCACTTGGGTTATTTCTTCTTATCTTGCCTTAGTTTCCTTACCTGTAAGAGAAGATAAGAATATTTTCTTCTTGCTTCCCCTTCTTTCTCAAATTTTAATTAAAAAATCTCTTGCTCTAGGGGCACCTTCGTGGCTCAGTGGGTGAAGCCTCTACCTTCGGCTCTGGTCATGGTTCCAGGGTCCTGGGATCGAGCCCCGCATGGGGCTCTCTGCTCAGCAGGGAGCCTGCTTCCTCCTCCTCTCTCTGCCTGCCTCTCTGCCTACCTGTGATCTCTGTCTGTCAAAAAAAATCTTAAAAAAAAAAAATCTCTTGCTCTAGATCTTAAGTCTTTTTTCTGGTCCACCTAAGTTATACACGCACCTCGCTGGATAGTTACTTCTCCCATCTCATCTAGTGTTTAAACCCTAACCTGGAAGGAAAAGATAAAGATCCCTCCAGTGCGCCCCAAATACTCTAGGTTCCTCTTTGTTCTTAAGTCAACATGACTTAGTCCAGCTGTCCTATTTTCCTGATTCCTACCCATTCTAATCAATGAACGAGGGAGGTCAGCTCAGCCACTGTCAGCTGCCCCCGGGGGTCAGTCTGTCACTCTACAGCGTGGAGGCGAGTCCATGCAAGTGGCTTTATGCGGTTGTCTCACCCAAAGACTCTGCAGAGTAATTGGTCAATGTTCCAGGCATCTGTTAGAATGCGGTGGGGTAGGGGGCTGGAGAGAGACAGGGTGGAGGGGCAGTAGCTTCCCTGAAGTAGGTGCCTGACAACTCTTTCTAAAATCTTCTCTTGGCCAGGTGATCTCCCATGCCATTTCTGAACACGTGGAAGATGCCGGCGTCCACTCAGGAGATGCTACTCTGATGCTACCCACACAAACCATCAGCCAAGGAGCCATCGAAAAGGTCATGATTTATCAAGAAAAGTGGAAAGGGAAAAAGCAAAGATTAAGAAAAAAATTTTTTTAACTAGGGAGCAATGTAGGACATGCCCCAGGTGAAATGCAATTATGAGGGGAATTTTCCTGTTCTGAGCCTGCTGAGTATTTTAGAGATAACAGTTTCCTTCCTGCCCTTTTGAGCCCACTTGCTTGTGGGCTGGGGTACCGGTTCTTGGGCTTCAGCCTAACAATCTGGAGAACTTGCTCATCTACAGATGGCTGGACTCCACCCCCAGTTTCTGATTGAGTAGTTCTGAGCAGGGCCCCAAGTTTGCATTTTTAACAAGTCCCCAAGTGATGTTGCTGTTGTTGCTGTTGGTCTGAGGACCCCATCTGGAGAACACTGCTGTAGATGATTCCCATGTTTGAAAGCCACTTAGGTGAGCGGCCTATAAAGCCGTGCCTCTCAATTAGAAGCAGGTATGCAGCAGTCACAGAGGAACCTTCTGGAACCTTTGTTTTCACTGTCCACCCTTACCCTCATCTCATACCAGCACTTTCTGATTAGGTCTCTTTCAACCTCTCCTTTGAAACCATTGCTTTAAAGACCTTCCCAAGAATGATGCCTCAGTACTCAGTAAGCTCTGCTAGGCAGCCTCAGAGACCATCATCTGAAATAATTCACGTGGTTGTTCCTTTACTCTTTAGGTACGTTAGGTCAGGCGTGGCTTTTTCAGTGAGGCTTACCCATAACCCTGCCATCCAAATCTACATAGGCCTGTCTGGCTTGTACACTGGGCTGGATTCTGAAGGTCTCACCTCGTTCTTGACAGGAAGGCAGCAGGATATATTGTAACACCTGCTGCCTAAGAGAACAACATCCCTGGATTTCAAGTGTGCTTTAGTTGATCATGTCAGCGTAAATGACCTCAAGAACTCAGATTTTTCGGCATCTCTCAGAGTTTGATATGCCATGGATTCTACTCCCTTTTATAACTAATTAAGCTGCCGAGTCCCTCTTGTAAAAGTAAGGAACAAGGAGCTCTTGTGTCTTGCTGTCAGCGACCCCTCATTGCATGGGTACCGTCTGGCTCCGGTTGCATGTAGGGATCTGTTTATGTGACATGCAGAGCTTCCTGGCAAGGAGACGTCATTTCTTTCTGACCATATCTCCCCAGGTAGAGTCCAGGGTAGCAGAAAAACACAGCAAAGAAGTATCTCTGGTCTCTTTGCAGTGCCGTGTAATTTCAGGGCTTGCTCCTCTCAGCAGGTAGGTTGTGAGATTGATAGGAAGTTTGGACTGCGGTTTCTGGGGCTGACGCAACTGGACTGACAGAATTCCATTTAGCCCTCAGAGTAAAACCTCAGTATGCAATGGCAGGGAGATAGGGACATTGGGCAGAAAGGTAATTTTGTCAAGCTATTTGTTCTTTTTGCTAGTTGGTTACGGACATTTATTATGTATTATTATTTTGTTGTTAGATGCCTGTTAGTGGCTGCTATTATCATTATTTTTATTAATATTATTGCCATTATGACTGTTATTATTATTAGTGGAGGTGTAGCTCTCTGTTAAAAGAAATTTTAAAAATCTAAATTTGAGGTGTTTTTGTGTGTGTGTGTGTGTTTTGTAATCAAGCTGTGCTCTTTAGCACTATGTCATTGTCCTTTCGATCTAGGTGAAGGATGCTACCCGAAAGATTGCCAAGGCTTTTGCCATCTCTGGCCCATTCAACGTCCAGTTTCTTGTCAAAGGCAACGATGTCTTGGTAAGAAATGCCGAGGTGCCTGAGAGGACACCAAGCTGTGTCAGGTTGTGTTGGTTTGTGCGCCTCTGGTGGTCTCCTCCGTGAGCGCAGACGGAGCAGCCGAGATTCCTACAGCTGTTCCTGTCTGAGTGTGGGTCGTTGCACAGTGCAGAAGGCCTGCCCTGCTGCAAGGCAGAGGCCTTTGGCGGCACTGAAATGTCAGTCACCTTGTGGAAAGCACTCTGACCCACTGGAAACAGGATCGCTGTCTGCCATCTGCAGTACAGAAAGACTGACACAGTGACTATCTGAGTACGTCAAATAGTCACAAATTGCATACACTGAAGTCTCAGATACTATTGATGTACAAAAACTGTTAAATCAATTAGACTAGTCTTAATTAGTCTATGTAATGTAACCAGTCAGTAACCAGAATTGGTTCAGCAGCATCTACTATGTGAAATCATATGGTGGCAATAAAGATGGATAAGTCACAGTCTTTGCTCTCAAAGATGTTCAGTTTGGGGAGGACTGGGAAGATGACTTTGTAGAAAACCATAGCATAAGTTAGAATATAATAGCTGCTGGAAGGAATGTACAAATACATGGTACTGAAGTCATAGAGAGCATATCTACGTGTGTATGTGTGTGTGTGTGCCCGCGTGTGGCTGAGCATGTGTTTGAGTGTTGTACCTGGTTTGGGCTGGATTTCAAGGGTGATTTTTGTATTTTAAGTGGATCTTAAAGAATGGCTGGAATTTTGACAAACAAAAGGTAGAGAGGACATTATAAATAGAACATCTAAGAGAAAATTTGGCACATTTGGGGAGATAGCAACTAGTTCAGTTTAGCAAGATCGTTTTTCTAGGTAAGTAGTGCAGGGCAAACTTGAAAAGTAAAATTGGGTTCAGGGAAATGGTACAAGATTACATAGAGAGATAGATTGAGGCAAGAGAATAGAAAGCCTTCAAGGACCAGACTTTCATCCGATGGCCAGTGGAAACCCAGTGAAGACTTTTCAGCAGGGACATGGCATTATCTGAGTTCTGCATTAAAATCTATCAGCAGTGTGTGGGGATGAAGTTGTGGAAAGCAGACGGAAGAAAGTCAGAATTCAAAGATACTAAAAGGAAACTGGTTAGCCAAAGTGCGAGCACGGGGGAGAAAAGGAAGAGTCTGGCAAAAAAAGAGCTGGCTCCAGTAAAAAACAGCTAGAACCCAGGTGACAGGGAGAATGTTAATATGTTGTCGTTGGATCTCACCATCATTTCTCTTTTTTTGAATTTTGTTGTCTGTCTTTCCAGGTGATTGAGTGTAACCTGAGAGCCTCTCGATCCTTCCCCTTTGTTTCCAAGACACTGGGGGTAGACTTCATTGATGTGGCCACCAAGGTGATGATTGGAGAGAACATTGATGAGAAACCCCTTCCCACATTGGACCATCCCATAATTCCTGCTGATTATGTTGCAATTAAGGTAACATTTGAAAAAAATCTATCAGTCATTTTTTTAAGTTTCAAGAAATTAAAGAAAAAATTTTTCATCAAAAATAATCTCGAGGGATGCCTGGCTGGCTCAGTCAGTAGGAGAGCATGTGACTTCATCTGGGGGTCATAACTTCAAGCCCCACATTGGGGGCTTACTTTAAAAAAAAATTTTTTTTTTAATGTAAAAAAAAAAATTTTGATACTTCATGAAATTTCTAACTAAAGTGCTAGACCAGGGATTTATGATGTTTCCTTTGAATATATACACAAGCAACTTTATATCAATTTTTATCCATTTCAAAAATAATAAAAAAAAATCATTTAGAATTATATAACTTCAAAACCAACTAGCTGAGTGAATTATAAACTATGATATTGCAATTGATACACAGTAGTGTTGGTTTGGTTGGTAAACAGAAATTCCGGACATATTTTGTTAGGATAAGGCTTGAATTGTGTCCCTTTGGAATTATGCCAAGACTTCAGAAATACGTGTGTCTTGTAAAAAAGTGTTACCTTGTGCTGTTGGTTAAATTCTAACTACATTGCCACCTTGCTTAGTTCCTATTTTCTTCAGCAGCTCAATTTTTCCTCTTGAAAGGCTGAAATAGCCATTGCTATTCATGGTGGTGCCCCAAAGGAAATGAAATTCATGGCATCTCTGTGAAGATTGACAAGGAATGTCTAAGATTTGCTCACTAATTTCCAATATAGATGTAATATTTTTTCTTTTTTTAAAGATTTTATTTATTTATTTGACGGACAGAGATCACAAGTAGGCAGAGAAAAGAGGAGGAAGCAGGGTCCCTGCTGAGCAGAGAGCCCGATGGGGGGCTCGATCCCAGGACCCTGGGATCATGACCTGAGCCTAAGGCAGAGGCTTAACCCACTGAGCCACCCAGGCACCCCTAGATGTATATTTCTAATAATACTTTAATAATAAAACCATTGAGCTCCTCTAGCTGCCTCAGCACACCCAGGCACAGAGTATTTATAATTATGACTTTACTTCATTAATCAAGTATGAGGATTAGTGAGATACTATATAAATATATTTGAATGTTTTAGAAAAAACATAAGATGGAATCAATTTATATCATGTGATGTATTTATGTGACATTTATATATTTTGGATGCCTTCAAAAGACTTCCATTCCTGTATGTCCTAGTGACATGAGTCATAATTGTATTACAGCTGAGACTCTGACTTCTGACTTTTATAGTGGAAGCTTTAAGTTGAAGCTATAAATAAAAAAAAAATATTAATCTTATTTAGCTTAATAATTTAGGACGACTTAGATTTTACAGTGCATTGAGATGGAATGTCACTTGTTATATTGGGGAAGGGTGGCAGTTTATTCCTGGAGACTATGACACAACATAAATTGTTAAAGCTTTCAGTGGGAATTATACGTAGGTAAAAAAAAAATACATAGTATTTCTTTGTTTGAGACCATAAGTAGAAGGCCCTGAAAAATATTTTCCACTCGAAATTCTATAGATACATTTCAAATCGATGTTTCTGAATTCATAGGCACAGAAATATGCATACACATATGTGTATGAAACAATATCCAGTTAAAAACAGTAACGAAGGACAGATATGCGTCTTTCAAAATGCACCATATCTTCTAGTTTACTTCTTTCCTAGTTATCATTGTATATGAATCTTGACTCTAAAAAATGAATGGCTTCTTTATAGACAGTCTTAACACAGGCCTGGGGGGGTGGATGGATGTCCCTGGATGAGAGCACAGAAAAGCGAGAGTAGAGAAATATATAACTTGACTAAGGATGACCTTGTGAAGTGACCCCGAGCTAGAATCCCAGGATAACTTGGAAGGGTACCAGAGTCAGAGAAGAGTCCACACTAGAAATACGGATAGATGCAAGAAACCAGGACTTGGTTCCTCACGAACTACACCGATAAAATAAATGAAGAAGAAACACTCTTATCTATGTTCTAGTTCACATGAAAGTTCTGGGGAGAAGTGTGCCCAAGCAGAATGTTTTTCAAAGCTTTTTAAGAGGTGTCAACAACAGTTTAATGTCTCAGAAGTCAGCTTACAGACAGACATTTCTGGCATGGTTGCCTGTTGCAAGTTCAAATGATCAGAAAAAGCAGAGGAATGTTTCCAAAGCCTACCAAGAAAAAAATGTGTTTGAACTCTGTGCTTGGGGAGACCAGTGCCCAGTAGACTTTGTTTGAAATCACTCCAATGTGTAGGCCAGTAGAAACACTGGACTAGACTGGTCACAGGGGCCCTATTTACAGAAATAATCTGTGATTATTTAACCCAAGCTTTTGGCCAAGAACTCAAGAAATTCTTGGAACAGAGTTTTAAAGCTGTTTTTCAAGTCAGATGCTTAGACCAAAGAGATTTTTTTATGTGTCTACCATAGCCTAAATGAAACCTGTGAGAGACGGTTCACTAAATATATTTATCCTCTCTTATTCCTTTTATACCTTTCTCTCACATATTTTTCCTCCCCATTATTTCTGACAGGCTCCAATGTTTTCCTGGCCCCGGTTGAGGGATGCGGACCCCATTCTGCGATGTGAGATGGCTTCCACTGGAGAGGTAACTGGTTAATGATCCATGAATGCTTTCATTAAATCTACTTTGAAATCTATGGTTTTATGAGCTGAGTATAATACAGTAAGTAAGTTATTAAATATAAAGGGGGACACAAACTTCTGTTATCAGAGTAAGTCTGAAAGGGCTGAAGAATTTTGAACTAAAGAGAAGTCTTGTACTTTCGTGGACCAGAGTCTAAATTTTCACACATATTTAACTCATTAATCTAATGTATGTGTTCCTAATTCATTTCCACATTACACATTGAGAACAGATTCCAAAATATTTCTTTACGTGTCTAAGTAAATATCTCCTGAGTCTTTCTGCTTTATTTTAAGTTTTCATTTCAAGATCTCTCTATAACAGCACTTCCCACCCCTACCTCCCTCAGCGTCTTGCTACTATGGAATTAAATCATTGGGCTTTTACTAGCAATATGTAGAATGACTGTACAGCACTGGAAAGATTACAGACCTAAACATTGTGGAATCTGCAGATAAATGCAAAAATCTCAAAAAAATTTGCAAAGCAACGTGAATCTCCTGGGGGATTATCTAAAACCTATAATGGGATTGGCCACTGGATGTCCCTCTTCACTTGTGTTGGGATTCTTGTCAGCCGAAGGTTTCTTAAGAATGTGAACCATGTTTCTTGTAGAGAACTGTCAGATTCTAGAAAGTTCCCTACATGTCAGTGTCAGGACATTTTATGAATCACCCAGCCCTTGACAGACTTACTAGATACAACCTTCAGATTCTCATCAGTGCACATCAGAGTGGCAACATCAGACTGTGAGGCATTATAGTTTCCTCTTGCTATTAAGGAACACCTGAAAGGGGAAAATATTTAATTACAATAAATATGTGATGTCTTATGTGGTTGCCTGGTTACAAGCAACATCTGTGCTGAGAGGTGAAGCGAGACAGGGAGGCAGGGAGTGAGGAATAAATGGCTATCTTGTTTGTATTTGGACTGGCGATTGCCTTCTCTTAGCTCCTTTGCTGCTGCTTTTAATTTACCAGGTGAGAAAACCTATCTTTAAAACGAGGGGCCTGCATTACGGTTGTCTGCTGTTTAAGGAGATGCTCTTCAGGCTCACACGGATCCCAGGGTCACTCAGTAGCAGGGCTGTTTTCAGCAGATCCGGGGTTCAGATCCGGGAGAGATCGGCTTTCCTTTGTGCTGTTTTCTCTAGTATGGCAAACTTATTTTCACGGCCTATGTCCATTCTGCCTCCAGACATACATTATTGGAGTTGTTGAAATATGAAAATACAAAAGAATTAGAAGCTCAGCTCACCTTTGTTGTGCTCTATTTCAGAAGTAGAGAGTTAATTCTTCTACTATTAGAGTCATACTTCCAGGTGTCACTGAGTGGGATGTTACAAGGGCTATTTTATAACTGAGATCAGAATAATAATTCTAGCTTAGGTGAAATCTCAGTTATGCTTCGAAGAGACATTTTCAGTGTTCAGATGGCCTGTTGTGGGACTGACTAAACCTTTACTTCTTGATCTAGGTAAGGGCTGTTTTATTTTTTTTAGTGGCAAGGTGGCTATGTTAGACCTGAGCTTACTTGAATATATGACTGTGTTCTGTGTTTTTGGGTTTTGTTTTGTTTTTGTAGAAAACTGCTGAAACCTCTTGTGTGTTGTTCTGTCTGCTTTTATGATGGGATTGCCTGGTCCTGTCAGTAGAATTTGGGTTTCATTAACTGAGGTTGATGTTACTGAGGCTAGTTGACCATTAATGGACCAAAGAAAGAGTTTGCTGAAAAGTAGCGTGTACTCGTGATTGGTTGAAGGTCATAGTCATGAGAACACCCTTTTCACAATAAGGGAGTCATTTGCTTAAAGAATGAATTTAGCCATCAGTGTTATTTACTATAATGGTGGTTCTGTACCTGTGCCAAATGATGATATGCATGGCAGAATCTATTCCCATCATGCTCAAATATACCACTTGTTCTATGGTTATGGGGGCCATTTGACTTGTAGTTATCTAATAGCACAATTACCCTCGCTGAAACTTCTGTGTATCCCAAACATTACATGTTAGTTTGAAATGGTTTTTATTCTATTTATTTATTTATTTATTTATTGACATAAGGCTGTGGTATTCAGAACTAAGCAGGGCATTTTGGTTCATTTTATGAAAATGATTTTAAATTGAGATTTTCATGAATTTATTGAATTTCTCAAAAAGCTTTCTCATAAGCTGTACCAAATGATTCCCAACCAATTGGTCAGCAGTTATGCATGTGTGCGACTGACCCATGAATTCACGCACCGTGGCATCGTGTACGTGACATATACTGTTATTTAAACATTAAGTCATATTAACATTTGGTAACTTACCACATTACGGACCAGAAGCTGTGATTTGTATCCAAATAACTCACAGTAGAATCCAGTTATGTTGCTCCATGGAGTGTTGTTGAATAGGGAAAGAATTGCTTATTCATTCATTATGCTTAATTAAAAACACAAGATACATCTGCCCTGGCCAGCTTTGTTAATCCCAGGATTCAGACTGCATGGTCTTTGGGCAACTCAATAAAAGCTAGCAAAGGGGTCTAGGAGTAAAGTGCTTTGATTTGTATTTGTTTATCAGTAAGAGCTGTTGACTAGTGTTTGCTGCTTCTTATTTTACATTTTAATTTATTCTAAACAGGTGGCTTGCTTTGGTGAAGGTATTCACACAGCTTTCCTAAAGGCAATGCTTTCCACAGGGTTTAAGATACCCCAGAAGGGCATCCTGATTGGAATCCAGGTAAGTGGTGTGTGGTTGTGTGCATGCCCCTGGGCACATGCTAGAAGTGGCTGAGAAAGGACCTGAATTGTGGTATAAAAGAGGGGAGATTTGTTTTAAGCTCCCCTAAAGAAAACAGCAACTAATATAAAAAATGGATGTTTGTTCTCTATACGTTCCCTGGGTTTTGCTTTTTTCCATTGTAGCAATCCATACAAATAAGTGAATAAATAAAATGAAAAGAAGGAAGGTCTCTAGTGAAAAGGGTATTCGTTCTGAAAAGGATTTAGGATGCCTTCAAGAGGAATCTCTTCTGCTTCTTGGTTACATCTTTCCTATGTGCTCTGCTCTTAGTTCTTCCTCCTTAGCCCTTGAACATATGCTTTCCATAAAGTTGAGTCTCACTTCGTCTTTCTCTCTGTCTCTGTCTCTCTCTTGACTTTCCCCTTTGCCAGTTTGTGTCTGTGGAATCCACTGTCCTATCCATAACCGTCACCTTTCAATCTTCATCCTTCATTACCCCATATTTCCAGCCATCTCTTGAATACCTCTATCTGATGTCTCAAAACCAACACATCCCCCGCGGAAGCTCTGTAATCCCTTCCTCACCTTTGTTCCTTCCTTCCTTACCTTCCTTCATTCACATTTCAACTTGGAAATACATAGATCTTCCACATCTTATGGTGGGGTGATGCCTCAGTAAACTTAGCATAAGTTGTGAAAATATCAGAAGTCAAAATGCATTTAATATACCTACCCTACCGAGCATCATGGCTTAGTGTAGCCTCCCTCAAGTGTGCTCAGAGCACTTTATGTCAGCCAACAGTGTGGCAAAATCTTCTAACACAAGGCCGATTTATAATAAAGCATTACATATCTCATGTAGTTTATTGAATACTGTACTGAGAGTGAAAAGCAGAATGGTTTTAAGTGTGTGGGTTGTTCGCCCTCATGCTCGTGTGGCCTGACTGGGAACCGCTGCTGCCCACATCACTACAGAGTATCCTACTGCGTATCACCAGCTTGGGAAAAGACAAAAATTCAAAATTCGAAGTATGGTTGGTACTGAATGTGTATAGCTTTCACTATTGCAAAGTTGAACTTTTTCACGTTGAGGACCATTTGTAAATGTCAAAGATCCAAACCCGAAGAAGATTTGGGCATTACTGGAGGGATTTTCTCACTCCTCAACTGACAGAAAGTTCTTGAAGGGAAGGAGCTTAATGGGCTTAAGAAAGTTAGCAGAGTCCATGGTATCCTGGGGAGGTTCTCGAGTATCATTATTTGGTAAGTCTTCTAAGTCAAAGCTAAGTGAAATAATTATAAGAGAATATCTTTATACAGTGCGAAAGGGTATTATTGCTTTATTATTGCTTTCTTAAGCAGTTGCTGTATTAATTATTATTGCTTTGCTTATTAATTTTTTATTATTGCACATCAAATGGAAATCATTTGTCTGTTCTGTTTATAAATTTCCTAAAAAATACTAAATACTTTCCACCTGGTCTTACAATTATATTTTGGATAAATTCTTGGGTCCTATAAAAACAATAGCTGGTCTTAAATATCACCCCTGCCGTACTTTTAATAAGCTCAAACCCTGCATGGTTACATAAAAATCAATAAAAATATAATTAGAACAGTACCAGGTATTCTCAAGCCCGTGGGTGATTATTATAGATACCACCTCATTAGGGTGTCTTCATATCAGCAAATTAGCCTCTGGAGACTGGATGTGTTAGTGGCTTTAGAGAAGTTTCTGCAAAGAGCAACTTGGAATTTTGGTTCATCAAGGTGCCGAAAGGGAGATGGAGAACAGTTAGAGCAGAGGCTAACAAGATAACTTGCAATTGTGAAGCTTAATGGCAGTTTGGAGACGCATCACACCATATGAGAGACTCATCATGTTATAAATGAGTATTAAGTATTATTAAGTCACAAGTATGAGAGTATTGGCCCAACTTCCAGTTATGGCTTAAAGTTTAATGTGAGACCTGGGGGCATTCAGAGGAGACTGTGCCCTTAGTCCCCGTCTTCACAACTAATCATAATAGTGCTAACATTTTAAAATACCAGTTTAAGAAGGCAGTGAGGTATAAAATTGTGCCTTGTTTGGTTCTAGTGCTGCGGGAAATATTAAGCAAAAATTAATTCGATCCCTATGAGGTATTTGTGTGATTTTGGCATCAGTGAACAGAATTTTTTGCTTTATGGTTAGAGAAAAAAAGAGGGTTTTGTAGGGTAAAAAGAGGTGTCTTAAAGGAATGAGGTTCTGCCCACTGAAGTTTTATCTTTCAGCATGTTCTTTTTTAAAGAGATCAGTATGGCAGCAGCTACATGACTTCTTATAACTTTATACTTGTGTGTAAGTGCACAACGTTAGGGCTTTAGATATGTGTCTATTTTAATTATAAAGTTTAAAAAGTATATTTAAAAAAATGTTTAAGGGATGCTGGTGTGGGGGGGCTCCGTTGGTTGAGCATCTGCCTTCGGCTTAGGTCATGATCCCAGGATCTTGGGATCCAGCCCCACATCAGGGTCCCTGCTCAGCAGGGAGTCTGCTGCTTCCTCTGCCTCTGCCTGCCGCTCCCCCTGCTTGTGCTCCCTCTCTCTTTGGCAAATAAGTAAATAAAGTCTTTTAAAAAATAAAGAAATGCTTAATATAAAATTATATTTAATAAAGTATTAGTAGCTATGATAGAATTGATTAGCAGGAGATGGACGAGAGTCACTTTCTGACCTAGTCAGCGTGGGTGGCCAGGAAGAGCTGCCCCTCCCGGCAGTTCAAGGACACGCTCTCTGTTACCATCTGGTGGATTGTCACTGAGAGTGACTTTTAAAAACGCGTCATAAATTTAGCTGAACAACATGACAGGATATACTAACTGGAGCATTAATAGCTAGAAAACTCACTGGGTATCTTCTTAGATAGCACGGGACCAAACCTAACCGAGGCCTTGTATACTCAGACTTCCTAGGGACGGTGGACAAAGTAATTCAGGTTCCATATTTTCAGTATGCATTGCACTTCTAAAAAAATCATTTTATTTGACATGATTCTGCATGGTCAGAATAATTCACTCGTTCAAATATATAAAGTCAGAAGCGAGAAGGACCTAAAAAAGTACTGCTAATATAATACAATATATGGACATTAGGGGCCCTATGCTAATATGCTAATGGGCATTAGAACCAGTAAATACAAAGGAACACAGTTAGTTGAGTTCTTGAGTGAAGTTCTAAGAAAGAAATCCACCACTGAATTTTGATTTCTTAAGATAATCATTAATTCAGCCTGATGCCGTGTAGGCTTCGTGCACAGATGAATGCTTGTAGCCAACACCACTGCAGTTAACTTGCTTAATTATTCCTCCATGGAGAAGTGAGGAAGATAGTCAGGACCTGTCCCATTTATTTGAGGGAAAGGCCTTTTCTCTGATGTCCCCAACTTGACCCACTTTCCTGTGACAAACATAAGCATTTGATTGAAGATACCTTAACTCATTCATTTTCACAACAGGTTGCAAGAAAAAAAATTGGGGGAAAAGAGAAATTACGGAGGAGAGGTAAAAATGACTCTGAGCCAGGAAACATTTTTTTCCCCTTATTTTTGGTAGTTTAACACATGTTTTAAATAGTAATGTATTACTAGCAAGTATCAGCCACTTCTCAACATCTAGTAAATAGAGTTTGTGTGTGTGTGTGGGGGGGCATGTGCATGCTAATTTGTTGCACTTCAGTCTCCTAACCTCCTCTTTCTCTTCTCTTTCCTACCCTACTCCTTTACACACACAGACCTTCCGTTTCTGCCCTCCCGAAGTTAGATCCTATGGGACAAATCACCTGGGGCATTTGAAATATTCATAACATCAATTGTGTATAACTAGAACTTAGGGGGAAAAAAGTCAAGATTTAGATTTTGTCAAAGGATTCTTGTCAACTATTACATGCACTGGGTCGCTAACAAGAGGCTTTCCATAGGCCCAGATGCTAACATAAAAAAGGCATAATGTAGGTTTATATGGCAACAAAATCCTCCTTTATTTTCCTGCAATACTTCCAGCCTCCTTTCATCCCATCAGGATTTATTTTTAGTCGCTATGAGTCGGCAGTCTGCCTTGTTTTGAAGTTTTCTGGAACACCCTTTAACAATGAATGATTTACTCTAGAGTAGATCAAGAGCACTCACTGTCTTTTCGCCTCTGATTGGGCTATTCAGCGATGTTTGTGGGGCGGCGCGCGCCATCCTGACATCTGCGGCTTCAGCCCTGCTCCGAAACACAAAGCAAGCGTTTTATTTGAAAAAGACAACGCCGAGTGACATGAATAACCTTTTATCTTCAATACAGAATCATTAGGAACAACCATATAGTTGTTGATGCAGATGTCCCCGTAGAATCCACAAGTACCACACAACATTAACTGGGCTTTCTGTTCCTCGGCCAGAAGTTGGAATAATGTGAAAATGATAATTGGAGGAAATATGGTGGTTTTTTTTTTTTTTTTTTTTTTTTTCATTTTTAAAGGACTTCCTTTCTTATAAACATTTTCCAGGAAATAAATCAGCTTGTACTTTTCACCTTTAGGAACAAATGGTTTCTTACCCAGGTATTTTCAATCAGCTATTAAATCTGGGGCTACTCAGATGCAAGCTGACAGCTGTAATTTCTTTTTGTGGAGAGGCTGTTTTATGTGTCACAAGTGTTCAATACATGTTTGATAGAAGTTTATAATGTGGCTATGAAAGCCAACACCCCAGACTAGAAGGCAGAGTGGTTCCCCGGCTGGGAACTGCCAATACTGTCATGTTGGATATTTATCTTTTCCACTTGGGGGACAGCATTGAAACAGCTCCATAATGAGGTTCTGACTGGTGTCTGCAGGTCTTAGAGGACTTGCTGACTTATTTTACTTTAAAATAGCAAAGAAAAAAATTACATTCTGGTACTTCTTCCTCAACATTTTTCATTGTGACTTTGGCCAAGGTTAATGGATCTTCACCTCAAATTACAAAATGAGTGAAGGATGGTTCTCCTACTTTTTCTTCCCTCCTCCTCCTAAACTTAAGTGTGCATCACCGGGAGGGTTTGTTAAAATGCAGATTATTGGGATCCACTCTCAGAGTTCTTGATTCCACAGATCTAAGGTGGGACCCAAATGTTTCTACTTTGTTTTGTTTTGTTTTTTAAAAAGATTTTATTTATTTATTTGAGAGAGAGTGACAGATAGCAAGAGAAAGCAGGAGCAGGTGGGAGAGGAGAAGCAAGCTCCTTGTTGAGCAAGGAAACGGATGCAGGGCTAGATCCCAGAACCCTGGGGTCATGACCTAAGTTGAAGGCAGATAGACGCATAACTGATTGAGCCACCAGGTGCCCTTTAACTTTTGTATTTTAAACAGATTTTCAGGTGATACTGATTTCCTAGGGAACAACATTTTGAGAATTGCTGTACTGGTGAAATGATATATTTTTTATTTTTAAAAAATATTTTATTTATTTATTTGACAGACAGAGATCACAAGTAGGCAGAGAGGCAGGCAGAGAGAGAGGAGGAGGAAGCAGACTCCCTGCTGAGCAGAGAGCCCGATGTGGGACTCGATCCCAGGACCCTGGGATCACGACCTGAGCTGAAGGCAGAGGCTTTAACCCACTGAGCCACCCAGGCGCCCTGAAATGATATATTTTTAAAGATTTATTTATTTATTTTAGAGAGAGAGCATTTGGTGGGGAGGGGCCGAGGGAGGGAGAGAATCTCAGTCAGACTCCGAGCTGAGCAGAGAGCACACACAGGGCTCAGTGCCACAACCCTGAGAATCACGACCTAAGCTGAAACCAAGAGTTGGACGTTTAATCAACTTTACCACCCAGGTGCCCCTGAAACTGTATTTAAGAAAATGGTTTCAATGTTATGTTATCACATGGCTATATATTATTAGTGACATCTTGCTAGGGAAAAAATTTAAGAAATTGAGAATAGTTTGTTCAATACACGATTAGTGTATCAGTTAATAACTTGTTGGAGAATTTTATGTTGCATCTTCTAATGTGCTCCGGTGCTTACTTAATTAAGTCTGTCCTGTGTTTAGCAGAAGGTCACAATGTAGTGTTCTAAATCAGGGAGATTCAGAAGTTCATTTAGAATATTTCATGTATATTTACTATATTTCAAGGAACCTTGAAATGTGAAGAAACCTAAAATGCCATCTAATTCAGCCCCTGCTTTCCAAGTAGAATCAAGCTTGAAGAGTCATTGTCCCATTCTTCTGTCTAACCTACTCTTAAGGAGGCTGCCATATGCCTCATTAAATTACTCTAAGGTCACTGAGTTACTCTGATTTTATACTTCTATATTTTCTTTTCTTTACGTCTAGGCATGAGCTTCTTGCAACTAAGGCCCATTTCTTCCTGTTTGGTCCTAAGCAGGAATGGAAAGCTACTATCCTGGGCATGGTTACAATTTGTGTTCTAGAAGACTGTCCGTGAATAACCCCTGAGCCCGCCTTAGCTGAGATTCATCCAGTCGCATTTATCTTTTCTATTTGCCAATAGTTTCCTCTCATAAAACTGCAGTTCTGGGATTGAGAGAGCCTGAATCCAAAAGAATTTTATATTTGAACATAGTCTTTGGAGTCTTTTCCTAGGATTTAGATCTGTTCTCAGAAAGCCTCTGCAAGTAAATATTAGGAGGTTTTATGGGCTGAACATTATCAAAATTGTGCAAGGATCTTGATATGTTTTATTATCACAATTCTTAGTTTCTTTGAGGCTCTGAAATAAGATCATCTCCTTGTTTTTTTTTTGTTTGTTTGTTTTGTTTTGTTTTGTTTTTTAGCTGTTACCAGCATGGTTTCTAAATAGATTATAAAACATGTACTGTAGAACCAAATTATTTCATCTGTTTGTAAACTTTTTACAAGAGAAAACAGTTAACATGTTTAGCCAAAGGCAGAATAGATACGTTTTTAACCGTGTGCTGTTTAGCTTAGTTACCCAAACATTCCAGTTAATGAGGTCAAGGTAAGGGATTGACTTTTGGGTAGGCCACTTGGCTTTTTTTTTTTTTTTTCTCTCACCCTGATCACTGTCTTGCAAATACTGGTTTGTGGTCACAGGAAGGAGTAAGTTCAGAATGGAGGAACCCTGCTGAACAATGTGCAGAAGTCCAGGGAAAGTGGGACCTAGCCACCAGATGGGTCCAGCTAAGGCTCTAGGAAGTTCATAACAATGGGCTCTAAGAACATATCTGAATTGGGAGATGGAACCTGAGGAAAGCTTGTCTGGAAGTAAAATATATGTGAGCAAAAAGCTGGCTATTTTTGAAATATGACAGCCAGTAGAGGAAGTCAGGCTTGGAAACTAGTGTCCAGGGGCGGAATCTAGTCTCTGGGAGGCTGAAAAAACAAATGTTTTAATAATAACAATGAATACTTAATGAGAACTATTAATGGGCAAGTAACTTTGTACAAGAACTATTAATGGATTAAGTTCCTATACTGACACTTTTAAGAAGTGCTTACTTATAAACTAACTCATTGAATACTCACAATGACCCTTTGACACAGATACTGTTGCTATTCCCATGTAACAGATGAGGAAAGTACATCACAGAGGGCTTAAGTAAGTTTCTCAAGGTCACACAGTTTATTGTAGAGTCCCAAGAAAAGATACACTACCATGCTCACTGCCATTTTAAAAAGGAAGAAACGGAGACTCAAAGACATTAATTTTTCTAAGGACACACTAAAAATGAATGGTAAAACCAGGATCTCAAAGGCAGCTTAGTGACTCTAGAGCCCATTCTTTCATTCTTTACTTTAAAGTTAATGCAAACTTGAGTCCAAAATGGTTGACTTACTGAAGGGAGGTATGCGCAAGCTGTTAGGACAGGTCCCAGTCAACTAAGAACAGGACCAAGTTAGAATTCAGCGGGTAGAACCGGTTGAGCAGGCAGAACCATCAACAAGGCTGACCTGGTGTTGGACTCCTAACCCAGGTGTGTTTAAATTCTCCCTGACCTGGAGAAGGATCCATGTAGGACCAAGGTGGATCTTAATCTGCAGACAAAGTGGATTAAGTAGGGAGTGGAAGAATTTGAGGGCAAGGTGAAAAGTCAGACTGTAGAGAGCAAGACTATGTGGATGTAATTTTACCTATAGGGAGAAATCAGTAAGAACTTGGTACTCACTCTAGGAGAATGAGAGGATCGAACTTGTCACCTTTGAATCTAAAGCACCTGGCAACATATGGCATTGCCTCTGTAATGGCATGAGAGAATAACGTATTGCACATGACTAAATAAAGAGCGGAATATCCAAAAAGTGAATTTTGTTAAATTCTTTTTATTTCAGCAATCATTCCGTCCCAGATTCCTTGGTGTGGCTGAACAATTACACAATGAAGGCTTCAAGGTACGTGATATCAATTTTTTTTCAAGTCGTTTTCTGTAAGCCCTGAAATCCATTCACAAAAGAGAACATTAATGAATCTTAAGGAATGAAATAGCTCAAAATATATCCTTTCAACTTGAAAGATTTAACTAACGTGACAGTTTCAAAACTTCCATAGAATAAAATTATTAGAAAGACTAGTTTTAAGTTATAACAAAGGTACCATAAACTCCATGGGAGTTGGCAGCTAAACACTTAGAAAGTTTACTTTACGCAGGATTGGGACAAAGGTCCAATGAATTTCCTATATATTTTTTCTTTTTCCTTTTCTTGTTTCCGTATGAAGTCATAGTTTCCAGCTGTTGCAGTTATAGGCAAAACTTCTTTGCCACAAATACCACTTTCTTCTACTTTATGATTTAAGTGACAAGTGTGTCCCACTAGGTTTCTTTGTTCCATGAAAGCCTTCCCTGTGATTCAGTAACTGACTTTTCCATTTTAAATGCAGCTCTTTGCCACGGAAGCCACGTCAGACTGGCTCAATGCCAACAATGTCCCTGCCATCCCAGTGGCATGGCCGTCTCAGGAAGGACAGAACCCCAGCCTCTCTTCCATCAGAAAGTAAGAACTGGGGCAGAGTTCTATCTTCCTACAGATAGAAGATTAATTTTGGGGAACTAGTACGATGTGAATACTTCACCTTACCCTATTGCAAGTCTTTTAAAAGTCCTCTTAGCCGTTTCAGATGAATAAATCTGTGGATTATAGTAAAGTTTCATTCTCATGAACTTTGCTGTTACTATAACATATAATGCCACATGTCTATATATTGATACATAGCATCTTTCAAAATATTTTCTAGTAAGGATGCTTTCCTGAATGTACAGCAAGATCTCAGTGATGAGAGTCAGACATGGAGAATGTGATACAGCACTTTTTATTTTAGATTAACCTTAGATTGTATGTAGGTGTGTGTATCAAATATAAGATTGACCAGCTGCATTTCACTGAGGTCTGTGTGTGAATCAATTAGTCCAATTTATTGAGCACTTGCTATATGCAGGAGGCTGTGGTGAGTGCGAGGATAACACCAACCATTGAATTACCTAATTTACTCTTCTCTAATCAGGCTGGTTATTATGCCTCAGGCTATGTCATCATTAGACTTGGTAAGACATATTATGTTAGTGCACAATGTGAGTCTTCAGGAATTCCATTACATCAACACTTAGAGAGGTATGTGGCATAGGTACGTAAGAGAAAATTCTCAGTTATTCCAGGATATTACAATCTGTTAAATGGCCACCATTTGTTTGGGCTCTCAAGAAGGCAACCTATAGGTAAAAGTCTGGGAATTGGGAGTATGGGCGTGGAATGGACTTCAATACTGGAGAAAAACCTCCTTGTAAAATAAGTAAATACCTATCCAATTACCAGTTCTTCTATGGATAGATAGCATTTGGGAAAGAAAAAAACCTTTCCATTTACTTAGTTAGACTTCCATCAGAATTCTTTCAAGAACACAATAAAAAAATTAATGTAATTTGAACATCTCTTTAGGAACAGAGGAGGGCAGATGGCAGTCAACTCCGTATGACTTTGACTTGAACGCACAAGGGAATAATTACGTTAGTATTTTAAAAACTAATTATAAAATATACATTGCCACCTACCAACTTTTGTTTATTTTGATTATTCTTCCAGATTGATTAGAGATGGCAGCATCGACCTGGTGATTAACCTCCCCAATAACAACACTAAGTTTGTCCACGATAATTATGTGATTCGGAGGACAGCTGTTGACAGTGGGATTGCTCTTCTCACCAATTTCCAGGTATGTTCTCTTCCTCAGATACAGCTATGTGCAGGCTTTTATTTCTATGTCTCCCTTAAGAGTATTCATCAACATATACATGTCCCTCCCCTCTTCTTCCCTTCTTGTAACATTCAGAATAGAGAAGAATTTTTAAATAGAATCTGAAATAATGGTGCTATTATGGTAGGTCATGGCCTCACAGACAGTTGGTGATCAAGCCATTGAGATAATCAAAAGCCACAGAGAGCCATTCCTACTCATTAGCCATGCAATTATCTTTTAAATAAAAAGCGTGGCGTGGCATGGAATAAAGAGACAAACTTTTATTCCATTGTTTCTAAATGAAAGCCATCATAAAAGAGCAACAGGTTAATGATAATTGAGGATCCAAATACAGTGCAAGCACTTGTCCAATTCACAGAAAACGATCACATGTTTAGTTCCACTTGGACATGACCCACCAAATTTATCGCAGAGAAGAACTGTACTTCAAGACTCAGTGACTTTTGACACATTGTATCCCCCCCGCACCGAGTCCGTTTTAATCCCTGGGGGGAATTGAGGGGCAGGGATTAGCTTACTCATGATAAGGTCTGAAATATAGGAGACAGTCCTGATTAAATAAAAATTTTTGTGTCTTTCATCCCATGTCCCTTTGGAAATTGGGAGCAGAAACTGACCTTTTGCTCCTGCTTCATTAAATCTCACTTTCATGTCATGTGGGTCACTAAGATTCCTACCCTTCTGTTTTCAGGTGACCAAACTTTTTGCTGAGGCTGTGCAGAAATCCCGCAAAGTGGACTCCAAGAGTCTTTTCCACTACAGGCAGTACAGTGCTGGCAAAATGGCATAGAGAAATCAACGCCGGGCTCCAGCCGAAACCAAGCCAAGCCACACCGGATCTAAAGGAACTGATTCCCCAACCGTCTTCCACGGAGACAAATACTGACACCAAACTATTTCAGTTTACTTGGCTATGCCTTAACATTCCTTTCTTTCACAAATTGTCGTCCGTCCCTTTTTACAAACCTTTCTTAAACTCCTTCCTAAATAACTTGTTCTGCATGAGAATTCATCTATTTTCTAATGCCTTATTTTTGGCAAACTTACCTCTGTGCTTATTTGCAGCTAACATTTTATGGTGCTGATTAATGATGATCAAGGTAGAAAACGTCGCTTCTCTATCTTCTGAACTATTACTATACGTATTTTCAAGACACTATTGTCATTGGTTTTAAACAGCATCTGCCATACTCAGGACATTTTAACAAGGCAGAATACTACAAAAATTTGTTAAAATGAAATATGGATTTAATTTATGAACTTCTTCATCATGATTTTGTGTAAGGCATCTTTTTGATACTCATTCTCAATTATCTGGCTCACCCAGGAATCTCTCTATTCCTTTCCACAGTACTGAACTTGAGAAGTGACAGAGGTCTTTAAAGTATGGATTTCTTTAAAGGACACTGGTTTGTAGTTTTGTGTTTTGGAGTATGTCTGCAGAGAGTAGCTGCCGCTGAGGTGGTTTTCTGTTCTTGTTTTCCTTTGGATTTAACCTGAGCCAAGTGAAATCTTCAGGTTGATGTCATCTTTTCCCACCTCCCCCCACTGGTTTTGGCATAAGTTGGAAGTTATGTTCACCGCCTTCAGATTATGGATTCTGTTGATCTACTGAGCCCCGTACTGTGCTATGAACGCCACACATTTTAAGCACAAGGTTTCCATTCCTTCTGCCTATAAGAAAAGTGCTTTCTACAGGGCAGCCTGTGTCACTTTTAAACTTTTTGTGTTACTATGTGTGCTCTAATTGTAAACTTTTAAATAAAATGCTATTAAGAGGCTGTACATTTGTATTCTTGCATTTATTTTATTTTATTTTATTTTTTTAACATTGACTTAATTTCACAAAATCACTTCACTACTCTGATGAAACGCAGTTTTGAGCCAGGATTATGGCTTTTTCTTTAAAAGCCATATAGGATATGAGTGAGCAAATTAATATTAAAAATAAGAACACCTAGGCTGTTACATTTTTTTTTGTTCCCTCACCAAGTCTCATTAAAAAAATTATTATGTTTTTTTGTGGTTATATATTGTCTTTGATCTCAATCTTTTCAAATGTATACAGCTACACACTGACTATAGATTGCCACATAGATATAAGAAACTTTTAAACAAATGCCTTGCATAATGCAGAGAAGTACTTGACCCAGCAGAAGCTGATGCCTATCGCCTGGTGGAGATAGTGCTAATATCCCAGGGATAAGCATATCCCAGAAATACCACCTAAAATGGGGCTTTGTGGAGGTCCTAAGATAATGATGGTGGAATAGTTTGTATCCCTTGCCTCTCACCCCATAGTCAAGGGATTACCCCTTGATGTAAATTTCCATGAATGCTTTGCAAATTCATTTGCTCCTCCTCTGCTCCTTGTTACCACCATGGTTGAAACCTTCACTACTTCTTCCCTTTGATATTATAATAATGTACTCCCTGAGCATCCATTTGTTCATATACCTGAAAATATTTAGTGAGTTTCTGCAATGGTTGGTGTAGGATATACCATGATCCCTCCTATCATTCTAGTACTTTCCCAATGCTCTACCCCTTACCACCCTCACGACACCATAATAACTAACATCATGGAACACCTATTATACCTCAGGCCTCTCTAAACACTTTATCTGATTTACCCCTATGAGTAGGTGCTGTCCTCTCCATATTTTAAATAAACAGAGGCAGACAAAAGTTAAGTAACATGACTAAGTTCACACAAAATGCAGTCCTTTTTTTTTTTTTATGTCTTATAAGGAAGACAAACATGTAAAAAAAAAAAATACATTTCTCACAAAGAAGAAAGACTTAATTCACCTGCAGAGATCAGAGAAAGGCGTTTCTGGGGAGATGGCCTCATTTGTTGTCTGGAACAGCATGCCATAGTTCCCCGGGGAGACAAAATAGGGCATCCATTGAAGGAAATTACAAGTAATATGTATGACAAGCTCAGGGTATGTGTGGAAAGAGAGGGCAAGGGATAAAAGTTGAGGGCAGAATCTTGGTGTTTAAGCTACATGTAAATTTTAAAAAATTTGTTTGTAAATAATTTTGGACTTAAAAAATTGCAAAAATAAAAATTATATTCTCTTTACCCAGATTTATCTATCGGTAATATTTTACCCTATTTACTTTTTCTCAATTACTTTTTTTTTTTTTAAGTAAGTTTGACATCCAGCATAGGGCTTGAACTCACGACCCTGAGGTCAAGAGTTGTAAGCTTTACTGACTGAGCCAACCAGGCCCCCCCCAATTATTACTTTAACATTTGTGTATTATATATGTATCTGTCATCTATTTCTAATCTATCTATCCATCCATCCATCCACCCATCATCTTCATCCGTCTCTATCTAAACACACAACACACAGGAAGAGAAAAGGTACACTTCAAACAGAAGTAATCAGGCTACTAGTGACCAATTTAGAAATGTAACTCATAGTTTGAGACAGTATTGCTTGCTGAAACTACCAGACATTCAAAGCAATAGTTAAGATTTGTATTGCTTAATAAAGGTTCTTAATTTCTATATTAATTTGAACAGACTATTTGTAAAATGCAGTCAAATGAGAAGAATAATAGTAATGAATCAAGCAGCATTGTTCCTAAATAAAGCCCATATTTTTGTTGGTGAAATACAGGGTCTTTTGGAAAATGGAAGATAAGATATATATACTCTCTTCCTTGTGCTCATATGAAATTACATTAATTTTTGTTTTTGTTATCTTTGTTTTTAATGTTTCAAACTTAATACTTTGAACACAAATAATGAGCTTTGGTTGGCAGAGGGCAATGCAAGGAAATGGAAGCAGATTTGTGTTCAGATCTGGCCAGATTTTGGAACATTTTTATTCTTTCGTATAAACAGGTTAACACGTTTTATAAATGTCTGAATCTGTTATATATCACAAGTGCAGACAGACAACAGAGGGGCTATGTCTGTAGCGCTAAATACGAAATCGAAGTAGTTTTCCATACTGAGAATTTAATAGCACGCTAGGAGGACCAGCGCTACTGGGAGGGGATAGAAAGGGGCTCAGCCAGCTTGTGAAATGAGGAAGAGGAATAAGGAATGATCCATTTATAGATTTAGGATTTTATGGCTTTGGAAAAGTAAGTAGAATATTTTAACTGTACTTCGTCACACTTCCCTCTTAAGCAGCGTTCCTACTAGAAACTTTCAGAAACAGCTACAACAGTCATTTATCTCAACAGCTGCAGGTACTCGAACCTCAGCTTCCACGAGTGTCCACAGCCCCTTGAACAATGAAAGTGGAAATTATCAGAGAAACAAACCATGGCTGAATGCAGTTAAGTGCTCCGTAATTACACACCAGCATTACCACGTGATTGCTGGTGCGGCCCCCTGCGGGCACAGGTGCCCTAACCGCTCACACACACCCAATCAAATCCACAAAGCCCTTTCATTACGTCTCATTTCAGGCACCCTTAGCTTGAAAGAGACCAGCTCAACTTTCTTTCCCTTCTTTCTCCTACCATTTCTTTTCCCTTTGTTCTTACACATAACAATTCCGTCTTTCCTAATGAATATGAGAAGCTGGTAGGACCGGTGAGCGTGAAGGTGTTGGGGCAGGAGGAAGAATGCCTGTCCTCCTCCTGAGTGGCTCCCGGGGCTCTGCGAAAAATTGGTAATAATCGTCCCTACTTCTTCTCTTGCGCATAATGTAGGGTGCAAGGTTTCCAGAAAGAGAGTTTAAGTACCTACAGCTGTTGAAATCAATGCCATAATGGAGGAAAAAAAAAAAAAACAAACCCCACAAACCTCTGAGCAAGTCAAAATTAGCACCATTTGTGCTTGTTTCTTGTTGCTTAAAGATCATATTTTGAGTCTTGACACTTTCATTTTATAAAGGACTTAGAGCCAAAAAATAAAAAATAAAAAAATTTTTTAAAAACCCACTATTGATTGTTGACCAAAACAAAAAATAGGTTTTTCTGGTAGCAGCTTCCCTCTCCTGAAACTACCAGCCTAGCTAATTATTTCTTTAACGCCTTCCCTTGAAGAACCACACAAACCACAGAAAAGGGCTTTTGTTTATCAAAAGAAGCAACAGCAGCAGTCTCACAAAAAAGTCAAAGATGCTGTGTCTCCAAATGACAATTTCCCACACAAAGCTTGGTGGTGTTGGCAGCTGTAATAAAGACAGACAAGATATCAACATGCAAGAAAGGGGAGAGAATCCAACAAGCTCGAAACATGTTACTAAAGAAGAGAAATACTTGAAAAATATATGTATTTTATTAATAAAGAAAGATTCTAATGGCGGTGTCTAGATGACTGTATTTTCCTTTCTAAAACTTAAGGGCATTTGGCAATCTCTTTCATAGTCTCCTTTTTACCTCCCTAATGTAAGATCTTGAATGGTAAAATATGGCAGGGCTTTGAGGTCTTTAGCATAACAGAAATATTCTGCTAAGTGTTTTCCATAACTCTTTACAAATTTCTACATAGAAAGCTGCAAATGAAATTTATATGAAATAATTTAATTAAATTGAAACATTTATTTTAATCTCTCCATTCAAGAGGATTTACATATGGATCCTTTTTAAAAAAATATTTTCTAATTAAGATGAGGACATACTGTCCTATTATTTGCCAGGTTTGATATACTTTCTTTCCGACTCATAATTAAAATATATAGGGAGCCTCAGGGGAAAAATGGTGGTGTTGCAGTTAAAATAGGAAGGAATAGGAGTTTTTAGAGATTTTTTTTAAAAACCGTGAGGCACAAGTCTTTGATGTAAATTAGGCTCATGCTTTATTCATTGTATCAGAATAAGATAAAACAACACTGAATTGACCCTCCCCAACATTGGAGCCCTCCAGAACAAAAAATCAGGTGGTGTTAATTGTATCCTTACCTGCCTTGGGGTACTGTGTGAGGTCCTGTTTGCTTAGGAAGTAACTTGCTAACTCTGGCGCTCCGTTCAGTTGAAATCTGTGAATCAGAATTTCACGTGGACATCTGAATGCCAGCAGGTGGTAATTTGCAGACTGAACCATCAGGGAATGGCCCCCGACTTACTCTCTTCGAGTTTTCCCATGCTAATCTCCTTGGAAGGCTGGTTTTAAACAGATATTCTCAGAAGTACGGGAACCACGCAAGTTTTTCGGTCACATACAGTAACTAAATGTCTGTATGTCCTAATGTCCATATGATGGGGTTGGTGTTGATCAGTGATGGTTTTCTTTAATCCACTGAGGTTAGTCCATTGTAAATAATTCCAGATCATCTCCGCATCCTTTTTCTTTAACCTGAACCGAGAGCTGAAAGCCAGTCAAGGGTGTCTGGTTCTGCAGAAGGTGGAGTCTACAGAAAGTAGAGATACTGTCTTACTGACTTCTACTTCTGGAACCTAAATGATAGTAGACATTCAAAATTGAATCCACAGTACTTTGATCCTAGAAAGTAATAGTTGTACGAAGTTTTTGATTAGGATGATTGTGGTCCTGTCTTCTCTTAATTTAGGGGTTCCTATTTCCTCTCTTGGCTACAGGGACCTTGTCCAGTATCCACTGGCGTCCAGACTTAACTTCACTCTTCACGTATACAGGAGGCTGGAGAAGTTTGTAAAGGAAACACCTACCAGCATTAATTTCCCAAATCTTCAATCTACTTTCTCTTTAAGTCTATCACAGATCAATATAATTATCTTCAATCTTACTTATTGTTTTAGTAATCTTATGAAATTTTGTGTGTATCTCCAGACTCACGATATTATAAATAAACATTTATTGAGCTCCAAAAATTATATTTATTGATCTGTGCCTTCACTTATGCTTTCTATATGGTGGTTTGTTTATGGTTATTTACCACTCCTTTTAGTTCTTTTTAACTTCCTGTTTTAGAACATTTCACACAGAATGTCTGTGGAAATCTGTCGCTTTCTTTCTTTCTTTTTTTTTTTTGGCAGAAAATAAATATCTTAATTTAGGAGTATGTAGCTGCTTGTATATACTATCTATTGCTTCTCTTTAGCCTTTTTGTGTCAAACTTTATTAATAATTTCACAATATTTTTGAGTAGCTATGTTAAATAAAATAGAGCGGATTTGGACTTGTGAAGCTTATAGTCCAGTGGTGAATGAAGAGAGTTTTTTAAAAAGCTATTATACTAGAGCCTGATTCATGCTGTAGTAAGGGAAGTTGAGAAGCCATAAAAACACATGCCTGGGGCAAATAGGGCAGGCTTCCACAAGGAGGTAATATCTAATCTGAAACCCGAGGGATGCGTAAGAATTTGCTAGGTGAAGAAGTGTGCTGTATTCTACAGTGCAGATGTTCAGTGGAAACAAGGCGCATGAAGACCCTGAGGCAAGGAAAACATACCTCATTTGAAGAATTGAGGGAAGCAGAGTCTGACTGGAGCCGTGAGTCCAGGGTTGATGGCGAGGCCAGGGAACTAGCACAGACTAAACCACAAGAGCCCTGCAAGCGGTGTTAAAGGATTTGAACACTTGACTAAGGATAATTGGAAGCTGTTGAAGTGTTTTTTTGTTTGTTTGTTTTTAAAGATTTTATTTATTTATTTGTCAGAGCAAGAGAGCACAAGCAGGCAGAGCAGTAGAGGGAGAGGGAGAAGCAGGCTCCTCACTGAGCAGGGAGCCCGATATCGGGCTCGATCCCAGGACCCCGGGATCATGACCTGAGCCGAAGGCAGTTGCTGAACCAACTGAGCCACCCAGGGGCTCCTGCTGAAGTGTTTTAAGTGAGAAGGTAACATCCTTACTTTTGCATTTTTGCAAAACTCAGGTTGTCTGCTGAAGAAAGAATGGATTGAAAGCACCAGGCTTGGAGCCGGCTGTTGCAGGGGTCCAGGAGAGAGGAGAGAGGTAGAAAGAGAGGGAGGGAGAGAAGGGGGGGGGTCATTTGGACTAGACTAGGAAAGAGAAACCAGTTTGAGGATAATGTGTTCGGAAGGAAGACCTGTTATGATGTATCTGGAGAGTATGAAGGGTGCTGTGATTCTGAGCTCCATGTTGTTGCCTAGGCAAATAGGTGAGAGAGGTCATGTGAAGTTTCTGGCTCTAGGGAACCCATGAGTTAGAGCAGGTTTATGGTTGAAAATGTTAAATTCTGTTTCAGGCATTTGAGTTTCAAGGGTCTGTGAGAAGCAGAATGGAAATGGTATACAGTCAGTGACCAAAACCCAGAATCTGGAGTGAGTCTTCTTGGGTTTGAATCCAAGCTTGGAAACTCAGTAGCTATGTGATTTTGAGCAAGTGATTTAAATTTTCCATACCTTGGTTTTCTCAGTAAAAGTGGAAAAAAGAATATCTTTCTACCCATAGGGTTGTTGTGATGGGTAGACTGAGAACATATAAGCTAGGTACTTTCAAATTACTGGGTAGAGAGTAAGTGTTATGGTGTTAGCCATTATAATTACAGTGATTTTTATGGAACATCCAAATGGAGATATCTAGCAGGCAGTTGTATAATCAGTTTTAAAGACTGGAAAGAGATCACTCAGTCCATGGGTAAGGCCAAATCTTCTTAAGTAGCTATTATATTCTGGGGGAAACAAGAGATCCCTAAAATGAGACATTTTAATAGTTACCATTGACCTCTTAGCAGTTTAAAAGTGAAATTCATGCAATGTTAAAATGTTTAGAAATCCCTGAATCAAAAAGTATTCTAGGAAGATAAAATTAAAAATTGTTATTTTTTTCTTGGTTGTTACATAAGAAAATGTATTTCAGGACCATATTATCCTATATGGACTAACATAGCAAGTTTTAATGTACTGAAAGACCAGATAACTCCACTTTAAAATAACTTTGGTATATCTGTCAGAAATGATATAATTATATTGAACAAAGCCTTATAATTATGAAGAGTAATTTAGTTGTCCAAGTTTGGATTTCGAATGACCTCAGTGACAGTTTGACAGACAGTTTCCTCTGTATGATGAGGTTGGACATTATACTTCTTCTATAATCACAATGACAATGCTGTGATTTTCTGGGCGGTGTGGTTACTTTGACTTGAAGCTTTTGATTATAGGAGAGATGGTTTGTTCATGAATGAGCCCAAACGGAATGTAGATTTTTAATAGGGAAGAGTGATGCGGTTGGTAGTTGGTAGTTAGGTGTTTATTGGCATGAGTTCCTGGCAGGGCCACTACTGTTTTCGGCTGAAAGATAATAATAATAATATATTAATCATAGTGAACACATTTGGAGCTCTTACTCTTTATCCAGTGTTATGTTAGCATGTAAATTATGTTATCTTACTTAACGATCCTGGCATCCCTAATTTCCATGTGTGAAGAGAGGGAAAGTGACTGCTCAAGTTCATGTACAAGCAAGGGAGGAGGTAGACAGGAGCAGTGAGTCCAAGAAGGAGACAAAGCTGCTGGGGAGAGGGTACATAAGACCAATGGGAGATCAGAGGATTTAAGAGAGGAGGGCAGGAGAAACGGGCAAACAGATGGAATAACGGGATTTTGTCTGCATACCTACCTAGTCACATGAACTGATTTTTGGGTCCTTATAAACATGTCATGAAACCATAAGATAAGTCAAATCGGTGGGAACTGGTGTCTTTCAATGGACCCAGAGATTAAAGAAGTCTGCCAGGGAACAGCCAACTTGCATGAACTTGTTCCCAAAGACATTGGAAGTGTCCTCTGAGGATCCCGGCACAGAGGAGAGTCAGAGGTCCTTGCTTATTTAGCTGGATCCCAATGTGGAAGCAAAATTTACTTATAAATGTGAAATGAATTCTTTAGGCTGGGGATTTTAGGATTATGTGTTGATGGAATCGGAATGTCAGGCTTGATTCCCTTGTGGCAGAGCCGTATGTCATACTTTTTGTGCATTATTCATTGTGCATAGCCAACTACCCCCCAAACTTAGTGGCTTAACACACTATTTTATTATATCTCTTAATTACGTAGTTTTGAAATTTGGATGAGGCTTGGTTGCATGAGTCCTCTGCTTTTGTGACATTGATGAGGTCATTTTGTGGTCGTTGGGCTGATTTTGAAGTTTCAAGAGGGCTTCATGCACAGGTACAGTGATTTGAGAAGGATGACTGGAGTATGAACCCAGCTGAGATTGCTGGCCAGAGTGCCTAATCTGGCGTCTTCAATGTGGTGGTGTCAGGGCAGTTGAACTCCTTACACGGCCGTTGACTTTCCCCAGAGTAAGGATTTTAAAAGACCTAAATGGAAGCTGCAAGTCTTCATATGATCCATCCTTGGAATTCTCAGAATGTTAATTCCCCTGCATCGAAATTGGCAAATCCATCACGAAGACCAGCTCAGGATGCAGGAGGGAGGAATTAAACTCCACCTCTCAACTGAAGGAGTAGTAACAAATTTACAGCCGTATTTAATTAATTACACACCCCCAACTCCAATTAGATAATTTGCAAATATTTTCAATTGATCTAAGAGCCTGAAAATGTATATGCACAGTTACCACCTCAGCAGTAAACACCATTCACGGTGCAAATCTCATCAGCAATGTATGAATAACATTTTCTTATTTGAAGATATACCTAGGTCTCCCACAGTGTAAAATAATATTTTTCTGTTGAAGACTAGGTGGTACTTTAAAGTCACCGGGGGTCAAGGTCTGTAATGATAGTCATTTTGAATGACTCAAGAGCAAAACAGAAAATCTTTGCCAGGAAGATCTATTTGGATGAGGTTTAGAAAAGACAGGCAGGAAGTTTGGAAACACTGCATGGCTAGAATCGGGAGCAGACAATATCTGCTTGGCAAGAACTACTACTCTGGGTGTGATCTACCAAAGAGGCATCTACATGTACTATACATACATGTAGGATTATATGGTATTGATCACAGTGCTTTGCAGGGATAAGCACAAGACAGGCTTTAAAGAAATGAGAACATGTGTATGTGTACACAGTCTTCTACTTCTAATCAGGTGAGAAACCTGGTGTGTGTAATGATGAAAGTCCAAATTTCTTGGGTTTGAAGTCTGTCTCCACTACTGATTTGCTGTGTGATTTGGGGCGAGCTATCCAAACTCTTTGTGCTTCACTTTTCTCATTGGTGAAAAGGAGTATGTACTAGTACCTAGTTATAGAATTGTAGTGCACGTAAATAACACAATCCATGCAGACGCCTATAGAAAAGTACTAGACACAGAGCAAAAGTTCAATAAACATTCATTCTTATAATTACTTTTTAAGAATAAGTCACTGATTTCTAGGGACAGCTTAACTCTTTGTGGACAGAAGCATCATTACATCCATAATGTCCTTTAATACAATTTCAAGGAATGAGGGTCTCATTCACAAGCAATGGTTGACCTACTCTAGGATCTGACAAAATCAGAATGAATTTTGAAATGTTTTGCCATGTTTGTGCTCTCAAGCACAGAGGTACCTAAAAATCAATGTAAAGACAGGTATCCAGCTGTTCAGAGAGGAGAGGGAAATACTTTTCTTAACAGATATTAAAGATAGAAGGTCTGGAAGGTGCAGAGAATGTCAATTTTATAGAGACCCATTCAGGAATTTAGTTCTTAACTGTTTTCCAAAATATAGAAACCACACTGAAATTAATGGATTTATTAGATCTCCCACTGTAAAGCAATGTTATGCTGAAGCTACTTATCTAAAAATAAAATGATATTTTTAAAAAGTTAACTGTTGGAAAAATAGTCCCCATAAATTTAACTCCCTAGCTATGATTGAGAAAAAGCCTATTAACAGTAATTGGTGGGTTCTCAGTTTTTAAGAATCCATAATTAAATTTTATTGTTTTATAAGTGATTTGGATTAATTAAGTCCATAATAGACTGATGCTCATTCCCTACTTTAAGAGAGGAGATGGCACTTTCATAGAATTCTGTCATTTACTGCAGTCCTCGAACATTTTATTTCCTGCCAAGGCAAATCTGCTACAAAGCCCCAGTTCCTCTTAGGATTTACTGAAAAGTGACAGGTGTTGATTTGCTGGTATCTTTCTCCACAGATTCGAATGAGCTAAACAAAATGACTTCTCTACCCATTTAGTCAGAAAAATAAATGGGGACACCAGCTAATGAGGGAATGGAGAGTTAGCTGGACTCAAAGCATTCCAAGCTGTTGGCAGCTGGAATCAAACGAGGAATCATGCAGACAGTTGCTCGTGTTTATTGCTGAATGTGAAATTAGAAAGATACTTCATCTTCCCCACAGGTGCAAGAACATAAAGTTATTAATTACAGCAAAACACATTTATTGACAACCCCAAGCCTACAAAATCCCACACTCAGCAAACGGCTCTCAAAGTTCATCCAAAAAGCACTTTAGAATCAATACAAAAGCACTGCATCGTTGACGAATCTGTGCCTGGTAAAATACTGTATCCTGAAAGCATGGCATAGACTGTCTCTTAATATTTATGTATTAGAACATCATCAATACTTTCTTTCTTCTTGTAGGAAACTTATTAGACACACATTTTTCTATTTTGTTGTTGTTGCTTTGATAGGTGTGGTTCCAGAATATTGATTACACTAATTTTGCTCATTTTTTTTTTTTAAGTTTTAAAAGTAATCTTACTCTTTCATTGAGCCATAGGATATATTAAGCCATTCATTTATGTAGTAAAGGTCTATTACATACTCCTTTTGTGGCAGGCACTATTCCAGACGTGGGGAGAACATATATAAATTCATAAGGACTTAAAATCTTATGGGATCTATATTAGGAAACAACTAGAACATATTACACCAGTATTTGATCGAAGACTGAACTGTAACCCGTGGACTTTAAGAAACACCTTAGTTAGAAGAGGGGAGGCACTTGAAGGGTTTGCCTATGAAGGGTGATGAGCAGTGGGACGATGCTGTTTGAAACATTTTATAGGAATACTGTAGGATATAGATGATTAAATTCTCAAAATTATTTGTAAGATACAAAAACTAGATTTTATGACTGCTTATCCCTTAAGGTAGATCACTACTCTGATAGTCTAGCTTTATTTTTATTATTTATTCAATTAAGAAATATTTAAAATCTTTATTGAGCCCTTGCTATGTCCTGGGCCCTGCTCTAGACAGGAGAGAGAGATTAGTGAATGAGACAGGTAAGGTCTCAGAGTTGATAGATGGTTTGAAAAATGGGCAATGAATGAAAAATATCATGAAATTCATTTTAAATACTGATCTGTGTTGTGCAGGAGATAGAACAGGATTGCGTAATGGAGAGTAACCAAGAAGATAAGAAGGCCCTCCTCTCTGAAAAATGATAATTGAGGCACATTTAAATAACTACAAGAAACTTGTTTTGGCAAGATTAGGAGGAAAGATGTTACAAGCATAGAGACCACTGACTGCAAGGTGGAAGAGGAAGAAATAATCTTGGGGAGTTGGATAGATAACAAGGAAACTGAAATGACTGAACCACAAGGAACTAGAGGCAAAGGAGTTGAGAAGAAAGAAGAAGTAGGCATACTAACTTACAGTAAAACATGGATTATTCTAAGGGCAATGGGGTAAAGGTTGTTTGATTTGGAGTATCTAGAAAAATGGGTAATTGAAATCTTCTTTGAGCTTACCTCTTGTCAAAAAGTTTTAAGAAATTGAGGGTTTAAGCCACTATATCCCACAGTATCCCTTTAAAGGATTTATAAGAAATATTTATCTTGAATATTTATACACAAGAGCAACTAGCAACTTGTAAACTTTGATCTGGGATCTCATATCTCTTTTACCCTATCTCATTTCTATCCCTGGCTGCCAAGAAGCAAAGGACTAAATCTGAGACCTACCCTCAAAATCCAGACAGAAATTAATGGTTCATATTTGGAGTCCTGAACTCACCCTTAGAGTCATTGCATAATATCATTTTTGTCATTTTATTTTATTTAATTATTAGGTGGTACTATATACATTTCCATAAGTTGTCTCAAAACCTGTTTAGAATGAAACAAATTGGAAAAATGTGTAAACATGTTTTAACCCTCATCATGCGTCATATTTTTTAGTATCTCATTGGTCAAACCGGTTGCATGACCAAAACCAGATGAAGGGGTAGAGAAAGAGACTTTATCTCTTCATAAAAATATCTATATGAATATTTTCCTTTTTGATGAGCAATTTCATGTCTTTGGGTCATTTAAAAAAATTAACTTGCAAAATTTTTACTATTAAAATTAGAAGAGATTAGGCCTTTGTATGTTACTTACATCTCAATTACGTTCCTCATTTTGACTTTGGTTGTTTCACTTTTGAGTTTATCTATGGTAGATTGTTATTCATTTCTCTGTTAAGAAGCAGCAGTCTCTTTTTAAATTTTTGAATTCATAGATGATAAAGGCTTTTTGTACACTTAAAATATTTTGTCTATCTGAGATTACTACTTAGGAAAAGCTCATTTTTATTTTATTATCTAAGGATTTAATGGTTTTTCAATATTTATACCTTTGATACATTTGGAGATTTAGGAATGAGGGTGGTATCTAATACCCATTTATTCTAGAAGAGTATCTAGATACCCCAACACTATGTATTTAATAATTCCTATTTCCCAACTAATATGCTTGGTACATTTATCATTTGCTAAATTTCTGTAAGTTTCTGGACTTCTTTATCTGTTCCAATAATCTGTCTATACATGAAAGCTATATTTCTATTCATAGTGATAGTATGTACCAATTGAGGTTCCTATAGGAAATAGATGATACACTCGAAAGTTAATTTGAAGAGATTACCAAAGGGCCTATTTACAGAGGAGTGGACAAACTTAAGGGACCCTACAAGGGATGGTAAAGCCCTCAGCGAATAGAAACAATGGAAACCTTTTAGCTCCATAAACCTTAAGAGGGAAGAGAGGGAACATTGTTGCCATCATCCAGGAAGGCCTTCCTTCATGATAATAAATGGCTGGACCAAAAGGAGCTGTGGTGGAAGAATGCAGCTGCTTCCAAAATTATAGCCCCCTGCACAGAAGGAGCTGAGTCGAGGGAATAATTACTCGACTTTTTACTCTGTTCCTCCATTATCCCACCTGTGCCAGCCATGTTGAGCCCAACCAGAAGCCTGTCTGATGATGAATCCACAGTTTCATCTCCTAAGAGCACGGAGCAGAGTAAAAAAAAGGCAGATAATGGATCTGGAAGGGGAAATAGATAGTGACCAGTGTATACTATCATGTTTTTAATTGTTACAACTTTGAAACATGATTTAATAAATGTTTGGTCCCTTCTCATTATTCTTCAACTTTCATTATCTCCCACCTAATTCTTTTTTTAATTGAGATGGAATGAATTTATTATATAAGTTTCAGATATACAGCATGATGATTCAATATTTGTATGCATTGTGAAATTTTTAAAAATTGAGCTAATTCCTGATGCTAGCTTTTCTATACAAAACCCATCTTTTTCTAAGAGTCCACTTCAATAGACTTCGTGTGTGTGTGTGTGTTTGTGTGTGTGTGTTTAAAGCTTTTATTTGTTTATTTGGCAGAGAGAGAGAGAGAGAGCACAAGCAGGAGGAGCTGCAGGCAGAGGGAGAGGGAGAAGCAGGCTCCCTGCAGAGCTGGAAGCCTAATGCAGGGCTTGATGCCAGAACCCTGGGATCATAATCAGAGCTGAAGGCGGACACTTAACCTACTGAGTCACCCAGGTGCCCCTAAATTTTGTTTTTGAAGTATAAAATACATATACAGAAAAGTGTACACATCATAAATATGCAGCTTGACATTTTTCACAAACATATCCATGTAATCATCATCCAGACCAAGAGACAGAACATAGCAAGCTCCCTAGAAGTCCCTTCCAGTCTATACCACTGGGGGACTATTATCGTGCTCCTAACACCATAGCTTAGTTATGTCTGTTTTTGACTTTATATTAACAGAATAATATACATATACTCTTTGCATAAAATGTGGTTATAATCTTCATCTATGTTGTGTGTAGCTATAGCTTACTCCCATTTTAGAATCACAGTCTGTTGTGTGAATATGTCATTCCTTATTTCTCCATTCTGCTGTTCGGGATTTGCATTGTTGCTGGCTTTGGGCTATTCTGAATAATGCTGCTATGAATACCCTTGTCCCTGTCTTTTGGAGAATATGCGTATTTATTTATGTTGGGCATTTTTCTGGGGGAATTGCTGAGTTAGAGAGTGTGCCTATGTGCTTGTATTTGGTACATACCGCCGGTTTTTTGAAGCCATTTTACCAACCTACACTATTGCAGGAGAAGACTTTCATTTGCTCCACACCCTCACCAAAACTTGTCTTGTGTTTTCGTCTTTGTTTCTGGTTTTTGTATTTTGGCTCTTCTTCATTGCAGTATGATTTGAATTTGCATTTCTGTGATGACTAATCAACCCAGATTTTCATGTGCTTATTGGTCATCTGGACATCCTTTACTGTAAACTGCTTGTTCAAGTCTTTTATCTACTTTTTATTGGGTCATTGTCCTTTTTTTTTGCTTTTTTAATTCTTTTTATTTCCTTTTTTTTTTTTTAACTGATTTATAGGAGTGCTTTATATATTCTGGATTCGAGCCCTTTGTTGAACATAGGTGAATGTATACCTCTGTGTTGCAAATTTCTCCCATTCTGCAGCTGGCTTTTCTTCAGAATTTTAATGGCATTTTTAAAAATTAACATATAATGTATTATTAGCCCCAGGGGTACAAGTCTGTGAATCGTCAGGCTTACACACTTCACAGCACTCACCATAGCACATACCCTCCCCAATGTCCATAACTCTGCCACCCTCACCCTACCACCCCCACCAACCCTCAGTTTGTTTTGCGAGATTAAGAGTCTCTTATGGTTTGTCTCCCTCCTGATCCCATTTTGTTTTTAATGGCATATTTTAATAAACCTTTAGTTTAACAATGTTTTACTTTACTTATTTTATTTGTTTATTGTTCAATTATTATTAGTTATTACTATTTATTTGTTTCATTTGTCTCCTCTTTGGCCTTCTCGTGTTTTAATTGAGCATTTTATATGGTTCTATTTTATTGCCTTTCTTAGCCTATCAACACACTTCTTTTATATATTTTCTTCTTTACCTGTTGCCTTTGAGTTCACAAAATACAGTTTCAGTTAACCTAAATCCACCTCCAAGTAACAGCACTACTCATTAGGTCAGGTGGCTTACAACATTACAACAGAGCATTCCCAAATCCTTCTCCCATCTTTTATGACACTGTTGTTATTCAAAAGTATCCAATACATTATTGTCATTATTACTTTAAACAGTTGTCTTTTAAGTCGAATAAGAATATGAAAAAAGTTATTTTACTTCTAGTTGTCTTCGAAACTTTTTCTTTTTGTGTTTTGTAACTCTGAGTTCAGGATCTGAAGACCTGTATCATTCTACTTCTCAGGGCAGTAATGAAATTAGTACAGATTTCTTTCTTTTTATTGTCTACAAAATGATTTCCACGGATTCCATCATTTTTCTTATATATTTTTTACCCCTGTAAATAAACCTATTCTCCTAATTTTATTTACTGTTTAAATATATATATGTTACATTCTACATATGAAATTTGAGGGAATCGGTGTTATGTGCTTCTTTCTCTTCTTTTCCCAATTATTATTCTTATACTTTTCAATTCATTTTAATTATTTTCTGCAAAGTTCTTCTTCACATCATTTAGTGTGTCTTAACAGTCTTGTCTCCTCTTTGTTTCTCTGATAGATTTCATTTTTTGTGATTCTTTCTTACTTCTTTTATGAGCTCTGCAAGATTATGTTTCATCTCGCTCTGTTGTTTCACTGCATTTTTTTTCCCCCTGAGTTCTTGTAATTTTTCTTTGAACTCTTTGATTAATTCACTTGGTTATTTTGAATTCATGGCAACATGCCTGGCCGAGATTTTTATCTGTTTGGTGGCAATATTTTTTCTAGTTGGTGTGTTTTGGGCTTGCCATTTGTTTTTTTCTGTTCTTTTTGTTCCTAAAAGTATTTTTAAATGATTCTGTCTGTATCCTTTACAAAGTTATTATAATACATTCTTGATTGAGGTGACAAAGCACATTTGTGTCAGTTATTTGGAGAAAGCCTATGTGGGGAGGTGCCTGGGCAATATTAGAATCAGCAGTGTTTAATTTGTATGCGAGTTGTTTAGCCTCTATTTGCCCTCCTGTTCTCACATAATCTATTGGCTTTTCAGCTGCCACAAATGACTAGAAATTAGACTCTTTAGACTCACCTGCAGACGACTCTCTATAAAAATGACGTGTCTGTGTGTTCATATTCCATGGTACCCAATTTATTCTAGAGAAAGACCAGCCCTGAGTCCATTTACGCTTTTCATATTGTTCTAAACAATGTATATCAGTCAGTATCCCAATAAGAATCAAGTGGCCTATTTAAATGCAATAATTGGAGAATTCAATAAAGAGTTTATTGACAAGGATATAGTAGTCATCGTTAAGAGAAACCACTAACAGACGATGAAGGACTATATGACCAAGAGTAACAGGGAGCCAGGATTTCTAAGGGCAGGCGGCCGTATGAATGGAGTCATTATGGAAAGACACACACACACACAATAGAGATAGAGATGATCGAGATAGAGAGAGATGGATGGATGAATGGATGTTGGGGGGAGGGAACTAAAGGTGTGAAAGCTGGCTTCCCAACAGGAGCTGTTTTATGGAAAGGAATAAAGCACTGCTAACGTGTGGCTCAATAAGGAGAGAACTAACAAAATAAATACCCCATCCATAATTTCCTGCCACCCTACCATCTCCTGAGGTAGTTCTCATTGGCCATATCCAAAGGGGAAGGGGAAGATGAAGACACCTGATTAATCAGTCCATCAGAGTCAGCTAACTCAAGGAGAGAGCAGACTAGAGTAGGTGTAGAATGTATCTGTAAGAACAAACAGTGTTACCTGATGATCGATGTTCATTTTGAATCTTGGGGGCTATCATGCACATATGGTCTAACGATGAGTGGGATGCAGGAGCTAAAAGCGTGGACACTGCCCCACTGCCTGCACCCAAAAAACATGGTTCTGGTACTTAATAGTTATGGGACTTTGGCCTAATTATTCACCTCTCTGTGCCTCAGTTTCTTCTTTGGTAAAATAGGAAATAAAAATAGTGCATTTATTTATTTATTTATTTATTTATTTATTTGCCTATTCATTTATTTTAGCGAAATAGTTACGTTCTCAACAGATTTCAGTTATATAATACAATGTTATTAACCATAAACTATGTTACACCTTAGATCCTCGGACATTATTCATCTTACAGCTGAAAGTTTACACCCTTTTATCAAACTGCCCCTAATTCCTCCATCTCCTAAACCCCTGACAACTACTTTTCTATTCTATGACTTTTTAAAAAAAAAATTAGATTCCACAGATAAGTGATATCATGCAGTATTTTCTTTTCTTTGTCTGACTTATTTCACTTAGCATAATGCTCCTAAGGCAACTTATGCAAGGCAGGGGATGTGTGTGGTAAAGATGGGAGGAATCCTGCCACAGTGTATGTGTAGATCAGATCACCACAGTGAACATTTTAAAAAATCTTACAACTGTTCGTGTTAATTACACCTCAATAAAACTGAAATTTTAAAAATTAAAAAAATAAATAAAATGAATCTTGGGGTTTGTCATCTATTTTAAGTTGGCTATTTTAGACAACACACAGTGAAATATGTCTGGGATAAGTTTCCCTTCTTGGTGGATTCTTACTCCTTTATTGCATTTGACAGCTCTCCTCATTTTTTTTTTTTTTTTTAACAAATGTCTATGAATTTCGTTAAAGGTAAATTTTGGGGTATTATTTCTATTGCATTGGGTGATTTCCAAGAGAATGAGAGGAAAGAGATGATTTAACTTATTATCCTGGTTACAGTATGGCAATGTTTTGCAAGAACATGAGATTGGACATGAGAAAGTCTCTTGGGAGGCTATTGAAATATTCCAAGAGCTGATCAGCACATCATCTGATAGTGGCTTGTGTTTGGGTGGTAATTGTGCAAATGGTGAGAAGTTTGGGAATTCCAAAAATATATAACAGATTTAGCAGGACTAGGTTAAGTGATGGCACATGATGAGTGAAGTAGAAAGAGATATGGATGTTTTTCATATTTCTGGCATAAGCAACTATGTGAGTGTTAGTTCCATTGGCAAAGAGAATTGTTTCATAACAATGGATTTGTCTTCATATTTCTTTTTTTCTTTTCTTTCTCATGTTTCTCATATTTAAGAAAATAGTTGTGACTCTTATAAATTGACAGTTTTTTATTCAATAAAAAGGTAAGTCAATAAGATTATAAAGTTAATATTAAGACATGTCTGAAAGCTTTGAATATTTTTCTCCCAGAGTATAAATAAATTGCTGGAGTCTTCGCCCATGTCCTCCTACTTTGTGATCTACATCTTTCTTTCTTTTCCTTTTTCCTTTTTTTTTTTTTTTAAGATTTTATTTATTTATTTGAGAGAGAGAAAGAGTAAGAGCACAGAGGGAGAGTGAGAGAGAGAAGCAGACTGTGGGCTAAGCAGAGAACCCAGTGTGGGCCTAGATCCCAGGACCCTGAGATCATGACCTGAGCTGAAGGTAGTTGCTTAAGGGACTGGAGCCACCCAGGCACCCTCTAAATCTTTCTTTCTTTATCCAGCAGTGGAAATGGGTGAAACAGGGAACGACTGAAGCATAGTAGAGGATGTGGCATAAGAGAATTTTACGACTTTGGGAGTAAATAGTGCTTAAAACAGCCTGATACCTCTGAAAGGGGAAGGCGATGGAGATGTGTTATTCACGCAGCAGAAAGGGTGTGGTTTTAAGGGTTCGCATGTGATGTGCTATGTAGTGCTTGGGGAAGATAGACTAAGTACACTATTCCTCAATCCTTACTTGACTCTGAAGTTAGAAACTTATTTGGAATTTGGGATTTGTGTGTATGTCCTTGACAGTCTCTGGAAGTAGGTAAGCCATATTTCATAACCGTCCTCACCCCTATTACCAGCAGATATGTACATTTTGATGGTGGAGAAAAATTAACCTCCCAGTGAGAATGTTTCTTGTTTCTGACTGTCCTACCTTCTCCCTACAAGGTAAATAATATAATGCCCAGGTTATGCAGATAATATTTGACAAGGAGCAGGTATGGGAGTGAAAACCTTAAGTTTAGTTTAGCATATTGAGGTTCATGTACCTGTGAGATATCCAAAGGGACACCTCAGTTAAGCAACGGGATTGGCAATGTGAGACTTAGGAGAAATGTTTGAGCTGGCGATATAATTTTGGGTGTTATCATACAGGAGGCATTTAAAACTGTAGGAATGGATGAGTTTGGCTAGGAATAGAGTGCAGAGAAATGCTCTGGAGAACCTGGGATTCCCCCAGGCATATGCATTTAAAGTTGGGGAGAGGAGGGACACCTGGTTGGCTCAGTTTGTAGAGCCTTTGACTCTTGATCTCAGGGTTGTAAGTTCAAGACCCATGCTGGATACAGAGATTATGTAAAAATAAACTCTTCATTAAAAAAATAAGTTGGGGAGAGGAGAATGGGTTATCAAGGGAAGTTGAGATGGGCTGGTCATAGGAAAATAGAAGGGAACCCAGGGGAATCTGAGCTCACAGAATTCAAGGGAGAGAGAATTTTAAAGAGGAGATCAAGGCCAATTACATCAAATACTGTTAAGAAATCCTGTAAAATGAAGAATCAAAACTTTTTTTGAGTCACAAAGTATATTGGCTGTGTTGAAATGTGCTTTCATTGGTGGCATGGGAGAAGCCATGCTGGAATGGGTTGAAGAGTCACTAGAAAGTAGAGATAAGAAAGATGCAGAACTGTCCAATGAGCGTTAAGAAGAATAGCTTAGGAGAACATGGGATCCAAGGACTTTTTTTTTTTTTTTTAAATCCTGTAAAGGGATGATTAAAGCATTCCCTCTGGGAGAGGGAAATATTCAGCAGACAGGCAGGGACAGAGAGCTGTGAGAAAGCATCAGGTAAGGTCTTTTTTAGGAGGAAGGATATTTCCTCCATTTTCAAAGTAGAGAAAGAGGTGAATCCAAGTGTCTGTGTGGGTATGTCTGTGTATTTGGTGATGAGAGTTCTATAAGTTCCCCTGTGATTGATCTCATTTATTTTAATTTATTTATGATTCTAATTTGTTGATTTTAGCAAACTCAGAGAGAGGATTGTCTGCTGAAATTGCAGTCGGTAGAGAAGGGTCAGGATTTAGGGAGAATGCAGAAGACTTAAAATGACCACTGTGGAGGTGGAGGAAACAAGCCAGGCAATCTTGAAGCCCTTGATGTGTTTGGAGACCGTATATGTGCCCCATCGCATTATATTTCCCTGGCATTTTAAAGCTATCTGAAAAAGATCAAACTTGTGACCCTGGCACAAAGTCTGGCAAAAAGTTTCTGTGTTGTCTCTCTCCAATGTACTTAATATACTGCCACAGGGAAGCTAGTTTTATCTCTGTTGAGCAAACTCCCTTTGTTGCTTAACTGAGAAATTCTCATGCTAGATATGCCACCTAAAGTGACTTTACTCTCTTACATAAAATTACCCCATGGACCAGTGATTATAAAGGCCAACAGGTGAATTTTGACATAAGAAATTAAAACCTGCCTTTCATTGATTATACAGTCATTTTCCACAATTCTCTACTTGAAATTCAATTTAAAGTGTTTTTTTTTTTTAATATTACTATGTGCCTAGCTATGTGGTAGGCACAACAGATAAAGAAATACAGAACAAAGACTTTCCTTCAAAGCTTGATTTTAAGAGGTTATTTTCTTAATATTTACATCAAACTTTTAAAATATATTAACTCATCAAATACTAAATTTACATATATGAATCTGTGTTTAGATCAGAAACAAGTTACTTCTAAGGCAGTATATTTTATACTTTATTTCTATAACAATTCAGGCTTAGAAATTTTTGGTTTTGCTGATATCCAAGTAATACTGTACCTTAGAAAGAGCAACAAGCTAACTTTGTAGGACATAGGTTAAAGGGTTAATATATATGGATACTTCTTTTTTTTTTTTAAATTAGAGACCAAGTTCTAATTTTCTAAAATTCTCTTTTTTCTTATCCGTATCAGTATTAGAACTACTTTCTCATTCCCTATTTCTCAAACAATGCCAAGAAATGTCATAAAGATTTAAAAAAATTTAAAGTTATGTTTTCATGGGGTGGGGAACTGTTAAGTAATAATTGTGTAAGTTGAAGCATGAATAGGAAGTGGAGGCAGGAAGTTAGCAGACATTGTTTTCCAGGAGGCAAATTAACTCCTTTATTGAGTCTTAGGTATAAGGTTATGCATGAAAATTTTTACCGTGCATATCCAAACCCAAAACACAAAGAATGACATAAAGCTGGTAGTTTTCAGCTGCTCTAGGTGACCTATTCAGAATTTCTAAGAAGGAAGAATTCTGTAAATCTTTTCATGTAAGAATTGTTTTTATAAAAGGTATATGTGGGTAGCTTTCCTCTAAAACCAAAATATTTTGACAGATCAAAACTTCAACTAGAACCACTGTGACTAAATTTAAATCCATACATTGAGATATAGAATGGCACTAATCACATATTTCAGCTGTCAAAATCCCTGGCAAGAGTAGATTAGTAAAAAAAAGAAGTCATAAAAGAACAAGGGAAAAAAATCTGACAGGGAAAAAAAGATGGTTATAAATGCAGCAAATTTTCTCAGCAGATTCTAATGTTTTCACTAAACAAGTCAAGAAAGGATAATTTAAAATCTCTGTAAGAGGATGTGGAAAGTCAAAATAGACATAAAAAAGAGAGGCTGTGCAAGTGACAGTTAAAAGTCTGGGAAGAAATCCCTGATAATTTATATCTAAGTTCTTTTAATCTCATTGAATTTGAATGCCATTCTAACTTGGAGACTTTAGGAAATCTAAGATCACATTTGTTTTTCCTATTGATATTCAGCTGGAAGGGTAAGTCATACATTATTTAAATAAAGAATAATAAATCCATTTGAAAGGGCTACATCAAACTCATAGAGATATGTATTATTCTCCCAGAACTTCACAGACTCCAAAGGCAAGTAGAAGACCCCACAGGTCACACAGTTCATTTTCCTGTACTTACAGCACTCCAGAAAGACAGCTTTGTTTCTTCTTATTAATTTTGCAGACAGGCAGTTGCTATACCACTGGTCCAATATCCTCCATTAAGGTTTGGTTCAGTGATTTCTTCTCTATCAACTTCAACGTTCCATTTATTCAACAATTGGGAACCATCTAGTATATGTCAGGTACTGTACTAACCACTGAAGAAACCAAGGTGAGTAAGAAGGTCCCTCTCCTTGGAAAAGTACCGAGCGCTAAGTGGAATGAATGGGATGCCCTGGGTGTTTAGGGAAGGGCGTGAAAGCCAGATGAAGGAAGACCACGAAAGGACATTTGAACTTTGTCTTGAAAATGCCGTATCATTTAGGTAGGAGAAAGAGTGAAAGCAGAACATTTCAGGAGGAGGAGGGATCACAGGCAAAGATGAGAGGGTATTAAGAGCGTGATGGGTTCCAGCAGTTCCGTATGCCATGGGTAAAGGCTACTGCTGGTGGGATAGAGTGGGAGGTGAGGCCAGAACAACACTTTTCGAAATAGTTTTTGGGGAACATTCATCCTGCTAGAAGCATTACAAAAAATGTTTTCAGATTCAGTTGGTATGGGGTAACAAAATAAGTCATATTCTTCTTCTGGAGATTCATAAAGATATGATCACATTTTCATTGTAAGAAATCCTGTACTATTGAATTTTATTTAATACCAAACTCATTGAACTAAGGGAATTCTTGTTTTAGTACAACACTTTCAGTAACAGAAATGGTGCTCCGTAGTGCATACTTTGGGAAACATGGAACCAGCATGGGAGAATAAGCCATGATAGTTCAGCCTATAAACCAAACCAAGAGTTTCAGTCTTCATCGTGAACATCTTGAGGGACAGTTGAATTAGTATTTTTTTTGACATTAATCCAGCCCATTTACCAATACTTTTAATTATCATTATTTTTTGCAAAGCTGCCTTTTTAATATAGAATCATATTCTTTTGATCTATAATACTTTTAAAAATTTTCCTTTAGTGTGATTCTAAACTCAGAATTTTTTTAAAAACATTTTTTTCAAAGTATATGCCATACATGAAAATATTAACGTATACAACTTGATGTGTTTATAGGTAAGTATACTCCTGTGAAACTATCACCCCAATTTATGCCATACATCTATTCAACACTTCCCTTTTGTTATTATTATTATTATTTGTGTGTGTGTGTGTGTATTAAGAACACGTAACATTAAGATCAACTCTCTTAGCAGATTTAACCAGAAAATTCGCCAATATGTGGAATTTAAACAACACACTCTTCAATGTTCACTGGGTCAAAGAGGAAATCGAAAAGGAAAGTAGAAATAAGGTGAATGATTTTAAAGCAGGGAACGGACATGGTCAGGTCAGGTGTTCCTTTTAGAACTTCCTCTGGCAGTTTTGTACGCTGTCAGCTTTGCCAGCTTCAGTGGCTACGTTAGCAAAGGGTGAAAAGGTCCAGAGAAACCAGTTGCAGATTGCCGTGTGATTTAAGAACAGCAATGCAGGTGTGAACCAAACAGCAATGAGACGGAGAGAAGAGGTTGAACAAGAAGAATGCTGATGAAGGAGATGGAATCTGATGGGGGTTCCCGATAAAAATAACGGGATCCAGAGGCTCTCAGGAGGTTTGCTTGGCAGGGCAGGCATGGGAGGAAGCGCTGGAGTCCTCAGAAAGCCTGGAGCAGTGTTGGGATAAAAGTCCAGGCAAGGAAAGCAAAACAGAGGTGTTCCTATTGGAAGCAGTGGCTTGGGAATGTGAGGCTGAGGGTAATGTCTGGAGCTTTAGTTTCTTCACTACTAGGTGGCGGGACTGTGGAGGTATTATTATGTAAGACTGTAGGATGCTTCAAGCCTGTGGTCCAGTCAGGCTTTGTCTACAGATCTTTTGTAGCAAAATATATTGTGTTTTGGCTTCTCCCCAAGTGGTATGTATGGGTACCTACACTTGTGTGTGGCTTCCTTTATACCTCCTTTCGCCATTGGATGTTTCCTTGTAGGTCACAGACTATGGAAGTTTTCCTCAAGGACCACTTAGAGCTTCAAGGATTCTCGTTTGGCTCTGTCAACTGTTCACTCACTGGATTCCCCAGCACCTCCTGTTTGTAATCTAGTTCTTCATCTTCTTACCAGCCCATTTAGAATTCTCTAATTCTCATGCTAACTTCAGTTCCAGATGAAGGCTAATACTTCCACTTTCCCTTTTGACTCCTCTCTGAAACTATAGTTTCACACAGTGGTCATATTCTTGCTGGCATCTAGATATAGTCTGTTAGATGGAATGTTCTGGTAGGATGACTCACTGTCCTGGTTTACCGGTGGCTGAGGAATTTCTGGGATGCAGGATTTTCTTTGCTAAAACTGGGAAAGTCCTGGGTAGACCAGGACAGCTGGTCACCCTAAGTTGTTTTTCTTCCCAACATAGTCCTGTCACAGTAGACCTGTTTCAAATAAATACTAGCTTAATTAATCAGACATCTATGATTATCTTGATGGTAGATACTACTCTACTTATTTTACTTATGAGGAACTTGAAACTCAAGAGGTTGTCATCTACCCACGGCTGCAGTAAGTTAGTAAGTAAGTGACAGAGTCAGAATTCAAACCCAGGTCTGTCTGATTTCAGACTTGAGTTATTTCCAGAATGCAACCATGTCGGTATCACACCTCCCATCATCCACCTGCTTCAGTTTTTGTGCTAGTGCTGAGCTTTAGGAGCTGTCAGAGGCAGGCTCCTGGGGAATGAGGAGTGTTAACAGAGTGCAGCACTCTGCGCACGCAGGCGCAGTGATGGTTACCACCCTTTTCTCCCCAGGGCCCTTTTCCCCAGGGCAGCTTGTTATCTACAAGAAACATGAATTCAGGAGAAAGAGCAAATTCCTCACTATCAGCATGAGTTACAAGTCAGACATTGGTAGTTACTTTTATCTTCGTGCACATATGATAAAACATATTGCTTTAATAACCCTAAGCCTTCATGTACTCTTTACACAACAGCTTTTGTAACTAAAACTAAAATACTACAAGATTAAAGGATAGGTTTCTTTTCTGTGTTTACCTACAGGTATGTTCACAGTGGAATAGATGCCTTATGTATGTCGTATGGACCATCTTATGACTAGAGCTGGCATATGACGTCTTCTAGTTTGGAACAAAATTACTCTCTAATCACTTTGAATTCTCTTTGTAGTGTGGATTTATAATGTAACACTGAATACTTTTAATAGAATATTATTATCAGATTAGTTATTCATATGGCATCTATTATTTTAGTATAATAAACAAGTGCAGCTCATAATTGTAAATTATGTTATGATTAATGAGTGTGTCACCCTTGCACAGCAGTAACATATTTGCTCTTTGTTTAATCAAATTTAAAAGGAGATGGAAGAAGGAATTATGATATGACACCTACTAGAGATGAAACCGATAAAGGAGCTCCAGGTCAGTGCTTTCTTTTCCTGTATATGAGCAGTTTCCTTGATATAAATTATTTATGTAGCCAGAGATCACAGTGGACTAAAATGTACACAGGGTCACACATCCATCATTAATTATATAATGTGGTATGAAACGTTTCCTGTTTCTGAAAGAGCAATGAAAATGGAAATAACTGAGCCATGAAAATAGAGTAAATACTTTGCCTAATATTTATTTTTAAACCTTCAGATTGTCACTGTTTTGGCTCCCAGATACGTGAACTATTGGCAAATCTATAATTTGTGTATTAGTGGGCTTAGCAGATTAAACTTTTAGAAGTGGTATCTAGACCACAGTCCTTAGAATCTTCACTAATAAAAATGACAGCCTAATGTAGAAACTAATAATTTGATTATCAGAATGTTGTAAGAAATAGTTACGGGAATAATTAGGCCAATATTTTATAAGGGCAAGTCAAAACAAAACTACCTTCGTCATTAGAAATTAGACTGGTTTTGGGGTGCCTAGGTGGCTCAGTCAGGTGGTTGTTTGACTTGGCTCAGGTCATGCTCTCGGGGTCTTAGGATTGAACAGCACATGGAGCCCTGTGTTGAAGACCCTACCCTCTGTCTGGGTTTCCAGCTCAGGCACTCAATGGCGAGTCTGCTGCTTTTCCCCCAACTCCCTTTGTCCTTCCCCCACATCATGCATGCACATGTGCTTTCTCTCTCTCAAGTAAATCAATCAATCAATCGATCGATTATTCTATCTTTAAAAAAGTAATTAGGCTGTTTTGTAGTTTGATCTTTGACGAAAATAAGAATATTCTTATTTCTACCAAGTATATCTACCAAGTATCTCATATCTACCAAGTATAATGAAGGCTTTGGGCAGCTAATGAAGCATGATGAGACAGAAATCCAGTGTATGACAATCTGAAAACTGGTGTAATCGCGGTCATTGTTTTAAAGAGATTCAAACTACTCATTTGGCATACTTACTACAACTTATTCTCTCTCTCCCTCTCTTTCACTTACAAAATATCTTTTGTTTTTAGTTCCCAGTTATCTAATATTTAAGTACCTTGGTGACAAAAGAGATTTTATCTTTCCTTGTAGCCCCCATAAAGCCTACCATGAGCACTCACACCTTTATGGCACTTGTAAATACATATTGATTCCTTGATCTATAATTTTGGAATAACTGTGTTGAGAACATGGCAAGATTGCTATTGAGACAAGCAAAATAAATTGATGCGACATATCTCAAAGTTAAGGGATTAATCAATTATGCTTCAAATTTGATAGACGGAATAATATCCCACTAATTACCAGAATTTAATGATCCATTCTTGCCATCAATTTACTGCTGCTGCCAGGAGCTAGACGAGGGCCTGATTCCTGAATTGGATGTGGTTGGCTAAATACAGCCTTCTTACTCATGCCCAATAAGGTCTAGCATTTTGCCAAACTTGACAACTATTTCTATTTAAAAGTCATATTTAAGTTGTTCTCACAATATTATGATATTTAGAGAATATCAATGCTTTAGAATAGTTTCTACGATTTTTTTTTCTTGATGGGGGCTATCTTAAGTTATTTTTCAAAATGTAAACAGATAGACGTCAATTAAGCTATATCTGGCCGCAGTTTAGGCATCAAATAATTGCTGGGAGGGAGTTAAAAAGAAAGGGCAACGCTGCTCCCCATGAAAGCAGGCTTTCAGGATGATCATGACCATGTGGCAGACGTAAGGTAGAGAACTAGAAGTCTCTTTTGCTACGGGTGCAGAAGGGTGTAGAAGTTCTAAAAAGGGGCGCCTGCGTGGCTCAGTGGGTTAAAGCCTCTGCCTTTGGTTCAGGTCATGATTCCAGGGTCCTGGGATTGAGCCCCACATTGGGCTCTCTGTTCAGCAGGGAGCCTGCTTCCTCCTCTCTCTCTGTCTGCCTGCCTCTCTGCCTACTTGGGATCTCTGCCTGTCAAATAAATAAATAAAATCTTAAAACAAAACAAAACAAAAGAAGTTCTAAAAACAAGTAGGCTACAGAGGTAAACCAAATTATTTTCCTAATTAATGTGGACACTCTGATTATAGTCTGGCTGTGGCAGAGAAGTTAACAGAATCTTGGGACACTCAAATGCTGAGGATGGTTGAGAATAAACTTCTGGAGAGATTTTTAACCCACTCTGAGGTGTGTATGTGTGTTAAAAGGGAAATGACGGAGGTTTTTTTGTTTTTCCTTCAAAGTAGTCACTAAGAAATATATCCTAGGTCTTTACTTCTGAAAGAAATTTTTCTCTAAAAGAATTGTATTTATATTTACTTGCTTTAGTAAAGAGTTATGTTTCAGTACCCAAATATATATTCTAATCTCTTAAATATAAATGACTATACTCTCTTCTTTAAAGGCACAGATGCGGTGTGGTGATCTAAAATTGCAGGCATGGTGTTTTTCGAGTGGTGAATAAGCTTAATTTTAAAGGCTGGCTCTCCTAAACTAAAAAACACAGCCTAGAAGTATGTTGTGTGCCTGAATAGAATCACTAATAATAATGAACTAAACCATTGATTTGGGAACAGAAGGGACAATATGGATTCTATTTGCTAAGGCTCAGAATCTTTGGAGGCAAACCCCATATTACTAAGCAATATTAAACCTCTCAATTCCTGGCTCTGTGTTCATTTATAGCAACATATACTTTATTATTGAAAAGAAAAATCTGCAGAGGCCAGCTAATTAAATATTCTCCTTTCTCTCCACCACACAACTAGAGGAATGTTCTAAAAATTCTCAGGCAAACACAAAACTTTGGATAAAATCGGTAGTGTAAATATACTATTAGTCCAGGGAGGAAGGTCAATGGTTGACATTGCCAGTTTTTGTTGTTGTTGTTGTTTAAAGTTTTTATTTATTTGTGAGAGAGATAGAGAACAGGTACAAGCAGGGGGAGTGGCAGGTAGAGGCAGGGGAAGAAGCGGGATCCCTGACGAGTGAGGAGCCAGATGCAGGACTCCATTTCAGGATCATGACCTGAGTCAAGGGCAGATACTTGACGGCCTAAGCCACCCAGGCACCCCAACACTGTCCGTTAAAAAAAAAAAAATTCTATTGAGATATAATTTACCCACCACACAATTCACTTTTAAATGTACAACTCAATTGTCTAGCATGTTCAACAGTAGAGCAACTATCACCACAATTTTAGAACATCTTGATGACCTCAAAATGAAACCCTGCAACTATTTGTTTTCACTTACCGTTTCTTCCCAATGTCTCCAACTTCTGGCAACCACTCCTTTCTATATCTTGGAACAAAAGGGGGTCTTTTGTGGCTAGCTCATGTCACTAGTACGTTTTCAAGGTTCATTCGTGTTTATAGCAGGTATCAGTTTTTCATTCTTTTCCTGTTGACACGTAATATTTCTATCATATGAGTATACCACATTTTATTTATCCATTTACCAGTTGATGGGCATTTTGTTGCCAGGGGACCTGGGGAGATTTTAACCCAGACCGTCCCAAAGGACTAGCTGAAGATTCTTAATCTCCTCTCTAGAAGGAATTCAAGGGCAGACACACAACACAGCAGAGGAGTGACAGAAGCTGATCAGGGAGCAGAAGGCAAGCTGAGAACAAAGCAGAAGCTGGCACCTTGTACCCCCCATTCCCCATGTGATTATGTGTGACATTTCCTCAGGGGCTCCTGGCTGTCCTAAAGGAAAAACAAATGGTTAATGGATAGAGATCACAGTTCTGCAGGACAGGAGTCTCCCTCAATTTACAAATGTCCTAGTGATTTACAAGGAAGACGCTTTCTTACCAACAGTCTATCTTCCAGAGACCCATAACTCCGTTTCCTGAAGGCCTAACATCACCCTCCCCTCCATAAAATTGAGGTAGGCTGAGGAAACTTCATCAAAGCAAAGCAGAAAGGCTTATTAAAGCCAAAGTACACTCGGGAGATGTGACTGGGAGAGCTCCAGTGAGAGAAAGCTGAGTCCCTGGGGTCTAGGTTTCTATCCTTTTATTGGCACTTGTTACCAACAGGGTATGAGATATTCATTACTTGAGGCGAGGAGGCAGAGTTTCTGCCTTTTCCTTTCTTATTTGGTCAGGGGTTTCGTGTCATGGCACCCACCATCTTGGGCCTACCTGGTCCGATCCCACTTCCTATGGAGTGCTGCCTGGACAGGTGCCTAGTCTAACAATTTGGGTCATTTTCACTTTTTTATTCATTATGAATGCTATTGATGTAATTTTTGAATATAGGTGCGGTTTGGTGGGGCGAAATCTGGAGCCGATGACCAAGAAAGAATTCTTGAGATATGTTTGGTGCAAACTGGTGGTTTTATTAAAGCCCAGAGACTGGACTGGAGCTGCTACACCTGGGTTCTGAAGGGCGTAGCTGATTATATACTCGGGAGCTGGGGGAGGTAAGGAAAAGGGAGGTCTCAGAAGGATTTTTTTTTTTTTTAAGATTTTATTTATTTATTTGACAGACAGAGATCAGAAGTAGGCAGAGACACAGGCAGGAGGCAGAGAGGAGGAAGCAGGCCCCCTGCCGAGCAGAGAGCCCGATGCAGGGCTCGATCCGAGGACCCTGAGATCATGACCCGAGCCAAAGGCAGAAGATTAACCCACTGAGCCACCCAGGCGCCCCAGAAGGATTTTTATTTGTTAAAAAAAACTCACAGGATACCGGAGACCTTGTCATTGTCAAATTATGGTTGTTTTCCCTTCTGGCAAGGCATTAACCTTAAGATAGTTGGGAGCTTCCTGGAACAATGTTGCACCTGCCCCACTCAGGAATGGGGGAGGGGAGAGTTGCAGGGTGTGAGCTTGTGCTTTGACCTTAGCTAGCCTTCTCCTCTCTCATCACTATGAACATTTGTTCATACATTTTTTGTGTGGAGATATGTTTTCTTTTGTGGGGGGGAGTCAATGCTTAGCAGTGGGGTTGTTGGGTCATATGGAGCTGTATTTTTCAACTTTTGAGGGATCACCTCTTTTCCAAAGTGGCTACACCCCTTGGTATTTCCACCATTTTTTTCTGTGGGTTCCAACTCTGGATACTGGTGCACCCCCTCCAGGGCTTGCTGTGGCTGTTGATGTTTGTTTATATTTTTAGTTTCTTGGCTGGATTATTTCTGTGAAATCTGTGTCCCCCACAGTGTCCCGCCTCAGTGGATACCACCTTTGGCACTGCACATAGTCACCCTGGGAAGACAGTGGCTTTAGCAGGGCTCTCTTTTGTCTTTTTCTCTGATCTCTGTTGTTAAATCTGTTTGCCTAGGGGCGCCTGGGTGGCTCAGTGGGTTAAGCTTCTGCCTTCGGCTCAGGTCGTGATCTCAGGGTCCTGGGATCGATGGAGCCCTGCATCATGGGGCTCTCTGCTCAGTGGGGATGCTGCTTCCCCCTCTATCTCTGCCTGCTGCTCTGCCTACTTGTGATCTCTCTGTCAAATAAATAAATAAAGTCTTTTTAAAAAAAAAAAAAACAAACCAAAAACCTGGTTACCTCCAATGGTATCATATCCAGCTGCTGGCTTCCTCTAATTGCTGACTGATTGTTCTATTGTTTTCAGCAATGTCCTGGGGTTTATATCAACTCCAGTCTAATCCAATTAAATTTTGGTCTCAGCAGGGGTTGTCTTTGAAGCTGGCCTTTGAGGTTTGTTCTGACCCCAAATGGAATCTTCTTAGCTCTTTCCCTGGTCCTTTCTGTTTTGTCTGCCTGGTCTGCGGTTTAGCTTGTTGGAGTTACAGCCTTATTTTAATTGCTTGCGACCAAACCTCTGTATCATCATTGCTCTAGACCTTGGGGTAAGGAAAGTGACTCACTTATCTAGAAGTGACATCCCTTTACGAGTGGGGCATTAACTTCTGACCTTGGCTTGCCTCTTCAGGCACAGAAATTCTATCCCACCTGTAGGTGAGCAGAGACAGGCAATCAGGAATCAGTATTTTTGGTCTGATGCACCTGGTGTGGGGCCTCCACCAATGGAGTGAGGGCTGGGTGGAGAAAGGGAGCTCCAGATTGCTCAGCCACTCTTGCCTGGAATAGAGCTTCTGCCGCACAGAGCTGTGGGATGAGTTCTAGTGGTGTGCCCTGCCAAGACAGCTAGTGCAATCCTTGACAGGTTGCTGCGGAAGGAATCCCTGTGTTCTTGGCTGCACCTGCTTGGAGTAGGCTTATGATCCCAGTGCACCGGGGGAAAGGTGATAAAAGCTCAAAATCCAGACTCGCTGTTCATAATTTATGAAGATTGCATAGATTTTTCTTAAATAAATGTTTCTCCGTTTTCTATATGCCCATAGGACAATATCCAGAGACTTCATTTATTTTTTCAATAATTTTCACCAGTTGTGATTGTTTCACTGGTGATAGTGATGTGGGAAACAAAGGCAGAAGGAAATGGAGATAAAACTAAATTTCCTTATAACCTGCAGCCCATTGACAAATCCTTGAGGAAGGCAGAGTATAACCTTCCTACAGGAAACTCTCAGTTGTCTTAATGTTAATGCCTTGCCAGAGGGAAAAACAACCTTAGCTTGATAATAGCTAGAGCTCCAGGATTATCTGAGTATAGTTTAGCATATGAAAGTCCTTTTGGAAATATTCCTTTGTCTTTACTTCCCCCAGCTCCAGAGTTTATAATCAGCCATTCCTCAGAAGCCCAGTGCAGCTCTTTTTGTCCACAGGCCCATCTCTGTGCTTTAATAAAACCACCTTTTTGCACCGAAGATGTCTCAAGGATTCTTTCTTGGTCATCAGTGCTGAAATCCAACATTTCCCACATCATTAGGGTCAAGGGAGCTCCACGTGTTGCTCTTTCAGATGTATCCCTATTCGTAGTCTCCCGAGAAGAATGCGTAACTTGTACATATGTCAATTCAGCTAAGTCGAAAAGAAAATTCTAACAAACACGAAAAGAACAAGAGCAAATCACCTAATCACCTACAAAGGACCCCAAGTCAATTAGTTGTATGTTATACTTTCTGCAACAGAAACCCAATTGCAGAAGATAATGGAAAGTTTCTAAAACATATTGAAGGAAAAGGAAAAATAAATAAATCCACTATTTTCTCACAGCTTCTGGGGGACAGGAGTATAGACACAGATGAGCTGGGGTTTCTGCTCAGGGTCTCAAACAATCTGCAATCAAGGTATTAGCTGTACTAGATTTTCATCAGAGCCTTGACTAAGGAAAGCTCTGCTTCTAAGCTCCTTCCAGTTGTCCACAGAGTTCATCTCCTTGTAGCTATGGAACAAATGAAGTGCGAGAGGGGGGTACTGGTCTCTCGGAGTTGAAGAATTAATCTCACAGACAAAGGAGAGTGAGTAAAGCCATCAAGTTTTATTAACCAAGGATACAGAAAAAAGCTCTCAGGAGTGAGAGGGGTTGCGACAGGGTTGCCATTGATGGCTTTTAGGCTGGTCTTTTATTGAAAGCTAACCAAGGAACTTAAATCTTTTTAACTTCTCTATTGGCAGCACCATTGATTAAGGACTACTGATAACATCTTCAAGGGCTTACTTCTTTTTAGGGTCTGGCTGTTTTCGGTTGACCACAGGAGACTGTCATAGGACAGCCTACCTAGGACAGGGTGATCTGGTGTGCTCCCTTATCTCTGATTTCCTTAACCCTCCACATTTGCTAATCACGTAGCCCCCTAACTATCTCTCCGTACCTGGCCCTGCCTGTCCCTTACTCAGTGAGGGCACCATTTCCTTGCTCACTCTTGGCTGGGGTCTACACACCTCCCATGGTTCCTTGCTACGGGAGCTTCCCCATCAGTTCCTCACAACATGGCTGCTTACTTCACCACCACGGGGAGAATTTCTCTCTCCAGCCTTCTAAGTCAGAGGCTTATATAATATAACAAATTCATGGGAGTGACATTGCATCACCTTTGCTATATAAAGTAACTTAATCAAAGGCATTACATCCTATCTCTTTTGTTACAATCTATCATTTAGAAGCACGAGCAATTTCCACCCTCCTTCAAAAGCAGGCAGTTACACGAGGGCGTGACTCACCAGGGTCACTTTAGAGTGTGCACCAAATCTTTCTATACTAGGAATATTTTAAAGGAATTCCAGGCACACGGTTTTTACTTAATTTTAGAATAGTCCGCGGTAGGTTACTCGTTGAACAATCAGTTTGTGGAGAAAAGCCTGCTGAACATCTTCCTTCCAAACCTCCCTGATGCAGAAACCCTTCTCTCAGGGCAGTGCCCTGACCTTTATGTATTTGCTCTGTAGACTCTGATGGGAATCACAACATCAAATTACAACATACATTATTTATTTTCCATTTCCACTTTATATTCTCTGGCTTCAGCCTCCAAGGAGTAGGGTACATCCTTGGAAACTTTTGAGTTCTAAACTAAATCTTCAAACAGTACAGGAGGAACTCTGACTAGGGAAGTTGTGCAAAAGCAGGACTGGGTTAGCCCTGGGAAAGATTTTAGGAGACAGATGCATACGTAAGATAAAGAAGAACAGGAATCACCAGGGAACAAAAGGGCAGACTTTGTAATCTTGTTTATAGTTGGGTAGCCAATCCAAAGAGGAGTAAAATCAGCTCAGTTGTTCACTCTCATGCCTATTTTTAATTGCCAGTGAATCAGTTAATGAAATGTTAAAAAAGGAAGTTTAGGAGGTGTGAGGAACATTCAAGGCTACGACATTACTCAAGATTAACCTGATGAGTTTCATTCTGTAGTCTGCGGTGACTCCAACTAAAATCTATTAAGGCGGCCAGTGACTTATCAACAAGACAGAAAAAGGCTATTTCTCTCTCTGTCCTTGTGGATCTAGTACTCACTGGACTGCAAGTCTATGTCAGCACAGAGGCTTCGGTTGGCTTTGATTTCCAGAAGCTGATTAATGATGGTCGTCGTAAGTAAGCAGAAGTTACCAATAAAATTGACTCTAATGGGTGCTTGGGGTGTTGTTATTACACAGCTGCAGACAATAAGCCAAGAGGAACAGCTGATGTACATCTCGAGATCAAGATAAGAGGTGGTGCTTGGAGCTATAGTTCAGTAGAAATTGCAGAGTATTTATAGTACTTATTGTATTTGTGGTGCATTAGTTGAATTGGCAGGAGTATAGCTTGAAGAGAGCTATGGATCTACTGGTCAAAAGCATGTTGAGTAGAGGCTGAAAACTGCTAACTCTAGCTAGTCTTCTCATATGTCTGTGCCAGTCATTCATGTGGAGAGCCTCTCCAGTCGGAAAATCTGCTCATGGCTTTCATCTGCTTAATTTATGTCTGTTTTTATCCTTTTGGGTGAATTCTCCAAACCTTACATAACCTATATTATTTCTTCCTTGGCTTCCAGCCCTCCTTTCGGGTGCTCCAGCCTTCCTGAATATCATTTTTCTTCAAAGTATCTGATTCATTCTTGCTTCAGATTTTTCATGCCTGCTGCCCCCTTCACTACAAGCACTGTCCCTTTCCCTCACTGACCCTGCTCATTGTTCATGAGGAGTCCTTTTCTTGCCCACAGAATAAGTCCTCATTGAGGAGTCCTCTCCTTGTCCACAGAATAAGTTAAGGGTTTCCCTATGACATGCTCTTAGAACTTCTTAAACCACCTATGGGCAGAACCCATAATGCCGATCAGGATGTATTTATTTTCTAGCTCTTCTACTAGACCGAAAGCTTCATGAGGGCATGTGTCCTCGGCTGCTGGTTCAGTACTGGGCACTCAGCAGACCCCTTTGTATCTGTCATTCAGGTAGAGCGATGAAGGGCAGGAGTCTGGAGGCAGAAGCAGCCGGCTACCTGTTGAATGTGCAGTGTCACCGTGAGCAAGGTGCTTAATCTTGCTAACCTTATTTCCTTTCCATGTGAAAAGAAATGATATCTTCCTGGCACAGTTTCCTGAGAATTCAATGAGATCATGCATATCAATCTGTAGGAATAGCATAAAAACTATGGTTAAGGAAGCACAGAGAATTTAGATGTGGCTTTTGCATGATATGAAACTCTTTATCTTCCTATGTTTTTACTTTTCTTTCTTTCTTTCTTTCTTTTTTTTTTTTTAGACTTATTATTTATTTGAAAGAGGGAGAGAGAGAGACCAAGGGAGGGAGGCATGGAGGGAGAGAAAATCTCAAGCAGATTCTGGGCTGAGCATGGAGCTCGATTTCATGACCCTGAGATCAGGATGGGAGCTAAAACCAAGAGTCGGTTGCTTAAACGACTGCAGCACCCAAGTGCTCCTTTACTTCTTTTCTTAATGAAAAATGTACTCTACATATTCCAGAGTAATGAGAAACATATTTCATAATATACGTAACTAATTTAATCCTTTTTTGACAGTTGTGCTTAATGTCCCAGATTTTTTCTCCCCCTCTCGGTCATCAGCCATTCTGTTGGGTCATTAAGGGTCATAAGTTTACACCTAATTCCTCCTACGGTCATGTGTGGACATTGTTGCCACGTGGTTGACACTTCATAAAGGCTAGGTCTCTTGTTTCATCCTTGTGCGATAGAAAATACCCTTGTCTGCGTATTCTCTTTCTTTCAAGAGATTAACAGTATTAGGAAGATGGTAAAAGACAAGATGTTTCAAAACCTTTCATCTTTTTTTTTTTTTTTTATTTTGAGTAGGCACTCCCAATAAAGGGCTTGAATTCATAATCCTGAGATTAAGAGTCATATGATCTACCAACTGAGCCAGCCAGGTACCCCAGAAGTTTCAAAAACTTTAAAAATTAGCTTTTTTTTTTTTTTTTTTTTATAAAGATTTTTATTTATTTATTTGACAGACAGAGATCACAAGTAGGCAGAGAGGCAGGCAGAGAGAAAGAGAGAGAGGAGGAAGCAGGCTCCCCGCAGAGCAGAGAGCCCGATGCGGGGCTCGATCCCAGGACCCTGGGATCATGACCTGAGCCGAAGGCAGAGGCCTTAACCCACTGAGCCACCCAGGCGCCCCTAAAAATTAGCTTTTAATGAAGAATAGTTAGCATGTTGCAAAAACGGCGAAAATGCAATAGTACAATAGGGTCACCACACGGATTTCATTGAGACTCCACTTTTTTTTTTTTTAATGTCTTACTATTTTTATCTCCATAGTGTGACTGTTAATAATAGTTGGAGCCAAGATTTATTGAGCCAGGAACTATACTAAACACTTTCTGTGTATTAATCTTTGCAACAACATTTGAGAACAGGTACTCTTATTATTCTCATTTTAGTTACCAACGCATGAGAAAAAAGGTAACATGACTTACTTAAGGTAAGGCACACCATTATTTGGCTTGATGGAGGTGGCATTCAAACTCTTTGCCATTCAACAAGACACTGGAAGTACATTTCTCTCATTTTAGGGTTATTAAGAGCTACCCGGGAAGCATTTTTTTTTTTTTTTTAAAGCATACATTTTCCCTAGACCTACTACTATAGATGATTCTGATTTAGGAGCCAGGGTTGGGGCTTAAAAAACTGCATTTTTAACCCGTGATTCTAATGGATTCAATGCAGGTGTTCCACAGATTACTTTGAGAAGCGTGGGATCTATACATCTTTGAAGAAAATTCAATTAATTCTTTGAGTTCTCTTATAAGGTAAAAATGCAGGACTGAAATTCTAAAGTCATTTCCTAGGAGAGAAAATAATTTCTGTGTGCAAAACCATTTCTATCTTGGTATAATCCAAACCAATACTAGCCAGATTAACTATTACTGCATTCAAAACAAAGGGTTTCCCATCCAACTACTAACCAGGCCTGACTCTGCTTAGCTTCCGAGATCAGAAGAGATTGGGTGCTTTCAGGGTGGTATGGGGCACCTGGGTGGCTCAGTGGGTTAAAGCTTCTGCCTTCAGCTCAGGTCATGATCCCAGAGTCCTGAGATCAAGCCCTGCATGGGGCTCCCTGCTCAGCGGGGAGCCTGCCTCCGCTCCTCTCTCTGCCTGCCTCTCTGCCTACTTGTGATCTCTGTCTGTCAAATAAATAAATAAAATCTTTAAAAAAACAAAACAAAGGGTTTCATATTAAATGCTCATTGCATGTAGGCTGGAGGCATAAGATTGTCCTCAGGTTCTAGGAACCAAAACCCTTGTCCATGACGTACGGCGATGTGGGCTCCTCAAACTGGGCCTTCGTCCATGTACTCGATTCATTGCACGTAGCTCTTTCAGATTTCTCTTCTGGGTTGCAAGCAAGAAAGAACTTGCAAAGAAAACCTGATAAAATACATTTGGTTAATTCAGGTGAAGGAAATCCAGGGCCTTCTATAAAATAAGCCTGTTGTCTTATTATTATAATAATTCCCTCTGCTCCACTCTGAGAAAATAGAATGGGTCTGGAATGACTTGTCTGCGGTTGATTGTGCCATACCCCAGTATCCTGTTTCTTTTTTTAACCTCTTTTTCGTGTTCCTCACTAAAAATTACATCTTCAGTCAGACAAAAATATAGCACCTGTCTTGACTTCGGGCTTTCCTTTGCCAAGTTGTGCTCAGTGAATCCAAGATCAGATTCTCCTGAGGCCAAGCAGGGTAATCAGCCTGCCCAGACTGACCCAATTAAGTTTAATTAGTTGTTTCTTTATCTTTAAATTTCCTAGCCAGCTGGATTTTATGGTTTTTATTAAACAACGAAGAAGAGCTGAATCTTTGGAATTAGTTGGCCTCTCAGGTATTTTCTGTTGGTAATAAAACTCCAGGAAATCTTCAAGTCTCCATAAGGAAGTCAAACGATACTAAAAAACAATTTGGCTGCTCTTCTCTCTGGCTCTCTCTTTGAAACGGAAAGTGTTCCTTTCTCAGCTTGAGCAAATATCAATCTCTTCTATCATTCTTTGCCAAGATCGTGTCTTAGTGGCGAACCTTCCGCTGTGACAGTCTTGAGTCTCACCCCACCTCAACTGTGCCTTTGCAACTTTTTCTGGTAGCTGGAAGTCAGGTGGATGGGTGCCAGTGTAGGCAGTAAAGGGGATTTCAAGGAAGTCATGAAGTGTCTGGAATGGAAGCAGAGTTCAAGTAAGTCAAGGGGTGGATTAGATAGGGAACGGGACTCCCAGAAAGTACTTGTTTTGGAGACAACAAACGAGAATAGTTAGTAATAACGGTGAGCAATGAAGGTTAAAAACGTGGCTGTGTGGGCGTCTGGGTGGCTCAGTCATTAAGCATCTGCCTTCAGCTCAGGTCAAGATCCTGGAGTCCTAGGATCCAGGCCCACATCGGGCTCCCTGCTCCACGGGAAGCCTGCTTCTCCCTCTCCCACTCCCCCTGCTTGTGTTCCTTCTCTCACTGTGTCTCTCTGTCAAATAAATAAATAAAATCCTAAAAAATAGACAAAAAAAAAAAAAAAAAGAACGTGGCTGCGTGAGCAAATTTCATATTGAGCTGTTTTGTGACCAGTCATTTTATACAGATGTCACCAATACTGGGTGCCAGGGCACCTGGAAAAGTGTTTTACTTTAATTTTCTCAGTTCTTACAGCAGTCGTCTGAGGTAATTATTCTGCCCTTCTAATTAGTAGACACCTCGTTGCTTACTACTATCTTAGGATAACTATGATTCTCTTTCTTTAGTGTTCCCCTTTTTGGCCCTTTTTTCTTGCTTTCCTTTCTGTTTCGCCCCTTCCTCTCTCCTTGCTCCCTTTCTCTCACCCCTTCTAGTCCTCCTCCTTGGGTCCCTTGCCCTCCCGCTTTCCCTTCGCTCACTCTTGCTTCTCAGACTCTTTTGTACATTGCAATCTACGGGGGAGCCTGTGGAAAACAGCGGTTGCGGGCCTCTACCCAGAGTGTAGAGCTCAGTAGATCTGGGGTGTGGTCTGTGAACTCGCATTTCTAACAGATTCCCAGGTGAGAACACGGCTTCGGCTCTAGGGACCATACTTCACGAACCACTTGAACGGACATGATAACCCAGTCTCAGCTTTCAGAGTTAAACCAGCACACCTTTAGATCAATCTTGAAATTTATTTGTAAAATTGCCGGGATTGTCCTAGGCAATCTTTATTGTCATTCCGTGTAATGAAAATTGGGGTTACAAATACTTAAAAATGAATATTTGATAGCTTTTCTTGATGTAATATTATAATATTAATACCATCAATCAGAATTACTTTCAAAATGGGAAGAACTGAAGCTCCTAAATTGGGGTAATCCCTGAGCTATGTGTAATGCTGCCGCAATGAGTTGTAGAGGCAAGAAAATTAGAAAAGCATAAACGATTGCAAAAATTTTCACCTGATTTAAACAACTTATAATTTTATGTCCAAGATAATTGCTTTTCAAGACTGTTTTTCTTTGCTTCTGCTATCTCTTGCACTATTAAACTATTGCCCCCTGATACATATTAAACGTGATTTACTTACCCTATCTTTAGGAAGAGATGCTAAAACTGAAAAGGGCTACTGTCCTGGTTGCGAGGAGGGAACCAGTTGTCAGAAGGCAGGGCAATGCTGGAGACAGGATAAGAGTTAATAAGGCCAAGGGGACAAGGATAATGACAGAATGGAATTGCTGAAAATGGCTTTCAACTCTAAATTTGAAAATCAAGTGTTCAGCAGCATTTGACAACTCCTTCTTCCTAGAAACTTATTGTCATGTATTTCTTTCTGATACTCCTTGGATCTCACTGACAGGTCTTCCTTCTCCATTTCCTTTGCTAGATCCTTCTTCCCAACCTCCGAATGTTGAAGCACTTCAGTGTCCTGAGACTTCTGTTTATACTCACGCCCTGTGTGATCTCACTTAGCTAAACACCTTGAAATGATGTATTTATGCTAAAGCATTCTACATTTACATCTTCACTTCTCACCACTCCTCTTAATTCAGACTTCTGTGTCCAACTGCTTACATGGTATCTCTCTCTGAATGTCTAATTTTCAAATTTCTAATTTTTATCGTACAGTGGTCACAAACGATGTCTTGTTTTCTTCTAGAAACTGTTTCTCTCCCTGTCTTTTCCAGCCCAATAAGTTCGATCTCCATTTCCCCCATTGCTCAGGTCAAAATCGTTGAATTCTAGCTTCTCCTTTACTTCTTGAATCCATTAAGCGAATTTGTTAGCTCTTGTTTCAAAATGTTTCTTGCCACCTTTGCCCTTGTCCAAGCAACATTGTTTCTCCAGTAATATTCCAGAAGTACGCCAGTAATATTCTTAGTAGTGTTGTTTCTCCTGTGAATTCCAGAATTATCCTCCTGACTTATTTATCTACTTTAGCCCTTACCCCTCTAGAGCCTTTCTTCACAGAGCATCCAGAGTGATCTTCTAAAGTATACATTTTATCATGTCATGTTTTTGTTCAAATCCTCAATCATGGCCTTTCATGTGCTAGACCCTCAGTTATATTCATTTAATGGGTCTCATTTCTTGGCCGTCTGATTCAACTTTGCTTTGTCACTCACTTGGGACTATGGTTCACTGTATATACCATGCTGCTGCTTTCTCTATACTTTCTAGACTGTGTTTCTGTGTTGGGAATATTCTTTTTATTTCCTCATCTCCTACCTTTAACATGTCTCTCTTCTACCAGGTCTTCCTAGATATTACTTCTTCCTCCTATTGCATGTTTGGTTAAAGAACTGTCTTTGTTTCCCACATGCCCTTTTAATACATTTAATACAGTAATACATTAATACATTTAATACAAATAACAATCAATTGCCCATTTCTATGTTTTACGTGCTTGACTAGGCTGTGGGTTTCTTGAGAGTAGGGACTGGTCTTAATTCTTCTTCTATCTCCAAAGCCAAAGTCATTGTCCCATGACTAGTAACAAATATGCAATGTGTGTTTACTGAAGAATGAATGAATGAAGAGAACTTTAGTTTGAGAAAGGAGGTTGGCAATTTTCCCTTCGAGGTTGTACCAAAGAGAAGAACAAGAGTGGATAGAATAGATTTGAGCACACACTAGTATGAGAATGGTCCAAAAAGTTGGAGGTTTCACATGAGAGACTTTTTTTTCCTTTTTTTTTTTTTTTTTGTTATCACTTAGTAAGAACATCTACAAAAACTGGGAAAGCCATAAGTGGGTAGGATGTCTAAAGTGACTAGTGTTTGGGAATAGCTATTTTAGAAAGTGGATTATTAGTTAGATTTCTTATGGGAACAAGTGACAGAATCTCTACTCAAAGTACTTTAATCCTAACACCCCCCTCCTCCCACTACAAATGGGAGCTGTAAAAAGCTGGCAAGTCTATGGTCACGTCAGTGTCAGAAACTCACATGATGTAAGATAGTTTTCAGTTTCTTCTACTCCCCGTTTCTTCCTGTCTTTTTGTTTCCCTTTGTGGCCTGTCCTCCTTACTGTAGAAAGTCTTTCTCCTTGTGTCAGGAGAAGTTAAGAGGCTGTGACTGTTCTACACGTGCATCATTCAGACTAAAACCCCACAGGAAGCAGTCTTAGGTACCTACAGTCTCTGTGAAGGACCCTGGTTGATCCAGCTTGGATTTTATGCTCGTTGCTAGGCGATCCACCATTTGGGGGCTAGGGACTGATTCAGACTTGAGTGATTGCTGTGGATGTCTGTCCTTTTTAAATGAAATGATATTATTTTAGTGATAGGATCCCAAATTTTGGAGGGGTGTGTGTGTGTGTGTGTGTGTGGGTGGGTGTGGTGGTGGTGGTGGTGGTGGCAGTGGTGGTGGTGGAGTTTACTTGTCTTCTTACTGTATACAGCTTGGCCATTCCACAAGGTGTCCTGGCCTTTCTAATGGGACTAAGCTAGGTCCACCGGACTTTTTTCCTCTGGGATTTGAATGTTGATTTGAGTGATATAAAGACAGAAGATTGTTTGAACTCATTCTTTTGTGAAGAGACCATGGAGAATTGCCTGCTCTGTGGGCTGTGGAATACCTCTGGTTTCTGCCAGTTTCTAAGCTAGATATTTTCTTCGCTTTCCATTTAATTTTAGGAGAAGTCTGATCCTTTTTTTCCCCCACATTTTTCTTAATGTAGCCAGAGTCGTGTTTTGTTGCTGGCACCCAAACAACGTGTATATACACACAAATACACACACACACAGGCACACACACAGTGATGCAAACTAGTCGACTATGTAGCTATATTTGACCTTTTTACCAAACTCCTGAGAAGAACCTGTGTGATGAATTTATAAATCTGATCTGAAGGGGAAAAAAAGTCACATCTTAATCTCTTCTGTATTTTTTCCCCACTGCTAAGTACAAAATTTTCTAGATGTTAAAGAGGGGAAGAATGCATCATCACTCTAAGGTCCTTATGTCTATTTGTAAGTGACACGGTCATTTCTCTTAACCTCCAGGAAATCTTGTTTCAAGTTTCAGTTCTTTTTATTATCTTTTTTTAAATTTTCCTGTTACAGTCATGATATGGAGGGAATCGTATCTGTTAGCTATCAGTGAAGTGCGATGCAAAATGCTTAATGAGTTACCATTTCCTCAAGCTCATATACTTCAGTAAATGAAACGGGATGATCAGTCTACTCTGTCTAACCTAATTAAATTTAATTAGTGCTTTTGTTTTTAATTTTTCTCATTCAGGTGGATTTTGCAATTACAAGCACTGGTTTTCTATTGGTTGCATCTCAACTATAGCCCATAAATTACTGAAAAGTAGGGGGGAAAAAAGTAAAATAAATCATCAGGTAGTCTTTATGATAGAAGAAATTGTTCAATTTTGGATTTTCGGAACAAAATACATTCATCAACAAGTAATTTTTGTGTGAGGAATGTGGAAGCTCAGCAGTGCAGTCAGGTCAGGAGAGGATGTTAAAAAGAAATGTAAAATTGTTGTCCTTCTTCTTATAGAAACTTGTAATCCAGTCTCATGAAAGGGCATAGGAACTAAATGTTGCTAGGAATTGACCACACTCCCACCTCATCTGAATTAAAACATGGTTTAGTCAAGTACAGTTAGGCATTTTGGCTTGGCTTTTCCTTTTCCTCCCCATCCCTTTCTTTCTGACCTTCTGTATATTTTTGTTGTTTCTTTTTTTTTTTTTTTTTAATTTGATTTTAACCTTTGACTGACACCCTAACTTGAAAGCCTATTCATTCCCCACCCCCTTACCCCTCATTCCATGCCACAGACTATGGACATGGCTTTCTTGGAAATCTAAGAAGGACCTACTGACTTGAGGGTGCATGTTAGCATCAAGAGAGTATGTGATAGCATTTCAAAGCATAATTCAAAGTTGTAAACTTGCACAAGTTTATTTAGAACAAATCTCTCTATATATCACGTAAAATCATTCATATAATCTTTTCATAGTTTAACTTTCTGATCATTGTGACAGCACCAATTCCAGCAAAAGCTGTGAGGTTCCTGGCATAGAAGATAAGAAAAGTCAAAAGAACAAGTCAACAAATGCAAACTTTGTCTTCATGTCAAAGTTATTTCTCATGGGGATGTTTTCCAGGTGTGTTATACTTCTTCATGAGCCCTTCAAATTCTCAGGCATACCAGCCAACTAGGATTTGACAGTCCTCTGTCAATTTAGGTGTCTCTGACAAGATGCTGTTCAAGGGCATACTGTCCTTCTTAAGCTCCAGAGGTAACTGATAGGATGGATGTAAAAATTCTTAATCAATATGAATGATCTAACCAGTAACAGAAAGCCCAACTCAAACTGGCCTAACTAACAAGGCAATGAATTGACTCCTTGTCCCAGAAGTTTCTTAAGTGTCATCTTTGGGGAGCAGCCCTAACACCTGTGGCCACTACCTGTAACCTGTAGCCACAGATTATAGTGCTATAGATTAAATCATCCCAACTCAAATGATATAGTAATAGGCTAATCATAGAGCCTATAAAAGTACTAGAATAAAATGGAAGTTTTCACTGGGTATCTTTTAAACAAAGGTGGTAGAGATTCATAAAATATTAGTAAGGTGAATTAATCAATATGGAAAACATACATGGGAGTAAAAGCTTGATTATTGTCCATGGAAGATCTAACTAATGATCCCCAGTATTAATCCTCTTTCTTTCTATAATAGAATTCTGTAAGTTTTAGCTGGCATATGGCTGTATAGCTAAGGACTGTACTGCCTAGCCTTCTTTGGCAGTGAGGCATGGCCTGTAATACGTAGAATAAATATCTTGGGAGGGAGTGGGGGTGAAGTAAGGAATGAACGGAAGTGATATGTACAATTTCTCTTCCTCCTCTCCTTCCTCCTACCCCTGCTTCTAGCTTCTTTCTCTTTATTCTTCTTAACCCTTCCATGCCAGTTAGGAAATGGTAGCAAAAAAATAAAAACTGCCTCAAGTCTAGAGTTGAAAGCCAAATGTTGAGAGTGGAAGAGCCTCCCACCAGATTTGGACTAATCATATTGGGATTGTTATGTGAGAGGAAAAATAAACTTACATTTCGTTGAATGGGTGGATTTTTTAAAAAAATGTTTATTGTTATAGCACTTACCCTGAACTTTAAGTGATATACCAACCAAAAATGGTAAAGCAGAATTGAAATGCTAATTGCTTTCCTTTATCCTTCCATCTTGGTGTTGCTCAGCCCAGTTCTGTTTGTAAAGCCTCCTTTCCAGCCTCCTTGAGGAATGGACTACTGGATAACTGAACCATGCATTCCCTATTTCTATGATCTGTTGACAATATACCGAAGGAAGACATGTCATTACACTACTACTCTCTGAGCTATAGCCACTTAAGTCTGTTGGTTATCTAACCTATGCAAACTGGTCAGGTTTATTCTCCTGGGAATTAGGAATTCTGACAAGAGAAAGGCAGAGGTTGGTGGCTGAATTATATTATTGGATGTAAACCAGATGAAGTCAGAAACTCCTATACTGAAGTCTCCTAAGCTCTACTTCGTCATGCTTTTCTTGATCAGATTGTTCAAATGTTTCCTTTGCCTTTAGTAATCTATTCCTATATACTTAGAATCATGTGTTTGTTTTTTTAAATAAAAATTTTAGTTTGGACATTTTAACAATGTTTATTCTTCTGATCCATGAGCATGAAATGCTCTTTCATCTTTTTGTGTCTTCTTCAATTTCTTTCACGAGTGTTCTGTAGTTTCTTGAGTAAAGATACTTTACTTCTTTGGTTAGGTCTATTCCCAGGTATCTTATGGTTCTTAGTGCTACAGTAAATGGAATTAATTCTCTAATTTCCCTTTCTATGTTTTTGTTGTTAGTGTATAAGAAAGCAAAAGATTTCTGTACATTGATTTTGTATCCTGCCACATTACTGAATTGCTGTATGAGTTCTTATAGTATGGGGGTGGAGTCTTCGAGTTTTCCATATAAAGTGTCATGTCATCTGTAAAGAGAGAGAGTTTGACTTCTTCATTCCCAATTGAATACCTTTTACCTTTTATTTCTTTTTGTTGTCTACTGTTGCTAGGACTTTTAGTACCATGTTGAACGACAGTGGTGAGAGTGGACATCCTTCTTGTGTTCCTGATCTCAAAGGGAAGGCTGTCAGCTTTTCCCCATTGAGGATGATATTCACTGTGGGTTTTTCATAGATAGATTTTATCAAGTTGAGGAATTGGGTGAGGAATTTTTGTGCTTTCTGGTACTATGAGATGTTTCAGGTTCATGTTGCACATTTCCTGCCCCAGTCCTAGAATCGGTCATTTCTCTAAGGAACCCTAGTTCCTTTTGTGGGGGGTATAGTATTAGAAACTAACATCTGGGTACTAGATGTGCACATTACTGATGGGATATCACTGTTTCCAGGCCCTTCCAGCTGTCAGAGCAAAGAGGCATGTGTATATACTAGCCCATGTACATGCACATTTCTACAAATATTTCTGTATAAAATCATCTGTATCTGTATGAAGCAGAATATGAATTTATACTGATGTGTCCACCTCTAAATCCATTACAACATGGATCATTCTATCTTCTTTCCTTTGATTACCTATAATGTTTTATTCTAACAGTGAAAAATCTGGCTCTCCCATCTGCCATGCATTTATTTAATTATTCAATTTCATTACACATGCATTTTAATATCAGAATGGTAAACCTGTATCCCCAATGGAAAATTATTTTATAAACTAGAGTATAGTCCTTATGTACAGTTTGTTTTGCCTTTAGTCTTATAGACTGCTCATTTCCAAAGTTACTTGGATTAGCACCTTTCCCCCCAGTCATGTCAGTGGTGGTCTCATGTATTTATAGTATACTTAGATTATTTTGTCATATTCTGAATTCCTTCTGGGATTTCCTGTTATTATTATGTATTTTAAAAAATATTGCTAGAGCCAGTTTGAATTCATTTCGTTAATTATAGCCAATCCAAATTTAACACACTGTACAATAAAATCTATGGGGAAGTAGGGTTTGCAATAGTAGACAAGTCCACATCAATCCCAATGGATGCCTTTGTGTGAATTAGAAAGAGACTTCCCACCCCAGTACAGTTTACTTCCCCTCCCTTCTGCCAAAAAAAAAAAAATGTCAGAATAAACTACAAATAGAGGGAGACCATGACATGAAAAGTGTACCTTGTACAACTTGACCAACATTACCAAGTGTCCCTAATCCATGTTCCAGGTAGCAGAATAACTAAGTGGGTAGAGAATTGTTTGGTACAAATATGCAATAGTGCCCACCTGGAAGGGAGAGGAATGTCCATCTGTGGGCCACAGAGATGACACTATGATAGAGAACATCTCCAGACATTCAGGTTCAGGAAAGTTCAAGTCTCAGGAAGGAGTTTAGGCAGCATGAAGAGTAAGAGATAGAGCAGCTCCACGGGATCTGAGAACCAGGATAGGAGTAAGGTCCGTAGAGTCAGGACACACCAGATGTTTGTCTCATGAAAAGAAAGAGATTGTGAGACTCAAGAATAAATTCAAAGTAGCACTGATGTTATCGCACTGTATGTTGACTAATTGGAATTTAAATAAAAACTTAAAGAAACTGTAGTGGCACCTGAATGGCTTAGTGGGTTAAATGTTTGCCTCTGGCTCAGGTCATGATGCCAGGGTCCTAGGATTGAGCTCCCCATTGGGCTCCCTCCTCAATGGGGAGTCTACTTCTCCCACTCCTCTGCTGCTTCCCCTGCTTGTGGTCTCTCACTAGCACACACTCTCTCTCAATAAATAAACAAAATATTTTTTAAAAAGGTAGCACTCACATAAAGGCTTAATGGAGGCTCTGCCTAGAGCTCTTTACATCTCTCATAAGGGAGAATATCTAGAGCAACTTGTTAATGTATATATTACCCATTCATGTTTTTTCTATCATTTACACAATTATTTTAAAAATATTTTTATTTTATTTTAATAATTTTAAATATTAAATTAATTGCCAATATTTTAAGAAATCAGTAGATTGCATATTTAAAAATGTAGATTTCTGGCCTCTGTTGAGCAACTGGAAAATCTGACCACTTGGACCTGTTTTATTGCTGACAACAATAGGCTGGAGCAGAAGGAATCTGACACCCTGCTTTGCCAGCATCCCCATCATTCTTGCTGTCTTACTCTGGATTGCTGAGTTTGTAATCTCTGATTTAGAGTCCAAATCTAGGGGTTACAAAGCCTCCAGTATGAAAGTTGAAAGGTCACAGAACCAAGGAACTTGGTAGATCATTATATCCATTCTCCTAGCTTAGCCCTGCAAGGCAGAGTGTGAGAAAGATTGCCTTGCCATGACGAATATGTTCTTTTTCACTAATCATATCTATTTCTCAAGTGTCCATCGTTCTCTAGCTTATTACATTATTTATGTAACCTAAACTGCATTTATTTCCTGTTTGCTTGTTTTGACAGCTACCTGGTTTATGTTGTTCTGTCTGGTTTATGTTGCTTCCAGGTTCCCACGGCTTATCTGTGCTTTTCAATCTTTTAACTATCATAACTGCTCTCATTCTTTCCAATGCAATCAGATATTTTTCCTCTGAAATTTTTGGGCATTCACTCACATTCATTGGTAAGAAATACGGATCAGAAAACATCAAAGTCTGCTTGAAGGTTTGAAGTCTTCAGGGGGGCACTAGCAAGTTCTGTGCCAAGGGAGGACGGTTCCCCTCAGCATCACTTCCCATGAACTCACGATGGTCATTAGTAACCCCACTTTCTTTTCTATGTACTTATAACCCATTTGTATAATAACTTGTTCTGAACTTTGGCCAGGGAATGATGCCAGTGTAAACAGTCAGGACATACAGTATTCAATAACCTCTTCTTTCTTAAAATCAAGATTTTTGATAGTGTTCAGTATTGTAATACTCTCCTGAATGTTTCTGTAATTTGAAGATTCAAAAAATGATTAACCTTCCCTACAAGTTCTTTCTGTCTCCTAGATTTTATTTTTCCAAAAGAAAGTTATCTTCTCATCCATATCATATTTGATTTTAATTATCTCTGATAACGTGTATTCCTACTCTTTCTATGTTGAAAATCATTGTGTATTTTTTAAAAGATAAAAGCAAGATAGAATTTTATTAAATCTACTTTCTGTCTCATGTGACTATTATACTATTTTTTGTAAGCTGACTTAAATCCCAGCAAGCTTTTCAATGCAAGGTTATTGTCCTCTTACTGTATAGAAGAATCTCACACGAACATTTCATGAGAAAAACTTTGATTTTTGAGTAGCTTAGCTCATTGTACATCATTTGAGTGAAAAAGGAGCAAAATATGAGCTCTTCAGTAATTATTCAATTTCTGTAAAACAAGGACATTTGCACAACTCTGTGTCCCCACAGTTCAGTGTTTAAATTTCTTTTCCAGTGCTTACCCTGGTATCCCTTATAGACTTGATAAAACAGCTTTCTCTCTTTCCTTCAATTTTCTACTTAAAGACATTTTGATGAGTCAGCAAATAAATACTCTACCAAACATGTTCTCCCTGTTCTGGTCTCTTTGACATTCTTCCTTTTACTTGCTAAATTTCTTTATTCTGATATAAAACTGATAAGAATTGTGTGATTATTAATATTAACAGTATAATACAAGGATGTTTTTGACTCTGCCTCAATTTTGCTTTCCTCTAATACACAAACACACGCACACACACACACGAATTCCATGAACTAAACCCTCTTCTTGGGTTTAGCTAAATGGATGGTCACTGCTTTATTCATCCTTTTAGTATGTTCTATCTCCTACTGGCCTATCAGTAGGGTATTACCTTGGTGGTTACTAACACTTTAAGGATCATTTGAGAATTTGATGGAAGCTATAAGATTCTCAGAATAATGCACACAGATTAACAAAGTATACTATGTGTGTGGTGGGGAGAGGATTGGATTTTTGGCTTTCTTGAATAGTGTTTGTGGACCCCACATTAAATACTCTTGCATTAAGGTGCCAATCCAAATTTCTTTTGGAGGTATTTTTCACTCTCCTGAGACAGAGGAACACATAGTTTGTGTGCTAGGTAAGTGTTTGCAGTCTTTTTGACCTTTTGACCTGTCTCTGCAGAACAACACTATTGACTGGTAATGTTGGTTAGCCAGACCAGTACTGGTGGTTTGTAATGACTGGTATGAATATAGTCTTCTTTCTTTTCCTCAAAAGAATTTCACCTATATGTATAAAATAGAGATTCTTGCCTGCTGGGGCCTAAGAAGTCCCTATTTATGTTCAACAGAGAATATGGTCCTATGACTTTCTTACTAACATTCCTACAAAACTTTGAATCTTTGATAAAGAGATGCAGATTTTCTTCTCATGTTCTTCCCTTCATTTTAAGATGGCTTATATTCTGCTCACTCTGTTTCAGCTTCTAGAATTCCTCCTGGCCCCTCTCCCCTCAACTTTCCCTGAAAAAAAAAAAAATATATATATATATATATATATATGTGTGTGTGTATGTATATATATATATATATATATATATATATATATATGTGTGTGTGTGTGTGTGTGTGTGTGTGTGTGCAGTCTAAGATCTGTTCATCTGCTCCCATAAACTAGAGAGAATGAAGACATTCTCCAGACACCACCTCACTTCCTCCAACGAGATCAGCAAGCATATAAGGAGGATACCTTTACCTGTATCCAGCAGGAACACAGATCCTCCCTGTAGGTGAATGGAAGAGTTTCTGTACCTCTTGTACTTGTAGTCGTGGTACTTTGTAAACTTCCCTGGGAAAATCCTCCATAAACATCACAACAAATGGCCCATTTGCTCCTTCTTTTGACATCTGGACTACATGTTTCTGTGTTGATTTACTCCCTTTCCTGTTCGTTTCTGTCAATTCATTAATCATTTGCAATTGGCACTCACAAGAACTAAATGTTTCTTCCTTTCCTTCAGCAAACCCAAAGAAGCCCTTGACTTGTTTTGTAAAATCTTTTGTAGTTAGCATCAAACTGGACATCGAGTGATTTATTTTGGTTTGGGAAAAGATAAGCTTTGTTTCTCAGCTTTAAGTATGATAAAGAAGTGATTCCCAGCCTGGTCAGTTTGACTAGTGGTAGTAGCATGCTCTTCTCTCACTGAGTTTGAAACTTTGCTCTGGTGAAGCCTATTTAAAGGAATGGAACATGGTTCCTAGTAATGACTCTTACGGGATGTAGTGGGTAAAGCATGAGACTTTGAAAACAAAGCAGCTTTGTTGTTGTTGTTGTTGTTGTTATTTTTAAAGCACTTGAGTCCATCTGATGGATTTTTAAGCTATCAAGTAGACAGAATGTCAGAAACAGAGAATTTACTGGTCTTCCATGGCTCTGATTTACCCTAGAAGGTGACAATAAAAACCCTATATAGATGGATCGGCAGGAATACTATGTGGCATCTGGAAAACTCTTTGTTTGAAAAATAATGTTTTCCCCAATACTTATCTTTCTTCATTGATTATCTTTAAAAATTTTTTTTCTTTTTTTTTTTTTAGATTTTATTTATTTGACAGAGAGAGACTCAGTGAGAGAGGGAACAGAAGCAGGGGGAGTAGGATACGGAGAAGCAGGCTTCCCCATGAGCAGGGAGCCTTAGGAGGGCTCGATCCCAGGACCTTGGGATCATGACATGAGCCAAAGGCCGACAGTTAACTGACCAAGCCACCCAGGTGCTCCTGATTATCTTTCTTAAAGTGACTGGCCAAATTAGAATATGGGATTTTTATTTATTTATTTTTATTTTTTATTTTTTAAAAGATTTTATTTATTTTACAGACAGATCACAAGTAGACAGAGAGGCAGGCGGAGGGAGAGGGAGAAGCAGGCTCCCCGCTGAGCAGAGAGCCCGATGTGGGGCTCAATCCCCGGACTCTGGGATCATGACCTGAGCCGATGGCAGAGGCTTTAACCCACTGAGCCACCCAGGCGCCCTAGAATATGGGATTTTTAGATAGTGATGCTATACTATCTGTTTATGAATAGAAATGATTTTCACTTTTTAAAATGCCTATTGGACTATATTATTTTAACTTTGGGCTTCTGGGCTTCAAATATCCATAGCTTTCAATGTATGTATGCCAAATATAAAAGTAAATTTGCTGACAAGGAAATTACAATTGATTAAAAATAACATTTTTGCAGGATCAGTATGTGGTTTTGTCATTGATTTTAATGCATGCCAAATTAAGTTACACTGAATTACTGTTGTAATTATTAATAATAATGGTCAGCATAATTATGAAAACTTTCACCCAGACAATCAAAGCATTTTACTCATTTTTTTGTCTTAATTAAATACATGGAGAGTTAAGTAATTAGGGGAAATTCAGAAAAACAAAACAAAAAAAGTGTCTTTATTTATTGATCTTTTGTTTAAAACATTTTCTGAAGACTCTTCATACCAGTGACATCTAAAAAACTTATTTGAATATGTGTTTCTTTTGTTTTTTTTTTTTTAAGATTTTATTTATTTATTTGACAGAGATCACAAGTATGCAGAGAGAGAGGGAGAAGGAGGCTCCCTGCTGAGCAGAGGGTCCAATGAGGTATTGGATCCCAGGACCCTGAGATCATGACCTGAGCTGAAGGCAGAGGCTTAACCCACTGAGCCACCCAGGAGTCCCTTGGATATGTGTTTCTTGATAAAGATAAAATTTACACAGTTTTGGATTATACTCATAATATTAAAAAGAATCACATATAATAATTAAGACAGAGCTTTTATGAAATACTCATTATCATGGGCGTAAATTCTGACTTGCAAATGTCCCAATAAATCTGGGTAGATGACACCTTTTTTTTCTTTTTCTCCCTCCTTCTCTCTGCTTTTCTCCTTCTTTTTTAATGAAAGCTTTTTTACTTCTATATTGCTTTGTTTTTTGAGAACCCGGGAAGAACTGAAGCAAAATTACTGAATATCCTAACAGGAACCCAATTTGGACATAGAAACTATTACAGATCTCCTAATAAGGCAACTTGCTGGGGAAGTAGTGGCCCCATTTCTAGTCCTACCAAATACTTTTTGTTCTAGAAAACACATGAATTCATAGCTGACACTAAACTTACCATGGGTGATGTGCAAATTTGACTTTGAAGAGACAAGAATGTTTTGATGAAAATTTTCTCTTATTGGGCAATCACCCTGTTAAAGGTACATAAAGAATTCTCTGTATGTCCAGCTCTGTTAGTAGGTATGCAAATACACATCCATGATTCCCCATTTACCATTCTGAAATTCTAAATCTCAGAAAACTAAAAGCTTTCTTTCAAGTCATTTGGCGACAAACTCTGACCTAAACTGAGCTGAGGTGACTTACAATCTTTTTAAAGCTGTACTTAATTTGAATATTCATACATTTCTCTACAGAATATTAATATGCTTAATTATGGGGTGCTGCCTCAGACCTTGCTAGAGGTATGAAATATGCAGGCTATGCTGTATATTACCTTTCTAAGATCTGAGTAATTCTGAATTTTGAAATGTGGCCCAAGAATTTTAGTTAAGGGACTGCAGACCTGTGCTACCATCATTACAAATCATTTGGCAAAATGCTTTATAATCAGTTCTTCAGTAGTTATTTTTTTATACCATATTGATTTCATACTATGATCGATTACTTGTTTGGCATACAAAATTTCTAAGAGTAAAATGTATTTTTTGAAATGACTTTCTATTGAATATTTACTATGTTAGTGTTCCCACTAACTATGTTTTATATATGTATATTATACAGATTAGAAGAGTGAGATAAAGCAATGTGCCCAGAATCCTGTCGATAGTAAGTGTCAGAGCCAGGTTTTGAAATCGGGTATTTATAACACTAGAGCCTAAATTCTCGATGGGAGTTTATATTATTATTACCTCCCTTCTTACTCTGTTATTGCTTCTGTGGTTAGAAAAAAGGAAGAAAACCTAAACAAGTAAAAAACAGTTATATGGGGTTTAATTCCTATCAAAAAACAACAGACTTATGAGGCATTGATATTCCTAATATGCAGATAGAGAAACTGTGTCTCAGTGAGGTCAGGGAACTAGCCCGCTAGCCCAAGGGCTACATGACAAATAACTGATTGAGATAGATTTTGAACCCAGACAGATTGATATTATGCTCTTAAGTATTATCTCAAATATAAACGTTTTGGAACTGCTTCTGTGTTAACCTTGTAAGTGCTTAGTTCTTTGCTCATAGTCTCCATTTTCTAGAAGTTTCTACTGGAAAATTATTGACAAAATGGCAGTCTTGTGAAGATGCAGGGTTTGTTTGAAATGTATTATGTGCAGTGTTTCTCATTTTTTTTTTTGAAAGCCCCATTAGAATCCAGCTGATCTAAAGACTATATGTAATTAAGAGAACCAATAAATACTAGTAATACTGGTGGATTGATTATTTATCATAATATTTTTTCTTAATGCACGGTCATTTTTGATGTGAACTTTCTTATCCTACCATTGATAATTGCTAGTAAATCAGAGCAGATGACTGCTACATGAATGCTTCTGCAGTGATGTTCATAAATTGTATTTACAACTGCCAGTGAAAGTACCAATGTGGGGACTAAACTGGTGTCTAATGAAGTTAACTGATTCTGATCAGTTAAATAAATGGTGATAAGATAACATGATGAGTCATGTGATCATATGGAAAACATAACTTTCCATGGATGCATAGTTAAGCTAGCTGAATCTCTGTCTTCCAACAAAGAAGTCTTTTGCTTTGTTAGTTATTGTGAGGATGAGTATTTGATGATCTTAGAAATTCTGACCAGAAGAGTGGCAAAGTCTAGGGAGAAGCTACAAATAGACACACTGAAGAATTTTCACAACAGTTAGCTGAAATTATTAATGGAGATGTTATTGCTTACTTACTTCAAGTATTTAACCATCTATAAAATAAGAAATTATTGAAGAGGAAATGACAGCCACAGACCCTTTTCCTGTCCCAGAACTCATCATCCAAATGATTTTAGGGACATTCATGAAAATCAAATTGACAATGAAATTTTTGAGACAGATGATGATAATTTTGAGTATAGTTTAAAGATCCTTAGATTATTAGCATATGTAACTGGTGAGAAAGACATGTATTATTTTTCTCTGTATTAAACTGCTACTGTTATATATAGCATGTTATCAGTTTTTATAACAATTGGTTTAGTTTTAGGCAGTTAATGCTAAAAATATATACTTATTTTATATTTAATGTTAGATATTTTATTATATTTATATAGGTTTATGTCAGAAATCCAACATATATTACTGAAATAACAATATAAACTGATCCCTTGTAGTACCTCAAATTGAGATGCCTATCTAGAAATCAACTGTCTTAAATAGAAACTTCTCTGTTTAGAGATTTCATGATCCTGTATTTTACCATGAATTGATGAGGGTTCTATTATACTGAAATAGAAAGGACAGTAACTCAAACCTCAAGAGAATCTCACGAGACAATATCAAAATGTGGCTTTAGAAGAGAAGAATAAGGAAGAGAGAATAGGTCAAATACTGCCTTGAAATTCTCAACATTCTATCTCAATGAATCACAGAAAACAGTAGGCATTGGAAAAGGATCCATTCTATTTACATTTTTTTATTACGTCTAAGAAGGAAATGGTTTATCAGAATGGGTCATTCTTACAACCTACTGCATATCCATAGTCTCCAAACTAATATTATATCATTTATTACTACATACTTAATATGTGGTTATTTTTAGTTTTTGTAACTTTTTATTTTGAAATAATTTCAAACTTTTAGAACAATTGCAACAATTCAAACAATTCTCATTTACTCTTTACCCAGACTCCTCAATTGCTAACATTTACCACATTTGCTTCATCATTTTCAGAATAGGTACAGACAAAAACACACATACACACACAATTATTTTTCCTGAGCCCTTTGATAGTATGTTACAGGTATGATGCCACTTTATCCTAAAATACTTTAATGTACATTACTTACTGATAAGAGCACTCTTATATACTGGAGAATGATGACCAAACTCAAGAATGTTATATTGGTATAATATTATTGAATCTACAGACTTCATAAAAATTTTACCAATTGTCGAGGAGGAGTCAAGATGGCAGAGAAGTAGCAGGCTGAGACTACTTCAGCTAGCCGGAGATCAGCTAGATAGCTTATCTAAAGATTGCAAACACCTGAAAATCCATCGGCAGATCGAAGAGAAGAACAGCAATTCTGGAAATAGAAAAACAACCACTTTCTGAAAGGTAGGACCGGCAGAGAAGTGAATCCAAAGCGACGGGAAGATAGACCCCGGGGGGAGGGGCCGGCTCCCGGCAAGCAGCGGAGCAACCGCGCACAAAATCAGGACTTTTAAAAGTCTATTCTGCTGAGGGACATCGCTCCAGAGGCTAAACCGGGGTGAAGCCCACGCGGGGTCGCGTAGCCTCAGGTCCCGCAGGGTCACAGAAGGATCGGGGGGTGTCTGAGTGTCGCAGAGCTTGCGGGTATTGGAACGGGAAAGCCGGCTACAGAGACAGAGCCGACAGTAAGCTCGCAGCTCGGTGTTACCTTGAACTGGTCGCAGGCTCGGTGAGCTCAGAGCGTGGCCGGAGGTCAGGCAGACGGGAGTAACTGGGCGCTGTTCTCTGAGGGCGCACTGAAGAGTGGGGCCCTGGGCTCTCGGCTCCTCCGGGCTGGAGACCAGGAGGCCGCCATTTGTATTCCCGTCCTCCGGAACTCTACGGAAAGCGCTCAGGGAGCAAAAGCTCCTGAAAGCAAACCCGAGCGGATTACTCACCCCGGCCCCTGGTAAGGGCGATGCAATTCCACCTGGGGCAAAGACACTTGAGAATCACTACAACAGGCCCCTCCCCCAGAAGATCAACAAGAAATCCAGCGGAGACCAAGTTCACCTACCAAGGAGTGTGGTTTCAATACCAAGGAGAGCAGCAGAATTCCAGAGGAGGAGAAAGCAAAGCACGGAACTCATGGCTTTTTCCCTGTGATTTTTTTTAGTCTTGAGGTTAATTTAATTTTTTTCTTTTTCATTTTTTGTTTTTTTTTCTCGCCTTCTGGTAAAATGTTTTGTTTTTTAACTTTTACCTTTTTCTTTTTTAACGTTTTTAAACTAGTTTATCTAATATATATATTTTTTCTTTTTTATATTTTTCTTATTTGTTTTCTTTTTTTAAATTCTTTTCTTTTCTTTTTCTTTTTTCTTTTTTTCTTTCTTCCTTTTTGAACCTCTTTTTATCCCCTTTCTCCCCCCTCACGATTTGGGATCTCTTCTAATTTGGTTAAAGCATATTTTCCTGGGGTTGTTGCCACCCTTTTAGTATTTTACTTGCTCCTTCATATACTCTTATCTGGACAAAATGACAAGACGGAAAAATTCAACACAAAAAAAAGAACAAGAGGCAGTACCGAAGGCTAGGGACCTAATCAATACAGACATTGGTAATATGTCAGATCTAGAGTTCAGAATGACAAGGTTCTAGCCGGGCTCGAAAAAGGCATGGAAGATATTAGAGAAACCCTCTCGGGAGATATAAAAGCCCTTTCTGGAGAAATAAAAGAACTAAAATCTAACCAAGTTGAAATAAAAAAAGCTATTAATGAGGTGCAATCAAAAATGGAGGCTCTCACTGCTAGGATAAATGAGGCAGAAGAAAGAATTAGCGATATAGAAGACCAAATGACAGAGAATAAAGAAGCTGAGCAAAAGAGGGACAAACAGCTACTGGACCACGAGGGGAGAATTCAAGAGATAAGTGACACCATAAGACGAAACAACATTAGAATAATTGGGATTCCAGAAGAAGAAGAAGAGAGGGGAGCAGAAGGTATATTGGAGAGAATTATTGGGGAGAATTTCCCCAATATGGCAAAGGGAACGAGCATCAAAATTCAGGAGGTTCAGAGAACGCCCCTCAAAATCAATAAGAATAGGCCCACAACCCATCACCTAATAGTAAAATTTACAGGTCTCAGTTGCAAAGATAAAATCCTGAAAGCAGCCCGGGAAAAGAAGTCTGTAACAAACAATGGTAAAAATATTAGATTGGCAGCTGACTTATCCACAGAGACCTGGCAGGCCAGAAAGAGCTGGCATGATATTTTCAGAGCACTAAATGAGAAAAACATGCAGCCAAGAATACTATATCCAGCTAGGCTATCATTGAAAATAGAAGGAGAGATTAAAAGCTTCCAGGACAAACAAAAACTGAAAGAATTTGCAAACACCAAACCAGCTCTACAGGAAATATTGAAAGGGGTCCTCTAAGCAAAGAGAGAGCCTACAAGTGGTAGATCAGAAAGGAACAGAGACCATATACAGTAACAGTCACCTTACAGGCAATACAATGGCACTAAATTCATATCTCTCAATAGTTACCCTGAATGTTAATGGGCTAAATGCCCCTGTCAAAAGACACAGGGTATCAGAATGGATAAAAAAACAAAACCTATCTATATGTTGCCTCCAAGAAACTCATTTTAAGCCCGAAGACACCTCCAGATTTAAATTGAGGGGCTGGAAAAGAATTTACCATGCTAATGGACATCAGAAGAAAGCAGGAGTGGCAATCCTTATGTCAGATCAATTAGATTTTAAGCCAAAGACTATAATAAGAGATGAGGAAGGACACTATATCATACTCAAAGGGTCTGTCCAACAAGAAGATTTAACAATTTTAAATATCTATGCCCCCAAGGTGGGAGCAGCCAACTATATAAACCAATTAATAACAAAATCAAAGAAACACATAAACAATAACACAATAATAGTAGGGGACTTTAACACTCCCCTCACTGAAATGGACAGATGATCCAAGCAAAAGATCAGTAAGGAAATAAAGGCCTTAAATGACACACTGGACCAGATGGACATCACAGATATATTCAGAACATTTCATCCCAAAGCAACAGAATACACATTCTTCTCTAGTGCACATGGAACATTCTCCAGAATAGATCACATCCTCGGTCCTAAATCAGGACTCAACCGGTATCAAAAGATTGGGATCATTCCCTGCATATTTTCAGACCACAATGCTCTAAAGCTAGAACTCAACCACAAAAGGAAGTTTGAAAAGAACCCAAATACATGGAGACTTAACAGCATCCTTCTAAAGAATGAATGGGTCAACCGGGAAATTAAAGAAGAATTGAAAAAAATCATGGAAACAAATGATAATGAAAATACAACGGTTAAAATCTGTGGGACACAACAAAGGCAGTCCTGAGAGGAAAATATATAGCAGTACAAGCCTTTCTCAAGAAACAAGAAAGGTCTCAGGTACACAACCTAACCCTACACCTAAAGGAGCTGGAGAAAGAACAAGAAAGAAACCCTAAGCCCAGCAGGAGAAGAGAAATCATAAAGATCAGAGCAGAAATCAATGAAATAGAAACCAAAAAAACAATAGAACAAATCAACGAAACTAGGAGCTGGTTCTTTGAAAGAATTAATAAAATTGATAAACCCCTGGCCCAACTTATCAAAAAGAAAAGAGAAAGGACCCAAATAAATAAAATCATGAATGAAAGAGGAGAGATCACAACTAACACCAAAGAAATACAAACTATAATAAGAACATACTATGAGCAACTCTATGCCAATAAATTTGACAATCTGGAAGAAATGGATGCATTCCTAGAAACATATAAACTACCACAACTGAACCAGGAAGAAATAGAAAGCCTGAACAGACCCATAACCAGTAAGGAGATTGAAACAGTCATTAAAAATCTCCAAACAAACAAAAGCCCAGGGCCAGACGGCTTCCTGGGGGAATTCTACCAAACATTTAAAGAAGAACTAATTCCTATTCTCCTGAAACTGTTCCAAAAAATAGAAATGGAAGGAAAACTTTCAAACTCATTTTATGAGGCCAGCATCACCTTGATCCCAAAACCAGACAAGGATCCCATCAAAAAAGAGAGCTATAGACCAATATCCTTGATGAACACAGATGTGAAAATACTCAACAAAATACTAGCCAATAGGATTCAACAGTACATTAAAAGGATTATTCACCACGACCAAGTGGGATTTATTCCAGGGCTGCAAGGTTGGTTCAACATCCGCAAATCAGTCAATGTGATACAACACATCAATAAAAGAAAGAACAAGAACCATATGATACTCTCAATAGATGCTGAAAAAGCATTTGACAAAGTACAGCATCCCTTCCTGATCAAAACTCTTCAAAGTGTAGGGATAGAGGGCACATACCTCAATATCATCAAAGCCATCTATGAAAAACCCACCGCAAATATCATTCTCAATGGAGAAAAACTGAAAGCTTTTCCGCTAAGGTCAGGAACACGGCAGGGATGTCCATTATCACCACTGCTATTCAACATAGTACTAGAGGTCCTAGCCTCAGCAATCAGACAACAAAAGGAAATTAAAGGCATCCAAATCGGCAAAGAAGAAGTCAAATTATCACTCTTCGCAGATGATATGATACTATATGTGGAAAACCCAAAAGACTCCACTCCAAAACTGCTAGAACTTATACAGAAATTCAGTAAAGTGTCAGGATATAAAATCAATGCACAGAAATCAGTTGCATTTCTCTATACCAACAGCAAGACAGAAGAAAGAGAAATTAAGGAGTCAATCCCATTTACAATTGCACCCCAAATCATAAGATACCTAGGAATAAACCTAACCAAAGATGCACAGAATCTATACTCAGAAAACTATAAAGTACTCATGAAAGAAATTGAGGAAGACACAAAGAAATGGAAAAATGTTCCATGCTCCTGGATTGGAAGAATAAATACTGTGAAAATGTCTACGCTACCTAAAGCAATCTACACATTTTATGCAATTCCTATCAAAGTACCATCCATCTTTTTCAAAGAAATGGAACAAATAATTCTAAAATTTATATGGAACCAGAAAAGACCTCGAATAGCCAAAGGGATATTGAAAAAGAAAGCCAACGTTGGTGGCATCACAATTCCGGACTTCAAGCTCTATTACAAAGCTGTCATCATCAAGACAGCATGGTACTGGCACAAAAACAGACACATAGATCAATGGAACAGATTAGAGAGCCCAGAAATAGACCCTCAACTCTACAGTCAACTAATCTTCGACAAAGCAGGAAAGAATGTCCAATGGAAAAAAGACAGCCTCTTCAATAAATGGTGCTGGGAAAATTGGACAGCCACATGCAGAAAAATGAAATTGGACCACTTCCTTACACTACACACAAAAATAGACTCAAAATGGATGAAGGACCTCGATGTGCGAAAGGAATCCATCAAAATCCTTGAGGAGAACACAGGCAGCAACCTCTTCAACCTCAGCCGCAGCAACATCTTCCTAGGAACAACGCCAAAGGCAAGGGAAGCAAGGGCAAAAATGAACTATTGGGATTTCATCAAGATCAAAAGCTTTTGCACAGCAAAGGAAATAGTTAACAAAATCAAAAGACAACTGACAGAATGGGAGAAGATATTTGCAAACGACATATCAGATAAAGGACTAGTGTCCAGAATCTATAAAGAACTTAGCAAACTCAACACCCAAAGAACAAATAATCCAATCAAGAAATGGGCAGAGGACATGAACAGACATTTCTGTAAAGAAGACATCCAGATGGCCAACAGACACATGAAAAAGTGCTCCATATCACTTGGCATCAGGGAAATACAAATCAAAACTACAATGAGATATCACCTCACACCAGTCAGAATGGCTAAAATCAACATCAGGAAATGACAGATGCTGGCGAGGATGCGGAGAAAGGGGAGCTCTCCTACACTGTTGGTGGGAATGCAAGCTGATGCAACCACTCTGGAAAACAGCATGGAGGTTCCTCAAAATGTTGAAATTAGAACTGCCCTATGACCCAGCAATTGCACTATTGGGTATTTACCCTAAAGATACAAACGTAGTGATCCAAAGGGGCACGTGCACCCGAATGTTTATAGCAGCAATGTCCACAATAGCCAAACTATGGAAAGAACCTAGATGTCCATCAACAGATGAATGGATCAAGAAGATGTGGTATATATACACAATGGAATACTATGCAGCCATCAAAAGAAATGAAATCTTGCCATTTGCGACAACATGGATGGAACTAGAGCGTAGCATGCTTAGTGAAATAAGTCAAGCAGAGAAAGACAACTATCATATGATCTCCCTGATATGAGGAAGTGGTGATGCAACACAGGAGAAGAATAAATGAAACAAGATGGGATTGGGAGGGAGACAAACCATAAGTGACTCTTAATCTCACAAAACAAACTGAGGGTTGCTGGGGGGAGGGGGTTTAGGAGAAGGGAGTGGGATTATGGACATTGGGGAGGGTATGTGCTTTGGTGAGTGCTGTGAAGTGTGTAAACCTTGTGATTCACAGACCTGTACCCCTGGGGATAAAAATATATGTTTATAAAAAATAAAAAATTTTAAAAAAAAACATCTAAAAATTTCTTTAAAAAAAAATTTTACCAATTGTCTTCAGTGTAACATATAGCTAAGTATATGTTATGAATATATGTACATATGTCTTGTCTGATTTAGGATCCAGAATCACACATTAAGTTTGGTTGTCATATTACTTTAATCTGGAAAAGTTTTGAATATTTGTCTTTCATGAGCCTTATTATTTCTTAAGAGTAAAATTTAGGTATTTTGTAGAATTGAGCTCAATGAGTTTGATATTCCCACATGATTAGATACAATATATGAGGAATATAACAATCTTTTGAGCAATGAGGAATATATGTTTATTTAGGGGACATGTATCTGGTGAGGAAGGCAAGATATTCCATCTCTATTAAATCAGTACTTTAATATACTTTAGTGTTTTATATCAGTTTTTATATGAAATGTTTGGTTTTAAGAAATTAATGTTCCTAAAAACAGTTGTGTATTATCTTTTTAATGTTTGATATTTTTATAAGATCTAAACACATGTGTTACAGGTGTGATATGTCCTTAGTGCGGCATATCAGCAGGTATATGATGTTGATTTGTCCCATTACTAGTGATATTCACTTTGAACACTAGGTTAAAGTGGACTTTGCTTAGTTTCTCCTTCAGAAAGTTATTTTTTTTTTTGTCTTCTTTGTAATTACTAAGTAACTTTGAAGATACTTTAGAACTATGTAAACAGTTTGCTTTTCATCAACCTTTCAACCACTAGTTTTGTCATCCAAAGATGATTCTTATATAATTGATTCACTATAATTGACTCATGGTTTGTCTCCCCCTCCAATTTCCCCCAACTCAATTCTCTCCATCTCCCAATGTCCTCCATGTTTTTCTTATGCTCCACAATTAAGTGAAACCATATGATAGTTGACTCTCTCTGCTTGACTTATTTCACTCAGCATAATCTCTTCCAGTCTCGTCCATGTTGCTACAAAAGTTGGGTATTCATCCTTTCTGATGGAGGCATAATACTCCATTGTATAAATGGACAATATCTTTTTCAAGATCAAGTTTCTGCACAGCAAAGGAAACAGTCAAGAAAACAAAGAGGTAACCCATGGAATGGGAGAAGATATTTGCAAATGATACTACAGACAAAGGGCTGATATCCAAGATCTATAAAGAACTCTTCAAACTCAACACACATTAGGGAGATTCAAATCAAAACCACATTGAGATACTACCTTACACCAGTTAGAATGGCCACAGTCAACAAGACGGCAAACAACAAGTGTTGGAGAGGATGTGGAGAAAGAGGAACCCTCTTACACTGTTGGTGGGAATGCAAGTTGGTGCAGCCACTTTGGAAAACAGTGTGGAAATTCCTTATATTCATTTTGTAACTTCACCATTGTTGCTACATTGGTCAGCTGGATTCTACTATAAGGAAGAGATCTGCTTCACCTCTCTTTGTTTATTATATTTGTATCAGCATAGATACATGGATTCTTTTGTTAAATCAAATTGAGGTGTAATTTACATATATAAATGCATTCATTTTTAGAGTGCAATTCAGTGAGTTCTGATAAGTATGAATATCCATGCAACCACCATACCATCAAATTATAGAACAGTTCCATTACTCCAAGAAATTTCCTCATGCCCTTTGCAGTGAATCTCTAGCATCACCCTCAAACCCAGGCAAACAATGACCTGCTGCCTACATCTATAGATTAGTGTTCCCTTTTATTTTGTGTCTGGCTTCTTTCAGGTAACCTAATGTTTTTTACATTCATCCATATCATTGCATATATCAGTTGTTTGCTCCTTTTTATTGCTTTTTATTAATTTTCGTATGTATAGACATGTGAAAATTCTATTGAACAGTACTGTTTTCACTCATTAATTTTTGCATTTTATTATTTCTTTCCTGTGGTTTTCTTTGGTTTATTTTATTGTTGTTTTCTTGCCTTTAATTGGAGAATTTAATTTATTTAGTTTGTTTTTCTATTTTAATTGACATGAGTTTCAGTTTATGAATTTTCATCTGATTACTGTTTTCAGTATAGCCCAGAGGTTATAATACATAAAATTGTCATTATTATTACTTTTGAGAAATCCTATCATTCTGGTTTGTTTTTGCCTTTGCAAGAGTTGTTCAGTATGTTTTTTTTTTTTAATTTCTATATAGAAAGGACTGTAAAACTTTTGTCATTAATTTCTAGTTTTATTTTGTTTAGAACAGAGTATTTGTAATATTTCTAGTTTATGGAATTCATTGGTGCTTTCTTTATAGCAGCGTATATAATAAAAATTTGTGAATATTTCCTGTGTTGTTAAAAAAGATTTTTCTCTGCTGTAAAGGTATAAAGTTGAAAGATTTTATTTATTTGTCAGAGAGAAAGAGGGAACAAGCAGGAGGAGTGGCAGGCAGAGGGAAAAGCAGGTTTCTGGCTGAGCAAGGAGCCCAATGTGGGAGTTGATTCGCAGGACCCTAGGATCATGACTGGAGCCAGCAGGCACTTAACCAACTGAGCCACCCAGGTGTCCCAAAGGTATAAAGTTCAGATACATACAATACACACACAATCTAGGTTATTGATTATATTGTTTACATTCTATATTCATGCTTATGTTTTGTGCCCTTAACTTGTTCTGGTATTAAAAGTAGTATGTCAGGGGCCCCTGGGTGGCTTAATCAGTTAAACATCCAGCTCTTGATTTCAGTTCAGGTCATGATCTTAGGGTTATGAGCTAGAGCCCCACACTGGGCTCCATGCTTAGTGCAGAATCTGCTTGAGAGTCTTTTTCCCTCTGCCCCTCCACTGTTTTTCTCTCTTTCTTTCTTAAATAAATAAAATATTTTTTTAAAACAGTATGTTAAAATCTTCTACTAATGTATGTTTCTTATTTTTCTTCTTCTTTTATTTATTTTCAGCATAACAGGATTCATTATTTTTGCATCACACCCAGTGCTCCATGCAATCCGTGCCCTCTCTAATACCTACCACCTGGTTCCCCCAACCTCTCACCCCCCCACACTTCAAACCCCTCAGATTGTTTTTCAGAGTCCATAGCCTCTCATGTATGTTTCTTATCATCTTCTGCAGTTTTTACTTCTTAACCATGGTCACTGTGTTTTTTGGTGTACACTAACAACTGTTTCAATTTTATTGTGATTTTTAACAATTGAGAACAAATTTTTCTCTTTTATTATATTCACTTTTTGTCTTGAATTGAACTTTGATATCAATATTTTAAACTCCCTGTTTTAAAGAGAACAATATATTTATATTTCATAAATATAAATTTTTTTATATTTAAGGCTATAGCATTTTTCTGTGATTGCCTTTATAATTATACATTTTATGTCCTATTTCTCTGATTTTTAAATTTAACATTTTAATGTCTTTTGTCAGTTTTTAATAATATATTTTGGCTGCTTCTTATTGCCTACACTACACTAGTTGTCTTATTATATTTCCATTTTATATCTGCTTGTACCACTGACTTTTAGTTGCATTATTTCTACTCTTCAGAACATAAAAATTTTATATATTATTATTCCTCTCTTACCACCACATTTTAAAAAATAGACTTTATTTTTAGGACTGTTTTATGTCTACAGCAAAATTGAGCACAAAGCACAGATGCCCCATTTATTCCTGATCCTACTATCAAAAGTCTCACCTGTGAGAATAATACATTTGTTGCTATCGTGAACCTACATTGACACATTATTATCATGACATAAGTTTCACTCCTGATGGCTTTTGACAAACGTATAATAGCATGTATCTACCATTATAGTATCATACAAAGTAGTTTCACTGCCCTACAAATCCTCTATGCTCTATTCATCCCTCCCTTCCCCCTAACTCTTGGCAACTACTGATCATTTTACCATCTCCATGGTTTTGCCTTTACCAGAATGTCATTTGGTTGGAATCATACAGTATGAAGCCTTTTCAGATTTTCCTCTTCCACTTAGTAATATGCATTTAAGGTTCTTCCATGTCTTTTTATGGTTTGATTATTTATTTATTTAGTGTTGAATAATATATATAAACCACAGTTTATATATTCGTGAAGCTACTGAGAAACATCATTGCTTCTAACTTTTGAGAATTATGAATACAGCTTCCATAAACTTGTGTCTAGGTTTTGTGTGGACTTAGGTTTTTAATCATATGGGTAAATACAAATGATTGCTGGATCATAGGGTAAGTGTATGTTTAATTTTGTAAGAAATTGCCAAACTGCCTTCCAAAATGGCTGTACCACTTGCATCTTCACTAGTAAGGAATGATGAGAGTTCCTGTTGTTCCATATGCTTGCCAACATTTGTTGTCATCAGTGTTTTGGATTTTGTCCATTCTGAGCATGTAATGGTATTTCATTGTTGTTTTAGTTTGCAATTCCCAAATGCCATATGATATGGAGCATCTTTTTATATTCTTCCTTGCTACCTATATATCTTCTTTGGTAAAGTGTCCATTGAGGTCTTCCAGCTTTCTTTTAATTGGGTTATTCCTTTTCTTATTGTTGAGTTTTCAGAGTTCTTTGTATATTTTAGGTAACAGTTCTTTATCAGATAATGTGTTTTATGATATTTTCTGCCTCTCTGTACTTATGTTCTCCTCTTGACATTATCTTTCACAGAGCAAAAGTTTTTAATTTTAACAGTCTAGCTTTTCAGTCATTTCTTTCATGAACTGTATTTTTGGTATTATATCTGAATATTCTTCTCCATAACTAAGGTCATCATTTTCTCCTATCCTATCTCCTAGGAGTTTTATAGTTTTGTATTTTAACATTTAAATCTGTGATCCATTTTGAGTTAATTATTGTGAAGTGTGTAAAGTCTGTGTCTAGATTCATTTTTATTTTTTTTTCCTGCAAGTGAATGCTCAATTGTTCAACACTATTTGCTGAAAAGATTATCTTCGCTCCATCGTACTGCCTTTGGTCTTTTGTAAAAGATCAGTTGATTCTGTTTGTATGGTTTATTTCAGACTTTCTGTTAAGTTGCATAGATCTTTTTTCTTGTTCTCTTAGCAATACCACAGTCAATTACTTTATAATAAGTTCTGGAACCTTGAGGATTCTCCAACTTTGTTCCTTTTCTTCAATATTATGTTGGCTATTCTGGGGCATTTGCCTTTTTATATAAACTTTAGACTAAGTTTGTCAGTATCTACAAAGTAACTTGATTTTTTTTTATTGTGATTATGTTAAATCTGTAGATCAAATTGAAAAGAACTAATATCTTGACAATATTGAGCTGTTTTATCTGTAAACAGGGAATATCTCTCCATTTACTTAGTTCTTTGATTTCTTTCATCAGGGTTTTGTAATTTTCTCCATATAACTCTAATACATATTTTGTTAGACTTACAACTATTTCATGTTTTGATATTAATGTAAATTGTATTAATTTCAAATTCTATTTGTTTATTGCTAAACATGATCAACTCTTGTATGTTAACCTTGAATCTTGCAACTTTACACGAATTGCTTATTAATTTCAGGAATGTTTTGTCAATTCTTTGGATTTTCTACATGGGTGAACATACTCTCTGTGACAAAAGACAGCTTTATTTTTCCTTCCTATTCTGCTTCCTCAAAGATAGTTTCTATTACCTTCTGTGAATCAGCCACACTTTTTGTTTCTTTGTATGTTTTCTACTTTTTTGGTTGACAACTTGATATTTGAATATAATCATGTGGTATCTGAAGAAATCAGATTCTTTTCCTCCTCAAGGTTTATGTTGCTTATTGTGTGTAGGCTGTACATATTTACTTTTTAGTGACTTTCTAACCTACTTTTGTAAAGTCTGTATTTTTTGTCATTGTGAGCTCTGAAGTTTGTTTTTCTGTTCTTTTAGCATATATTCAGCTACTATTTTGACAAAGACTTTCTTGAAGGCCCAGAGACAAAAAAATTAAGGAAGTTTTAAAAAAAGGAAAATAAAACTCTTAATCTTTGCAGGTTGGATCTCCTTCAGTGCTTGGTCAGGTCACTTACCAGTTTGTTTTAGCCTTACCTTGGTGCTCAACCTGAGCCTTAAGGATAGCTAGAGGTTGAAATCTTAGGGTCTTCTCAAGTCTTTTCTGAGCATGCATTTTTGCCCTCCAGTATACACATATGTGCTTTTGAATGCACTCATTTCCCAAAGGGACTCTCTCTAGGACTGTCCCCCAGTTTCTTCCCCCATGCTTTCCATGTCTATTGTTGGCCTCATTTGCTCATTTGCCTACAATATTTACTGGGAAGCCCTCTGCATTGCTTCTTTTCTTTCCTGAGCACATTCTAAGTTAGGCAAAACATGCTTTCTTCCACTACTCTGGTAAGTTAAAACGGACTGACACAATTCTCTGAGAATAAGATCTGATCCATTCCCTCTAGAACCTAGGACCAAGGTCTCTCACTGTTGAGTGTGGGCTGTGTCTCACTGAGCTGTGAAGGCAGGTGGCACAAGAATACGTAAAAGTGTGGTCAAGTTTTCTTACCTATTTTAAGTTGTATTTTTCTTGATTAAGGGTTCTGTATGTTTTGAAATCCTATGACTTCTTTTTTTCAGAATTCTTACCAAGTTGTTTCTTATAGTTAGGTTTCATTTTTCAGTAATTCTGTGGAGGGATGGGCCCTTGGAGTACCATCTCTGTCATTTTTGCTGACATCACTATGTAAATTTTTAAGTTACTGTTCTGATGTAGTATGACTCCTTTTTTGTTTTGTTTCTTTCTTTTTTTTTTTTTTTAATTCTCTGTGGGAGTTTGTTTTATCTCCATCCCCTCTTCTCTCTTTTGGACTATCTTTCCAAATCTCACTAACTCCCTACAAAAGACTGTGACAGGGGTTCAAAAATTGTGACAGGGATTCTGGTGGAAATTGATATTTATTTTTCTACTTTTAGTTAATCTAAGTTTGTTATGTTCTCTGTGTTCCACTTTTTTTTCTTTTTTAAGATCTCATTTATTTATTTGACAAAAAGAGAGAGAGCACAAGCAGGGGGGAGCAGCAGAGGGAGAGGTAGAAGCAGGCTCTCTACTGAGCAAGAAGCCCAATGCAAGGCTTGATCTCAGGATCCTGGGATCATGACCTGAGCCACAGGCAGACACATAACTGACTGAGTCACCCAGGTGCCCCACTGTCTTCCACTTCTGCTGAAAACATAGAATTCATGTGGTTTCATTTGTTCTTTTTGTTGATCTGTATAGTTTTTGGAGGGTGTATGGAGAGACTTGGGTTTAGGCAGCTACTATTATCTTCATTACCTAGAAATTTCTTTACTATATGTTTTATTGGGTATGATTGTGAGAGTGGTGATGTCATTTTTATTCAAATTGGGTTATCACTGATTACTGTATTAACAGGTAGTTAATAGTTACTGAGCATATCTTAACTGTTAAATCCTGTGTTGTGTTTCGTTTTACAAGTGTGGAGAGACTGACATGATCAGTATCCTGAAGGATTTGCATTCTAGCAAAGAAAGAAACAGATTTTCATATAATGTAGTCATTGCTCTTGTCTTACCACTTTCTATACTCCATTTAAAGGGCAAATATATGTATATATCTCATTTTCATGTTCTTAAGAGGTATTGTCTGCTGGCAAGTGAGAAACTCAAAAACTCTTTGTATAATTCAACAATATGATATATATTTTATAAAATTATTAGTTGGCAGCTGCTACCAGTTGTTGATACCAATCAAAAACAAAAGTACTAGGGAAAGGATGGCTGACTTTCATCTCTAAATCTCCAAGTCATGGTATTTCAATTAATTTGTAGATATCTGTTGAGTATCTACTATTTCATGTAAGACCCTATGATGTGTTGATCTTCTGCAGACAAACGATAAAAATTAAACAAGACAAAATTACTGCTTTTCATGTACCTGGTCTTAATCAGTGAAGAAAAACACATACACAAATTATTCAAAAAAGGCAAGACTTGAAATAAATGCTATAATAATGCTGTATTTGAGGCATAGGCCAAAAGATATAGGCACAGGGTGAGGTAAGAAGGTTAGATGTCAAATCACTGTGTTATAAACCTAAAACTAATGTCATATTGTGTATCAATTATACTTCAATAAAAAAACGAAATAGATAGATAAACACCAAGTCCATCACTAAAGAAAATCAAAGGGTTAGGTGTTAGGGGCTCATCTGGAACCTTAGAAGCAGGAAGGCATTTTCAGAAGCCTTAGGAAATGTTGCACTTGGGGAAAATGTTCATTCCTTTGCATATTTAAACTTTGCTTTGAATATAGTTAACAGTCATGCCAGCCTCCCTGTGAGAGTAAACTTTTCATTTCCAGAGTGAGACAATGACCGAGACAAACAGGGTACAAGAATGAACAATAACACCAACCTTATTAATCGAGCCTCTGAGTATTTCTAAGAGAGCAAGTTAACAGGACTTTTGACTGGATGGCATCCTATAATTGTACTTGTGAAAAAAAAAATGAAACAATGTTTTCTTTTCCTTTCTAAAAGGGAGGCAGGTGCATAGAAGCCTAGAAGCTATAACTTATGTATATGTCAACTGAAGATTTATTTCTAGATAAAAAATAGCTGGTTTGGCAGCAAGAATTTTAACTGTTGAATCTGTTATGATTCTCGTTTTAATTAGTTGTTTATTGCTTATTTAAAACAGATTGATGATGTTGATTTGAAACAGTTTGTGATCATAACCAAATTGCTTATATAGGATTTTTCCCGATATTTTTCTTAGAAATTGTTCTGCCTGTCGGAGCACTGTGTGTTTGCCTAATTGAAATAAGCCCACCCCAATCCTCTTGCACATGTAAGGTAATATTGCTCAATTAGTTTGCATAATTTTACAACAGGAATTGGATTTATTTTCCGTATTAACTTTCATAAGCTGAATAATAAGCTCACAGTTTTATGTTTGAGTGTCTGAGATGTGTAGCACTCTGTTCCCATTAGTTAAGGAAGCTGTATGATAGGAAATTAATCTTCAGTATTGTCTGACTAAGAAATTGCAAGCAAGTGGCCAGAGGTCTGAAGCTGGGACATATCCAGGTTCCCATCACCTACCCATCTAGCCACCGCACATAGCTTTGAATGTTAAAATGCACACTATTGATACTTTAAAATAACATGATATTTGGATTTCTGGCTTTCTTGAAAATTCAGGGTGTCTGGCGATGCATGGCCTCAGTTCCCAAATGACAAATTCCAACTAGAATGTAGAGATTTTTTATCTCACTTCACATCGGCCACATTCTCCATGTTAACAGTCTGTGCCTTCTGTATTTCTTTATTCTTCCTCACTTTGCTGCCTAGTCATTGTAGGCATTTGAGCTTAAGTGAAATCATATTTAACCTCTGTCTCAATGCCCAAGTCGCCACACTTTAAACTCTCTTAATTTTTGAACATATAGTAATAGTGATAGCATAAAATATGTCCCATCAGATCAGGCATAATTTTAAGAAATTATTTGGATGGTTTAGCAAGATCCTAGGAATCTTGGCCATGTGTGTTCATGTCTAGAAAATATTAGAAAACAATGAAAAAATGAGACACTTAAAAGCAGGTGTCTAACTCTATTCACTGTTCTGAAAATTACTCTTTACTGCATGACAAAGCTTACTCATTTTGTTACATAAATATTTGGTGGTATATATTTAGTAAATATTGGATAAATAATATAATTTTAGGAAGAGTAGAAAGCAATTGCATTAATTCCTTTTTGTTTATCTTGGATTTAGTTATACATTGTTTATATATTCTGGTACACTGTGGTTTACCTTTGTATCTTATAAACTGGCAATTATATGTTTGCCAGTATATAATTACTTTCATAGTCAGGAAAAAATTAATTATATATCTATTTGATGTTTGCTTGGTAGAGATAAAGATCTTACCAGTAACTTAACATGGCCCAATCATTCTTCTTCTTCTTATTGTTGCTATAGCAAACTTTAATGATGTCATATTTTGGGAGAATACTGTTTAGGAAAAGTACTCCTACATCTTAGATTCATAGAGACGGAGAGAGAGAGAGTCTATGATGGGTTTTTCCCAAGAAATTTATAATCAGAGTGAGGAAAGAAGATTTATAATCTTAAACTTTCAAGTGAGAACACTTTCTTTTCTATTCTTCAAAGCTTATGGTTTAGATCAAAGGTGAGAACAGTAGGTTGGGAGAAAAACCACATCACAAGAAGTTGATCCTCTCTAAAATTGTGATATTCTTTCTCTATTTTCCTTTATTATATGTGGTAAGAGCAAAAGGTAAGGTAAACCAAGCTTCAATCTTCCACACTGCAGCAGAGAACATTAACCATAAAATTCTTGGTGGTTATCATATGACACCCCTCTCCTTTCTCCTCCCTCCAACTGTCTACTGAATTTGGTTTATTAGTAGCCTTATAGGCTATATTTTTATTAGCTTATATTTATTAGGATTAGGTCTTAAATGATAAATCTACTCTATCATTCAAATGGCAATTTTAACATGTCATTTTATTTATTGTAGTTCACTTTTGAGTCCATGTTTCCAACGAACCAAACTGTTACAATTATTTATCATCCACCAAACTGTAATGTTAAATTCAAATCTCCACTTAGTAGACCCATATCAATAAATTTGGCCTGATACAACTCTATGTTGCACTACCATCTCACATAATTAATATCCATTCTCACACATATTCCCAGATTTCTGTTTTCTGTATGTTGGAAGCATTACAAAGTTCTTTTAGAGCATAGCTCACATGTTCATGGGTCATGATTTACATATAACCTTTTTGGGTCTGCTGGGGCTTGAATTAGCTTAGATTTAGAAGCAAAGAGGAGTGGTGGGCAAGTTCACCTTAGGTGAACTTAGAGTATCTTCCTTAGGGAAGGCCATTTCAGTTTCCTCAGGTAAAGCAGGGTTATTTGCCTCAACTAAGGATTGGATGGCTGATTCTACTGGCAAAGAAACCTCAACAGAATTTAGGGGTTCAATGTCTCCACCTTCATCAGGATCTTCCCATATATCCCCGTGCTAATTTTCAGGATCCCATTCCTTTCCAGTCCGTGCCTTCCTTTTAACAGCAGACACCCTCTGAGGTTAGGAATTAAATTTGTGTTGTAATCTGGACTTTCATAGAATGAGAATCTGGGTTTAGTTTGCAGCAACCTCAGTCCTGCAGCTATAGGTGATAAGGGTTTCTTTCAGGGTAGACCTAGAAATTTGCAGATCATTTATACAGTGCTCTAGCAGGGAATTTTAATCCCCGACCTCATCCTTTTCTCTCTCCAATTCACCCAGTGCAATTAGGAGCAATCAGCCAATCTCATAATACTCATTAGTTTGGCAAAAATGTTCTAAGTTATCTATCAAATATGTGGTTACTTAGAACCTTTATCTTGTAAGTATTTCATTAGGAATATCCAGTGGTGATATTTTCTGTATTTCTGTTGTCACATCATACTATGAACTATTACTGCTCTCTTTACTACTGGAAATAGAGTCATTCATCTCTTCAAATCTAATCAAAATCGCAATTTTAGAAACCCCAGAACCAATTTAGAAAACTCATCCTTAAGATTCTGTTTTTCTAGAACTGCTTTAAGTAACAAAATCTGTATTAGGGTTCTCCAGAGAAAAGAAGGAGTGACCACGGTCCCAGGCTTATTCCAGATAATTCTACCTCTTGGAGCAAGGTTGGATTCAGAATCCAAGCTGAGAGTATCAGATTCTCTTTTTTATAGAACGTATTTAAACGAAACAGAAGCTGGATCTGATTTATTAAGCTTGGAGGCTTAGAAGTTTAGTCAACTGAGAATTCAGCATCAACATCATGGTGATCCAAACCCAATCATAACCCAAAGTTTGGAGGAACAAAAATTATCAGTCTGTTAGAGATAGTTGGCAGACAAAGGACTAGATAAGATATATTGCAGAGAGTAAAAGAGAACAAGAATAAGAAAAGACCTCTCAGTTCCCGCGCCAGCTGGGTGTCCTTTCTGCACTGGGGGCCTGCACAATTCTCCTGATTCCTTGTATTGTGTTTCCTCTTTCTTAGTATGATTGGGTTTCTGATCATTGCTCAGTTCACCCCCCTGCCTTTTCCGTGGATTGTTTTATGTAAGTTTTATTTATCTTCTAGAGAAAAACACAAGTTTTAGAAGAGTTAGATCCTTTTTGTGAGAATTTTAAGTACTCTGCACTTAGAAGACCCTTAAAAAATCTCTCAGATTAAACAGTAAAATATCTGCTTAAACTCTTACTTTTCTTGTTGCTACAATCTTTTCTTTCTACCGACTGTACCATAGTTCTTAAATTGTTGGGTAAAAATGCTCTCTGAAACTCTGGTGAAATCTATGACCACTCTGGAAAAATCCATAGTATGCACACACACACACACACACGCACATAGAAACACAGAATTTTGCACATGATTTCAGGGATTTTGCAGACTTCAGGAAACTTAGTAATGAGCCCTAATAACCCAGCTTAGAAATCTCAATCTTTAAAGTATAATTGCATTTCTATAAACACGTCGATAATATATTAATAATTCACTATGGGAGCTTTCTATTTGAAGGAATCCTATGGTAATTCATAGTTTAAAGAAACCTCCCTGAAACACAGAGATATTTAAATTTTTTTCTTCTATAATTCTGAGTTTTAAGGTATATACCTTTAATACCAATACTATAGAATTCTAAGCATGTGTCAGATTTAAATTGCTTACATTTTCTTGGTTATAAAACTTCCACACCATATGTCTAATCCAGAGAATGTAGCTATATCCATCTTTCATATGAGAAAAAAATTCCACTTATAAGGGAGGGTTTTTAAATTTAATATTAAATAATTAAAATCCATCCTCACATAGACATCTCAAATTAAGATTGTTTACATGCTCTTTAATTAAGCGCAATTAAGAAGCTCTCTCAAAACATTTAGGCCTGGAGGGAGCCTTGGTTGCATGGTTAGAATGACTCTTAACACATAGGAAGTTGCCATGGTACTTGTGGAGGAGTTTCCCTTTGGAAGACACAGCAGGTACACTTGTTTCTGCCACATGAGGAAACAGATGCTGAGAGTTCTCATTAGAAAAGGATGGATGAAAAGTTCTGTCTGCCCGTCCTGGACAGTAAGAAGGCTCCTCTGTCCTGCTCTTGTCCTTCCAAATCTTTTCTCATCCCAGCAGCAGTCATCAGGACAGCTAAGGCAGACCATGTTGTTCCTTTGCTCAAAACCCCTCAATGCCCCCCCCAATGCCCTGAGATGCCTTCCGTGGCTGGTGAGGCCCTGGGACTGTGTGAGCTCATGCTCCTCCCCACTACCTGCCTTCTTCTTTGTTGTCCTTTCCTCATCTCCATCTGGGTTCGCTCTGGCTCTCTTGGCTCTGACACACACCTGCCTTCTCTTCCTGGAATGCTCCTTGGATATATGCCTGGATTGTTCCTTCATCTCTGTTCAGTATATGCTCACTGCCCCCCTTTCAGGGGGTCCTTCCCTTATTACCTTCCTCATTCATTTTTGCCCCTTTTCCTCCTTGACCCTGATGGTTGGACTCTACTTCCTTAATTTATTTTTGCCATGACACTGATTACCAGCTGACATATTTCATATTTTATTCAGTCAGTTTATTCTTTTTCTGCTAAGATATAAATTCTTAAAAAGCAAATGTTGTGACTTTTTTCTTTGCTTTGTCTTCAGAACCTATAAAATGATACAAATAGGTACTCTGTAAACATTTGCTGAGTGAATGATTTCTTGAATGAATGAATAAATAAATAAATGAATGAACAAATGAATGAAATTAATGTGATTTTTCTGATTAAAAAATCATAATAATGGTTCTGTTGAATTTTTATGTTTTTATTTTTTTTTAAAAGATTTTCTTTATCCATCAGAGAGAGGGAGAGAGAGAGAGAAAGACATGAGAAGGGAGAAGGTCAGAGGAAGAAGCAGACTCCCCATGGAGCTGGGAGCCCGATGCAGGTCTCAATCCCGGGACTCCAGGATCATGACCTGAGCTGAAGGCAGTTGCTTAACCAACTGAGCCACCCAGGTGCCTGAATTTTTATTTTTTAAGTGATTTTTTTTTTAATTTTGGGGGGCTTGAGCTTGTCTATACCTGTTAACAACAAGGCAAACCCACTTTTCCCATGTATACTGGCCAATTTAACATGTGTACTGGTTTTATTTAGTTATGGAAGCAACTCCTCGAGCTAAAGTAGGAACTTCATGAAATTAGGTGACAGTAGTTGCTATAAACTGCCAAATAAGATGGTTCGATATCACCCCTATTCAAAACAGTGTGAATAAAGTTCGTGGGGAAGACAATCCATCTGAAGAAGTGATTAGGAATCTTAAGACCTAATGTAGAGTTTGAGAAGGAACTTGGAAAAGAAAATAGGTTTTTGGGTCAGTCTTACCATTTTTTGGATCTGATCAGTAATCATTAAAAGCTCAAACTGAGGGGCACCTGGATGACTCAGTCAGTTAAGAATCCAACTTTTGACTTCTGCCCAGGTCATCGTTTCAGGATCCTGAGATCAAGCCCCATGTCAGGCTCTGAACTGAGCATGGAACCTCCCTGAGATACTCTCTCTCTCTCTCTCCCCCTCTGCCCCTTCCCTCTTTGCACATACACACACTCTCTCTTTCTTAAAAAAAAAAAAAAAAAAATTAAAACATTTTTTAAAAAGCTCAGACTGAAAGTGGATGAGCTAGATAGAAAGTAAAAGTAACTAAAAATTCCAGGTTTAGAAGAATTCTCAAGGGACTTAAATAAGGAAGAGCTGCAATATATTCTGATTTCTGGGCGACGAACTCTTCAATAGAAGAGAGGCTCTAGCTTTTTTGCTAGGAACGTTTTGTGTTGGAACAGTATAAGAGGCAAAAGATAGACAAGGTTTCAGAAACAGACCTTTATGCTATAAAAATTACTCTTGGCTAATCCTTTTCCTTAACTACAATATGCTGTGAGTGATGGGAGAAACCCCAAAGGGATCAGAGCTCTAACTTTGAACCACACCATGATGCATAGAAAACATATACATCTTTTTCTTAGAGTCCAAAATACCAGGCAGCTAGAATCGGATTGTATTTGTAGGGATTCTTTGGGTTATAATGATTCTGTTTTTATAACCAGGAACTTAGAACATGAGGTCTGGCAAGAATATTGGAAGTTACAGCTGTGTGTTGTTAACAGCTAGGAAACATAAACCACTCCTCCAGCAGGAGCTGTCAATAGGCTGTCTTTCTTCCCCAGTGGGTCTGCCAGATTGGGTCATTCTGCAGTTTTGTTAAGGGACTGTGTTAAGTCCAAGTCAAATGCATGTCTCAAGAGTGGCCACTGCTGCAGCTAATTTAGGTAAAAGGAGGCAAGGAATTTAGTAGTTACCACTTTGGTAATTCAGGCAATCTCAGGGTGGTCAAATGACCTTGTGCAATTTAATGTGAGAAGTGGGGAGAAGAGGAATTTGCTTAGTTTGAATTGGGCTGTCGCGATGGATTTAATTTCTCCCTTCAGTTGTACAGCCCATGGATTTGTGCGGCGACCTCTCAGTCATAATCTGTTGGTGATTATTCATATAAATGAGTTTATAGATCCGACCGGGACAAACTTTATATTTGTTTTCTATGAGCAAATATTATCAAAATTACTGGCACATAAAAGAATCTGTACCCGTGGTTAAACTGTTGAGATGTAAAATTCTCTTTCCGTTTTGTAAAATACAAATGACAGATTATTAGGTCACTTAAATAAAGTGAATGTTCTGATGTGTCAACACATGTCACCAGTCAGAATATTTAACAATAATTACAGGATGTTCCGAATTTTAAATGACTAGGAAAGAGAAAGAATTCTTTTACTAATGAAAAGTGGTTTTTGTTTTTGTTTTTTTAATATTCAGGTTATTTGAATCTATTTTCTGAAGTAGTAGTAGACTTCATCTGAATATTTCATTTTTGTGTTTCTATATTTCTGCAAATTTTTACCAGACTAGCTGTCTTATTGGCCTTGCAGGTGAGCATTACCTGTCTTAAATAAATCAACCGCTGCTGGTGTTCTGTTCAGAACTGATAGTTGCCCGTAGGAGAAGTAGCTTAGATAGAAGACAAACATTTGCAGTTGAAAACATCTGTCCTCAAAACTTTAGTTTTGAGGCTTGTATTGGGAGCCACTTCCTTCTTTTTCTTGCATTTTAGTACATATTGTAGCTCTTCTGATTGTGTCCCAGCTTCACATTTTCTGAAGGGTGCTGGCCTATCTTTTTGAGGAGACTCCTCCTGCACATCTCAAAGAAAGAATTTCGAGAATGCTTTGTAGCCTGTATTTTCTCCCATAGCCTCCAAACCTGTGCAAATATGTTTGGGCATTTTCTGCCTAATATGAAAATAGCCCAACAGAAATTTTAGCTTTTTCTAAAACTCAGTAAGTACGAAGAAAACAGTGAGCAAAGAATTCTGAAAGAAGTAGACAGATTTTCTTATGGGAGATACATCATGACATGCAAGCTTCGGTGTCATTTACTTATTATGAATATGTAAGCAAAGAATAGAGATGTCATATTTACCATTCTTTTTTTTTAACAACTTTTTTTTTTTTAGATTTTATTTATTTATTTGACAGAGATTACAAGTAGACAGAGAGGCAGACAGAGAGAGAGGAAGGGAAGTAGGCTCCCTGTTGAGCAGAGAGCTGGATGTGGGGCTCAATCCCAGGACCCTGGGATCATGACCTGAGCCAAAGGCAGAGGCTTTAACCCACTGAGCTACCCAGGCGCCCCGCATATTTACCATTCTTAAAAGTTTTATGACTTTACTCAGAATTTACTATATATCTAAACCTTATATTATTGCACATATACATTTGAAGCTCTGAAAATTACAGGTTAATAAACTTCTTTATTACAAAAAAAAAAACACACCATTTTTAGAACTCTGGTAGTAAATCCATAAATTCTCAACATTTCTAGGTGGCCCAGGTAAAGTTCAGAGCATGAGGACAACCTACGTGCCATTATACGAGGAGTATTTTGAAGAACAGAGGTTCATCATGATGATTCTGTAGGGGTAAAGGGTAAGTGCCCGGCTTCAGGAACGGTCTTTCCTAAAGGAATCATCAGGTTGTGTTTTGGTAGGATGGTTGGTGTTATAAGTAAACAGTTTATAGATTACCTTAAATTATTCCAAAGAAAGATCCAAGAGTCAAACTGTAGGAATCAAACACTATGTAACAATCTCCACATATTTGGGAACTAACTTTGTTGGCATTTTTTCTAACATCTCTCCTTTGTAAAATAAAGCAAAAACTCAGAAGACAAACTGTTAAAAAGACGTTTTCTCCAATACTGAGTATAAACTTTGTCCAGGACCCATAGTAGCTGCAGTTCCAGCTGACTGACCCCAGTAGCCTGTGTGGCCGAAACAAAGGCTGGAAATGATCTTCTGATCATCATTAGGAGTTTCGTTATCAAACACAGTGTGTCCTAACACCGTGCAGTGATTCAACCATTGTACAGTGGTAAAAAGTCCCTCATACAATGATGTTAAGAATAACTCCCTCACATTCCCTGAGATGTATACTTTCTTCAACACACTTCAAACAAACATTTGTTACCATGTGTTGGATTGCGAAAGGAACGGAAGGACAGCAGGATATGACCACAGGAATTCAGGAGACGCCATCCCCAAATATGCCACTTTGGCATCCTCGTGATTTTGAGCTGTAGGCACTCAAAAAACAGTAAGTGCAGGGACATGCTTTCTCTGAACTCTCCTTATCTACCTAAAGACACATCCTCCAAAAAGAACTCAACTGTCTCCTCCCCAGGAGTTTCATCAAACAGGGAAGATTGACTCTTGTCAAGGCAACTGTGGGGTTGGGGGGGTCGTGGAATAGAAGCCACACCACACCAAGACACATTCTGTCACCAACTCTTACAACTCCCATCCATTCTTTGAAAGGCCCATCCATTTTTCCTAAAACTCACATACCCCAAAGAGACCTCCATTTCCCTATTAAGGCCTCTTTCCCTTTTCCTAGTATTGTATTTAAGCCTGAATTTTAAAGTCACCTCATTAGGTTACTCATTTTTCCCCGAGTATCTCTCATGTGTCTATGAGGTACACATGTTTATTTCTAATTTTCTTTTGTTAATCTGGGTTTTATTACAAGGGTCTTAGCCAAGAACTGAGAAGAGTAGAGGGAAAATTATTTTTCCTCCTCTATGGAACAGAGATCAAAGACATGGGAAAACATGCAATTATTACACAATATGGTGTAGCCAGAGTTATAATAAAAGGAAACTTATCAGAGGCATCCGGTCCCAACAGTCTTTGATAGGAAAGGATTGGACTAGGGAAGTCTTAAGAAAGGTGCTTTTGAGGGGTGTCTTGGTGGCTCAGTTAGTTAAGGATCCAACGCTTGATTTCAGCTCAGGTCATGATCTCAGGATCATGCTTAAGAGTCTCTCTCTCCTTTTCCCTCTGCCTTTATCCCACTCTCTCCCTCTTAAAAAAGAAAAAGAAAAAAAAAGGAAAAAGAAAAAAAAGGTGCTTCTGAAAGTATTTTAAGAGGATGGGATTCATTTGCCAGATGATTCAAATAAGAGGAGATTAATGTCCTGGGTGTGTATTAGGGAAACTAAAAATCATTTTGATGTGATTTATTGTGAATGGGAAAATGTAATCAAAATTTAAAAGAAATAATCCCCAAAGAGGACAAATTTGATTACAAGAAACATGAATAATTTGAAGACAAATGTAATGAAAATTTTTTGTTGCTATGCAATAGTGTAGGAAAATGAAACTCATTGGGATCTTTATATTATTAAAGTGGAAATTGAAATGACTTATTACCAGAGCAAGTGTGGTTCATCTTCTGAAAGTAAGGAGCAGATGAAGCGGTAATTTGAAAGAAGCATCCATCCTAAAGTAGAAGGGGACAAAGCAGGGGCAAAAGATCATCTGTCTCTAATTGGGGAGTGGTTTGTCTTGTCTCAGTGTCCAAAATGAGAAGAAATATGTACCCTATGTTAAATGGAAGTTAACCTGAGACATCCACAGAAATTGACACGCTTTTTTAATTTTCATGGATAAATGGTCTTTGTTTCTTACTACCTAACTGGTATTGGTAACACCAGAGCTTATTACTACTTCTCAGGTTATTTTTTAGAAATACTGAATTTTTAAAAAAATTTGCATTTTAACCATATTTAAAAGGCATCACATATGTAATTGTTTCTTGCTGCAATGAAAAGAACTGGCAGCTGGCTCCTTCAAGCCAAGATTCAGCTGCCTTTTCTTCTCAGTAAGTGTAGAACCAAAGATAGGGATTACTTTTATAAATATGTAATTATAAATTTTTTTCAGATTCTGATTAATAATTCATCTGCCATTCCTATAGCATTATGTTATGAATGTTAAACAACTGGATGAGTCAAAATTTGATATTTAAGGAGATTAAGGGGAATATCATGCATGTATTTTAGTTTCCATAGCTGCCTTGTAGAATATTAGTAGAGTATAATTTAAAATAAATTTGTTTCTCTTACTGAAGCCACATATCTGTATGTTTTACTCAAGAAAGGTCATTATTACCAGTGGCTTTTAATACTCATGTGGATTACCTTATATGGTTCTGATCCAAAACAGTGATGCTGCTTTCTACCAGAAAGCAGAACTAAGTTAGAAGGTGTTCTTTCTTCACCCTGCCCAACTTTTTCTTAAACACAGAATTTGAAGTCTACTAAAAAAAAAAAAAAAGTCTATAGTGTAACATAGCAGTTAAAAGTTAGAATCTTTTAATTCAAGTCCTAGTTTAATCGCATAAAAGTTGGACCAATTTGGGTAAAAAATGACTTAATAGCTCCATATCTTACCTGTAAATAAGAATAATAAAAGTCTTTCCTTACAGGGTTGTTATAAAAATGAAAAGACAATGTCTATGGTGTTCTAAGTACAGTATCTAGCACATGATAGAACTAAACCTATGGCACATTCGCTATTTTTGTTATTATTGAGGCAGGGGTGCAATGGAGGATAAGTGTGTATGTGTACACATGTGCAAACGCGCACGACGGTGACTAAGTGGTAGCAGAATTGGCTACCTAATTAGTGGGGCCCAGGCCAAAGAAAAATATGGATTTTTCTCATTTAAATATTACTAAGAACTCTAAAATAGCAATGAAAGAGCCTTATACCAAACAGGGGACCCTCTCCAGCCTGTGGCCTGTGTGACTGCACAGGTGGCCTTTGTGACTGCACATCCATGAAGCTGGTCCAAGGAGGAACAACAGCAAGCATGAGGACCTATTTTTTTTTTTTTAAGGATTTTATTTATTTATTTGGCAGACAGAGAGAGAGAGAAAGAACACTAGTAGGCGGAGCAGAGGGAGAGAGATTAGCAGACTCCTCAAGCAGGGAGCCCGATGTGGGGCTCCATCCCAGGACCCTGGGATCATGACCTGAGCTGAAGGTAGATGGTTAACCCACTGAGCCACCTAGGTGCCCCATGAGGACCTATTCTGAATAAAAAGCCAGAATGATACAATTACTTGAGTGCTGTTATAAAAATTAAGAATACCTGAAAGTTGCCTTTGTTGTGTTTCTGAATCAATTATTACCTTAAGTGATTATTGGGGGAAGGCTAAAATAAACATGGAGGACCCCAGTACGTAGAAATCATAGAGTGAACACGGTGATCATTTCATGTAAATACGGACTTTTAGAATGCATTTGTCTATATATTAAGGCCCCAATTTTTAGCCAGAACCTCCTTTTTTTTTTTTTAAACCTTCCTATGACTTTCCCCTGTTGCAAGAAAGAAAAGAATCAAGACTTTTTACCAGGGCTTACAAGGGTATAGGAGTTAGGATAGAGCCAGCTGCTGTAGTAAAACAAACCCTCGCACAGCTAACACAGTTAAAGTTTTCAGGTCATCATCAACGACTATTTATTTATTTATTTATTTAAATTTTTTCGATTTATTTATTTTCAGAAAAACAGTATTCATTATTTTTTCACTACACCCAGTGCTCCATGCAATCTGTGCCCTCTATAATACCCACCACCTGGTACCCCAACCTCCCACCCCCTATTTATTTATTTTTAAGAGAGAGATAACTAGAAAGCACAGCAGGGGTAGGGGTAGGGTAGACAGAGAGAGAAAGCGAGAGAGAGCGAGAGAGACTCTACACACCGTGCAGAGCCCGACATTGGGCTCCATCTCATAACCCTGAGATCATGACCTGAGCTGAAATCAAAGGCCAGATGCTTAACCATCTGAAACATGTAGGCGCCCTAATCATAAGCTTTTTAAAGAGAGTGCCACTAAAAAATTGTCATCTATCTGTTTCTTACTAAATTTACCAATCCACAGTTAGAGAAACAAAGGGACCTCTTCTGAAAGTATAATTGGTATGTCTCAGCCTGTCAAAGGTTTGGTTATTTGTTTATTTTAGTAATTTTGGCCTCTGCTTTGCCCAGACCATTTCTTAGCTTTGTGTATCAGTAGAGTAGAGAATGAGACTTATTTGCTTATCTAATTTCAAATATGATTTGATCTAGAAGTGTATGGTATTATAGCAGGACAGTTCATAGCAGTCCTGAATGGTAAAACTTTATACCACGTTGTCCAGAAAAAGAGTAAGAACTTCTTCAGTGGTTTTCTAGGAGGATCAGGAAAGTTGCTTTCTCCACAACATCTCCTTATATTTATTGAGCCATATAGATCATGTCTCCATTTTGAATTAGTCACTGTGGCCAACGATGTGTGGTGTGGCTCAGAGAACCAGGATTTTCCGGTCTCCACCCCAGGAAGCACCCCATGAAAAATTTGGGCTACTTGGAGGTGACTTAGATACCCAACAAGCTGACAGGCCAGTGGGAGTAAAAAAGTCAACATACTTCTGGTATTTGCAGGAGCAACTGGCAGATGTGGAACAGGTCAGTGATGCGGAAATCAAGGAATGAGTCAAGGAATTTAAAGGCAAGCACACTGGAAGATTTCTTATGGAACGAAGTGGAAAAGGAAATACCAGTTATGGCCCAAGTGCATTTGCGAGAATGACAGTGAACCAGCGTCTGAAGTTTCATGAAATAAAAGGGAGTGATGCTCGGCCCCCTACTTATCTGAGTCTGTGGGTTCCTGTGAGAAGGAAGTATATGTGGGTGGTGGGTTGGATGGAAAGGGTGTTTTTTTTTTTTTTTTTGTAATTTTACTTATTTATTTGACACCCAGAGATCACAAGCAGGCAGAGAAGCAGGCAGAGGGAGAGAAGGGGGAGGAAGCAGGCTCCCTGCCGAGTAGAGAGCCCGATGCGGGGCTCGATCCCAGGACCCTGAGATCATGACCTGAGCGGAAGGCAGAGGCTTAACCCACTGAGCCACCCAGGCGCCCCTGGAAAGGGTTTTTAAGGAGACTGAAGAACAAGGACATCTACCCCACCTCCAAAGACAGTCATGTGGAGAATGTGGAAGGGAACACCACCACCACTTAGACGCAGTGTCCTTAAGGTAGAGCCAAGTTTCTGTCCAACAAGTAAGGAGACATCAAGAGAAACATAGGAATAGAGGGATTTGAGAGTTTCAGAGGCCTCTGTAGTTGCCTATCCTGTCTTTACTCACGGTCTGCTCTAGTCTATTAATTCTCTCACTACTTATGAGCCCAATGCATACTTGTCCCCCAGCACACACACACACACACACACACACACACACACACACACACACACACACTCACGTCATGCTTCTGTGCATGTTTGTCTGAAACGTGCATGGCTCAGGCACCTGCTCAGCCATGCTACATGATGGAGCGTCACTCCACGTTGGATCCAGTACTGCGCCCAAACCAAGGCTTTCTGAGGGTGTAGTTTCCCTTGGTTAGTGTGTAGAGCAGTGGAGTCTCAGCCTCTGGGTTTGGATTCTCCCAACCCCACGTGTGCTGTATCTGTCCCTTAGCATCTAGTCCTCTACCACCTGCCCTCCCTATATACTCTGAGCTGAAGGAAGTGAAAGTGGAAACAGTTCTCACCCCTTCATCGGGCCATTCTTTTCCTCCCCAGGTTCTACCTCCCTTTCCTTCAAAACCTAGACAGCCGCTCTCTCCAAAGTAGTTTTTCTCCCGCTGAGGTGGACGACCATACGACAGCTTTCTTCTTTCCTCTTTTAGGTGCTAATCTCTTGGCTTACCCATGATACAGGGCTTAAGGAGAAGGAAAATCTGTATTAAAAAGAGACAAAATGTACCTAGCCTCACCGTCACATACGTTTCTAGAAGGCACATCCGCGTATGATGCTTGTTTTCATTGAACTTGATCTGGAAGTAGCTGTGTAAGATAACATAATTAGCTGTATTTCTATACCTAACATATATTAAAATGGTTTTCATCCAAGTGGGTCAGTTCTCCTTGCCCTTCTTCCTTGTATTTTGCATTAGTCAGGTTTTATAGCACGTATTTATTACTTCCCTTTCTCTCTTTAATTGCCCTATTATTATGTAGAAATAGGTATTTTACTGCGATCCTGGTTCTCTGACTTTTTATCTGCATAAATAAGCCAAATAACTTATGTCTAAGAATATCAGAAGAGGGGCACCTGGGTGGCTCAGTGGGTTGAGCCGCTGCCTTCGGCTCAGGTCATGATCTCGGAGTCCTGGGATCGAGTCCCGCATCGGGCTCCCTGCTCGGCAGGGAGCCTGCTTCCTCCTCTCTCTCTGCCTGCCTCTCTGCCTACTTGTGATTTCTCTCTGTCAAATAAATAAATAAAATCTTAAAAAAAAAAAAAGAATATCAGAAGAAACCAAACAGGCTTGGGAATCCAGTGACATTCTAATTCTTTGATACCAACTTTCTGGTTAATTTTGCGCCAATCCAGACGTGCTTACTCTGTGTCCCCTGCCGTGTGCCAGCTCTCTCAGGAGCTCCCTCCCGGAGCTCTTGTTTCCCTTACTGGTAAATGGAAAAGGTTATTCAAGATAATCTCGAGGGTCCATTTCAGCTCTTTAGCCTAGGAGCTGGATAATGTTTACCTTACATTTTTTTTTTCTCTAAATGTTTATAAGCCGTGAGTTCATAAAATTAATTTATTGCTGATATAAAGGCCATAGACTTCATTACATATAAATATGTAAACGAGCCTGTTTTTTTTTTCTTTTTTTTTCCCCTTTTTTTTCCTTTTCCCTCCTTAATTTTGTTCCCCTTCTTCTGTGGAAAACTTAGACGCATCAAGCATTCAATGAATATTTGTTAATTACAGTCCATTGATCTGCTTCTCTGTGTTTCTCCGAGATGAGGAAAAAAGGTGAAACTAAGTTTTTCCTGTTGGTTGCCTGCTGAAAGGTTGTGCTGAGGGAAGCCAGGGGCAGCTGCCCTTTCTGAGCAAGGCTGGAAGCCTTCAAATGCTGCTCTCTGTGAGCTGCACACTGGGGACCGTCTACCTCCACTTCTTAGAAGATTCATTTACCTGCAAGACTAGAAAATGCCAATATTCTGAAGGTTAATAGGCTGACGTGACTTATGAAAACTGTCCTCGGACCTTACAAAGTCGGTGGTAAAGAAGGAACACTGAACAGAATGTACTGTACGGTGGGGGTCCCTAAACGGGCTCTCAGACCAGGCAGTACCCGGAGAAAAGAAAGACTGACAAGGCTGGCTGGGATTTGCCACAAGACATTCATGACTCACTCCTGGTGATTTGATAGCATCTAGTGGTTTGCCGTGGGGTTTTCTTTAATGATATGTAAATGACGGCAACACTCGGATTCCCTCCAGGGTCCTGGGAGTCCTCCACATTAAGGACTCCCATTCTGGTGGAGGGTAACGCGGTAGAGAAATGACAAGGCAGGTGGCTCCCTTCCCCTAAGGGATGTCCCAGTCTTCCAGTAACGAGACTCATCATTAGGGAAAACCCCCGGAGTCAGGATTCTCTGCGAGTGGGTGGGATTCCTGAGAGTGCTAGAGCAGCTTTCTGGGCTCCAGGCTGAATTCCGCGGGCTGCTCTTGACAGAAGCTGAGCCACCTTGATGGTGATTATCTGATGACAGTTTCACAGGCTGTCAGTGTCCGTTGTGCCTGAGTGGCCCCGCTGAAGGGTAATGGGGTTTAATTGCTCTTTAGGGGGAGGAGGTGGGGATGCTTGGGGGTGAAGTGTGGGAGAGTGTTTTATGAAGAGGTGTTAGATAGACACGGAGGGATCAAAATCTATATTCATCGGCACAGTGGGATGGTGCTGCTTAAAATAACAGCCTGAAGTTCGAAAAGCGTTTTAAAGCTAAATTTGAAAGAAATGCAATGGGTTCTTTCTCTTTCCTTCCTTCCCTCTTTCCTTCCTTTCCTTTCCCTTCTTCTCTTCTCTTCACATCTGGTGGTGTTTGTTGAGGATTTCTCCCTAGTAAGAGCTGGGAAGGATGCCTGCCTTGGCCCTGCCCCATGATTCAGCCAAGAAAGGGAGGCTGAGGGATCCTGCAACTACTTCTTTGTGCCCCCGGACCTCACCACCTTTGGCATTCCGATCTGTTTTTGCATACAAATGGAATGAGTGTGACAGTCTCCTGTGTGTCCCTAGTGAATTCCTGTCTCTATCAGGAGAAAAAAAAATCATGCCCACCAAAGCACAAAATGAATTTAGCGTGTGACATTGTCAGCAGTGTCTATGCAGTCTTGCCTTGGAGGAGGCCAGAAGGAGCTGAGGGGTGCTTTGCGGCAATCCTCTTCTGTCAGATCACTTTCACTGGCGTATGTCTCTCCTCACTACCAGAACTACGACATCAGTCTTCACGGTGGGTAAACAGAGGCAAAGGAATTTTTCCTAAACCGTGTGCATTGCTCTGGAATGGGACAAGGCCACATTCGTTTTTTTTCTCTTTGTTCTCCTTCTCTGCTTCTCTGACTGGTGATGCAGGCTCTGGCAGGTCCAATCTGTTTATTCATTTTTCTTTCTTAACTGTGTATTTGAAACCTTAACTAGCGTTATGGGAAATGAGCCACACTTTCTGAGCACCAGTCCCTTTAGGACAAAGCTCTAGTCTCAGCTACTGAGGGATGTGACGTCTAGATGGAAATCTGGCTGCTTCTTTCCAATATCTAAGGTGGTTCCTATGCATGTAACATTGGAAATTGCCTAAATGGCAAACCCAAATCACTACTTGGTTAAAAAATTCAGAATTAGCTATTTAACAATTATGAGAAATGCAGTTACTGCTTGTTTCGTGTCTGTGAACAATTGCACATGTTCCTTTCTAAGGAAAGCTAAACCCACAAAATATATATTGAGCTACAAATGAAGTTTGTTGTTTATCTCATTGTCTATTTTATACACATTCTCAGAATCTCCATTTAAACTTCAATGAATATCAGCAAGTCTTTTGCCCTAGTGTTAATATAATAATTTTGTCATTTGTCAGAAGCCTTCATAATTTAAACTTAAAAAAAGTCTGTCTGGGAAGCAATGATAATGATATGAATAATTAAGCTGCTGCTTTAAGACATAAAATGCTACACGAAGCAACTGCGAGGCATTCCCCCATCACTTCACGCCTGTACACTTGCCAGATGACGTGGAGATGAAGTTAGGATATGCCGTTCTGGGATAGAGTGAGCATATTGTCTAGAGGTTGCATTCTGAATACTCTATAAACATTTCTTTAAAATTTAGAGTTCAGTTTTATGAGGAAAGAGAAATCATACCTGAGGTATAATTTTAGACTTACCCGACTACGCGGCTCACGCTCTGCCTCATGAGGTTGCAGTTGTGTTCCTCATCATCATCCTTTTCAGGTCGGGGGCAAGAGGATTGGGAATCAATGCATTTGGAGTTGGAGTGAACTTCCTCCCATAAATCCATTTTCAAAGGAGTTGCTGAAGGAGATCAAAGCCATGTATGCTGCATCTTTTGTTGCAAGTCCATTTCTTGTTGCAAGTCCATTTTAAAACTTCCCGGTTGGCGAAGATTCAGATTTCTTTAAAGCCGGATACCAAGAGCCTTTGACTGATTGGATTCTAGCCGCCCGTTAAGATCATGGGGTTCCTATAAGAAACACGTATGTGTGTGTGTATGTCTGTATATACATATACAACCTTACAATTGTAATAAATACCCTCTATCCTATAATTCTAGTTTGTATGTAAAGCTTCTTTTTATTTTATAACTTTGATATCTTGAAATTGAATATATGCTACATGTATGTCACTTATGAAGCACAATAAAACAAATGTCTATGATCTCCTTCTAGGAACTATAATTTCTCCCTATCATGTATAATCCAACCCATTCTTCCATTTCCAGGTCAAACGTCACTTCCCCAGCAAGCCATTTCCTTACTTCCCAGTGTAAACTAGTTCCTTTGCTATTTTTGATAACAGCACCTCCCTGCCCCCTATACCACTTGCAACATTTTGTAATGATGGATGTTTAGTATTTGTCCCCTCTTCTCTACTGTAAGCTCCCTGGTATTATAATCCGTGTCTGTTTCATATATTACTCTTTTGTTCACCTATTATTGTGGCTTGCATATAGATTTTCTGTGGAAATTTATTGATAATGAGTTAATCGAGAATAAATAAACAAAGCTCTGAAACTTAATAACTGTACAAAGTCAGTTATTAGCAAAAGCTTGGACACAGTGATTAAATTACGGATGCCTAAAACCACTCCACTTTTTGATGGGGAATCCCTGGTTTAATAGTAACTTTTAATCACAAAATATGAGTATGAGTGAGGAGCAGTCTGAAGATGTATTCAGTGCAAGAAAAACATATTGAGCTTCCTCTATGTGTGTAGTGAGGATATATGTATGTGTGTGTTTATGAGTGTGTATGAACATATATGTATGCATGTATATGTACGTATGTGCGACATGTGTGGGGGGAGAGAAAAAAATAAAGAGAGAAACAATACATTCCATGTGAAATGTTTGTGAAGAGAAAAAAAGGAATTATTAAAATCTAATAAAAGAACAGGAAAGAAGGAACCATTAGAGAAGTGGGAGGAAAAACAGAAATATGTACCAGAAGCCATGGGTGGAGAGCGTTTCATAGGTGAAATGAGATTGGCGTTTTCTTCTAAATCTAGGTATTGAAATAATTAACAAGTAAAACAAAGAACAAAGAAAGAAAATAACAGTGGCATGACCGCTGAACCAAATGGGGTCCAAATGGACTTCCTACCAGGGTTCTAAAAGTTAGCTAATTTATTGATCTGATCACAGTCAATTCTATATCTGGATAGGCTGATGTGAGTATCTGAATGTCTAAGTCTTAGCTAAGGAGAAGCAGAGAACACAAGTTCTCAGCAGGCCGATTCAGCTCCGGGAAGAAGCAGCTGGAGATGAGCTCAACAGGCCTAGTTTTCCCTCCCAGATTTCTAAGTCTGGTAAATCACATCACCTCAGCAGTATCACACTGAAGCCCAGAGTCATGTTAACTGAGCCCTTTTCATAGGAAGGAGATGTCAGGAGTTGAAACGAGAAGCGATCACTTTTCTAAGGACAACAACCAGGTTATCAGATTTGGAGGGTATAACCGGTAAATACCGAGAATGTTTAAGCATAATGGCAATGGCTGGGACAAAGGTCAGATTAAACACATTAAGAAACCACTAGTTCCCATCCAAGAAAAGGACAAAATATAGTCTTTTGTTTTATTTTATTTATTTATTTTTAAAGATTTTAAATGTCTTTTATGATAGAAGAATATATTGGTAGCCAAGGATTTTTTTCGCAGAGACAAGGAGAAGCTTTTCATCTCTGAACTTAGAGCGGGAACTTATTTTGGGGAATGAAAGATGGAAGATGCTAGAGCTGAAAAAGAAAGGGCTCAAAGAGACAGGGAGGTGGTAAGGTCATGGGCACTTCCTCATCAATTGTTCATTCTGTCTAAAGCAAATTCAGGATTTCACAAAAGCAGAACTTTTCACTGGCCCATTGGCTTCTGGCAAATTCCACCTGTTCTCTCCTATATGGTCTGAATATCCTGCCAGGGAGAGAGCTTTTAAAAAATAGCAACACGTTGAGCTTTAATTAGTTCACATTTTTTTTTTTTTCCCATGGATATATCTTCCTTAAGAAAATTGCTAATTTTTACAAAGGAACCTATGTAAAATAAACCATATGTGTATTTTTACATTAATTAAGAAATTTCTTTATTCTAAAATACTACTAGGGTGAATGATCTACATTTTCCTTTGTCGATACAGCATACTATCAATCTGTAAACAACAGGGCAAATGTTACACATTGATCCTTTAATGATGGAATTGTATGAACTGTCTGTGCTTTCACTTTTAATTCTAGTCTAATGACTTTCGTCTGATACAACGTTGCCAGAACCTAATAAATCTAGTTGGCACATGGAGGAAGTCATTTAACATTGTTGGCCTCAGTCACAGTCGTTTAAGTTCTTTGAATCAAAGTTTCAACTAGATAAGTTGCTGTAGTTGCTTCTTATTAAAAAAGAAAAAAAATTGTTTCCTTCATCCCTCATTGGTTAGGCCTGAGCTGTATCCTCCGAAATCTACATTTCCTACATCAAGACTGACTATTCAGAGTCTCACTTTAAGCACACAAATGAACTGAAAAGAAATGCTATGAATGGACATGGATTTGTAGGCAGAACCAAGTACAGTCTTTTCCAAACAGACCAAGAGCCCTTTAAGTAAATAGGCCCCTGGGTTTCCTCTGATTGCTATGGGAAACACACACAGGTAGGGCTGTCTCTATTGTTGTTAAATTCTATTCTTGCTAACAAAAGCCATGTCTATTAGTTTCTTGAATAAGCTCTGGTATTTCACAAAGAAATGCATCCTTTGTCTTGGGTCATAAAAGATTTTTTGGGTATATAATGAAAGATACATTTACCAAGGTGTTTTATTACTCCATGGTTGGAATTAATCTCTCCCTGGTTTATGCTTCTTTGGCATGTTGTAAGTGCTTCTATTATAGCACTTATCACCATCTGCCTCCATTCAGAGTTGTTAATGTATATTTTTAGATTATGAGCTGCTGAAGGGCAAGGACCATGCCTTCCTCATTTTGTATCTCCATTAAGGCCATATGCAGTGACTTGCATTTAGTTGGTGCTAAGTAAATGTTTATTAAATTGACTGAGTAGGTGGCATATACCTAGAAATAGACTGCTGTTCTTTGAAAGAACTGTTTTATTTTAAAATCTTGGTTGCCAGAAAAATATGGAAAAATAAACAGGTTTGAATATCATGGGGGACTTTGGTAGAGCAGACACACTCTCTTGGTCAGTTTTCTTTGGTATCACATTTTAATATGCATTAACATATGTTATTTATGTTTTATTAATCAGGGTTTTCCAGAGAAACAGAACCAATAGGATATACACATAGATAGACAGAAATGTGTTGGGAGGGAATGGGCTCATGTGATCTGGCAGCTGAGAAGTCCCATAATCTGCCATCGGTAAGCTGAAGGCTCAGAAAAATGGGTGGTGTAGTTCTAGTCCAAATCTGAAGGTCTGAGAGCCAGGGGAATCGATGGTAGAAGTCCCAGCCTGAATCCAAAGGCCTGAGAACCAAGTGTTAACATCCAAAGGCAGGAGAAAATTAAAATCCACCTCAAGTAAGACAGCAAACCTGTTCTTCTTCCACATTTTTGTTCCATTTAGGCTCTCAAGGAATTGGATGATAACCACCCACATTGACAAGGTCAATCTTTTGCACTCAAATCTACTGCTTCGAATCCTAATCTCTTCTGGAGACATCCTCACTGGCACACAGAGAAATAGTGTTTTACCAGCTATCAGGGCATCTCTTAGCTGTTTGGGCTGACACATAAAATTAACCATCAGACATGTAGTAACCGAAAGACTTCAGCTTTGGAGTCAGGCAACTCCGCTATCAAATCCTTTTTATTCCCGTAGATAGCCAATCCCATATGATTTACCAAACTTCTTGGAGCCACGATTTCCTAACTGTAAAATGGAAACAATAACATCACTGTCATAGAGTTCTTGTGAGGCTCACATAGGCTATGTAAGGAAATCAGGTAGCACATCTAAATAAACAGAATTACCTTCCATTTCCTTTGATCCTTCTCATCTTTAATCTAAAATATTTTGATGAATTATGATCATTATATGTGGGAGGGCTTTTTTGAACAGTGATTTATTGAACACTGACTATGTCTGTGGCTGAACTAAAGCACTTTAAACACATCTCACAACACTCACAGTCCTATAAGTCAGTTTGGAAGATAATGTCAGTGGACTGCTATCTTACAAGAGAGTTGTATTTTGGGCACTCTAAGAGTGGAGAGGATGATAACCCATCCTATCCTGTGGTCTCAATAAAGCGTTCCTGGAGATGATGATGTCTGAGCCTACTTTAGACACAAGAGTGAAGTGAGTTAGGTGAAGAGAAATGGGAGGAACATGCAAGGCAAAGGCAGAAGCATGAACCAAAGCAGAATCAGCATAAACCATGGTCTGTGTTGTGAATTACTAGAGTGTAAAGGTATAGAGGAGATGGCAAGAGAAGAATATACAGAATTAGGTAAGGGATAGTTCATGGAGATCTTGATTAGATTTGCTAAGGCGCTTTGACACTTTTCTGTAAGCCAGGTATTATTTTTAACTTATTTTAAACAAAGAACATCTCTCTCTCTCTCTTTTTTTTTTCCTTCTGTTTGTTTGTTTTTTCCAACAGAAGCCTACAGAGGAATATCATCTAATAAGAGTAGAGAGCAAGATAACTCACATTTTCTTATGTAGGGTTTACTAATTCCTCCTTCCCCACAGGGACCATTGAAACAATTCCAAGGAAACCTCAGAATTTCAGGAATCTAGTTTGAAAACTATTGCTGCAGAGGGTGAAGTATGGCTGGAGAGTTTTAAGGAGGTTCTAAAATGAAATGGAAATAGGAATGCCAGTGTTTTGGGCAATAAACTTGAGTTTTGAACTCGGCAAAATATCTCTACTTGATAGCAAAGGTCTCATTTCAGTCGTTATGGGTTCTTTTGAGATTGGAACTTTTGAGGTCTTTGTAAATGAAGAGTTTTATTCCATATGCTTTGGTTGGCTGGGGTGTTTTCCTATCTGGCTACCATTTTAGATCTCATTGATAAGTTCTGTGTCAGGTTTTGAAGGTACTGCATAAAGATTGTCCCTACCTTCAGCAATCTCACAATCTAGGAAGGTAACAGGAGATAAATGAGATAATTTAGTAATAAAAAAAAAACTAGATCAATTAATTATAGATCATAGTGATTAATATAATGTCAGTTATTATGCACATAGTGGGGAAATCCTTCTGATAAGAGGCGATAATGGATTAGAACCTGAGACTGAGAGAAAATAGTCAGGGAGATATGGGAAGAAGACTGATACGGGGACATACATGGCAGACAGGGGAAGAGCATGGGCACAAGTACTGCTGAGAAGGGCATGTTTGGAGGACCTCAGCTATAGCAGTACTGTACCTGGGGATCGTGCATCAGATGTGTCAATCAAGACTCAGGCAGGGAGAATTATGAAATAAAGGTCTTATCATAAGAATTAGACCTTACAAACCTGGTGATTCACTGACCTGTACCCCTGGGGATAAAAATATATGTTTATAAAAAATAAAAAATTAAAAAAAAAAAAAGAAAGTGATATATGGGAAAAAAAAAAAAGAATTAGACCTTACACAAGATTAAAACTGCATAGAAGTCTATGGACATTTGTTAATCTTGGTGACTTCCACCTCTGAGTTTGTAGAATAGAAGCTGCTCATTGGCTTGAGGCCTCTGTCACTTAGCATGGTTGGCAATCAGGAAGAGAAACTGGAAATGGAATGGAAAAGAGACAAAAGTGGAACTTTCTGGCATATATGTATTGTGTCATTATCTCTGAACAATGACCTTCACAAGGTAATGGCAGTTGTTTCACTTTTGCCTCCTAAATCTCTTGTAATCTCACTTTTGGTCAGATATAACTTGAAACTCTATAGGAACAGTTCCTAGTGTAACCAAGTTGACTAAAAAAAAAATCTAGCCCACAAAATTAGACTTGCACTGAGACTATGTAAAATGGATAGTCAGGGCCTAGAGATCAAAGTGGGGCAGTCAAGTCTCAAGGCAATGAGGCTATTATGAAGCTGTTGTATTTATCCAAATGAGAGAAGATGAGGACCCACACTGAAGCACTAGTAATAATCAGAAAGACAGAGAAAAATGGGATGACACTCATGTTTCTGGTTTGGAAAATTATGTAGATGTTGATAGGACAGAGTACATTGGGAATTAAATAAGAGGATCTAGTTCATAAAGAAGAGAGTTAAATAGGTTCATTTTGGATAGGTGAGTTTAATATATCTAGACAACACCTATCAGTAAGTAGTAGATGGTTAGAAATACAATTATGCGTCTTGGAAAGGCAATATGGGCAAAAGGTATAGATTTACTTGCTGTCAGCATAGACATGGTAGTTGAAGTTAATGGATTAGCCATGGAGACTACGTACCATGAGAACACCCAAGGCCACACCAACATTTAAGGACAGCACTGAGGAAGGAGGGCCAACAGACAGGAAAGGAATAGGTGGGGACCTGGGAATAGAAGCAAGAGTCGAGTAGGTTGAAAGCCGCGGTGGCAGAATAGTTCCATATGGAGGGAAAATTCATTGTGTTCAACTTGTCACAGAGATCATGTTAAGAAAAGCATTGAGAAATACTTGTTTTTCAGTGAAGTCATGAAAATAGAGCATGATTGGAGAATGAGGGAGTGATGAGAAAATGGAGAAAGTCTATGTAAATCGAATTTTGGCTATGAATTAGAGAGAGGTAAATAATGCTAAGGAAATGTATAGTAAGTAAGTTTGAAGTTGTTTTTTATGAAGCTCTTGTATTTATCCAAATGAGAGAAAAAAATCATATCTTGTCACTATCACTTGTGTTGTTTATTCTATGTAAACTATCTGTGTTAATTGAACCAGGCTACAAGGTATCGGGGAATGTGCTAATTGACTGGATTGAAATATGGGTTGACTGAAGTTTGTTACTGATGACAATTTTCTTCTATACATGGAATAGTTCAAGTGAAAAAGCTACTTTCAGGAAGTAAAATGTGATACTGCAGTTAGTCTACCTCTTTCTGGTACAAAAGGGTAGAATGCCAAAGTGCTTTAAAAACATTTATTTAGTAGAGAGCCTGAGGCTACATTATCATCAAATTTTCAACCTCCTATGGTTGGACATGCTTTTTGATTTTATTCTTTATTACAGGTGATGATTAAAGGGAATTTTATCTGAATATTACAAACATGGAAATGAGCAAGAAACCAAATGTTTTCCCACTTAGGTCTTCTAGGACGTGAGTTATTTACCATTTTATAGCTACAGATTGAAGTCTTCTGTCTATGTTGACAATATTCAAGCCATTGGCAAGTCTATATTTTCTAAAGTCTCAAATTTGAATAGAAGTGTGTAGTGCTTATGGCCTCATAAGCACATGTGCAGAAAAATTTCTCTAATGAAACATGACTTTTATTCCCACTAAGCTTGGCAGTGTTTCGTTGGATCTCTACATGCTGCACATCAAATTAGAGATTTATCATCAATATCGTTATGTACAGCTCCCATGTAAAGGATTATTTATAGCTACCATGAAGCCAAATTCTTCCCTCACAACATTTCATGGAAGTGCAACTCAAATCCTATTACAGCCAATTCCAAGGAGATGGTTCTTTTGTCATGTTGAAAATAGATTCAAATTTTTCCTTGAAACAGATGAACTCTTGGCAGAGGTTGATGCGGAGATTTCAAATGGGTTAGAATCTGACCTGGTATGCCACAAACCGATTTTGGCTCTTGTAATGATATTGGAGGTTAATCAGAAACCTCAAGATGGAGACTATCACACGTTTTAAAAGCCACTTGTAATGAAATAGTTCTTTCTTGATGAACCTACACAGCATTTCTTCACCTTCTTTTCAGATTGTTTAGTAAACGAGCTTGCTCTGTAGGAATGTGCTTTTCTTTACCTGAATCCCAAATATGTTTATATTTGGCCAGATGTTAGTTAATTGAAACTAATTACATTTCCAGAGTAATCCTGGCATCTGGAGTCAGTCAGGCTGTAAAGTAAAGCTGAACTGAAGCATGGTGTTGTCCCTGCCTTTCTCCAGCTGCTGCCGGAAAGGCGAGATTGGTGGTATAAGCACTCTGAAGTCAAATAATCCGATTCAGTGCATTTATTTTATTTTAATTCTGTTGTAAGTAGTAAGTAACATCCTGCGTGGTTATCGTTAAGCAGGGTTACCATGTTTAGGCTAAAGAAAAAGTCCTGCAAACATATGAATGAAAAGCAGCAGAGAAATTACGTACTGCTTTTTATGATGCTGAGTATTTCATTGACACTCTGCTCGCATACACATTCGTGCCTAACAAGTTTTCTCGTGTGGTTGTAGTTCTAAGTCCTTAGCAATGCAGTCTGTATTCTGGAAAGGAGGCTTAGGATTTTCAGTGATAAATTTTGTTTAACAAAGTCTTAGTGATGAGACAGAAAGATTTTTAAACATTCCTCAGTTGTTTTTATTTTTATTTTTAAAGATTTTATTTATTTATTTGACAGAGAGAGATCACAGTAGACAGAGGCAGGCAGAGACAGAGAGGGAAGCAGTCTCCCCGCCGAGCAGAAAGCCCAATGCGGGACTCCATCCCAGGACCCTGAGATCATGACCTGAGCCGAAGGCGGCGGCTTAACCCACTTAGCCACCCAGGCGCCCCCATTCCTCAGTTTTTAAATTGCCCCTGTTTTCCATAGCTTTCAAAAGGCTGAGGAGAGTTTTTAAGTAGCTCTTAGTTATTGATGATTTTCATGGGAGTTCATTATTCTGTGGGGTTTGCCACCTTGGCAGCAGGCTAAGTGACAGAAAATAGCTGTCCCCACGATGGGACTGAGTTCATTCTGAAACCCAGTGATAGGGTACTGGACTTTAAACCATCTTCAACACCTAAAGCACAGGGCAAACACTCAGCCAAGTGAATGAATGAATGAAGTCATTAATACATCATCCTATGATATCTCTGAATATGATAATGCTGGGAAACTTGTGAGACCTCTAGAGATAGAATGGCTTTTGCCAAGTCTTTTCCATCCACCTGTACCTACCATCAGAACTGCTAGTGAACTGTAGAAGGAAGCTGAGCACCAGTAGGAAGGAAGCCAAGAGCTGGCAAGAGTGGCTAAGTCTGGGAGAGAAATTGGTGTTGAGGCTTATTTCAACAGGGGCACAACTTAGGTATAGGAGAAAACTAAGATGAGATATTATCTGGGATATAGGTTTATTTATAGTACTGGTAGAAAGTTTAAGATGATTATACTATTAAGAGAAGGTATGGATAGGTGTTGGTATGGACAAGTGATTTGGGAAATAAGAACTCCTTTAGGAATTGCCACTCAAATTGATGACCACAGAGAGAGAGCATGGCAGTGATCATCATTTTGAGAAAAATAGCTACTATTGGTAATAAGCGGAATTGCTGGTATGTCTTCCCTCCAATATGTGAAACACCTTCTCTGAAATAATATAATACCTATGTTGATTTGGCCATTTATTTTATAAAGCCAAAAATTTTTTTGGCAGTGAGCATATCCAACATGACCTGTTTTTGGTTATTAGAAGCTGGAGGGAATTCATGGCTTATGAATCTACTTCTGTTTTTATTCCATATAAATTTTAAAATTATTGATTTCCTCAGGCCAAATCTACAGGGTTTCTGAAGGGAATCCTGAGTTCCTTTCACTTGCTTCTTTACTTATAATTTCTCAAACTTCCCAAATCACCTTTCTATTCAGTGGATCATTTACTTAAAGAAACAAACAAAATGAAAGACTCTACCTTCCTTCCAGAGGCATGTGAAGGTTATAAAACCTAATTTTTTTTAAGTTCATCCATCCATATGTTAAACATGAGTTGACTGTCTATCACATGGGAGACTCTCTGATAGAGACACCTTTCCACCTGTGGGAGACCTATGGACAAGGAGAGAGTCCAAGCCAAAGGTTTCTAAACATGAGCTTGTCCTGCTGTTGTTATGTCTCAATAATGGGTCCGTGATTAAAGGAGCGAGACTGATACAAAGCAAAGGTCAAGCAAAGATTTATTTCACACCAAGCATCAAGAATCTAACCAAACGTTCGGGGCTGCACCTCCTACAAGAGAGGGTGAACCTTCTCTGTTTCACAGTCTAGCTTTTAAGGGAAAAGGCCATGCGGTTGGGCCTGGCCACGCACAGGTGGCCAATGAGATTGTAACACACACAGGAAACATCACAGTGATGCTAAGTGACCAGTCGAGTTACAATTTACCCTAGTAGACATTTGATTTAGCCTATCACACCTTGGTTAGGATTGGCGACAAACGGCTCCCAAAGGGCAGGGTCCATACTCCTTGGTAACCAGGGAGACAGTGTGCATCCCCCCACTGAATTCTCCACCTGGCCTCACTCACCCTTGTATCTGGGCTTTGTTACCTGAAGCTGGTTTCCCGGACCTGTCTCCAAGTCAATCCCCTGGGGGAAGGGGAGCAGGGACAGTTTCTAAATAGGTCCTTACACTGTTTTGCTCCATGCTTTTTCATAGTAAATGTTTTGTAACAACTCTGTCTTTTCCTGATATAAAAGTCATAGCTAATGTAACCCATCTATTTACCTAACTCTTAAGAACTTAATAATATCCATAAAACAATATAAAAGTAATTTAAAATAAAATATTGTATATGTCAATATTTAAAAACTCTAGTGAAGGGTATGGGGCAGACTTAAGCCAGGAGACTTAACACAGACAACCTGACATGAATGCTTACATCTAAAACTCTCAAGGCTTTCTAGGGAATCCATAATCACTAAAATTGTCTTCTCTCATAACCTCATTGTCCTCTTCAAAGTCCAGATGCTTCCACATTAGTTTCCAGCCAACAGGCTTAACCAACAATTTGTACTCACAAGATTCACTGTTGCTGGGCTAGAGCTTCCCTCTTCTTATATATCCTTTTTTTTTTTTTTTTTGCCTTTATTATTTTATTCAACCTACAAGCTTACTCTCATATTTGAGAAACTAATTTTTAACAAGCAAAATAACTATGTAACCAACTCTGAATTATTCTTCGACATTATGAACATGTTCCGGAACTACCACAATAGAATAAAGGATGAAATAAGAATGTAGACATATTTATAGTGAATAGATTTTCAAAACTTATAAGAAACTTTGTTTTACATTTGACAATTTGAAATCAGTGAAATATATTTCTGTATATGGGTATAATTCCGTAAATACAACAACTGCAAATACAAAATGACTTAGGCATGATATATTGGTAATGGAAGTGACACATGCTTCTTTCCCAAGATGGCCATATTTGAAAGAGATGAACAAACTGTGAGGAAGTTATAAACACGTTCCCATTCTTCACATGGTATAAAATCCAGTTTAGATTAGAACCATACAAAAGTATATCGCATTTGTATAAAAAGACTCAAATACTTACAAATAGGATTATCACCTATTTGGCATCAGTATCCAGAAGCACATTTGAAACTAGTGGAAAGCATAAAATACAGAAGTCTTTTTAGGCTTGACCATGATGCACATTGAAGACTGTCTAGGATCCCTGACTGGTAAACCATCAGTGCTCTGCCATCATTGCAACCAAAAACATCTCTACACATCTCCAAAACACCCACTATGTGTGGCATGGTTCCCACCGAGAATTACTGCTCTGTGCATTAGGTCTCAATCCTGTGTGTAGCATCCTATGGATCAATAGCTTCTTCAGTAGAGTATTTCTTGACTCCTTTGTCACTACTGACCTGCCAGTGTGGGCTTCAGGCAATCCTGTTTTCAGCAGGCCTTCTTGGTAACTCCCTGAAGCCATCCTCTGGACTGTTCCCCCAGTTTTTCTAGAGAAGGAATAGAACCATCTCACCAGTGAGTTATCTGGCAATAGCACCACTGAAATGCACATCTGTTAAGAGAAACTTTGCTAAGAATTGTCTCTGTATTTTTTGTGATTGCCTAAGGAAACAAATTCATACATGAAGTGTCACATTCCTGACTCCCCAGGGCTTCCTTTATGTTCCTTTAGCTCCAAGTGAGTTTCTACTCTCTAGGCTGCCAGGGAGACCTCTTGTGTTGTCCCGAGGGCATCTAAATTCAGACCTTTAGACACATCATTAATCTGTGATTTCTTTTATAGTCCTCCTCCAACAAAACCAAACTCAGGTTTTGTGGAGCCTGAAGCTTATACAATTTGGAGTTCTTCTTTAAGAAAAAAGAATAGAAAATTACTTAAAATAAATATTTTATGTAGAATGAAAAAAAAGAAATCACAACAAAGTATAAATTCTGAAAAAGGAACAAATGTTACAAGAAGCACCAAATCCAGAAAAACAGCTTTATTTTTTGTTAATTAAATGCTCGACACACCTCTGTAATAAATTTTGTCCTGCATTTTGGCTGTGTAATCTTTGACAACAATTTTGCAGTGCCAGTTTCTACAGAGAAAAGAGAGAGACGACTGAGTATTTTCTTGACCATCATTCATAAAAAGACTATATTTAATTTTGACAACAAGGCAAAGTCCTTTTTATCTTTTTAACTCTGGTTTTGTCATGGAAATTTTTAGAATTATTAGATTTAGGAAAATTTTCTACTTGAGTTGTAAGATATCAGAGCATTACATGTTTCTATGTGCCAGGAGTATTCTTCAGTATTGTTTAATTTTTTTTTTTTTTAATTAATTAATTAATTTATTTTTTTTATTTCCAGCATAACGGTACTCATTATTTTTGCACCACACCCCGTGCTCCATGCAATCCGTGCCCTCTATAATACCCACCACCTGGTACCCCAACCTCCCACCCCCCGTCCCTTCAAAACCCTCAGATTGTTTTTCAGAGTCCATAGTCTCTCATGGTTCACCTCCCCTTCCAATTTCCCCCAACTCCCTTCTCCACTCTAAGTCCCCATGTCCTCCATGCTATTTGTTATGCTCCACAAATAAGTGAAACCATATGATAATTGACTCTCTCTGCTTGACTTATTTCACTCAGCATAATCTCTTCCAGTCCAGTCCATGTTGCTACAAAAGTTGGGTATTCATCCTTTCTGATGGAGGCATAATACTCTATCCCCAGGGGTACAGGTCTGTGAATCACCAGGTTTACACACTTCACCGCACTCACCAAAGCACATACCCTCCCCAATGTCCATAATCCCACCCCCTTCTCCCAACCCCCCTCCTCCCAGCAACCCTCAGTTTGTTTTGTGAGATTAAAAGTCACTTATGGTTTGTCTCCCTCCCAATCCCAGTGGTGATGCAACATGGGGGCTTAAGTGGGTAGGAGAAGAATAAATGTTTAATTTGAGAATTCTCATGAAGCAATTGCCATCGGTGTCCTCATAATAATGGCATATGATGATTTTTACATTTGCCAACATCAGCACTTTGGGTTAAGTCAACCAGAATTTAATAAGAATCCATAGAAATATTATTGGGTCCGACTATTTCAGGCCAAGGGAAGAACGTGTGTGAGAAGACTTGCACGAAAAGAATATAGGGAATTGTGGTACACTTATAGTGTATACAGCAAGAGAGCAACCGGGGGGATAAGGCTGGACAAGTGTGTCAGGGTCAGGTAAAGACCTGATGTCAGATATTGGCAAGTAGCTGAAAGCTCTCTACTTTTGCCTTTAGGGTAAGGAACCAAATGCTTATGATGGATCATTATGCATACGAAGAGTCTTTTCTTGTAGTGTTAAGTTCATTACAATTGGAGTCAGACAAAGGTCAGTTTAAGTTCCATCTCTTACCCTCACGAGTTGAACAACCCTGTTACTAGTAACTTAACTGTACAGGAATGAGACTATAAACTACACAAATATATTTTATATATTTAATTTAATGTATCTCCAATTTAATCCACCTTTAGCCAGTTCCAAAATGTACCAGCAGTTACTCTACTGTCACTGGACATAAGGGGGAAATACAGTAGAGGAAGAGATGGAATAGAAAAGTTTAGCAACTTTTATAAAATTTACAAAATATTTGAGTATGTACAGATATTACTAGGAACTCTCTCCTTTACCCAGGGTCTTGGAAGGGTCCCATGCAAGTGGGGGTCCTACAGCATAGGAATCTTTAAGTCTGGATTGAATCTGCCTCCCTCAAAGGACACAGCAACACATCTGCAAATGGAATCCCAGGGAAGGCACAGGCATCCCAGAGCTCCCCAAATAATGCAAAGTAACTCTAATTACAACCTTAGGCTACCTATAAATACTGACACTCTCCTCGCACAGTGCCATGCTGACCTAGAAAGCCACAAATAGACTGTTTCTGATGGGTGTGCCAACTGGATGTCAAGGATGATTAGTGAGAAGGGAAAGAAGCCCTCCTCCCCCCACTGACTTCAGGGGCATGCAGAGCAGAGTGTGACAGAGGTCTGGAAAGCAGCTGCCACATGGTCTGGAGGGTGTGTGTCCCCGCAGAATTACAATTATCTCTTTCACTTTGAAAGGTTGTCCACCTGTGCCTTTACAGACTTCTCTGTCTTCTGCACAGTTTTCCAACTTTTACTGCACACAGACTTTTTCCCCTGGAGGGCTTGTTTCTATGAGATTAAGGCTTGTTCTTTAGTCTTTTATTTTACTCCTCAATTTCATTATTACAGCTATTACATGGCAATCCAGTGTGGCAAAAGTGAGACATATACTTGCCTCTATTTAGTATTTGTTGGTTTGTTCTCCATTTCCTAAGTATATAATAACTCTGGAATGCACGTGGACCTAAAGTTCTGGATAGAAAGCAAATTCCAAGGGAATGAGTAAGGACTTAGTCAAATTTTTATTAGCTATGTGTACCCAGGCAAGTCAGCCTCTCTGAGCCTCAGTTTCTTTTCCTCAATGCTGAGGACTCTTTTTGACTCTACAAAAAAGATTATGAAGATTATCAAATAAGGTGGTAGATGGGAGAAGTGATTTCTAAAGTGTAACTGCTGATGTGGGTAGGGATGACCATTTCACCTTCTTGCTTTGGCACCTTCCTGTTCTGCCACTTAATGGTAATCTTATAGTGTTTCACTCTTGGGCGCCCAAGGAAACAATGTCTAAGTAGAAGTCTAATTAATAACTAAATGTTTCCACTATATTGATTATAGGAGGGTTTTTTGTTATTGTTGTCTTTTTTTTTTTTTTAAATGGGTTTTGAGTGAGGAGAATATAGTTTGGGCAATAAGGTGTCAAGTCCAATAATGGAATAAATGTAGACATAGAATCACTCAGTGGCATGAAGTATCAGTGGTTTGGTATGTTTAACTGAGTTAGATGAAACATTAAAAAATTCAACAAATGTATACTTGGTGTCAAGTATATACCCAACATTGTTTGGGTGCTTGGAAGGCACTATTAAACAAACTGAGCTAAGAGTCTATCCTTGTGTAGTTTATATTCTAGTGATTCAGAGTAGTTGAGAAAGGCAATGCTATGGCAGACATATACAGAATTTTGGAAATTTTAACAAAATATTTGGGGGGAAAATAAAGAACAATTTATGGATTCTGCTGATTGTTGATTCGATCCAATTCTAGAATATCATTGTAAAACTTGGATTGGGGTGGTCTTCTTGGAAGAATGTGGCAGTTGACAAATCTTGAACTGAACTATATATAGAAAGATAGCAAATTGTTTCAATATAGATTTCATATTTGTTTGAAATGACTTTGGGGAAGAGGTGATGGAGGTATGAATTCTAAAGCCCCCTCTCCCTTATCCCAAGCTTTCCCTTATTTCTATCACTGATTAATTATTTTTAGGCCAAAGTGAGTTTGTTAAGTTATTAAATTGCTAATAAAATTCACTGTTTTACTCATTCATTTATTTATTCATTCAAAAACCAACATATATCTAATGATATAACAGTTATTGTATTGGATGGTAATGAAACAACATAATATGAAAAAAAAAAGGCTGACATTTTGGTTCTTAGAGGATTTATAGTTCATAATTACACTTTTAAATTCCATATGATCCATGTCATAATGTGAAGGTCATTCATAGAGAAAGATTTCTATCTCACGTCTCAATGAGTAAAATCTAAATCATTTTAGATGCTGTTAGCAAGAACTGTTTCTCTATGTAAATTACCCACTCCTACCTGAAATGTTTAGATTGCACCTTCTATAGTGCTTGGGGAATTGAATTAGACATGGAGGATATATTCAGATATTAAAGTGTGTAGACCATTTCACCTATCACAAGATAAATGTTAAAAAAAAATCTCAGCATGTCAGTGTAAGCCACCCATCTATGACTAAGAACTCTACAGATAGAAGGTGAGAGAGGAAAAGAATGAATAAGCAAGAGTAATGGCATTCTGAAAGTCCCATAAAACTTATGCTGCCATAGAAGATCAGCAAATTTAGTGTTTAGATCTCGCTGTCACATAAAGGAAGAATAAGGTGAAAATTATCAAAGCGCTAATCAGAAAGTCACATTAATATGTGTCTTCCAGCAGATGCTGGTACTGTATGGAGGTAGATAGGTTTTAGTGTACTTGGAGTAGGTTTCAGTAATTCTAAATCTCTTCTTTGGATTGAAAATTTGGTAGCTGAAACACTTTAACCTTTTTTCTTATTTTCATGCATATCAAGTTTATTGTTTTCTCTTTGGAAGTGCTTCTAAACTCTTTGGAATGAAAGGAAGTCACTTGATTATCAGCATTTTTTTTTTTTTTTTTTACAGTTCTTCACAACCGTACTGTCAGTTTGACTTTTAGAATCAGTTAATAATAAAAAAATGTAACAATCAGTAGATACTATGCTTTCTGGAAATATTTCAAATACATTTGTGTATCAGAGTCAGTATACATTTTGAAAGTACATTTAGGTACAAAAGATGTTTTATTCATTCTAACAATGTTGCCTTTGCTTTTGGATTTGAAGACCCTTAATTACGCCACAGATTCCCCCAGGGATTTATGACTCCTAGAGTAGGAAATAGTTCTATGATTCCCACTGGAAGATTCTAGAATAGCAGGCATATATATTCTACAAATAACTGTAGGAATATAACCATTGATATTTTGTCTTCCGATTTGTACATCTATGTTCTCTTCCTTTGTTCAATGGTCCATGGAGACGACTTGGCCATGTATTGCCATTCATTTCCTGCTCTGGCCCCTGGAGCTTTCTAGATCTCAGAGTTCCAAAACTTTCTGTGATTTGAGACCTAGGACTTTAAAGGATAGCTATAGATGGGCTCTACTACAATCACACAGACCTGCCATTGCCATGACTTAAAGAAGATTTTGGGATTTTCCTAAATATACTCTATAAACCACTTTCTGACCTTCTGAAACTTGTAGGATAAACATATAAACTTGAGAATATCAAATGATGCCAGGGATGTAGGTTAATAAAGTATTTAGTCAGGAGACCCGGCAGAAAAAGAGATAAGGGAACTATAATAGCACACCACTTGTAAAAGACGATGGTTGTATCAAAAGCTTCTATTTATTTCATGACATATTGTAAGGATTAATAAACCAGTGAGCATCTGAGAAAACTCATGCCTAGCTAAGGCCTAAAAGTAGTTCAGATTGAGGCAGTGGAATCACCTGCAAATGTAAAAGTCTTTCCTAACCCCCAAATGTTAAGCTACTGACTCCATGTAGAGACAACTTGCTCTAAACTAAACTCTGGGTGTCCTCTGCCCTTGCCATGTGTCATTTAATTAGAGAGATTTTGTTTAGTTACTCTACTGTTGAGAATCCTGTCTGTCTTCCTGGTCATGAAATTGCTCAGTTGAGCTAAAAGGCAAAGTGACAATAATTGGAAACAAAATGTCTTTGTTCCCTTTCCCTCTGAGCAACAGACTGCACCTTACAAGCACCATATTGGTGGAGGCGGCCTCTTTATTAAGCCCGCTGACAGAGGCATTCTGGCATATTTATAACAGCTGAGGATAGCATGCCCTGAAGAGTGAACTTAATTCTTAGACTGCCAGGTAGTCTTCTGTGAATGACAGTGATTTGTCCCCTGTGATTTCTCTTTCTTCCTTACTGACTATTCATAAAGCAGCATTTGACAGCCTAATTTTATATAGCTAATAACACTAAGGAGCAAAGTGATTTCAGAATGTCCATAGACTTATTCATGTTAAACTATTTTTAATAAACAGTTCTTTTTGAACCCCATCTTTGAGGACTCACCAAAATTTGATTACAGTATTTATTATGCCTTTTATTAAATAATCTTTCTGAAATGCAAGCTTAGGAACATGTAAACTACCCTTGATTCCATTTGGCGTTAAGTAAAACATGAATTTGGGTGTATCATAAAAACATGCTTAGGTAATTCAGTGGTTGCATTAAGGGAATAATTTATCCCATATTTTATCCAACAAACACTTCATTTTCTACTATGAAAAGTAGAAGACACCATATTAAGAATTGGATATAGAAGCTGATTTCATGAAGCATATTCTGAGCTTTTGAAGAACTTACAGTTAAGGAAGAAGAAAAGCACTTTTCATCATATATGACATAGGTACCAATGTAATCCTCATTTTACAGATTAAAAAACTGAGGCTGAGAAAAATTAAATGCCCTGCCAAGACCACACTGCTAATACCTGTTAGCATTCAGTCCCAGACGGTTCGATGATAGTGTCCGAGCTCTTACACACAATAATATATTTCCTCTCATAGTTGTGTCTAGGGATAAACCGCATTTATATCTCTCTTTATTCTGGTTTTTCCACTAAATTCCTTCATACTCTTCTAATCAGTTATGCTTCTCTGTAGTATTTGTGTTCATTGTCCATAAGTGATATTTACACTCAGAGGTAGTGAGAACAGAAGTGAGGAAGAGAAAATCGTTTGCTGTTCTTTTTATCCCAATCTAATAAAATGTTTCCTTAGACTGAAGCTATGCTCAGGGACCACAGGTCATCTTTTCATCATTTCTAGCCCTCAGCTATATTTTACTTTTATGTGCTATTGGTCTCCCACAGGCACCCTTTAAGGAATTTTTTTCCATTACAGGACATGGTCTCTACAGACTTTGCCACTCAAAGGTCAAGCTTCCAAGCTCGAGAAATAACTTTACTTTGTCAACCTGATTTTCTCCAGAAGCTCCGTTTTGTTTTCATGTGGATTTGATTTTAGTATATATAGCTCCTCCCTTCAATTTACTTAGCCAGCACCATTAATGTTAAGAGGAGGAAGTATCGTGGTCATGGTTGAAACCCCCCTCCTGGGACTGGATTCCTCCAAAGACGGGTGGGTAGCTGCCTCAAGGTTGCTGCACATCATGGTCCGAATAGATGATTCAGTGGTTAACTTTAGAGTGGTGGTGTGTTAATGTCACTTTTTCAAGGGTAGTTGTCCTCTAGAACATCCAGAGAAATAGAATTTCCTTCTCTTTCTTAGAGTTTTCAGGTCAGACAGAAGGGGAGAGTTGTCTAAGATGAGAGGGCTGATTCCTTCCTTAGCAGAAGAACCCATCAGAAGCAGCATTGTCCTGTGGGCATGGCTTCATGTCATGTATTATGAGAATCCACGATTCCAAACCAAGTAACCTTATCACTCAGCTACAGAGCTCATGTTTTCTTCCGCAATCTCTTTAATGTAAATAGGGAAATTATTTTTTGCTTTTTAATGAATTTCAGGCATAGATCTTAGAAAAATCTGGTCTGACTCTCATAGTCTTTGGCAGCACTCATGTATCTTTCACCCATGCGACTGCTGGAGTTGTTCCAAATGGAACGTACTCTAAGACAAAGTTTCCTAGCATTAGCTTTTGTACTTTTTAAACATACTATCTCTGAACGCTTTTAAAAGGGAATGTCACGTTATGATTTTCCTCTTTTAGGTCACTCTAATAAAAGGCAATAATATCAAGGATGAAAAATAACTTTCACGAATTAAGTGTTTACCATGTGGCAAGCACTGTGCCAAGTGTTTTGCATAAATTATGTCATGCATTAGGGAGGAAAGATTTTAATTCCATTCATCAGATGAGGACATCAGAGCATGAAAAGGATAAATAACTTGCCCAACATCATAGACCATAGACAATCTGATTCCAAAACCTACATTCTCATCCTCGACATTCAGTGAAGTATTTCCTGCTTCCCATGCTGTTTTTCTAAACACATTCTATTGCCACTCAATTTCTCCAGTCAGAATGGTTTTTAAATTGCACTCACAGACCTATTTTCTTCTTTTATACAGTATTTATAGTAGCCGATTTTGATAGCTGAGAATAGTACCATATAAATAGTGATGTAAGACCTCAGGCAAACCACTTAACCCTCTGAACTTCAGTTTCCTCATTTGTAAGATGATGAAATAATAATACTTGCCTCATAAGATTGTTCAAAGATCAAATGCAATAATGTAAGTGAAGTGCTCTCCATGAATAAATGTTAGCTCGATTCCCTTCCTTTCTCTGCCCTTTCCTTATATGTTCAAGGATAAGGAAACATGGCATGACTCATGGCACATTTGAATACTATCAGGATCCCTGATTGATTAAATCATTAATTTCTCATTCAATTACCCAAAGGATTTGAAGCAGCTCGAGGAATGTAAAAGAAATAAAATCATTATACACACGTTATGTTTCCTTAATTTTATCCTGTTAACTATTCTCCCCATTTATTTCATCCCTTTGTTCTGGTGCTCATTCACTCATTTATTGCTTCCGTATTGGTTGCATGCTCCACTACTCATAAATCCTCTTCTATTGTCCAATTGTTTTTTGTTTTTTTCCTTTCTCCCTGTCTGTAGTAGTCCCTGGTTCCTTTTAACCTTCCATTCACTTGTCAACTACTGCAACCCAATTTCTTTTTCTTTTTCTTTTTAAAATTCTTTTCAGTGTTCCAGAATTCATTGTTTATGCACCACACCCAGTGCTCCATGCAGTACGTGCCCTCCATCATAACCACCACCAGGCTCACCCAACACTCTACTCACCTCCCCTCTGTAACCCACTTTCTGACGTTATTTATTTGTTTTTGAGAGAGAGCAAGAGAGAGCGTGTGCAGGGCAGGGGCAGAGGGAGATTGAGAGAGAGAAGCTCAAGCAGACTCTGCACTGAGTGTGGAGCTTGAGGGGGTGGGGCTTGATTTCACAACCCTGTGATCCTAACCCCAGCTACTATCAAGAGTCAGAGGCTTAACTGACTGAGGCTTAATCAACTTCTTAAATGCTAAACCCAAAAGAAGTATTTTCTTTTTTTGTCTTTGTGGACCTCTTTGTTACATTTAACAATGCTAATCTCTTTCTTCTTAAAACCTTGTGGTGATTTTCTTGATATTTTCCTTGTTCTTATTTCTCATACTGTATCTTTTCTGACTCTATTATATGCCTTTTTTTGTATTATCCATCCCTTAAATGTTGGCCCATGGAGTTTAAATAGATTCTTCTGGTGCAGGGGTGGTTAGGTGGCTGTCTGTTAAGCGTCTGCCTTCGGCTCTGGTCATGATCCCAGGGTCCTGGGATGGAGCACCACATTGGGTGCCCTGCTCCATGGGGAGTCTGCTTTTCCCTCCCCTTCCTGCTTGTGCTCTCTCTATCTCTGTCTCTCTCAAATAATTAAAATATTAAGAAAAAATAGATTCTTCTTTCTTGTCTACTGCTTTGCTATAATTTTAATTCTATTTATATGTAATGGCACTAAATATAAATATCCAAACCAGGATTGTCTTTCAAGACTCAGATTCATATATTATTATATAATTATATAATTATATTATATAATATAATTATATATAAATAATAATATAGTATATAATATATTATTATATATATTATATAAAATATATAAAATAATATAAATATACATAAATAATTATATAATATATGAATCTGAGTCTGAATATATATTGTATATAATATATATATATTATTTCTGACTTAACTTGTCAAATACACCAACCTGAAACTAGAACTGAATTTATCTCTACCCTCCAAATAAATATTTGTTCCTCCAGCATTCTCCATACCTCTAGCCAGTTAGGTGCTTGGAACCAATCTAACATATATTCTCGAGTCCTCCTTAACCCTGAATTTCCCACATCCACCTAATCACCAAATCTTCTCATGTCACCCCCACATATTATTCTCAAAACCTTTGTCCTGGTTTGGGCCATTTGCCTTCTTTATCTAGACAACCGTGATAGTCTCCCAACTCTTGCTCTGCCTCCCAGCTCACAGGCTCAAATCTGTCTTCTTTACCCATCTCAGAATGATATTCAGCATCTAAGTCGTGATTGGGACATGTTCATCTTTTGCTTAAAACTATCGAGTACCCTAAATAGTTGACACGAGCAGTTTTCAAAATGGTTCTCTGAAAGCCTTAAGATTCATTAGAAATGTCTGTGGGTCCCTGTAGTGACGGCAGGGGTTGGTTGGGGGAGTTTCTGGAGACAGAGACAGTCTAACTCCCGGCTTCTCACCACATCTATGTTCTATGTTCTAATTCTTCCAGTCTTAACCAGAGTAGGTCCATTTTTATATTTTTTTATATATTATAGTGCCATATGACACTTGGGGGAGGTAAACAGATGGAGGATGTGGAAGAAAGGAAAGAAATGGACTGTTTTTACAAAGTCTGAAAGCCATCAGCCTACATAGTATCCAAGATTGGCAACCCTCTGCATGACCTAGCTCCTGACCAGCTCACCAGCCTCATCCCTTAAATTCTCCTGCTTTTTAATTTATGCTCCATCACATTCATCGAGCCACTTACTTAATAAAGGAAAGATGAGGTTTCATGGTGCTACTGCCCTCGGAAGAATATTCAATTTGAATTAGACCGGTTCTAATTTTGTTTCTTCTTGGACTCATGAATATGCTTTACATTGCACAGTTGTTTCATAGAATCGAGACACTGAATCCTAATCTTTTCAGTTTTTCATGCTCATTTCCAGGAGGTTGGCTTTTTTCCCTTGCTATTCAAAGCGATCCCATCCTTTTCATCAGTATGGCAGGTGGCCCTATAAAACTGAACAGCTGTGAGTCTTTCTAAGAGACCCTTCGGGGATGAGTTGAGAGCAACATTTGACCTGTTTATGTTTGGGAAGGTTTTTTTTTCCCCCCCAAATCCTCTTTCCAGATTACTTTTAAAATAAACCATACCACTCTACCCACTAACTAGGCAAATGTTTCTTAGTTTCCTAACTCAGCTGGGTGGGAGGCTGAATCTAAAATTAAAGTAGCTGCCTTTCGCCTAAGTGACATTCTCAATGTGATATACTTTTCCAGAAAGCATTCATTAATATGCATTTTAAGACTTAATTTAGAAACAGAGTCCGTCATTGATCACCTCTCTGTTTACATTTTAGCAGTCTGCTGAGAGTGCACTTAGACTCCCTCACAAGCTGCTTTTTCTTCTCCCTTCTCTCTTTATTACCCTCAACACCTTCCTCTAGGATCTTTATTAGAAAGATCAAGAAGAGAGGTTTTAGATTTCATAAATATTGCAGCAGCTCCTTGCTCTTTGGAGAGTGGGTTCTTTAGATCGAAATGGCTTCCTATGGGGCCAGACTGTGTTTTGAAGCCAACAAACCAGAAAGAATAAAACAAAAAGCTCTCCTCAATAAACACACCAACACATTAGGGTGTAGGCCAAATAAATAAGTGTGATCGTGTAAAAGACGCTCAGTTCTTTTTAAAAACTAGGGATTTTCTACAAAATCTTGAAGCTGAATACACTGGAGTCTCTGTCTTGCACAACTTTGATGACTGGGATAATTTTGTTAAAAAGTTAAAGGGAGTTTTGTTAACCTTTTAAAAAATTGATCACCACCATCATGAAAGTCTCTGGTGAGGAAATCTTTCATTGCACTGAAGTCTGTATGTTTTGGAAAAGCTGACTTTTTTTTTTTTTTTAACTCACTCAACCTCAAATATTGTGTGCATATTCTGGGATATTCTATGTATTTGGATGTCTGCTGGGAGTCTGAGAAAGGGAGTCGGAAATAAGAAGGTATGTAATAAATGGTTAAGAACACTACTATATGGGTACATTATAATTTGTATATATGATTTTTGATTGGACCCATTTGGCTAATTTTAAGATGTTACAGAGTTGGAAAATGAATTAAAGTGTAGGAGGCAGGAAGCCTGGTCAAAGCACTGGGACGTTTGGATAACTCTTTTACAAGTAACTGAAACAAATTACTTAACCTTTCACTCTTTAATATGAAGATTAAATCCAGGTCTTAAAGTGTGGGCTTGGTAAATGAGATGGAATACAGAAAGAAATTTGTATGGTCCTACTTCACACCTTATGCTGTAGACCGTATATTTGCAGAGTGTGGTGTTTTGAAAGCAAAAATGGAGAAAAGAAGAGAAAGTGCACCAACGTAGTTTGTTCTTGCTCTAATGTTGGGAGAAGAATTAAAAATAGCAGAGCAAGATCCAGAGTACCACTTCCCCTTTATAAATTCCACCTCAATTCCTGGGTAGAATAAGCAGATTTTGTGTGTGTGTGTGTGTGTGTGTGTGTGTGATCACACCTGAAAGGGTGTCTTGTATTATCTCCCTAACTGGCCTTCTAGAGGATAAGACCCCTTAATTTCCAGTTACCATAATACTTGTTGCAATTTAGAATAATTAGAATCACCTGCTTAGCTTTGAAAGCCCACTGATGCCCAGATTCATCAATTAAATCAGGAATTAGGGGGAGACCTAGACTACATTTCAAGCTTTCCCATGGGATTCAAATGTGCAGCCTCAGTTGAGAACCACCGTCTTGAGTAACATTTTACAAATGCTAAAGCCAGGCATTTTCCTTAATCATTACTTTTATCACTGACCCAATCTTTTTTGGTATTTCCATTGACTTTTGAATGAAATCTAAATTCTGCCCAGTCTTTAAGCATGTTTACTATCTCATGATTTGGTAACATTCTACAACTCACATTGTCTGTTTCAAACGTACAGGTCTCACAACCAACTTACTGTGTACATCCCAGTCTATCCTGCTCTTACTCATGCCATTTTCCTTGTGTGCATAAATAGCTCTCTCCTGTCTATTTTACTTCATGAAATCCCATCCAACATCAATCACACCTCTGATCCTTCTCTGCTAAATTTCCAATTGTGGATTTTCCTGTACAGTCTAGCATCCAATCTCAAACCCCCTATTAGAATGAAATATTCATGGAATTTTTTTACGGCAAAGATTTATCAAGTGTCCACAATATTTCTCTGTATCAGACGACTTCTGTTCTTTAAGAAAGGTTATACTTGTCTTAATGAGAAACAAACTAAAATTCTAAGTAGTTGAACAAATGAGAGTTTGTTTCTCACACATGAAAACTTTGTTATAGGTCTTCTGTGCAGTGACTCAGTGATTTAGGTGCTCTTGGCTCATCCCTCTGTCATCAAACTTCAAATGATTTGGTCTGAACATGATTCGTGGCACTTTTGATAAATCTTTGGCAAGAAATAGTCTCATGGCCCTGTCCAACCACAAGAGAGCAGGGAAATATAGGGAGATTGTGATGTTTAGAGTGAACATAATGTCTCTGTTGTACTCTCCAGGTCTGCAAGCTCATCTATCCTTTGTTGGAACTCTCCAACATTGAGAGGTATATTGTAATCTTCATTATTTTATAATTACTACTATTATTAGTATATTTATAGATGAAGGTAGGTGAAGAACTTCTCCACTATCACCCAACTGAATGTAGGACCCACAATCCATAGAGTGTAAACTCCTTAAAGGTAGATACCACACACTCTATTCATAAGTAGGTGTGATGGTTGCTTTTTAATAAATTCTATTTGATTACTTGGATGGATTTTACTTGAAGATCAGGTGTTTATTGGCTTTTATTCTTCATTGTGCCTCAGACATTCCAGTGTGGGGAATTAAATATGCTTAGAAGGCTTTCACTCTCTGGGACTTGAGTTCCAACAATGAGGCTCAGGACACAGGAAAGGAAAGAGTGGTGTGTGAAGAAAAAAGGTTGGGAGAGTTAAAGAAAAAGCACAAGAAGCTCACATTAATACTTGTGTGTAGAGATTGCATGTAATATTTTGACCATTTTCATATGGTCTTGAGCTGTCCATATGTACTCAATAAGAATTTATTGTTAATTTGCAAGAAAATAAAGCAATGAAAAACTAAAATGCTTTCCAGGTAGAGCTGAAAATCAGGAGCTGTGCTGTCGCCCAGAGCCTTGATGCACCAAACTTCCTTAGAACACGCCTCCAGGTTGGTGATGGACTGTTATGCTTGCAGCACTCACAGACCTGCCTGAAGGGTTCCCACGCGGAGAAGACAGAGTCAAGGAGGCACTGATTTGATGATCTGGATTCTCGTCAAAACTCAAGATGTGATTGGGGCAAAGGGAACTGAGGATTTTCAGTTTTTTTTCCCCACGTCCCCGAGTTCACTCTCATGGTGGCTGCCAGGAAGCCAAATTACTATTGAATTGATGATCTGTAGCAATGTACCTGCTCTCAGACAGTGGTGAAAACAATCAGAAAACAGGGAGGCAGCCTGCTGTAGTAGAAGGAACACGGGTCTTAAACAACCCACATGCCTTGGCTTGAATCCAGGCTTTACTTATCTATCTATTTATTTATTTATTTTAGTTGTGTGAGTTTGGAGAATTTATCTAACCTCTTTGAATCTTTTTTTTTTTTTAAACAATATGTATTTTATAATAGTTACTAGAGGACCAGAGATAACGACTGTACAGCATTCAGTTTAGTTCTTGGTTTATAGAAAATTTCAGTAAATAGTGCAGCTTAAAGAATAGCAAGGCTTAACAGTGGATGCAAGGGCAAGCTGTGGTTAACTAGGTTAACCCAATTTAGCATGGTTTCTATGTGACACCCTTACAATTTTTTTTCCCTTTGAATAAATAGTTCTAAGTTTAAAACGATATCCTTCCTTGACTTGCCAATTAGCACTCAGTGTCTGAGTTGAGATTAATAGCATCAGGAACTAATAAATGTAACATGAGATATGAAGACTAACATAATATTCTAGATAATTGGGGTTGAAAGACTCTATAAAACATCTATCAACACAGCCTGTCATTATCTTTTGATCCTAAGGCATTAATTGTTTGTGTTTTAATATGTGTGTATGTCCATCTACTTCTTATGCTTGCAATTTATTGTATTCAAACCACAGAATCCCTATGGCTTAGCAACAGGTAAGACATTTTACATATAATCAGGAATTATATATAATCAGGTATTCTGTGACTTGATTTGGGCAAATACTCAATTGGATCTATCTTTTTATATTCATTTATTTATTCATTCATTCAGTGAATGTATAAAGAATGCCAAGCATCATTTAAGGCATTTGGTATACCTATGCTTCAACAACAACAAAAAAAGATAAAATTTCCTAAATGTGTGGAGATTACATGGCATTCTAGTGGGGGAAAAAATCAGACCATTATATGTTAGAAGGTGATGAATGTTACATTATAACAAACATTATAAACAAACAAACAAACAAAAAAACCAACAAGAAATAAAGAGAACAGAGAATGGAGAGTGCCCATGGGATTGTGATGGAGAAGGTTGACTTCAGCATAAAATAGGGTTGTCAGGAAACACCTCATGAGAAAGTAACACTTAGCCATCTCCTGAAAGAAAGAGGGCTGAGCCATGCTGTGTACAAGGAGAGTTCTAGGCAGAAGCAGCAGCCAGTGCTGCCAGATTCTCAGCATAGCAAAGGCCAGTATGACTGGACTGGATGGAAAATGGGGCAACTAAGAACGTACAAAGGTATATCAGGCAAGGTGGCAAGTAATATAGGGCTCGGTGTGACTTTGTAAGTTATTCCACTCCACCACCAATTTATAAAAAAGGCAGGTCAATCACAAGTAAATGAAATGTGACAATGTCATAATAACAATGGAACATTCAAGGAGAATAGCACATCTCAAAAAGTTGAACATTAAAAGTAAATTACATTGTTTTTCATTGTAAACTACTGTTTAGTCTTCCAGAAAAAAACAAAACTTTAATATGAGATAATACTCCTTGTTAAGGTTAATACTCCTTGTTAAGGACTCTACTAGCCATGATGTGTTAGGATGTTAGACTTAGTCTCTGTTTGAATTTATAACACATCTTTTGAGAAGGGAAGCTTTATAGTCCTTATAATTACATTTTTAAATGTTAATAATCATTCTACATTTTATTTTATTATTTTTTAAATTAATAACCACTTTACATTTTATTTATTTTTTTTTTTTAATACATATTTATTTTATTTTATTTTATTTTATTTCCAGCATAACAGTATTTCTACAACAGTTCTGATGCTATTGTTTTTAAAATTTTGCTGTGTTTTACAATGCATTTCCTCATAGTCAGTACTCAGTGGAAATAAGGAACAGCTGGTCAACATCTTGCATATCATAATCTATCATGTGTGTGATAATTATTATTAATTTACCTGGAAGATGGCCTCTTTTCCCAAATAAAATATACTTTTCCTTTAATCTACTCTCATAAATTTTCTTTCATATCATTTTAATTCTTTGGCATTACAGTTGCTATCTAAATTCAATATTTTCTATCTGATTTGTACTTAAGTTTTTTCTAATTTACATCAAATAAGATTAAAATTATTCTCATTAAGATTTATCTGATAAATTATCTGAATAATTTATGCCAAAATTCCTGGTTATTGGGAAAAGAAAATTTTGAGCACATTTTCAGTATTGCCAAAGTGTTACAGGAGATAGATTAATTCTTACACCTTTTCTCATTTTATTAAGATAGTCAAAGACACATGAAATGTGTTGGTTATTTTTGCTGTGCTATTACTAACAAACAGAAAACATAACAAAATAAAAGAGCCTTATTATTCCCAAGGTTAGCTATAAATTCATTAGTCTTTCATCTAATCTTTGGGGGAAAGAAGATATATTAGAAATTCATGGAGAAATAATTTTAATGCCTTAGGGTACTCGTCCAGGTTACAAGTACTTGAGGGAAAGAAATCTCAGAAGATATAATGAAACCTCAGAAGATATAAGTATATCATGTCACCTATCATTCTTGAACAGAGCACCATGCCCTGTTACCAATCCCAGGGAAGGATTGGTATTTTTAAAAAGTTATATTTTTTTGCTTTTGTTTCCTTTGCCTTTGGAGACATATCTTTTTTTTTTTTTTTTTAAAGATTTTATTTATTTATTTGACAGAGACCAGAAGTAGGCAGAGAGAGAGAGAGAGAGAAGCAGGCTCCCTGCTGAGCAGAGAGCCCGATGCGGGACTCGATCCCAGGACCCTGAGATCATGACCTGAGCCGAAGGCAGCGGCTCAACCCACTGAGCCACCCAGGCGCCCTGGAGACATATCTTGAAAGAAGTTGCTGTGGCTGATATTGAAGAGATTACTGCTTATGTTCTCTTCTAGGATTCTGATGGATTCCTGTCTCACATTGAGGTCTTTTATCCATTTCGAGTTTATCTTTGTGTATGGTGTAAGAGAATGGTCGAGTTTCATTCTTCTACGTATAGCTGTCCAATTTTCCCAGAACCATTTATTGAAGAGACTGTCTTTTTTCCACTGTATATTTTTTCCTGCTTTGGCGAAGATTATTTGACCATAGAGATGAGGGTCCATATCTGGGCTCTCTATTTCTCTCTCTGTTTCATTGGTCTATGTGTCTGATTTTATGCCAGTACCATGCTGTCTTGGTGATCGCAGCTTTGTAGTAAAGCTTGAAATCAGGTAACGTGATGCCCCCAGTTTTGTTTTTCTTTTTCAACATTTCCTTAGCAATTTGGGGCCTCTTCTGATTCCATACAAATTCTAGGATTATTTGCTCCAGCTTTTTGAAAAATACCAGTGGAATTTTGATCGGAATGGCATTAAAAGTATAGATTGCTCTAGGCATTATAGACATTTTAACAATGTTTTTTCTTCTAATCCAAGAGCATGGAATGGTCTTCCATCTTTTTGTGTCTTCTTCAATTTCTTTCATGAGTGTTCTGGAGTTCCTCTAGTACAGATCCTTTACCTCTTTGGTTAGGTTTATTCCTAGGTATCTTTTGGTTCTTGGTGCTATAGTAAATGGAATCAATTCTCTAATTTCCTTTTCTGTATTTTCATTGTTAGCATATAAGAAAGCAACTGATTTCTGTACATTGACTTTGTATCCTGCCACATTACTGAATTGCTGTATGAGTTCTAGTAGTTTGGGGGTGGAGTCTTTTGGGTTTTCGATATAAAGTATCATGTCATCTGCGAAGAGAGAGAGTTTGACTTTTTCATTGCCAATTTGGATACCTTTTATTTCTCTTTGTTGTCTGATTGCTGTTGCTAGAACTAATAGTATGTTGAACAAGAGTGGTGAATGAACTTTTGGGACTTCATCAAGATCAAAGCCTTCTGCACAGCAAAGGAAACAGTCAACAAAACAAAGAGGCAACCCAGGCATTGGGAGAAGATATTTGCAAAAGACAGTACAGACAAAAGGTTGATATCTAGGATCTATAAAGAACTTCTCATATTCAACACATGCAAAACAGATAATCACGTCAAAAAAAGGGCAGAAGACATGAACAGACACTTCTCCAATGAAGACATACAAATGGCTATCAGACACATGAAAAAATGTTAATCATCACTAGCCCTCAGGGAGATTCAATTAAAACCACATTGAGATACCACCTTACACCTGTTAGAATGGCCAAGATTAGCAAGACAGGAAACAACGTGTGTTGGAGAGGATGTGGAGAAAGGGGAACCCTCTTACACTATTGGTGGGATTGAAAGTTGGTGCAGCCACTTTGGAGAACAGTGTGGAGATTCCTTAAGAAATTAAAAATAGAGCCTCCCTATGACCCTGCAATTGCACTACTGGGTATTTACCCCGAAGATGCAGATGTAGTGAAAAGAAGGGCTATCTGTACTCCAATGTTTATAGCAGCAATGGCCACAGTCGCCAAACTGGGGAAAGAACCAAGATGCCCTTCAACGGATGAATGGATAAGAAAGATGTGGTCCATGTACACTATGGAGTATTATGCCTCCAACAGAGCGGATGAATACCCAACAGAAAGGATGAATCAGCATGGATGAGACTGGAAGAGATTATGCTGAATGAAATAAGTCAAGCAGAGAGAGTCAATTATCATATAGTTTCACTTATTTGTGGAGCATAAGGAATAACATGGAGGACATAGGGAAATGGAGAAGAGAAGGGAGTTGAAGGAAATTGGAAGGGGAGATGAACCATGAATGACTATGGACTCTGAAAAACAATCTGAGGGTTTTGAAGGGGTGGGGAGTGGAAGGTTGGGGGAGCCAAGTGGTGGGTATTATGGAGGGCACGTATTTCATGGAGCACAGGGTGTGGTGCATAACAATGAATTCTGTTATGCTGAAAAGAAAAAAGTCATATCGGATAGCAAAGATCATCTCTTTGCCAACCACTAAGAACAGATGTTCAAATACTTCTTACCATTGCATCTTGGTGTCTGAATCATTGAAGAAAACACAACACAGTCAGGGGCTGGATGAGTAAGAAGAGATAGAGCAAAATCAGCATTGAGAGGCAGACATCAATGCCCCATTGTCAGTGTGTTCTCACAAGCATTCTCATGCCAGAGTAAAAGGAATGCTGTCCTCACCCCACAGAGCACAGATAGAGCAGGGAAGTTAGCCAGGTGTTACATGATGCGCATACTGTAAACAGAACCAAAGAGCACGTGCTGAGTATGAAACAAAAAAAGATATTCCCATACAACATGACAAGCCCAGCACAGCTGTGAGGACTTTATATCTGGAAGGAAGTGTTTCTATATAAGTAAGTGTTTCAGACTTAAGGCTAGTTCTTTCCCAAAAATCATCATGGAAGAGAATTGGTTAATGTTAATGCAGTTTAGGTTTTGATGTTTTAGTTAGTTATTGGTTTGTGACAAGCCACCCCAAATTTGGGGGGCCTTAAACAACTATTTTGTATTTGCTTACAAATTTTCAATTTGGTCAGGGCTCAGTGGGATACCCAGCAGAGTCAAATTCCCATCTTGATACAGTAACTCAATTTGTGAGGTTTCTAAGGAGAAGAGAATCAATGATAGGGAAGTTGATCATAACATTTTTTTCAGCCAAAGTGGAATATGTGTGTGTGAGAAGAATACTGTTAATAATTGAGCTGGGAAAACTAGGACCACCTTTTGAAAACTGGGACCGATGTTCACCCTATCTATAAGGGACCATGGAAAATGGGGAAAAAAGTACCATTTTATTATTAGTCAGGTGTCTGTGTCTCAATACAGAGTTTTCTGGTAAACTGAACTGAGACATTTGACTAGAGTACAAATATGCTTTGCTCTCCAAATCACCAGTGACTTCCAAATCCCGAACATTCAGAGAACATAATTTGATGGGGGTGGGGTTGGAGGAGCAGTTAAATCAGTTTTCATGCTGTCCCTGGGTCCTTATTGATAGGAGATAGGAGACAGAAGGACAGAGAATGAAATATTTGTGCTTATCTGAGGGAAAATTTCTGGCTTAGTTTTTCTCTTGCCACACTACCGTATGGGGAGAAAGAGAAAGAGAGGAGGAGAAAGAAAGAGAGAGGGACAGGGAGAGAGAGGCTTTCTTAGGAGAGTAACTAAACTGTAATTCTGCAAATCCAGATAGGTCTGATTTTCTCTCTGTACCATATGTAGGGATAAGTTGTTGGGTTTTTCTGTTGGTTTGTTCATCAATCCTTGTACTTCCTAGTTATATAAGCTGTATGGACACACAAACACACATAGACACAAACACAGATTATATGGTATACACACATTATATAGTATATCTATATCTTTCTTTCTTTCTCATGCACATGCATAACTTCTTTCTATTTTCTTAATTGGTTATGGTTAAAAATTCTATGAATTATAACCAAGAACAAAGTCAGTAAACCAGCCTGACGTCGTCTTCTCATATGGTGGGTGATGGGAGAGATTTTTGTTCCGCCCTCTATCACCTTACTTTTCAGTGCTCCCTGTTGGCTTCCTGGACCAAATTGCTGAGATTCTGAGGATCCAAAGATGAGCTGCCTCTGCTGGCAGATGATATTAACAAGGTTCCAGGTAAGTCTTATTCCAGCATTTGTGAAACTTGGTATATTTACAGATTTTCTTGTACATCTATGAACTAGACTCACCCAAAGGATGGACCAGATTTGAAAATTGGTAAGGATATGATACTAGAAATTTGGCTGAAATTGATTTTACTTTATCATTTCCTCCAAAATGAGCTAGTGAGTTATGCCAAACATAAGATCCAGGAATACATGTTCAGGTAATAAGATGTACCTCTCAGCTCATTTCTTGATTCTCATAGAAGTTCTTAATGAAGTGAGGAAACTGCCAGATCAGAAAACTGCAACCATGTAGATTTATTGCCTTTATACTATTCTAGGTTGTGGTGAGGATATGCCAATCCTTAAGGTTCTACCTCATCACCATGGAAAGAATGTATCATTGTGCCAGTTATATTTATTTATATTTCTTTCTTTCTCTATATTTATATTTATATTTATTTATATTTCTTTCTTTCTCTATATTTATTTCATTATCCATATTTACTTCTTAATATCCATTAATTTTATTTGAAATTTCAGTGAAGTTAGCTGGTCATAGTCACAGTCCACTAAGTGACTCTAGAGAAATGAACAGTTCAGATGTTATAGCCTAAAAGCTTGAGTTAGCAGCTTATAATAATATTAATGAAAAGTATATCATATATTATGTTGAAGATTCACTCACTATTTTATTTTTCATCTCAAACTATGGCCTGTTATGTTGTCTGAGATAATCAGAGAGGGTTTTATAAAGAGCATTACAAACATATTATGCTAAAAAGTATAGCTACAAAGTAAGGATCTCAAATCATCTTTTCATTTTGAATTTCTAAAAAGAAAATTAAGATCCAAACCATAAAATTTCCCTTCTCTTACTGTCAAAGCCATGTTAACTTCCAAAATACAATCCCTTCTCCTTGGAAGGAATGAGTTCATATATCATTTCTTCCTTGTTTTCTTGTGCTTACTCTTAGCCAGAGAAATTCTGTACAGGTGCCAACAAATCTAGCCTGAATCAGTTCCCTTGGAAAGGTAGGGATACATAAGAACCCCCAGAGTTACATTAATCTAGTCTCAAGTACCTCACATCTCCAGTTTTCTGGTTAAATGTGCTAATAGGGAAATATCAAAGCACATACTATAACACAACTCAACCATAACAGAAAATTCATTTAGTTTCTTGGTAATTATAACATTATTATCTAAGCACTATCCCCTATCCAATGTGATATATATATATCTATATATCTCTCTATATATATCACACACATATATCTCACACACACACACACACACACACACACACGTATATATATATACGTATATATGTATATCCTTCAAGAACCCATCTTGTATAATTGAAGTCTGCAATCTTGTTTTCTGCTGTAAGCCAAAGTAGAAAGTTCAGTGTTAAAGGAGCTATGCATGGATGTTTTGAGGAATGGGAATGGAATGAAGAAAATAATCATAGAAAGAAACTCTTCACTTCAGCTTCAGCAGATGTGTTAATTCATCACTTGATGTGTAATACAGGTCTCTTATCATAGTGTATTTCCCTACCATTCTATATGACATTACTGTTAGTCATTTTACTTATTCGTATGTTATAATTACTATTTTTAAACAAAGTCTTCTTTCAGATCAAGTAAGAATAAGAAAATTAAATGTTTTATTTTATTTATTCCTTTTCTGAAACTCCTTTCTTTCTGTAGTTCTGAGTTTCTTACCTATATTATTTTCCTTCTCCTCAAAGAAACCCATTTAACATTTTCAATGGATATTTCTGCTGGCAATGAATTCCCTCAGTTTTTTTTTTTTTTTTTTTAAGATTTTATTCATTCATTTGACAGAAAGAGATCACAAGTAGGCAGAGAGGCAGGCAGAGAGAGAGAGGAGGAAGCAGGCTCCCCGCTAAGCAGAGAGCCTGATGTGGGGCTCGATCCCAGGACCCTGGGATCATGACCTGAGCTGAAGGCTGAGGTTTTGACCCACCGATTCACCCACGCACCCGTCCCTCAGTTTTTGTTTATCTGAGTTTCTATGTTTGCTTCCCTTTGAAGCATAATTATACCAGATATGGAATTCTAGGTTGGTGGTTGTTTTGTCTGTGTGTGTGTGTTTTTAAACATTTTAAATATTTCATTCTACTTTCTTCTTTCTTGCATGGTTTCCAATGAGAAATCCACTATAATTTTTATCCCTGTTACTAAAGAGCTAAGTCATTCTTTTCCCCCTTTTGGCATCTTTCAGGATTTTCTTTGATTGGGTTTTCTGAAGTTTAAATTTAATATGTTTAGTTATTTTTTTTGTTGTCTTTTTGGTTGTTGTTGTTTTTGGTTTTTGTTTTTGTTTTTATCCTTCTTGTGGTGTTTCACATTTCCTGAATATGTGGTGCGGTGTCTGTCATTACATTTAGAAAGTTTTCAGGATTATTATTTCAAATAATTCTGTTTTGTTTCCTCTGTATTTCTGATAATCTATACTCATGTTAATATATTTTGAAAAATAACAGTTCTTGAATTTTCTTTTGTTCTAATTTGTTTTTCTCCTTGCATTTCAGTTTTAGAGGTCTCTGGTGATATGTCTTCAAGCTCACTGATTCTTTTCTCAGCCACATACAGTCTACTGATGAACCCGTCAAGGTATTCTTTACTTTTGCTACTGTATTTTTGATCTCTAGCATTTCCTTTTGATTTTTTCTTAGAATGTCCATCTTTCTACTTATGTTTCATTTATTCTTACATGTTGTCCATTTTTTCCCTTAGAGAGCCCTTAGCCCATTAACTGTAGTTACTTTAAATTTCCTGTGTGATGATTTCAACATCTGTGTCATTTTCTCTTCACACTGTGTTTTCTTCCTATCTTTTTGAATATCTTGTACATTTTTTTGTGGGAAACTAGGAACACTGTATTGTGTAATAAGAATTAAATAAATAGGGCTTTAGTGTGAAGATTTATGTTCATCTGGCTAAGAGTTGGGTTTTTAAAATTTTTTTATTTTATTTTTTTTAAGATTTTATTTATTTATTTGTCAGAGAGAGAGAGAGAGAGAGAGCAAGCGAGTGCACACAGGCAGAGTGGCAGACAGAGGCAGAGAGAGAAGCAGGCTCCCTTGCTGAGAAAGGAGCCCAATGCGGGACTCGATCCCAGGACCCTAGGATCATGACCTGAGCTGAAGGCAGCCGCCTAACTGACTGAGCCACCCAGGCATCCCAGGAGTTGGGCTTTTTAAAATGTTTCCTGTAGCAAGTAGGTGTCAGCTTCTAATGTCTTTGTATTTGCTTTCTTTTTTTGAATTTGGGTTTCTCCAAGTACTCCTCTTCAAATAGAGTCTCTGGTTTGCAGCTCTTCTAGGTATAATCTACCGTACTCAGACCCTGTGGGTGTATGGCTGTAGTAAAGGATAGGGAAGGTAAATATTTCGGAATCTTACCATTTTAGTGAGTCTGTGTCTCTGGGCTGTGACTTTTGTTTCTAACAGTATAGATCCCCTCTCCCTCCACTTAGATGAAACAGGAACGCCAGTTAAGGCTGGTATGGGAAGAGAACTGTCCTTCCTATAGTTAGATTAAGGCTCTGGTGAAGTCTTTTTTTCTGGAGAACAGGTCTGTGTAATGGAGAATCCTCTGGGCTTATTTCACAATGATTACACTTTCCCTCCCCTTGCAAGAGCCATAAGGAAATATTTTTAAAATCTTTATTTTGAGAACTTTCTGAGGTCCTTGGAGGAAAAAAACTAATGAAAATGTGGGATTCCTTCTGAGACTGTGGGCCCCCAGGAGTTTCTCACATTCAAGTTAATCCATGTTCAGCCTTCATTAATTTGTAAAAATTACCATTTAAGGTGTCTATAGTCTAGGCTCCCTGCAGCTCCTCCTCTCCGGATTTCAGGTTTTCCCTGAAACCTCAGTACTCTGATAGGTACAAATAAAGACACTAATTATCAGTTTGTTTTTTTGTTTGTTTGGTTTTTTGTTTTTTTTTTTTGTTTTTTGTTTTTTGTTTTTGGTTTATTTTTGGAAGGATGAGTGATAATTTCCAAGCTCTTAATATGAAGGAGATGAAACTTGAAGTCTGGACTAGGATTTAAATCTTGGAAGTTTAGATTGTTTTCCCCTTATGTAATGCTTAATTATTTAAAAGAAAAAAAATCCCCTCATTAATAAGACTCGTTTTTCCAGTTACATTCCTTTCAGTGATATTTCCTCATAGTTCTAGTTTTTCTGTCTTTGCTCCATAGTTACATCATAGTTACATTCATAGTTATATCAAGTAAAGTGGGGATTTAGATGGACTGGATTGGAATGGACAAGCAGTGGCTGATCTTAACATTATAGTCAAAGTTCTTTTATTTGCAAGCCTGAAACATTGTAGAATCTATTTTGCTTTGGTACAAGTTGCTCTAATAAACACCTCTGACTCAGGCAAATAGTGAAGTGCTTAAAGGAAAGGTGAATGGTATAAATAGAGAAAAAATTGAGAGCAGGTAGCACAGGGCTGACCATTTAAATGGGTCATTAAAGGAAGACACAATTTGACTGTATCTCTCCCTGGAGAGCTCCTTGGTGTGGGTTTATGAACTCTGGGAGAACAGCCAAGTTAGGTCTAATTATATTTAGTTTAACGCTGCAATTTAAACGCCTAATTTTTTTAAATTCTTTTTTTCTTCCTTTCTCTCTCTCTTTTAAATTTTGAAGAGAGCTTATTTTTATTCCTTGACCCGTCTAATATGTTTGCTAAATGGTTTAATCAGCCATCACTTCTATATCTTTCCTGAAAAAATAATTAAGAGATGAGAATCTGTTCACTCATATGCTTTGAAAGAAAATGATATTATGATAATATTTAAAAATAAAAACATGTTGAAACAAATATAAGCCCACCATTATTTCTGCTTGTTTGTTGTCTTTGCATTTGAGGTGACTGATTTCCCTTTGAATAAATTTTTTAAAAATCAGAAAAAAAATTGAGAATAATATAATTTGGGCTCTGGACATAGTTAAGGAAGATATTTTTTTCTCTTTTGTTTTGAAACTTGGAGGTTTTTTTCTCTTTTGTTTTTTCCCCACAATGAATACTTATTTTACCATGTTCTTTTTCCTTTACACAAGACAGTAAATGAGAGGCTCTTTGCTTTTCAGTGTTGTCTTTTTTAAAGTGGTACATATATCCTTGGAGTATTTTTCCTCTTTCATTTTCTTCCCACAAAGAATACTTATTCTACCATGTTCTTTTTTCTTTACACAAGATGGTAAATGAGAGGCTCTTTGCTTTTCAGTGTTGCCTTTTTTAAAGTGGTATGTATATCCTTTCGTATGTATATAATACTGTAGTTTGGTAGTTCTTAACCTTTTTTGGGGGAGGGATCACAGCTTCATCTGAGAAAATGATAAAAGCTGGGGAATCTACAGAAAAATGCACATATACATACAATTGTTATATACAGTTGACTTCGGGAGATTTACAGATTTCTTAAAGGCAAAGTAAAGGTTTCTGATCTTTAAGTAAAAAACACTTCACATATATTTATCGCTCACAGTGGCTCTTGTCATGTGACATGCAGCCAACCTGCCTTCTGGAAGCATCCTGTACCAGTGTGGTCCACTCTGTAGCACAGACATATTCTGCCTGATTTAACAGTTTGCTTAATCTTATGTGACACTGTTGTTTGCCTATGGGCTTTATAAGGAAGACAATAGGATTTGTTGAGAATGTCCACTCTGTGTGTAATAAGAACAACACTGCATTTACTGAGATAGTGACCTATATAATAAGTTATAAAGGATATCCAAGTAGTCTCCTATTCCCCTGATCTAAGGAACTAATTGTAACCCTTAATCAGAGTGACTGAGGGAATGGCCTTGTTACAATTGGGATCCATTGTTTTCCTTTATTGTGATCTTATTTCACTGGGTTTTTGCTTTATTAACTTATTATCAGATCTTAGATTTTGCTTATAAATTTGCACAAAATACAGACTCTGACAACTGAGAATTGATTTTTGCAGAAGGCTTTGCTTCCCTCTAATATGTTCTGCAATATTTTGACTATAGCAGGGTGAGGTCTTTTTAATTTGGGTTCACAGAGTTGCTGTTCGTGCTCTTTAAATAATTATTTGGGTATGGGACAAGACATTCAGACAAAGCACTGTCAGCAGTGGGGAGAAATGGGCTTCTCTCTGCCTGTGTGAAATAGTAGAAGCAGAAAGAAGCAGAAGTTCCATTACAATGGACAAACACCATCATAATGCCTAAGACTGAGCTTACTTGATTTTACATGTATTCTCTAAAAATGTGTAAATGCATATATATTACTAGTAGGTGTCTAACTGCATATGTATTTGTAGTTTGTGTGTATGAGTGTAGTCAATGTTCTAGTTAGTTCTCGTTTGTGCAAATTCTGTTGTGATTTGAAAAATGATTTGGTGAAGGCATTGGCAGTTTATAAGAGGGATGATAATATGCCTGTGATTAACATGAGCTAAACTGAAGTGTCCCAGACTATTCTTTGCCAGTTATTTAATGGATAAGGGAAATGTCATCATGATGCTTTAGTGTGTGGAATAGGTTTTTATCCACAAGAAGAATATTAAAGCTCTCTTTTTTTATTTTCATGCTCATTGTATAGTTTCTCTGAACTAAAAGGTGACATAGTGATTACATAGTGCTAAGAATATAGGATTTGGAATTAAAAGACAAAAGCTGAAAAACTAGGCGTATAGCCTCAGGTCTAGCACTTATTTGCTGTGAGACCTTTATTACTCTCAAGAAATGATCCTGTGAAGAAGAATGGTAACAGGACTATTGGGTTTCTGGGAACTGATAGACGAATGCATGGGAAGTGATTTGCAGAGTCTTGGTAAGTAATACCAATATAAATATATAATACCAATAAATATATAATACCAATAAAAATAGGCTCTTGGGGTGCCTGGGTGGCTCAGTGGGTTGAAGCCTCTGCCCTCAGCTCAGGTCATGATCCCAGGGTCATGGGATTGAGCCCCGTGTCGGGCTCTCTGCTCAGCGGGTAGGCTGCTTCCTCCTCTCTCTTCACCTGCCTCTCTGTCTACTTGTGATCTCTCTCTCTGTCAAATAAGTAAATAAAATCTTAAAAAAAATAGAAGTAAAAATAGGCTTCTATCATTATCATTATTATTATTGTCTCCTTAGTTGGTAGTTGTCACTGAGGACTACGAATTGCATTGGAGCTTCTGGGGTGTGAAGGACAGTTAGCCTCCATGGTATAAGCCCTCCTCTGTAAAAGGTTCAACCTAACATCTTCATTTTCTTGTCTATTTCTGTGGAAAACAGCCATTTCCATGTTTTTGTTTTTGTTTTTGTTTGGAACCTTATTTGTTAGAGCTCTCTCTCTCTCCAATGTCTAGAACAGTCTCTACTATTTTAGTAACTATTTTCTTTGCCTGAGTTGTTGAGTAAAGCACTTTTCTGCTTAACAATGCATATTTTACCTTGAGCCTTAATTCTTTCTGCTATTCTCTCTGAAATGGATCTAATTCTGAGCGATCCTAGGATAGAATTGCTGATGAGCCATAAGATAACCAGATGACTCAATGATTGTGTTCTTGCTATATTTACAGGATGAGAGCTAGAATATATTTTTTTCTGCTTTTTTTTAAGTAAAGTATTATTTGTTTAATCCAGTTTGCTGATAATTTTACCAAAGCCCTCCAAAGAGCTATGCCTAGGACAGGATGATGTGATAATTTTCTTTTTGAGGTTTTTTTTTTTTTTTTTTTTAAAGATTTTATTCATTTAGTTAACAGAGAGAGAGAGAAAGGCAGAAAGAATGAGCAGGGGGAGTGACAGGTGGAGGGTGAAGCAGGCCCCTGGCCCATGCAGGACTCAATTCTAGGACCCTGGGATCATGACCTGAGCTGAAGGCAGACCCTTAACTGACTGAGCCACCCAGGCATCCTGATGTGGTAATTTTCTTAACTATATCCCAGTTATCTAGCTAAATTGTCTAAATAATTTTGATTCAAAAATGGCACCCTGGGCCTACTTTTGAAGCACAAGTATTAATATTCTCTGTGGAGTGTGTTTATACAAATTTAGTCAAGTAACCAGTAAAGACCAGAATATTGCAGGTTCTTTTATTTTTAAGGTCAGAAAACTCTCCAGACTGTTCTACCAGGGGTTGAGTTTCTGTGTTTATTTTTAAGGTATCTACCTTTTGCTCTGATATGTCCCCACATACCTTCTTGTAACAACACCACCGTGTTTAGTATGTGTTATCAATTTCAGCCAAAATAATTTCCTTGACAATTTAAGATTTTCTAAATCCCAGTCACTAAATCTTTTCTGATTCTCATTCATATCATGAAATATAAAACGTTTTTCTTTATGATATGATTGGGCTATGTTTTTCTATTATAATTTCTTTTTAGTTTATCTCTAAAGAAAATTTAAATGTTTTTTCAAGAAATATTTGTTACTTTTTTATAAATGACACTCCATCCTGGGATTTTATTCAACATTCTACTCAATATCAGCATTTTTCATGGGTTCTTCTTTCTGGCACATTAACTAATTAATTCTCTTAAACTTTCATGGAAAATACTTCTCCCCTAATTTCATAGATGAAGAAACTGAGGAACAGAGACATACGGTAGTTTCTCCTGATTGTAGACTGACCAGATATGTAGGACGGAGATTTACACTCAGGGCTCCAATTGAAAGTCTTTGCTCTTTCTACCAGACAGAACTAAACTCATAAAAGTGACATTTATGTTAGTGGAACTAAAGTATACAAAGTCTCAAAGGCAATGATTGACTTTGAACATGCACTTACATTAAAATCTGCTTTTCCTCTTTCTGTCACTGAATCCTGGGAGAATGCCTTTTTATGCCCAGGCACATAACAATATGGTTTCTAAATGATAGTAATGTTAAAAATAACATTTTCCGGCAGTGTCATTCCAGGAACTAATCTATGGTGTAACAGAAATCTCTTCAGTTTGATGTTTTCTCTGCTGTGAAGAGAAAGTGCAGCTTTAATATATCATGATGTCTCTTTTATTCATTTCTTTCAACTTTTGGTTTAGTGCTTGTAAATTACATATAACAGATTTGCGAGTGATGCCTTACTTGGACATCAAATTGGGTAACATGATCTAGGAGGCTGCTGAAATATTTTATGCAAGTTTTACATGCTGAGGAGTTCTGACTGTTGATGTCTTTATGTATATATAAACCTTATAACCTGGCATCCTTACAGCACTGAGATTTCAGACATAGGGTAATTCATATTTTGTGGGCTGTATTACCAAGATGCTATTTTATATAGCTACTAATCTTGGCTGGCATATTTTTTAGCTAATAGGACTTTTGAAGACATAAGATAACAAATTCACAATAACTGGTGTATTAGATAATCTTCAGAGAAACAGAACGAACTATATATGTGGGGGGGGGGGTGAGCAAGAGAGACAAAGAGAGCTTGATTAATTTTAAGGAGTTTATGTGATTGTGGTGGTTGGCAAGCATGTAGGCCAAGCATGTAGCCTAGAGACCCAGGGAGAGTCTTAAGGCAGTATGGAGCAGAAACTTTCTTATTCCCATGAACCTCAGTCTTCTTTTAATGCATTCAACTAATTGGATGAGACCCATTATAGAGGATAGTCTGCTTTATACCAAACTCACTGACTTAAATATTAGTCACATTTTAAAATTTTTTTCATAACAACATCTGGACATGTTTGTCCAAACATTTGGTCACCCTAACCTAACAAGTTGACACATAAAATTAACCATCACAATTGGGTTCTAACTTCTTACATTGATTTTTTTTTCTGAAAAATTATTGTCATTTAATTCCAAAGATATTGGCCTTTGAAAATTTCAAAGGCTTATGTTATGCATAGACAAGTTAATATGATTTAATATAATATTCATCTTTTTGATTTTGAAGTTAAATCTCTTTTTACAGTAATGAAATCTATACCTACCTTCTTTGGGACTAGTGATCACTATGACATAATTAAGATTTCTTGAATTTTTGTTAGTACTATTATTAATTATATCAAGGTTCAAAACTTGATTGGCATCTTTCTATAGTTATAAGAAAGGCCAGTGGTCTTTGTTTAGGATTACTTAATAGATTATTTTAATGAGATCACCATCATTTTCTGTGTGTGTTTGGAACAGTATTAATTATGTTCTTGAATCTTTAATTTATATTTTATTGTCTTCTGGTTGTAGACATTCAATAAATATTAGTACCCTAGTGGGGCACCTGGGTGGCTCAGTGGGTTAAAGCCTCTGCCTTCGGCTTGGGTCATGATCCCAGGGTCCTGGGATCGAGCCCTGCATTGGGCTCTCTGCTCAGCGGGGAGCCTGCTCCCTCTTCTCTCTCTCTGCCTGCCTCTCTGCCTACTTGTCTGTCAAATAAATAAATAAAAATCTTAAAAAAAATTAGTCCCCTACTTTCCTTAAGAGTATGAATTGAAATGATATTAACAGTATATCTTAGCATGCACAAGAATATTCTACTAAATCTCTTTAAATGGTTTTTATTGGTCCTATGTTTCAATTCTTCTAATTTTTAACACATTTTAATGAAATCACTACAGCAGATCCTGGGACAAGGAAGCCTGTGTCACCACTCTGTGACCATTGCTTGTATTACGTCGAAATGAGTCAAGACAGGCCAAGTATTGCTACATATAAAACAACTATAAAACATCAGTGGCTTAATAAACCAAGAGTTTGTTTCTTGCATATCTACATTTCCCACATGGGTCAATATGGGGGAGCACTGCTCATCATAGTTATTCAATAACCCAGGTGAATTGAGACTCAATTTACATGCAGGCACATAATCACTGTGCCAGGAGAAAAAAAACACTTGAAGTGAGTTGTATTTACTGCTGCTTCTTCTTCTTCTTGTAAGGTATGTATCTATCTATTTATTTATTTATTTAAGAGAGTGCGATCAAGGGGAGGAGCAGAGGGAGAGGGACAAGCAGACTCTGCACTGAATGCAGAGCCCATAATAATAGAGTACAATCTCAGGATCCTGAGATCACAGCAGAAGCTGAAATCAAGAGTCAGATGCTTAACTGACTGAACCACCCAGGTGCCCCATGTATATGATGCTTCTTAAAGGTTCCACTGGAGATGCTCCGCATGCCTTTTGCTCACATTTTGGAAACCAATGCAAGTTTCATCACCATATGCCTAACAGCAAAATAGGTGATCTTGGAAGGAGGACAACAGGAATATCCCAGTTTTGTGACCATAGTCACTGTTTCAGGTGTGATTTTGTTTTTTAATATTTTATTTATTTATTGGAGAGAGAGAGAGAGAGAGAGAGAGAGAGAGAGAGAGGTGGAGGGATGGAGCATGAGCAGAGGGGAGCCCAACATGGGACTTGATCCCAGAACCCAGAGATCATGACCTGAGTCCAAGATAGCCCCATAACCGACTAAGCCACTCAGGTACACTCAGGTGTGATTTTGTATCAGGAATGATTTTCGCTTTCTATGGCTGGGAATGGCTCATAAAGACATGTAGTTACTTCGCATAAGAAGAGAGTATAGGAAGGAAGTCGGAGTTGATGTGGGAGCTCCAGGATGTTATAAAGGATCAGACCCTTTTCATATTTCTGTCCTGTTAACCCAAGAGTTGTGGATTTTGGTCCTTAGCCTCGCTACCTTGTGGTTTTGGGAAAGCTTCTGCAACTATAAAGAGCATATCCTCACTTATCTGGCCCCAAATCACAAAGGAGGGAACATAGTAGCTTCCTTGATCGCTCTCTCTTTTTAATCACAAGGAAAATCCTCCCTGGAAGAAACAAGTCTGCTTTCCTAGCAGATTTTCCCTATTTTTCTTTAATCAGAGCCATGTCACCTGGAGATTCTAAGCTGCAAGGAAACCTGGGAGGGCGAGAAGCTGAAAAAGGGCAAAGAGTAATTATAATTGGTTTAGAAGATTATTATATGATTATTATATATAATCACATAATTTATGTGATTATAATATATAATCATATAATTTATATGATTATAAATTATATGATTATATATTATAATCATATAAATTATGTGATTATATAATCATATCTTATAATAATGATAATAGTTATATTATATTATAATATAATTATATTATTATAATAATATAATAATGATAATCTTATAATAATCATATGATTATTATAAGATTATCATGGCTTTGCCATCTTTTTTTCTGGAATAGGCATTTTGCCCCTTGATCAAAATTGTAGTTCTGATATTAAAAAAGAAGAGGAAACGTCTGTGGAGAGAACACAGGATTACCTTCCACAGAAAAGAAATGGAAAAAAAAAATCCTTCATGGGGTTCCTGGGTGGCTCAATCAGTTAAGCATCTGACTCTTGGTTTTGGCTCAGGTCATGATCTCAGGGTTGTGAGATAGAGTCCCACCTTGGGCTCCACACTCAGTGGGAATCTGCTTGGTCCTCTCTCTCTTCCTCTCCACCTGCTCATGCTTTCCCTTTCTCAAATAAATAGATAAAATATAGATAAAATCTTTAAAAAATCCTTCATAACTTAATAGGGAGATGATCATTTGAAATACATTGAAACCAAGACAAATAGTCATGTAGTCTAAAATAGCTTAAAAGCATCTTTTGAGAGGGTCTGGTAGGGTGCCAGGTCAGCCAGTGAGGTAGTAACATATGAGCAGATCCTTGAGAAACTGGTAGTATTTCAATGCCAGAAAAGGCATTGCAGGTGGAAAACCCTCAAGGCAAAGAGCCAGAAAAATAACAATGCTGTGGAGTGAGATTGGGATTAAATAAATATTGTAGAGACATGAATGTCAGACAAGAGTTTGGACTCTGTGGAGGGCCTTACAACTTTGGAGCCTCGTGATGTGGTGGTTAAGAACAGCTACTCTACTCTGATAGGAGAAATTTGAGAGGCAGTGCAGGGGATCGTGGGGGAAGAGAGGGAAAAAATGAAACAAGATGGGATCAGGAGGGAGACAAACCATAAGAGACTCTTATGAGACTCTTATGAGACTCAAACTGAGGGTTGCTGAGGAGTTGGGGGTGGGGTGGGATAGGTGCCTGGGTTATGGACATTGGGGAGGGTATGTGTTATGGTGAGTGCTGTTACATGTGTGAGCCTGATGATTCACAGACCTGTACTCTTGGGGCAAATAATATACTGCATGTTAATTTAAAAAATGGGAAAAGAAAAGAAAAGAAAAAAAAAAGACAGTTGCTCTGGATTTAGTCAACCTCAATTCAATTTGAGTTGTACCACCAACTCATTGTGAAATGGTGAGCAAATTCCCTTACTTCTTTCAGACTCCATCTCCTCATCTGTAATAAAAGGGTACCTATCTGTATTATTTAGGGTATGCTAAATAGCTGAAATAAATAAATGCAAAAATGTGATGGCTGAAATACATAAAAGTTTATTTTTCACTCATTTAACCAGGTAGTGAGCAGGCTCTGCTTTATGAAATCATTCAGCAGCCCAAGTGAAATTAACTTCTCCATCTTGGACATATGTTTTCCATAATGTCTCTGTGATAGTTCTCCAGAAAACCTCAGTGAGTTCTAGAAAGCACTGCTTAGTATAATGCATATGCATTCTTAGCATAATGCCTAATACAGAGTAAGCAATTGATGAATACTAATGATTAATGTTAGCTATAAATTTGGCTTAGAAACCAAGGGACTTAGAGGTGAATTGAAATAAATGTGAGTCTTCTTAAACCATAAGAGAAATTTTTATGTATTAATTTATTTTGAGCAGAAAAATGAGACCATTAAAATTTAGATAAGAATTATTCTGGCAAATGCATGTAGGGTGGTTCTGTGGGAGTGGTGGGTGTAGGCTAACCATGAGCTAGAAGACAGCTATAATGATGTATACAGAAAGTAATGATAATAGAAGGAAGATGGGGAGGAAGAAGAGGCAGAGCTAATAGATTCTACTCTCTGAAGGCTTTTTTAAATATTTCTAGACATGCCACATTCAAATATGTTTGGTGTTTACATTTGTTGCTGGCAAAATCAAAGTATTTCTCTTATAATCTCAAAATCATTTTTTAACAAGATTTTACTTGTTTATTTGAGAGACAGAGAGGCAGAGAGAGCATGAGCTGGGCTAGGGACAGAGAAAGAGGGAGAAGTAGACTCCCTGCTGAGCAGAGAGCAGGATGAGCGGCTCAGTCCCAGGACCATGGGATCAAGACCTGAGCCAAAGGCAGACACCTAACCAACTGAGCCAACCAGTCACCTTCTCAAAATAATTTTTTATAATATTTGGATTTGATAGCAAAATATAGAATGAGAAGGTACTACAGGAGATCCCTTCAACATTGGATATGTGACTATAGAAATTGAGCTAAAATGATTTTGTATTAATTTCCTCTTGATATTGAAGAATAATCTATTTCTTAGTTTCTCCCTGTATGCCTCTAGATGATCAATATATGTAGCTACTTCTCTGATTTGATTTTTGTTTTGTTTTGTTTTCCTCTTCTTGTTTTTTACAGTTTTCTTCTCCCTTTAGGGTAATTAATACCAATTTTCTATGATTCTAATGTAAAAAAAAGTCAAAAGCTGTATATTAAACTGTAATATTCCAGAATTATGTCAGTCGATTTGTTTAGCCTTTGCCAAAATTAGAATTGCAAAAATTTTCATCAGAATTTCTCACTAATAGCATTACTTATGGATATGCGTTTTTCTTCCTTTTTTAAAAGTGCTAGAGAGTTTGAAAACAAGGGTGGGAAGTAAAGGGTAGAATTCATAAAAATGAAGGCCCTCAGTATGTCACAGAAAGAGTGGTCATGCCTGCAGTGATTAAAGATTCATTGTACTATTCACCTAATTTGATCTTTAGCTGTAACTCCCTGTGGAAGCATTAATTTTGGGGATGTAACACTACCATTATGTTATTAATACAAACCCAATATATGCCCTGTCTTTTGTCATCAGTAGTCTGAGTCCTTGAAGCCTGTGCAAGCTTTCAGCCACTGAGGTTGGGTGCTGGTGAATCTTCAGTCTCACGATGTGGCTTTACCCCGGTGAACTGGACCTTGTCTTGTGCTATTTCTGTGGAAGACTTAAAATGCACCTACAAGGGACTGAATTGAACCTCTCAAATTGAGTTGAAATCTGGAATAGTGGGGCACCATAGTGGCTAAATAGTACATTCCTTTAAGAAGGGCAAGCTCATATCATTGTTTAGATCAAGGCTTCTCAAATTTAATGGGTGTGTGTGTATGCGGGGGTGCGGAGGGAGGGCAAAGAAGCTGTAAAGCTGATATTCTGCATGATGGTATAACTGATCTGTGGTCCACAGTGTTATTAGAATGTAGTTCTACTATCTTGGCTTCCAGGCTACAAAATGGACTTACAGTCTATTGGTGAAAACTGTGTTCGGAACTTTGAAACTCAGTGTGTCTTAATAAGAATGATTCTGATACATTTTTTAATAGACAATTATTTATTTTTATTTTTTGAGAGAGAGAGAGAGAAAGAGAGGGTTTGTGTGAGAGGGGTGGGGTGGAGCTGGTGAGGGAAACGCGGAGGGAGAGGGAAAGAGAGAATCTTAAGCGGACTCTACAACCATCATGGAGCCCATGGGGGGGGGGGCTAGATTTCACAATCCTGATATTGTGACCTAATCTGAAATCAAGAGTTGGGCTCTTAACCAACTGAGCTACCCAGGCACCCCTAGAATGTTATTTTAGATGGTGTTTCTCAAAATGAAATAACCAGAAACATATTTCACCCAAGATTATTATGAACCTAGGATTTACCTATATAATGAACCATAAGACATATACAGATGAGAGCTAAAGGTTATTTGAAAGAATAAAAGCCTGGTGGTGGGTATTAAGAAGGGCACGTATTGCATGGAACACTGGGTTTGGTGCATAAACAATGAATTTGGGAACACTGTAAAAAAAATAGAATTAAGAAAAAGAAAGAATGAAATGTTTATTGGAACACAGTTCTATTTTCCCATATAATGAAAGAAATCATGTATTTTTAAGACACATGACCAAGGCTGAGATTCACCTGGAATACCATCTTAGCTGTATAGGTTCTTTCAGCTGATACCCTTGCATGTGTATTGGTCAGGGTCATTGCCTGATATGGAGATGCCTTTGCCATACATGATACTGAATAGTTTGAAGACCATCCCCAAAATGTTTCCAGAGTGTAGTGCAACAGTACAATTTCCTTTCCTTTCTCCTGTGACTGAGTGGGCCCTTCATTTTTCACAGTTGTTGCTACTGAAGCAATATTACCAATATACAAACACTGAGATATTTAGCTATATTGACGTTTATAGTCCATAGGTCTCCTTGAAGTCACATAGTTCTTCTGTTTCAATGTACCAAGGTTCAGGAATCCAACATCTGGAGGGTACCATGAAGCCACTTCACCCCAGCCTCCTGCCCAGGACACCAAGAAGGAGTAGTGAAAAAATCTATAGATATTTCCTCCTTTCTGGGCTGTAAAAACTCTTCTATCCCTCTGTCTCCCTTCCTCTCTCTTCTAAACAGCAAACACAATCTCCTCAATGGCTTTGGCTTTCCCCGGCATAGGAAGATAAGTTATTTCAGAGACGTCTGCCTTTGCCTTACAATATGGACTTCCACTGAAAATGAAAACACAGATGGGGCTGGCAGCTGGGGAATTCAGGGGAAGAAAACCTTGTTCAATATTACAGGACATCTCTTTGCTATTGCCTCTCTTTTATACACATACTCCTATCAAGTGTTGTTCTCCTATCAAGAAGAACAACTGTTACTTCTGGTTGGTACAATTCTCCTTAAATTTCCCTCATTTCCCATTGCTCAGATGCTGAGACTCATTGTTTAAAAATAAATTTCTAGGTGGGCCCTCCCACTCTGCTGATTTCAGGTAACATTTATTTGATTCATGCTGGTTTCCTGACCAAATCCCAGGCTCTGCCCCAAGACATGAATCTCGTTTTAGAACCAGAATTTTTTCATACCTTCTTCTCTGGGGTATATGAATTTGCCTCTCTGACACTTTATGCTTCAAAACACTGTGTTTAAAAGACATAATGAGGCCTGACTTAAGGTTGATACATCCTGGGTCATCTACCCATACATCACCTTTGATGGAGCCCTGCCTGAAGGCCTTATTTCTGAACTTCATATAAATGGAATCTAAAAATATGTACCTTTCTGTGCCTCATTTCTATTGCTCAATGTAATGTCAATGGGGCTTATCCATGTTTTTGCATGTATTTTGTTCATTTTCATTGTGTACTGTATTGCATTGTGTGAAAGTTATACAATTAACTTATTTATTTTATTTTTGATGAACATCTGGATTGTTTCCAGTTTGGGGCTGTTAATAATATTGTTATGAGCATTCTTGGGCTTGTAGTTTGGTGAACATATGTGTGTATGTCTGTTGAATTTTGAATTGCTGCATGGTAGGATTTATTTAGCATTTAGTATTAGTAGATACTGATATACCCCAAAGTTACTGTATCATTTTATACTTCATAGGCAGTGTTTGAAAATTCCAGTTCCCTTACAGTTTTACAAACACTTGATGTAGTCAGTCCTTCTAGTTAGTAGGTAGTGGTATTTCATTGTAATTTCACTTCACATTTTCCTGATTATTACTGTGGTTGCAAACACAGGTGTTCAGATGTTTACCAGTTATTTTGCAAAGTGCTTGTTTAAGCTTCTTGTCCATTTTTTATTTTTTGAATCAGGTTGTTTTTTTTCCGAAATACTCTTGATATGAGCCCTTTGCCTTTTTTATGTATTCAAATATTTCTCCCACTCAGTGGCTTATTTTCATATCCTTTACTGGTATTTCATGATTTACATAAATTCCTAATTTTAATGCAAATTCAAACTTATCAATTTTCTTTTATGTTTAGTGCTTTTGTGTATATGTGTGTGCATGTGTCCTGTTTAAGATAACTTTGATATCCCAAGGTCATGAAGATATTCTTTTGTGTTATTTTTCAAGAAACTTTATAGTATTCCCCTTGTATTTTGATCAAAAATCCATTGGGAATTAATTTGCATGTGATATGAGGCATAAATAATGATCATATTTTCCCCATATATATATCCAACTGACCCGGCACCATTTGTTGAAAAGAACATCCTATCACACTATACTGTAAGGCCACTCTTATTATATATCAAGTGTCTAAATAGACGTGAGTTTGCTTCCGAATTCTCTCTTCCATTCCATTGGCTTATTTATCTATAATTACCACTTGGAATTTGTCTATAATTACCACTTGGAATAACCACAGTTATGTGGTAAGTTTTGAGAGTAAATTTTGTTGTATAAATCATCTAATTTTTATTTTTAAAATTATATCATTATATCAGCTCATTCTATTTCCATGTAAATGTTAACTTCACATGTCAATTTTTGCCAAAATCACTTGTTATATTTGCATGAATAGTTGATCTGTGTATGAAAATTCTACAAATCCTGATTGTTACTGTGTTCCTTTCAGGATCGAAACTTAAAGTCTAGAATTTCAGGGACGCTTTTCAGGGATGCTCTTTCTTTGTGGGATCTAGACTTCGTTTTTGTGTCCCATGCTCGGTGAGACTGTGGAAAGCTATTCCTACCTTCCCTGATTCTTAGACATCAGTGCTCAGTTCTTAGCTTCTTGTTCTGTGCTCTTTATAAGTTGTCAAATGCCTCAAGGGGAAAATAGCTGCAGAATGTTGTACTTACTTATTGCACTTTCCATCTGCCCAGTGTCTTGGCCTCAAATCTGGCTTGTTTTGAAAGCTCCAAACTTCAGTGTTTGTTTCTGTATCCATCCAGAACTGATGGAAACTTGCCTCAGGTTCCCAGGCTCTCTGCTTCTAATCTCTGCTCCACTTTTTAGCTTCTTGGATTTATGCTCCTTATCAATCAACAGGTAAAGCACACCCAAATATTGAACTCCTCCCAATGGCCTTTCTTTTTCTCGGGGAGTATGGACCCACAAGTCCTGGCTGCTTTAGTAGCTTTTTGATGACTTTGAATGTTTCTTTTTTTTTTTTTTAATGGAATTTTACACATCTTCTCAACTTGTTTTTACAGGAATATTACCAGAAAGAGAAGATACTTAAAAATTTTAAATTTCTTTCACTTATTTCCTTTTTTTTTGAAAAATAAGATAATACCTACTCACTTGACCTCAAATAATGTGATATATTTTGCATATAATTTCATGAAATATGAAAATTTAAAGTCACTATCTCCTTGAATTAGTATTTTTTTATTTTAAAACATTTTTTCTCATGTTCAACCTCTTATTAGGATTCATTTTTCTGAATTTATTGTAGGATTTTAAAATAGCATGTCTTACATTTATTTCTGACATGAACATATTATGATTTTTATTCTGAAAAGAAAGGTATGGGGGATTTCTAGTATTATTCATGTTTGCATTATATTTTAGTGACTAAATATAAGTAAGTCTGGGGAAATGAGGATTTTTTCTTTCTTCTTCTTCTTTTTTTTTTTTTAAATATGGAACGCTTTTACTCCCCTGTCTCCTGCTTTCTGTGTAATGTAATGGATTTTTCCAATGAAGCCCACTGCATTCACACCATTTTCTAAGACCTGAGAATATGCTCTCTGCACCCTAAAAATAACAATTTCCTCACTATTTTCCAGACCTGGCATGTTTTAATGAAATTGCTTGCACAGAAGCTAGCACGTTACTTTGCTTTATGCCTTTCATGACATTGATGCTTTTCTGCTCTATTTCCTAGGTCATCCCATGTGATTAACAGATTTCTTTTGGTTTCTTATTTGTGTGCTACTTTTTTTTCTGCAAGCCACTGTGAAAATTCATTTACTTATTTTTTGATAAGCAATGATCTACAATTATAAACATTTGCAACATAAATAATCTATTAGTGACATCATTACCTGCGGTAGCTAGCAATGAGTCCCTCTGTGTGACACATTGTGTGTTAGTTATTACAGGAAATCCCAACCCCCATCCAGATTTGGGTCATAGCACTTGGATTTTGTGATTTGAACTTTTTAAAGAATGAGACTCTGTGATTCAATGGGTAATCCAGGTCTAGCATTTGAGAACTGTGTCTGCCTAATTGTATTCATGTTAATTGTGCTGTGCTTTTTTTCCGTGCAATGACCCCTTCTCCATGCCTTTTCCTGGTTGATTCTATTATACTTATCTATATCTCTACTATGTTATCAATATTTAGATGGTAGTAAATTGCTATAAGGTCCCATTGATTGTAGGTGGCCTCAAAAACCTACAGTGTCTTGCTCATCTTTGTTTATCCTATATATACTTAACATACATTTGCTAAATTACATAAATTGATTAGAATAAGGAACTAAATAGGACATTTACTAACCTAATCATAGGGTGGTTTGATAAAATACATTGGAAAATAATCATAATACTTCAAGGGATTATTTGTCCCTTTCCTCATTATTCATTTACAAGACCCCCCTCAGATAGTTGTGTCAGGAATTTAACAGATCCCTTAAATTCTGAGTATTTATTAAGACTGTACTCAGTGTGACAGGATATTGAATATCTACATTTTATATTTAGATAATATTTACATTAATATTAGTGGGGTCATTTTATATATATGTGTGTGTATATATATATATTTTCTGTATAAATACTCACAAGTGAAATGAAAGATAACATGTAAACCCGATGTACACACCTTGCATGTTGCATGGTCCCAGACAGTTTTACTCCCAATTACTTTTTTTCATGAATCTTGTGGTCATTTACAACGTTCCTTTGTTCTTGATCTAGATTTTAGTGAGGAAAGATATTTGGCCTTTTTTCTCTTTTAAGTGTTTAGGTTTTTCATTTAAAAACAGGATTTTTTCAGCTGTGTGATATCAATGGTATTTCTGACTCAGTAGAACCTTTCTGTCCTTAATGTGACCAGGAACCAGTCTACTCCTGGGGGATGTTTGATCACTTCTCCAGAGACACTGATCAGTACTAATGGGCGATGGTCATCCCACTGTTTTTCTTTTTTTGTGTATGTTTGTTTGTTTATTTAGTTTGTTTGGAAAGCAGAGGAACCTCCTCTTAGGGGATGTCTTAGAAGGTTATCAATTTTCTGGGCTTGAGCCTATGTTATAATACTTATTGCTATCCTCCTTTTATTTAATCTCTGACTCATGATGAAATTTATAAATGAAATATAGATAATATTGTTGTAGTAAGCAGTAAAATTTGTGGGTAATTTATAAAGTAAGAGATTTTTGAAAAATTAAATATGTATTAAAAAATTCATGGTGCCCATAAATGGGATTTGATGAATAGAAAGATCTCAGGGCCCCTGGGTGGCTCTAATGGTTGGGATCTGCCTTCTGCTCAGGTTATTACCTCCAGGTACTGGGATTGAGCCCCATGCTGGCATCCCAGCTCAGCAGGAAGTCTGCTTCTCCCTCTCTCTGCCTCTCCCTGTCTCTGCCTCTCCCCCTGCTTGTGCGCTCTCTCTTTCAAATGAATAAATAAAATCTAAACAAAAGATGAATAGAAAGATCTCAAAGCATATAACTGGGGAGTATATACTTTTCTGTTTATGTATTATACTTTGGTTATTTTTCATATCAGTGGAGATAATGAGATTATTATTATTATTGTTATTTTAAGATTTTATTTATTTGATAGACAGAGATCACAAGTAGACAGAGAGGCAGGCAGAGAGAGAGAGGGGAAGCAGGCTTCCCGCTGAGCAGAAAGCCTGATGTGGGGCTCGATCCCAGGACCCTGGGATCATGACCTGAGCCAAAGGCCGAGGCTTTAACCCACTGAGCTACCCAGGCACCCTGAGATTATTGATATTAAGAGACAATGAGTTACAAATGGAAAGCGCACATATAAATTAAAAAAAAATATATTGCTTTAAGCTTTAGCATTGACACTTACCAAATATATGGCCTTGGGAAAATCACTTGTTTGAACTTCTCAATCCTAAACTATTCAACACAGTTAAAGATAATATTCAAAAATTTGTTCTGTTATTTGTTAAACTAAAATTAAGAATCAATACTCACATCATCATAAATAATGAAGTACCTCTCATATAGTCTCACTTTTCTTTATTTTTTACCTTCTCCCTTACTTGTTTTAGTATGCAAATGTATTCCCATTAAAATGAGCCAGTTAAGATGGAAATACTGACAATGGTAGCTCCTTTAATGGAGTGTTATGTATAATGCAACAGAATATATATTTAGCTCTCATAAGAGCTCTTCAAAGTATAGTTGGATTTTCTCTGAAAAATGATAATTAATTACATGCTACTTCCTATCTAAGCACTAAACCAATTGAGAAGTCAATAGAGTGTCTCAGAGGAATTAAAATATCAACTTCTCAGTTGGAAAGCAAAAGTGGATGATGCAACTGCAAATGGGCCTGTTGGTACAGTACTTTACTTGCTGAATGTGGACCACATTCCCCACCTGCAGGTAGACGAAATACTCAAAGACACCTTGCCAGATGCATGGCATAAACTGTCTCTCCTACACTCTGAGCTCATAGAATCTCCAGATTCTAAATTTTGACTGAGTTGGGCCTCTAACTCTGCTTCTAGAAGAAAACCTTCAAACCAGATCAGGAGCATTAATGCATAGATACAAGAAGAGAATGCTTTAGTTTTGCACATAAGATAATTTAATAACTTAAAGTTGGAAGTCTCTTTAATTACTTAACCCTTCCCAGTAGAAGGATGTGACCAATGGTGTCAGAATCTTCCTATCTGCCCAATCAGATAAATCAAGTTCTACCTCCTGCATGGAGATGTGTATAATACAAGGGGTATAGAGACAGGTAATTCCAAGATGTTGCTTCAAAACTGTTGCTTCCTATGGAGTAGAGTGGATATTAGCTGGTGGAAACCTAGGGAAAGAGGAATGTGTTACTCTTTAATAGAAGTTATTATTTCTTCCAATTTACAGAGAAGATCACCTGGCTTCAGAGTAGTTAAGTTGCTTGCACAAGGTTTCACAGGGAGTGAATGATAGAGCAAAGATTCCAATCTAAGTTTTCAGATTCCTATAATCTACATTCTTCAAAGGTAGCTAAAGCAACAGATACAACAAACTGATGTGAAAAACAATGTTTTGGGGGCATTGCAGCTGCATATGACCAATAACCAAGTGCAGTTATTTATCTAATTTTGAGGATCATTATGCAAATCAAATGAGCTAATGCATATTAAATTGATTTATAAACTTAAAGTTATGAACATATTACTGATTATTATCACAGTTAATGTCTCTCTACATCAACTCCTTTGCTATAGTGTAAAGTTAATGATTCTTGCCTTGGCTATGTCTTGTATTGCTGTGAGGATTAAACATAATAATGTACCTGCAGATTCTGTGAAAGCTGTAAAGCACTATACAAATGAAGGTTAGCATTATTGATTTGTACATTAATTGTTGGTCCTCAAACATGAGTTAGTTAATGCTTTAATGATGGGAACTTAAACTACAAAATCTGTTAGAAAATGCTGTTATAAAGTAAATAGAGGTTCAGACCATAATTTCCGATGAACAAATGTGGCCAGGAGACTGGTTAGACTAATTGAACATTTCATCTTATTGATTTTGTGGTTTCCTTCTACTTTCTAGCTGAGAATGCAGAGAAGCTAAAAGGTGTGGACATTGGAAAATATCCATGTAAGTCTAATTCATCAACCTGATGGCTCTCTTACTACTCAAAGTGTGATCTCTAGACCAGCAGGCTAGGGAATTTAGATCACAACCTAGCTTGTTTAAATTACAAAATTTCAGATCCACTTCTGACCTACTGGATCAGAATTTTTAAAACCCTACTCTATTGGAAGTAAAACAAACAACAAACAAACAAAAAAAACCAATAACTCATTTTGCTACTAAAAATACAAATATTATTGAATTTCTGTAGCACAATCAGGGAACTTTTCCTTTTGTAGTATTTATGACATACTTAATATCCTTAATACTGTAATTGTCATGTACCATAAAAATAATTATTTAGGAGAATACGAATGCTAGACATCTGGGCAGATTTTTTTCTTTCATTTTATGTTGGCATTTTCTTTCTCTTAAATAATAATACACTTAGTTTCCAGTTACTCTGCAAGTCTCCCTGAATTCACATATTTATTCCTTTATTCAATAATCATTTTGAACAGTGATACCAAATATTCTGCTACATTCTGTGTATACAATGGAAATTGAGATAGTATGGTCTCTTAGTCATATGGTCCCTATAGTTCAAAGGTAGAAGAAGGGAACAAATAAAGAAGCACAAAAGTATAATGAGAAAAGAGCTGTGAAGGCAACAGACAGGATGGAGGGGCAGGTGCTACTTAGATGCAGTTATCTGGGCAGGCCATCTAAGGCAGTGGCATTATGTCAGCTTTGAAAGATAAGAAGGAGTTTGCTAAGTTCTTTATAGATTCTGGACACTAGTCCTTTATCTGATATGTCATTTGCAAATATCTTCTCCCATTCTGTCAGTTGTCTTTTGATTTTGTTAACTGTTTCACCCAAAGAACAAATAATCCAATCAAGAAATGGGCAGAGGACATGAACAGACATTTCTGCAAAGAAGACATCCAGATGGCCAACAGACACATGAAAAAGTGCTCCATATCACTCGGCATCAGGGAAATACAAATCAAAACCACAATGAGATATCACCTCACACCAGTCAGAATGGCTAAAATCAACAAGTCAGGAAATGACAGATGCTGGCGAGGATGCGGAGAAAGGGGAGCTCTCCTACACTGTTGGTGGGAATGCAAGCTGGTGCAGCCACTCTGGAAAACAGCATGGAGGTTCCTCAAAATGTTGAAAATAGAACTGCCCTATGACCCAGCAATTGCACTATTGGGTATTTACCCTAAAGATACAAACGTAGTGATCCAAAGGGGCACGTGCACCCGAATGTTTATAGCAGCAATGTCCACAGTAGCCAAACTAATGAAAGAACCTAGATGTCCATCAACAGATGAATGGATCAAGAAGATGTGGTATATATACACAATGGAATACTATGCAGCCATCAAAAGAAATGAAATCTTGCCATTTGCGACAACATGGATGGAACTAGAGCGTATCATGCTTAGCGAAATAAGTCAAGCAGAGAAAGACAACTATCATATGATCTCCCTGATATGAGGAAGTGGTGATGCAACATGGGGGCTTAAGTGGGTAGGAGAAGAATCAATGAAACAAGATGGGATTGGGAGGGAGACAAACCATAAGTGACTCTTAATCTCACAAAACAAACTGAGGGTTGCTGGGGGGAGGGGGTTTAGGAGAAGGGGGTGGGATTGTGGACACTGGGGAGGGTATGTGCTTTGGTGAGTGCTGTGAAGTGTGTAAACCTGGTGATTCACAGACCTGTACCCCTGGGGATAAAAACATATGTTTATAAAAAATAAAAAATTAAAAAAAAAAAAAGATAAGGAGGCAGCCAATCAATAACAGAACAGTGGCAAGACTTCTAAAGGATGAAAAGCACTTGATATGTTCCAGAAAGTAAAGGGAGGCTAGTGTCTCTGGAATGGATTGCATGAGATGGATAGTTGTCAGGGATGAGTTTGGAAAGATAGGCAGAGCCTAGATTAGACAGTCTTACAGACTATGGTTAAGTCTTTGGAATTTAGGAATGGGAAATCATTGATGTGCTTTAAATAGGTGGGAAAGTTGTGAAGGTGGACAATTACCATGGAAACAGGTCCAATTTTTATTTGAAAATAGATTCTTTTGGTTACTGTGTGGATCATAAAGTGGACAGGGACATGTTGGGAGCCTGCAAGAGTAATAGAGTCAGCTTGGATGAAGGTTACAGGTAGATTTTAGGAATATTCGTATCAGTGGTGTGCCCTCTAATCCTTTGCTCATTATTCCCCCTTTCTGTTATGCATTTCAGGTGGTTTCCTGCTGTATGTGGCTTCCACTGACACAGGCACTCACTGGAGACTGGAAGGAAACAAAACATTTCCACAGGTGTAGCATCTTGCCCATAGCTCCAACTTAAGAGCCTCTTTGTTTACAGTTTCTACCAGATGTTTCCAGCCTATAGTCCCCAATGTCACCACTTCCCTCCTTGGCTCTGCTGCTGATCTTTGGATTGCATCACCAATTTCTGGTTAGCTTTTCAGCTCTTCTATGACCTGTGTAAGCAATTCCTTGCATTGGATTTCCTTTGTTTTAAACACATATGTGATTTCTCCCTTAGGGTTTAACCCTATAGGATGTAGAGAAACAGAAAAGAAAAAATCAAGGATGTCACCCAAATTTTGATTTTGATTGACTGGGTGCACAGATATTGGCATGGATTCAAAAAGGAGAGGTCAGTGATTCACTTTTGGCATGCTGGACTTGAGACATTCAAATGCAAACATCTAAGAGGTCTCAAATTCATGCCAGATTGCAAGTTATGAATTTCTAAGTCATCAGATAGTGATGTTGCTTGTAGTCAGGATAATGGATGTTCCTAGCCTGTAGTCCCCAATGATGCCACTTCCCTCCTTGGCTCTGATGCTGATCTTTGGATTGCATCACCCAAAGGGGGTGACTATCTAAGTGGGGGAAACCACAAAGATAAGACAAAAGGGATTTGGATTGAATCCTAAAGAATCTGAGGTTGGCTAGTGGAGAGAAAATACGTAAAAGGTATTAAGGGTTGAGCATTCTTGGATTCAGGTTAGTAAAACTTCTAGAATATATAGAATATCTCCAAATATATCTTTTACATTTTATACATTTTGCTGTCATATGAAATCCCAACACATGATTGGCAATAGACAACCAACAAAACTAGCTACAGTCCCTGAAAAATAAAAGACAGACAACAACCATTACAAGTGATTAATTCCATGTTGCATGTAAAATAACTTGGCACTCTTGCTGCTGATGTACATTTTGATTTTGATTTATGTGCCCTTGAATAATGGAAGGACTGAAGCCTCCAGTTCAGCAGCTTCTTTCGAAAGGCCCAATTCAGTCCAGAGGGTCCATGCAACAGAAATACAGTCTAGTCTCTTCCAGCCAAATTGTACACCTGGTACAGATCTATCTCTGTTGGAGTAAGGAGACTTTCTGTAAACTTCTATCCAGATGGGAGAAGGTTTTTCTAACACACAAACGCAGTGGCATCTGTGCATTAGCAGTGGCAGGGCAAAGTGTGTACCAAACTCAATAGCAGGCTTAACCAACAATGATGCCAAATCATAGCAAAAGTCTAGGCCACACTGCTGAGGAGAAGAGATTTTGAGTTTTTCTCAAGGTATGGTCTTAAGCCTATCTGCACCAGAATCACCCAAGAAGGCAAATTCCAGGACCCACATTAAAACTCAAAGAATTGAACTGTGCAGGAATATGACCCAGGACTTCAATTTTTTACAGGACTATCAGGACTTTCTTATACATGTTACAAATAGAAAACAACTGCTCTGGGGATACCAGGATGTCCCAGTGATGCAGAACCAGTTCACAGAAGATCTGCTTGCCTCTGGTTTTGAAGACATGATCATATCCTTTTTGAAGACTGAAGGAAGACGCATATCACATTGGTTCTGCACCTTTTTTGAAGTGGAGGTTGGTACAAACCTGTAATCTGTCTTAAATTACTCTTCAGGGTCCTGTTATCCTGTAAATTCTCTCCTAAAAGTCTCACAGAGAGTTGTTAAGGTGTGCAGACTGAATCTGTGCCTACTTACAAGTATTTAAGCATATTTTATTTATTTATTAATAATTTAAAAAGTTTTATTTAAAGTCCAGTTAGTTAATATCCAGTGTAATATTAGTTTGAGGTTTACAATGTAGTGATTCAACACTGCCATACAATACCTGGTGCTCATCAGGACAAGGGCACTCCTTAATTCCCATCATCTCTTCAACCCATCCCTCCGACCACCTCCCCTCTGGTAGCCAGCAGTGTGTTTTCTATAGTTAAGAGTCTGTTTCTTGGTTGCCTCTCTCTTTTTTTCCCCTTTGCTTGTTTGTTTTGGTTCTTAAATTCACATATGGAGGAAATCATATGGTATTTGTCTTTCTCTAACTGACATATTTCACTTAACATAACACTCTTTAGTTCCATCCATGTTGTTGCAAATGACAAGATTTCATTCTTTTTTATAACTAAATAATATTCCATTGGTCCATTCATTGGTCAATGGACACTTTGGCTGTTTCCATATTTTTGGCTGTTGTAGACATAAACTTCTGTGACAAATACTGGGGTGCATGTGTCCTTTGAATTTGTATTTTTGTATTCTTTAGGTAAATACCTAGTAGTGCAACTGCTGGATCATAGGGAAATTCTATTTTTAAGTTTTTTTTTAATTTTATTTATTTATTTGACAGAGAGAGATATCACAAGTAGGCAGAGAGGCAGGCAGAGAGAGAGAGAGAGAGGGAAGCAGGCTCCCTGCTGAGCAGAGAACCCGATGCGGGACTCGATCCCAGGACCCTGAGATCATGACCTGAGCCGAAGGCAGCGGCTTAACCCACTGAGCCACCCAGGTGTCCCTCTATTTTTAAGTTTTTAAGGAAACTCCATACTGTTTTCCAGAGTGCCTGTATCAGTTTACATTCCTACCAACAGTGTAAGAGGGTTCCCTTTTCTCCACATCCTTGCCAGTACCTATTATTCCTTGTGTTGTTGATTTTAGCTATTCTGAAGAGTGTGAGGTGATATCTTATTGTATTTCTCTGATTATCAGTGATGTTGAGCATCTTTTCGTGTATCTATTGGTCATCTGTATGTCTTTTTTGGAAAAATGTCTATTCATGTCTTCTGTCCATTTTTAATTGGATTATTTGTTTTTGGGGTGTTGAGTTTTATAATTTCTTTATATATTCCTGGGTTGCAAGGGTTGTCCAATATTCCCAATCAATGTGATACACATATTAATAAAAGAAAGGATAAGAACCATATGATCATTTTGATAGATGAAGAAAAAGCATTTGACAAAATACAACTTCCATTCACAATAAAACCTCCCAATAAAGTAGGTGTAGATGGAATACACCTCAACATAATAAACAAAATGCCAGATAATTTCATCCTCAGTAGAGGAGAACTGAGAGTCTTTCCTTGATAGGAAGAAGACAGGGGTTTTCACTCTCACCACTATTATTTAACATAGTACTGGAAGTCCTAGCTACAGCAATCAGACAACAAAAAGAAATAAAATCTATCCAAATCAGCAAGGAAGAAGTAAAACTTTCACTTCTTGCAGATGACATGATACTCTATGTAAAATCTGAAAGACTTCACACACACAAAAATGCTAGAACTGTTAAATGAATTCAGTCAAGTCTCAGGATAGAAAATCAACACACAGAATATTGCATTTCTATATACTAATCACGAAGGAGCAGAATGAGAAACTAAGGAATCAGTCCCATGTACAATTGTATCAAAAACAATAAGATACCTAGGAATAAACCTAACCAATGAGGTAAAAGACTTGTATGCTGGAAACTATAAAACACTGATGAAAGAAACTGAAGATGGCTCAAAGGAATGGAAATACATTCCACACTCATGGATTAGAAGAACAAATATTGTTAAAATGTCTCTACTGCCTAAAGCAATCTACACATTTAACATAATCCCTATCAAAATATCACCAGCATTTTTCACAGAGCTAGAACAAACAATCCTAAAATTTATATGGAACCTCAAAAGACCTCTGGAAGCCAAAGTACCTTAAAACAGAAGAGCAAAGTTGGAGACATCATGGTGCTAGACTTCGAATTATATTACGGAGCTATAGTAATCAGAACAGGAGGGTACTAGCACAAAAATAGACACATAGATCAATGAAACAGACTAGAAAACCAAGAATGAACGCACGACCATGTGGTCTATTAATCATCAACAAAGCAGGAAAGATTGCCCAATGGGAATAAGACAGTCTCTTCAATAAATGACGTTGGGAAAACAGGACAGCAACATGTAAAAGAATGAAACTGGACCATTTTTTTACAACACAAACAAACATAAATTCAACATGGATTAAAGGCCTAAATGTGAGACCTGAAACCATAAAAATCCTAAAGAACACAGGTAGTAACGTCTTTGGTTTCAGCTGCAGCAACTTTTTTCTAGATAGGTCTCCTGAGGAAGGGAAACAAAAGTAGAAATGAGCCATTGGTGCTTCATCAAAATAAAAAACTACTGTACAGTGAAGAAAACAACCAACAAAACTAAAAGGCAACCTATGGAATGGGAGAAGATATTTGCAAATGACATATTTGATAAAGAGTTAGTATCCAAAATATATAAAGCACATTTTAAAGTAGAATTTTAAAAGAATGCTTTGTTCACCCCAAAATGATCCACTGCTAGTGGTTTCCCGCTGATCTCTTCCACAACCCACCACCATCCTGCCTTTGAATAAGGGCTACCCCTCAGAGCTGCCTGGACTGATCAACAATATCCCTGCTGATCTTCTCCTTCCCTGCCATAACATCTTGTTTGTGTCCTCCAGGACCCCAACTCCAGTCTGTATTTATCTTTGTCAACTGTTTGTTTGCTTTTGTTCTCTACTTATCCCATTATAATGTATTTAACATGAGACTATAAATCTTATCTCCCTTGTCAGCCACTGAAAATCCAATGCCTGGCAGGGAGTAGGCAGTCAGGGTATACTTGTTGTACGAATACACACAGAAAAATAGTCTTCTACTGGAAGATTTTAGAGTTGGGAGATTTACTTGTCCTTTTTCAATTTTGCTCCTGAAACAATGATTCTTCATAAGAGAGATGTAAGTTAAGCTTGATTCAGTATTAGTAGAAAGTCTTAGGTAACTTTTGGAGGTCGTTCTTACCACAGTAGCTCTGGGAATCTCTGGAAAGTTCTTCCAGTTAAAGATTTCAGAATGTAGGGGCTATAAAAATCATGGTGATGAGTACCTTCTCTGATACTTCAAATGCTAATTTGTAATGAAGACCCATGGAAACAACCCTGATGTTTGCCCAGTTTCTCTGCACTCCTCAGAGTGAGTCACTCCTGCCTTCCTAAAACAGATGCATGTCTGGAGGGAGGTGAAACAGCCATTAAACCTAGAAGATATTTGTCCTCCTTTCTTTTGACATTTTATTGCCCTTTAACTCATTTGTGAAAGATATCAAAGTGGAATCGGACTAGTGAATGAAAGCCCTCTTCATTAAAATGGCCAGTCTGCATAGAACACTTTGCTCTTCCCTGCAGAAGGTCTTTTTTGATCAGTACATGAAGAGATAATTTATGAACAAAAAAGTTTGGAAAATTCTATGTCCACAGATAAAGTATCAGAAAGAAAATACACAGATTCCATTTAGGAAGATGAAATTATTTTCAAAGCAAAATTAGAAAATTATCCCTGGCTGAATGTGTTAGTAAAGCAAAAAATGGATATGCCCATTAGTGGTGTGGTTGGTTATTTTAGAATGTAGGAAAAACAAAGGCATAGTTGTCAATACCCATCTAATTGCTGTTGGGGAAGGGATGGTGCGGTGGGCTGAGGGGAAATGAATAGTTTATACAGGCTTAAACCTCAGCTAGCATACTTTGGCCATTATTTTTTTCAACTTCCACTCTGCAGGGTAAGATTAAATAGTAGATGCTCTTTTCCCCTTTCAGTTTTTAAATCTCTGCCTTTTACAATACTCCTTTCTGATATGGAAGTTGGTAGTCGTACATGTCTATAGACCTATGTCTATGGAACGTGAAATGGGGTTTGGGATTCCAGGAGGTTTAAACATAACACATTTATAATTGTAATTATATGTATTAAGGGTTCTTGTTTAATTCATATTTTTAGGATATATTTCTATGGGTTTTGAGTTGTATTTCTTTTAGTAACATTCTTTGATTAATTCTAATTAGGTAGGAAATTTACAAATAAAGAAAAATTCAAAAAAGGAAAGAAAAAGGGAAAAAAAAATCATGATCTATACTAACTTGAACCAGAGATAAACACTGTAATATTTTAGCAAGTTTCCTTATAGTATCTCTGCAGAGATACATGTGGTTCATATGTATATATGCATGCAAATATCTGTATAATTCACTTACATATTAAGCCCAAATGTCTAAGTACATCTTATAGCACATAACTATAAAATGAGTTCACTTTAATATATTCAATAAATAAAATCAATGTCTAGTATGTACAATGCATTTTCTTAGTCGCTAGGGGCCTCATGGTGAACAGAATCCCCAAATCTCTGCCCTCAGGGAGTTGATCTGGGAAGAAAGTCATTAACTTTCAATACCAGGAATTACAGTGGTTCAAGCCTTAATTTCAGCCCTTCTTCATGACTTTTTCTGCAAGTCTGTCCTGTGCTCAGGGGGACAATCATTAAACTTCCACAGCTCCAGCAGTTCTGGGGTTAGACACTCTATGAAGGCCAGTGATTTGGTTCCTGGTGAACATTTCTAAATTGCTCAGCATGGCTCGGGGAGGTGATTGTATGTATTATTACAAGAGATGCAGTTCTGGCCCCGGAAGAGCGTGGGGGCCTGTCACACTGGAAACCTGAACAGCTGCTTAAAATCCCTTCCTTTCCTCGGGCTCGCCTGCTACCATCCCTGCCTTGAAAGAGGCTGTTCTTGCCTTTCCAGCCCAAGAACAGGACAGACTCTTTTTTTAATTCCCCATGGCTCCATAGGGTTTTCCCACACTACAAAACTCTACTTAGGCTCAGGAATACATGCCAGGAAGTAACATATAGAGAATAACTTGTAAAGTTTTATTAGATAAGGCTACTCTTGGGGTCTGTAGACCAAGAACGAGGAAACCCTGGTCAGATAGCTCTCTGCTCCTGTTTGCCACACTGCAGTCCTTCTTGTAAAGGGTTGTCCCCTTGCAGACCTGTCCACAGCCCAGAACTTCTCTCAAAAAACAAAAGAAATACCTTTCTCACTGCCCAAATTACAACTCTAATTTCTTATGCTAGGATTTGCCACATCCCAAGATATGTGTATCTTAAATCTATCTATAATGTAAATAAAAAACCCTCTTTCAGAGGTCCTCCTTTTGTATCCTAGTTGGGCCCCAATTCTTCGACCAGACAGAACAATAAAAATACTCCATGTAACACCAGTAGATACTAAGATACCTAGCCTTAGAGAAAACTGGATATTTATAGAGCCCAGCACGCCACTGTGATTCCTTTGGTTAGTCTTATATCCTACATGAGGTGGTCATTACTGTATTTCTCTATATTCTTTCTCTGGTTTTCAAAACCTCAATTCCAGATTTTCTGGGAGTAACCGTTGAAACAAAAATATGTGCCCATACGCACATGGGTGCCTACTGTGTGTGCGCGTGTGTGCGTTCACGTTTGCGTACACACACACACATTTCTGTCCAGAAGAATAAACAGAACATGCAGGTAATGAATATTCTAAACCTTTAAACAGATATGACACTTTTACCCAAAAAACCAAAAAAGCATTTAGAGACAAAACCGCTTAAAAAATATACATAATTTACATTTCATTTACAGTCAGCTAAATACTGTCTTCACACATTTCTCCAAGGTAATGACTGTGGCTTTTTTTTTTTTAAAGATTTTATTTATTTATTTTTTGACAGAGAGAGACACAGCAAGAGAGGGAACACAAGCAGGGGGAGTAGGAGAAGGAGAAGCAGGCTTCCTGCAGAGCAGGGAGCCCAAATTGGGGCTGGATCCTAGGACCCTGGGATCATGACCTGAGCCGAAGGCAGATATTAAGTGACTGAGACATCCAGGTGCCCCGACTGGGACATATTTTATATTCATGAAACTAAAGTAGACTGCTAGAAAAGAAGAATATTACATTTTCAAAAAAATTTAGGGTTTTTATTGCATGTGCATTACATTTTACTACATATACATATATTTTTAACAAACTTGTTATATCCTATTGACTTTGTATAATAAACTTTTCATTAAACCTTATATGTGAGTATTTTCCCATGCCATTAACAATTTTAAAAAGCTTCATTTTAGTGGCTACATCCATAATGTGTATGTACAACTTATTTTATCACATTTCTTTTGTTTAGAGGAACTATTTCATTTCCATTTTTTTCCCACTATGAACAACATTAGAATGTTTATCTGTACACATTTGCTAGCTTCATTGATTATTTCTTTAAGATATATTCTTATGGGTGACATTGTTGTGTCACAGGGTCTTAAGGCTGAACCTCAAGGAAGATGGGTCCTTATTTCCTTGGCCCTACTACATAGTAATTTATCTTTTTCTGTAGAACCGATGAGACTAATAACTTAGGGTCAGTTACTAAACAACGTTTGTCAAGGATACTATGCCTTTTCCATCGTTGCACAAAGGGCAACTCAGTTAAGATCTTAAATACTTGTGCTTACAGTATCCCTTTAGGAAAGCGTTATTTGCTTTAAACAACTGGTATATACTAGTAACTAATTTAATAATTCATATATATTTATTTAATGTAATCACAACAAAAATTCTCATTTTCAGGTGTAATGCAAAGTGAAGCTAAATATCAAATTCTTAAAAGGGTAACATATCGTGGTCTGGGACTCTGTACAGGTCTCAGAAAGTGTAAGCTGATAGCAGATTCTGTCTGGGGTTGTGCCTAGGAGCTCTGGATCATTATTGAAAAGACTCAGTTTCCACAAATGGTCTTCTTTTGACTCTAAAAGGGTATTAGCATCCGATGAAGTGAAGTTGTGAGAACAGAGTCCAGCCCTGCTGTGCAGCAGTTCTAACACATTCTTATGCAATGTAATTCCATGCTGATTACTGTGTGTTGATTACTCACATCTGGGACTCGTATTTGATTAGGCTCGCCGAGTTCTGCTCTTCTTCCCATCTCTTTCTTTCTTTTTTAAAGATTTTATTTATTTATTTATTAGACAGAGATCACAAGTAGGCAGAGAGGCAGGCAGAGAGAGAGAGGGGTAAGCAGACTCCCTACTGAGCAGAGAGCCCGATGTGGGTCTCAAACCCAGGACTCTGAGATCACGACCTGAGCTGAAAGCAGAGGCTTTAACCCCCTGAGCCACCCAGGCGCCCCTCTTCTTCCCATTTTGAATCACCTCTTTCCTCAATCTTCTCTTGTCCTTGTTGTCATTGAATTTCATTTTAGTCTGTAGTCAAATTGAGGGCTTCTCTAAAGTTAATTTTTGATTTCTTTGAGTTCTTTTTCCAAGGTTCTGCTATGTTGGCCCTTTCTGAATTGTTTGGACCTTTGATTGAGTAAGTAAACATTCGGAGATGCATACAATTCTGTAGTCACTCTCTGTCACCAGTGAACTGTTTGTAAGTGAACAGGTATGATTTTTATTTCATATCTGAATACTTAGTTCATCAGATTAGCTAAAATGATCAAAAGAAAGCTAGTTTGACCTTTAGAAAATACACGTAGGTGTGGTGTCTTTGTCTCTGCATCTCTGTCTCTGTTTCAGTCTCTCTCAATAGATAATGAATAGCTACATAGATGATTTATAAGTAGATAGGTAATCATAGGTATAGAGTATCATACACCTAGTAAGCAGTAACTATTCATGAGTTCCTTCTGTATGCCAAAAGTTTTACATTTTAATTTACTAATGTAAATTTTTTTAATATTTTAGTTTAGATATGTAAATTAAAGGCCCTAAAACTGAATTATCTCTCAAATGCTTAAGTGAGAATTTTTATGGGTTATGAAACTCCATGTTAGTCAGTACCTTCATTTTACATTTTTTTTTCATTCTACATATTTAAACACAAATAATGTAGGTCAACTTTTATTGCAAATGAACACATTTTCTGTGCTTGCCTTTGGCTAAGTGATTATACATACACAATTTAAAATATTCCCTGCTTACCCAAGGAGTCCTAACTGAGCCTAACATTAAAGAATTCTTACTAATACGCTGAGGTAGGTGGTAGCCAGTCTTTTGGAGTATGAGAGACACTGTTTTCCTTGTATAACAAATGACAATACATAGTGTTTAAAGCTGGAGTTTTGGAGAGTTTTAAAGTTTTTTTGAGATACCACTTAAACACATTTAATAGTATACTTTGAATGATGATTGGAGACCCGAGAAGAATAATGACTTAGGACCAACTACAAGTCAACTGTTTTCTATTCAACAACTCATCCAATAAATATCTTTTGAGCATTTACTACTTGCCAGCCATTATTTTAGGTTTTGGGGAGGTATCGGTAAATAAAGCAAACATTCTTATGTTCATGGCACTCTAATATTCAAAGTCAATTTTACGAAATGTCATCCGGTTAAAGGAATAGTTTATCTATTACTCCCTATTTGTACATATAATGCTGGGAAGTGATTGAGTAACAGGGAAAAAATATCTTGGGATAAAAAATTGCATATCACATAATCTACCATGTTAAATATACCCAGTGAAAAATAGAAATTGTAAAAATAGCAAAACTATAATTACTGTTAGGATTTTATGCTTTATTAAGAAATTACTAATATCTTGTGAGTACAGAAGGTCATTTGACTTGCCCAAGGACATGCAACATGCCAGCTTTTTTGTCAGGAATATTACATTCCAGGTTTTTTAGAGTCAGCACAATTATTTTTGCAACGAGGGTGTTGTCAGCCAATTTTCATGATATCATATTTTTTATTCTGCTATTAAGCTGAAGATTATTACTGTTAAGGTGACAGGTGTTGGTCTGTTTTGCTTAGATTATACAATGTGATCTTCTTGGACAATGCAAATAATGCAAAATGTTCAAACATGCACACATATACATACTCAAGATATGGTTAACAAAAATAAAAATAATCATGAAATTTATGAACTAGAATGTCATTTTTCTATTTTAAAAAATAACTTTTTTTTCAGTGTAGGAAAGGTGTCATGCTATGAGAACTTGTATTATTATAAAAACAACAATTGATTGAATTCAGACCTATTAGGGATATAGTGGATGGGCTAAACTAAAAAAAGAATAACATGAAAGGAAAACATTGCATTTGCTTATGAGAACTTGTGATTTAAATGAGAACTGAAGGTTTTAATTGAAACAATTGATTGGTTTAAAATGGTTTATGCAAGATTCTAATTTAGAAATTACCATTTTTCTCTGTCACAACCATTTTTTCATAAACTGACTTTAGCAGCAATGAAACATCTCATTAGATTGCAATGTTATGTTTCAAGAAATAATTACTTGGTTTATTATGATTCCTTTAGAAAAGAACACAAATCTTTTTTCCAAAAAAATTTGTGTGTACAAGCCCACAAACACACATACACCTTTTATATTTCCAAATTCTCCACAATCTCTTTACTAAAAAACAAATTAAGGGCATAATTATTTTCATTAAGAAAAAAATCTAATATTAGTCACAAACTTCAAAATATTATGGAAGTGATTTGGATTTAAAAAGTAAATAAAGGGGCGCCTGGGTGGCTCAGTGGGTTAAATCTCTGTCTTCTGTTCAGGTCATGATCTCAGGGTCCTGGGATCGAGCCCCACATCAGGTTCTCTGCTCAGTAAGGAGCCTGCTTCCCTTCCTCCCTCTCTTTCTGCCTGCCTCTCTTCCTACTTGTGATCCCTCTCTCTGTCAAATAAATAAATAAAATCTTTTAAAAAAAGTAAATTAAAAGTAAACAAAACATTTTGTTGTTTTTTCAGTTACCACAGAACTCAAAAATTAAGCAGATATTTCAACAGATCAACTTTTGCATAAAGTCTTTAATTTAAAGAGCTAAATAAGTTTGAGTATGTCAACCTTTTGATCCATAGTGCCTAGTATTGCATTTCACATCACATAATTTTCCTCTGCAGTAAGATCTTTCCTCTTGGTTTTAAAATTCTTCTTAAATGTATTTGCTTTCCCATCTTTAAACCTTTTCTCATATGTGGATTGCTTTTATTATTCTTGTTCACGTAGTACCTCCCAGTCTCTTCAAAGAGTCTTTTAGATTTCAGTTCTATATTTATCTGAAACATCCTGTCATCATTTTTCTTCCTAGCTAGTCCAAATCCAAAAATCATTACTATTTCAACTCTTTCATGCCAGTAGTCTCTACTCCCTTGTCTGTTTTTCCCCACCTTTGATGAATCTTACCACTTCTAACATGGCCATTAAATTAGTAGGCTTTGGAAGATCTTTCAAACTTACTCACCTGGGCCCCTCTACAGGGCTATCTCATCACACGGCACTTGGGTCTCCCCAAAGTGAGCATTCTAAAAAAAGAATGAGAGCACACTTCTAAGACAGAAGCCACAATCTTTTTAGGTAAGCTATTCTTTTTTTTTTTTTTTAATTTATTTATTAGACAGAGAGAGAGAGAGAGAGAGAGATCACAAGTAGGCAGAGAGGCAGGCAGAGAGAGGAGGAAGCAGGCTCCCTGCTGAGCAGAGAGCCCGGTGCAGGGCTCAATCCCAGGACCCTGAGATCATGACCTGAGCCGAAGGCAGAGGCTTAACCCACTGAGCCACCCAGGTGCCCCTAGGTTGGCTATTCTTGAGAGTGATATCCATTACTTCTGTTGTGTTATACTCATTAGAGAGGAATCAGGGGGAAGTGATGACATAAATTAGACATGAATATAGGAGTTAGGATCACTGAGGGTCATTGTAAAGTCCACCTACCATAGAAAGATAAATAATACTACTGAATTTTGAACCATTTGTGCAGATGGCATACTCTGGCCACCTGTTGGACTCATACCACACCATGGCTCAACATTGTGGTCAACCTCCAAGTCCAGATCAGTGTGAAGATCCAAGTCCAAGTCCTTGTCTATCTTCAGATCTCGCTGGCGTTCCAGGTCCAGGCCTAGGCCCAGGACTCTCTCACCCATGGCCAAGGGGGAATCCAAGTCCAGGTACACTTAAAGTCTTCCTAAATCTCCTGGGGAGCAAGGAGTAGTGTCCTCTTAAACAAATGCTGTGTTGACAAGCAACATAACTATCAGAAGTCTTGGGAGGAAAGACCACATACCCATCCATGAGAAGAGTCCTTGGAACAAGCTACTGGCTATTGAAAAGGTTATTTTGTGACATTTTTATCTAATGTTTTACTTGTTCTAAGCTTCGTCTCATTTTATGTGCCATTTTGTTGCTGTTATTCAGATTTCTCATAATTTAGTGAAGTGACTGACCAGCTTCACTATTAGCTTGGCTATTTAAGGTAAATTTTCCTTTTAGTTTAATCGAGTGATGCCTTCTTTGGTTTGAAATTTAACAGATTGATAGCCTAATCTGTGGTTTCCTTGACTTTTAAAGAAACACATACAAAAGTTGGGTATTCACCCTTTCTGATGGAGGCATAATACTCTATCCCCAGGGGTACAGGTCTGTGAATCACCAGGTTTACACACTTCACAGCACTCACCAAAGCATGGGGACTTAGAGTGGAGAAGGGAGTTGGGGGAAATTGGAAGCGGAGGTGAACCATGAGAGACTATGGACTCTGAAAAACAATCTGAGGGTTTTGAAGGGACGGGGGGTGGGAGGTTGGGGTACCAGGTGGTGGGTATTATAGAGGGCACGGATTGCATGGAGCACGGGGTGTGGTGCAAAAATAATGAATACTGTTATGCTGGAAATAAAAATAAATAAAATTTAAAAAAAAAAAAAAAAAAAAAAAAAAGAAACACGTACAGCCATTACACAAAGCCTAAAGGTGTCAAGAGGTTAACTCAACATTGCCTTCATTCCTTAAAATTAAAATCCTACAAAAGTTGGTGTAAATTTGTTTGTATATATTATTTACCTTCAGCTCTAAATGGTAATATGAATCCAAACTTGTATAAAGACTTTTCAGGTTAAAATACTTGATTTTTTTGAAAGGATTGTTTACCAGACACAGTTCTCATCTCTTCTCTTGTGTATTTTTGTGCATTAGGTGCAGTTGTATAGCAGATGAGTAAAGCTGGTTAGCTGTTAAGATAGTGTGTTGCAGTGCAAAGAGTGCCTGTCTGTTTCCTGTTTTTTCCTTTTCTCCCCTTTGTAAAGATGCCTTGTCATGCAGAAACAAATGGCTATCCAGTTTATTAAAATGCCTGACAGCTGCACTTCCAGTCACCTGGGTCTTCATGTAAATAATGGAACATACAGTGAGTACCTCTAGCTGATGATGAATACAACTTTTTTTCTGCCCTCCCCTCAATGGCAAATCTGATCATCTTCATGTACAAACTTATATAGGGAAAGTGTTAAGGAAGCTAATGGCTTGTAACTTTATAAGTACTTAGGACATTATGTATCTTTATGGTCACATAATCATTGTTTCTGTAGTTTAATTAAGAAGTTTCCTTGGTGTGAAAAATTTTTTGACCCATTTAGGAGAAGTAAAGATAGAGGAAAATAAAAAGAAAACACAAAGTAAGGTAGTAGAAATAAGCCTAATGTATTAGAAACCACAATAAAATTAGAGTGAACTAGTGATATATGAAATTATTTTCATTATATTCAAAATATAAAAACTATGTGAGGAGAAAAAGTTGGAAGAGATATAGCTATTCTTATTTGTACGTAATATGATTATTTTCATAGAATATTCAAAATAATCTTCACACTCAGAATTTATTAGAGAGTTGATACTTTCTCATAAGATTTTAGGATTTAGGTTTCAAGATACAATTTTTTTTTTAATTTTTTATTTTTTATAAACATATATTTTTATCCCCAGGGGTACAGGTCTGTGAATCACAAGGTTTACACACTTCACAGCACTCACCAAAGCACATACCCTCCCCAATGTCCATAATCCTACCCCCTTCTCCCAAACCCCCTCCCCCCAGCAACCCTCAGTTTGTTTTGTGAGATTAAGAGTCACTTATGGTTTGTCTCCCTCCCAATCCCATCTTGTTTCATTGATTCTTCTCCTACCCACTTAAGCCCCCATGTTGCATCACCACTTCCTCATATCAGGGAGATCATATGATAGTTGTCTTTCTCTGCTTGACTTATTTCGCTAAGCATGCTACGCTCTAGTTCCATCCATGTTGTCGCAAATGGCAAGATTTCATTTCTTTTGATGGCTGCATAGTATTCCATTGTGTATATATACCACATCTTCTTGATCCATTCATCTGTTGATGGACATCTAGGTTCTTTCCATAGTTTGGCTATTGTGGACATTGCTGCTATAAACATTCGGGTGCACGTGCCCCTTTGGTCAAGATACAATTTATTAGAGAGTTGATACTTTCTAATAAGTTTTTAGGATTTAGGTTTCAAGACACAAACTCAACATACAAAAACATTATAATACAAAGACAAAACTAATTGGAACATATAGAGACTAAAACTTCAGTTCTCAATAGTAATAAAAGTGATGTTTCCCAGGAACTAGCCTGACTAAAAACGTTCAAATCTCTGGGGACAAAATTATAAAATAATGACAAGGGCCATAAAAGACATACATAAATGGAGAAAACTCTATCTGTATTTGGATTGAAAAATATCAGTATTGTCAAAATACTAGTTTTCTTCAAATTGGCATAGCAATTTAAGTTAGCTGTAATTAACAATTTTTTATAGAATTAGTAATGCCACCCCTGAAATTCATGTATTAAAAGAAATAGGCATATTTTGAAGAACAAGATAGGAGAAATTGGTCTCCTAGATATCCAGATGTACCAAAGCACTATAATAATTAGAATTGTGGAATTAGGAAAACACACCAATGGCACAAAATAAAGGATCTACAAACAGAGCCACACATATAAAATGATTTAATATATAACAGTGTTAGCATTATAAAAAGAGGGGAAATCAGGGCACCTGGGTGGTTCAGTGGGTTAAGCCTCTGCCTTCAGCTCAGGTCATGATCTCAGGGTCCTGGGATCGAGCCCCACATTGGGCTCTCTGCTCAACGGGGAGCTTGCTTTCCCCTTATTCTGCCTGCCTCTCTGCCTACTTGTGATCTCTCTCTCTGTGTCAAATAAATAAGATCTTTTAACAAAAGGGGGAAATAGTAAGTTTTGTTATACATAGTGACAGAAAAAGTAAAATCAGATGTCTTTTTCACACCACACACCAACATGATTTTCAGGTAGATTAAGGTGCTAAATATCAACTGCTAAGTTTAGTTGAATATCTCTAAATAAAACAGGATTCTTAAATAAGATAAAGAAAATTTGCTAACAGTTAAAGAAAATAGATACACATTCAATCACAATTTCTAAAGGGGCAAGCCAAATTGGGAAAATAGGCCTACAGCTTTGTAATTATGAAAAACAATTAGTGGCTATATCCACTAACACATAGTGCATTTGGTGAAAATAGAAACTACCATTTTGGAGATTAAGTCAACAATAGCTAATAAATGTGAAGATGCTTTTATCAAACAATGAGCAAATTCTACTTCTTGGTACATCCATAGAAAAATAATGCATAAAAATCTCTGTGAAATGAGATGCAAGAATGTTGGGCACTACTTTTGATAACCCAAACTGAAAATATTCTAAATAACTATCAATGAAGAAAGTAAACCTAAATCATATTCTAATTGTAGCATAAAACTATACAGTGCCTAAAAAGAAAAAGCATCATCTATCGACATAGTGAAATGTCAAATATATAGTTTTGGTGGAAAAGAGTAAGTTGCAGAATAATATATACTGTTTTCTGTCATTTGTATAAAGTATAAAAACCAATAAAACGCTAAATTACAGCACTTTAAATATGCAGTAAAAATATGCATAGATTCATGGAACTGGTAAAACTCAATTTACAGTAGTAGTCTTTTGAAAAAGGTAAGTGGAATATCAGTTGTATATCTTTGAAAAATTTTGGAAAAAAGATCAGAAACAAATAAAAAATACTAGTAAGATTTGATAAAGCTGGGGTAGTAGGTGCATAGAAGCTCCTTTTCTCACTTTTGTATTGGTATCTGTTCATTTAAGATAATTAACAATATATTTTTTAAAGTAATTAGCTTACCTGTCCATTTCTACTACCATTTCTGTGGTCTAGTAATGTGTCAGTTTATGCCTAGAATTCTGACACAGCCATATGGTCTGCATTCGTTGCTTTTCATCTGGTTTTCTGCCAGTCAACTCTAGCTTATCACTTACTACCATCAGCAGCACATCAAATTTCCTGCTATTATCATTTCATAATATCTATTATATGAAGTCTGAACTTCTATTTCTGGTTTTGAAGGCCATCCAGAATCTGGCAAGACTGTTCATTCCAATAACCCTTTCTGTTCCATGGGACCCTGTACTCTAATTACAGGTAACTATCCACCGCCCCTTCACTCAATTCCAGAGTCCTTTCATTAAGACACAGATCAAGTGATATACTTTCCATAGTGTTCCTTTTCTAACTACTTCAGCTCATTCAGGGCTTGCTGAATTATCCATTAACTCAGTATAGAAGCATTTACCTCTTAAACAGTCTATTTTGTTTTTAGAATTTGGATTCAGACATTTAACTAATTTTGTGAGGGCCAGGACCTGTCTTCCAGTTTTTTATATTACTCATAGGGCCAAACACAAGAATTCCCACAACCACCTCTTATTCTAGGATGATCTAATGGCTCTTAGGCCCTCAGTAGGAAAGCTGGATTATTCTTGACTTTTCCTATTCTTTCAACCCACATCAAATAGCAGCTAAGTCTTGTTTTTCAGTTTCCTTAAAATATTTCTATTCTGTATGCTTAATCTGGTTTCACTGAACAGCATTTTAAAAGCCACTGTTACTTCATATAGGTAGCAGAAGTCTTAGAAAATTATATCAAAGATGATATGTCTTCATGGAATTATCACCTGACACTGGCACAGTCGGGGAATTTTGCTTTTCTTCACTAGACGGAATCTATGTAAACAAATCTGCTCTCCCTCTGTCTCCCATAATGAAGCCAGAATAATCTTTATAAAAGCTAATTTAGTCATTCTTTTCCTTAAAGAATTTTAATGTCCTTTCATTGTTTTATGAAATCCCAAATACATCATATAAACCTTAGAGCCTTGTGTGAGCTTCCACTGCCTCCTTCTCCAACTTCATCTAGTGTTCCTTACCCTTAAGCTGTAGACACATTGCCTTCTTTCAGTTCCTCAAGAAGCCCCATGCTTTATCCCCTCAGGGCTTATACACAGGTTAATCTGTTATAATTTCAATAGCCTTTTTTATTTATTTTATTTAACACTTATCAACATGTGTTTTTTTTTTTTTTTTTTTTTTTTTTTTTTTTGGTCCCCTGTGAGTTTATAAGCTCCACAGTGAGTGGAACTCTATTTTCCCCTTACTTTATTTCCAATGGATGACATTGCCTTGTATATAGTAGACTGCATACCTATTCATTGAATACATTAGTGGACTCTATAGGAATATTTATTAGTTGCTTTTGGCTGTTATTAAAATATATGGTAAATGTATTTTTTACAAATATCTTTCTACTTAGCTTAATTTCCCCTCATTTGTTGTCATTCTATTCTTAAAGATTGGAAGAAGATAAGGTATCAAAACCAGAACATTTCTACAAAATCTAGAGGAAATTAAAGTGAAACAAATAAAAAATCTGAGCATATTCAATAATTTTTTTCATGGTTCCAAGGTTGGAAAAAATAGAAGTAATCTTTCATCAGTAATGATTTTCCCCCTGTTTTCAAATACAACTCAATTTATTAAGGTGGTCATTGACTAGTTTTTAAATAGGAATTCCTGGGGTTAAGGAAGAACCAGAATGTCTACTAGAGTAGTATTTTACTACTAACAAAACAAAATAAACACATAACCCTAATGTTTGGCACTTTCAAAATCAAGCATTCCTCCATGGTCCTATTCTTTAATACTTTCTTTAATCATTTGTTCTGTTTGCACCTGTGCTTTCAATGTTGCAATAGTCCTACACAATGTTTGAAAACTATAACACAATCCCACTCTCAAAATAGAAAGGGAGAAAACAAAAAAGATAATCTACATTTCACACCCTGCCATGTTCTGGCTGCTCTAGGTGATTAATGATAATGGCCATTTGCCCAAAATATAGACTGAGTTCACAAATGGGATTGGAGAACAACTTTATGATAAATGTCAGGAATATATTATTCTTTTTCTATGGTATATACCCTTCTTTATACATAAAATGGAAGGTATTTTAAAATTCTATTTGCACATAATAATGCATGAAATTACAGCTTTTATAATGCCATGTATTGAAAGGTGTTGATTTGGCCAACCAAGGAATGCAATCTGTTTTCTTCAGAATTGTGAGAATTATGTGTATTGATACCTTATCACCTGCAGAGTTCTTTTGAAGGAAATGTTACATATTACAGAATTGTTTTATTTTATGGAGACTCTGTACTTGATACAGAAGAGAGCAGTTTGGAGTTTCATCCTTATGTTTAGCTGGCCAGCACCTATTTATTTACATAAAGGTTATAATGATGAGTTTTAGAACAAAAAGTTTAACTGGATGGAAGGGAAAATTATCAATGAAGAATTAGGTCCCTGCAGAAGTAGTACATTTCTCTTACTCCTTTAAATTGTGTTTTAGCTTCTCTCAGTGAAGAGAGGTGAAGGAATGGCTCCCCGTGACCCAGTTTGTAAATGATAAAATGTTCTAAGCCTTAATTCAGGTAATGGGGGAAGCCTGTTCCCAGTATTATGCATCTGATTGTTCCTCTAATAAACTAAATGTAATTAAAAATAGAGCAAGCCCATTGCATTTTAATAGCTTGGATCCTTCCCTGTGGAAGAGTCAGCAAACATTGAGAGAATATGAAGATTCAGCTCCCCAGCACCTGCCAGGGAGCCTTTCTCAAGATTAACAGCATCATACCAGGTTATTAGAGGAAACATAAATACTTTTGAAGCTCTGTGGGTAGTTACGATATCACGTTTTATTATCTTCTCCTAAAATGGAATTACTCACTGTAATTGCTTGCCAGTCACAGGCCAACAAACATGACAAAAGAAATCCTATATTTTGGGGAGAAGGGTTATAATGCAAAATCAGCTGGCCTAGAAAATATTTTTAGGGGCACATTATTATGTATTTATAATAATCATAATTAAAATTTTATGGCATTTTACAGCTTCTAGGATAGGCACATATTTGTGCCTTGTAGTGTAAAGTTATTTGAATTCCTATTTGGATAAGGAAATAGGGGTGTAAAGATGTTGAGAGATTTGCCCAAGAATCCCAATGTCAATAGGTACAGAGGTGAGAATGATGCCAGTCTCCCAACTTCATAGTCTGTGTTCTTTCTGCCATTCTGCATGGCCTCACTTAGTTCAATAGCAAATGTAGTATCTGCATTTCCCTTCTGAACCACACCCTTATTAGAGAGAGGTTGGTTTTCAAGAAACCAGAATTCCATAGAGGAATGGTGGAGGATAACCTAAAGTGAAAATTACAATTTAATACATGACCTTCCAGAAGCTGAAAGATTTGATGTCAGGAATGGGATATTTGAAAGTGTGTCTCTCTGTGAGTAAGACTAGAAAAGTGATGCATTAGGAGATATTTTATGTTTTTATTATTTTTGCTTTTGTTGACTTTACTTCAAAAACAAACTTGATTATAAAAAGGCAGGATGAGTCTAAAGAAGGGATGAGACAATTACAGGAACAAATACAGACTGGGAGATGATATTTTTGTAAAACAGTATTGGATAAAGTATGGCTATCCAACATATACAAAGAATACTTGAAACTCAACAGTAAGTTAATAAACAACCTAATTAAAAATGGGCAGAAGATCGAACAGATGCCACAAAGAAGATATACAGATGGCAAATAAACATAAGAAAATGTGCCCCACATCATATGTCATTAGGAAATTGCCAGTTAATGCAACAATGAGATGCCACTACTCACCTATTAGAATTGCTAAAATCCAAAATACAGATGATGACAAATACTGATGAGGGCGTATAGCAAAAAGAAGTCTCATTTGTGCTGGGAAAAATCCAAAATGCCCCATTTGGAATATAGTTTGGTAGTTTCTTACAAAACTAAACATACTCTTACCATATGAACTAGCCATTGTGTTCCCTGGTATCGATCCCCAAAGTTTCCAAAACTTATGTTCACACAAAAACCTGCACATGTATGTATATAGCAGCTCTTTTATAATTGTCAAAACTTAGAAGCAACCAACATGTCTTTCAGTTGGTGAGTGGAGAATAAACTGTGTTACATCCACACAGTGGAATATTATGTAGTGTTCAAAAGAAATGAGCGATCAAACCATGAAGAGACATGATGGAAACTTAAATGCATATTACTAAGTGAAAGAAGCTTATGTGAAAAGTCTGCATATTTGTATGATTCCAATTCTGGGACATTTCAGAACAGGCGAAGTTACGGAAACAGCAAAAAGATTGGTGCCTGCCAGGGGATAGGAGGGAGGAAGAGATTAATGGACAAAACATAAGGATTTTTAGAGCAATGAAACTATTCTATATGATACTACGATGGTGGATAAATTTCTTTATACATTTGTTAAAACTGATACAGTGTATAACATTAAGAATGAGTCCTCAGGTAAACTATGGACTTCAGGTGAGAATAAGTCAGCATAAGTTCACTGATTATAGCAAATGTTATCCTCTTGGAACTGAGATTTTGTTACTGGGGGAGGATATGAAAGTATGGGGACATGGAGTATATGGAGACTCTGTACCTTCCTATTGATCTTGCTGTGAACCAAAAGCTGTTCTAAAAATAAGCGTTGTCTTATTTTAACAGCTTTTTGTAAATTATAAAATGTGTATGGAGAATATGACATCCGTCTGAGTGCTAGTGGTCATACTCAACAGCACGATGTGCGGCTGGAAAAAGTGAGTCAGTGATAACGTGCTTCAAGATCCATCTGAGGCCTAAAGGAAATACGGAGATTTTTTTTTTTTTGGGGGGGGGATATTTTAAAAAAATTTTTTATTATGCTATGTTAGTCACCATATAGTACGTCATTGTTTTTTTTTTTAATTTTTTATTTTTTATAAACATATGTTTTTATCCCCAGGGGAGATTTTTAAGTTGGGACTCTTGGACCCTCTATTTTACTAAACTAAAGGCACATCAGAAGTTCTGATTGTACATTGTACCAGTGCCTGGAGGTTCATTCCATTTATTATCATACCAACCTTTGCTGCTGAGGTCCCAGACCATTCAGAGAGGAATGATTCACAATAGTTCTGTGAGTCCAGCAGAATGCCCTGAAGTATGTGTTCAAAATACAGGGAAAGCAGTCCCTGTTATATTTCAGAGAAAATAAAACATTTTGCATGTTCAAATCCTTTCTTTGATAATATTATATGCTGGAATCACATTTGGGGTTTCTCAGCTATAACCCCAGCTAAACCTTGATTGAAGCTTATCTGGAGATTAACATACTTTTAATTGTTCCTGCTTCTTATTTTCTCTATATTTTTGAATTTGGAGTTCCCTGATAATATTTAAGTTAGATATGTTGTTGAGCTTTCAGTATTTTAGTGCTTTGAGTTCTCTGCTCTTTTCTTAACGGAGTATTACCATACGGTAATGTCTGACTCTTTTCCTTTGCTTGTTTTCTTTCTCAAGCCATAATTTTGAAAACTCTTTAACAGAGACCATTTGCCCCAGATTTTCTAGCTTGTCCTCTGGCTGAATGCACAAATGTCCATTTATTTTATAGAAACCAATATGTCACCAGTTTTTACCTCGATCTGCCAATCAATCATTGATGAAAAGTTCTCAGATTCTTACAGTGTTGTTTCTTGGAGTCCTTGGGCATATTTCTTTTGGGTTCATGAAGAGTATTTCTATTACCACATCAGCGACTATGCTACCCCATGCTGGTTCCAATTCCTGACCACCGCTAACAAGATCAGCTAGGTCCACTGGTGATGATGACTGCAGCCAGTACTCTCTAGGAAATCACTGAAATTGTTGGCAAGGGTGTTGTCTTCTGACACATCTTCTGGGCACCAAAGCCTCACAGTGCATCAACACCCAGGGCACATTTTCACTTGGGCAACAAAGTAGTTTATTCCAGGGTGAAGAGAGACCTCTACTTGCAGCCCTATAGAGTTCAGGTAGGAATCCTTGGACCTGAACCAACATAATAGCTCCCAGTCAAACATTCTATCTTCCTTACTGTCTCACCTCTCATCATTAACCTCTGTCTGTTGTAAATGTCACTGTTGATTCCAATAGTGGACAAAGCTGTATCCTCACTATACCTGGCACTCTCTTGGTTTGGTTATGTTTTATATGAAAAGATTTCTTTCTGAACAAATTTTATGCCTAAAGATTTCCCTTTTCCAATAAAATAGATTTTGCACTTTGAATGACTCACTAACTATGTGTGAGTTGAAGATTGACGCTGGAAGAGGAATGTTTGAGAAGGGAGAAAAAGTAGTAGCAACTGTAACCTTACGAGTGCTGTTTTTCAGGAGTCCTTTAAAATACATTCTACAATGGTGACATAAGAATACGCAACTTAGGCTTTTGAATTGTGTTCATACTCTGTTCTAATACTTACTGTCTGTACTGAAATTGCATATATGATCATAGAGCAGAATTTGAAGCAGGTCCAGAACCTTGCAGACGTTGCTAAAATAAATAGTAAACAGCAAGAATAACTATGTCGCCCTTTAATCTGCTACCCTATGTTTCATTCATCATCCTAGTGAACATCATGGATTTAACTATATGGTTTCTGCTTAAGATCAGCATACATTAATGGGGCAGTCCCTACGTGCCAGGTAATATGAGGATGCAGAAAATTAAAGATGTCACTGTCTAGCATGGAGGCGTATTCCCTTTGTTTAATTATTTAAAAAAAACTTTGAAGATTTTATTTATTTTCAGAGAAGGAGAGAGAAAGGGTGAGAGGGAGTGGCAGATGGAAAGAGAAAAATCCCAACCAGGTTCTGCGTTGAGCGTGGAACCTCACATGGGGCTCGAGCTCACAACCCTGAGATCACGATCTAAGCCAAAATCAAGAGTCGGATGCTTAACTGACTGAGCCACCCAGGCACATGTATTTTAATATTTATAATACTACAAGAGGCATATGCATTTGTGGAAATTGCCTTTAAGCTCTTGAAACAATGGGTTTTATCATATGATATAATTTTGAATGAAACTCTGAGCTGAGTCACCAAATTAGGGTTTTAAACCCAAATCTGATTGCCTTTTAGGGACTGACTTAGTAACTCTAGATGACATTTCTCGTGTCTTTTGACTATATGTTCATTAAGAGATTTTATTACAGATTCAGTAGCTTTTAGGCTAAAATGCATTATTGTTCTGGATCTGAATTCTAACCTAAATGTTAAATGAATAAACAAGTGCTGAATATCTCCTCCAAAAATTTAGTTCCGGTTTGTTAGTCTGTTTTGTTTGTTTGTTTGTTTGTTTATGTTTCCTAGACTTCTTGGTAAGCTAGATTTTAATAATGTTTTATTTTTAAATGTCTTATTTTCCTTATAATCTGTCCTTGAATTCTTCTAATGTACATTGTAAATACATATGCTTACACATAATATGTGTTTATGTCAGTTGAGTTTTGTCTCTGTGGAGTGGTAGAGAATAAGCCAGATAAGCAGCCCCTAACCAGAGCAAGTGAGCTAACAGATGGAGTGCACAGTATGAAATTAGACAACAATTGGCAGGATTTTTTTAAATGATCCATCTGGAATCCAAGGGTCAAGATCATCCATTCTGACACTTACACAGGATCATAGCCTCATTTTACATTTAATTTCTAAGGTTAACTTTATTTAAAAAAAAATCTTCATGATAAACAAATTTATTTAGGAAATGAGCAGTAGAAATAAGTTACAACTTACCACAGAGTAAATGCTATACTGTCACAGAATAATGGCTTACATATAAAGAAATAGCATATTATAAATTATTATGGCTAATCACATTAACAATTCTAAATATTCTATGCCACAGTACTGCAAATGAATGTATTAGAGCAGGTTAGGTTGGTGATGGTCAATCAGCACAAAACTGGGACCCACTTGGGGGCGTAAAATGTCTGGGAGACATGTAAGCAAATAATTCTATCACTCTGGAGGAAGGGAAGGACAGATCTGGGGAAAGAGCTAGAAGATTGCCCCTTAGTGGGGGTGATGGTGCCTAGTATTTCTTTCTTTCTTTCTTTTTTCTTTCTGTTTTGCAGTCTAGTAAAGTAGGTAATGTAAGTAGAAAATTCAGTCCCAGGGCCAGCTGGCTCTGGAACCTGTGTCCTCTCTCTCTATATATGCTGTCTTTTTATTATATAGTGATATATTAGAAGGGAATTTTTCAATACCGAAAATAGGTCAGTGGGCAAATGATTAGTTACCTCTTTAATTGCATGAAGACATGCAATTAAATTACAAAAGCACATTTTCTTACACAAATCTACCAATAATTCTTTTGTTTATGAGCTTTACTTACTCTTCCAAGATGACTACGAGTTTAATTTTATTATTGGTACTTTGTACTAGTGATCAACTCTCTGAACTCGTTACATGATTTTTCTTTTCTTTATTATTTATTAAGTTGATTTTGCCTGATGCAAGAATAGCTACCCCTGCTCTCTTTTGCTTTCCATTTGCATGGAGTATCTCCAACCCCCACTTCACTTTAAGCCTATGTGTGTACTTCAAGTTGGAGTGAGTCTCTGGTGGACAGCACACAGTTGAGTCTTGTTTTTGTACCCAGTCAGTCGCTCTATTCCTTTTGAGGGGAGAATTTAATCCAATTTCAAGTAATAATTTAAAGTAATAATTGATAGATAAGGACTTGATGCTATCTTACTGTTTTCTGGCTGTTTTGTAGTTCCCTATTTCTTTCTTTCTCTTTTACTTTCTTCATGAATTAATGATATTCCAAAGTGGTACGCTTTGGTTCTCTTTTCTGTCTTTCTTTTGAAAGTAGCAACACTGGGGTGGTTGGGTGGCCCAGTCACTTACGTGTCCGAGTCCTGATTTCAGCTCTCCAGTCATGATCTCGGGGTGGTGAGATCAAGCCGAGTCCGCATCCCCACCTGGCAGGAAGTCTGCTTGAGACCCTTTCCCTCTCCCTCTGCCTCTACTCCTTGCTCTCTCTTTCTCTTTCTCTCTCAAATAAATAAATCTCTAAAAGGAAAAAAATACACTATTAATGTTAAAAGAAGGATTTGATTTCTTTCTTTTTCTTTTTCCTCCTCTCCTTCCTCCTTCCTCTCTTCCTCCTCCCTCCCTTCCTTTCTTCTTTCTTTCCTCTTTTTCTTTCTTTCTTTCATTGTTTCTTAAACCAGGAAGTGCTAGTACAAGGAAAAAAAAATCCTTTGTAGACGCTGCATTAACTTTAAAATGCATGGAAGTACACCACTGCAAGGACATAAACTGGCCTCTAATTGTTAGCTCATATTAGTTTGAAGAGAAAGGAATCCACGTAGTCCATGCGCAGGAGCTTTAGGACAAAAGCTGTACAGGCTCTGTGTGTGTGTGTGTGTGTGTGTGTGTGTGTGTGTGTGTGTGTTGGAATTGGAACTCTTAAAGTTTTAGAAAACAAGTTGATAAATTATGGACAAGAAGAAATCTGGATTTAACAGAACCACGATGACTATCTAAGGTGTTTATATACCGATCAGTGAAGCATAAGAAATAGTAAGAAAAATTTGGAAAGTGAATTTGTGACCATATAAACACGTGAAGACCTCCTGAGTCTTACTTGCCAAACTCAAATGCTTAGATAATGCCACAGTGCTTTATGAGACAGGAGTGGAGGCTGTAGTATTCTCATACCTTGGGATTGCCCAAGAATTCATGAGGGAAGTATGACTACTAATAAGCAAGGCAAGAGTTCTTTCGAATTTCATATATCCCACTGATAACATCCTTACTCTCTAAGCCCTTGTGGTTCCACACAATTCAGCAACTCTGTTTCCATTATTCTGCCATAAGCATCTTTGCAGACATTCTGAGCCCTGGGACCAGAGTCTAGCTCATCTGGATTGTGCATATAGCCATCTCCTTTGATCCTGAGACTGACTTCCTCAAGGCTGTCTCTGAGGGGCTAAAAGATACCAATATTTTACTCCACCTAATTCTGTTTCTTACTCAGACTTTGGAATCTTTCCCATTTCTCTTCCTTTATTTCTTCCTTTCCTTTCCCTTTTTACTTTCTGCTGTCCCCACCGAACCCTGACACACCAACCAAGCGTAATCTTTTTGATGACCTACTACACACAAACTTCTCCAAGCGGGGCTGTCTTATTGGAGAAAGAAATGAGAAGGGGTTACATCAGAAATGTAAGAAAAATCAATATCTCATTAAATTATTCTTCTATGACTGTGTAATCAAAACAGTAGGGGGAAAAACAGTAAGGGAAGGCTTATTGTCCTTTTTTTCTAAATCATTCGCTGAAATTCTTCTTCATTTCCTCTGAAACAAAAACTGCTGAAATTTTAAAACCTCACTGGTAAGTTATCAATTAAATAAGGAAGTCATTTTCTAGTTATTTTCATCAAGGATAGAGCTCATACACACCTGTTCACTGAATCTCAATATGTAGCATTGTGATAATTTGTTTCTAGTGCTTTGCTAAAACATATTTAGAGGGAGAAATATCCGTTAGGTAGAATAAAAAGGCTCTATTCCATTAACGTTTTCTTTCCTGACTGAAGTATTACTGACTATATTATAAGCACTCAGGTAAATTACTTACCTGAAATGATCTCTATATAAAATTTTACGTTATTTTTTGGTAAATGAACCTTTAATGGAAGAAGATGCAGACATTTCACTAGAGAATCAGCAACAAAATACTTCAAAGTCTTAGGCTGATGGGATGATAAGTGATTATTTTGATGATTATTATTGTTTTTTAATTTTACAATATTTGCTTTCCCTTATACTTCAACTTTTTAAAATCTGAATACCAACATGTTTACTTATCTGTATTTTATGGTATATTTTAGCATTCTTCCATTTGGAATGTGACTAATAGCAAGTATTTGCTCTGTGGCTCATATATTAAAACTGAGCCTCAAGGAAAAGCTTCTTTATAAAACAATGTGAGAGATCTTGCCAAGTTGGAAAAACCAATTAGAGTTATAATAAAATATATAGATAAAATCATAAAGATGTATTTCTAGAAAGAGGGAGGATAAGTTTAGATCAAGGAGAGGGAGTAATATTAGCAAAGTGATGTTCAAACAGAAGGGCAGTTTATGGCAATGGAAATACATTTTTCTCAAGGAAGGCTTTAACCTGCCTGAGGTAGTTTATCAGAATGTGACTAGATCTAAGATTCTATAAGGCAATGGGTGGTCACACAGAATGAAGGTCAATGTGTAAATGGATTAGTAGGAATTACATCTATTTTTTAACTTGTAGGTATATTATTATGTATCTTCCTCAATGTAACAAATGAGGGAATTCTAATTATACAGGATGGTGAAGCTATATAACCAGGGGGGCCTTAGTATAGTCTATTACTTTATTTAATCATTGCTGATGTTTTGCATTTGTATATCTGGAGTTGGGATGTCCTGGAGAATTCGTCTTATTTAATTTCTGTTCTCTGTCCAACTCCTATTCTACCAATCTCAACACACACACACACACACACACACACACACACACACCCCTTTAAGATAGGTTCATTCAAATGTTTTTATTTCGTTTTGCTTTTGCAAATAGAAAGTGCATACTAAATTTTTATTTAAATATTATATCATTCTGCTATCTACTGCTATGCTTTAGTCATATAAAATTTCTGGTAACAGTAAAACAATATAATTTCCATTTTTGGACTCATATAGAGAGGCTAAATTTCTTGCTCAGGGTCAGTGATTTCTCATATAGACTAATTGAAGTAGTCTCTTAGCTCTTCTCACTTCATGTTAGAAGTAGATGAAGATCCAACCTTCTCACTTTCAAGATCTGTGCTCAACACATATTATTACTAGCAGTGTTGATCTTGATTAAGGTCATGTTTCATAGGATTCTCCATTGCTAAGTTATAATTCTTCTTTTTCAATACTCTGTTGGAAGGGAATCACTAAGTCTAGCTCACACTCAAGGGGATGGAAATTAAGCCTCTCACTCTGCAGGTGAGACTATCAAAGAATTTATGGTCAAATGCTAAAATCACCACAATAATTAATGTATTTGAGGGAAGATACTTTAAAGCTAAGTAAATTATCCTAAAGTTTCATCCACTAATCTTGGCATTCGTCTGTGGATCTTGCCTGAGGAAATGCTTACTGTGGCATCCTAATGGTGACTGTCCACTTTCTTCATTCCTCACACAGTTCCTAATTGTAGTTCTTCTATAAAGAGGACTTATCCTTTTCCTTCCATGTTAAAAATTAAATTAAATTAAAAATTTTATTTTCCTTCTTTTATGTATTCATTCATTTATTTATACCAATACAGACTCATGGATACTTTCTGTATTCTTTCAGTTATAATCCAGTGATACTATTATTCATGAAAGTGTTCAAATTATTTTAGCTTTAGCCACTGTGAACGGCTGTGAAGTTGACTCCTTTGACTATTTGAGCATTTCCATGCTTTCTGGCACAACTAGATGCTCCAGGCCACAGTATTAGAATCAGTTACTTTTCTAAGAAGCCTTGATTCGTTTTATTGAAGAATGGCAGTTCACGGCAACAGAATATATGTAATGCTGGTGAGGTAATGGTGGGTGATTTATACACCATGGGAGGTGAATCCATTGACCAATAAAGTTCTCTAAGATTTTTCTAGTCAAACAGTGTCTATTTATGACTAATATAATTAAGCACACATTTACAGAAATACAAGTACAAAAACTATGTTACAGCTTCTAAGATCACCAATCCTTTCAGCTAAGAATTATCAAGGTAGCTACACATTTAAAAACATTCCCTGAAAAATATAGGAAGACATGAGTTCAAGCTCCATGTTGGATGTGGAGGCTACTAAAAAAACAAAAACAAAAAACTATGTATCTATGTATATCTGTATATTTGAAGAAGTAGATTAACTAATGTCTTCTTGGCTGACTTCTGGCACTACCTTCCCAGACATTCTAAATCATAGCCAGAAGAACTGTTATCCTATAATAGATTTTGTATACTGTTACCAGTTTTTTTATTTATGTGCATGCTAGCATGTGCGTATATGTATACATCATTTCACTCAACAATATGGAGTCTTAGAGACATTTTCCTGTTCTGATTATTTTTAAATGCCCCACTTAACCTACCCTCTAGTTTTTGACTTAAGATTTTTCTCTAAATTTTTACTTTCAAAGCAATGCTACTATGAACATATTTTGACTATGCCTCTTTGTGCTTGTAGCATTATTTCTTTAGGTTATTCATCAAATTTTGCAACTGTATAGTCAAAAGAATGTATATTCGAACTTGATAGAGTGGTACCACCCTCCACAGCATTAAACCAGTGTTAAACAGCTCTCTTCCCTGTTTGCCAAAACTTGAAATTGTCAAACATTTACACTATGGTTAAGCTGATAAGGAAAAATTATATCTCATTGTTTTACTTTTCATTTGCATATTTCTTCTCTGATTAAGCACTTGTCACATGTCTAAAAGACATTTTTCTTTTTCTTTTTCTTTTTTTTTTGGAGTTGTCAGTATCTATCCTCCTTTTTCTTGCTATTAGGTTGTTGTTATTTGTAAGAATTTCTGATGTCTGAAGAATATTACCCTTTTATTGAATATATTGCAATATCTCACTCATTTATTAGTATTCTTTATGGCACATTTAGACATGTTGGAGCTTTACTTGTACAGTCCAATATATTATTCTTTTCATTTATATCTTAGTGTTTTATGCCTGTTCTGTTCTCACAATCTATTTGTTTTTATTGTGTCGGTACCACAATGTTTTAAATACTTAAGACTTATAGTCTATTCCGACATATGACTGGGTAATAATATTCTCTTTGTTTCTTTTCAGAAAATATTCTTGGCTATTCTTACCTTTTTAAAACTATTTCAGTTTTAATCATCGATACCAATTTCTCTCTTGGCTGATATTTGCCCAGGCCTTTCAGCTCAAAACACATTTCACTTATTTTCAACTTCCCCTGTTTTTTTAACGAGTATATTTAAGATGGTACCTTTCCCTGGCTTTGCCTGCATTCCATACGTTTTGATATGTAAGGTTGCATTGCAATTTCCATCGATTGTTATCTGGAAATGGTGAGAACCACAAATGACTCCAACTATTGTAGCTAACTGCTCTGGTTGGTTGGTTGGTTCTGAAGCTCCTTTGTATCTTAGCTTCTGCTCCTCTCTGACGTGAGTAGCCCCGAGGCTCTTGCTCCTACCTTTCTCTGACACAGAAGTTTCCTGTGAATGTCATAGGTGTTGCTTCCTCTACTCTTTTCCTTTTGTTTCTATCCTTTGGGGAGGACTACTCACAGTTCATGACTCAATAACTGTTCATTATGCTTGTTTGGTTGGTTGGTTTTTAAGCAGTGTGTGTTTGTGTGTGTGTGTGTGCAGCAGTAGGAGGATTTGGTGCAAATACTCTGTCATCTTGCAACTAGAGTCCTTATTTTCTAGATGTCAGAAATAAGGTAGACATAGAATTCTATGGACACCAACTATGAAACTAGGAATAAGTTTCCCATAGGTCTCCTATCCAGACTACTTTTTGTGTGCTTCTCCTGAACGGACTACTTTCTGTGTGCTTCCTAGAGTAAAGCACTTTTGGATGAAGGTTTGTCTTTTCATCAACTGACCCTCTGAATAAACTTGGGTACATTCTGCACTGCTACTCCACACCAAGGGCCTACTTCCTCTGAAGTCATCTTTATTAATTCTCCTAGTTGGTTTTCCCTTTCCTGGTGGTGGTGATTCATTCAGCCATTTCTCAATTTTGTCTCACTTGAATTGTGTCTTGCTATAATTCCTTGAAATCCTAGTTTCCAGAGTTCATATAGATGTCTTTATCTAAATACCTCTTTGGGAATTTAATGATGGAAAGGATTTAAATATATCAGGTGTGATAGGAATCTAAAACTGGGAACCCCAGCAGTGTTTTATAAAGCCAGTTTGGCCTGATTAATCTTTTTGATTCCCAAAGTCATTAGTGAAACCAACAGGCATTTAAGCAAAAGAACAGAGAGCATACTATTGGAAAACAACTGCCTAGCAGAGCTGGCAGAATTTCTTTGTTAAAAAACTTTAACCTGAATGATGAAGGCCTTTTTATTATTCTTAATTTTATAGCACTCTCTGTGTTCTATGTGCCACATTGATGAGGTTGGATGATATGATCTCAAGTTTTAGATCTAACATTCTTGAGTTTGTAGATATGATGTATATAAGTACTTTGGCATGAAAATATGCAGTGTATTCATTTAAGCAAGGAGCTGGCTGGAGAAAAACTTTATTCTATATTCTTGCAAGAGGTGTTTTAAATAGTTCCATTATTATCAGTTCAACCCAGTTCATCTCATTTTTTGAATGAGTCCTGGAATTTTGATTAATATAGGCCCCTGATTTCAATTAGACTGATAGGAAATCACCTTGCGTCAGCTGTGGATACCCTGACTAACAGATAATTTTGTGATACGAGTACATAAAATGTGGATAAGGATAGAGCAAACTTCAAAATATATTCTTGTTTTTAATTTCTAGCTTAAGTCTGCATGAGAGCAGATAAGGCCATCCTAAAACAGCCTGGGCGCTCTCTCTCTCTCTCTCTCTCTCTTTTTTCCTCCCCCTAAGATTTATTTATTTGAGAGAGAGTGAGGGAGAGAGCATGAGTGGAGTGGGGGCAGAGGGACAAGAATACTCCCCACTGAGCAGGAAGCCCCGATGCAAGGTTGGATCCCAGAACCCTGGGATCATGACCTAAGCTGAAGGTAGACACTTAACTCACTGAGCCACCCAGCCACCCCAGCCTTTGCTCTTGGTACTTAAAATGTGATCTCAGAATGAAAGAATAAGTATCACATGGAATCTTAGAAATGTAGACTCTCAAACCACTCCTCATATTTATTGAATGAAAATTGGCATATCAACATGATCCCCAAATGATGTGTATGCATATCACAGTTTAAAAAACACTGCTGAGGTACTTTATCAGACGCTGTTTTGTTCTCGAAAATGAAAGGATACAGTAACTAGAAACTGACATATTTTCTTTTTCAATTTCTTCCTACTGTACACTTAACAGTACTTCTGAAAATGTGAACTATCCTCTCAATTTGGCCAGTAACTATAAAGATAATGATCTTGTTCCTGGATTCTTTATGTTTATGTAAGGTAAAGTCAGACTTACTCTTTTATTCTCTAGATTAGGTCTTTGTTATCTCTAACACATGCTAATAACAGAAGCTTCCTGTCTAGGATCATTGCTTTCAGGAGTAACCTTTTTAGATTGCCTTTCACAAGGCTACTTGATAGATTTATCTATGATAAAAACCCAATCTCATGGCAGGTCTGCTATGATTCTGTCAGAAACCTGTACCCATTTACCAAAGTAATACCAGATATTTTGAGTCATTGTATGTAGTGTCCAAGGAATCCCCAAACACCTCCATGGTTATGTTATTACAGTGGATGCAAATGGAGTCCAAGAAATAAACAGAATATCACCCAACGCCATCTCTCTGATCCCTGAATGCATAATTAAGATGAATATTCACAGCAACTGTTAGAACTCTCTGAGTTTCTGAGTGTATGGTGGAAGAAATATACAGAAGCTACTGAAACAAGGTTTATGGGCCAAACTAGTAAATCGGAGGCAATATTGTAAGTATTTTAGAATTGTAGAGATTAATGCTATTTTGAAAGAATTGAGAGGTTACAGAGGTAGTGATGCTTATTTAATCAATCCCTTTGTTTCTTTGCTCATACCATACTTACCAGGACTACTTTGGACTATTTAATGAATGGCATGGAAGCCTGATAATTTTGGATTAAGTTTCAAGCAAGGGAAGCCTTTGCAGCATTTATGGACTGTGGGACAAACTGCCACTTGAGCCATATGACCTGTCAGATCTAACAGTGTTATAGGTGTCCATGGAAGATATGCTGTATGGAGTCTCTGGCAAGTCCAAACAGGAGAGATATAACTGTGGTTTTAGTGCAAAACCACAGTTTTAGTGGAATGTTATGAATGTTCTGTATGTTCTGAAGTAGCTAATCATTTACTGTTTGAAAAGAAGCTCCTGGTATGCTTTTAGGAAGAGTAGAGACCGAGCACCTGACCTTATACCATCAACTGATACTGTAACCAAAGTCATCTATCACTGCCCTTGGTGCTTTCAGATACCCACCAATTTATAAGCAACAGCAGGTACCACAAAATAACCTATCATAGGAGAGAAATGTGGTATTTGGAATCCAGTTGAAGCTGGTCCAGAGGACTCAAGTTACACAAACATGTGGCCCAGGCTCCTACATCACCAATTTGTGTTACCCTGACAACTCTCCCTGGCTTATGACTTAAGGATTTGTGAAGAGTTTTATGTAATTAGCTGATGGAAGAAGACACAGTTGAGCTACTTTAAGATGGGTCTCTGGATATGTTATCATTGAAAATGAACAGTTGTTGCCTGATACTTCACTTAAGCATGGTCGTAGATGTAGGTGGTGAGCAGAAATCCTCCTAGAAATCAAAGCAGTACATTGGATCATCAACTTTGAAAGGAAAAGGGGTCTGTTGAAAGGATATATATGGTTAATGAGCAGTGGTAAATAGTTTGGCTGGTTATAAAAACCTGGAGAGAGTGACATTGGAGGAGTGAATGTGGTCTCAGGAAAAGGCATATGGATGAGATTGGGTTCAATTTTACATATCTTTTGTTTCTGATCTGAAAGAAAGCATTTTCTGCAGAGAACGCACTGAACAATTGGTAGTTAAGATGGCTTTTTAGTCAAGATTAGTCAGCCGTTCTGACTTTAATTCTTGCTTGCGAAATAGACCCATGAACAGAGTATAGGCAGTGCAAGGAATGAAAGCGATACATGAGCTCAATAGCATGGATTCCCTCTTAGGAAGGTTTATCCAGTTACTGTTGCTGCTGAATGTTCTACCTTCTAGATAGAAACAGAGCAATCCCGAGTTCTAGATAGGGTACCTTGTGGAGACTCACCAGCTACTCCTGGCAAGTACATAGGACCTCTTTATACTAGAGGGGGCAGGAATGAGTTTGTCTTCCTTGTCTTTAGTGCTTTTTTCAGCATTACTATCTAAGAGTTCCACAAATGATCTAATTTGCAACATGAGGTCTTACATAATAGCCCCTTAAATCAAGCAATATATTTTAAGCAAAGGGGGTATAACAATGAGTACAGAATCATAGGATCAACTGGTTCTACCATTTGCTGTATCTTCTAGAAACTGTCAGCATAGATAAATATGGAAATAGTCTCTTAAAATCTCAGTCAAGGTATCAGCTTGGGGATAATTTCCTGTATGTTCTCTAGGATGCATTATATACATTAAACAACAACCATTACAACGTCTTATTTTCCCAGTTGCTAAATTACATGGGTCCAGGAACCAAATGGATAGAAGTGGCTGTGGCCCTTGTCACTATCAGTCCAGATGATCCAGGTAGGGAATTTGTGTTTCCTGCCCCTAGGACTTCCCCAGCTTCTGCTGGACTATGGGATATGGTCTCTGGGATAGTATTTTCTTTAGGGGCATAGGAGGTAACAAGAAACTACATTTTATATCCTCATGCTAAGAGGCCAGTGAGCAAAATAGTAATTTCTATACTGGAAGGTTAACTAATGCCAATGATTATGAAGAACTAGTATGGGTGCTGTGTAATGAAGTGAGAGAGTAGTGTGATTGAAATTCAGGGATCCACTAGAGTGCCTCTTACTGATTCTCATCTGGTAAACACACAATGGGTAATTGCACCAGCCATGGCTTGAAGAGGGCAGGTGACCAGGAACTTCAACTCCTCAGAAATAAAGTTCCCTTCATCCCACTGAGCAAGTTAATTTAGACCAGTGGATGTACTCTGCAAGGTGAAGGAAATTTAGATTGGGTCTGGTAATGCTCACAAGTATTTGCAGTAGTAAGAGCTGCAGCAGTAAGAGATGTATCCAGTGTTATTAATCTTCTGCTTCAAGTTTCTTTTTTTTTTTTCCCCAAGAGATTTTGATGGGTCACAATGATGAGAATATGTAACAGAGAGGATTCCATGTGAGACATGAGAAAACTGAGAAACACAAGGGTATTTTGAAGCAGATGCTACCTCACCTTCTCTCACTTCACCCAAGTTCCCTGAAACTCTGGTACCAGCAAGCTGACAGCTTCCTATTTTAAGTACTTGATTTTTCATTTCTCTGCTCAAGGGTTTTCCCACACTTGCTTCTTTGTACTTAAGTGACCTAGAAGTGTGTGGCTGTGTGGGGTGGGAAGAATTCGCTGCCCTAGAGCAACCTTCAGTAATGGCAGATGAGAGTCCCATCATTCAGTGAGAATCCTGAAACCTATTATACCTGGTTTCCGAGATGGACCCTATTGGATTTAACTCTGGTAACTTAAAATAGCAGATTGTTCATCAACGCATCCTTGTTGTTGTCTTTTCTCTCCCTTTCCTATCACATTTCCCCTTTGCTCATCTGTGTCTCCTAAATTCTTGCCTCAGGGTTTGATTTTGGGAGGACTGAACTTAAGGCCATTATGAGGTTCCCGCTATTCCTTAAACTCTTCACCTTCATATTCAAAATGCCCACGTGCTTGTTGGGAAAGACCAGAGCAAAAGTTTCTTGGGCTTTCTCTTAAGGGAACTTACAAGGCGATAGCAGTTCCTCTGTTGATTTTACTAAGGTAAAAATTCTGTCCTTTAGCCTTTTAAGCATAGAGTCCTGATTTTGTGTACTAAGAAGCACTACAAGTGTCAAATTTTGTTTTCTGCAACTTTGGCCTATATTTCCAGGGAAGACCAAAACCTTCTTTCTTTATGTATGCTAACAATTTCAAGGAAAATACAAACATTTTTTTCTTGAGGATCATTTAGTTTTCCTTGAATACTTTGGCTTTATGGACCCCCTTTTTAAAAAACCTTTTTAAAGATGTTATTTATTTATTTGTCAGAGAGAGAGACACAGCACAAAGGGAGAAGCAGACTCCCTGCTGAGCCGGGAGCCCAATGTGGGACTTGATCCCAGGACCCTGAGATCATGGCCTGAGCCAAAGGCAGATGCTTAACCAACTAAACCACCCAGGCACCCCATAGACTCCTTTAAGTTTTAATTTTATAGTTTGACTCTTGCAGGGAAAATTATTTGCTCTCTTTCTAAATTCTTACAGGATACTAGCATAACAAATTTTAAGTAGTTGATCCTCCATTGTATTTTTTCCAAGTCTTCATTCTTTTCTTCATGATGTCCCATATTAGAAGATTCTTCCTTGACCTTTCACTTTGCTAACTTAGACTCATAGAGTGGAATTTTCCTTGAGCATCGGGAAAGTTAAAGCCTCCTTTACCTCCTTCTATGGGAAGAATGTCATTTAATTGCTGTTTTCTGTGTAAGGCCCTTCAGGTTAGAAACTATGTCTTATTCATCTTTGTATCCACAAGACATAATAAGCACTCATTGTATGTTTGTGGAATGAATAATTAAGTGCATTCTAAGAAGATACAGTAGCAAAAAACCTGCAGAGGCCTATGATACTCTAGCAGAACTTTGATGTTGAACTGGTTTAAGCCATTTTGAGGTCTCTCAGAAGTAGCATTCCCCCAACCAGAATGGCTTCTTGACCATAGTTACTTGGTGAGTTCACAGAGGAAAAGAAAAAAAAGTCTATTAACCTGGAATGTACTACATACATTGCTCAACTTTTCTTTTTTAAAAAATTTTTTAATGAAAACTTTTCTGCACACCTCTGCTACCTTTTGTGCTATCAGTTGAGCACAATTTCTCCTCCTTGAGCTTCCACTCATGTCTCCCCTGTCCTCTCCATCCCCCCACCCCTGTGGCTGCACCCACCCCTTCTCAACTTTTCAATAGTTCAGGCCATGAGGGTATCATCCAGTTTATTCTTTCATGTGAATTATTCTTTATTTTTTACATAAGATTAGCCAAGATAATGTGTTCAACACTTTCTGCAATGAGGGAAATATTCCATTTGAAGAAAAAAGCATCTGAAAGATGCACAGATAATACAGATTTATAGCTTATGGATGGAATGTAAGAGCTCATTAGGTGGTTTCCTTACTGGCATCCACACGGATACACAGGGTTATCTAAAGTGCTGAGCATTTCATCTTGCCAAAAAATACTTGAGGATGAATAAAACACTGAAGTATATGATAAAAGTTTCATCTGACATAGGGTGACTACATTAGGTATGGTTTTCTTAGTAATATATGCTTTAATAAAATGATTAATGTTGAACAACAATAGAAACAAAATAAAGTGTCAACATAATTTAATACTCAAAGATTTTCTTAGAAGAGTATCCCAACATAGATAACCTATATTATAAGCTAAAAAATTACTCATTAATAAATTTTATAACTTTTTAGTGAGTACCTACTATGAATCATGTACTACAATACATATTCAGTGTAGAAAAATAGAGAATACAGAGAAAGTAACAACAAAATAATATAATTATTCATAGATAGCCACTGTTAAAAATATGATTTCTCTCTTTCATGCATGTGTATGAGCACACCCATACACATTTTTCAATACCCCAAAGTAAAAAGAGTGCATTTGCCTGCCTATTACAATTGCCATAATGCAGCCACACTTACGAGAGTTTTGTTTATTTACTTATTTTTAAAAAAGATTTTATTTACTTATTTGACAGAGATCACAAGTAGACAGAGAGGCAGGCAGAGAGAGAGGAGGAAGCAGGCTCTCTGCTGGGCAGAGAGCCCGATGTGGGGCTTGATCTCAGGGTCCTGGGATCATGACCTGAGCCGAAGGCAGAGACTTTAATGCACCGAGGCACCCAAGCATCCCAAGAGTTTTCTTTAAAGGACAATTTAACCTGGTTAATGTGGGGACACACACAGACACAGACACACACACACACACACACACCCCAGATGTAGCAACTCCTATTGGTTTGTTACTTATCTAATCATAACCCCCCATGTTTGCTGTTTAAGAAAATAGCAAACAGCAAAATTCTTTTTTTCCAGATTCAGGAAAGCACATGCTCTAGGGGAGGATAGTGTCTTCTTTAGCCCTAGGAATCCAATCTTGTTTAATAAAAGTCAATTTTGGCACTCCTCTTTGCCTTGCTATTGTTGGAACTAAGCATGCAAGTGAGGTTCCAATATATTAAATGAAGAAAAGACTTCCAGGAACCTTTTGGAAAAGATTTTATTACTTCTAAGGGGCATGAGGATGGGGTTTGCTTTCAGTTTGGGAATTTTAGTGTTTTTCTACTCCCTGCCCTTCTCTTCCAGACTATTTCTTAAGGAATTTGTATAATGAATAGTATTTAAGGATAGAAATAGTTTTGGCACACAGGACAGATTTGCTTTGTCCAGAATAATAAAGATAATGTCTTCTTCCAACACAAAAGTCAAGCAGGTTTGCTTATAGCTCATAAGAAAAAAAAAGACTAGACTTTTCCTACTATTGGGGGTCCCTCTCCTGAAAGCACTCCACAGAATATGAAAGCATCCTCAGACCCCTGTCCTATTGCCCTTGTGGGAGTTGTGACTTTGGGAAATAGCTCAAAGAAGTGATGACACTATGGCCATTGCTTTTGTTCTAAGCCATATACTGTCCACCTCTGACTTACTCAGGGGTTTCATGTCTTTGGTCAACATCTATGAAACTGTGTCAGACTAATCTGTTCGACTGAAAGTAATGTTAAATCTCAGATCTTGCACAATTCTTGACATTCTCTTTCATTTCTGGCCATTGCACAATGTCCTGTTAAATTGTGAGGGCAGAGCTGTGGCAGCCATCTTATGTCATGAGTGTACAAGTCTGAGGACAAAAATCAATGCTGAGTGTGACAGCAAAAATAAATATGGAGAAAATCTGGGTTATTAAAGTTGTTGTTAAGGCTATGATAAAACTTCTGAAATTATTACACTTCCAGATTCATTTTGTCTATTTTTAAAAACATTTGAGTCAGATTTTCTGTTAACTGTGACAAAAACATTTTATTTAAATCATCAAGAAATACAAAACCACCTTGAAGTCCTATTTACTGCTCATAAAAACAATAAATTCCAAGATTTATTTAGTACTTACTCTATTCAAGCTTACTAATAAGTATTTTGGTTATATTTTCACATTTGGTCCTTAAGCGACATCCCTGCATGGTGGTTATTATTTTAAACACAAAGCATCTGAACCTCCAGAGCTGAAGTAATAAGCCCAAGATAATTCAGCTAATAAGTGACAGAACTGGGATTCAAATCCAGGTCCTCCTGACAGCAATGCCTGTATGCCTAACCCTGATATGGTATCTCCCAAGCAGCCATGATAGCCAGCATTTGTTGAGGCTTCTTTTCGTCTTGACTCTGTTAAACACTTAAGAATGAATTCTTCTTATATAATAATGGGGGACGGACCAGTTATATAAGTCTCTGTGCAAATGAATACCAAGAAATATTCTGCCTGAACATGAACTTTTAATTTGTCCCCAAACAGTAATTTTAAATCAGAGGTCTGCTTGGGTTGTCAGATGAGAACTGAAAATTAGATGCTTACTAGTTTTTGCTGAAAGTGAATTTGTACCACTTGTGGTGAACTAATTTCACCATCATATATGATCCTCATAATTGGAAAAGATATTTTGATGTATCAATAGATAATCAAAAGAGAGGTTACCATACTTCCTCTGAATCCCTTATTCAGTAGTCCTTTATTACTCAAAAACTGCTCTTACCTGAATCTGAAACCATAGTAAGAAATATCCCCAAGACTGTTGTATTCTAAGCTTTAAGCTGCCAGGAACTCGGTTTCACTAATTCAAATCACTGTCTCCTAGGCTGGCGTCTACCCTTAACTACTTTCATGAATGGATAAACTAATAAACAAAATCCAAAGAATTAAAAATACATACCCTCACTATGATTCATCATGTTCCTTATGGTCATGGCAACAGCATTTCCTCAGATTCTGGGGGAGATAGATAGATAGATAGATAGATAGATGTATATATGTAATAGAACATTTCTTAGTATACAACTTGCTTTTTGAACAGTAGTGGCTTGTATTTGGTGACTCAATATGATCCATAGATGATTTTATATTATAGTTTGTGAGTATGACAGATTGATAACCTATCTAGCTCCTTAGGGTAATCAACAGGGATAGATATGAAACACTGGGTGGCTCAGTTGGTTAAATGTCTGCCTTCAGCTCAGATCATTGTCCCAGAGTCCTGGGGTTGAGTCCCGCATCAGGATCCTTGCTTGGTGGGGAACCTGCTTCTCCCTCTGCCTGCTGCTCCCACTGTTTGTGTGCTCTTTCTCCCTGTCAAATAAATAAATAAAATCTTTTAAAGGGGGGGGTAGAGATAGTCAATGAAGATTTTGAAGTGTTGGAGATTATGATTTGAAATTTTTTAAAAAAATGACCAAAATATTTTAAAGTTTTCCTTTCTGTGTCTGTAGTGCCAGGAGTGACATCAGAATGGAACCCACTTCTCCACTGTAATATGATTTTTAATATAAAAGTTGTTTGTTATCACTCACTACCATGGCCCAGAAGTGAAACATAATCCAAATACATTATCCATTGTAATATAGCTTTGACATGTATTTCCCTCCTGCAGTTATTTTCCAGGGGACTTAGTCCTAATTATTTAACACTTCCAAAGTCAATAAATTATTGGAAGCTAGAAAAAGGCTTGTTGGTGGGTGAAATTTCTCTGTGAAATGAAAGTTGTCTCATGAAGTGAGAAGCTGCAAGAAGGTATCATTTAATAATAGCAAGTAATATTTTTAAATTACTGTTTAGAAATGTATCGCCTGATATTAAAATGACTTTATATAAATGCTGTGTCCTCAATTTAAAAGGACACTGGTAAACCCCTAGGACTGAACAGGCCTTTTCTCTACCTAATTAAATTAAGTGCAGTGTACAGTGCCTCTCTGCAAAGATTAACAGAATGCATTCCTTGTCAGTTTAAGTGTTGCCTGTGGCGGTATTTTTTTTTTCTAATTTAATTAAAAGCTGTTCTTTTATGAAGAACAAGCTTGCAGCATAATTTCTCTTATGTTTACATTTCTGAAGACTATTTGGAAGAAAGTGGAGAGTGAAAAGAAGAGAAAAGACAAAAAGAGGAGAAGGGACTAAGTTGTGGGTTTATCAGAGGAAGTTCACAATATTTCATCTGTTGTTTAGGAAAATTTCATTTCAACAGTGGAAATGAGTACAAATAAACCAGATATCTGGGAAGACAACAGTTTTCATTGTGGTGGGTTAGACCATCTCTCTATCTTATTCCCAGTTGATACCCTTGGTAAAAATACAGGGCATTTGTCAAAGAGGTAATTATACCACAAACTCTCACATATTCAAATATTTGTTGTGCTGTTGCTTTTCTTTCAAAGTGTGTGACTAGCTGTTGAGGCTCAAGTAGATTTTTCAGTCTGTTACTGTGGGGAGCCATGCAGCAGGAGCTGGGAGTCACGTAGATGGATATGCCTGAGGAGGAGGGGCTGTGAATGTTTAACCCAAAGATAATGGGTGCGCTCATGGACGACGCACGTTCAATGCCTGGAGTCACAAGGAGGGTATAGGATTAACTTGTAGTTTTGGGAAGGGCACAAGATCTGTAGAACAATAGAAACCTATGGAGTCACGTAGGTGCTCACGAGCATCTCACATGCTCATGGATAAGGTCACCAGTAATCCTTCTGATTGGTGTTTAGGTGAATCGCGTGATATGGTGATTGGGCATTTGTAACTACTGATACTATAATAAGGGGCTTAATTTGAGGAGCGGGGTTCCCGGATCAAGATATGTAGAAGACTGACAATAAAGAAGTTTGCCACTCAACCTCGTCTGCGGGTCGTTCTTGCGGGTCGAGAACGACATGTTACCACATACAAAGCTAGGGATGAGTCAACAGTACCATACTGGGAAGCCACTTGGTGTTCCAGTACAGGTACAAAGACCTTTCAGAAACATCCTGAAGACATAAAAGGGTGCTGAGAGCCCAGTTAGTCTACATCCCACATCCCAGGTATTGAGAGTTTCATGATCAGAATTTAACAACATATAACCCACTGACTTCTTCATATTTTTGTTATGAACATAAAATACCAATGTATATTACTAATATTTATCACCTCAGTATTGGAAGTCTATGTCTTTTGAGTTTAAGCAAAGTGGAGAGAATAGAAACTAGTAGAGAAAAAGAAAACTTTTGATAAAGGAGTACTCAATAAAAATTAAGAATGTAGGAAAAGGAAGAGGGATTATGTGGCACATGAGGCTATATAATGTTATTTACAAATGGATTTAGATTACTTAAAGGGGTGCCTGGGTGGCTGAATTGGTTAGGCATCTGAGTGTTGATTTTGGCTGTGGTCATGATCTCTCTGGTTGTGAGACCAAGTCCCACATTAGGCTCCACACTGGACCAGGAGCCTGCTTATGGATTCTCTCTTTCCCTCTTCCTCCCTCTCTCTTTCTTTTTTTCTCTCTTACTTTTTCTAAGACAGAAAGAGAGAAAGAAAGAAATGAAAGAAAGAAAAAAGAATGAAAGAAAGAAATCGATTATTTAAAAATATACATGGGAAATTCTAGAGCAATCACTGAAACAATTTTTTAAAAGACATATAATTTATAAGCTAAGAGAGTAAAAAAATAAAATCGTATAAATATTCAGTTGAGACTAGGAAAGTAGGAAAAGAGGAGAAAAAGCAATCAAGGAGTAGGGGCCTGGGTGGCTCAGATGGTTGGGTGTCTGCCTTTGGCTCAGGTCATTATCTCCAGGTCCTAGAATCAAGCCCCATGTCAGGCTCCCAACTAAGAGGGGAGTCTGCTTCTCCCTCTCCCTCTTCCTCTGCTTGTTCTCTCTCACTTTCTATCATGTGAATAAATAAAACTTTTAAAAGAAAAAAAAAAAGGATCAAGGATCAAAATCAATAAATAGAAAATAGTTACAAACATGGTATGTATTAATTCAACTACATCAATAATTACTTTGAATATGATGGTATGAATATACCAATTAAAAGTTAAAGAATACCAGAGTGGATTAAAAGACCCAATTGTATATTGCCTACAAAAACATTTAAAGTAAAGGAATGGAGAAAGATATACCATGTGAATCCTACTCAGAAAAAAGCTAAAATAGCTAGATTAATTTCAGATGAAGCTGACTACAGAATAAGAAAAATTATCAAAGATAAAGAGAGGCACTACATAATGATAAAGGACTCGATTTTCCAAGAAGTTATACAATCAGTCTTAAATGAGTATGCACCTAAATGGAACATCAACATAGATCAGGCAAAAACTGATAAAATTGAAAAAATAAATATAAAAATTCACTATGATAGTCAAAGACTTCAACATTCCTTCTTCAGTAACTGACACATTAAGCAGGCAAAAATTCAGTAAAGATATAGTTGACTTGAAGAGTGGTATAAATCAACTTAATCTACTTGAGATATATTAAAATACTCTAACCAACAACACCGGTATATGTTGTATTCTCAAGCTTGTATGAAACTTTCAAGAGAATTTTAAAAATATTTTGACTAAAGAGAATGAAAATACAACTTGTCAAAATTTATGGGATGAAGAAAAAGCAGTGCTTAGAGGGAAATTGATGTGTGTGTGTGTTTGACACACACATATATATCAGAAAAAGTAAAGCTTTAAAACAATAACCTAAGTCTTCATTGTAAGAAACTAAACAAAGAACAATTTAATTCCAAAATCTGATGAAGCTGGTAGGCAGGAGACTTAGGAAAAAGTTGCAGGTCAAGTCCAAAAACAGTGTGCTATATAAAATCAGGAAGAACCTGATGTAGGCAAAGTCTGAGGGGAGTCTAATGGAGGATTCCCTCTTTTTAATGGGAGGTTAGCCTTTTGTTCTTTTTAAACTTTCCACTAATTGGATAAGGTCCACCCACATTATGGTGGACCATAATGCTTTATTCAAAGTCTACCAAATTAAATGTAAATCTTACCAAAATGCTTTACTCAAAGTCCACCAAATTAAATGTAAATCTCATATAAAAACAACCGCACAGAACATCCAGAATGCCTTGCCAAAATATATGGGCACTATAGCCCAAACAAGTTGACATATGAAATTAACCATCACAATTTCTACTGGGATTGAGAAAGGGGGGAGGGAGGAATGGAGGTAGAGAGAGAGAAAGAACACAAAGTAGCAATGTAAACAAAGAAAGATCATTATATTGAACCCATAGACAGTCAAATGATAATAAAGGAATACTGTGGGAATATTGTGGGACTCTAGTCCCACAAATTTGACAACTTAAATGAAAAGAACCAAGCCCTTAATAGACACAAACTACCAAAACTCACACCAGGTCATCTGAATAGGTCTATATCTATTAAAGAAACTAATCAGTCAATGCCTTCTAAAAAAGAAAACACCAGTCCTGGATGGTGAATTCTATGAAATACCTTTAAAGTAAGAAATGACACCAATTCTCCACAGTATCTTCCAGGAAACAGAAGCAGAGGGAACACTACCAAACTCATTTTGTAAAGCTAGTAATACTCTAATACCAAAATCAGATACATATATTACAAGAAAGAAAAACTGCAGACCAATATCTCTCATGAACACAGATCCAAAAATCTTCAACAAAATATTAGCAAATTGAATCCACAAAAATTATACACTATGACCATGTGGGATTTATTCCAAATATGTAAGGCTTGTTATATATTCAAAACTCAATCAATATAAAACTCAATAATAAGAAAAAAGAGCGCAATTAAAAAAGGGGTAAAAGACCTAAACAGACACCTCACCATAAAAGAGGCAGATGGCAAATAACCATATAAAAAAGTTCTAACATTATATGTCATTAAGTAATTGCTAACTAAAATAGTTGCTAACTAAAACTATACACCTATTAGAATTGTGAAAAATCGAAACACTGACAACAGCAAATGCTGGCAAGGATGTGAAGAAATAGGAACTCTTATTTATTGCTGATAGAAAAATGGTATAGCCTTTTGGAAATGAGGCTAGAAGTCTTTTACAAAACTGAACACGCTTACCGTATGGTTCAACAACTGTACTCTTTGATATTTACCCAAAATAGCTGAAAACTTATGTCCATACAAAAACCTGCATAAAGATGTTTGTAGTAGCTTTATTCATAATTGCCCAAACTTAGAAGCAAACAGCATGCCCCCTTCAGTAGGTGAATGGATAAAAATAAGCTATAATACATCCAGACAATAGAATATTATTTACCACTAAGAAGAAATGAGCTATCAAGCCATGAAAAGGCATAAAGGAAACTCAAATGCATATGGCTAAGTGAAAGAAATGAATCTGAAAAGTTTACCTACCATATAATTCCATACTGTATGAGATTCTGGAAAAAACAGGACTATGTAGACAGTAAAATTACCAGTGGTTGCTAGAGGTTGGGGGTAGAGAGGGATGAATAGACTGAGCACAGGGTTAGTTCAGTGAAACTACTATGCACAGTACTATAGTGGTACACATATGTCATTATACATATGTCAAAACCTATGGAGTAAATCCTAACCCAACACCAAGGGTAACAAACATACCATTTATTACAGGATATTGACAATGAGGGAGACTGTGTGTAAATGGGGTATATGAGAACATTCTGTACATTTCTCTCAGTTTTGCTGTGAACCTAAAAGAGTTATAAAATATAAGGTCTGTTAAAAAAAAGGAAAAAGTAATCCACACAACAACAGGATTATAAAAAAAATATCAATTGATACAGAAAAAAAAAACCTCACAAAATCTAACAGTCAATCACAATTAAAAAAAAAACTTAGCAATATAGGAATTGTGGATAATTTCCTCAACTTGTTAAGACAAGCTTAAAAAAACCTATAGCTAACATTATACATATTTTTTAACATTATACATGTTGATAAGGAACTGAACAGTTTTCTCCTAAGACTGGCAATAGGGCAATGATGTCCTCTTTTGCTACTGTATTCAACATTGTACTGGAAGTCTTAGGTAGCTCAACAGAGAGAAAAAAAAATGCAATGCGTACTAAGTAGGAATAATTTTTTTTTATTTGTAGATAATTTGGTTGTCTATGTAGAATATACCAAAGAATTAAAAGAAAAAAAAAAAAGGATGCCTGGAAATAATAAGCAAGTATAACAGGGTTACTGATATACAAGATCAATAAACAAAGGTCAATTTTTTCCAATATAACATCAATAAATAATTGGACTTGATAACTTAAAAAAGATATATATTTGTATACATTTATAATAGCACCAGAAAAAACCTTAGATATAAATCTGATAAAGTTTATTCCAGATCTATATACAAACAGGAAACTATTAAATTTTGATGAAAGAAATAAAAAAACTAAATAAATGGAGAGATATTCTGTGCTCATGAATTGGAATACTCAGTATTGTTAAGATGTGAATTTTTCCCACCTTGATCTGTATAATCATTAGAATCGCCATAAAAAATCCCAGCAAGTTATTTTGTAGATATCAAAAAACCAATTTTCAAGTTTGTGTGAAAAGGCAAAAAGTCTAGAAAAGCCAATACTAAAGAAAAAAACGAGGGTTGAAGGACTCATGTTATACAAATTCAAAACTTACTATAAAGCTGCAGTAAACATGACAACATAGTATTGATTAAAAACATATAAATAGGTAATAGGTAGATGATTAAAAGATAGATCAGTGGAACTAGATAGAAAGCCCAGAAATAGATTCACACAAATAATAATAATTCACAAGGGAACAAAGGCAATTCAATGAAGAAATGAATCTTTTCAGCAAATATTTTTTGAACAATTGTATGTCCATATATAAAAAAGATGAATCTAGACGCAGACCATTTTTTTTTAAGATTTTATTTATTTATTTGACAGAGATCACAAGTTGGCAGAGACACAGGCAGAGAGAGAGGAGGAAGCAGGCTCCCTGCTGAGCAGAGAACCCCATACGGGGCTCAATCCCAGGACCCTGAGATCATGACCTGAGCGGAAGGCAGAGGCTTAACCTACTGAGCCACCCAGGTGCCCTAGACACAGACCTTATACTTTTCACAAATATTAACTCAAAGTGGATCATAGATCAATGTAAAATGCAACTCAACTGTAAAATTTTGAGAAGGAAACATATGTGATTTAGGGACTATTGATGAGTTTTTAGATGCAAAATTTAAACCCTTGAAGGAAGAAAAGGGATACATTAGACATTATTAGAATAAAAAATTTCCACCCAATTGAAGACTTTTTTATAAGAAAGAAAAGACAAGCCACGAACTGGGAGAAAATATTTGCAAATCATATATCAGGACTTATATATAAAATACACAAAGAACTCTTAAAACCTAACAATCAGAAAACAAAGAATCCAACTAAAAAATTGGTAAAATGTCTGAATAATCATCTCACCAGAAAGAATATACACATAGCAAATAAACACATGAACAGATGCTCAATATCGGTTGTCATTATGGATTTGCAAATTAAAACAATAATGAAATAACACTGTACACTTACGAAAGTGGCTAAAATTAAAAAGAAAAAAATGATAATACCAATTACTGGAAACCATGTGGAACAGGATCTCTTTTTTTTTTTTTTTAAAGATTTTTTATTTATTTATTTGACAGATCACAAGTAGGCAGAGAGGCAGGCAGAGAGAGAGGAGGAAGCAGGCTCCCTACTGAGCAGAGAGCCTGATGCGGGGCTCGATCCCAGGACCCTGAGATCATGACCTGCTGAAGGCAGAGGCTTTAACACACTGAACCACCCAGGCACCCCTGGAACAGGATCTCTTAAACTTTGTTAGTGAGTGTGCAAAATCATATATCCACTTTGGAAGACTGGAAGTTTCTTATAAAGCTAAGCATAGTTTTACCATAGGATCCAGTGATTTCATTTCAGAGGTAGTTTTATCCAATTATTTTGAACAAGTATATCCACCTAAACACCTGCACACAATTATTTGTTGCACTTTTATTAGTAATTATAAAAAATTGGAAGCAATCAAGATATCCTTCATTGGTCGATCAATAGACAAAATGTGCTATATCTATACAATGGAATATTATTCAGTGATAAGAAGTGATGTATCAAGCCACACAAAATGTGAGTCAACTTCAAATGCATGTTGCTGAATGAAGGAAATCAATCCAAAAAATCTATATGGCCTATTATTCCTGTGTTGTTATTAGTTAACAAATCTGACACTACTATGTGCTTATGCTGTAATTGTGCAACTAAGTAAATGGATGATAGCTGATGAGACTCAAGTTTTTCACTGTTGGTAACAGATAAGCTAGGTGAAGAGGCTAGATTGATCAATGTGGTAATGGATTAGAGTTGAAGACATCAGTATGAATTCATAATTGGCTTATAGATAGAAATGAGTAGATAGTTATAGATAGAAATACAGATACATGCTATATACTTGTTAGTTTACAAACAAATATGTCCTCAATGAGATGATCTAGAAGCAATGACTCTCTAATAACATCCACATCTTGTGTTCTGATGTCATTCAATAAAAGGAATCAGGGTTTCCTGGAAAAATGGTTGATTCTAGGACTGGGGCAAGAAATACATGACATAAGCCTGGAGCATCTTATAGTACCAGCAAGTGAGGAAGCGCTATAAAATTAAAAAAAAAAAAAAAAGAAAGAAAAAACAAATAATAATGGGATGTATCAAGAGGCTACATCTGAGAAACCTTCTAATGACCAAACCCAGAGCAATATGAGTAACAAAAATCAATAAAGTTGTATTGGATTAAGTCAGTAAAGTTGTATTGGATTATATACCAAAGTACAAAAGAAATATCCATGAACCCATGCTGACATAAATCATCGAGTAACTAAAAAATGGAAGAGACTGAAAGAATATTTCATGCAGAAGAATTCTAATTTATTTATATAGTTATTCCTCCTTCAAGGAGGTGGAACGTAACTCTCCATTTTTAAAATATGATTTGTATACAATGACTTCCTTCCTAGAAGTACAGTGTTGAAAGGGGGAAATGAGTGACTTTACAGTGAAGAAACCTGATAAACTCTACCTCAGACAGAGGATCAAGTTTAAATAGCAGTTGTAATTAATACTGACATTATGTACTCTTGATATCATGTGAGAAAAATAGTACTTATTTTTTAGATTTTCCTTAAAAAAATAAATAACTCCATTTTAATTCTTTGTGATTAATGAGGAATAATACATCAGACAAATACCAACTTTAAGGGACATTCTGTGTAATATCTCTGGGCTCAAAATTGTCAAGGCCATCACAAAACAAGGAAAATTTGAGAAACTCATAGTGGAGAAGAGCCTAAGCAGGCATGACCATTTAATTTAATATGGTGTCCAGGTTGGGATTCCAGAATAGAAAACAACTTTAGGTAAAAACTAAAGACATTCGAAAGTATAGACTTTAGTTAAAATAATTGGTTCATTAACTGTAACAAATATACCATGTATGATTTTTAAAGATTTTATTTATTTATTTGAGAGAGAGCGAGAGAGAGAGTATGTGTGTGTGTGTGTGTGTGTGTGTGTGTGCATGTGGGAGCTGGGGAAGGGGGAGGAGAGGGACAAGCACATTCTGTTGAGCAAGGGCCCAATGACCCTGAGACCTTGACCTGAGCAGAAATCAGGAGTTGGATACTTAACCAATTGAGTCCCCATGTGTCCCTGTCAGTTGTTAATAAAATTGGAAATTGGGAATGGAGAATATGGGAACTCTCTGTACTAACTTAACAATTTTCCTGTAAATCTAAAACTGTTACAAAATTTTTAAAAATTCAAAATGGATTAAAGGTCTTAATTTGAGAGCTGAAATTCTAAAAGTCCTGGGGAAGAACACAGGCAGTAACTTCTTTGACATCAGTCATAACAACTTCTTTTTAGATATGTCTCCTGAGGCAAGGGAAACAAAAGCAAAAATAAACTCTTGGTTCTTTCTCAGGACAAAAAACTGTTACACAGTGAAGGAAATAATCAACAAAACTAAAAGGCAACCTACAGAATGGGAGAAGATATTTCCAAATGATGTAACTGATAAAGGGTTAGTATCCAAAATATATAAGGAACTTAAAAAACTCAACACCCCCAAAAAGAATAATCCAACTAAAAAAAATGGGCAGAAGACATGAACAGGCATTTTTCCAAAGAAGACAAACAGATGGCCATCAGACACATGAAAAGATGCTCAACATCATGGATCATCAGGGAAGTGCAAATTAAAACTACAAGGAGCTATCATCTCACGCCTGTCAGAATGGTTAAAATCAACAATGCAATAAAGAACAGATGTTGGTGAGGATGTGAAAAAAGGAGAATGCGCTTACACTGTTGGTGGGAATTCAAACTGGTGCAGCCATTCTGGAAAACAGTATGGAGTTTCCTCAGAAAGTTAAAAATAGAGCTACCCTATAATCCAGCAATTGCACTGCCAGGTATTACCTGAAAGAATCCAAAAATACTAATTCAAAGGAATACACACACCCCAATGTTTATAGCAGTTAACCTATAATAGCCAAAATATGGAAGTAGCCCAAGTGTTCATTGATGAATGAATAAAGAAGATGTGATCTATCTATCCTCTATCATCTGTCCATTTATCTATACACAATGGAATATTACTCAGCAACAAAAAAGAATGAAATCTTGACACTTGCAATGACATGGATGGAGCTAGAGAATATTGTGCTAAGCAAAATAAATCAGTCAAAGAAGGAAAAAATATCCCATGATTACCCTCTCATGTGGAATTTAAGAAACACAACAAACGAACAAAGGGAAAAACAGAGAGAGGGGCAAACCAAGAAACAGACTCTTAACTATAGAAAACAAACTGATGGTTAACAGATGGGAGGTGGGCAGGGGGATGGGTGAGATAAGTGATGGGGATTAAGAAGTACACTTGTTATGAGCACCAGGTATTGTACAGAAGGGTTAAATCACTATATTGTACACTATATTGTACAAACTAACATTACACTGTATGTTAACTAACTAGAATTTAAATTTTAAAAGATTGCCAAATCAGATATAATAGCCAGAAGTCATAAACAGTTAATAAAGAATAGACACAAATCTATTTAATCTCATAGTTAAAAAAAGGAAAGAAATATAACAAGATATTTTTTTCCTCCTCAGATTGTTGAAGATGGAACAATAAAAAAGAACCCTAAATAAAATAAAACTAAAACTTTATTTAAAAAAAAAACAGTTAAAAATGTGGAAAGTCAAAGTTCTTTAAAGATTTAAAGAAAATGTTCAGCTAATGTAATGTCAGTAAGAGATACACTAATAAATTTCTATCATTTGGTAGCCAGAAACCTGCTTGATGGGAACATGGTAGAGGTGAGGAAAAAAGAGAAGGCAAAAAATGGTTCAGCATTCTGGTTTTCCTAATCCCATTCTTCTGATCCAGCTTTTGATTCAGTGGCCTAAGTGAGTAACAGATAGAAGACTCAGACGTCTTCCAGCATTAAGCAGGGTGTGATGCTCAACAGTGCTCAACACAGATTCCAGAAAGCAATTCCTCCAGTTGGCAAAAAAAAAAAAAAAAAAAAAAAAAAAAGAACGACCCAGAAACAGTTCCAAAACAAGGATATTACTTCAGCACATAGAAAAGGGGCCACATAGATAAAGGAAAGCCATCACAATGCTCAAACTAAGGGGATGAAAAATTCACCTTTGGAGCTTAGTGTGATCACAGATCATAATATGAGTCATCTGTCTGTGGCATAGACTTTGAGGCAGAACTACAGATACGGCATTTGAATTTTAAGTGTTAATACATTTTTCTGAAATTAGAAAATGTGGCCCATGAAACATTTTTTTTTAAAGATATTATGATGAATTTCTGCCTGATGTTACAGTTTTATAATGACAGCATTTTATTCTGTTTTGGTTCCACAGTTGCCTGCCGTAACCGTTTAAAGGAGCAAGATTAGAGCAGTAATTCTGCTGTAATAAAGGCCACCTTGTGGAAGGTCAGTTCACTTGCTTGTTTCTTATTTTTCAACACAAGATCCTTCAAGCAACAAAAATAAGTCTGCTGGAACAGTTGGAAAAAGTAGTCAGGGAAATGAACTTTCTCCTTGTTACTGGATATGGTCTTGTGCATAGAATCTGAGTAGCTTTTTGTTAAAATGGCTACTGGAGGCAGATTTCATCCTAGGATTCATATACTGTGAGGTTTTGTTCTGTCTCAAGGAAAACAAAACAAAACATAAGAAAACAAAAAGCTGTCGAACGTGTGTTCACTCAATAATTTGTGGAACCACAAAATATACTACAGTATTTTCTTCATCTTAAGAAATTTCAAGTTTCGGGAATTAATTGAAGTGTCTTTCTTAACATAGGCAGTCATTTCAAAATGGGCTTTACATCTTGTAAATTGAATCAACAGTTTGCTAGAGATTTTGATGCTTTTGAAAAGTTCAACTCTTGCAAAATTGCAATGCTTAAGAAGAGTACCAGAATTTATTGAGTATTCTGTATGTGACTGGCACTTTTAAAGTGTTGTTTCACTTAGTTCTCATAAAAGCTTTATGAAATTGTCTTAGAGTTTACAAATGAGAAAATAGGCCAAGACTACTTAGCATCTTTTCAAGATCACATAGCTGTGAGGATATGGTCCTTTGCTTGAATTTGACTTAAAGCCAGAAACAAATCAAATATGTACAAATGAATATACATTTTATATATATTATATTTATTTATACATATGTAAACATTCTATTTACCAGCTATATATATTATTATGTGTATATATGAATATATATAATGTACACAGTATAATATATAGTACCTATTATATATTTAATATAGTTAACATATTGTATACTTACTATGTAATATAGAAGTATATATTTAATATATTAAATTTCAATAAATAATTTAATCACTAAATCAATAAACATAAACATAATAAATATTAATAATATTCAATTTATTTTTACTACATAGCTTATATTAAATATTTTTATATTTATATAAAATATATTGATAATATTTATATCAATATATTAATAATTAATTACAGCAATAATACTAATTATTAATAAATCCATATTTATAGTATTTACATATTTACATATAATATATTTAACATATAATAAACATTTATATATTTAATTTATTTATACATATATATAATATATATCATTTACCTGCTATATATTGTATAATTTATATATATGTGTGTATATATATACATACACAAAGTATAAGAGGGTATAGTATATATATATATTCCTAATACATATTAGTTACCTTAAAATTATTTAAGGTAACAGGCCAATGTGGCTTCAAAGTTAGTTTTTCTAGTTGAAAGATCTAAATTTCTTGAGCACATGGACCCTGACTTATTTGTGACTCCTCCACCTAAATCAAGGGCTCGAAAATAATAGTCACTAAATTATAGTCATTGACTAATTGAAAATGCTTAGAAATCAAGTTTCTCATCGATTAACAATTTGCTGATATGCAAGCAGAAGAGGGAGTTGTGTCAAAAATTTGCTGGTAACTCAACATTTTAAAACATTTCTTACATGGTCTTTATCTCAATTTAGACATGCTCTTTCCAGTTAAAAATAAGAATTTGGCTTTTTCTGTACCTCCTTTTTTCTTACTTTTGTTGTAGAAGTTTGTTTTTATCTAAACTAGGGAGCTAGATTAGATGCCCAGAGTGCAGAGGACTTAATCACATTTTCAGTGTCAGGTAACACATGTTGTGTGTGTGTGTGTGTGTGTGTGTGTGTGTATGTGTGATGTTTTGTCCCAACTTTTTTCTCTTTTGTCAAAGGTTAATTTTATTTTACTTTGTGTTTTGCTTGTTTACTTTGTAGATCACTGAGAATAGTTTAGGATAAGATGAAATGAGTTATAAACCTTTTCTCAGAGACATGGTGGAAGATTTCTGTGGCTCACCTCCTCCACCTCCCAACAAGCATGGTAACCGCAAAATGGCATTCCGAGTTCTTTTTAAAGAACTCCTTAATCCAGAGGATTTATTTCAAGGTAAGAGACTGGAAATTTCTCAGTCTGAAGGGATAAATATAAATGAATGATTCTGGTTACCAGAAAGAACAGCAAACACGTGGTACTTGCAGATGTGTTATGTATTGAAACCACAAAGATGAGTAAGATATGGCTGTCTGGGCTGAAGGAGTTTTGCATTCTTGTGATGTAACAACTTAGAGCAATTAAAAAAATTTTGAACCTCAATTCAGTTCTGCATTTTAGAAATGTTATGTTTTTCTCTCTCTAATACATCTCTACTGTTACAGCTTGTAATCAAATCAAGGACAATAGTTACTTGAATATGGGCCTGTTGCATGCTATATAGCTTAAGGGAAAAAGAATAAAGATCTACTCTGTTTCTATCTCCAGCTAGCAAGGTGACTTGGACAGGTCATGTTAACCTGTGTATTACACAAGGTATTGTGGTATATTGGACCCAATATAGCAGAATGGGGTTTGATTCTCATCACTACTACTCCAAGGTCAATGGCATTGCACGTACTACTTGTATGAAACTCCTACTACAATTTGAACAATGATAATAAAAATATGGGTGTTAAATAAAATGAATTCTATGTTTCTCCTAATTTAATTCTCCAAACATTTTTTAAGGGCTTCCTAGTGCAGACATGTTTTATTGCTTAGACATTTAAAAAAATATATTTTATTTTATTTATTTTTTTTCAATGTTCCAAAATTCATTGTTTATGCACCACACCCAATGTTCCATGCAATACATACCCTTCATAATACGAACCACCAGGCTCACCCAACCCCCCACCCCCTCTCCTCCAAAACCCTTTTCTTTCTCAGAGTCCATAGTCTCTCATGGTTTGCCCCCCACCCCTGATTTCCTCCAACTCACTTCTCCTCTTCATCTCCCAATGTCTTCAGTGTTATTCCTTATGCTCCACAAGTAAGTGAAACCATATGATATTGACTGTCTCTGCTTGACTTATTTCACTCAGCATAATCTCCTCCAGTCCCATACATGTTGATACAAAAGTTGGGTATTCATCCTTTCTGATGGAGGCATATTGCTCCATTGTACATATGGACCATATCTTCTTTAACCATTCGTCTGTTGAAGGGCATCTTGATTCTTTCCACTGTTTAGTGATTATGGCCATTGCTGCTATGAACATTGGGGTACAGATGGTCCTTCTTTTCACTACATCTGTATCATTGGGGTAAATACCCAGTAGTGCAATTTCAGGGTCATAGGGTAGCTCTATTTTTAATTTCTTAAGGACTCTCCACACTGTCTTCCAAAGTGGCTGTGCCAACTTGCATTCCTGCCAACAGTGTAAGAGGGTTCCCCTTTCTCCACATTCTCTCCAACACTTCTTGTTTCCTGTCCTGTTAATTTTGGCCATTCTAACAGGTGTAAGTTGGTATCTCAATGTGGTTTTGATTTGATTCTCCCTGATGGCTAATGATGATGAACATTTTTTCATGTGTCTGTTAGCCATTTGTATGTTGTTTGAAGAAGTGTATGTTCATGTCTTCTGCCCATTTTTTTGATGTGATTTTCTGTTTTTTGAGTGTTGAGTTTGAGGAGTTCTTTATAGATCTTGGATATCAGCCCTTTGTCTGTAGTGTCATTTGCGAATATCTTCTCCTATTCCGTGGGTTACCTCTTTGTTTTGTTGACTCTTTCCCTTGCTGTGTAGAAGCTTTTCATCTTGATGAAGTCCCAAAAGCTCATTTTCACTTTTGTTTCCTTTGCCTTTGGAGACATATCTTGAAGGAAGTTGCTGTGGCTGATGTCAAAGAGGTTACTATCTATGTTCTCCTCTAGGATTTTGATAGATTTCTGCCTCATATTGAGGTCTTTCACCCATTTTGAGTTTATCTTTGTGTATGGTGTAAGAGAATGGTTGAGTTTCATTCTTCTACACATGGCTGTCCAATTTTCCCAGCACAATTTATTAAAGAGACTCTCTTTTTCCCACTGTATATTTTATCCTGCTTTGTCGAAGATTATTTGACCTTAGAGTTGCAGGTCCATATCTGGGCTCTGTACTCTGTTCCACTGGTCTATATGTCTGTTTTTGTGCCAATACCATGCTGTCTTGGTGATCACAGCTTTGTAGTAAAGCTTGAAATTAGGCAACATGATGTCCCCAGCTTTGTTTTTCTATTTCAACATTTCCTTAGCAATTAGGGATCTCTTCTTGTTCCATACAAATTTTAGCATTGTTTGTTCCAGCTCTTTGAAAAATGCCAGTAGAATTTTGGTCATGATGACATTGCATGTATAGATGGCTCTAGGCAGGTTAGACATTTTAACAATGTTTATTTTTCTGATCCATCATTATGGAATGCTCTTCCATCTTTTTGTGTCTTCTTCAATTTCTTTTATGAGTGTTCTGGAGTTCCTTGAGTACAGATCCTTTACCTCTTTGGTTTGTTTACTCCCAGATATCTTAGGGTTCTTGGTGCTATAGTAAATGGAATCGATTCTCTAATTTCCCTTTCTATATTTTCATTGTTATTGTATAAGAAAGCAGCTGATTTCTGTACATCAATTTTGTATCCTGCCCCATTATTGAATTGCTGTATAAGTTCCAGTAGTTTGACAGTGGAGTCCTTTGGGTTTTCCAATTAAAGTATCATGTCATCTGAGAGAGAAGAGAGTTTGACTTCTTTGCCAATTCGAATACCTTTTATTTCTTTTTGTTGTCTGCTATCAGTGAGATCCAAACTAATCTAAATACTCTAACAGCTGGGGTAACCGAGGCAAAAGATAGAATTAGTGCTCTAGAGGACAAAGTGATAGAGAAAAAGGATCAGGAGGAGGCCTGGAACAAACAGCTTAGAAGCCATGAAAACAGAATTAGGGAAATAGATGATGTCATGAAATGTTCCAATGTCAGAATTATTGGTATCCCTGAATGGAGGAGAAAGAAAGAAGACCGGAAGATAGAGTTGAACAAATTCTTCATGAAAGTTTTCCTAGTCTGGGGAATGGAACCAGCATTTATGTCCTAGAGGTAGAAAGAACACCCCCCACTAAGATCAACAAATCTAGAAAGACCTTGAGGCACTTGATTGTAGGACTGACAAATCATAATTTTAGGTAAGAGCTTTGGAGAGAAGCTAGGGGGAAGAGACTCCTTATGTACAGGAATGTCCATCAGAATAACATTGGACCTCTCTACAGAAACCTGGCAAGCCAGAAAGGGCTGGCAAGACATATTTGGGGCATTAAATGAGAAGAACATGCAGCCAAGAATACTTTATCCAACAACGTTGACATTAAAAATGGACGGAGAGATAAAGAACTTTCATGGCCAGCAAGGTTTAAAAGAGTATGTGACCACCAAGCCGGCACTACAAGAAACATTAAGGAGGGGTTCTATAAAAGAAGAAAAAACCCAAGACTGTCATAGAATGGAAATTTAAGAGACAATCTATAGAAACAAGGACTTCACAGGCAACATAATGTCAATAAAAACATATCTTTCAATAATCACGCTCAATGTGAACAACCTAAATGCTCCCATAAAATGGCACAGGGTTGCAGATTGAATAAAATGACAGGACCCTTCCATATGTTGTCTACAAGAGACCCATTTGGAATCTAAGGATATATCCGGACTGAAAGTGAAGGGATGGAGAAGCATTTTTCATGCCAATGGGCCTCAAAAGAAAGCTGGGGTAGCAATTCTCATATCAGATAAATTAAAGTTTAAGCTAAAGACTGTAGTCATAGATAAAGAAGGACACTACATCATTCTTAAAGGATCTATCCACCAAGAAGATCTAACAATTGTAAATATTATGCCCTCAACAGGAGCAGCCAACTACATAAGACAACTATTAATCAAGATAGTTATGTTGATATGAATACATTAATAGTAGGGGATCTTAACACATCACTCTCAGTAAGAGAAAGCAGAAAATCAATAAAGAAATGAGAGCACTGAATGGCACATTGGACCAGATGGACATCAGATATATACAGAACATTCCACCCTAAAACAACAGAATACTCATTCTTCTTAAGCACACATGGAACTTTATCCAGAATAGACCACATACTGGGTCACAAATCAGGGCTCAAATGATACCAAAAGACTGATATTATTCCTTGCATATTCTCAGACCACAATGCTTTGAAACTGGAACTCAATCACAAGAAAAAGTCTGGAAGTAATCCAAACACTTGGAAGCTAAAGACCACCCTGCTTAAGAATGTTTGCATCAACCAGAAAATCAAAGAACTTAAACAATTCATGGAAACCACTAGACACTTCAGTCCAGAACCTATGGGAGATGGCAAAGGCAGTCCTAAGGGGGAAATACATAGCTCTCTAAACTCGCTCAAAAAAATTGAAAAGTCCAGAATACAGCAGCTCTTAAAGAGCTGCTTATACCTTAAAGAACTGGAGAATCAACAACAAATTAAGCCAGCCCCACACACAAGAAGGGAAATAATCAAGATTAGAGCAGAGATCAATGAGATAGAAACTAGAGATACAGTAGAATGCATCAACAAAACTAGAAGCTGGTTTTTTTTTTAAAGAATCAATAATATCAATAAACCATTGGCCAAAGTAATCCAAAAGAACAGAGAGAGGACCCAAATTAATAAAATTATGAATGAAAAGGGAGAGATCACGACTAACACCAAGGAAATAGAAACAATCATCAGAAATTATTATCAACAGTTATATGCCAATAAGTTAAGCAACCTAGACAAAATGGATGCATTCTAGGAAATCTATAAACTTCCAAAACTGAATCAGGAAGAAATTGACAACCCAAATAGACCAATATCTAGTAACGAGATTGAAACAGTGATCAAAAACTTTCCCCAAAACAAGATCCCAGGACCTGAAAGATTCCCTGGAGAATTCTACCAAACATTCAAAGAAGAAATAATACCTATTCTCCTGAAGTTGTCTCAAAAGATAGAAACAGAAGGAAAACTTTCAGACTCTTTTTATGAAGCTAGCCTTACCCTGATCCCCAAACCAGGCAAAGACTCCACTTCAAAAAGGATAATTTCAGACCAATATCCCTGATTAATATGGATGCCAAAATTCTCAACCAGATCCTAGCTAATAGGATCCAACAGTACATTAAAAAGATTATTCACCATAACCAAGTGGAATTTATCCCTGAGATGCAAGGGTGGTTCAACATTCAAAAATCAATCCATGCGATAGAACAAATCAATAAGAGTAAAGAGAAGAACCAGGTGGTCCTCTCAATTAATGCAGAAAAAAACATTTGACAAGATACAGCATCCATTCCTGATTAAGACAATTCACAGTATGGGGATAGAGGGAACATTCCTCAACTTGATAAAATCTATCTATGAAAAACCCACAGCGAATATCACCTTCAATGGAGAAAAGCTGACAATCTTCCCTTTGAGATCAGGAACATGATGAGGTGTCCACTCTTGCCACTCTTATTCAACATAGTACTAGAAGTCCTAGCAACAGCAATCAGACAACAGAAAGAATTAAAAGGTATTGCTTAGACATTTTGACCACAGTAGTCACAATTTTTGCTGTCTGATGGAACAAACCAATGTTGTGTTGGAGGAAATCATTGGTCCCCAGATGTTTCAGACAGTGTTCGATGTATGTTAGTCTCTATACTCTTGTTCCTCTTCTTTTCCTTTTCAAACACGTTGGTGTCCCTATGATTTACTCAACTCTACACTGCCAACTTGCAGTAGTGAATATCTGTCTAAATGAAAGCATATAGAAAAAGGCTACTTTACCTTCATTTCAGAACCCCAAGCTGAAATTGTAATGCAACTGAAAGTATTCGTTTTTTACTGCCAGGTTGAAGATACCTCAATGGTACCACAGTGCCATTTATAGTCCTCAAAATGTATTGACGTATATCAACTTTTAAGATGCCATCACTGAGGCGCCTGGGTGGCTTAGTCACTGAAGCATCTGCCTTCAGCTCAGAACTTGATCTCAGGGTCCTGGGATCTAGTCCCTCAATGGGCTTCTTGCTCAGCAGGGAGCCTGTTTCTCTCTCTCCCTCTGCCTGCCACTCCCCCCTGCTTGCACTCTCCCTCTCTCTCTCTCTAGCAAATAAATAAATAAAATCTTTAAAAAAATTAAATGCCATCACTGATGGCAATATTCTAAATTCTAGAATATTCTTCAATACTGACTATATTTGGACCCTGTGGTGTTTCTCATCTGTTTCCTGCCCAGACACCATTTCTGTAGTTGGGCATAAGGGGAGTGGAGATTTGAAACCATAAAAATTAATTCGGAAGAGGCCGGTTGACATCCACTTTTCACACTGTGGAGATCACAAAAAGCTCTTGTCTTTTAGTAGAGGTTGCAGTGTCTTATGCCCGGGGACACTTCAGTATCCTGTTGTGGCTTGGCATTAAAACAGATTCATTGATGTTCTTCTGTGGGACTAGTGGCTGGCCTTTTGTTTATTATTGTTATATTTTATTTGTATAGATATCCCGCCATGCTCTGTGCTATAAATAGTGATGTTTTTATTGTTAGTACCGTATACTTAATAAAGCTGCAGTTTTCCTGGCAATTAATTGTGCTGAGAATCAATGCATGGCTGCAGGCAGTGTGTTTATGTGCTGAGCTTTTGATGAGTGAAGCCCTAAGAAGTCAGGTTGTCAAAATTAAATACATCGCTCAGACATAAAGCCACATTCTGTTCTTGGTTTGACCAAATGACAGTTGATTGTAGGCTGAGCCTGTACCTGCTTTTGCTTGTGAAGTAGAGACTATTTGGCCACCTTTAGGCAATAAGTTTAGATATGTATTTAGGATAAAATAACATGATAAAAAATAGTCACATCTGTTTTTTCTCAGGACTCCGTCTATTTTTGATACAATTTTCTTCCTTTGAAATAAGTATACCAACAGATTTTTTAGAAGCTTTTTATTTTCCACCAAACTTTAAGATTAAATACAAATATATGTTTGGTGCTTTGGGAGATACTTCCAATTTACTCAGATAATTTCCCTGATTAAATATAGCTGATGACTTTGTGTTTTGTATACATTTTTGTTTCTTCTTCAGTGTACTAAGCAACAGTCTTCTGTGACAATTGACTTTATGTTTTGACTCATTGGATGTTAAATCTTTGTCCAATAATAATGACAGTGACAGAACAAAAGACATTTGATGATTATAACAGGAAAAAAAAATGTTCAGCAAATAACTTGGAGCAACTTTTTATTTTGTTATCTAGTATCAAATTTATTTACAAATCTAAATGTACACCATTATTTTAATAATTAATCCTCAAATTATTTAAAAGCTCTTTTTGTTGCTTTCCTCAAAGTCTCAGTTAGATAATAGTTAATAGAACTATGTCTTTGCTTCTTCACACTTTATAAGAAATGAACATGTAAAACTTAATTCATAGTTAATTTCTACAATTTCATTTACAAACATGTATCTGAGTCAACATGAACTGTGTTGGACCAGTAAGTCAATATTTTAATGATAGAAATGATGTTGAGGTTCTTTTTCCTTCTTTTTGTTACAGCTCTTAAAATATTTTCATACCCATAATCTTAGATATACAGAGGTTATTTATATGGCCTAGAGAATTTTTGAAGACAGTCCTTGTTCAGAAGAGACACCAAATAAATACTCAGTTACTGACTGACAAACAAGTAAATAATCATCTTATACTAGTAAAAACTATTGGTGTGTAGTATGGCTTTTCTTTTATAGAATTTAATGTGATAATTAAAAATAATAGATATGGGACTCTAGTCCTGTAGGCACTGGAGAAGATCTATTGCAACTAGAAAAAGGAAGATGGGAAAAGTTCTCATCACTGGAAGAGAGATAGGAATATCTTCTCAGCCAATGGAGAGAAAGAGCATAGAGAAAACCAAACCCTCAAGACCCACACTACAGGAATCACATAGAATGTTCTCCCGTCTGCCACCCACCACCAGGATAATATCAAATAACAAGTAATTTGTACACACTTACTTTCCCCATAGTGCAGTGTAAAAGGTAGATTAAAGCTGAATGTGGACCAGATCTTTTAAAAGCAAACAAATGAAAACAAAACAAAAAAGAAGTCACCCAGCTTAAACACAAGGTATCGCTAAGAGAAAATTGAAGTAATGTACTGAGTATGAACATAGACAGAGCATACTTCAAAAGCAGCCTGCTTCCTACTGAGGTGAACTCAAACCCCTGTATTAAAGATCTATTTGAAATAGATGGTGAGCCCATTTCCCAGAAAGAATATTTTTGCTTCAGTGTTTTTTCTAGAAAATTACTAAACTTGAGGGAGGTTGTGGGAAACTCCTAGACTTGCAGCTGGTATCAGAAGTGAGAGTTGTTTTATGGAGGACTGTGCCCACAAACTGCACAGTTTCACCAGTTCTGGGGAGCTATCTACAAAAACCCCACTTTGAGCATAGAGATATAAGTCGAAAGTTGAAGGTATAAAAAAATAAACCATGCCAACATTGGAGAGAAGAAATTTGGATTAATTATATTAATATCAGACAAAGTGGACTTTCTTTTAAAAAAAAAAGATTTTGTTATATGAGAAAGAGAGAGAGGGAGATAGCAAGACCAGGGAGAGGGGTAGAGGAAGAGGAAGAAGCAGATGCCCTGCTGAGGGGAGCCTGATGCTAGACTTGATCCTGGGACTCTGGGATTATGACCTGAGCCACCCAAGTGCCCCTAACGTAGACTTTCAATAAGAAATATCATCAGGAATAAAGACAATATTACATATTGACAAAAGGCTCAATTCTCAAGGATACATAACCATCTTTAATGTGTACTCACCTAATAGAAAATATTCTGTTTGTTCATGAAGCAAAATATAAGAGAATTAAAATTATAAATAAATCCACAATTTTAGTTGAGGATTTCAATATCCTTCTCCAAGTTACAGAATAAGTAAGAAGAAAGTCAGTAAGGCTATAGACGACTTGAACAACACTACAACCAGATTGACCTAACTGAAATTTATAGAGCACTTCACTAAAGAGCAATAGAATATATATTATTTTCAAGTGCACATGGAGATTTCACAAAAATAGGCCACCTTCTGGGTCACAAAACAATCTTTAGAGAATTGTAAAAATATGTCTTGTTTATTACTATGTTTATAGAAACTTACACACTCCATGTCATTTGACAGTTGCTTAATAAACATTTGTTAGTAATCATATCCAAATGGAAAATTACTTAAATTATAATGGAATTACTATATGAAAAGTACTGGTTCTTGGGGTGTCTGGGTGGCTCAGTTGGTTAAGTGGCTTAGGTCCTTTGGCTCAGGTCATGATCCCAGGGTTCGGGATGAGCTCCACATCAGGCTCCCTGCTCAGTGGAGAGCCTGCTTCTCCCTCTGCCTGCTGCTCTGTCTACTTGGGCTCTCTCTTTGTCAAATAAATAAATAAATAAATAAATAAAACCTTTTTTAAAAAAAAAAGAAAGAAAAGAAAAGTTCTGGATCTTGAAATAAAAATGCAAAATCAAGCAAGATCTTTAGTCTGAGCAGGAAATAAGAAAAAAAAATACATACAGAGAAAAATAAGAATGTGGGAGGTGGCACAGCCAATAATATAGAGATAATTCAATAATTATCATTAAATGCTGTATTTTGTGTTGATGGCAACAGAACAAGTTATCTTGGTTTGACCACATTAGAAATACCCATTCCATTTGGACCAGACTTTCTTCTAAGGATGCTGATGGATTTATAATTTATGAGGCACACTTGCAGATCAGAATGAATATTGCTCAAAGAGGTTCTTCAGGTATGCCACTAGTAAATTATGAAAATGGATCTACCATTATACTAAGCAGTATCTGCTATTCCCTAGGGTAAGTTGTACCACACACAGAATTATGGATCATCTGTCACTCTGAAGCCAAAATGTGTTTTAGTGTGGAAAGGAGACATTGGGGAAGTTGTGTTGGCTGGTACAGATGCTGCACTGATGGCTGTTGTTTTGTCTTATATCTTTTGCTATTAGTAAAACCTAGTATGGCTTATAATGTATATTTAATGAAAGTCTGTTTGATTTTAATAAAAATCAGCCTTTTGTGATGATACAAAGTGATTTTAAAATTTTAAAATAAAATTGATATATAGAGGAATATCATAGTCAATACTTAAAAAGTTGTCAAATGACTACAGTTTTTGAGAGAGAGAAAGAGAGTGAGTGGAAGTGGGGTGTGGGGGGGAGGGCAAAGAGGCAGAGGGAGAGAGAGAGAGAAAGAATCTTAAGCAGGCGCCATGCCTATTGTGAATCCCTACCCAGAGCTCCATCTCATGACCTGAGATGGAGATCTGAGCTGAAACTAAGAGTCTGATGCTTAGCCGACTGAGCCACCCAGGCACCCCTCAAATAACTACTTTTAAAATACAGCATTTTATTTAATTTTATGACTGAGTTTATTGAAGATGTTCAAGCCATAGATAATTTTTTTTTTACTGTTAAATCTGTCCTATAGCATAGAAAAAATGGAAGCTTCATTATTCCTTCTACAAAGATCATTATTTTGGAATGAAAATATGACAAAAAGTGCATCTAGGAAGAAAACTATCAGAAATAGACACAGGTAAACTAAATAAAATGTTAGCAGAGACAATCACCAATAACCATTTAAGAAATATAATGGGAAATTGTACCATTTTTAATAAGTACAAAAACATAAAAATACAGGAAAAATTTTGGGCTAGATATAGATAGGATATTGTAGGAAAAATTTGGCATTTTTCTGAATGACATAAAATGGTTGAATAAATGCAGAGATACCATATCCTGGATACTAATGCTGAGAAATGGAAAATTACTCACTTTTCTCCAAAACATATATCGAAGCAATAAAATTCTAATAAAAAAACCAGTAGGATGTTGGGAGATACTGAACAACATGAACAAAAATGTCATCGATAAGCATGAATAAGAAAAGTTAGCAAAGAAAATCATGCAACTAAAGGATAATGAAGTGAGGAGAGAGCAGTGATACTGTGCTAGATATTCAATGAAAGTATAGATTTCTAGAATGAACAGGGTATGAGAAGAGTGGTTTCAGAAAGAGAATTCATGGCAACAATAGGAAGTCAAGAAAGATTATTTATGTATATTGTAAGTATTTATGATCTGATAGTCTTATTATTTCAGATAAATGAGAACAAGAATATTTATAATGTTAGACAATGATGAGATAATTGGTTAACTATTTGGAAATACTCTTTTTAGGGATCCTAACTTCACTTATAACAAAATTATTTTTAGATGCCTTAGTATTACAAGTTCTAAAAGGTAAGTTTAGGGCAACCCTCCTAGGTCTCCTCCCTCTTCAGGAACTTTGAACTCTCAATAAACTTTGCTTTACTATCACTCATTAAAGTCTGCTTTTGCTGCCCACCAAAAAATAATAAATAAATAAATAAGTTTAACATTTATTTTATTATTTTTTTTAAGATTGTATTTATTTATTTGAGAGCTCAAGGTTGAGAGAGAGAGAGAGCCCGTGCAGGTGGGGAAGGAACTGAGGAAGAGGGACAAGCATCAAGCATACTCTGTACTAAGCACAGATGTGGGGCTTGATCCCACAACCTTGAGATCATGACCTGAGGTGAAATCAAGAGTTGGACACTTAATAATTGAGCCTCCCAGGCGTACTATCATTCATTTGATCTTAAAAAGGACTGTGGCTATCTAATTAAAATCTTTTCTTAAGGGACGGCTCAGTCGAAGTGTCTGCCTTCAGCTCAGGTCAAGATCCCAGTTTCTTGGGTCAAGCCCCATATCAGGCCTCTGTGCTTAGCACAGAGTTCGCTTCTCCCTCTGCCTGCGGCTCCCCCTGCTTGTGCTCTTTCTCCTTGTACTCTTTCTCTTTCTCTCTCTCTCTGACAAATAAATAAAATTAAAAAAAAATCTTTTCTTAAATAAAAGGGAAATGATAGGATTGACTAAAGAAAAAAAAATGGTAGTACATTAAAAAGTACTTTTGTTGATCAGAAAATACCACTAATAATATTCAAAGGAAAATAAAATCCTGGGTGGAGAATTTTTACGACATGTATGACAAAAGGTTGGATATTTTCCTCTATTACATCAAGAATTTTTATAAATCAAAATAGCAACAGTAAAATTTTATTCCTGTGTAATCTCTTTGTAAATAGAATAATAACACATGCTCTGACAAACACATTAATGACATTCACTGGTGGGTGAGTCCGTGGAATGTTTTTGGCAGGATATACATAGTCTAGGACTACGTAACAGGGGGAGGTCAAACCTGGAATCTATGAGTTTATAGGGCGTATCTCTCTAGAAAATATTCTTTAGTTATATAAATGATTATAAATTGGGAGTATTTCAGAGCCAACATTGTTTCTTATTGTGTAAATAATATCCTGGTTGTATAACTTAGAGACCTCGTATGTTTCATCTGGGCAAGGACACAGTGTAATTGAACAAAGAAGGACCTGGAGAGTAGCATTGATAGTTCCAGACTCCTTTATACTTTGTCAGTGCCCTGCAATTACCTGTATCCTTGATATTATTAATAAGGCTTAACAATGGATAGAATCACTGACTTTTGTGTCTGAATTGACAGTTGTGCCTCAGTGAGAACAATAACATGAATAGAAATTTAGCAACCAAAAAGATTTGAAATTTATATGCTAATAATAACCTTTTCGAGCACTTTCTGTATGCTAGGCAATGTATTCAAATTTTCTCATTGGGGGGGCGCCTGGGTGGCTCAATGGGTTAAATCTTCTGCCTTCGGCTCAGGTCATGATCCCAGGGTCCTGGGATCGAGCCCCGCATCGGGCTCTCTGCTCAGCAGGGAGCCTGCTTCCCTCTCTCTCTCTGCCTACTTGTCATCTCTGTCTGTCAAAAAAAAAAAAAAAAATTTCTCATTGGGGTGTCTTGGTGGCTCAGTCAGTTAAACATCTGACTCTTCTTGGCTCAGGACTTCATCTCCAGGTTGGGATTTATGCTGGTTGTAGAGCCTACTTCAAAACAAAACAAAACAAAACAAACAGCCCTGAGTCTTAAAGAGTTTAAGTGACTGTCTCTGAGTCACAAAACTAAGTGTTATAACCAGAGCTGAAATTTGGGTTTGAAAGATTCCAAAGTCCATTCTCCTTTTCTCCCCACATAATAGAAGCAGCATAATCAAGAAAAATGTTCACTATAAAAATGAAAAAATATAAATAAAAACACTGAAAAAAATATACTAAACATCAGGATAATACTGAAATGATTTGAACTGGCACAACTTTTCTAGCAATATATATTTTTGGTCTTATACATCAAAAGCCTAAAAAAAACTTACAAAGAAATTTGATCTAGAATTCTAGAAGTTCAACTGGAGGGAAACATCAGAGATGTTTGTATAAAAATATATTTTGTACAATTATTTATTATTTATTTTAAAATAAAGAAACCTCAGCTTTCAATATTACACAATTAGTTAAATGAATCATACTCTTTCTGATACTTCTAATTATTGCATTTTAACAAATGTTAATAAAACTTTGCTTAACAAAATATCAGTCAACAAATAGTCTATAGTATGTGTAAAATGGAAACTTCTGTACATAAATGCTACATTTTTATAGTATATATTTATGTATTGTGTGTTTATGTAGGCATAGAAAAATACTACCTGTTTATATAGTAAATATCAATAATAATTAACCATTTTAAGGATTATGAGTTACTTTCTACTTTGGGTTTATGGATTTTTCAGTTATTCTATGGTGAATAGGAACTCCTTTTTAGTCAAAATAAATCTCTTACATATGTATTTTAAAAATCCAAATTTGCGAAGAGAAAGCATTAGCCATAGTGTTAATACTTGAAATCAATTTAGGCTTTAATCAATTTTGTAAATAAAATAAAGATTTAAAGCACAAATTGAGAAGTTGCATCCTATGGTCAGATTTTATGGCCATGAAATTTTAGGTAGCATAAACATTTAGAAAAGAAAAATACAATTTTGTCTTGGAATTATAAGTAAATATTTCATGGAGAAGATTAAGATTCATTTTTGTGGAAAACAAAGGAGAACATTTATGGAAGTAATGAGGACACTTATTCATTGCCATTTAGGGTCAGAGAGAGTACTAGTCATATTGAAACAAGGTTTTATTTATTTATTTATTTATTTATTAAGATTTTATTTATTTATTTGACAGAGAGAGATCACAAGTAGACAGAGAGGCAGGCAGAGAGAGAGGAGGAAGCCGGCTCCCTGCTGAGCAGAGAGCCCGATGCGGGACTCGATCCCAGGACCCTGAGATCATGACCTGAACTGAAGGCAGCCGCTTAACCCACTGAGCCACCCACGCGCCCGAAACAAGGTTTTAAAAAGAGTATTCACTTTTTTTTTTTTTTTTTAACTGTGTAAGGTCATTGGAAGGCAATGCAATTGCGACTGCTTCCGATTGAAAGAGTGTGGGAAGGAAGAGACACAGGGTATGCTGCATCAGTTAAAGTGCAACACCTTTTTTGTTGACGGATTGTGTCATTTCTGTCCTCTGAGAAGCAAATGCCAAGACTGGACTAGATATGTGAGAGATTTATCAGGGAATTTCTTGTGCACCTTAAGTAGGCAGGAAAGCCTCTAGACCAGGATGCAGGTCTGACATCAGTGAAACGAGGGAGAAAGCATTGGGTAGAAAACGTTTCGTCATGAAGACGGCTCTGAGAACATTTTGTCCAAGCTAATCAGGAGTGCCTGAATGAAAGTTGCCCATTAATTCATGTGGGCCAGGCATGATTAGGTTCCAGTACACTCCGCAGGGCTCCATCATTGTCTGGGAACAGCCAGGGAAAGTATGGTGGGCATTCAAAGCTGTGTCAGTGGAAGTGTCTCAACCAGCTATGCTCCCACAGCAGGTTTCCATGAAGAGGGAGCTGAGCAAGACACCTGAAAAATGCTCACTGGCTGCAGAGATCCACGTCTGTACACAGATGGGGGCACTTACTCCATAGTTCTGGTGGCCCATTACTCTTGCAAGGAAACGTCAAAGAGGGTTGTTTAGTAGCCAGCAAGATGTTTCACCACCCTCCAGACTGTGAATTCCCTTCACCCCTGCCTGTTCCCTGGGCAGGCCTTGAAAGCCTAGCTGGAAATATGACCCAAATCTTCATTCCTGAGGAGTCTAAACCCTTGGTAATCATACTTCTCTCTGTACCAGATTGCTTCATACATCTTTTCCCATGACAACTGAGCAAAGGAGTATCTAGAATCCCCATGAACCCATGACCCAGTTTCAACAGTATTCTTCCCTTCCTCTAGTGTAATAAAAGTAGCTCTATCTCCTCCTGCTGCCCACTCAATTTACTCAGCCAACATGGTAACTATTTCTTGCCTACTGGTCCCTAAATGTAAAGAGTCCAAAGTGTGCTGACAGTTGTTGGCATCTATAATTCAATGAAACTCTTGCTATTCCCTCTGGCAAGAGTGTATTCAGACTTCTAATCTTGCAAATTTTAGAGTGAGGCTCCAAGTCGCCCAGAGGATCACTGGGAATGATGGTCAGTCCATCGCTGGAACCATCTGTTTCAGTTTGGGCTGTCCAACAATCAGATACCAAGACTGTACTAGGTGTGCCGGAGATTATTAGGTAAACGACTATGGAGGAAAGGAGCAGGAGAAGGCAGAGAGAGCCTTCACAAATCAACTGTAAGGAAGAGCCTCAGAATACAATGCTGTTTTGAGCTTCAGTCAGGCTGATAGCAAATCCCTTTCACTTAGGAATGCTTGAGTGGGTGAAGAGTGCACGATTTTCCTCCATTCCTGCCATGCTCAGTCACTGACTGGGAGCCCCAGACTGGGAGTGGACTGGCACACATAGGTAGGTACCAAATCACAGATAGCATTTGGGGGCTCTCAGTCACCTGTGCTTGCCAGGCAGGTTTTCCTAAAGAGATATCTGGGCAGTCTACTTCGATGACTACTCCCCACCCCCCCAAAAAACATCTGGGTTAACCCAGGAGAAATCCAGATCCTAAATATGTGCAGTTTGACTGGTGGAGGGAAGAAGATGCCTTGAGATACATTCACATTGTGTGAAAGATTCTGACCTTGGAGGTTTTCATCCCTACTCCGTTGTGAAGGTAATGTTTTGATGTATACTTGTTAATGTCATCTTTATGCCAGACACAGACAGGAAAATGTGTGAGATAGCCTGAAGGCGGGCTTGAGTCGTTTTTATTAACTGTTGTATTCCCTTTGTGTAAAGTATTTTAGTATCAGAATTAATACCGAAATGTAAATATTTAGAATAAAATCTTACTGTTTTGTAGGTGTTTTAGTCACTTTAAAAATATTTTATTTGCTCTGGGGATATTCTTCAGCATTTTTATTTTTTATTGACAGTCAACATCTACCAAAAAGACCACTAACTGTATTTGTCAGTGTTTCTGCAAATACTTTGTTGGTAGAGAAGCTACCTAAATGTTAACAAAAGCTGTGCGGAAGCTTGACGTATTATATGTATTGACTGATTGACGGATATTTCGCTTGGATATATTTATATGCGATGAGTCAAGAATGTTTTAATATCAGTGTGCTGATGCTAATCTACGGAACGACCCATAATTGAATTCTTATAGACCCAACATCTTTAGAAATTTCACTCACTCACAACCCTGATGAACTCTCATAATAATTGATTGTATTAACAGAAATAAATAGCCCAAATCTGGCTCACTCTCAAGACAACCCTGTTTCAACTGACACAGATGAGGAGTGAGGTCATTTCACAGTGACCCAGTCAGGTCAAGGCTCAAGGAAAGCCTTGGCTCATGCCTTTAATTTGATCCTGCAGACAAGAGCATGAATTGGCTTTGTCAGTCTCTTTCTGCTGGGCATGGATGCCAATAACCTTGCTTCACTTTCGTGTTTCTCCTAGAGGGAAGGAATTTTGGCAGAATACTGCTTACTTTTACAGTTGCAGAAGTTCCCCAGTTTAAGGAGGGAACAGTAATTACATGCCATTACACTCAGAAGGCCATTGGTATAGATGAACATTCTGAAGAGGACACAGCCTTCAAGTTCAGTAAAGGATGATTACCAGAGCGTTTTAGTAGAGGAAGGAGTAACTCTGGAAATGTGCGAAGGCAGCAAACCTATGAAAATGCAGTTAGACACGGCAGTGACTACATTGATTATGCCAGGAATGATTTAGCAGAGGTGTTTCACACTTGCCATTAAACAAAGTGCCATAAGAGGGTTTAAAATGTACTCAGATTCTACTTGCTGCATCCACGGAAGTGTCACTGACATTATTACTTCATGTTGGTTTGTGGGAAGATCCTAGCTTTTCCATGACAGGACTGCTCTGGATTCTGCAGTTGTAGAAATTTCTGTGTTCTTCTGTGCCCATCAATGACTCTCTTTTGGTTAAAACACAATTCAAAATTGACCTCTTCCAGGAAACTTTCCTGATTAATTGCAGTCAATTACTTCCTTTCAGCGTCTTCCCTTTGTAAACAAACGCCACTTTAAATTATATTTCTGACATGTTGATTTGAAAGAAGGTTTAATATATATAAGGACATATATATCTTAGACCTTCAAACCTGTATGAATAGTAACAGAATATAGATTTAGATCATCACAGGATGCTATTACCTTTATAAATAGGTCATTAGCTCTGACTAAGCAAGTTTCCTTTCATTTCTTTTGTAACCCTTGTAACTATTATGTCCTAAGGAATACAGTAAACAAAAAGGTGACAAGCTCTGTGGCTTCAGTAGGAGGTATGTGCTTTCGACTGAAATGAAGGGAAAAGGAAAAGCCTCTCAATATCTGAAGTGGGTAGGTCCTTTTCTCATTGCTTTAAAAGGAAGAGTGTCACAGTATTTCTTTTCTGCATTCCTAGCATGACACTGTTCCCTGAGTTTGCTCTGCAAGAAACAGACACTCCAGCCGTGGTCGAGTTGGAAGTGGCTTATGTTATTGCAATTATATGACCAAGTGTGGTAATATATGTTAAGACAGAGTTAAAGAAGATGTACAGTACTAAGAGGTGGGGATAAAAGCTGTGCTATTCTCAATTATTCTCTGTCCAAACCCTCAGCTTCCTTGAAGCAGCCTTCTTTTTTGACTCTAGAATAAAATCTTACCTGATCACATCTATATAATCCTATTCCATGCTTCCTAATGCTATTCTTAATTAGAGCGCTTGTGCATAGATAGGTTTCAAGTGTCTAAGTCATCCATATGATTACTAAGGATATTAAGTTCCTATTGCTTCTATAACAAATTGCTATAGACTTGATGGCTTAAACACTTTCTTGGCCTCCATCTTCTAGAGGTGCATTCCTTGCTTTCTTTGGCTCTGGGACCCTTCTTCCATCTTCAAAGCCAAGAAGGTAGTATCTTGCTTCTGTCATCATATTGGATCATTTTCTGTCTATAGCGTTATCTCCCTCCATCTCCCTTTTGTGAGGATACATGATTACACTTAGGACCCACTTAGATAACCCAGGATACCCTCCCCATCTCAAGATTATCAATTTAATTATATCTGCAAAGTCCATTTTGCCATTAAAGGTAACATTTGCCAATTCCATCTCTTAGGATAATACTAGACATCTCAGGTGTGGTAAGATGGTAGGGAAATAAATGTTCCTGGGGTGGGGGGATGGTAGGGTGGTATAGCTATCTTTAAGGATCCTTTAAGTCACATCACTTCAGGAGCTGCCCTATCTGTCCACTATGCCTGACCTAGACAATAGAAATGAGTTGACTTTAAGATTTAACCTTTCAGTGCTTGTTCTGCAAAGGGCACGGATTTTCTACAAACTGTAAAATTAGAATGTGGGCTGTTCAGGTTCTAGGCCAGTTGTTGGTCCTTCTTTTCTGTATATTAGCTTTGATGCTGGGATATAAATTTTCTTAGCTTTCAAGTCCTTCAGAATACGCAGACAACAACTCCTTAAAATCAAAAAGAAGAATAAAGCTTGATGTAAGAACTATGCATATATGTCTTAGGTAAAATGTTCTTTTTAATTTTCTTACCACACACACAAAAAACCTTAAAGTTATGCTCCTTCCAATTTTTTGTGGTATTTGTCATGGGGTTTCAAGCAAAGCATTGTCTGTTATTCTGATCATATTACCAGATAAACTTATTATGAGATTTACATAATTTAGCAATATCCGTCATGCATAGGTAGTCCCATTAAACCCCATGTAAACTGTGATCATTTAGCGGATGAAATGGAGATTAACGCTTTTCACCAGCACAAAAAATGGTGCTGCAAATTACATATTTTTTTCTTGACAGGGAGATTTCTAAAGTGATGTTTAAAAAAGGTATGTAAGAAACATTTTCCACAGTGGATAAAAAAATAAAAAAAATAACAACTAACAACAGCTCAGCTATGTAGAAAAATAATTATGGTTGTTGAGGTATGTAAAGGAGACAAAGCACCCAATATATACCAAGAAGTGTAAGGAAAATAGTCTCCAGTTATGAAAACGGTGATAACAAAGTGTCACCTCTGTAGCAGAGAAAGGAAAATGGCATAGATTATTGACTACAAATTTAAAGTTTTTAAAGCCAAATGAAAAAAGAAAAAATAATGGTTGATTCAAATACTCAAGGCATTGTGTATCTTATAAATGATAATTGAAAAAAATATTCTATTTAAAGCAGAGAAAGCATGAGCATGTATCTCTGGAGATACATAAAGCAAGAATGGAAGTGGACAAATGGAAGGTGTAAGTACAGATCTGCACAACACAATGGTCTGAGTCCTTTGAATTGTGGAGGAGTTCCCCTTTTATTGATTCAGTAGTTCTAGAATGGAGCTTACTAGGCAACCAAGGGTATTGTGATATGTCCATTTTAATTACTTTAATAAACAGAAGATCTGAGTCTATTGACCTATTCAAATTAAAGACTTAAAAACATAGACTTGACTGCTTAATGATCTTTAGTTGCTGAAAGTAAGTTTTATTAAAACTACAGAATCCATACTCAGCTAAGATCCACTAATACTTCTTGTTACTTATTTTCTTATATATGTTAGGACTAAAACAGGGGCCCATGTTATCAATTGTAAATGAATTGATTAACCATGATGGTTGGATTTTTCTTTTCCGTGAGAATCATTTGAATTCATGTCCTCTCCGTTCATTAAAGTAATTAGTACCTCTCAGATAATGTTAAGGTGCTCCTGCTCCCGTCTCTACAACTATTTTGCTATATGACATGATTTTTTATAATGAGGGTCAGTTTCAGTCAAGTTTCATGTAATGATTTTTATAAATAAGAGACACGGTCTGTTTAATTGATGGATTGTCCTTTTAGTAATCATAATATACAGCTTTATAGTTCCTAAATTTGCAAATATTCTTTCATGTAATTAGGCATAATCTATGATAGTCACAAATTTATACAAATCCACCCCTTACTCCCCTGTTCCTCACACATGTTGGAAAAATAAAAGGGATTTTGCCCTGCTGTTATTGATATTGACAGAAAAATATTGGTTCAGAAAAGATAAATGTTTGCATTTTGCATTTATTAGTGTTTTGTTGTTGAACTTTTAATGCTGTAGTTTTCACATAAAATAGAAATACCCAACTACATCTCTTATGTCAAGAATTAAAAAAAAAATCAATGATTTCAGTTCTGTTTTTAGTGACTAATGAAGGTATCATTTGGATATTCTACCATTGTTACCATACATATCACTATACATGTGGCCATCCTGTGTGTTTGCACTTTGAGAAACAGATACTAATTCTCGTCTTATGCTCCTTGTGTTCTGAACTTGGGCAGTATTATTCTGGATGAGTAAGGCTAGACCTGCTGCACAATTCTATCACAGCTCTGTGGCTGATCTTACGTAACAAGGTATTTTTCTTCATTTGGACGAATGTCTTTATATTTCAAAAATAACTTCATTAGGCTTCTAAAAATGCAATATATATCCCATATAAAAATTCAAATAAACTAGAATAGGAAGAAGAAATAAAGAGTTATACCCAAATCTACTCTCCAGACATCAACATTTGAGGTACATGATTCTGAATATCAATGGTTTGAAGAATAAATATTTAAGAGAGAGATGACTGGTACTGTCTCAAGAACGAGATCATGCTATATGTTTTATGTTAATAAAATATCACATTTTAAATTAATTAATTTCAACAGAGGAACTAGATAGTAATATGAATTGGACAACTGACAAAGAGATGGTTTTACAGCAGAGCAGCTTTCATTTCTTAAATTATTTACAGTTTAAAATGAAACATTCCATAAGGTGGAGTATTTAAACTTTCAGTAACATTATTGTTGACTGTGTATTGTGGAATATAAGAAAATAACCACCTATATGACTTCTTCACATTTTTACTCTCTCTTCCTTTCCTTTTTTTAAACATTATTTTCACATTTTCAGTATTTATAAAGGTTACAATCTGTTTTGAAACCATGCTTTCCATAGTTGGTTAGCCTAAATGCTATGTACAAATGGATCTAGCACATATAGTGACAAATTTTCTACGACAAAGTATTTTTATAGTAAAATATTTTTATTTTAGGAAGGGCTCAAAGGGAAATTATCCTGTTCATTTCTTCTTTACAGAAAGGAAAATTTGACTATTCTTGAGTTTCATTTTATTTTTCTCTCAATTTATAGATATTGTTTCACTGAGTTTTAAATAACAAAATTTAAATGAGTAAATTTTAGAATTTTTATTGTCTTTATTCAGTGATTCATAAATCAGGTATCATCCCATCAAGCAGATGGAAAAGTGCTCTGAGAAGCTATACGAAATGAAAGACTTATAGACAGAACAAAGAAATTCTACTAGCAAAGTGGATTGATTGGGGCCAAGGTCATGTTAGGTCATGATGGAGACTATCAGGAAAATTACTTCACTAGTGCTGACCAGGTTATTCCTGACTGACTGGTTGTGAGATTCCATTTTTGGGAGAGGCTGAAACTGCAATTAAGTCTTAGTTGGTGAAGGGGCTTCGCATAAGCGGTTTCATTTGGGGCCTGTTATTTTGTTTTGAACACTGTTTCGTAGTACTGAAGATTGCTGCAAAAAATGTCTAATTCCAGTAAAATAATATGCCTCTTGTATGATTTATATTTTTCACTTAGATGCACACAAGACTCTTTATTCTTATAGTTCAGTAAATTTGTAAAGATACATTGTATAGGAGGTTATGGTGTTGATAGTTTAGAATCAATTTTTTTTTGTACATGGTATGCTATTTTGATATGCAAATTTATCTTTTTCTGGGGGATATTTCTTTCTTTATAAATTAGATATTTACATTTTTCAGGATTACCAATTTTGTATACCTTTATCTTTGATACTATTGTTTTTTATATTATCATTTTCATCTTCTCTAAACAATAAGGTAGAATGGATTAAAATTGGATCTGTCTTAAAATACTTACCAACATCTTTTATGTTCCAAAAATCTGAAAGCATGCTTTATCTCAGATGTTGGCATTCATTAGAACAATGTGCTTAGATAAATGAAGCTCTATATTTATTAGAAATTAAGACAAAGATTATCTAAATATATGTTCCTGAGGTTAGGTAATATCCATCTATTTCATTTTATTGTATGTGATCAAAAAGAACAGATTTTTTTTTTCAAATACCTGTCACCACCTATAGATACACCTATAGTTCTCCTTAATGACCCTAGAGATTATATTAATAATTTGCTGTTATAAACAATCTTTGGATTTCTGTCATGAACCACACTTGCTTATGGTATGTCAGCTCTTTTAGATGCTGCTGGATTCTGTTACCTAAGATCTTACTTTGGATTTTGCCTTGCTGTTCATGAATATAATTGGATTACTTTGTTAAGTTTTGTCATTTTATTCTGGATTAATATAAGAAATTAAAAATAGAATATCATTAAAAGATTCAAACAAATAGGATTAGAATTATGTTTATCCCAGAGGTTTGGAAAATTTTCTTTGTGAAACCAAGTTGAAGCTTTCTGAAAGGGTTAAAGTAGTTCTTCTTTGGAAATTGGTCTTTTCTTTTCATTATTTTCTATGAAAACTTATCTGTTTAAATTTTCTCTTGCTTCTTGAGTAAATTTTGGTAAATTACAAATTAACAGAATGTCATCTATTTAATCCTAGCTTTCAAGGGTATTATCAGAGTTGCAAAAATAGTGTCACATGACATTTTAAAAATTTCTCTCTTTATCTGGTAATTTTTTCTTTTTCTTTATTTTTTGTATCTATTTCTTTTTTACTTTACTCTTAATAAAGTTAGTTAATGTTTTATTTATTTTATTTTTCAAAAAGCAAAGTTTTAAAATCAATTTATCAAAATTGCTGTTTTCAAATTCAGTATTTTCTTTCCTTGAACTTTTATTCCATTATTTTGTAATTATTTTTCTAACTTTTAATTTGTTTATGCTTAATTTTTTTATTCATCATATTACTTGAATCTATAACTCTAAATTCTACATCACCCAAAGAAGTCAAAAACAAAGAGTAATACCTAGTAACCCAATAAAGAAAAAGGGACCATAAAAACACTCAATCCAAGAGAATGCAGAAAATGAGGTAAAAGGGAAGAAAAACCTAAAAGGACAAATTTAGAAAATTAAGAAAACAAATGACAATGTCATAGATCTAAATAAACTGAAACAATAGTTTTAAAAACCCAAATTTAGACAGTGATTGTGCAATTAGTTAGAAAGTAAAACCCAACTATATGCTGCCTGTGAGAAATCTACCTTAAATACAAAATATAAATATGTCAAAAATAAAAGATGGAAAAACAAAAGCCAAGCAAACACACATCAAAAGAAAGCAGAAGTGTTTATAATAATAACTGACAAAAGAAATGTTCAGTAAGTTATTAAAAAGATACAACTTTAAACATATATGTACCTAATAAGATAACTTCAGAGTTAATGAAGCAACAATCAACAAAACAAATAAAAAATAGACTACACAATTAAAATTATGTATATTAATATGCCTATTTCAATATTTGACAGGACAAGTAAACAGAATGTCAATAAAAATATAGCAGATAAACTATCAACTCAAATTATCTAATTTATATTTATAGAACATCCCATCTAAAAATATGAAAATACATATTTTTTTCTAGTGCACATAGAACATTACTACGACATACTATGTTACAGACCATAAAATATATCTTAATAAATTTAAAAGAATTCAAGTATTACAAAGTATATTTCTGACCACATGGGATTATGAAATCAATAATCAAAGACATCTGAAAAATACCAAAATTTTTAGAAATTTAATAATAGGTCACTTTCTTCATGGAAACATCGCATGAAGTTTCAGTAATGTGGTCTGACTTCTACATTCTACTAAAATTCAGTAATCAATAACTGAAAGCCAATAACTAGAAGGTAGCAGGAAAATCCCAAAGCTTTTGGAAACTTAACTCTTTTATATTATCATGGGTTAAATTAAAAAAAAAATAAAGGGATAAATTTGAAAGTATTTCAATAAATATAAAAATGGAGTCATCAAAATTTGTGTGATAGAGATAACTAAATTGGTACTTAGAGAGAAACTGTTAGCACCTATATCTTATGTTAGGAAAGAAGAAAAGTCTCAAATCAACCTAAGAAATTTAGAGTAAAGTAACCCAAAGTAGGCAAAGGAAAGAAAAAAAGAAGAGCAAATTAAAAAGGAAAAACTTAAGAGCCGAAATAAAAGTTAAATAGAAAATTTAAAAAAAAATCACAAAATCCATGAATCTAAATGTTGGTTCTCTGAGAAGGTAAACAAAATTGATAAACCTCTTGCCAGACTGGTCAAGGATAAAATAACTTCTCTTTATCAGGAAGGATCTACACAATGTAGATCTATAAATATAAATATATAAATATATATATAAATATATATAAAAATAAATATATAAATATCTATATAGAAATTAAATTCATAGTTAAAAACCTTCCTACAAGATGACTCCAGGCCCTGATATCTTTGCTATTGAATTCTATCAAAACAAACAAATGAAAAAACATCAGCTATATACAAGCTCCTCCAGCAAAGAGAACAGAGTGAACTTATTTTATGAGACTTCTATTACTATGATATAAACTAGACAAAGACATGACAAGAGAGTCATAGACCAGTATGCCTCATGAACATAGATACAGAAATTCTAAACATAATTTTAGCAATTCAAAGCCATCTCTTCAAAGTCCATGGAGTATCTATTAGACCATCTGATTAATGCAAAATACTCCTTTGGAAGAGCTGTAGCCGATGATTCCAAGATACCTACATAGGTACTATATTCAAAAGAGCCTTCAAATCAATTTATAGTCCAACTTGCGTGATGCTACCCTTTGTCCAGTCTTTTCTCTCTCTTCAAGGTAGTATGTATTATTTATTTGAAGTATATAGTCTTTCTAATCTTAGTCCACTGGTAGTCATGAGGAGAAGGGACTTCTCAAATTCAGCGTCTTTCCTTGGAACCAAAAATTGGTATGCAGTAATATATTACCAGAGGAGATGAAACCCTAACTTTTTACTTTGTAAAAGTCTTTTATTTTACTCACTGGTTAAAGTGAAATAAGATTTTCCCATGGCAATGACTGTACTCTACATTGGCACCTTCCACAAAAGTCTCTACTAGAAGTTAATGCCTTTCAGTGTGTATAAGTGCCACTTTCTGCAAGGCTTGGAAATCCCACTTTTAAGCCTGATGAAAGATACCAGCTTTCCCCCTTAGTGGCCTTAGGCATGAAGAAGTTCCAGCGATGTGGTCTGATTTCTACAAGTTATTAAAGTTCAAATTTGCCACAGGAGATGTCTTTACTGTGAAAATTTGGGGAAGAATGAATAATACAAAACTTGAACTCAAAGGTCCTAACTTCGATGTCTGAGGTAGTAACGCATTCCTTTCGGACATGTTTCTTCCTGCATCAGCTTTAAAGGCTGTAGTAATTAAGTATGTGACAGGATTCAATGCAACATGGATGCTGCTGTTTCAGCCCTGATTATGTGATAAAATCTGATTTAACTACAAAGGGAATCCTGAGTTTAGTAACACCGTACTTCTACGGAAACTGAAACTTCTATGTGAAATTCAGCAAGAACGTAAGATGAACAATAAGTATGATTTATTTCCTATAGTAAGTGTCGTTAACTGGAGGCAACACACAAATAAACAATTTAAAGTTGTGAAAGAAAGCAAAATATGACTGTGTATTCTGTTGTCTTCTGACTGACCCATTAAAAGCTCTAGTTTAAACGTGTGGACCATGCCACAGAACTTTGAACAAAATTTTGTGCTTTTGAAAATTCTCGTATGAAAAATTGATTTAAACTTTCCGTTTACTTTTGTCGTTTAAACTTCAAGGACAATATGAACAAAATATAAGGCCACTTTGAGAGTTCTATTCTACTTTAATACTGTGTACAGTGTGGTCAAGGATTTCTAATGCATTTGGTGTGGAAAATAAGACTGGGCAATTTTAGCATGCATAAGCTGGCTGACTCCAGGAGAAGCAAGCCTTGAAATGTATTCCACATACTGAAAGGATTTTAAAGGACTTGGCTTCTTTCAGTATCACAAAGCTTTTCTTCTTGTCTTGAACAGTTTGGCTTGACTCTGTAAGCTTTGTGTCAAACAAACTGGGACAAAACTTTGTATCTCTGGGGGAAAAAAAAAAAAAAGGAAAACCTTTTATTTAAAGTACTGAACAAAGTACTCCTAATTCTCTAGCCGGTACAGACTCTTTTATTCTCAAATTCCCGAGCTTTACATCTTTATAAATGTGATGACGGCACTCCTAGGTAGCCTGCCCATTGCTTTCAGGAATTGTTCACAGCAGCCAAACTCAGAAAAATACCAAATCTCACAACCCCAACCCCCGCCCTCCTAGCTTGTTGGCTTCCTTCCTTTATCTTATCTGGAAATGCACAGATTCAAGAAAGAAAAGAATGGCTATGTAGATTGGCAATGCAAACATGATTTCTCAAATAGCTTCCACTTTCTAAATATTTAATGTCAGTAATATAAAAAAGAATAAACTTTCAAAATGCTCTGAATCTCTCAGAGCATTCACTTTTAAATTTTTTAAAAAAGTGATCTAAGTATAATGTACTAATCTCTATTCATTAAACCAAAACACCCTGTAGACTAATCAACATTTATTTTCTTCCCGACAATGCCTGGGCTCCAAAGTAACATACTACGTTAACTCTTAATACTTAAAATGCTATCATTTTATTAATTCAAAAATTTTTAATAGCTAAACTGAATTTTATCTTATTGTTAATCTCAAGATTCATTTTGTTTTCCTTGCTAGATAATAAGGTCCACGAGAGCAACTTTCCAGAGTTTAATATCGTCAATCCACAAAAACTTAATGGAGTCCAGTTAAAGGAAATTCCTCTTTGTATTCCTCTTTAAATTTCCTCATGATGGCACATGCAAGGAAAAAAAAGTTAAGCTAAAGCTAAAGAAGAACAAGAAAAATGCTTTAAAGAATTGTGATGACATTTAAAAAATTTTTATGGATAGCAGAAGAGGTAGGAACTTACTACCTGACCATAATGTAAGTTTAATGGTAAAAGTAAGGAAATTCGGTTGCTGGAAGCCTGGCTCTGTGTTCAGCTCACCCTTGCTGTGGTGCTTTGCTAGTTTGCAGAGCCTTGACCATGACTGTGGCTGCTTCTGTCATTTGTACACTGCGTTTTACAGAGTGGGGCTTCAGGTCCTGCACGTGGGGGAAAATGACTCCATTTCTCATAGGGTTTACATCTCTGATGCCTGATATTGCCCACTTGAGGCATGTAATCATCGTCCAGAACATGTAGCTGAATGATCACATCAGCTGTGTTTTATTACTGTAAATACCACAGGACCATCTTTCTCACATATTTTAAGCTCCATGTGGCAAATTGAGTTCATGTATCATAGCTGAAATGCATTTAGTTCCAAATTTGAGGAGGAAACAAGCCCATTATCCATTCCCAAAGATTTAACAAGACGGATCCTATTTTCTCTTGAAAGTTACCTGAGAACAGCAACAGCAAAATAAATAGAAGAGTTTTCTTTATGTTCGTTTTTAATTGAGCAGACTTTAGATTACAAATGTTAATGTTGTATGATTATTCCTTAAAAATGTGTGGTTATGGTGTTTCAGATATCTATTTTCAGAGAAGACCCAACTTTATAAATTAATAGTACCATTTAGTGATCAACACAGGTGAGCTGTGGGATTACACTGTAATATATCTTTATCTTAATAAAAATGATAACATTTGACATGTAAAAGAATGAAAACTGGACTCAAAGTCCTACTCTTAAATGATCAAATAAAAGTTTTTACCATGTGTCTATTTCATATGTCACATTAGAATTTCTTTCTGCCCCACATACTCCTGAGGTTGGTTTAATAAAACTCTTCTGTCAAGACTTAAGCTTTTGGTATTTGTTTTAATTTCTTGCTTTCTAATTGATTTGCTAAGTTTTGTTCACTTAACTTGAATTAGGCATATCAACTCTTACAATCTCTGAAATGTGGGCTATGGGACACCCTCTTCTATTTCTCTAACCACACAGTAAGAGAATTCACCTATTTTCTCTGTAAAGCAATACAAAGGGCTAGGGCTTGATGTATTGTTTTGTTCTGCTCTGTTGTCTAATAATATGATAAACTTCTTTCAGCCTTGAGATAAGATGGAAGAAAAATGAAAGGTCTGGAAACACGGCAACACTAGGGAATATAAAAAGCCACACTGGAATTGGAATTTTGAGACACAGACTAAAAAAGCTTGAATCTATTTACCATGAATTGCTCAAAGGAAATACAAAAATGCCCTGTGAAATATGTATCTCACTTTATATTGAACACCTTTTCTAAATTTGAAGAACGTGACAGGTTTTACCCATATTCTTCTGTTGTCAGTAGCTACAGTGCTGTCAATTGTTACTGTTGCAGAAACATCCTGTCTTGCTTTTCCTGCCTTTTTATCCCTTCAACTGGCACCGACCAGATGAAACAATTAGAAATACCTAAGGGAGGAGACTCTTCACCCATCAATCGACATCTTTATTGAACATCTTCTAAATACCTTGCATTCTGTCTAGGAGAGACAACTTTCTTCATCCCTGAGGAATTAGGAACCTAGTCATTTCACCATGAACTTCAACCATATCTGCTTTTTTCATTTAGAATGACAAAATTAACATATAAAAATAAGTAAATTTACATGGATAATCTTGAATTTTTTAATCTTATTTTCTTTCCTTCTTACACATTATCTAAACTGTACTTTTCTCCCCTCACCACCTTTGCCACCATTTGAGAGTCCACTTTTTCGAGCTCATGGAGTTACCTACTTACAGATCCCTTTTCTCATCATCTTACAGATTCCTTTTCTCATCATTTGCCTCCTGGACATTCTTTTACTTTTCTCACAACCAAGAATCACTCAAGGATGTAATAAAATGAGGATGATTTAGTCACAACTGATTGAATATGGTTGGACATCAGGTAAGTCATTTTTGTTGCTCATATGTTTTTTTAGTTTTCTTTCCAGACCTGTGGTTACATTGCTAAAAAATATCTGTATAAAGATGAAGGAGACATGTTGCCTTCTCTCAAGAACTTCAGAATAGGTTAGGTGAAGTGGACATGTAGTTTCAAACTTATAATACAGAAAAGTAAATGTCAATAGGGATGCATGATTAAAAAAGAGAGGCTTTACAATATACTTGGTTATTTATTAGAATACTATGAATGGTTTTAGGGAGTGTGGGAATAGGCTTTTATGTACTGTAAAGAAAGCACATAAAAGAGCATAAGATGAAAGGCCCCTTTCTCATCTCTTTTTCTCTGCATTTTTAGTTCACATCTGAGTTCTTTAAGACAGAGATTGGCAAATTATAACCCACAGGCTAAATCTATTTTTTTTTAATTACATTTTATTGATAACTGGTTGACCCTGGAGTCAGACCCAAAACCCTGCCCTGGACCTTCCTCTCATATGACGCAAAACCTTAATCTTTGGGGGAATGGGAGGAAATCCTTCCATCCCAAGGACCCAGGCAAAGAGCTACTGTTTTTGATGGAGGAGAAACAAAACCCAGCTGCCTCTGGAAAATATTATGGCCACCAGAACATAGGTTAAAAACTCATTACAGCTGGAGGAAAAAGTAGAAGCAAAATATGTGATCCTAGGGAAACCACAGGAAAGACTCTTGGGTCCAGGATATTGAACTGTGAAATACAGGTTTTCTACCAATGGGATAAAGGCAAGCAACACTCTTTTGAGCAGGAACTCCCCAGATATAAACAAAACTCCTTGCCTCCACCACAAGTCTAGAACTGGGTAACAGGCAACAACAATTTACTGCTGGATAAAGGCAAGACTGTGGAGAAATACCCTTCTCTCTGGCACCAACTTCATGATTTTGCTAAAAGCAAAAAGAGAAGAGCAGGGATACTGAGGAAAAACTCCTAGTACCATATGTTGCTCACTAAACACAAGGTCATGCAGCCCTTTGACACCTGTAAGGCACTGAAGTTGACTGTAACAACATCAAAGGACAAATTCCACTCAACCATCTAAACTGATTTAAACTTCTATGCTAACAGCCTCACAGAAGAAAAGTCTGCAAAATTTGCTTGCAGCTATAATTCTTATATGTCTCAGTGCTTACTGTTATTTCAAACATGATTATTAAATATCACCAGGTATACAAAAAAGCCATAATACTAACAGTTATAATAACAATAATAGCAAAAAACAATAAAATTGGAAAAAAAAACCCACTGTAAAGATATAAAGAAATCAATAGAATCAAACTAAGAAGAGATAATGTAGATACTGAAACTATCAGTTTTTAGACCCACATGCAATGAAAAACTGGAAATGTAAATGCATAAAAATTAATAAAAAACTGGAAATAGGGGCACCTGGGTGGCTCAGTGGGTTGAGCCTCTGCCTTTGGCTCAGGTCGTGATCCCAGGGTCCTGGGATCGAGCCCCACATTGGGCTCTCTGCTCATCAGGGAGCCTGCTTCCTCCTCTCTCTCTCTCTGCCAGCCTCTCTGCCTACTTGTGATCTCTCTCTCTCTGTCAAATAAATAAATAAAAATCTTAAAAAAAAAACTGGAAATAAAATGCATTTAAGTAAAATAAATAAAATGTAAGTACATTTAAATTTAAATGAAAACTACCACTTGCATTATTATAAAAAATATGAAATGCTTAAGGATAAATCTGACAAAATATGCAAGGTGTTTACAGTGAAAATGACAATACATTGATGAAAGTAATTCGAGAAGAGCTAACAATGAAAGGATAGAGTGTGTTCCTGTCTCCAAGGACTCAATATTGCTATCATATTGTGTCTTTTTTTTTCCCCTAAGTTGGTCTATAGGGTCAATTCAATCCCTATCTTACTAGGAGACTTTTAAAAAATAGACATTGGCAAGCTAATTCTAAAATTCATATACAAGTGTGAAGGACCTGAAATTATTACAGCAACTTTGAAAAAGCAAGCTTACATTATCAGAATTAAATTCTTATTTTAAATCTATAATAATCATAACATATTGGCATAAAGATAGACATATTGATCAATGGACAAGAAAAGAGAACCCATGTATAAAAACATATAGATGGTAACTTGATTTTCAACAAAAATGCTAAGGTATCTCAATGGAGAAGGGATATTGTTTTTAAAAAATAGTGTTTTAACAATTGGATACCCCTCTGCAAAAAACTAAACAAATAAAAACTACCTTTAACCTTACCTCCCACTACACACAGAAGTGTTGACTCAAAGTGATCATAGTACTAAATACGAAACAAAATTATAAAAATTCTCAAAGAGAAAATTTTTGTGACCTTGAATAATGTATAGATTTCATATACAGAACACAAAAATATAAGCCACTAAAATAAGTTTGGTACACTGGTTTTAATTAGAATTAAAAACTCCTGTTCTTTGAAAAACTCTGTTAAAAAGCTGGAAAAGTAAGTCATGATTGGGGAAAATATTTATAAAAATATGCCTTTTTAAAGTTTTATAAATTATTTGACAGAGAGAGAGATCATGAGTAGACAGAGAGGCAGGCAGAGAGAGAGGGAGAAGCAGGATCCCCGCTGAGCAGAGAGCCCAACGCGGGGCTCAATCCCAGGACCCTGAGATCATGACCTGAGTTGAAGGCAGAGGCATAACCCACTGAGCCACCCAGATGCCCACAAATGTGTCTTATAAAACATTTTAATCAGAATATATTAAAGAACTCTTGCAACTCAATAAAAATGGGTAAAACATTTGAATAGTCACTTTACCAAAGAGATACCTAGAGCAAATAAGTGCATAAAAACATGTTCGACATCATTAGTTATTAGGGAAGAGCAAGTTAAAACTACAGTGCGGTACTACTGCAAATGACTAGGATGGCTATAATTAAGAACAACACTATCAAGTCCTGGCAGAATGTAGACAAACTTGAATTAGCAAATATTGCTGGGAGACTGTACCAAGGTACAGTTATTTTACAGAAGAGTTTGATGGTTTCATAGAAACTTAATCTTTACTTTCCATACATCCCAGGAATACTATTCATACATCTTTACCCAAGAGAATTAAAACATATATCTACTCAAAGACCTGTATGCTAATATTAAAATTTTATTGATAATAGCTTCAAATCAATTGTGATGCAGATATATCATTAAATATGACTAAGCAATAAAAAATACATGGAATGACATGGATGACTTATAAGGGCATTATACAAAATGCGAGAATTCAGACATATGACTGTATGGAAAAGGAAAATTCTAGGATGAAAAATCTGAAATGGGTGGTTGCTGTCACTTGGGATATCAGGAAGGATATTGACTACAAAAGTGTCTGAACGAAAATTTTGAGGCGATGTAACTGTTGTATATGTTGAGTATGGTGGTAGTTACATGAACGTATACATTTTTAAGACCATTAAATGGTGCATTTTAAAAGACTGAATTTTATTTTATTTCAATTATATCTTAATATTCCTAACTAAAACCCATACACATATAATCTTAATCTCTCTTTGGGGCATTAGAGTGTATTTTCAGCTGAAGAAAGACCATCTATCTACTTGGATTACTACTAAGTACTTGAACACATCACCATTCTAAATCTCATGACTAGGTTTTGTCTTTTGCTGAGAAAACTAGTATTTGTATTCTCACTCAGACTGTAAAGCTTTCAGTTAACTCTGATTCTTCTCTTGTCTTTATATGCAACAAAATAACAATTCTTTTTTTTTTTTAAATTTTATTTATTTGACACAGAGAGAGAGACACACACACACAGTGAGAGACAGAATACAAACAGGGGTACTGGGAGAGGGAGAAGCAGGTTTCCCGCGGAGCAGGGAGCCAGATGCGGGGCTCAATCCCAGGACCCTGGGATCATGACCCGAGCCGAAGGCAGACACTTAATGTCTGAACCACCCAGGTGCCCCAAATTAACAATTCTTTTTTTTTTTTTTTAAAGATTTTTTTATATTTATTTATTTGACAGACAGAGATCACAAATAGGCAGAGAGAGAGGAAGAAGCAGGCTCCCTGCTGAGCAGAAAGCAGAGATGTGGGGCTCCATCCCAGAGCCCTGGGATCATGACCTGACCTGAAGGCAGAGGCTTTAATCCATCAAGCTACCCAGGCACCCCCAAATTAACAATTCTTAAGCTTGCTTCTCCTAGGCTCTTGCGTCCATTTCCACTTTTCACTCCTTTTTGCTACATCTTGGTCTTAGACATCTTTGAATTTTCTTTCTCATCAAAATTCCTTTTTAACTCATAACTGAGCCTCTACCTCTCTCCCGATTCCGTCACACATTTTTGTCAGTTTATTCTTATGTAGGCATTATAGGTAATGTATTTGTTCTGCTATTTATTAGATATTTCATCTTAAGAAATTTAATTTCTATAGCTTTTTAAATTCATAAAATGCATTAGTGAACAACTATTCATTAAACCCCTACTGATAGCCAATCACGGTTCTAAGTTCTGCTGTGATGGTGCTACATCTCTGCTTCTGCAGTTTACTTTCTAGTGGAGGAAGGCAAATATAAAACAAGTAAAAATAAAATAAGTACAATAATTTTAGATGCTTGTATGTTCTCTGAAGACAATAAATTAGGGTATGATGATAGACTTTGACTAAGAAGTTTGAGAGGTGAGAGTGTATGTGATTACTTTAGATTTAGTACTCAGGGATAGCCTCCATATTTTAGGTTGGATCCAAATAAGACTTAAATGCCAGTCATAAGATGATCTGAGGAAAATCATTCAAGGAGGAAGAACAGTCAATACAAATGTCCTGAGGTAAGGAGATGTTTGGGCATGTTTAACTAGAAGAAAGAAGCTCAGTGTGGCCAGAAAACAATGAGCAGAGAAGGGAAGATGAAATGAATTGAGAGATCTAAGCAAGGATCAGATCAGCCATGGCTTTATGAAACACCATATTTGAAATTTCTACATGCAATGGAAAACAAACGAAGGTATTTCAGCAAAGCAGTTAAATAACTGATTTATAGTTATAGAAATAAACCTGGTGGTAGAAAATAAATTAAAAGAAATAAGAGGAAAGAAGAAATAATGAGTAAGATACTATTACTGTTTACATGAAAAATAATAGTAGCTTGGCTAGAATGGTACTGGTGGATTCATTGAGAACTAAATAGATTTAACTACTTCTTGAAGTTGATTCATCAGGACTCATGTATTGTACAAAAGTAAAGGAAAGAACAGGAAATTATGCATTATTTCTAGGTTATCAGCCTAAGTATCTGGGGAGATGATGACATAATTAACTTAATTGAAAAAGACTCATGAAAAGTATGTTTCAGGGGAAATTCAAGTGTTCAGTTCTGAACACATTAATATTGAGGGGCCAGTGAAATACTCAGGTGGATTCTTGAGGAGGAGAATATGCTTTCCTTTATAGAATTTCCTTTATATAGAATTCTGGTGCTTAAGAGAGTGGCCAGGGCTGGTGATATATAAGTTTAGAGTCATCAGAAAATATATATTATTAGTAACCATGGATATAGGAGAGATTGCATGCACAAAGAACATAGATGGAATAGGACACATAACCGAGTCCTGGGGCATCCAAAATGTAGATCTTGGGAAGCAAGCCAGCAAAGAGGACTGGGATTATAGCCAGGGAGATGAATACAACTACGGGTGTAGTCGCTTCAGATGCCAAAAGAAGAGTTTTTTTTTTTTTTTTAAAGATTTTATTTATTTATTTGACAGAGAGAAATCACAAGTAGATGGAGAGGCAGGCAGAGAGAGAGAGAGAGGAAGAATCAGGCTCCCCGCTGAGCAGAGAGCCCGATGCGGGACTCGATCCCAGGACTCTGAGATCATGACCTGAGCCGAAGGCAGCGGCTTAACCCACTGAGCCACCCAGGCGCCCCCAAAAGAAGAGTTTTAAAGAGGAGGAGCAACCAACTCTTTTGATTATGGCCACCAGAATAATTGAGATGAGGAATAGAACATGGAATTGAATTGGATGTTTTTGGTGACAATGACAAAGGCAAGTTCAGTTGAAGTGTGGGATAGAAGATGTATAATTTCCCTGGTTATAATTGAAATTTCAATAGTACTGTGAAAATCCAAAATGGAAGTTGAAATCATCCTGAGGATCACATATATAAGAAAACATTCTTTAAAATTCTAGTGGATTAATTTTAACTGATAGATCCTCTAGGATAATTTTAAATAAGAGTGAATATGAGATAGAGTTTTGGTATATTATTGTTGGGAGTCTTCTCTATCTGAATGGGAATCAAGACCAGAAGATAAGTTCAGCAAGAAGCCAAAGTAAGTGAGCAAAGAGCGGCACTGCCGTTATAGGCAAGTTCAATGAATAAAAGTCTTGGATATGCTGATATGTCAAGGCAGAAATTACATTACTGTAAAGCTATAACTTATTTTTGCAATCAGGACAGTGTCATACACAATCATCATGTAATACTGCATGCCCTGTACTGGTTAATGGAAAAAATTTGAGGTAGTGAAAAAGATATTTGGAATCCCTAAATGTTGAGAGTGTGCTTAGGAGTTCTTTACATACACAGGAGTTCTACTACTACATGTTGAAGTAGATGAAACATCTAGTTGAAAATTTTTATTAAAGGAATTCATGTGCCAGGTTAGAACCTGTTACTAATTAAAAGGGTGTTGAAAGAAGTTTCAGTTCAGAACTCATTTATTTCTCTGTTTGCTCTGTACTAGCTTTGCAGTGACATTTATGTAATCTTTACTTGTATGCAAATTTATGTTAATGACACCACTGGTGCTTGGAATCTAAATTGACATGGAGTGAAAGCAAAGTACTGTAATCAAAGCTTTGTGATTATTGGCCTTTCTGAAAGGAACTCTTAAATATCAATGGAATTCCAATGTGTCTGGTCTATGTGGATTGAGTATTTTGAGGTTTCATTATAGTAGTCCATAGTAGTCCCCACTTGTCCATATGTAGGTGTGTGTATATATATATACACACATATACATAAAAAGTATATATATAGGTTATATATATAATTATATATTATATATAATTAAATTATATATATAATTTATATATATATTTATATATATAATTTAATTATATATTATATATAATTATATAAATATATATATTTTTCTATACCTACATACCTACATACCTATGATAAGGTTTAGTTTAGAAATTAAGCATAGTACGAGATTAGCAAAAATAACTAATAATAAAATAGAACAATTATGACAATATACTGTAATAAAGGTTATGTGAACATGTTCTCACTCTCAAAATATCTTACTGTGTTGTATTTATCCTTGTTCTTTTTGTGATGTTGTGAGATGATAAAATGTTTATGTGATGAGATGAAGTGATAGACATTGTGACCTAACATTAGTCTACAATCTACTTTCTTATGAAACTCAGAAAAAGACTCATCTATTTCCAGACTGGTTGACCATGGGTAGCTGAAACCACAGACACTGAAACTATGAATAGAAGGACGACAATACATACTCTTTGGCTAGTATCAACTTTGAAGTAGATGTGACAGTAGAAGAGTTTCTCCACAAATATACTTTAGAGATAATAATGAATAGACAGTCTATTCCTGAGATTGTTGTCTTCAAAATATTTCTAGTATTTTCTTCTTAGATAGATGGTTAGAAAATAATATGATAATTGATTTTTTACCAATAATAAATAAACTTTTGAATTTGAATAGCCTTTTAATAGAATGTACTTTAAGCTCCAAATGAGAATAAATTTCAGTATATTTATTTTATGGAAATGTCAATATCCTTTGTAGTTTATATAATGAAATTGATAACTCCTTTAGAGACAAATTCTTTAGAGACAAATCTTTTGGGGAAATATGTAGGATTATAAGAATTTAGAGGCTGCCTGAGTACAGAATAGTTGATTCTAAACTGATTGGATCCCTACGTAAATAACATGTTTTGTGCCTCACACATTTGTTTTCTTTGTGAATTCCTTTCCTAATGTACATATATTTTTTCTATCCAAACATCATAGCCACTATCTTATATACTTCATTTCACCTTTATATTATACTGTAGTAGATGCATTGTTATTTTTCATAGTTGTAAGTTTTGACCGTATATTTTTTAAACTGCCTACATAATTAGATAGCTTGAACTTCCAACAAGGTGAGCACATGCCTATTTCCCTTTCTGTGTGTAACAGACTTCTTTTTCTTTAATTCGTAGGTCACATACATCATTACTTAGCTGAAAAATGGATATTCAATCATTTATATTCACTTATTATGTTTTCCTAACATGAATCCCAAATGGGTGAATGTTTATACATGTCTTTTGTGTTCGAAAAGCCAATCGTTGGTAGAATCCTCCTCTGCTATACTTGTTATCATCAACAATCACTTATATGTAGACTATTGATTGCAGCAATAAATTCCAGTGAAAAACTGATGTGTTCTACTGATAATTCTGTTGAATGTGGATAAGCAAATGCTGAATTAATATATATTTGTAGAGAACTGTCCTAAAGCTCTATGTAGTACCTTTACCATGGTTATGCATTTTGAAACTACACACACAGCACACACAAACGAAAGCTAAAATAAAAATACACACAAAGAACAACAACATCAAATCTCTGATTATGGTAATACTTACACTGAACTAACTTTCCCATCAAAACTAATTATCTATTTTGAACAAAATATGAGTAAAAAACACATACACACACACACAGTTCCTTAGAGACACTGGAGAGGGAGAGGGACCAAAATTAGGCAGAAATGGTTGGGAATTCACTCACTGAGAGGAAGAAAGAAATATTGGGTAAAAGCTGACCCAGGCTGGCTGAGTCTGAGGACACAGAGAGGGCACTGCAAGACCAGGTAAGGGGGTCTGTGGCTTTGTGCAAGATAGAAACCAAACACAAACTGAGAGGAAGTGAAAGCAGAGTTTATTAAAGATATATAGAGAAGGTAGATATGAATAGAGTATCTGGGAGACTCTGAAAGGAAAGAAGAGTAGGGCCCCAGGTTTTTACTGAGGATTGTGGTCCTGTAACGTGTCTTCTCAGTAACTGAGGAACAAAGATGAGTGTTTAAGTGTTCTTCACAAATCACTTATGCCCTGTAGCCAAGGGTCTTGGTGAGCCAGTGGTCTTGGAAAACGTTCATGATGAACCCATCCTGCCCCACTTAGATGTTATCTTTTGTGCTGGATGACTCCAAAGAAACCATTTACTTCTTGAACTTCCACAAAGAGAACATGCATTATCTGCACCATGAGACATGTGTGGGGTGGGGGTGTAAGCCTAGTAAGTATAGAGACAGTAAAAAGGCAGGTTTTCATGGAGCCTTTTCAGTTTTCCCTGTTTCAAAGTCACATCAATATGACATGTTATGAATAGAGCTCAAACATAAAGCTGTAGTTTTATGACCTGAGAATTCAGTGGTTGGAGCATGGGACTGAAAAGCAGCTGGAAACTGGTAGGTGATATCATAAAAATGAGAGAGCTTCATAAAGAGTAATTCTCGGATCCATGCATAACAACCCTCAAATCTTTTGCAGCCCTTAATCTAACAATGGGACAGACTGCAAGTAGTCCAAGGATAAAACAACAGTTGAGTAGATGAAAGAAAGAAATTTTAGCTGCTGCTTCCTGTAGGGAAAGAGAATTGGATATCTGAGTTAAAGAGACCCTAGAGCAAAGGGAATAACTAATATAGACCCTTACTTAGAAAGCATTAAACCAAGGTATCACAAGATCAAGATGATTCATTGGTATTGTAATTGGCTGATAGAACAAAAGTTAATAATCATTAGACTAAGATACAGGAACCCATACTCACTGGAAGATATAATTCACAATTATGTAGGGAGCAGAATTTGCCACCAGGAAATGTTTCTTTGGCATAAAGATTATTTTAGGCCGATTATTTTTTAAGAAATTTAAAACACAGGAGAATCTCTGAAAACCGAATAGAAGTTACCCTTTTATACAAGAGACATTTATGTGAATAAGAAATATATCCATTGCCATCGGGTGTGCCCTTTGTTATTTCAGGAAAAAGGCGATGACTCTGAATCTCTAGAAACTCTTAACAATGAAAAAGATAAGACTTTAAATCTATGTAACAATCTTAATCCTTTTTTACTGTGCTTTTCCTGGTAACCTCCCATAACTAATTCCCCACCTCCAACATCTTCTTTTGTCTTCACTTGCAGATGATATTTAAGGTGATGGTTTTCGCCTTTTGGAGTTACTCAGTTATCCCAGGTCTCTCCCATGTTTACAAGAAGTAGACATGTTATTAGATTTTTTTTTTCCCTGTTAATCTGTCTTATATCAATTTAACTACTAGACTAGGCAGAGAACCTAGACGTGTTACCACCTGGGGTGGTATGACTTTGGCCCTTCATCTTCTTGCATAAAAGAATTTAGGCAAGAGACCAGAAGCACAGTGAACAGAATTTATTGAGTACGTTCACAAGAGGGGTGAGTTGGCAGCTTGAGAGAAACTCAAGTGCCCCAAACAGAATGGGTCCCAGGGGTTTTACTAACTGAGGGTGAGATATTCATCAATTGGGGCTGGGAACAGGGTTTCATGCCTTTTCTTTCTGATTTGGTGAAGGGGTTCCTATCAGGTTTCCGTCATGTTGGGTCTGTCTGGTTTGATCCACCTTCTTGAAGCACTGCCAGGACACATCTCCGAACTTCCTTCCCAGTATTATTAGTTTTAGAGGTGGAGTTCAGAGATTCATCAGTTTTATGTAATACCCAGTGCTCATTACATATGAGTCCTCCTTGATAGGCATCACCTAGTTACCCCATCCCCTCACCTTTCTCCCTTTCAGCAGCCCTCAGTTTGTTTCCTATGATTAAGATTCTCTTATTGGTTGCCTCCCTCTCTAATTTCATCTTCTTTTATTTTTCCTTCCCTTACCCTATGATCCTGTCTTGTTTCTTAAATTCCACATTTAAGTAAGATGATATGATAATTGTCTTTCTCTGATTGACTTACTTTGCTTAGCGTAATACCCTCTAGTTCCCTCCATATTGTTGCAAATGGCAAGATATCATTTTTTTGATGGCTGAACAGTATTCCATTGTGTGTGTGTGTGTATATACACACATGCACACACACACACACACACACATACACACACACACACACACACACACTTATACCACTCACCATTCATTTGTTGATGGACATCTGGGCTCTTTTTTATAATTTGGCTATTGTGGACATTACTGCTATAAACATTTGGGGTAAATACCTAGTAGTACAAATCCTAGGTTATAGGGTAGCTCTATTTTCAACTCTTTAAGGAACCTCCATACTGTTTTCCAGAGTGGCTGTACCAGCTTGCATTCCCAACAACTATGTAAGAGGGTTACCCTTTCCCCACATCCTCGCCAATATCTGTCATTTCCTGATTTACTAATTTTAGTCATTCTGACCAGTGTGAGGTGGCAAGATGATAGTTTTAAATCTAACTAGATCAGTAATCACATTAGAATTAGGTTGACAAAACACTGTAATTAATGTTTTGTTCACTCTACCAGACTGGATAAAAAACAATGAGGAAGGATAGTGGGAATGCCATTCAATAAAAATTGAAATGCCATTTCAATAAAAATCTCAGCAGGCTTTGTTGTAGCAATTGAAATCTCTAAAAAGCATCTATGGAAATGCAAATGACATATAAGAGTCAAAATGATCTTGAGAAACAACCAAGTGAGGAGGATTTACCTTACCTGATGACTATGGTAATCTAGAAAGTAGTATTTCCTAAAAATAGGGAAATAAAGCAATGGAGAAACACAACTATTCTGTGGCTCAGTCATTTCATTCCTAAATATTTACCCGAGAGAAGGAAATCATATGTCCACCAAAGATTTGACATAAATGTTCAAAGCAGCTTTTATTCATCATAACCAGAGGCTAAAGGTATCTTTAGCCTCTATGGCATGACAATGGATAAGCTAGTATTGGTATATTTACTCAGTTGAATTCTGAGCAATGAAAAAAGGCATAAAATACTGAAACATGCAAAAACATGATGAGTCTCAGTCCAATGAACAAAAGAACCTATACAATCTAACTCCATTTATCAAGTCCTAGAACAAGCAAAGTTAAAATAAGATGATAGAACTCAGAACAGTGAGAGCAGGGAAGGGAAGGGAAGGATGCACTAGCAAGTAGTACTGTTATGTCCCAATAACGGGTCCGTGATTAAAGGAGTGAGACCGATAGAAAGCGAAGTTCAAGCAAAGCTTTATTTCACGCCAAGCATCAAGAATCTAACTGAAGGTTCGGGGCCTCACCTCTTACAAGAGAGGGTGACCCTTCTCTGTTTCACGGTCTAGTTTTTAAGGGCAAAGGTCATGCAGTCAGGCCTGGCCACGCACAGGTGGCCAATGAGATTGTAACACACACAGGAAACTCCACAGTGATGCCCAGGTGACCACTTGAGTTACAATTTACCCTAGTAGACATATGAACCAGCCTATTACACCTTTTTTTTTTTTAAATTAATTTATTTTTTTCAGCGTAACAGTCAGTATTCATTGTTTTTGCACCACACCCAGTGCTCCATGCAATATGTGCCCTCTCCAATACCCACCACCTGGTTCCCCCAACCTCCCACCCCCCACCCCTTCAAAACCCTCAGATTGTTTTTCAGAGTCCATAGTCTCTCATGGTTCACCTTCCCTTCCAATTTCCCTCAACTCCCTTCTCCTCTCTATCTCCCCTTGTCCTCCATGCTATTTGTTATGCTCCACAAATAAGTGAAAGTATATGATAATTGACGCTTTCTGCTTGACTTATTTCACTCAGCACAATCTCTTCCAGTCCTGTCCATGTTGATACAAAAGTTGGGTATTCATCCTTTCTACTGGAGGCATAATATTCCATAGTGTATATAGACCACATTTTCCTTATCCATTCGTCTGTTGAAGGGCATCTTGGTTCTTTCCACAGTTTGGTGACCGTGGCCATTGCTGCTATAAACATTGGGATATAGATAGCCCTTCTTTTCACTACATCTCTATCTTTGGGGTAAATACCCAATAGTGCAATTGCAGGGTCATAGGGAAGCTCCATTTTTAATTTCTTGAGGAATCTCCACACTGTTTTCCAAAGTGGCTGCACCAACTTGCATTCCCAACAGTGTAGGAGGGTTCCCCTTTCTCCACATCCTCTCCAACACATGTTGTTTCCTGTCTTGTTAATTTTGGCCATTCTAACTGGTGTAAGGTGGTATCTCAATGTGGTTTTAATTTGAATCTTCCTGATGGCTAGTGATGATGAGCATTTTTTCATGTGTCTGTTAGCCATTTGTATGTCTTCATTGGAGAAGTATCTGTTCATATCTTCTGCCCAATTTTTGATATGATTGTCTGTTTTGTGTGTGTTGAGTTTGAGAGTTCTTTATAGATCCTGGATATCAACCTTTTGTCTGTACTGTCATTTGCAAATATCTTCTCCCATTCCGTGGGTTGTCTCTTTGTTTTGTTGACTGTTTCCTTTGCTGTGCAGAAGCTTTTGATCTTGATAAAGTCCCAAAGAACTCTGATCAGCCCATTACACCTTGATTGGGATTGGTGTCCAAAAGGCTCCCAAAGGGCGGGGCCCATACTCCTTGGTAATCAGGGAGACAGTATGCATCCCCCCACTGATCGGATATCTCCACCTGGCCTGACCCACCTTTGTATCTGGGCTTTGTTACCTGAAGTTGGTTTCCAGGACTTGTCTCCAAGTAAATCCCCTGGGGGAAGGGGAGCAGGGACAGTTTCTAAATAGGTCCTTACAAGTACAAGAAAGCTTTCTGAGGTGGTAGTAATATTTTATGCTTCGATGAGAGTGGTCATTACATAAATGTATATAATTGTCCAAATGGACTGTATACTTACAGTCTGTGCATTTTCCATTTGAAAATAAAGAAAAATAATTAGTTTTAAAATAATTTTATAGAATTCACCCCCCTATACATACACACACACAAACACACACACACACACACTTTTTTTTTTTTCCCTCTCATCAAGTTAGTCATGTATTTTTATGATCTTGGGAAAGGACAATTGTGAATTTAAACAGGATTTCTTGGGCAAAGCTTTGTCCATCTGAATATGGAATCTTAGGCTCCATGAGAAAGAAACCATGAAGAAGTTATGCTATATTTCCTTGATTTATTCTATAATAGAGAATTGGCTTCATATATTTCATGCTTTAAAGTTCAGTGAAATTAAATCAGGCCATATTCACATGTGGTTTCTGTTTTGTGATTTTTTCCAAGAATTGAAGAACAGCAAAGCTGAGTAAAAGCATAGGGATATTTTCTATTCCCTTTGGAAGATTTAGTAGAGACTTCAGTGCTCTATCTGTATTCTCCAGACTTTTTAATGTAGTCCAGCCACTTTCCAATTGCCATGATTTGTACATCTAGGACAGTCATACCTCCTATGTGCACAGCAAGTTCAAGAATTAACATCCTCTTCTAGAAACCCTATTTAAACTATTTAAATGACTTTTGGGAGTTGCATAAATATCACACAGCTCCCTTGCCCTTTGCGTGGGGACAGTCTGATACATGTGTTTTTGCATAGTTTTCCAGAACGTCCCTAAGGGATTCAGGCTTATTCACCCTTGATGGTAGGTATCAGGTTTAATCAGGCATACTTTATTAGCCACATCGCACCTCTTTTATTCCTGTTTTTGACATCACCTTCCCTAAACATCTTTGGTAGGACTTGTAGAGATTTTCTGTACAGATTGAGGCAACAGCCTTCTGTTATCCTGGTGAGGAATTTTGAAGACAATTTCAAAACAACCTAGAAGTCAAATCAAGATGTACAACCATGTACAAGATGTACAAGATGTACAAATCAAGAATTTGTACCAGAATGATTCTCCACAGTATAGTTTATCTGAGTCAACCTCGTACCTGCTGTATTGTTAAACTGATATATTATTTGATCCTGAATATATTCCCATGATTCTGAAGTCTCCTTTTCAATGGCAAGTGATACAGCATTTGGAAAGTATTTTGGGTCACAGACTTTATCATTATGACATTATGAACTATCTCCTGAGTCCAAAAAACTGTTTTCTGGAAGGCCCAATCTAGGACTTACGTGACTTGTACAAATTTTATGGACACTCCCTGAAATAAGGTTAAAAATATGGTTAAAAGGGCACTTTGAGTGGCTCAGTGGGTTAAGCCTCTGCCTTCGGCTCAGATCATGATCTCAGGGTCCTGGGATCGAGCCCTGCATTGGGCTCTCTGCTCAGCAGGGAACCTACTTCTCCCTCTCTCTCTGCCTGCTTCTCTGCCTACATGTGATCTCTGTCTGTCAAATAGATAAATAAAATCTTTTAAAAATATATGGTTAAAAAGCAAGAGCACATAAAAACCCTCCCCTTTCTCTGTACTGTGTTTATTGGAGATACCTTATTAACCTTTTTATCATTATGGTAAACCTTCCTAGGATGCCCTTAGAAGAATTTTTTAAGTCTGTTTTGTCATCAAGGCACCCTGGGATGCACCATGGCAGAAGGCCACACTCCCCTGTTTGTTTTTATGGTAAATGTCTGTATGATTTGGCTATGTACTTAATAGCACAAATATGTTTATCAATACCACAGAAAATCTGCACAATAAATTCATTTTTGGGAGGATTATATTGCCACAAACATGCATACTTGTATATACTAGTTTTTTAAAAATTGTAAATAATAATTAAGCTGATAAGAATTTTAATGTCAAATTAAATATTAATTGTATGTAGACTAATCAAAATTACCTATGTTATTTAAATACTTTTTAGTTATAAGGCTGTTGTGAAATCTGAAATTCTGAAATCTTTTGGTAAAATCATTAATTTTTTAAATTTTTCTAAAAAAGTGAGATACCAGTCTCTCATATTCCCTTTTTACAGTTACTGATAGCTCAAACATATATCAACACTTTGTTTTAAGGGCACTTTATTTCATCTCGACATCGGGTTTAGTTTGAACAGAGGGGAAGATTCTTTTTTGAGTGTGGAGTAGTTCTATGAGACTTTTATTATTAAAAACCTATAGATGATCTTAATCCACAATTCAAATTTGTAAGGTCAACTGTTAGCTCCTTTTTGCAAAGTGTTTGAAGTATTTAACTACAATAAAACTGGTATTAAGAATTTTTTAAAAAGCACAGCATTTGATGGGTCCTCCACAAATATTCTAACTTGGTGTTATCTGTCTCACACTTGCTCCCTCCTCCCTACTGATGGTTAATGTGTATCTAATTTCTTTAAACAGTATTTAAAATTGAGGGCTTTTTTTTTTTTTTTAAAGTCATTCTGCCAGAATTGGAACTACATCTGTCACCCATTCCATTCTAGCACTGCCCAGCTTTGCTGTTCCTAGCATCAATACTGCTGTATGTAAAAAGCTGAGTGTCATTATGATTTAAAGACCCATCCTCTGGCATGGTGCCAAATAAGTCTAATTTGGGATCTGGGGAATGATAGACAAGAAAATTATAACTAGAAGAAATGTACATTGAATTCTAATTCAAAGCAGGAGGCATTGGGTGTTACGCTATCATTTTGCATTTTGTTGTTGTTTGGGGAATTCAAAACCTCTGGTTCTGTTACAAAAAATAACACAAGGCAGGTGTTAAATTGTATATTTTGATTCATTTTCAGAGATAACAGTCTGAGATATATTGATGCTTCTTATTAATATAATTCTGAGCTAAACCTTACCAAAAATACTGCCTGTTTTCATCTTTCTGTTATTTTAAATAAACCTGATTTAATTGACAAATGTTAGTGGAATAACCAAAAACATTAAAAAAAACTATCATGTATTTTCTTGTAATTTTTCCCTGAGTTAAGTCTGAATTCATCCATTTTTAGAAATTCAACTCTTATCTCTCAGTGACATACTTAAAATGCTTGGGTAACCTGTGTTACTGATCAAATTCAACTGCCCCTTCCTTCTCTTTAAATTGTCTTTTTTTTTTTTTGGTAGCTATTTAAATATTTCAAATTTTTGTAGGAAATTTTGGAGTTATTTCATTTAATATCCATTTATTAGAAACATGTCATAATTCTTTACTTTTTTCTGTAATCAGTATTTTTAAGTTCTTGTCACTAATGCAATGACTAGGATTCACTTACTTCTCTTTATTTTCCCCCTTCTCTGTCCACATAAATCGTACCCTAATCTGCATCCCCTCTTCCTGAGTCACCGTTCTTGTCAACTGACTCTAGTCCTTCTCTCTTTCTACTCATCCTGGAGCCTGTTAATTTTCCTAAAACCCCTCCTCCATGCCGTAGAATTTGCCATGTCTCTTTATTGCCTACTTCCCAAAGTGAGTCTCTAATTCTCTGACAACTTTTTTAAGGTTCAATTTCTTTAGAACAGTTTAAATTGACAAGAAATTGAGAGAAAAGTACAGAAATTTCCAGCACACTCTCCTGTCCCCCCACATTCACGCCTCTTCTATAACTGACAGCCTCATCAAAGTGATTTATTTGTACACCACTTTGTATACATACACATATATATATTGATGAACCTATGTAAACACATCGTAATCACCTAAAGTCCATAGTTTACCTTACTTAAGGTCTTCTCTTGGTGTTGTACAATCTGGGAGTCTGAACCAATGTATGATGGCATATGTCCATCATTATAACACTGTATAGAATGTTTTCGTTCACTAAAAATCCTTTGTGCTCCAACTGTTCATCCTTCCCACAACCATAGCAAAATTGATAGTTTTACTTTCTCAGTAGTTTTGCCTTTTCTAGAATTTCTTACAGTTGGAATCATACAATATATAGCCTTCTAGTCTTAGATTGGCTTCTTCTGACAAATTTATAAGTCCCCTCATAACTGTCCTTGGCTTGCTTAACCCCAAATGCTGATTCCTATGGAGACTCCTTTTGTTTTTCTATTTCCTAATATTCAATGCCATTTATGGCGATTCATTGGCTTGACTCTGACTTTAGTGTCTCGGACCAATCCAGAAAGTGAACTCCTTTATTTTCAGGGACTCTATTGCAATGCCATGAGTTTGTAATTGCTAGCTGATTCCTAATCTCAGATCCACACGAATAATTTGTTCATAATAATTGATCCTAAGCATGTGCCCCAGTTACTGTAAGTGGGCTTCCATGCTATCCTCTGTAAGATATTCCCATTACACTTCATTTGTGCATTACTGCTAGTCTTTCTGGAATTCTGCCTTGCTTTTGTTTGTTGGTTGGTTGATTGCCTTTTAATATTTCTCTCAGAAATACTACAATCATGAGCTCGAATAAGGGATCCTATTAAATTACATTCCAGTTACATAGCTACTGTGTAAATTAGAACAAATTAGTAAAACTTTGTTATTTGACTCATATATAAATGTAATGTGGATGAGTAAATAAACCATCACATATGAAATTACCTGGCATACAATAGGATTTCTCAAACTGAGTGTCACGAAACATTCCTTGAGATATTAATGAGTGTCCTGAGGTGGAAAAAAGGTAGTCAAATAATTTGAGAAATGTTAGGTCAAAGATATGCAGTATATTTACTTCAGGACATCTCAGAACTTTAATATGTCAATAAGTATGAGTCATGAGGGGTAAACACGTAGCAGTTTCCAAAAATATTGCCACTCAAATGCTTTCTTTGCAGAACATCTAACATATTTCACTGAACTTGGTCATCCCCTCTTCCTCCCACTGCCATACTGTTCTGACTGGAATTGCCAGGTTAGGCTTCCTGGTATGACCCCTCCACTAGCTCTATACATCGCTGGGATTCATCTTGTCCAAGACCTCCTCTTTGGCCTGCAGAGATTGTTACAAACTCATACAGACTTGTTAAATATAGTAAAAGCTGCTAAATGTAAGAAACATATTTTATATAATTTTTAACCCTTTAGAATCTAGAAACAAACACACATAGTAGTTTCCATATAGATGTGTGTGTGTGTATTGAAACTGACAACTCCCTATTTAAATCAAATAGTATGTAAGGTATTTTCCACTTAATTATCAAATCAGAACTAATGAATAGTGAGCTTGAGTAAGAAAAAGCTTTAGAGACTGGGTATGCAAAGTCAGATTCACTAAACTCGTATACGGAATTGTGAATAATTATTGTGTTGTATACAATAATTTGTACAAACTTCATTTACTTTATAGTATCTTTTTTTATCTGCTTGAGATACTCGGGCAAAGGAAGTAGAAGAGTGGCCAGCTGTCATAGATATTATTGTTCAATATTTTTATATAACTTGTATCTGTTTATCGTTCTTAACATTTATAGCAGAATATGCCCCAGTGTACAATACAACAATTTATTATTGAGATGGAAATCTTGAAGTGTCTCTTAGAAGTACCACTTACTGAATTGGTGCCAGAGTATGATGTACAACCACTCTTGTACATTGTTCAACAATGAAAGTGAGATCACACCAATTACCAAGACTGTAACTGGTTTTCCATGATATTTCTCAGGCTTTCCACCGATATTTCTTTCAGAGCCACATACTAAAGTCTAAGTAATCTTTTTAAAAAGCATTCATGTCCTTAAGCAATAATATGTCTTATCTACCAATCCAGATGTGTTGGGTAAGAATAATTGCTCTATGTTGTATTTTATTAAGCATATTTTCTATATTAATATTAATATTAATAAATATCAGATTACTTAAGACAAACCTATCATCTTTTTTCCTTCAATACTAAGAAAGGAAGAGAAATAGCCTTATTTGTGTGATAGAACATGGTTTACCGGAGAATCCCTAAAGTGGAGGATATTGTTTTCCCAAATGTCAATGAAATGATATTCACATTCTTTTTTGACTGTATTAATCTCTTATGAATCTTGAAAAGAGGAAAGATGTAACATTGCAACATTATCAAGACAATGCTCAGGGTGCCTGGGTGGTTCAGTTGGTTAAGCGACTGCTTTCAGCTTCTGTCATGATCCCAGAGTCCTGGGATCGAGTCCCACATCAGGCTCCCTGCTCCTTGGATAGTCTGCTTCTCCCTCTGACTTTCTCCCCTCTCATGCTCTCTCTCACTGTCTCTCTCTCAAATAAATAAATAAAATCTTTAAAAAAAAAAAAAGACAATGCTCAAACCACTAATAGGTGATACTATAAGTTATCTTTTGAAATTTAATTTATATTAATTGACATTTTGTGTTTGCTTGGATAGCAATATGTATTTTATATCTAGATATAAAATATATATTATATGTAAATATATAAATATATATAATACTGTAAAATATGAGAGAACTTGCAAGAAATACATCTTCTGTGAATTTACTTTGTCTTAAGAGTATGACCCACGTTTTTATTGGAATCATTTTAGAATAGCACTTAACTAATAATACCAGGACCCAACTAAGTGAGGAATATATTTAGCTATTCAGATTACAAACATCTAGAGATCAATTTTGCATTAGTAAAGATGGTTTAATTCAATATGCTTACTTTTTGTATTTATTATTGATATCTTCTGTGTATTTTTGTGATCTAAATAAATTGTTTTAAAATAGATAAGACTAGACAAAAGTAGGAACTTTGATCATGCGGATAATTCAAACACAGAGATCCCCATAGCAGCATTTAAAACCTGGAGCCCTAGTGCATTTCAGAGTGTTCTCAATCTTTTAATGGTTACAGGTCCAGAATTAATACTGAGCATTTTGGGTGTTCTGTTTGGATCAGCTTTCTAATCCACAATTTAAAATCAAAGCTATTTGTTTTCCAACCCTTCTATGGAATAATGTGTGGAATGCTAAACTGAGAGTTCTGATGTTTATCATCAAGATATCCTTGGGGGGAAAAATGTTCTCTTTTTATAAAAATTAGCATTCCAAATTCTTGGTGTGCATTTTACAATAATGAGACAATATCTGATATCCTTAATGTAGGGAGTAACTTATAAAAACATATAACTTTTATATCCCTTCCCCCATTTTCTCTATTCCTTTACATTGAACCATCAGGGTAAATACATTGTGTCTACATGATACATACATCAGTTTCTCCCAGGTGAGTGGCTGCAGGGAGATGACAGAAAGACAGAGTGAAGTACAGGCTCATTTTGTCAGCTCCGTTCCTGTGTGAATCCACTGAGATTGCCCTCACTCACTGGGGCAGTTCTTGTTTTACGTCCCAACTAGCATTGCCGGCACCCTGTGATCTAAGACTTCCTTAGTCACAGAGGCCGAGTGATATAAATGATTGGGGAATCTTTATGGCCTTATCTTCGGGTGTCTATATTTATCTGGGTTTAAGGAGGTAGGCTGACTCGTTAGTGAGTACTTTCTCTACCTGACTGAAGAAATCTGTTCACCTGGCCCTGGCCCACTGACCTTTTGTTTCCGTCGCCAGACTTAATAGGCTCTTTCAGCAAGGCCTGATGATCCTATAATCTTTAAGTCATTAGCTAAAGCTATACCGAACCTAGGAGAATCAGTCCCAACCCATGAGGGATTCTGGTTTTATTGCTGCAGAGTCAATAATGAGTATTATTCCTCAATGTGACAAGGGTGCAAAGGCTTCTCATTTCTTTGTTCTTCTGACTGAATTATTTTGAAGTATTTTCTCTTTTCTTGGCAACCTTCAAAGCATAACAAAGACAACTAAACCATTTTGACCACATAATGTTGTTGATTTTTTTAGAATGATTTCATGAGTTTTCTTTCTGTTTGCTTTGCCGTTTTGATGATGATGATGATGATGATGATGATGATGATTTTACTCTTACTTAGGGTGTTTGCTAACCCTTTGTCATATTTGAGAAAACAATACATATCTAATATTATACCTATATCTATCTATTTTTGGCCTGCACTAATTCTGCCTTCCTTAGTAGATGAAAAGGTTATGTCTTCCCCATATGGAAGGAAGCCTAGAATATTCCTGGATATAGAAGCACTAACAAAAAGCGATGCTATAGAAGGATTCTGTAGCACAGGCTTCATTCTATTGTATTCCTGATGGTATTATTTTCAACACTACTCTAACATCCACAGAGAAAGCTTTCCAATGACTATCCAAGGAAGGGGTCCTATTTTGGGTGATGAGCAGCTCTTAGCTTAGTCAAACCATTTTAGTTTCATGATTAGCATTGATAGATGTCAAGTGCCTCCTCAAAAAGAGACTCACATTTAAATTTAAATGCATTTCTGAAGAATAGAAATTATTTTTGTTTCATTTCCTTGGATTCTCTATACATTGTGTCACTTCTGATATACTGAAAGCTAGTAATACCACTTTGCATTATTTTTAGAACTGGATGAAAGACAGTGGTTACTTTCTACTGCATTTCCATTCTCCCGTTTCCTGGCCCTCTTGCGGTTTGGTGGCGCCCCACACTTGGTTCTGATCAGTAGGCTATTTCAGCTCTTCTTCTTCTCCTGTCCCTGCAGAATGGGAAGATTTGTGTTGGACGATGGTGACACAAAATGAAGGCAATATGGTTTCCTGAGTTATCGCACGGAAGAGAGGTACCCTGGGAAGTTGCTTAGGTCCATAAGTATCTTTGCATGTGTAAGAAATAAATCTCGAAGGTATAAGACTTGAGAGTGTGGGGTTGTTTGTTACCAGACTAAACCCTAGCCTATCCCTGACTCCCTGGGAACACCTAGAAATTTATGAAGTAATTTATAACTTTGTAAATATTATTTCATTTGTTGGCTGAGATCCACTGAACATATGAGGAACTTGAGACACAGAGAATGTTTCCTTATCTCAGGTCACTCTTCTAGTAAATGACAGTGATGGGTGTCCCATAGTTCATGGCTCACTCTATTATACCCATTGCCTTTCTCTCCAAATGAAATCCCCTTTGTCCATATACAACATCTGGATCTAAAAAGTGACTTTGAAAAGTCACTCCATCTAAAATAAATCTTTCTTCTTAGACTGTGTGGCCTCTGAGTCACTCTAATCAGGGAAGAGTCTCTTCTGTATATAAATATATCTTTTAGCATTCTGAATTGAAAGTGTGTACAAACAAAATCCTCTTACTCAGTAGATATTACCACAAGGAATTACGCTTTGTCTTAGGGACATAAAAGCATCTGAAATTATTATGAGAATCACAACATATTTTAAAAGTGAATTGTTTGTGTGGAGGAAATGACATTGAAAAATGTATGAAAGCAAAATCTCTCAGAAGCCTCTCTTATATTGCTTTTGCTGCTGTTAGATTTTTTTTCCCTCAAATTTCATTGCCTACAGTAAAAATACCTGCCTGATAATGAGTAATGCTGTAATCAGGGTCCTTGGTTTTCTGTATGGCATTCGTTGAATGAAATGGAAGTGAGTATAAATGAAAGTTAATACAGGGTTGAAAGTCTCTGCCTTTTTAAACTGGCTGTATTATTCCTATGTCTGCAGTGTTTACCCTATTGTGTTTTTATTTGAACATGCTTATTTTCTGAACCTCATTTTTACTCTTGCTGTTATAACCCTCTCAATAATTACTTATGCTATTGTGACCTGCTGATTAGATTAAAATGACATGTTGAAGAGATGCTCGAAAATCACTCAGAAGCAGAATCTAAAGTATTAAGTAGATTACTTAGATTATGGTTACATTTAAATTTAAATATTTTCCTTTTTCCTCAAATCAGCATCAAAACACTCTTTTGTTGTATTAGGAAAAAAATAAGAGGAAGAAAAGTTATAGAAGAGACTAATGATATTGTATGGCCAAGGTATTCGTGTTAAGCTCAGACTGGTTTTTCAAAGTGGATTTGACCTGCCATCCTTCAGGTTTTAGTTGCCCAGGATCATTTTGACTATAGCCTTTCACCATTTATTCATTTACTAATTACTCTTCTTTGAATCTTGCTTTCTAAGAGAAAAATGCTGTGTCATGGAATTTTGTCACAGAATATATATATTTTTAAGATTCATTTATTTATTTTAGAGAGAGAGTGTGGCGGGGGGGAGCTGAGGGAGAGGGAGAGAGAAACTCAAGCAGACTCTGCACGGAGGGTGGCGCCCCAGGCAAGGCTCAATCTCATGACCCTGAGATCACAGGCTGAACTGAAACCAAGCCGGACACTTCACTGACTGTGTGTCCCAAGCACCCCTGTCACAGAATATTTTTAAGCTCTTTGTTATTGACTGACTCCAGTATAAGATAGCCTAAGTGATTATGGGTTACGGTTTCAACATTATGATTTGAAACGTCCGTGTCATTGGGTTTTTACTCTGATCACTTGCAAGACTGTTCACTTTTGTGTTCTTGACATCTCTAAGCCAATGCCATCTATTACCATAGTATTAAAGGGTTCTACGGAGCCACACTGAAACATGCCACGTTGTCTGAATGTATACTTGACCTTGAGAAAATGAAAACCTTTCCTTTAGAAGAGTTGTTTAAGGCAACGAAATTTATGGCACTGGTTAAAATGTGTAAACTGAATAAGAACATTATATCACTGAAAATTGTTATTAAATGTATAATTTCAAAAGAAAACAAAATGGTTTAAAATATTTAGTAAGTTAGATCCATGCAATCCACAAGGTAACTCACCCATTGAAACAAAAATAGAATAAACACTAAGTTTTCTTCAAATGTATTATCAAAACCTCCAACAAGGAAGAACAGACCTAGTAAAAATGTGTAGGACAGAGTGTTAATGACATAGTTCAATGTCATACAGGTGGGCTAAATGTTTTGAAATTAACACCTATGTGTCACTGCCTAGCTTATAGAGTTGAATTATCTTATATGGGTATCTGTGGGCCCCTTCCTGATTTCATCACTTTCACCCCTTTCCAGGAGTTCTCTAATTCTATTATTGGTCTTCAGTATTAACTTCATTGACATCACAGTTCTGCTACACTTGTGTGGATCCTTAACAATCTGTGATTTACTTACTTTTCATTCTTTTAATGTTTTATGTAAATTATAACACATTCTGCATATTTTTCAATTTGTTTTCCTCATTCATCATTGTTTTTGACATTCATCTGTGTTGTTTTTATAGCAACAGTTGTGTTGTTTTTATTGCCTATAACTCATTTTATTTATATATTTATGTATTGTTCTCATTGTATTATTTCATTTTTCTTATTAATTGATATTTTGAATGGATATAAGCTTATTTTCTCTGTAATGGAAAGAAAATAGATGCCATGAATAGGTACATAGTTTGCTCTTTGGGGTTTACCCTAGGATGTAAGCAAGCATCCTAGAGTATGCACAATATGAGTTTTCCCTGATAACGCCAACTTCCCTCATTGATGGAACCAACTTACACTTCCACTGGCCACGTCTGAGAAGCCTTCCTGCTCCACTTCTCCCCAGTGTTTGGGATTATAAAATGTTTTCACTTCTGCCAGTCTGGTGTATGTAACATGGTGTCTTATTGCAGTTTTAGTTTCTCTGATTATGTTATTATGTTATGAATTTGAACATCTTTGTATATTTATTAGACATTTGGTTTTCTTGCATAAAATATTTGCTTACACTGTTGCTCATTTTCAATAGGGCTATTAGTCTTTTCTTCTTGATTCAAAAGATACTAAGCCTTTTTCGTTATGCATGTTATAGAGATTTTTCTCTTAGTTTATGACTTGTCTTTTTTTATCTTCATTGTGTCTTTTAAATAGTAACTTTTTTCCCTTTATGGTGTAAGGTTTTTGTGTCATACTTATGAAAGCATTTCCTCCTATATTTAAAAGTTTTAAGGTTTTGCTTTTCACATTTAGGTCTTTGATAGACCTGAAATCAATTTCATAGATAGTACAAAATGTGGATTTACTTTTATTTCCTAAACAGAAAACAAATTGTCTAAGTACCATTTTTTATCTATCATTACTCTTGTGACCTGCAATGCCAACTTGGCCATAAGCCAAGTTTCATATATAGTTGTCAAACTTCATTGGTTCTCTTCATGTTTACTATTGTCCAGCTCTGCACAATTAGGACACCACCTTAATTATTACAGTTTTATAATTAAACTTTCTTAGTTATTTTCACCATTTCCTCCACAATGTTTCTCCTCTTCATAGAGCTCTGTCTATGCTTGGCCCTTTGATGTTTCATATAGTATTTAGAATCAGTTTGTGAAAGTCCACAAAACCTCCACTGGAATTTTTATTTGAATTTCAATGAATCTATAAATAAATCTGGAGAGGAATGACCTCTTAGTTTTTCTATCCAGAAACAAATATATCTCTTCACTTATTTCTATCTTCTTTAAAATTTTCAATAAGACTTTATAATTTATATCAGTAAAGATCTTTCACCTCTTCTGCAGGTATGTTTCTAGGGACCTTATATTTTGTATGTTGTCTTAAATAGAATCTCAAACTATCATTTACTTAACTTTGCAATGTGCTATCCAGGACTGTAGTTCAATAGTGAATAGAAACAGTGAAAGAAATTTATAGAATGTTCTATACGCTAAATATTTGTGTCCCCCCCACAAATTCATATTTTGAAATTCCAATGCCCAGTGTGATGGTTTTAGGACATGGACCTTTGGGAGATAAGATTAATGTCTCCACAAAAGAGGCCCGAGAAAGGATCCTTGCTCTTTCCACCATGAGGATAAAATGAGAAGTCTACAATCCACCAGGGCCCTCACCCAACCATGCCAGCACCCTGATTTTGTACTTTCAGCTCCAGAACTATGAAAAATAAACTTTGTTGGTTGTAAACCATCCAGTCTGTGGTATTTTGTTACAGCAACTTGAATAGACTAAGACAGAATGGTTAGATTATAATCTCACTATTAACTTGATTTGGAGGGAAATTATTGCAAGTAAATGGAAATGACAGTCATCTCAACAAATCCAACTAATAGAAAAGCACTCTTGGTAAATACATTTTTCACTGACTTTTTATTCTATCTAAAATTGCAGCATTTAGAGATTCTTTGGGGGTTCAGTTAAGATTAAATTGTACCAGGGGAGTATGGAAAATAAAACTATTTAAGCCCTTTATTAGTGATGTGCACCCTGGCAAAGATTTGATTATTCAGATAAAAATAATTTTCATTAGGAAAAAACCCAAAAGACCAAAAATAAATTATTCATCCTGAGTCATCCAGGGGAAAAACATCAAGGTACCAATTTCCCTCATTTTATCCTCTGGACGACTCAGGTTGGAGAATTTTTTGTTCAATAGATCTGGCATATGTAACTAATAGATCTTTGCAAAACTACATTTTCCAAGATGCCAAGCCATGTGCACTGCACAATCTGTCTTTAAAGGGCTTTCTTTGAGCAATGGAAACAGATGTCTGCCTGAACTTTGCTTTGAAGGATGTGTAAACAAAACCTCTAGAGTCACCAGGGAAAAGCAAAGGGTGAAGTAATGTACACATATGAATATAGGGGCTGGTGGAAAGCTGGTAACCATATATATATATCTCCTCTGGGGTTCCTCTAACCATGATGCTCCTTCTCTACCTATTAGCACACTGAGTTACGGTTTATGATAATAAAATTTAATGGTAACTTATTGAATTAAATGGAATGTTGATATAGACATATGTGTGTGTAACACATAAATACATTTGTATTGTCTTTTGTATATATGTTTAACATGTATGAGTTTTATACAAATATAAGCACCCATTAACATCAATAGTTTTAAGTTATCATTGTTAAGAGTAGAGATTCCTGAACCTAATATTTTATGTTATCGGGTGAAATATAAGAGTAAAGATAGGTAGTAAATAAATTGAGGTTAAGACGAATGGCAGTGAGGGCACCTGAAGTTCCCATAAGTTAGCTCCATATTAGGATTTATTAACAATAAAATTAGAGTCAACTTTACAAATTATTTTCTGTAATACCCAATCTAACTTCCCCTTGAGGGGCAAAAATACTCTTTTAATGAGAAAAATAACTGCCTGGGAAATATCAAGTAGAAGTAATAGATGCCTATTTCATTGATAATCATTATTTCACATCAGTTGTTCTAACGTGAAAAGGGCATGGTTTTATAGTGCAGCGAGCCTAAAGAATGATCTAAGATGAGTCTGAGACAACAGCAGCAGGAGAGTTCTCAGAGCTCCATGCCACCAGCACATATTTGTGAACATGAAAATAATTTCCACCTTCTAGGCAGATCACCACAATGAAAAATGAGAAACAAAGCCAGGTCACTTCAGAAATCAACCACAGGCTGCCAGAGGTTTACAACTTCCCTCCGTCCCAGTGACTTTTGGAGATGAGAAGAGGATAGAAAGAGAAAGGGAGTGAATTATTTTCTAATATATATTTTTTTGCAATAAAGATAATAAATTGCATTACAGACCTTTTCAAATGAATAAAAAATATGTTTCGGGAAGAGCTCTGCCACAGAATAACTGTATTATGAACAGTTCATTTCACAATGCATTTGTCCTCATCATGGATCATATTAATAGACCAGGGCTGTCCATGAATCTCAGGTGCATAAAACATCAGTAAAGAGAAAGCACATCACCAGTGCTGACCTGAGAACATAATAGGAGAGCTGGGTTTGTTCAGCTATGTAACATCTATTTTTTAATAAAATCATTCTGGCTCCATGCAATAACTTACAATGTGATGTTAAATAATGAGAAAAAAATTAGCTGGCATTATTGGAATAGTTTGCATTGCACCAGGCATGTGCATATAATTTATGTGCACGTCACTAATCTGACCTTCTCAACCACCTCACAAGGTAGAAATTATCTTTTTTTACATAGGCCCAAATAGTTTACTCCTCCCCAGATTGTAACCTGGTGTTAGGGAGATTGGCAGTACTGAAATATAAATCTCAGATTTCTGATTGCAAGATGAGTGTTCTTTCTACTGGGGATTATTTATCTGGTTGACTACAGAATTTAAATTCTGGATCAAAGGTAGAAAGAGTACATCTCATTTCAGCCCCATGTTGCAAATTATTAATAATGAAATTGAGAAACAAGTTTGCAAATTATTTTTCTGTAACGCCTGATGCTACCTATGGAGGTAGCAGGATGGTAATTTAAATATTTGGCCAAGTCCTGCATGCTAAAGATGCTAACAAACATCTTGTTATTCTAGCATTTTCTCTTCATATTTATTTAGGACACACAATGTTAGAGTATTAACAAATAGCATGCCTTCCAGAGCATAAAGTACAGAGTCCAGATTGAGGAATTCCATTTCTGTCTTCCTGATAGAATGTTTGCTGAAGTGGAAACACAGGACACATCTATACTGCTGGATTCTTTCAGAGAAACTGTGGGCAATTTTGCAATCAAGGGCATTTTCCTGTCAGTGCCCTATATAGATGAATGATGAATGGATTTCTAATCACTGGCATTGTTCCAGTTAGACAGAGGCCCATGGTTCTAGAAAATTCCACAAAGCTAAGTTTGATTGTGTTACACTCAGCATCAAACATATCCAGTGACCCAGAAAGATATTAAGAGTGTACTGAAGTCGTGATATGGCTGTCTCTAAGCTTATGTGGCATAAGATTCTCTGATTAAGCTTCAATAAAATCTCCTATCTCCTGAACGGATATAATGGCTTTGGCAAATGAAATTCATACTGAAACAGCTCTGTGGATGCCATTTCCCACTGGAAGGAATTTTCATAATGATTATGGTATTTGCTGTGACCAATGAGGCTACCAGCTTATTGATGGTGTTAAAATTGAGCAGCTTCTTTAGCACTCCCTTCCTTCCTTCTATGCTTTTCTATATTTCAGCAACATTTATTGAGCCAGCTATGGTGCAGTCACTGTTGTCCATGCTAGTGGTATAAATATCATTGAACAAAACAGATGAAGTTAGTGTCCCCAAGGCACTTCCAATTTATGTCAGGCCAAAAGACACTAACAAATTATGTTAGGCGATAAGTGCTGTATAGAATAAAGCAGAGAAAAGCACAGGAAGTGATGGAGGGGATGGCATTCTATATCTGTGGGCAGGAAAGTTCCTATAGGTAAGGAGATAAATGAGCACAGAGCTGAATAAATGAAAGGAGAAGCCGTGAAGATATCTGGGAAATGAACATTCCAAGAAGAGGAAACCAACAGTGCAAATGCTGCATGAATTGCTTTGTGCCTTTGTTCTTTAAGAATGGTTGAGAATGGGTGGGGAGGCAGGGGTGTTGAAAATAAGATTTGGAGAGGAAGCTTAGGGTCATGTAGTCTATAGACTTCGAGATTTCCCTGTTTAAAATGGGAAGGGACAAGAGTGATGTTTTGGAGGGTAGGCTTGAGAGATGATCCATTTAAAAGGATAACTCTGACAGCAGTGTGGAGAATAGAATTCACAGAGCCAAAGGACAAATCTGAGGGTGAATCCAAACTTTGCAATACTTGGGAGGTATTTTTGAACTAATGGGAGACGATGTGCCCAGACTTTAAGCTTTTGTTGCCACCTCTGAAACAAGCAGCTTCCAAGATGCTACATCTTTGAACTTCTTCTTCTCGAAAATCTCCTTTTAAGTACAAGAGGTCAGATACTAAGATCTAAGCTTATCCACAGATACCGTTCAAACATCTCTGCACCTGATTTAGCACAAACATCCAACAATCTCTATGTCCTGAGCTCCACCTTTCTTTAAATGTTCCTATTTTGTGTGCTGTCACAGAGGGTCATAGTCTAAAACCACACTGCCATAGAAGGTGATAGGACAAATCCAGAATGACCCATGGGACCTTCCAGATGTTAAGTCCAGGTGGGCAACTAGGAAATGCACAATTTGATAATTGGAAGCAACCACTTTTGCTTGTTTTGGCTTTTAACCATGAAACCTCTGTTAATTGCTCAGAATTCCTGTAAGTCATTCAACTTCATGTTGGTCTAAGCTCTTTGGGCTACCGAAGTTCTGACAAGTAGAGTGAAGACAAATTCTCCCCATTGTCAAAAAAATATTCTAATTTAGAGCAATTTTACAAATTATTTCCATTCTGGATGTAACCATAGGAAGAATTTTAAAAAGGGAGCTATTTTGAAACTATAAATTATACCATAATTTTAATTTCTACAGTGTATTTATCAAGTGCCAATTTACAGATCTAAAACCTTTATAGTGTTAGAAGAAAACATACATTTAAAAAGGGATTCTGTCAAACTTAAACACGTCTCTGTTTAATATGTTTTTTTTAAAAGGAGATATATGCATTTGTGGTTTTTCTTATGTATTGACAATTAACAGTGAGGATTTAAGTGAAGGGTATTTCAATGTAAACGAGGTATTTGAGGGCAAGAACACAATGTTTGCAGCCACTGGATAGATGTATATCTATGTATCTAATTTTTTATTTATAAGATATACATATGTAATGACTTTCCAAGTTCAATACATCTCTTTATTGATGAAAAGTTTTGATAAGTCATTTGCATTATGTTGAAACATTTATTTTCAGAAAGTGGAATGTATAATCGTAGATGGTTATTTTGATAATCAAGATATTATTTTGCTGCTCTTTTGGTAATTTCATGTTTGACTTTGAATGTGGGCAAGATGCTTTACATTAAAGATTTTTGTAATGTAAAAATACATTTAAAAATTTTAGACCAGTATCATGGATAGTTTTTATCGGTATATTTTGAAAGTGAAATTGATTAGATAACATACTAAAATGCCAAAGGGATGAGAACATTTTCTTTCATCTGAAATGTACATAATTAGAAAATGGTGGATAGTTATACTTCAAAAGGTATTTCATGTCCAAATTGTAAAATCTATAATTTTCTACACATTAGAGATGAGATGTGCCAGGTGAAGGTAGATTGTACTAGTGTTTTACGCTGTTCGAAATAGGTTAAAATGGGTGGCATTTCATCTGTTTTCAAAGTTCAGAAATACTTATGAACAAAATGGCCCATGAGATAAGAAGTTACTAATAGGGATTTACTGTGAACTCCAGAGCCGCTCCCAACTCCCACAAGTCTTGATTAGTTACCTCTCTTTGATTCTCTCATAGCATCTAGAATTTCACAATTGTTGTGGCATTCATCCCTCCATGTTGCAGTTTTATTTTTACTTATTTTTTATTTTTACTTATTTTACTTATTTACTTATATTTACTTATTTTTACTTATTTATTTCTGCAGTAGACGTAAACCACTCAATGACAGAAACTATTTTTTGTTCACCTTTATATTCTAGCCCTTACTACCTACAGTGCTTATGACATAACAGATTAGATAAATATTTACTGAAATAACTTGGCCATGTGTGAAAGACAACAATATGGAGAAGTAAGAAGAGTAATTCTACAAATGGGCTCGCACTTTGCAGTACCAGCAAAGAGTCTTGGCATACTTTTTATTCTGGTCATAAATGAGGTAGCCATCTTTGTGCAGATGTATCTCAGAGGAGTCTTCTATCTCTGTCTTTCTATCCCAGAGCTTCTCAAATATTGGAGTGGAGACACATGAGGGATCAAACTTGGCACTCACCTATGTGCACAATGGAAGTGAAAGATGTTAATCCCTATAGGATAAACATGGATCAAAGGGGTTTTGGAATTAGTGGGTAAACACTTCTTTCTTTTGTTCTTTAGGTGGACAAGTCTGAAGCACATTTTATACCATTCTTTGTAGAGTACAGGTGGTGGGATGGTGCCCTAGCTGCTCCTAGTGAAGATCAACCAAAGAATGCATCCAGACATTGGTTTTTCCTTTTCCTTTTCACTATTACCAGTCTACAATGACTGTTGTCTGAAACTATTCTCCTAACAAATATCTTGACAGACAGCTAATTTCAGGTTCTTTTTCAGATGGGATCTTATGTTAAGAAACCACCTAATGACTAGTGGAAGTTATATAAGTCATTTGCATCTCAGTTTTTTCTTCTCAGTTTTATTGTTACAATAAATAACAGATGAGGAAAATAGACCCAGTGACACCAATAGGGCACCTTCATGTATATGGGTAGGGACAAGTAAACTTATGAAAGTTTAGTGTCATATCTCAAGTCCTTTGTAAGAGCAGTTTGGCACCTTTCTGTCTCTTTCTATCTATCTATTCAGAAATAACTCCTAGAGTAAACATGGTAGGAAGGAGCAGTAACTAAAAGGGTGCATTTTCAACTCTCTTCTCCTAAGAGAAGGGTTGTAAACAAGTGTAGATCAGACAAACCTGGAGGAACATTATCTCTCATGTGCTATCCTGTCCAAATAAATTATGCAATCTATGTAAGATCCTTTGCTTTATTTTAAGAACAACCTGAATCATCCTTGTAAATTGACAGATACACCTTTTTTGATTAAGAGGTTGAATTCAATTTGTTTATATTTATGATTTTTGCCTATGTATTTATAATAAGGAATATTAAACCATAGTTTTCCCTTTCTTTCCTTTTATCAGACTTTAAACATATAATTATAGTAGCTTTATAAATTAAAATTATAATATATTCTTACATCTTTATCCAATATTTTGGAGCAAATTTTATAATATGGACCTAAGCTTGCATAAACATTTAAAATAGCTAGTTCATAAAACTAGACCAATTTGAAAGTAATAGTATTAAAGCTTTTAATTCTTTCCATAATCATTAGTATATATAAACCCTGGCTGTGTGTCTTACCACTACCATGTGACCTTGAGCAAACTAGTCTGTGCTTCAATATTCTCATTTATAATATGAAGATAAATAGTCGATCTTACCTTATAGGATTATTGTGAGGGCTCAGTGAGTTAACATATGTAAATTTTGAGGTACAAAGTGCTTGTTACAGTGCCTAGAACATAGTAAACACAACATAAATTCTAGTTATTACTATTACTATTGTAGAACTGTCACAAAAATTGGAACCTAGCTAAATAGAGGAATTGGCAAGTAAGTTATGAAGTAAATCATGATCATCACATCACAAAATATCACAAAATCATGGCCAATCTATATTTTCAAGGAATTTGTCTTGGGACGTCTCCTGAAAACACCATGTAACTTTTTTTTTTTTTTAATTTTATGTGAAGCAGAATTAATTCATAGTCTAGAGTTTTTTATTTTTCTAAAGCTATGCATGTTAAGTTTCTTTTTAACCTTCCAATAAAGATAAGATAGATGAGGATGCCTGGGTGCCTCCATTGGTTAAGCATCCAGCTCTTGATTTGGGCTCCGGTGGTGAGGTCAAGTCCGACCTGTGGCTCCACACTGGGCATGGATTCTGCTTGGGATTTTTCTCTTTCCCTCTCCCTCCTCCCCTTCCCCCACCCTGCGTGCTATCCTCTGGTATCTCCACTATCCATAAGATATCAGAGGATAATTCACATCACTGGCCTGATGATCCTTTGATTAAGAGGTCTTCCTTGCTTAATTTTTAAATTTATGTCTTTATAAGTAAATTAGATTAAAACTAGTCCTTTTCTATCCCAATAACTTAAAGGAAAGTTATAACTGAATGCTTCAGAACATACAACTTCTTTGGCAAGGAAGGTATTGGTCTGGTTGGCCCGAAGGATCTTGTTTATGGGCAAATTCCTGCAGTTCCAATGTCCAAAAATGTTTGGGTTATCTAAGAATTCCACTCCAGTGGAGTATTTCATATGCATTAAGAAAGAATGAAATTTTGTCTGGTTTCTGTCCTTTGGTCTCCTGAAATTTCCCTTCCAGTTTTATTTTAAAAAGAAAGAAAAATTAAACTAGGATCCACCTCTGAAAGAGAATACTAGCTAAATTTGGTAGGACCTAAATCAGCCATTTAATCAAAATGTTAATATAAAAATATTAAGTGAAAAAATGTTAGATAATGCAATAATGATCATATCTCAATTGTACAGTATGTATCTGTGCTTGCAGGGAAAGAAAATAGAGATTGTGCTGAAATGATAATAGTGGTTTTCTGTGGATTTTGAGATTAGTAGTATATTTCTTTTCTTCATTATATATTCCCTAAAGCCTCACTATGAACATGTATTGCTTTTATGATGAGAAAAACATACTTAGAAATTCATTTAGACTTCTTTCTCAAGTTGTCAGACTCATGTGTCTTTGTCTGCTAGCCGGAAAAACATGAAATCTGCTATTCTGGTGGCCGAGGGAGAAGAGATCATACAAAGGAGAAGAGCTACTGGGTTGCAGGAAACTCTGAAAATAACTCAGTCCTGGGTTGAGAAGTACATGCCTGACTTCTCCTCCCTCTTTAGTTCCCTACAGCAAGCATACATTTCTTCTGGCATTTAATAGTGAGATTTCTTTTAATGCCAGCCATTAAAAGGGAAAAAAAATGATAAAAATGATGTGAAGTCTCCAAAACAAACTGAAAATCAACCAGAATGAGATTAAAATATTTTTCTCCCCTGGTATTCACAGGTATGGGAATTGAATTAGTTGCTGGTTTGTCCTTTTAGTTTTTTGTTTTTTGGGGTTTTTTTTTTAGCCTTTTCTTCTCACTTTAGGGATATGTCTTTTAACAGTGATTTGGAACAGGACGCATGGGTGATACAGTTGGTTAAGCTCCCGGCTTTTGGTTTGGCTTAGGCTCAGGTTGTGATCTCAGGGGCCTGATCTCAGAGTCATGAGATCGAGCCCTGAAGCCCCACCCAGCTTCCAAGCTCCCCATTGGATCCTTTTGAGAAAGACTCTCTCTTTCTCTAGAACTGCTCCTCCCCTCCCTAAAAAAAATAAATATTAATTATTATTATTATTATTATTTTCAGCTATGATCTGGACCACTTCTTCCAAATGTGATGTTTCCATTATCAGTCCTTTTTTTGGTCCTTGGTCTGCTGTTTCTGGCAACAGAAGTTTCTTTATAGTCCTCCTCACACTGACACATACACTGATACTGTTGAGTCATTTGTTACAAAAGGTAATGGTTGCAGAACAGAAGGCAAGAAGAAAAAATGAGAGACAGATATTCAGAATAATCATAATCAAGAAAGAATGGGCCACTTGCCAGAAGCAGTCAAGGATCTATGCAAGCAGTAAATGAAAGGATTTGATGATATTTTCTAAATGAACATCTCATCATCTTTTCTGGTTCCTATTGTTACAGGGTCAGCCATCCTGGCATCATTCTTAAACTCATTCCATCACCTCTGTCCTGTCCTTCCTCTCTACATAATATAAAGTGTGGCAAGGGGGTTCTCTGTGATGAGATTCCCATTAAAATGATGCCTTCTTTGGTTCCAATTATTGTATTCATGTCTTATTTTTGAATTGGATGTATAATTTTATAATTTTAATTACAATTTTTCTTATGACAAGTTAAATGCATATTTGATGTAGAAAATAGAAATAAAAGGAAAACGAACAAAACTCGTCCATAATTCCATCACTCAGGTAATCACTTTTAACATTTAGAGATACATACAATGGACAGATGTAGGCATGAATCAGTTAAAATAAAGCCAAAGTTAATCCTTGATGGGAGTGTATAGCTATTTAAAAGTTCTGAGGATTAATTTTTGTTAATGCTCAGTGGGGCATAATATAGTACCATTATAAAACTCTGTGTTTAGGGAACAAGTGAATTTTCCTTGCTGCCAGTGCCCTGGCCAGTTTAGAATTCCTCAGGGTCTCTGGAAGACTGGGGCATAGAGCTGTGACCCTAATCTAGTGCTTTTCCAGAAGTGGTATTAGTGAAATAAAAGTAAAATAAATAATAATAAATATATAATAATAAATTATCTCCAGATAATTTCTACATGATTCCTATTTTAGTTTTCAGTTAAATCTTGAGTTTTTAAAATGATTATGAGAATATTAACTCAACAGTTAATTTATAATTCTTTATAGGTTTGTTAATTGATTTATCTTTATATTTTGCTTATAATGTTTTGAGGATCAGGTTAAAATTTTAAACAACCAAGTTATGAGTGGTTTTTTTTATTTGCTTGTTTCTACTTTTGATTTCTTCTTCAAAAGACTTTACCATATCCAATACAGTGTGTGTATTAATTACTTTCTGTTAATGTCATCATTCTTTTTTATTTAAAATTCTCGTTCATCTGGAATTTAGTTTGGATTAAGCTGTAAAGTAGTAACTAAATGCTTTTTGCTATAGATCTGCTGTTGGAGGTCATTCATTTATTCATTCATTTACTTATTCTACAAATAAGGGTTAAGTGCCTAATATGTACCAGATACTACAGGGTGTGCTGGCATAGAGTTGTAAGAAAGAAAGACAAAATTCCTGCATCATAGAGCTTACATTTTAGTGAGCTGAGACAAATAATTTGCAAATAAATGGATTATGGACATTGGGGAGGGTATGTGCTTTGGTGAGTGCTGTGAAGTGTGTAAACCTGGTGATTCACAGACCTGTACCCCTGGGGATAAAAATATATGTTTATAAAAAATAAAAAATTATATTAAAAAAATGTGCATCTCAGACAATAAGTGTCAAGAAAAAATAAGGCAGAGTAAGAGAGATGGATATAGGTTGCGGTCTTATAAGGGCTGGTTAGGGAAATCTACGCTGTTGGAAGAACTTTTGATCAAGAATAAAGCAGGGGAGCTAGACGTGGGCTTTTCTGCGAGAAGAGCATTCATGGTACAACAATAACAGGACAAAGGCCTGAGGCAGAAGCATGATCAGTTGGAACAACGAGTGCATGTCAGTGTGGTAGGACAGGGGCCAGGTTGTGTAGGATGCTGAGGACATTACAGAGTTTGGCATTTACTCAGAGAGATAGAAGCATCTAAGCTGAGTAGTGATATGTTCTGGTTATGTTTTAAAAGGATCGCTTTGACTATTGCAAATATATATGTTCTGTCATGCTATATTCTGACCTACTGCTCTGACGTCTATCCCGATACCTCACAGGTTAAAAAAATCAATGAATTACAATATTTTATTTTATAGTAATACAGGTCTGCCTTCATTAGTCTTTGATAAAGTTGTATTGCCGATTTCTGTGAATTTTTCCCAGATAATATTTGGAAAAATTTTTATATTATCTCAATAATATTATTAGGACTTTGTTTGGATTTGAATTAGATCTATAGATAAGGTTTAGGGGTTTATTTATAGTATTTTTTTATTGCCATACAGACTATGCTCATTCTCTGTCTTTATTCAAGTGTTATTTTATCTTTCTTGGAAGAGTTGTACTGTTTACATTGTTTCTCCACACTTAATAAATTTAATTCTAGAATATTTATATTTGTATCACTTTTGAGGAATAGTATCTTTTATGATTACATTTTCTTACATTCTTTTTGGTTTTGGGAAAACTGCTAGAATACAAAAATATATATATACATATATAATCATATCTGATGACTTTTTTTTAAGATTTTATTTATTTGACAGAAAGATAGAGAGCACAAGCAGGGGGCGTGACACAGAGGGAGACCGAGAAGCAGGCTCCCGCTGAGCAAGGAGCCTGAAGTGGGGCTTGATCCCAGGCCCTGGGATAACAACCCTAGACAAAGGTGGATACTTAACTGAGCCACCCAGGGGTCCCAATTACTAAAAATTTGTAATGGAGCATGAAATTAGGGAGCACGATGCCTCCAGTTTTGTTTTCCTTCTTTTCTTTTAATTTTTATTTATTTTTTAAAATTTCTTTTCAGTGTTCCAAAATTCATTGTTTATGCACCACACCCAGTGTTCCATGCAATATGTACCCTCCATAATACCCACCACCAGGCTTACCCAACTTCCCCCCTCCCTCCCCTCCAAAACCTTCAGTTTGTTTCTCAGAGTCCATAGTCTCTCACGGTTTGTCTCCCCTTCCGATTTCCCCCAACTCTCTTCTCCTCTCCATCTCCCAAAGTCCTCTGTGTTATTTCTTATGCTCCACAAATAAGTGAAACCATATGATAATTGACTCTCTCTGCTTGACTTATTTCACTCAGCATAATTTCTTCCAGTCCTGTCCATGTTGATACAAAAGTTGGGTATTCATCCTTTCTAATGGAGGCATAATACTCCATAGTGTATATGGACCACATCTTCCTTATCCATTCGTTCGTTGAAAGGCATCTCGGCTCTTTCCACAGTTTCACAACTGTGGCTATTGGGGCTATGAACATTGGGGTACAGGTGGCCCTTCTTTTCACTACATCTGTATCTTTGGGGTAAATACCCAGGGTCATAGGGTAGCTCTATATTTTGTTTTCCTTTCTTAAGATTGTTTTGGCTATTCAGGATCTTTTTGGTTTTCCATAAAAATTTTAGGATTGTTTATTTCTGTAAAAAAAAAATCTGATGACTTTTAAAAATTTGCTTGTGTATTCTGAAGTTTTTAATTAGAGTCTCTTGTGTTTTTGGGCAACCCTATCTTATTCCAGAAACACTTAGTTTAAATTTTTCTTTCCAATATTTATACCTCTTTTTCTTATTCTTATATTGAATCACCTAAAATGTCAGGAGAGTATTAAATGCTTGTGACAATAATGGGCATCTTTTTCTTGTATCTGGTTATTTATGCAAATCCCTCTGATACTGATAGCAAATGGGCTTATTTTTCCGTGCCAACTTCAATTAAATAATAGTGACTGGTTTTCTGAAGTTCTATAATAAGAAAACTGGGGTTTGATACAAACAGTACTACGTCCAATTAGCATTTGGTGCCAGGGACTTAAATGCAGATGGGCTGTTACTAGTCTCGAATTCAGCAAAATGATAGCTGTTAATTTGAGATGATTTTCATCACAGGGTGTCCATAAATTCTGTCAGATTGTTCCACACCCACACTTTCATTCATGGTCAAGTTCTCCTTTGTTCATTTTTACTAGGAGCTGGTGGGGGAGTATATGACACTAAAGAAATAGACTTCGGTGAGGCTCTTCAATTTAACCAGAGAGAAGTGATCCTTCAAAAAATTAGTAGGCAAAAATATATTGTTTTAAAGTGCTAAAAGGAAAAGAAGACAGTTTTAAACCTTCTCTATATCAAACTCAGCTACTCTGTCTCACAGATTGCAGCACTGCAAGGAAATTACTTCAAATAGAAATTTAGCCATGTGTATTTTGATTGTTACCGCTCACCAGATCTCACATTCAGGCTCTCAAAAACAAGGTGAAGGATTTTAACACATGCACATAACATCACACATTCTTATAGTTAGGGTGTTCGCACGAAGAGGTAGAAAAAATTGGGACACCCATGTCCTAGCACTCTGGGCTCCAAAATACTTGCAGTATCTATTAGACCAGAGAAAGGGTGAACCTCTCCAGTGGTAGCCATTTAGGCAAAATAACATTGTTACCCATCACCCCCTTTATCACAATGCTTTCTCTATATTAACCAGAATGAAGGTAAAGAGATTAATGCATTAACAATGGATTTACCTCTTAGAGAAGATGATACACCTGGGGTCAATAGATGAAGTGAATTAATTTTAGATTTTAAACTCTGTCTTCTACAACCTGTTGAATACATTAAATACATTGTTTCCATGTGAATCAGGGAACATAATAACAGTAATTATGAAGATTCTTAGCACTAGCTGCACATTAAAATGCTTTGAAAATACTGATATCTGGACCCCAGCTCTAGAAAATCTGATTCCATTGATATGGGATGAAGCCTTGGAATTTCTTGAAGAATCTCCTTGAAGAATTCTAGGTGATGCTAATTGAAGCAAAAGTTGAGAACTATGATATCATTGCTGCATCTCAAAGATGCCCTTTCCAATCAATCGGAGTCATTATATATGTCAATATATAATGATCAGCTAGGAATTGATAGATGTGCTAAAATGACCTCCCATGAAATCAATCACCTAAAGAAACATTTCAAAATTTCCTTCCAGTGTAATTAGACTTAACACGGTTAAAACAAAGGATTCTTCAGTAACAACCCAGGACAAATATGTGAGATAATATAAATAGTAAATAAAGATTTTAATTTATCAGACAATTATTCCCTAAATTTTGTACTTTTTAATAAATATCTGTGAGAATATTACACATGAGGATGGATTATTTTTTGAGGATAGATCACTTTTTTTTTTTAAAGATTTTATTTATTTATTTGACAGAGAGAAATCACAAGTAGTCAGAGAGGCAGGCATAGAGAGAGAGGGAAGCAGGCTCCCTGCTGAGCAGAGAGCCCGATGCGGGACTCGATCCCAGGACCCTGAGATCATGACCTGAGCCGAAGGCAGCGGCTTAACCCACTGAGCCACCCAGGCGCCCGAGGATAGATCACTTTTAAGTCAAAATTATAAAATGAAAAATTACATATATTTGTCAGAAAGCACATCACAAATATTTGAATTTCAGGGTGCCTGGGTAGTTCAGTCAGTTAAGTAGCTAACTCTTGATTTCAGCTTGGATCATGATTTCAGGATCGTGGGATCGAGCCCTGGATCGGGTTCATCACTCAGTGGGGAGTCTGCTTCAGGATTCTCCCTCTCCCACCAACCCTCCCCCCCATTCTTGCTCTCTAAAATTGATCAATCAATCATCAATCAATCAATCTTCACAAATATTTCAGTTTCTGCTATGTTACACTCTTAGGCAACAAGGCTATAATAGTAAGAAAAGGCATATCCATAAAAATCTTTGCCCTAACAGTATCTACTTTTAAGTGGAGGAATTGGACTATAAACAAATGAACAAAATGAAGTAACCTCGTTTTAAAATCAAAACCTCTGTCCTAAGGCTCGTCATGTGGAGCCACAGTCATACTTCATTTGCCTTTTCCATTTTCTGAAACTATGATTTCATTCGTTTTCCTCTCTTCAACCTTCAACAGCCTTACCCTTTGAGTCTCCTCAGATGTCTTGCTTTCCATGTCATTGGGAATATAAAAGCCACCAGAAGGGAGTTTCCACATTTGCACCAGGATGTCTGCATCTATAGCCATGATTATATCACCTATCTTTGTTTTAACTCTCCCTGATGGTCATTGTGTGCCAAATTTTATCTCCTTCCATCTTCTCAAGGTTTATCACTCCAGCAACATCTCCATCTCTACTGCCTCTTTCCCATCAAAGTGCAAACAATCTGTTATATATTCAATCTTATAATGAAAAATAGGAAACAGTACTTCTTTTATCTATCAATGGTCAACTGCATTGAAAGTCTTGTGTTCCACAAACTCTTCTGTCCTGGGCAAACAGGGACTGTTGCTCACCCTATTGGAGGCCACATTTCTCTTCAGGCCCCATTCCAGTTACCTGCTCCTTGTTACAACATTTATTGAGTTTTTAATACTAACACACTCTAATTCTCTTCCTTTCATTCTCTGCTGCACACAGGCTTTCATCCTAACTACTTTACTGGAAAAGCTCTTATTAAGGTCATCAACAATGTGTAGGATGCTGAATTCAACGATCAATTTTCAGGTATCATTTTTAGTTCATCTGTCAGTCGCATTTCATGTAGTTTGATCAGTCTTCCTTTTGAAACACGTTATTTAATTTATTTATTTATTTGGTTTTGGGCGAAATTTCATGTATTTATCTATTTATTTATTTGTTTATTTATTTATTTATTTATTTGGTTGTGTTATATTAGTCACCATAAAATACATCATTAGTTTTTGATGCAGTGTTCCAAGATTCAAACGTTGAAACATGTTCTTTTCTTGGCTCCAGACACTTAATTTCTGTGATCTTCTTCTGGTCATTTCTTCCCATTCTGTTTCTATGTTTCTTTATTTTCTAGACCAAATTTAGAGTACCCCAAAACTCAGTGTTCAGGCCTCTTTTGCCCATGAACTATAATCCAAACAAGTGTGAATATTTGAGGGGAATAAGGAGGTAAAGAAGGCTTCATGGAGGATGTAGCAAGCTGTAATTTAATGGTAAAGTTACACAATGAATTCTGTTACACTGAAAAGAAATTTTAAAAAAATAGTAAAGTTATGTTTATAACTCACTATATTCTAGTTACTGTGCAAGGTTTCAGTAACATATTCTATACAGGATAAACATGGACAGTAGAATTTTAGTTTTGTTAAAAATATCACACAGGAAGTTACACTTTAAATGTTTCATTTAAAATATTTAAAAATTTCCCTTAGAAAATACATGCAGCCTAGAGGTATCTTTGAAAGAAATAAGTGATGTTAAACTTTCAGGTGAATAAAGTAAGTAGGATTTTAGTAAATTCAATAGAAACATAAATTCAATAGAAACATCTGTAAGAAGAAATCAGAGAGCGGATAGTGAATAATGCATAAGTAATAAGATATAGAACACCAACGTTCTTATAATACTCATAATGCCATTTTTATAAATTGTTATATAACGAATTACTGTGAATTCTTATTAATTATTAGTCTAAATATTAGTTATTCATTGGTGGAGAACATTTTATTTTTTTCATACTTTCTTTTATTTATTTATTTTTTTTTTACGGAGATCATTTTAATTGTAATCTTTCATCACCTCTTGGCACACCAATTTGTTTTTGTATTTGCAGCTATACTTTTAATGATTAATGGACTTGGATTAAGTGTCTTCTTATAAAAGCAAAACAGTCTAGTGGTTAAGAGTCATGTTTTTGGAGCCAGGTGGGCTGGATTTGTATCCACCACTTATTTGCTGCATAACCATGGACAAGTAGCTTAACCTCACTAAACCTCAGATTTCTTAGAAGCACAAAGAGAATAGTAACATCATCAGTGGGTTACAGTCTGAGGATTAGGTAAAATATTACATGCAGGTGTTTATCCCAGTACCTAAAATATAGTACTTAGTAAACATGCACTGTTATTATATTTGTGGTCCAAAGAGAAACTTGGGAATTCACTTAATTTTTTGCATAATTCCTTAGATTCCACGTATAAACTTTCCATTTAATTTATTTAAAATTTCAACATGATAGAGGAATACATTTTAAAAAGTCACAAAATTAAGTTTGACATTTATTAAGAACAGAAAATATGTTTATTATCAGATTTTTAAAATCCTATAATGCCAAAATATAAATGAACAAGGATATTGAAACTTACGTGCATTTGCCACTACCTGGAAACAGAGATCCTTTATGGGGTGTCAAAGGGTGAGGCAATTTGGTCCAGAAAAGCCAAGGAGGGTACCTTTCTGAAATCACAGGGAGTGGCTAGTGGCTGAATTAGTCTTGTCTAATGTTGGAGCCCTTGCAGGACTGGATCCATGAGAAAGTGTTAGCTGATACACAGCGTTCTGGTTCACTGTGTTTAGATGTTTATCAGTGGCTAGGATTACAGAAAAGTCAGTGAGTCAAGAGAACTATATATTTTCCTCTCAGCAACTCTACATCACAATTCATTGCTGTTATTTAAAAAAAAAAAAAGGAAGAAAATTAGCCTGATTGTGTGTTAGTTGACAATACTATCTCAATGAATCTGAGGAAAATGGGAAAGAAGAAGAACAAAACTGTATAGTTGCCTTCTTTTACTTCCTCACAGATATAATACCCATGGAATTTTTGGCCATCTATTTTCTTTTCCTCCCAAATTTTCCTTTCTGGCGCGAGGTTGACACTGAATTACAAGACCAGATTTATGCTGTGGCTGCTTGATATAATAACTTTGTATACTTGAGAAGAATACATGGTCTGTTCCAACAACTTAAATGTAGCCAGTTTATGTCAACCCTCCTCCCTTACACACACAAATTCAGAAGATTTTTGATATAGTTAAATATATCTGTTTTCCTAATTGAATAGTGGGAAAAAAAGAACAATAGTTCATAAATCAAGATCTTAAGAATACACAAAAAACATGAACTATTCTGACAGAAAAATTTCTCAGCAAGCAATTGAGAGAATATTATGTTCCCTGTCTCCAACCCTCAAGGTCAGTTTTGCAGTCTAAGAGACTGTGGACCTGGAAACTCATGATGCAATGTCCTTTTTATAATCTGTTGAATTCAACTGGCTAAAATTCCGTTAATTCATGTGTGTTCATGAATTATTGGGTTCTATAGTTTACTTTTTTGGTAATGTCTTCGTTTGAATTTGTCATCAGAATAATACTTGCCTTCAGAATGAATTGGAAAGATTTAATTCCTCTTCTTTTTAAAAGCATTTGTATTAAACTGTTATTTCTTCAAACATTTGGTAGATCTCACCAATGAAGGCATTTGCTCCTGGCATTTACTTCCTGGGAAGACTTTCAGCAACAATCAATTTCTTCAAAAGAAATATAGCCATTCAGGTTATTTATTTCTTTTTGAGTGAACTTCAAGGGATTTGTAAATTTCACCTACTATCTTTTAATATCTGTAGAATCTGTAGTAATAACCCCTCTCTCACTTCTGATATTGGTAATTTGTGTTTTGTCTCCTTTTTTTCTGATTAGCCTGGCCAGTGGTTCATCAATATTTTTGATTTTCTCAAAACACCAATTTTAGTTTCATTGATTTTCCCAATTGGTTTTATTTCTTTGATTGGATCCAGATTTTCCCTTCATATCATTTTCCTTCTGCTTGAAGAATTTCCTTTAACAATTCATGTAGTTCTGGTTTGTTGGTTCTGAAAATTTCTGGTACTTATAAATGTCTGGGAAAATCTTTATTTCACCTTTATTTTTGAAAGATACTGTCAATTGGCATAAAATTCTGTGTTGATTGTTTTTCTTTTTCAGAATTATAAGGAGTTACACTGTTTTCTAGTTTACATTGTTTCTTATGAGAAGTCTTGTTATAGTTTGTATTATAATGCTTCTATGCAATATATCTTTTCTTTCTGGCTTCTTGTAGTATTTTCTCTTTATCACTGGTTTTGCCATGTAATTTTGATGCACATTTTTTTACTCTATTTGAAGTTCATTGTACTTATTGTTTCTGTGACCGTAGTGTTCATCAAATTTGAAAAGTTTTTATTATTATTTCTTCTTATCCTTTTTGTTTTCCCATGCTCCACTCTTTCTATAATTCTAAATGTATTTATATTGTCAAATATTACGTATATGAAATTTTCTTACAACTCAGTTTATATATTTCAGTTATTTTTGTGTGTGTGTGTGTGTTTCATTTCAGAGCTTCCTATTGCTAAGACTTTAGGTTCAATAATCTTTCCTTCTAAAGGATCTACTGTGCTGATAATCATATCCCATATGATTCACTTAGGCATTTTGTGGCTTGCCATGCCCATCACTTAGGCATTTTATGTTTTCATTGTTTTTGTTTTTTTTATACACTCTATGTTCCTTTAATGAAGCCACAATTTTCTTTAAAATTTTAAACTATATTTTTATAATACCTTTACACAAGTCTTTTTCTAATAGTTTTATCATCTCTTCCATCTTGGGATCTTTTTCCATTGATAGCTTTTCTTAATCATGATCCTCTTTTCTGACTTAATATATACTTGTTAGTTTTTGAATGGATCCCAGACACAAATTTTATGTCACCAGGCACTGTATTTTTTTGGTCTCTCTTTAAATGTATTTTAGCTTTGTTGTCAGACCTTGTGAAGTTACCTGAAAATTGCTTATATACTGTTTACCCCTTACTATAGAGAGAATATATTTGCATATATCCTATATAGATATAAATATAGATAAAACATATGCACACATATTATATATTGTTTACCCAGTACCCTTCTGAACAGTTTACTGAAATCTCTATTATGAGACTTCTTCTCGCTGACCATTGAGAGCATAAGCTATTCCTAGTCAAGTGGGACATTGTGAGGATTGTTCGGTGTCTTCCTTTCTTTTTTTTTTTTTTTTTTTCATCTTGGTTATTGTTGTGCATACCTTGATGGGTATTCAACTTAAACTTTTAGGGGAACTCTGAACATTTATGAAACTCTTTACTTATAAAACTCTCCACTCCAGTGCTCTGTCTTCTGAATTATAAGCCATCTTTACTCTCCACATTCTGCACAATAACTGCTGGGATCTGTTTTGGTTCCCCCTCATGCTCTGTGTTCTGGAAATTCTCTGCACGCAGTAAATTAGTTCAGTTATATGACTCTTCATTTTTCTCTGGTGTCATTGCCCTTTGCTGTCTGTTGTCCAATGTCTGAAAGCCTTTGTTTCATACATTTGATTCAGCTTCTAATTTTTTAGTCATTTCAGACTGAGGATAGATAGATTCCCTGTCATTTCATCATGGCCTCAAGCTGAAATCATGTAACATAAATTTAAGTCAAGAACCGACTAATGCAGTAAACCTATCCAATATGTATTTAAGTTTTGAAACATTTCCTTTTGTGTTTTATAATTTTTTCTCTTGAAACCACTTACATATTACCATTATCCATTTATCTATCTACATACCTATCAGTCATCTGTTTAGTTTGTCATCTATCAATCATATTTCTAATTATCTTTCTTAGCAGCCCCATTGTTCACATGTAGTATGATTTCCTAATAAATCACAACAAAAGAAAACAAAATAAATAAAGCTAAGTCAATGTATTGCCTTTTTTCTAATTATATAATACATGCATTGTGCTTATATAGGGCCTAATGAATTCCATTAATTATTTTTATTTTTTTTGCTTCTGCTACTGCTGTTTACATTTTTGCTTTGATACCCATTTCATATCCATTAACCACATTCTTTAGTAACCAATAAGTTCTATTCATTTCTTAAAAAAACTCAATTTTATGAACTTCCCATGGAATCACTATTATGACTAGTGTTTTATCTTAATTTAAAGAGAGTTATATTTTAAAATGTTTATGCATGTAGTTAGTGTTCTGTAGCTTTATAAAACATTTCATATACAAACACACACACATATACATATATGTGTGTGTGTGTGTGTGTGTGTGTGTGTGTGTGTGTGTATGGAAGATATATATATCTTTAGTTTCCACTTACCAAGTAGTTGGTGACCCGACAGAAGCACAATATCATTGAGAAAAGGGATGTTTAAGTTTGGTATAGCAATATTTATGATTTTATAGGCCTAGATTATGAAATTTAGGGTGTCAAAATCCACAACTTTCTTCTCTTTGCTCAAAAAGGATAATGCTAGGGTCACTAGATGCACCTAAGAAGGTCTACTTGATTTATTCATAGAGAAATGAGTAAACACACACTAAAAACATATTCTCTTTCTATTTTTTAAACCAAAGTCCTCCAAAAAGCAGACTAGGGTCTCCTGTTTGCCCTAGCTAAACAAATATGTTGTAATTATAAATAATGCAATTGTTACCAGAACAACCAAAGAGAAAATCCATGTAAGGCAGTTAATTTAGAATAGTAGCTATGAAAATAATTGTTCCTGAGTGTGTGTAATATATCTGCCTGTATAAGTGTTGTGTATGCGTGTGTGTGTGTGTGTGTGTGTGTGTGTGTGTGTGTGAAGTGGGGACAGAGAGAGAGATCAGAGAGAGAAATAGAGAATAGGTATTAAAGTTAGAGAGAACAGAAGACAGGACATGATAGTAAAATGGACTCGACAAAAGGCAATTATCTTTTTTTAAGAATATAAAAAAGCATATGTGAAAGCATTTTCATATTCCACATTTTGTGCAAATCTAAGCTGCTGTGATTTTAGCCATTGTTACCCATATTTTGAACGTGGTTGAAATTACAGGGCAGTGACTATTAAATCCCAGTTGAATGGTTTCTAAGTAACTAGGGGATGATCCTGGGAAGATTTGATTAACTCATTGATTTCAAACTTGATACTTTTGATCCCAGTGCATATTATATACCCACTATAACAATTCTGATTTTTAATTCTAAATGGCTAAATCCTATGATAAGGATCTCTATGACTGTGCAACAAAGGATTATTTCAGTACTTTTTCTATCTTTTATGACAGTGATCTGCTTCCCATGCTTTTTCCTCTATACATTAGTTTTTGAAATATATATCTGAATATACTATATAATATCCATATATATTAGAATATACATATATATTAGAAATACAGATTATATATATATATATATATATTTTTTTTTAAGATTTATTTATTTATTTTAGAGAGCTAGCATGCGCAAGCAGGGGAAGGAGCAGAAAGAGAGGGGATGGGAGAGAGTATCTCCAGCAGACTCCCTGCTGAACAAGGAGTTTGACTTGGGGCTCGGCCTCAAGACAATGAGATCATGACCTGAGCCAAAATCAAAAGTCAGATGCTTAACCAACTGTACCACCAGGTGCATATATATATATATATAATAATTTTTCAGTCTACTTGGTACACCTTGAAAGTCAGGTGACTTTAATTTTTTTTTTTATTCTAAAAAAGATTTTGCGATGGTGCCCCAAGGACATAGTCTTGAGTTAGTAATGTGGAGTTGGAAGTATCTGGACAATATAAATGACTGAACTCAGTTAAATCCTTTGTATAAGCTGTTAAGATTTGGCAGGCAGGTGCAGAGATTTACTTTTTGTGGTGGCCCAAGGCAAACCTCATACTTTGTAAATTCCCTTGTTTATTAATCCTGCCACCTACCAATATGGAGTCTGCCTCTTTCTTCAGTCTCTCCCCTCCCTTCATGTATGGGGCCAAGTTTCAGATTATACTCAGGAAGCTCCTGAGGTTGTGAATTTACACCATCTCCAATTTACACTATCTTTTATTTTTTTCCAAAAATAGTTTGAATCATGTGGATTATAGTCTTTTAGACTGACTTTTTTTTTCATTTAGTAATATGTCTTTTCATAACTTGATACTTATTTTTAGTGCTGAATAATATGCCATTGTCTGGATGTACCACAGTTAATCCATTCACCTATTGAAAAATATCTTGGTTGCTTTCAGGTTTTGGCAGTTGTGAATAAATCTGCTATAAATACTGCACGTGAAATTTTTTGTGTGTACACAAGTTTTCAGCATCTTTTGGTAAACATCAAGAAGCACAATTGCTAGGTTTTATAGTGAGACTATGTTTAGTCCTGTAGGGAATTTCCAAACTTCCAAAGTGGCCATTTTGCATTCCCAACAGTGATGAATGAGTATCTGTTGCTTGAACATATTTGCCATAATTTGGTGTTGTTAGTGTTCTGGATTTTACCATTTTAATAAGTATGTAGTGATTTCTCATTGTTTTAATTTGCAATTCCCTAATAATTTATGAGGTTGAATACCTTTCTATATTTTTATTTGCCATCTATAGATCTTCATTGGTGAGTTGTGTGTTCAGGTCTTTTGTCCATTTTTTATTCAGGTTTTTTTTTTTTTTTTTTTTTAATTCCTGACTTTTAAATGTTCTTTGTGTATTTTAAATAATAATCCTTTATTAAGTAAGTCTGCTGCTGATATTTTCTTCTAGTTAATGACTTCTCATTCACTTGACAGTATTTTTTGCACAGCAGAAGTTTTTAATTTTAACGCAGTCCTATTTATTTATTATTTATTTTATAAATTCTGCCTTTAGGGTTGTATCTAAAAAGTTATCACCAAATTCAAGGTTGTTTACATTTTGGGAGACAAACCATAAGTGACTCTTAATCTCACAAAACAAACTGAGGGTTGCTGGGGGGAGGGGGTTTGGGAGAAGGGGGTGGGATTATGGACATTGGGGAGGGTATGTGCTTTGGTGAGTACATTTTCTCTTATATTATTTTCTAAGACTTTTATAATTCTGCCTTGTGGAGAGCCATCTAGTAGATGTAAGGAGTCACGTAGACGTAAATGCCTGAAGATTAAGGAAGTTTGAATGATTGGCTAGGTAGGGTATGGGTGCGCTCGTGGCTGATGCATGAACAGCACCAGGAGCCAAGAGAGAAATGCATGATTACTGCTTGAGAACAATAGAGCCCTCTGTGGTTACATAAGGGTTCACGAGGAGACTGAGTGCACAGGGCAGTGACTAGATAACTGGGCTGGACCGCCTACATGTATATATTGCCAGAACTTGCTTGAGAGAGGAGTAGAAGTAAAAGTAATAGTAGTAGTAGAAGTAGAAGTAATAATAGTAGTAGAAATAGAAGTAGTAGTAGTAGTAGTAGAGACGCTAATAGAAACCCTAATAAAGAAGTTTGCTCCTCATCACGTTTGCGGGTCGTTCTTGTAAACAAATAAAAAAGGGGGAGCTGTGGAGAGCCATCCAGCAGATGCAAGGAGTCACGTAGACGTAAATGCCTGAAGATTAAGGAAGTTTGAATGATTGGCTAGGTAGGGTATGGGTGCGCTCGTGGCTGATGCATGAACAGCACCAGGAGCCAAGAGAGAAATGCATGATTACTGCTTGAGAACAATAGAGCCCTCTGTGGTTACATAAGGGTTCACGAGGAGACTGAGTGCACAGGGCAGTGACTAGATAACTGGGCTGGACCGCCTACATGTATATATTGCCAGAACTTGCTTGAGAGAGGAGTAGAAGTAAAAGTAATAGTAGTAGTAGAAGTAGAAGTAATAATAGAAGTAGAAATAGAAGTAGTAGTAGTAGTAGTAGAGACGCTAATAGAAACCCTAATAAAGAAGTTTGCTCCTCATCACGTTTGCGGGTCGTTCTTGCTGGCGAGAGCGACACTGCCTGTGACATTTTGAGTTAAATTTGTGAAGAGTGTACTGGGGTGTTTTGTGTGTGTGTGTTTTGTTTGTTTGTTTGCATGTGGATGTCCAATTGTTCCAGCACAATTTGTTGAAAGAATCAATTTCTTTTGTGTTTGTAAATATACTCAGTTCCATCTTAGCTAAACAAAACATTTTGATTTGACCTGAAAACTTTCTAAGATTCCAGTCAAAATTATTTGAAAAAAAAAAAAAAAAAGGAGAGAGCTATGTTATTAACCCCCCTTCTACACATATTTTTTCAGTGATCTTTGAAACCTGTTTTGCAAGCTCTTCGCCCTGCTATAATCATCACTGGAGAATAAGGACTGTCTCACTCCTTCTTAAAATTACTTCAGGAATTCTAAGACACAAGATTTTTTTGCTTTTTTCATGTGAGCTTCTGTTAGTTGCCTCCTTTGCAGGTTCTTCATCTCTACCACTCACTATGATGGAAGTTCCAAACATTTCTATTTGTTTCCATTCTCTTTCTCCTCTATATTACATCTGTACAATAGGCTTTCATGACTTCAAAACTAATCCCAATAACCATGGCCCTGTCTCTTTTCTTGTTCTAAAATTCCAGCGGCTGTTGAACCGTGGATGACATATTAAAAGGCTGCACTTAATATATGTGGATAAATGTAATTATTTTCTTCCCCAGATAGTAAGTTCCTTCTGATTTCCCAATTATCATTAATTATACAATCATATTCCCAAACTTCCAGGATTTTACCTCAATTTGTTGTCAAATCTTGTAAATCACACAGGTTTATTTCCAGAATCTGCCCCCACTGACCTCTCTCTCTCTCTCTCTCTCTTTTGTCTCATTTACATACCTATTATTATAGTTCATATGTCATTACAGCTTACCTGGATGTATCTCAATATTTGTAATAACTTCTCAGCTGCTTTCCCATCATTGGTCTCAACTCATTTTTATTCATTCTACACTATTGCCAGACTAATTTCCCATAAAGTAGAGTTCCAATGACATCAATTCTCTGCTATTTGAGCTTTCAACATTGTCCTAACCTACCTCTTGAGCTCTTTTATTTTAGATTGCTGGCAATTTCAATATAGAGTTTATTAAAAATTTTAAATGTGAGAGTTTCTTTTAAGATAAATATATATCAAATCAAGTCCCATCCTTTTAAAAAAGCCATCATGTTCTTCTCTTCATTCCCAATTAGCTCAAAAGTAGGAACACGTAAGCTGTCTGGACCATTGTGGTACATTTGTTTTCATTTACACTGTACTTCCCTAGTGATTTCTCTTTCAGGAAGTATTTGACCTTTGAATTGTAAATATGATTATAGACATTAATCTGAAATATATCTGAAGCAGAATCCCTGTGTTGACATGGAAATCTGACTTCATAACATGGTCACATGTGTAAGTAAGTTTTTTTTTTTTCTTTTTCTTCCTGAGGTATAATTGGCATACAACATTATATTTGTTTCATGTGTATGACATAATGATTTGTTATCATTGCAAAATGATTACCACAATAAGTCTAGTTAATATCTGTCACCACACATAGCTAAAGATTTTTTTTCTTATGATAACTTAAAATGTGAATATGATTTTAGGAACAATCGCAACAAACCCAAAACTAGTGTACCATCACTCATCAAAAGTTTTAACACTAGAGAAACTCTTCTTATTTGGTACGAGTGTGGTTTTTTTTTAAAATGTTTTTAATATTTTGTAATAAAATACGAATGTATATTTTACCAGTAGTCATGGATTGTTGGGGAATAACATGAAAAACCTGGGTCAAGGTAATAGGTTCTGTAAAATAGACATGAGGTGGGAAAAGGGGCTTATCACCTGATACTGGGAATCAAAGACGCACTCCTCACCTAAGCCTGGCTCTGACCGTAGCACTCTTTGCGTTGTTGTGGTAAAAATTAGATGTATGTTTTTAGTTTGTTATATGTGACAGTTTTTTTTTTTAAGATTTTATTTATTTGACACAGAGAGAGAGAGAGATCACAGGTAGGCAGAGAGGCAAGCAGAGAGAGTGGGGGAAGTAGGCTCCCTGCTAAGCAGAGATCCCGATGCAGGGCTCGATCCCAGGACCTTGAGATCATGACCTGAGCTGAGGCTAAGCCCAGCTAAGCTAAGCTAAGGCAGAGGTTTAACCCACTGAGCCACCCAGGAGCCCCAAATTTGACAGTTATTACCATTGAAAAACATCTGTCATTGTTTATTTCCCATGTGATTCACTTGCTGTGTTGTAAAGCTACTAATGAAGTTTAAAACAGTCAATTCATGGACAAGTTCTTCTGCCTTCTAAACTTTTTGTACTCTTCTTGAATCAAGCACAACATAGTTAATTCTCATTAGAGATTCCATGTCTATTAATAATGCAAGACCTATGCACATGTCAGGCAAAGCTTGAAGAGTATTTCATATTGAAGGTCATTGTGATAGCCATTCCCATACTAAGCACTGAAATGGGAGACAAACTTTCACTTAACCTTTCATTATCTCAAGGAAAAGACAATCTTTTTGGGCTGAGTTGGTTGTGAAATCCTTTTGAATACTTTGAAGCAGTAGTAACTTGTTAAAAGGAAACAATAACTTGTTATTTTCAAGAATGTTGTATCTCAGTGTGAATAGGTGACATGGGGTTTGTTGTTTTCAGTGTCCTCAAGCAGTCACATTGTTAGACCTTAATCATTTCTGTTTATTGTGCCTGGTCATATTGTTAGGATATTTTTCTACCTGTGCCCCTAGGAATGTAATTAAAAGTGTTATTGCAACATTAGAAAGGAAATAAAAATCGTAAAGCCCCTCACTTCAATTTTCAGACCCGAATTTTCATATATTGGTGAATATTAAATTTTACTCTTTGATCTTTCTATTGTAATGTTATAGAGAAAAAGAAGAACTTAATGTAGATAGGTTTGCCTTGATAGTTTCATTAATGGTGAGCTTTATCTACTTGAAATGTATTTTTATAAGTGTATTACCCAAAAATATCTGCAGTGGGTTGAAAGGTCTCCCCCTAAAGACATGTCTACCTGGAGCTTCACAATGTGACCATATTTAGAATAAGGGCTTTACAGATATAATTAAGGTAAGGATTTCAAGATGAGATCATCCTGAATTAGGGATGGCCCTAAATTCAATGACAAGTGTCTTTTTTTTAAAAATGATTTTATTTATTTATTTGACAGATTGAAATCACAAGTAGGCAGAAAGGTAGGCAGAGAGAGGAAAAAACAGGCTCCCTGCTGAGCAGAGAGCCCGATGTGGGGCTCCATCCCAGGACCCATGGATCATGGCCTGAACCGAAGGCAAGGCTTTAACCCACTGAGCCACCCAGGTGCTCCAAAGACAAGTGTCTTATAAGATACTAAAAAGGAGATTATGGAGAGACTGAGAGAGAGTCACTGAAGACAGAGACAGTGATTGGACCTATACTGGCATGAGACGAACAACATCTGGAGCCACCAGAAGTTGGAAGAAGCAAAGACAATTTCCCCTCTAGAGCTTTCCCATCAAAACACTGATTTCAGTCTTCTGGCTCCAGAACTAGGAGAGAATAAATTTCTGTAGTTTTTTAACATCACCTTGTGGATATTTGTCATATATCCATATGAAACTAATACAGGTTTTATTAATGAAAGTAGAATGATGCTATAACAGTATCTAAAAATGTGAAAATGGCCTGGAATTTGTTAATAAGTAGATACTTGAAGAATTTGCAATGTGCAATTGAAAAAGTCTAGACTGGGGCGCCTGGGTGGCTCAGTGGGTTAAGCCGCTGCCTTCGGCTCAGGTCATGATCTCAGGGTCCTGGGATCGAGTCCCGCATCAGGCTCTCTGCTCAGCAGGGAGCCTGCTTCCTCCTCTCTCTCTCTGCCTGCCTCTCTGCCTACTGTGATCTCTCTCTGTCAAATAAATAAATAAAATCTTTAAAAAAAAAAAAAAGTCTAGACTATCTTGAAATGAGTGTTGGCAGAAATATGAACATTAAAGGTGCTTCTGGTGAGGTCTCAGAAAGGAATGAGAAACACGTTATCAGAAACTGGAGGAAAGGAAAACGTTGTTGTATATCGGCAGACAACTTGTCTGAATTGTATTCTGCTGGGTAGGAAGCGGAGCTTGTAAATAATAAGGTTGGATATTTAGCTGAGGACCTTCTCAAGCGAAGTGTTGAAGGTAAAGTCTGGTTTCTCCTTGTGCTTAGTGTAAAATGAGAGAGGAAAGAGATGAATTGAAGGAGGAATTGTTAACCAAAAAAGAATGAGCATTTGATGACTTAGATTCTCTGCCTATTCAAATTGCTAAGGATGCTAAAATTAGAAAATGTACTATTGGGAAAGTTTTCACTAGAGAGAGAACCAAGTTTGTAGCTGAACAAGCTTTTGCTGAAAAGATGAAGTATGTGACTATTGGACCCCATTTTCCATCTCAGCAGAAGCCAGGAATAGAGATGGGGTTAGCCAGGAATAGAGATGGGGTTATCCAGGAAAGATCCATGGAACCTTTGTCTAACAGTGTGGATTTTTATGACATACATGGGAGAATCACAGAGCCTTGAGAATGTTACACCAGCAGAGACACTGCCAGCTTGGACTGAAAAGGACAGAGTCTGGATGAAATGAAAGAAGATTGTCAGACTCCCAGAATTCCACAGGCAGGAACAAGCTGATGGAGCTACTCAGCTGTTATCTTTCAAGATAAAATAGAAAATGACTCTGAAGCAGAGCCTGAATGCGAAGGCCAAAGTCATGGACCTAGAGAGAGGCAGAGACTGGCAGATCTGTAGGCCAGAGGGTGATGAGGCTGTTACTGTTGCAAGCACTGTGAAGGGCAGCAGAGAGAAGGGCAGAAGCCATAAAGGAGACACTGAATACAAAGTCTATTTCTGGAAATAAGTTAATGGAATATCTAGGGAGACTATTTCTAGTATAAAGCACTTGCCTGTTTTATTGCATAAGTAAAAGAGAATATAAAAAGCCCAAGAAAGGACCATAAAGTTATAAAACAAAACAATTAACAGACTTAAAAATAAAATAGAATTCCTAGAAATAAAAAACCAAGAAATTAAATTAATGAACATGTCGAATATAGCTAGATAGAGCATTTATGGTATTAGTAAACATGAAGAAAGATCCAGGAAAGTTGCACAGACAGACAAAAAGAAGGTACATATTGAAAATGACTAAAGAAAGTTGGAAGATTGAGGGGAAGTAAAACATACATTTAATTAGAGTCCTAGAGGAAGAGGATAAAGGGGAGGTGGGACAATATTTAAATGACTTAGAATTTTCCAGAGCAGATGAAATACACGGATCTTCACTTTCAAGAAGTGCAATGAAAGCTAGACATACAAAATTAAAAAGAAATTTATAATTAGGCACATCAAATAAAAGTAAAAATTCAAAACACCAAAAAAAATTGAGATTTTTTTTCAAAGAAGTTGGGGGACAAAGAGAGAGAAGAAAGAGAACGGTTGTCTTAAAAATTAATAAAGATACATACATATAAAAACACCTAGTGACTGTATAAATGAATAGAAATTATGTCTAGTGTAAGACTCACCAAAGTAAGCTAGAATTATACTCTTGAGTTAAAACTGCAGATATACTGGGGGGGTGGTAATCACAATTCATTGGTATTAATTAACATTAGACTTTGTATGTTTACGTAGGAAAGTTAAAATTGTAAAATGTAAAAATGATATAACTTTCAATTCAATGGTTGGAGGGGGATAATAGCTAGCACTTATATGATGTGCAAGATACTCTTTTAAAGGATTTACATGGTTTAAATGATTTAATCCTAACAACAATCTCAGGATAAGAGTGAGGTTCCATCCCCATTATCACATGAAGTAACTGAAGCACAAAGAGACAAAATCACTCCTTCAGTGCCATAGAACCGCTCTGCACCAAAGCTAGAATTTGAAACCTTGTAGTCTGACTCCCGGGCACACTTGTAACCACCAAAACATCGCTTTTATATAAAAATGAGGCTGGGCAGAAATAAATCCAAATGGATCATAACCATTCATTCACTCATTCATTCAACAAATATAGTATTAAATCATTACTCTGTGCAAAGTACTATTCTAGACACTGCAGAGACTCCAGTGAAGAAAACAACAAAAAATGATTCCATGGAGCTTATGCTCTAATGGAATAAAGTAAATAAAATAAACACTACATTTAAAAGATAAGAAGTGGGGGCACCAGGGTGGCTCAGTGGGTTAAAGTCTCTGCCTTTGGCTCAAGTCATGATCCCAGGGTCCTGGGATCGAGCCCCACATAGGGCTCTCTGCTCAGCAGGGAGCCTGCTTCCCTCTTCATCTCTGCCTGCCTCTCTGCCTACTTGTGATCTCTGTCTGTCAAAAAAACAAATAAAATCTTAAAAGAAAAAAAAGATAAGTGTCCAACTAAAAGAAAAGGATAGTTTTTTTTTTCCAGAATTAGCTATATGTTCCTTAAAGAAGGCATAAATAATTTTAAAACCATAGGAATTTTTAAGCAAACCAACAAATATTTATAATAGGCAGATATATATGAGCAAATATATATGGTAAGTAAATAAGAACTAAAAGAAATCCAGAGTTTCTGTGTTAATATCATACCAAATACACTTTGGGTGCAGAATAACATTAATTGAGATAAAGAGGTCCTCTCTGTTTTGATAAAGATTCAGTTTATCAGGACGATATTCCAATCCTAATGTTCTATGCACCTAATAATATAGCTTTAAAACCTATCAAGTAAAATTGAAGGAATTAAAAGGAGAACTGAAAAAAATTGATTTTAACACACCTCTCTTACTTATTGATAGATCAAGCAGACAAAAAAAGTCGATGGGAATATGGATTTGAACAATGCAATTAACAAGCTTAGTCAAATAGGACATCTAAAGAACATTGCAACCCAAAAACTTTTCAAGCACTTGTGTAATATTTATAAAATTTGATCACATTCTAAGCATAAAGCAAATTAAAAAAAAAAGAATTTCCAGGACTCAGTGTAATGTAAGCCACATTTTCTAAGCACAATGACATTGTTAGAAATGAACACCAAAAGAATATTTTTCAAGATTATATATTTAAAAAGTGCTTCTAAATATATGATGGGCTGAAGGAAAAAAGCTCAATGGAAATTATACTTAGATTTGGATGATAATGAAAATACTTCCTAGGAAAATTATGGAATGAAAAAAATAGTTCTTGAAGAACTTATTATAAAATAAAAATTTAAAATAAAGTAAACATCCAACATAAGAAGTTAGAAAAGTAACAATTGTATAGGATCAACTAAAATAAGATAGAGAAAAGTGAATAAATTAATATAGAAAAATAGAATTATTTTAAGTAAATATTTATTTTTTGAAACGACTAACAATGTTGACACACCTCCAGAAAGAACGTCAAAAATCCTAAGGCAGGAGCATTTCTGGTGTTTGCAAAGAACAACTGAAGACTAGCGTATTTGGAGCAAAGAGAGTGAGGGTCGGGGAGCGGGGGTGTGGGGGATGGGACCAAGAGCCGGCGGAAGGGCTTGATCACATGAGGCTTGAGAAGCCACTGCAAGAAGTTTAAAACTTTGATTAATGTGTGAAGAAGGTTCTGGGGAGACTAGTTAAGAGTTCACTGCAGTAGTCTAAGCAAGAGAAGGGGAGCTTAGACATCCTGAGCTGGATATGAGCTTGATTGATTTAAAGGTAGAGCCAACAGGGTTTCTGTTTTGTTTGGATGTGGAGAAGTAGATGATGGTGAACTGAGCTATGGTGGCAGTCATAAAGGTGCAGAGTAACTCAAGATAACTGGTTTCTTGACGGGCAGAGGAGCTGTATAACTAGACTTGATTTTATATGAAGTTCAGTTTCTAAGGTCACCCTGTGATTATCCTTGAAATCCCTTGGAAAGGTACTATAGGGTACAAATTCTCAGTCTATTCTACAAAAGGAATTCTTCCCCACTGTTAGAAAAGGTTACTGCTTCTTGATTTGAGTACTAGCTTACATTTAAGAGTCCTATTGTATGAAACATATGTATTTTACAACACTAGAATCCCTGTTAGTATGGTAAATAGTCTATGAGAACCACTTGGTCTCTGAGAGAGTCCAAGGAAACAGCAAATTCATGACCTGCACGTTCCACTCAGAATCTTACACCCATGAGGGAAAGAGCTAGAAGCAACTGCTCATCCTGTACCCTCTTCCTTTCTCTTCCTTTCCACTTTCCTTAGCAATCATGCATACCTTAATTTACCTTAATAAGCACAGCCCCTTTGCTCTCTAATGGACAAATTTAATTAAGCTAGTTCCTTAGAACTTGTTTCCCAAATTTTCATCATTGAGAATCAGACCCATATCCAAGGTACTGTGGGAGCATATACGTCAGCCTTGCTTTTGATTCTAAACTCTGGCACATGTCTCCAACCCTCAGTCTGTCTCAGAGGAGAAGGTTCCAACCAACTCCCTTGGTTCTTTTCCCTTTTCCTTTACTTGTGGGTGACTTGCCCTGACTTAACCCAGTTGCAAGGGCCATGCTGCCCTATCCTGATTTCCTATCCTCTTCTTAGGCCGGGAGATCATGTTCAGACCCCCAACAGTCCTGTCGTTGTATCCAAGGATAAATCTGTCAGAGGACAAATACCTCCACCTGCTTCTCACTCACATTCTCCACTATGTTCCACCTACTTGGTTGAACGCAAATCTAGCACTAACTTGCTTTACAAATGACAAAGTTCTAAGGTCAGTGTTTATGGTGACTGTGTTGTAGTTCAGCAACTAACCTCTCCTTTTCTCTTAACTTTTTTGGGAGGAGATGATGAAAAGACTTTTTGGCAAAGTTCACCAGGGCTCCATTGATGTTGGGTTTGCATTGTGACTTTTCTCTAGCCTCACATATCCTGTGTTTTTGCTGGCTTCTTGAAAAGTTTCTGTCCTCCACTATAAGAAAATCCCCTGAGTAACTGATGTCCTTCAAGCCTGCATCCCAGAAGGAGAGCCACAGAGGTGTGTCCTGGGTGTAACCCACAGTTGAAAAAGAACTGCCTCAGGCTACCTGCAGACTTATGGCTGAGGAATGTACTCTTATTGTTGTATGCCACTGAAGTTCTTGGATTGTTTCTTAAATTGCATTATTGTAATAACCATCTAGCTAATGCGGTATAATTCCCATTATACAAGTGAGCTTGGAGACTCAGACTCAGCTCTCAACTCTGAAATGGCCTCTCAAATGATACTTTTCTTATCTGTTGACATTTCAGGCTAAAAATACTTTCCCACTTTTGTTTACTAAATATTTATTGATTTGTTACCATGTTCTATATACAATGATAGGAGTTCTCCTTTACTTCTTCCTCACTCTGGTGACGAGTTTCTGTCCAGGTTTTGATTCCATTGCTTATCCTATCTGCCTTATGCTGCTGTAGTGGGACTATCCCGTCGGATTTCAGAATTTTAAACTAAGACAGAAATAGACTTAGCATTCGCAATGGAAACAGGGTCATTTGACTATCTGGGGATGATAGGTCTGGGTTGAATTTTAATTCAGAGGCAGAGCTTTATGATTTAAAAAACTGTGAAGTTGGAAAGAAAGAGAAGTTATTTTTAAAGAAGTCTGCTGTGGTGCCTGGGTGGCTCAGTCAGTTTAAGCATCTTCCTTTGGTTCAGGTCATGATCCCAGGGTCCCAGAATCGAGCCCCATGTCCCATGTTGGGGGGGGGGTCCTTGCTCAGTGCAGATCCTGCTTCTCCTTCTGCCTGTTGCCCCCCGCCGCTTGTGCTCTCTCTTTCTTTCCCTCTCTGACAAATAAATAAATAAAATCCTTAAAAAAATAAAAAATAAAGAAGTCTGCCGACATCATTAAGTGATAAGAAAAACAAATAATATGTGAATATTTACAAAAAGATTCCCTTCCTTGTCTCCTCATTGTCTAAAGAGACACATGTCACTGCCAGTTTACATCTTCCCTTCCTCACTCTCTAAACAGTCTTGGCCCCTGGCATTTTTTTTTCTTTTTTTAAAGATTTTATTTATTTATTTGACAGACAGAGATCACAAGTAGGCAGGGAGACAGGCAGAGAGAGGGAGTAGGAAGGAGGCTGTCCACAGAGCAGAGAGCCTGATGCGGGGCTCAATCCCAGGACCGTGGAATCATGACCTGAGCTGAAGGCAGAGGCCCTTACCCACTGAGCCACCCAGGCACCCCGGCCCCTGGCATTTCTTGACAGTGACTTGAAAGAATATGCAGAGAAAGAACTGGAAAGGCAAAAAGAAAAGGGAATACTCTTCACTGAGTTGATCCTCTTGTGAGATATTCTGGTAATGGAAGTTGTGGTAGGCAGAACTTTGGCTCCCATGGCCTTTGCCTTCTGTGACATATCCATGGTTAGGTAGGGTTACATGGCTAATCAGGCTTTGCAGAAGTCATTGCTGATGTTACTAATCAGTTGGGAGACAGGGAGATTAAAATAAGGAGATTCTTGTGAATTACCAGGGTGGGGCCCAATGTAATCATAGACGCTGTTAAAACCTGGAGTGGTTAGATGGTTGAGGCTAAAGGGAAAGTCAGAGAGATTGAAAGCCTGAGAAGAATTCAGTGGGTAAATTTTCCCACTCTTGTTCCATAAGCAGGGTCTGTCTTTCTTTGCCAGCTTTGCAGATGGAGTGGGCCCCAGGCCAAAGGTTGCTGGGGGCTTCCTCCTGTGAAGAACAACCTTTGGCCAGCAGCCAGCAAGAGAACGGTGAATTCAGTATTATATCCCTAAGGACATAATCCTTAAAGAACTTATATCCTTAAGGATATAAGGATATATCCTTAAGGAACTGGATCCTACCAGCCACCTGATAAGTTGGGATGGCACCTTGACTCCAACCTGGTGAAACCCTCAACAAAGGACGTGTCCAAGTTCAGCCGGGACATCTGATCTGGAGAACTATGAGGTAATATGTCATTTAAAGGTTTATGGTAATTTGTTTTGGCAGCATTACAGGATTTCTTTCCCTTTGGTGCCCACGGTTCTTGGTCATGCTGCTTCGAAGAATGAAGTGGTAGATCAAAGAGCGGTGGACAGTAAAGCAAAGTTATTGAGTGATAGTAAAGTTTATTGAGTGATAGTACAAAGCTTCTGCAGAGGGAGGAGACCCAAGAGGGTTGAAACTGGAGTTTCTAAGTCTAAGGGTTCTTATGAGAATGTTGGCAGTCTCTTTTTAATCTAATTAACCTTCCGCCTCTCAGGTAAGTTGTTCACGTGGGAAAGGGTAGAGGGCTCCTTCCCAGGGTGGTGTGGAGTCCTTTTAAGGGTGGTTTCCTCTTAGGGCAGCCTGCCTTTCTTCTGACCATCCTTCATTACCAGCAGTAGAAAACTCTTGCAGAAAATAAAGGGAACTTAGTAGAAGTTGGGGATATTAACCTAAAAAAAGATCTAAGAGAGCTAGAATGGGAAAGACAGAGAAACTACATAGTTGGTGCTGAAAAAAAAATTGGGGGAAGAGTTTTGGGGTGTCAATGAGTTGGAGAAGAGAGAAAAGAGGGGTACCTGCTAAATGTGATATCTGTTAAGTGATTTCGGCTATGGACAGTGCTTCTTCGGATATAATTCTATTTGGAGAAGCTTTGTGGGAGCCAGGGATATATTTAGTTCATATAGGATGAGCTAGAGTTGGAGAATGAAAGTCAAGAATAAACCAAAACCATTTTGGTAAACCAAGAGTTTGGGATGTGAGTGGAATGTGAGTAAGACCTTGAGCTGAAAGAAACTTGGCCCTCTGCGGGTGAACTGAGCCCGAGAGAGGGCTAGCCACACTCACCTGGGAAGTTTTAAGTTAACGTATTGACATAAAACCCAGTTTTACACAGAAGATAATCAGCAGTGTCTTTTGCAAAACAGAAATAAGTGAAGAGACACCTTTCAGCTTGTTAGGGCGTGATTATTGGTCCTCGGTGATCTTTGAAAGTGTATTTGTGAGCTTCGTATAGGTTTACAAGACAGAAAAAAAAAAAGCTTCATCATCCGATGAAGACTCAATATTGAAGAATTTGAGGATGAACTCGTTTGTCTTTATTCTTCTCTCTGAAAACAAGTCTGTAATCTGCAAGCTTTGTGTTGCTTGAGGAAGTATAGTATCTGTTTCCAGTAGTTCTGATATCCACTAGCAGCTAGAGGAATCCCAGGTAATATAATATAACATCAACTAGCTAGCTTAATTGTGGAACAGGTGCTCTGATTAAGTTTATTTTCTGGGTAAATAAGAATAAATCAGAAAGCTTTTTTATTTCATGCCTTATTGTTGGCAATCTTCATAAAACGTGTACATCTACTTTCTTGTGAATGGAGAAGGAACATAATTTATCTTTACTTTCCATTTGATGTGATAGGGTACACATGTGGGATAAGAAATTGAGTGGGATGCAAGCTTAAGCTAAATCATCCCTCAGATTGAATAGATCTGATAACCTTAATTTTGGACTTTGTTCTAAAAAACAAAGTAAGGTAAAGTTTCAGAAAATTGATCTGATGAATCGTGCTGTGACTGTTATTTATCTTTATGCAATATATATTAAAATAACCTCTTTCTTTAAAGCTCTGGAATAGGAGGAAAAAAGTTCTTAATGCATATAAAACACTATGACATGATTTTCTAAAACAAATCAGATCGGCATATTTTTCATGATATTCACAAATGATGCTAACCTTTATAAAAAGACTAAGCAATATTTTTTTCTGGAAAAGCAATTTCTCTTTGGTTGTCTCTCTCTCTTTTCATAAAGCCAAGAGAAGTTTCTGCTTATATCCTGACTTTCTATTCACTCTGGTTCTAAATTCTATGATACCACTATTTCCAGACAAGTTGCTGGGGCTCACCCTAGGGTAAACATTAAGAGTGGTGTGGCTGTGCTTAGCAGCTTCAGGCAGGAGATGACCGTTTTGATCTGTTTTGAATGCTTCTGAAAACCCTTGGCATGATTGCTTCAACTGATCAGTCCTCCGGGTCAGATTGACTCCCTTCTGCAGCCTCCCTACACTGATATACCCAGCAAATGATGACCTCCTAAAGAAGATCTGGAATCAGTGTCTGAAACACACCAGAAAACAGTCAGATGTATAGTACTCCCCCCACCACCACCACTATCACTGGAGTCCTTGAATGCAAAATAGACCAAAAGGCAGTTTTAAGGATTTTAGAGGGTCTCAAACAAGAGATGCTTAAACAGGAGAAAGTTGAAAGCAGTTAAACTTAGCAGTTAAACTTAGCAGTCAAAGTAAAGGTAAGAACTTTTTTTTTTTGAAGATTTTATTTATTTATTTGACAGACAGTAGGCAGAGAGAGAGGGAGGAAGCAGGCTCCCTGCTGAACAGAGAGACCGATACAGGGCTCGATCCCAGGTGCTCGATCCCAGGACCCTGAGAACATGACCTGAGCCGAAGGCAGAGGCTTTAACCGACTGAGCCACCCAGGCGCTGCATAAAGGTAAAAACTTTTAAATGACTGAATACTAGAGGAGATTAGAAATGATGGCCATTCAGGTCTCGAGGTAAAAAAGGAATCATCTGTGCAACATTGTTTCCTCCGAGGACAGTGGGTTCGGGTGATGATTTTATCCTTAGTTTTTATTTATGGTCTTGAAGAAGAGAGACTCATTAGGTCAATATGATAAGTTTAAAAACAGTTTGTGTTTTAAGAGGAAAGTTAAAACATGTTAAGCATACCAATGAAATGTCAAACAGAATGGACATTAATTTGGCATCAAGCCATACAGCTCTCTTGGTTTGCTGGCTGAGATTGCGCAGCCGGAATTCTCTGAAAAGTTCATACAGTTTAAAGAGTGTGTCTTCTTCCATTCCACGTGTAAAGGAAAGCAGTAAACGCTGACTCCATTGACACTTCCCGTGTGCTTTGGGATCAGACCTATGCTTCTTTGTAAAATCAATTCAGCATCACCCTCAGCTCTCTTCCACAGGGTTTGGCTTCCTGAATCGCATTTTCTTTCTTTCTCACTCCACTGCTTCCCTAGTTCTCTCTTTTCTGCATTTGCCACATGACACATGACCTCCCTGTTTCTACTCCAAGATCCTGCAGTCCCTTTTACCTTTCCAACCTCAAGAATTCCCCCACACATATGTGTGGAAACATGTTTTGAAATAATATTCCAGGTAGAATGGTAACTCTCACCAGTGAGAGAGAAGTTACATTTGACAGTGGGGAGTATAATACTTAAATATCTAACTAGACCCATGCAATGTCTTTGTATAAATATTGAGAGGGATGTATTATAAGTGTGTTCCCATTATAGCCTTGCCTACAAATTAGATTTTTTTTTTTCATTTGTCTTCAGAACATATTGACTCGAAGCTCTCTCACAAAAAAAATGGAATTGAATTCACAATGTCCTGCTTGTTACCAAGTGCTCTGGGTTGGTTATATAGCATGATTAGTATTGATCTTGGGGGAATAAAACTAACACTGCTCTTGTTTGTAGAGCAAAAGAGAAATTTATTTTTTTATTTGTAGCTATCAGTTTTTAAAGGTGAGCAAATCCATGTGTTCAGACAACGTTTATCACGTCTTCTTGGTGGAAATGTTGAGTGAAACTCTGGGTCTAGGAAATTTTTGTTATGAGAACTGCCACTCCAGGGTACTTTAGTAATTAACCATTTGTTCCCCCAAAAATGAGGATGGCATTTTATTTATATTACTGCTACAACTCTTAAAACAAAAGATGGATTTTGTGGAGGGTTTGGATAGTTTAAAATGTGTTTAACGATTATTTAAAGGCAGTACTAATGCTATGAAAGTCTTGGATCACAGAAATAGTAAAGCTGTCAATAGTAGAGAGGAGACAGAAAAGAGTGTGCATTTTAAAGTAGAATTTTAAGGCAAATTAATTTACTTCTGTACAATATGCAAATGTTTTGGGTATTTTTCATAATTGTTCATCTGTGAAAGACTTTGTGTTTCTGGTAACATTTAACACCTGACTTTCACTGTTTTGACCTTTTTTGAAATTATGCTGGTTTAAAGATGAACTAGCACATTAAGGAGATTATATTTTAATGTTTGAAGTTCATGTTATAGGCCACTTTAAAATGAACCTTTTTTGCTCAGTCTTAAATTACAGAGTATTATAAGGCATTTGAAGAAAAAAGATGAAATTGTTTGAATTTCTTATACATGACGGATATAGGAAATGACTCTGACAAGGCATGATTTTATGGTGTCTCCTTTTGATACTGTTCAAAGACAAGAAAAATTAGGAATAGACAATGAGAATCAAGATGGTACAGATAAATCAGAAAGGTAAATCCTCAGGACTTAAAGACTTTCTGAGATATTCTCTCTGAAGCCCCAGAGAATAAATCAGTATGAGCCTTCCAATACCTCTATTTACTGCCCATTTGTTGCTTAAATTCAAGTTCTCTTGTCCTGGGAGTGCTAGAGAAACACGACAGTTTTCTGAACTAGCAACCTAAAAAATCTCTGGCAAAAACGATCATGCTGGTTGCCTTTCATTTTTATGGTACATGCAACCTCTTGAAGCCCTGGTTTTTTCTCCATCAACACCCTAAGTAACTGCCCATGGTATCCATTTTTTCTCAGATTTTATCCTTGTTGACTCCTCTTTAAAATACATTATGTTGTTTCTTTTTGAAAATTCCATTTTCTTTGGAGACTGATTTTCTGAACTGCCTCCATAGGCTTATTTTCCTCCTGACATCTCCAAGTTGTATTTTACCCCTAAAATTCTACTGCTAAATCTTCTCTTTTTCTTCTTAATAGTCTCATGAGATCCTTTCTTCTCTTATTATTATTCTTTTTTCCACCACCTCCTTATAACCAGCCTCCCATGCAAGATATCTAGGTCTTTGTTTTCCAAGTATCATTTTTAAATTTCAGAATGTGTACTTCAAAAGCCCATCACTAAACTTTTTTTTTTTCTTTAGAACTTTGTTTCTGTTTCTGTTGAAAACAGCAATATTATTCAGCATTCCAGTCTCTTTACCCTCAAAGGTGACACACATTCACTGTGTTAGACTGGGCTCCTGAGAAGCAGAGCCTGAGCCAGGAATTTGATGCTGTGGTTTATCAAGGGAGAGTGCTTCAGGGAACACCTGTAGAGACATGTGAAAAGGAAAATCGAAAAGGTAAAGGAGTATAGCAAAAACGTGACTTAGGTAAAAAGAGGTGGTAAGGCACTGGAGTATTAACCAAACTATAGAACTGTTTACCCTTGAGCACAGGACCTGGCCTTTTGTGTTCTGGAATCAATCAGTAAATGACAATAGGCGTTTCCAGAGATGGAGTAGGTAACTTCCCGGGAATGTTCACTCCCATTCAGTGGAAGGCAAACCCCCTGAGACATAAGATAGCTTTGGGCTTTTAGGAGATGGTCTTTACAGCTGATGGGTAGGTGTCTGGCCATGTAAATGGAATGTGTGTGAGTACTACACTGTCTACTCCGCCTGCACACACATCCTCAATTGTCCATCGGCACAGTGGGCGTGCTATTTATAATTCCCACTGCTACCACCACAGTAACGATTCCGGTCATGGGTCACCTGGCTTGGGTCACGCCCTAATAATTCACTTCCACCAATTTATTTATTCAAAACCCTTTCCTAGTCTAAACACAACACTGATTACAGTTTTGTTCTGGTAAAATGCTTTTAATGATTCTCCATTGCTTAGTGAAAAAATGTAGATTAGTATTATTAGCTAAGATCTCTACTTATCTCTCCTCAACCTACACAAAGTTTACTCTAGAACATATAACATATCTACCTCTCTAACTGGATTATCCTTTTGTAAATATTTTTAAGAGCCCAGTTTACCAATCATCTACCTACCTATTATTTTTATCACTAAGTTATTTATTTTTGCTTCTGTGTTCCACTACATTTGAAATGCTTTCCTCCTACACCCCATATTTCTAATGACATGATTTCATCCTAACCTATTAAATATCTTTTTACAAAATTATTTATAATATTGACTTGTCTACTTCCTGAAGCACTTAGTACTCACAGAGCAGAGTAGAGATTCATAAACCTGCTCTGCTCCCTACTGAATTATAACCTGTTCAAGACATCTTTTAAAAAACTATAGTTTCTCTCACAGGGCAACCCTCAATATTTGTCTTATTGAATTAAACCACCACAAAGTAGTCTAATTTTGACTGTTCTGTCTACTTGCCAGAATGTTGTTCATGGCTACACAGTAGAATGTGTTCAGTTTTTTGCTTAATATCTCCTGAAATAATTGAAACTCAGTAATCATCTACAACTTATTATTGGAAATCACTTCAGAGAATATTAAAAATAATGTATAAAAATATGTTGGGAGAAAATCTAGAAGATACGACTTTAACCTAATGATCAGTTATCATCAATATTCAGATAAATTGATACTATATTTCTCCTGATATGATGAAAACAGTATTAGTTTTAGGCATGCTTACTCATCTCCAAAATAACTGAACTATATCCTTCAAAAACATTAAGGTCAAGAAAGATTTAAAAAAAGACAGGAAATGTTTCAGATTAAGGAAAACTAAAAAAATATGTCAAATGCAATGTATGAAACTGAAATGGACTTTTAACCAGAAAATAAAATAGCCTAAAACATTACTGGAGTAATTAAAAGCTAAATGTGGGCTATGAGTTAGATATCTTTAGTATCAATCTCACATATTATGATTTTGATCATTGTATTCTTGTTAGGTAAGAGGATATCTATTTTTTTGTGGACCTTTTTAAAAAAGAATTTTTATTTAAACACATCTCAGAAATTGATAGCATAATTAAAGGCTCTGTGCATTCTAACAATTAAAAAAAAAAAACACTTGGTTTAAACAAGAGGTTAGCACACTTATTTTCTGAAAGAGCCAGATAGTAACTATTTTAGATTTTACAGGCGGTGCAGTTTCCATTGCACTTACCAACTGCATTGGTAGTACAAAGCAGCTGTAGAAAATACTTGAACAAAGAGATATTATTGTGTTTCAATCAAACTTTATTTATGAAGACAGGCAGAAGGCTGAATGTGATCTATGTATCACAGTGTATAATAACTGACCATATCCTATGCTTTGTTGATCACAGAATTTTTTTCCATCTAAGTCCCAATTAATAACCTAGGTGATTTCAAATCACGGGCAAATTTAAATGATAGATAAATCCTACTTGCAAACAAAAAGATAATTCTTTTAAACTGCTATTATTTTAGGTTTACAAAGGATATTCGGAAAATATATCACATATTTTCCAAAAATATCAAGGTCATAGAAAAGCATAGAAAATAGAAAATATTTTTATCTGTTGTATTCATGAGAATGCCTAATTTTTAGAAATACATATGAAGTCCTTAGCAATGAAGGGGCACAATATTTCCAACTTTTCTAAACAGATTAAGAAGAAGAATAAATGCAAATATGTATGTGTATCTGTATATTGATATCTAGAGATATGGACATTGAGAGATGGATAACAGGAGGAGAAAGACCTAACCTAGGTCATGGTGCGTGGAATACATATGGCAGTTCTTATAGTATTCTTCTTTAAAATTTATTTTTATTTATTTATTTCATTTATTTGAGAGAGAAATGTACACAAGTTGGGGGAAGGGGTAGAGGGAGAGGGAGAAGCAGACGCGCTGCTGAGCAGGGAGCCCAACTCAGGGCTCAATCCCAGGGTCCTGAGATCGTGACCTGAGCCAAAGGCAGAGGCTTAACTGACTGAGTTACCAGACACCTCCTCATATTATTCTTGCAATTTTCCTGTGCATTTGGAATTATGTCAAAATAGGAATTTATTAAAAATGTTTTCTGTTCTATAGATAGTGTTACCTAAAAAATTATATCTCATCAGACCAAAATTGCCTTGCCTCTTAAAGACTTGCATACTCCAAATTAAAGCTAGTTGCAAACATTGAAGTCATCTTTTCATTTTCTTTCTTGGGGAATTAAGTCGACTTGCACTAGGGATCAAATGTTTGTGTCTCCCCCCTCACCCCAGATTTCTATATTGAAACCCTGGTCTCTAGTGTGATATTTGAAAGTGGGGTCTTTGGGAGATACTTATGTTTAGATGAGATTATGAGGGCAGAGCCCCCATGATGGGATTACTGCTCCTATAAGAAGCAAAAAAGACCAGAGGCCTTTCTTCTCAGCACACATCCAGGCAAGGCATATGAACATCCAGACACCAGGTGAGCAGACATTCCTGGAAGAGGCCCCTCACCAAGAGTGGCCTTGGCTGATACTTTGATTTTGGACTTCTCATTCTCCAGATCAGTGAAAAATACATGCCCGTTGTTTAACTCCCCCAGCCTGTAGGATTTTGTTATACCAGTGTGACCTGACCAAGGCAGCCTGATTACTTCCTGGCTGAAGTCAGGCACTGGTGTAAGGGTGCTTGTGGTCTGTTAAAAGGGCTCATGTGAACCATGTCTTGAAGATTTACATTTATTTTCCCCAAGACCTCACCACAATTAAATTATTCCCTCATTTCCTTCCTCATTTAAAAATTTTCTCCAAAAATCAAAACAAATTTGCCGGCATCTCAGTAAACTGAGAGTCACTTGTTCCTTTTGAGGAGTAACCGATGTAACAGAGTTTACTCTTCGCTCTCTCAGATTCTTGTACATATTTTATGCCATATTTTCATCACTCAAGTATATACCGTATATTTCACTTTCTGTGTCGTGTTTTTATTGCCCAGTGTTTTACACATAGAGAGGTCTTAGTATTTTCTGAACTAACGCATGCATGAGTACATGATTGAAAGATGAATTTATTTTTCTAAGTTAACTCAAATGAGCACAGTTGAAAGCTAGATCTGAGGTGAAGTTTAATTCTGTTATGTTTGAATCTGTTAAAAAGTGCTTACTTCTGAATACCCTGGATTGCCTTAAAGTGGGATTAAAGGACTGTGAGGATTATGACATAAAGGAAAATGTGGGAAAGTCATATGCTGTCTCTCAGCATAGACAGAGCTAAGGCCAGTTTTACCATGTTGTGGCCAAGTGGGTACATAAAAGAGAAAGGTAAAATTGGTTATGAAGTCTAGGTAGCCCATTTAACTTGGGTCTTATGTTAATTTATGAAATTAGTTAAAGGGGAGAATAAAAACATTGAACACCAGAGGTGCCTGCAGGTCCTTTTAGTGAAAACTGTGACGATTGAAACACGCGGCTCTACCTTTCATGGTAGGGATACAGATGAAAGGATTTTCTTTTCTTTCCTTTTTGGAAGTTATCCTTTTTACTTACCAGTTACCGTTTTATAGATTAGCACTCAATATTTTTGGTGATTTTAAACTGTTTCCAGAGGTTATTTCTTTGAAAATATTCTTCTGAATCTTATAGCACCTGCAAACTGTATACTCTTTAAAACCTAATCCAACACAGGGGCCCTAGGTGACTCAGGGAAGTGTCCAACTCTTAATTTCAGCCCAGGTTGTGATCTCAAGGTCCTGGGATGAAGCCCTGTGCGTTGGGCTTTGGGCTCAGCGGGGAGCCAGCTTGAGTATTTCTCTCCCTCTCCCTCTGCCTCTCCCACTTCCTCTAAAATAAATAAATAAATCTTTAAAAAAAAAACAAAAAACAAAAAACAAAAAACAAAAAAACAAAAACGGAACTAATGAGGCACAAATTGAATTTGCAGCGTGCAGCTCAGCCCCAGGAATGGTGTGAGCCAAGGTGATGTCTTATTTGTCAGATATCACTAATAATAAAGTAATTTTGCTGTTCGAGATATTTCCCTCCAAGGTGCAAAGGTAGCGGAGAGAGAGCTGGTGAGGGGCTGAGCTCATCGCCACGCCCACCATTCCGTGGGAACCTGCTCTCCTTTCTTCTGCCCACTGAAGCCGCAGGCACCGCCCATCTGCAAAAGGCAGAAAATCTAGTCATCTTGCATTTCTCCTTTGTACTAATGTCATGCTACTGAATCCTTAAATGCTACTCATTATATATTTTCTACTTATCCTGGATCTTTGACCTCCTTACCTCTACTTCTATTACTGCTTTTCTTTATGGCCTCCCCACATCAATTAATCTATAGCAATGGCTTCAAGTCCCACTGAATTTGTCTTCTGTAATACTGTGGGGCAAAGAGGAAAGAGAGATCTTGCCTCACTATAGCCTAGACCTGTCATTGTCACTCAATTATTAGATTGCTTTAGTTGGTCCTACATCACCTTGGGAATGAATTCCAGACACTTTGATGGTACAAACAAACCCTTTGTCATTTTTGTTACCACTTTGCTGTAGTGGACATATTTTTATCTTGACCAACATTAATTCTCTTTGTCTCCCTTTCTCTTTCCCTTTCTCTCTTTCTCTTTCTCACTCTTTCCCTCCCTCTCATTTATACATATCCATCTATTGATTTGGTAACAACTAACCCTCTTCATTGCAACTAGAGTTGATGTTATTGCCAATCAGGATGGTCTGCTCTCTTGGGATAAGTGAGAGGCCCATGAGCCAGGAGACACACAATCAGACACTCTGAAAATGTGGTTATGCTGAAGAATAATTGACAAGTTTCTGCATTTATCATATCTCTTTGCAGCTGAACCTGTGTTCACTCTTAATGGAACAATCTTGCATCTCTCCACTTGCATTCAAATATCACCCTTTGGGGAGTTTTCTTCACCCCCCACTCTGACGTACAGATCCTCCATTTGTCCTTTCAATGGATTGAAATCTCTGCGGGCCATTTCTAACGTACATGTTTTTTTCCTCCTCCAGAATATTAGCTCCTTGAAAACACGGAGTATTGGAAGTGCAAGAAAGCAGAAGAAAGAACATGAGCTCAGTGGCAAATCAGGAAAGTGAGAAAACAGAATACCCAGGAGGAGACGAGGAACTGTGCTGACAGATTCCAGGAGGCGCAGCAGCCCCGAGCAGCTGTCTTCCAGGACTGGGAGGTACTTTGGGGGCAAACATGTAAGGTAGTTACTAATATAATTTACCAAATATTTTGAGCTTATTCTCTTCCCAGCCATATGATAAAACTGTGCTTCCAAGGGCCCTTGTGGTTTTGACCAAAGAGGTGTGAACGAAAGTTATTTATGCCACTTCTAGGCCAGTGCAATTAATTGCTGGAGTGGGAGCCGCCCCCGCTCTTTCTCACTCTGGCACTGGCAATGATCGGGAAGGAGGCTGCTCCGTCAGCCTGGGTAACCGATTAGCAGACACACAGTGGGCATGTGCTGAGAGAGAGACATAAATCACTGCTGTTTGAAGCGGAGAGTTTGGAGTTGCTTGTTAGCAAAGCATAACCCGTCCTATCCTGGTTTCTCCTGAATGAAACCAAGTGAGTAGAAACAGCAGGGGATGGCCAGCTAAAAGGGCAGAGAAGAAATGAACTAAGTCACAAACGATTTAAGTTAGCAACTTTATCATAAAAACTGCTTATGTCTGATTTTATTTTATCCATATTTCGTAAATTGCAAGCACCATTAGCTACTTTTGGCCCCAGCTGAGAAGAGGAACTTCTTCACTGTCCTTGCTGCTGGAAAGGCCACAGGCGTTAACAGCCGCAAGTCCTCAGCCTGTCCTGTGCGTTGTAAAGAGGAGTCATTTCACAGAAGGACTGTGTGTTCAAATCGAATCATGCAGTGTTCAGGTGGGCGGGTGGCGGTGGGTGGGGAGCAAAAAGAGGGTGAGAGCCAAAAAGCAGGAGAGAAAGTGAGAGCAGGTGGGCAAAAGAGTGTGTGTGATTTCACCTGCATTCTGCCCTACCACTCCTGGGAATATAGCTTCTTAAATGTTGGAGATGGGTCAGGAAAATTAATCTACAGTTGTGGCAGTTTTACTCACCAACATGCAGGTAAGAAAGGTGTTTTGTACAGAAGCCTATAAAACATAATTCTCCTTACTCTGATGATCATATCACATAACCAGCTTCATAAAGCTCTCATATGAGGCTTTCCTTAAGAGAGGGTGACAAAGTGCTCCTAGTTATATATGTGGTATACAAAGAAATGCAGACATTTAATTAATGCTCAAACAAAAGCAGTGTCTAAAAAAATAAATCTATCCCTCAAAGCAGAGTTGTCCAGCCTTACAGTGTTCCAAAATACAACCAATAAATGTAGATAAATGCAGCGATTATGTTACACACTGGTTTTCTCAAATTCTTTGTATTGCTGTATAAGCACGACAAAGCCATCTGATTACAGTGAACAGAAAAGTGGAAGACCGTTGCAGCATCTGGGGCTTGTAATTAGATCTCCTGGTTGATTTCCAATCAGGCACTTTTATGTTAGTGTTTTGAACAATACAATTGCAAAATTAAAGCAGTTACATTTAAAATTATATTAAAGTATCACTAAAAGAAAATGAAAAAATATTTTAATACAAATACACATTCATTTTAATAAGCGCTGTATTAGGAACATTGCACATTATCAATATCACTGATTGATTTGTAACCTTCATCCCATATAAGATGACTGGCAGTACCTACCACCAGAGGGCAGAGAGTGAATGCTAATGATTTCATATGAGTTCTCTTGTCCAGAGTAACCTTATTCTAGTGGCATTCTTAAATGGAATCTCCAAATATGTTATGAATGGGGATCTCTTACCGCTGTCTGAACTGCCACAGCTTCATTTGTTCCTAAGTCATTCAGCTCAGATAGCTTCATTTTCCCACCTAGTCCTTTAAGATGAGAGAGGGAGACAGAGAGAGAGAGAGAGAGATTTTCCCTAGATTAATTCATGTTCTTGGAAGACCAAGACTCAGCAAATACATATGATACTGTTAAGATAAAAATATACACAAATAATATGTTGTTTATGGATTCTTTATAAAGAAAGAATGAAAAGAATTTTTTGTGTGATTTCAGTATACCCTACTGAATTTGGAATATAGATTAATAGATTTTTAATAAATGTATTATTATAATCAATGAGCACTCTTTTCCTATTTGAAGGGAAACAAAACTAATTTAACCAAAACTAATTTTTCAGTCCAGATTCTAATCAGTTCTAAACACCTGTTTGAAGGCATGAAATAAATTTCAATTTATTATGTGACAAAACAAGAGTATGTATATCCATCTTGTAGATTAGTTACATATATAAACTTTGTCAGTGATTCTTCTATTAAAAAATACGAATCACATCTCTTAGTACTAAAAACTTAAATTGGTTTCTCAAACCGTTTTGTTATTGACTATGCCGATCATATAGAATACCAGTTAAATTGGATACTTCATAAATAGTGATTTACAGTTTGGTGTATGCTGGAAACCAAGAACATTTTTCATAAATTGGCTTTACTGTTTTCTGGACAATGATTGTTCTTGCCAAGCATGACCTTGGTTCAGAAGATGGATTCTATTATAGAACCTGAACAAGTCTGCTTTCACTTCCTTTTCATCATTCTTTTGCTTGAGGGAGAGTAGACAATGCGTGCTCTAGGGGAGACATTGGATAACACGTCATTGCGTGAATGTTCTTCCGGATCTCAAAGCTGAAAGTTACTTTGATCAGTGAATTTGAGAGCTGATCAGTTGGGATTGGTCTTAAGTTCCTACTTTATGCAAATGTTGGCACTCAGTGAACAAATATGATTAATGTTAAATACTAGATTATATAATTACCAAAGGATAGCTCTTCCCATATGTCCTCACATGTGCAATACTAGAGTACAGTGCTAGGAGATCATCCAATTATTTTATGCTGTTTCTTACAGAATCACTAGAGACCCATCCACTATTCCTACTGCCCTGTTAGGACTTTCATAATTTGTATCAGTGCTGGTAAGTTACCTTAATTAGAAATTATTAGAAGCAAAAAATTTACATTGAAAATGATGAGTGGTCACAGATAATTTTTATTCTAGTGTGGGTTGAATATATGGCTTTTATGCTTTTTTTTCTTCTTTTAAACTTAGAAGATAATGATTATCATTCTATCATTATTAAAATATTTTAAGAGTTTTTAAGCAACTACTATGGGCTAAGAACTAGGTTAAGCAGTTTGGCTAAACTACCTTTCATTTTGTGTCTCATAATACTGATGGGGAAATTGAGAATTAGGGAAAGTTATTTGCCTTCTGCCAAAGTTCTCTGCTTTAGAAGTGGCAAGTGTCCACGCCCCTCTCATTCCATTGGATAAGGCAGATAGCAGAGCCAAACAGGTGATCACTACAATGGGGAATCCCTCAGAAACCATCTCATCAGAAAGAGGCAACAAATGTTTTGATAGAAAACCATCTTAGGTATATGATAAATGAAATCACAGATGAGCAAACGCAATTAGGGAAGATAGGAAAGGACACACCATACTGCCTGCTGGAGTCGGTGATACTTCATAGAAAATATGATTGTCACAAGGAAAAGGGAAACTTCCAGGAGATAAGAACAAGATACAGAAAGGCACAGTGATTTGAAAATTCCAGCTGTGTTTGGAGAAAAATGAGCAAATCAACTTGATTGGAGCAAAGAGTTGCCTCTGAGGCAGTTAGGGGAATGTGGCTGAAAATGCATTTTCTGCCGTGTAAGAATTTTTGACTCTATCTTCTAGGCTGTGTGTGTGTGTGTGTGTGTGTGTGTGTGTGTGTGTGTGTGTGTGTGTGTGTGTGTGTGTGTGTGTGTGTGTAGTGTGTGTGTGTGTGTGTGTGTGTGTGTGTGTGTGTGTGTAGAGTGTGTATGTTGCTAGGGGAGATGAAGGAATCCGGAGTTTTTATGTTCTACAGTAATGAAAGAGTCTGAACAAGGTTTTATTTATTTATTTATTTATTTATTTATTTAAAGATTTTATTTATTTATTTGACAGAGAGAGAGATCACAAATAGGCAGAGAGACAGAGAGAGAGATGAGGAGAAGCAGGCTCCCTGCTGAGCAGAGAGCCCCATGCGGGACCCAGGCCCCTGGGATCATGACCTGAGCCGAAGGCAGAGGCTTAACCCACTGAGCCACCCAGGCGCCCCTGAACAAGGTTTTAGAAAGATCATCTGGCAGCAGTGGGAGGGAGGGAGGAATGGAAAGAGGAACAAGCAATTTCTGAGACAACAAGCCCTCACTAATGTTCATTTCACAGTTTAAAAAAATGGCTAATGCAAACCTAAAATAAAACAAAGCATAAAAAAAGGAGAGATGGAGAATATTCAAGGCAGTTTAAGATCTACTAAGAAAATGTTTATAGATTCACTGTTCTTTCAAATACAGATACCCTAAATATAAAGTTTTGCAAAGGAAAATGAAGATGTTTGTAAAAAGTATGCTCTTTGAAAGTACAGACTTGGTCATGGTATCAGTGGAATGTTAGTTTTTTTTTTTGTTTTTTTTTTCTGACATGTGTTACAAAAGGGGCTACCCAGGTCGATTTTATGGGCAAACGCTGGACAATGAAATATCGACTCTGCTTATATTAGTAGTTTGAACTGAACTTAACCTTATTATGAAGAGGAATGGGGGCAAAAATTATAGATGATTATTCGTTTTGTAAGTACCTAAAATAAAAAGATTTTTGAAAGCTTTTTGCTCGACTAGGGAAATTGAACAAGACAAAACAAGCAAGAAGAAACAAAATCCCATTTCCTTGGGAATACACTAATTATTTATATTATGCCATAGCTAAAAGAAAAATACAAGCTTTAATGCCTGTCTTTCAAGGTTATTGTTTTGTGGGTCCTGTTTTCTTTTTCTGTGAAAATCTGAAAACCTTAGCGGTGTATACCACCCACATACAAAAACATCTCCTACTGATATATTTAAGATATATATGTGATTTCTTCCTTTCCCCTCTATTCCTATAGCATTTCCCAATGTTATTTTTTAATACTTTATTTTTTTTTCTCAAGTTTTAGGTTTATAACAAAATTGAGGAGAAAGTACAGAGATTGCTTATATACCTCCCCCACCAACAGGCATTACCTCTCCCATTATCTAAAGCGCTCACCAGAATGATACCTTCTTTACCAAGGATGAACCTACACTGATACATTCCAATCACCCAAAGTTCATAATTTAACTTAGGGCTCACTCTTGGTGTTGTACATTCCATGGGTTTGGTCAAATGTGTAATGACATGTATCCATTATTATAATATCCTACAGAGTATTTCTACCACCCTAAAAATCCTCTGTGCCCTGTTCATCTCTTACCCCTCCAGTCCCTGCCAACTACAATCTTTTTGTTGTCTCCATAGTGTTGTCTTTTCCAGAATGTTACATAGTTAGAATCATACAGTATATGTAACATTTTCAGTTTGACTTCTCTCACTTAGCAATATGTACTTAAGTTTTCTTCACGTCTTTTCATGGTTTGATAACTCATTTTTTTTAGTACAGAATAATAGTCCATTGTCTGAATGTACCACCATTTTTTTCTTTTTAAGAAATATTGGAAACTTCATCAGGCACTTGATTTAGTTTCTATAAAATTGCTTAGAGTATTATAATTTATTAAAAAGAATATTATAATTTATTCATTGTATATTTTCTATCCAATGTGAGTAATGGAATTGGAATAACTGTTTAGTCACCTGAAAACATGTATTTGATTAGAAGTCCCAAGTTTCCTTTTTAAAAATATTTTGAGATTCATTTTGAATGATGAAAAGCAAATCATTTAAGTGCACCTTTTCAAATCTCAGAAAGGTTCAGTTGCTCCAAATTTTCTAAACTGTATATTTTTTTAACCTGTACATTTCTATTTGAAGCTAAATTTTTCAATTTAGGACTCATGCTGTTTTCAAATCAATACCGGTTTCTGCAAAATCTACACTCTGCCCCACCATTACAATAAAAATATATATTTCACTTCTCTCCTGTGAAATTTTGTATGGTACAGTTATCATCAGTTATATAACTATGTTTTATTCTTTGCTACTAGGTGTTGAATTCAAAATGTTTCAAACTCCATAAAACTTGAGAGTTTACAATTAACAAAATTCTGACTTAAACTTCCTGAAAATTTAAATTTTTTTGTTTATACCTTATATATATTATATGCATATTTTGTTTATTGTGATAATAAAATCTTCTTATTTTTCCTGGAGATTAGTATTGGGATTCAATGTCCAAACTTATAGAGATGCCCAGTGCACAATAATATCAGTCTGTTTATGTTGAGCGTGACATATGTCTGGCATGGTAATGGGTACTTACACTTACTGTTTCATTTAAAACACTTACCAGCCTAACACGGCGATATTATCATTCTCATTTTAGAGATGAGTAAACTGAAGTTCTAAGGAGTCTCAAGCATTTCCAAGTTCATTCAACTAGCAAGTGACAGAACCAGGAATCAAGCCCAAATATTATTTTATCATTACAGTATGAAGAAACTGTCCTATTACTGAGTATTAGGAAGTAGGAGTGTATTGTGCTGATACATATGCTGAGATGGACTGTCCCCATAAAGCTGAAGGTTTTTGTAGAGGTGTCACCCAGGATTCTCCCCTGGGGTGTAGTCTCTCCATAAGGGCAGTGGGTCTGGAAACTCAGAAGAGGTCAAATCAGAGGAGAACCTTGATCAAAGGTTTTTTTATTTGACTTGTGACCATTCTTGTAAGAACCACCATGGCCTGATGAAGAGGTAAATGGAGAAGATTCCCTTATATATCTTGGCATATCTACGAAATATACACACATACGGTAGAAGCCTACAAGATCAGTAATACAGGACTGGGGAGGAAGCCCTGGATTCTGAATATACTGTGAAGATGTCTTTTTAAGAGACTTTCTGGTAGCTGACCCAAGGATGCCTGGTTTCCCTTTGTTTTTTTATAAAACAAGTAATATGCACCACTTATTGCATAAACATTTGCTTTGGTCTCCAATGCTATATATGTAAAAGTTAATCAATTATAATAAATTATTTTTGAGTACACTTTAAAAAAATAAGAATAGTACAAAATTTAGATAATCATGGAATAAAATTAATATATTTAAATTTTATTATTAATCAAGAATTAGCAAGACAGAAGGGTAAGAGAAGACTCATGAGGAAGAAGCTTTTTATTTTACTAGATATCCAAAATGTATTATAAGGATCCATAAACATGGCAATGTTCAGAGTAATAAATCATTGTGCAATAATATATGTGATAAAGGTGAGATCTTAAATCTCTAGGGAAAATGGTACTCATCAATAAATTGTGCTGGAGTAAGTATCTAGTCAAGGGGAAAAAAAAAATAGATCATTGTCTTGCTCTTTAAACCCCACCCACCCCCCAAAGTCAATAAAGTCTACATTTGAAAATAAATTTAATGTACTGAGAAATAATGTAGGAAAACACTATAATTCTCCTCCTACTAAGCTTGAGAGAAAGCTGTAGAGGAAAAAATACAAATACAAATTCAAGACATTAAAATGGTAAGAGATATATAGAGAAAATTTAAAAATATAAAAATTTCACACATAAGTTAAAAAAATAAAGCTTAATAAATTTATCTCAAAAAAGTGCAATGCTATATAAAAATAGTCAAAGAGATAAATAGGCAATTAGGAAAAGAAATAAAAATGTCTATCAATATAGGAAATCTTAATTTTTACTAGGAATTTGAGTGTTCCTGATTTATTATTTAATATTTTAAAATAATAAACAAAATAGATTTTTATCTGCAGAGTCACAGAAGTGAAAATAAAATTCAAAAAGATATATGCAGCTGGGAAGCCTGGGAAGTGGGTTCATCTCATATACTATTGGAACTGGTACCAACCACCTTTAGAAGAAGAGAACTATCAAATTTTTAAAAGTTGCATGTTGTTTACCCTAGTAGTTCCACTTTTAAGAATACATTCTGGAACACTAGGTAATGGTAATAGTAGACTACCAGGATACTGTTGTATTAGTATAAAAGTGAGAAAATTCATTCCACATATTCTCTAGCAAAAAAAAAAAAAAAAAAAAAAAGAAAAAGGAAAAAGAATGAAGAGAGCATATCCAGGAATAGGGGAATATTAGAATAAAGTATTTTTTAAATGAGGAGACTTTCTAAAAAGATGTATTTATTTTAGAGAGAGATGGCAAATGAAGGGGCAGAGTGAGAGAGAGAAAATCCTCTCCTAAGCTTGGAGCCTGATGTTGGGCTCAATTTCAGTACCCTGAGCTCATGACCTGAGCCAAAATCAAGAGTCAGAGGCTTAACCAAGTGGGCCACCCAGGTTCCCCTTAAATAAGCTTTGATACACTTGTACTGGTGAGTTAAAATTGAATTCAGCTGCAAGTGGCAGGAAACAAAAAAGCAAGAACACAAAACAAAAATAAAATTGGAATGCATGGCACAAGTTAGAAATGGATTCTTCTGTCATATATGTATGTGTGTGTGTGTGTGTGTATAAATGTATGTATGTGTATGTGTGTGTGTATATATGTATATGTATGTGTGTATATGTGTGTATATATATATGTGTGTGTGTGTGTGTGTGTGTGTATATAAATGTAAGCTCTACACCCAAAGTGGGGATTAAACTCAAGACCCTGAGATCAAGAGTCACAATCCTCTATTGATTAAGCCAGGTAGGCATCCAGGCATCCTCAATTCCTCTCACATATAAATGTTGGGTTTATATGTAATCTCTACTTCATAAAACCTTTAGGGACACAAACTCTATCCATTTCACTATCCCACCATCCACATGGTGTGACCCCTCATTCTCATGGTTCAGCTTAAAAATAACCATGTTCAATATATAGATTGGAGCAAAGCGTGAAGAAGGGAAAGGGTAAGGGATCAAGGGTTGTCTTAAGAATGATCTAGAAGCTGCAGGAAAACATGTCTGTTCACATCTTATTGGTCAAAAGTTAGTCAGAAGGCCAAGGGGGTAGTCAATATTCTTGATGGTCATTTGACCAAGTAAAATTTGTACTACTTAGACAAAGGGGTTTTTGATACTGGTAAAAAGCTAACAGCCTTTGTCTAACATATTATAAATAAATTAGCTATTGGTATACTGCTTGGAAGAATAATATTGAAATATAACTAATTTCAAAAAAGAGCAATTTTCAGAAACTTATCTGTATCATGGCTTCCCTTTGACTCTGTTTGCCTGTAAATAAAGTGATATAAGACTAAGTACTTCATAGAATTGTCATAAAGATTAAATCAGATATAGTAAGTGCTTAGAATAGTGGTTGGTTCATAATAAATGATATATATTCATTATTATTATAATGATTATTTTAAAAATATTACATGTGGATGGGTACGTGTTTACAAAAGTACATTTTATTGATTTATTTTTGCTATGTACATTTTTGTATTTAAAATATTTTTAATCCTGCACTACTTTTATTTTTTCTTAATCTAGTAATAAAGATATCTAGCTGGATAAGTGTCAAAAGCAATGTGCTTACAGATTTTTCCTATATACCTTTTTAAGATTTAAGTTACTAAAACTACAGTTGTGAACTGTGCTTCTTTGGTATAAAATATATTCATGTCTTTTATTTTTTATTTTTTTTAAATCTTTTTATTTTTTTATTTTTTTTAAGATTTTATTTATTTATTTGACAGAGAGAGATCACAAGTAGACGGAGAGGCAGGCAGAGAGAGAGAGGGAGAGGGAAGCAGGTTCCCTGCTGACCAGAGAGCCCAATGCGGGACTCGATCCCAGGACCCTGGGATCATGACCTGAGCCGAAGGCAGTGGCTTTAACCCACTGAGCCACCCAGGCGCCCTCATGTCTTTTAAAACAGGGTACTACTTTGCATGTATGTTATTCTAACAAAGTTAGCAGATAATATTTGGTAAAAATACCAGAGGAAAAATATCAGATAAGGAGTAGATGAAAACAAAGTTTTATTTGTGGATATTCAGTTTATCAATACACCATTTTATATGTCCTTATTAATAAGATGGCAGGAATAATTATTCATCTAAAATTTTAAAAATTCTCAAAACCCTACTGTTGCCTTTAGCATTTGCTGTGAATCATGTATTTAACTGTAAATAAGTATATTAACAGGACATTATAACTCATAATTGAAATTTAAAATTAGGTGTAGTGGAAAGATCAGTAATCACAGCATGTCATCAATTAAATGGAGAAATAATGAACTGTTACTGTAAAATATTCTTATCAGATTATCAGTAATTATCATAGAAGATTGTATTTACTTATCATACACATATGCACATAGATAGTATATAAAATATATACATTATATATCACATACATAAAGGTGTGTGTATGTGTGTTTTAAAATTGTGGTAAAATACAAAACAGTTTATATATAGTGTAGAATTCAGTGGTGGTTAGTACATTCACAATGTTGTGCAACCATCACCGCAATCTATTTCCAGAACATTTTCATCAGCTCGAAAGGAAACTTTGTACTCATTAAGTAGTCAGTCCTCATTCCCTCTCTCCCAGCCTCTGGCAACCACTGATCTGTGTTCCATTCCATTCCCATGTATTTCCTTATTCTGGAGATTTCGTGTAAGTGGACTCATACAACATGTAGCTTTTTGTGTCTTCTTTCACTTAGCATACTATTTCCAGAGTTTATCCTTGTTGCAGCATGTGTCAATACTGAATTTCTTTGGAGCCTGAGTAATGTTTCGTTGTACATTTGTACCAGATTTTGTTCATCCATTTGTCAGTTGATGGACATTTGAGTTGCTCCCATCTTTTCGCTATTGTGAATATTGTGCTCTAAATATTTGTGTACAAGTTTTTCCTTTAAGATTGTTTCTTTTCTTTTTCTTTCTTTCTTTCTTTGTTTCTTTCTTTGTTTCTTTCTTTCTTTCTTTCTTTCTTTCTTTCTTTCTTTCTTTTTTTAATTCTTAGAGATACACACATAGGAGTAGAACTGCTGGGTCATATGGTAATTCTATGCTTAACTTATTGAGGGACTGTCAAATTTTCCAACAGTGGCTACATCATTTTACATTCTCACCAACAATGTTAAGTAGGTTCCAGTTTCTCCCAAATCTTGTCAATACTTGTTGTTTCCTGCTTTTGGTTTGTTTGTTTATAGTTATCCTAACTGATCTGACATGCCATCTCATTGTGATTTTGACTTGCATTTTATTAATGACTACTGACATTGAGCATCCCTTCACATGCTTATTGGCAATTTGTATATCGTTTTTGGGGGGGAAATATATATTCAAGTCCTATGCCCATTTTAAAATTGGATTGCTTGTATTTTTGTTGCCGAATTATAAGAGTTCTTATATATTCTTGATACTACAGTCTTAACAGATATATCATTTATAAATCATGTTCTCAGATAGGAGATTTGTAAATGATTTTCATTCATTCTGTGGGTTGTCTTTTTACTTTTATGATAGTGCCATTTAATACACACAGTTTTAAGTTTAGATCCAATTTATCTGTTTGGTTCTTTGCTGTTTGTACTTAACAGTGACATTGCCAAATTCAAGATTATGGGGATTTGTCCCTGTGTTTTCTTCTGAGGGTTTTATAATCTTAGCTTTTATATTTTGGTATTTGATCCACTTTGACTTAATTTTGTATATGGAATGAGTTAATAGTACAGCTTTATTCTTTTGTATTTTAACATTTGTTTTAGTGTTAATAAATTGTTTTATTATAATTAGCAATTTATGTTTTGTAATTAGCAAATATATTTTGTAAGCCAGTGAATGAAACTAAACTTTCCTGAACACCATACACTCTGCTTCTGTATTAAAAGTTTTGTATATTCTCATTTATTCCCCAAATAAATCTGTAAGACACTGAATCAGAGCAGAAAATCAGAAGTAAAAATCCTCAAAATTCTCCATTGCAATAGAATGCATTTTGATTTTTTAAAATATTTTTTTCTTTTTAAAGATTTTATTTATTTATTTGACAGAGAGAGATCACAAGTAGGCAGAGAGGCAGGCAGAGAGAGAGGAAGGGAAGCAGGATCCCTGCTGAGCAGAGAGCCCGATGCGGGACTCGATCCCAGGACCCTGAGATCATGACCTGAGCTGAAGGCAGCGGCTTAACCCACTGAGCCACCCAGGCACCCCGGAATGCATTTTTAAAAGACTTTTGCTACTTGAAGCTATTTAAATAAAAAAGAAAAAAGATAGTGGAATTTATGTAAGTATCTCATTAAAAGTTATTTTTGTCTATACAATTGCAACATATCTCTAGCCTCAACAAAGATTATATAATGACCAGCTATCCCTAAAATAGCATATTTGTTGCTTTCTCCATGTTGAAATCATAAGGTCTAATAAAAGGTAATCATAATTGTATTTTTAAGTAATCTTTTTCACAAATCCTAAAAGCAAATTAATGTTGAAAAATTGTGCTCTAAAACTTATATAAATCAAGTAAAGAAAATTCCAAGAAGAAAAAAAAAAACAAAGGGCTTTATTAAAGTTATGATATGGTGATTATTGCTTTTGAATTATCTCCAAATTAAAAGTTTCAAGCATTTTGACATGGTGGAGTGGGCGTTGCATTGGAAAACGGACTGATCTTACAGATTGTATCTCTTATCCTAACTAGTTTGAAAATTTGAGAACAAGACATGTTCACTTCTCTAAGTAGCATATTTCTCCTGTGTCAGATGGCAAAGTCAAAAATACTTGACTATCTCATTGTTCAAATTTCAATTCTTCTATTGAGTGGTTTGTTAAACTGTAGGACTTTAAGATGTTCCAGAAGCTCTATGGACCTCAGTTTTCTTTATTTGAAAGAGAACATGCAAGAGAGTGAGAGAGCACAAGCAGGGGGAGGGCACAGAAGGAGAGGAGGAAGCAGACTCCCCACTGAGCAGGAAGCCTGACGCAGGGCTCAATCCCAAAACCCTGAGATCATGACCTGAGCCGCGGGCAGACACTTAACCAGCTGAGCCACCCAGGTGACCCTAACCTCAGTTTTCTTATCTGTAAAAATGAAGATTTCTGTAGACCAGACTTCTAATGCTTTGTACAAATTAGGTATTTAAGAAATGCTAGCTTCTTTCTCTCTTGCCTCTTCGAGCTCAATCTCCTCATAATAAAATTAAAACCATATAATGAGCATTTATTTCAGATGACATACAAAGTTCTAGTCAGGTTAAATATCCTGATTTAAAAACTAAAGAACAATTTAGTAAATATGTGTATTATAGATCAAAAGATTTAGAAAAAAATCAATAAGTGAGCTCAGTCTCTATGGGTATACACATTATATTGCTTTCTTGGGACCCATATTAAAAGCTTGCTTTAGGGGAAGAGGTATATTCAGTAGCAGCAAAGTTTAGCGCTCTTTTAAATCCCCAAGTGGACCATTCACAGTTTCCTTCTCTTTCTTAGATATGGCTTTGGATTCTGCTTTTGATATAATGGCTCTGGGCAAGAAAAACGCATCTCAGATCCTTGGGGCACCTGGTACATCCTTCTGCCCCTAGAGGAGACGGGATCAGACTGAAGCCTGACTCACAAAGGGCAACACCTGAGTGGGAGTGTTTTACAAGCACGCCCTGAGTGGAGGTGCTTGTAAAGCACCAGATCAAGAGAAGAGGACCGGAAGTATCAGAAGAAGCAGTGAGGCCGCTTCTTACTCGCTGACAGGCAAAACAGTAAGAGATGATTGGCAGTGCTTGGAAAGGTCCAGGAAAATACCTCCAGAAGTGGCAGCAAAGAAGAAAGGAAAAAGACAAACAGAAGACAGACAATTTGAGGGTCTCTTGGGTCCACAGGAAACGGTTTATTAATCTTTGTAGGACTTAATAGATTTCCGATTCATAAGAGACAATCTGTTGGTTGAATTCTTGATAATCTTAAAGGAAGGAAATCTGTGGGAGGTGGTAGACGGAGGCCATGATAACTGTCCGTATTGAGCAGCAGCTGAGACTGTAATGGGTGGCTTGCAGTATCACAGCTGATCTTTCTCTCTCTCTCTCTTTCACTTACACACACATGCATATACACACAACCTATAAGGAAAGCATTACTATTATTATTATTATTATTTTCTTTTGAGTTGAGGAAATTGAAGCTTGAATTGAACTTGAATTCATGTTATTTGCCTACAGCTACTCAGAGAGTAGGTTGAAGCCAGCATTCAAGTTCAACATGTCTGGCCCCAGGTTTCTCAGACCACCATTATCACCTTGAGACTCCCTCTCCTTCCTCCAAGGTCCTCATTAAATCCTCAGGGAATGTGTTATTTAAAATTCATAATGAAGCCTCTCAATGTGATGAAAAATGTCTAAATATTTATCTCACTCAAATTCTTCTGATTATAATTTTACTGACTTGATACGTAAACAATTTTGGAATCTATAAAATCCCTGCCCCATGTTTTATGTTCCCTAGGCAAGCAGCATGAAAGCTGCTAATATTGATGGAATACCCTTCTTATCACTAATCCATTTATGTAGGAGAGTTTCATTAAGTAACAGTTAAAAACACAAAAAATACATAGAAAGGTGTATCAAATGTAGATAGAAAACTGGAGATGAATATAGAATATTGCAAGTGCTGAAAAGGTTTTGGTTGTATTTAAAGATTTTTAGTTATGCTTTAATTCTAAATTAATATGAACAAGTAAAATACTACTATTGTTATAAAAATTTTTTAAGAAGTTTCTTGCAAGGACTGTTTTTAAATTTCGTTATCCATTGGTCCAGAAATAACGTGATGATATCATTTACTCATTCAATAATTGATGTTTTAATTTCTTTACACATATGGCATTTTACCTTTTTTTTCCCTGTTATCTCTCTTCTCTGGCATTTTTCAGTGCTGTTTTGATCGGATAATTAATGGCATAGGTGTTTATTTAAGTGTTTTCTGTTTTAGGATACTTTAAAAAATTCCATTATTATTGCAGAAAAGTGCACTTCAACAATTAGCTGTTAAGTGCTGGCGTAAATTAAGGCTCTATACAGGTAGATAAATGAATCTGTCACATATATAATTGCCAGGAAAAGTGGTTACACTTCTAGCCATTTTCATTGGTTTGCTAATGCAGCTTTCTGTTCTAAAATGATAAATCATCATTTGTTAAGAAATAGGGCTTTCTTCTGTAGCTAAGGAGTATTTTTCCAGCCTTAATATAGAATCTTCTAGGATTTCAAAGAGGAAAAAGTGAGGGTTTTCAATGAGGTAAAACAACATCTTTTTTTCCTGTGGTGCAGGTAAGGTGTAGTTTCCTGGTGGGTGATTTATAATTATTCATGGACCAAAACGTAGTGTTAAGGAAAAGATTTGCATACTCCAGATGACACATAGGCACAGCTGAATACTATAACCCCAGAAAAAGTAACTCATGAGGGGGCAGAAGTTGAAATCTGTGTGAAATGTGCAAAGGAAGTGTTTTAAGAACAGGTCACCTTTAAATTGCCTTTAAAAAGCATACTGCTTTTATGCTTTGTCTACAGGGAGCCTCTGATTTTAATGTTGGAATAAAGAGCTTTTCTTCTTTTCTTTCTTTCTTTCTTTCTTTCTTTCTTTCTTTCTTCTGGCCTGGCAACATGCCAGTGACACAAACATTTTCATGCAAAAGTTAACATATTCTCTGGATAAACCCATGATACACTCTGAAATCAAAAGATTTAGCAGTCTACCTTTCAGTTTGCTGCAATTAATTGAAGAGCCCAAGGCTAGGTAAGCATCGGTACTTAAATGTCAGCGCTTGGTTCAGGAGTTGTATTTACATAATCTGTTTACTAATTGCTGACTCAGTGCAATTTCGTGAAATTGAGCCTTGAACAGTCTGACTTTTGAGTGAGCTTTCTCTTGGAACTTGTGAGCCTGAAGGAAGGAAAAGCCACAACCAGTGAATGAGGAGACAGAAGCTTGTGGATAAGGTTATTAGTGAAAATAGCTAGATCAAAGGTCTCAGTGTCTCCCGCATCAAGGTTTCATCCTTTTCTGGACTTCATATAAATATCTGCATATGTGAGGGGCTCACAGAAAACACTCTAATTGCGTAATCTCTGTGAATTTTGTAGTAGTAATTTCCCACTATTTTTTACTTTCTCTTGGTACTTAGATTGTATTTCATTCCCATCGTTGGAGAGAAGTTTCAGTTGGAGATTGTAGCTGACAGTTGTTTCTTTCAGAAAGTCCAATTCTCAGAAAGTCCAAGAGTGTCTGTAACCAAAGAATAAATCAGAGGAATGAGGCAAAAAAAAATCTCAAAATGCATTACAGAGAACTGTCATTACAGAGAACTGTCAATTACTCCTCTGCTCCAGGAGGAGCAGAGGAGTAATTGACCACTTGTTAAGAGAATCAGAATATTACACAGGTAGGAACAAACATGATGGAAGCTGTGTACACATGCATTTCATAGAAAGTATCTCAAGAAATAACTGTGTATATAAGAGAGTGTTTCTCTCTTTCTCTCCCTCCCTCTCTTTCACCATTCATTTATCTTGAGAGTTAGATATAGGGAACAGATGGGATAACCTAGCTAACGTACAGGATTTTCATAAAAATGTGACTCTAACAGTGGTGGAAAATTCTGTAACACAATTTCATGTTATGACACCTAATCACTATGGGATATCATTGAACACCATAATAAGTGACCCCGAGTTTATCTCAATTAGATTTACATCTTTGGATAACTTCAGAGGCTCATAGAACTGTAGGACATGATCTAGTGGAAGATTGTGCAGAGGCTAAGAACACGAGCAAGAAGGGGGACTATTTTCAAGTGTGGTCATGAAGTATTCTAGCCATTCGAGATAAGCAGGGGGATATTAGAAAATAAAATCATATGATCTTTAATAAAGGAGCCAGTTTATCTTAATAGCTGGACAAAAGACCTGTGTTTTCTATCCTCACTCATTTTTAATGTCCTTCCTGAATATGTCCTTTTAAATTTTTATCTTCTCACCTCCTTCAATATCTAGTTTGGAACGCAGTCTTACCAGGAAGAATTGCATATTTGAATTCTTACTAAAAGATGGCTTCTCATTCCCTCAATATTTATAGAGCCAGTTTGGGCTATATGAACTGATATGGCTAAGAGAACTTGGCTGGACAAGTATTGGGGGGGGCCCAAAGCATGAAGAAAAGAAAGAACAGATGACTTTCTTTCAAAGTAAAAACAAGCCATCAATTTAGTTCTGCAACCCCTCTGATTAGGAACATGGATGACTCTAGCATTTTTTAAAATTTTAATTTAATTTAATTTTTTTTCAGTGTTCCAGAATTCATTGTTTATGCACCACACCAAGCATTTTGAATGAGCCGTGGTAAAGCATGGAAACACTTCCCTGCTCCCAGTACTGCCTCTTGACAAGTGTCATTGTATCACAGTCATTCTTGCTTTCAGTTGACCATGCCATTCTATTCTCCCTTAAACATAGTACTGTTCATTCTATTCCTTTTTTTCCTGCCCATCCAAACCTCTTCCACCTGTATACTCCAGCCCCCAACACACACACACATGAGATCTGACCACATTTGAAATTATTCACTATAAATACCAGCTTGAAGGGGGAAACTTTTTTTTTTTTTCCATAATGCCTCCTAAATAGTCTTCTTTATTATATGGCATGGCCTATTCAGAATCCTGACCTGCATGAAAATTCATTGTGTGTAACTCTGATTACTACTGGCTCAGGCAACTAATTGTTTCAAATGGGTTTCAGCGAAGTAATTTAATTAGAATTTGAATGAATGCTTATTTGAAGCCAAAATTCAGGCGTTATTTCTGAGAATTGTGCCATTCTTAATGATGGAGGGAAATACACAACAAATGACTGTTGTAATGTTTCAAAATACATTTGGTATTTTAAGATATTCAGGAGGTAGGGAGTGGGGAGAGATGAAAGAAGAGTTGGAATGAGTCTATAGCAATCTGAGGTGGACCAAAGTCTCAGGATACATCTGGGGAGCCAGTGTGCTACCCTGATGCATTGGGAAATTCTTTTCTTCATCACCCACAATCACAAAAGCCTGTAGCAGAGAAATTTAATCATTCTTTGGTGGCATCCTGCACTCTGACTCAAAAGGGCTTCTTTAAATGCTAATGTGTCTTCCTTACAACTGTTGCCTAGAACAAATTCCCTGAGTGGAATTCAGGTAGCTTTCTTAGTAGAGGATGATTTCCTGATCTTCATTCAGAGAAGCCTTATTTCTAGCGGGAGTCTCAGGTGAGGCTCTCATTTTACAATTTACTTTTATCTCCTCACTTAGACACAGATCATATGATGGGATTTTTTTCCAGTCTTTTTATCATTGATGTGAGAAAAGGCCTCTAATGCTGCTTAGAATTTCGTTACTCTCTAGAATATATGTAAAGAAAATAATGGCCTTACCAAAGCTAAATAGCTCCCCCCACCCCAGTTTTAGTTTTAGTTTTGATACTGAAAAATGCCTAGGAATTTTGTCTTTGGGTATACAGTGCAGTTTGCTTTTCCTACCTCTCTAAAACTGCTGTAGCTAGTATAGTGGCTCTTAGTCCCTTCAGGCTTTTGAGCTAAAAATGATAAAGTCAATAAAATATGGTCTGCCAAAAATGGACATGGTTTGGATGCCAGTTGATTACAAGAGAAGCTTCTAATCACAACAGTTCTTGTATTTGTTGATTGAGATGGTGACACAATTTTTAGCAAAGGAAGGAAAATCAATGTTTTCACAGGAAAAAAAATTTCTCTCGGGACTTCTTGACATGGTTGTGACATGCAAAAAATGATGGATGCCCATTCTGAAATGTTTCAGCAACCAGACCTTTTATTTTCAATTAGGTACTGTATCTTTATTTTGTTTTGTTTTTGGTGAATCAAACACGGGCTGTAAGTCAGGACTCCTGGGATCTGTTGTTGGTCTCACTGCAATTTTATGCATTGGGCACTTTATTGCACTCAATTTAACACTTTGTAGTACACTTTATTGTTTTAAGGTCTAATTATGCAGGAATTTTACCTGCCTGACAATATTTAAAGCTCACTCAGAGTAGATCAGGTATCCCAGTGCACTCATACTTGGGGAAGAATCTCTCCAGAATTCGACCTTGAGAATTCACATGATTAAGATTATTGAATGAATTAAAGAATCATAGGAAACATGAGTGAAATTAGAATAACAGATGAATGAACTGATTTATTAACTTGATGTAACCATGTAAAAATATCTACCATACGTAACTGCATATAGAATGGTAGATACAAATGAGGTGAACACCAATTCTTTGCTACCTTTACCTTTGAAACTCTGTCATGATGTGATGAAACTTTCATCTTAGGTATTTGCTTGACTAATAGAATGTTGAAGTGATATTCTTGGATTTCTCAGGCTAGCAAATAAGAAAAAGTGCATAACCTTGCCTGGTTTTCCTCAAACACTCTTCCTAGAGCTCAGTTACCATGCCATGAGAAGTCTAAATCACATAAAGATACCAGGTACTACCTGCCTTTCATAACCCCAACTGAGCCCCTAAGTATGAAAACAAACAAAAAATACTTCAATTTCTGGCCATTTGTATCAGGATGGATTCAATCAGGAGAGGAAAACACACACACACACACACACACACACACACACACACACGTGCATGTATTTGAACAGGGAAATTTAACATAAAGAATTATGAATAATGGGGAGCCTGAGTGGCTCAGTTGGTTATGCATCTGACTCCTGGTTTCTGCTAAGGTCCTGAACTCATGGACCATGAGACTGAGTCCCACACTGGGTTCCCTAGGTGGGAGTCTGCTTGGATATTCGCTCCCTCTGCCCCTCTCCCCACTCACTCTCTCATATAAATAAATAAAATCTTTAAAAAAAAAGAGTTATAAATTAGGGTCACCTGGGTGGCTCAGTCGAATAAGCATCTGCCTTTGGCTCGGGTCATGATTTTGGGGTCCTGTCCCTCTCCCTCTTCCTGCTAATCCCCTTGTGTCTGCGCTTGCTTGTTCTCTCGCTCTCTCTCTCTCTTTCTGTCAAATAAAGAAATAAAATCTTAAAAGAAGAATTATAGATTATAACATAGGATTAAATATATGAGGGGCTGATTAGTATCAACAAAGAAATATAAAAAATAGAGAATATATCAGAGCCAACATATCTTACAATAGCAGATATATTGTTTAGTGTCGCATATAATAACAATTCCCCATAGGGCTGGGAAAAAGTGCCAAAAGAAGAGCCAACTCTCTTTCCCACCCTCCTCCCTGGCTTGGACTGAGATCTCCAGACTTTGTTGGAGACCATACAGGTGTTGAATGGCAGATAATTTCTGTAAACTGCCAGAAATCTGTCCTCTAGGGAGCCAGGGAAAACTTCACAGGGGAATGTCTTGCCAGAAGTGCTCCACTAAAAACACTACTCAAGAGGTGTCTTGGGCAAAGTTTCTTTTTCTGGGTGTTGCTGACCACCTTGTGTTGCAGGAGCCAGATGTTGGAGGAGCTATCTGCCTTATAGAAGCCTTGAGCAAGCACACAGAAATTGAAAGGCAAACCCATTCCTCCTACAACGTCTCTCCAGTGACTTTCACTGACAGACCTTCACTTCTACCTGGAAATAAAATAAAATAAAATAAAAATTTACAGGACTCAGATCCAATTTTGCAGAGCAGGCAAAAAGGGAGAATTTGGAACAGAGTCAATAAATTTAGAACTGGTCCACCATGAGAATGAGCAGTCTCGGTCATGCTTGCCCAGTCAAATCTTCAGTTAGCTCCAGATCTGGCTGCTGTATGAGAGCTACTGAATCAGAAACCAAAAATGAGAACCCCCTGAGTCAATCCACAGAACTACAAGACAATAAGTTGTCCCCTTGTTCTGTCAACCCTTGTATTCTGGGGTGGTTTTATTACACAGCAACAGATGACTGGAACATATATTATCAAGATAGCCTAATAACTTGATTTTTCTTTCATTTCCTCTCTACCTTGAGGCAACACATAGACTTGGAAATTATGAAAAACTACTTGTTTCAAGTTCTTGGTTGTGGTTTAGAGATTTACTCTTCATGAATAGAAACAACAGCCTGAAAAAGATAATGCTGCTTGTACTATAGAGCTGAATCATATGTGTCAACATTGTGATTTGGTGATCTCTTGGATGCCATGTTGAGGGAATGCTTTGTGGACAGAATTCCTCCTGGAGTGGCCCAATACTATATCTAATAAAGCACCTTTATTTATAATGGAATGGAAATTACTCTGCTTCATGCACTGATATCACTACCTATTACAAAAATTAAAGGAGCAGCTATTAATAAGATTATATCCCTATACCACATATAAGATAGTCTTGCCAAGTAGGTAAGCTAAATGTAGGAATAGTATCCTCTCTGCTGTCTGTACATCATAGAGATATACTGATAAGAGCTCAGATGGATCACATGAAGACTAACTAGTAAGCACCACTGTGAAATAGTGTTCTGGAAAAACCTATTCAAGCTTCAGGATATAGGTTTAACCAACACCAAGGATTGTACATCTGGAAGATTACAAAACAACAGAATCATTGGAGTATCTGTTTCTCTAGAATCATTTGTCTTTTCCTGCCATAATGTTTGGAAACTTCACCAGGGTCAGAGTACAGACAGTGATAATTTTTCTCTGGTCACCATAACCAGTGAATTTAATGGACTGTGTTTTGCATGGTTACACTGGTTTTCAGACTAAGAATCCATAAAGCCCATGGGTTTCCACAGGGTGGGATCTTATGAAGGAAAGATCCTTAGGCATCAGACTTCAAACTCAGCATTTGTTGTATGTCTTATGGTTGGGACATCATTTCCCACCATTCGATCCCATGATTTCCCACCACAAAATCTTGCTTTTGTCTGCTTCTTCACCCATTTTCTTCTTGTATACCAGAGGAAACTTATTTCTTCAATAGTATAGTGGGAGTGGGGGGAGCATTATTAATAATAAGTTCAGCAAGTGGAAGCTGGGACAATTCCAGGGAAACCAGAGTGTATGGGCATCCTATTTTGATGCCATTGCTTCTAACTTACCAAAAGACTATTTCCTGAGATAGTTTTCTCTTTCCTACATTATCAGTCCTTACCACTTCTCACTCTAAAACATTCCTATCATATAAAACCATGTTCTAATACATTTTCTAACTTAAAAAATTCTTCTGTCAGGTGCAATTCTAGACTCTTTCTTAAAAATGATTAACCTACCACACACATACACACTTTCCACTTCCTTGTTTCTCATTTTCTCTTTATTACTCTTATATTGGTTTCCCTTCCCATATCTCAACTAACATCCTTGTTAAAATCACTAACAACCTACAAATTCAGTGAATGTTTTCTGACATCACCCTGCTAGATTTTCAGCAATGCTTCACACAGATGACAATTTCCTCCTTCAAACATCTCTCTTTCTCCTTTAGAGACAACATGCTTTCTTATTTTTTCTTCTTATTACCTTGCTCCTTCTAAGTTTCCTTTACTGTCTTCTCCACTTAACTAATCATACTGAAATGACTCTAAGCTGCGTCCCGGGCTGCATTTATCTTTTTCTACGATTCCTTTCCCTTGGTGATCCCACTCATTTCTGTGACTTTTAAAATCATTTATATGCTAGTGACTCACATTTATATTTCTTACCTAGACTGTTTTCTGAGCCCTAAATTTATATACACATCCAATTTGCCTATTTGAATATGCCAGAGGAATTTCCAAATTTGCACACTAAAAACAAGACCAATCCATTCCATTCACACCCTACACAATCTAATTATTCCCACTGTTTCTGTATTCCAAATAAATGGTACCATTGCCACCATTATTAGTGTTAGAAACTGGGAGTGATTCTTGAACTTTCCCTTTTCTGGTCCCAGGCATTTAATCTCTCTGTACTTGTTGTGCCTTCGAAGCACGTATGTCTGATCTGTGAATGTCTCTACTACCATCATCTGAGTGTAAGCTATCATCTATTGCTTAGATCACAGGAATAGCTTCTTAACTAGTGTTTCCCCTTTAACTCCTGCCTCCCTCCAGTCCATTATCCACATTCAAGCTATACCTATGTCTTAAAAAACTTATAGGAAATTATGTGGCAATACTGCTTAAAACTCTTGGATGGTTTCCCGTTGCCTTTAGAGTAAGATCTAAATTTGTTGCCATGGTCTCCAAGGCTCTGCATGATCTCTCCCCTGCTTCAGCTTGCCTTCTCATCTTATACCACTCTGCCCCTCATGGTATTTTACTCTCTAGTCTCGTGGCCTTTGGTCAGTTCCTAAGGTTCACCAACCCCTTCACCAGCTCGAGGCATACGATCCCTTGCATGCATGGTTTAATCTACAAGGGGTGCCATTCCTCAGGCCTTTCTCACATGAAATATTATAAACAATTAAGTAAATCATAGCCAAGTCACATGATTAACCAGTACTCAGCTATTATTATAAGGATGAGGTAGAATTTTATATATTTAAGGAAAAATCTCTAATCACATTTTAAGTTTAAAAAGTAGGTTGTTTCTAACTCAAAAAGCTATATGGACCCCATGTCCATTTCAGCATTATTTCCCATAGCCAAGGTATAGAAGCAACTCAAGTGCCTGCAGATAGATGAATTGATAAAGAAAATGTGGTACAGGGGCACTGGGTAGCTCAGTCATTAGGTGTCTGCCTTTAGTTCAGGTCATGATCCCAGGTTCCCGGGATTGAGCCCCTCCTCAGGCTCCCTGTGCAGTGGGAAGCCTGTTTCTCCCTCTCTCACTCCCCCTACTTGTGTTCCCTCTCTCGCTGTGTCCCGCTCTGTCAAATAAATAAATAAAATCTTAAAAAAGAAGAAGAAGAAGAAGATGTGGTATACACATGCACACAGACACACACAGAGGAGTGTTACTCAGCCATAAAAAATGATGACATCTTGCCATTTGTGACATGGTTGCTGGAGGGGCTGGGGGAAGAGGGATGGGCAAAATGGGTGAATGGGAGTGGGAGATACAGCCTCCTAGTTAAGGAAAGAATAAGTCACAGGGATGAAAGATAAAGCACAGAAAATATAGTCAATGGTATTTTAATGGAGTTGTATGGTGGCAGATTGTAGCCGCACTGTGGCAAGCCCAGCATAATGTATAGACTTGTCAAATCACTATGTTGTGCACCTAATGTACTATTGTGTGCCAACCATATTCTAATTTAAAACAAAAGATATGGTTATTCAATATGACTGTAATATTAATGAAAAGAGAAGGGGCATGGAGATGGAAACACACAGGGAAGAGACACACAGACATGTGACAACAGACACAGAGATTGGAGTGTCTCTAAGTCAAGGAGCATCAAAGATTGAGAGCAAACACGGGGAGTTAGAAGAGGCATGGAAAGGTTATCTTTTACAGATTTCAGAGGGAAACTGGCCCTACCCCTCACTTTAATTTCAGACTTCTAGACTCCAGAACTATGATCCAATACATTTCTATTGTTTTAAGCCAAGAAATAATAATAAATAAATAAAAAGTAGGTTGTTTACAACTTCCTGTGAATCTATGGTTCTTTCAAAATAATTTAAAAAACAAACTGCAGAAAATATATAAGACAAGTATGCATATAAACTATATTAAAATGTAAAAATATGTTTAAAACATGAATAAACACAAAACACATGCTTTTATGTATATTTTTTAAGGATAGAAAAACAGTATGAAAAACTCCAAACCAAGTTGCTAACAGAAATTACTGCCTTGGTATTATATAACAGTGGGGCTATATAATTCAAGAAAGATTTGCACTTTTTACTATACACATTTGTTATTATTTTTTTACCATAAGAATGCATCCTACAGAGGGTAGAGCTGACTCAGTTTGCAAAGTCTTTGCTTAAAGAAACTCTGCTTTCCCCCTGACTATTTTTATGATTTTCAGTGTATCATACACTAAATGTAAATGAAAACTAAAATTAATAATTAAATAATTAATAATTAATGATCTTACTAATAATTAATAAAAATTCAATCACCTAAACTCTGTTAGAGCCTAGTGAAAATTAAACTTTCTGGAAAAGGACTAGTGATCTTATGATGATACTGAGTGGTTAATGATCGTTTTATTGGTGATTTTAATGAAAATAAGATGGAGTATGTAGAGACATCAATATCAGTGAAAAAATATTACCAAGTTACTATTTGATATGTATTCTGTAAAACACCAGTAATGTATTATGTGGTTTGTTGAGTGCTAAAGCATAAGTTCTCTGAATTTACCTTAAATTGTGCTAAAAATTAGATTTTTCTGCCATCAGGTATCAAACATAAGGTTTGTGTGTTGCCCAGTAAAAATAACATGGATTATAAATTAGGAAATTAGATTCTTGAGTAACTCAAAATTTTGCCTTGAAAATTAAAAACCTCTGTCAATCAGTCTCATTTAGAAAGTATGAGGAACCTACTAGAAAGCATTTTATAATTGGGTTACCTGGAACTTGCAACCACTCATTTAAAAAAAAAAAAAAAAGGAAAAACTAGTTTGGAAAATGCCGGTTTAACCTGTTTTGTATTTTTGTTTTTGCTCAGAGAATTTTCCCAAATATCTGATGATGTAATTTTCAATATGAATCCCCAAGGGATGAGTGGTGGATAAATTATGCAAGTATTTCTCTACATGCATTTGATTATGGAACTCGGAAGGTTTCCTTTGGAATGGACTAAATAATATCCGCATTCTCTTTCAGCCAGAATGGTCTATGCCTGAGGGGTATAGGTCATCACGTTAAGTTAGGGATGTGTGCCTTTCTCCTTCTATCCCTTTTACTTGCCATCTTTATTAAACTGACATTAATTTCAATACAAAGTGCATGTATTCCCATTCCACGTCTCAGTAAAAAAGAAATTACAGAGGTGGCCTGCAGATAGGAACTTGGTGCTCTCTAACACTACCTATCTCATCACACTGTGTGTGCCTTCAGATCTGGCTATTATCATCAAATACAAGAGCAAAGTGTCCTCCTCATGCATGAGGGGGCATGGACTAGGCAATCCCTTATTCTTCTATATAGATGTCATTGACTCAAGGGCAAGCTAATTTTGGTGGTGTTTCTCTGTGAAATATAGTGGGAAATCACTGGGATTAGAGAGAGATTTGTGTGTTATGTGTCTCTTTTTGTATTTATTTAAATTGTGATGAAATAGACACAGCATAGACTTCACTATTTCCATCATTTCTGAGTGTGCAATTCAGTGGCATTAGGTGCATTCACAATGTTGTGCAACCCATCCCCAACATCCCTCTCCAGAACTCATCATCTTGAAAAACTGAAACTCTGTACCCATTAACCAATAACTTCTCATTAACCCCTCCTTCCAGCCCGTGACAACCGCCATTGTGCTTTGGAGATAGATTTTAGTTCAACTCCACGTATGGTCATTTACTTCATTGTTTGATCTTGGGCAAATATTATTTCTTTGTCCTTGTTTTCATCTTTATAATGTTAGAATAAAAATATCCACCCTTTAAAAAAAAATCTGCTACGTGTCACAATTAAGTTGTCTTGGGGAGATAAATTTATCTATCTGTCTATCATCATCTACATTTGTAAGTACAAAATACATTTATACACACACATACATAAATACACACACGTACATATAGTTCTATCAAGTACATCGATTTCTTCCAAATAAACAAAATAATTATTGCCCTTGACATCACTCACAGTAGTTTCTTGACTTAAAAATCTGTAAAATTCGGAGAAATCCCTGAAGCCAGGGACCTAGAAGCAGGAGCTATTATTATTTAATGATTTGGCCATTTCTTTAATTAAGTTTTCTTAAATGTGAGAGTTATAGCCAAAGGTTCTTAAACTATTTTTCCCATGTATATACTTTCTATTCCTTTTTTGACTCTGGGGGTCTGTTAACTATTAACTTGTGATTTTTTTTTTTAAGCTGTGTTTTTTGAGGCTGACAATACAACTTTTGAGAGTAAAAGATGATGTGGTATTTTAAATATCAGCTATAAACTGCAAAATCTGAGACCACTCAACAAGTTTGAGTTTTTATAAGGCATTTAGAAAATAATGCCCTTTTTTAAATGTATGCTTGCTGAAATCTCCAAGCCCTGACTCCTGTCCAATGCAGTTAGAGCAGTCTTGTCCACCTGTGTTTGCAGCAGAGCTGCAGAAGACCAAACATCTTGACTTTGAGAAAATTTTCCAAGTTCGAATGTTTCTCTATATAATTGAAATTGTCATTTAGCTATTGATGTGTTATATATATATTTGTAAATTTTTTAAAAAAAATTTATTTGACAGAGAGAAAGCACGAGCACAAGCAAGGAAGCTGCAGACGGAGAGGGAGAAGCAGGCTCCCCACTTAGCAGGAAGCCTGATGTGGGGCTTGATCCCAGGACCCTGAGGTTATAACCTGAGCCAAAGGCAGACACTTAACCAAATGAGCCACCCAGGTGCCCTGAAGTTAAATATATATATTTTTAAAGCTCAGTGCTTCATCAAGATATTTCCAACTTGGAGCTGAAGATTATATCTTATCAATCAGGAAAGGAAATATATGTTGTCATAAAACTCATAAATACATAATAATGTTTCATCTACTATGGTGAATAACCATTTCCCCTACTTCCTTTTTATTATGAATGTAATTGTTAATTTCCTCATAAATTTTCACTTATCTTGCTGAGCTAGAACAGCCAAAGTATTGGGAGTGAAACTGAACCCAACATTTCACTCTGTAGTTTTATTTGGGGAAAGGAGATGATACTGTTTGTTTTAGCTGTTTATCTCATCCTATTTCTGTATCTTTAACTTTCTAAAGTCAAGTAATATATTACATCTTATCTGTAAAAAAATCAGTCTTTTTTATATTTTTTTAAATACCAGAAAGAGAGTGTTTTCACAATGGGATTCCAAATGCCTTTCAAAGTTAATTTTCAAGTTTTATACATAAGTGAGTGGGAGCCGTAATTATATCTATTACAAGGTTATCTTCACTAGTAGCTTTTTTTTCCTCATGAATTGAGCATTTTCCTCTTGAACAGGACTTCCCACAGGTAGCAGAACTTGAACTTGTTATCTTTGTGTATGCAGCAGGTCTTCAGACATGAGCACCGATCAAAAGAAGGTAGATTATGGTCCAATATTAAACTACCATGAAATCTCAGTAACCTACTGAAGAATTATTTATTACTCATCCTCCATGTCCTCTGCAGGTCTCTAGAGGGGTTCTTTTCATTATAGCCCCTCAGGGATCCAGGATAATGGAGCATCCACCATTTTGAACATTGCTACTGGGATAGAAATCTCTAGAGAGTATCACTTTAGCAATAATGTGTACCTACGTGGAAGCGATTCATGCCACTTCTGTTTACAAATCATTGGCCAGAACTTGTCACAAGGAATGCCTTGTCTATTCCTAATCACAAAGGACAGGTAAATGCAGCCCTGACACGAGATGGGATAGTGAAGATCCAGAAATAGTGAGTGAACAGCAGTAATGGCCACCTCAGTTTTTGTGACCAAGGCTCCAAGGAGCAGAAAAAGCATGCTACTTTTTTTTTTTTTTCCATATGTGCTCTTGCCTTCTGTACCCTGAAGCAAACAGCAGACACTGGCAGCTGGTAGAGAAGAGGCAGATGAGGAAAAGACTATTTCTTGCCTAAGGGCTCATGTAATCATTCTAGCATTGAAGCACGCGGACAATATACCAGAATGAATAGCTACAAAAACATTTTTCTTGATTCTTTTAATATTGGCTATCACAGGCTTTATTTCCATTGCTCTTTTCCTCATTTATATCCACAACACAGCCTCCAAGTTGTTTGGACAAATCAGATGTTATAGAATGTTAGAGAAAATGGCAGAAATACAGTATGCAAAGGAATCCACCAGAGGTGACTTTCCCCTGCCTAGTCCAAGAGAAAGTCCCAAGAGATGGTGTTATGATGGCAAATGTTTAACAACTGATTTCCAAATAAAGAAACCCAGATTTGTTGGACTTGTCTATATCTGTGGTGCAAATCCTCCCACCTGCACTGATTTTGACCAACTACTGTGCTAACACTGAATGGGAGTTGGGAAGAGACACTCCCAACCAATGGGCTTTGACTAGCCAGTAAGTCAGGTCCAGTCCTGCCTGGAGAGAAGATGCTTTTCATGGGGTGTTCTTAGTGTTGTACCCACATTTCCAAAGCTATTCTCCCTTCTTTGTCTATCTGCACTCTCACAAGCACATCCCTCACAAACACCAACAGACACAATACATAAACTTCTAATATGGAAGAGAAACTTTTCTTGTGTATTATTATATTTTTTTACTCTTTTTATTAATTATTTTTATTAACATATAATGTATTATTTAAGCCAGGGGTACAGGTCTGTATATCGTCAGGCTTACACACTTCACACCACTCACCATATCACATACCCTCCCCGATGTCCATAACCCAACCACCCTCTCTACACCACCCCCCTGCCAGCAACCCTCTTTTTGATTTTTGAGATTGAGTCTCTTATGGTTTGTCTCCATCCCAATCCCATGTATGTATATATATATATCACATCTTCTTTATCAATTCATCTGTTGATGGTCATCTAGGTTCTTCCCATAGTTTGACTATTGTGGACATTGCTGCTATAAACATTCGGGTGCATATACCCCTTTGGATCATTACATTTGTATCTTTAGGGTAAAAACCCAGTAGTGCGATTGCTGGGTCATAGGGTAGCTCTATTTTCAACTTTTTGAGGAACCTCCATGCTTTTCTCCAGAGTGGCTTCATCAGCTTGCATTCCCACCAACAGTGTAGGAGGGATCCCCTTTCTCCACATTTTCTTCAATTCCCTGCCATTTCCTGATGTTAGTTTTAGCCATTCTGACTGGTGTGAGGTGGTATCTCATTTTGGTTTTGTTTTGTATTTCCCTGATGCCGAGTGATGTTGAGCATTTTTTTCATGTTTCTGCTGGTCATCTGGATGTCTTCTTTTCAGAACTGTCTGTTCATGTCCTCTGCCCATTTCTTTCTTTTTTTTTTTTTAAGATTTTATTTATTTATTTGACTGAGAGAGATCACAAGTAGGCAGAGAGGCAGGCAGAGAGAGAGGAGGAAGCAGGCTCCCTGCTGAGCAGAGAGCCCGATGTGGGACTTGATCCCAGGACCCTGAGATCATGACCTGAGCCGAAGGCAGCGGCTTAACCCACTGAGCCACCCAGGCGCCCCCCTCTGCCCATTTCTTATGTATTATTTTTAAAGCTATCTCTTAAACAATGCTGTTAGTATTTTGCATTTTACCCTGGGGAATGTTCATTTCACCTGCCTTAGAACTTGCCCTCTCCCTTCAGATCTCCAGGGAAAACACAAATACCCATCCCAGAACCATAATCTCTTTATGGCTACTCCATTTGCTACAGAAGTCACAGATTTAACCTTTGGCAATTGCAGAAGTGGGAGAATGGAAGGACTTACATCTTTCCATTTGCTTCTTTGTTGCCCCCAGATTACGCAGGTCTTGGTACAACAGATCTCTCCCTCATATTCTAGCCCTAGTTACCAACCCACCAGGTGACCCATCTCCTTCCCATCACTACCATGTCTGCAGTCAATCCCACCCCCTTGCTTTCTCCCAGATACATCACGATCATTCAGATCTTTGTACTTAGCCTATGGAATTATTGTATCTCTAACATACACACTTTTTCTGCTTTTTCAAAACTCAACAAAACTCAAAACTCTATGTCTAGTTTTATCATTGTGAGGACACCTCACTTCTGTTTATTGGTATGGCTAACTCTCCTTCACAAGCAACCACTTTATATCACAGATATTAAATTTTGCTAAAATTTGCCTTATATCTTGTATGTCAATATTTCTATTTGTTTTAATATAATTACATTATGTAAGTTTTACTTCTCCAATATGATAAATTCTTGCTATTATGGACTCTAATTCTTTTCTATCTCCAATATATTTAGCATGGAGTTACATTGACATTAGGCTTTTATTAAGCTCTTAATAAAAACTTCCCAAATTAAATTATATGTCAGAATATTACTTACTATGATTCTTGTGTTTTAAAACATGGGAAACTTGAGATTAAGGGCTGAAAATTATAAAGGCAGCAAAATAGAGTTGAATACAAGTGGAAATTCAATAACTATTGAGTATTGAATAAATAAATTCTAGAAGCAAATTAATAAAAGAATATCGATAACTTCCAATTTTTTTTCAGTGTAGGGATTATCCTTCAACAAACCTAATTCATCAAGCTTTTTTTTTTTCTTTACTTTTTTAATTCATGCCAAGACAACTTACTGCTTGATTATATGCAGTCCTACTCTGGAAATACTTTTATTTATCTTATTGTCAGTAACTTCTTTTCCATTCACCTGCAACTATTTTTCTGCTTCTTTGAAAAACAAAGTATTTTGCTATCTAGGAAACTGAAATTAGTATTCTTAATAAAGAATCTCATGAAGAAAAAAATGTAAGGTCTACAGTTCCAGAGGAAGTTAAAATTGCTTGGTGTAAATTTTAATCAACAAACATTTGTTGGGTGTCTTCTGTGGAGAAAAAAACAAAATTAAAAAACGATAACAAAGAAACAAGTTTCAAAGGAGATGCATATATGACTTTCATTTTACAAACTTGTTTGGAGGACATCACTGAGAGAATGTGACTTCCAACTGACCCTGGGCTCCTCACCTCCACACCCTCCCTGCGCCCTGCCCGCCCCACCCACCCCCCAGCTGTTAGAATGTATATTCTACTCACCATTCTCAGAGTGGGAGCTGTTTTCAAGGTTATAGCCTGGAGAGAGCAATGTGTCATTGAGACCATGTGGATGGTCTATGTGGCTGAAACCAGCTAAAGGCTTCTGTATAAAATTTTAAGATTCTGGGGCGCCTGGGTGGCTCAGTGGGTTAAAGCCTCTGCCTTTGGCTCAGGTCATGATTCCAGGGTCCTGGGATGGAGCCCCGCATCGGGCTCTCTGCTCAGCAGGGAGCCTGCTTCCTCCTCTCTCTCTCTCTGCCTGCCTCTCTGCCTACTTGTGATTTCTGTCTGTCAAATAAATAAATAAAATCTTTAAAAAAAAATTTTAAGATTCTGGCAGGGAAATGTGGCTCATCCTGTGGCCACATAGGACAAGCCTCATAAGTAAGTTCCCTTGTTATTAAACCTGCCACCTACCAAAATCAGGAATGATCTGTCTCTTTCTTCGGTCTCTCCTTGACTTCCCTGTTCAAAGACCAGTGTGCAAATAAATTTATGTGTTTTTCAAACATGTAAAACCATTTATAATGAGAATACGTACATAAGGGCTAAACAGCTGTGAAGTTAACAGATTTAGGGCAAATCAGGGAAGCTCGCATGAAGAGGCAATGTTGAACCCAGTCTTGAAAGAAGTGTAGTAGATTTATAAGAGAGATGTGCCTTTTCAAAATTAAGTGTAGAGAAAATGTAAAATTATTTTTAGAGATAAAAGAAAAAGTAATTGAGCACTAGCTATTTATAGGGATGTTACAGAATAGAGTGCTATTTAACAGTAATAGTATTAGTAATAATAATAATATCTAGTGACGCCTGAGTGGCTCAGTCAGTTAAGTGTGTGGCTTTTGATTTCCATTCTGGTCACCTCAGTGACCAGATACGCAGCCCACGTTGGGCTCAGTGATCAGTGGAAGTAGTGTCTTGGCTTGGATTCATTCCCCCTGCCCCTCCCAACTGCTTCATGCCTGTGTGTGCACTCTCTCTCAAATAAATACATCTTTTTAAAAAAGTAACAATAGCTAAGTAAGACATATTCACTGCAATACAAAAATCAAGCCGATGAATAATAAAGATGTTCATGGCTATACTTGGGAATCCAGAATGGGAGAAATTTTGAAGTTCTTACCTGAGAAGATTAAATAAATAACAGGAAATTACCGGAGGCTTTTCAAGGGGAAAATACTATATAAAAATAATATTGAAATAGTATTATGCTGTTTTAGTATCTTAGGTAGAATAATTGGGTTGAAAGTTGATTTAGGAACTGCCCTATAAAACATGTCCATATATTTAACTGCTTTGGGGGATATTTTTATTTTAGTGCCGTCTCTATAAAACACCAAAAGTTTAAGATACAAACTTAATATCTCAATAAATAATCTGGTTAAAATCACTAATTTCAGGGAAGAAAAATGTCAAAAACGTGTATTTGTTGAAATGACCTCTTTATTTGTCTTCTTAACCTCACTGGGACCTCAGGGATCTCAGAGCTAAATTTAATGTTTAAGTACAGTGAATATTTTGTATAGGATTTCTGATATGATTGTCTCTGTATATTTATATGGTTTTTATTTTTTTCTAATTACGTAAGAACTATACTAAGTACAGAGATATTTATGCTTCAATTAAAATCTTTTAGGAAGATAACCAAATTGTAGAGTGAATCTTCCCTCCCATCTTCCCACACACACATTCTGTGAAAAAAATAGGGACATTTTATAAATCATTCTCTCTTCATGCCCTCATCAGCTGCATGTCAGTAATCCAAACTGTTAAGCAAAGTTAACTTTCAGGCTGAGTCTTAAATATTTTAAGATTTAAAGGCAAGGAAGATATACTTTTATTCCTTAAATATCTCTTCAACTTCTACCTAATTCATGAAACTCATTTAATGGGAAATAAACATGCTTAAAATAGTATTTTAAAATGATAGTCAATTTTTTCAAGATAATAAAGATGCAAGAGCATTATATTTTTTAATCAAAATAAAATATGGTCCAATTTCCATCCATGATGATTAGTAGGAAGTCCCATATCGGTCATTGGGCAGGCCTCTCCTCTCTTTCTTGGAGCAAAAAATAAGCAAACAAAAGCTTGGGGCTCATACAGTCCAAAGAAGTAACCGGGTCTTCTGTCTTCAGATATTAGGCTACTTTTCTAGACTCTGGTTTGGCTTAGACTTGCTCCATATGAAAACAGGTACCTCTCCAACTATATTAGCCACCTCCATATTAAACACTGCTGCAAGAGAACCCCCTAGCAGGTAGAGTGTTACCTCCATACACTCATCTCCATGCCCATGGTCTTCTTCAGTGATTCAGAATTGGAGCATTCCCCAATTCCTGCCATCCAAGAAAACCTGCCACTGACTCTCAGTGTCTTAAATCCAATCACATTCTCTCAAACCAACAACTTACCTCGCCTTCACCTCTTATCTTCTAGGGTAGCCAGATTGATATTTTGATAGGTTTAATCTTTCAAGGCAAGTTTCAGCATTGGTGGTGAGGGGGTACAGGGAGACATATTATCCCATAGGCAATTAAAAGGTGTATTCTATTAGGCAGCTTCCATTTTCTTTATTTTGTTTAGTATTGTATCTCCAGCACTAAGGACAGTGACTTCACATATCAGGCTCTCAATTAATATGTGAAGAAGGAAGGAAAGAAGGAAGAAAGGTAAGAAGGGAGGAAGGAAGGGGAAGACAAAACTCAGAAACGAAAAGATATGACAGTATTCTTAACCATTTGTAACAAAGTAACAAATTTAATATCTCCATAGACAATCTGGTTACAATCAAACCTGGAATTGAAAAGAACTTTAAAGGTCAGTATTGCATATAGCAGTTCTCAAGCATGAGAGGAACACCCACTCGGGGACACATTTGGAAATGTTTACTGGCATTTTTGGATAGCACAAGGACTGGAAGATACTAATGGCATTTGATCCCCAGGAGGTAAAGATACTAGCACATTGCAGTGTGTGCGACACTCTTGTACAACAAAACCTTGCTCTTCCAAAACTCCAATAGCATTCCCAGGAGGACATTAGGAGAAGGAAAGGAAAAATGAAAGGGGAGAAATTAGAGAGGAATATGACCATGACAGACTGTGGACTCCAAGAAACAAACTGAGGGTTTCTCTTCTTTCTTTTTTTTTTTTTTTAAGATTTATTTATTCATCTGACAGAGAGAGATCACAGGTAGGCAGAGAGGCAGGCAGAGAGACAGAAAAAGAGGAGGAAACAGGTTCCCTGCTAAGCAGGGAGCCAGATGTGGGGCTCGATCGCATGACCCTGGAATCATGACCTGAGTTTAAGGCAGAGGTTTTAATCCACTGAGCCACCCAGGTGCCCCGCAAACTGAGGGTTTTAGAGGAGAGGGGAGTGGGAGGGATGGGTTGGCATGGTGATGCGTATTAAGGAGGGCATGTATTGCATGGAACATTGTGTATTATACATAAAAAATGAATCTTGGAACACTATATCAAAAGTGAATGACGTACTGTATGGTGACTGACATAACATAATAGAGTAAAAAGAAAGAAATATTTGAATAATCCTACCCATCTTTATACTTAAATCCTCTCTATAGTAACACTGTCAAGTGGTCTTCCAGGTTATACATTTAGGTCTGAACACTCCTCCCAATAAAGAACATGCAAACTCCAAGTTTGTTACTTCCTTCAGGTGTTTTGATTATTAATTAGAGTGAGATACACCCACAGAGTGGAAGGTGTAGAGTCACGTGGATATGAATTTAAAGCACTCCAGCATTTTCCTTTCCCACTTAAATTAACTGAAAACTTTTCCACCTAAACAGAACAGTTTCCTAACTCTGCATTAATTCATTCATATGGCACTTCATCAAGGCATTCGAAGATAGCTGCTAATTCTATCTAAATTTCCTTAATTCCTAAGAAAAACCCTGTTGCAATTTTTTATGTAATTCTATTCTATTCTCCTCATTTTGCTTTTGCTTTTGTCTCTCTTAAGACTGTCTAGTTTATCTAAATCCTAAAGTATAGGGCCCTGAGTAGAACCAAATATTCCAGGCAAAGCAGGAAACACACAGAAAAAACTAAAACTCTTACCCGAATCATTCTAGATGTTTGACTTCTTCTAATGCATCCTATTAATAATTTTATCCATGTTTGCAGCCCTCCTTTATTCTTTTCTCATGCTGAATTCAGTATGGACAAAAATCCTTGAGTTATTTTTTTCTACATGTTCTATTGCAAAAGCCATACCTCCATAATCCTACCCTCATAGTGTTCTATTTTAAGATCCATTTTATTCTTGTAATATTCATTTTATTGGATTCTTTCATCAGTACGGTCTGTAAAAATTTTCTCTCAGTCTATCATAAAACCATCTCAGCATTATTTCGTCTCTAAATTTGATGTATGTATCTGCAGTCTCCTCAGTGAAAATCCAGTAATTTTTATTATGGCACTGCTCTGTCCAGAGCCGTATGACAAGCCACTGGACACTCTTTCAACTAACATACAATTACTACGTCACCCAAGTACTTATCCTTTGAATTTTTCCTTTAAACCTCTCATATCACTCCATCTTGGCCATAAAGATATTACATATTTAACAGGTGTGCAGCTGAGTTCCATATAGACCTTCCCCACCATGTTTTTCCAGGCCTAACAATGTGTTTGCTTAAAAAAAAAAAAATGGGGCTCCTGGGTAGCTCAGTCTGTTAAGTGTCTGCCTTTCAGTTTAGGTCATGATCCCAAGGTCCTGGGATTGAGCCACACATCGGTCTCCCTGCTCAGTGGAGAACCCGCTTCTCCCTCTCTCTCTGCCTATTGATCTGCCTACTTGTACTCTCTATCTCTCTGTCAAATAAATAAATAAAATCTTTAAAAAAACATGCAGACATGAATGTGACCTCTGTTGCATCCTGCTCAATACTGATTACTCACCTTGCTGTTCACAAACGATCCTTCTATGAGTGTTAGATAATCTTGCCTATGGTCAAAGCCAAGGTCACTAGACTATAGTTTGTGAAAAGTTTCCACTTCTTTTTTAGAAATATAAAAGGTATTCTTCTATATTCAGATTTATTTAGCCTGTCACAATATCCTAAATTATCTAATATCATAAAAAATAATTCTGTGTTATTCATTGGAGTTTAGTGGTATCCTAAGAATGTAAATAGTCTGGACCTAGAAGACAAGTTCATTTCAGTCAGCCGTGTCTTCCCAGGACCCATTCTCTGAGCGTGGGCATCAGGTCTCTGTAACCAATGTAGTTCTGAGCTTTACATCCTGAAGAGCTTTCTTTTTAACTGAAGAAGTAGCAGCTAATAGATAACAAGGAGTCCTTGCTTTTTCTTGGTCATTTAGTATAAAGCAATGACTAAAAGTACAGGCTTTGAAATCACAACGCTAAGTTTTCATTAGACCTCACGATGTACCACCATTTTCCAGCTCTGTAATCTTAGCAAATCTACTTTCCCTGACAGGACTTCAGTTTTCTCATTTGCAAAGTACAGATGATTATAGTTACTGCACATGGTTATTGTCGGTATTCAACATAATCATGGTGGTCAAGTTCATAACAGAGTGGCTGTCACTTAGTGTTGCTTTTTCATCAATGTTAAATCAAAGATCTAGTTTGTTTTACCTCATTCTTGATTATCTTCTTGCTTTTGTCACACAATTAAATATTAATCTTTCAAATATGTTTAACAGCATTTTAATCAAAGGGAAATGACAGATTTTGTGCACTTCTCTCTTTTGGTGATGGAGAAAATATTAGAATCACAGGGATATAATTGGGAGTATTTGGTAGCACTTCCAAAGAATAGAAAAGAAAAAAAAATCCAGCTGAATAGACATACTATGGAAACAAAGGTTAACATTGCCTGTTTCTTAATTTTGGTAGCCTTTGCTTTCTTCTTCATTTGTGGAAGAACCAGATACAATTTGTATTGATTTCAGTAGTAGAAAAACTGAATGGGTATGAAGTTCATGAAGGAGCATGATGTCAGAAGCCAATATACTCACTTTCAAAACTTGTCAAAGGGCTCTGCTTATAATCACAGTAACAAAGTAAATACATCCGACTGAAGAATAATAAGTCAAAATGTTCCTAATTAAAGCCTAACCAACATGCCTGTTTTTCTTACTCCAAATAAATACATAAGCAGAGTTTTCTGAAACATTTTGACTTTTTGAAAAAGTACATAAAGATTGCAAAAGTGGGGGTGTGGAACCGTAGGACAAGATGCAGAACTAGAAGATCTCTATATTGTGAAGCAACCAGAGAACACTGAAGACTTCAGAACAGTTGTGGAGATTGAGGACACGGATAACAAATCAACAGGACGAGAAGGTCTTATCTAGGTGAAAGAGCTCTTTGTGAACACAACAAGAGAAGTTTAAGCTCTTAATTTTTTTATTGGAAAATTGAAACACCCTGATTTCTCTATAATATTTACTCAGTGTCTATACAAGGGAGGGATATATATATATATATGCACACACATATATATATTTTTAAAGATTTTATTTATTTATTTGACAGACAGAGATCACAAGTAGGCAGAGAAGCAGGCAGAGAGAGAGGAGGAAGCAGGCTCCCCACTGGGCAGAGAGCCCGATGTGGGACTTGACCCCAGGATCCTGGAATCATGACCTGAGCCGAAAGCAGAGGCTTTAACTCTGCTTTCGGGAGGATCATATTAAAATGAGATCTTTTTTATGCTCTCTAACTGAGCATCATTATGGATGAAGATTTCCCAAAGTTGAATCCTAAAAGATCAATCAACTGATTGATCTATCTATCATCTATTTGTCTCTACCTCTATTTCACTCTCTTCTTAAAACGTAAATAAAAACATACATACATTTAAATCCATGGATATTTTTTGTCAGTATCTTTTTTTTTTTTTTTGGCAGGGAGTCAAAGAATAAAGAAAATGATGGAAAATCACTATTAGGATAAATGAGGTATGGATTCTGGTAATTTTTATTTAAGAAACAATAGGAATAAGTGTGTGTGTGTGTGTGTGTGTGTGTGTGTGTGTGTGTGTGATTTTTTTTTTTTCAATTGGTATATTTTGAATGATGAAGCTTTAATGGGAGGAGGAAGAATCTACATGAATCAAGACAATGGCCCTTGAGTGTTAATATTGTTCTTTTTTCTTTGGCTTTTGTGTGATGAACCATTTATAATTTTTAAAAAAGCTACCTGAGAGGACAAATGTAATAATGTCTTGGAGCCCTAGGCAGAAAAGCACCATATAATTATAATTACATCTTTAAAATATTATTACCACAGTTCTGTCCTAAAATTTTTGTTACTTACAGGGAAATCCTTCTGTAGCTGAATCCCCCTGGCTATACTGACTGCTTCTTCCTCTTCCATCTAGAAATGTTCTAAATGAGCTGAATACGGTCTCTCAGTGAAGCAGAGTGTTTCCCTCTGGAAAGCTGCTGGATTAGGGGTACTTGACCTTTCTGAGTTGGGTATGTACAAATTGACAGTAAAGATCTGAAAGGAAGGGAAAGTGAGCTGACTGGAACTTCTCTCTTAAAGTCTTAGATACCATTGTTCACTGAATTTGTTCTAATTAATATGGTTAAGTTCTAGGATCTAAAATGAAGATAATTTCTTATTGAAATAGAAATATTTACAAATAAGACCCGAGGACAATTGTGTTTTTTTAGGAGATGAGGATGCTTGTCTCTTAAATAATTTATTTATTATTTCAATAAATATTAACTGAATGTACTCTGTACTAATTCCTGGTGACACAATGGCAAGCAAAACTTGGAAGCTGCAGTCTCATAGCAAAACAGACTGATCAGGTGTAATATCACAATCCCTTCAAGTAAAGGGAGTATGCAAAGAAGTAGTGTCCTGAGATTCTACAACAGGTGTCCGGATCTCATTAGAGGGGTAGTGGTGTTTAGAGAAGGTTATCCTGAAGAATATACATATGAGAACGTCCATATTATCTCATTCTTTTTAGCAAAAGGCACTTTGTCATCTAATTATGTTTTTCTTTGTTCTCAAAACACCTTCTATAATAGGTTACAAGACAAGGACAAGAGAAGCCACTTTATACTGGAAATTTCCAGTCCCCTCTCTAGCTTGCTGAAGAATTAAAAATGCTATGGTTGGGTATTACAGTATTAATATAATTGGCTCAATGATGAGCAATTAAACTTTAGCTCCTAAGGAATGTCACTGGGACTCATTAGACCGAGCCTTGACTTATTCTCCCTGTTGTCATGCCGTGAGTCCTAGAAACCAGAGTGGATATTATTTTCATCTACTGATTGAAAATGAGGATGTCAATAAGACAGTGTTTTCTAAACAATTCTATGGAACTCTGCCCACATAAACATAAAACAGAAATGATCTCAGCATTCTTATTAGCAGTTCTAGAATGTAGCCAAAGGCTGTGTTTATAGAGACCAAGGTCTTATGATCTGTAAATGACCCCAGAGTAGCCCATGATTTACTTATCCTTGTAGGAAAAGTTTCCATTGCCATTATATCCATTCTGCAAATAGTGTTGTTCATTTCTGTTTCTGTCATTCAAAGTATCTTTCATGAGTTCTTTTTTCCATTTTTAAAACACAGGGCACATGAAAGATGCTATATAAAGTCAAATTCATTTTTATAATCTCTGATGGCATCTTCATCCTGCAACTGCTATTCTGGGATTTTGTAGCCACAACACAAAGAATAGCAATCAACAGCAGAATGCAAGATGAGATTAGAATCTGTGCCTAATCACCAGACCCAGCAGCTTCAGTGGGACTCATGCTTTGCCTTCTAACTGTCCATTTGTAGAAAATGCAAATAACCTTTTAATGACAATGTGTAATCAGTAACTTAATTCTTCTTCTTTTTTGCTCTGGAGTTTAATCAGAACCTCCAAAAGGTCAATAGTTTTTATTTGGAATAAACCACTTCTACATGAACTTAAAATGATGGGCCCATTAAAGTTTTTGTGGAGGAAAATTTCAAAATGGTGATACCAATTCTGTTGTTTGGAAATGTTTTACCTGCATACTGAATTCACAAACAAATTCCATATTTACAACTAAAAAATGACAATGAATTAAAAATAACTAGCCATTATTAATACCTTTCTATCAGAAATCCTTAAACACTAACAACTTTATTGATTGATTGATCTGTTTATTTATTAAGATACTGGAGTCTAAAACTACCCAAATATTAAACTGCTTGTCAATTCTATGTACTTCCCTTAGTGAGGAAACCAGCATTAAATGATTTGAACAAGGTCGCAAAAACTGTGCAGCAGCAAGTCAGAGAGTATAATTCTGCGTTCTTCATTTGAACAGTCTGATAAGCAAAATCAACTCTACCACCTCCCTGAATTAAATAAGGCTATCTCTTTTGCTGTTAAAATTACTGTGGTCACACACCACTTTGATGGTCCTCCTAAGGTCAAAAATAATCCCATTAGAATGAGTTAGGGATATTAAAATAATCCTTTTGATCTCAATTTTTTTGTGATATCCAGTGTAATTCTTTATTCAACTCATTCACCCATTAACTAATTCAATGAATATTTATTAAGAGATATTATACACCAAACACTGTACTTGGTCCTAGTCAGATTTATAGATCTCTCATTAAAAATTCTTACAAATTTAAATCATATTTTTAGTGTTTTAAATTGTACTTATTAAAACAAAAGGAAAAAGAGAATTTCAAACCAGTTCTTTTTGTATCAAGAATAGGATTTCAGGATTTCCTTTCCTGCCTTGCCTTCTTTGTCCATGAAATATCTCTTTTGTTTTCTGAAACTTCCTATTCCACAGCTGAGGGTTATGATCAGACACTACAAATGAGCTATGAGCTTTTTGTGCATTTGCTCTGGATGAAATGGTATCATGACTTATGGCACCAAAGTGGATGGGAAAAGGCAATAAGAAAGCAATAGTCAAGAAATGCTAGTGAATTGTTCTTAACTTCTAAAATTTAACAAAATAATTCAACCTGTTCTCAAGTCCCCTTACCCCTAACCCTGGTTAAAAAAATAACAATAAATAAATAAAACCTATGATATTGTGACTGCTCAATTTTTTTAAGAGATTAGGAAACTTTTAAGAGATTAGGAAAATTTTAATGTCAAATAAAATTTTTTAAGAGATTAGGAAAATTTTAATGTCAAATGATGAAGCTCATTGTTGACCCTTTCAATATCCCTCACACAGAGTTAATCGTTTTCATTCTGTACTTCTGTGCTTGCTAGTGAGTTTGTTACTGTATGCATAGCCCTATTGCTGCCTTTATAATTGATTTATAAACATTTGCTTTGGAATGTATTTTTATGTGTATTTCTTTACTAGACTCAAGCTTCTTGAGAACTATAATATTGTTTTATTCATATTATATTTCCAAGCCCTACTGTAATGCATGTCACATAATCATAATCAAATAAATGTGGATTGAATAAAATGAGTTAAATTAATTTCAGTTCTCTTCAATATTTTCTTCAGAGGTAAGAATACTCCCAATATAAACAGTACAATTACTGGTAAGTTGTAGCTGTATATCAGTTCATGCTAGTACAGAAGCTTTAGAAAGTAATGCTGCTTATAGGGTACTTTCTATATGAGTACTACCCCCACACTACCTATGACCAGTTTCTTCCTCCCCCAATAGATCTCTGGGAAGAATCGTGTAATGTCTAATTTACTTTTTCGATAGATAACTTGAACCCTGAAAGGAAGACTGCTTCTGTGGGTTGATGAGGAATATTACAAAACCTTTTGGACTACTGACATCAAGATGAGAATCTTCAGAGATGGAGCCAGTTAAATCTCATTTTCTGGTTCATGGTTGCCACCAATCCAAGCTCAGTTTAGATTGGTGGAAAGGTAGCAAGTGAGAAAACTCAGAAAAGTATTTTAATAGCTTATGAATCAGCCTTGTCTCTTTCAGCCACTGTTGCGTGTGCTGTGACTAGTTCTCAGAGTTTTGCGTTATTCTCCTATGACTAAGCTCTAGTTTTCTTTCCTGTATCTGCAGCAGTGCGGTTCCAGTCTATACTTACATTCTCAGTTCACTGCTTTGATCCCCTAAAAACTGTCTCAGCTCCTCTGGTTCCCAGGCCTTTTTTATTTTTTTAAGAAATTTTATTTATTTATTTGAGAGCAAGAGCCTGAGCAGAGGGGAGGGGCAGGCTACCCCACTGAGCTGGAGCCCCACGTGGGGCTTGATCCCCAGACTCCTGGATTAGGACCTCAGCCAAAGGCAGACACTTAACCAACTAAGCCACCCAGGCTTCCATCCCCAGTCTTTCTTATACTCTTACAAGATCAGGTGTCTTTACAGGAATTTCATTTTTACTGATACCAGTCCTCCTGCTTGGACCTAAAAGTCATAATCCTGTGTTCTGGTCCATTAGCACTGCCTCTGACATTATCTACTGTGCATCACAAATATGGATGACCTCCCACATTGGTTATATAGTTTCCTTTCCTTATAGCTTGACATTCTAGTGCCCTTCTAATACCTGTTATTTCTGACCCATTCCTTCAGCTGTCTGCTCTCGGATCCCAGCCATTCCTAGAAAGGTGAGTTCTGCTACTTGATGACCACACTTAACTAGCATGACTGGGTCCTGAAGTCATTTCCAAAAGACAGCAGGGCAAGGTCTTGCCCTAATGGATTTCTGAATGCCCAGGTCCTCATCAGAGTTGCTGTGCAAACTACCTGCAGGTAAATGTATAAATACCGAAGCTCAGAACTTTGAATAGGAGAAGTTCAAAGATTCGTTCTTCGACTTCTGTTTTTCTGGCTGGTGTTATGTGAATAAAGAGAAATCATAATCTTCTGGAACAGAAATGCTAGATTCAGAGTTCAGTACTGGCTGCTTCTATAGTCTCTGAGAGAAAATTCATCTTTCCATACTTCTTTAGAACCATTTGGAATTTATGATGATTCCATGCACTGAGTTTTTGTGTTTTTTTTTTTTTTAAGATTTTATTTATTTGAAAGAGAGAGAAAGATCAAGAGCAGTGGAAGGGAGAGAGAGAAGTAGACTCCCGTTGAGCAGGGAACCCGAAGGGAGCTCAATCCCAGGACCCCGGGATCATGACCTGAGCAGAGGCCAATCACTTAACCGGCTGAGCCACCCAGGTGCCCTGGGTCCATGCACTCTGACGAATAATTTGTTTTCCACTTTCGTGTTTGTTTCTGTTAAGAAATCATAATTGTTAATGCACACCTCTGCTTGGTTATCATTTGACCAAGTGCTTTAGTTTTACTTCATCTCTTTTTTCTCATAAAAATCTTTATTATTTCTACTCATCTCTCAGATTCTTTATTTTTCTTTTTTAACTTTTCTCAGGGTGCACATAGTTTCCAGCAATGAGTTGATCAGAATCACAGAGAATAGGGAAAAAGATTAACCGTTTTATTTCAAGTGTTATTTACCCAGTTGCTTATTGAAAATCATATATGTTTTCTTTGTCTTAAAATCCATAAAGAGAACATATTAAAGTAGTGAATCATACCTCCCACTGGCATTAATGTCCTTCTCTGCAAGCTTGTGAAGCCATTTTGAACATATGCATAAATTCAGATGTTGTGATATAATAGCTTGGGGAATTAGGTAGCCTTTTTCATTTGGTTCTGTAAATAACAAGAAAAAGATAAAATGATTTTATCATTAAAAAGCACCCTCTGGTTCAGATCCCTGAAAAGAATAGTTCATTTTCCTAAGTTATAAAATGTTCAATCGATTTCTTTTATAGAACATTGGTTTCTTATTAAAATTTAACATTTCAATAAAGATCCATTATTTGAAATATGCAATCAAGGAAGTGGGTACATAGACTATATTATGATTTAAGTAATATCTGAGAAACATCAAGCAAGTGAAGTCTCTCAGGTATTTAATTCCTTAATTAAAATATAACATAAATTGCTACTGGAAATGGACTAGGCCATAGAAACACACCCATCTCAAGTCCAGAGTCAAACTGTGAATCTTTTTTTTCAACTTAGATGAAAAAGAGAATTATTCTATATGCAAAACCTAGATATTATATCCATTAAAAAGAGGAGAAAAAAGATAACTATTTGAATACTGTTTTATAAAAAGAGATATTCAATTATAGGATTATCTTTTTTGGATAAATACTGCATTAAAATTTCTTCTATTTAATAAAATTATGGTTGGAGTTATATGATAGCTTCTTGAGAAAAGCGTTTTTATTTCTCAAAATTAAAAGTTTGCAAATGTACAAGGGATATGTGAAATCTAAAGGTCTAGAACTTTTTGTGACAACCATAGGAAAAGTGAGGAGGCTATCTATCATAGATTCATATTGAAATGCTAGAAGCTAAGATTATAGTTATTTACAGTGTTCTTATTTCTCACAAGTAAAACTCCAGCAAAATAAAAGTATTCCTAGCAAAACATTTAAAATGAAGGCATCCTTGCAGATTGCTTTGCATTTGAATGATTTTATTCCCTTTATACTCTCAAAAGGCATTACATTAAATATTAATGCAACATTTTGCTCCTGTTATTGTTCACTTTCACTTCTACTAAACATTAACTTTTCAGCTTATCCAAAAAAAGATGTAGATGAGAAACGGTATTTAGTGATATAATATAGCCAATCTCAAGTTATCATATTAGCTCCCACATGCTATTTATTGTGTAATGTTGGCAACTCAAAGGACTGACACTATTCACATGAAGTTATCACCAATATACTTCTTTGCTTACCATAGCATGCTTCTTTTCTATTATTCCTTTCAAAGATACTATTGCTGGAATGGATGTAATTATAATACAAAATAGAGAGCATTGGTGTCGAAGCACTTTTTGCTTCTTTTTCTGGTGAAGACGGAAAGTATAATAGAAATATGCTTTCTAATCAAGATTCCTCTTTCTTATGGAACAGGACATTAGTTATGGAAGCTATTTCAATAATAAAAGCATTAAGTGCAAAGCTTCCCAGAATAATAATAATATAACAAAAATAATTATGACGATGAGGAATTTTAAAACTTTAAAATTTCACTTCCCAACCATTATTAAAATTCCAACTTCAAAATATATGCAGTATTTCACTTGGCCCTCATATTGGCTAAAGAATCAACAAAACAATATACCAATCTTGGGTAGCTGAGCAGCTCCATTCAGGTCTTGCCTCATGAGCAGAACTGTGTCAAGTCATTTGGCTCTGTATCTGCCCTTCATTAACAATATTATCTTCAACTTTTTTTTTTAACCTTTTTAAGCCTCAGTTTCTACATCTGTTGTGCAGGTCTATCATAGAACCGACCTGTGAATGAAAAATGATAACATAACAACATTTCCTGGCCCATTTCAACTAATGGACACTGGATATTACACAATGAATTTTCCCCTCAAATCCTCTATTTGGGAGTATATTCTTTATCCAGGAGTGAGGTAGTACAGGATATGCCATTCTCCCCTCCAATAACAAATACCTATTGGCTCAGTGTCTACTTTGTGACAACTGGTGGGTCTTGTTACTATTAAACCAAAAATACATGAAATACAGATGATACATTCAAGGAATTTAATTTCAGTGAGTAATAAATTCACAGTAACTGACAGTTTTAGCTGATGAGATAAATGATTAGAGTTATTCACTGACTACTGTATGAACACAAAGGAGAGAGTTTTAATTCATATTGAGAATTAGGGAAGTTCACTGGAGAAGCATGTTACCTACTCAGGGTCTTGAAGGATTATAATTTCTCCAGGGATATAAAGTTCATGTGACATAATTTATTATGCATCAATTCTAAGGCACAGTCTGAAAGGAGAAGAGTAAATATAAGGACAAACCCTGCTGAGTATGCTAATATATATTTTTATTATTTTTTTGGAGGAAATAGGTGTAGCTAATACTACAGTTAGGACAAATATTTCCCTTTCTCAGTATGGATTTAGACTTTACCATCTCTATGAATTAATTGGTTTGAGGAACTATGTATGAAAGCATCTTTTATAATTACTCTTTTAATTATAGCCCAGAAACTGAGGAAAAAGAAAGAGAAAAAATATTTTTTTTTGGTCAAATTTGGTGGGAAATATCAGACTATATGGAGTCTTAGAGTACTCAAACCTGTTCAAGAATGCATGTCTAAACACCCAAAGAACAAGTAATCCAATCAAGAAATAGGCAGAGGACATGAACAGACATTTCTGCAAAGAAGACATCCAGATGGCCAACAGACACATGAAAAAGTGCTCCATATCACTCGTCATCAGGGAAATACAAATCAAAACCACAATGAGATATCACCTCACACCAGTCAGAATGGCTAAATCAACAAGTCAGGAAATGACATATGCTGGCAAGGATGCGAGAAGGGGGAACCTTCCTACACTGTTGGTGGGAATGCAAGCTGGTGCAACCACTCTGGAAAACAGCATGGAGGTTCCTCAAAATGTTGAAAATAGAACTGTCCTATGACCCAGCAATTGCACTACTGGGTATTTACCCTAAAGATACAAATGTAGTGATCCGAAGGGGCACATGCACCCTAATGTTTATAGCAGCAATGTCCACAATAGCCAAACTATGGAAAGAACCTAGAAGTCCATCAACAGATGAATGGATAAAGAAGATGTGGTATATATACACAATGGAATACTATGCAGCCATCAAAAGAAATGAAATCTTGCCATTTGCGACAGCATGGATGGAACTAGAGCGTATCATGCTTAGCGAAATAAGTCAAGCGGAGAAAGACAACTATCATATGATCTCCCTGCTATGAGGAAGTGGTGATACAACATGGGGGCTTAAGTGGGTAGGAGAAGAATCAATGAAACAAGATGGGATTGGGAGGGAGACAAACCATAAGTGACTCTTAATCTCACAAAACAAACTGAGGGTTGCTGGGGGGAGGGGGTTGGGAGAAGGGGGGTGGGATAATGGACATTGGGGAGGGTATGTGCTTTGGTAAATGCTGCGAAGTGTGTAAACCTGGCAAGTCACAGACCTGTACCCCTGGGGATAAAAATACATTATATGTTTATAAAAAATTAAAAAAATAAAGAATGCATGTCTAAAAACCCTGAGTGATCTCCTGCTCTTCACACTTTCTCATATGCAAACAAACACAGCACAGTGTATTTCATTTTAGACTAAGCCACTTGGTCCTGAGAGCATTCACTGTTCTATATTGTTAGAGTTAAAAGATTGAATTGGTGGGGTAAATCCATTATGGATTGTGTTTCTCCTTCCAGGTCTCTACTCAATGAAGGAAGGTCTTATTTCCCCAGCTGCTGGGAGTTCTGGCCCTTAAGGATTTTCTCAGGAATAGAGAGCAACTTTGCTCATGGTTATGTCTCTACCCTGGGAGACCCAGTGTAGTGGGCCCATGTTTCATTTTAGGATCATAGAGAAGTTTGTCTTGGCCCTATTTGACATTACACTGAAAGGACATTCTAGCACCATAGCTTCCTGTGGAGTTGGCCAGTCTTCAGATCTACTTCACAGATTTACTTCTTCTTTTGCCCACTCCTACTTCCTTCCCTTTTATCTATGGGAGCTGATTTCTAGAGGTCATCTTTTCATAAGTATGCTGTGTGCAAAATTTTACCCCTGAGTCTGATTTCCAAAGAGATGACCTAAAACAATCCTTTGGTAAGACCAAGCCAAATGATGAGAAAGAATTCCTGAGAAGGGCAAAATCTTTGTCACAAAGACGTTCTCTTTTCTCTCTTGGAATCCAAAGAAGTTATTGGCCTTAAGACAAAAGAACAAGGCTGTGGAATAATCTAACCCTTTATTCCATCCTTTTGGACTGCTGTCACAGGTGTATTTACCTTACACTTGGATATGTTTTTCCCTGTGTTGTGTTTGCCTTCAGTAACTTCAGACCTTGGTAAATTTTACATTACCAAAATAGCTATAGAAGGTGACTTGGGAGAGAGTAAGAAACTGAAATGGTAGAAGTGTGACCTTTTCAATATCATACTTATGCTGACAACTACCAGAGCAGTAACAAGTCACACCAGAGGGGGACAAAGTCCTTGAATTTCAGGATTGACAAAAAGATATTAAGAGCTGGCTAGAGTAATGCTGAGAGTGAGGGGAAGGAGCTAATCACATGGTCAGCAGAAGCAACAGCCAGGTGGCTGAATCAAGGTGAAGAGATGCCGATATTTACTGTCCCTAATATATGTACGTACAGGGGAAGAGAGACGGAAGTGTTACCATGCCACCCACTGTATTCCAGACCCTGTGTTAGGGGATAATATAGCCACAAATTAAACATACTTGGCTCTTAAAAATTTATAAGCGTTTTGGTATTATTCCTACATAAAATGGTGATTAATATTTTTATTCCATGAAATACAAAAGCATACAAATTTCTTCTGATTTCACTTGCTGTAACACATTTATAAAGATACTCACATAAACTCATATGTACTATAAAATATGAACCTAGAAAAATAACTTATCGTAAATGTCCTTTATTAAAATATGTATGTATTGTATATGTATTACTATAATGCGTTTATTAAAATATATATCTTATTTTTGAATGCTTTTTAAAATTAATTGAAAAGCAACATGTACTATTGTAGGCAAACAGAAAATATAAATGGAGAAAATAAAAAAGAAACAGGAATCACTATTTTCATAAAATCATTTTCACAATACTGGTCATCTATACTATAAAATTAAGATAAAATATTATGCATTTTTATGTGATATGTTTTGAATCAACCCATGGACTATAAATTCACATTTTTTAAAAGATTTATTTATTTAAGAGAGAGAATGAGCACACAGAGGGAGAGTGAGAAGGACTCCCCACTGAGCATGGAGCTTGATTCGGGACTTGATCCAGGACCCTGGGATCATGACCTGAGCTGAAGACAGATGCTTAACTGAGGGAGGCACCTTATAAATCACATTTAATCATTAGTGGTTCATAGACTACTTTTGGTAATCTATTTATCTATCTATTTTTGTGTAATTATATATTTATATCCTGCTTTGTTTCTGGGTATAGATAAAACGATATATAGAATACATAGAAATATTGTATTTTATGTTATGTATTACACATTAATTATATATCATATTATTGCCATGGGTTATATATTGCATATTAATTATGCATTAATTATTGAAGGAGATTAATTAGCATTATATTTGTACATAGAGTCAGCCCCTGAATTACTACAGTTTGACTTATAATTTTCAACTTTACTTTTGAATGCAAAAGCCATATGCATTCAGTAGAGACTGTGCTTCAAATTTTTGAATTTTGTTCTTTTTCCAGGTTAGAGATACGTGGTATGATACTCTTTCACGATCTGGGCAGCTGTAGCCTGCGGTAGCTCTTAGTCAGCAGGAATCATGAGGGTAAACAACCAATACACTTATAACCATTCTGTACCCACACAACCGTTCTGTTTTTCTCTTTCAGTATGAAATTCAATAAATTATGTGAGATATTCAGTACTTTATTATAAGACAGGCTTTGTTTTAGATAATTATGCCCAATTGTAGGCTAATAAAAACGTTCTGTGCACCTTTAAGGCAGGCTAGTCAAAGCTATGATTTCAAAAGGGACATAACCTCATCATAAGTTGAGGAAGATCTGTATTACACAGTTCATTAATTCTTAACTTGTGGTTATAAATAATAAAAGAGGATATGGTCTCTCTAGCAAAGATTTTGAGAATAACAATAATAGTTTCAAATTACAGTGTTTCAAACTATCCAAGTTTGAGGATGATGCTATTCCATGTACATCAAGACCTTGCCCGTGACCTTCTAGCAAGTAATTCTTCCTTGCTAGAATTTATGAACTGTGTCAGAAGACTTGACTCAACTGGCCCATTGTCATAGTCTGTGCTTTACAAATCATTTACATATTTTTCTCTGTCAGTGTTCCTTAACTGTTATCCTTCATAGTACGACTTGGATTATGTATTCTCTGGAACTCTCTGAAATCCAATAGTTTAAAAAGTGTGTGTCCTCTATACAAAACAGATTACAAAAGGATATCACTGAAAACTAAGGAGACCTTGATTCATATGACCCAAACAGGAGCAAATCACATTAGAACACTAGGCTGTTTCTGTAAATGAGAATTTTTCCACTTCTGTCAAAAATAGACAAGTCCAGCAATACATTTTTTTCCATGTTACTTTTTCTTCACGCACTGCTACCATTTATGACAAGAGATCAACATTTTTAGGGGAAAGCAAAATATTATATATCTTGATTAAGTTACATAAAATCTTGTGTGCTTTGAAAGAAGGAAGATTTATGATATTTCATTTGATTATTGAATAAATATTATTGATCATCTAAATGCCAGTCACTGTTCTCATGTGAGGCATATAGCAATGGAGTTATATATTTTTAAAAATCTCCCTTATTGATTTTTATTTTGCTTTTACTCTATACCCAATGGGAAAATTTAGCTAAAATTTCTGTTTAAGTGGCTCGATGACCTATATTTGTTAGTCAGAAAAAAAAAAAATCTGGTACCGACACCATTTATTACTAATACGTCTATTCCACTCTGACAATTAAAACCTTGACAACATTACATTTTTAAGTGGTACAGAATTGTGATATTATATTTTTGTTTTTAAAAACAGCATGACTTTATCATTTTAAGAAAGCATTGTTTGGGAAAGTTGCTTCTTTTTCACATTGTCACATTCACATTGTCTCCCCTAAATCTTACGCTTCTTCTTTTTTTTTTTTTTTTTTTTTTAAGATTTTATTTATTTGACAGAGATCACAAGTAGGCAGAGAGGCAGGCAGAGAGAGAGGGTGGGGGAAGCAGGCTCCCTGAACAGAGAGCCTGACGCGGGGCTCGATCCCAGGACCCTGGGATCATGACCTGAGCCTAAGGCAGAGGCTTTAACCCACTGAGCCACCCAGGCGCCCCAAATCTTACGCTTCTTAATCACGACCAATGTTTTGTGCAACAAACTGTCATGTGGGTGGTTCAGTCAGTTAAACATCTGCTTTTGGCTCAAGTCATGATCTCAGAAAGCTGGGATTGAGCCCACGTCGGGCTCCCTGCTCAACCAAGAGCCTGCTTCTCCCTCTCCTTCTGCCCCTCTTCTGCTTATGCTCTCACTCTCTCTCTTGTATTTGTTCTCTCTCAAATAAATAAATAAAATCTTTTAAAAATTATCTTATTAATTTTCCTATTAATTCTCTTTCTCGGTCTAGCTTATTCTATTCTAATCAAATAAAAGAAGAATCTTAGGAAGGTGCGATATGAAACATGATCATTTTTCAAATTAAATAATTTGACAGTTACTGGAATAAGACAAGACAATGCTGTCTTTCCAAAGCCAGTAAAACATTTATAGAAATCAAAGACACTATTTAATAGTTTTAAAATTCTGTATTCTAATTGGATTTAGGTTTGGTGCAACATGTCACTTTATATCATTGGTCAGATACAGTAATCAAAAGGAAAAATATTACTCTTATACTCCTATTCCACATATGGTTTTTTTTCTTAAAGATTTTGTTTATTTATTTGACAGACAGAGATCATAAGTAGGCAGAGAGGCAGGCAGAGAGCGGGGGAAGCAGGCTCCCTGCTTGAGCAGAGAGCCTGATGCGGGGCTCGATCCCAGGACCCTGGGATCATGACCTAAGCCGAAGGCAGAGGCTTTAACCCACTGAGCAACCCAGGCACCCTTCCACATATGTTTTAAAATAAATGAGTGCCATGTGTTCTGGGACATCACATTGATGAACAGTGCTTTTCAAGACTTGCTATCAAGTAATGTAAGCTGAAGCCAACTAATAATTTCTTTTATTTAAAAGAAATACATTGCACTGTCCACACCTCATACATTTACCAAAGCATTTATTTAAAATATTTATATGTCCAAAAAGGAGACCAAATCACAGAAGGTGATACTGAATAATTTTTAAATTATGCATTGTAATATGTTTAAAATATATTTTCTTTAGCAGTAAAGTGTCAAGAAGTTGAACCATCAGTCTCTTTTCTTTACGAAGAATTATCCCTGAAGTGACTTGTTGAATTTGAAGCCCTAATTAAAGACTTAATTAGTTGGCAAGCTTGTTAAATTATACTTTCTAAAAATGCATGATGTTCAAATGGATCTAACTTATAGTAGTTTTGGACGGTGCTACATTTATCTACCATATGCTATTCTCTGGATAATTGACTTTGCTCTCCACTTGACCTTCAATGAAAAGGGAAGTTACAACACACGGGTCCATAACCTCTAAAGAACTAGAAATGCTGACATAGCCAATCCACATATTTGCATTACACATACTAAACTAACAGGCGATAGTATTTACAAGGCTCCACTAAATGCTTAAATCTATTTTGTGGACAAAAGGATTTTTAAGTTAATTCATTTTGTGGAGAGAATAATTTAACCAAGTTAGCATTTTGTTGACAGAATTATGATGAAATTCATTTTGTCTACATAATTGATTGGACAGCTAGCAGAATGCATTTCTCCCCAGAATGAAGAATATGCAGAGGTTGTCAAACAGCATTTCCTCCTTGGTCTCAAATCATTCTGTCAACAGAATGAATACAAAATCCTTTCGTCTACAATATCAAAGTGAGTATTAATTATCGGGGAATAGAATGCAGAGTCAAATTCTTTTCTGTTAAATATTGATAGAAAAAAAGTCATACCTTTCACTAACTAGATACTAATCTCACACAAGGATTGTTCTGGAAATAAAGCTTAAATCTAATCTGTGTAGTAAAGGAGATATGGGGTTTGTTTTCTTCACCTTCAATGCAACTCACATGAAATAAACACTTGGCTAAAAATTTAAATTGAATGAATGGCGTGAGAAACAAGAAAATACTGAGAGGTAGAGTACAAAGAGGGTCATGAATAGTACATGATACAACATATTGAAAGCTACATAACAAGTTATGAACACTAAATGTAAATTTACATTGTTCTCCAGATGCACTTTTAATTGAATTAGATTATTGTATTATAATCCACTTAAGCCCAGAGGCTTGCACAATGAAGACAAGTGGTATAGCAGGGCACTAACAATGGATCTATGCCATCCAGTTCATGCTTCTTTGCATTTGCATATCACTTATTGCCAAAAATAGAGTCTGTGATTACCAAAACTACATTCCTACTATAATGGTAGACTGGTGCCATTCACAAGATACATAATAACTGGAAATGCTTTCTCAGACAGCCTCTGTTTTGAGGTGGAATCTCTCTATTCTGAAAGTTGGAGCAAGAAACATTGAACTTATTTTGGGAGAAGGAGCCACTTTTAAGGCTGGCCACCCAAAAAATGAACTAATGGGCATCATATATCAAGCTTCTGGGATTGTTTAGATTTGTAGTTCTATTCTCCTTCATAAATAAGATGATGGAAGCATTTCTTGACTCTGTGAATTTGCTCCAAGGAAAGGATTCAGTTTGTAAAATCTAACTTGAATGGAAGGCTTTCTTATCACAGCCCACTTTAAAGCTATCCAGACAATTCACACCATTAGACTGATAAGGCCAGAGGTTAAATATTTTGAGATATTAAGATCACTTCTTCCTTTTATAGTATTTTGTGGTTGATTTGCAAACTTCTGCCAACTCCCATTTTGTTTCAAACTTACAGACCAGTGCCGATACCAGCCTCACATTCAGTGGAAAAAATATGGACAGTCAGGCAGTTGTGCTGGACATTGTTTTAGAATCAACAAGCAAATGCCCAGGTAACTACAGACCGGTTGAAAGTGACTCACTTGAACCCAGAGTAAATATTTGTGTATAAAGCTAGGAGGTATTTAGTAGAAAACATATTTTGATAAGAAAGTTGGAGAAACTGCATAACTGAAAATGGCAAAACGAGACTGATGTAAAATGGAGTCATATGTTGGAAGTGTAAGATGTAAGAGGGTTTTCTCTACCTGCAATTCCCTACCTGGCATTTTGCTGGAAAATGTTTTGCCAAATACATTCTGTGTGCATTTAGAAATTATTTATTGCCCATCTGAAACGAGTTGAATTTGGAAGAAGGACAAAACAAAGCACATGATGCAATTTTTTTATCTCCAAATTGATCACAATTAATTTGGGAATATAATACTCATATGATGCATTTAGGAAATAATTCTGAGGCTACGTAATAAATACATGTCATTATACACACGCAGACATTAAAATGCATTGGGTCTCTTAAATATGCCTAGTGAGGGTCTAGAAACATAACAATCAGTAGAATTTAAAGCAAAATATGTAGGCTAAAGATGTTTAAGTAATTTAATATTTAAAATTCATATCTATCTTTACTCAAAACTTTTCCAAGGACACATAAAATAAAACACCTTTATACTGATTTTTTTGAAGCAAGTAAAACAAATGTAAAAATATGAAATGGAGCCAGATGTGAGGTAGATAAACATAGCATACTGATCTGGACGCGTACTGTTGTCACCTCACATTTAGCTTAAAACTAAGTAATTCATTACATTTGTGTACTGATGTTTTTTAACAGCCTTATTCTTTCCAATGTATTCTCTTTCTCTCTCTGTCTCACACACACACACACACATACAAATGTACACATACATCAGGGAAGGGACTGCTGACTGCTGTTTCCATATATAGGTAAGTAACGATAATTCCAAGGTTCAGAGATGGTTACAAATTGCCCTACTCCTCAGAGGAAATGAGCTAAGAGTTTATTTATTTTTTTTTTGAAGATTTTTTTTTTTTTTTTTAATTTATCAGAGAGAGAGGGGGGGAGAGAGCGAGCACAGGCAGACAGAATGGCAGGCAGAGGCAGAGGGAGAAGCAGGCTCCCTGCCGAGCAAGGAGCCCGATGTGGGACTCGATCCCAGGACGCTGGGATCATGACCTGAGCCGAAGGCAGCTGCTTAACCAACTGAGCCACCCAGGCGTCCCGAGCTAAGAGTTTAAAGAAGAAACTTGTCCATGGACCTAGCTCTTCTAAGACAAATACAGCTCTTCTTATGCCACTGTATAAGATTTCACAGAAGAAATACATCTTGAGCTGTATTAAAAAATGTGATCAAAAAACTATCTTACATGAGGTGGTGTTAAAAAGACACAATTTGACCAGCAGGAAGGAAGTGAAATTTCAGGTTAAATCTTATGATTGGGCTTAGCTGATGTAGAACCTGGTTACCAAGCAGAAGTGTTACCAGAGAGAGAAAGGTCTCAGGGAAGTTTCTAGAAAATGAAATGGTGGCATCTATACACTGCTTTTAAGATTCTTTTTTATAAGAAAGTTACGATGAGATCAATATATACACTGTTTGAGGTATTTTAACATCTTAGTGAAAAAGAACAAACAAAGGACACACCTCAATGATACTGTTATCTGATACATTTCAGTGGATTATTTCAAAATTAAAATAATTTAGTGAGAAGTCTTTTTTTTTTTTAAAGATGTTTATTTATTTATTTGTTAGAGAGAGAGAGAGCGCGAGCACAAGCAGGGGGAGCGGGAGGCAGACGGAGAGGGAGAAGCAGGCTATCTCCTCAACAGGTAACCGGATGCAGAGCCCATCCCAGAATCCTGCGATCATGATGACTTCAGCTGAAGACACTTAACTGACTGAGCCACCCAGATGTCCCTCAAAATTAAAATAATTTTATAAGGCATAACATATCTCTAAATATCAGCCATAGTTCAAATAAACAAAACCCTCATTATTCTCAGCAGTAAATAGGGTATCCGGATTAGCAGCAACAACACCCACCAGGTATGAAAGGAGTTTCATTGGTACCAATGCAATCAACCCCCCAAAAAGGACAGAGAATAAACTTCATGGTAAGCTTTACATGTGCAGTTCAATTAAGTAAACTATATCTGAGCCAGATTAGAGAATTATAAATTTTAAAAAATTGTGGGCTCTCAGGAGAAATATATGTACCTACTATGCATCCTTTAGACACTCCTCTAAAGTGAATGTGAAGAGATTTATATTTAAAAGCCTATACCCACAAAGACTGGGAGCTCAAGAAAAGAGGCTTTGGAAACCATAGTTATACTAGTAGCAAAGGGCTTAACAGACCTAAGCAAATAGAATCCTAAGCCTGTGGTGAAGAAATCCAAGAATCAACCCGTCTCGGACCAGAATTCTCAGTGACTCATAAATCAGAGTCCTGGGCATGTAAATTATCTATTACTGCATAGCAAACTACCCCAAAATGTACAAATAGAAAACAATAACCATTTTATTATGCTCACAAATTGTGTGGGTGAGGAGTTCGGAGAGTGTGCCATGAGGATGGCTGTTTTCTGTTCCATGATGTCTGGGACCAAAATGGAGATGACTTGAACTGCTAAAAGTCAGCACAGCCAGGGCTAGAGAAACTGCTTTCAAGATGGCTTTTTTACTTATAGCCGAATGACTGAGATGGATTAGACAAAGACAGGCTCGGGTTGGATATTTGACTAGGATGTCTACGGATGGCCTCTTCAGTGGTCTCAAGGAAGTTGGACTAGGTATTATGATGATTCAGGACTACAAGAGTGAATATTTCTAGACAACAAAATGGAAGCTACAAAGCCTTTTATGATCTATACTTGGAAATCACATGGCCCTCAGATCTCCCATACTCTATTGGTCGAATTAATGATAAATCCACTGAGATTCAAGGAGAGAGGACATAATCTTCATCTCTGAGTGGGAGGGCTGCCATGTCAGGTGTTTCTAAAAGTGGAAATGAGGTGACTGCATTAAAACAAAAAAATCTGTTTAGGAAGCACTATTCTCCACGCTAGGATGTTGCCCCACCCTTACTACAAAAAAAAGAGTGGAGCTATATTTTCTGGAAAGAGTGAAATAGTCTTCCCTTGTCTAGAAAACATCAACACAAGGGTATGACCAAAGGTATGAGGGGAAATGGAGGGTTAAATAGATGCATATATGCTGGATGCTAACATTCTCCAGCTCTTCCTTTCTTCTTAACTTCCAAAACACAAGGTACAGTATATCCTCTCAGCAAGAGACTTGAAGATTCTTTTCTGGGGAAACTAACCAACCTAATTTTGACATCAAAATTCCTCAGCTAAAAGGCTTGGCTGAGTCATCCTCCAGTAAAGCATACATTGCAAGCTCCATTCATGACCTCCTCATCAATTGTTGGAATCCCAGTGTTAGATATAAGTAGGCAACCGATGTTTACTGGATATTGGAGGAAATCCTTTACCATTAAAAGTAAAGGAAAAAAAATTAGAATATTGGAAAACAATGAAGACTATACATAGGAAAGAATAATAAAAATGATTGTCACTAATATTCTCAGAGTGATGAGAACAGATTTTTCAGTTATAATATAAGAACAGAATGATAGACTAAAGATTTCTTCTGAGAACACAAAGGTTTTGGAAAATAAAATTGAAGTAATCACTTTGAAATAGAACAATAGGACAAGGATAGGAAACAGAGGAAATATAAGGAAATTAGAGTATCAATCCAGGAAGTTTAATATCCAAGCATAAGAGAAAAATGGGAAGGAAACATCAGTAAAATAATTTAAGAAAGTTCTCCCAGAAGAAGTAACTTCTCAGATTTAAAGGGCTTGGAAATGTCCACCCAAGAGATTAAAATGGGCATGCCACAAAGCCTGTTGTCATATAAATCCAGAGTATTCAGGACAAGAAGTTCCTACAAGTTTGTACAAGAGATCAGGAATCATAATACCTTTGGACCTCTCACTAGGGACAGTAGAAGCCAGAAGGCAGTGGAAGAATGCTTTCAGTATTCTGAGAAAAATTCGTTTCCCGACTTGAGTTATACGCACAGGCAAACTATCAATCAAACGTGAGAGAACAATAAAGTATTTTGACAGGCAAAGCCTCCAAATTTTACCTCCCTTTTATCCTTTCTTAGAACACATGAACCAAAATAGGAGAGTAAGCAAAAAAAGATGTCGGGGCACCCGGGTGGCTCAGTGGGTTAAAGCCTTTGCCTTTGGCTCAGGTCATGAACTCAGGGTCCTGGGATTGAGCCCCACATTGGGCTCTCTGCTCAGCAGGGAGCCTGCTTCCCTCTTTCTCTCTGCCGACTTGTGCTCTCTCTCTCTTTCTCTGTCAAATAAATGAAAAATATCTTTAAAAAAAAAAACAAAACAAAGAAGTCAAGGTTAGAGGAAGACAAGATCCAAAGCCAGGAGGGTGGTGAAGGAAAATATCAGGATGCTAGATGGAGGCTGGGCAGAAGGTTCTGGGAGAGAATTCATGGGGAAGATGCCTGTAGGAGAATATCTGATGCTTATGGACTTTGGGGAGAATATATAGGCAATTAGCTAAAGGCTTTGAGGTGGATTATTTAAAAGAAAATCATAGAAAACAGCTAATAAGAAATAAGGCAATCACTAATCCCCGTCCGGAGAGAGATAAAAAAAAAAAAAAAATTGTTCAGGAAAATAAATGTCATCAACTCCTACCACATTGCTCAGTTGTAATTATAATTAACATCGGATAATGTAAGCTTGGAAATTGATCTATACAAAATGAAAATGTTAGGATATTATGAATGTGAGTGTAGAGTAAGGGAAGAATGTTCAGGCTGCGGGGTTGAGTGAGGGAAAGGACAGGTTTCTCACTTCCAGGATATCAGTTTGTGGGCTTGCAACTTCTGGAGGTTCCCAGACGTGATATGAAGGGGCCATTACATGGAGGAGGGAAGGAAGAGAGTGAAGAAAGACAGATCATTCCAGATCAGTAGGTGACAGATTTAATAAGCAAGGAACTTACACGAGAGGTTTGTCTTAGGCAGCCACAAAATAAACAGATCTTCGCACCTGCCTGCCAAATCTTAGAAGTTTATATAGAGTCCTTAACTGGGTTAGACACATATACTGTCCAGGTAGTCTCAATGCCACATTACTGTCTCAAGGCTGTGTCCTTGGGGCAGCTTCTGGGAGCAGAAAAGGCAAGCAGAACACACATTTCAAGAACAGGAAAGGGGATGGGAGGTCTCCAAATGCTCAGGTCCTGCTCAAAGGTCAGTGGGTGGTCACATCATTTTGATAACCTCCTCCAACACCAACCCTCGTGACGAGCCCTTACAGTCTTACTTACCACCCTCTTCCAACATGTGTGCAGCAGAGTCAACAAGGGGTTCCCTACCTGGGAGATGGCTCCAGGGGCAGTTATCTGGCTACACTGGAGGGAGATGCCATAGCAAAAAATGCAGGCACATGGAAGACAAAACAGAGGTTAGGACAATAATTCTCCAAAGGAGTGACAACTTCTTCCACTGAGAGCTTCATGAGCCGGACCATTGGTTCACCATGTCCTCTGGGCTGGGGGGCAGATAGCTCAAGGTGTTCACTTGGGTCCTCGCAGGATTTAATAAAGGTGGCACGTTAACAGACTCATCAGATATGAACACACAACATTCTGCTTGAATAATGGCACTGGCCCCTTCTTTCATGGCACTAATCATGACCAAGGCCTTTCTATTTTGGAGGACAGGTTTATTGTTTACTGAACATTTCAGTGTTCAGTAAAAACAGGTTTTGTTGGTTATCATTTAAGTCTTGCTGGGTGAATTTAGTGAGGGCTTCTAGGTATGCTGTGATATCCTCCAGGCCAATGGAGAGATCAAAGACAGCAGCTGAATGATTGCACCCGTGGGAAACAGAACCTGATCAGCCGGCCTTGAGGAGAGGGAGGCTGCAGCTTTAGGAACTTGACCCGGTTGTATACACCTTGCAAGCTGGATGGGGTAGATAGCACAGTTAGGGGCAAGGAGAGAGACGGAGAGTGGGACATGCCAGACCAGAGTCCCCTGCTTCTCTCCTCTTTCAATGGTGTGTGCTCCTTTCCAGGTAGAGTCTATTTCAACAGGCCCGGTTTGCCGTAGGACAAGGGTCTCAGTAGACGGAGTAGTCCCCCTCACCCAGGTGAGCAAAGTAGCTCCCCCATCCCTGAAGGGTATCCCCTTGCAAATTCCAGTAAGTCCTTTCCTAGGCATGATGCATGTTCTTAATGGCATCGGATGTTGATCTGTGGTGAGTCAGGGCAATGCCTGTTTCCCAAGACTTCTATACCTTTACAGTATTGGAGGTCCCCAGCCTGGCATCGGGGGGAACAGGCCCTACCAGTTGGTCATTCAAATGTAGTAAACCTGAGATAGTACATCAGCCCATACAGCCAAGGTCATTTTACCTGTTAGTAATTTAATCTGCTGCTTTAATACTTCCGTTTTCCTTTTTACTAAGCATACTGCTTGAGGATTGTAGGAGAGATGGAACCTCTATTCAACCTCATGTTCTTTTGCCCAGTCTTGTACATCATGACCTTTAAAATGTGACCCCTGATCACTAGTCCATGAGGGTATCTGTACATGGTTATTCAGCTTCTCTGATCCCCTAATGGTGGCCGCCTGGTTTGTACATCAACAGGAAGCAGCTTGGGCTAAACGAGATGCAGTGTCCTCACAAACCAGAATGTGTTTAGAAACTTCATGTGCAGGGAGGGGACCAATATAATCAATTTACTAATCCCTCACCAGTTGGGAATTCCGGCGAATGGCCCCTGATTTCTTTTGACAGTTGTCCTAGCCTTGTACAAAGCACACAAGACATGCTGTTAGTGCACTAACCAAGTATTTCAAGGGCAATCCAGCATCCTCGGCCATATGTCACCCCACCTGGACACTCTGATGGCCACTCTTTGTATGCACCCAATCTGCTGCATCTACTGAAGGGTCATTTGCTAGGGCTCCTATCCAAGGCAGGGCATCAGCTTCCTGCTTGCCAGAGGGTGTCCGTGACTTGTGAGCTGGAGCGTGGAAGACAGTGAGGACTGTCTCAGACTCTTGCAGATGGACTCAAATGTCTTTCCACACATCCTGATCACCTTGATGACCTCCTCCGACACAACCGCCTGGTATTTGAAGACATTAATGTAAATATCAAAATGATCATCTGTAGGAGATCAAAGCGGTTGTGTTCTAGGGAATGGAACATAGAAGCAAGCATGTAGAGGACCATTATTTTTGGTTAAAAGAAAAAAAAAACAAAAAATCCCTGTTTTTTCAATGTTTTCAAAGAACCCTTTGACCTTTAAATGATTCACGTCTATAATTTTGTTTAAAAGTAAGGGCTAAAATTAAAAGTTTTGGATAAAAAGGGGAAAATAATAATATCACTGGAGTGTAAGTTAGTAGGTTGGTAAATAATAATACCAAGCATTTGTTAAATACGTAATTGCAATATCCACAACTTCTTAAGCACCGAATATGTATATTCACATACATTTACACACATACCTACCCATTCCATAGTCTATTGGAAACCACAAAGGGGTTAACAAATTTTTATGTATTCCAATTTGCTTTTAAGTGTTTCATATCCTGTGGAATTCTTTGTTATAAACATATATTCTTTTTTAAAAAAATATATTACCCAAAGAACTGTTTTCACTCTGAATAGTAAATGTGAGATTATCCAAGATATGTCTTCATGGGTGAGACTAAAATTAATAATATATCTCTAAGTAGATACCTCCGTAAGTAGATGCATTGTCAGATCTCGATCCTTTTAAAACATCTTTCACTTAGTAGCAAGTGCCAGTAGTTCCAAATGCAAATGCACACTTTTTGTATTTATTTCATGCCAGCACATTGAAAAAAACTGCTAGATATGAAATCTTTGCCTGATGTCTCAACTGATTTTAAATATCCAACATTCTATATAACTTATAATTACCAGGTACTTTTTGGTTAGACTTTTTAACATGTTTAACCAATTAACTAATAATCATTAGAAAAGGAGTGAAAAATATATGAGGAAAAAATGTGTGCAGGGGCACCTGATGGCTCAGTCAGTTAAGCATCTGCCTTCAGCTTAGATCATGATTCCAGGGGCTTGGGATAGAGTCTCACATTGGGCTCCCTGCTCAGCAGGGAGTCTGCTTCTCCTTCTGCCTTCCCCCTGCTCGTGTTCCCTCTCCCTCTCTCTCTCAAATAAATAAAATATTTTTTTTAAAAAAGTGTGTAAAATGGTAATTTGATGAGGCAAAATAGCTTCCATTTTTAAGAAAAAATTTGATAAAAACCCAATAATCACAAAGCAAAGATTGGATTTGGCTCCTTTACTGGCTCTCATAATTGCTGGAAAAGCTTAAATGATACAGATGATGTCTTTAGATGGTACAGATATAGAGGGGCTGATTCAACAGAAAGAAGTTTGTTTTTTTTTAACGATGACTGTCAGTTACAAGAACATTATTATCTCTAACAGCAAAGGCATAAACTCTTAGTAAGTTGGACATAAGAGGAATATCACATTTCAAAAAATATACTACAGAAATGACCCTGGAAAACTGTCTGACAAGGAGTATTACATTTTAAAAAATATCCAACAGAAATGACTCAAAAAATTGTTTCACATGGAAACAGACCAATACCAGCCACTTATTTAAGTAAAAGTCATTGTCCCAAAGTGCTTATAAGAAAACGAGAAAGAATACACAAAAACAGAATTCCAGTTAATCTCCAAGGACATAATAAATATATCTCATAATGGTCATATAGAATCATTTTCTTTTCTTTTTTTTAGAATCATTCTATAAAATGTATGGTTTTTCAGCAGAAAAAAAAAGTGTTGTCTGTTAGATTTACCCTTTACTTCTAATTTAAAGAATACCACCATTTCTGTCTTCTCTGTCATAATTACTCTCCTTGTTAACACCTCATAATGAGGAAAAGGCAAATTGGTTGTGTCATTATACCTTGCTGCTAAACAGAAGCAACACAGCCATTAATGACTTTAACATATGTTCATGTTTTCCTGGCCACTGGGAACTTCATTCATCTGTTTCTCCTTGAGGAGGCAAGGCATGTCTGTTAATAACATGATCCTGAATTTCTTTCTCTGGGAGTCAGGATGCAGACAAAGTTTTCAGGTTCAACATTAGAGGTGAAGCAACTGAGAGATACGGTGTCCATTGAGGATGAATGGCGGGAAGAGCATCTGTCCCTCACCTTTCCGCCCCGAGCCGTAAGCCCGCCTTCATTACAAATCAGTCCACTAGGTGGCGATATAAATATGTAACACATCAAAAGGAAGGCGTCTGACTCTACAATGCAAACGGTTCGTAATTTTAATAAAAAACATCGCATTGAGCAATATGGTAAGTATTTTAACAAGAACTGGAGATCATGAATTTTATTCTTAGATCCGAGAGTGCCGTGATTACCAGACAATTAGCTTAGTAATTTAAACTCCTCCTTCCTCTCCCTCCCCAAAACAAAAGACGCGCCTTTAATATTAGGTGAACCATTTAGTTAATTGTTTCAGCTCCCAATTTTCTCTTGTCAGTTCAGTCTAGTCTTGGTCAAGTTACTTAACCTCTTCATATCTCATTTTTTGTCTAGTGATCTAATGTGAGGAAGCACTAATAAAAATGATTATAAAACACTTTGCAAATGTTAGTGCCAAAGACAACTACACCGCTTTGAAGTCGCCAGTAGTGTGACAAGTGTTCAGACAAGTACATAATTAAACTGTCCAAACTGCATTAGCCATTGATGGCATTTAACTAGGGCTGACTGTTCCTATCAAACTATGAATTGAAATTACAGCAGTCTCTGCAGGTCCCCAGACTCTTCCAGACTTGGAGAACTGGGAATAGACATTGGATTCTGAAAGTTCATGTGTATCTTTAATGACAAGAATGAAAATAGCATCCGATTGAAATCCTTTCAATTTCTCCTTTTGTTTTTCATGGAAGAAATGGTAACTCTGCTAATTATCTTTAAGGAAGATGTTGACTGGCATTAGACATAAAGACAAAGCTATAGCACAACAGTTTAAAATGGAGGTTTTTGTAATTTTAACATCTCGGTTTTCTCTACCCCGTGATTGAGGTCACATTAATATTTGTGCCTGATTTTCGCTGAAACCAAGCTCCCACCTGCTCATTCGGGGATGTTATTATTCCACAAGTATTTCTGAGAATCCTCAAGATGTGACTTAAATGTATCCTAATGTAATGTACCCCTGAGCCTGGGTATCACTTACCATCCCTGATAGCTGAGCCAGATTCTAGAAGCCCATACTTCACCACAAAGGGGCCACTCAAGCAGAGCTGCTTTGTTTCCTCTCATCTGCTGGCGCCCATCAAGAAAAGTAGGTATCACTTCAATTATTAACAACAAAGGGAATTTAACAGTAAGGGAATAGTTACTTAGGAGACGCAAGGACTGATAATCCAAGAGGGGGACCATAAACAGCCCTCAGATTAGCAAGAGCAAGAAGTTCGTATACACCTAAACAGGAGGCACAAGGAAGAAGGGATATGACCAGAGGCTAAGAGGTGATAGCTGCAAGCACAAGACAGTCTGTCAGGAGCTAGATTCATGGAAGAGGACAGACATTGCTCAAGAATCTTCCAGAAGCAGAGTGGAGGTAGAGAAATACCCATGCTTCTTTCTCTCCCTCTAACTTCCCCCTAGTTCTTTCCATTGTCTTTTTTTTTTTTTTTAAGATTATTTATTTATTTGACAGAGAAAGACACAGCGAGAGAGGGAACACAAGCAAGGGGAGTGGGAGAGGGAGAAGCAGACTTCCTGCTGAGCAGAAAGCCCGATGTGGGGCTCAATTCTAGGACCCTAGGATCATGACCTGAGCCGAAGGCAGATGCTTAACGACTGAGCCACCCAGGCAGTAACCTAGCAGAGAGCAAGCTGACTTAGAAGCTGGCAGAGGTGCAGCCATACGGAGCAGAGCAGATCAAGGGTAAAACACGGACTGGAAGGCAAATTGGTACAAGATGTTTACAAGAAGATTGGCTGCTGAGGCTGGGTTGATGCTAGTGGCTGTTCATTTCAGCTGTTGGCTCAGACACCTCTGCTGGCTGGCAGCTGCTTTGTGTCACCCACTCTGCTCCGCGGTACGAGTCTCATGCCCTACTTCTACAGCAGGAATTGCTAAAGCTTTACTGGAAAGAACCTCATAGTAACTATTTTGGATTTAGCAAGCCATTCACAACTATTTGATTCTGCTTTGTAGCACAAAAAACATCCATTGGCAGTATGTAAACAAATGAGCAGGACTGTGTTACAATAAAACTTTATTTATAAAAACAGTTGTGTCAGGGGCGGGGGTGGGGTGGGAGGTTGGGGGAACCAGGTGGTGGATATTAGGGAGGGCACGGATTGCATGGATCACTGGGTGTGGTGCAAAAACAATAAATACTGTTACACTGAAAAGAAATTAAAAAAAAACAAAAAAACACAAAAAACCAGGTGTGTCCAAGTGTAGCTAAGCTACTCCATGGTATTGCTGCCTCGGCATCCATTTTGTCTGGCCAAGCGGTCTGTGGGGGCCTTAAGCTGACACTAGCCCTTGATGAAACCTCAAGGCCTAGATAAGAGGCCACAGAATTATAAGGAAAAAGCAAAAAGTTCCTGATATGACTCCCCCAATAGCCCTTGTGAGCAACAGTCCCTCACAGCCCCCTCCCAACACATAAACTCCTTTCATAAGATCCTGTGAGGCTTACCAAAATCCTGATCTTTTTGGTTTGAGTCGATCAATCTGGCCATAGCAGGAAGTCCAAAGCCCTTTATCCACAGACCCTAATAAAGGCACGTGCCCCAGCTTCTTTCTTTCCACTCTGCCTCGACCTCCCCAGGTGACCCCCTCCAGGTCTGCCTACACTTCTTCTACTACGACTTGTGAGTAATAAACTTCATTATTTCAATTTCTCTTGTAGTCTATTGTTGAAGGAGGCTCACCATCCCACAGCCCTTTCTACTTAACAAATATTAATTTCACAAAGCCATAACTGCTGGTGTTGAGCATTATGGTAGAGTCACACTGGCAGTTAACCTGGGGAAATGCCTTTTAGCTGCAAATAGCTGACGACCTGGCTCTCCCAGGTGGAAGGGTCTCCTGCCTGCGGCCCTCCTCTGTGCTACTCTGTGCTGCACTCTATTACCTAGGCACAGCGCTGCCGCGGCCTCCTATCCCCAAGTTCACCTGCTGAGGAAGGCACCAGAGACCTCCAGAACCCCGGAGCACTGCTCACTGGAGCTGGCATGGGTTGTTGCAGGCTTGTTTTCTACCTGCTAACACCCCATGGGAGGTGAATTTCCCCAGCAGGTGTCCGATTCGCTGGTGTGTTTCCTGACTCGAAGCACAGACCCTAGTGCTGACCATTAGCCTAACTGGCTAAGATTTATACAAGGTCCCATTGCGTTAGTGAACGGCCTGAAACATACAAATGGCAACTCTTGCCTAAGGTGGGCTACCAAATAAAGGTGCAAGACGGTGCCCTGGAAGGAGAGGAAGGCTCCCCTTCCCTGACTGGTGTCTTTGCATGTGGTACCAGGGCTGTGAGTCCTAACCTGTCTGCTAAGGACACCCTGTCTGTGGCACCTGCCACAGAAGCCCTGGCTCCGGGAAAAGGCAATGGGCCTACGGTCCCCTCTGTTGCTGCACACCTCGTGGCTATCACGCTGCATCCCCATACTCTTGGGGGTATTATGGGTCTCTCTCTTGCATGCAGTGGCACAACATCTAATGGCCTGATTTAAACAGCATGAGCACCTCCTATTAGTGCCACCTCAAACACCCAAGGATGTTATCAAGCTTTACACTAAATGTAGACCACCCATAGCCGCGGCCTAGGAGCTGCCTGGCCCTGCAGAGCACCAGCTACCAAAACCCTAGGGGGGTCCAGGGGCCATCCCAAATGATCAGGCCACCATTGCATGAGTGGAGGCCAACCCCAATCCCAGCAAGGTCAGAAGGACTTCCTGGAGAAAGAAGCAGGTGTCTGTGTGTCCAGCTGTCAGGGGCGTCTACCTCAGGTAAGGTCAATTCAGTGGGGGAATAGTTAATAGAAAATTAAAAACTCCAACTCAAAAAATTAAGTATCTCAAGATTCATAACATTTTTATTTATTTTATGTTTTATTTATTTTTTTGATTCATAATTTTTTAAAAAGTTTTGTATAGCAATAGAAAGAAGAAAGGATCAGCTGGTTATTGAGAATGTTTAATACTTACTGAGCCTCTACTACTTGCTGCCACAGAAATGAGACAACCGACCTTTCCAAAGATGCCCAAATCCATAACCTTAAAAAAAAAAACCAAAAACCAAAAACCAAAAAAAAAAAAAACCCGTGGGATCTGGCTGCTGCTATCAGCAGACTTGGGCCAGGCCCCACCATACCTTCAAGAACTTGTCAATGACCTCTCTCTCCAAAGCAATGATGCTCCATGCTTGGTCAGGATTAGATCGTTTGCCCCTGAAGGAGGCCCCCACCAGCCAGTCATCTGGAAGTACAGTAAAGCCCACTATGTAATTCCACCCTCAGCCAGAGGCAGAATTGAGCATAAGCCGGACATGTCTGGATCTTTATGGATCTCCACCGGGAAGGCCACCCTCCCGTGGGTTGGGCTCTGCCATCCTTACACACACCAGTGCCTGAGAAGACATCTTGCCCAGCCCCCCAAATATGGCACCTTATGGAGAAGCATCCAAACCTACCTACAGGGGCTCAGAAGCACCAGATGTTCTGTGCTTTCTTTTCAAGATAGGTTTGGAAATCATCCTGTGCCTATCGTGACCGGAGTTTGTAAACAAACCATTGTGATTCTACATTCTGATTCTAGAGGACTCATTCTGGAGACAGAGAAGCAAGGTTTTGGATGAAACAACAGCCGGGGTGCACTGGAGGGGATTCAGCGGGATTCAGCCGAATTCAGCTATTGGCAGCTGACGTTGGTGGACTGTGCAGCAGCTCCTTTCAGCAGAATCAGGGAAGTTTTAGCTTAGATACCCCGGAAAGAATCCTGTAACCAATAAGATTCAATCCAAGGTGGTGGAGAAGCAATAAAAAGTCGGGAGGAAAAGAGAGAAAGAAAAATGGATCTAGAGATCCGTATAATGGACTGATTACACTTAAGATAAATTTGTTACAGGTACATCATTTTTTTTTTTAATAGATTCTATCAAGAAAGACAAACCAACCCTTCCTGAGAGGTATTTTGTCCCTCTGGGCATTCTACAGGAAACAACAATAGAATGTTCTACTCTTGTAGCAGAGATTTCAGTTGCTACTCTAGGTGACCTTGTAAATACGGTCACACGAGAGTGTATATGGCAGTGTCTCTGGGGCTGCTGGTCAGTGTGACTCGCTCCCCTATTGGGCGTCTGCTGACAAAGCTGATTATCTGGAAAAGGCGTTGACCTGTGGGCGTGGTCGGCTGTCTTCTGTCCGGTGCTTTCTTCCCACACTGAGCAAAACCATGTTTCCGCTTGAAGAGGTCAGGTTAAATCTGAATATGTAACAATTGGGATTCAGTAAGACCAGAGACAAAATCTCAGGGCAGACGTTTGCGTGGCTGAACGACAGATAAACATAGAAATCTAGGCACGAAGGGCCGGAGGTAGGGAGGGCGTATATATGAATACAAACAGGACAGAAGTCGGAAAGGTAGGATTTATAAGAGCTCAATTCAGGTGTTATATTGAATGAAATGAACTAGCAAAACTGTGAATGAGGCTGTAAATGCATGTCGGGATTTGAGAGAATTTTATTACCCACTAGAGTTACATTCTTTTGTATTTTGGTATTACTAGATTTTTTTCAGAGTAATACACACTTTAAATTTTTCCCCAACCACATCAAGACAGTATTCTGAACAGTAGTTGCTCCTATTTCAGGAGTTACAGTTTTTACTTTTATTTTTATTTCAGTCAAGTCAGTGGTTTCTACAGAGTACCCTGGAGCTATTTTTAAAGACCGATCTTCAGTGATATACTTTTGAAGAATTTAGTATTAGACATGGGTCTCTAAGATGGGAAAAAATGGGGCCATATTTGAATGTAAAGCAGATATAGATAGCAAAAAAAAAAAAAAAAGAAAAAAATGTTGACTGTGTTCTTTTGTTTTAATTCAAGAAATGGCAAATATATAGCTTTCGCTTGTTAGGACTTGCTTTCTAAATATGGAATATGTGACCTTTTACCTAGTGTCATGCCACACAATCTTTGATTTTGAGATTGGAAGGGGCTAGTCCCTCTAGTCCTTTCATCACCCAAGCAGGAATCAGGTTATTGTAATCCCTGAGAGAAGCCAGACGGCTTCGGCTTCAAATGCCTGAATAGATAAGGATCTCACAATCTCACAAGATCACTCTATACTTCCCTGTCTAGAAAGCTAGAAAGTTCCATTTTATATTGATCTGAAACCTGTGTACTCATAGCTAATGTGTATCTTTTTCAATTATGCTTATGTAATGCCCCAGAATAATTCATCTTTTTCCCCAAAGCCCTTCAAATATGAAGGCAATACCACTGTACAGGAGGGACAGACTGAATTGCTATTTCAATAACTCTTAGAAATACATAATCTGGGGAAATATTCCAAAGCTGTGTTTTAACCAAACTCAGTCTTTATGAAGCACACGTTAGATTCCAATCAGATCTACTATTTAAATAGAAACCAACTTATTTATTTATACATAATTTAAATGTTGCTGTATCATTTTTTTCATTATGCATTTCTCTTAAATCAGTGCACGGATCCCTTACAGAGCTCCTCCCTCTGAGGTGAAGCAATGTTATGCTGCAGTTAATGTCACTGGAGGGATGTGGTGGAGAGAGAACAGAGCAGGAAATGATAGCTCTAACTCTGTATTTTATTGACTCTAACAAGCCATCGGTTATAAGGTATATCTTTATTTTATGAACCACTGTGGATCTATGAATTATGGTACTTATTAGTTTGAGATTTGATGAAGTTAAGTGAAATCTGAATGAGACTGTGACCTCTCTTCCTATTTTTTTTTTTTAAGATTTTATTTATTTATGTTGAGAGAGTTGGAGAGCAGGGGCGAGCAGGGGGAGGGACAGAGAGAGAGACAGAGAATCTCAGGCTGATTCCACACTGAGCTCAGAGCCCAATGGGTTTGGATCTCAAGATCCTGAACCAAAGTCAAGAGTCGGAAGCTTAACCAACTGAGCCGCCCAGGCACCCCTCTTCCTATTCTGTTCTGAGGGTAGGGAAGGCGGAGGGCAGGAGCAGGATCACAGGAGTGACTATTTCTCTCTCCATGTATGTTACTCATGTCGACTGCTCAAATAATGAGAGTGACTAGGGATGTGGAATGATGGAAACATAAATATGTTCCGTAAGTAATATCTATATACCTATATAGAACTATATCTATCTATATCTGTATCTATCTATATCTATATATCTCATCATTTGAAGGTAGCTAACAGTCAGTGAGGTCTCTGTGGATGGCAACAAGTTTCCTATTTCTTTATTTTAGGACTCTCTGCACTCCTGGCACATAAACACTCGTGTAGACATCATTCATTAAACTTGATCAATAGCGTGTCACTTCGTGTGAAGCTTATTTCTTCCTCCTCTTACTTTTGACGTTATGAGAAACAATAATGGCAGGATGAATAACAGACAGAGCTGTGGGATCGGGTGGGGGATGGGAGACAAGAAGAAAGGGCAAAAGATGGAGAACTGAAGACATCGTTGTCATTACTGTGCTTCATCACGTGGTCATCAACGTCTTCCTCAAAATACCAAATGAAAAGAGCGAGTCAACACTATCACACGCAGGAAGTGGAACCGAAAACTAGAAGAAAAAAAAAAAAAAGAGGGCTTTGTGAAGTGGAAGGATTTGCCACAGATAGTCGTAGAGGCGAATGTTTTTAAATGGTCTGTGGCTATGGACGTTGGATACACCCAACCTAGCAATAAATATTATCATATTTAAAAAATGAGGCGAGGGTTAGTTTAACATGCATCCCATTGGTGCTAAAATTCAGGATGGGAATTTCACTTCAGAAAATTCTTCAGGGAGAATAAAGATGGAATTTATGCCATAAACAACAACAAAGAGCTGAAGCGGCAATGGTCCACTAACCCTTTGCTGTGGTAAATAAATGAGATCTTCCGAAAACCTTCTTGACTCTTAGAAGACAAGAATGTTCTACTACACTTGTTTCTAAAATTTAACATAGTTCAGGGGTCTGTCATCTGGTGTTAGACATCAATTATTGGCAGAGGTGGTAGCTACACTTGTAGCTATTGTCAACCTGACAGTGAAGCCTATGAGTGATAAGTGATTTCTTTTCTCTTCCTAAGTATTTGGAGGAATTGGAGTGCTATTTTTCAGTTGTCTCTCATCGTTTTATTAGCTGGACAAGGAAATCATTTTATTGGATTATAGTGATACACATGGCAAAAATTATTTTTCTGGGTTACTGGGAGGGAAATGTAATGTGAAGAACAAAGAAAAGCTATAGTATAGATAAGGCATTCTTTCTAGAATATAACCATCTGGACTATAGTATATTGATTACAAAACTGGTCTATTCTTCCCCATACCAATGTCCTTTGCAACATCTTCACAGCCTCTCCCATCAAGAGGAGTATTTCTTTGCCTCTGAGACAGAGATGACCTTTTAACTTGATTTGGCCAAAAAAAAGTGATGGAAGTGATGGTGCTCCAGTATTAAGCATAGACCTCAAAACACCTTGCCTCTCCCTCTCTGTCTCTACTGACCTGGGAAACAAAGACAGAAGGAACTGTAGGCGAAATTAAATGTTCTTATAACCTGAAGCCCTTTGACAAGTACTTGAGGCAGGCAGAGAGTATAACCTTCCTCTAGGAGACTTCCAACTGTCTTATTGTTAATTCCTTGCTAGAGGAAAGAACAACTAAGGTTTGATATTAGCAAGGCTTCTGGTATCCTGTGAGTGAGTCTTCTTTAGCATATGAAAATCCTTTTGGAATTTCCCTTATCTTTACTTCCAACAACCCCCATGTATATGACTAGTTACATCTCATAATCCTGGGGCAGCAGGAGGTAACAGGGAGCAGTAGGCAACAGCCCCTCTTTGTGCCCTCGGGTGCTTTAATAAAACCACCATTTCACACCAAAGATGTCTCGAGAATTCTTTCTCCGTCATCGACTCCAGACCTTGTCTCACTGAACCTCACCTATATTCAGAAACGACATCATCTACCAGGCTCTATCAAACACATACTTCAACCAGTCAAATAAACCTCAGCTAGTCTGGTGGAGGATGAGAAACTGCGGAACAGAACCCAGAGAGCTGAGATCATTCTAGATTAGCTGGCCCCGAGCCAGCCCGCCAGCTGACCCAGATGCATAATAAATCTGGCCAGTCAGGATCTGTTGAGCCTGGCCTAAATTAGGAGGACTTCTTAGACAGCCCTTAGACCCAGGAGCTAAAATGAGAGTTTATTGCCATATGTCACTGAGGGTTTGTGGTTGTTTGTCACTCAGCATTATTGTGGCCAAAGATAACTTACCTAGGGGTGTTTCTAAATTCAAGCTTTTCTTCCTTTCTCAACTCCTGCGAATCAATAGACACAGACAAGTGTCAGTAGACGGAAGTATTTATTTCTTTCCTCCAGTCTAGTTCAAAAGTTCTAGAAGTTCCCAAGGGAAATACATTATTTTTTCACTTTTCTTGCTACTAGTTGTCCAGCTTCTTTTTATCTGTTTATCTGAGAGAAAACAAAACAAAACCCAACTGTTAAAAAGCCAATGTCTGGAGGGGCACCTGGGTGGCTCAGTAGGTTAAGTGTCTGTCTGCTCTTGGCTCAGGTCTTGATCCCAGTGTTCTGGGATGGAGTCCCACATCAGGCTCCCTACTCAGTGGGAAGCTTGCTTCTCCCTCTCCTTATCCCTCGCCCTACTCCTGCTTTTTCTCTCTCTCAAATAAATGGGTAAAATATATTATATTATATGTATATGCATATATGTATGTATTATATATTATATTAAATGTATGTATGTTATATGTATATACATCATATATGTATAATATGTTTTTGTTTTATATTTTTATATAAATTTATATATATTAAATATAAAATATACATTAATATAAAATATATATATTTATATTTATTATATAGTTCTATATATAATTATATATATAAAGAAAAAGTCAATCTCTGGAATCCCCAGCTTCTTTTTCTTTTTTTTAAGATTTTATTTATTTATTTGAGAGAGAGAGTGAGAGAAATCATGAGAGGGGAGAAGGTCAGAGGGAGAAGCAGACTCCTCACGGAGCTGGAAGCCTGATGCAGAACTAGATCCCAGGATTCTGGGATCAGGACCTGAGCCTAAGGAAGTTGCTTAACCAACTGAGCAACTCAGGCGCCCCTGAGCTTTTTTTTATCTACCCTCCAAATTCCCAGGGCCTACATGCCCACTCCTGATAGTCCCCTGCAACCAGTTTAAGATCCTTCACTCACCTCATTCACCCAGAGGAAGAAATGACCGAAAAGACCTAAAGAATTATGGAGAGAGTTGAATTTTGAGCTCAAAGCCTAACACTGTTTTTTTCTTAATTGGTAATCTTAGGTCATTTGCATCAGAATCATCCTGGAGAGCAAACTGAAATGCACACTCTGGGTCTCACCCAGACTTAGCACAACAGTAACAGAATTTGAATGGAAGTGGAAACAGTTGCATTTCACCACAATTTTGTTTGTTTGTTGTTTAATGTTATTTTCCACTGCTGGAATTATTTTAAAGAGTCAGAGCAGCAGTCAGCTCCTTCATTTTAACAAAAGGGAAATTTTGTTTGCAGTCAGGGATCCATCAAGAAAAAGGAAACTGTTTTATGCATTCGGATTATACCTGTTTATATTTGGATGTAAAATTAGAGAAAAATAAAGAATTGCTCAAATAATGTAATGGCTAAGAGAACAGAGTTAGGAAAGCTGTCACCAGCAATCTTAACCTACATCACCCAAGTAACCAGCTCTTAAGGAGTTAACCTGAAGTCTACTTCAAATGTTAAGTCCGACCCCAGCCCACATGTCTGTCCACATGATTTATCCTTGCTTTCACTTTCCAGATTTCTTGCAAGTGTCTCTGTTAGCTGATTCTCGAAAGAAACCAGATGGAAAAGGGATTCTGGGAAATGTAGTTCCCAATTTTCCCTCCATGATACAGACATATCTTATGGGGCTGGTCGTATTAGGAACCAAATCAACAACAGAGATTAAAAAAAAAAAAAAAAAAAGGCCTCCGCCTTTAGGTAGAAAGCTAGAGTATGAGTAAGATCTAAACATTATTTACATTTCAGTTTTGAGAATTAAGCCATGAAAAAAATTGAGATGGGCATTTCTGCCATATTCCAGAGGTATTAACAATTTGGTCTTCGGGGGCTGAGCTAATTTCTGTCTTTCATTACATGTTAAGTTTTCCCCCTGGAACTTTGATGGAAAATATTTCTAGTCGTATTTCTATCATTAGACTTCTTATGGAACTGTCACCTCTAACCCTGCTGTTGTACTCCTTGAACATGATGGAATTAATACTCTTTGCAAAATCCCTTAAAAATAAAACTAAATACAACAATACCTAGAGATAATAAGCAACAAAACTGACACACATGACTGCTAATGCCATGGGAAGGAGGGCAGATTGCACAGGTTTTTATCCTGGAATCTACCTGTGAAAGTCGGTCAGTTCAAAGTTCATGAGCAGTGAACTATCTATCTATCATCTATCTATCTATCTATCTATCTATCTATCTATCTATGAATTTCCATCTCAAACAAAAATGAAGGTCAGATGTATGGCAGGAATGAAAGCAGCTTCTAGGTGTAAAAATTTAATTAAATTCTTGCAACAAGCCAGTGCGCTGAGTATTGTCGTGTTCCCATTCTGTACTTGTTGGAGTTGAGGGTCAGAGATGATAAAAATTAAATCAAAGAGTTTATTAAAGAAAAAGTCTAAATTTAAATCCCTAGCCTCTGACTCCAAACCCTGTTCTTTTCCTATTTTATCCCCCTCCCTCCATAAGTACAGTTTTCCAACATGTAAAGTCCTTTCTGGTTTGCAGCCAGGAGAATGTAGCACTGTTTTCTGTCTTATTGTTGCCTTTTCAGGCTCCACCACAGATTCCTGAGTTGGGAGGGAGGAAATGCTTCATAGATAAGGTCTCTAACTTTCCTCTTTGGGCCATTTTCATATTTTTTGTGTTTACCAATGGTGACAAATGATAGTTGCAAATCAAAGTGAATCTTACTTTATTGTGGATGACCGTTTTTGTTTCAGTTGTCCTGGTGTCTATTGCTTCTTCCTATCAGCACCTTGATTTCTTTCCAGATTTCTTCTTTCTTTTCGCGTGTCCTCTTAGTGGAATGCTGAAACCAGTGTTTGCCTCCCACTATGGACGCTGAAGTGGAAGATACTTCTGCTCCCCATCTTATCACATTTCAGGGTGACCAAGCAAATGCTCTCCTCTAGAACTTTGAATTTTGATCAAGGGATGAAAGGCACAGGGATGATTTGGAGATCATGTGAGTCAATGGCCACCTGCTTCTGCTATAAAATTATTTCTGTAGTCCCTATTTCAATGTTGCTCTAGTTTCTATCAGTTTCCAAAAAACAAACTTCTCTTCTCTCTTCAAGTTTATAATTATAAACTGCTACTATACTTATTTTTCTTACTGAGGTTAACCAGATTCAATATCTACAGTTTGCAATTTAAAAATCCAAACTAATATAGTAATCTTTCTAATTAATAATTCATTTACCTGCCTTAACTCATTCATCAGATGTAAATCATGAAAATTAAAAATGAATGAAAAAACTGGAAAGGAAATTACTTTTATTAGGGAATTATCTTATATTTAATGGATAATTTCTATAGTAATCAGGAATGCTTTCAGTTGTAAATAGAAGAAAAAAGTCCATTGTGCTTGAAAATCATGGGAGACAATGAAAGAAAAAAATAAGGATAAAAAAGATAAGATGGAATTTAGAATAGATACTGCACAATGAAGTGGAAGCACATTTCTGGTGAATTTATGGCATACATGTTGCATAATTTACATAAAGGTTTCCTCGACTTCGATGAAGAACTTTCAGTAAGTCTAGACAAGAAGAAAACATAACCATTGGCAACACTAAATATTCTTAGGGTAAAAACTAAGCATTGGCTCAGAAGGAAAATTATTCATCATACTTATTCCAGAGAAAAAAATCTAGCCTCTTGTTTTCTCATGTAAGAACCATACAAAATGCAGCAAATCGTGTCTACAAACATACCTCTGGAGAAAACACTACCACATGGTTCACAGACTGTTTTTAACATTCTTCACTGTAAGTCACCATTATGCCAAAGTGAATTCACCAAAAGCCATTTTATGGGGGTCAAAAATGATATGACCCAGGTATGCAACTCTCTGTAGGTCTGTTGGTTTATCCATGGGGAGGTCTTATGATATTTAGAGAAATGGGTAGGTGGCTGACATTCAAGAACTTTTTCAAAACTACTGTTTCCCTGAAGTATTGCTGAGAAATGAATTTAAGGTCGCACTCTCCAGCAATTATCTGCTGAGCAGCTATTCTACATTGGCTGTGGAGAAGATGTTTAATCTAGCCATTGTTAAATTGGAGTGACTGAAGACAGAAGGATAAATAGAAATAAATTGTTTTTCTGCTTGTAGAAAGGGAGAAGCACGCACTGGGAAGAATCAAGATTATCCTTAAGACAGTATTATGAGATTTAAAATGAAGGATTAAGGATAGCATTAAAAGTAATGGCTTAGGGACAAAAAAATGTGGAAGAAGTCAGTTAAATAGCTTTCCTTTGGAATGAATATACAGTTACTTGTACAACTCACTGTCTAACCAAAGCAAGAAAGTTTCGAGAAACTTCAAGAAAATGAACTAATCTTTTAAAACAGATAAATAACAGTTTCAGAGAAAATTAGAGTACATTTTAGAGTTTATGTGGCTCACCTCTATTAAACTAGAACTATAAAAATCTTCATTAAAATAATAATTTTCTAAAAATACAATTTTTCAAATCTGACCATAAGAAATTATAAACACAAGAGTTACTAGGAAATTTCTATGAAATGAATGTTTGTGTCTCCTCAAAATTCATGTTGAAGCTTAAACTCCCATTATGATGGTATTTGGAGGTGAGGACTTTGGGAGATAATGAGAACTTTGGTAAATCCCCCGTGAACAGATGATCTTTCTCTGCTCTCTGCCATGTGAGGATAAAATGAATATTAGCCACCTGCACACCAGGAAGTGTGTTCTCACCAGAGTACGACCATACTGGCACTCTGATCTTGGGTTTCATAGTCTCCAGGACTGTGAGAAATAGTTTGTCATTTAAACCACCCACTTTATGTATATTTAGTATAGCAACCCAAACTGACCAAGACAGAAACTGAATAGAGAAATTTATAAAAATAACTGACTCAAACTCAACCATATTAACAATTACATTAAAAGTAAATCAATACTTTGTGATAGGCAGAATAATAGTCTTCAAAGATGTCTACATGTGATCTCTGGAAACTGTGAATATTTATCTTACCAAGCAAAGGGGATATTGAAGTTGTGATTAAGATTATGGACCTTGAGATGTAGAAATTATTTTGGATTATCTGGCTTGGACCAGTTTAATCACATGAGTCTTTAAAAGTGGAGAACCCTTCACAGCTCGATTCAGAGAAAAAAAAAAAGTGATGAAGAAATTAAGGTCGGGGCTCCTGGGTGACTCAGTGGGTTAAGCCTCTGTCTTTGGCTCAGATCATGATCCCAGGGTTCTGGGATCAAGCCCTGCATCAGGCTCTCTGCTCAGCAAGAAGCCTGCTTCCCCTTCTCTCTCTCTCTGTCTGCCTCTCTGCCTACTTGTGATCTCTGTCAAATAAATAAATAAAATCTTTAAAAAAAAAAAAGAAATTAAGGTCAGAGAAATGCTATATTGTTAGCTCTCAGAATGGAGTATAAAACTGTAAGAAAACAATGTAGGTACATTCTAGAATCTGGAAAAGTCACATAGACACACACACACACATATGCACAAATATTCTCCCCTAGAGCTGCCTAAAAGGAACATAACCCTGAAGACACCTTGATTTTAGCTCACTGAGACCTGTACTGGCTATCTTCTAGAACTATAGAATAATAAATCTGTGTCGTTTAAGCTTCTGACTTTGTCATAATTTGTTACAGCAACAATGAAAAAAACCGATATGTTTCTCAAGTATAAGGTAGAGATTTAAGTCTGAATTAATAACAGCATGCTATTTAGAATGAAGATGCTTACATGAATGCAAGAATATTGATAGACTAAGTAAAAATATGGAAGGAGATATACCATGTAAAAAATTAACTACAAGAAAGCTGATTTGGCTATATCAGTAACAGACAAAGTTTACTTTAGTGTAAGGTAATTTAATTACCAATTATAGAGAGTAACCTAATAGAGTGGTGAAAGCATCAACTCCAAAGACAAACATAATCTTAAACATGTATTTAATTGATAACAAAATTTCCAAATATATAGGGCAAAAATGGTAGAAGTGAAAGGGGCAATAAATAAATCTATAATCATAGTTGGGAATTAAAAACAATCTTTCTCAAAAAATTAAACAAACAAAAAATATCAGGAAGTTATAGAATACTTGGAAAACTCTACTAAATAGGTTGGCCAAATTCACATTTATATCTATATAAACCAACTACAATATATGAGTTATTTTTAAGTACTCATAAAATATTCACTGAAGGAGTATGCTGGGTCACAAAACCAATCTCAATAAATTTCAAATAATTACTATTATACGGAGTATGTTCTCTTACTACCAAGAATTAAAGAAGAAATCACAAACAAAAAAGATAACCAGAAAAATACCCATCTGTTTGAAAATTGAGCAATACATGTTTAGATAATTCATTTCTCAAAGATGAAATAACAATGAAAATAGAAAACATTTAGAATGAAAAAACAAAAAAACCCCACCCCACACATGATGTTTTTAGGATACAGCTAGAGCAGTCCTTAGAGGGGAATCTCTTTCATCTTTAAATGCACATATTAGAAGGTAAAAAAAAAGAAAAAAAAAGCCCCTTAAAATCAATTATTTAACTTTTTAATATCAAGAAACTAAGAAAATAGCAGCAAAGATACCCAAGCATACCAGCCGAAATAATGACAATAATAACCCAGAAATAGATAAAATAAGAAAAAGACAACAAAACCAATAACTTTCTTTGTAAGGACTGATAAAAAAATTATTAAACCATATCACCAGCAACAAAGTAAAAGTGTGAAAGAACAGAAAAATCAGAAATGATAGACAAAAGCTTACCACTTTTAGTCACAAAAGGATAACAAGATGATACATAAATAAATTCTGTCAATAAATTTCACAACTAATTTGAAAATGTGCAAATTCCATGGAAAACAGAACCTACTGAAACTGGCACAAGATGAAAAAAATCTGAATAATCCAATGTTTGCTTAATGTTTTTATATATTTCATCAGTAGTTCAAAAAATTCCCCTCTCAAAAACAAACAAAACTCCAGACCCAGATGAATTTACTGATGAATGCTACCAAATACTTTAGAAAAATAATTAATTCCATGCTATCACAAACTTTTTCAAAACACAAAGAAAGAGAAAATATTTCCCACTTCTTTTTATACATCCACTAAATTACTAATACCAAGCCCTGTCAAGGATATTACATGAAAAAAAAAGTTACAGGTCCATGTTCCCGATGAATATAAATGAAAAAAGTACTAATCAAAAATATTAAAGTACTGGCACTTAGAATTTAGTGGTACCAAGCATAAATTATCATTACCAAGTAGAGTTTATTTCAGAATTACAAGCTTGGTTTAACATCAAAAATGTAATTAATGTAATTCACCTTGGTGACATAATAAAGGAAGCAAAAATTGATTTTCTTAGATTTTCTTAGATTGATTTTCTTCAATTTGATAAAAGATTATTTATAAACAGCCTACAGGTAACATCAGACTTAAGAATGAAATTTTGAACATTTTTCCACTAAAGTGAGGGGGAAAAAATGTACATGATCATCATTTTTTATTTTACATTGCATTAGAAGTCTTAGTTCATCTAATAATGTAAAAGAAGGAAAGACAAAAAGGAGAGATACGGAGAGAAAAGTAAAGTATAACTGTCATTATATGTAAACATCATGATTGTAAATTCAGAAAATACAAAGAAATCCACAAACTATAAGAACTAAAAAATGAATTTAGGAAGTTCACAGGAAACATTGCTAACTGTATTTCAATAAACCATCAAAAAACAATAAGGTAACTAAAAAATGTGAAATAACCTTTATAATTTCATAAAAAATAAAATATCTGGGAATAATATTAATAAACTATGTGCAAGATTTTTCTGAAAACTATAGATAAAAGATATAGAAAAAATAGATGGAGAAAAAAACTTTAAATATTTAAAGATACAATTATTCCATCTTTACAGATTGAAAATCTCTAAACTGATACATGGAAAATCTATCTCAGTAGGGTACGTAAAGAGGCGCCTGGGTGGCTCAGTGGGTTAAGCCTCTGGCTTTGGCTCAGGTCATGATCTCAGGGTCCTGGGATTGTGCCTCTCATCGGGCTCTCTGTTCATCAGGGAACCTGCTCCTAGCCCCCCACCCCCCACCCACCGACCTCTCTGCCTGCCTCTCTGCCTACTTGTGATCTCTGTCAAATAAATAAATAAATAAATAAATAAATAAATAAATAAATAAATAAAGTAGATATAATTCCCAAATTCAATGCATGGAGAAATAGAAAAGCAAATTCCAAGATTTATATGGAAACATAAAGAACATAGAGACACCAAGACCAATCCTAAAGCTATAGTAATGGAAACAGCATCATATTTGAATAAACATAGACCAATGTTTGAAAGAAAGAGAAGAGAGGGCACCTGGGTGGCTCCGTCGGTTAAGCGTCTGCCTTTGGCTCAGGTCATGATCCCAGGGTCCTGGGATCAAGTTCTGCATTAGACTCCATGCTCAGAAGACAGTTTTCTTCTCTCTCTCCCTCTGCCTCTTCTTCTGCTCATGCTCTCTCTCTCTCTCTAATAAATAAATAAAATATTAAAAAACAGAAAGCATCAATGAAAGTGAATGGGAGAGTGAGCCTTCTAAATTAAATTTGTAATAAGGCAAGAATAAGGTGATTTGGGAATAGTAACATTTTTGTCTTAAAACATATATAACTATCCTCTCAGTTCAACCAAGTGTGACCATACCTATAAACCAAGTTGCTTAGAATCAGTGCGAGTTATACAGCTCTTAGCCTGCTTCTTAGCCTCAAGTCCATCACTCTGTGCTCTTTTGTGAGATGCCAGGATTCAGATTCTCCAGAGCATGTTTACTAGACTTTCCTGACAGCCAGCTTTCAGTTAGGTTCTGCCAGTGGGAGGCCCTCACAAGAAACTGGGAAGCTGGGTAAAGGACGAAATGAAGCTATTCCCATTTCCAAGTCCTGTAGCTTCCCTCCAAGGGTAGAGGACTGCTACAGCTTCTGACTTCTTTTGACATGGGATCTGGATGTTTGCCCTCCTCAGAGGTTAACACCCCAGCTTGGGGGGGAGGGGTGCTCTTTTTAAGCCCAGCAATCTGGTAGCTCTATCTCTTCCCTTTTGTTCTTCTAACCGCAGCTGCTTCCTGCAGTTAATAATATTAGAATACCTCAGCATCCTTTTTACATTTGCAGCTTTCGGACACCTTTGTATAACCAATTCCTTGTATCAAATCATCTCTTTTACAAATACCTGATGTTTTCTGCTTTCCTGGCTGGGCCTTGAATGATATAAAGCCCATAACTCACAAGAAATGTCTCTCTTGAGGCTGCTACATGAAAGTTGAAGATACTCTTTTCAAGTATAAATTATCTAATTGAGTTTTTAAAACCCTCAGGCCACCTTACCCTTCTCAGCAACTAACCTTCCCAGACCAGTAATGAGTACTAATGGATTCCAGAGCAGTTAATGCAAGAATAAAAATAAGCAGAAATGATTGCTTTCTGCAGTCTCCAAATATCTGACCTAGAGTAGCCATAGACACCAAATGGACTAACTATGATTTAATCTGTGATGCTATCTAACATCCAGGACGAAAACGTCAATGTGGACTCCTCAGATTTTTTTTACACTTGCTACAACCCACAGCTAGTTTCTGTTTCTAGGTACATTTGGCAATACATTTTCAATTTTGGTTATTATAATTGTCCCTGTGGCCAACAGCAACTTAAACAATCATTACACAATAGCTCCAGATAGAATCCCAACATAACCATTGCCAATTCCAATATTCGGGTCCCCCAAGGTTGTTGGCTCTGTAATGAACAAGCTCAAGTTAGTATATATCCAAGCAGAAATAATATATTTTGCCAGGAGAAGATAAGGGTTAAAATAATCGTGTTCAGGTTTACTGGAGAAAAAAGGAACACTTGAACGGAATAAAGTCTCTTAAGAGAAAGCCCTTGCTTTGTATCTGGTCAAATTCCTTTCCTTCACAACCAATAAATGAGAGATCTAAGATCAGGCAGATACAAGAGCTGTGTTCTAAATTTTACATATCTTACTAGAAATAAACATTCAAATCTGTCCTAAAAGTGCATCAGAATGTGATCATTATAATCCTTCATCATATTCGGTGGCAGAAATCTTACTTATTGAAGGAGCTCACTCCAGGGCATCCGCTAAATCAATAAACCACCCGACTACTGTAAGTAGGAGTGATAGTATTAGTAATGATAGCGGCAGCTGCATATGGGTAATTATTTTGTATTAGTAAGTCTAAATGCTTTAAATGTATACTCTCATTTATTTCTCATTAAAAACAGAAGTCATTCCTACTTCTACTAGGCAAAGTGCCTCTATTTGTGTTTTTTTTTTTCTTTTTTTGTATTTTATTTATTTATGAGAGAGAGAGAGAGAGAGAGAAAGAGCAAGAGAGCGCGAGCAGGGGAAGGAGCAGAAGGAGAGGGACAAGCAGACTCTGTGCTAAGTGTACAGCCCAATGTTGGGCTCAATCCCAGGACCCTGAGATCATGAACTGAGCCAAAACCAAGAGTCAGACACTTAATTGACTGAGTCCTCCAGGAGTCCCTTTCTTTGCTTTTTGAAGATTTCTGTTTTCTCTGGATGAGTTCTAGCTTGAAGGAGTTCTTAAAGGACTCTGTCCTTACTGAACTGAATGATGGGTACATGACCCAAACTAAGTGAGTTAGACTCCTCCCAGAACTTTGAATCTTGTTTGGAATGATTTAACAGCCACAGTACCCAGACAAGATCCTCATATTTACTAGGTACTGAATAAATACTCGTTCCTACTTTTTTTGAACCTCAATTTCCAAACTTGCTCTTGATTTCCTAAGCTACTCAATGTCGATCCAGCAAAATCCTTTTTTGCTTAAAATTAAATAATCGGTGGCTATTGCCTGCAAAGAAAAATTTTCTAAAGGATTGTCCTTTTTTTTAATACATGAGAAAACTAATGCTTCGTGTGGTTAAGTAAATTGTTTAAAGTCAAACTATTTGTAAAATACTGGGATTTTAACCCATGTCCCCCTGATCTTATAAAGCCAGTGCTCTAGATGAAATGTCTTTGTAATAGATGTGAAAGCAAATTTTATCCTATCCAAGATAAAAACAGTTTTTAGAAATCAAAGAGGCTGCAAGCTTTGGTTCTGGTCATTCATTCTGTGATGGGTCTTACTGATGAATCACCTAAACAAATGAAAGATTCACAAAGCAAAAGAAAAGCTTTAATGTGAATGGATAAAGATAGCCTCTTGGCCAGGTTTTCCCCATGGTTGGGAAAGGGGTTAATTAACAAGGCTGCATGATAACGGGGCAGACGCCCATCAAGGGAAGATTATTTCCCTGTGATTTGCATCAACAAAAGAACCTAAAAATATTTAAAAATAAGGTTTTTGTAGGAGAGAGTACTAAGAGTTTAAAAATGTTTTTTGGAAAATAGCTTTTTTCTTCAAAAAGTTAAACACAGTATTACAATATATTACAGCATTTTCATTTTTAAATATATTGGAAAGAACTGAAATTAGATACTTGTAGAGGCACATTTATAGAAGCATTAATCACAATAACCAAAAGGTAGAAATGACCCAAATGTCCATTAATGGATGAACAGATAAATAAAAAGTGGTACAAACATACAATGGAATATTATGCAGGCATGAAAAAAAAATCAGTGGTGCCTGCTACAACATGGATAAATCTTAAAAACATGCTAAGTGAAATAAGTCAGACATAAAGGGCCACATTTTATATGATTCCATTTATATGAAATATCTAGAACAGAAGAATCCATAAAGAGAGAAAGCAGATTGGTGCAGTTTCTAGTGGATGGGATAAAGGGAAAATAGAAGATAGGGATATAGGATAATGGATAATTAATTAATTAATTAATGGCTATAGAGTTCTACTTTGGGGTAATAAAAATGGAATCAGATGGAGCTAGGTTTGCAGAATATGAATGCAGTATATGACACTGGATTATACACTTTAAAATGATTATTTCATGTTAATTTCTCTACAATTTTTAAGAAGCATTTCTTACGTGCTTTAAATCCTTTGTATATAATACACATACAATCTCCAAAACTACCTTATGAGGTAGGTTATTGTTACCATCTGTATCTAAAAGAGGAAAACTAAGGTGTAGAAAAATTGCTATTTGCTCATGGTCACAAAGCTGGTAAAGCTGTAGATTTAGAATTCAAACTCAAGAATTCAAGCGCTGGCTCCCAAGTATGTATTTTCTTTTTTCCTTTCTTCTTTTTTTTTTTTTTTTTAAGATTTTATTTATTTAATGACAGAGATCATAAGCAGGCAGAGAGGTAGGCAGAGAGAAGAGGAGGAAGCAGGCTCCCCGCTGAGCAGAGAGTCCAATGCGGGGCTCAATCCCAGGACCCTGAGATCATGACCCGAGCTGGAGGCAGAGGTTTAACCCACTGAGCCACCCAGGCGCCCCCCAAGTATGTATTTTCAACATTACACTCCTACTGTCTTTTTTTTTTTTTTTTAAAGATTTTATTTATTTATTTGACAGAGAGATTACAAGTAGGCAGAGAGGCAGGCAGAGAGAGAGAGGAGGAAGCAGGCTCCCTGCTGAGCAGAGAGCCCGATGCGGGACTCGATCCAAGGACCCTGAGATCATGACCTGAGCCGAAAGCAGCGGCTTAACCCACTGAGCCACCCAGGCGTCCCAACACTCCTACTGTCTTAAAAAATGGGGAATATTGTGATTATAGACCTAGATCAGCACTGTCCAATAGAACAGTGATGATGAACATATTCTATATCAACATGTCCAATACAGTACCCACTAGCCACATGTCGCTATTGAGCACTTGAAATGCAGCTAGGATAACTGAATAATTGGATTTAAAATTTTGTTTAAGTTTAAATTATTTAAATTTAAGGAATCTTATATGGCTTTGGGCTACCATGTTGAAAAATGAAAATCTAAACTGATTTGTTTGTTTACATTATTATTTAGGATACACAGAAACATTCCTGAGAATGTATGATATTTTTTTCTGGGAAATACAAAGAAATAGGAAAAGAATGGAACAGTCGAATCTCAACCATCTCCTTGTGCTCTGATAATTCCCAAGTATGGATTGTAGAGGATTCCCAAGTATGGATGTGAGGTAGTATGAACCTTCATTTTTTTTATTGTATCCCATTCTAAAGGTCATGAAGGTCTTGACATTTACAGCTTGGACGTATTTGGCCCAAAATGGAAAATTTTATTTAGAATAACCTTAAATATAATTCATAATTAAGTAAGCCAGTCAGTGGTAATACACAATAGCATCCTTCCATCCCCTTATTGTGAATATGTATATTAGACATTTGGTATAAAAAAGTTACTGTAAATGTAGTTGCAGATTTCCCACTGTGCTTCAACCTACAAATATCTTTTGCATGGTTCTCTTCCATCTGTTTCTTTACCAAAGCTAAGCTTCTTTTTGTTTCAGGGCCCAAATTGTCATGTTTTGCTCTTTCTTCTTGCATTTGTTTGTAATGCCTATCTCTTTAATACAAGCAAGCAGGGGGCCAAGGCAGAGCAAACATTTTTCAACCCAAAGTAGCTCATGCATAGACCAGCACACAAGGAATGTAAACATAATGTCACACAGACATCACAACTGGAAGTGCTTTAAGGTATCTCCAACCCCGCTCTCTTCCACGTTGTGGGAATCCTGACTTTTTGCCAGGATCTGAGCTCTTGGGCCTCTCTCCTACAGAAAAGTAGCTTCAATTAACCTTTTTCATTTAGGCTTTCCAGGTGAGAGTTGCTTGAAGTCCTCTTTTGGGGGATTCCCAAACTCCAGGGAAAATAGTTCAAATTTGACCAAGAACTCTGTAAACTTTTCCTGCTCTGGTCCCCTGGCCGGAAGCTTAGCAGGCATATAGCCAGGAGGCTCAGCAAGCATAAGTTTCCCCTCCAGTCTCTAGTCATGGTTTTTGTGAAGCTTCACTGGGCTGGAGCTGAAGTTGGGGTTTGAGGAGGTATAGAAGATGAGGTGATGAGTGGGGGCAAATAGCTCCCTCCTCTCAGTGAATGGGAGGGCAGTGGCACCGCCCTTCCTAGAAGAGGTGGAGGGTTCTTTTGCTCCTTTGTATCCCAGATCCTCAAGATAAAAGTTGTGGAGCATTCCTCTCTCTCATGTCCTGCAGGTCATTCAGAACCTCTTTCTTTAAGAATGTGAAATTAGGGGGGCACCTGGGTGGCTTAGTGGGTTAAAGCCTCTGCCTTCAGCTCAGGTCATGATCCCAGGGTCCTAGGATCGAGCCCTGCATCACATCGGGCTCTCTGCTCAGCGGGAAGCCTGCTTTCCTTCCTCTCTCTGCCTGCCTCTCTGCCTACTTGTGATCTGTCAAATAAATAAATAAAATCTTAAAAAAAAAAAAAAAAGAATGTAAAATTAGGGGCACCTGTTTGGCTCAGTGAGTTAAGCCTCTGCCTTTGGCTCAGGTCATGATTCCATGGTCCTGGGAGAGAGCCCCACATCAGGCTCCCTGCTTAGTCGGGAGCCTGGTTCCCCTTCTCCCACTTCCTGCCACTTCCCTTGTTTTTGCAAGCTCTTATTCCCTCTTACTTTCTGTCAAATAAATGAATAAAATATTTAAAAGAAAAAAAAGAATGTGAAATTGCTTCTCTTACAGGTTTATGGCTTCAGATAACATTCACATTCAAATAAAAACTCTCAAGTAAAATCCAGGGAATATATTTTGAACTCATTTGACAAATATTTGTTGAGTGCCTTCCATGTGCAATCCATGGTTCTTGGCAGAGAGTGTGTCCAAAAGGATACAGTCTTCACCTTCCACTGGTTGTCTTTGGGGAGTGGGTGTCTGGCTTTTTCTCCCGTATAATTTTATACTGTGGGATTTTTTTCTAACAAAAACCATAGATTTTATTTTTTTTTAAGTTTATGAGTTATTTTCAGAATGAAAGCAAAACATTCTCTATTTGTTGCCACAGACATGTTTTTAATTTCTTTACCTAATATAAAAATTCAGTTACTGTATTTAAAAAATGTAGGATGCTGGTCATAATTCCCCCTGGGTTTGTGATATTATAGGAACATTGCTTATAAGCTGTAAAGAGAAAAATCATTGCTGCCTCAGTGACTTATTTTATTTAGTAAGTGTAATTGCTCCTTTATAAAGCATTGATTAAACTTTAGAATGTAAAAGGTCAGATGGAGATTTATGCAAGATAAGACTACATCTTACTTGCCAACTCATCCAAAAATGACATTGCTACTTACCTTGTCCTTTTTTGTGTCCCTAAAAGATCTCTTTGGGCTTTGTAATAACCAATTAGAAATATATATTCTAGATGTAATTGGCTTCTCTTGAAAGTCTCCCTCACGTGGAGGAATTACTCCAGTTTTTCATTGTATACCCCAAAATCAATTAATGAGGGATGGGTCTTTTACTTAAAATTTGGGAGTTATGAGAAATGGAAAAGAGAATTCACATCAAATACTACATAGCGAAACTTAATCAAATACTTATGCATTAGTTACATACTGTAGTGTAACAATTTCTAATTAGCTTAAAAATTAACTTCTTTCCCCCTCATAGTTTTTGTCAGCCACGAATCTGGACGTGGCTTAGTTGGGTGCCTCTGTTTCAGGGTCTCTCACAAGGCTGCAGTTAAGACATTGGCTAGAGTTGTGGTCCACCTGGAGGCTGAACTGGGGAAGGATCTGCTCCAAAGCTCCCTCACATGGCGGTTGGCAGGTTCTCACTGACTACTGTCCAGAGGCATCAGTTTGCGCCATATTGGTCTCTCCTTAGGGCTCTTCGCCAGCATGGCAGCTGGCTTCTCTAAGACCGAAGGATTCAAGAGAAAGAGGGGACAGATCCCTCAAGATGGAAACCACCATCGTTCCATAATCTAATCCTGAAAGTAACGTCTCTTTGCTTTACTTTAGTCTGTCTGATAGAAGTAAGTTTCTAAAATGAGCCCACCACCAAGGGAGGTCGTTACACAGGTTGTGAATACTAGGAGGCTTAGATCTTTAGGGCTCATCTTACAGGCTGCCTATGACAACCTATTTGACAGTTCAGTTCTCTGTGCCTGACATCCCCACCCCCTGAAAGTTCCTGTTTTCAGGTTGTCAGAGAATCTAGTATCTCATTCTTTTCTTCTTCCTAGGCAGCCTGAAATTCTCTCTATATTTCATTGCAACATTTCTCCTTGGTTAAAACACCACATTTAACAAAAGAAAAACATTAGGTTAGCAGAATGTGGATACTGTTGTTTCTTAATACACCCCTAGAGGGGTCTCAGTGGTATAAATGAAATAATGTAAATGTACTATAATATTATACTTAGGATTAATTATTTCATCTGGCTATAATTAAGACTTTCCTGCTATAAAATACTTACAATAGTCCCAATAATTAAATCTTTTTTGGATAGAGAAGCTGTGTTCAAATGAATTCTATGTTATTGTTGGTCATATTTATAGTGAGGTTTCCTTGTAATGAGCTGTGATTTTCAAAAGAGTTTTCTTTTTTTTAAGTTAAATTTTATTCAAGCAAAAATCTGTATTTGTTTGTTTCCAAAGTCTTTTCTTACCCTCTTCATATGTGTCTCAGTACTAGTTCAATTACAGTGAAGAGGAACACAAAGCTTTTGACATTTGGGCCAAGAACAATGTTGGTTATTAAACTCAGTCTTACCCTGGAACAAGCTGCCTCCTCAGAAAACATTTTGTTATATTTTCCTTGTCTGCAGAGTCAGTAACAAATAATACTATATAGCCTTGAGTGCTCAGTGAACAAATGATACAGGCCTTTGAAGAGTTTTCACAGCATAGTGATTTCTTTCCCTTTGCTCTTGATATTGTGATTTTTTTTTTCTTTGTACTAGGTTAAATTTAAGTCTTTTCCTGGGCTTGTCCAAAAATTCCAGAGGGAATAAACTTTTATGTAATAACTTTCAGATAGGCTTGTACCTATTTTCAACTTTTCTCTCTAAAGTTGATAAAAAACTGATTTCTTCTGATCTCTGAAAGTGATAAGAGAAATCATCTGCTATCACTCAGTTATGTACAATAACATGACTTGACTATTCCCAAATTTCCTCCTCCCAAGAAGATGAAATTGAAAATAACTTTATTGGTTATTTCAAGAGCTTTTTGAAAATCTATTTATCTGAGCATTAGAAGACTCAGTCAACCCTCATAAGAGAACTCAGAACAATAGCTCACTCAACGAGGCTCATCAAATGACTGTTTTCTTCTCAAGACTTGATTTAGAACCCTGGGTTCACTGTGTCCACAATTTTATATTATCAAATTTTACCCAATCCCAAGCAGACTTTCACTGTCTGCTTTAAATGAACCCCCAAAACCTCATAAATATTTTATTTTTGTTCCCTTCCACCTCCAGACCCTATTAAGATGCTACCAAAGAAATTATCTTTCTTCATTTCTTCACTTGTAATCTTATTTAAAAGTTAGTAACTTGACCTTGTTTTATCAAGAAGCTGTTCTGGTGGTCTTTTCAGGGAATGGATAATTGACAGGAGCAACCAAGAAATGTCTATAAAGGGGAAGAATTTCTGGGTTTAACCACTGCTTATTTATTACATGTGAATCCTACTTTCCCCAGGGAGGGATATAACAATATGCTCAAGTTGTATCATCTAAAACTGATACAGGATATGTGTCTACAAAAAGGAACACAAATATTTTAAGTAAAAATTATACAAAGTTGCAGTGATAGTTCATATCACTGAGATGAAATATAAAGCATCTTGGAAGTCAGGCAAGCAGAGCTGAGGAATAAGTGGTAAAGTTATGTTGTGTACATGGTTTGCTTTCACCAGTTATATGAGAAAGAATAACAGAACGAGCAGATCCAAGAGAGAACTTCCGTACATATGCAAATTGCATGGTCTGCAACAAAGATATTTGTTTGCAGATAGTATCATTGACTAAAATGATCTGATCATGACTTCAAGGAGGCTCACCAGAATGTTTGCTGTCATGATGCTGAAACTCTAAAAATATCAGTTTAGTTAATAGTGATGTATATAAAAATCAGTGTGGATGTAGTATACTATCCCCACAAGTGCTGCAATTGATCATAAACTTTTCTCCCAGATATAGATATGAATTTTGATTGTCACAGCATCTCTAACAAGTCTGATCAATTATCTGTCTTGTTCAATTAGAAAAGAAAGACATCACCCTTGTCTCTGCTGAAGGTGTCCTTGAACACCAAGTTATAGCTCTTCAGAGGTGGGCTTCCTGTCCTTGGATCCCTGCCACTTCAGTAACCCACATCCCATGCAGCACAGCAGCATGTTTTCAATGAACTTCAGTGAACATCATTGTCCCCACAATAGAAGAACACTTGAAGTTGTTTTTATCAAACAGAAGTTCTTGGTCTTCTTCAGTAAGAAAACAGAGTTGTGGCAGACTAAACCTCAGGAACATGAAAGGTGGCTTCAGGGAGGGAGATGAGCACATTGAATGGTCTCCCTCTTAACATTACATTAAGATATAAAATGAATACAGAAATAAGATGAATATATCTTTTCCCTTGTTCCCTTTCTTTTCTTTTCTTTTCTTTTTTTTTTTTTAAGATTTTATTTATTTATTTGACAGACGGAGATCACAAGTAGGCAGAGAGGCAGGCAGAGAGAGAGAAAGGGAAGCAGGCTCCCTGACGAGCAGAGAACCTGATGCGGGATTTGATCCCAGGACCCTGAGATCATGACCTGAGTCAAAGGCAGAGGCTTAACCCACGGAGCCACCCAGGTGCCCCAATAAATAAATTATTTAAAAATAAAAAATAAAATAAAGAAAAGAAAGGGAGGGGTGCCTGTGTGGCTCTGTGGGTTAAGCCTCTGCCTTTGGCTCAGGTCATGATCTCAGGGTCCTGGGATGGAGCCCCGCATCAGGCTCTGTGCTCGGCAGGGAGCCTGCTTCTCTTCCTCTCTCTCTGCCTGCCTCTCTGCCTACTTGTGATCTCTGTCTGTCAAATAAATAAATAAAATATATATATTTTTAAAAAGTATCTAAGTATAGTGATAAAGGACTGTTGACATGGGTAACTTATTTTAGAATTTACGAATGTGGTAGTCAAACTGAAATGTGAAAAATGTGACAATCAATACCTTCCTAAATAAAAAATGGAATATTGCTTGGGTGGCTCATTCAGTTGAACATCTGATCCTTGATTTCAGCTCAGGTCATGATCTCAGGGTTGTGAGATTGAGCCCTGGGTTGGGCTCTATACACGACGTGAAGCCTGCTTAAAATTCTCTCTCTCTCTCTCTCTCTTTCTCCCTGCCCCTCCCCCTAAAACAAAAACAAAATAGCAAAATAATACCATGATGTTTGTAAACTTGAAAGAGTCACCTCAGATTTTTCATTTTTTAAAATTCCATTTATCATAAGTAGGAAGATTTAACCAATGTATTAAACAGGTTTTAGTGAGTTAATAAATTCTAAGCAGATTCCTTTAAATGTCTGTATTGAGTTATTTTAAAGCTTTTTAAAATGTCTGGAGGATAATGGTGGTTAGCTGAATTTAAATCTCTCTCCATCTGACAAGATAAGGAATCTTGGACCAAAAAGGAATGCAAATAAAACATATTTGATCCTTCACCATTACTAGGAGCCAGAGAATATCAAGCCCTTCAAATTATTTATACGTAGAGAATAAACCCCAAATTCCAACAGAGCTATCACTGAAAGATGTGGCTGGAACTGCAAGACTTTGAGTTCAGAACAGAAGAGATAAGGCATAGATAACCCCCACAAAAGAGGGGAGGAGAGAAGAAAACTTAGAAAATACTGAGACAAAATCAGCCCCAGAAAAATGTCAGACTCTTAAGTGCTAAATGTTTGAACTCAGAACTAAGACTTGGTAGATAATCCCAGAACCATATAAACCATTTCAGGGTATTAAAAATGAAGGAAGGGACACCTGGGTGGCTCAGTTAGTTAAGTGTCTGCCTTTGGCTCAGGTCATGATCTCAGAGTCCTGGAATTGAGTCCCACATTGGAGTCCCTGCTCAGCAGTGAGTCTGCTTCTCCCTCTGCCCCTGTACTCTCTCATACTCTCTCTCTTGCTCTCTCTCTCAAGTAAATAAATAGTCTTTAAAAAGTCTTATAATAAGAAAATAAATTAAAAAGAAGGAAAACTTCAAAATATAATATATATATTATATTATATATTAATCTTGATTAAAAACAGAACAAAAGTTACAAATTAACATCACTTATGAATATTGGTACAAACATTAAAAATAAAATGTTAGCAAACACTATAAAATCATAGAAAAAAATAAGCCATGATGTAGTAATATTTGATATTGTTAATGGAAGAATGACTCAATATTAGAAAATCTATTAATGTAAATTTACCATATTAATAGGTCTAAAAAGAAAAATTATATGATTATCTTCTTAGATATAGAAAAAGCCTATAGCAAAATTCAGCACTCATTTTTATTAAACACTTTTGAGAAAAGAAGAATGGATAGCTTTTTCCTTAGCATGATAAAGTATATGGTCCATTCTATGTAATAAGAAACACTAAAAATATTTCCACACTGGTCAGGAAAAAGTCAAGGATGTTTACTATACCCACTAATAATAACTTTTTAAAAATATTTGTTTGTAGGAAAAAAAGAGGAGAGAATGGGGGGAAGGGGCAGAGGGAGAGAAATTCAAGCAGATTCTGTGCTGAGTGTGGAACCTGACATAGGGCTCAATCCCAGGATTGAGATCCTGGGATCATGACCTGATCCAAAATCAAAAGTTGGATGCTTAACCAACTGAGCCACCCAGGTGCCTCTAGTAATAAATTTTTTATACAGGTAATAGCCAATGTGATTTAAAAGCAGGAAGAAACAAGAGACTTAAGAGTTGGAATTGAAGAAATGAAACTGTTTTCAGATGACATGATGGTATACCTAAAATGCTAGAGAACCAATGATAAAGCTAACTCAAACAGTAAGATATTCAGCAAAATAGCAGAATTTATATACAAAAAATTAACATATAAAAATCAATAGCATACAGATACTCAAATAATAACCATTTAAAAGACATAAAGATCACAAGCGCCATTCAAGATAACAAAAAATTAACAAAAAATAAACTTAACAAGAAATATTTTAAATTTACAAATAAAAATTTATAAAATACTCCTAAAAGGCACCAGAAGCTGACTTGAACAATGGAAAAACCTCCCTTGTTTCTTGATTAGAATATCCCAACATTCTAAAGATGTCTGTTCTCATTCTCAAAATCATTTTATAAATTTAATGTAATCTCAATAAAGATATCAATGAAACTGAACAAGTTTATATAAAATTCATATGGAAAAGAGATATTCAGAAATAGACAAGAAAATTACAAAAAAAAAAAAAAAATAGAATTATTCTAGAGGATGATTTCTACCAAGAGTTAAAACATACTCTAAAATCTCTACAACTAAAATCATGTGGCACTAATAAACAAAGGAATTTATTTGATATATTTCTAGGAAAATCATCTGTAAGAAAATATAGGAGAAAATATTTGTGACTTTGGGCAAAGATTTTTAATTAAGATACAAATAGAACCTAAAAAAGAAAAAGTGTAATAAATTCAACTTCTTGAAATTAAAAACTTCTGCTCTTCAAAATGACCTTCAAAGAAAATGAAACAGCAAAAAAAATTGGAGAGAATATATTTGCAAATTAAACACCTAGGCAAAGCACTTGTATCCAAATTATATCAAGTACTCCTACAACTCAGTAATAAGAAAACACACAGCCTAATTAAGAAATGAGAAATGTATTTGATCAAACACTTCACAGAATTAGATATATGAATGGCCAATAAGCACATAAAAAGATGTTCAACATCATTAGTCATCAAGGAAATGTAAATTAAAACCACAATAAAATATCAACACACATCAATTAAAATGACCAAAATTTTAAAAATCTGTATACTATTAATGCAAAATATTGACAAAGATAAGGAGCAAATTAAACTGTTATCCATTGATAAGAATATAAAATTTTATGGACACTTTGGAAAACAGTTTGGTATTTCCTTAAAAAGTTAAAATGCAACAACCATACAAACCAACCATGTCACTCCTAGGTATACATTCAAAATAAACATCCATACAAAGACTTAAACAAGCTGATTATAGAAGCCACAAGCTTTATTTAAAAATCCTGAAATAGAAAAAAACCAAATATCCCTCAATAGGTGAAAAGATATACAAATTATTTCTTATAGTACAATACTACTCAGCATTAAAAACCAATGGATTAATGATGATAAAACATATGGATGAATCTCAAAATCTCAAACCATCAGGTTATATGAAGGCAGCCAGACCCAAAACATGACATACTGCATGATTCTATTTTTAAAAAATCCTCAAATAGCCAATACTAATTTATAGAGACAAAAAGCCAATCAGTAGTTTCCAGTAGAACCACTAGAGTGGGGAGAAATTGACAAGGAAAAACACAAGGAAACTTTGTGAGGTGATGGAGGGGCACCTGGGTGGCTCAGCCAGTTAAGCATCCCCTTCAGCTCAGGTCAGGATCCCAGGGTCCTGGAATTGAGTTCCCCATTGGCTACCTGCTCAGTGGGGAACCCGCTTGTCCTCTCTGTCATTCCCCGCCTCATACTCTCTCTCTCAAATAAATTAATAAAATCTTTAAAAAAAATAAAAAGAAACTTTTTGAGGTGATAGAAATGTCCTATACTTTAATTCTGACGTAATTACACATTATATATGCGTGTGTGTGTGTATAGGTATACACACACACACGCATATATAAATGTCATAACTAATCAAACAATACTCTAACCCAGGCGTTCATGTTATTATATGCAAACCCTACTTTAATTAAAAAAAAAAGACAAAACAATAACATCACCAGTGAAGCACATATACTGATTGCTTCTCAGAAATGATGTCCTGGAAAGAACACACTATCATTTACATAGTACTACAGTTCAGGATGCATAATCTGGATCTAAACATGAGGAAATATCCCACAGTCCTGAACTGAGAGAGAGTCTACAAAATAACATGTGTTGCTCAAAAATGCAACAGTGAAAAGACAAAGAAAGACCAAGAATCTGTTCCATACTAAAGGAGACTAAGGAGAAATGCAACAGAGATCTGGACTCTTGTGCACTATAGTTGTGTGTGAGGCAGCAGACAATGTAATATGATGGTAGTTTAAGGTGTTATACCACTGTAAAAGTTTTCCAAATTTGGTAACTGTACTGTGCTTATGTAAGAGAATACCCTTTTCTTAGGAAATATACACTGAAGTGTTAAGGGTTCTGATGTATAGAAAAACTGTCCAATCGTTAGAAGTGGTTAGAAAAAAAATACACGTACATAGATTTACATATGTATATACACACATAGAAAAGATGAAAAGCATGTAACAAATGTTTAAAACTTGGGACTCTACATAAAGAATACATGGTCTTTCTCAGTAACACTCTTATAAACTTTCTATAAATTAGAAATTATTCCAAAATAAAAAGTTAACATTTTTAAAATGGAAGTTTGAATAAGATTTAATTCAAACACATTCTTTTCCTAGAGTGACTCTGGTATGCAGTCAAGGTCTCCAAGTCAACATATTGATTTTCTCTCAGTTTTAGAGGGAAACGGTTTCTGCAATTTTCAGCTAGGATATATTCTTAAAAATAAATGGAACTTTGCTTTTTACATTAAATTGTCTTTTTGGGTATTAATATAGAAATGGAAATATAGGGCAATTCAACATTAGTCATACTGTAAATACCAAATACGCCTTAAAAAAAAGAGAGAGAGCCTACCGTAATAACAGTAGCCATAACTTCTGACATTTACCTTAGTGTTAAGCCTCTCCCTGAAATGAGAGAGTATTTTTTGCAACATACTTAACCACTTCCAGTTATTACATAACTACTTAGCAAACTGTTGCTTCATTTTTTTGAATAACAATAATTTGATTTTAATCATTGAAATCCTGTAATGTTATATACTTCATCCTCTATGTAAGTTAACACCATTTCTGAATCTAAATTGTACTTGAAAAACACTGATCCCCATATGAGCAAACTATGTGAAAGGCCATGTACCATAGATAAGAAACTATGTTTCTTAAAGATTCTTTTTTGTGACTTTCTGAAAAAAGTCATGCACATAGACAAGATAACTACATAATTAAAAAAAATATATCCAGTGAAAAGAGTTTTGATAAGCCCATTTGTCTCCATTCACTCATATCTACTGGGTATGAATGTTCTTATTTGATCAATTTCATTATTATGAAGATGTAATCTTTTTCTTTTAGTACAAGTTTTGACCTCTGTCTTCAAGCTATTCCTTCAAGGTGAAGCTAGTAGAACAAATACATCCATTTTGTTTTAGATATATACTTTTGCATTCCTTGGAAACTACGTTTAGTCAAATGGAAATACTGTCAGCTACCCAAGCTTGATTTCAACCACAAGGTTCTAGGTTTATGAGATAAAATGAGCACCACCCAGAATTTGCAAGATACTAACAGGGAGTCCTAAATTTCACATTCACATGGAATGACATATATTCCAAGGGAGCTCCTGCTACAAATTAACCTAATTTAAAATAAGATAAATTAGACCCTTTAAAGCACTGCTAGATGCAAAGAAAGTAAAGAAAGGGAGATTTTTGGAAACTTTTACTCTGCCAGCAACAACAAAAAGTGAGCAGGCTGCAGAGAATTGGGAGCACACTTCAAGTGCATAGCTCATAGAGACACCTACAGTAACAGCAGCATGTTGTGGTATGGACCTTAGGACTCCTCAGTTGAGTGAAGAAAATCAGAGTGAGCTGATGTGGTCTTCAATAAGGAAGGCTTTTGGATGGTGAAAGCAAGCACAGATTTTCTCTAGAACTGAAAAAAAAAATAAAATTATAACAAGAATTCTCAATTGATCATTTAAAAAAACTATTAGAAATTATTGAAGAGAGAAAGGGAATTGAAAGAGAAATATCAGGATGATCCAAAGATATTTTTACAAAGGTTAAGAGGTCATACAGGAGGTAAAACTATTTGCAGCATTTACATATGGTAAAGTACTTATGCCATAATATATAAAAATTATTTAAAATCAATTAAAGTGTCAACAATCCAATTTTTAAATGTACAAAGATTGGACAGGCATTTCAAGAAGATAACCTAAAGGACAATAAGTATATGGAAATAAAACTCAGAGAAAGAGCAATTAAACCCACAATGAAATACCAGTGCTCATCCACTAGAAATGTTCAAATAAATAAGGTTGAATATATAAAGTTTTGGTGAGACTGTTATTGGAAATCTTAAACATTTCCTATGGAATTGTAGAAATTATTCATAGAAACAATTTAGAAAATGCTTTCAACCAAAATATGCCTTACATATTTTGTATTACATAATTGTAACACAACAATTGCACTCCTGCACATATATATATCCAAGATAAGTAAGTGTATTTGTTAACCAAGAAAAAATGAACATGAATGTTTATAGTAGATTTAGTTGTAATTACCCTAAATTGGAAACTACCTGAAATAGCACAATGACAGAAGGTAAAAATTGTGGTATATTTATGCAAAAAAATTAGCACATGGTAATGAATGGAGATAAGTTACTATTACACTGAAATGTAGAGATAATTGCAAGACATAATGTTTAGTGAAAGAAATCAGGGACAAAAGTATACCTACTATATATTCAAATTTCAAAAATAATCAAAATTACAGTGTTAGAAGACAGAATAGGATTCACCCTTGGAGGACTCAAAGAACACATGAGCAAGTTTTCTGGGATAGGAGAAAGTGTCTATGTTTTGATCTGGTTTGTAAAAAAAAAACCTTAAAAATTTATTAAGATATGCAACTGGGATTTCAAAAAAGAGCAAAAGTAAAATAAACACATTTCAGATAAACAAAGAGAACTTAAAGACACTAGACCTTCACTTAATGAATTCTAAAGAATATACTTCATGAAAAAGAAGAATAACTTCAAAGAAATATTTAATATTTAAGAAGAATATCGAGCAAATAAACTTGTAGACATGTATATAAATGCAAGGAAACCGTATGTGTATAACTCTTATTTATTATAATAAAGTTTAAATCAAAGGGTTAGAAAGTCAAAGAAGAGTCAGAAGGATGTAAAGGTATGGCTCCTCGAGCAAGAAAGGTCAAGCCTCAGGTTTTAGTTCAGCTTTTCACGCCTTGATCTTGTGCTCATGGTAAAATCCCTTTAAACATCACACTTACACCTTTAAAATAAAAGGATTTATAACTCTCTTGCCCACTTTACAAAAGTGGTTATAAGAATCAAATGCACTAATGAATATAGGGGTTTTAAAAAATTATAAAATATAATGATTAAGATATCATGACATCATGATATCTTAATCATAAAATGAGATAACTAGAAAAACTTTTAAAAAATTGCTCACCTTTTTCCAAGTGATAATGTTCTATAGTATACGTCCAATTAGTGACAGTGCTTGTACCAAAATAAAACTGATGCCCTGACTCCTTGTGAGTGTATTATTTTCTTAATTTGTTGACACTGAGAGATTTCAAGCACTAATCAGAATGGCTCCTGGAAATGAAGCAGGAAAATAGCTAGCTCCCTCTTTCTATTTTTCCAATGCTGCTTCCCTGCTTTTCTGAAAATAATATTATTGACATGTTGAGAATACGATACAGAGGTCTTACTAGGGAGTCTAAGGTTATTTCCCCTTAGGTTTATTACCTGTATAAAATTGAACTGATTATCATAAGAGTTCAGCTGAAATCTAGTACCTTATACACACACACACACACACACACACACACACACACACACAGTGTGCACACTCGCTCATGCAAATTTTGCATAGAATTGCAGGAAGCCCAAAGGCCAAAAGTTAAGAATGCTTGGTGTAAAGGAAGTGGATAGAATTGGAAGAGGAAAAAGCAGCCCCTAACATATGGCTATTACTCTAGGAAACATGGTTAGGTTTTTGTGTCAGCAAACACTTAACTCCAGATGCGAGTTATATTCCCTCAGATGAAGTAAATGCTTTCAATAGGCCATTCCCAGAAATGACAACTAGTGATCTCAAAACTTAAATATCCCTCTTAAACATCACTTCTACCGCCCAAGTGGAGTTCAATATTAAGGTTAAAATTACATTATTCTCTACCAACCTCCCTTTTCCTTCTTCTCTATTTTATCTAAATGTCTCTCTATGCATCTATCTTCTATGTATCTATTATTTATTTATTTATTTATAACTTATTTTAAGTGTATTTTTTTAAAAAAAATGCTAAAGCTTCAGTGGCCCAAATAAAGCCAGTAAAACTGTTTACCTAGCAGTCCTCAGAATATTTCAAAAGTCTATGTTACTACTAAGAAGAAAATCACAGATGGCTGAAAGTTTGTGAATTTGTATAATCTGAAGCTTTATAAAAGTGAGAAAATTGTTAGTAACGCTCTGCAAACACGCCAGCACTCCATGTCTAGGGGTTAGACTGGGACTATTTGTTATGAGAAGAAGCCAATGTTCTCTCTTCCCCCCTCGGATTACAAAGTCTTGCAGGATTTAGTCTCAGATTCGCAGTGGAAGCACTTCAGTGTTTTTTGCTTCCTTTGCTGCTGTGACCAGATGGAAGCATCACCTTCTTTTCCAGAAACTCTATGAACAGGCAGAGTAAAGGTGACAGCTCTCACGGAGTAGTGCCAGATGCTCTTGTTTATTCCAGAGTGTTAAGGGATATTCATTGGCAGAAGTTCAATGGCTTTTTGGAGAGTTTTCCGAAGAGTCACATTTTGGGGGTGAAAATTTGCGTCTGTTGTGCAGACTGCATAAGGAAAACATCCTTTGCCCACCAGTCTTGGCTTTGTTTTTCTTGGTTTACATTGTTTCCCCCAAATACAGAAAGGTTTAAAAAAACAAACAAACAAACAAACCCAAGCCTGTGTATTTCGTGGGAATGCAACATTCTTGTCCATTTGCTCTCTCTCTCTTGCTCTTTTTAAGGAAATTAGAAATTGGTACTCAGAGCTACAAATGTTCCCCTTTTGTCTTTTTTATTTTCTAAAGCTGAGTTATAATTTTATTGAATTGAACTGAAAGTTATTTTAAAACTGAATGAATGATAATTGCTAAACATGTTTATTTTACTATAAAATCAAGCTATGTTAATACTGAGAAGAGTATCTATCTTAGTCTTATTTAATTAACAAACTTATTACAGTACGATGGAGAAGGCGTGTCATCAGTTGCTTAAGAGCATGGGCCTTCGATTTCAGATTTTGAAACTTACTAGTCATATCACCTGGGAAGAGTGACTTGATTTCTCTGTTTCAGTTTCCTCATATGTAAGATCATCACAATAATAATACCCATGTCTTAGCATCTGATTGAGGTCTAAATGAGGTTTTTTTTTTTTTTCCATGAAATACATTTAGAAAAGTAGCTGGCACATAATAAGTATTCAGTAAGCATTAGCCACTACTACAACCATTGTCATTATCATTATTATTATACAATCAATTAATTTTTGTTCGTTACATTACAAAATGTGTATTCTTCCTTCCTGGGCAGCATTTGTTTTAGGGAAAATGTGTCAAAGTATTCTTATTGATAGAGATGGCAGGAACCTCAAGAGATTGTCTATCCAACCTAACCCAGCCTTCACAAATAAACCATAAAAGAAAATGTTTATTTTGTTTGGGACTTTTCCCAGGAAACCAAAACTACCATTTCCTTCATGATTTTTTAAAAAATCTTAATCACCATTATAAGCAACAAAAATCATGTCTCACCATATATATGTGTGTGTATATATATATGTGTATATATAATGCATTATATATTACATATTATATAAGTACATATATCTTACAGCACCATTTACTAATAAATAAAAATAATATTATACAAAGAAAAGTTAACAATTATTTTTAAAAGAAGGATGCCTGGCTGACTCGGTCAGTAAGGCATGTGATTCTTGATCTCAAGTTTCTGAGTTCAAACCCCATATTAGGTATAGAGATTACTCTAAAAAAAGGATTTTAAAAAGTTGAAAAAGTACTTTAAAAAGAAAAACAATAAGCTTATGAATTTTATTGAATTAGAAGCTAATTTCCTTGTATGGATATTCTTTTCCTTTGGGGAAAAACAGCTTTAGATATATACATATACAGTTATACATAAAATCAGATACTTCATCAGATAAGCTATAATGAAAATATCTTTCTTTAAATGAATTCCCAAGGTTTGGATTTCAAATCCCAGGTGCCTGATTTAAAAAATACATATATATTTTCAGAGTTAAATTTCTTTTAAATGTTGACTTAATTTAATTAATTACAGAGTTATTGCTAATCTTTGAATTTGCTTCAGTTTGGGTACTTTGTCAAAGTGAATCAGTTTTTGTAGTTCTAGAATACTTTGCTATTTTAAGAGCACAGATTGATTAAAAATGGTAAAATACAGCTGTTAAAAATGTAGTACACTTGGCTGCAAATTACAATCTAGAAGTATGTGAAGCCAACTTTAATTGTTTATATATAAATAACTTCTTTTGATTCTCATTAACTCTGTTCCAAGAAAATAATAAATACTTCTTGAAAGGAGAAACTCAAAAGAGGAAGGATTTGGAATGAAATCTACAGACCTCAGTCCCGGTGACCACAATTATGGATGGCAGGGCTCCTGCCTAACTGCCTAATGTGTAAGTCACGCCCACATTTGTTTTCAGCTCTAGCCATATGGCAATTCTTCCTGAATGATTTGGCTTCTTTCTTTTCTTTCTCTATCATTAGAATATTATGGCTTCATTCCCTTCAATTCTTGCCAGCTGGAAAGCAGAAAGAGTATTATTTTGCCTCACTTATTCTTGATCCCGTTTTGAATATTCTCCGTTGCCATAAACACAAACTTCATCCAGCTTGTAGCTACATTGTAGCTACAATGTAAAGGATTCAGTTTGTGAAAACTGTTCTGTTAGATGAGTTTAAGGACCTACATTCCTCTAATACACTTTATTTTTAAATTACCTTTTAACATGGGGGCTGTGGAGTGGAAACTTGAATTCCTTGGGGTACAAATCCTTGTGAATAATGTGTTTATGTTGGGGAAAAGTCTTGAAAATTGTCAGTCTTTTTAAAGGGCAGCCTCCTGACTATAAATCACTTTGGGTTGGCTCTTCATGGTCAAAAGGATATTTCTACTATGGGTAACAAGTACGTGACTTGGTTTCTTTCAATAGCATGTGTAGCAATGCCAGTATATGGGACAAAGTGAAGATTACCTCTGAATTTGGAAATGTAATAGTTAACTCTGCATTTTGGAAATACAAAAGTTTATTTCCTGCAGGTTTTAACTTGAGCCTGGCAGCGGTAGGCTAAGGTCTTCTATTGCCAGGTTTGTCAGGCGTATAGGTCTCTGCTTGTTCATTGCTAGCAAATCAGCCTCACTAGAGCACATGCACCCAGAGAGAGCACCTGGTGAGTACTCTACTGGGATGACAGAATGCCCACTTTCAAGTCAAAAGTCTATGAAATATAGATCCCCAAGGGAAATTGTTTAATCAACAATTGTAGTCTTAAAACCAGAAGATGACCCATCATTACTAAAATACGGGTTACAAAAATAAAATAAAACAAAACATAATCTTGTACTCTTAGGAGGCTTAAGAAGCCTCTGGGGAGGAGGGCTTGGGTGGCTCAGTCAGTTAAGTATTCAGCTCCTGACTCCTGATTTTGGCTCAGGTCATTGATGTCAGCATCCCAGGATCCAGGCTCATGTTGGGCGCCATTTTCAGCACGGAGTCTGTTTGTGCCCTCCCCCGCTGCTCCTCCCCATATCCCCCTCCCCACTCCACCCAGCTCACACTCTCTCTCCTTCTCAAATAAATAATCTTTCTTTCTTTCTTTTTTTTTTTTTTAAAGAAGCATTTCCCAGATTTAGAGCGATTCATATTTACTGACTTTGGGTCACCTGGATGTTATTGATATATCAATACATTATACAGGGTTGTACTTTTTTTGGTGCACACCCTCCCCCAGTTGCATGTGGTCTTTTTTCAAGTTTCCAAAAAGTACATTCTTCGAAAATAATAGTTACCTAAGATGATGACATAGGTTCAGGTTTTTAAATTCTTTTGTGTGAGATAATGAGAATATTGGTTTATAAAAAAGGAATTCATAAGAAATTTCCTTGACAAAGAAAAAATTCCTTTGCTGTCATAAAATGGCAGTAATATCATAAAATGGTAACTAACCAAGGGTTCAGAAAGTAATCCTTTTCCTGGTAATTGAGTCTGTTTGCCATCGATCTTTCTTTAGTCAGCCGGTGTCCAGGGGAATGTGATGGTCCTCAACTGACTAACCATGCTTGCCACCCTAGGAACCTGAGGCAAATGAAATTCTGGTAGGGAAATGGCAGTTCCTCAGAACTCAGAACTGTTGTGGTAGGGTTACCAGAAGTAGAAGAAATGTGTTTGCACCTTTGCAAAGAACATGCTAAATAAAATCAAACTGTGTTTGAAAGATGCCGCTGATGCCTTACCTTATTTGCCACCTTTCCTTCTTCTTTTTACTTTTTTAGATAGGGGTATATGTCAACATTTTGTTCTCATATCTTCATCTTCTTTTCTCTCTCTGATATCACAGTGGCATTCTTAATCATCTGACTATGGAAGACTACTTTGTGTGTCAGTTAGCTTTTATTGCACAACAAACTTCTCCGTACATTATGCTATGCAGGTCCTTTGGTCTCAGCTAAGGTCAAAGTCACACAGGCAACTCCATCAGCTGCCACACTCATTGAATAAACTATATTGCAGTACCTAACACATTTGGTAGGAACCAAAATTTATTGTGGTTCTCGCTAATTAGATATGTTTTCCAATTGAGGAATGCAAGTTCTTTTTCTTTGGCTGAGCCCAACTCTCTTTAGAGAAGAAAAAGCTTTATATATTTTTCTATAGCATCACTTAATCTATATATACTTACCACAACACTACAAATGATGGATCTCCATTGCTACAAGTATCCTAACAAACTGTGCAAACTATGGCTATATTGGGATATCATTGACCATATTTTATATTTATTTGTATCTCCTTGGAGCCTAACACAATATGTAATGCATAACAGCAGTCAATAAATACTTACTGTGGCTGCTGCCTCTGTTGCTGCTATTGGCCTTAAAGACCACATGTTAATCATATTAGTATTTCTTTAACTGTGTGTTGTATCCCCTGAGGAGTTCTGAGACTGTCTAAGTATGCACAGGAGACCAATGTTTTAGATACCTAAGTACCCATTTGCAAATAAGAAGTTTTCTCTTTTTTGCTCCTTATTTCCAACCATTCTTTATTATTATCTAGTCTCATATTTTACCCTGTCTCCTATGCTATTTCCATCACCCAACCTAATAGATATAGATGCACATATAGAAATATAGATACAGATATAGATGATATAGATATAGATAGGTATGAATGACTGACATGACAAAGGGGTGCTGAACTCAAGAGCTTTGGAAAAATTCCAGGGGATTCAAATCCTGGACTTATTTTCTACTCCTGCAAGAATGATCCTGCTTAATAAATGCATAGGCTAAATGTGGAAGACGATAATTTATCATATGAATTACCATAACACTTGTTATAATCAAAAGATTCTGTTAGGCAGTTATTCCTTATCTTCTTTCTCTACAAAAAAAAAAAAAAAAAAAAAAGTCCTAAGACATGAAAACTGCAGCCTCAAATGTTTATGTGTATATATTAAGGGATGGAATGAAGTCAATGAATTAAAAAAAAAAATACTAGAATACAGACATTACTACTCTTTGCTTACTGGTGCTTTGAGGATGTTTCTCCTGTCATATTCTTTTGTACCTGTACCTTTTCTTCCAGTAGTCTTGATTGTTAGCTGTAAGTAGAGTTTTAGTCCACAGGTGTGCACTGGCATTCTTTACATTTCCGTGGGTGCCACTTGAATTCCCTGGCATTTTATTGGATCCTGTTGTAACAATTTTCCTTAAGTTGACCAAGAATTACAAAATCAGTGTCTCTATTATTTATTCAAAAAAAAGTAATTGCTTGTGACTGAGGAACTGTGTTGCTCATAGAAGTTATAGTCTTGGGCACCTGGGTGGCTCAGTGGGTTAAAGACTCTGCCTTCGGCTCAGGTCATGATCCCAGGGTCCTGGGATAGAGCCCCACATAGGGCTCTCTGCTCAGCAGGGAGCTTGCTTCCCCTCCTCTCTCTCTGCCTGCCTTTCTGCCTACTTGTGATCTCTCTCTGTCTTTCAAATAAATAAATAAAATCTTAAAAAAACAAAACAAAACAAAACACTACTATAGTTGGAATATCAAAACAAAAACAATAGCAAGTAGTGAGCTATGATTATATTCCTTCACTCATTCACCACTGCACATAAAATGCCAGCAGTGTTATTCATTGGCCCCATTAAGAGGTCTGATACTGAACACCACCCTTGGGATGATGTTCATCATCCTTATATGCTTCCATTGTAATGGTGCCATCTTTCCCAATTTGGATCAAAGTCCACCAGTTCTACCTGGTCCATTTCATCAGTCTCTTCTACTTCCTTCCTCTCAGGTAGGAGTTTTTCCAGCAAAGAGAGTTTACCAGGAGAGAGAAAGCCATTCTCAAGAAAGTTTACCTTAAATTCAATGATGAGGTGACCCTTCTCGTATGGTCTACAATAAATTGGCATGCCTTCATTTAGCACATACTTGATATCTCCATGCTTGACAGTTTGACCTGGATGAGAGGTGATGACAATGGTTTGGTTGTCAAGAGTAGATATTGGCTTTTGAAAACTGCACAGTGCTTCAAGCAGCTGTATGCCCATACACATGGAAAGGTCGTCTCCTCGCCAAGTAAAAACAGCATGGTCCTTCTGATCTAAAACAATGATAATATCTCCTGGTTCCAGTCCTCCTTCTTGGTCTCCTTTACCATGGAATGTTATCTTTTGGCCATATTTCATGCCTTTGTTAATATGAACTTCTAGAATCTTCTTCTCTTGAGCTATCTTCCTTGCATTGCAGCTTTTACATCTATCTTTAGGACTGATCCATTCCTCATGGCCCTGGCAATCCATGCACACAGACTGAATTTGCTGAACCATTCCAGGTCCTATCTGATGAATTCTTATTTGCATTCCAGTACCTCGGCAATTGGGACAACACACTCAACTGCTCCTTTCTTACCACCTCGGCTTCACATTTACCACAAATCACATTCTTTTGCAGAGCTAATTTTCTTGTTGCACCATTATATAAATCTTCTAAGGTTACTGAGAGCTGATGCACAACATTTTTACCTCTCCTTTCTCTCTGCATTCTTTCCTCCTCCTCCAAAATTCATATCAAAGATGTCCATAGGGGAGCCAAAACCACCACCGGCTCCACCTTTTTTAATTGCCTGTTCACCTCCTTTGTCATATAATTCCCTTTCTTTGCATCAGAGAGTGCTTCGTAAGCTTGAGAAATCTGTTTAAACTTTTCTCCTTGGTTTGGATTCTTATCAGGGTGATACTTCAAGGCCAGTTTCCTATAGGCCTTTTTCAATTCTTCTTTGGTGGCACTGGGTTTGACCCCCAAAACATCAAAGTAAATGGTTTCATTCACCATTTTCTTCAGCCAGTGAGAGGGCCGAGGCCGATGTGGGGGAGCGGTAAGGAGCATGTTGCTGGGCGCAGCTCGGGTAGCGGCTGCTCCTCCGTGTCTCACCGAACATTCTGGAAAGTTCCCTCAAATTGGGGATTTTTAAAAGATGGAGAGGACTAGGCTTGATTGGGTTGAATGCTGGTTGTGAGAGAAAGAAGTGAGTCAAGGATGATCAGCCTAGAATTTTTTTAAAGAAATGGAGAAGACTGGAGAGGACCAGTCTTGAAGGAAAAAAAAAAAAGTTAAGCAGTTCAGTTTTGAACCTGTTAAACTTGAGACTTCTGTGAGTAATGTTTAAGATTGGAATTCTAGAGTTTAACTGCTCTACAACTTATCAGCTGGACAATTGACCCAACATTTTTTTGTCTTATTTAGATCTTCTACTAAATATAATTCTAATAATAGGTCTTGCCTTCTAAGGTTGTTGTAAGGATTAAATTAGTTAATTAATATAAAAACATCTAAAACTGATTTCCAATACATTTTAAGAATTTATTATTATTATAATCCAAGTAGAGGTGTAGGTAGTGGTTATGAGAATGGTATTCTGGAGGAAGTCAAAATAAGATTACATAGAATTTAAAGTCATAGGACCAGATAAGACCATATAAATTGTGAGTGCATGTAAGGAAAAGAAAAATGCTGATACATTATTCTGTATTCTGATACATTATTCCAAGAACTAAGATATTCCAAGATATTCCAAGATTTTGAGGTTGGGAAGGGGAAAAAGAATTAGCAAATGAGATTCAAAAATCCCTGCCAGTGCAGTTGGAGAAAAAACAGGAACATCTGATGTTCTAGAAGTGAAGGAAAGTATTGCTAAAAGGAAGGTGTGGTGATTTTTGTTGATGGAGATTAATAAGTGAATAGTGGCTTTAGCAAGATAGATGTGGTTGGCAGCTTTGTCATTCGATTTTCAGTGGAGTCACTGAAATTAAGTGGCTCAATAGAAGAATGAAAAAAGAAAATAGAATTAATTAGAATAAACTTTTTTTTTTTTTTTGAGAATGTTTGCCTTTTATAGAGCAGATACGCTTGGTGGGGAGCGTATGGTGAAAGTGGATGGTGACTGAGGGTGAGTTTTTATTCAGATGGGAGACAAATCACCATGTTGGCGGGTTGATAGGAATGATCCCAGTATAGACATTAAGGGAATTTTCTCAGTCTTTATTTTCCTACTACAACAAATTTGAAATGGAATGAATACACATTTGGATAAAGGTAATATTATCTACTTGCTTCCAAATAGAGAAGTTGCAATTATCCATAAACAGTAAAACTAAGAATTTGATTATACCACTTATCACCCTCCAAAGAAGGAGGATCTTTGTCTTTAAAATCAGGAATGTAAGAACAATACTCTGGGGGTACTTTATAGTGTTACTGGGCTATTTTTGTCTTTTAAGAAAGATAAACTGATCTTTCAATACTAAGAAATAATAATTTTTTAAGAAATAATACTTTTTTCCCGGATAAAATAATGTCACAAATTATAGTTAAGTTTTTAGGATATAAAATAAACAAAAAATAGGTCCATTTATCTCAGGTTCTCTTCTCAAATCCTCCAGTCTAGCCAGATCCCATCTCTCACTGCAACTTCACACATCTTACTTTCTTCTGACCAAGTTCTGTATTCTTTCTAAATGTCAATACGTTTTCAGGACCTTTGCAACTCAAGAATGTGTGTTTAGGGGTGCCTGGGTGGCTCAGTGGGTTAAAGCCTCTGTCTTGGGCTCAGGTCATGATCCCAGGATCCTGAGATCGAGCCCCGCATTGGGCTCTCTGCTCAGCAGGGAGCCTGCTTTCTCCTCTCTCTCTCTGCCTGCCTCTCTGCCTACTTGTGATTTCTGTCAATTAAATAAACAAAAATCTTTAAAAAAATTAAAAAAAAAATGTGTGTTTATACAACTCCCCAACTCCTTTCCCCCTCTTTTTGCATAAAATCAGTTCCAGTGTATTTTTCTGTAACTCCCTGACAACAAATCTCTTCTAAAATTGTTTCCTAGATTAGCACAGTCTGTTCTGACCACATGTCTGCTTCATGTTTTCTAGTCACTTACCCTTACAGTGATGCACTTGATCATTTGCATGTCTTGGTGGGCTTTCCCTAAGAACTTTATTTTGCTTCTTATAAATAGATGAATGAGTGATACTTAATGCTGATGAGTGAAGAATTCCATGTTAAGGTATTATGATCAATAATCAAATCCCCAAAACTCTCAAGAATAATTACTACTCTCAAAGAGCAATGCCCTCTCCACGGTTGCAATGACACTCATTCATTTGTTCAACATTTATTGACCATATCGAATATTAACACTGTGGGAGGTGGCCCAATACGAAATTGAGACTTGAGAAAGTCTCAATCATGACTATCAGAGAATTAATTATGAGGAAGAAACACATTATGCCTCATTGCAGCCACAACTGTTAAGTCTTATAATAATGATGTAAAGGACTCGATGGGAAGAGAAAAATGGGGATTTACATGTAATAATCATAATGAGACACCAAAGCTTCCTTGAGAAAATGACACTTACCTTAATTTTGAAGAATTAGCTGAAGTACAAAACAATACAAATCCCAAAAGAGAAATAACTCTACAGGTAATTAATTCTTTGTTCTATATCTGAATTTACACACACACACACAGAGTGATAGTAAAAGGTTTGTGTGTGTGAATGTGTGTGTTGAGAGCTGGAGAGGAAAGGTGTAGAGGAAGCTAGAGGGATTCTCTGGAGGAATCTTATGTATGTGTGCTGAGTGCTTAGGGTGTCCTGAGCGCTCTGGGGAAGATGTCAAAGGATTTTTAAAGAGAGAGTGGTAGGATCATGTTTGCATTTCTGAATGCAGCAGTGGGGGCTGGTTTGGAAAGGCTGGGCATACATCAGGCACACTCTGGGACTCCTGCAGTTCGGAGGAGTTAGGGCAGTAGGAAAGAACCAGGCATTCTCTTCAAAACATGGACGTTTTATGACTCTTAGTCCTTAGGAGAGTAAAAACGTGTTTTCTTCTCAAGAAGTTTCCTTCTCAAGAAAAAAGCAAATGGGATCTTCCTCTCTTCTTTTATAGACTATATTAATTTCTTATTTCTGCTCTAACAAACTACCACTAACTAAGTAGAAGAAATAACACAAATTTATTTTATAGTTCTGGCTGCTTGAGGTCTTAAATGGATCCTACAGGCTAAAATCAAGATGCCCACGGAGCTGTGATCTTTCTGGAGGTTCTAGAGGACAGGCTTGCCTTTTCCAATTTCTAGAAGCCACATGAACACCTTAACGCATGGTCGGTCTTTCTTTCCATTGTCATCATCGTATCTCCTCTCTCTGATTTTGATCCTCTCACGTCACTCTTCTAAGGACTGTGTGATTGTATTGGTCCTACTCAGATAATCCAGGATAATCTCCCCATCTCAAAATTGCTAATAGCATCCATAAAGTCCCTGTTGCCATGTAAGGTAACATTCAGATCCCAAGGATAAGATGTGGAAATCTTTGGAGGGCCATGATTTTGACTAGCACCCTGAATATTTGTGAGTTGCTGCCACCTCTACCAGAGCTGTAAAACTATGGATCGTTGTATCAGAATATGCTTTACATGAGCAGCTTTCAGTTACGTATGTTAGTGAAACACTGGGGTCAAAACATGTTGGTCATTGAACAGGGTTTGTTTAAAATACTTCCTAATTGAATTTTGCTACGCAGATTCTTGCAAGTAAAATCCATGCCAATAAGTTACAGTAGATACCAGAAAATCATTCCTTTTTTTCCTCATCTATTCAAAAATCTTTACATTAAAAGAAAACCTGAAAATTATTATTATTGTCTCATCTTCTCAATAATGAAGTGGGGAATATTCATACTCTTTGTATTACCTTGACTTTGCACATAATATAACAGAAGAATTGAAAAATTAAGATTTGCTCCTTGCAGAATCAACACCAACCTCATGCGGTGTTAACTCACTAATGTTCTGCTCTAAAACTTGTGAATCTCTTTTCCATTTTTTTATTTAACCCTCTCCCCCTGTAGGGAAAAAAAAAAAAAATCTTCTTAACTGTACTATCTGATTATGCTGCTTTCATTCCTGACATATAATCAGAAAGGATTACTTGGACTTCCTTAACCATGAAAGCAAACAAACACTACCAGTAGTCCCCAAAGAAATTCTCAATCCTGCTGAAGAAAAAGAACAGATTTAGGTCTTAGCCTTTCAAAGTCATTTCTTTTCCTGAGCTCATGTTTATCTGAAATGAATATGGTTTGAACATGTTGGCTGTGATATGGAATATGGAATATGGAATATTTTGTTGGCGATGTTACCAGGCAAGTAGACTTAATGATTTAAGTTTTATAGAGTGCCCTCGGGGTCTTTCTATTTATGGAATAAAGAACTCAAACATTTAGGTGCTCGTTCTTTCTTTTTACATGTATACAGGCCCTCTGTTAGCCTTGGGAGCAACAGAGATTTATCATTTTCACACTTGTTGAATAAAAACATCCATTTATTTGTTGCATTTATTCTCTTGGTAAGCTGTGCCTTTAGTATGCTTAGGTGAGCTGATTTGTAAGATACGCAATATGATTTCCTTATACTGTGGCCCAGTGCTACAGTGAATTAGATCCTAAAATCAGAAAACATACATCTGTCATTGGCTTTGAGAAGGGTTTAAAGAATCATTTCCTGGTAAATCATAATTGCTGATAACTGCTTATTTCATGCAAATTTTCACACATGTAGGACTATTAATGTGGCACTGCCCTCAATGAAATCATACAGCTGCTACTGACAGGGCAAAATTGCCAACAATAGGATGCATCTTAATGGTCTGTGTGGCCAAATCAGTGAATGAAACTATCCCATAGCACCAATTCAATTTCATATAGGAGAGGTTGTTAAAAACAAAACCACAGAATCTTATTAATTTTTATTTAGGATTAATTATGAATGCTTTTAATCAGAAAACTCCAATTTTAAGTGTGTTCCACAAAGGTTTTAGAATGCTTATCTCAGGGGGTCTGATTTAATTAACAACCTTTCTTATATCTCTAGTTTTGAGATATTAAAATGAAACAAAAATGATTTCTCTTTTCTATTGAACTTTCTTGAAACATTTACCTATAATGACAGTAGTCACATCTAAACTTGCTTATGACTGTATCTCTATTATAATGTTGATGCCTTAACACTAGAACAAAAAAGAATTGTGCATATGCATATGCATGTTTTAAACATATATTAAACTCAGTATCTGTAAGGGTGCAGAATTGGTTGACTCCTAAGGTAAAGACTAAGTAACTGCTGTATATGATAGAAATGAATTTCTCTCTCTGTAATTGTCCAAATTTGAGTAGTGTGGGGAGGTTTTGTAGCTGCAATTTTGGAGATCTAGTTTCTTTCTTGTTCTACCATCCTTAATATGCATCTTCCACTTTGTAGTTTAAATGACTCCTCTAGCAATATTAGCAGGGGAGAGAGAACAACAGTGGAGGACACAAGGTTTCATTTTAAAATTGTGACTATGGGACACCAAGCTGGCTCAGTCAGTTGAACAATCAATCGACTCTTGATTTCAGCTCAGGTCATGATCTCCAAGTCATGAGATTGAGCCTCATGTCAGGCTCTGCACTCAGCAGGGAATCTGGGAGTCTCTCTTCCTCACTCTGCCCCTCCCCTCACTCATATGATCTCTCTCTCTCTCAAATAAATAAATAAATCCTTAAAACTGACCAGAAAGTTGCTCCTAACACGTCTTCTTCTCCCCCATGGTTAAGAACTTAATTATATGACCACACGTAGCTGCAAGACAGACTAGGAACTAGAGTCTTTAGTATAAGCCCTTCTAAAATTAGAATTTCTATTACTGAAGAAAGAAGAGCAGAATGGATATTGATACCCAATCATCAACCTCTGTCGTATACGCTAACATTACTTTAGACTGCTTTGACAATTACTGTGTGGAGGAAATCCAAAGACATAGTATAATGCCTATGAAAATTTTATCCTTGCAAAATAGAGCTGTCTTGAGCAAATTCTTCCTTTCGTATTTTCTTCCTTCCTCCCTTTCCCACTTTCTTCCTCCAACTTCCTCCTATTTTGTTATTTTATGAGCTTCTGTACGTCAAGTATTGCCTTATGCACTGAAGTTCAAAATCATTTCCTTTCTCACAGTCATATAGAGGAAAACAATAAATTAACACAATATGGTGTTATTTTAACAATATACTATAGAGATAGGGAACTAAGTCTTCCTAGGTGGATCAAGAAAACATCACCAACAGGTGCCACTTGAATTTGATCTTCAAATTGGAATATGAGTTGGTTGCTACATGATTCTTGGCCCAGTATCTTTTCTTCTTTTGGTTGAGTTTTCATTCTACCTAAGGACTTTATTGAGAGCTATCAGGATGTATAATTGTTAAAACACAAATACTTCATCTAATGGAAATATCTATCAGGCAGAGGAGCAATAGAGAGACGTGCTTTTAGTAACTGACCCTGAGAAATTGATCCTACATTCACTCATTCTGATCAAAACATTGAGGAATATGCTGGAGCTATTACTAGGTCCTTGTCCCTTGAACATAAGGCAAAGGGAGTATCAACACTGGACAGGAAGAATCAGGAAAGTATTAGAAAAAAAGAGCAGACAGAATGTCTGAAGAGGTCTTTACCAGGTCTAGATGTGCCATGAGTACTCTGCCAGGACTCAAATGCAAAGGATGCTTATCCTTCTAAGAAAGAGAGCATGACTTTCTTTTTCTCTTTTCCTTCCTTCCTTCCTTCCTTCCTTCCTTCCTTCCTTCCACCCTTTTCTTCCTTTTTGTTTCTTTCTTTGATTTATTTATTTATTTATTCATTCATTTGAGAGAGAGTGTGAAGGGAAGGGCAGAGGGAGATGGAAAGAGAGAATCTCAAGTAGACCCTTGGTTGTGTGTAGAGCACGATGTGGGGCTCTGTCTCACAACCCTGAGATCATGACCTGAGCAGAAATCAAGAGCTGATTGCTTAACAAACTGAGCTGCCTGGTCATCACACGTATGACTCTTTATAGTCAATTTTCAAAACGTTGAATGCTTGTCTACTGCAAAATGAACAAAACAAAACAGAAGTAGACTCAGATACAGGAAACAAACTGTTAGTTGGGGGGGGTGATAGAGCACAGGCAAAATAGGGGAATGTGATTAAGAGGTACAAACCTCCAGTTACAAAATAAATAAGTCACAATGATGTAACATATTGCATAGGGAATATAGTCAATAATATTGTAATAACTTTATATGGTGACAGATGGTAAGTAAAATTATCATGTGGATCATTACATAGTATATAAAAATATCAAATCACTATGATGTACACCCTAAACTAATAGGGTATTTTATGTCAATTATATCGCAATTAAGAAAAAAAAAAGTACTTGTGTCATTTGCTTGTATCTGTTGGTAACTCTCAATCAATCACCATTGCTCTGCTGAAAATTATCCACATGGAAGTTTCATATTAAAATGATCAGCAAACTTCTATAGAATTTGTAGATGGAAACTTACCCTTTATTTAATATTATGTTTATTTACCCAACACTATGAATTTAAACACAAATGTTCTAGTCAACTTGTTAGAGAAATATTTCACCTAGAAAAAAGGAGTTATATGTGTTTATAATTAAACATTAGTTTAATTAACTAATTAAACATTAGTTTAAAATGTTCATGGTTAACATAATTAAACATAGAGTAAGACAATCTTTAATAATCCAACAATTGAATAATATATGCAAAATAAAGCATAGTGATTGATTTAGAGTGGAAGTGGAAAGGAAGAGGGTGTGATTAGGAAGGAGGGCTTTTAATTATAACAAAGTTTTATTTCTCAAACTGGATTGAGGATTGGTACGTAGATTTTATAATAATATCCTTTATATTATTTTGAATATCTAAAAGTTTTCCCAATAATTAAAAAAAAATCATATATTCTCCCTCTCCTTCTTTCCTTATTTCATTTTCCAGATGTTCTAGGAGTTAAAAAAAAAAATAGTGTGGAGATAGTAAGTCACTTTTTTAAAAAAAGATTATTTTTATAATAATTTTAAAATTTCAATATTTACTAATATCAATGAATTAAATTTAAAAACAAAATAAAATATAATATAAAAATAAAATAATAAAAATAAAGAAAATAAAATAATAAAAATAAAAATAAATAAATAAATTAATGATGTAATATTAAATAATTTAATATTTAAATTTTTAATATTTAAAATAGTTTTAAGTTTTTAATATTTTTTAAAAAGTGAGTAAAGGGGAGAGACAGAGAGAGAGAACCTTTAAGCAGACTCCCACTGAGCAGGGAGCTTGAGGCAAGAGGGCTAAATACCCTAACCCCTAAAATCATGCCCTGAGATGAAACTGAATTTGGAAGCTTAACCCAGTAGGCCATCCAGGTCCCCTGAGAGTAAATCACTTAAAAAATTTTTTCCAATCATTCATTTTATGCTTTAATTAGATTCATTTGTTTCTTCATGTTTCAGGTACTTCTGAATCCATTTGATCAACTCTGATGTAAATATATCATCTTTCTGTTGTTGCTGTTGTTAACCATCTAGACAATTATTTTGATATACTTTATAATTTATAAATTAAAAGACATATTGTAGAATTTTACTGGTAATGCAGACAAAAGTGTGCTTCCTTACTCTGTAAGAGTCATTTTGGATGAAAGTAGTGATTTGAATTTAAGGGCCTGAATTTTCTAAATAACTGCAATATCTTTATTTTACATTGCCATCCTAGATCAAAACAGTGATAGGCCTAGTTCAAAAAGAGCATATAGTTTCTATTTTCATTGCACTGTTTTCATCTGCTCTCCTCAGCTGAGAAACCATAAAATAGGTTATAGTTGCTTACAACAAAGAGATTACTTCAGTGCTAAGATAAATGGGTCATGTTTTGAATATTTATGAAAAAACTGTACAGATAGTGACATTTTAAGTCTATTTTCTTATATTAAATTGTGAATTATAGTATCTTTTATTAATATCAAAAAGAAAAAAAGCCCTATGATTTCTACCTATATTTATTTCTTAGGTGCAACCCCACCTGCGCTTGTACCCTCGTAATAGGTACCTTTCTAAGTTGGGGCTTTTGGAGAAAGAACTGTCAGAACTTGTCCCAGAGCCATAAGACATGTCAGATTTCAGCCATTTCTCTGAGCTTATCTTGGTACAAAGCTTGCACATTTGCATAGTGACCTTTGCAAAACCAAACAAAGAAGGTGACAGGAGGGTCATTTCCTAAGCCCAGCTAATGAACTGATTATCCCCCAAAGCCTGGTAGTCTGAATAACAATGAAGAGTGGAAAGTTCACTTCAAATCCTTAGGGGCAAAATAAATCCCTGAAGTAGATTTTCAATAAAGTGATTGTATATTACGAGTATTTTAATTGTTTGTTATTGAACCTCCCAGTGCCAAGAGATCAAATTGTTTGCCACAGAAAGGTATTATCAAGTCTTCAGATATATTTTAATTTTTAATTTTTTGTCTCTGAACTATTCCTCTTTAAAGAGTCCTTTCTTAATGAAAGAGGAGACGGTGTGATAAAGATCCTTCCAGAACACTTCTATTAAAGAAAGTTTACAGATATTTTCACTTAAGTTTATTTGTTTTCTAGGGCAAGTTGGTGTGTAAATGAATTAATAATATTTTTATTATTCTTTATGTATATGTTATTTCTAGGTATATTTTCTGCACAAACCTATGGCATAATTCTTCTTGAGAGTTATCATTATAGCTGGTTACCATGGAAATTATTTTGACAAAATTCCAGTAGGTATATCTTCCTCATCACAGCAAACTCAAAGGAGAAAAGATTTACATTTTGGAATTTTAGATTCAACTGACACACTCAGGTTTTACATTCATCTATGCCTCCATGTTTGTTAGGGGTAAGGTCTAAACCAGATAACGAGTGATTAAGAAGAAATGATTTTACATCCTTGGTGAGTTGACATTGATGTTATCTGACTGACTAATGTTGAATAATGTTCAATTATTAGTTGAACATTTGATTAGTTGATTATTTTCAGTTTATATTCTTGACAACTTTTTGACCTTAATTCTTGGTTTGGCTAGTTTATTTAAACATCAGTCTGACCTAGTTAAAAAATTATCCATGAGTGTTTCACGTAAGCGATGCCTATGTTCCAAAATCTTATTCTGTGAACTATCTAACTAACTAGCTAACTATAAATAAAAGATGAAAGGATTCATGGTTCCCAAGTATTACATCTATTTAGAATTAAAGAGGAGAGTGTAAAGGAAAGAAGCATAATCTGGATGCATTGTCAAAGTAGATTAACCTTCCTTTTAAAAGTTCTTTTGGTACATAATCCTGTATTTCCCCGAATACCTCTCTGAAGATGCCCTGTGGAACCTCCTTTATGTCCTTAATCAGACTGCACCTTACATTCCAATGTACAATGAAATTCTTTCTGTGGCCCTCATCTTTTAATTTAAATTCCCATTTTCTGTGCATTCTTTTTTTTTTTTTTAAAGATTTTATTTATTTTTATGCCAGAGGGAGAGAGAGCACAAGCAGGGGGACAAGGCAGGCAGAAGGAGAAGGAGGGTCCCCACTGAGCCTCAAGCCCAATGTGGAACTCAATCCCAGGACCCTGGGATCATGACCTGAGTTGAAGGTAGATGCTTAACCGACTGAGGCACCCAGGCACGCCTTCTCTGGTCATTCTTATCTATTCCTCACTTCAACTGATTATACACACACACACACATATGTATATATATATCTCCCCCACAACCCTGTCTCCCAAGTTGGGAACCAATACTTTAAACTATTTATTAGCTACTTCTAATTGATTCTTTCACAGTTACTCTCTACTCATCTGCTAAAATTATGGCTATTAGCTTCTTTCTCAAAGTTTCTTCTTCTTAAGTTCTCTTTCATACTAAAGGAATTAATACTCAGCTAGTAGTTTAGATGAAAAATTGCTTCTCTTTCTCCTTACCCACTCCTTCTCTCAGGATCAGATAAATTATCAAGTACTATCTATTCAACCTAAGAAATACTTCCTGACTCCATATTCCATTCTGTATTCCAATAACCATTAAATTAATTTTCTTTCTTATTATTTTTGAATTTTATTCAGTGCTTCTTCTCTATCTATTGAGATAATAATATAGCTTTATACATTTTTTAATAATTTGGTAAATTGCATTAATCTATTATAATGTTAACATGTTTTTATATCCCTGAATTAAATTGAACAAATACATATATAAAAGAGATGGATTTGGTTTGGAATATTTTATTTGTTAAAGCTGATTTTGGGGGATAGATTTTTTAAAAAATTTTTTTAAAGGTTTTATTTAGTTATTTGACAGAGAGAGAAAGAGAGGGAGCAGCAGATGGACAGGGAGAAGCAGCTACTCTCCTGAGCAGGGAGCCTGATGTGGGGCTTGATCCCAGGACCCTGGGATCATGACCTGAGCTGAAGGTAGCTGCTTAACCAATTGAACAACCCAGGCACCCCCCGGGAATGGATTTTTATTTTTTAAGATTTTATTTATTTATTTGACAGACAGAGATCATAAGTAGGCAGAGAGGCAGGCAGAGAGAGTAGGGGGGTGGGGGGGAAGCAGGCTCTTTTCAGAACAGAGAGCCCAATGCAGGGCTCAATCCCAGGACCATGACCTGAACTGAAGGCTTTAATCTACTGAGCCACCCAGGCGTCCCGGGGGAATGGATTTTAAACTGTATGTAGTTTTCATGGGTATGACTTTATTCAGTGTTTCTCATTCCTTTTGATTAATAAATTATTTTTTCCAAGAAATTACGCATTTTTGTTTATTTTTCAAATTTATTGGCATAATGTTCTTTGATATTTCTTACTTTTGTTTTTATCTCTCCTTCATTGAATAAAACTTTGTTAGAGTTACGGTCTTTTCTTAATTGTTTTTTTGTCAGATAATTGTTATATACCACTTCAGACACTCTTGGCCTGAAACATCCCTGGCATCTCAGGCTACTTTTTCCAGCTGCTACAGTGACCAGCTCTACATGGGAGTTTGACCAACTTCAACCTTACAGTGCCTTGGTGTTTGTACTTCCTGCTTCTTGCTCAAAGGTTGTCTTTCATGCTGAGCTGTGGAGATTTGATAGGACCACATTTGGTACTTATGAATGTACACCTGAGAATGGAAGACAAAAGGGCTAAGCCAAAACCCAAGAGTTATAGAAATCAGTAGATGCAGTTTATAAGGCTCCTGAGAAATGGTCCGTGGAATCAATGCATTACTCTGCCCTGTGGCCAACTGAGTTTCATTCATGCCTCCTCTTCGGCTGCTTCAGTCCCCTTTCCCCACTCTCTCTTGTATTCAGGGACCACATTTCCTCATAAAATGTAGAACAAGTATTCAATGTCTTAGGCCCTGCTTCCAGGGTAGGATCAAACAGTTTTTACAAAGAACCAACTTCTGGCTTTGTTAAGCCTCTCTGTCATAATATATTATTTTGTAAATAATAGTTCATTACTTCTGTTCTTATATTTATTATTTTCTTCTTTCAATTTCTTTGAGTTTTATTCTTTTTTTATTCTAACTTTTAAAACTGAATAATTTGGGTGCCTGGGTGGCCCAGTGGGTTAAGCTGCTGCCTTCGGCTCACGTCATGATTTCAGGGTCCTGGGATCGAGCCCACATCGGGCTCTCTGCTCAGCAGGGAGCCTGCTTCCCCCTCTCTCTCTGCCTGCCTCTCTGTCTACTTGTGATCTCAATCTCCCTCTCTCTCTCTCTGTCAAATAAATAAATAAATAAATCTTAAAAAGATAAAACTGAATAATTTGTTAATTTCAGTCTTTCTTTCTAACATAGGTATTTGTTGTTGTGAATTTTCTTCCTTGTTATATACCACTCATTTATATTTCAAGAATTTTGGTATTTTGTATTTCATTGTTAAATTTGAAGCACTTTCTGGGTTTTATTTTGAATACTTCTTTGTGTTATTAAAAAGTGTGTTCTATTATTTCTGGATATATGCTGGGTTTTATTTTTAATTATTTATTATTTTCTAATTTACATATCATGTCTGTTAAATTTAATTTATCTTTAAGATATCAAGCTTTGCAATTTGTTGACGTTGTTTTATGGCATAGCATGTGACAGTTTTCAAATATATTCCACATGTGCTTGTGAAGATATCAATTTTCTAATTGTTGGCTGCAGGATACCACATATGTCCTTCAGATTAATGTTGTTGTATTGCTCAAATTTTCCATATCCTTATTATTTTATGTCCACCTCATCTCTCTGTTACTGAGAAAAATATATTAAAATCTTCCATTATGATGGTCAATTTCTATTATTTATGTACACATGGACATACATATATTTGAGACTATGCCATTAGCTATATCCATATTTATAATTATATATCATTCTAGTCTGGACTTTTATCTTATTTTTTATTCCTAAATTTTTTTTTTGTCTTAAAGTTTCTTTTGACATTAATATAACAACTTTTTCACTGTAAAACATTTGCTTGGCAGACCTTTTTCTATTCTTTAATTTTCAAATTTTCTGTGCCTCATTTTTTTTCTCTTATAAACATCATTTAGCTGAAATTTAAAGAAAAATGATGAGGTAATATTTTTCTTTTAACTTGTGGGTTTAGAGCAAACTATGACCTTATGGCCAAGAGAGGCAGGCTATTTATTTTTGTAAATAGAGTTATATTAGAATAGAGCCACACCCACTCACTCACATTTTCCCAGTTGCTGTGACAATAACATAGTTATATCATCATGACAGAGACCAGATGATCATCACGATCTGAAATATTTACTACCTGTCCTTTGACAGAAAAAGTTAGCTGACCTATGGACTAGTGAGTTCATATTTATAATAATTGTTGATATTTTTGGAATTTGTGTTTTTATTTGATTTGCCCATCATACACTTCTTCCTACTTTCTTTTGTAATTAAAAATATTATTCTGGGGCGCCTGGGTGGCTCAGTGGGTTAAGCCGCTGCCTTCGGCTCAGGTCAGGATCTCAGGGTCCTGGGATCGAGTCCCGCATCGGGCTCTCTGCTGAGCAGGGAGCCTGCTTCCCTTCCTCTCTCTCTGCCTGCCTCTCCGTCTACTTGTGATTTCTCTGTGTCAAATAAATAAATAAAATCTTTAAAAAATATATTATTCTAATTTTTTTCTGTTCTAATAAATTGGAAGTTATTACTTCTGTTTCTGGTTTTTATTTGTTGTAAAATACTGTTGGTCACACAAAAGTACAATATTAGTCAATAGATCAGTTTTCCTTCAGATCAATAAAACGATTTCGAAATATTGAACTCTAATTACCTTCTTTACATTTTATATATACTTGTTTCAAACTTGTAGTCCAATTTGTATTTTTCATGAAAAATAGACAATGACATGTTTGCTTGTTCTATTTATTTATGCTTATCTATACTATTTTATCTATACTTATCTATACTGTTTTGTTACTCATCCTTCTTGTGTCTCATGCCTTCATTCTAGATTCATTTTATTTCTTTTTGATGTACACACATGATCATGTCTTTTACTGCTGATGAGAATACAGTATTTTTAATGTTTTTCTTTTTAAATTTTTGACTACTTTGTTTGTATGTATTTAGAAGTGAATGCTGCTTTAGTTTGATAACTATTTTATCTCGTGCTTTTGAAAATACTCCTCCATTATGTTAAGGTTTTCATTAGTGTCCTTCATAGAACTGATCCTTGATAATGGTCTTTTTTTAGATGGCATCTTTCTCTTTTCTTTGGCTGAATTTAAGATTATATCTTTGTCGGGGCACCTGGGTGGCTCAGTGGGTTAAAGCCTCTGCCTTCGGCTTAGGTCATGATCCCAGGGTCCTGGGATCGAGCCCTGCATCGGGCTGTCTGCTCAGCAGGGAACCTGCTTCCTCCTCTCTCTGCCTGCCTCTCTGCCTACTTGTGATCTGTCAAATAAATAAATAAAATCTTAAAAAAAAAAAAAGATTATATCTTTGTCTTTTGTGTTCTACAATACCACTAAAATATGTCTTTGGGCAATTTGTTTTTAATTTTATGTTTCTGTGTTTCATAAATATGGGAACTTCATAACTTTTACCTTTTTAGAAAAAATATTCCCAACATAAAATATTGTAATATTATGCTTCTTCCACTATACTCTCTTTCTTGAAACTTCAATTATATGTATGTGAGACCTTTACATTAAGGTGTTATTGAACCTTAGATTGGTACAGAGAATAAAATGTAAACTATAAAGTTTTAATAAAACTTTATTTTTATAAAATAAAACTTTGGAGACTGAAAACGTCCATGTCCACCATAATACATTCTTAAATAAAACCAAGGTCATTAGAGGTGATGATGGTGGTTCTGAGTTAGGTCACTGGCAAAAGCTTGTGTTGATTTGTGAATATAAATATGATACCCTTCCCTATAATCTTGACAAACCTAGAGTGGACACTGAAGGAGGGCTAAGAAGGAATGCTGTTTTGGATCTGGCAGTGACATACTCAACCTTGACGTCTACAAAATGTCTGAGCTTCCCTGAGCTGTCTGTTAAAGAATATGGGCATTCTCACTCTTTTCTTTTATCTAAAAAAAGACCAAGTGCTGTTAAAGGAACACAATATTAGACAAGATGTATGTCAAACACCAAATTCTTACTATGAGGGCCATGTAGAATTTGTTTAAGACTAGATTCTCATGTTAGCAAGAATAAAAATAAAGTCAAACTTTATCTAAGATAAACCAGTGTAATACACAAAGTAACAAACATATTAAAGACCAACTTTGCTCCCAATTTTTTGACAAGATATTTCTATAGCACTAATGTTTAATTTTTATTGGTACCCTAAGTCAGACCAAAATGATACCTCAATTTTTCCACATGTGCCTAACAAGGTAGGGCACTATCTTACAAATAAAGTTCTGTAAAATTGACAATACGTGCAAGTCCCCTGTTTAATTATTGTACTTATAAGTATTATTAATATATTATCTTAGAAAGAAAATACAGGGTTTGAAGATTAGAATATTATATTTTTAATTTTTAAAATATAAAAAGATAAAATTGCATACAAGAGCATAAAGTAATTTACTCACGCTAGTACAACATTGAAAACTTGGCATTACTGACATTTTGGGCTGGATAATTCCTTTTCGTTGGTGTGCTAGTTACGCTCCATATTCTAGGATGATTTGCTCCATCTCACCTCTACTTCCTAGACACAAGAAGCACTGATTCTCCATTTATGATAAAATTGTCTCCAGATACTGTGAAATGTTCCCTTGAGGAAAACTGCCCCGGTTGAGAATAACTGCATTAGTTTTACCAGGATTCTCCTACCTACCAATCTCCAACACCCCAGGAAAACACCTTAATTAATTCTTTTAGTGAACATCCAGAGTTTCTGCATGTAAGCAGCTTTTTTTTCATGAAATACATTGTTCTTATTTTTTAAGCATATTTTTATTTAAATTTAATTAATTAACATATAATATATTATTGATTGTTTTTGTCACTTAATTATCCCACCCAAAACTTAAAGATTGAAAGGACATTATAAAAATTAGGGGGCTGTCATAACTTTTAATCTTTTAATAAACACTAATTTACATCCAACTTTTTGTTGTAAGTTTTAACATAAATAATTTTACAGATACATTGTGTTGAATGCATACATGTAATAGCGAGATAAACTCACAGAAATGATGTTTCATTTGAAAGAGTATTTATATTTTAATTTTTTGTGGATATTACCAAATTCCTCTGTAAATGTATCAATTTACACTCCTATCAACAATGTAGTTTCACAGAAAATAGTGTTTTAAGGTTGGTAGAGGTGGTGGTGGTGGTGTTTTTGTCCTTACTGTTTTTCTTCTATTTTGCGTTGATTTCTGGGGAGGAAAAAGGCAAAAGCATTGAATTAAACTGCCATACGCATACTGTAGTTCCTCTTATAAACTTTTTTCTTGGAAACCAACTGCAATAAAAGTTCCTGAAACTTTCGTGAAGTAATTTGGAAGACAGAAAATTATCTTTAGGGAGACTGAAGAAAGTGATAAAGTCCAAAATGACAAGGTCACCAGTCTCTGGAGATCTGATAAAATAGTCTTATACTCTATTTATCTGGTGAGAAAAGATGATAATCCAACTGGTCCTGACTCTTATTCACTACAAGGACAGTTCAAGCCAGGAATTTCAGAGTGATAAACCTATTAAGCATTTCATAGGCTTTCCTAGGACAGCGGAAAATTTTGTAGAGAAGGAAAAAGCATGCTTAATCATAGCTTCATTATAAGTATAGATGTTGATAGGTGAAATTTGTGATAACTTTCACCTTTGGAAAATATCTAATGAGTCATGGCAGTATTAATCTCCCATGGTAATTAAGATTAACTTTCATTTTTTTCCTTGCTGTTTTTGAGTGCTGTTTTATAAATGAGCCCAAGTGATCAGCATCTTCCTACCTTGTGAGGATTCAGTGATTATAAAAATTTCATAGAAATGTTTTTGCCCATATGCATTGTATGTAAGAAGACCATCACATGGGGCATCAGTTTGAAACTTAATTTCTCCTTCCTTCTCATCATGAATTTTTTCTATTTCCTTATTTCTTCCCTATTTCTTTAACTTGCCCAAACTTTCAACAAAGAAAAGCTATTGGAAGAACTAACAAAAGACTTAATTGCTCAGAAATTGTGAGTTCATCAAGTTTACTTACATGATGCTTATTAACATCTAATACTTTCCCTGTTAGAATAAAACTATTCACTTTGTATTAAAATTAAAATATGATTACTATGCATGACCTGAAAGGTGTATAATACTGTGGTTACTGGAACTCCAAGAAGCAGTCTTCATTTTCATGTCTTTAAAATTTGAATGCGATTATTTATAAGTGATTTTGCTCTTTCAGATATGTCTCCCCAGCCAAGACAATATTAAAATCATCATGTAGTCAACAATAATGGCATATGAGAAACTCCAAAACTATGAACATGACTGAGTGCCTTTTATATCTATAAATCTGAAACTACTTAGAAGGTCTAAAATTTATGGGTACTTTAGGTATTATAAATTTTTATCAACTGTGACCTTTAAAACTAAAGTTTTATTCATGTTATGTGCATTTTTACACAGCTTACCTAACTAAAACCAACTTTCTATATGAACTCTGATTGTCAGAGAACAACTCATTTGATAATCATACGTCCCAGAAGCCATCGCTTTGAGCTTAGTTCAAGGCCAGTTTGGGTTTATTAATGATAATTAATTGTTGGTCATCCATGGAAGAGGGAAAAGATATAGCAACGTAAAAAAGTATTCTTCTATATGTTCCTTGATGATTATTCCTTTTAGGAGGTCTTTCCAATCCAGTCACCTTTGGGAAAATATTGTTGGAATGCTTTCTTCCTCCAAAAAAGAAGGAGTAAAGTTGAGTTAAGTTGGTTAATTTAAAAGTTGACTTTTATTAAATAAACAAAATTATTTTTGTGTATTTTGTTTTACTCATGCTGGTATATTTTGGCGAGTTTCTATAGTCTTGGTGGTTCACTTCTTCCATTAGAAGACATAGCACTTCCCTGTCCAGATTATGTTTAGACTTAATGTTAGTTTTTGATCTGGTGTCCAGAAAAGGAAGAAGATCTTGAGGGGGATCATTTTGCCTAGTAAAGTAGATTCCTTTACATTATCTTCAAGCAATGCAAAAGAAGTGCAAGTTTTTAATCAGGAAGAGAACACTTCCTTGGTCCAGGTGTTCAGGGAAAACTGAGGATTCAAAATTTTTGAGGGCATGAACCCAGATGCCCCCATCTCAAATATCTGGGTCCCACTTCTTCACAGTCAGGGTGCTCTTTCAAGACATAATCCTAGCAAATATCCAACTTGCTGATGTTGAGAATTTTACTGTCTCTGGAGCTCTGCTATTCTTTATGCCTGTCCTAGGCCTGATTCTGATTTTTTTTCTGTCTTCTAGATGCCATATATGATAATCTATTTATGTCTATCACATTTAGCCTTTCTCATTTTTTTGTTTATTTAAAAAAGTTTGATGAATCAACCTCAGCCTTCCATTGTCTTAATCTAGTACATCCATTGTTGAGTAAGGAATATATAATTTCATTGTTTTCATATTATTACTTCCCTTTGATCTCTTGAATGGCTGAGATACTACACTTTCCAGACATTTTCTTTCACTGCTGTAATATACCAGTTAACCACAAGGGAAAGATGTAAGAACTGAACTGCTACCTTGTGCAAGGGCATAATCTGTGCTGCACCTACTGGCAGTAATAGGGTCCTCTTGTTGTCAACCACCAGCAGGTGATTCAACTTCAAAGTCCTTCTTAGATTCTTCATTTTAGGATTACTCTCAGTACCAACTTTCACAAGTTAGGTTTCCTGGGAAACAGAGTCTGAGATGGTGATTTGCACATAAGTCATTTACTGAAGAGTGCTTTTAGGAATAATGCTTGTAAGGAAGTGAGAGAAGCAGGATTAGGCAGAAAAATAAATTGAACTATTAGTATCAAGAGAACCCACTGACCACACTGAGAACTCTGAAGCTGAGCTCTCTCTCTCTCTCTCTCTTTGCCTCTCCCTCACTCCCTTTCACACATACACTCAAATAGATTTACATTCTTAAACTCAATTGTCTTGTATAGAGGGAAAAAAACATGGATTTGAGAGTTAGATTAATCTGTATGATACCTGCCTTTGTCTAGATCTACTTTTTTCATTTGAAAATTGATGTGACAATATATCTCTTGTGAGATAATTGCCAGAAATTGATGACATAGTGTAAAGCATTTTCCTAGACTGTGATCTAGTATATAATGACTGGTCTTAAAAATATTGTTTTTCTTTACCTATCTCGTCCTCATTTTGCTTCTGTTTTTCATATCTATGGGCTATTTCATGTTTACAGTTATTTCTATGCCCAGTTTTAGATAAAAAATATGTATTTGACTATCAAATTATATAACTTTTACTTGCAATATCAACAGCAAGTTGAATCAGGTTTCCTGAAGAATACCAGTCAATAACTAAACCTGGGGAATGCATAATTATCATAACAATTACATATGATTTGATGAAAAGGCAATGAGGTATGCACTTTAAGTGAGTAACAGAGGAGCAAGCGATTGCATCTCAAATGTACTGACTTACTATACAGAATGATTATTGTTTTGTGTCTAGCAAACATGCCTTACTGATACTAATTTCCAAACATTTTCCTATGGTAAATCTATGTTTACAATTTGAAGGGACTGTCTCACATTCTCTTTCTTCCCCTCTACGGACTCCACAGTAGCAGACGTGTAATCCAGGCACAGCCAATTAGATACTTCTTTCCAAAGTGATTGGATGAAGGATGGTCCACAGCAAGACTTTCCCTAAGATTTATGATGTTAAACAAGAAAATATCTTTCACTCTTTGACTCACAAAGCAATAGAAATGTAGGGTTGGGGCTGTCAACTACCATTTTTATTTCCATGTAGAAAAAGCCTTCCCTGGAAGGAAACTTGTGTGAAGAAGAAAGCATTCATTCTGAAGATGAAGAAAGACCCAAAAAACAACAATCAAAATCTTGGATCCAACTGGGCCCTAATTCAAATCCACCTTTGGACTTTTCAATGACATGAGCTAAATCCTCCTCTTTTTAAAAAATTATTAAAACCTAGGGTCTATTATTTTCAACTAAAAGGGCCACAATAAAACACATAAAATCATTATTTCAATGTTATTAAACATTAACTAATTGGAGAATTGTATTTCTAATCATACTCTGTGCTATATCCTCATTATCTAGAATTATGCCTATCAAAGCATAGGCATTCACTAAGCATTAGTGGAATGAATTATGTTATTCACAAGCATAAAATTAGATTTCATGATGTTTAATACAATAATGATGTGCATATATGGATGCATATATGGTATGTATATATACCTGTACTTGTGGTGTGTCTGAACATATATTCACTGGGGACAAAGGCACAATGAAACATAATAATTTTTCTTTAAAAAATTCTGACCACTTTCTACTTTTTTAAAATTAACATATAATGTATTATTTGTTTCGGGGGTACGGGACACTTTCTACTTCTTGAAACAATTTAAATTTTCAACAAAAAATGTTTCAAATATAATTGCTTAACTTTATTTCTGGCTGTACCAATGTTTTTGACATGTAAGAGTATCTTGAATCCTCATTTTATGAAAAATAGTTTCCACACTTAAAAAAAAAAATCTATTTATTTTAGAGGGAGAGAGCATGTGTACATGCAGGGGAGGGGCGCAGGGAGAGGAAAAGAAGAAAACTCCACCATGAGATCATGACATAATCTGAAATCAAGAGTCCGAGATCCAACTGACTGAACCACCCAGGTGCCTCCAGTTCCCACACTTTATCAAAAATAGTTGTTTTGGGTATTTTTGTTTGAATTATGTAATTAAGGTTAAATTAAAATAATTTCTATGCTTTCATTAAGTGTCAATTTTTAAAATTTAATTTGTTTTTTTTTTTAGTATTCCAAGATTCATTGTTTATGAATTCATTGTTTATGATTCTTTGTTTAGCACCACAGCCAGTGCTCCATGCAACATGTGCCCTCCTTAATACCCACCACCAGGTTCACCCAACTCCCCACCCTACTCCCCTCCAAAACCCTCAGTTTGTTTCTCATAATCCAGTCTCATGGTTTGTCTCTCCCTCTGATTTTCCCCAACTTATTTCTCCTCACCAACACCCAATATCCTCCATGTTATTCCTTATGTTCCACAAGTAAGTGAAACCATATGATAATTGAGTCTCTCTGCTTGACTTATTTCACTTAGCATAATATCCTCCAATCCCGTCCATGTTGATACAAAACTTGGTACTCATCCTTTCTAATGGAGGCATAATATTCCGTTGTATATATGGACCATATCTTCTTTTTTTTTTTTTTTTTTTATCGCGCTTAGGAGAAGAATAAATGGACCATATCTTCTTTATCCATTTGTCCGTTGAAGGACATCTTGGTTCTTTCCACACTTTGGCGACTGTGGCCATTGCTCCTATGAACATTGAGGTATGAATGGTCCTTCTTTTTACTACATCTGTATCTTTGAGGTAAATACCCAGTAGTGCAATTGCAGGGTAATAGGGTAGCTCTATTTTTAATTTCTTAAGGAATCTCCACACTGTTTTCCAAAGTGGCTGCACCAACTTGCATTCCCACCAAAAGTATAAGAGGGTTCCCCTTTTTCCATATCCTCTCCAACACTTGTTGTTTACTGTCTTGTTAATTTTGGCCATTCTAACTGGTGTAAGGTGGTGTCTCAATGTAGTTTTGATTTGAATCTCCCTGATGGCTAATGATGATGAACATTTTTTCATGTGTCTGTTAGCCATTTGTATACCTTCTTTGGAGAAGTGTCTGTTCATGTCTTCTGCCCATTTTTGGACATGATTTTCTGTTTTGTGTGTGTTGAGTTTGAGCAGTTCTTTATAGATCTTGGATATCAGCCTTTTGTCTAAAGTGTCTTTTGCAAATATCTTCTCCCTTTCCATGGGATGCCTTTTTGTTTAGTTGAAATAACTCTTAAAAATTTAAAGCCATATAACACTTTGGAGGATAATGAAAATTGCCATGGGTAATAAATAAGAAGCAAGTTAGTAAGCATCTCTAAAGATATTATCAAGGCACTTTAAGAATGAAAATGAAAGTTTTCTGTAGAATATCTAAATAGAAAAAACATTTAATTTTCTTTTGACAGGTATTATATCCTATTTTTATAAATTAGAGGTTTTTCCACTTAAAATATTTGTTAGTCAATTGATGTAATTGTATATTACAAGCATAAATTATGTCAGAAACATCTTAATGCTTTTTCCTCATTTTATTTTATTTTACTTTATTTTATTTTATTTTCAGTGTTCCAAAATTCATTTTTTATGCACCATACCCAGTGCTCCTTGCAATACATACCCTCCTTAATACCCACGACCAGGATCACCCAATCCCCACCCCCCTCCCCTCCAAAACCCTGTTTGTTTCTCAGAGTCCACAGTCTCTCATGGTTTGTGTCCCTGTCTGATTTCCCTATCTCACTTCTCTCCATCTCCCAATGTCCTCAGTGTTAATTTTTTTTTTTTATTTTATAATTTTTTGATTTTTTATAAACATATGTTTTTATCCCCAGGGGTACAGGTCTGTGAATCACCAGGTTTACACATTTCACAGCACTCACCAAAGCACATACCCTCCCCAATGTCCATAATCCCACCCCCTTCTCCCAAACCCCCTACCCCCAGCAACCCTCAGTTTGTTTTGTGAGATTAAGAGTCACTTATGGTTTGTCTCCCTCCCAATCCCATCTTGTTTCATTGATTCTTCTCCTACCCACTTAAGCCCCCATGTTGCATCACCACTTCCTCATATCAGGGAGATCATATGATAGTTGTCTTTCTCTGCTTGACTTATTTCGCTAAGCATGATACACTCTAGTTCCATCCATGTTGTCGCAAATGGCAAGATTTCATTTCTTTTGATGGCTGCATAGTATTCCATTGTGTATATATACCACATCTTCTTGATCCATTCATCTGTTGATGGACATCTAGGTTCTTTCCATAGTTTGGCTATTGTGGACATTGCTGCTATAAACATTTGGGTGCACGTGCCCCTTTGGATCACTATGTTTGTATCTTTAGGGTAAATACCCAATAGTGCAATTGCTGGGTCATAAGGCAGTTCTATTTTCAACATTTTGAAAGAATAAATATTGTGAAAATGTCTATGCTACCTAAAGCAATCTACACATTTAATGCAATTCCTATCAAAGTACCATCCATCTTTTTCAAAGAAATGGAACAAATAATTCTAAAATTTATATGGACCAGAAAAGACCTCGAATAGCCAAAGGGATATTGAAAAAGAAAGCCAATGTTGGTGGCATCACAATTCCGGACTTCCAGCTCTATTATAAAGCTGTCATCATCAAGACAGCATGGTACTGGCACAAAAACAGACACATAGATCAATGGAACAGAATAGAGAGCCCAGAAATAGACCCTCAACTCTACAGTCAACTAATCTTCAACAAAGCAGGAAAGAATGTCCAATGGAAAAAAGTGTTAATGTTTTTAAAGGCTAAAGAAATGTTTTAAGAAAAATTCATATGAGTCCCACTTGAAAAACCATTTAGTGTACTCATTTTAAAATAACATACGCTTTTAAATAACTTGTATATTAAGAAACACAATTGATGCCTCTCCAGTGCATTCAGAAAACTTATAGGAAAACTGACAGTATCTGATGAGAAAGAAATTTTGTCACACACAAACCTTGATCACCAATGAGCTACAAACTTGATCTGGGAACCTGTGCAGCATTTACAGGGTTTACAACCTTCCTATTTTTCTCTTGGTCATTCCTTTTCTACTTTATTATCTGGCCTCCCCAATAGACTTTAACTTTCAAATAATAAAGAATGATTGATATAATAGCATCTCAAATTTTCAGTCTTAGAGACTGTTTAATTCTTTTATAGATTTAAGCAGAAACATAACTATTTTCTGAACTTCAGATTCTTTTCTACTTAAGTAGGAATTATGAACACTTCTGAATGTGTTAGGGTAAAATACTTTGAGGTAATACTATCCAAATGTTATAGTAATGACTCAAAACTTAGTATTAAGTTACTGTAAGAATTTGTGCTTATATTTTATTGAAAACTAAGTAACAATATGATCATTTGATAATACTGAAAGTGGAGCTTATGCATATATTAAATGTATTAATACAGTTCATTTGTTTCATTGTATCCACCATAGGTGAGACCAGGAAAAGAATATCCATTGAAGAAGTAAAGAATTGACATGGTTAGATGACTTACGAATTGGATACTTGTTATTTCAACATCAGCAAGAGAAGATGAGTTAAGAATTAGCTTTTGTTTTGTTTATTTTTCTGGTTACTCCTGTTCATGTAATTACTCCTAGTAATTAACTCATAACACAATCCAATTTCCTAGAAAGAAAAAAAAATGTGTTTCCCAAAGTGGTAAATTTATCTTATTTTCACCTCTGTTAAGTGTTCAATATGTGACATGTTGTTTTTCAGAAATCTAGAAGAACAACATAAACTAATGCTATTTTACCCAAGAATTTTGTCTTCCTCTACCCAAATGAAATATTTGAATTAATATTTATCTCAGTATATGATTCCACATTTCACTCAATAATTTAATATTACCTTTCAACTTTTTAATTGAGATCATCCATGAAAAAATAGTAATGTAGTACTTATATTCTATTTTTTTATAGAAGCAATTGTTTCTAGTTGTTAATTATATCAAAATATCGTTTTTGAATGCCTATAGCACTAATTAATAACAGAATAAATTTAATAAAAACTCATCTGTGTTACTCAGTTCCTATGTTATTTATGCTTTTAGAAATAATGCTAAAGCCATTATGCTTTTAGAAATAATGTATTTAGCTAAACAAACTTTCATTTGATTCCAGAGTCGGACCAGTGAGTTTTAATATAGAATGTGGCCATGTAATTCCTTTAGGAAATTTCTAATCATTGTCTTTATATGTGATTACTAGGAAGTTAATAATGAATTTTGCATCCTAAATAATGTAGACTAACTTTAAATTTCTGTTTGGGATTGAAATATGTCAGCTATGAATTATTTATAATAGACATAGGGAATCAGCTTGAAAATTACACTTTGATTACCTGTGTGGAACATTATTTTGTTTTTATATTTACAATAACCCCTTGTCTGGAGGTAAGTAAAGATGACTTAAACCGCAAATAAGCTCACTGTCCCATTCTGATTATTCTGGAAATATTTTTATCTCTTATTTTAGGTCATTATATAGCTTTCTTCAAATCTCTATTCAGTGTATTTAAACCTGTCTTCCATGCTTAACTAAAAGTTGCAATGTACAGTAGTTATTTGTTCTAAAAAAGTTATTTTACTGATATATACTTACCTCTTTACTTTTGTTTCATTATGGTTGAATCTTCTTGTTCTTTGATTTCTCTGTTGCCTAAAACCACTAACCTAGTTTACTCTCTGGTTACCTTGTAGGCTTTGGAGTCTGAGTTGTTTTTTGACTTCTGATTTTATTACCCAAGCCCTAAACTATGAATTCTTTGGTAATGATGCTCTCATTTGAAGTGACGTCAGGACCCAGGTACTGATCTCGTAAGTAGCTCTTATCCAGTTCCAGAAAAATCTACCTTGAATATCTGTAATTGAAAAACCAGAATTAGAGAGAATTATAATAAGACGTATTGTAAAAGCATGAGAACTGTACAAGATCATAGCCTGAAATAATATTGTGATTAACCATGAATATTCATGCATGTTCACTTTGAAATTAGGAAGCAATGAAACTTGGGTTGACCCACCAGGAGTATAGTTTTTTGTTTTTGTTTTTTGTTTGTTTGTTTACAGAATTACATTAAAAGAACAGCATTTTAGACCAAGACTAAAACAGAAACATTAAGATAGATATTGATCATCAATGCTACATTGAAATACTAAGAAGGAAAAACTGATACTTAACTCCAGAGCCATAATCTAGTTGCATATATATATATATTTCAAATATACTGGCACATTTATATTTTATGATATTTTAATAAATTGTATATAATAATCATTATATAAGTTTAGTCTTTTCAACTGAATTTTAGTTTTGATTAAAAAGTCACTGGCATAAAGGTCTTATGTTGGTATTATAATGACTAGGTTCTGGAAGAGGAATCTATAACCAACATTTGCCTTGGTTCTTCCCTTTTCTTCATTGGGAAACAAGTTAGGAGTATCTCTTAAATAAAGATCATCTAATATGATGGGATAACCTGAGAGCATGTGCAAACTTCAAGGGAGAGTTAAATCTTTAAAGTTCCCACTACTGAAGAATAATGAATTGATATAAGATTCCTCAGATAATGTGGTAATCTACAGTAAAGGTGCAACACATTTCCGGGACTAATACTAAGGTCCTACACTTCCTATACCTGCTTGGCTGACAGCTATTCTGATTGAAAATACCTCTGTCATCTAGGCTATTAATATTTTTGGACATCACACCTATGTTTCAAAAAAATCAACTTCTCAATGTATCTGTTAAATAAATTATATATATATATATATATATCATACATAATACATAGTAAAATATTAAAAATTTATTTTAAATATATGTATATATTTAAGAAGACATGTAAAAGGATATTCATTGTAGTAATTCCTTTTTTAAAAGTTTTTGTTTAAATTCCAGTTAGTTAACATACAGTGTAATATTAGTTTCAGGTGTACAATATAGTGATTCTTTATAAAATCAGAAATTGCAATTAAGAACAAACAAAAAGAAATTTTGATGGAAGCAATTATGTTGCATAAATTTTGTTTGGAAACTGGAACATTCAGCTACCAACTGCTACTTCCAGGAGCTACTGTAAATGGAGGCTAGCTGGCTGGTCCACTGATTCAGGTAAGGCTATATAGTAGTATTTCCACAATCCATCATTCAGCCTTTAGGTATTCAGCCTGGGAAGTCTGTGGTATCAACCCTTCCACAAGTGAATATGCTCTGAGGAATTCAGTGGCTAATCCCACAAAGAAGGAGATAGATAAACCAGAATGGCACTTTATACATTCACGAAGACTTAGATATCTGGCAGGATAAACAGCACCTTTCATGTCCTTTGATTCTCCCTCCTGATGAGTAAATCAACATAAGGTGACCAAATTATAGGTCAGACGATTGATCTGTGTGCTTTGGATTAAAACAAGGGTCACATAGTAGTTTACGAATATTTAACATATGACTCATAACTTGATTTTTTTTTTTTTTTTTTTTTGCTTGAAAGAATTTCTTGCCCAAACAGCTGGCACTAGTCCTTACAATTTGCCACATGTTCCCTTTTCAGAACTGTAGAAACATATGCATATTCTACTATTTGGGTCTCTTTAAAAATGAAAATAATTACAAAATCATATAGATAACTTCTTCTTTTTAATAGCTCAAAATTGCCTTAAAAAAAAAAGATTTTATTTATTTGACAGAGAGAGATACAGTAAGAGAGGAAACACAAGCAGTGGGAGAGGGAGAAGAAGGCTTTTTGGTGAGCAGGGAGCCCGATGTGGGGCTTGAAAACAGGACCCTGGGATCATGACCTGAGCTGAAGGCAGACACTTATGACTGAGCCACCCAGGCACCCCTCAAAGTTACCTTGAATATGTTTTGATATATTTAAAAATATCCGTGTGTGTGTGTGTGTGTGTGTGTGTGTGTGTGTGTACACACCTGGTCTCAGGATAAATCTTCGTCAACCGGGCCTGCTTGGGAACAATTTATATGCTCATTTAAGATTCATTCAACAAACTCATATTGCCTGCCATGTTAGGCATTGGAGAGACAAAACTAACCAGTGCTGGCTTTCAAAAATTGAAGGCTCAGGGAAAAGAAGGGTAAGCACACGGACATTTCTAATTTCCAATCACAATTGCTGTAGTGATTAAAACATAATCAGTCAAATCACAGGAGAAAAAAACAAAACCATCTGAGACTTAGAAAAGAATTTCTAGAGAACGAAGAATTTGAGCTGCTCTGAAGAGGAAGTAGGCATTTGCAAGTTGATTATCAAAAGGAATAGGCTTCGAGTAGAAGGTAATATAATGCACAAAGAAGAGCTTCCCAATATAGAAGACTCTAGCTTTCCTTATGATATTTGAAAATACCCCACTCTCAGTAACACTCCAATTCTAAACCTCTAAAGTGAACCTGTATGTTGAAATGAGGACTGTCATCTTTCATACTTACTCATTTTTATATCTGGGGATGATTTTTTCAGCTTTGTAACATAATTTTGAAGGTTTACTTTATTTAGAGTTTTAGTCTATAGTGGAATCACTATAACCAGAGAAGCTCATATCTGATTCTTACGGGCTAATTGGGAAGTTTGATACAATTTGAATTCCTACTTTATTGCTCTATCAAAGCAAATTCTGTATCGTTGGTAACATTGGCCTTCAGGCTATGAGAGCTATAATAACCCATCATTGATTTATTTGGTGTTGAGTGTGCATATTTTAAATTTTAATAAAAATGCCACATTTCTACTGTTTCAAAATCCTTCATAACTTGGGTCAGGGTATTACTAATTTTATGTTTTCTAACACTTTAATGTTTAGCCATGCTCAGCTTCCCCCTTTCCTTCTCCACCTGCCAATTTTTACAGCAAAGCATACATTATATCATTGGCCTTTTTCTCAAAGTGATATGCAACTTTTAGAAAATGTATAAAATCTTATGATGAAAAAACATTTTACATCTGAATCTCTGCCATTCCACTATGTTGTAAACATTACTAATATTAGAAATTGATGAAAATAAGAATTACACTCCATTAGCAGGAAGAGCCTTTTTTTAAACTAAACGTTGTTTTGTTCAGGTCAAAAACTTCGAAACAGTGTAAAAAGGTCAGGTTAGCAATCTTTGAGAAGTGCTTGTGACCAATATTTTGTAAAAAATTTTTTAAGAAGCTTTATGTCACACCAGAGTTTGGCTTAAGAACTGTGTTTGTACTATCATTTATTCTTTTTATCTTCTACCATAAAAAAAAAAATTCTCATCTGAAAGACCTTTAACAATGCCAAGAATTTGGAGTAACTAAGTGGTCAATTAACTGTCTAGACCACAGTAATGCTATAACATACATTCCCTTACCCCTTCTGAGCCCCACCAAATGTCATGCTCATTTAATAGCTTAATACTGATTGAATCATACTTTTTACCCAGCTCCTGTTCTATATACTTTCATTCCTTTTTGCCAATCTTCTCTCTGTGTTTGTTTTTCCTCTACCTCAGAGGCCCAGATGAAATTTCATGTCCTTGATGCAACCTTTGGCAATCACTGAAATAAATGTTTCCCTCCTGTATTCTATTATGCAATTTTGTTAATTTTTTACTAAAACTTGTGTCAAAGTCTGATTTTTAGTGCAGTTAATCGGTTTCTTAAAAACCTTCAGTAAATAGGAATTCTGGAAGACAGTTACTCCTTCTCACATCTTCCTTTGTTTAAAGCCTTAAACCTAGTAAGCAGTAAATAAATACTTGAGAGGCAGTAAAATGAGGTGGATATAAACTCTGGTTTGGAATCCAGCCAGAGATAAATTTCATTCTTGTTATTATTTAGCAACAATTAAATATTGGTCAGTTTCTTAACCTCCTCTTTTAGGGAGAAAATCATTAATGGGAAAATTAACAGTTATCTCACAGACATGTTTTATTGATTAACTGATTAATGATTAACTGTTACCATGTTTGTTGATTACTGCAGGACTTGACACACAGTTCTCTATGAATATTGGCTAACGGTCTTTACTTTAATTGATATTTGGTGATTTAAATTGCAAAAGAAATGTAGCCAGTCCAAATTATTCCTCATGAAGACTTTAAACATTGGTGATTTCTGAATAAAAACAATGTTTGTGTAAAATTATATGTTTTTCTGTAATAATGAAGGCATGTTCCAAGAAAATATTTGTGTGTATCATTTTACAACAATTATTAGTACCAAAAAAGCTGATGGGAAACATATTTACAAGCCACTTTAAGAAACTTTTGGGCTACTTTAAAAAAAAAAAAAAAAGAAACTTTTGGGCTACCAATGGGAATCATCAAGCATCTTATCCACATGAAGACCCAGGACCTACTGTGTGTTATTCTACTCAATTATCTAGCCCTGGCCAAAATAATTAAACCTTCTGAAGGAAAACGGAATAAAAAGAATGTTCTAGTGTTTGACTGGTAAGCAGGGTTGGGAGATACCCTGCCTAAGGGTATGGTCAGAGACCTGCAAGTTTAATCTAGCATTTATCTTAGTATTAAGGATAAGCATTTATTTTTCCAAGCAGTCAATTATAATGATAAAGTTATGAAATTAGGTAGTTTCAGTCCAGTGTTTCTATCTTAGATGATTTCAAAATCATCTTCTGTGGAATCTGGGGACTCTATCAGGAAAAGACATGCAGAGATCCGCTAATTTTTTCTGACGCTAACAATAGTGTTTTCTTGAACCCTATTAGAGATAATATGTGTGACTAAAGGAAAGGTGTGATTTCCCTGTAACAAGCTGACTTTTTAAAAAGAAGGCACAAAAACTTGTTTATGTCCTAAAATGAATGAAAACAGCACGTACAAACTTCAAGTCATGCTTTCAAAATCAAAATCTGGTTTTGTTCTCAAAATTTCAAGGGAACTTGTTTTAAATCTCAACACACAATTTGCAAACGTCTTACATCTTAATAGGTGTTCTTTTCATTTGGAATTCAGGCTTTTGTGGTTATTTGTTGATCGTTGATTTGCATTGCCTTGTTTTCTTTTCTCTTCAATTCTTTGTGTTAAAACTTGAATAGTTTTAACTTTGAATAAGTTAATTTTTATCTATTTATTTTTTAATTTTTATTTTTTAAAGGGAGAGGCAAGAAGAAGTTAGAGAGAGAATCCTAAACAGGATCTATACCCAGCTTGGAGCCTAATGTGGGGCTTGATCTCAAAACCCTGTCATCATGATCTGAATCAAAATCAAGACTTGGAGGTTTAACTAACTGAGTCACCCAGGTGCCCCAAAGTTAGCTTTCAATGATCTGAATTGAAACATAACCAAATATTAAATCCACAAACTATGATAATATTCTTCTCAAGTTTAGCTATTGGTTAAGTAAAATATGAACATTGTGAATACAAGAGCTCTAAAAAGAAATAATTATTCTTCTTTAGCCATAAGCAAAATGAGACTTACAATTCAAAATTTGCTTCAAAATGCAAATGTGGTAAGTGATAGAGATGGGATCGACTTCTCTCCATGTATTGCAAGGCCTGAAATCTTGATTACAACAGATACTATTAAAAAAGCACTATAAAAATTGTTTTCTGAGCTAACAACACATAAATTGCTCTGCTAAGTTTTCAAATGACAATACATGGGAAAAAAATGAAAACAAAAACAAGAAAAGGTGAAGCACATGAACTCTACAGTGTTACCCAACAGGGCAATCCATTTGCAAAAATAATTACTGGGAATTTGGATTTGAAACAGGGCTGTTTTGAATTATGATCAAATGTTCTTCCCCTAAGCCATACCTGTAGTCGCAATTCTAGTTTTTATTCTCTCCGTCTCTCCCTCCTTCTTTCTTTCTTTCTTTCTTTCTTTTTTTCTTCTTTCTCCTTTCTTAATTTTTAACCTTATGAATGTAATAATGCCCTCACCATGCTATAAATAAATCCATGGGCTAAAAATAAATGTGGATTTATATTTACATTAGCAATGTCATTGCATATAATTTACTTTCATTTAATAAAAGTAAGTGCCTGATAACTTTAAGATGTCTCATGAAATCATGGTAGAATCTATTGATTTTTAAAATTCAAATTTGCCTAAAGTAATCAAGTGAAGACAAATACACGTATAAAAGGAAAATGAAAATTTCCAGACCCTCAATAATGATAAAGCATTGAATTTCCTACAGCAACCAAAAGTTCAGAAAAACTGTTGATCATTCTATGGAGGTATTTTGTGTAGAAATATATTAATTCTAGACCAATGGAAGGAGCCTTAAGCCAGGGAATACAGGTAGTTCTTAGCAGCTAAAAAGTCAAGAAAATGCATTTTCCCCCCAGAGCCTCCAGGAGTCAACACTACTGACACCGTAACTTTATTCCAGAGAAACTGATATTGTTATTACAACCATTAATTGTTCAAGGCATTAAATCATGGTAATTTATTACAACCCCCAAAGGAAACTAATGTAGTCTGATAAAACCATCATTGATAAAGGTCTACATTTTTATTCCAAGGGAAGCAAAGTGAATCGATATTACCACTGTGTAACTATTTTGTAAATTCAACCTGGATTTATAGCACAAGATCCAGGGATTCCAATTCTAAATACTTACCCAGAGAAATCCTTAAACAAATGAAGAAATATGTATGTATGAGAAGCTTCAAAATTTATTGTTCAAGTAGTAAATAACAATGAATGCATGAAATAGCCATAAATAAGAGAATGGATAAATAAATAATTGATGTATTCAAATAATCCAATGATGAATAGCATTAGAAGGAATGAGAGCAGCTACTCACACCAAATCGATTATGTCTTAGAAATATGTGAAGTGGAAAAAACATCCCTCAGATAAATAGCATCACCACTTTTTATAAATTTCAAAGGCAAGACAAAAGCAAGATAATATTTTTAAAATCCAATATGGTGGTTTAATACGATGGTTCTCCAAGGAAAAGCAAGAGAATATGAACAGGGAGGAGCTCAGAGATAGCTTCAAATCTGACAGTGTGATTACTCTTAGGAAGGAGAGGGAATTCACAGATGTGATGGCTTTATTGAGGTACCAGCATGGCTAGGCTACAGTCGGTCCCCAGTTATTCAGTCAAAAACTAATTTGGGTGTTTCTCTGGAGGCATTTTGCAGATATAGTTAAATCCCATAACCAGGTGACTTTAAGGGAAATTATTTAGGATAATCCAGGTGGACCCAAATGAATCTACAGAAAAACCTTAAAACCAGGGTTGAGTTTTCCTGAGAAAGAATACATTCTACCTGTTCCTGTAGAGTTCTATTCTGCTCATTATTTTCCCTTCCCAACTACCTCTCCTCTCCACTCCCTCTTTATATATGCTATATTATTTTCTTATTCTATGATTTGTATATAAAGATCATAATCATTTTTGGAGCAGAGTCAAAGGTCAATCTCTAAGTATGTTTCATTTTTATTTTATTTACTATTATTATTTCGATAACCAGATCATGCAAAAATGAATCTTGGTTCAAAATGAAGGGTTTCATAACATTTTGTAACAATTATTGATAAAAAATTAAAGAATTAGGATAATCTCATGGTTCTGAAAGAATATTTAAACTCATTTTGTTTTAGATCCATAAAGCATTACACAATATGTCTTGCATCTAAGCTCTCATCCAAAAAAAAGTGAGCTTGATTGTAGAACATTTGTAATTCACAGGTGTCTGGCCAGTCCAATCTTACTGTCCATTTAAATAAAACATAGGACGATGACACAGATATCTCAGCTGCAAACACACACATGCACAGAATAGAATTCTAAAGGTGAGTTTTGTCTCCCGTCATTACACTGCACTTATATTTGCTGGGAGCTGCAGTGGAGCCTCAGCACTTACCCTCCACCTGATTTCTGACACCTGCTTTCAGGAATGGCAAACTAATGCTGGAAAATACTAGTTTGAAAGCACTCAAGGAGTCAGAATGGATCAGCTACTACAGTAGCTTCCAGAGGAGGAGGAAAAGGAAAATAAGCCCGAGTTGTAAAAATTGCACAAGTGAGAGCAGCTTTTTTGTAGGATAAGGGAAGTTAGATGGATTAATGATGTGAACTTTTGGCAACAATTGCCTTCTGCAGCAGGTGAGAAGAGAGGAGAATAGGAGCACGAGTAGAAGGAAGATTAGGTAGAGAGAGTGTCTGTGTTGTGACACCAGGATCATCTCTGACTTTCTTTGGATGTATCACCTTGGGCAAGTTAACCTCAGAATTGGACTCCCACTCTGGAGAATAGGATCTCCGTTATAGGCAGTGGTGGCTTTAGACTTTCTACATCAGAGGGGTTTGCATGGCAACTTAATAGCAAGTGGAGAAGGGAATGGAAAGTTCCCTTAAAGTTCCAAAATAAGCATAGTTTTCACCTAGATTCTACTTTATGTTGTTTAAGGGGAAAGGTTATATGACTCGCAATAGCACTGCAGTGGTGAATGAGGCAATGCACATAGCACTGTGTTGTCATATCATTAACACTTTGTAAACTGTAGCAGTAATCATTAATATTAATTATTAATAAGTCCATCAGAGGACTTTCCTCCTTTCTTTATTTCTATATTGATAATTGTTAATTTTCATGATATCTGTGAGATGTTCATAACTTAAAACAGATGACTTTATTTCATTTTAATTTGACTTAAATTTATATTATGTAATACATCTAAATAATGAGATGACTTAATATTTCTGTTTATAAAGATTTCACTAATACATTTATAAAGGTTTAGCTTTTAGTATTTTTCTGAGTGGAAAGCAAAAATCATATCGAGTTTCCTTTAGAGCAAAAAAATGCTGAACTAACTTAAAAACAAAATTAATAGTGCTTTTAAAAACAATTATAAATCACTTCCACAGTCTCCATTATACACATTATATAAACACTAAATAAGTCAATTTTGCATGCAAAAAAAAGCCTATATATTTATTCTAGGCACATGGCCATATTTTGCTGCTTTTCATCTTCAATATTCCCACATGACTATAAATGATCATTTTGTTAATTTAAAGTGTTGCTATTTCTAACATTTCTCATACATTCAATAAAACAATGAGACAAGCTGGGCCCGAAACACATTACCTCTGGAAAATCATTTCAATACCATGCAAGCTCATCAGTGATAGAGTAACTAAGGTGGTTATTGAAGTTATCGTTTACAACACAACAAATAGGCAAAAACATTCCAAACTGAAAAGGGACTCAATGTATAGGGAGGTAATTATCATCATCATCATCATCTTAATAATAATAATATAATAAATCATACTTCACATGGAAAGGAATATATGTTTTCCATGATTTATGCAGGCTGGCTGAATTTAGGTAAAGCCATTAACTTGGAAGATTAAAAGCATCATGGGTAGTGAACTATGAAATGTGGTTCTCATGAAGGCAATAGCATTAAAAAACTTTATCATAGTGAAACTAGCTCTCTTTAGAAATGTGCTATAAGATTCTTAAATGAACAAACCACGTTAATTATAAAGTAAGATTATCACCATGTTTTTCTAGAGGTGTAGTTTAGCACAAATTAAAACAAACAGGATAAAATTATTTCTTTTTCTATTCTTATATACTGAATTCAAGCTCTAGAATTTTAAGTTCGTTATACGGGAATGATCAAATGTATTCACTGTTCCCTAAAAATATCATTATACTTGCTTAAAACTTAATTTCTCACCTTATTAACTTTCATCCCTATTTTAGATTTCTAGTATATTCACTTTCCTGTCTAGTCTTCTTCCTCGTGCCATGCAATTCATCCTCTTGCTATTCAACTAATAAGGCTAATACAACTAAGACTTACATAGCATACTTCTGGGTCAGGCATAACTCTAAACATATCACAAAGACTAGTTTATTTAATGCTCACAATAATCCTAAGGGGTAGTTTAGTATTATCCCTATTTCATAAAGAAAATTGAAATTAAAACAGACACTATATTATTTGCCAAAGATCACAAGCTGGTCTGTGTGTAAGTAACAGATCTAGGATTTTTATTTACTTTTATTTTTAGAAGTATCAGTATGAATTTAGTGTAGTTTAACTATCCAGTGTTCATTCATCAACATCTCATGTCCACTCTTGGTTTTTATACAGTCTGATTTTTTTTCCCTTTGCAAATGGATCATTTTGAAGCAAATCTAAGACTTTATTATAAATATTTCTGTATGTGTCTCTGAAATATAAGGAGAATTTCTTAAGCATAACAAGAATGCCATTGTTAAAGTTACAAATTAGCAATTATTCCTCAAAATCCAGTCCTTATTTAAATTTCCATGGTTGTACTCTTCCATTGGATTATTTGAATCAGGATCTAAACAAGGGGCAAATAGTCCATATGATTATTTTAATTTATAATTTAAATTTTAAATTTCTTTTAATTTATAGATTCTCTTCCTTTCTTATTTCCACTGGCTCTTTATTTAATATAAAAAGCAGAATTTGTTCTGTGGAGTTCTATAAATTCTGAATTTTGCTGATGGCATCCTTGTGATGTCATTTAATATGTTCCTCTGTCTCCTGTATTCCCTATAAACTGCTAGTTACATCTAGAGATTTAACATGATTGTGTGTGTGTGTATGTGTGTGTGTGTGTGTGTATGGTTCGGTTTGGTTTAAAAACATGTGCTCTTAATATTCACAGCTTGATGGCCCCACCTCTGAGAAGCCTTCTGGTATACCACAGGCCATCACAGAACCTTAGTCCTCTGTTATCCGTCATAGGATACTGACTTTGTATGTAATTTTTGGTGACATTTATCATATCTAGAGAGTATGAAATTATTTATCACTGTATCTTATCAATAATATTTTGATACAAAGTGATGTGTTTTTACATGTGTCTAGCCACTATCTGATGTATAAGAAGAGAGTATAACAAATATTTGTTGGCGGGGGAGGGGGGATGTGTAAAGGTTTGACAGAAATGGAGATGCTTAAAAACTGCATAACATCTAGGCAAGGAGGGATTAGGGCTATAGATTGAGTGTTGCCATTTTAAAATATCAGCTACAGAAAAACTCAGGACCTGAATTCTGTATCCTCAGCAAATTATCATGTATTTTTGACATGTTAAAAGAAAAGAATAAAATAAAAACTGTCAGGTTTCTTTTATTGTAAATAATAGAAATTAACTTTAGATAATTTAAGAAATAGGAAATACAAATACAGAGCCCCAAGAAGGGAGCTCTTCATGAGGGTGGGGATAGCACTATTGGAAATGGGAAGATATGGAGCTGAGAGACAGTAGCACCAAGAGTATTTGGAACAATACTCTTGTATTGCGGAACAAATACAACAAACTCTTATATTCTACATTCTTTGCCACACTGCTCAAGATTCAATTTCCAGGAGGGAATCATCAAGTCGTAAAAACTTGGTCTCATTTCCAATCTTGGACTAGAGAAGGGCAAAATCCCTGACTTACTGTCTCACTGGATTGCATCCTGTAGAAAAGAGACAATTACTCCAAAGCAAAAGTGCTGCTCTTAAGAAGGAAAAATATATTTTCAAATTCCTCTGTAAAATTCCCAGAGCTACCAATATTTCCAAAATATTTCTGAAGCGCCTACACTGAGAATATAGTCAAGAGCTAGACAAATATGCAGTTTGTCCTGATGAAGTTAATACAAAGTACGGGTGTTGTAATCGTTCCCAAAAGTCAAGTAGAGAATGCTATAAAAGCATACAATAGGAGTAACTAACTCAAGTTGGGTATTCAGAGAAGGCCTTGCCGAAGAATATACGTATAACCTAAGTCCTGAAAGGTGAGTAAGGGTGTCCTAAAGACTGGGGTGGGGGTTGGGGGTAAAGTGCATATCAGGGTGAAGTAACAAAATGGGCCCAACAGTCCTCAGGCAAGACAATGAGTGTCCATTAGCCAAGAGAGAAGCTCAATATAGACATAGTGAAGAAAGAGATTAGCTGAGAAATGCAACCAAAGACCTCAAGAAGAGCCAGGCCAGGAAGAATCCTCTGAGGATTTTGGATTTGTGTAAATGACAAGGGAGAATTATCATAGGGCTTTAAATAGTGATGTGGCTTTTGAATTTTACAACAGTCTCTCTGGTGGCAATACGAAGAATGGCTTGGATGGAGCACAGGTCAAAATAGGAAGACAAATTCTACCAGTGGTCATAGGAATTGAGAGAAATGGATCAAAATGAAAAATACAAAAAATAGAAGGAACAGAAGAGATTTAAAGGATGGTCATGGGTGAGCAGGAAAACAAAACAAAACAAAACAAACAACAACAACAAAAGAACAAGACGTTTTCGCATTTCTGGCCTGAGGAGCTTGGTGGAAGGCAAGTCTATTCATTGAAGGGTGCACTGAAGAGCAGGGGTTCTGTAGAAGACAGAACATTCTGTCTTGATTAGGTTAGCCTGAGGTACTTGTGAACCAAGTAGGGTTGCCAAGTAAGGATTTGAAATATAAATCAGAGCCCAGAAGAGATGTTCATGCTATAAATATGGAGTGAGGGGATATTGGTGTACAGAGGTAGTTGAAGATACAGTGTAGATGTACATGAGGGGAAATGTACAAAGGGACAAGAAAAGAAGAACTTTGGGCAGAGACCTGAAGAACAACCATTTAAATTTGATGACAGGTTTAAGAGGTGACAACAGACTGAGAAAGGCAAGCAAAGAAAAAATTTAATAGCATGGGGTATGATGAATATTAAGGAGAGAGAAATTTAAAGATGGATGAAGTGTCAGCAGTACTGAAGGTTTCTTGGAACCTGCTTAGGTGGGTCGGCTTCTCTCTCTCCCTCTGCCCCTCCCCACCACCTGTGCTGTGCTCACATGCTCTCTTTCTCTCAAATAAGTAAATAAAATCTTTAAAAAAAAATTATCAGGTAGATTTAATTACATAGAAGTAATTGGTGGTCTATGTGAGGAAAATTCAGGTGATTGTTGGTGATGGAAGCCAAGTAGGAGAAAGGTAGGGGGTTAGATGTCAGGAAATAAGGATAATACATATAAAAAAACTTGTTTTAGGTGATTGGACTATGAAAAGGATGCAAGAAAAGCAGATGACAAGGGAGAAAAATGGGTATTTGGGACTTCAGAAGGTATTATTGGTTGCTTATCATATTAAATTAGTTCCTTTCAATGGGCAAGATACTAAAATTGAATTATTTTTCTATGCAATGAGTCATTTTGTTTATATCAGCAGTCATCAACTGTGGCAACCCAGAAGAGCAACCCAAAACTGGGATTGCATATGCCATCTTTTGCACACAATTCTTCAGACAGCTATTCTAAATAGTAATAGTTTTGGCCCTTGTTACGATACCTAAGGCTGAATCTGGACTCAGCAAGAAAGAGCACCATGATTGATTGGTCATGTCTGCCATTTGCTCAGAAGTAGAGACAGATCCTGCCAAATACTTGCTGACAGCAGGCTAAAATCTTCACCTGATAGCATAATCTTCCTAAAGGATGATTACTTGATAATCAAGTCAAAATAATTTTGGTATAAATTTTCTTTATGCCTCAAATCCCATTTGTTCTCAATATAATATTTTATATATTTATAATACATGATCTATTTATTATTATTTCTTAATCTAATGGTATTGTCTCTTTGTATTTTGACAGTATATTTGAGCAGAGTTGTCTGGATTTGTAATTATGTTTTTAAAAACTCAGTACAGGTGCACAGTGGTCGAAATGTTTACATGCAATAGTTTTGTTAACATTAACTTTTCAATATTAGCAATAAGTGTATACTACTCAAATAAATATGCTACTTCTCTGAAAAACAGCTGATTGCAACACATTGCAATTTTGTTCCAATGTTGTCACTAAGAGAAATGCATCTTTGCAGATCATCTGAGATTCAGCCTGTGAACACAAACCTTGCCTGAACTGCAGATTACATCCACCTCATTGTCAATACAGAAAAGGGGTCTAAATATGTGAGCTTTATTTCCTCACAGGTGAAGAATTACGGCAGCAAAAGAAAGGCATTGGAGGAATAAGCAAAGCATCAATTTTAAGACAAAGCATTCAACCTGAGCATTAAATCTGAAAGGATCGGAGTAGAAAAGAAAGAAAAGATGTAGGAAGAGACCCCAGACTATCAATTATTTGGGTTGGAATTTTCCTTTGCCTTGAAATGGCAGATGTACCCCAGGGGTCATGTTCAATCACCCCGAGAACACTACAGCTGGACTTCATTGGCAAGATGACTAATAGACAATTAGAGCACAATAGAGGCCATTTATTTTCTGACCATGTCTTGAATTTGCCAGTCAGTTGAATCTTTAGAGGAAAAAACTCACTGTTTAGTTATTTTTTTCGGCAGTTATACCTTCTCAGTAACAGCTTTTTATTACCTAAATATCTCCCACTCCAACATTAAAGTGTTAGATTATGAAGAACAGCCTATGAAAGAAAGTTAATTTTTAAAAGATATGCATTTTTTAAAATGTATTAGAGCAGAAATGACTTATCTCAATTGATTATTTCAAATACTATTAGAACACTATCACAAACAAATGCTACTCTTCATATAGTTTCACGTGATGTTGCAGTTTTTAAGAGCATCTCCTTCGGTATGGTTTTATTTTTAATAAAATCTAGATATTAAAAAAGATTTTGCTATAATTTAAATGCATGTATGGTACAACAAAGCTCTAGGAAAAATGACTTATCACATGGATAGAAATACCAAAAAAAAAAAAAAAAAGAAAGAAAGAATGAAAGAAAGAAAGAAAGAAAAGAAAAGAAAAACAAGGTTTTATTGAAATTTGAAGAAACCAATTATTTAAATGGAATCGTGTTATTGTATGGATATAGGCCTAAGTAAAACAGATTTTATTCATAATCTGCTGTTGGTATTTTTGTAATTGACTTCAAAGGCACAGTCATAATGATAAACCAGTACCTTGAGTCCTGTGAGCTGAGTGACTTAATAGAAACCTATAAATAAATAGGATTCATAAAGGCTTCTGTCTGCACATATGGGGTTATTGGATTTGAGATCAATGAACTTTCTTTGACCACATCCACAAGTCATTTGTAACCACTGGGAAACTTATTTTACTAAGGATGATCAATATTTCCTAGAAATGTAAGAGGCACCAATGTTGATACAAAAAAAGGAAGTAACATTGAGAAAATAGAGTTCTTCAGAGAATTCCAGTTGCCAACTATCTAGAGAACCAAAAATGTGTAACTCAGAATTTTCTAATAAAGTATGTAAGAATTATCTGTTCTATAGTTGTCTAGTATAGAGTACTGTCAAAAACACTGTACCCAAGAGGAAAGGTTGGAATGTGTTCTTCTAAGTAAATGCCTGTGTATAACAAACTCTTTTCCTGTTAGCAGGAGAAATGACTAAAATTATCAGTGTAAAGATTCTATCATAACATATATAATTTGTTTTGTTTTTCAAATAAAAGGAATTTTACTTTAAAAATAATTTAAAATTTCATATCTATTTATTTTAATAATATTTTATGTTTTGTTTTAACAATAGATATATTAATGTTATTTAACAATAAGTAATAATAAAATGTTTTATTTTTAATAATTTATGGAGACAGCTCAATTCATCAGAGTTACCAGAAAAGTGGCTACTAGTCCTTTGACTCTTGTGTTCTTGATTCATTAATTCAAGTTTCATAGTCTTTATATGTTTTGTGTTTCAGAGGCAAATCATATGACAAAAATAACATTGTTCCTTCTTAACAAATTATAGAACCATTATTGTGTTATATGGCATGGAGTCACTAATCAATAACAGTATAAATCAGTCCAATGATATTTATAATTAACAAGTTCTGTTTACATTTCATCCTCCTAAAATGTTTAGAAATGGAATGATATTTTTATGCACTAAAACATTATTTTGAAAATATTAACAGAAATGCCTTTGAATTAAAAAAAATAAAAATAAGAAACAATAAAATGATAGTGATTAAGTCACAAGTGTCTTTTGAATTTTGGAGTAACTCATGACTAATTATATCCATCAAAGTTAATTGACTATTCTTAAATACTCTGGCACTGCTTACAATGGTCCATCCAAAGAAACAGGTAGCGGCATAACTTCTATTTATTGTGAATTCAAAATGAAGCAAACATTGAAGTATCAAAATAATGCTATTCTTGAGTTTATCACTCAATATTATTTTTTGTGAAAGAAACAATAATGTTAAGAGTAAAAACAAACAAACAAACAAACAAACGAAACCTGACAAAATACACTCCTCCAAATAAATTTGAAACCATATCCTAACCCAGGTGCTAAAAAATCCATGCTTTCTTCTCTGTGTCATACTTGATATATCCCTTGTTTTTCTCATTTTGAACACCACTGCCATATTGCCAACTACCCTCAATCCACACAAGCAAAGTTGCTATCCTCTGTTCAAAATTCTAGCCCAAGGGCTCAGGCTCATAATTTCCAATGGAACATTAATATGGGAGAAAAAAATCCAAGGAAATTTGAGAAGCAAAACTATCCAATTTTATAAAAATGGAGATGACCAATTCTATCACTATTTTTTTAATTTTGTAAGACCCTTTTCATTTAATTCTTTTATTTTAAGTTTTTTATTTTTTTATAAACATATATTTTTATCCCCAGGGGTACAGGTCTGTGAATCACCAGGTTTACACACTTCACAGCACTCACCAAAGCACATACCCTCCCCAATGTTCTTTTTAATAAAGATTTTATTATTGATTTGACAGAGAGAGAGATCACAAGTAGACAGAGGCAGACAGAGGAAGAGGGGGAAGTGAATTCCCCAATTCGGGTTTTGATCCCAGGACCCTGAGACCATGACCTGAGCCGAAGACAGAGGCTTAACCCACTGAGCACCCCTTAACTCAGGCACCCCTTCATTTAATTCTTAATTCAAGCATTATCTCATCTTATTTCTTAGACAGTTCCATTTTAAAGGAGAAATTGCCTTTAGAGAAGTATAGAAGTTACAGTGTTCAGACTAGAGATGATGACAACTTCTCCCAGTTTCAAGACCTGCTACCTTTTAAGACATTGCTTATTTAATCACATATCAATAACCATTTAACTACAATTGGGTTACACATTTGGACTTCCATGTGTACCTAAGAGGTCAATAGCAAAAAAACAAAAACAAAAACAAACAAAAAAAATGAAAAGCTGTAGGAGGAGGGAGAGTCAACAAGAATAGAAAGCAAAAAACGAATGGAATATTTTTCTATTTTCAGTTTCAGATGAGCATATACATTTATTCCTCATTTCTTGAAAATTTTTTAGACTTTTCTTAAAAAAAAAGATTTTATTTATTTATTTGAGAGAAAGAGAGAAGGAAGGCAAGAAAGAGTATGAGGGAGGTTGTGGGTAGGGAGCAGAGGGAGAGGTAGAGCAGGTTCCCCACTGAGCAGCAAGCTCAAATGTGGGGCTCAATCTCAGGTTCCTGAGATCATGACCTGTGCCATCTTGAGACACTTACTTTACTGAGCCATCCAGGTTCCCCCTTTTTTTAGCCTTGATACTTAGGAGAAATAATGGTATGGGAAAGGAGATAATACAGTTTTCTATTCAGGAAAGGAAGAAACCTAGTCATATCTATCTCTGGTGTTCTTTTCTTACACTTTTCACATACCATTTTTGTTCACAGCTTTTTGTGTCTCTTATATTCCATATATTAGTCTATTATGGCTGCCATAACAAAATACCACAGACTGGGTGACTTACCACAAAAATTTACTTTCTCATAGTTCTGGAGGCTAGAAGTCCAAGATCAGTGTACTCTCAGGGTTGGTGTCTGGTGAAATCTCTCCTCTCCATTTGTAGAACTCCACCTTCTCAGTGTCCTCACATGGCTTGTCCTCTGCACATATGGAGAAAGTAAGAGAAATCTGCCAAGTATCTTCCTCTTTTTAAAAGGACATCAGCTCTATTAGATTAAGGTCCCACCATATGATCTCCTTCAACCTCTATGATCTCCTTATAGGACCTGTCCCCAAATGTAGTCAGGTTGGAGGTTAGAGTTTCAATGTATGAATTCAGGAGAAACATAATTCAGTCCATAACATTCCCTTACCTGGTTTCAAGAATTGGAATAAAATGTCATTTTCTTCCTCTTTCTTTCTTTCTTTCTTTCTTTTCAATAAGGATGATTTCTAGGATAGGGTCTGATACATTCTGAGTATTTGCCAAATAAAAGAACTTGACAATAAACAGACAAACAGACAAACTTGATAGATGATCACAAGTTATGTTTGTGTTTCCCCCACATGATTGAAATAAATATTGAGCAATTCTGGCCTTAGTGAGCCTCAAGCTGGGAAAAAGCATCTGAATTCAAAGATGGATGTTTCTAGGGGGAAGTAGAATAGACCTGAGGTTGGATAAAAAGGGACACCTAGAGAAGATTAGATTTCCAAGTTAGATGCCAAACTGTAAGAAAACCAAAAATAAATTACCATGGTTTTAAAGATCAGATACATATTCAAGGCCAGAACATTAAGGTAGATCAAGCCTAGATGGGATGCCATTGCCCCTATGTCAGAAGGCAGAAGTCAGAGCACCTGGGCAAATGAAAGTCCAAGAATGACTGAAGTCACAAATGAGAACAAGGAAGTACAGAGGAATACCTGGCAAGCATCAGACTGAACATTACTGGATGCCTAGTATTAACGCTATCTAGTTTCCTGCTTTCCCAGGTAAACCATTTTCCCTTAGAAGAACATTTAAAAAATACATACTTTCTGTTGGTTGGAATATAAATTGGTATAACCACTATGGAAAAATGGTATAGAGGTTTCTAAAAAAAAAAAAAATTAAAAATAGAAACATCATACAATCCAGTAATGCCATCAGTGGGTATTTATGCAAACAAAAGAAAAACACTAATTCAAAAAGATACCTGTATCGCTATGTTAATTGCAGCACTGTTTACAGTAGCTAAGATAGGAAAGCAATGTAAGTGTCCATCTATAGATGAATGGATAAAAATCATATGGTGTATATACAATGAAATATTACTCAATCACACACAAAAAAGAGATCTTGCTATATATAACATGGAAGGACTAGAGGGTCTTATGTTAAGTGAAATAGGTCAGACAAAGACAAATATTATATGATTTCACTAATATGTGGAATCTAAAAAACAACAACAACAAAACAAAACAAAGAAAAAACAGAAAAAGACTCATAAATACAGATAAACATTAGTGCTTACTAGCGGGGAGGGGAATGAAGGAATGACAAAATGAGTAAAGGAATTAAGAAGTACAAACTTCCAGTTATAAATAAATAAATCATAGAGATGGGGATGCAACCTAGAGTATACAGCCAATAATATTGTAATAACATTGTATGGTGACAGATGGGTGACTCTACTTAGTGTGGCAAGTATTTTGTAATGTATAGAATCACTATGTTGTATACATGAAACTAATATATAACTACTACTTAAAAAGTATTTCAAAAGTACCTGGTTTCTAAAAATTATAAATATCACATTGCTTAAATGACATGCTTTAAAACAGACACACATTAATTATGTAATTCTAATATTAGAAAAAATGAATTGGATGAAATGGAGAAGAAAGTGAGTTTAAATACAGTATCAGAATTCTAATCACTGTCAGAACTGTGGTAAGAGAGACCTTCGTCCAGAGACCCTGGATATAAGGAAGAAAGATATAATATATAAGGAAGATATAATGGGTTTTGTTGGATGCTCTCTCTCATCCCTCCCTTTTCTTTTTAATTTTGAGAGAATGAATTCTTAAAAAAATCTACAAAGCATTTTAATTCTTTCAGAAAAAATGTATGTATATGAATAGAAAGTAATATTTATGTAAACTAATTGCTTGTCATTTTGTGGCTAAAGAATAAAGCTCATTTTTGCTTGTTGTTAAAGAACAAGAAACAAATGCATCAAATGAGTTCTACCAATCCAATAAAATTGTATTTTCTGTTTTATATAGGGATCTCTATGAAATTACTCCATCTACAGAAAAAACAGTTAAGCAAATAAAAAAGGTAAAGGTGGTATTATAAAGTCATACCAATTAGCTTTGCCTTAACACTCTCAGAAAAAATTATAAAAGTTTAACTGTAGAAACAAAAGTAATAATATTTTATTACAACAAAGACAAATTAATATTTAGGGAAATGAAAGAGCTCTAAGATAACAATGTAGACATCGGAACATATTTCACATGGAAAAACAGCTGATTTATTAATATACTATTTTATGGAGCATATTTCTTAGATTTGTGTGGCATAAAAACAGAAGGAAAACCTTTAAATGATTTATCTTTAAATGGAAAAAGAAAATTCACCCAAGTGAGTATAATATCACACAAAGTAGAAAAGTGGCAAGGGATTTCAAGCTCTTCCAAATCTGTGGTTCTCTTAATATAGGGGGAAAATACAGACAGTCACTTGAAATTCATGGAACTTTCCAGTCACTAAATAGTTTTTTTTTTTTTCAAAGTGGAAGCCAGAAACTAAAAGGAAAACTAGAAGCTAGAAACTAGAGCCATACACTAATAAATGGAAGAAAACACCCATCTCATTATGGGAGACAGGGGTCTTTATCTAGCTTTTGAGTTTAGAACTTTTGACTATAAACAACTACTTCAAAACTTTTCATTTCATGGGCACCTGGTAGGCTCAGTCAATTAAGCATCTGCCTTCAGCTCAGGTCATGATCCCAGAGTTCTGAGAAAAAGCCCCATGTCCATTGGACTCCCTGCTCAGTGAGGAGTCTGCTTCTCCTTCTCTCTTTGCTCCTCCACACACTTGTGCTCTCTCACACGTGTACTCTCTCTCTCTCTCAAATAAATAAATAAGATCTTTAAAAAAGAAACTTTTCATTTGAAATCATTCCCCAAATTATTTTTTTTTTAAAATTTCCAGTAAGTTTGGTGAGGAGTCCTGATGTAGGTCCAAATTCTGCCTGAAAGATTCTACTTAATATTTACTGTTCCTCAAGTTTGTCAGGGATGTTTTCTCAGCTTTTTGTGTATCTTGTATATCTGCATACTTTGTTCTCATTGAAAAAAAAATTTAATAAGACTTTCCAAGATGGCAGAGGAGTAGAAGACCTTAGTTCTGTCTGGTCCCAGAAATTCAGCTAGATAACTATCAGATCATTCTGAACACCTGTGATCTGAACTGGAGATCAAAGAACAGAATTGCTGCAATTCTACAGAATTGCTGCAATTCAATGGAAGTAGGTAAACTGTAGAAGCAGGTAGGAGGTACAGAGAAGTGAATTCAAGGAGATATATGGGAAGATATACCACAGGGAGTGGGTAGGGAGCCTCCATCACACACAACTACCAGAAAGTGACATAACAACAAAGTACAGAGTTAGAACTTTTAGAAGTCTGCTCCAGTGAGGGACACTGCACAGGTGGCTAAGTGGGGCAGAATCCTAAATCCTAAATCCTAATAGGACAGTGTGGTCTCAGGATCCCTAGGGTCACAGAAAGAATGGGGGTGCCTGAATGCAGGCAGGCACCAAGAGTTTCCAGGCATTGCAACATGGAAGCTGGCTGCAACCAGCGAGCCCAGGATTGGACTTTCAGCTGAGGGTATCATAAACAATGAACCACAGTGTGATCAGACAACCACTCTCCAAGTAGGGAACCAGCAAGTGGCAGAACTGCGGTGAGATTTTCCTCCCTCCGCCAGAAGGGGTGGGATGAGTGTGTGCCGTAGAAGGACTTGGAGACTTAAACTGGCCTTGCATGCCTGAAACAGAAATGCTCAGTTATAGGCTGGCTGAGCACAGAGGACTGAAGGAGACCAGGGAGACAAGAGTGATTGACTGCTTTTCCCCTGAGGTTGTATTGAGAAGTGGGGCTCTGAGATTTCAGCTCCAGAGCCAGAGATTAGAAGCCTGCATTTTCATTCTCATCTTCTAAAGTGGCTCAGAAAGCCTTCAGGGAACAGAAGCCACATAGAGCAATCCAGAGCCTTACTTAGTCTGGGCCCCCAACAAGAGTGATGCAGTTCTGCCCAGGACAAAGACACCTAAAATCAGTGCAACAGGCCCCTCCCCGAGAAGATCAGTGAAAACATCTGCCTAAGACCAAGTTCACCCATCACACATGACTGCAAATTTCAAGTGCTAGGTGAAAATAAGATATAGAATTCATGGTTTTTCTTTCATGATTCTTTAGTCTTTAATTTTAATTATTTTTCCCTTTCTTTTTCAACCAATTTCTTATTTTATCAACTCTTTTTCAAATCTTTTTTTAATTTTCATTTTTACAGTTATATTCCATCCTTGCAATGTATTTAATTTTATTTTTTGAATATATGTAAATTTTACTAGCTTTACAATTTTGGGATACACTTTCTTGTAACAAACAGAACAAAATAAACTTAGGGTATACTGTGTTGCTCTGTTCTGTTCACCTGTCTGATTATACTCTTTTTTTTTTTTTTTCCAGTTTCAGGTCTCTTCTGATTTGTTTAGTGTATATTTCTCTAGGGTTGTTGTTGCCATTTTAGTATTTTGTTGTCTCCTTCATTTATTCTTCCCTGGATAGAAGATGGGAAAACTCATCTCAAAAAAGAGAACAAGAGACAGTATTGACTAAAGGACCTAATCAATATGGATACAAGTAAGATGTCAGAACTAAAGTTGAGAATAACGACAGTAAAGATATAAAGATATTAACTGGGCTTGGAAAAAAAGATACTTGCTGGGCTTGAAAAAAGCATGGAAGACATTAGAAAATACCTTTCTGAAGAAATAAAAGAATTAAATCTAATCAAGTTGGAATAACAAATGCTATTACTGAGGTGTAATAAAAAATGGAGACTCTAATTCCTAGGATAAATAAGGCAGAAGAGAGAATTAATGATACAGAAGACAAAATGATGGAGAATAAAGAAGCTGAAAAAAAGAGAGAGAAAAACTACTGAAACATGAGAGGAGAATTCAAGAGATAAGTGATACCAAAAAACAACTAATTGGGATTCTACAGGAGGAAAGAGAGAAAGGAACAGAGGGTATATTGGAGCAAATTATAGATGAGAGCCTCCCTAATCTGGGGAAGGAAACAGGCATTCAAGTCCAGGAGACACTGAGTAATCCCCCTCAAAATCAATAAAAATAGCTCAACAACTCAACATATAATAGTGAGGTTTGCACAATTCAAAGACAAAGAGAAAATCCTGAAAGCAGTTCAGATAAGAGTAACCTACAAAAGTAGAAATATTATAATAGAAGCAAATCTATCCACAGAGACCTGGAAGGCCAGAGAGGAGTGGCACAATATATTCAGGGTGCTAAATAAGAAAAATATACAGTCAAAAATATTTTATCCAGCTAGGATGTCATTCAAAATAGGAGGGATAAAAAGCTGCCAAGACAAATAGAAGCAAAAAGAATTTGTGATCATTACACACCAAGAACTATTACAGGGGATCCTTTAAGTGAGGACAGAACCCCAAAATAACATAGACCCCAAAGGAACAGAGACAATATACAGAAACAGTGACTTTCTGGGTCATTAAATGGCACTAAATTCATATCTTCTTTCAATAGTTATTCTAAAAGTAAATGGGGTAATGCCCCAATCAAAAGACACAGGGTATCATATTGGTTAAAAAAGCAAGACCCATCAATATGGTGTATGCAAGAGAAGCATTTTACACCTAAAGACATCTCTAGATTGAAAGTGGGGGTGGTGGTAAGCCATTTATCATACTAATGGGCACCAAAACAAGCTGGGGTGGCAATTCTTAGATCAGACAAATTTGACTTTTAAACAAAGACTATAATAAAAGATGAAGAAAGACAGTATATCATAATTAAAGGGTTTATCCAACAAGAAGATCTAACAATTGTAAATATTTATGCCTTTAATATGTGAGCAGCAAATTACATAAGCCAATTAATAACAAAATTTAAAAAACACATTGATAGTAATACAATAATAGTAGGGGACTTTAACACCCCACTCACTGCAAGGGACAGATCGTCTAAGCAGAAGATCAACAAGAAAACAAGGGCTTTGAATGACACACTGGCCCAGATGGACTTCACAGATATATACAGATCATTCCGCCCGAAAGCAACAGAATATACATTCTTTTCAAGTGCATATGGCATATTCTCTAGGATATCACATACTGGGTCACATACCAGGTCTCAACTGGTACCAAAAGATTGAGATAATTCCTTGTATATTTTCAGACCATAGTGCTTTGAATCTTGAACTCAGTCACAAGAGGAAACTTGGAAAGAACTAAAATACATAGAGGCTAACAAACATCCTCCTAAAGAATGAATGGGTCAACAAGGCAATTAAAGAGGAATTTTAAAAATGCATGGAAACAAATGAAAATGAAAGCACAACTGTTTAAAATCTTTGGGATGCAGCAAAGGCTGTCCCAAGAGGGAAATACATAGCAATATAAGCTTTTATCAAGGAACAATAAAGTTCTCAAATACACAACCTAACTTTACACCTAAGGAGCTGGAGAAAGAATAGCAAAAAAAAGCCTAAACCCAGCAGAAGAAGAGAGAGCAGAAACCAATGAAACAGAAACCAAAAGAACAGTAGAACAGATGAATAAAACTAGAGCTGGTTCTTTGAAATAGTTAATGAGATTGACAAACCCCTGGCCAAACTTATCCAAAGGAAAAGAGAAATGACCCAAATAAATAAAATCATGAATAAAAGACTCAAACAAGAAAAAATAGAAAACCGGAACAGACCCACAACCAGCAAGGAAATTGAAGCGGTAATAAAAATTCTCCCAACCAACAAGAGTCCAGGGCTGGATGGCTTCCCAAAGGAATTCTACCAGACATTTAAAGAAGAAATAGTACCTATTCTTCTGAAGCTATTTCAAAAACTAGAAATGGAAGGAAAAATTCCAAACTCTTTCTACGAGGCCAATAGTACCATGATCCCAAAACCAGACAAAGACCCCACCAAAAAGGAGAATTACAGACCAATGTCCCCAGATGTAAAAATTTTCAACAAGATATTAGCCAATAGAATTCAACAGTACATTAAAGGATTATTCATTTCAACCAAGTGGGATTCTTTCCTGAGCTGCAAGTGTGGTTCAACATCCCCAAATCAAATCAATATAGTACATTAATAAAAGAAAGGACAAAAAGCATATGATCCTCTCAATATATGCAGAAAAAGCATTTGACAAAGTACAGAATACTTTCTTGATTAAAACTATTTACAATGTAGGGACAGAGGGAACATAACTCAATATTATAAAAGCCATTTATGAAAAGCCCACAGCAAATATCATCCTCAATGAGGAAAAATTGAGAGCCTTCCCCCTAAGGTCAGGAATAGGACAGAGATGTCCACTATCACCACTGTTGTTCAAGATAATACTAGAAGTCCTAGCCTCAGCAATCAGACAGCAAAAAGAAATAAAGGCATCCAAATTGGCAAAGAAGAAGTCAAACTCTCACTCTTTGCATATGACATGATACTTTATGTGGAAACCCAAAACACTACAAACCAAAATTTCTAGAGCTCTTACAGGAATTCAGCACTGTGGCAGATATAAAATCAATGCACAGAAATCAGTTGCATTCCTGAGACAGAAAAAATGGAAATTAAGAAGTTGATGCCATTTAAAATTACACCAAAAGCCATAAGGTACCTAGAAAAAAAAAAAAAAGCCATAAGGTACCTAGAAATAAACCTAATCAATGAGGCAAAGGATCTATTGTCTTTTCATAAGTAAACTTATGAAAGAAATTGAGGAAGACACAAAAAAATGGAAAATGTTCCATGCTCATGATTTGGAAGAACAAATATTGTTAATATGTCTATGTTACCTAGAGCAATCTACACATTCAATACAATCCCTATCAGGATACTTTTTCACAGAGCTGGAACAAGCAATCCTAAAATTTGTATGGAACCAGAAAAGACTCTGAATAGACAAGAGAATGTTGAAAAGGAAAGCCAAAGCTGGTAGCATCACAATTCTGGACTTTATGCTGTATTACAAAGTTGTAATCATCAAGACAGTATGGTATTGGTACAAAAACAGACACATAGATCAATGTAACAGAATAAAGAACCCAGAAATAAACCCTCATTTCTATGGTCAACTAATCTTCAACAAAGCAGGAATGAATATCCAATAAAAAAGAGAGTCTCTTCAACAAATGGTGCTGGGAAAATTGGACAGCCACATGCAAAAATAGACTAAAAATGAATGAAAGACCTACATGTGAGACAAGAATCCTAAAGAACACAGGGAGCCACCTCTATAAACTTGGTTGCAACAATTTCTTGCTAAAAGTGTCTCCAAAGGCCAAGGGAATCAAAGGCAAAAATGAACTATTGGACTTCATCAAAATAAAAAGCTTTTTTTCAGCAAAGGAAACAGTCGACAAAACAAAAAGACAACTGACAGAGTGGGAGAAGATATTTGCAAATGTCTTATCCGATAAAAGGCAAGTACCCCAAATCTATAAAGAAATCATCAAACTCAACACCCAAAGAACAAATAATCCAATCAGGAGATAGGCAGGAGACATGAACAGACATTTCTCCAAATAAGAGATACAAATGAACAATAGACACATGAAAAAGTGCTTGGCATCAGGGAAAAGCAAATCAAAATCACAGTGAGATACCACCTCACACCAGTCAGAATGGCTAAAATTGACAAGGCAGCAGATGACAGATGTTGGTGAGGATGTGAAGAAAGGGGTACCTTCTTACACTGTTGGTGGGAGTGCAAGCTGGTGCAGTCACTCTGGAAAACTGTATGGAGGTTCCTCAAAAAGTTGAAAATAGAGCTACCCTATGACCCAGCAATTGCACTACTAGGTATCAACTCCAAAGATACAAATCCAGTAATCTGAAGAGTCACCTGCACCCCAATGTCTATAGCAGCAATGTGCACAATAGCCAAATTATGGAAAGAGCCCAAATGTCCATCAATAGATGAATGGATAAATAAGTGGTGGTATATAGATATACAGTGGAATCCTACTTGACCATCAAAAAAATGAAACCTTGCTATTTACAGCAACATGGATGGAACTAAAGGGTATTATGACAATTGAAATAAGTCAATCAGAGAAAGACAATAATCATATGATCCCATTCACAAATGGAATTAAAGAAACAAAACAGAAGAAAATAGGGGAAGGAAAGGAAAAATAAAACAAGATGAAATCAGAGAGGGAGACAAACCATAAGAGACTCTTAATCAGGAATCAAATTGAGGGTTGCTGAAGGAGAGAGGTGGGGGGGATGAGGTAACTCAGTGATGAACATTAAGGAAGGCACATGATGTAATGAACACTGGGTATTACGTAAGACTGAATCACTGAACTCTACCGCTGAAACTAATAATACATCATATGTTAAATGAATTTAAATAAAAATATTTTTTAAAAATGAAAAAAACATTTTCAATGAAGTAAAAAAAAATGAGTAAGTTTGGTGAAACCACACCTTAGTGTCTTAGAAATTCATCTGGATAATTCAGGGACACCTTTTAAAAGCTAATTTATTTTTTTACGATTGTTTCTAAATTACTTATTCTACCATACTTCAGTTTAAGGCTTAACTTTTTGGAGTCATTGATGCATTTCAGACCCTTTCTTCCCTAGAAAAATGCAAACATAAATATGCAAAAGACATTTTATTTCTAAGCACACTTAGAACTTTAGTTTCAGAATCTCTGGCTTATACCCTTATTTAACCATGTCACCACTTGGAGTGAGAAAATTTATCAAGTCGTGTTACTTGTTTGCTTGTTTTTGTCATCCATAAGATAATTAAACAATAGAAAGGACAATCATTCATTTTTCTCACTAGGATGATAAACCATAAGTCTATTAAGGTTGTGTCTCATACAAACGCACCTGTAAGTGAGAGTAGAGATAGGGTGAAGGTTGACATCATCAACTCGTGAACCCTGTAGCTGGGCTATCGTTAGTCTGGAGGATGAAGATATTTATTTTTTCTAATTCATCTGCCTAAAAGGGTGTGTTTTCCATTGTTTCTGGTTGTTGTCCTGCTTTGTAGGAATTCTAATTTGACCATTTTTGTGCGGTAGGCACAAAGAAAATTACATGCATACAAATGAGTACACACACACACACACACACACACACACACACACACACACAAACTGCCACTCCCACCATGGTAGCCACACCAAATTAAGAAAATTCTGAGCATTAAAAATCGCAATCTTATTATTCTGGGACTAGTTTTCATTCTTTCCTTTCAATCCCATTTCCACTAAGAAAGATGCTTCTTTCTTTGTTCATGTTTTCAACTTGCCATCAATGACCAAGACACAGTGAAAAAATATTTAGCAAGGCAGATTCTCTTTCTTCCTAGAGACTATAGTCTAACAGTGAAAGGTCACTTTTAGTTAATAAGAATAATTACATTGTATTCCTCATAGTTCTGGACACAGAATTATATAGAACAAAGACTTGGGATCCCTTAGGAGAGAGGAGGATTTTTATGTAATTCTTGCCTATGTGTGTGTGTGATGGCTTCATTTCCATCACCCACAGGGAGCTAAGATACTTAGCATGTATCTCACTCTTGAACTTGATTGCTTCTCTTGGATTCATGCTTGTTGAAGCCCATGTAATGATTCTGAAGCCAAACCTTGCCCATGTAGGAAATCACATCTATTCCCTCTGAGTGTCTGCCCTACCTCAGTAACCATTTTCAGGTGGTTTTATAAAACTGAAACTCTATGAGTCCAAACAATATCATTTTGCCACCTTAGTTAGGGTGCCTACTCAAGCAGATAGTTCTGACTAATTGAGTTAATACTGCTGGGTTTATACTGGGCCAAAACCTTCATGTAAAGGCGAAATCTTTCTGTGGCTTCCATAGGTTTTCCTTCAATCACAGAAGACTGTGGGTGCTGCTAAGCTTGGGCCTTTTATTACGTAAGGAGCGATTTTTCTTTAGGGAAGAATTCTGTCCTGTCTTTATGTGTATTGGCTAAATTGGTAGACTTTTTAATACTCAAATTTAATGCAAATGCAGTCTCCCTACCACGTGTTCACTAAACATGCGATAAATATTTATTGCTGCTGATGAGTTCAGGAACCGGAATTTGCCAGCACCTACTGTGATCGACAGCTGCAGAAGAATTGGATGTAGTCATTGTCTAGCACAAGCCCCCATGTGCTGCAAAAATCTGGAGAAGCTATCACAATGGCTAGTGTATGGCTCTCTGCCCCTCCATCCCAGGTGTTATGGGTTAAACCTCCCTTGTCACGGTCCAGCCCTGACAGCATGAAGCAGAGTTAAAGTTGTTGCAGATGCTTTTGATTCAAATTCATGCTGAGCTTTCCCTGATCAGCATGTTCCTTTGGGCAATATCACAATTTCATCTTGTTCAAGCTGTCTACATTCCTGTTTACTTAGGTTTGCAAATGGAACTTTAGCACTCAAATTAGTACTGACAGTACAACCTGCAAGTGTTCTAAATCCTCGTTTGCCTTCATTCTGAGGGACAGCACTCTATTTTCAGAGCAATATTGATTTATATCAAAATTGCTCTCATGGTATGAAAACATAACGACATGAAAATTCATGGCATGAAAACTCTGCTTTCTCGATTTTAAATGTAGCGATCTGGGTGTTAAAATCAATGCTATGGGGATCTCACTCCTTGACCACCAGCATTGTTTCTTTCATTTGTACTATTTTTCTCATGAAGTGCAGATACCCGTCTAAACAAGAGAAAAAAGATAGGATTTTCATTCTTTTGTTTTGTTTTGTTTTACTTTTTCTTTTTTTCCTTTTATTTCTTTCAATAATGCATGAAAATGATTTTTTTCCTTAATATATAAATAATGTCTGACTTCAAAATTTTCTTTGGTTGGGATTCTGGTTGCACTATCTGGAGATTCAGAGCCATGATAAGCTGAGGGTAGGTGACATCGCCCCTAGCAGGCAGTAGTGGAGGCAGGACAGCCAATGAAAAGAAAACCTAGAGGGAATGAACCATTCCTCATTCTGGATCCGTCCTATTGGATGGGAAATCTTGGGTAAAGTCACTAAATCATAGGGTTTCCTTTTCTAAACAATGTCAGTTTGTAGGGGAGCTGTGGTTCTTGCTTCTGGCTTACCCCTGCCTCTCATAATCACCTCAAGAACTTTAAAAAAATACATACTGTGGTCCGTCCAGATGAACTTAAATCAGAATTTCTGTGCGTGGAGTTGAGAATTGGTAGTGAAATGCTGCCCAGGCTCCTACAAGCACTTGGATGACGAAAATCCAAAGTTCTCTTTATACAAACAACCTCCCATTTTCAACCCACACCTCACATGGGACGTCAGCTCTAAACAGTGTCTCTAAGTCTCAAGAATTTCTGGAATTCTGCAACACGAATAAACTTACCTCTCACTGCAGTTCTTCTGGAAGCTACTTATTCACCTTTCTCAGCAAACTTCCATGCACTTTCTTGGATTAAAAAAAAAAATAGTTTCTATCTCTTGTCTGTTCTCATCTCCTCATTTGGAAGGATTTCTACCTCTTTCGCTCCACTTATTAGCATAATGGTGTCTTGAGAAAGAGTAGAGATCTGTTCATTCCATCCATTGTGTATAATGAGACGCATTTTCTTCTTGAGCCTCCACTAGAGCTCAGTTGCTCTGCGTCTGAGAAAATGACACAATGCACCTCAACATTCATTTTCCTCAGAGAAGCAAACTCACCTGTTGTATATCTTCAGTCATTTCTGGTGTTGTGAAGGGAAGAAACATGCCACATTATCCCAGAAGCATTCTTTTCTTCTTTAACCTTCCTTCCATCTCCCTAAATCTGTCGATGCCCTCTCTTTTCCAGGCTGTCCTTCACAAATCTTACTTCTATTTTCCCTAGTGAGAGGTCTTTCAAACTTCTTACCGACAAGCTGCGTTACAACTGGTTTAATGGAGAAATAATAACAATTTCAAAAGATTTAGGAAAGAAATTAGAATATTTTTTAAAAGGAGAAATTCTTTTTGAACAGTGCTAGAAACCATTCTTCTTTATCTTAAAAGAACTGTAAAGATGAAAACCAAAAAGAGCCTGGAGTCCTTGTTGACTTTTTAAAATAAAAGTAATGGAATACATGATCAAAAAAATTCAGAGTACTAAAAGGGAGAACATGAAATTGGAAAGCTTTTTATCACCTCCCACAAGCATCCACTCCAGGATAACTACTCTTACCAAAGTATTAATATTTTATTCCTCACACGTCCATGTATACAGAATTATAGGTCTAGATATCTATATTACTAGTAATAATATTTTTGATACATAAAAGGAGTTGTGCAACTAATGTTGCTGCTTGCTTCTTTTGTCATTTAATATAATGTGGAAGTCTAGAAATAACTCAAACTTGCATGTTCAATTTGATGCCTGTGGAAGTGTCTACAGAAAGTGAATAGGGAATATTCGATCATCATGAAGAATGCACAATATCCAACCAATCTTATTTTATCTTTGAAAATCTGAAAGTCTTTCTAAAAAGAAAACTTTTGTGTAAAATTATAAACTTCTCCTGTCTCAAGTTATTTCTCAGCGTTGGTTTAATTACAATTTTAATTACCTTTTTCTTACTTTTTTTTTTTTCAGTGTTAGCAGTACTGGAAAATTCAGATGGATTACTGATGCCACCTCTAGAGATATACCTGAATTCAGCTCAAAACAAAATCACCTTGATCTGTAAGCACTTTAATAAACTTACTGAAGCTTAATGACTTCAATTGTTTTCACCACCACATATGTCCCTAAAAGCACTCTAATTTCATATGTTTCACAATTATAACAAAAATAATTATTTTCAACTTCAATATTTTAAATCTGTGCAAGTATCAAAAATAAAAGCAACCTAAATATAATATATGCTTAATCACATTTTTAAAAATTTGAAACTGTGGATTATATCTAGAAGTTTATCACAATTTTATGACATGTGTGTAGGTGTGTATGTATATGGTTGACCCTTGAACAACATGGGTTTGAACTGCATGGGTCCACTTATATGTGGGTACTTATTTTTATCAATTCAGTACTGTACTGTAAATGTATTTTCTCTTCCTTATGGTTTTCTTAATAACATTTTTTTCTATAGCTTACTTTATTATAACAATACAGTATATAATATATACAAAGAAAATATGTCTATCTATTTTGTCAGTAAGGCTTCCTGTCAATGGTGGATTATTACTAGTTGTTTCTGAGAAGTCAAAAGTAATATATGAATTTTCAATTGTGCAGGGGGTCAGTCCCCACAACCCCTGCACTTTCTAGGGTCAACTGTATATTTATTTGCGTATGTATAAATGTGCATATAACACATTCGTTTATATGCTATATAGCATTTCCACACACACACATACACACATGTTTTTGGTTTTTAGAAAAATGAAAATGGAGATCACTGGCAAGCTGAATTATCTTTATTTATTTATTTATTTATTTATTTTTAAGAAATCTCCATGACCAGTGTGAACCCTACATGTGGCTTCAACTCATGACTCTGAGATCAAGACCTGAGCTGAGGTCAAGAGTTGGAGGCTTAACTGATTAAGCTACACAGGCACCCCTTGTGTTATCTTTTTAAAGTATTCTTTTTTGGGATACTAACCATACATTCTTCTAGTTTTTCAAAATTAACACATTAGAGAAGTTCTAGAAATAAAATATAATTCTGTCAAATTGGTGCTTTTAAGAAATCTGTGTAAACCCAGAAGAGTGGATGCCAAACAGAATTCTGATTGTGGGGGGGGTTGTGGGGATATACTTTTGTCCAGTTTTTTAATGTATTTCAACATATAGTTATTTCATATAGAATAATTTTAGGACTGGTTGGCTAGTATATCCAGTCAGGTATATAATGAGGCAGTCTAGATTTTAATAAAATGGTTCCAAGCCAACCCTCTTTAACTTAGAGTTGCGAAAAAAAACCATAGGGAATTCAGAAGGGACTTTCTCTTCAAGAGTTGGCACTAGGATTTGATCATCCAGAAACAAAAGAAGATATGAACAGTGACCACTTTATGTAAACTAAACATGTTAGAGGTTAACTATAAAACTGTGTAACAATTTAGTTCCACCAAATAGTTCTTAAACACCTATACTGTGTTCAGAACAGGGCTAACTCTGTGGGGCAAACTAAAGGGGTGCTGTCTTATACTTTATATGTATATGTATATTTGTATGAGAAATAGTGCATTCAGTTTATAATACATTGATTTTGTAGTGCCTGTAGGTCTTTTGAGTAAAGATGTTTAATAGTGAGCTCTTTTGAGTGATGTCTAATAGTGAGTTATTTCATGAAGATGCCTGAGCGAGTTGCAGAAATTAGATTTAAAACATGAATCAATTTTGAGAACAAAAACAATTTAACTTTGAACATTAGAATAGGAAATTGATGATTTCTGCCAATAGCCCAGCACTGTGCGGGTGATAAAACACCCACCCTCAGGGAACTGATTGTCTTACTCTAACTTTTCTCTTTTCTTTTCCTACTCCAGGACTTGGCCATCTAAGGTCTTGTGGTTTTCTTTCTAGAGTCCCCCCACCCACCCACAATTTGTTTCCCTAATCATACTCTCAAGTCATGGGCGAGGTCATTAGGAGGTCATCACTCAGCTTTGTTGGTGCAGAGGTGACCTACAATAAATAGGGATATTCCCCACTCTCTCTTCATCCTTTCTAAATTCCGTATTCATGCCTGGGTATATAAATGATGAACACAATACAAAGTACTTCTGAGAGTGGATTACTGCTTTTGGACCACTGTTTGAAAGTTATAGGATCTAGGTAGGGATTATAAAATGTGGACCCATTTTTGTAAGGTCTAAGTCCGTAATGATAGAAAAATGGGATAATTAAAAAATTCCCAAAGAAAGTATAGAAACTGAGCAGCTGTGGTTATAAGAAGTTGATAGTCATAACTGAGTTTCTAGGTATACTGGAATACAATATATTAATAAAGTAAGAATGAAAGTTCAGAAAAAATCCCTTCCTCATCACTAAATATGTAGGAGTGATATGCCTTGATTTCCATTTGCACTGTGGCTACATTCTATCTGGTTGGTGCTGTGCTTGCAATGAAATCAACTGTGATTAATTAACTCCATTAGGAAACTCAAGTATGAAATATTTCAAATCAACTCAAAGTGCACATTTGAACATTATAAATGGTTCTAAACTTCAAAGCCAATCCATCATCTTCTTCAGAACTATGTTTTCTCCACAATTAATATTGCCTCCAATTATGCACATTTTTGCACATAACTATTAACTACAGATTTCAGAGGGAAGAGTCTCGGGCTCAAAATTACAGTCTTAAGATGATTTATCCATCATTTCTCTTTATAGCAAAGTTATGAGGATAATACCTACAACTTTCTCTTTGTGGCTTTGGTACCTCCATTCTTTCTAGTTTCCTATTTCTAAGATCTGCCTTTCAGATTTTCAAGAAGACCTGTTTCAAAAAACTTAGATGATTGACAGCCCTAGCCATTGTGCCTTTGGATTCATGACTAGTGTCTGCATCAAGTCCACACTGTCTTGGATTGTTCCCAGTTCATGACTGAGCATGGCAGGGGTACTAGTGCCTAGGCATTCTTAACAGTACTCATCCAAAGGATAACCTTACTCAGGGACTTCCTTTTGGTCTGGTCAAATTTATTTGAGAAATGCACTTCAGTATGAGACTTCTTACTCAATCCTTCCTTTCACAGGTGTCACATCCTCATCTTTGTGTGAATATTCCCCCTCCTACTCCTTCTCACTCGTTTTATCTTTTACAGAGCTTTCCCCTAGTAAATCTTTTGTACCTCTAATTCAGTCTGCTTCTTAGAAAACTCAAACTGACATGTTCTTTATTTTATAGGATTTTTGTCAAGTCCCCTTAAATGTTAATGCTTCTCATGATTCCATCCTCCATTCTTTTTACTTTACACCATATATCATTTTAGTTATTTCAATATATAAAATAAAGTTTCCGTTTATTAGTAGATCCGCAATCTTTATCTCTAACCCAAATCACTTTATGGGCAACCACTGTTAGACATCTTCACGAAACAGCTCAGTATTGGACATCTTCACTTGAAAGACCTACAGGCACTACAAAATCAACATATTATAAACTGAATGTACCGTTCACACCAAACCCACTCTTATTGTCCCACTCAGTAAATTCCAACATCATTTACTGAGAAACACTCAGTTACTCAGGTCAGAAAGCTGGTATTTCTCTGATTTCTTTATCCTCCATCTCCTCATCTAATCATCATGGTCTATCAGTCCCCTCTTCTTAATACCTCATGCATTTATTTTTTATGTCTCACATTACTTAGCTATTGAATTAATTAACTCCATTAGGAAACTCAAGTATGAAATATTTCAAATCAACTTACAGGTCACATTTAAGTTGGGGAATCTGAATGCAGTAGTGTACTGGGAGAGGTGCGTGTTGATAAGTGGAAGTGTATGCTTTGAAAGGTCCCCTTTCCCTGTTCTGCTTGGCTCCGATAACTAGTTGGTAATCAGGGATGAAACCACCACCTTTTTCTTTCACTTCATATGAGAAATTGAAAGAATCTATGAGGGAAAACTGAATAGCCCACAAGAAAGGACATATAGACAGTGATTTTGGAAGGTTCCCTAAGAATAAAATGTCTGCTGGATCAGCTCCTCTTGTAGCAACACCTACCAATGGGCAAGTTCTTCCATGAACACAAAGCTTCCATGCCACTTTTTAATGGTTTGTTTTTGAAAGAATGAACAACAAAAGAATCGCCAACTCTCAAGCGTAGAAACAGAATGAAAGCACTTTCCCATAAAAAAATTTCAAATGCTTAACTTGCATTCATCTTTTATCTTACCTTCGTCTTTTATCAGGGAAGAGAGAGGAGACAGGAGTTAATCAAGATGAAAAACAAATATGAGAGAAAGAAGATCCACAGGAGAGAACAAAGAAAAACCAAGGCTGAGCTCTGCCTGAGGCTCAGATAACAATAACCCCAGTAGGAGCACGGAGAGCTCCTGGAGAAATCCTTCAGTGGAAAGGTGGGAACAGAGGTGGATGTACATGACCAAAGTGCCAAATAGCATTTAGACGCTTAGTAATTCTTTTAGATTTTCTTGGATGCGTAGTCATTCTTTTAGATGGCATGGGAAGTATTATTTATGGAACACAGGAAATTAAGCAAATGAAATGACAATAATTATCTCCAGGAAATTAAAAAAAAAAAGGAAGGAAATATAATCATAGAATACAGACTAGAAAACAATGTGAATATAATCAAAATAAGATGAAAACTGAATATAGACTTAACCAAAAGTTGTCATATTAAAGTGAACAGATTCATGAAAGTAAATCAACCTTATTAAAAATAATTATACAGGTATCTTAAGGGAAAGGGAAGATGGCTCTTCAAAAAGACAGATGTTCTTCAACATGAATGGACATCAGAATCATTTTGAGGGTTTGTTAAGACAGAAATTACCAGTTCTGATCCTCAGTAGGCCTGGGGTAGGACCTAAGAATGTGCATTTCTAGTAGATTCCCAGTGAGCTGCTGCTGTGATCCGGGACCCACACTTTGACCACCACTGCTGTAGGATATTTCACTTGCTATGCAAGATTGACTGTAGCCTCTCTTGTAGCAGGGCTTATTTTTAATAGATCTTCAACAGAGACGCTTAGGATACGCAAATGTTGTAAAACCATAGTAATCACGGCATTACCCATCCTCCCCGTCCCCACCATATTTGTACACTTACTTTAGTCCTTTTCTGTCTCCTAAGGGAAACAAACAAACAAATCTTACCTAATGAAAATGGGGCTCAGTTAATCTACAAAGTATAATCATAAAAAAGTTGTGGTGGTTATACCTGTATGTAATTTGACACATGTAAGAAGAGAAGTAATTCCAATTTTTGCATTCATTTTGGTCCCTTGTATACTCCTTTGGGCATATAACACAGTTTTGAGGCTTATATATGTAGATTTCTTAATCTAATAATATATTCACTTAGGAAATCACAAGTGAATGCATGGAGAAATCCTGTTTTCCTGACTCATCTGACAGATACCAAAACTGATGAAGAAAGAAATTTGAGGCTGGATCAGTACCTCCCCCCAAACCCACCTTATTTTTCTCAGAGAATTGAGTTTTAACTATTATCTAGGGGGAAGAAGTCAGAAATGAATATTGAGCCAACAAAGAAGGGTTTTGTGTGAATTCATCTTTGCTTGATCCTTGAACCCACAGGAACAGTCTTGCAACATTCAGCCAGATGCAAATAGAATTAGCCTATATTAATCTCTGTTCTCCAGAGGGAAAAATATCATTCTTAAGTATCCAAAACAAAAATCACTGAAAGAATAAATTTAGGTAATCCTACCAAAGTATGCTAATTCTTAATTGGAATACCCATCACTCTTTAATTATTCCCTACTTATGTGCTCTTATTCAATAATGCATTTTGTTACTACTAGTTTTTTGTATGCAAAACTGTAATGTAGCATTTTGGGTTGGGGGCAGAGGGATCATAAACCTTCACATTTTTCTAGTGTTTTAACTACTTTTCCAAAGCACTTTCACATCTGCTACACTTATAATTTTACGTTTAGAGCCAAGAAGAAATGCTTTGTTTTGGTTTCTTGGGGAATCCCCGGCTTACTTATATTTCCTAAAGTAGTCCAAGTTTATTGAAGGATAAGTCTCCAGTCCCTCTTCCCGTCTAATTACTTAAGTACAGACTTTAAAGCTAATCTCCTCTAGCACTTATCTCTCCCTGGAGGCAACTACCGAAGGTAGGAAACAAGCTGGTCTGTAGTAGTGGACAAATTGGCAACCCTAGTCTCCCTCTTGTGTGAGTATTAAAAGGAGCTGAGGTTAAATGTGAATCCTTTGTGATTTCACACGGAGATGATTCCAAGAACTGTAGAAGTAAGTAGAGGCTTGTCATTACCTCTCAAACAAAGTAGCCCTTTCCTCACAGATACATTCCTATGGGATGCTTCCTAGAAGGCATAAATGTAAATCATCCCAAACTAGTGGCAAATGATAGAATGCATTACTCTACTTATGACTTAATTTTAAAATCTCTGGGCTTCTCAAACATTAAAGAGAAAGATGTGAGCTGCTCAGTGGTACAGGACTCACATTTGTTTACTTTCTTTTAGTAGATGCAGTATGCATGAAGTAGTTCTTAACTTTTATTATGATGATTACTTTATTTTTTGGTCAAAGGCTTTTTAAGACTCTAATTAAATAGACAGACCACTTCCTCAAAGAAATCTAATTCAAATATATAAACATTTTGCATATTATCTCAAGTGATTCATATACTCCTTAAAACTCTGTTCTGAGCTTTAGTTTAAATGATCTGTGACAATGACACCCATACTATTTTTGGAGTTGAAGTAGGTTCAAGTCTTACCATGTCATTTACTAACTCTTTAGCCTTGTGTTAGTTGAACTTTCAAGTTTTCAGATTCTCCACTTGTAAAGTTGAAGCCTCATAAGGCATGTTCTTCTTCACAGAAGAATAATGGTAGAAATATGCCTACTGCTTTAATTGTCAGGACAGCCACCGCACCTGAAACAGCACCCTGATTTTCTTGTGGGAAGATATTCTTCACACATTTTGCAATGATCTTGGTAACATAGATATTCCAATATCTTCTGGCCAAATGGTGGCACAGGGGAAAATGTCACACCAGAGACTCCCTTAAACGTTGAAGATAGTGCTATAAAGTTTGAGGTTGTTTTACCTGGTTCATTCTAACAGCAGAGTTAAGATTATCTCCTTGAATTCCTTTATTCAAAAGACTGCAGATAAAACCTGGCAATCAGTTGGAAATAAAGCAAATAATCTTTTTCTTCAATAACTTGTTATAGGTATAAATGCATAGACAAGAAAATATTCCTTGATTTGACAGCTTTAATTGTCCCTACTAGAGAGTTTAGTCCATGAGAGACAGTACATCATGATGCCTGACTTTTACCTTGGGGCCCAGCACCTAGACAAATAACTGGCATGCAACTGGTAATCAACAAATACTTGTAGAATGAAAGGAAGATCAGAATGAGGTGAGACCAGGGAGATAGGGAGGAGCCAGATTTCCTAAAAAGTTTCAGACCATGGGAAGAAGAATGGTTTTAATTCTCTCAAATGACTAGACAGTTTTAATCAAGGAGAATTTGATCATTGCTTAAAAATATTCACACTGGGTATTTCTCATATTTTCCAGATCCCACACTCAATTTTATAGAAGGCACAAAACACTTAAGTACCTGAAACACTAGTCTAAAAATTAGAGCATGTAAAATTACTGAGCTAGAGAAATAATACAACAATGATTATGATTTTTAAGAGATTAGAAATTCCATCCATTTATTTCTATCAAATATTTAATGATTTATGATAATGTTATTATTAATAAAGAAAATTTTATTAAATCACCACAGGAGAGTTAAGACATCTCATCTTGCCAAGTGTCAATTCTATAAAGATGCTTTACCTTTTCTAACGTATTAATTACATTTTATTATTAACACTTTCTGGACTTCTGTGACTCCACGGACTCCTCTTTTGATGAGAGGAAAATGTCATTTCCCATAGTGAACTGAATTGTATATATGTCCTCTGCTAGAATTCTGTCTTGCAGCATTGAAGTCACAATGTCTAGGAGGTCACAGGGATTGTCCCTTCCACCTGGTAACTAAAATGATGGGAGGGCAATATTATAAGGATTTTCAGTTCCACCCTTCAAATATTACCTGTCAATTAATATAATGCCAATAAAATCTGTTTTCATTTCTAGGATTTCACAGAATAATTCTAATGTTCATTTCAAAGAATACCTACATAGTCTAAGAGAGTTTTGAAAACAATAGCAATAATGATGGGGTATTTGCCCTTAATAAATTAAAATGAAGCTACAGCATTTTATAGCATTTATTTTGAAATCATTATAGATCCACAGGAATTTGAAAAGAGAGTGGAGAGGTCCATATGCTTTTTTCCCTGTTTACCTTAATGGTCACATCGTACTTAATTTAACCACTATCAAAACAAAGAAATTAACATTGTTATATTATGTCCATTTGGTTTTATGTCATTTTACCACATGGTTAACACTACTGCAGTCAAGAAATGGAGCTATTCTGTCACCACAAAGCAGTGTCTCATCTTACCCACATTAAAATAACGGTTTTCTCCACCTCAGTCAGCCTCCTGAATCTGGTCAACTCTGAGACCCTGACCTGAAAAATTGAGAGCCTCGATCAATGGTTAGGGCTCCAACTGGCCAAACCAGCTTTCCTGGCGTGCACCCTTAGTATCAAACTTTGAAATTAACTTTAAAATTGTGGGTAGAATTTTGCATACCTAAAAAATAATTAGTAAATAAAGATGTTGAATCGTAAGTAAAATCAACTCAGGAGGACATGGTTTTCTAAATCTTATGAACCTATTTTAAAGCAAGTGATCAGCCTAATGGTTTTCTTCTGAAGGCTTTTTATTTTAATTAAAAATACAATTTCCTGGGGCGTCTGGGTGGCTCAGTGGGTTAAGCCTCTGCCTTCGGCTCAGGTCATGATCCCGGGGTCCTGGGATCAAGCCTCACATTGGGCTCTCTGCTCAGCAGGGAGCCTGTTTCCTTCTCTCTCTCTCTGCCTGCCTCTCTGTCTACTTGTGATCTCTGTCTGCCAAATAAATAAATAAAATATTTTTAAAAAATACAATTTCCTGAGCTTGTTTCTTTTATAAGTTCTCTTTTTGCAGTAGCACAGTAGGTGATTCTGATATCTTATAATAGGTAGCCAAATTTGATTATCTTTGAGTACCACTATGATAAATACATATGTGTAAATATATAGAATATATATAATGCTTCTATTCAGTTACACAGTTCCATAGCATTTTTTCCATTGTATTGAAATTTTGTCTGTTCTCTTACTCATAGATTATATTCAGCTGAAAATACACTGAAGTTGTATGATTCTTCTTCTACCCTAAAAAGTATTTAAGATATTATGTTACAGACTTTTGGTTTGGACAAAATGGTATAGATTTAGTTTTTTTCTGCCGCCGCTAAGTACAATCATAAATTCTGGAAGTAGCACACACACACACACACACACCCCAAACAAAAGGAGACTTCTGAAAGCCCTAACATATCAATAATTACTTTACATGTAAATAGTGTAAATACACCAGTTGAAAGGCAGAATTGATTCTAAAAATCACAAACCAACTATAGTCAATTCTCATTATCCACAGCAATTATGTTCTATAAAGTGACTTTAAATACTAAACCATTGTTTCTAGGGGAAACACAGAGTTAGGTTCCTGTAAACCTTGGGTCACCAATTTTTATTATTAACTAATTAAACATAAACTTGTTTTATCTGTATTTATGTTTAAAGACACCCTGTTTAATATATATGTTTGATTCAGTAGCATTGAATTCATGGCCATCAGCATTACAACTCATGCCTGAATGACACTTATCTAATACATAATTTCTTTTTTTTTTTAAGAAGATTTATTTATTTATTTATTTTAGAGAGAGTGCATGAGTGGAGAGATGGGCAGAGGGAGAGAGAGAATCCTGAAGCAGAATCCCCAACTGAGCCTGGAGTCCAACGTGGGCTCCATCCACGACCCTGAGATCACGACCTGTTCCAAAATCAAGAGCTGGATCCTTAACGGATTGATCCACCCAGGTACCCCTAATTTGTAATTTCTCTATAAGGCATGTCACAGCCTTCTTATACTTAGGGACATTAGCATTTCAGCACTGTGATTGGCCATTATAAATAGTGAAATCACCAACAGGAAGCACAAAATTACAAAAACAAAACCAAAAACAATGTAGCACTAAATAAAGCATAAAAAAGATACTTGGCTATATAGGAGGAGAGCCAAACAAGAAGACAGAGCATCACCTTAATTCCACTCTAGCCAGGAGCATGTATGCTGAGTGGCAAGTTTTTGTTTTTGTTTCCATTTTTGGTTATCATATTATGAATTATAGTTGATATGCAGTGCTATATATACAGATGTACAACATAAGGATTTGGCAATTCTATGCATTACTCTGTGCTTTCACTGTAAGTATAGTCACCATTCAACATTATTAAAATATTACTTACTATATTCCCTATGCTGTACTCTCATACCACTTTTGTGACTTATTAATTTTATGACTGGAAACTTGTACTACTTAATCCCCTTCACCTATTTCAATGTTGAGTGACAAGTTTTTTGCACTATGCACATGTCCAAAGTGGCTGTGAAAATATTACAGGTAATGTTTTGGGGTTAGAAATAAATTTTAACAAGTAGGTGAATTTAGAAACACAGCATTGTGAATAATGAAGACTAACTATACCTGCTATTTAAGAGAAACGCAAGTGAATTTCACTGATACAGGGAAATTGAAAGTAAAAGGATAGAAATGATATACTCTGCAAAAATTATTTTAAAAAAGAAACCAAACAGGTTTAAAGCATGGCTTTATTAAAACAGGTAATAAAGACTTCAGAACAAATAAAATCACTAGAGACAAAGTTATATAATGGTAAAAGGGCCAGTAAGAGATAATGATCTTAAATGTGTATACATCAAGTAATAGATTCTCAAAATACAAGAAGCAAAAATTGATTGAGCTGAAAGGAGAAATAAAGAAGTCCACAATTTTAGTTGTAAATTTTAACACACCCTCTTAGCAAATCATAGAACTTCTAGATTAAAATTCAGCAGTAAAAAGATCTGAACAGAACACTCAACCAACAGAATCTTATTGGCATATATAGAATACTTCAGCCAATAACAGCGAATAAATATTTTTTTGCAAGTATCCATGGAATATTCACCAATATAGTCCATATCATGGAGATAACATAAGCCCTCAAACTTTTTAGAAAAATTATATCATAGAATATATTCTCTGACTATAACAAAATCAAACAAAATCAAGCAAAATAATTAATTAATTGATTGATTGATTAATTTTAAAAATAAACAATTTAAAAAATTTTTAAAAATTATGGGGTGTCTGGATGACCTAGTTGGTTAAGCATCAGACTCTTGGTTCAGCTTGGTTCAGATCAGGTCATGATCTCATGGTCTTGGGACCCAGGATCAGTGTACTATCTGCCTTGGATACTTTCTCCTTCCTCCTCTTCTACTCCTCCCTACTTGTGTGCTCTTTTCTCTTTCTCTCTCTAAAATAAATAAAACCTTTAAAAAATGTTCAAAAAATTTAAAATTCTCAAAATTTTTTAAAAAAATGAAAAGTTCTCAAGGAAAATATCCCACACCCAGACATTAACTGGGGAACTTTACAAATATATATAACAAATTACTAACATCAATATTACACAAAGTCATACAAAAAATGTAAGAGGAGAAAGCAGTTCCTAACATATCTTATGAAACTAGAATCCTGCTGATACCAAAACTGGTCAGATAGTACAAAAATAATATATCTCTCATAAACATAGGTGTAAAAATCCATATAAAAGTATTAGCAAGTTGAATCCAGCAATATATAAAAATAATGATACATCATGACCATGTGGGATTTATTCTACTTACGCTAGCTCAACACTAAAAAATTCCAGGATTATAATTGGCTGTATCAACAGGCTATCACAGAAAAATATGATTATATCAATTGACACAGAGAAAACATTTGATAAAACCCAAAATTCATAATAAAAACTCTCAGCACATTATGAATAGAAGAGAATTTCTCAACTTGATAACCAACATCTACTAAAACCCTACAGCTAACATTATATTTTGTGTGTGTGAAAAACTGAATGTTTTCCTTCTAAGACTGATAAGAAGACAAGGGTGGTCACTCTCACCACTCCTGTGCAACACAGCATTGGAAATCCTAGCCACTAAAATAAGGAAAGAAAGAGAATAAAGGCATAAAAATAGGAAAGGAAGAAATAAGTTATTCCTGATGGCAGATAACATAATTGCCTACATTAAAAAAAAATAAAAACCCAAGAAACCTATACACATAAAAATGTTTTTAGAACTAATAAAGTGAATGCAGCAAAGCTGCAGAATATAAATTCTAGGGGCACCTGGGTGACTCAGTCAGCAGGCTGCCCTCAGCTCAGGTCAGGTCCTGGGATCGAGCCCTGCATTGGGCTCCCTGCTCTGAGGGAAGCCTGCTTCTCCCTCTCCCATTCCTCCTGCTTGTGCTCCCTCTCTCTCTGTCTCTCTCTCTGTCAAATAAATAAATAATCTTAAAAAAAAAGGAATATAAATTTGATACATGAAAATTGATCACATTTCTATGTACTAATAATAACAGATAAAAAAAATTAAAAACCCAATACCACCTGTAATTGAAAAAAGTGCTCTCCTTGGGGCGCCTGGGTGGCTCAGTGGGTTGGGCCGCTGCCTTCAGCTCGGGTCATGATCTCAGGGTCCTGGGATCGAGTCCCGCATCGGGCTCTCTGCTCAGCGGGGAGCCTGCTTCCCTCTGTCTCTCTCTGCCTGCCTCTCTGCCTACTTGTGATCTCTCTCTGTCAAATAAATAAATAAATAAAATCTTTAAAAAAAAAAAAAAAAAAAGTGCTCTCCTTGACCCAAATTTCTTTAGGCTCGTCCCAGCATTCTTCTTGACTCGGCCTCAGTGTTGGCCTGCCTGCAGCAAAGAGTCCTGATAAATCAGTTTAGCAAGAATTCTTCTGCCCTCAATGTTTGATCACCATTGGTATCTAATCACGTTCAACATCCCTTACTCTTGATGTATATGTTCTTGTCCTAACATTAGTAAAATTCCTGTTAAGTCAGCTTAGCAAGAATCCACTTTCCCTTGGTGTCTCCTTTTAATAATTTTCTATCTGCTGAACCCCTCATTCTACTCACTGGCTATAAATTCCAGCTTGTTTTTGTACTTAGAGTTGAAATCAGTCTTTCTCCTTTACTGCAATAGAGTTGACCTTTACTGCAATAGTTCTGAACAGAATCTTCCTTATCACTTTAGCAAGTGTCAGAATAATTTTTTTTTACACGATCACTCCAAAAGAAAAGAAAATACTAAGGTATATACCTACAAACAAACAAAAAAACATGTGCAGCGTTTATATAAAAATTTTTATCTTTAGTATTATTTTGAAAAATGCTTTTATTACCTGACTAGGGCATTTTGCTAGATACTCATGTATATCTTGAAGGAGGAGGAATGACAGCTTCACAGATGGAAGAGCTACTAAGTTAATTAGAACACAATTCTGCACATAAATTATCGTTTGCCGAAAATGATGAGGGATTCACAACCACTCTTTTCTCTTAGCTGCCCCTCCCAGCCTAGTTTAATAATTAGATTTATAAGAAGTTGGATGAAAGCTGGATGCAGCTTTGGTATTCCACATAATATACTTGGGAAACACTTGTCACTCTCATTGGACCCTGAAACATATTCAGAGAGTGAACAGAAAGAAGTTATTGTTATTAAATAATGCAGCTAAAGCAAAAGGTTCTGATCAGTAGTATTCTATACACCAAGTCATAACCAACTTGCAATTATAATAAACCTGAAAGATTAGAGAGCTCTGAATAGTGGAATTTTATCCATGTGCCAGACACACTGTGCATTTTTTGTTTGTTCATTTGTTTAAAGATTTTATTTATTCATTTGACAGATCACAAGTAGACAGAAAAGCAGACAGAGAGAGGAGGAAGCAGGCTCCCTGCTGAGCAGAGAGCCCGACGTGGGGCTCGATCCCAGGACCCTGGGACCATGACCCGAGCCGAGTCACCACTTAGCCGCCCAGGTGCCCCTGTTTTTTTTTGGGGGGGGGTGGGTTTTTTTTTTGGCAGAGGGGGAGGTGGAATGATTTCTGTTCTTGGACTTTTAGAATAACATCTTTGTCTTTGGGGATTCTCAGAAATATAGAAAGAAAATATAGAAGCATGAATTCTCAGTTATTTTCTAACACTGCCAAAATCTCTCTATGGCCTTAAAATAAACCTGAGTTCTTTAAGGTTTCCTGTATAACATGGGATTAATAATATGCATTATCTATAGGCTGAGCTCACTAAAAGAAACATGCATTATAGAAATAAATTATTCTTGCTTTATGGGTGCCATCATTTGACAGTACTATGTATCTTTTTCCCATAGAATTTTCTGGGTAATAGAGGCTTTTACGAGACTGCATATTAACATTCACAAATGATACAAGAGTGTCTGGTAAGTTTGGCATTAAAGGAGACAGAGAGTGGGTTATTCTGAGAAAAGTCGTTTGAGATCATGATTTCCCACAGCCGTACAAATGAAGTCATTTCAGGATTATCTCCTAAGAAATGGCTTATTTTAAAAAGAATTTGTAGATGATGATATTTAAGGCTGTCCCAGTTAAAGTTAGGTAATGTGACCATAGCCAATACATTTTCAATGCTAGCCCTAATTTTCTCCTTGTCTTCTCTTTCTTCCAATGCCCATCACCTGAGATCTCTCTCTGTCTCTCTCTCTCTCTCTCACTGTTTCTTCTCTGTGTGCCTCTCTCTCTCTCTCTCTGTGAGAGAGAGAAATGAAAGTTTGCTAGTTATAGTTTTCTGGCTCAATTCATTAAAATGTAGAAACTTAAAGATGAAAAGGAGATTTTACACATTGCCTCAAAATCTTAACAAAAATTATCTTGGGATTCAGTCAGTATATAAGAAAAGGTTATAATGTATAGTGAGCTTATTTTCACTTTTTTAGGCCTTAATAGTAAAAGTTTAAAAACAAAAGTAGATTGATCTTTCTAAAGATATTCAAAGACTCCAAATAATCAGGGAGTCCGGAAATAACACAAGGAAAATAAAGACCAGACCGCATGGGCTATCTGAGGCACATTTTTTCTAGGAAATAGAATAAAGATTCTGCCATGAAGATCAGCACAGGCTCATTTTATCCTAAATTCTTTGAGAAGTTATTTTCTTTCTCTCTGCTATTCCAAGATTAACTCTTTTTAGAGTTAATCTGGTTGTAATGAGCAGTAAGGCAGTACTTCCAGTTTCATGGGTTTTGTTTTCCTTTTTTTCATCCCGTTATTCCTTCTGTATGGGAACAAGTGAACATGTTTGTTTTCTCAAAACCTATCCATATTGCTTATTGTGACTCTAGTCATCAACAAGAAGCACACACTTCACAGCAGTGATTTTCAACTGACAATGGAGGAAAAGGATAGCTGAATTACATGGCAAAATTTCCTAACTGCTGAGAAAACCTTCCTTAAAGATTCTCATGGCTGTTTGGTTATAAGCAACAAGTGAACAGGGACTGCCTGCCTTGAACACTTTTTGCCTGGAAAGGTAATTGGCTGATGGAGAGTGGGGGAGAAGCAAGTGCCATCTCTCTTTTTAGACCAAGAAATACCACTGTTATGATCTAATGTTACTAGTGTGAATACCCTATTCTCAGTTGTACTGCGGCGCATGAAAGACAGAGAACTATCCCTGTGCATAGAACATGACACACCTCACCATTTTGTTTTTAAGTAGGCTCCATGCTGCATGGAGCCCAATACAGGGCTTGAACTCAGATCCTGAGATCAAGACCTGAGCTGAGATCAAGTGTTGGACCCCCAACAGACTGAGCCACCCAAGCCCCAACCCCCCCATTACCATTTTAAATGCTTCTTTTAAGGAGAGAAAAGAAAGTTATCATAAATAATATTGCCCTAAACATAATACGAACTCACTGTTATGAAAGTTGTCTTAGAACTTAGACCATGCCATTCTAATTTTCATATTATTTAGAGTTCCCATCTCAATGGTTCTTAAAAACAAAAACAAAAACAAAACAGTTAGTAGGCATTGAAGTGAAGCAATGATTAGAATGTTTATTCTTTCTGAAGAAAATGGCTGCTATAAGTCTATTTGTGCTTTCGTTTCTCAATCAAATTAGAATTCTTCAAGGTTTCTCGTGCAATTCAAGAAAAACACAAAAGCTGGAATTTCAGACTTGAGTTCAAATTCTCGATCCTTAACCAGGTAGTGTGGACTCTGGAAAATCAAGTCAAGCTCTCTAATGGAAAATCCATTTCCTCATCAGTAAAATTTGAATAATTATTTTAAAGTGCTTATCACAGCAACTGTACAAATTAAGTACTCAATAAATGGTAGCTATCATATTTATATGAGATTAGCTCTGTAAGATATTAACCATTAAGTCAATATATATTTAAATATGTGTTTGATTAAAATGGGAAGTTGTTGATTTAATTTAAAAGTTAATTTGCAATAAAACAAACACAAATGCTTACAATTGAGATATTTGGTAATTATTTATAGATTATTCTAGGTTTGCTGCTAAAGGAAGCTGAAACTAAATGATAAAGGAATCAATTCTGATAAATCATAAATTTTCTTTTATATTTCAGCACATTATCATGAGATAAAAATAATAAAACTTTCACATCTACACTCTAAAAATTATTGGATTTGTATTTCTTATTCTTGGGGGAAAATTTGTCAGTGTATGACATGAGTCTAATAACAAACAACTGCCACTTGCCTTAGGCTGCTGATGCTTATGAAATACTAATATATTCCAGAGAAGGAAAGAAAGGCAAGTGTAAAAAGCTAAAAGATGGGGTGCCCGAGTGGCTCAGTTGACTAAGCATCCAATTCGATACCAGGTCAGGTCTTGATTCTCAATCTTGGGGTCATGATTTCAAGCCCCATGTTGGGCTACATTAAAAAAAGAAAAAAAGAAAAACTAAAAGAAGACAAATATGAAAGAAGCAACATTCCTAGGGAAACTAAAAGTCATTTTGTTTTTTAAGGAATAAGGAATACACAGGGTTGGTCATATCTTGGAAGAGCATTGTTACCATTCTCTGTCCATCATTGCTTCTTCAAAGTGCATGGTACCAAAAAAAAAAAAAAAAAAAGTAAAATGTAGCTGCTCATTGACACCAAGGAATCTGTATTCTCAATGTCTGAATCGTAGGTAAAATGGAGGATTTCTACTTACCCTCAACTCTCTCTAAGAACTCAATTTTCTTCCAGTGATTTAGCTGAATCTAAGTTGAAAGGAAAAAAAAAAAAAATATATATATATATAATAAGAAAATTCCATTTTTGTACTTGAGAAAATCCTCAAAATAATAATTTTGAAGAACTGAAAACCTAAAGCGATTTTTTTTTATTTTGAATGTCTTTACTTTTGAATCTGTTTTAGAAATGTAATAGTAGGGGTGCCTGGGTGGCTCAGTGGGTTAAGCCTCTGCCTTCAGCTCTGGTCATGATCTCAGGGTCCTGGGATCAAGTCCCACATCTGGCTCTCTGCTCAGCGGGGAGCCTGCTTCCTCTTCTCTCTCTACCTGCCTCTCTGCCTACTTGCGATCTCTCTCTCTCTGTCAAATAAATAAATAAAATCTTAAAAAAAAAAAAGAAATAGTAATAGGAAAAAAAATTCTGTTTTACTGTGTTTCTACTCATAAATAACTGAAATTAACACATCGGTACTGCATGTGTATTGCATGAGTATATATTATTGCATATAATAATATAAAACCAGAATTAGGCTTTAATGTTTGTAATTCAACTTCTGATAGAGATAAAAATTAGGGGAAAAAATAGAGTTCTGAATGGATGAAAGGGGGAAGGTAAGTTATTTAACTTTTTTTAAGGTCTGTTACCGCAAAAACATTTTTAAGAAGCACCAGAGGAAATGATGTAGTCAAGAATTGGCAAGCTTTAAGGATCTTTGGTTCATTAAGTTTTATTTAATGTAAAACTTAGAATCTTTGGGTTAAATTCATGAATGTTTGGCTTTATTATAATTAATATCAATATTATTTGTTCTCTTATTCTTACAAAGAAATGAAAATTAATGCTTCTTCTAATTTTCTTGCCAGCTTAGATATAAGACAGACAACTCTGGTGCCAGCTTAGATATAAGACAGACAACTCTGGTATCAGCACAAAGGAAGCTGATCAAGTTTTGTAAAAAAAATATGAACTTAAATGGGTAAATAATAGGACAGTGAAGGATAAAAATAATCTCTCAAAACACAAACATTTCCAAATTTTTGTCTCTCTCAATTTGGGAATGAAATTTTATTTGTCCATGTTTTCTCAGTAATTTATTGTCAACAATTTGAGTAGAAATAAGGTTAGATCAGAAGTCAGGAGACCTGGGAGTCCTATTTTCGTCTATTAATATGGCATAAGATTTAGGATGAGACACTACTGTATAAAGCATCATAAAATTTTAATGTCAAAATGTATGATCTGTAGCCAAAATTAAAAAGAAGACATATGAAAATAATTGATGGTCTCAGGTGGGTTTCATACCAAAAAGTGAACAAAATTTGTTTTGCTCTGGGCACCACGTTTTCAGTTTCCATTTCCTTTCTACATAAATATATAGATGAGCTCTTCAGAGAGCACCTCTAACATTGCTTTAGTTTAGAAATAACCAGAGCAGATGATTTCATATCTTATTTTAGGCACTCAAACCACACAGCTGCATTCCTTGTCTTTTTTTGTTTTATTTTGTTTCTGGATGAAAAAAAAAATCTTAAATAGCAGTGATGTCATATCTATGTACTTTAGACACACAACTGCATCCACAGCTCTCAGTTTCTATATGTTTGGGGTGAGGGGGTAAAGTATCTATAGTTCTGGAAAGTAGAGTACCTTTTTATGACTTGAGAAGTACCGGCTATCTCCGTTTTTATCAGATCTCCACAATTGTGATATTCTTTCCTGTGTATCTCTCTCACCACCAGGAAATGAAATACTCACCATTTTAACTTTCTTGCCAGCTCTTTCTTTCTCAGTATCAGGTAATTGTTAAGCCTCTCCCTACATGTCTTTCTCAGAGCTTGTTCCCATAATAGTTTTCTTTGAACTTCATCTGAGCTTATAACCGTATCTTCCCTGATGCACTTCTCCCAGACTCAGGTGCCTCTTCATAACTTCTTTACAAATAGGTTTAGTCTAGTCAGTCCTGTTCATATCAGAAACTAATTCCTACCTTTGACCTGCTTTTTCATAGACAGGAAAACAAGTATGGGAGCTTGCTTCATTAGTTTTAAAGGTATCAATTATCTACAGAGGACTAGCTCCTTCCTAACATTGTAGATATTTCTTATGGTGGGGACCTCACAGCCACATATGAACCTTCATCCCAATTTTGAACAGCCTTTGTTGATAGGAAGATTTTCCTCTCAGCTTGCCAAAATTTGCTTCTGTGAAGCTCTTACTCATTGGTTCTCATTTTGCTTTCTGTGTCCGATCAGAAATACATCTACTCTTGTTTCTACATGATAGCCCAGGTAGGCCAACAAGTCCTGGTGTCCCATTTGGCCCTAACAGGAAAACAGTACCATGTAAGAGCTATAAAATAACACTGCATACACAGTCTATGCTACTTTACCTGGTCATTTAACAAGGATGTGTTAAGAAAGTATCTGATTCCTTGTTTATGTTATTGTTTATAGTTGAAAGTGACTCTGACTGGAATCCAGGCAGAGTAGGATGTCTGTGTTCCTTGGCTCAGGCTGCCATAATTAAATACCACAGATTTGTTTGGCTTAATAAATAGAAATGTTTTGTCTTACAGATTTGCAAACTAGAAGATTGAGATCAAGTTTTTAGCGGATTGGGTTCCATCTCTTGGCTATGAGGGAAAACCTGTCCCAAGATTTTCTCCTGGCTTCTAATGGTTTGCTGGCAATCTTTGGTGTTCTTGGTCTTATAAACACATCACCCTACTCTCGTCTTCTGGTTCACATGATATTCTCCCTGTTGTGTCTGCTCTATGTTCAAAGTTCACGTTTTCATGAAGACATCAGTCATGTTAAGTTAGGGCCCAGCATAATGACTTCATCTTAAAGTGAACATCTACAAAAATCTTATTTCTAAATCAAGTAGCATTCTGAGGTACTGGGAGTTAAGACTACAACATATGAATCTTAGGGAGACTCAATTCAACCTATATAACAATTTGGTACAGGTAAAATGGTCGATCAGTGTCTGATAGTAAATGTTTGATAAATATTTTCTACTATTGTTGTCCTGATTGCTCAGAGTGAGCTAATTTAATGTTACAGAGCCATTTGTGCAAGAGAAGGCCCTCTGACTATCTGCAGTGATGTGGATTGCCCTGCCTCTGACTACAGAACTCCAGATACATTCTCCTGCTAGGACTTGCACCTCTCATGCCTTAGATAAGAGCTTGATATTCAAGCAGGGGACTGGAATGTGGGAGCCTTTCTTCTGAGAGGGGGTAGAAAGCTGGAAAAAGCATGAAGACCTCACACAGAACTAGATCACCCATACGAACCACCAATCATGAATTCATTTGCTAATGGGAGTCACTTCTACAAATTTCTGTCATGCTAGTTGCTTGGCCACCATGGACATAGACCGCCCTGCACATTTGTAGCCTCAGCTCTAGGATAACAACCCAAGCAGTTCCAGCAGCATGTTTATGCCATAGCACAGTTTGTTTCTCATTAGCCAGTTTGCTTTTCTCTGAACATGATTCACTTTGACTATGATCCCTTTAAAAAGGTCCTTGGATTGCAAACAAGACTTAAATAGAGTGAGTGGAAACAAAAATATGATTTTTCTAGACATTATGTTTCTTAATGCTTATTACCTTTTTTCCTTTTTTATGAGACTGAGCGCTACCTATTGCATTTATGAGGCACCTACATTTTTTTTTTAAAGCAGATGTATCAGAATGAATTCACTGTGTTCTCTGATGCTTTCTCAAAAGTATCTCCTGGTCATGATAATGAAAATGCATATGCCAGTGAAACAAGCTTTGTAGGGTAGGGATGATGGTCATAATGGTGATGGTGACAATGGTGATGATGATAATGACAGGTGGATGGATGGACAGATAGACAGATAGACCTAGAGAATTATTGTAAGAAATTCAATTTAAGTAATAGTGGGGTTTGGCCAGGAAGTCTGAAATCTATAGGACAGGCCATCAAGAAAGACTATAAACTCCAGCATGACCAGGTACTGGAGTTCACAAGCAGAATTTCCTCTTCCTCAGGAAAATCTCAATTCTATTCATAATGTCTCTTACCAAGAATCATGAATCATGAATCATGGCCATCCAGATCATGCAAAATAATCTTTTGTTTTAATATTTTATTTATTTATTTGACAGACAGAGATCACAAGTAGGCTGAGAGGCAGGCAGATAGAGAGAGGAGGAAGCAGGTTCCCTGCTGAGCAGAGAGCCTGATGCAGGGCTTGGTCCCAGGGCCCTGGGATCATGACCTGAGCCAGAGGCAGAGGCTTTAACCCACTGAGCCACCCAGGTGCCCCCAAAATAATCTTTATATAAAGTCAACTGATTGCAAATATGAACCACATTTACAAAATACCTTCACTACAATATCTAAATTAGTGTTTGATTAAATAACTGGACACTATCATCTAGTCAAGTTGACACATGAAACTGACCACCACAGAGACTAATTCCCGCTCTAAAAATTACTTATGGCTGCCTGGAGTGCCATGTTCCGTAGGATTCTGAGGTTGCATCTAGCCTCAACAGTAAGAGCACTTAGCAATATCTGTCAAGTGCAAGGGAAAAGGAATGGCTACATATACAATTTACTTTTCTTAATCTAATAACAGAAATGGATAAATATAAACACTAGTAAAATAGAGTCAGCTGTGTTTAGTATCATAACACAGAACTCACACAAAATACTATACTATCAAGAAAAATTCAGATGTATATCATGATGTAAACACCGTTTCTCTGGGGTAATACAAGGTATACTTTGTTTTTCCAGTAGTCAATTTTTCAATTAGAATATACAATTTAGTAAATGCATTGAACAGTAAAAAGTAATATTTAAAACATCTAAACAAAAATAATAGAGAGATGAAAGATGGGTTACCTTTCCTCTCAATGTTCACAACGTATTAATAAAAAAATACTGAAATGACATATGCATAGATTATTTAAATTAATATTTATAATCAAACTCATTATATTTCAAGTATATGACTGATATATTTGGAATTTCAATGCACATTTGTTGGTCAATGAACACATGACAGTGCAGTAATAGATGAGATTGATATTTTGACCATGACAGGAGTTTCTGCAGGCTCACCGAGACCCTTCCCAGTCTGTGTGTACACGTTCAATGTTTAGGCTCTCCTGACCCCAACTTGGTCCCTCATATTCCCCTTTTTGTGGAATTCTGAATTCTGAATTCACTTTGTGCCTTGCATGTATGTCCCCGCCAAACCCGAAGAGTGCCCAAGGCTCTTGTCGTTCTCAGGATGCTCAGGGTCCCAGGTCGGCCTACCCAGATCACTGGCAGAGCCCTTATTTCTCTGCTAATGGGTCACACTGCCATTAGATTGAGTACCCCTTCTAAAATCTTTGACTACCAGCAAAATCTTTCTGGTCCCCAAACTTTCTGCAATGCCTATTTCAGAGTTTTATAAAACCTCTCTAACTACATTTCTCCCATCTTCCTCCCAGTGGTTTTATCCCCATGTCCCAGAAACTCTCAAATCTGGTTCTTCTTTAATGGTTGTTTTACTTGTCTACTAAGTGCATGAATGGAAATTACTGATAGGAAAATGCTTTGTTGTCCTATATTCCTCAGTTACTGGCATCTTTCCAATTCCACATCTCTTTGACCCCATAAATTCTCCAAACTTAATGTCGCATGTTTGCCTTAAATAGAGTTAATTGGTATAATGAGGCATCAATTGAAAAAGATACTTTGAGTTAGAAACAAGCTTGGAAAAGGTAAACTAAATTCTCTACCACAGGGATTTTTACCTCTGGGTGTGTCTGGAGGCATCGTTTGTGGTCACAGCGGGAGGAGTGGATGCTACTGACATCTAGTGGGTAGAGGCCAGGGATGCTGCTTGACGTCTTACAATCCGTAGGACAGCTCTGCACCCCCCATTCTCTCCCCAATTCCACCCCCCCCCGTAACAAAGGGGTGTGCAGCCCAAAATGTCAGGAGTGACAAGGTTGAGAAATCTAGAGATAAATAAAGGAAACCTCAAATTACTTTTTGGTATGGATGAGTAATAAAGATACAGGTGAATTATCAATCTGCATTTTCACTAAAAAGAAAATAAGCTTAAATTTAAATTTCTGAGAGATAGATTGTTTAGCTAAATGAACTTCCTGATTGTAAATTGTTTCAGCAAATGTTCAGAGTGTACTGGCATTTTTCTTGAGTGATTTTAACTATATTCCTGCCTAAAGGCGGTGGAGAAAATGCAAGAACATTTCAGGATTTTTATATTATTAGCATTCTGGGAACAACCGATACCAGTTCACAAAATAAACAAACTAAACCCAAAAGATGTGTCACTGCTCTGGGACTTTTTCCTAATTTTCTTTTACTGGTGTGGATTACGAAATTATCTTTCTCATATTATGTCTTCAGTCTCATCACTGAAGTTTATAATATTTAACATTACCTGCAAAATAGCCTAACAATTGACTTTAAAAAATCTTAGCTCATTTTCTCAAAATTTGTATTTGTGCTACCCCTATGGTAAATAACAGCAATTGTTCTATTATTTGGAGTTAATCTGTACTCAACTCTTTGGAGTTGATTTGTATTCTTCAACATTTGAGCAATGAATTATCCTTCCAATTGATAGCTATTTTAACAAAAAATACAGAAGAATGCAATTTCATAATATTACTAGTAGATGCAGACTCCCCCCCTCATTTTTTTTTTTTTTTTAAACTGAGAGCTCTTCCTTATGGCTACATGGTAGTTCTATTCGTTGTATTGTTGTTGCTTATGTTTTACTGAAAACAGCATTTTAAAATCATTTTAAATAAGAAAACTCAGGTTAACTTACACTTTAAGTCAGAGAAGGATTGATTTTTTTCAGAGGATGCTTGGATATTTGAATAGAGCTGGTGCATTCATTTTAATCCAGTCAGGAGAACTGACCTTTCCAGTGAGGAGTTAGGTGTATAGGTAGCACTGAGATAGCAACTGTAGGAAGCAGCTCCCACAGCTGAAGCTGGGAGAACAGAAGAATAAGGTTGGACTGGTCAGAACACAGAATCCTGGAGTGGGACCCTCGGGAGGGTCCTCTTAAATTGATCTAAGAAAAGGATTGATTTTTCTGGTAATTTTTCATAATTGCAATTTGTAATACTTTTAATTAAAATATTGAAAGTTCCTGCGTTAAACGATATTTGGTATTCCTTGACTATTTAGTGGCCATTTTAAGAGGTTTTGATGGCTTCTATTTTTTCCTAAGTATTAGTAATCTTTCCTTCCACTTACTTACCTTGCTTCAGGAAAGAATGTCTCTTTTTATCTTGGATTATAGCTATGTATGTGCATGGCTTATCTTTCCTTTTAGATTACAAACTGTGGAAAAGAAGTGTGCCCTTTTCCACCTTATATCTTCTGACATACTCAACCAAATTTCTGGAAATTAGAGTTGCATGTATAACTATATATATAAATGAAGGTGTGTATCTTCTGTATCTATAATTAAAGAGAAACTGAATTGATACTGTAATATAACAGGAAACACACACACACACACACAGGAGGAAGCCAAGAATATGATATGGTTCTGGCATTAATGAGCTATGTGACCCGAGGCAAGTAATCTAATCTCTTTGGGCATCAAGTCTTCTAGTGTATGTATGATATTTTTACTCATATAGCCTAAATATAAAATGAGCAATGAGTTCTGTTCCCACTTTCTCTAAGAGATAAGTAGAAATAAAGGTCCCTTATTCAGGCAAAAATACCTTCTGCTGCCAACTTTAATCAAATTCTTAAAGTCCTAGTCTTCCGGCAGCTGCTCTTATAAGTGGAGAAAATAGTTGATGACAGCTTCCGGCCTTGGAAGCCTCCGGCAGTTACAGCTTTACAGGTCTTTTCAGTAGGATCCCTGGAGTCAACTCCTTTTCACCTGGGTGTTCAACCTTGGGTATCATTACTGCTCACTATCCTCCCTATGAGGAGGAAAGTTGCCGTGTGTGTGGAAGAGTCCCGTACAGGTAAACTGAAGTGTCGTCCATGAGGCAGGCAGACAATCCAGGAGCATTTGATAATGAAAGTATTGTTGTTCAGCTCCAGACCTACCTTCCTATGCTCTTCTTTATGATCCTGGAACTGGAAGTGTGCAAACCACACTTCTTTTGTCCAGCTGGCTCCGTTAAGCTCTGCTATAGGGAAATTTTAAGGAAAGGCTAGAAGGGTAGAGGAGAGAAAAAGAAGTTGCTCTTTCCTGTTGGCTTTCCCTTTCTGTTAACATCATGTTGGCTGCGACACCTGGTCTAGTTTGATTTTTTCTAAACTCTCATGGTACCTCAGTGTACCCCTCACAAGTATCAGTCCACTTGGCTGATACACTCTTTTCAGGGGTTTTAGTAGGAGCTCCAGAATATCCCACTCCAAGATTCTGTGTTTTGACAGGCTCGACCTTATTCTCTGTTCTCCCAGCTCTAGCTGTGGGAGCTGTTTCCTGTAGTTGCTATCTCAGCGTTACCTAAATACTCAATTCCTCATATTAAAATGAATGCACCAGCTATATTCAAATATGCAAACAGGCAGAAGCACAAAGCCATTAGTGAACAATAGAAATCTAAACACACACCTAGGATTTGAAGGCGGAACTCTAGTCCCATGAGGTGTACATATGAGCGTGCATGTGTGTGTGTCGGGCCTTGTGGGCAAGAACAGGACAGGGCACAGTTGATCTAAAGTCACAAAATGCTTGCAAAATCAAAGCATTTATTAATACAGAAGCTTAAGAATTCTTAAGATAGTAAAATAGCCCAATTTCTGACTTCACCTAGCAACATCAACTCTAAATTATAGTAGCGAAAGAAACTTGGATTCTGCTAGTAAAATAAAATAAAATAAAACAAAATAAATACAAATGATAAGAAAGACACCCGGGTGTACAGTTGGCTAAGCATCCAACCGTTGGCTTCAGCTCAGGTAGTGATTTCAGTATCCTGAGCTCGAGCCCTGAGTCAGGCTCTGACCTCAGCTCAGAGTCTGCTTAAGACTCTCTCTTCCTCCCGCTCTGTCCCTCCCCTCTTTCTCCAAAAATAAATAAATAAATCTTTTAAAAAATGACAAGATGATGTGGAGAGAACAAAGGCGGTCTTGATCTGCCACATTTGTGAGAAGCAAGGGCTGAGGCCTGAGGTAAGTGGTAACCACAGGCAGGAGTACAAGAAGAGCTTTAGTTTGTGCTGTAGCATCCACTGCCTTAGGACAGCTTTCCCTTCCCCTCAGAAATTTCCCTTAGGGAAGCTTTCCCTTCACCTCAGAAATTGTCAGAGACAACTTTACGACGAGGGCCTCTACAGGATAATATCAGGGAACTAGGAGAACATCCGCAAAAAAAGTGAAGAAAATACACGTGGGCTGAGATGCCACCTTCTGGCACTCATTCCTCCCCTCCCCCTTCTTCACCCTAGACCTGATGGATTACAAATCTAAGGTGACTGCCTTCTCCCACCACTGCTGTTTTGAAATAAGAAAAAATAAATAAATAAAGATGAAAACTTGCTGAAAGTAAGTGCCTGGGAAGTGGAAGCAAACAGGCATGATAAACAGCGGTCTTGTCATTTTTGGATCCATTTTAGGAAACAGGGATAAATCATAAGACTTACACTAACTGGAGAATACATAAATATCATATATAAGAATTCTTCCAGAAAGCAACAGAGAAGAAGAAAAAGATAGAAAATATAATGCTGGGGAGGGGGGCGGGGGTGTGGCTAGGTTGGACATTGGGGAAGGTATGTGCTATCGTGAGAACTGTGGAGTGTGTAATCCTGGCAATTCACAGACCTTACCCCTGGGGCTAATAATACATTATAAGTTAATTTAAAAAAATGTAAAAGAAAAGCTAGATGATTAGAGAAGTCAAAGTGGCACATATGTTCAAGAAATCATTAAGGATAAAAATCCCGAGTATGGGTCTTAAGTTTCAGTTACTCATAGTAGAACCAAAAAGAATGTATAACTTTAAACTAAAGAAGAAAGCTCTGTCTCCACTGGCAGGGATGGAGAGAGACAAAAAGCACAGTATATGGGAATATGAACTAAGATGACAAAAATAAATCATAATGTACTAATAACAAATATGTATATATAAATATATATATATATACATATATATATGGGTTACTCACCAATGAACAGTCATTAAATAAATCAATAAATTCTAAAATACCTAAATCACATACACTATGCTTTTGCTCATAATGAAATAAAATTAAGACTTAAAAATAAATTAATAATAAAAATCCCATACGTGGAAACCAAATAAAAATATCTCATCAAATAATCCTTGTATTTAAAGGAAAATTAAGATCTATTTATTGGTGATAATGATGAGAACCCTATATGATAATTTTGTGACATGTAACTAAAGTTGTGGTTAGAGGGAACTTTAGAGCTGTGAAGACATTTCCTGTAACAGGAATAAAGTTAAAATAGATGAGCAAAAGATCCAACTACAGAACGTAGAGAAAAAGAAATCAGTTCAACACAGAAACTGAGGCAGTTGTGAATAGACATCTCTGGTTAGGAGAAATGGGGTCAAATGCGGAGTTTTGTTCTCAGGAGACTTAGTGACTAGAAATAAGATAAAAGATGAAAGCTGGAGTCAGAGGGAGAATGACTAAGGGATAAATCTCCTAGTAAGAAAAGGGACATCCTTAAGTTCTTCATATTCATGTAAACGCTCTTTTAGGGTGACCAACGATCTGAGTACATAAGGTGGGAAAAACAGTGCTAGTAGCAATTGAGTGTTAACAAAAATCTCTGGGGTTACCCACAGCTCAGCCTTTATCTCCTATCTACTGCTAGTCTCGTGTGACATTGGGCAAAATATTTGGCCTTTCAGACTCAGTTTAATGCCCTAGAAAATAAGAAGCTCCTCGCAGAGGTTTTGCAAGAAACAAATGAAAGAATATATTTATTGTGAGAGTTATTAATATTTTGGGCATGGAAAAAAATATGAGGACAAATGATTCTCAGTCTGCAGCACCTTTAGTGGTAAACATAGACCATTCCCCCAATGAGCTGGCCTTCCTAGGAGCAACTATTTTGTGCTGTCAGTTTTTATAGAAGCACTTTCTTTGAATATATTTTCTTAGAGTATAGAAGCCAGACACATCCAAACTCCACATTATCAGAACCCAAATTATGCTACCTCACAGCCCATCAATTCTCTGAGCCTGAGAGAAGCCTACAGATAATAGTTTGGCTCAATTTTCCTTCTTTCGCTCAATATCTGGCACTTCTCCTTTTTTTTCCTACTACAACCATCCTGTCTTGGGGGGGTCATACCCCTCACTCGTTCTGGAATATAATTGAATATGTTCTCATCTTGGGGACTGAGCCATCACCTGAAGGTCCTCCTTGTGTCTTCTCCAAAAGCAGAAAGACTACATGCATAAGTGTGCATATGGTGATGTCTGCTTCCTCCAAATTAGGCATTTAAACTGATCTGAAATAAGTAAATAACTTCTTGCTGGGGAGCAATAAACACTAAAATTAGAATGTGTCAAATGTTGAGTACTGAATACTTATGGGATATGAACAGATCCTTTTGAAGAACTCAGTCCGTAAAATTCTTAGTATGTTTCCCTCCAGATCAGTTCAATACCCCTAATTTCAAAAATTAGATTTTACTTGTCATATTTTGAAGATGTGACTTGTCTAATAATTTGAGTAGCACAAACAATTTCTTTGAAACAATGAGGATGGTTTTGGCATTTATTTCAAGCTCTTACCATAGAAATAATATTGTCATTTTATTTTTAAATTTTAGATTAATATTTACCTATTAAATTTACCATTTGGTTAAGTTTTGGGTTTTGTCATTTTTTTTTTAATAGACTGGATTAGAGTTTCCTAAACTTGTCTGCTCATAAGAAATATCCAGACTGATTGTTAAAAAATACAGATTTCAATGCTCTACTCTACTGAATAAAATTCTCTAAGGAAGGAACCTGGAAATCTTACTTTTAATAAAAGCCTTGTGATTCTTCATAGTCAGAATAAGTTAGAAATATCAGTAATGGGTAAAGAGGAAAGAATTCTATATGGCTTCAGATTATCTGATTGTCATGTGAATCCCCTAGAAATGAATTCTTTGTCCTATAATACTCCATTTATTTTTAAGCTGTGTACAAATTAGAAAAGTTGATATGTTTTATAGAAGAAAGAATGAATGGGCCTCCATATGAATTAGGAGTAAGTGTGGCACTTCTCACACCCAGTTTCTAAGTTAATGCTAAATCAGCATCCAAAAGAAGTTTTCTAGGTCACAGCAAGACATGTGTGATACAAATGTTCTGTGAAATTGAGGTATTAATCAAAAGAGCTAACAGAACAATCTCTAATCTGGGTTAAATCTCAGTTCCACCCATGGATTTGGTTGGCCTCTGAGAAGAGAAGTTACTTCTCTTGCATCTGATTCCTCATCTGTAAATACATAAATAAATAAATAAATAAATAAATGGCTCTACTTCATAAGATTGTTATGAGGTTTGAATATAATAATTTATGTAAATCATTTGAAATAGCAGTACGTATAGCACTACAAATAGCAGTACAAATGCTTCCTAGTATTGCTACCGTCACACATTTATTTTTAAAATATTTTCAAGATATGTGTATACACTCAAAGTATTAATATGCATTTAATACATAATCCAGGTATTATACAAACCTCACTTATTGTCACAATAATCATTTGTAAGCAATTTTAACCCCATTTTATTGGTAAAAAAATTGAGGCTCAGAAATTTATGTAATTAATCTAAAGTCACATAATTACAAAGAAGTGGTTCAAGCCAAGTGTTGATTATTCATAGCTAAGAGCCATCACATCCAACTGGAGACAATTAGCATTATTGACCCATTTTTTAACATCCTACAATTAAGTTACTTTTCTTAAGCTCTTGGCCTTGGTTAGTTTGTGCATAGCTGGATGTTCTTTATTAGTAGTTTTCTTTAGCTTGAAATATTTTTATTAGTTTATATTTCTCAGGTTTGATGCCTGTGAGAGAACATTTTCTTGGAAGATGGTAAAGGCTGTGGTACTGGTTAGATTATGGTAAGAGCAGATCAGTGGGATCATCTCTGTAAGGGTTGATGTTTAAATGAAGTAGTCCTTTGGAACTGGCTGAGGAAAAGGGATTTAAGTTTGAAGAAACTTTAGTTGAGAACTACCAGTTGAGAAGAAAAGACTTTGGAGCCTCCTTGAATAAAAAGTGGCCCTAGTCAACAGGGTAGAAATACAAATGTAATGTTGTATTCCTTCTGGACACCTGTGAACATAGAAAGGACACTTTTTTTTTTTTTTTTTTTTAAATTTCATGCAAGTTGTAATACAGAAGTGATAGGACCTCAAAAATAAAAGGGAAAAAAGTGCCAGGGTTAAAGAATTTGCTTCTGGGGCACCTGGTTGGCTCAGTTGTTAAGTGTCTGCCTTTGGCTTGGGTTGTGATCCCAGGGTACTGGAATCGAGCCCTGCATCAGGCTCTCTGCTCAGTGGGAAGCCTGCTTCTCTCTCTCCCACTCCCCCTGCTTGTGTTCCTTTTCTCACTGTGTCTCTCTCTGTCAAATAATTAAAATCTGTAAAAAAAAAAAAATTTGTTTCCTAAAAATATGTCTGTCCATAGAGAATGAGGGCTTTCATTGCACTTGGGTTTCACCTAGAAGGTTGTCTCAGCTGACTACTTGTGCCCCATAGCAGTCAGGAATGTCATAAGGTCAAATCAAAGCATTTTACAATAATTTCCAAGAAAAGAGTACATTACATATGTCAGAATATATTTCCTATTTCAATTTTGCCTGTTAATTAATGTTTTATTTTTACATGGCTTAATACCTAGATTTTATTCTGAAGAATCTTGGTTTTTGTCCCTTTATGGTTCTATGCTCTAATAGTATTTGAAAAATTATAAATATGAAGATATACTTGGCAATTGGTTATAAAATATCATGTTTTATTTTACATTTTTTTGTCTCAGTGCAGATCCTGTGTTTAACAAGGCCCCTAAAAGATTCTGTTGCATCCTAAAGTATGAGAACCACTAATACAGTATAATCAATAGTCTATTTATTTTTCTGGTTAATTGCATCAAAAATATTTCCTGGTTATGCCAGCTCCTTCAAGAGTTACTAAAGTAAGACCAGGCTAGATATTTTTCATTGTAGAAGAGAACCTCAGTGCAGATCCTGTGTTTAACAAGGCCCCTAAAAGGTTCTGTTGCATGCTAAAGTATGAGAACCACTGATACAGTATAATCAATGGTCTATTTATTTTGGGGGTTAATTGCATCAGAAATATTTCCTGGTTGTGCCAGCTCCTTCAAGAGTTGCTAAGGAGAGACCAGACTGTATACTTTTCATTGTAGAAGGGAACCTAAGAGCAGATTCTCAGACACCATCAAATATATGAGAAGTCTTGCTAACTATTTTAATTTCTATAAACCATTAGAATTTTAGAAGGCCAATGATAGCATCCCTGTTATCCACCTGAATTCACAAAGCAAATGAGAGATACATTTAGGGGATAGAAAGAGAGAAGCTAGACATTCCCTAAATGAACAGATATACTTTCCCTCCTCCCTGTCATTGACATAGGTAGGGATAAGTTTCTAACTTAAAGAGAGGAGTTTGTAATTCAATGCAACCTACTATTGCAAGAAGAATATAGCAGGGGAAGGGGGTAGTATCTAAAACTAACATGTCCAATTCCTTCATCTAAAGTCATAAAGAGGTAAGTGTCCCTTTGTCTTCTGGGAAAGTGTAAGTGAAAAGGCAGGGAGCAAGAAAATAATTCTAGTAGATGTTTCTAGGGAAACATGACAAGATGGGCAAACGTGTTCTCCCCTAAAATGAGCAATGATTGAGTTGATACAACACATCTTGAATGGCATTTATTCAACTTGAATTTATTGAGCACCATCTTTCTCAGAAATTATGTTAGCATGGTGTGGAATGCAAGAGTGAGAATTTAAAAACTGTGGTAACTACCGATTTAGAGAACCACATGGGTAAGGTTTATATTTTAATTGCAACTGAAATATTTATTTTGGTCTATATTCAAATCTTTATTTACTATTTGAGAAGCTAACATACATGATTGTATAAACAGCAGAGATGTTCCAAAATAGTTTTACAGAATAGATTAAAAGATAATTGAAAGATCTCATTGATAAAGAATATATTTATATTGGGTCTAGATGGTCTGTCCTATCAATTTTCTACCTCTTCTTTAAAAACCAAATTATCTCTAAATAATTCTCAATGGAAAGTCTAAATCAGGATACTTTGAAGGACAGTGTATAAATAAAGGGAGTTATTGTTAGCAGAGTGAGTGACATAAATAAGAAGACCAAAATCACATGTGCAAATCAAAACCACTTCAAATTTCAATGTCTTTCCAACACCTAAAAATATTCACACAAATGAAAATAAATGTTAATTCAAAAATAAACTTTGCAAGTTGACAATAAATCACTTGCTATTTATAATAAAAGCAGGAATTTGTAAAGCTAAAGAGAAAATTGCTCTTCTAGTACTAAAAGATGCTTATCAGAATGTGACAGGACAAGGGTTACACATTCAAATGTAACAAGATTAGGCTTTGGATTCCCAAAGTAGAAAGAACATGTTCAGCAGAAATGGTTTTTACATTGCCTGTTGGGCTGCTTTAGAATTAATTCTATTTATCTTTCGCATCAGCTGTCGTTCTGAGACTAGAGATTTTTTAGCCAGAAAAAAAAATCGGAAAAACTGGATTCTAGAATTTTCCAGTTGGTAAAACACAATGTAATACGGCTTTTATTATACACAGACTTAATTAATTTAATATAATTACAAAATGTTATTTTAAACTTGATATTTTTATATTTGTGTTAAATGTAAATTTGTAATGTAAAATTACAAATGTAATGTAAAAATGTAAAAAATCATAAAAATAATTTATACACAAAAGAAGCTATTTATTATAGAATATCTATTTTATTCCCCATTTTTCCCAATACTTAATACTTTTTTGTTTAGTAAAAGGAATTAGATAAAAAATTTTGAAACTTAGCAGCCCTTTTTTTCAGGAAATATTTTAAAATTGCACTTTTATCAAGCAAAACATGTAAAAGTATAAAATGAATATGAATATTCACAATAGTTATATATATCTTATATATATAAAGCTACTTATATATGTATATATAAAGTTCTTAGGTAATTTGGCTAATTTTCCACTTGTTTAGTTCCACTTGAAGTAATCCTTTTTATAAATTAACACCACCAAGAGTCGTCCCTACCTTTTCTTTAAAATTAACTATCATGGGGGCACCTGGGTGGCTCAGTGGGTTAAGCCTCTGTCTTCAGCTCATGTCATGATCCCAGGGTCCTGGGATTGAGCCCCTCATTGGGCTCTCTGATCAGCAGAGAAGCCTGCTTCCCCCTCTCTCTCTGCCTGCCTCTCTACCTACTTGTGATTTCTCTCTCTCTCTGTCAAATAAATAAATAAAATCTTTAAAAAAATTAACTATCATCACAGAATCTCCATTTTGTTAGAGTTCTGATATATGCGGTACTTCAATATATATGTTGCAATAGACTGAATGTTTGCATTCTTTCCAAAATTCATATGTTGAAATTTTAACCCCAGGGTGATAGTATTAAGAGAAGAAATTTTAGGAGGTGATTAGTCAGGAGGATGAAACCGTCATAAACATGATTAGAGTCCTTATCAAAGAGACCTTAGCGAGCGCTCTCACCTCTTCTGTCATGTGAGAACGCAGTGAGAAGATGGTCTTCTAGGAACAGTAAGTGGGCTCTCACCAGACACTGAGTCTGTTAGCACCTTGGCACTTTTCAGCCTTCAGAACAGTGAGAAATAAAAGTTTGTTGTTGAAGCCACCTGGTCAATGGTATTTTTATTATAGCAGCCTGAAGTAGGTTTTAATATATATTATCACTCAAAATCTAGTATTCTCTGTTAGGAACAGTATTTTGTGTCATGAGGACACAACGGGAAGAGTATAAAGCTGATCCATGCATGAACCTGACAAATTTAAAAGATAAACACATTTAACAATGCCACACTCTCTGAGACAAATGTGGCTGAAGATAGACTCACTGAAAAAAAGTCTGTGGTGCTGAAGCTGAGGGACAGTGGTACAGGAATTACAGAATATTTGTCCCATTGTGTCTGGCTTATTTCGACAACATAATATTTCTAAGTTTATCCATATTGAATCTATCAGAGATTTATTTCTTTTTTATGGCTGAATAGTATTTCATTATATATATATATATATATACCACATTATATATATATATATATATATATATACCACATTATTTATATATATATATATATATATATATATATATATATATATATATACCACATTTTGGTGATCCACTCATCTGTTAATGGACACTTGTGTTGTTCTCTCTTTTGGTTACTGTCAATAATGCTTCAGTGAACATTGGCATATGAGCAATCTATCTGAGGCCTGGTTATTAGTTCCTTTGGATATTTATTAGTGTGGTATTGCTGAGTCATATCATACTTGCATGTTAGTTTTTTTGTGGAAACATCAAGCTGTTTTCCACAGTCGCTGTATCATTTTACATTTCTATCAGTAATGTACTAGGGTTCCAATGTCTCCATAGCCTCACAAGTACTTGTTATTTTTAGTTTTTGTTGACTATAGGTATCTTAGTATATGTACAGGGGTATCTCATTGTGGTTTTATTTCCCTAATGGCTGAAACTACTGAGTTTCTTTTGATTGCTTTGTTCACCATTTGTGTACTTCGGAGAAATGTCTATTTAAGTCTTTTGCTCATTTTTTAAATTGGATAACTTGTGTTTTTGTTATTGAGTTGTAGGAATTCTTTATACATTTTGGATACTCAACCCTTAATAGCTATATGAGTTCCAAATGTTTTCTCTCATTCTATAAGCTGTCTTTTCAATCTGTTGATAATGTCCCTTGATGCACGAAAGTTTTTTTTAATTTTTTTTTTTTTTAAAGATTTTATTTATTCATTTGACACAGAGAGATCACAAGTAGGCAGAGAGGCAGGCAGAGAGAGAGAGAGGAGGAAGCAGGTTCCCCGCGGAGCAGAGAACCAGATGCGGGACTCGATCCCAGGACCCTGAGATCATGACCTGAGCCGAAGGCAGCGGCTTAACCCACTGAGCCACCCAGGCGCCCAGTTTTTTTTTAATTTTAATGAAGTTCAATTTAACTATTTTTTTTCTTTTCTTGTTCATATTTTGCCAAATATTCAGTATAGGCAAATAAATAGTCAGAAAGTAGATTAGAGGTTACCAGAAGTCAAAGAGGGGGTCTTTGGGGAGTTATTGCTTAATGACTGAAGAGTTTGTTTAGAGTGATGAAAATTTTGAAATGGATGGTGATGTCTGTGTATTATGAATGTAATTAATGTCATTGAATTGTACACTTTAAAATAGTCAAAATGGTAAATGTAATGTTAGATATATTTTACCACAATAAAAGCAGTAAAAATGAATGAGAATTGATGCAGAAGTAGTAATTCTCAAAATAGTAGATGACCAGATAGCCACAATATTTTAAAATTAAAAAAAAGAAAGAAAATTTCACAGTCTATTAATTCTATGAAAGGAAGAGCAATAAACAACCAAATAAATAGGAGTTTTTGGCTAATTGCAAATTTAGTGATTCCTAGAAGATTGTAATGTCATGAATACCTAAAGCTGTTAAGTCTCTTCTTGGGGTGTTCAAAAAAAATTGAACTAAAATAAAGATCTAACTTTTATAGTACCACAAAAATTCTGTGATTTATAACAGTCAAAAATACTGCCCTTAAATAAGGAAAAAAAAATATGGTGTTTTTCCCTCTGGAGAAATAATGCAATTTTATCATTTGTAAAGTATGGTGATTTTCTATCGTAAAACTTTAGAGAATTAAAAATATATATATTTATTTATAAAATAAAGGAGAGAAGGAGAGCACAGAGTGGGGAGGGGCAGAAGGACAGGGAGAGAGAGAATCTCAAGCAGACTCCTTGCCTAGCACAGAACCCGACCCAAGTCTTGATCCTACAACCCTGAGATGATGACCCGAGTCAAAACCAAGAGTAAGTAAGTGACCAATTGTGCCACCCAGGAACACCTAGAATTTTTTTTTTATTATTAGTTCTAACATTTTTTTGTGTGTGGAATCTCTAGAATTTTATATATAAATATATATTCATGTTATATGCAGAAACAATTCTTTCTGATTAGAGTGCCTTTTATTTCTTTTATGTTGTCTAATTCCTCTGGCTGAGGCTTCTAATACTGTGTTGAACAGGAGTGGTGAAAGTGGACACCCTTGTCTCATTCCAAACCATAGTGGAAATATTCTCAGGCTTTCACCATTTAAGTATGATGTTAGCAGTGGGCCAATTATATATGGTTCTTATTACGTTGAAGTTCTATATCCAATTTGGTAAGAGCTATTATCAAGAAGGGACATTGAATATTACCAAACACTTTCTCTGCATTTATTGAAATGATCATTTTAAAATTCTTTATTCTGTTAACGTGGTATATCACATTTACTGATTTATGTATGTTGAACACAGGGTTTTAACCCACTTTAAAACCCACTTTATTATAGTACATTATTTTTTTAATGTGCTATTGAATTCAGTTTGGTAGTATTTTGTTAAGAATTTTTGCATTTATATTCATAGGGATATTGGCCTGTAGTTTTCTTTTATTGTAATGTTCTTGTCTGGCTTTGATAGCAAGGCAATTCTGCTAAGATGAGTTTGGGAGAAAATTTGTTTTGTTTTGTTTTGTTTTGTTTAAATAGTTTGAAAAGGATTGGCATTAATTCTTCTTTAAATATTTGGCAGAATTCATCAGTACAGTTATCTGGCCTAGACTTTTTTTTGTTGGGAGTTTTTGATTACAGCTCTAGTCTTAGTTATTTTTGGTTATTCTCAGTTATTCTTTGTTTCTTCAGATTTTTTATTTCTTCAAATCTAATCTTCAGAGACTGTGCATTTGTAAGAATTTATTACTTCTAGATTATCCCATTACTAATTGTTCACAGTAACCTCTTTGGCCTAGCAGACAGAAGACATCCCAATTCAGCAGCACCAGAATACACATTCTTCTCAAGTACACATGGAACTTTCTCTAGGGTAGATCATATGTTGGGCCACAGAAAAAGTCTTGACAAATTTAAGATTAAAATTGTATCAAGTATTTTTTTTTCAGATTCTAATGGTATGAAAGAAAATTATATGAATTGTATGAAAATGGTATGAATGAAAAATAAATGACAGAAGGAAACTATAAAAGTTACTAACACTTAGAAACTTAGACAACACACTGCTGAACAATTAATGTGTCAAAGAAGAAATTGAAAGAGAAATCAGAAAGTATCTTAAGAGAAATAGAAAGGAAACACAATATACAAAACTTATGGTATGTAGCAAAAGTTGTTCTAAAATGTTTATAATGATAAATGACTACATTAAGAAAAAGGAAAGGTCTCAAATATATATTGTAACTTCATACTTCAAGAAATTAGAGGAAAGAAACAATAAATTAAATGTTAGCAAAAAGAAGGAAATCATAGAAATTAGAGCAGAAATAAATGAAATAGAGACCAGAAAGACAATGGCAAAAATATCAGTGAAATCAAGAGTTGTGTTTTGTTTTGTTTTTTTTGAAAACATGAACAAAATTCACAAATTTTTAGCTAGGTTACAAATTAAAAAAGATAGATGAGTCAGATAAAATTATAAATGAAAGAGAAGACATTACAATAGATACCACGAATGAAAAGGATCACAAAAAGCTACTATGAACAATGATATATAAGCTTTTTCTGTGAGAGCACTCTGTCCTTGTTAATTCTATTATGAAAATTAAAAGCTTTAGAGCTGTTCTGAAAACAGCCATTGGGATCACCATGGCATGCCCCCTTGCATTCTAAGTTTCTGCCAGATGTAGCGATATTAGTGCCTTGCGTGCCATCTTTCCTCTCTCTCCTTCCTGTTCTTTTGGTTTGGATGGGATATACTTTCTCCATCCAACACCGCCTCCCTTTGTTGCCTTCACCTGACTAATTGCTTCTTATCCTTAAGGATTTATGTTAGAATTTACAGCCCAAGATATCTTTTTTTTTTAACCCTAGTATGGTTAGGTATCCACCTTATGCACTCCCATTATGTTTAAAGTAATTACCTCATTGTATTACAATTTTATATTTTCAACTTGTTTCCCCAAATGCATCCAGTTTAGAAGAACTTACAAGATAAACTATTGAATATTTTACAGGCCTATCTCTTGTTATTCTTGTGTTGATTAAGCCAATAAATTCATTTTTTCTAAGTGACAAAGCTATAATTTCCACATGGGTTTATACAATCCAAAATTCATACTACTTAATGAATGAATGAATGGATTAACAAATAAATAACAAATAAACTGTACTAAAATGTGTAAGGTAGACCAACTCCCTTATATTATAGAGTATGAGCCAAGTCATTTATATTTATTAGGAAAGCCCTCCCAGCTCCATTAAGTTATTCTAAATTGTTCATTCACATTTAGAGGTGATATTCCACTTTTTGCCAGGTAGAGATGGAAACAGTTTCTTCTTCTTAGTAGAAAGTCAGATGGCTTAGAGTTATCAGAAATAAACTTACATTTAAAAGAGTGAACCTCTCTTATTATCTACAAGGAGGAAAACTCTTAAGAATCTGTTGTTTCTAACCTGCTTTCACTGTTTTCCAGATTGAGAGCTCATAATTTATAATACTGAGCCTGTAAATTAACTATAAAATCAAAGAGATGGAAGGGTCTCATAGTACAGAGATGAACTGGGAATATGAAGGTGTAGATAAAGGGTGTGTTGCTGGAGTTTCAATTTTTTATTTGGTATGTCAGCTCTGCTAGGTAGTGCTTAGTGTCCTGCATTCTTTGAAAATGCAAAACTCTACAATCAGCTTTGGATTCTGACTCATGAAAGCCTCAAATCTCCCTCATCTCCAATAACAACTTTCTATATGAATGACGACGTTTGCTCTTTCTTATCACCAATGTCATGACATAGATCCCTATGGAAAGTGTTCCTGTGGAGATGACACCAGGAGGCTGGAGCAGTTGCAAAAGAGCCGTAGGGGGCAGTGACAGAGAAAGTATTAAAACGTTGCTGACTTAATTCTCAATCTATGTTGGATCTAATTATCTAGGGTAAATCAACAGACTGACTGCCTAATCATGCTGAGTATGTGAAGGGAGAGAGGATGGCAAATTTCATTTTCAAAAGTGGAAATTGACAAAGTGGAATTATCTAACTTCTTTCAAAAATAGCACTAAAGGATTGATGCTTGATTATGCTAATCACCATTGATTTTTCTCATTTTGAATTGAATTTAGAAATAAGACTAAGGGTGATTTGCACATTCATCTTTTTGCGGAAATTGGCCAAACTCCTCAGGCTGGCACTCAAAGTCATCTATAATCTGGTGAAAATCTATATCCGATTTTGATCTTTTACTATTCCCAGCTAAAGCCTTTTGTTGGTGATGGCGGCTGATTTACTGCTCTCTGAAGCTGCTTTCACTTGATAGACCACATGAATTGCTCTCCTGTTCCTACTTCATATAAACTTGCTCTTCCTTCAAGCTGAGGACTGTGTTTGAATTCATTATAGATCCAGTGTCTGACTAGGTGAATGACCACATTTGACTATCCTTTTTTAGGAGTTCAGTTATTAGAGACACCTTATAGCTAGAATATTAGGGGATGTATCCCAAGATATCACAGTTCTGAGAGACTCTGTTGCTTGAGGGGATTAAGAAATATCGTATTAAAGGAATTTCATGAAAACCTACTTTGTTCTAATAGTCGTCTAGCCATATTAGATATAATATTACATTAGCACATATATATGATAGTACATATAATATATTATTATATTATCTAAAACTATATTATTATATTAGCATATAATAGTCTAGTAACATCTCTTTTCTGAAATAGGGCTTCAGAAAGGTATCCTAGCTTATTCTAAAATTGTATTAGAGTAGCTGAACAGAGATAGGGACATTTTCTTGTTAAGAATGCCAGTTTACTCTGTTTTACTTGACTTGGAATCTGTCCATCAGATATTGATAGAATGCTAGTGTGGCGTCAGGTAAACTGATATGTGATGCCTCTTAGGTCTGTGACCTTGGCAAGGGATTCAATGTCTTCGAGCCTCATTTTTTCACCTGTAAGACACAGATGAAAGATGTACTTCACTAAGATATGAATATTCAGTAAATAATATTGGTAAAATTATTTGGCAAACTGCCTAGCAATTAGTAAGTATTCTGTAAATATCTTGGGATCCTTCTAAGAGCATAAAGTGAAATATATGGTTTAAACATTTGTAGTATGGTGAGATAATAACATGACATGTTTAATATCTAAAATGTAAAACTTAATATAGAAATTGTGTAGTCCAACAACTTCATTTTATGTTTAAAAAGACTCAAAGAGTTGAAGTAACATAGGTTACCCAATGGCAGTTTATTGTTATATGCCATATTTTGTTTTCTCTTTTTTTTTTTTTAAATTTTTAATTTTTTACAAACATGTATTTTTATCCCCAGGGGTACAGGTCTGTGAATCAGCACTCACCAAAGCACATACCCTCCCCAATGTCCATAAACCCACCCCCCTTCTCGCAACCCCCCTCCCCCCAGCAACCCTCAGTTTGTTTTGTAAGATTAAGAGTCACTTATGGTTTGTCTCCCTCCCCATCCCATCTTGTTTCATTGATTCTTCTCCTACCCACTTAAGCCCCCATGTTGCATCACCACTTCCTCATATCAGGGAGATCATATGATAGTTGTCTTTCTCTGCTTGACTTATTTCGCTAAGCATGATACGCTCTAGTTCCATCCATGTTGTCGCAAATGGCAAGATTTCATTTCTTTTGATGGCTGCATAGTATTCCATTGTGTATATATACCACATCTTCTTTATCCATTCATCTGTTGATGGACATCTAGGTTCTTTCCATAGTTTGGCTATTGTGGACATTGCTGCTATAAACATTCGGGTGCACGTGCCCCTTTGGATCACCACACACAAAAATAGACTCAAAATGGATGAAGGACCTCAATGTGAGAAAGGAATCCATGTTGAGGAGAACACAGGCAGCAACCTCTTCGACCTCAACCACAGCAACATCTGCCATATTTTGTTTTTATTTCATTTTTCATTAATTACTTAAGGAGTATACACATAGACATGGAGCTTTTGACTCTGGGTTACCCTCACTTTAATTTCACAAGGAAGTTTATGTAAGAGTATCTGGTTAAGGGTGCTTATCGTGTTTTACTTAAGCTTAGCCAGCTCTTTGAAACACTACAATATCAAATATGGAATGTTGATATAGCTTAAAACAGAAACAACCCAAAATAGAATTCCTAGATGTCAATAAATGTTAAGAAGAGAGTTCATAGGGAAAAAATGAAGAGAATTGTGGTGGATATGGCCAATTGTTTCTGGTGTCTAGATTTTGTTTTGTCCGGTTTTTATATGGCAGAGCAACCAAAGTGCAAATGGAATGGAATATAAATGTACGACTAGTTAACATGGATAACAGAAATTTTCCACCACCCTGCAGCCTCTAGGGTTATGGATAACCCAAAGGAAATAGACCAATATGATTTGTTGCAGAATCTTAAGAGATTTTATTGACCTCATGTGACTGTTAGTGTCATTACAACAGGTTATGGAGATCTCAAACCTAGTTCAAATGAACAAATTCAGAGCAAAACTTACATAAGTTAAAGAACATTATCCAATTGTAATAACTATCACAGCTAAAGCTTTTCATTTTTTTCTTTGACTTAAATTATTTTATTTAAGTCTCACAGCAGTCCCCATGAGGTAGGCAGTATTGTTCCCATTTTATAGAAGATGAACTGTAGGTTTGAAAGCTTAAATAAGTTGTTTAAGGTCATGTGGCAAATGGGAGTAGAACCAGGATTTGAACCAAGGTGTTTTGCCTCCAGAGCCTGAACTCTTAGCTATTTTATAAAACTGAACCAGATCTTAGTCCCTCCCACCCCCCCCACCCCGCCCCAAATTCACGTCTCTTCACCTAACAGTGTAACAAGAACATCCCATGACAACAGCAGGGGACATAAATAAGAAAGACCAACCCAGGACTCTGTTAATGTGCTCTTTGATCCCTCACAATGTGGAGAATGGTCTTATCTTTTTGTGTTGGCAACATCTGCCCATCTGCCCAACTAGAATCTAGTTACCAAGAGTGTCACCGGTTATTTAACCCATCCATTGCAATACAATGTAGTATGAAGTGTGGATAGTGGCAATTGCTTCTCTCATTCAAACATCGTGGCAGATGATGTCCATGTGACAAACCGTGATGGGTTCAAATAGAGACAGTCTAAATGAGTCTGGGGCTTTGCCGCCAACAAGATTAAGACTTGAGTAAGCTACTTAGCTTACTGCCACACTTAGCTTCCTCTTCTATACAGTTAAGATGATAGTGTATCATTGTTACCATAATTCATAGTAATAGGAATAGTATTCATCTGAATTAGCATTTAAGAATGATACTTTTCTCTTATTCCATCCAGACTGAAATAATATATTCATTCATTTCTTCATCCATTATTCAATCAACAAATAGGTCCTGGAACAAAACCCACTTCCTGCCCTCCAGCTTTTTGCTGAATAAACAAACATTTTGAGCCCACTTTTCTCAGACTTTCAACTTTACAATACTCAGCATCCTGGATTTTCTATTCCTCCTCAGGTCCCTGTATTTATTTAGCTGCCTTTTTTTCCCTTTCTTTCAAAAGCTTGAAATGTCCTTGCTCAATCCTGACTTGATTTCCCCTCTCTCGCAAAAGGATCATTGCCCTTATGTCGTCTTGGTCTTTCTTCTCAGGCATGCAGTGGCTAAGTTGAAAGCTGTCTGCATAGGCAAGAAATGTGGCTGGGTTGATGGGATGTGTCATTTTCGCAGGTGCAGGTACATTTCCAGGCAAGGTGCAGGAAAACGTATAGAGTAAACTTCCAATGGAACAATCTAGGATATCTTATAGTCCATACATTTAAGATGACTTGCTCAGGTTGAGTCAGGGAAAAGACAGAGCAAAGAAGGGAAAAAGGTAGTGTGCATAAGTAATTCTCAATCACACAGGGAATAATAAAAAAATATGCAATCTGGCAGTGTGCGCTAATGGTTGCTTCCACATAAGAGCAAAGGGAACATTTCACTTTGAGCCCACTGAAAAGATTTTGTATATTGAAAGTCAAAAGCTGAAGATACTTCTGAAATGCTAATCTCTTGAGTGCAATCCTTAGTTGCTATCCATAAGGCAATCTTAATATTTAAAAGCCATTATAAATATTGTAAATAACATTGACTATTATCCTTACAAGAAAAATATAAAATAAATAAGGATATTTATGAATTACAGCTGTATGTACCCAGGAAGTCAAAGCTATTTTAAAATATACCCGGGGTCTCTCTGCTCAGCAGGGAGCCTGCTTCCTTCTCTCTCTCCCTCTGCCTGCTTCTCTGCCTACTTGTGATCTCTGTCTGTCAAATAAATAAATAAAATCTTTAAAAAAAAAAAATATATACCTGGGGTGCCTGGGTGGCTCAGTGGGTTAAAGCCCCTGCCTTTGGCTCGGGTCATGATCCTGGGGTCCTGGGATCACGCCCTGCATCGGGCTTTCTGCTCGGCAGGGAGCCTGCTTCTACCTCTCTCTCTGCCTGCCTCTCTGCCTGCTTGTGATCTGTCTGTCAAATAAATAAATAAAATCTTTTTTAAAAATTAAAAAAATACAATATACCCCATATTGCATTTTATAAAAAGGATTAAAATTTAAATATTCAGATTTATATATTAACATGGTGTATGCTATTGTATTGTACCTGTCAGTGTTCACATGCATTCTGCCTTCTAAGAAACTCAAACTAAAATGGTTGTAATAGTAAATAGGTGGGGTCCCAGATATGCATTACCTTTCTCTATTGTTAAACTGTACTGCCTCCTGCTTTGGCATAATATGTCACTTTTCTGTTTTTCTAGCACATTTCTCTGTTGGGAAACCATTTGGAGCTGATGAATGCTTCCCCATAGAGACATTGCAAGTGAAATCATTACAGGAGAACTTTTGTATATTAACCTAAAATTATTTCATCTTTTAAGGAAATTGAGCCCTAAAATTATTAGTAGTTGCTTTGTGTTGACTACAGTGAATGCTTTTTATTTAATTCCATCTTAAGTGGAAGTTTGTTCCTTGAACTCTAATATCGTTCTTGAAGGGAGGTAGCAAAAGCAATCCCAGCACTCTGACTTCACAGAAAACCTCTATACTTTACTAAGAACTCAAGCCAAGATAATTACTTCAAGTTTTTTGTCACTAAGAAGTGGAAGTTGAATGCTATCATGCAATGCTGCAAATGTAATATTTCTGGAAAGTCTGGTGGGACATATTTATAAAAAGATCAACTTTGAGTTCTGGGAGATGTACAAAACTATTTCCTCCTTTAATTATTCTTGATTTTCTCACATTATACCATGAACCTCCTCAGAAGATAGCAGTTGAATGCCTAGTTTTTCTTTTTCTTTTTTTTAAAAAAAAATTTTACAGCAGCACTTGAGCAAAATATGTGGAGAAAAAAGACAACAAAGAAAATGAAACAAAACTATGGCTTTGCTAAGGCAGCAAAGCTTTCAAATGCTGGATGTGTAGATGCAAAGCTAGAATAACTTCTTCATTTGTCTAGTTGCCCCAGAATGAAGTTATGTTTGGGGCCTGCTCACTGGCTCTATGTTTTTTTCTTAGAGATTTTATTTCATTGTCTCCAAATAGTTATACCTCTCTCAGGACTCACCTCTCAGAATTCAGAAATCTTATTTCAAACAGCAGCTACCTTTTTTTTGCTAGAATTTTTGTAAGTAAACATTATAAGTAGGTTGATAAAAATTTCATTTGTTATATACCTTAATTTGCCTGAACCTTAGAGGTCACACTTCTGCCTTATATTTCTTTTTTCTCATTTAATCCAAATTATTTCTCTCAATGCGTTCACATAGGAAGATTATAGTGCCTGCATAACAAAACCACAGTGCTATGTATAATATGTTTTGGTTTTGAAAAAAATACAAATTCTTGATAAATATATCTGATTCTAATGTTTCTGTGCCAGTTTATTATAAACACTAAATATAATCTTATACTAATAAACAGATTTATTTGGAAATATTGATGTAATTTGAGAAGAAAATGATTTCTCTTGTATTTTCTTCATTACTTTCCCTTATGAATACACAAATCAACCAGAATCATAATCAATTCTCCACTTTCATCAGTAGAAGCCATCAGAAACCTCTACATTGATAACAGCATCATCCAATTGATAATTATTTGACAAATTGACTTTCAGGGCCCATGAAAATATTTTCTCTCCCGAAATTAGAATGATTAACTTTATTTGTTGGTATAATATAAAAATACACAAAATTTGTATGATATTTATTAGTCGAAAGGAATTTAAATTTCTTTAAAGTTCAACTCATAAATAAATCATGAGGAATTTCTTCACTTACCTATAAAAGAGATCTATTCTGGGTTAAACAATAATAAAAATTCCTAAAATTGGTGCAGTTCTTTCTAGATTGCAAAACTTTTTCACAGAATAACCAAGCTAACATTAGTTGAACTTAATTTGTGACTATCATTGTTCTATGCAGATTATAAATATATTATATATTAAAACATTTAAGCTCTCAACAATGTCATATGTAGAGTTCTATTCTTAACCCTCTTTTTAAGATAAGGAATCTGAGGTACAGAAGGAATAATCTCCTGCGTGGTATAACTGAGAGTCCAACCTAATGCAGTCAGAATCAAGAGTCTGCATTTCTAACCACAATTTCTAGCTGAAAAGCTGGGAATCCTGGAGCCAGATAGGTCTTCCAAAATTGAGGAAATCTTAGTAGAAATGGAGTAGGAATTACAAACACACCATTGAAGCTAACTAATTTAGGTGGTTGGGATTGTGTTTGCAAAGACAATGCTTAAGGAAATAAAAAAAACAAGACATAAAAATTGAAGCTTCTAAGAAAATGCAGGAACACATAGGTCCTTGTAAAGAAACTAAATAGAACTATATGTAGTTTTTCACACATATAAAACTTAGTCAAAATGGAGTTACACTGAAATATGCATTTATTCATTTGAAATTTATTATACATAATATATGGAGAATAGAGAAGAACACAACCATGATCCCTGTCTTCAAGGGTCTTATGTTTCAGAGAAGACACTGGAAACTGTGAGCATTTTACACTTGAATAATGCTTCATATTTTTAGATATTTTCTATATATTATTTCATAGTAAGCTTGCTAAAATAAATAGTTATGTGAGAATCTCTCTTTCCCAAATGAGTAAAGAGAGGTTCAGAGAGGTGATATGTTTCATCTAAATATCAAGTTATTAATAAATGCATTAAAAAGCACATGGAGGGGCGCCTGGGTGGCTCAGTGGGTTAAAGCCTCTGCCTTTGGCTCAGGTCATGATCTTAGGGTCCTGGAATGGAGCCCCGCATCGGGCTCTCTGCTCAGCAGGGAGCCTGCTTTCTCCTCTCTCTCTCTGCCTGCCTCTCTGCCTACTTGTGATCTCTCTCTCTGTTATGTAAATAAATAAAATCTTTTTTTTTAAAAAAAAGCACATGGTACAAATCATTAAAAAGGTATGAACAAGGAGATGTGAAGTTATTAAAAGATACACATGACAATAGTAAGTAAGGAAGATGTCATAGAGGATGTGGCTGATAAATTAGATACTGCAAGTTACATTAATATGGGCAGAGAAGGAACATGAACCTTTAAGTCTTAGATAGCATCTGGAACGGCAGAGGAAACCAGGAAGTATCAATATATCTGAGTAACAACAATCTGTATCATTTTATTGAAGCTTTGGCAAAGAGAAAAAATGGGTAGGAAAACACAAAATAAGTTAGATGAAGTTAGATTGTGAGGACTTCAAATGCCTTAAAAAACAAAAGACTTATTGATAGAACACTTTTGACGTTCTCTTTTTTTAAAAAAAAATTAGACATATGACATAAGAGGTGTTTTAAAATTAAAAAAAAAATTAATCTGGGACTCTTGAGTAGTATAAACTGGAAAAGGCAAGATTACAGTTAAGGTCCATCTTCGTCTACCCCAGATTAACAGCTTCTCCAATTTTAACATACCTATGAATCACCTTAGAATGTTGTTAAAAATGCAAATTTTTGACTCTGTAAGATCTAGCAAGGGCTGAGATTCTGTAATTTTAAGCAGCTCACAGTTGATGCTCTGTTGCTATCTCAAACACAAAAGAGACTGTAGATGTTCCCTTCCTCTGGGAAGTGAATAGAGGCTTGTACCTTTAGTACCTGAAGATGTTTTAATCGAAGCTTGAGTCTTGGAAGCTAACTTTTGTATTAAAACTTTGACATACTGGGTGTTGTACATAAACAATGGCTCTTGGAACACTGCATCAAAAACTAACATGCACAATAAAAAAATAAAAATAAAAACTTTGACACAAAGGGACAAAAATAATAAAGATGCAAGTAACAATTCTTAGCTCAGCAGACACCCATACCAGAGGCTAACAAGAGCTTATGATGTCATGGTATATCTGTGAAGGACTCATGATGATAATACATTTCAATTACCAACATCCTCCACGGTCAAGAGAAGCTCAACATGATCACACTCAACTCTGTCCTTCTGATTAGAGTCAACATGTATCAGGGTCAATTGTTGTAACCTACTCCTCTGGTTCCGTCCTAGCCTCTTCTTTCTAGCTCCTTCATTTCATGATAGATAATATCAAAAGCCTTATCATTATCAAAATATCATCAACAGCAGCTCTCCTACCTGTGAAATCCTCTATCCTCTTAATTGAAATTTTATACTTCTTTTTTTAAACTCCATACTTCTAATAAAGAAAGTAATTCATTTTTCTTCTGAAATGTGTGATGCCCCACCAAAGACATTATCATCATCACAGGTAGGCACATGTGTTGTTTTCTTTTGTTTTCTTTTGTTACTCACATATCTGTTCCTTGAATTTACCCTGTCTCATTTTTTATTACTTTATTTATCTGTTCATGGCAAACTTCACTGACAGAAACTAGAACTATGAAATCCCAAGATTCCCCTCCCCAAAATTTAATAGTATCCCAAGCAATCTAAGAGGGTGACTATGGTGCATTATAGTTACTCAAGGATATTAACATTCATGAGAATCACTGGGAACTTTTTTCTTTAAGATTTTATTTATTTATTTGACAGACAGAGATCAGAAGTAGGCAGAGAGGCAGGCAGAGAGAGAGGGGGGAGGCAGGCTTCCCGCTGAGCAGAGAGCCCAATGCGGGTGGCGGGGGGGGCTCTATCCCAGGACCCTGAGATCATGACCTGAGCTGAAGGCAGAGGCTTAAACCACTGAGCCACCCAGGTGCCCCAGGAACTTTTTAATAGTACACATTTTAGGCTGTACCCACCCCCAGAGATTTCAATTCGTTAGTTATAAGAAGGAACCTATGAATTCATATTTTCAGTATCACCTCAGTATAATTCACGTAGCCCTGGATCTCCCTCTATAAGAACAAATGTAATCTAAAGAATTCAGACATGTGTTTTTATCTGGCCTCCATCACAAATTAGCCATGTGACACTGAAGAAGTCATTTGGCTTGTTTGGTGCTCAGTCTCCCACCTGACTGATTTTCCAGTGTCCATTCCAGCTCTATTTATTCTGAATAAATAGTGAATGTGTGAGTAGCTAGTCATGCAACATACACTGAATGCAGAAGGAAAGCTTTCACATACACACAGTAGAATAAAAATAATGCAAGACCAAGGAGAGAATTAGGAGCTAAATGAGAAAGAGACCAAAAAGAAGGACGCTTTCTTTTTCATTAGCTGAGGTGAAATGCAGCATCTGAATCATTAGTAAGTGAATTCTGCAGCTGCTTCTTACAAGCTCTTATATGTTCTTGATCCTCTGATACTCTTTTCACCAGTTGTCTCTATATTTAGGAGACAGCAGTTTACATGAGAGGGATGTCATGACTCAGGATGCATAACTCCAAATTGGTTAATTCTAGGACAGGGAAAGTTAGGGGTGTTGCTTCAGGGGGGACAGATTCCTTTGACAAAACAGGCCAAGTTTCACCAGCATACATTCTTCTCTTGTTCAGTATCCATGGACATGGATTTCAGAGAAATGCACTCGTCAGTAAGCCTTCTTCTGCATTAACTTTCATAGTATGTAGAAGTCACCTGTGAATTATGATAATGACTTATTACCGCCCGCCCAGAATTGCACACACACACACATCTCCCATGGTCTTCAGTGCAGCTGCGCGCATGTAGTGGAAATGGGAAATTTTTATGAAATAATTATCTTCAGAATACTTTGAAAATTTATGAAATTAAATGGTATTTATTCATTAACATTTGAAAAACCAGAAATATCCTTCCATCTGCTTTTGATGAAATCAGGCCTTTATTCAATTCGATATTATCACAAATTAGTCAGCTTGCTTTCATAGCTTTTTCATGCTCTCCGTTCCATTTAACTCTTAAAAGCGATGCTCGCTGTAGCTTAAAGACAATAGTCTCTGCTGATGAAACAACCACAAATTACAGAGAGACAACATGGAAGCCTCTAATAAGCTGAATAGAAGTATTTACAATATGCATCTATGCATGGCTGTCTGAACGCTTTTGCTTAGATTTCATATTTCACTTTCTATGGCTGATTTGATGGAAGTCTTAAGAGAATAATAGCATTTTGTGGCTTTCTATGATTGCTATTGTACTTTGTTACAAACTGTATATTCTTCATTTAGATATGCTAAGCAGTTTTTTCTTTTTTAATAATGAGAAAAATCTCTTTTTATACGGTATTCAGAATGAAAATTAATATTAATATTGCTCTCCTCTGGGTTAGTGAAAATGAATTTCAATAACTTCAACCAACTGTGGAAGAAAAAAAGATGTTGCAATAAATAAACAAGATTTGGGTGTAAGTTCTACATGTACTTAGCTGATAATGATCTATGATGAAAGTTGTTTTTACTAATTTACAAATATAAGTACTTTCAACATAAGAAAACCAAATTTGTAAGATCAAGTAAGGAGTTAGTTCTACTAACTTTGTTATTTCTAATTCTCCATTTTGTGTATGTTATAGGGTTGATTTCCCTTCCCATGTTTTTCCCCCCCCATCAGATTAATATCAAAACTACTATAGCTAGCGAAGCACCTTCTACAGTTCACTTCCTCCTCTTTTTTTGTATGCCAGTAGTAAGATTTAACATTTTAGCAACACTCAGTGAAATGTAAGTCCTTTAAGCAATCATAATAGTTAGTAGTTCTCTATCTTAACAAAAGGTCAGGTCTGAGAAAAGCGTTAGATAGCCTGGAATTATGTATTTATTCTGCCCAAGACTTTAAACTTAGTTTTTTATAAATGTCATACTCATTTTGCTAGGCATGTCTACCAGATTGCTTTGTTCTCACCTATTTTCATGAGTTTTGTTCTACAATATATATGCGGACTATATATGTGTGATCACCAATAAAAATGAATGCCTTATGCTCTCCATGGATGTGAACTGGCAATGATGTCTGTAACTGTCAGACAAGGTCCAGTGGGAAAATCATATACCTGATTTTGAAGAAATTTCATATCTTTATTTTCCTATCCTAAAGATGATTATTGTTAATTGTTCACTGCTTTGTGTTTAGATAATCATATTATTATGTAAATGTTGATATTTTTTGATATTTTTAAGGTAATTTTAATAGAATCTTCGTTATCCATCAATTTGTTGACATAGTCTTAGGTTCAGGTTGAACTTGAAATAAAATGTATAATATATATGGATGTTAATTGGAACATTTTAAATGGAAATTACAGAAAATAGCACAGACCAACTTAACCAGAAACAAGAAAAAAAAAAATGAGATGAAACAAGACAGGAAGACTAATCTATACAGACTCTTAACAGTAGGAAACAAGATAAGGGGAGGTGGAGGGGAGGTGGGTCGGAGGGTGCGGTAACTGGGTGATGGACATTAGGGAGGGCATGTGACATAATAAGCACTGGATAGTATTTAAGATTGATGAATCACAGACCTGTACCTCTGAAACCAATAATACATTATATGTTAATTAATTGAATTGAATTTTTAAAAAAGAAGAAGGTGGGTTACTTAATGACACCAAAAAGAAAAGCAAGGAAAACAACTTCTATATTTCATTCCACTTTGTTGGGAGGGAGAATTTCATAGGCCCAGAACGGACTAGGTGGCCTCTATCTGATCACTGATCACGGTGACTACAGGTGGTGATCACACGGTAAATTGTTTCTGTAAGAGCCCCCTCTGTGCAAATGAGGTAGGGCAGAGAAGGTGGCAATTTTCAGGAATTAAGAGTTTCCTATTATGCCACAATAGGTAAGGTTATTATAATAGGGGCTCAAGCGGTATTTTTGGCCAATTAACATTCCTAATTATCCACTTAACAATTTAAAATCCCACCATTTATTCTTTTCAAGGAAACAAATAAGATTTTCTGCCATTTGTTAAGTTTAGAGTTAATTCCATGTCAATTTGGGAAATGTCTATTTCTGTTTCTTAGCTAAGAGCTATGAGAGGGGATCTCAGGACTGTATAAATGGAAAGATTTTAGGAATTAAAATCTGTCTTGGTATTGACAAGATAGAAAGGTAATCATTACAGCTAAAATTTGCTAAGTACTTACTAAGTGGCAGGGACCATGAATAACTCTACATAAATTATTTCATTTAACCCTAGGCAACGGGTTTTATTTTTTTTTATTTTTTTTTTTTTTAAAGATTTTATTTATTTATTTGACAGAGAGAGATCACAAGTAGGCAGAGGCAGGCAGAGAGAGAGGAGGAAGCAGGCTCCCTGCTGAGCAGAGAGCCCGATGCGGGACTCGATCCCAGGACCCTGAGATCATGACCTGAGCCGAAGGCAGCGGCTTAACCCACTGAGCCACCCAGGTGCCCCGAGGCAACGGGTTTTAATTATTACTGTTATCTTTGAGAAAAGAAAAGAGTGACACAGAAAGCTTAAATAACGTATGCACATTTGTTTAGCTAGTAAGTGGTGAAGCCAGGAAAACCACACCTCAGCCAACTGTAATTTGACTTTGAAACATAAGTAATTTGGTAGAATTTTTAAAAAGTTGAAGATCAGTAAAATTCTTTTCTTTGGGACTCTGAGGAGCAGACTCCAGTGTTTTGAAAATTAACCGTAGTTTGATTCCTTATATTTATCTTGTTTATTTCTTCATTTTATTGTCCTCAGAGAAGACTTTCTTGATTTTTGTGTTCCCCCTTTCCAAACTATCCCCACCCCAGTGCTGCAACCTCTTCATCTTCTCAAGGTCCCCACTCCTCAGGTATGTTGGCAACTGCCATGACTGTCTTGCTAACAGCAGTTGGCATCACTTTCACAACCTTGTGAAGTAAATGTCATTTTTATTTTTATTTTATAGATGAGCAAAATGAAGTGCAGAGAGCCTAGGAAATTTACCCAAGGTCACACAATTAGTTAGTTTTGTGTGCGTGCGTATGTGTGTGTGTCTGTGTGTGTGTATGTTTTAAAGATTTTATGTATTTATTTGACAGAGAGAAATCACAAGTAAGCAGGTGGGGAACAGGGGAGGGGAAGCAGGCTTCCCACTGAGAAGAAAGCCTGATGCGGGGCTTGATCCCAGGACCATGAGATCATGACCTGACCCGAAGGCAGAGACTTAGCCCATTGAGGCACCTGGGCACCGCTGTATGTGTGTTTTTTAATTTAAAAATTGTTTTAGGGGTACCTGGGTGGCTCAGTCATTAAGCATCTGCCTTTGGCTCAGGTCATGATCTTAGGGTCTTGGGATCAAGCACCTCACCAGGCTCCGTGCTCGGTGGGAGGCCTGCTTCTTCCTCTCCTTCTTCCCCTGCTTGTATTCTCTCTCTTGCTGTCTCTGTCAAATAAACAAATAAAATCTTAAAAAAAAAAACAAAAAAACACAAAACTGTTTTAAAGTGCTGACAATGTTTGTCAAACTATTTCCTTTTCCTGTCTGTCACACCCATTTCTTGCCTTATACTCAAAACACACACACACACGCACACACGCACACACACACACATCACATAGAGTAAATCCTAGGGTTTTCAGTAAAAATTATGTTTCCAAGTTCTATGGTATTGTTAAAAGTTAAAAAAAAAATAAGTACCACTTCAGTAGAGTGGATGTCATTGTACAATTAAGGGTGTACCTGAACTTACATAAAGTTCAGACTTGTTATCATTTTTGGCACTATTGCTTCAAGTATTGTTTTATGCCAAAGCTCAAAAGGGGTATTTCAATTTCTTGTTATTTCACACCAGGTTGAATTCCCTATTCACCAAAATGATCAGACCAAGATTTGTTGTTTGTTTCACATGGGGATGCACTTCCTTTAACCTTGGCTGTATGAGCAACGCTTGCTCTAATCTAATACATATGATGTTATTTAATACAATTTAGCATCAAAGATTACCTATCCTATGGAAAGAACCTAGATGTCCATCAACAGATGAATGGATCAAGAAGATGTGGTATATATACACAATGGAATATTATGCAGCCATCAAAAGAAATGAAATCTTGCCATTTGCTACAACATGGATGGAACTAGAGCGTATCATGCTTAGTGAAATAAGTCAAGCGGAGAAAGACAACTATCATATGATCTCCCTGATATGAGGAAGTGCTGATGCAACATGGGGGCTTAAGTGGGTAGGAGAAGAATAAATGAAACAAGATGGGATGGGGAGGGAGACAAACCATAAGTGACTCTTGATCTCACAAAACAGACTGAGGGTTGCTGGGGGGAGGGGGGTTGGGAGAAGTGGGGTGGGGTTGTGGACATTGAGGAGGGTATGTGCTTTGGTGAGTGCTGTGAAGTGTGTAAACCTGGCGATTCACAGACCTGTACACCTGGGGGTAAAAATATATGTTTATAAAAAATAAAAAGTTAAAAAAAAAAAGATTACCTATCAAATTTGGTGATGCTTCTCTGAATGCACAGTAATAATTTGTTTAAAAATGCTTTTAAAAAATGTCTCAACATCGGGGCACCTGGGTGGTTCAGTGGGTTAAGCCTGCCTTCAGCTCAGGTCATGATCTCAGGGTCCTGGGATTGATCCCTGTATTGGGCTCTCTGCTCAGCAGGGAGCCTGCTTCTCCCTCTCTCTCTGCCTGCCTCTCTGCCTACATGTGATCTCTCTCTCTGTGTCAAATAAATAAATAAAAATAAAATAAAATTAATAATTTTAAATAAATTAATAAAATAATAAAATACATTAATAATAATAAATTATTATATATCATATATAATAAATTAAATAAATAATATAAAATAAAATAAACAATAAAATGATAAAATAAACAAAAAATAAAAATAAATTAAATAAAAAATAAAAATTTAAAAAATTAAAAAAAGTCTCAACTTCATCTTTCATGTAATAGAAAATGGAGTTGTACATACATGCACGCATACATGTGTGTACACAACATGTATAAGTAGGCAAACACAAAGTATTTCTTTAAAAATATGGCTCCCTGATCTTTTCCTCAGTGTGGATATTTTGTGTATCCTCCAACTTTTTCCTAAGATGCTGTGGAAAGTAAACATCCTCTGGGTAAGCCTCTTGCTGAATCAGATGCTTTACTTCAGAAACTTAGGAGCTGGCTTCCATCTCAATGAAAGCAGCCAGTGGACCCTACTAGCTAGCAAACACTTCTGTCGAAACAAACCTGTACTTCTTTATTTCTTCCTTATTATAGTATAACACAATTGTTACTTTGTATGAATGACTAATATGTTTTTTAAAAAGGCCAAATACAAATAACAAATTTTACAAACACAATATAGAATTTAGAATGTTTTCTTAACAGGTTGGCGACATTGAAAAAAAGTAGAAGAAAGTGAATGGGGACTTAACATTATGACTTGGATAAAAAATCTGAAAGGAAAAGGTTAAAGAGAATCTTATTATTATTTGGTAAGATAGTGAAAGTCAACAAATAAATCATATCAAAGAGAAGATAAATGGCCTTAAGTCCAGGGCCACACTCATGTCCAGATGAACACAAGCAAACAACCTACCAAGGCAACTTTGAAAATACAGGCTGCATTGGAAAATAAATAAGAAAGGAGAAGACGAGATAAAGGGAATTTTCTTCCAAGGGGCTGGCCAGATTCTTATTAGAATACTATGACCACTTTTTGAGATCTAGAGACCTTGAATATGGTTAAGTATTTGGAAAATAAGAGGAGAAACTATGGATCATAGTGGATTGTTACTATGGAAGCTACTGTGAACTGGATCTCCATTCCACCAAAGTAAAAATGAGAAGCAAATGGGATAAAGAACAAAATTGGAGAAGCAGATTTTTGATGCTGTATGACGTATCTCACTTGATAGTTTTCTAATGGTAACTGTGGTAAGAGTAATTGTGAGGTCCAATAGTGAAAGTGAATTAAAAAAATTGTAACATTATTCCTCTGATATTTTGTCAAGTATTTTATAAAGTTTAATATTTTCTGAAATAATTAAATATAAAATTCTTTAAACGTATGCTAAATTTAATAAAAAATATATAATATACATGAACTACCTACTCAAATTTAACAATATCTGGTACACTACTTTTTAAAAAGAAATACATGTAAAAGCCACTGGGAAGGAACCCTCAAACAACAGCCTTTGTGCGATTCTGAGCAGCATCTTAACCCCAAGCTTCTCTGTATTTTGCTTTGTATTAACCTTGAGGCAGCAAGCACATGGGCTGTCTATGAGCTAGAGACTCTCGTGGGTCGAAAAGGCCGTGTGCACAGTTTAGCATTGAACTTAGAGAAACTTAGTATAGTAACCATAGCTCCAGTTACACTGGCCACTACTGAGAAGATGGTCATAGTCATGACAGGAGGCTCTAGCAGTACAGGGCAGAGATCTATGTTAACAGCTGTGGACAACTGCTGCAGAGCTTCCTCTTAAGCCACTTCAGTTCTATGCCCATAGTGGATGATACCTAGAAGAGGCTGAGAGTCCCGCATGTCCACTGTTGGGTTCTTGAGTGAGTACTTGTTCTATTGCCATTACTTTGGTTTGTGGTCCTTAATATAAAACCCTCAGGCTGGTGGGACCTCGGAGATCCCCTGAAACTCTCAAAGCAAATTTCTAAATTGTATTTTGTTAGACCTGGCATCTTTCTTGTCTGATATTAAAGTTCTTTGGAAAATGAACTTTTTTTTTTTTTGAAACCCAGTGTAATTGATGGGTTCAAGGAGATTCCCTTAGTGACTTTCCTTATGCTGATTCAATAATCCTTTATTAATATTTTGGTAACAACGAGGAACATAGTCTCAAATTCCAAATTTAAGGCTGTATCTTCTAAAATGAAATGAGGATACTCTGTTAGCTTGGGTTTCTACAAAAGTAGAATCTAAAGTAATATCTTCCATCCTGGCGGTTTATTTAAGAAGTCCTTCCAAGGAACAAAGGGATGGAGTGGAGAAAGAGGAAAAGTCAAAGCAAATGTGCATTATCAAGTTGGCCACCAGCTCAATCCTGCCAGGATCTTCCCATGTCCATTATCGGATTGTCCATAGAAGGGATCAAACTATGGGCTCCTCTCCCATAAGTGAAGGATGGTTAAGTCCATCCCATTCCCACATGGTATCTGTGTGAGTTCTGGGCAAGTTCCTAGACCTAGGTAGGAGACTTGAGGGTCTTTGTACAATTGAAAAGAAAAATCCTCTATTTACACCTATACCAAGTGGGTAAACACAGCAATGTCAGGTATAATGTCACAGGTATAAAAGGTAAACTGAGGGGAGTGAGGCAGCACACAAGAGGTATTCAATATAAATACAGGATTTTGAAAATTGAGTTTACAGACAAATTGCAAATTATAAAAAATGTGATGATTGATTTTGGTCAAAGTCCAAAATATCAATAGGTACTTTCAAATTTTAAATTTAAGAAAACCTTTTCCTTGAGATAGAACGTTTTTTTCTTCTTGTTCAGTCTAAAATAGCCTTTGCAAAAGAGATTGGCAGATTACCTTTTGTTGGAGGCGCATTCTTAAATTGCAATTATTTTGGTTTTGGAAGAAGCAGAGAGTAGTGGTGGTATTAAGTTAATTAAGGTAAATATTAGAGAAGATATTGTTTTACAGGAAAGATTTGAATAGGCTTAATAGTAATTATTTTTGCATGGTTGGCAATCAGACTCCAGGTGAACAGAGCAGATCTTATCTTAAACCAAGAGCATTCAGAGGCTGAATCTATCAAATTAATATCAGGAGTGCTTGGAGTGAGATAGAAGACTGTAACTATGAAGAGAAAATCTCACAGTTATATTCTGCAAATTCAACTTTCAACAGGTAAAGTGAGAGAATCACATTCACTGTTCATTTTCTTTCCATAAGGCACCTGTGATCCAAGAGATGCTGTTCAAAAATGCAGATGGATGTTCCCCAATGTCCCCCACCCCCATCCTGCCTAATTTAAAAGAAGCGCAGTGCAATTCATCAGGAGAGAAAAGAGAAAACAGGAAAAGAAATAAAGTGAGGTCCTTTGGCTACATTTAAATAGTGCTGAATAATGATGCTAGGTTTTGTTGCAAACCCAGCAAGTACGCTGATCAATATTGTGCAGAACTAAATGTAGTAGACTCTCAGTCAAATACGATTTCAGAATAGTTCATCATTTTTGCCAGCCTGTGCAGTGCTCAAAATGGGAAATGGTTCATATGATCTCAGATGTAGCAAAGTTCTTGGGCTTTGAGTATCATTGTGAATTTCAGAAAAAGTGAAAAGTCTGGAAAATTTATTCCAAATTTGGCATCATAGAAGACAAAAGTAGTTATCTACCTTCTCAGTTATTTCTTCTCAGGTGCAGTTATTTCTTTATTCTCAGGATGGTAGAAATTAAATCAGGGGTTAGATGATTTTATGCTTTTTGTTGGTTTTAAAGGAATGATCACATTGTGATGCATTAAAACAGTCCCAATTAAAAACTTTTTTATAGTAAACTTTGTAGAGTAATCATTGGCATTTTGAACACAGTACTTAAACTACATTTGCTAAGCCATTGGTAGTTAAAATGCATCATGCTTGAGATCAAATAGATCTATTCCTAGAATGAAAAGTACAGACCTTTTCTAGCTGCTGTATTTTATCACAACAATAAAAGCCAGCATATACTGTGTAGGATACAATTCAGCTTTTTTACATTACAATTTTAATTACATTTGTCTCACCATTAACTTTTTTTTTTTTTCTCCATTATGAGTTTCTATTTGACTTTCAACAGAAAGGATTTTTTTAAGTTGATATTTACTTTAAGATAAAAAGACTTTCAAAACATTGAATAAATGTCAGTAATTTTGGGAGATTAAAAATCTATCATGGAGATTTTATAGGAGAATGGTTAATGTCAGGTAGAAATATAAAGTCTGAGAAATTTCTTCTTCTTCTTCTTCTTCTTCTTCTTTTTTTTTTTTTTACATATATTTTGTCTTTTTGGATGTTCCTACCTATTTAGTCACCTCATTAATTTGGAAGATCCAATATGTTTTCTCCATCAAGGAAAATAAGGCGTGATTTAATTTTCAAAGAATTGAAGTAATACTATTTTATAAATATAAGTACGTTTCTGTGCTTTACTTTTATTTAGGTGTTTTATCCAAATGACATCATCTTTAACTTGTTATTCTAATAGGAAATACCAACCTTCTAGATTGCTAAAAAATCCACAATGTTAGGATAGGATATTAAAGAGAACAAAATATTTTAAATAACATAAGAATTAAAAAATGCCATTCTGAATGAGTTCCATTTTCCATCCAGACTTGCATTCAGACTGTAGAAAGTATCAAAGAATTTGGAGTTTGGTTTTTCCTAATGTTAAAAATTCACAGCTTCCTAATAATAAAAATTTTTCTAATAATGTTAAATTAGATGTTTTCTAATGTTAAATTAAATGTTAAAATGTTAACCATTTTCCTAATGTTAAAAATTCATTTTAAAATGCCCATAGTATTCTAAGTGAATCATTATGACTATCCTCCAAAAATATTCTCTAAACTTACAGACACTCTAGTGGTAGTAGTAGTAGTAGTAGTAGTAGTAGTAGTGGTTATTGTTGTTGTTGTTATTATTCCACATATTCCGGCTGACAGCAATTTCCATGTATTTTCTTCTTTTGCTACTAAAAAATCAAGTATCTTCATTAACAAAGACTCTGGTACATCCCTCTGTGCCTAAAACAGTAAAGAGCTGACCTTGGTTTCCTTCTAGGGTATGTACTTAGAAGACACACTTTTTTGGTTCTGTTTTTGTTTATTGAGGTTGGGAGAGAAAGAAAAGATCATGCTTAAAGAGCTTACCTAAAGAGCCTCCTGTACACCAGTCAGGTTCTACTGTATTGGGATGATCTAGAAGGTCTGCCCCTAAAATTAATACCTAGAATTTTGCTAATCTCCCTAGTCTGTGCTCTAGATATTAAGCTCCACTGATCAGTAAGTATTAACAAGTACAAGTATGTTGGAGAAGTTCCCAGAAGAAAGATAAATTTAGCCTTCTTGTCAACTCCCTCTTAAGGTAAAAAGAAGTAACAGCAAGCAGTTTATTGAGCACATTTTCTGGAAAGATGTCTTGTATAGAGAAAGAATATGTCCAAGAGCTTCTAGAGAATTCACCAAAAATCTATGAGAACCTGTTGGTCACTGATTACTGGAAAGACCAAGTGAAGAATACATCTAAAATCTATTTCTGTTGATATGGTAAAGTTCTTTACTGAAGGTTTAATAAACTGTATGAATTTATATCTAAAGTGTCTATTACATTGTTGGTTACTATATCATCATCATCATCATAATCATCATAGCTAATAATTTGTTGAGAATTTATTAACTACTAAGTACAGAATCCTTAGAAGTCTACATTCATTACCTTTTATAAGATGATCTACCAAAAACCTCCAGTTAACATCATACTCAGTAATGGGTAATTATAAGCTTTTCTACTAAATCAGGTTCAGAAGAAGGATAGTCCTTCTTGTCACTCTTTTCAACATCTTACAGAAAGTCTTTTTTAATGCAATAAGGCAAAAAAATGAATAAAAAGTATGCAGACTGGGTAGGAAGATATAGAACTGGCCAATCACATGATTGTCTATGTGGAATGTCAAAAGAATCAACCAAAAACTCCAGGAACTAATAAGTAGTTCTATTAAGATTGCAGTTTACAAGGATAAAAGATCATTACATAAATGTCAATCACTTTATGATACACCAACATGAACAAGTGGAATTAGACTTTAAAAACACAATACCATCAGCACTCTCAAAAATGAAATATTTAAATATAAATCTAACAAAATATTTATAAGGTCTATATAAGGAAAACTACAAAACTTCAATGAATGAAATCAAAGAATTAATTGAATAAATACTTTGTGTTCATGAATAGAAACACTCAGTAATTGTCAAGATTTTTGTTCTTCCCAGTTTGATCTCTAAATTCAATGCTATTCAAATTAAATCCCAGCAATTATTTTATGGGTATCAACAAACTGATTTTGAAGTATGTATGTAGAGGTCCATGCTGGCTCACTTAGTAGAACATGTGACTCTTGACTTTGGGGTGGTGAATTCGAGTCCCACTTGTGTGCAGAGAGTACTTAAAAATAAAACCTTAAAGAAAAAAATAAAGTATATATGGAGAAGCAAAAGATCCAGAATAGTCAACACAGTTTGAAGTTGAAGAACTGAAACATCCTGACCTCAAGACATGGTATATAAAGTTTCAGTGATCAAGACAGTGGAGCATAAGGAATTATGCAGAGGACATGGGGAGATGGAGAGGAGAAGTGAATTGGGGGAAATTGGAGGGGGAGATGAACCATAAGGGACTGTGGACTCTGAGAAACAAACCAAGGGTTTTTGAGGGGAGGGAATGGGAGGTTGGGTGAGCCTGGTGGTGGGTATTATGGAGGGCATGTATTGCATGGAGCACTGGGTGTGGTGCATAAAAATGAATTCTGGATGAATTCTGGAACACTGAAAAGAAAAGAAAAAAAATACAGTGTGGTATTGGTGAAAGAACAGAAAAAAAAGATCAATGAAACAAAATAAGCCAGAAACAGAAACTCATGAACAAAGTCGACTGATCTTTGACAAGGAACAAAGGCATACAATGAAATCAAAATAGTCTTTTTAACAAACAATGCTGGAACAACTAGATATTCACATGCAAAAATATAAAAACTAGACACAGAATTTACCCTCTTCCCAAAAAATTAACTAAAAATAAAGATATAAATATAAAATGCAAACTTTAAAACACATATGATAACATAGGAGAAAACCTAGATGACCTTGGGTATGGTGATGGTTTTTAGATACAACACCAAAAATACAGTTCAGAAAAAAATAATTGATGTTAGACTTTATTAAAATTATAAACTTCTGCTCTATAAAAAATAATATCAAGATAATTAGAGGATAAGACCCAGACTGGGAACAAGTGTTTGCAAAAGGAACATTAGATGAAGGACTATTATCTACACATGTACATACCTCTTAAAACTTCACAATAAGTAAACAGACAACTCAATCTTTTAAAAATCAGCCAAAAATCTTAATAAACCCCTCACTCAGGAGGCAAACAAGCATACAAAAATATACTCCTCATTATATATTATAAAGGAAAATCAAATTAAAGCAATTCATACCCATTAGAATGGCCAAAATTCAGAGCACTGATATCAGATGCTGGTGAGGATGCGTAATAACAAGAAGTTTCATATGTAGCTGGCAGGAAGACAGTTGGGCAGTTAGTTCAGTTAGTTAGCTTACTTAGTTTAATTTAGTTAGATAGCTTACTTAGTTTAGTTAGTTTATTTAGTTAGACAATTTGGCAGGTAGTTTAGTTAGTTAGCTTACTCAGTTAGACAATTTAGTTTCTTACAAAACTAAATGTAATTTTACCGTGCCTCCCACTCTTGGCATTTATCCAAAGGGATTGAAAATTTGTGGTCCACACAAAAATCTGCCATTGATGTTTATATCAATTCCACTCATAATTGTCAAAACTTGGAAGCAACGGAGATGCCTTTCAGTAGGTGAATGGATAAAAAAACTGTGGTACCTCCAAAGAATAGAATGTTATTTAGCACTAAAAAGAAATGAGTATCAAGCCATGGAGAGACATGGAAGAAACTTAAATGCATATTACTCAGTGAAAGAAGCCAATCTGAAAAGGCTACATTCTATATATATATCCTAACTGTATGACATTCTTGAAAAGGCAAAACTATGGACATGGTAAAAAAAGTTTGGGTGGGAGAACCAATAGGCAGAGCACAGAGGATTTTTGGAGCAGTGAAAATACTCTAAATCATATTATAATGATGGATATAAGTCATCACACATTTTTCAGATGCACAGAACACACACAAGAGTGAACCATAATATAAGCTATGGATTTGGGGTGGTTATGATCTGTCTATGTAGATTTGTCCATGGTAACACATGTACTATTCTGATGAGAGATGTTGATAATGAGGAAAGCATGCATGTGTGGTGGGAGAGGAGATACTTTCAATTTTGTTTTGAACCTAAAACTTCCTTAATTTTTTTGAAGTAAACTCATTAAAAAAAAAAAAAACCCTATGGGTTAAGTTCATTTATATCCCCATTTTTCTGATGATAGTCTTAAAAATATTTGCAATTGAAAACATATAGATGAGAGAATGATGGATTAGTATACATACACATAGATATTGCATAGCTTGATATTACAGTTATTAAAGGTAGACAACCATATAAATTTTATCAAATGATAGGTGTTTTTAGGCAATAGTCATGATAACAAAGAACTTTTGGCTATGAAAAATGTTTCCATAAAGGACAATATTTCTATGATATGTAGAATGATGCAGTAGACAATAGAGATGAGAATTTGCAAAGCTAATAGCTGCTAAATAAGAAATTAATCATGTGAAAGAATTTCTTTATCTCCTTCCATTATCATCCATCCACTGGAGTCCTATGGAGTCCCAAACCCAATACCAAGAGGTAAATAAATTGATAATGTTTAGAAGACATTTAGGTTCCAAAATTAACTTCTGCAATGAGTCTCAGAAAGATTTATCACTTAAATTTTCTGGAATAAGATGTATATTTGCTTAGAATATGATAATATCTGAGTTTGCTTAACATTACAAGATCAAACAATTTGAAAATAATGCCTTAAGTCAAACAGGCATGTGCCTGCATGAAAATGGAAGGAAAGCCTTGTGAAGAGAATAGATGGATTCAAAATATTAATACTTACTTTAAGAACCATCCATTCAGTTTGTGACTATTAAAAAACTGCTTTCAAAATATATGTTGAAAGGTGCACTTGTGGTCAAAATGCAGTAGTGGTATCCTACTGGATATCCTACTGGATATCCTACTTGACAAATGGCGTTTTGCAAAAATACATGACTATCTTTACTGACAGTTTCATCTTATGAGCTTAGTAAGGCAATGAGTGCATTTACTCTTCTAGACTTAACTGATCAATAACACAATTGGTGAACTAGCATCACTCTTGAGAAAAAGTGACCGTTGTCATGGTGAGGGTTATTAGAGATGCAAAAAGGCATCCAAAAGCATTCTTAGTTTACAAAACTCACTGTAGGAACCTGATTTAATAAGAGCTCCTGACCTTTGCTAACTCAGCAAGTTGTAGGTCTCACTCACCTAATGTTATTTTTATTATATTCTGAGTGTTTATGTAAGAAAAAAATGAAAAGAATATTGAATATTGTCTTCTCTTTGAGCCCAAATTATACTTAAACTGTCTAAGATAAGGTGATTAAACAAATCTATTTTTTAAAAATCACAACTTCAAAATCCAGGGGAAAATACATGAACAAATTGGTGGTCTCTTTCATAGCAAGCAACTAAAAAATCATCGAACGTCTCTTAACTGCCTACTTTATGCTGAGAAATTAATGTAGCTGAAAACATTTATTTGATTATTGTCCATCCTTCTTTTTCCAAATGAGAAGGGTTTTTTTAAAACTTTTTTTCATTTAGATAACTTCAATATGTGCAATGGAGTATTATACTCTAAATGTATATTTACTTCCAATTCTGAGTTTTACATTTAACAATAGTTAATTATTTTGCCTTTTAATCCCTTTTAGATGGTGCCATTTGTTCCTAAGGCCTTCGCTGTCCTCTTTGGTAACACAGCTGGAGTGGAACCTGAAGACTCTGTGGAGCACGTCTCTCTGCGTGAACGTTTAAAAAAAAAAATCACAACTAGTAGGCAAAAAGCCATTTCCTCTAGTCAGGCTGTGGTTATCTTGATCTAGCATGACAAATTGGTGTTCCCAGAGTGGCTGCAAAGTAATCAGACTGTGACAAATGGTTTACTTATAGCAATTTGTTTCCATTTTACTGAAAATTTCCACAGTCTTAAAAAAATAAAAAGATTTTTAATGACATTTGAACGTTGTTGAAAGTGAGCTGCTTGAAATGGTCCAAGCTGGACCTAGAATCATTGTGATCTCCCTTGAGATGTGATAGGAGTGAGTCATGCCTCTGTCCATTGGTGTCAGCCGAGTGACCCTCTAACCCAGGTGGGGTCTTTTAAGATTCCATTGTCATCTTGAACTAGAGAGACCTTGGTGCAAGTGATTTCTGGTTACCTCATGTTTTTTCAACTTCACGATGGTGCAAAAGCAATATGCATTCAGTAGAAATTGTACTTGGAATTTTGAATTTGGATCTTTTCCCAGCCCAGTGATATGCTCCACAATACTCTCTTGCAATGCTGAGCAATGGCAGCAAGCCACGGCTCCCAGTCAGCCATGCAGTCACCGGGGTAAACAACTAATACACTTAAAACTGTTCTGTAACCATACAATCCATACAACCATTCCATGTTTCCACTTTAGGACAGTACTCAATAAATTGCATGAGATATTCAACACTTTATTACAAAATAGGCCTTGTGTCAGATGATTTTCCCCAACTATAAGCTAATGTAAGTGTTCTAAGCATGTTTAAAGTGGTGTAGGTTAAGTGATGATGAAGCTTAAGAATATTGAAATAGATTTTGTTTGATGGATATTTTCAATTTACATCATGTTTATCAGGACTTAACTAATCATAAATGGAAGAAGATCTGAATCAAGTATGGCATGAATTATCTTCTTTAAGTGTTTGTCCAAGTCTGGCAAGACACACTCTTATTGCAATAAGAAAACATCCATTTGGGCTTGGATTCTATTTAGCCTGGTCTCCAGCTTTCTGGAATAGTATTCCCATACCCCTGCCTACTTCTGTTGATCTTTCAGCAAGTTCTCCTTTTGTCCTTGGTTGGATCTTCTATGATGACTTACAAATTAATTTGTACTAAACCCTGAGTTGCTTCGTGGTTAATGCTGTCTTTTGTCTCTTTCTCACTTTTGTGAATCTATTCATGGTCTTCAGCTGATGCTCTGCAGGTTTTTTGGAGAAGAGACCTCTTTCTTTTATGTTACTTTCCTAAAGGAAGGTGGGGATTGGCTCGCAGAAAGGCAAGGCTTAGTATTAAAAGTTAGCACACTGTCAGACATTAAGTAAGGTGATTTGCCAATGTTATCTCATTTCACCCTGTAAGGTCAGTAATATTCTCCCCATTTTATACGTAAATGTGACTTAGAAAGATGAAATTAATTGTTAGAAATTAAGTATCTGTGCAGTCTTTTTCCTGTCCACATCCTCAATACCATGCCTTGTTTTTATTTCTCAGTTCATAAGTAGCATGAGGCATTCTTCCTATTCCATTGGCCTGTGTTGTGAGTTAATTTTTTTAAAAGGTGACAAAACTATGCATTAGCAGAGAAATATTTAATAACCTAGATAGTTAATTAAGTAGAAAGAAAATGATTTCTTAAAGACATTGCAATGTTAAGCTTCAATTCATATGTATCTTATTTAAAGCCACTTGCTTTACTCTGTACCTACTTGCTGTTTTTATAGTATATTACTCCTTTAATATTGTTGCCCACACTCTTCTCTAAATATATAATGAAAAAGAAGTCTCTAAAGAGGAAAATATGTTATTTATTCTTTATAATGTATCTTCATAGGTCTAGTCATAATTCTAAAATAGTAATTTCCATATGCCTCTAGTATACCCCAATAATTATTGGAAATTCTTTGCAATGCCATAGGATTTCACTTAACTATAAATTAAATAGTCACAACTCATGATCTCTTTCTGATGTTCTGTTTTATTCTGGAGTCTCTTCTTCTTCCCAACCTGTTTTGTTTCTCCCTTAGTGATCAGATTATTTCTTGGGCATAATACATGTGGCTCCTCTTCTGTCCTTTACTTTGAATTTTAAGAAAGGCTTTGAGATAAATACAACTCTTTGTTTTGACAACTGAGGGGGGGGAAAAATAAAGAAGGTTATTTGGTTTTGTTTAAGTAACAAATATTGTTTACATGTGTCTCCCTTTTACATAAGGTAAAAATCAGTTAGTTATACATGTTCCATACAAGACATGATTTAAACAACCCATAGTATATTTAATCATAGCCCCCATGCTCAACTGTCATTGCTAATCTGATTGTATTTTCATTTTCCTTATATTATTTAAAAATTATCTTTCCAGTCGAAAATACTAAACATGGTTTCATTGGTCTAAGAAAATAGAGCAAATAATTAAAGACGCAGACTGATGAACATATGTAAGCAATGTGAAAGAAAAATAATGATTCTTAATCTGCCAAAACTTTACTAATATCCAAAAACAGTTTCAAAAGATTTTTTCTTTCTTGGCTTTTAAATGCAGTATCAGATATGGGCTTTATAGTTATCAGTAGAATGTATATCTGAGATCTACTTTTATTTTCATTAATACATTCTAATAATATTCCTTTGTACCATATTGAATGCCTCAATTTTGGTGGAATTGTCTGATTATTCAAAAATTAGGTAAGATACATTCTTGTTTGAAGGTATAGTGTTCTTTATTGATTTGACTTGATTCTGGGTTTGATGAAAAAGTCATATTGGGAAATAATTACATTTATACCGTGCTGTCTTTCTTTTGCTTTGAAAAAATTTGGCTAGATAACAATGCCAATAAAAAGGATTAGGAGTGGAGAAGGGAGTTGGGGGAAATTGGAAGGGGAGGTGAACCATGAGAGACTATGGACTCTGAAAAACAATCTGAGGGTTTTGAAGGGACGGGGGGTGGGAGGTTGGGGTACCAGGTGGTGGGTATTATAGAGGGCACGGATTGCATGGAGCACGGGGTGTGGTGCAAAAATAATGAATACTGTTATGCTGGAAATAAAAAAAAATTAATAAAAAAAAAAAAAGAAAAAAAAAAAGGATTAGGAGGGTAAGAACTTTGTTTTGCCTCTAAATTTTAGCATAATATCAGTTCACATTATAGAAATTAGTAAAATGATGCAAAACATATCATTCTTCCCCTCTACCAAGGAAATATATACTGGGCATGACTCATGAAGGGTGCTGAACACTTTCTGCAGGGAGAAGATTATTCCCTAGGCTTCTCTCCTTCCAGTATAGTTTGAGTAGATATTTACAAGCCCCTCAATCCATTGCAATGACCCTAAAAGATTTCCAGTCAACTTAAATCGCTATGACTTCATTAAGTAGAGTGTATTAATTTGGAGGTCGCATTACATTCACTCCTCCATGTTGCTGGTATAATACTAGACTCAAAGACTGTCTACCACCCTTCACCAACAGGCTTCAAGTGAATCCAAAAAAGTAGACTGATTAGAAATAATGTGTCTCACACTCAGAGTATGAGCTTCTTAAGATATAAAATACATTCTTCCTTGAGATCTTGGAGATAGCTCTGTTGGAGAGCCATTTCATAAACCTGACAGTACCTCTTTAGGAATATTTCTGTATTAAATTGTTGCTACAGTTCTTCTTCCTTCCAGGGAGAATTTTCTTGAAACATAAATCCAGTATCAATTTTTTTTGAATACTCAGCAAGGACTGCTGTCTACTATTCTTATCAGAGCAATAACTTTGAAGATAATTACTTCAATTATGCCTCTCTTCCCTCTCATAGTTTTCCACTAACTTAAATTCAAGTACAGTTCATTTCTCCCTCTTAACAGTGGCTGCTGGAACTCACATGCTCTTACCTGACTGCTATGTAGGCCTTAATCTCTTCACAGAAAAATCTGCTACCTAGATATTGATTTGGAACCTGGATCTCCCCTGAAAATACTTCTCCCCTTGTTCCCAACTGAGTGAAATGTTTTTATACTTTCAAGCTCAGGAAACATGATGGTCTAGGGTTAGTACTGATAATTTCCTAACTCCCAAATATATTTTTTTTAATCATAAAGCAAAACCCACTCTTTCTTTAAGGATCATGATATATATGCCATCATGTACCTCTCATTATTGACGTCATCCTTCGCCATCTTGACAACATTATTCATTCTCTGTGGGCTTTGGAACCTAGCTCTCAGACTTCTTCCCTCCACAGTAAAATCAACCATCATCAATTATTCAATTTCTACATGTAGGTAATCTTTCCAACGAATAGCTTCAACGTATCTTAACTTTGATATCAGCATCCCTACCCCAATTCCACTCCCAATTCCACCATCACAACAATACTGTGGACCTCATCTCTCAAACTCTTTCAAAAAATCTTAAAATGCAAAATGTCATCATCTTACCAAATTTCCTGCCCTTTTCAGTTTCTCGTGCCTGCTCTTATTCATGAAGAAATATGGCTTCTCTTTCCCTCTGCTTTCTCACAGCCTGTCACCATATCACAGTATCTCTCTGCTTGACACCTTGGTAGTTTGTTTCATCAACTTATACATACGCTAGCATCCTAACACTCCCATTCCTTCACTTCACAATCATGAAAATTTTTAGATCATCTATCTTGCATGTGTGCAACCATCCATCTTGTTATTTGCTGTTCCCAGACTTCTGAATACTGTTAGAGAAAATAAACCATTGTGTGAATTAGTGCCAATGATTTGGTCTCCAGATGGGTTTTTAGCAGAGCTCAGCAATTCTTTTTCAAGTCCTTGGTTCTGTTCTCTCTCCAATTTCTCCTATATGCCATTTCTAAACAAAACTAATAACTTTATGCTTCTAATTCACAACTATATTCCTCATTTTTTAATTATTCTTTTTTAAAAATTTTTTTCATTTTCAAGCTGGTAACCTGCCTCTTACTTCACAAGGAAATTTTCAGGCTATTTTGTATGATATCCCCGAACTTCACATATCTTGTTCACAGACGTGATATTGTCATGTTTTTGAGATAATAAATTTGTTCTTTTTCTATTTATTTCCTGGTCCTGCTTCATCAAAGACAACAAAGACTCTGATAAATGACATTGAGAGCCACAATGGGACTGACAGACTTCCCTAGGAAAGGAAGAGGAATAATACTATATCCAGCAACATGTCCTCCACACACAAAGAGTAAATAAAGATGTTTTCAGAGAAAATGAAAGAGAGAATTTATCATCAAAAGACCTGTCCTTCCATAAACAGTAAAATCCGTAGGAATATGATCCCAGATGGAAGCACAGAGCCTCAAGAAGGAATAAGAACATCAGAAATGGTAAATATGGTCATTGACTATGAACAATTAATGACTGTTCAAACAATAACAGTAATAAAAATATCTTAAAGGATTTATAATGTGTAGTAATAAAAATAAGACAAGAGCACAAAGCTAAAGAGGGATTAAAGGAACTAAACTGTTATAAATTTCTACATAAGTGAGTGATAAAAGTATTAATTTCAGAGAGATTATAAATTAGGGACACAAATAATATAATCTAGGGTAACTATTAATAGGAAAACAGAGTAATTTTAACAAAGAGCTCATAAGAGGAAAATAGTCATAATAATAAAACACTTGATCAATTTAAAAGAGAGCAAAAAAGAAGTATATGAGACAAATTGAAAACAGATAAGATTTTATAGTTAGACTTAAACAAGTCCATATTACATTAAATGGACTAAGGACCCTAATTAAAAGATTGATAATAAAAACAATACCTAGGGTGCCTGGGAGGCTAAGCCTCTGCCTTAGGCTAAGGTCGTGATCTCAGGGTCCTGGGATCGGGTCCCACATCAGGCTCTCTGCTCAGCGGGGAGCCTGCTTCCCTCTCTCTCTGCCTGCCACTCTGCCTACTTGTGATCTCTGTCAAATTAATAAATACAATCTTTAAAAAAATAAAAAATAAAAACAATACCCAACTATATGTTTTTATAAGATAGAATATGAGACAAGTAAACCTAAAGACTGAAAGTAAAATAATAAAAAAGGCATACCAGGAAAAATTATTCTACTTACAGATAAATATCATTGAAGGTAAGAATCATATTAAAGATACAGAAGACCTTCTCATGATTATAAAAGGTAACTTGATAGAAATGTACTAATTCTAAATTTTTGTACAGCTAAGAATACAGACTAAAATATATAAAGCAAAAATAAACAGAACTAAGAAGTAATATCCACTATTAGAATAAATTTTTAAATATGTCTCAGTAACATAGGAAAACATGATTAGACAAAAATCAGTAAGCATACAGAATATCAGAAAAATATGATTAATTAATTTAATCTAATTGATAAATATAGAAAATTACCCTCCAACAAGTGCATAATACAAGATATGTCTATGCGAGGGGTGCCTGGGTGGCTCAGTGGGTTAAAGCCTTTGCCCTCGGCTCTGGTCATGATCCCAGGGTCCTGAGATCGAGCCCCGCATCGGGCTCCCTGCTCAGCGGGTAGCCTACTTCCCCCTCTTTCTCTGCCTGCCTCTCTGCCTGCTTGTGATCTCTGTCAAATAAATAATAAAATCTTTCAAAAAAAGAAAAATATATCTATGCAGTATTTGCCAAAATTTATTATGTGCTGGGTCTTCTAGAAAGTCTAGGCAACAAAAGGCAAGGGAAGCAAGGGCAAAAATGAACTATTGGGACTTCATCAAGATCAAAAGCTTTTGCACAGCAAAGGAAACAGTCAACAAAACCAAAAGACAGTCAGAATGGGAGAAGATATTAGCAAATGATGTATCAGATAAAGGGCTAGTATCCACATTCTATAAAGAACTTATCAAACTCAACCCCCAAAAAACAAATAATCCAATCAAGAAATGGGCAGAGGACATGAACAGACATTTCTGCAAAGAAGACATACAGATGGCCAACAGACACATGAAAAAGTACTCAACATCACTCAGCATCAGGGAAATAGAAATCAAAACCACAATGAGGTACCACCTCACACTAGTCAAAATGGCCAAAATTAACAAGTCAGGAAATGACAGATGTTGGAGAAGATGCAGAGAAAGGGGAAACCTCCTACACTGTTGGTGGGAACGCAAGCTGGTGCAGCCACTCTGGAAAACAGTATGGGCGTTCCCCAAAAAGTTTAAAATAGAGCTACCCTACAACCCAGCAATCATGCTACTGGGAATTTACCCCAAAGATACAAATGTAGTGATCCAAAGATGCACATGCACCCAAATGTTTATAGTACCAATGTCCCTAATAGCCAAACTATGGAAAGAACCTAGATGCCAATCAACAGATGACTGGATAAATAAGATGTGTTGTATATATATAGTATATATATATACTATGTAGTCATCAAAAGAAATGAAATCTTGCCATTTGCAACAACATGGACGTAACTAGAGGGTATTATGTTAAGCAAAATAAGTCAATCAGAGAAAGACAATTATCATATGATCTCTTTGATATAAGGAATTTGAGAGGTAGGGAGGGGGGGTTGGGGAATAGGGAAGGAAAAAATGAAACAAGATGGGATCGGGAGGTAGACAAGCCATCAGAGACTCTTACTTAATCTTACAAAACAAACTGAGGGTTGCTAGGGGTTGTGGGGGATAGGGATAGGGTGGTTGGGTTATGGACATTGAGGAGGGTATGTGCTATGGTGAGTGCTGTGAAAGGTGTAAGCCTGATGATTCACAGTCCTTTATCCCTGGGGCAAATAATACATTATACATCAAAAAAAAGTAATTAAATTTTTAAAAATGTAAATTATTCAATAATTAAATAATGAGAGGCTTGCTTCAAAAAAAAAGAAAGAAAATCTAGACAAAGATTAAAGAATTGAAATAATAAAATTTGGTCTTTGTCCACAGAAAAGATAAACTAGCTGTGAATAACAAAAAGCTAACTCCCTTTAATTTTGAAATTTACCAATGTGCCTCCAAATAACTCATTAACCAAATGAGAATTCACCATGGAAAAGGAAAGATGTATTAAATTGTGGAATTGAATAAAGCCAAAATTTTAAAGAAATACATAGCTTTAATGTATAAGAAAAAAGACTTAGCATATGTAAGTCAATCAGAGAAAGACAATGAAAATGAATGAAACAAAGATGAAGTGAAATAAGATGAAATGAAGCAATTAATGAAATGAAACAAGATGAAACCAGAGAGGGAGACAAACCATAACAGACTCTTAATCTCAGGAAACAAACAGAAACAAACAAACAAGCTGGAAGGGAGGGGAGTGGGAGGGATGGGGTAGCTGGGTGGTGGACATTGGGGAGGTTAGGTGCTATAGTGAGTAGTATGAATTGTGTAGGACTGATGAATCACAGACCTATACCCCTGAAACAAATAATACATTATATGTTAATAAAAAAATAAAAATGAACAAATAAATATTAAAAAATAAGTAAAAAAAAAAAAAAAAAAGAAAAAAAGGTTAAAATCATTATTAAGGGGTGCCTGGGTGGCTTCAGTGGGTTAAAGCCTCTGCCTTCGGCTCAGGTCATGATCCCAGCGTCCTGGGATCGAGCCCCGCATCGGGCTCTCTGCTCTGCGGAGAGCCTGCTTCCTCTTCTCTTTGCCTGCCTCCCTGCCTGCTTGTGATCTCTCTCTCTCTCTCTGTCAAATAAATAAGTAAATAAATCTTTAAAAAAATCATTATTAAAAATATTTGTCTTGGGGTGTCTGGGTGGCCCAGTCATTAAGCATCTGCCTTTGGCCTAGGTCATGATCCTAGAGGTCCTGGGATCGAGTCCCTGCATCCGGCTCCCTACTCAGCAGGAAGCCTGCTTCTCCCTCTCCCACGCCCCATGCTTATGTTCTCTCTCACACTGTGCCTCTCTCTGTCAAATGAATAAATAAAATCTTAAGAAAAAATTTTCTCAAGGAGTGGGAGAATAGCAAATTAAATCCTCCAAAAAAAGGAGGAAGAAAATAAAAGAGGAAAGAATAGAAATTAAGAAAGCAGGAAAACAAACTGGAATTCTCATAAATGTCTTCTTTTTTTTTTTTTTAAAGATTTTATTTATTTATTTGACAAACAGAGACCACAAGTAGGCAGAGAAGCAGGCAGAGAGAAAGGAGAAAGCAGGCTCCCTACTGAGCAGAGACCCTGACACGGGGCTCGATCCCAGGACCCTGAGATCATGACCTGAACCAAAGGCAGAGGCCCAACCCACTGAGCCACCCAGGCGCCCCTCTCATAAACTTCTTATAGGATTCTTAATTAGTGTAACCGATGGCCAGGACTGAGTACAGGCCAAAAATGGTAGCAAAATCCTCATTGCCTCACTATCACCAGCAAATACAAAATTCATGGGACAAAACACCATAGGAACTGTGAGGCAGTAAAAATGCCCCTGATATTTCTAGTTTACCTGAAATAATGCTCAGCAGTCTTACGTCTTGACTAGCATCAAAAGATAAATGGAGCATAATATAAAACTGTATTCTTAAAAAGCGCAGTAATTGTCAGGTAATTTGGGTAATTCAGATAATAACTTGTGTACATGGTTTCCCACACTGCCCTCTCCTCTTGCCCAATGCCTATATTGAGGCCATACTCAGAGCTTTGAGGTTTTGTAAAAATAGATCCAATTTCAGAAACCATTAGGAGAAAAATCATCTTTACATTCATGGGAAGACAGAGAGACAATTTACATAGCCCAGCAACAATAAGATGCCCAGTTCCTTTGGGCATCTCCATTTTCCTCCAAATGTTCCTCTTCCCTCTGGACATCTTGTCTTTCTCTGTGTCTCTTTCTAATTTTCTTTTTCTCTCTTTTTTCTTCTCTTCCTACCAGCTATAAAAGTCCATTCAGCAATTCAGTTGTGCAGCCAACGTAGCACATCAGCTCCTTAATTTGCGAATTAGTGACTATATGTTATACTTGAAGCACACATAACAGGTCTCAGTTTACCCAAACATACTTGCTCATTTTAATCACAACACCTTGTTTTGAATCATGAAGTTTTCCAATAGAAAATTAAGCACCAAGGTATATATCAAATAATTAATGAAGCTGAAATTGAACCCTTGGCCTGGGTCTTGTTACTGAATTCATCTTTTCCACCACTCACTAGTTTCTTTATATGAGGCTCTGGTATAGCAACCGTGATGAATAGGAGGATGAACATTTCCTGCCTTTGAGTACTTGAAAATATTGTAGAAAGGAAAGATAAATGTAGTAATAGTTGTAATCTAGTGAAGAAGGTGAAATGTGATAAAATATAGTTGACATGCCATGGAGCCACAGAGAAGAAAAAGAATAATTCTGGAAGAAGAAGAGGGAGAGGATGAACTTGAAAAACTTAAGAAAGAGGTGACTTCTGATCTCATGAATGCAATGGTGTTGAGTACCTGCCAGCCATGTTTACTGGATTCTAAAGTAATATTAATCATTGTTTCCTAAATCACATGTTTCGCATGTATTTTTAACTAAAAATTAAGTCTCCTTTAGTTTCCCAAATAAATTTATTTATTTATTTATTTATTTATTTATTTATTTATTTATTTTTGTAGCTGAATGATGTTCAGAATGCTTGAGAGCCACAGGACTGTAGAGAACATGTAAAATCTCACAGCAATACTTGTGGTAACTATTATTTATATGATATGTCCTGAAATTCAACAGTTAATTTTATTTACTTATACATGGCATTTGGTTGAATATCAACATGTGAACTATGTGAATCCTGCATCAATCTAATGCAGAGGTATTGATGTTAAAATACCCAGGGAAATTAGTTATTAGTCATTTGTATGAAATTTATCCATCTCTGTCTTTAATATTATGCACTGATATATTGAGTCAAATATGCTAGTTGAATTTATTGTTATAGGTCTTATTAGTACAAGAACTTCTGCAGTTGTAACTTATAAAAAACTCTATTTCCCCCTCCAAAACAATTCATTTTAGCACGCTTTCTTCTTGCATGTTAAATTGAATGCTATACCTTCTCATTCCTACTACTTAAATATCTCCCAAACTTCCCTACTACTTTCCATCTCTACCAAATCAGTTTTCTATTGTTGCTGTAGCAAATTACCATAAAATTGGCACCTTAGAACAACATGTAATTATTCTTTTACAGTTCTGAAGGTCAAAAGTTCAAAATAGGTCTCATTGGACCAAAATCAAGGTGTCAACTCAGGTGCATTCCTCTAGAGTCTCTAGGGTAGAATTTATTCCCTTGCATTTTGTAGCTTCTTAAGGCTTTCTATATTCCTCAGTTCATCGCTGCTTATTTCCATCTTTAAAGCCAGTAATGCAGCATTTTTTAATTCTCTGACTCCAACCTCCTCCTCCATCTCCTTTTCACATTAAAAAGATCCCTGTGATTACATTGAGCTCACTTAGGTAACCCAAAATAATCTCTTCATTTTAAAGTCAGCTGATAGCGACTTTAATTCCATCCACAACTGTAATTTCCTCTGCCAGGCATACAACACAGTCTCTAGTTCCAGGGGCCATCCAGGTGGACATCCAGGTGGACATCATTAGGAACCCATTGTTCTACCATGCTGCCTACAGTCATGGTTCTGGCCACTATCAGCCCTAGCTTGAAATGTCTCCATGCTTCTGTTCTATTCCTGTTCCCATCCATTCTGCAATCAGAATGATCTGACACATTATCCTCCTACCCTCCTAAATTATTATTTAGAATAATATCCAAATTCTTTAACATAAATTCCAAAATTGCATGTATTTGACCTTATTCAAGTTCCCAATTTTCTTTCTGATTACTCCTTTCCACCCTATGGAATGACTTCCAGCTCCCTGAATGAGCCATACTCTCTTATCTTCACATATTATGTCTTTTGCCTAGGACATGCTTCCCTCTTTTTTTATTTACTTTTTTTTAAAGATTTTTTTTTAAAGATTTTATTTATTTATTTGACAGACAGAGATCACAAGTAGGCAGAGAAAGAGGAGGAAGCAGACTCCCCATTGAGCAGAGAGCCCGATGCGGGGCTCGATCCCAGGACCCCGGGATCATGACCTGAGCCAAAGGCAGAGGCTTTAACCCAGTCAGCCACCCAGGCACCCCACATGCTTCCCTCTTATATTGACTAACTCCTCCTCACCTTTTAGATCTTAGTGAAAATGGCATTTCCTCCAAATACTTTCCAAACACACAAATATGCAGAGATGTTTGGTCATTCCTCATACATGATCCTTTAGAACCCTACACATGAAAGGAATTATAGACTTCTCTTTTCTAATGTTTTATTTAATTAATAATTATTTATTCAATTTAAATAAATAATTTTATTTAATTTAAATAATTATTTATTATTTTATTAGACCTCAGATATACTGAATTAAACTCATAGGAACTCTCAGTTCATTATATATGATTTCCAAATAGCTACCACCGTTTCTACAATAGAAATTAAAAACCGTATTGCAAAGTATTCTCACAAGGGGAATGTCAAGATCTATTGAGTGTCTCTTGTCCACCAGGCACTGAATTGGGACTGCAATGCACTTACACAAGTATTGACATCTCTTTGAGCAAACCATCAGGAGTAGGTAGGTTGTTCAGTATGGTTTGGCATCATCTCTGAAGATGTTTTGATAGTAATACAGATGTTAGTGTCAGGAGCCCTGTGAGAAATTGTGAACTTGAATTGCAGTTGGAATTCAGATGTATAATGACCTTTCCCATGGATAGAATGACAAGTAAGACATAAAGTAAGCCCTTTAGAGAAATTTATTATTCATTTAGGAGTCTAGTAGAGTGGACTAACTGGTCAAGCATAGCCCCTATATAAAAGAAAGCATGATTCTGGCTTTCATGTGAGGCTGTTTCTGCCTGACCATCCAACAACCTGTCTTCTGTTCTACTCTCTCTCCACCTATAATGATTCTCAGAAAGAAGAGAGATGTCATTTGAAGTCTAAAGTTTCTGGTAGTAGGATCCACTATGAAAGAGCTGGTCACAAAAGGCATTTCCTTGCTAGCTAAGCAAGAGAAGCCTCACAGACAGGTTTGGCAGAATCAGCAACAATGGTGACAGCCACCTCACAGCTTCGTGAAGATCTATGGTTTGGAGGTTAACAATGGAGAAAAAAGCAACCAACTAGGTGACCAAAGCTCAAAGAATCAAAAGGAAAGTGACAGAAAAGGACTACAGGGCACGGTGATCACAGGCATGGGCAGCAACTATGAGTATGGGAACAGGATTAACCTCCTTATCCTTTTCCAGCCTCAGCTCCCCCACACACAAACACACACTGTGCCAGAGAGACTCAAGGGGACGGTTAGGAAGGGTACAACAACAATAAGTAAGAGCCATTTCGATCTATTGAATACTTACTGTTTCATTAGCTACTCCCAGTAACTATATAAAATTCTTACCACTATGAAGTTCGATTTCATTTATTTATTTATTTACTTTTGGGTGGAACAAATAATGTTTAGAGAGGTCACAAACTGACTGAAGATGAAGCCTACTACCAAGTAAGCAGAGACTCAGAGCATTAAAAAGCTAAAGAAGCTACGGTTGGCTCTAAAGATTATTTTCTCTCTTTCTTTCATATGTAGAGAGTAGCAATAAAAAAGGAATAACTGGTATTCTTTCCACTGTGTACTCCATGAATGAGTCCAGTTTAAAAGGGTGCACATGTGTGTGAAAAGGAAAGGAAGAGAGAATAGAAAATGGATTGTCATTTTATTATCTTTGGAAAAAACAATGAGAGTATTTTTTCTTTGACGTTCCAGCCATTCTAACTTCAGGTTTAGGGGACACATTTGTGAGTTTTTCCCATGAAACCTTGATTAATAGTTACTGAATGCATGTGATTTGTCAATTTCAGACACAAATCACTCCTGTTGTGGCACAAAACTCTTGGTTGGACTTCAGGTAATGGACTGCGGTTTTGTGGGGAATTACCCTCTCACTGCACTGTACCACTCCCGGAGGTGTCTAGCTGTGAGGCCAGGACACTCTCTCAATGACAGCCCTCCTGCCGAGTCTCACTGTCCTTGCCCACAGAACTATGGAGCTGGCCTTTTTCCAAGATCCTGCAATTACTATCCAAATGTGAAAAAGTGACCCCAAGATCTTGAGACTAGCCTGATTTTTCAGTGTGCCTTCCTTTCATATTTCCAAAAGTAGCCACAGGACTGGCTCACTCACCCCTTGAAGCTGACTGAAGTTTCTTTCTTTGGGGCTGCCTGGGTTTTGCCTTTGAAGTTTAAACCTGGGAGCAGTTATCTGCCAGCCAAGATAAGCACTCCCAGGGCTTCCACGGGCAGCCGGTCCTCACAAAGAAGGGATAAGACCTCTGAGTGTGCTGTGCCATCTACCAACTAGCAGCAGAAAAGAGAGTAATCAGGGTTCTTTCCACAGGGTGCTCCAAGAGTGAATCCAATCAAATTAAAAGAAAGTCAAAGAGAAAAGATAAAAAAGCTTCAAAAGAGAACCCACAGCTGTGAACTTGCCTGTCAATCAGCAGGAGCCACAAGCCAATCAGAGTTGAAGTAAAAAAATTGCTTGAAAGAAAATGCATTAGAATCAGTTGCATTCCACCAGAGTACGAAAAAGAATAAAAAGCGGGCTAACCAGAACAATGTGCGGAAAAAGCTGATAATCAACCTGTACATCTAAGCCTGTCAATAAAGATTACACATGAAAATCTGAACTGGCAGGATTTTCGTGTGTCCAGCCATGATTTTAGCATCCTCATTGGTTATTGTTCAAGATCTCACAAAGAGATCTCATGATCTCTCTATTATAAATTAGAGTATATTATACTCTAATATAACCAAGACAATGAACCAAACTCTTAAAGAGTAAGTACTTTAGCTAACTTGGGGGCAAATTTAATTTGGTAATTGGTATGATTGCTGCCTTCTCTCTGTTGTAAGAGTATGCTTGCCCATCCTAAGAAGGTAACTCAATCCTTGGATTCCTAAATACAGAATTTTTATGCATCTTTTTTGTTTGTTTGTTTGTTTGTTTTGATAGTGCCCCAAGTAGATTTTTTCCATGTAATACCAATATTTTGTTCAGGAAAAATCTGGCTCATTTCAGCAAGAGAGTTGGGTAACTGACGAGCAGGAGGGAAATGAAGGCTAGGAAAAGCCAGGAGTGGCAAGACCAGACGAAACCCATCAGCTTTGTGAAAAGGGAGGATGATGAAGTTTGGGGAGTTGACGTGTCAGGAGACTGTGATCTTCTCGCCCACAGCATTATTTGTGGAGGAATGATAGCAGGAAGGACTCTTGCTAAGCCCATGTTGAGGCCTTCACCACACTTCCAGGGGGCTTATGGCTAAGTTTGCAGTTTGTGGGGAAGACAACCCTGTGGTATCTGTGCCACACAGAGTACCATAACCTGCCCTAAGGAACAACAGTAAAGACGATGATAACCAAGGACCCCAACGAGGCCCATCTCCATTTTTTTTCTGGCATTGTGGCAGGCAAAGTATTGACCCTACAAAGATGCCCAAATTCTTAACTCAAGTTTCTGTAAATATGTATCCTTAAGAGGCAAAAGAGACTGCAGATGTGATCAAATTGGGGCTCTTGAGATGGGAAAATGATCCTAGATTCTCTAGGTGGACCCAATATAATCACTAAAGTCATTAAAAGAGGGAGACAGGAGTGTCAGAGCTTAATGAAGCAATGTGACAATAGAAACAGAGGTCCAAGAGGGAGAGAAAGATTTGAAAATGCTACGCTGCTGATTTAGAGGAGAGCAGTACAAGCCAAGGAATGCTGTTGACCTCTTAAAGTTAGAGGAGGCAGAGAAACAGAAACTCCATAAGGACCACAGCTCTACCAACTTATTTTGGACTTCTGGACTGTAGAACTGTATGATAATATATTTGTGCTGTTTGAAGTCACTACATTTATACCTACTTATTACAGGAGCAGTAGAAACTAATACTGGCATCTTTTAAAATCAGTGTTCTTGTATAATCTGTGACACTATGGAATATTTGTAACTTTTAGGAACAAGGGACAATGCATACACAGAGATCCATAGGCACGTGTTATATAACCACAGCACTGAGTGAATATAACAAGAAAGGAACAAGCCTATAGCTTCATATATGTTACAGAACAGCCTTACATATTCTATAATTTTGCATACCTAAAACAATGAGTTGCTTTTGGTGAGGAGGACAGAAATGGGATTAAGGAGGGAATAGGGTTAGAAGGGAGCTAACCAACTAACTAGTCAAGAAAGTATGATTATCTCTACTTTCTGCACCAAAATTTTTTTAAGGGAAAAATAACAAATATACATTGTGTCCACTATATTTTTAAATGAGATTGTAAACTCTATCTTTGTAATAATGGATATATGAAGAGACCTGATGCCAAATTCAAAATCTAAAGGAAATTATGATTTATTACAGCAAACAGGTTACCCATGGAAAATCACTGTAATTTGTGGTTACACAGAGTTAACAAAAATTTAGTTTACTGTAATGAAAAATGTCACTTGATGATTTGGATCATCACTCTTGAGATGATCACCTTACGCTTTTCTCTTTTAAATCCTCTGCTTTTCCTTCTAGAAATGAAATGCATCCCTGACTGTTTTATAAAAGTAAAAATGACTCAGTAAGAGAAATTATTCTTTAGTCTCAATGTGATTTAGACTTTTAAAAAGGAGGTCAGATTGACATTGGGGGGTCTAACAATTTCTGAGTCATAGAACATGATAAGAATTAGGAAGAATCCTCTGAATTCACTTGCAGGAAAGACCTGTTTCCAGGAAAAAAAAAAAAAAAAAAAGGTGAAGAAGCGAGGGAAGGAGGAAATGAGGAAGAGAAAAAGAAACACAAATTTCAAGTCAAAAGTATATTTTATTTTATTTTATTTTATTTTATTTTATTTTATTAAGATTTACTTATTCATTTGAGAGAAAGAGGGAGAGAGCACCAGGAGCAGAGGATGGGGGTTGGGGGTGGGCATGGGAGGTACTGGAGAAGCAGACTCCCCACTGAGCAGGGAGCCAGACATGGGGCTTGAACCCAGGATCTGGAGATTATGACCAGAGCTGAAGGCAGACACTTAACCAGCTGAGCCACCCAGGGGCCCCTCAAAAGTACATTTGAAAAAGCACAGGAATAATCAGAGGAATAAAATCTTACAGAAAACAGCTGAGTTCTAACTGTTAAATATAAAACCAAGGGAAACCTTGACTTACTGAGAAAAAAAAAATCTAGATTTGAAAATCTGTTCTTAAGGTAATTACATTTTGCAGGGATTCATAAGCCGGGTGAGACTCTGGACATCTGATTTTAAGAAGAATTAATTTTCTGTTTATTTTTGTGTAATCCAACTGAAAGCAGTTTTCACATTTGTGTGTAAATGTAGCTGTGTTCTCTTATGTTTATTTTAGTGTTAACTACAAAATCTTTAAAGGAACTAGCATTCGATTTCCCAACGGATAGTTGATAATTTTTCAAATATTACCCAGGATTGTGGATGGTTCCAATAAAATTTTAGAAATATATTTTCCTAATTTTAGGAGAAAATTGATGCTTTCCCTGAAAGATAAGGGTAACTTGAAAATTCCTTGACAGTAATTTGGAAAGTTTAATTTTTTTTAAAGATTTTTATTTATTTAATTGACAGCCAGAGAGCACCAGTAGGCAGAGAGGCAGGCAGAGAGAGAAAGAGGAAGAAGCAGGCTCCCCAGGACCCTGGGTTCATGACCTGAGCCAAAGGCTCAGTTTTAACCCACTGAGCCACCCAGGCGCCCCTGGAAGCTTTAAATATTAAATGAGAGCATGTGATAAATCGGCTTTCCAAGGAATGAAAAGGTGATAGTTTGAGTATTGTCTTTTTTTCCTTTTATTTCTTAGAGCTGAAATGTTGGTCTTGCACCCCCCAAAAAGCTACCTAAGACTTTGAAAATATAGAGAAAGTAAGTTTCCTCCTGTGCTAGAAACTGATTCCTGAAGTGGCTCAAGTAGAAAAAACTCGTACAGCTTGTTTTCACTCCTTGGATTTCCTAAGCAACTAAAACATAAAGTTTTATAACCTTGATTAGCATGGAAAATAGGTAAATCCTGGGAGAGCAATGGGTATATTACACTCAAGATTGAGGGCTTTTTATTCCTCAGTGGAGTCACAATAATTTCTTCCAACTTTTCACAGAATATGATTGCTTTTTAGATAGGTAAATTAATTTCCCAACATAAGCTGTTTTTTTTTTCCTCTGGTGAAGATGATTCTCCTCAAATAAAATAAATCAAATTGCTCATCGACTATAAAAAATACTCACCAAAACACTATGACAAAAAGAGAGATAAGTTTCAAATACTACCAGTCACTCTCCTGCCCGGAGAAGTGACGTCAAGTATGCTTAAGAAATAACTGGAAAAGAAAGTTCTTTTGAAATGTCTTTTATTATTTTTTAAAACTAGATAATGGACTGCTTTATTTCTTCGCTTGGACCAGCAGTACAGCTGGGTATAAATACAAACTATACAGTTTCTGTTTCTTAACACTCAAAATTCAACCTCAGCAGTCCCTAACCTCTTTCAATCAGGATCAACACATGGTGGTGGTATATTTATCCTTAAATTTTTTTCTAGAATGTAACCAAATGACCTTAGTACCTCACTTGAATCTGTGTTTCTTCTGCATGTTGGGCCCTTAACTTGTTAATGATAAGAAACTATTATATTTTAATTTATTCTAAATAATGCCCAAAGAATTTGAAGAAAAATCCCAGAATATCATGGGATGATATAAAAATGATATAAAATGAGGTTTAATGATTTTTTTCAGGTGATTATGGTGTCTCGGTAAAACAATTGATTTAACAATATATGAGTTGAATGAATATTTAACTTGTTTAGAACTTTAAGCCGTCAACATCTGCTGACTGCTCAAAACTGAAAGTGTTTAGAATCTGCTACGTGGAAGATGTCATCTCTTGCTTTGCCATTTACTTTGATCAACCGAATTCAAGATACAATAAGCACAGGAGAACAAAGCATGATTTTAGAAAACACACGTTTCTTGTTACGTTAGTACACGTAACAAATATTTCATAAAGCAGAAAGCATTATTATTTTTCCCTCTCATTGTCTCCTTAATCTATTGTGTAGGTTGGTGTTTCCTGGCTATATCTAAGTAATGAAACTTTAGTCTCAACAAATGAGTTTCCAATCTCAAATTTGATCCAGTGGAACTTCAATTTTGTTTTAAAATTTCAGTTTCTCTCCCTTCCGTAGCCTGTGTCCTTTGCAATCTGAATTCTTGTGTGTCCAGTTTATTTGTCACAGAGAAACTCGGAATAAATCTCTAGCCACACTATTGGTCTTTATATAATCAGAGACAATGGCCATTTCTTTTTTGTCTTCTAGTTTTCTTTTTTTAGATTTTATTTATTTATTTGTCAGAGAGAGAGAGAGAGAGAGCAAGCAGGGGGAGAGGCAGGCAGAAGTAGCTCCCTATTGAGCAAGGAGCCCAGTGTAGGACTCTATCCCACAATCCTAGGACCATGACCTGAGCCAAAGGCAGATGCCTAATTGATTGAGCCACCCAGGAGTACCAGCCTTCTATTTTTCATATTGAAAATTCTAAGCCCCTGTGACTATTTCCTTCAAACAGGCTGCCCGACCATTTAAGTATCAGGTACCCTTTGCCTCATTTGTTCTAAGTGTGGGTGATCTTCTTAAAAACCTATTGTCCAAAATAAATAAATAAAGATAAAATAAAAATAAAAACCTATGTTCAGAGGCACCTGGGTGGCTCAGTCAGTTAAGTGTCTGCCTTTGACTCAGGTCATGATCTCAGGATCCTGGGATGGAGCACCACATTGGCAGGGGGTTGGGGAGGGTGGGGGGTGGGGAGGTGGGGGGGAGGGGTCCCTGCTCAGTGGGGAGTCTGCTTCTCCCCCTCTCATTGCCTGCTGCTCCCCCTGTTTGTATTCTCTCTGTCAAATAAATAAATATTTTATCAAAATAAAATAAAAATGGGATGCCTAGGTAGCTCGGTTGGTTAACATCTGCCCTCAGCTCAGGTCGTGGTCCCAGGCTCCTCGGATGGAGTCCCGCATTGGGCTCCCTACTCAGCAGGGGGTCTGCTTCTCCCTCTGCCTGCTGCTCTCCCTGCCTGTATTTGCTCTTTCTTTCTCTCTGACAGATAAATAAATAAAATCTTTAAAAATAAATTAAATTAAAATAAAAACCTATTGTTCAGAACTCAACATAATTACTCCAGATGAGGATGAATCAGAGCCCAGATTAAGCGTTCTCTTCAATATCCATTAACTTGATGCTATCTTTTCAAATCCTTGGGCCTTCTCATCGATTCGGAAACATTTTGAAGAGTTCATTCTGCTTTTAGTCTTTAAGGCAAAATTGCCATATGTTTATAGAACTCTGTGTTGTTGTGTATTATTCTTGTCTCCTTTTATACCTGTTTTATAAATAACACAAGAGCTATACACCAACTTGCCTGATGATCATACCTTGCCTTTTAAATGATCTCTACATTTTTGATAATATAGTAAGATAAAATTTGCTCCATGTGGGGAGGAATGAAGAGGGAAGTGGTGATGAGGGCGCTTGGGAGAAGATGGAAGATACATGCTCCCGCAGTAGCTTGCTATCACCTCTGCACACCACTGTACCTCCTTCCTACTTTGTGGTTCTCCTTATTGTCTCATTATTTCCCTGTCTCATTCCTGTCTTGGACAGATCTCTCAGTTTTCATGGCTGAAGTCTGCCCCCTGCAAGCTCAGGTCTGCCCAGTTCTTAGTAAGGCTACTGTCAGCCTCACAATGTCTGGAATTGGTCAACCTGACAAATGTTTGAAACTCTAGACACCCTATTTTCTACTGAGCTTCAGTAGAAATAATTTTTTTTTCCAATCTGGGTAACCAGGTCTAAACTGTAGGTTACTGATTTTACTCCAGTTCCTTGCTGAGCTTGAAACCTCACCCTGGTCCTTACCCTTAGTCTTCTGGCTTAAGGTAGGAAAAATTTTCTACTACTACAGCAAGATTCCACTCTGTACTCTAAGAGTACAAAGCTCTAAGCTCTAAGGTGTAGCTCTAAATCAGGTGGACTATCTGCATTGCTAAGAAACCCCTTGCTTAACCATAGCTATTGAAATGTTATCAGCTCACTGTCACTAACTCTAAAATATAGTAGCTGAACAACACAACACATTTATTTAGCTCACAGTTCTGGGATTAAGCAGTTTAGGATGGGCTCAGTCAGGAAGTGGTTTAGCTCTCAGCTAGTCAAATGTCTACAATCTGCTGCAAACAGGGTTCTGGAGTGGGTATACCTAAATTCTCCTCCAGCAGGTTGCCCAGGGTTTGTTCTAATGGAAGAGGCAGAAATTCAAGGGAGGTAAGAGAAGATCAAGGCCTTTTGAGGGCTAGACAGTACTGCTACACCATCACTTCTTTTTAACACATTTAATATAACACATTCTTCTTAGAAAAACAAGTTGGCCCAGACCAACGAGTAGGAAAATAGATGCTACCTTTTCCTGGATGAATTAGATATCTTCTTGAAATTTATGTGCCTATATGGAGGGTTGAAAACCTGGGGAATTTTTCATAATTAGTATATTACAAGTGACCCAGCAACATTACTGGATTCTTACTCATCATGGACTGCTTTGGATACTAGTACTGGTATGATCCACCTAATTTGGCAATGCTATTTTAAGGATACCACGTTTGGACTTGCATCTTCTACTCCTTAGGAGACTGCATGGAAAAAATCTGTACCATTACTGACTTACTGAGTTTCTGTACTTTAAATCCAACTCACTTCTGGATTTATTATTTTCCCCAATGCACTTTTCCTTGCACACTGCTACTAGTCAATTGTCAAGCAGTAATTAAACATGTTTATATTAATATTTGGAGGGTATTTTTTCTCTCTATTGGAGCATCACCTTAGGGAAATTAAATCAAAATTCTTACAAAAAAAATAAGTCAGGTAAGACAGGTATTTACCAGAACTGAAGATGCTAAGTAATTAAAATCATCCTATGGCCCATCTAAAGTGTTCTGCCATTCTGTTCCCCCTACACCAATATCAATTTGAGGTATATTCGGAAGCTGCCATGTCTAAGTATTAAAGATCAAGGTGAAGAATTGATAGAGGTTTCTTATCTTTGGCCTAGATAGAAAAAAAAAAAATTCTCTAAGGATGTGGAGTAAGATTCATCATTTAACAAAACCAATAAAAAGAGAGAGAAAGAGAAAAAGAGTTGAAAGAAAGAAAGAAAGACAAAAAGAAACAAAAGAGAAGGAAGGAAAGCAAGGAGGAATTGAGCTGTTTTTATTAATTGGTATGCCATCAAAAATCTAATTACATGATCACAGACTTATTGTGTGCCTGGGCATACTTAAGCATGTCTAAATATGAAAATAAAATAGAATGAATTAATTCAAAATAAGTTCACCATTTTATTTTACTAATAACTATCATTTTTGAGTAATACTTGAGCATTAATGTAATTTTTCTTACCTAATCTTTACAATCTCAGGAAATAGGTGTTGTTATAAAGAATTTACAGATTAGGAAACTGAGTTTCCCATAACTCAACTCATTTGACCAAAAGCTACACAGATATTAAGTGGCTGAATCCAGGATTGGAAGTCCAGGTTACTTAAATCTTGGAGGCTGTGCTCTTAACCATTGTGTAAAATACTGGATTCTTGTGAACTACTTAAAAACCAAAAGTCTTAATCAAAACTATACCTAATCAAAAGTATAAGAATTAAAACAGGCTTTATATTAATTACAATGGAAACTGCACTTGCTTTGGAGTCTGTGTACTCCCATCTCCATTAAACTCAAATCTACTTCTTCTAAGAATTGATGGAGTCAGAGAGATTTTTCAGCCATAAATATGAGTGAATCCTGCCTTTCATAGCCTTCTCAATTCTAATACTCATATTTCCAGTACTTTTTTTCAGTATTGATTTTGTTTTGGCTCATACTATAGTTACTACTAAACTCTAAAGTCTCTGAAAAGTGGGGAGCTTGCACAGAACCCAGCCTTACCTGTTATAGAAAGTCAAAGTCATCTATTTACATCGAATGGGCAGACATATTAAAAACAAATATGCACATATACACACATCTATGAATTAAGAAGAACAATTCATTCTTGTTTCTCCTTTTTTCCGACCCTTCTAGAATCCATGAATTACTCATGCTATTTCTAATTCACAAGGCTTTTACTGAGTGATCACTTTTTAAAGCCTGTTTAGATCAACAAATCCTGGTTATTTAGAAATTATATAAAAATAGATTTCAGTTTCTTATAAAAAAATTTTAGCTTTTGAGAATTCTGCTCTTAAATATTAAAAACTTACCAAATATGATGAGCAGTGATGAAAGTGTATTTCACCTAGAAATAAGCCATTAGTGCATCATAAAATATACTTTTAATTAACACACTAAAATACTGTATAAACTGGTAGTGGTAACATACAGGTGGTGACATTTGAGGGATTAATCCTATTCTAAGGGATTAATTAGCATTTATTCAAGTGCATAATAATGGAGTTTTAAAGGAAAATGGGCCCACCAGGCTTGTTTACTCACTTTTTTAACATATAGAGGGCATTTTAATTAACTCTATTGCTTTTAGTGCATTTCCCAGGTGCTAGAGAAAACATTCTACTGCCTTCACATAAGATACAATAAACCAATATATTTTCTTCATCACTTTTGTTGTTTTCCATTCTTTTAAATATAACCATGATCTTATTTATTTTTATTCAGTACAAATTAAACGACTGTAAAAGAATATGCACCATATATTTACAGAAATCCTCTCCATGGAGACCACGATCATTAACATTAGAAATATTCTTTATGTTGATAAAACAAAAATATAAACTTTTAAATTTTTTAGCAAAAGGTAGAGTTTGTTTACCTCCATTCTACATACTGTTTTTTATAGTCAACAATACAGAAAGTGGGTATTGGTCCATATCACTACAAAAAGAGCTTTCTTGTTCATTTAGTTGGTTGTGTAGTAGTCCACTGCATAGACAGATCCCACATATTTTGCTTAGCCAGTTCTTTATTGATAGACCTTGAGGATGTTTCTGCTGTTTTACATCACAAACAATACTTCAACAAACAACCTCTTAGAAGTCTTTCTCAACCATGCAGTGTACTCCTGGGACAAACACCTAGGGGTGGAATTGCTCTATAAAAGGAGATGGGTTAATAATGTGTGCTGGCATCAGTCAAGGCACATTCCCATAAGTTCATACTCATTTATACCATCACCAGCAAGTAAGAGAGTGCCAGTCTCTGAATACCTTGCCAACACAGTTATTAAACTTCCAGGCATGTCTAATTTGGTTAGCTAGAAGTTGTATAACAGCGTTATTTTAATCTAAATGAATGTCACTATGAGTAATACTAAGCATCTTTTTATATCTTCACTCTCATTTTCTCTTTTATCTTCTTGGTTTTGTCCCAAACTTTTTGATTGGGCAATTTAACTTCTTTATTAATATTTATTCTCATCTGTTAATATAAGCACATTAAGTATTTCTAAATATAAGTAAATTTGTTTTGAGCATTGCATTGAGTGTATCCCCACGTGTATTTATTATTATTATAATTATTCTTTTCTAGCATTTTTGCTTTTTAGTTTAACTTATTACCTTCTGACCTCTGCAATATAGTCTTTTGTTATCGGAATTTTTAATAATTTTTCATTTCACAGCTTTGAAATCTGGTAATATACAATTTCTACATTTGGAGAATACATAGAAGTTTTGGGTTAGTAACATACAGTCAGTTTGGGGACTCATGGGAATAAAATGTAGTCTCTCTTTTTAACATTTAAAGTATGATGTACATCCATCAGATAAACATTGGTAACTAAGGAGTATCCATTAGATACACCTTATTTTACTTAGGTCATATGTTGTTAGTTGTATTTTTCTCTACTAGATTTATCATGGATTAAGAGTGGCAAGCATTGCACTATAAGGAATAGTTTCCTATAATTTACATAGTATTTACTATCAGAACGGGCTCGTGGATTCTTATTTTATTCAGATTATTATAACTCATTACTGTTCTTATTTCTTTTCATGATCATATTGTTCAATATTTGGGAACACTTTCAGCCTGGCTCCTGTATTCTGGGACAACCTCTCTTCAGCAAAGAAATAAAATAAAATTAAAAAAAAAAATTTTTTTTTTTTTTTTTGGTCTACTAGTGCTTACTTTGTTACACTTGCTTTTTTACTTTGTTTTTTACTTTGTTTTTACTTTGTTATACTTACTTTGTTACTGCTTACTTTTACAATTGATTTTGAATGATCTTTTAGTCATTTTATCAAAAACCTCATGGACAAGATATTCCTGAACTCTTACAGTTTTAAAAGTGTTGATGTTCCTTCCATGTTTGAATGATATTTGACTTAACATAATATTCTAGCATAGTTTTTTTATTTTTTATTTTTTCTTGTGGTATCAAAAGTTTTATTCTACTACTTTCCAACTTTGAATGCTGTGGGAAAGTCTAAGCTCAGCTTGATTTATTTTTCATAAATAAATGAATTGATCTTTCACCTTGACTATAGAAACCATTCTCTATTTATCTTAGATGTTGAAAATTATTTTTAATTTCTTGAGGCATAATATGCCTTTTCAATCTGCACATTTAAAATGTCTTACTTTTATTTCTGTAAACATTTCTCGTTTTTTAATTTAATTATATTCCTTATTCTTTGCAGCCAGTTTCGTACTTTGAAAATTCTATACATATATTAGATCTCATTTGTTTTACTCCATATCTATATTTTTCTGTCTAGTTCTTTAAAATTATCTCTGTTCATTTTTAATTAATCATTCTTTTCCTCTATGTCCCTTACTGTGCTTTCTATAGTCTCGTAATTTTTCCAGTTTGCTGTGATGTTTGTGTGTGTAAAGTTTTCATTTATTTCTTCATGTCTTGAGTTCTGCTACCCTAGATTTTAGTTCCTTCTGTTTTCTCACCATCTATTCTTTGAATCTTTGTATATATACTTTACACTCTTGTTTTACAGAGGTAATTACTTAAGTTTTTAATTCATGAGAAAATGCAATATGTTTCATCTGACTTATGGCAAACTTTTCTTCTGAGTAATTTTCAGTCGTCATTTGTTTTCCACTTGTTTTGATAACTTTTTTGACAGCATGTTTGTATTGACCCTACATTGATCTCTCCAACTCATCTTTCAGTAAGGTGAATTTTCCTGGACCAGCTATTTGCAGAAGGCTACTGTAGTGAACAACCTAGAACTGTGTTTTTGGCTAACAAGAAATTTTTATGAGTTAGCTTCATTTTTTCTTCTCATTAGCAGTAGTGAAAAGCAAACACCTTTCAAACTTCACTAAAACACCTTCCCTACTTCCCCAACTTCTAATATAAGCTTGGTTATTGCCTGAAACTTTAGCCTTTAAAAACAAAACAAAACAAAACAAAAAACCCCTTTGTTCAACTCATTTTTTTCTGCTTTTCAGAACCAAACTGATAATAAAGAAGTTCCATAAATCACCCCCATACATCTAGTTCCTTCTGCAAATAGAACTTTCTACTTTTCACTTTGGTATATGTATTTTACTTCAGAGAATTGCAATTCTGAGATTTGAAAAGGTGTTTGCATTCATGGCTATCTCCTCTCTGCTTTTGCTCACTACTTAATTTTCAACTGTTATAATACAATTTCCACCTATTGGTTTCCCCTAACTCCAACAAAGATGGAATTTGTGTTTCGACTTTTCATTATTTTTGAAATGTGGGTAATTTCCAAGAGAAGGTGAAAGAGATACAGATGTTATGTAGGACCCATCATTGAAATGGAAACTTTTTCTTAATATTTTTCTTAAATATTGACCTACTATGCTAACCTAGAAAACAGTGCAGTGAAGTTGTTTTTAGAAAAATGCTGACCGTTGACTCTGATATCAAAAAGCTCTATGAATCTTAGTTGTTGTCTGCAAATGAAAACCAACTTTGCAATCCCTAAACATTACTAGTGACTAATGATGATACATTAAGAATCAACTAGAGACATAAATGATTTTATATAAATGAAATTTTTATTTTTTTAAGATTTTATTTATCTATTTATTTGAGCAAGAGAGAGCTCAAGTGTGAGGGGAGGGGCAGAAGGAAACAATCCGAAGCTGGCCCCTTGCCCAGCACAGGGCCCAATGCAGGGCTGATCTGACAACCTTGAGATCATGATCTGAGCCTAAATCAACAGTCAGTTGGTCAACTGACTGAGCCACCCAGGCACTACTAAAATATTTATTTTAAAAAATAAATTTAAATAATCTTGCTTTTAAATAATCTTGCATAAATTCTATCCATAAACCAGACAAGGAAACTATAATAAAAATGACTGAGTAAAGTGATCCAATAACGTGAAAAAAAAAAAAAGAAAACTTTCATGCAGTGAAAAAAAGAGATAAAAAAATTAAACTGGAAATCATGATTTGCAATATATATGGTAAGTTAAAGTTTTATAATTTAATATGCAAATAATTCTGACAAAACAACAGTGTAAAGATCAATACAAGATTTAAAAATGAGCAAAAGGACATTTTTCAATCATATTTAACTTCATAAATTTGCATTTAACCTATCCACTTCTTTTGTTTACAGCTCTATTTTATCTAGTATTGCTGTTTTTAGAAGAAATGCATCAAAATGAGAATAATGATGCCATCTTGACAAGAAAAAATTCATTTGGCTAATAAACATGAAAATATTTAAACAGTATAGTAAAGTAAATAAAAATTAAAATGATGAAGCATTATTTTTTTTCCCTATGAGATTAGTAATGCTAAAAAAAGTTATGGTCAGATTAAGGAAAGGGATTTTCACATAAAATATAAGTCAGGATATACATTGGCACTGGCACAAATTTGACTATTTATTTATTTATTTATTTATTGTTTTGGCCACTTCAACTCAGAAATTAAATTTCTGGAAATTTCTTCAGAAAAGCTCTGTATAAGAATATTAATCATGATATGGTTCATTTTAATGAAAAATAGGAACAACCTAAATGTCTAATATTCAAGAACTGGATAAATAACTTATGGTTTGTGAATGTCATGAATATTATGTGGCCATTAAAAATGAAACAGATATGGTAGCAACACTTATGGTGAGCACAGCATAACTTGTTGAATGACTTTGTTGATTGTTACACATTAAGATGCACTGTGAGTGTAAAATGAACTCCACATTTCAAGGATGTAGTATAATAAAAGGAATGTAAAATATACTACCGATATTTTTTATATCGAATATGTAGTCAAAGTACAATACTTAAGATATATTAAGTAAAATACATTGTTTACATTACAATTACCTAGTTCTTTTTATTCCTTTTAATGTGGCTACTAGAAAACTTAAAATTACATACATGGTTCTATGTTACATTTCTAATGAATAGTGTTGCTCTGAAGAATAAAAGCATGATTTAGTGCAGAAGCCACAAATTGGAAGAGAATGCTTAACCCACAGACCTCTGTTGTTGGTTCATGTCATGTTTCAAAACTTTTCCATTAATTGCTCTCATTATATATATAATAAATAAATATATATATATACAAAATTTGTATGTTTTCTATTATATACATAATTTTTGAAAAATTTTGATATCTAACTTCTCTTGAAAAATTAGAAAATTGGACAAAACTGCATTCATGGATTTGTTTTTGCATAGCAAGAATTTTCTGGAACTGACAGTGACTACCCCTAGCTAGCTGAGAAGTCTCCATTTTGTACAGCCCAGCTGCCAATAAGAAATAAAATCACTCTGCCAAACCTCTGAAGACATTTGAGTTTGAAATCCTTGGGACACATGGCAGGATGATGTAAAAGAAGTGGGAATTTTACCCACTAAATTTGTTCTAGCAAATGTTCTCTACATTGAGCAGTTTTCCTTTTTCTAGCTACAAAAATTGATCAACATTTTACAAGGTGAAAATCCCACTGAGCATTTTAACAGTGGCTCATAAATCAGGTAACAAAACCAGAATGAAACCACATCTTGCATTGTGGTGCAGAAAATCCTAGTTATGTTTAATACAGAAGCTGCTCCTTTAAATTTTAGGAACCTCCCAGGTCCTCTCTGCACTATTGGCCTATATGACAGGCTTTAATTAGCACAGATTTTTCACGTTCATGGATAGATTAGAAATTTGGAAGTACTTAATGAAAAAGGTCTGTTACCTTGACCAGTCTGAAATTGCAGTTAGAGGACATTTGCTTGCTCCAAAGGCTGACTGCATACAAATATATGAATATTAACACTACACATACAGAAATGAAGTTTTAGGCTTTTTACTAAAGGAATATTCATTTTGATCCACTGTTAATAACCCCAAAGAATGTGAGTGGTATCTCTATGTAATACCTATGAATTAACTATAACTAGATTTTTTGACACTCATTCAGTCATCATAGCTTCCCTTTTGCCTGTTGAATTAAAGAAAATGAGGTGAAAAACAATCCTATTTCTCTTCTGTAGCTTGCTCCGCAAATGCAGTTTAAAGCCTAATAGGATAGAGACTAGCAAATAAATAGATAGACAAATAGAGACATAGATGTATGCCTGCATGCACGAGTGGCACATATATACATAAGTAAAGAAGGAATGGTTCCACATTATTCTAAGTGCAATGAAGAAAAATGAGCTGAGGTAAAGAATGATATGAGGAGATAAGGTGGTGGTCAGGAAAGATCTCTTGGAGGAGGTAGAATTTTAGGTGAGCTCCGAAGAAGAGAAGTAGAGAGATAGATGAAGTGTAGAAGAATGTTCCAAGAAGAAGGAAGAGCATCTTCAAAAACCTCAAGCCAGGCATGTGTAGTCCAGAAATGAAAGAAGACCAGTATGGCTGGGACCAATGCAGACCTGGCCGCCCGGCCTGGAAGATATGGAGTGGACTTGCCTAGATACCATCATCCTGACTCTGACATGGTGACATCATAGTGGAGGCAGCTGGACCCCACCATCCAGGCAGGCTGTCCACATGCTTAGCATAAACTACACAGCCCACAGCACTCACCAGACAAGCAAGACTACACCAACAGTCCATCCTGTATTTCCAGAGGCTTCTCACTTAGTCTTGAACAGTTCCCTCTTTTGTTTTACTTTTTGGCTTTACAAAATCTACTCTTTCTCCAACCTCCTCTTCCAGAGCTAAGACTCTGCTAAATTGGGCTCCTTATTGGACACTAAAACTTTCCCACTCTGTGCTCATTATTTAGACTCTTGATGTTTATGTTTTCTTTAATATTTAAATAGAAGGACTTAGCTACAGAGCAATAGGGATGAACTGGGAAAGTAGGAGTCAAAGAACATAGGAATGGAAAGAAGTTTGGGTTTCATTTGAAGTATAAATTCAGGTAACTGAAGGGCATTAAAGTACAGAATACGACAAACCCAATTTATATTTTAAGATGATTGTCCTCACTGTTTATAAAAAAACGTTTGAAGATGGGTAAGAATGGGAGCAGCATAGAGATGTTAAGGAGGGAAGTATATTTGGTGTAGGTGTGGCTGTGCTTTGAATGGATGGGAGATCAACATGTTGAATTAATAGAATCATGCTAACAATAAATGTTGGCAATTTCAACAATTGATGAAAAGAAAAAAAATCAATAGTAATTGAATGCAAGCTACTTTATATGTTTCCTACATCAAATCTTTATCCAAGCCTATATGTGCGATTGAGCTCATTTCATAGTTAAGAAAATGCAGACTTGAAACAGGTTGCCTAAAGTCACACAGTAAGTAGCTGAGATCCAAATCAGATTGTAGGATTACTGAGCTTGTATTCTCATATATATAAATTTAATTAACAAGCATTGCTTAGAGCCCGTTGTTTGCAAAGTTATGCACTGTTACTCAAAAATGGAAAACCAATGACTAAAAAAACCTTAAGCCTTTATTTACTATTATGTGATTAAAAACATAACTATGATTTTTTTCTATAAAAAGAATGTAAAGTGGTAACTCAAACATCTCAAGTTTTTAATTTGTCTTATTATCAATGGGATTTTTAATAGGTATACCCCAGTTCTGCATCTCAAAAATAGCTTCACATAAAGTTTGAAGGAAACCACCTTAGATCAAACATGTTTTCTTTAAAAATCCCTAGCGAGGTGATTCTAGCTTCTTCAAAGACAGGAATGGGTAGGAGATAGTGGGAGAAATCAAACCATGATCTAAATAAAGGACTATTGATTTGCCAGTAGCTTTTCTAAAGCTTTTTTTTTTTTTTTTGTGACTGAACAACATGGGTATCGTCAGGAAGATGGATTACTATCCTCACAGTCATGCAAGTGAGTCACCTCTGGACCCACATCAGGAACATTCACTACCTGTTCATCCAGCCACATTGTTCCTTCCCACTATTCCTTACTTGTTGGTTATGAGGAAGGAGAATTTATTTTATTCCCTAACCACAACTGTTAGCACATCTTTTTCTACATGTCTTTGCTGCTTTTTTTTTTTTCCAGATAAAGATTTTTTCAATTTATTTGAGACCAACATAGAGAGAGCACAGGCAGGATGAGTAGGATCAAAGAGAGAGGGAGAAGCAGACTCCCCGCTGGGCAGGAAACCTGACACGGGGTCTTAATCCCAGGACCCTGAGATCATGACCTGAGGTAAAGGCAGACACTTAACTAACTGAGTCACCCAGGTGTCCCCCGTCTGTCTTTGCTTTCTGTTTGCTTGTTTCATTTTTATTTATTTTTTATTTTTTATGTTATTTATTTTTTATCAAAACCCAAGTTTTTGATATTTGTATCCTTTTAGTTCAAGCTACTCACTCAGGAAGGCAAATTATCTTCAGCATTAGAATGGAGAAACAGACACATTTTGCTTTCTAAGTCGTTCCACTGGGGCACTCAATTGCCCTGCTCTGGGCACTTGGCTACAAAAGTATCACTGTGTCAAGTGGTAAGAGGGAGTATGCAAACCCGCTTACTCAAAAACAAAGAAGCTTTCAGTAATACCGCATCTCACCTACTTTTCCCTTCTTCCTGCCCAGACTTCACACCCCATTCTGGCAAAATAGCCCCAGTGGAAATGTTTTCTTTCTGCCTCAACCCCCCACTTCCATGAAATTAATTAAATGATGTCATGCTTCATTTTATCTGATTTGGAAGCAATTCATCACCCTTTTGCTGGTTGTATTAGTCCAAGTGATCAGCATATTAATTCATTTGTGAAAATAAGCTCAAGGGTAATTACAGTGAGGAGGTTTAATGCCTAAACGTGTTAATGTCTGTAATCAGAAGTATTTTCTCAGTACGGAACAATTGTTAGACAATTACTGTTGGATATGATTGCCCTGGTAGACAACAGACACGGTGTCAAGAGGGAAATAGCACAAGCTTGTTTTGCAAGTACTGTATTATCAGCAAGTTCTCTCATTTTCTCCCCAACAATATTTTCTACTATGTTCAGCTCATGTAGAGTCATCCTAATACTTACTCTCTACATTGTTGATTAAGTAAAAAAGTTGTATTTGTTATGTAAAAAGATCACAGGAGACAGCTTGGCACTTCCTGAAAGACTTACCCTTTTCTTATTCTTTCTCTTCTGGTGCTTTGATTTCTTCCTGCATAAAATTACCAACTTAATAGCTTCCTTTTATTTCCCAATATGCCCCAGAGTCTCCATTACCTTTTTTTTTTTTTTCCTGTAGTGAGAAGATTCTCATGTCTGACTGAATATCAAGACCTAAATATTTTTAACAGAGTGCAATCCCTCTCGATTAGCAAGTTGCGGTGAAATGGATAAACACAGTGGGAGAACATGATTATTGATTATCACTCATTATGCAGCTGGAGTGATTTTGAATGTGAATTTGGATTTAATTTCCATTACTTTTCATTCCTTTTTCAATTTTTTTAAAAGCTTTATGATATAACTAAAAATGGAAATGGAGTCATAGCTTCCTTTCTATATGGTATTGTTTTCCTGGACCTCTTTTAGGCATGTATGGGTTTATATCAAGAGGGAACAGAATATGCCACTTTGACCTGTGGATTATTTTGAGCTGAAGGAAATGAAGATCCAGCTGGCTCAAAAATACATTTACCTCAGGTGTCTGGTGTCAACTACCTCTGTAAAATAATGACCTTTCCTTCTCTTTGACTTTTCAAATATCACTAAGGAGTCTCTCATGGGCATATTCTAACTAGGAATCAAAAGAAGAGAGATTTTGGGAAATGTAGTTCCTTGCTTCTGCTTTGCAATACTTTAAAATGCAGAAATTACTTGGAAAATATAATGAATCATTATGAAAGAGAAATAAAATTCTAAGAACACACAAAAATGTATAAATGAATGTTCATAATAATTATTCATAATAGCCAGAAATGAAAACAACTCAAATGTCTATCAGCTGAAAGATGGATAAACAAATGTGGTATATCTGTAAAATAGAATATTATTCAGCCCTAAAAAGAATGAAGTACTGGTACCTGATGCACATTGTGTCTCTGGACTCCTGGTTTTGTCCAATGGATCTCTGTGTTTATTACTTTCCAACACAAGGCATCCCTAGATTTTAGTTGACTTATTCTTATGGAGAATACATATCTACATATCTACATTTCTGAACTTTCCCCCCTTTTTTTTGAGTGTAACACTTGTGGCTTTCATTTATCCCTAACATTTGAGAGCTGTCCCTAACTCTTGATTCCATGTCCCCAAAAGGAATAGTAGTCTATCTAGAGTTATGATTACCTGGTTTACAAAACCATTAATATAATGAACCACTAACTAAAAACAGCTTCCACAATGTCTCTATTACTGTATGAATCCTTTCAAATTGGTCTTTATGGAAGAAATTTTAAAATGTTATTTGAGGAAGGAGGAGTCAAGGTGGCAGAGGAGTAGCAGGTTGAGATGACATCAGGCAGTAGGAGTTCAGCTAGATAGTTATCAAAACATTCCAAATGCCTACAAATCCAACAGGAGATTGAAGAGAAGAAGAGCAGCAATTCTAGAAACAGAAAATCGACCACTTTCTGAGAGTATTTTATTCTCTTGTTCATATATTCTTATCTACATAAAATGACTAGGTGGAAAAACTCACCACCAAAAAAAAAAAAAAAAAAAAAAAAAAAGGAACAAGAGGCAGTACTGAAGGCTAGGGACCTAATCAATATGGATGTTGGTAATATGTCAGATCCAGAGTTCAGAATGATGATTCTCAAGGTGCTACCTGGGTTCAAAAAAGGCATGGGAAATATTAGAGAAACCCTGTCTGGAGAAATAAAGCCCTTTCTGGAGAAATAAAAAAACTAAAATCTAACCAAGCTGAAATAAAAAAAGCTATTAATGAGGTTCAATAAAAAATGGAGGCTCTTACTGCTAGGATAAATGAAGCAGAAGAGAAAATTAGTGATATAGAAGACCAAATGATGGAGCATAAAGACTGAGCAAAAGAGAGACAAACAACTACTGGACAACGAGGGGAGAATTCAAGAGATAAGTGATACCATAAGATGAAACAACATTAGAATAATTGGGATTCCAGAAGGAGAAGAAAGAGAGAGTGGGGCAGAAGGTATATTGGAGCAAATTATTATAGAGAATTTCCCTAATATGGAAAGGGAATAAGCTTCAAAATCCAGGAGGTGCAGAGAATCTCCCTCAACATCAATAAGAATAGGTCCACACCCTATCATCTAATAGTAAAACTTACAAGTCTTAGTGACAAAGAGAAAATCCTGAAAGCAGCCCGAAACAAGAAGTCTGTAACATACAATGGTAAAAATATTAAACTGGCAGCAGACTTATCCACAGAGACCTGGCAGGACAGAAAGAACTGGCATAATATATTCAGAACACTAAATGAGAAAAACATGCAGCCAAGAATACTATAATCAGCTAGGTTATCACTGAAAATAGAAGAAGAGATAAAAAGCTTCCAGGACAAACAAAAACTCAAAGAACTTGTAAACACCAAACCAGCTCTACAGGAAATATTGAAAGGGGTCCTCTAAGCAAAGAGAGAGCCTAAAAGTAGTAGACTGAAAAGGAACAGAGATAATATACATTAATAGTCACCTTACAGGCAACACAATGACACTAAATTCATATCTCTCAATAGTTACCCTGAATGTTAATGGGCTAAATGCCCCAATCAAAAGATACAGGGTATCAGAATGGATAAAAAAACCAAAACCCATCAATGTGCTATCTATAAGAAACTCATTTTAGACCAAAGACACCTCCAGATTTAAAGTGAGAGGGTGGAAAACAATTTACCATGCTAATGGACATCAAAAGAAAGCTGGGGTGGCAATCCTTTATCAGATAAATTAGATTTTAAGTCAAAGACTAGACTAAGAGATGAAGAAGAACACTATGTCATACTAAAAAATAAGATCTAACAATTTTTTTTTAATATTTATGCCCCTAACATGGGAGCAGCCAACTACATAAACCAATTAATAAAAAAATCAAAGAAACACATTGAAAATAATACAATAATAGTAGGGGACTTTAACACCCTCCTCACTGGAATGGACAGATCATCCAAGTAAAAGTTCAGTAAGGAAATGAAGGCCTTAAGTGACACACTGGACCAGATGGACATCACAGATATATTCAGAACATTCCATCCTGAAGCAACAAAATACACATTCTTCTCTAGTGCACATGGAACATTCTTCAGAATAGATCATATCCTGGGTCACAAATCAGGTCTCAACTTGTACCAAAATATTGGGATCATTCCCTGCATATTTTCAGACCACAATTCTCTGAAGCTAGAACTCAATCACAACAGACAATTTGGAAAGAACTCAAATACATGGAGACTACAGAGCATCCTACTAAAGAAAGAATGGGTTAACCAGGAAATTAAAGAAGAATTGAAAAAATTCATGGAAACAAATGATAATGAAAACACAACTATTCAAAATCTGTGGGACACAGGAAAGGCAGTCCTGAGAGGAAAATATATAGCGATACAAGCCTTTCTCAAGAAAAAAGAAAGGTCTGAAATACACAACCTAAACCTACACCTAAAGGAGCTGGAGAAAGAACAACAAAAAAAGTCTAAACCCAGCAGGAGAATAGAAATCATAAAGATTAGAGCAAAAATCAATGAAATAGAAACAAACAAAAAACAAAAAACAAAACAAAACAAAAATAGAACAAATCAATGAAACTAGGAGCTGGGTCTTTGAAAGAATTAATAAGATTGACAAACCCCTGGCCAGACTTATCAAAAAGAAAAGAGAAAGGACCCAAATAAATAAAATCATGAATGACAGAGGAGAGATCACAACCAACACCAAAGACATACAAACAATTATAAGAACATATTATGAACCACTATACACCAACACATTTGACAATCTGGAAGAAATGGATGCATTCCTAGAGACATATAAACTACCACAACTGAACCAGGATGAAATAGAAAACCTGAACAGACCCATCACCAGTAAGGAGATTGAAGCAGTCTTCAAAAATCTCCCAAGAAACAAGAGCCAGGGCCAGATGGCTTCCCAGGAGAATTCTACTAAGCATTTAAAGAAGAATTAATTCCTATTCTCCCGAAACTGTTCCAAAAAATAGAAATGGAAAGAAAACTTCCAAACTCATTTTATGAGGCCAGCATTACCTTAAGTCCAAACCAAAGATCCCATCAACAAGGAGAATTACCGACCAATATCCTTGATGAACACAAATGCAAAAATTCTCACCAACATACAGCCAATAGGATCCAACAGTACTTTAAAAGGATTATTCACTATGACGAATTGGGATTTATCCCAAGGCTGCAAGGTTGGCTCAATATCCACAAATCAATCAATGATACAATACATTAATAAAAGAAAGAACAAGAACCATATAATATTTTCAATACATACTGAAAAAGCATTTGACAAAGTACAGCATCCTTTCTTGATCAAAACTTTTCAAAGGGTAGGGATAGAGGGTACATACCTCAATATCATCAAAGCCAACTATGAAAAACACACAGTGAATATCATTCTCAATGGAAAAAAATCTGAGAGCTTTTCCACTAAGGTCAGGAACATAGCAGGGATGTCCATTATCACCACTGCTATTCAATAAAGTACTAGAAGTCCTAGCTTCGGCAATCAGACAACAAAAATAAATTAAAGGTATCCAAATCGGTGAAGAAGTCAAACTATCACTCTTTGCAGATGATATGATACTTTATGTGGAAAATCCAAGACTCCACTCCAAAACTGCTAGAACTTGTACAGGAATTCAGTAAAGTATCAAGATATAAAATCAATGCACAGAAATTATTTGCATTTCTATACACCAACAACAAGAGAGAAGAAAGAGAAATTAAGGAGTCAATCCCATTTACAATTGCATCCAAAATCATAAGATACCTAGGAATAAACCTAACCAAAGAGCCAAAGAATCTGTACTCAGAAAACTATAAAGTGCTCATGAAAGAAATTGAAAAACATCCCATGCTCATGGATTTGGAGAACAAATATTGTGAAAATGTCTATGTTAGCTGAAGCAATCTACATGTTTAATGCAATCCCTATAAAAATACCATCCATTTTTTCAAAGAAATAGAACAAATAATCCTAAAATTTATATGGAACCAGAAAAGACATCATATAGCCAGAGGAATGTTGAAAAAAAAAGCCAAAGTTGGTGACATCACAATTCCAAACTTCAAGCTCTATTACAAAGCTGTCATCATCAGTATGGTACTGGCACAAAAGCAGACACATAGATCAGTAGAACAGAATAGAGAGCCCAGAAATGGACCCTCAACTCTATGGTCAACTAATTTTTGACAAGACAGGAAAAAATGTCCAATGGATAAAAGACAGTCTCTTCAACAAATGGTTTTGGGAAAATTGGACAGCCACATGCAGAAAAATGAAACTGGACCACTTTCTTACACCACACACAAAAATAGACTCCAAATGGATGAAAGACCTCAATGTGAGAAAGGAATCCATCAAAATCCTCAAGGAGAACATAGGCAGCAACCTCTTCGACCTCAGCCACAGCAACTTCTTCCTAGAAACATCAACAAAGGCAAGGGAAGCAAGGGCAAAACTAAACTATTGGGACTTCATCAAGATCAAAAGCTTTTGCACAGCAAAGGACACAGTCAATAAAACCAAAAGACAACTGACAGAATGGGAGAAGATATTTGCAAACAACATATCAGATAAAGGGTTGGTATCCAAAATCTGTAAAGAACTTATCAAACTCAACACCCAAAGAACAAAGAATCCGATCAAGAAATGGGCAGAAGACATGAACAGACATTACTGCAAAGAAGAGATCCAGATGATCAACAGACACCAGATGGTCAACAGACACATGAAAAAGTGCTCCAATATCACTTGGCATCAGGGAAATACAGATCAAAACCACGAGATACCACCTCATGCCAGTCAGAATGGCTAAAATTAACAAGTCAGGAAAGGACAGATGCTGGCGTGGAGGTGGATAAAGGGAAACCCTCCTACACCATTGGTGGGAATGCAAGCTGGTGCAGCCACTCTGGAAAACAGCATGGAGGTTCCTCAAAAAGTTGAAAATAAACTTATCACTTTTTAAACATTTTATTTATTTATTTATTTGAGAAAGAACAATAGCAAGAGTTCAAGCAGGGAAGAGATCAAGAAGCAGGTTTCCTGTGAGGAGGATGACCGATGTGGGGCTCAAACCTGGTACCCTGGGATCATGACCTGAGCTGAAGGCAGATGCTTAAGTGACTGAGCCTTCCAGGTGCCCCAACTTAACACTTTTTATATCCTTATCTTACCTCCCCCCCAATTTCTCTCTATAAAGTTCTTTGTGCTCAGTCTTTGACATAATTATTTAAATTATGAATGAATTTGAATATTGAGTAAGTTCCTATTATATTCTGGGTATAGTTAGAGCTGGGGTCTAACAATTTTTAAATGTTCCTACTCTCATATAGTATAATTTTGAAGAGGAGAGAGAGATACAAAAAAGGAAGGAAGGAAGGAATAAATTATATAATATTAAACCACATAATGGCAAGAACTAAAAGGAAAACAAAATATATTAAATATATAAAAATAAAAACTGAAGTAATATTTTGAATGGAATCATCAGGGAAGAACTCCGATAAAATGACAGTTGAGAAGAGATTCCCGTGGAGTGAGAGAGTAAGCAAATGCAATGGTTTTGAAAAAAGTGTTGTAAAAAATGACAGGTCTTGTATGATTGTCAGCATGTGCAATTCCCTGTCAATGTAGTAAAACTTCAACCTTGGGGTCAGCCAATCGTTCGTCTCTATTCCTGCCCTAAGCTACCAAGAGGTACTGGAAAATATCTAATGACCAAGGAGGTAAGTCTTCCACCACCAATTCAGTCTTCTATTCAGTTGAGTTCTGGGATGCTCCCCATCATTCATTCTCATTTTTACAGTCAGAGTTCTTCTCCAATCCCTACCAGAGCTACCTCAAATCTTTTCCACGCTCCTTCATCTTCTCTCCCTTCCTTCCTTTTTTTTTCCAGAAAAAAAAATTTATAGAATTTATTATTAAATACTCTTACAAATTCCTGTAGCAAGATTCTTACACATGCAATTTAATTTTTCTTCTCCTCTCTTGTTTCTAATGGAAAATGTGTTGCGTTGCTAGTGTCAGCCCAAACTTTTGGTTTATCAGGAGCTCTGCTCTTTCTTGTGGTCTTCAATCTTTTCCTCTCTACTGGCTATATATATATATATTTTTAAATACATGCATACTTGATCTTAAAACACTTTCTTAACCCCCATTTTGCATCTTCTATCCAGGCATTTTTTCATCATTTATTTTATTTTATTTAGTTAAGTAAATTCATTTATTTAATATGTGATGGCATTGTGCTAGGCTCTGGATTTACACTGATGAGTAAGATAGAAAATAAAATAAAAACACTAATTGATATCCAATTTAAGCTGTGACCAAAGTTTTAAAGAAGAAAAAATCCAGTGCTATAAAAAGAAGCTCTCTCCTTTAAGATCTAACATAGTTTAGAAATTCAGAGAGGTTTCCCTAAAGGAACAATGTGCTCCAAAGTAATGGATTTTGGAGGGATGGTTTTTCAGGTTCAGGGAGCAGCATGTATAAAGTCCACAACATGGGAAAATTCTAGAGTAATGTGGCTAAGATGAGGAAGGAAGAGGCAACTGTGTAATTTACCATCCAATCGTGGACCTTTAGACAGTAAAGTGGGGTAATAAAAATCTTTTAAAATATATAGTTTTCTAAACTACTTATTAAAGAGTAATTTGGGGTGACTGTGTGGCCTAGTCAGTTAAGCCTCTGACTCTTGATTTCTGCTCAGGTCTTGATCTCAGGGTTGTGAGATTAGCTTTGCCTTGGGCTCCATGCTGCCCATGGAGTCTGCTTCAGATTCTTTCTCTTCCTCTGCGCCTCCCCCTATTTGTACTCATTCTCTCTCTCTCTCTCTCTCTCTCAAAAAAAAAAAAAAAAGGCAAAAAAGCTAAAAAGCAAATTGACCTTATTTTATTCATAGTTTTGTAAGCTCTTTCTAAAAAGTAAAAAAATAATATTACACACAAAAACCTCATGAATAGTGTATGTAATTAATTTTTAATTAACAGAGTTTGCGTTTTAACACTTGATTAAACATGAAAGGTAACCAGCACTAGCCCATCTCACTTTGCCTAACATGTTCCAGCCTAGACATAACACCTTTCTTCCAAGACAGCACGCAAGATGCTCACTCAGAAGCATCCCTAGACACCAGCAGCTGAGAATATCTGACCCAATCCGGTCTAAGGTGGTGATGGTGGAAGTACTTAGAGCTGCTCCCTCTCCTGGCTTCTTGTTATACCCCTTAAACCTGGAAGCATATGGAGCTATTCAACCACCAGTCAGTGAGAAACCTGGGAAATTAATTTACATGTAGATGGAATATATGTGGGAAACAGATGCTGAGCAGTCCTTTCAAGTGTACTGAAAGTGGTTTAAATGTTCTTGCTGTAGCGGACTTTTTATTGTAGGATATAAATTTATACCTCTTTACTTAATTGCTTATTAATGCTTTTTTTAAATTTTAGAATAATTTCTTTTGATAACAATGAGTTAAAATAAAAGTTCATGATAATGAACAATTAAGTACTGAATTTCTGTTACTCACAGGGTCTAGGAGGACTGTGTAACAATTTCCAAGTGTCCGTGTCTACATGGTACAATTATTTGTAAATAACTTATTTATTATCATCTTATAATTGGATAATTGTTGCAAACAGCATATTCTAGTACAAAGAAACAACTTTTTGACCTACCATTTGAAGAGTAAGTAGTTCTGTTTTAAAATAAATAAGCCAGAGGGAATAATTATGGCTTTTATATAACTTAGAGCTAATGTTACTTTAAATAAACAAACGAAGACCAGAGCAGAGGAAAATAAGATTCCATATCTAAAAATAAACAAGCAAAACATTAAGCAATTTCAGGGGAAAGTAATTGTCCATTGGCCAAGTAGATCTCAAAAAAGGAAAAGTATAATCTAGTATTGAATATGCCCTCCTAGCTAATTAGTACAGAGAATGGAATTTCCAAAGTCTGGGTAAAATTTCCCCGTAGGGTGCATTGACGTAAGTTTGAGAGTTTGAACTCACATGGCAAGACTGGTTGGTTTGTTTAATTCCATATCAAAGCTCCTTCTCTTTGATTTTTTTTTATACTCTTGGTTGTGTTATGCTAACCTATCCTGAGATTTATAGTTCATTGATCCCTTGGTAGATATTATTGAAATGAGTCCAATTTATAATAAAAATCTTATAACTGAAGTTAAACACAGAAAAAGAAGTTAAAAACCTTCTTGATTTCTCATGTATATACCCACCAGATGGGTGAGATATCTTTAAAATAAAATCTGACATGTTAGTATTTCTGACTAATGTTTCTTAAATCTGAAAAATAAATTCATGACCACACTTTAAAACCATCTTTGCAGTGTTCACAGAGGCTGTCTTCATTATAATATTATTTCTGAATTTTTCATTTGCTGCCATGGGCTGTTCGCATTTTCTATATCCATTTATTACTTCCAGACAGCTTACTTCAGTAAATTGAAATGATTATATTTTTTAATAAACTGCTCTAGTCATGATCTCTAGCCTTCATGTTACCCAAAATTTTCTGAAAAGCTAAGAAAAGAAAGATATAGAATTTTTCTTTAGGAATGACATTGAAGATACAGACTGGCTTTTATGTGCTAGCTAGTCAATGTTTTCATGCCTCAGTGTTAAGATGTCAAAACCATTTACAAGAGTTAGCTCAGAATTCTCCTACATTCTGCCCAAACTGACCTTTAAAATTCTTTCCTTTACTGAGTTATCCTCTGATCATAGGCAGAGTTAATACCCAGTCAAGTGCTATACTTCTGAATATGTATAAGATACTCAAGGCCCTGAGTATGGATTAAAGAACAGCCATGTCTTCATTGGCACATCAACTTTTCCCTCTCAAAAGCACATCTTTGCCTTATTCCTATTATATTACATGGTTATCATTTCTATAACACTTTTTATCATTATTATAAACTCATATTATTTTATGGGTTATTTTTTCAGCTTATCTGAAAAAACACATCTTTCAGTGGATCCAGTGATCCCTTTTCTGCAGACTTACACTTGAATAGCTGTTACTCCTAACAGTCAGAATGATTCCAGGTCAGAGTGATTTCCACCATCAATTCATTATCCACTACCTGTGCTGGGATTTCCACTGGGCTCATTCTTGGGTCTCCTACGTCTGTCATTCTTAACTTCTCATCAGGGATTCCATCCCTGGCTATCACTTGAACTGCTACCTGAAAATAGATTGTCCTTAAATTTGTATCTCCTACTCAGACTTATCTTCCTAGCACTGAACTGGCATATTGAACTGCCTAGGACAGTGTTTCAATGGTTGTCTATGAAACTGAACCTATAGTTACCTGTGTCAAGCAATAAAGTGTTTCATTTTTTTTTTTCCTAATTCAGACAAAGGCAGCACCATCTATCCAGTTACAATAGTCATAAATTTGGGAATCTTCCTTAACATTTTTTTTAATCAACAAATCGAGTTATAAGAATATATCTGTATCTGTATCCCTATCATCTTCACTTCCTTACACCATCATTCCCACTCTAGTTTAAGCTGCCACCATCTCTCAGATGGACCCCTGAAAATAGTCTCTTACCCAGTCAAGCCTCTACTCTGGCACCCTTTAAACTGTTCTCACTTCATGCAGATAGAGTATTAGATTCCAGATGCGAATCTGGGGCACCTGACTAGCTCAGTCGGTAAAGCATGCAACTCTTGATCTGAGGGTTGTGAGTTCAAGCCCCATGTTGGTTGTAGAAACTACCCAAATGTAAATCTGATCATGGAAGTAATCTGCATAAACACTTCAGCAATTTACCATTGTTCTTAGGAGAAAGATCAAAATCCTTAATCTGATCTCTGATGGACTGCATGGTCTGAGCTTTATTTATTTTCCAGCATCATCTCAAATTTCTCTCTGCTTTCTTCTTATTGGCTTATCATCTATCCTCTTTCTGCCGAGAACCCCTTGGCTTGACCCTTTATATTTTCTGCTTTCTTTCACTTACGTGCTCTTTCTTGCCCTATTATTCAAATAATTACAACTAGTCTCTAACATACTGTTTAGTTAGCATATTCATAAGGTGTGTGTATGTCTGTGTGTGTGTATTTGTGTGTATGTGTGTGTTTGCAGATATGAGTTGAAGCCATAAGTGATTTTCTCTTTTTTTCCTTATCATTGTCATCATCACCATCCACTTACATTCACTGAATGTTTGCAATGCGCCAGGCATTAACCTAAGGACTTTACACGCATTAATCAATGCATTATCTCATTTGTCCCATTTTTCTTAGGAGAAATTGAATCTCATCAAAGGGAAGACATCAAGGTGGAGTTGTAAATTCAAATCCAAACTTGTCTGATTCCTGAGCCTGAGGCCATATTCTCTCTCAATCCCACAGACACCTTCTCTTGGGAACTGCCTCCAGCTTTACCCACGAAAATCAGTGCATGTTTAATCATCAATCTGATCCCATGAGCTAGTGCTTTTGTTTAGCACTTCTTATTTCTCACTTTTATTATGGTGAATTATTTATGACTTACCTTCCTCTTTAAAGCAGTTGCCAAGTCTTGCTCCTTTCTGTATCACCACATAGCACCTAGAATAGGGACTTAAACATGACAGATGGTCAAAAATATTGAAGTATTATATAACTGTGCTTACTGAACTGAGGTTGGGCTATGGACAGTTATGATTATTAAAGAAATCCATATTCCCAGGGTCAATTACCAAAAAATTGTTGTTGAATCAGAATGAGATATAGTGATAAAGCACAGGCAACATGTTTTTGTAAAAATCCTCATGTGATCCTAAACACAGAAGATTTGGAGGACTCATTGAATTTGACAGGATGCTACCAGCCCTGAGAGTTGGGCCTCTACCATCAGCTCCATAACATGAGACTACCAAGTGGACCTGTGAATGTGCTCCTAGGTCATGAATCACTATGTTGCAATCAAGTTCAGTAGATTCTAGAGACTAAGGCAGAGAAGCACCTGAGGACACTTCTACTTCTGAGTCTAGGACATTTGCTTCCTACTGGTTAAGGTACTCCCTGTGATATTTGTAAATTAAGAAGCCTGTACTTCAAATCAGGATAGAACTAAGGGTAATATAAAGGTTTTATTACTATAACCTTTAATCACATCTTCAATGTCTCTTTTACCTTGTAAAGCAAAATATTCAGATTCTGGGGGTTGGGACATGGACATCTCTGTCCTATCTCAAACAGTATCTCAATTATAGACTCTGATGCCTGAAACCTCAAATAAAACACATTATTAAAAACACCTAGTTTTTAATTTATTGCATTCAATACATAGATAAGATAGAAAGATAAATATAAATGATGGTGTGATATTTTGATTTACAATAAAAATACATACCTTTGGTCTTTATCCATGTTTCTGGCACAGAGTTTCTAAATACCTTGAAGTTTCCTAAGTGATAAGAGCTATAAAAGTATCTTGATTGATATTCATGAAAGATCCCTTGCAACCACATGTGAGTTTATAATGAGATGACTTTTGTAAAGCACCTAAGGATAGGGCTGGTTGCTAGGGGAATCAATCAAGTGCTTGGAGTGTTAGAACTTTCAGCCCACCTCCCTGACCTAAGGGGATAAAGGTGGGGGTGGGGAAGAGGTTGAATCAATCACCAATGGCCAATGATTTAATCAACCATGCCTAAGTAATAAAGCCTCCATAGAAACCCAGAAGATAAGGATTGGAATGCTTCAAGGTCAGTGTACACATAGAGATTGGGGCATGATAGTGTTCTCAGAGAACATGGAAGCTGAGCACCTTTTCCACATACCTTGTCCTGTGCATGTCTTTCATCTGACCATTCCTGAGTTATATCCCTTTACAACAAACCAGTAAATTCATAAGTAAAATGCTTGTGTTCTGTGAGCCATTCTAACAAATTAATGGTACCCAAGGATGAGGATCATTGAAACCTCTGATCTAGAGTGGCCCAGTCAGAAACACAGAGGCATTAGCCTTGCAGCTCGTGTCTGAAGGGGCAGGGAGGGAGGCAGTCTTGTAGGAATGAGTCCTCAACCTGTGGTATTGGATGCTATGTCCAGGTAGATAGTGAGTTGAGTTGAATGTAGGACACCGAGCTGGTTTCCAAAAAGTGCTTCATGGTATAGGAAAAAACATCCATACATTGGAATTGACTGCCGAGTATTAGATAGATAGACACACACTCATATGTACACACACACATACACATATACGCACACAGGATTTACAAGTTGCCCAGAACTAGTAAATCACATAGGGCCTTAAGGGTCTAGAGGAGTCTCAATCAAGATGATCAAAAACTGTAGTTGAGACTTAAGAAGCCTCATGAGAGCTTCTCTCTGTGCGATATACTTCTCCTCACCAGGACAGGGGCTCCTAACTCCATAAATACACTCTAATTACATAACACTAGAAAAATTACCTTTTATAGACTTTTGATTTTTATTATCTAGAGCACGGTTTCTTTAAGAACAGTTGTGGAAGACAGAAACTTATTTCCTTATTTGTCAAGTAACTAAAGATCATTTGCAAGAAATCAGGAGTCATTGAGAAAAAAACTTTTCCTTTTTTAATTTTGCATTCTTAATTGGCTGTGACTAGAATTTTACACTTGAACTGGTATTTTTCCTGTTTGTTTTTGTTTTTTAATCAAGGATGAATCTGAAAGATCAGGAAGTCACCAGGCTTACAATTTCTATAAACAGCCTTCCTTCCTTCCCCTTTAACTTCAGTTTTCTTTTCATTGTTTTTTAGGAGAAAAAAAAAAAAAACATTTTGAGAAATGGTAAAGGGTTATCCTCTAGTCTTTATATAAATATTAGGGACATTAGTTCTTAAAGAAGGCAATTAAGGTGCTGAAATTCAGAATCAACAAGATGCAATAATGCTTACTGAAGTTGACTTGATTTAACTAAAATAAGAAACTGTTTATTTTTTTTTATTACTTATCTATTTTATTATAAGGGATGGAGCTTGAGTTTTTAGTTTTTAATTTTTCTTTTTCTAGACCAAAGCATATTATGGAAATTTACAGAAGGGCCTCTGAAAAGTAGAGTATCTATCATTCTGACAAGTTTTAAACCCACACCCTATCTTCTGGTGAACATGTAGAGATCAGCCTTCCTATAAGAGTTAACATTTCTATAATGTTTCTTGCTAGAGGAACATTGGTTATTAAGAGAAATAGAGAAATCTTGCTTATTAAATTGATCTCAGAGAGAAATCACATTTTTAAACCATTCAATTTTCCTACCCACCTTCATCAGAGTAGCCATTGTCCCCCTGCCACCTCCTCAAGCAACCCCACCACTTTATCTTCATTAATTTGGAGCCAACATTGATGTCAACTGATACCTAACTTCCATTCTTACAGTGATAGAAAATGCAAATTAAGCCCAATCTTTCACAAACTGTTGACTGCAGAAGTTTTTTATTGGAAATCCCCCAAATATATAACTTATTCTGCATTGGAATCTCCTGTGGTTAAAAATATGGATACAAGGAAAAGGATCCTCATAATGAATTGTATTTGAATTATTGTTTCTGTATAATAATTTTTATCAAGCAAAATTCATTGGGAAAAAATCTCAAGTGTGTATGTATATAAGCACACTTGCTTTTGCTGATCTGTTCTAAACTACTTCTCTTTCAAATCATTGATTTTCTTTGTTTTTTAAAATATTATTGTATTTTCAAAGAACCAACACAGCTTTTCCCTCCCTAATCAGGACATCTACTACCTATTTTATTTACCCACAACTCTATGATTTATAAATATATGCTAGGAATTCATTGCATTTAACTGAACTTTGAACTCCCACTTCAAATATTCTGGACTTTGGAAAATGTGATTTTTTTTTTTTCAGGGAATTCTATTAATAAAACATGGCTTGAAATTCTTCTAAGCACAAGCAAAAATACTTCATTATTTCCATATTCATATGTAAAAAATTTTTAAACAACAGGACAACAAAATGAAAAGAAGTCTTGGTGTTAATGACCAATCCCTTTGCCCCCAGTCACCTAGGAATACATAGGCTATGGCATAAGCCATTCCTGACCACTTTGGAGTCGAGTTCAACAGAAGGCATATTGAAAATTAGTTTTCACAAGGCTATTCATACACTATTAAGAATGTCCAATCCATACACAATAGGCTGTTGGAAATCTTTGTTACAGAATGCACCTCATATTCGTTTCCTCTGAAGGTACATAACAGTTCAGATATTCATCTTCCCAAGAAGAAAAGAACATGTTACAAGGTGCTAGCAAGATAAGTTTTTATTTGCTTTTTTAGCAAATTATGATTACATATAACAGACAAAAGTAAGACTTTAATCTTTTAAAAGTCTTAATCTTTTAAAAGTCTAGGGAAGAAACCTACCAATCCAAGTTATTACAATTTGCTAAATTTTGGGACTGATTTTTGAATTGTAAGGTATAACATGTGGCTGAATATTAATTAGTCATGAAGTATTTTCACTAGTTAAATTTTTTTTTTTTTTTTTTTTTTTAAGATTTTATTGGGGCACCTGGGTGGCTCAGTGGGTTAAGCCGCTGCCTTCGGCTCAGGTCATGATCTCAGGGTCCTGGGATCGAGTCCCACATCAGGCTCTCTGCTCAGTAGGGAGCCTGTTTCTCCCCCCCTCCCCGCCCTGTCTGCCTCTCTACCTACTTGTGATCTCTCTCTCTGTCAAATAAATAAATAAAAATTAAAAAAAAAAGATTTTATGTATTTATTTGGCAGACAGAAATCACAAGTAGGCAGAGAAGCAGGCAGAGAGAGAGGAGGAAGAAGGCTCCCTGCTGAGCAGAGAGCCCAGTGTGATGCAGGGCTCAATCCCAGAAACCTGAGACCATGACCTGAGCCAAAGGCAGAGGCTTTAACCCACTGAGCCACGCAGGCGCCCCTCACTAGTTAAATCTTGATATGATATTTCACAAGGTAATTCAAGCCTTTCATTGCTTCTATTATTGTTTGGATGATTTGATTGTTTGTTTCTTGTGTTTTGTGCAGCTACATCTAAGACTTCTTTTGGGATATCTACCCCTACAAAGACAGTAAAATTATAATTCAAATCTGGCATTGTTGGTTACCTTACATTTAAGCAATGGAGTCAAGATTATGCCAAAATTTGTCAGTGATATATGTGGTGCACAGGATTGTTGTTATGCATTCTATTTTTTTTCTTATCACTCAAAAGAAATACAATCCAAGAACAATTATTGAGTGATATTGATATATGTATATATATATATATATATATGACATAGAAATATTTTTTTTATTATTTATTTGTATTTAACCTAGTTGAATAATAGTGTAAAACTAGTGTTCACTAGAACACCAACTAGTAGCTTCCAAAGATCTGATGTGGTATGTGTTGAGCATTAACCAAGCAGTATTTTTTTGGCTCATACACTAAAACCTAGTATTATTTACAAGTTTTTCATCATTAAATAGAGGTTAGTCAGAAGTTTCACTCTTGATTATTACTGACAGAGAGCAGTTTCCAGGTAGTTTCTGATTTTCCTGAGCATCTTGGGGGAAAAAATCAGTAACAATAAAGTCATCAACTGATTTCTTCAAAATCCAACCATGAATCAGTGACAAGAGTTAAAAACAACAGCAAAACATCAAACTTCTGAGCTTTCAGTTCTATAAAATATAAACACAATTATCTCAACAGGGCTAACAAAGATAAAACTACAATCTATCCATTTTGGATGATGAAAAAAATACCCTCAAAGGTTAATGGAATTCACCAATTTTAGAGGTTAAAATCAGAGGTTAATCATGATAATCCCTTGATTATCATGGGATAATGCTGCCTCTTATGCCACAATTATAAAGTTTTTTGTTTGTTTGTTTTTACCTATTAGAAACATCTCCAGAAGGAATTAAAGCATCTGAGTTTAAGATTTAAAACATAGATCCTTTTCTTTTTTTTCCTTTTCTAAAAGTATGTTAATGTGAATATGATGACAGTTGCTGGAAGTATGCCAGTATGGTTTTATTTTTTTCGTTTGTTTGTTTGTTTTGTGTGAGTGTGTGTGTGATATAAATACATGCCCTTTTAAGTAAAGAAATAGTCCCACTTGAAGAGATTCACTTGAAAGACACATACCACCACGTTCCTGTCCCATCTCAATATGGGATGGGAAGATGTTTCAAAATGTTTATTAACACCTGCCACAGGAAAAATTGCATCAAGCTTAAATAGGCAAGGAAAATTATTCAAGACTATTGCACTAGGGGAAGGACAGAACTCAGTTTAAGCTCAAGTCCATGAAACTGAAACACCAAGCATTTTTAGATGATGGGGTGAAGGTGGAGGTGGAGAGAAAGGAGGGCATGTATGATCACTAATTGGTTTTACCTGAAGGAAAAGCAAATTTTCTCTTATTTTCATGGTAAGAGGTAATTTTATGACTCAGAACAAGGGAGAGTCCACTGAAATCAGGCTCCTACCCCCATACTGAGACCAGGGGAGAGAGGCTGGAAGACAGGTGTATTTTTACCCTACAGACGGTATTTCGACAAGTTGGTTCCCCGATCCTTGAAAAAGGCAGTCCAGAGTTATATAACTGGCAAGACGCTTTAAAAAGATTCATATGTCAAAGGGGAAGAAAAAGAATTTGCAGTAACAAGTTTTCTAAAGGAAATGCTGTAAAGAAAAGGTGGTTAGGGGGTCTAAAGTCAGGAAGAAATTTGGTCAAGTTGAAGGAAATGTTCAGGACATCTTGGTCACATCTCCCCTTCAAAAAAAATAAATAAATAAAACAAAACAACATTATGTTCACACTTTCTTAGAAACTTGCTTACAAAGAAAATATCAAGCAGCTGGAAAAGGATGTTTAGCCTCTCTATTTTTTATTGCATTGTCTAGAAATTTTAATCAAACTTGTATTTTCTAAGGGGAAAGGCTTTGGGTCCAGGGGAAGGACAAACATGAAGAAGAGGGTGGGTTGGCATGAACTTGGGCTGGAAATGGATGATTTGGGTCAAGCCTTAAAAGTAAGGATGGGCTAGGTTAGGTCTCAGTGGAGAGCGCAGCTCCTGGAGGCTGAGGTTCATTTTCAGGCAATTACTCTGAGGTATGGAGAAGTTCACTAAGCTGCAGTTGGGCTAATTGTGTTAAAGGTTAAATTGAACAGGAGTCAAAAGGTGGAAATCTAAACAAGAGCAAATAAGCACGAGAGGAAAATGGCTAATAGTAAGCCTTTTACTGTTTTCTAACACTGTAGATCTTTACCTATATGTGTGCATTTCTTTAAACATTTCCAATTTTAAAATAAGCTATTACTCCAATAGATAGCAACTTCTCTGGGCTTTTTCCCTACTAAGTAAACAAGGGCTTGAACTATCTAGTCTTTCCAAGAATGATTTGAGGATCGTCAAATTCTTCTTCTTCTTTTTTTTTTTTTTTTTTCTTCTTCTTCTTCTTCTTCTTCTTCTTCTTCTTCTTCTTCTTCTTCTTCTTCTTCTTCTTCTTCTTCTTCTTCTTCTTTCTTCTTCTTTTTTAAAGAATTTATTTATATGAGAGAGAGAGAAAGAGCCCAGTGGGGTGGGAGAGGAGGCAGAGGGAGAGGGAGAGGGAGAAGGAGACTCCCCACTGAGCAGGGAGCCCAATACAAGGCTCTATCCCACTACCTAGATCCCAGGATGCTGGAATCATGACCTGAACCAAAGGCAGATGCTTAACCCACTGAGCCACGCAGGTGCTCCAAGGAATCTCTGACTTCTGTATCACCTGGGATGCTGGTAAAAAATGCAGTTTCCTTGGGAACAATGGGGGATGAGAAGCAGGCCAAAGAAGGGGAACACAGTGAAGGAGAGGAAAAAATCATTATGAAAAGGATGAAAAAATTAAATACTGAAGGAGATTGGGGAGAGATTTTTATCGAGCTATTAAGGTGATCCTTATGCATAGTGAAGTTTGAGAACTGCCAAACGTATAAGAAATGTACACGCTTGGGGCGCCTGGGTGGCTCAGTGGGTTAAGCCGCTGCCTTCGGCTCAGGTCATGATCTCAGGGTCCTGGGATCGAGTCCCGCATGGGGCTCTCTGCTCAGCAGGGAGCCTGCTTCCCTCTCTCTCTCTCTGTCTGCCTCTCCATCTACTTGTGATTTCTCTCTGTCAAATAAATAAATAAAATCTTAAAATCTTAAAAAAAAAAAAAGAAATGTACACGCTTTCTCATTTCTAATCTAAAATAAGTAGGGAAAGAATATGATGCAAAAGAAACTCTTTATCCATTTGCAGTATTTTAAAAACACTGATGATTAATTCTTTCCACTAAAATTTACGCTGGCCTGGCTTTTACAGTGAAACAGTAACTGGCTTATAGAATTCAAGAACTAGGAATAAATAAATCACAAGATATGAGAATGGCAAAAATCACTAAATATCCTTCAGCCCAATCAACTTAATTAACTCTGAATTTCTAAAACAGCCCAGAAAAAACTAACTTCCCACCTCATATGTCCTAATAAAGTAATTCACCTAAAATATTATCTTTTTAATAACAGCAACCTGGGAATGTCTGCACTGTCACTAACACCTTAAGATGACTTACTTTCGGGATGGGCAGCCTTTTCTTCTGGAAGCTAGGTATAATCTTATAAATAAAATAATAGTATTTATAATAAGAAAGGAAGAGTGAAAAGGAAAATACATGGAACATTATGAGCCTGGGGCAGATTTAAATGGAATACCAGAACTGAAACATCTGCTTGCCAGGAGGTTAGAAACAGGAATTCGAAGGTCAGAGAGAAATAAGGAAAGAAGAATGTGAAGGAATGAAGGCAAATTATTTTAATTTCCACCATTACCAGCTCTTTTTCTAGTGCGGTTTGGTTGACAAAAAATTTACCAAGAAATATGTTCATATTCCAAATGACTCTCTGCATATATAAAAATTGTAGTTATTTTATTGAGGATAAAAAGTACTTATTATTTAGTGGGAAAAGAAAAGAACCACTATAACAGTATAATAGCACAATAGACATAAATAGCAGTTGAAACAACTTAATAAATGACTGATATGATTCCATTTAAACGTAACCAAATCTCTGTTTGCTTGACAGTATAGACTTGTAAATTTGATAGTTAAAAAGCTTTCTGTGCTGCTATTAGAATCTTTGCACCCTTTGGGTATTCCGTGTGTGTGTGTGTGTGTGTGTGTGTGTGCGCGCGTGCACGCTTTTCCTTGCAAAATATGTGTTAGTGAGTCCACATTTGGTCCCAAGTGATGGAAACACAAATTGACTGGCTTGAAAAGCTTGAGAGGCAAGGGAGAAAGCCCTACCAAGAGTAGCCATTGAGAGGGAAAAGTAATTCCCCTAATGATACAAGATTTGGGTTTTTTTTTTTTTAAGATTTTATTTATTTATTTGACAGAAAGAGATCATAAGTAGGCAAAGAGGCAGGTAGAGAGAAAGGAGGAAGCAGGCTCCCTGCTGAGCAGAGAGCCCGATGCGGGGCTCGATCCCAGGACCCTGAGATCATGACCTGAGCCGAAGGCAGAGGCTTTAATTGAGCCACCCAGGCGTCCCATGATTTGGGTATTTTTGATGAATAATCTTGTTTAATTTTCACAAAAATCCTGTAAGGCAGAAATAAAAAGAACCTTTATACCTGAGAACATTGAGTAACTAAGATCTTATCACTCTGGTTAGTGCTAGGGATAGAGCCTTCTGTTGGCAGAGCCTGTTTCCTTAACTGTTCACTGTTCTGTCTCCCACAGCTCCAGCCCCACACCACCCCAGTTCCTTAGGTTCTGGAAGACATTACAAACATCCCAGGGAGGGATCATCTCTGGATGTGTTATCAGCCGGTGCTTTATCAAGATTACATTTACAGCTAACAGAGGAATAACAACGTCAGCCCTTTAACGTGAGGAGACATTTGCCTGATTTTGGATTTTTCCACCCTTGTCCTGACAGAGGGTACCGACAAAAAGAAGCACAATTCTGTCTTTTCCCTCAGCATAGAGTGCAAAAAAAGTCACACATCTAGGCATTGATTTAGCTTTCAACTGGCATCTTCTAAACTAGATGTGAAAAAAGGGTTTAAATTCTTTGGGATGGCTGGCAAGACCCTAACTTCTTGCTTATTGATTTTTATGTTATTGCTCCTGGTTATGAATTGTGGATTTAAAAAATAATAATAAAAAAAAAAAAGAAAACTTTATGGTGGCTAATAAAAGCAAAAGCCAGAAGAAAAATCCAGCTTCCATCCCACACCACTCCCATTTGTTTCTTTCTTTCTTTTTTTAATATAAATCTATAGACAGAATTTGAAAAAAATAATATATAAAAATCCAATTTGTGTCATGGAAAAGCATGAAGAAATTCCAAGGTATAAGGACTCTGTTTGGTAAAAAAAAAAAAAGGTTGGGAGCAACTCCATTTCTCCTGGAGACAGAGGCAAGCAAGAGAGGACGTTAACCTTTTCTTTGCTGAAAGGTACACATGATGATCCATAACGAATTACACTCATTAGTCACTGAAAAAGGAAAGACCAGTGCTTTTGCTTTCACGTATCCAGACCATAATAAAACATCAGGTTGCACATTTTTTTTAAGATTATATCTTTGCAGGCAGCTGGAATATGAGGTGTTAAATTGCTGCTCCTTTGCAAAGAATTACAGCTCATGTGTTGTTTTTACTATGGTTCTTTGGTGATCTAGGTCAATCTGAATATATAGCCTTAGCGTTTTCAAATTCCAGTTTGACAAATAGTGTCCTGAAAAGTATGTAGATAGGGAGAAATCAAATTCTTTGTATGCATACAGTAAATAATGAACAGGTTTTATGTTTCATAAGAAATGCTATCTCCTAAAAGTATTGTCTACTAAATAAATAACATTGCCATTTAATTCAAAACCCTTAGAGTAATAAGGTCCTAAAGAAAAAAAACACCATTGCCCCAGGACTCGACTGATGATTGGAAGGGGAGGTCTTCTAGCCTCCTTTCTATTAGTACATTAAAATTCTCAGAGATGCCATTTCTGATCTCATGGACAGCAGGGATCAAGTGGAAAGCAATAAAAAAACAAAAGGTTGACAAGCACCATGAATGCAAGGGATAATGGAATTACCAGCTGTACGATCTAGAGATTGAGCTACTAATAATGAGCATTGATATAAAAAATCTGAGGTGCAGGGCACCTGGGTGGCTCAATGTTAAATGGGTGGTTAAATGTCTGCCTTCAGCTCAGGTCATAATCACAGGGCTCTTGGATTGAGCCCCACATCGGACTCTTGGTTCAGTGGGGCACCTTGCTTTTCCCTCTCCTTCTGACCTCCCCCCTGTTCATGCACTCTCTCACTCTCTCTCTCAAATAAATAAATAGAATCTTAAAAAAAAAAATATGGGCTGCACTAACATTTCAGAATGAGTATTGTTATATTCCTTGGGGAGGTTTTTTTTTTTTTTTTTGTAGCAAAGTTTATGCACAGAAGAAGATACATTCATTTAAACAATTCTGTGCATTTTTTTGGTAAGTCTAGAATATAAATCAGAATTCCAAAATCACATATAGGCCTATATGGTGAATGCTGGAAGGCTTTTATTGGACTTCCCTGGTGTGAATGCTTATGTGCCCAGTACCATGCAAGGTTCTTTGCATTTCCTAATTTTCATATATTTATCCTGGACAGAAAGTGTTATTCTCCAAGTTTAAAATATACAACTGTAACTCAGGGATATTACTAACTTCTCTAGTGCCAAACTGGGATTCAAACCTGTTGGATTCCGATGCCACAGCATTTTCTGTCGCGCTTCTCCTGTCAGCTTATCAGACCTGAAAAGAAAGACGAATTAATCTCTGGCTTCCCTCCATTTTTTTTTTTTTAAACATCCTTCCGCAATTTCCACTTCTTCTCTACCTCATATAAGAAGCCTAGGTTGCCTTTCCTTTATACCTTCTGTTCCCATCCCATGCCCACAACACACGTGAACACACACCTACATACACACATATGCACACACCCTTTGGACCCTGATGTGTGTGTATAACCTTGGCTTCCCTAGCTTACATTTTCTTTCCAAGCTACTAGTACTTTGACATATTTCCTCGGATTCCTTTTCCCCACTGGATGGCATGGCTAATACAAATTCCTGGCCTTCACTTTAACCAAATATTGTTAAAAATTCCTCCCATCTTATAGCCAATAACCTCTACAAGATATCTGAGAATCAATTTATCTGAGACAATCCCAATTACTCCTCTAGATTGCAGTCAAAGAACTTAACAGAGATAACCCATACAGCCTTTCCTTTATGCTTTTTGCTCTGAATCCCAACATTTTGAAGAGTTATTATCAATCAAGTTCTATAGTAAATGCAGGCATATCTTAATGACAAAACAATACGAGAAGTACTAAATCATAGAATATTGGGGAATGGGTAGATTTTTTTTTAATTAGAAGGTAACTAGTATTAGTATGGAAAATTAAGCGCCATCAAGGGTATATTAGTTTCTTTTTCTGCATAGCAGATTATCTCAAAACTTGCAGCCTGCAACAATAAACATTTATTATCTGACAGAGTTTCTGAGTGTCAGGAAAGCAAGAGAGCCTTAGCTGAATGGTTTTGCCTCTGGGTCTGCTATGATGTTTTAGTTGAGAAGTTGGCTATGGCTGCAGTTCTCTGAAGGCTTGATTGGGGCTGGAGGATTCACTTCCAACATGGCTGTTGACAAGAGATCTCAGTTGACACATAGGCTTCTCCATAAGTGCTCTGTGACATATTAGCTTCCCTAGAGTGAGTGACTGAAGAAAGAAAAAGAGGGGGGGAAACAGTGTAATGAAGACAGATATTAGATTGTCTTTTATTACCTAATCTCAGAAGGAATATATCATGCTGTCTGCCAACTCTGTTCCACTGTGGGAGGGCACTATGTAAGATTATCAATAAGAGGAGATGAGCATTACTGGGAACCATCCTAAAGGCTGGTCACACCATAAGAGACTGATGTGAGAGAGATCAAGCTCCTAGACTCTTTTAAGCATAAAATGATAATTAGGAGACAAAATTTCTGAGACAAATCAAAAGAACAATTTGAATGCAGAAAGATGAGAAAGAGGAGTAAACACAAATCTTTAATTTGTAATCTTAGACCCCAACACTGATGTCATTAACCACAATACAGAGCACAAGCGGAAGAAGGAGCTATGTCCAGATTTGTACATGTTCTGTTTCAGAGGCATGAGGATGTGCCTCCAGATGGAAATGTGCAGTAAGAATGCCTTCTTCCCATCCTCATGGTCTTCTGAAATTTTGCTCATCTTACAAAATTTACCTCAAATACTTTCTGCATGAATATTTTCTTATTTCCAATACTAGAAGCTATAACTCCTCCTTGGGAGCTCTGTACATTAAGTTCCTTCCTCAGAGTTTATTTTATTCTGTTTAATATTCAATTATATATACCCATTTTTACTTAGTTATACTCTGCTCAATTTAACTGTGCTAGACATTTTTGAGGGCAATGAGCATGTCTTTGTGCAGCACTAAAACTCTAGTTTAGTACTCAGCACATAAGTCCTCCAATGAATTTTTGTTATATATAATTAAAAATGTCATTTTATTGAAGTCCTTAGTGGGACAATTTCAGGCAACATATAGGCAGCTAAGAAGATATTACTTATTGAAGTGTGCCTCTGTCTTCACACGGCTGTTTTCTTATAAAGGCACAAGTCATGCTGGATTAGATGCCCACCCTACTCCAGTATGACCTCGTCTTAACTAAGAAGACCCTTAACGACCTTATTTCCAAATCAGGTCAGTTTATGAGGTAATGGAGCTTAAGATTTCAATATTTCTTTGAGGAAACACAATTCAATCTGTAACATTAGATATCAAGGAAATGGAAAGTAAAACCACAATGAGATACTCTTTAGATCCATGAGAATGACCAAAGGTCAAAAGACTGACAATACCAATTATTGACAAGAAACCCTCATACATTGCTAGTGGAAATGCAAAATGGTACAACAACTTTAAAAAATAGTAAGGCAATTTCTTATAAAATTAAGCACACATGAATGATACAACCCAGCAATCTCATTCCTAAGTACTTATCCAATAAAAATGAAAACACTAGTGCTTGTATACAAATGTTCAATATAGCATGCTTCCTAAGAGCAGAGAATTGGAAACAATGTAATATCCATCAATTAGTAATCTTGTGACCATTAATATTACAATGCATTCCTTAACAGTAAAAAGGAGCAAAATTTTAAGACATGCAGCAACATAGATGAATTTGAAAAAAAGAAAACACATGCTAAGTGAAAAAAATAAAATATGAAATATTATATTCCACATTGTTTTAATTATATAAAATTCTAAAAAATAAAAAACTGTCATGATGGAAGATCACTATTGCCTATTGATGAGAAATGGGGGAGGAAATCTACAATGAAGAGTTACAAGGAACATTTTTAGAATGCTGGGGATTTTTCTATATCTTAATTTTGATGGTGAGTACAAAGCTTTATACAATTATCAAAATTATCAAAGTATACAGTACACGACTATATTTTATTGCTTGTGAATTACATATCAAAGTAAGGAAGAGATAAAATGGTAAAAACAAGCATCAAAGTTGTGTACTCATCTATGCAACCCAATGTTATGGCTATTTTAGTTTTAACACTTTCTCATTTTTAGAATCCAAATTTCAAGCTTCAAACAAAGGATGTCCTTTAGAGTCAGTAGATTCCCTTCCCATGGCATGAACAGTAGGCAGATAAGATTAGAGTGCTACTGCTCTGCAGAGACAGCATCAGCTAATAGTAGTCTTTTTAAAATATTTTATTATTTTTATTTTTTTCATGTATGAAGACTCATTCTCTCACTGCTCTGCATGTGGCCAGAACAGTGTTATTTTGACAGAAAGACCCTCTCTGCTGTCATGTGAGTGGGAAGCATAATGGCTCATCCGTGAAAGTCACCTTCTGTTTGGGTGCTGTTGCCTGTACTTGCAGGTGCTGATTGGATGAGACATTTACCTTGCCTGTGGTTCAGAGCCCGCGCAACTGCCTTATCTCACTACTAATTTAAATTGTCTGACTAGTTGGGGCCAACCTTCTTTTCCTGGAGCCTTTATTCCTGAGATTGAGCACAGTGTCTTCCACATTACCATTTCCTTGGGGGTCCTTTTCTATGTGAGGCTTCTGGATGAGGGCATAGAGATTTTTGTTCCTAATTCTCAGTGAAATCAGAAATTCATACAGAATACATTAAGAACAAAGAAACTGACTTTGGAGGATAACTTGGTGACCTAGTATCACCTCTCATCAACCTCTCAACTGCAGTCCTCTCAACTCTGGAGGCTGTAGAGATGAAATGTACTCCATTTCTTCAGTTCACTATCATATAATATTTGAAATATAAATAAAAAATGTGAGGATGAAGTTGAAAGGAAGTTAGTTCTTTAAAATCCTTTTAAAATGCTCTTTATCCTCAAATCTAGTAGATTTATTCTATATGTAATTATTGAGAAAAGCAGATATCTTTATTTACAATAACAAATCAAAGACAAAATCTACTGCTAAAATTAATTATAATTTGTGTTTTACTAAGCAGTACAGAATGTGGTTGTTTTACTTAGTTTATTTAAAATGTGAACTGGAAGAATTATCTGGAAATAATGAAAGATAATACCTTTAAAATAAGCTGAAAGGAAGATACCTTAAAATATATAAATATATTATATAAAAATTAAATATATAATGTATAATATATTAAATATAATATATATACAGAAAAATTCTGAAGTGTGTGAGAGATATATATATATACATATCTATATAGATATGTATATATCTATTATTTTCTTTCCTCCCTCTCTTCCTCATAAATGATAAGAATTTTCCCACACAAATGCTTTTGACACAACTGGATGTTTTTTCAGTGAATTCATGGATATGTCCTCTTTCCAGAACCACTTTACTTAGGACTTTCTTTTCATTAATTAATATAAAAATATTAATGATGGTTACCAAAATCAACCAAAGCTTGTTCAAATATGACATTTTCCCTCTTTTCTCAGCGTCACTAACTTCAAATCATCAAAGCATAAGTTCTCAAAAATTGTGCCGGGTAAAATTTTTTAAATTTAATTTAATTTAATTTTGTGAGTATATTCCAAAATTCATTGTTTATGCACCACACCCAGTGCTCCATGCAATACGTACCCTTCTTAATACCCACCACCAGGTTCACCCAACGCCCCTCCCACTCCCCTCCAAAACCATCAGTTTGTTTCTCAGAGTCCATACTCTCTCATGATTCATTTCCCCTTCTAATTTTCCCCAACTCACTTCTCCTCTCCATCTCCCAATGTCCTCTGTATTATTCCTTATGCTCCACAAGTAAGTGAAACCATATGATAATTGAGTCTCTGCTTGACTTATTTTGCTCAGCATAATCTCCTCCAGTCCTATCCATGTGATACAAATGTTGGGTCTGATGGAGGCATAATACTCAATTGTATATATGGACCATATCTTCTTTATTCATTCATCTGTTGAAGGACATCTTGGTTCTTTCCACACTTTGGTGACTGTGGCCATTGCTACTATGAACATTGGGGTACAGATGGCCCTTCTTCTCACTACATCTGTATCTTTGGGGTAAATACCCAGTACTGCAATTGCAGGGTCATAGGGTAGCTCTATTTTTAATTTCTTAAGGAATCTCCACGCTGTTTTCCAAAGTGGCTGCACCAACTTGCATTCCCACCAAAAGTGTAAGAGGGTTCCCCTTTCTCCACATTCTCTCCAACACTTGTTGTTTCCTGTCTTATTGATTTTGGCCATTCTAACTTGTGTAAGGTGGTATCTCAATGTGGTTTTGATTTGAATCTCCCTGATGGCTAGTGATGATGAGCATTTTTTCATGTGTCTGTTACCCATTTGTATGTCTTCTTTGGAGAAGTGTCTGTTCATGCCTTCTGCCCATTTTTTGATGTGGTTATCCATTTTGTGTGTGTTGAGTTTGAGGAGTTCTTTATAGATCTTGGATATCAGCCCTTTGTCTGTAGTGCCATTTGCAAATATCTTCTCCCATTCTGTGGGTGGCCTCTTTGTTTTATTGACTGTTTTCTTTGCTGTGCGGAAGCTTTTGATCTTGATGAAGTCCCAAAAGTTCATTTTCACTCTTGTTTCCTTTGCCTTTGGGGACATTTCTTGAAAGAAGTTGCTGTGGCTGATGTCGAAGAGGTTACTATGTTCTCTTCTATGATTCTGTCATATTCCTGCCTCATGTTGAGGTCTTTTATCCATTTCAAGTTTATCTTGCTGTATGGTATAAGAGAATGGTAGGGTTTCATTCTTCTATATGTAGCTGTCCAATTTTTCCAGCACCATTTATCGAAGAGACTGTCTTTTTCCCACTGTATATTTTTTCCTGCTTTGTTGAAGATTATTTGACCATAGAGTTGAGGGTTCATATGTGGGCTCTCTCCTCTATTCCATTGGTCTATGGGTGTGTTTTTGTGCCAGTACCATTCTGTCTTGGTGATCAGAGCTTTGTAGTAAAGCTTGAAATCAGGCAACATGATGCTCCCAGTTTTGTTTTGTTTTGTTTTGTTTTTCAACATTTCCTTGGCAATTTGGGGTCTTTTCTGGTTCCACACAAAATATAGGATTGTTTGTTCCAGCTCTTGAAAAATACCGGCGAAATTTTGATTGGGAGGGCACTGAGCATATAGATTGCTCTAGGCAGTATAGACATTTTAACAATGTTTATTCTTCTGATCCATGAGCAAGGAATGCTCTTCCATCTTTTTGTATCTTCTTCCATTTCTTTAATGAGTGTTCTGTAGTTCCTTGAGTACAGAAACTTTACCTCTTTGGTGAGGTTTATTCCCAGGTACCTTATGGTTCTTGGTGCTGTAGTAAATAGAGTCAATTTTCTAATTTCCCTTTCTATTTTCATTTTTAGTGTATAAGAAAGCAACTGATTTCTGTATATTGATTTTGTATCCTGCCACATTACTGAATTGCTGTATGAGTTCTAGTAGTATGAGCTGTAGTCTTTTGGGTTTTCCACATAACGTATCATGTCATCTGCAAAGAAAGGGAGTTTGACTCCTTCTTTGCCAATATGAATACCATTTATTTCTTTTTGTCGTCTGATTGCTGTTGCTAGGAATTCTAGTACTGTGTTGAACAACAGTGGTGAGAGTGGGCATCCTTGTTGTGTTCCTGATCTCAACAGGAAGGCTGAGAGCTTTTCCCCATTGAAAATGATATTCTCTGTGGGTTTTTCATTGATAGATTTTATGAGGTTGAGGAATTTTCCCTTTATCCCTATAGTTTGAAGAATTTTAATCAGGAACAGATGCTGTATCTTGTCAAATGCTTTTTCTGCATCAATTGAGAGGACCACGTGGTTCTTCTCTTATTGATTTTTTCCATCACATTGACTGATTTGTAAATGTTGAACCACCCTTGCATCCCAGTGATAAATCCCACCTAATCATGGTGGATAATATTTTTAATGTACTGTTAGATCTTATTAGCTAGGGTCTTGTTGAGAATCTTGGCATCCACGTTCATCAGGGATATTGGTCTGACCTTTTTGGTGGGGTCTTTGCCTGGTTTGGGGATCAGGGTACTGCTGGCTTCATAAAAAGAGTTTGGAAGTTTTCCCTCTTTTTCTATTTTTTGAAACAGCTTTAGGAGAATAGGTATTATTTCTTCTTTGAATGTTCAATAGAATTCTCCAGGGAATCCATCAGATCCTGGTCTTTTTTGGGGGGGGGAGGTTTTGATCACTGCTTCAATCTCGTTACTAGATATTAGTCTATTCAGGTTGTCAATTTCTTCCTGATTCAGTGTTGGAAATTTATAGGTTTCCTGGGATGCATCCATTTCAACTAGGTTGCTTAACTTACTGGCATATAACTGTTGATAATAATTTCTGATGATTGTTTCTATTTCCTTAGTGTTAGTTGTGATCTCTCCTTTTTCATTCATAATTTTATTAATTTTGATCCTCTCTCTTTTCTTTTGGATTAATTTGGCCAGTGATTTATCAATCTTATTGATTCATTCAAACAACTAGTTTCTAGTTTTGTTGATGTGTTCTACTGCATCTCTAGTTTCTAACTCATTGATCTCTGCTCTAATCTTGGTTATTTCCCTTCTTGTGTGTGAGATTGGCTTAATTTCTTGCTGATTCTCTAGTTCTTTAAGGTGTAAAAAGAGCTGGTGTATTCTGGATTTTTCAATATTTTTCGAGTGAGGCTTGGATGACTATGTATTTTCTCCTTAGGACTGCCTTTGCCATATCCCATAGGTTTTGGACAGATGTGTCTTCATTCTCATTGGTTTCCATGAATTGTTTAAGTTCTTCTTTGATTTCCTGGTTGATCCAACATTCTTAAGCAAGGTGGTCTTTAGCTCCCAAGTGTTTGAATTCCTTCCATACTTTTTCTTGTGGTTGATTGCCAGTTTCAAAGCATTGTGGTCTGAGAATATGCAGGGAATAATATCAATCTTTTGGTATCAGTTGAGCCCTGACTTGCGACCAAGTATGTGGTCTATCCTGGAGAAAGTTCCATGTGTGCTTGAGAAGAATGAGTATTCTGTTGTTTCAGGGTGGAATGTCCTGTATATATCTGTGAGGTCCAACTGGTCCAATGTGATATCAATGCTCTTGTTTCTTTATTGATTTTCTGCTTGGGTGATCTGTCTATTACTAAGAGTGGCATGTTAAGATCGCCTACTATTAATGTATTCATATCAATATGACTCTCTATCTTGATTAATAGTTGGCTTATGTAGTTGGCTGCTCCCATATTAGGGGCATAAATATTTACAATTGTTAGATCTTCTTGGTGGATAGACCCTTTAAAAATGATGTAGTGTCCTTTCTTTTTCTCTGACTATAGTCTTTAGTTTAAAATCCAATTTATCTGATATAAGAATCACTACCCCAGGGTTTTTTTGAAGCCCATTGGCACGAAAGATATGTCTCCATCCCTTCACTTTCAGTTTGGATGTATCTTTGGGTTCTAAATAGGTCTCTTCTGGACAGCATATCAACAGGTCCTGGCATTTTATTCAGGTTTCTGTGGACAGGTCTGAATTTTTCTGATGGGTCTTCCTCTAAACATATGGAATCTCTTCCGCCTGGCTGCCTTCAGGAGCCCCTGATTCATTATGATTCATCAGTCTCACAAACCAATGTGTCAAGGTCTTTTAGACTCATTGATCTTGAGGGTGATCTTTCTGCCTCTAGGACATGAACACTGGTTCCATTCCCAGATTGGGAAAACTTTCATGGAGAATTTGTTCAACTATATCTTCTAGTCTCCTTTCTTTCTCCTCCCTCTCAGGGATCCCAATAATTCTGATGTTGGAAAGTTTCATAACATCATTTATTTCCCTAATTCTGTTTTCATGGTTTCTAAGCTGTTTCTTCCATGCCTCCTCCTGATCCTTTTTCTCTATCAGTTTGTCCTCTGCATCACTAATTCTATCTTCTGCCTCCCGGTTACACGTGTTAGCTGTTAGAGTATTTAGATTAGATTGGATCTCACTGATAGCATTTTAAACTTCTTCCCGGGCAGCTTTCACTTCTGCCCTTAGAGATTCCATGTTCTCACTAATGGTTTTTTCTGACCTAGCCATTGCCTGGATAATTGTTACCCTGAATTCCCTTTCTGACATACATTTCTGTCCACATCCAATAGTTCTGATGGAGAGAGTAGAGTCTCTGAATTTTTCCTCTGTTGGGTGTTCCTCCTCCTAGTCATTTTGGTGAGAGGTGATTGAGGGGACGTGTAGCTGAATAAATCAACCACAAGCCAGGCAAGGTGCCCCCTGGAATGCTTCTGAGGAAACGGAAGTCACCACTAAAAAGAAAGAAAAAAAAAGATAAAAAGAGAGAGAGAGAAAGAGAGAGAAAAAAAGAGAGAGAGAGAGAGAGAAGACCCAATCAGAATGGGCCCCAAAGGTAAGATTTATAAGGTATGCAAACAAAAAAAGACAAACAAAAAGACTAACAAAGTAAATAACAGGGGAAAAAAAAAAAAGAATCCAGCCAAAATGAACCCTAAGAATAAGATTTATATAATACCAGAACAAAAACAAATACACAGAAACACAGAAGAAAAAGATGGGAGGCTGGTCATAAATCTTTGATGTGGGTGGGGTTACGAGTAAGGCTATTTTGATTCTTCCTGGGTGTATCTTGATATCTTTGTTAAAGAATTCAACTCTCCAGAGATAAAGGGAGATTAAAACTGGTTTATATGTAGGGGTAGTATTGATTAGGGAAAGAGTATTGCCTTGAAACTTACATCTATATGTATATTATAAAATAGAAAAGCAAAAGAAAAACACAGTTATATGTATGAAAAAAAGTTCGAGTTAAAAGGTTATTATGGAATATGGTTTTTGTTTTTGTTTTTGTTTTTGTTTTTTAACTTATTTGACAGACAGAGATCACAGGTAGGCAGAGAGAGGAGGAAGCAGGCTCCCCAGGGAGCCCAATGCAGGGCTCAATCCCAGGACCCTGAGATCATAACCCGAGCCAAAGGCAGAGGCCTCAACCCACTGAGCCACCCAGGTGCCCCTATGGAATATGTTTTATTGAAACTCTCATTGTAATGGTTAGTAGGTTAAAAAAAAATTAAAAAGAACAAAACTAGTGAGAATGAATTAAAAATAAAAGTTGTATCTATGAAATATATAGGTTTTAGGGTAATACCAGGAGTTTAATATCTTGTCTTCCCCTGATATTGGGGTTTTACAATTTTATGGGGACCCTGTAGTGGCTGTCCTCTGGTTCTTTTGGCTTGCTTTCTGGGGGAGGGGCCTACCACATTGTTTTTCAGTCAGTCTTCTTGGGTTGAGTCCTCCTGCTTCCTATTATGGGGCTGGGCTCTGTGAAAACTGGTATTTCAGGCTTTTGTTCTCTGGATGTTTTTGTTCTTTGGCAGCTTTTTTTGGCTTTTCAGAGGTTTGGTGGAAGCAAACTGCACCCAGACCTCTGTCTCAGAGAGAAGCCTCAGTCTGTTCCCCTCTGGGTGGTCCAGAACACATAGATTCCCCCTCTGCAAACTCTGGTGAGCTGTTCAACCTCCCACAGGCAGAACACATCCCTAGCCACCATCTCAGGGATCGCCAAAAGTGCCCACTAGTCTCTGCAACCTCCCCCGCACCCCCGTGCCACTAAAACCATGAGCAATATTGGTCCGGGGAGCCTGCTTCCAGTGGCTGCCTTTGCGGGGACTGCTGTCTGGGGTCCAGACCTCAGGGTTTCACAGATCACTGTCCACCTGAGAGCCCAACCAGAGATAGCATGCTGAGTTTTTCAAGCCTGGGCTGGGTGTGTTCAGACTCTTGGCCCATCCTAGAGACTGTTGGCTAGTGCCCTCACAGAACTCTCTCAAGCACCCGTGGGCAGCGCAGTTCAGACCCCAGTTGCTCATTGCATGCAGATTGTGAAAGGCTGACAGTGGGCATCAGTGGGAATGCACCTAGCTGAGTGGTGGTGCAAGCAGCAGAAAGCTGGGGGTGCAGGGACCATGGCCTGGAGGCTTCGCTGCACTCTTTCTGGCAAGGGTGGTCACTGGCAGTAGCCGTCCTGGTTTCATGGGCTTAGGCCCATGCCTGTGACCGCCCGATTCCAATTACCCCTTAAGATCTTTTGTTATTTCTGTGTGTTTTTAACCAGACTCCAAGTTAATGCTGGTCCCCAATCACAGAACGTTTTCCTATTGGGGTATTACTTTCCAGTGGGTCGGTTCTGGTGGCTCCCTCCCCCTTCTGTTTATCCTCTGATATCAGTCCGATCATTCTCACTCCACTTTACCTTTCCACTGGTGTTGTCTGCCCCGGTAGAAATCCAGAAGTGTATAATCCTACATTTCAGGCTGATTTCATGGGTGTTCAGAGTGTTCTGGTAGATAATTAGCTCACTTTAGGGGACCCACTGAAACAGGGTTTCCTACTTCTCTGCCATCTTGCCCCTCCTCCTCAAATATTTTTTTTTTAATAGTAATTACTATTACATGTTCTTGGGAACAACTGATACCCTTAGGTCATTTGGGGTGGGGTGGTGAGATTTCACAGATAAAAGGTAAAACCAGTTAGTGAGAGTCAAAGAATAAGGTGGGAGAGGAAATGGTAATTAAATTAGGTGTTAAAATATATCACTTGTTCCCTATTTCTATAATAATTCAACGTCCAGGTGGAAGCAGATGGTTTGATTAGATTTTTATGGCACCCTTAAATGGTGCAGATTTTTTTTTCTTTTTCCCTGTGGGTGCTTGAGGGAAAATAACAATCAATGTAAATTCAATTTTCCTAAATGTTTGCTAAAGTTCATAGAATTACTAAACATGGTTTAAATTTGCCTCACTGAGAGTTTCACTCCAATGATTAAGCTTGAGTTTTAGATGACCCATGAGGGCTGTCAAATAAAATGCTAATCTGGACTTAGGTAAGGAGAGGAGGATTCAAAAACTATTGCAACTTGTGAGGTGAATTATGGCAATAAAGGAAGGGGGACTATGGCAGTGGGGGAAGGAGGATTTTGTATATAAGGAGAGAAACTACTTTAATAGAGGGAAAGAGACTATTACCATAGAAAGAACACTCCAGTGATAAGATCTAGAATTTTCTCAAAAGTCAGGGAGAAAGGGCTTTTCCTGTATTGGGAGCAGTAAATAAGGCTAGAAAGAACCCGGGGTGGGTGTGCAGGATGATCAGGTGGTAGGATCAGACAGCTGAGCAGGATTTTTTTTTTTTTTTTTTTTGGTCAGCTCATTTTCATTAAGGGGTTGTTCTGCAATGCTTGCGTAAGCTTAAGACTGAACCAAAGGTCAGGGGTCCCCAGGGAAGGAGAAGCCTGATTAAAGTAGGGTTAAATCTGAGGACATATTCTTAAGATTGAACAGTAGGAACCAAACAATGAAGTTCATCATTTCATGAGACAAAGGCAATTTGCAGGGTTTGCAACTGGCCTTGTCATAGGTAATGAGGGCTCACTCTCAAGTCTTTGCTAAGTCATCTGTGAAGGGTGGTTCTTGGCAGTAAGGCATTTTCAAAACAAAACAAAACAAAACAAAAACCCTGAAAAGATGGAGACTTTCTTACGTGTCACCGTTTTCTAAGAATACAGGGCTCAGGTAAAGCTCAACATTGTTAGGGCCCACTCAAGCCAAGCAAAAATGAAAATGTTGTCTTTTTTATCTAAAATTTCTATATGACACATTGTTCATAACTGCAACATTGTTAATTCTCCCAGAAGCAGTCAAGGTGACTGTTTGTATTAGGAATTTCTTATTTTTTCTTTTTTTTTTTTTTTCTTAAATTCTTAACAGTAAGAAAATATTAGATTGTTTTAGTATGCCTTTGTTCACTAATTTATTTGTTCAGCAAATGAATCTAATATAGTGGCATAGGAAAGAGTCTGGAGATGGATCATGTTGGATCATTGGACTGTAAACAGGAGATGAGAAGATTTTCAAAGGACACCTGAGATTTTATTAATGAAAGCAGGTTTTGGCTTCCCCACCGACCTTGCAATCTCTTCTTAAGCCTCAGTTGTTAAAGGACCCTGCTTTAGCGCCTTCCACCCCCTACGGGTGTGAGCTTTGGTCTGAGTAAAGAGAAGAATATCAAAGAAGAGCCTGCCAAGCACTCTCCACCTTTTCTCAACATTTTAGGATAACACCTGCTGCTCTTTCCTAGGGTTCAGCTACTTTTCATGAGAAGTAATATTGAGAAACTGATGGACCCGGGTTCACCTTGGATGTTATCACTCTAATAAACACATCATTAGTATTGCTTTCTTTTGGGTATGATAATCTAAAGTTTTATTATGCAATGGTATATCTTCCTGAAAAACTGTTAATATAAACATAGCAATGTGCTTCCCTGCCTCCATGTTAAAGGGATTGTTTGTTTGATGAAAAAAATTACCCACAGAATTTATTCAGAAATAATTGCACCAAATGGAGTTGTAATTTAGAATCATTGCAATAGGTTTAGTTGCATTTTGGATTAAAGAACCCCAAATGTGATGATCACTGAATGGTAATTGAACTTGCTAGCCACAGTGGGAGTCTGGTCTTGTTTTGTTGTCCACATATCCAGTCTTCTTCTTTGTTCTATGAAGAGATGAAAGACAAAGATGAAAAAGTTTGGTGTGGAGAAAAAAATAATTTTAACGTTAAGTACCATGAATTTTTCTCTCCTCTAGAGGTCATAAGAATGTCAGAGCCATCTTTAGGAACTTTATGAACTAGACATTCAGATGATGGAGTGTCAGGCAAACACTTTGAAGGGAATAGAAAGTTGAGTCCCTTGCCAGCCTTTGGGGCGTAGTGTGGTTTGGTACATATGAATTTGCAACTACAGATATGTGAGAAGCTTATGGTGCTTTATTTCTTTAAATCAGACTAAATCAGTTTCCATCTCTGCTTCATGACACCCAGAAGTTAAATTTTAGATCAGACTTTCTAAAGATTTCCATTGACCTATGTAGCTTATGCAGAGCAAAACATTCATGAACAACCACTCCAGTTTCAAGTCACACAGATGACTCCAGTGAGCTCATTACTGAAACTCACATGGTTCTGTGTTGTCCGTTGACTCTTCTAATTCTCTGCTGTTTTTAGAAAAAGGAACACTGCCAAGGCCATTGGCCAAAGGTCAGCATCCTTAAGTGTCTTGGATATCTATTCTCCTGAGAAATTGTGCCATTGTTTCAAGACCCTATGAGGATACCTGTGGTCTCCAAACACTGCCCCTTTCCTAGCCTCAAACATTCTCCCCATTGTCTTGCTCTGAGTGTAGTACTATGGGAGGAATTCCTCTGTTTTCTTATAAGAAACCCTTCAATTAGTGATCCAAAGGGGCACGTGCACCCAAATGTTTATAGAAGCAATGTCCACAATAGCCAAACTATGGAAAGAGCCTAGATGTCCATCAACAGATGATTGGATAAAGAAGATGTGGTACATATATACAATGGAATACTGTGCAGCCATCAAAAAAACCCACAAAATTTTGCCATTTGCAATGATGTGGATGGAAGTAGAGGGTATTATGCTAAGGGAAATAAATCAATCAGAGAAAGACAATTATCATATGATCTCACTGATAGGAGGAATTTGAGAGGAAGGGCAGAGGGTGATGGGGGAAGGGAGGGAAAATGAAACAAGATGGGACTGGGGAGGGAGACAAGCCATAAGAGACTCTTAATCTCAGGAAACAAACTCAGTGTTGCTGGAGGGAGGTGGATGGGAGAGACAGGGTGGCTGGGTGATGGACATTGGGGAGGGTATGTGCTGGTGAGGGTATGAATGGTGAGTACTGTGAAGTGTGTAAGACTGATGAATCACAGAACTGTACCCCTGAAACAAGTAATACATTATATGTTGAAAGAAAGAAAGAAGAAAGACTTCAATTGATTTAGCTTTTCACAAATGCTAGGAAGGTGATTGTGTATGGTCCTTGAGAGGAGAAAATAAGGCAATACTTTTTGGAATGGCAGAGAAGAAAATACAGAGAACAAAGTACAAATAGCTATGGTTCTTTCCCAGCAGAGAAAACAAAATATAAATTATCATCTGCATACATTTTTCTGCCACCTTGGATACTCAGCTATTTCAAGGGGGCTACTGAATTACCATCCTCTTTCTTCATCCGCTGTGAAGGAGGCAGGTGGATGGGGAAAAAAGTCATATAATTGGATTCCTGGTCAGGTCATTTACTTAGTTAAGTGTAATGTATGTACTTTTCTACTTGATTAGGGTAGAGTGATTTCCAGGATCTAGGAAAAAATGATATACAACATCTTCAAATAATGGTAATTCCAAGGCAAGCTGGGTAGAATATGGCAGCAGGTCTGGAAACTGGAGGTGAGGAACCAAAGAGTAAACTTTATCCATAGGACTAAACAAATGTCTGTCCTGGTGTCAGAACAGAATCAATCAAATGTTAAGTACCTTATTTTAAGGAATGAAGACATTATACAAATTGCATATTTTTTAATGGTTTGGAGATGTGCTTTATGTTGGAAAATGCATTTTTAATACTTGGAATCTTTAAAGCTTTTAGTTCCTGTCAGAAACCAAACAAGCATTTTCTGACAGAAATAAGACAAACATGATATATTTCCTATGGGAGGCTTCAGGTATGAATCAAGATCCACAAGTGTGTACACAATACTTTAACCCGGGGATACAGCAGTATGAGTTTAAGATTTTGGTGCTTATGCTTTAAGCTTTAAATTAAAGGCCAGCTTACTTGTTTATGAAGCTTTCCTTATACCATTTTTTAACAGGTTGAACCTCCAAGGTGTTAAAAATAATAGCTTCCACCCAGCTAATTCCTGTGGGGAGTGTGAAGATGACAAAGGATATTTGGAAGAGGAACTTCGCAACCTAATCCATCAGCTGATCATCGTTGTTTCATTCCTGTATGCTTTATGTCTCTCAGTGTCTAAGAAATAGTGTTTCTTCTCTAGCTTCAGTTAAGTAAAATTTAATTGCTTATGTCCTGACATCTTAGTTCATTCAATTTCTCCTGCAAGTGAGCTAATGGCCCCTAGTGGCAAGACAGGCAACAGAAGCAGGGGAGGGGGTTGAACTCAGAATTTCCTGTTTCTGTGCCTTAATAACTTTGAGATTGTTCAGTCATTTAACATCTCTTGGTTACTTTCATCTTACTACAAATAGTATTAGTGGTCTGTTAATAATGTTTGCATTCCAGGTAGTACAGGGTGATCACAGTGACCAATAGAGATACAGTATAGAAATGTTTGGTAAAGACCTAATCCTGGTATTCAAGTAAAAACATCTGGCCCCAGGCATTTGAAAATTTATTAGCCAAAATGATCCTGAAAAGATAAAGCCAGAAAAGACAATTTTAAGGAGAACCTTGAATAAATGTTACCACGGGTTTCTGTGAAGCTGACTCAGTGGATACGTACCTTGCGTGGTAAAATCATTTGAGATAATTCTTTGTCTTCCAGTACTTTCCTTCTCCCACTTAGTCAGATGCTGCGCTGGGCACGCACTTGCCCCAGGGGAGGGTTGTAATAGTGTAAAAAGTAGGTGTAGCCTTCAATTTTACTTCCTGGTTTTGTTTTTCAAAACTTAAACTCACTGGAAGGATTATGTGAAATTATCTTCAGAATTATCAGAAGAGCTACTGCCTCTGAGGTAGGGCTACTACCTCTGAGGTAGTCATTAGATTAGTTCTAAGGGATTACTGGAGAACAGCAAGAGGCCAGGGATCTGGGGGTGGGGAAAATGAAAAGCAGACACTTTGATCCTGGCATCACATTGAGAACTGGAAAGAACTCAGGTAAGAAACAGGTTGCCTGGCTCTCCAGCTTTCCTCAAGTTTATGCAAAAGTTGCAGAGCTATGTGAACTAGACCAATAAATCAATAAGGTATGGGCTATTCATAACAACCAAAGGGGGCTTCCCAGGGGCCCTCGAAATCAGTCCATTCTTCCAAGAAGGGTCACCTCCAATTGGTCTCAGTTTTCTTCTTCACCAACATAATCAGTACTTACTGTGAAAATTAGGTTCATTTTACAAAATGTGCTCATTCTTGCCTCGTGAATTATGAGGTGTCTTAAAAACCAAATTAAATAATAAAAAGAAAGTCAATTGAATTGGCAAATACACCTCTTCTTTCCTGCCAAAACCAAGGAACACTCAATCTGACTGCTTCAGCAGATTTAGGATTTAATTATTATTAATCGGTCAATCACATCTATTTAAGACATCACACCAGTCAGTCAGTTAATATTTATTGAACATCCTCCATGAACATAGCATGGGACATGGGAATAATTTAATTATTACATGGTAATTGAATTAACTCATAATATAAATAGTTGTTAGTCTGTGGGCCTAACGTTCCCAAATAAAGCAAATCTCAAAACCATGCATGAATGAATCATTTCCCCAACAATATTTTAATTATAGTTACTAATAATTAACAATATGGAATCATCTCTTTTCATGTAAAATTATGACATTTTAAAGCTCAAAGTGATCTTTTGTGACAAGATTTCTTTTCCTTTACTGCCGGGTTATTGGTCACACCCCTTCAAAAAATGAAGAAGTAGTCCAGACAGAACTGTGGGCAGCAAAGCAAGGTTTATTAAGTGATAGCAGTGTTAGTACAAAGCTTCTTAAGAGGGAGGGGACCCTACAGGGTTGCCACTGGAGTTTTAAGTCTAGGGGTTTTTATGGGCTGGTCAGTGGGCTGTTTTGATCTGATTAATTCTCTAGGTGCCTGTCACCCAGTCAGGTTTTAGTCATCTATCACATGGGAAAGGGTGGCGCGCTTCTGCCAAGGGGGTGTAAAATTCTTTTAAGGATGGTTTCCTCTTAAGGTAGAGCCCCTTCTCTGCCTGCCTTTCTTCCAACTATCCTTCAACACTTTGAGAGTAATTCTGACATCCCTCTCCAGAAGTATGAACAACTGAACCAAAAACATATCTCCTGGCCACAAAGTGCATGAGAAAAGGATTTGAACCCAGGATTTCTGTCTTCTAGCCTTTATTCTTCCTTTTACCTTATGAGCTTGTATTATCGCTGTAAATATGACCTTATCTGGGGTAATTACACCTGAAGAAAAACTAGCAGTGAATGCTAATATTATTATAATAATCAATATTTACTGAGTTTTTATTATATGCCAGGCGCAGCACTGTCTGGATTTTCTCATCACATTTGAAAAACAATTCTATGAGATAAATAACATTAGTGTTCTGTTTCTATATGTTAAACTAAACTGAGCTAAACCCCAGAGGCAAGGAGTCAGGTCTCCTGTCTAGTAAGAGGAGGATTTCCTATTTGAACATAGGCAGTTAGACATGAAAGCTCAACCTAATGGGATGCAGTTTCTTAAATTATAGAAAATTGGCCACATTAATGTGTTAGTTATCTATTTATTTGGAAAACTATAAGGTCCCGAAACCAGATTTCTAGTAGTTGGCACCGATCTAGGCACTGGAGCTGGGCTATAAATGAGAGAAATAAAGCCTAGTACCTTCATGGATTTTGTATTCAACTCTTTGTTAGATATTTTTAGAGTGTGAGGAAGAACGCTGGGGTTGGTTATCTCAATGGATAGTAATGAAGGAATTATTGTCAGAAGAAAGGTCAGCACGGACAAGGGGCCCCTGCGCTAAGAAGAAACCACCCTTAAAAGAATTCTAACCCTGGAAAAAGCCCCACACCCTTTTCCAGGAGGGTTAATCAGATCAAAACAGCCCATCAACAAGCGCATAAAAACTCTTAGACTTAGAAACTCCCCAGTGCCAATCCTCTCCGTCCCCTCCCACTTCGGGAGCTGTGTACTGTTGCTCAATAAACTTTTTGCTTTGCTGCCCACTGCTCTGTTTGGTCTATCTCTGCAGTCTTCGAAGCTGGGTGGCCAAGAATTGCGGGCACCAAAGGAATAGAAATGAAACAATAGGAGGAAACATAGAGGGTAAAAAAAATGCCAGTGAGGAAGCAGGCCACACAGCTGCACAGCCAGGCTTCTTGAGTGTGCAGTTTGCAGCAACAAGGCCAAGGCCGGGACCCTTGAGAATCTAGTACTCTGAGGTGGGATCCCACAAACGAGTGGTTTTGAGATTTTGAGGATTTGGTGTAGTTACCCCTCTGCTCTGACTTTCTAAGTCTCTGAATAGTTCCCCAAACTCCCAGGAGAGAATTATCACTGTGTGAGGTAGAGCAGGCCCGTTAATCTGAGCAGCCATGTCAGGTGACATCACTTCCGGTGGCCAGCTTCCGGATGGCCGCCTTCTCTGTCCGGTGCGGACTCTGGTTGCTGGCTGAGCCAACTCTGGCAGGGGTGCAGGATCACGGTATTAGAACAGAAAGTGAGTTATGGGGTGATGTGGCTCTGAAGCCCTGCCTAGCATAATTGCTATATTCCAATTCTATAAAAGACTGACTTACTCATGATTACATTGGTTACCTAAAGCAGTTCATTCCTTTTTTTTTTTTTTTTTTTAAACACTTGTTGAGAATTAGTTGAGACGTGGGTAGGTAGAATTGAACAAAAACCACATGATTTGCATTCAAACTATACTTAGCCAGATTCATTTTGTTGAGAGATAAAACATAAATTTCACACAAATTGACAGTTTTTATTACTTTTACAGAAACTTTTCTGATAATCATTCTTCCCGTTTATGTACACTGCATTATTAAGTATTAAATTTAAGGATTCAAAAACAAAAGACAGAGTCCATTCCCAAAGTACCCTAGAGAGTCAGGCAAGAAAGTAACCAGGGGAGAATATACAACATAAAGCTGGTATTTTCTGAAGCTATAGGTGGAAGCCAGGGAGAGGTTAGAAGAGGCTTCCTAGAGACAGTAACACCTAACTACACCCTGACAGACACAATAAGGAAGAGGAGAGAGGCTTCCTAAGCAGAGACAGTACACAGATTATCAAAGAGACAAAAGAAAGCAAAGCACCTTGGGGAAACAGGAAGTGATTCAGCACAACAAACAGAAAGAGTTTGGTGGTAGTGAGATCACAGTAAGTTCAGAAAGTTCTGGAAATTTGAAAAAGGGAGAGTAGCAACAAGGATGCAGAGAATATAGTCAAGAAAGAGGTTAGAATGACAGACTTTGGAATAGACAAGGAAGGAAATGAGAAGGCACTGCATTGATCTATTGGGAGAAAATAAGAGTATTGAGTTCTCGTGGTGCTGTCTGATATCGGAGAACAAATTTATTGGGCAAAATGGAAAGGGAGAGCTGGAGTGTTGGGGCTTTGATGAGAAATCTTGAAGCATAATTTTTTAGATGCAGAAACAGTTCCAGATGATGCCAAGTTTGGGGATGTGGTTTATAAAAGGCAGAGACTGAGGATGAAGAGCTGAGATGAAAATACTAAGGCTGAGTTGTTATAAGGAATACTGCACAAACGTAAATTAAGCTACTGTGAGAAAGGACATAGAAACAGAGAGAAAAACTGTGAGCTGATCCTAGAATCTTCAGTGGAAAGTAATCCAGCATTTGACAAGATAGATGGAGGGTGTCTTGGTTAGAATGCATGAATCTTGAAGGAGAAATATTTGCAGAAGAATAAAGGGAAGTATCGTGAAGAAATAGTGTGTAGAAACAAGGAGACTGGAGAGGAGCTGCGCAATAAGGAAAGCAAGATTTGGTTGCATCCAATAGGTACCATCCACACAGAAAAAGAGGTAGACAAAAGGTAAAAAAAATAACATCCACAGTTCCTGATCTGAAACCCTTGGTGCCAGATGTATTCTCGATATCATACTTCATTTGGAATTTAGGTAGGTTATAGTGGGTAAATACACTGTATATTATGCAGCAGGATCAGAAGAAAAATGACTCTCCAATCAAACACTTCATATGTCTGTAGCAAGATGTATGGCTTTTTACGTGTAAGATAAAAAGCGATTTTAATAATAATCTGGCATCAGTTCGGCCCTAGTTTCCTCATCAATCAGTTTTCCATAAACTTAGAAAATGTGTCTGATTTTCCAAGTTTTGGAGGTTTAGGGAATTTGGGAGACTTTGGAAATGTGGGTAAGGGTTTATGGATTTGCAGGTCTTAAAGTCAGAAGCTTTTATAGACAACTATCTCCACACAAGGTCTACCTCATATCTCAGCATTGACCGATTGAGTCTCGACTGCTCATGATACCTCTGTAATGTAGGTATAATCTCATATATAAAGAAGATATAACAATGTGACCTATTTTATCAGATTTTGGGAGCATCAACTCTGATAATTCATATAAACCACTTATCTCAGTGTGTGATATACATGTGCATATTATCAGTAGATTATTATTAACTACTATCATATTAATAAAGGCAGCCTTAAGCAACCCGATTTTTGCTTCCTCTTTTCTGAAATCTGCTCTGACCCTACTGGTTTTGCAAAACACAGCAGTCTTCCCATAAAAAATAATAAAACAAAATAAAAAAATGCAATCCTGTTGTGTACTCCCTTTACCCAAAGTAGAGGAAGACCATTCCAGAAGGAATCTCAAATTAACTCTCTTCCTCTATCTAGTAGAGACCTACAGCCATTCTAAAATATGACTTTGTCCTCCATGTCGAGTAATTTATAATCTTTTCATACTTTCCTTCCAAAGGAGCATTTCTTTACCTATGGGGGACAGACAGGAAGGGAAGGGAAATTTATTCTTACTATTTGTCATTAATGACATGGATTCTCAACTGACTTATTAATTTAATACCATTTCTTTGTGACCTCTTTATTAGGCATTGAGTTATATGTTGAGAATTGAAGATGAACAGAATGAATAGTCCTTGGTTTTAAGTATATCACAGTACAAAGAGATAGAAATGTAAAGAAGTAATTTCAGAGGAAAGAATACTTGTTTCAAGTATTGAATAGGATGTAGAGGAGGCCATGGAATCATGGAGCTAGAGATGATGGTGCAGGCTTTGCCCATACTGAGGGGTTTAGGCTTTATTCTATAGGCAGTAGCCTGTACTGAGCCCATAAACAGAGTACCTTGTAGCCTCCTCCCTTCTTTGAAACCACTGTCAGACCTTAAATGGCATGGATTCCTTTGTCTGCCTGCATGGTGTTATTAATCATGAGTGAACATTCATTTCTTCTCTCTCTTTCACATACACACCAGATACCGCAAATGCTCACTGTACATACCACACATATTTCCCAGCATAAGGTCTAAAAATCAGTTGAGCCTTTTTTTTTTTTTAAATCTACATGATTTAAAATGCAATCACTTCAGCTCACCATAGGTAAATGCTTAGGTCTCCCCTCTCTAATTCAGGCACTGATGGACATACCCAGAAAATCATGTGACAACTTTAAACTTGATAATTTAATCCTTGAATTGAGAAAGGCAGTTGTCATTGATAGTTCTGGTTGATTGTGAAAATTACCATCTTCTGAACCTAAAAGAAATCAGGCATAGCCTAACATAATGAGCAGATCTTTATAAAGATTTTTACTTTTTAAAATGATGTGCTGGGGTGACTGACTGGCTCAGGCCGTTAAGCGCTGGAGTCTTGATTTTAGCTCAAGTCATGATCTCAGGGTCATGATACCCAGCCCCGTGTCAGGACTCTGTTCAGGCTCCAACTGTCTTCAGTATGGAGCCTGCTTAAGATATTTTTTCTCTCTCCCACTGCCCTCCCCTTCCTCTAAAATAAGTAGATAATAAAATAAAATAATCTCTGGAGGACATAAGAAATCTCCCTCTCCCCCAATAATAAAAAGTCTATGCACCTTGAAATTAAAAAGATCTGGGTTAAAATCCTAGCTTTACCACTCACATGTTGGTGCCTTTGTAAAAATGTGTTTTACTGCTGACAGTATCGTGACCAGTGAATTGGGTATAGTAATCATAGCCTCATAATATGGTGGGGGACATTTAATAAGCTAATTAAATTTATATTAACTATTAGGGTTTTCTATAATTGTGTAATAAACAATCCCAAAATTTACTGACTTAAAGTAACTGTGAGTCAGAGAGATTTGGAAGGGTGCAGCCAGGATAGCTTGTATCTGCTCCATTGTCTGGAGCCTTAGCTGGGAGGAATCAAAGATGGGGTAACCTGTCAGCTGGAGGCAGGAATGATCAGGAAGTATCTTCATGTGAGTCACATATGTCAATATCTTATGCCTGACAGTTGATCTGACTTTAGGCGGGGACTTTAGCTGGGACTGTTCAGCAGAAGACTCCTGTAGCCCCTCCCTATGGCCCAGGTTTTCTCAGAGCAGAGGGGTCTCAGATTTCTTACATGACTATTCAGGGCTCCAAAGATGAATGTCCCAAGAGAACCATATGGAAACAGTGTCATCATTTCATTCCTAGACTAGGAAGTCACATAGCTTTATTCTGCTCTGGTAACAAACCCATTTAGATGCAAGGGCATGGATATAAGGCCCCACCACTCAGTGGAAGGAATGCCAAAGTCACATTGTCAGAAGAGTACATAGGATGGGAAATACTGTTGGGGCTAATTTGAGAAATACAATCTGCCATGATAACTGACACATGGTAGTTCTTAATAAACATGGATTTCCCCCTTTCATACTCACCATGACCATTTAACCAAGTTTCTGATCAAGGGAATATACATTTTGTGTTCCTTAATTCAGACAGCAAATACTTACTTATTTAATACCAGCTATGACCATTATTACAGGGGACCAGTGTTTCTTGGGTTTATAGTATGTACTAGGCACTATTTGAAGAACTTTAACTGCATCATTTATCTGATCACCATAACATACTAACAAGGTAGGCATTGTAGGTGACTGTCTTTTAAGAAAGGAGCAAACTGAAGTTAAGAGAAATTAAGTGACTTTCCTATGTCAGTCACTAGGCCGAGATTAAACCAGAGTAATGTGGCTCCAGAGATAACTGTTTTAACCACTCACTACGCTATGTCCTGTCTTTACTAATATTTAAATTCAAGATTATGATGCATGAACTTACTTATTTATGACATAATAATAATACAAACTATATTACATTATCACATATATTATATACAATTATATTACACATATAAATAAATTTATTTTGTTTAAAAGAGTAAAATATAGCTCTTCTGGAAAGTCTCAGAAGGATGAACATCATATTCATACATTATTACCGTGGAAAGAAACTAATATTCATTAGATGCATGCCTTAAGTATGATAGATTTTATTTTTCTTGAAAATAATGCTGTATGGTAAGTACTGTTATTCCCATTTCATTGGAGGCAATATTCTCTCCCTCCCTTTATTTATTAATTTATTTTTTAAGAGAGGGAGGGATGTGGGGGTATGGAAAGGCAGAGAGAGAGAAAGAGAATGCCAAGCAGGCTTCACGTCTACCACAGAGCTTGACATGGGGGTACATCTCACAACCCTGAGATCATGACCTGAGCTGATATCAAGAGTCAGGTGCTTAACCCACTGAGCCACCAGGCACCCTTTCTCTTTCCCTTTTTATTCAATCACTATTTATTGCGCTCCTTCTCTACAGTGTGCACTCAATCAAGATTTCAAACAAATACTGTAGGTTCCTAGCAGTCCTTGCTCTTAGATATCTTACAGTTTATCAAAAAGATAAAGAGATAGGTAATTAAGGTAGCAATTACCAGAAAGTATGTAAAAAATGGTATAATGAGGGAAATCCTAGGAACCATGGAGCCCACTGCAAGAGACCTAGTCTTATCTAGGGATGATCACAAAAACAACTGAAGTTTGATTTTGCATAAAGGAAAAACACTAATGGATAACAAAAAGGATCTTCATGTATACTTTAATTTCTTGCACTCCCAGTTCCTAGGAGATATGAAAACCTTTATTTTATTGGTGAAGAAATAAGAATGGAAAGGAGAAGTATTTAGGCACATCCCAGGGTAACATTAAAAAAATGGGGATTCATGTCCAAACATTTCTGACTCCAAAGCCAGAAGTTTTACTACACAGGGGGTCTCAGAAAGTATAATTGCCTAACCCACCAGTATGTTCAGCACTGTTAGATTGCAGAAATGTAAATTTCTTGACCCCATTTGACCAATGAGAACCATTGAGAGTAAAGCCCCTCAGATTGTGTTCCATTTACCCTCCAATTGATTCTGGTGCTCCTGAAGTCTGAGAACTGCGGTTCCAGACATAAAGAGGGAGAGTGACTAACAGTGGGTTGGATGGTTAACAACCTCCATGGAGTTTAAAATCAAACAGAAAAATAAGACAAGCTTACCAAAAACAAAAACAAACAACAACAACAACAACAACAAAAACAAAGTGAAGGCTGGAAATTGCCATGTTAGTAACCCTACGGCTTCATAAGAATTCAGTATAAGGTAATTTGGTGTGCTGTTTGGATAATCAAGAGAGTGACTAGCAAAGACCTACTGAAGATGATGGCATTGAACTGGGAATTAAAGGTGAAGGAGCAGCTTGATAGAGAGTAAGAGAAGGTCTTCTGGAATGAAGCCCTGAGTGTATGTTTGACAATGAGCAAGTAGACAGTCTAAAGCTGAAGGGCAGTCTGTGAGCCAAAGCAGTGGCAGGATGCTTTTGTATTGTAACAGATCACTAGGCCATGCTCACACACATTAATGCTTGAGAAATGACAGTCTTGTCCACACTGACAGCTCAGTTGGGACTAGTGGGGAAAATAGGTTGAGAAGTAGTGATTTAATAAACATCTAAGGTTTTATAAATGAGTGTAGGGGAGCAAAGATGATTTTCCCTCTACAGTTCTAAGTTCTCAGCTGAGACCTCTGCAATAAAAGACTAACAAGAGAAAAATAAAAAATTTATTAGCCTGTATACCTCAGACGTACTTGGGAAATAATGAGGGGAAAATGAATAACTCTCAAATATGACTTAGATTTCAGGCTTGCATACCATCTTCATGTAGAAGGGGTAGGCTTCCTAGAGGAAAGTGACTGGTTTTCAGGAAAGATGAACAAGGCCTTAGAAGAATAGATTGGAGGTATGATAGTTTGTGACAGTTTATCTGGGTATGGTGTGGACGTCTAATCCCATGGTAAGACTCAGTCTTCCTTAGTTGATAAAACTCCTGGTGAAGTGGTTTATGACAATTGATTTCTTTTTGGAGGGTCTGTCTCTAGGCAGATAAGAGGAGTTCAGTGTCTCTCTCCGTTAGTTGTTTTTCAAGTGCCTACTGCTTAAAATACTCAATATACCAAGGTGCCATATTTCGGAATGGCAAGTCTTACACTCCCAAAGTGATATTTTTGTGTGGCACATTCTGCTACCTTCATGAAGAGACTGAGCCCCAGTAGGGTTAAATGAGTTGAAAATACCACACAGAGATTAAGCAGGGATTAGAACCAGGACGTCTTATTGCTTTTCTACGTCAAAGTCAAGGAAACAAATTTGCAGACACTCTGGATCAACTCTTCAGGCCAGAGTTACTGAGAATAACAGAAACAGGAATGGAAAGGAGAGATGGATAAGAGAAACTTGATAGAATTTATTAGAATATAAACTCTGTACAGGTCTTCAGGCAGACACGTAGATCAGAAATGAATTTAAAAAGTCACATTTAAGAATTTTCTTAGAAAAAGATACCCACCCAAATCATATCATTATTTGGTAGAGAAAAAAAAAAAATTCAATAGGCTTCAACCATCTTGAGATGAATCATACTCCAAAGCTGTAGATCCTAGTGTGGACTGCAGTGTTCTATTTCTCCCTCAAACGGAAGAGATTCAATATTAATAACTGCTTAATTACAAAGATTGCTATCTGGACAGGTGAAGCGAAGAGTGGTATTACTAAAAGAAACAAGGGCAGAGGCAGTGCCCTGGGGTAGCCTGGACTCTCAGAGGCTATAGCCATACTCCCCCCTTTCACAGCCCCTGCCAGCGGGCCTGGGAGGAAGGTCAAGTCAGATAAAGGGACAATAAAAGGAGAAGCCAAGAAGAGACAGACCAAAAAGGCAACAGAAAAAGGCAAATTTTCAGACAAAAATGTGCAAACTAAAGAGAAAGAGGAGGCAAAAAGAAAAGAGGCAGCAGTGGCTAACCAAGAAACTTAATCAGGTAGATGTGCAAGAAAATAGTCACAAAACCCAAGGAGAAACCAGCTTCTGAAGAAGCAGGAGGGCTTCGAAGAAGCCACATGCGACTCACATCACACTTTTCAGGATTATCCACACTCCCTGTTCCTCCTTTTTCCCTCCAAAAGAATATTTTTCTCAACTGTTTTGTAAATATAAGTTTTAATAGCTACACGAAGGCATGTTTTTCCTCATCTCATCCCATTTTTTAAGTATATTTTTTAAAAACTTAGTGTAACTGCTTTGAGAAGTTAAATTTTATGCTGATGCATTTTTTGTTTTGTTTTGTGTTTTGGTGCATTTGTATTATGTGCATCAAATATGAGTATGTGGAATTAATAGAGCTTTTGTCTTGTGTATCAACTTAACATTTCAATATTTAATGCAGAGAAAAACAAAGTTGGAAAACCAGTGTTCAAGAGGAGAGAATGGTAAAGATATGGAACAATCAGCATGATTTTCATCCCACACACAACTTGGGGCTGTACACTTTGTGTAAATTAGCACACACATCTATTTCTGGCATGTTACATGCAAGTTAACATATTTTATATTCCAAATAAACAATGAGAAACATGGACATTTCCAGTTAAGAGAATTACATTTCTAGGAAATGACCTTTCCAGGCTGGTGAATATAAAATATCGAGGGCATTCAAGAAACAAATAGTTGGCACCTAGGGAAATTGGAATATTTAAAAATGTGCCTTGAAGAGCTAAATGACCTTTACTTTTTCTCACTAAATATAAAATGCTCACCTGCGTCCAGATTACACATTTATCGGGAAAGTTAGATTTGAGGTGTTCAAGCATTTAGACTTAGGGCATTTAACGTACCAAAACTCATAATATTGAAAATGAAGAGGATTTTGCCTGGAAAAATTTTTATCTGTACAGCTAGTGCCCCAGGAGAAAAACAAATGGAAATTCACTATGATCTAATACACTTAGATAAAACACAAAGCACTCACCCCCTTCGTGTGGCAAACAACTTTGCAGTTATAGGATGTAGCTTCCCCTTTTCTCTAATTTGGCCAAGAATTAAGGAGCTATATTGGGCATAGGCGCTATCGCGATGTTTCTATCTTGTTAACACCATATTTTGATCATCAAGTAATTAATTAGAGGTGCTTCTCTAATACCTCTATTGTAGGGTCATGGATTTTTGTCAAGCATTTATTCTTCAATGTCAGAAAATTATTATTCCTCATTGATATGCTAAAGATGAATAGCACTTGCTTAATAAATAGGAAAAATAAAGTTTAAATTTCTTTTAAAATTATCATAAAATGCAGACTTTTCTCTTGCCCTCTTAGAAAAGGGCCCTGGTAGAGTTTGAGTAGTTTTTCTATTATCCGAGGTATTGCTTTCCCCGGGGTTTTGTTTCAGAATCCCATTGGTAGTGGCATTAATGCAAATGCCCACCTATTTAGATCGTTTGAATGTTTTTCATCGCAAATTCTTCAACTGATGCTTCTCTTACTGCGTGCAAAGCACAATTATCAATGTGAGAAATGATATAATATAAAAATAGTAGCAGGGACTACTATCGGAAGAGTATGGAATGGAATGGAAGGAGTCTTGGCAGCAGTTTAAAAGGGTGCCGAGTTCAATTCCAACTCCTTCCAGATGGATAGCATGGTCTCATTGGTATATTGAATATACATTATAATTGTTCATGGGGGGGGACTTGACTTTCTGTAGGGAATGAGCGATGTTATTCCTCAAAGAGCTCTAGGCAATTAAGACTATTAGAAGGAAAGTAAAGATATTTGCATAACCTGAGATCATGACCTGAGCTGAAGGCAGAGACTTAATCCACTGAGCCACCCAGGCATCCCAGAGCCTGTTCTTCAAAGTGCAGCTCTAAAATCCCTATTTTTTTTTTAAATAGAAAATTAAGTAAAATCTGTTATCTTTTCTGATTTGCTGCAGGGGTAATAGTGTCTTCAGTTGTGGTGGGTGGCTGGGGGGGAGGAGTGGAGGATTGGGGTAAAAATTGAAAATAAAAGAATGCACCCCAGCACAAAGTATCATCAATGCCCACTGGCATATTTGCTAAGTAGCAAGAGAATGCTGAAGGAATATGTGTCATAAACCCCCAGGGAGAATCACAGGGCCCTAACACAAAGCTAATGCAACTCCAGGAGCTACTATTTGTGGTTGAGGAAAAAGGAATTCAAATGAGGAAAAGACATTTCTATGGCTTCAAAATCCGTGTCCCTGCTCAATCGGTCTTGTGTTAAAGACGACTTTATAAAGAAAAGCATCTTGATCTCAGATCTCAGATCAATTTTCTCTTGCCCTTTTTAACCCATCCCTTGCTCATGTCTCTCATACCGAAAAAGAATAACAACAGAACAAACAAAACCAAAAACCCGTCAAAATCCAGATCTCTAAGGTAAAAGGTTGCCGGTGAAGATTAAGGAAGTCCCCTGCAATAGAGAAGGTAGGTCCCATCTTACATCAAAAGGTTGGGGGCTACCTGGGTGGCTCAGTGGGTTAAGCATTTGCCTTCAGCTCAGGTCATGATCCCAGGGTCCTGGGATCGAGTCCCACTGTGGGCTCTCTGCTTGCCAGGGAGCCTGCTCCTTCGTCTCTCTCTCTCTACTTATGATCTCTCTCTGTCAAATAAATAAAATCATTTAAAAAACAAAACAAAAAAATTGTCTCTGTGAGAGGGGAGCTCTCAGTCAGCATTCTTAGCAATGCAACAAGCTCCAGAAATGAGCTGGCAAAATTCGCCTTCTGTGAGTTTTTATTTTGTTTTACATTGACAGGGTGTGGGTATATGGGGGGGGGTGGGTGGTTAAGTAGGGTGAGGCAAGGAGCTGCCAACCAAGAAAGAGTTCTTGGGACATCTTTGGTGCAAAGTGGTGGTTTTATTAAAGCCCAGGGACAGGACCCGTGGGCAGAAGGAGCTGCAGCATGAGGCTGTGAAGGGTGGCTGGTTATAGACTATGGGGTTGGGAAAGGTAAGGAAAAAGGGGGTTTTCAAAAGGATTTCTTATGTTATAGAAGACTCAGGATACCAGAGGCCTTGCCATAGTCAAGCTAACACTGTTTTTCCCTCTGGCAAGGCAAGGCATTAACCGTAAGATCCGTGGGAGCTTCCTGGCAGAACGTTACACTCTGCCCTGACCGCTTCAAGTATCTGTCAATGGGCTGCAGGTTATAATTATCTACATTTCCCCCTGGAAACTAGCCCATTGATAGAAATGCTTTGCTCCTGTAGATTGCTAAAACAATAAACTGAGGGAGTCTTGTGTCTTGCAAGATTGTGATCTCTGTAAGTTAACTATTTGTTTTTCCTTTCTTTTCCTTTGCTTTAGGGCAGCCAGGAGTCTGAGGAATGTCATATATATGACACGTGATATGGAGGGGGGAGTTGGGGGTGGCAGCTTCTGCTTTGTCCTCAGCTTGCCTTCTGTTCCCTCATCGAAGTGTTTTTAAGTTTGTCCACAAAGATCCCCTAAAGCCAGACATGTAAATTGTGGCATATTAAACCATTCTTTCACAGTCTCTTAAAAAATGTGCACAGTGATTGACTCCAAAATTCTCCTTCTAAGAATTTGTCCTAAGCAAATAATGTATGATGGACATGAAAGGCCAGAGCAATTTAGTTGTCATCAATAAAGAATTTGGTTAAAAATATATTTCCAAGCAATACAAGAATAGGTACCTGTTATAAACAAACTTTTGAAAGAGTATTTATGGACCTGCCTGGAAAATGATTATGATATGTTGAGGGAGAAAAAAATTTAATAAAACATATATAGCAAGAAATTTCATATTTGCAAAATACTCTGTGGATTAAAAGATATGTATATGATATGATGGCATATGACTATTTTAAATTTTTATTCTCTGTATCTGTATTTTCTTTTTATCCAATAAATATGAATTATTTGTAAGCCAAATACTAAAGTAACTTTAAAAAAAAATTGCTCAAAATAGTTAAAATACTGAGTCTGTGCTCTATCTGCTGACTTTCTAGGGTTATTTCCACCATAACTGGAGTGAACAATTTAGCTAGTCCTCCTTCCTTAAGGACTTCAATACAAAGTTGGCCTCTTAGGTTTATCTACTCATTGGGGAAAAAAATACATAGCAGATTACTATAGCCCCTTCTAGTTTACTCTCCCCAAGTAGCAGGAGAAAATTTTCCTAGATGTCAAACCTGCCATATTTAATAACATCAAAGAATGATACTCACCAATGTCTCTCTAAAGCTGTGGGTTGGGTAAGGAAGCAGGCAGGGGAATGTAATCATTGGGCCACACTCCCATTCTCCTCCCAAACACAAATGTGGGGAGAGAGTTAGCGTATCAAGTCTGGGTTGCTTAATCCTTGCATATTTCCGGGGGGGCCTGGAACCATTACTGACACTTGACTAACTTCTGGAAATGTGGCTCTCAGAATCTTTTTTATGTTACTAATTGATGATGTTGTACGTAAGCCTGGAGGGATGGGCCATGCTATACCAGCCTGTCAGAACTTGTCAGCATTGATTTATGCAAACATGAAGATTGGTGATGTTCCTGGTTTCACTGTTGGGATTCTGAACTTCAGTTATCATGGTTGGTTACATAGCATGGTGTGCCTACGTGATCAGCTCTCCATAAACACCTTGGATCCTGAGACTTGAGCAGGCTTCCCTGGACAGAGACAATTTGCATGCATCTCCACAGTTCCCAGCTACAGGGGAAAAATGTATCTTATATGATCAAAGAAAAGGATTCAGAAGCTTATGCCTAAATTCTCTGGACTCCTCCCAATGCATACCTTTTTTTCTTTTCCTTTTGCTACTTCTGCTTCTGGCTGTGAACATAGCCTGCTGGGAGTGTCGTGAGTCCTTGTAGTGAATTAGAAAGCTTCAGGGTTGTAGTCAGACCCCCACGACATAACCTCCCCACTCCACCCAGAATTCCCTAGCCATATAGTTTGCATTGCCATTTTTGTTCCCTACCAAGAATGTATTCAATATTTGTCTAGAAATCATCTGTTTAACAGTCTTAATGAGCAACTGAATCTAAGAGGCTCATCTCAAGGGCCTTCTCTTTTTTGTCATGTGAGGAGAATATTACACTTCTATACCTTTGACTGGGGACTTTACTGAGACACTTGAGAATCAAAATGTTAATGTGAACTAGAAGATAGAAGGCCGGAGAAGGGCCCAGGCAGAAGACTGGTCATAGTGACCACAGAGAACAGGAAGAAGCTAAGTGCTTAGGACCCCAGCAGCTGCTTTGGTTCTTTTGGTTCTTTGGTGTCAGTAGATTTGGGGAGATTATTTAGGAGACAAATCACTGATGCTCTGTCGTTCATCTGTTGTTTTTTTGTCCTGAAGCATTATTGATTCCTTCCTTGGACATTTGTCGCTTGCTCTCTATATTTTGTTCCTTCAGCTTTTTCTTCTAGGAAACAGTTTTAAATCATTAGTCATTTATTAAAATCTCTGAGATGTTTTGAAATTTTATATACTATGCTTCATGTATAAAGCTACTTCGGTAACATAACATTTTAGCTATTGCTATAGATCCACTGGAAAATCAACAACTTCCATTTATATATGTTTTTCCTTTGCACACAAGCTTTTCCTATATCGTCTATCTGGGACCATATCTACAGTTGGGTGAATAGAATTTTTCCCGAGCGTTTAGATTTCTGAGAGTTTCCTGAAATGGGATAATCAGAGTGGGTGACTAGACAATATAGTTTTGCTTTCTGGGCATTTGGAATGTGAAAACTATGGATCAGATCATAATAATGAGCCATCAAAATGGTGAATTTGGTCATTATTCTTAGATAAATTTAAAACTTTCTCATAAAAATAAAATTTAAGAAAAAAAGAAAAGCAAATACTCATGTTTGAAAAAATATCTTCAAGCAGGTTATTTCATTTAGATCCAATTTATTTGATTAATTGTCTCTATCTTGTTCCTCTGGTTGATATTACCAGAACGTTTTCCAACAGTTTCTCTTTTTTCTTCACCTTAAAATTCAGGCTGAGTATCTGAGTAGGCAGGGAAATAGCAGAACATCCAATTTGTGCTTTGTTATCTGTTCTTTGAAAACAATGATAAAACTGTTACTGTATTTAATGAGAATTCCAATTCAGTCCGGATCAGTGTTCAAATCTTTTCAGCAATGTTCCTTCTATTCTAGAAGAAAGGTATCAATATTTTTCATCATATAATTCTTCAACTTATGCAGTCTTTGAATTAGCTTGGACAATTAAATATCATTGGAAGAGAAATTTTTATTTGTCACACAAATAGTAAAGTTAACCCATCTGACCATTGGTGTATTACTTTCAGGATGATTACTTTATCTGTCATTCACAGAGAGTTAGGGGGAGTATAGCATGTAACAAGAGTGAAGTTGATCATTTTCTGTAGAATGTTAAGCAATTACGTTCCTATTGCCAGTACAACAAAGAACCACCTGTGTGACTTTGGCTAAGTGACTTAACACTTCTATACTTCAGTTACTTTGACTGAAGAGGAACCATGACAGCTTGTAGTGTAATATTTCAGAAAGTGCTATCTTGACTTGGTTTTGAGGGCATGGCTATAAAACTCTCAACACTCCTTTGTGGGAAGTTTGTTATGCCTCCACTCCAATCCCTTCCCTTATTAGAGTCTAGCACTCCTTGGTTACAACACACACACACACACACACACACACACACACACACAGCTGCCAGAGATTCCAGATGCCAAACCCCCTTCCTCCTTAGGCTTGTAGAATTATTCAAAACAATCTACAGAAAGCCCGAGCAACCTCTCTAACTCCATCTGGCTTGCCACATAAAAGTTGCGTCCTTTTCGGTTCCATCCTACATCCTCAAAGTGATGTAAGCGAGCACATTTTACTATAACCTCTAGAAAGGTTTATAGGAGAATCCAAGAACTATGGTCCCATTGAGGGTGTATGATAGTGGAATATGGATTAGACCAAATAGTTGGACACCTGATAGGAATGTAGACATTTCGGTGTAGGAGCAAGAAAAGGGATCATTACCAACAATCGGGGCAATGTTATATACCCTAACAGATACGATCATCATATATTGGTCAAGGACTAGATATTTCACTTCATTGACGTAATGCTACATCAGCCATGTGTCAGAAGAATTTATGTTTACTCATTATCTATATCCACATGTTCCCACAGCTACCTTGAACTTGGGTGGGACCAGGTGACTAGTTTTAACCAAGAGATTGTGAGTGGAAGTGATATGTCACTTCTGGGTTGTGGTAGTGAAACCCCCTGCTAACCCCAGACATCCTTTTCTCTGTTGCAATAATCGTGGAGGTAACATGTTGACATATATGAGCCACGGATGAAGCTAGTATGATTGATCTCCTAAAGGACCATTTGGAAGAAAGGTGTCAGACCTTGTATCAGAAATAAGCTTTAAATGATAAGTCCATGATGTTTTAGGATTAATCTGTCATCGCTACTGAATCTTGCAACTCTTTATAGGCCCTAGAATTTAGATATCTCCCCTGAGATAAAGTGATAGGAGAAAACCTTAAATTGGCTGAATGTATTATGAATTAATTTTGAAAACTCCTTAATTGGTTAGCTTGTATTTGCTCCTTCTAGATAAACTGGAGATTTGGGAAAGACATTATATTTTGTTATGGAAAAAATAAACTTACATTTATTGTACTGAGTTTAAGAGTTTGAGGAAAAATCATACCTGCTCCCTTGTGATTAGTATTATAAAACAAATACAATATAGTTTTAGGGGTAAAGTATTTTGATGTTGAGTAGATACATGATCCAGCTATGCCACTTTTTACGTGCCTTGCATAAGCTTTTGAATGTTTCTAGAATTTTACTTTTCTCTGAAAAGAAGAAAATAATAGCACCCAACTTATAGGGTTGTGGTGAACATCAAATGAAACAATGAAATAGAGTTCTTAATAGAGTGCCAGTCATAAGAGAAATAGTCAATCAATGTTTATTATTATTTTAATGTTGTAGTAGTTGAAAATCCACACAAATACAATAGCTTTGCCCTGAGTAAAGGCAAGATGAATCAACGAATCCCTGTAATACATGAGATATTAAGATTTTATCTTCAGGATATTTTAGGGTACACATATGCCTTCTATAGAAATCAATGGACAGGTAACAGAATATGTCTTTATAGCTTGGAATCTTTGTTTTTCTTTGTTCCTAAAAAAAGGCAAAAAACTTGGATTGTATCAGCTCGTACAACACGCTACTTCTCATGGAAGTATAAATAGGTAGAAACAGGTTTGTGAGATAAATGTATTTCTTTTAAAAATCTGCGGTAACTTACTTGCAAGAGCAGGTATTTCACTATTTGCATGTCTCATGTGTACCATTTGGTTTACAGTCTCCTGATTGCTATCTTGTGGTGAATTGTTCTGTTTATAGCTTTAAAATTGCTATCTGGGTGACAGTCTTCTGTTTCTAATCTTAAGATGGTTGTCTAGTGGCTTTGCTCCCCATGGTTTATCATGCAGCTTGATGATACTGTGGAGGGAAATACAATTAGCTAACTATGCACCTGTTCAGTTTACAATTTTATGAGGGTAAGCTGTAGTATGATATACATCTTGGGGCTTATAGTGAAATCATTTGAAAACAGAGATTCTGTATGAAATTCTGTAATATATAAAAATACCTAAATATTTTATGTAATATATTGTCTCTGTAGAGTCTCTCTCTTGATATTTATGTGTATGTCTAGGCAAACAGTCCCTGGCTTACAAGGGTTTGACTTTGAATTTTTAAACTTTACAATGGTAAGAAAATGATACACATTCAGTAGAAAGCATACTTTGAATTTTGAATTTTGATTTTTCTCCAGGGCTAGTAATAGGTAATAAATACTCATGATGCTGGGCTGCAACAGTGACCTACAGCTCCCAGTCAGCCATGTGATCACCAGGGTTAACAACAGATACACTTACAACCATTCTGGAGCCATACAATCATTCTGGTTCTCACTTTCTGTGTAGTATTTAATAAATTACATGAAGATTCAACATTTTATTATTTTTTTAAGATTATTTATTTATTTATTTATTTATTTTGGACAGAGAGAGCACAAGTGGTGGAGAGGAGTTGAGCAGGCCACCCAAAGCAGGGCTTAATCCCTGAACTCTAGGATCATGACCTGAGCCAAAGGTACACACTTAACTCAACTGAGCCACCCAAGCACTTCTCAACAATTTACTATAAAAAAGGCCTTGGAGTAGGTGATTTTGCCCAACTGTCGGCTAATATAAGTGATTTGAGCACATTTAAGATAGACGAGGGTACAATATGATGTTTAGTAGTTTAAGTGTATTAAACACATTTTTGGTTTATAATATTTTCAACTTACAATGGATTTATCAGTACAAAACTCCATCATAAGTCAAGGAAGATCTGTATACAGAGATATCTATCTTTCCACAGGCTTATACAATTAAACAATTGTGAATTCAAATCTGAATTGTGACATTTATTTTGGATTCTAATCTTCTACTCCCTTATATACTTCATAGCTTTTCCATAATTTTTTTCCTCTTACCATCATCATTTTAATTGAAGTTTTGTCATGGGGTCAGGATCAGATTCTATGCTGTTTTTCAGAAAAGATTTTCAGTGACTGTTTAGCAGGTAGTAAATCTAAGAAATTTACCAAGTTATTTGTAAATTGGGTTTTTCATGTGAGATTTCCCTTCTATTAATATTATGTAATAAAATTGCTAGAGATAAGAGTAGTTATATGCTATATTCTCTGATATATGTAGGGAACAAGTGGTGATTTTAATAGGCAGATTTGTAAGACTCTGAGAAAGGGAGACAATCAAGAGTTTCTCCCTATGGTCATTTTTAAAAAATCTGTTTACTCATGATTATGGTGTATTTATCTGTCTTGAATGAAAGGAACCTGACTCTCCATCATGGATGAGTGGCTCTTGTGTGGTTTGAGAAAGCAGAAGGAAGTTTTCAGTTTTATCAGATCAGTTGTCAAGGGACAGATGAAGACCACTGGTGATCTTAAATTGAGTCAATGTGTCAGAATAAGTATGCTGTGATCAGAACAGGATTTCCCTTTGCAGAGGAGGAAAGAGAAGTGATTAAGTAGCAGAAGAAAGATATTTAAGTCAGAAGATGCAGCTTTAGGGGTAACTACAACCACTTAGTAGTAATGGTCACAGGACTCTAAATTTGTTATTTTAGTCTTATTTTCCTCATCCGATGACCAGAAGTATTTCAATAACATTTATCTCAAAAGGGTGTCAGGAGCCAAATGAATCAAAGTATGTGGAATAAGTATATGCATTGTAAAGCACTATGTAACTTATGCTTGCAACTAATATGGTACCACTGGAAATGTCAGCTGTACCGTAAAGCATTAGAAACCTAAGTTGTTTCTCCCTCTTCTTCAGTCTATCAATGGCTTAAAATGCAGGGTGCCTTGACATATCTCACCCTGAGCACAACAAAATGACAGTGATCTCAAATAAATGGGTCTAAACATCTAAGGAAGAGAATATGTTTGTGTATGTCCATGCAAATAGTAGGAGATGCAATCAACAGGATCTTTAAAGACCCATATCTGAACAGATTTGAGAGAACTTGCTCCAATTATTATGTTGAAAAATACACTTTCTGTCCACTGACTCATTTGAGATCATATGTAAACAAATAACCCTAGTAGCTTGAAAGGGTAATAGAATCTTGAACGAAAAGTTACTGGAATCTTAAAATTCTTACACTTGGGAGGCATGAAGGAGTAAAAAACAGTATTTGAAGTAGAAGTTAGAATAAGAAACTTGAGAGAGGAACATTTTCACATCATCAGTGTCTCTAAAATTACTCTCACACATTTCTACAGGCTCATCTAAAATCAGCAGTCAGTTCATTGACTATTTATGGACCCATTCCCTCTCCTGCTCTTTAAGCATGGTACTAACATTTGATATTCTTTTTAACAAAAGATTTGCCAGAACCATTTGTGTAAATTGCCAAGAGGGCAGAAAGAAAAAAATTTGTAAGAAAATATTACTTCTCTTGGGTATCACCTACCAAATATTTTATACACACACACACACACACACACATATATATATAAAATTCTCAAAGAAACAAAACTTAATAAAGCAGTCTGCACGGAGGAGTAAGTCTGTACACATCAATAGGCATATGTGTTAGATGGTAAAAACATATGGAAGATATCACATTCCAAACAACCAAAGAGCTCCAAGGAATAATTAATGGCATTCATAAATGCGGACAAAAATAAGCTCATGTTCACATCTTAAAATTATTAAATCTAGAACAAATCTTCCTCTTTCCTAATTGGTTTTTCGTATGACAAATTTCTGACACAGAAGAGAACATTTGTTTCATATTTTATTGAATTTCATTTATATTAAATTAAAAATATATTTCTGACAGATTCATGTAACAAAAAGGCAGAACAGTTTTCAAATTGTTCAGCTGGGATGATCAGTACGGAATGAGGCAAAGCAGGTCGCATTCTATAATTGCCTTATACAGGTACAATTCTTTCCCAAGAGCCAAGAGAGGATCCTTGAGAACTAACTGAAAAGCCTAATTACAGAAATTTAAAATACTGTTTGTCCCTCATTCTCAAATAACAACAGAAATTGGGGGAAGGAAAGTAGAATGGGGTGAAGGGTTGGCAGAGAAGAAAGAATAAGGGAAATTATACTAAAAATAGACCTAACATTAAAAAAGTTAGTATGTGTTAAGTGCATAATCCTTCATAGATAAAATAGAAAAAAATCAAAATAACATTACACCACACACAATTGGCATATCCTATTGTGTAAGCGAGTGCAGAGGTTGAACACGTCACAATAGTGCTGAACACAGAATCACAAGTAATGTCAAAATGATAACTTCCAACCAAAAGGAAACAATCACAAGCCAATTACTTATATACAAATCAATCCTAAAGACATTATGTCCCAAATAAAGATGTCCACAAAAGAAAATCAAAGCAACATTATCCTTATTTACAAATGCAACTAGCCATGTCTTTAACAAGCTATAAAAATACTATTCACATTTTCAAACATACAGTAGTATTTTTTTGTTTGTTTATTTCAAAAAGGCAGCTAACTTTGAACACTGGGATTTAAATGAAACATTGATGGCTTACCAGCTAGGTATTTTTGCAGCCCTGCCCTTTGAAGATACTTCACAAGAGAGAGGGCTTGTTTTCTTTTTACAAGTTAAGAACATAAGGAAATGAATACAAATGTATATAACACCTTAAGCCTCTGCCTTTTCGGTAAAATGTCTCCCTTTATCACCTGAACTGATCTTAGTCAACTACTTGGATGCACGTATGAGATGAGTGTTTGAGAGACGATTTAACATGACTTTGTTTTTTTGTGCTATGAATTGTCTGACAGACAGTTCTCATTTTCATTTGATCTTGCTATAATGGTGCCTAAAAAAGAGATGAACTAGTCATACCATGTAATGATGCAGTTCCGACATGCAGCAATGCAAGTCCCTGGTGGTCACAACGGGAGATGTAGACACACCAGCCAGTGAGGTGTGCATTCAAAGTTAGCTGCCCTCACACAGCTGCTCAGTTTTATAATCGACCCATTTAACAGCAGTACCAATTTATGCTACATTTTTCAAAGTACCTTACTTTAAAAGAACAGCTTACATATCTACACTTAGAAAATAACTTCCATACTTGATTACTGGAGTAAGCCCAAAAGGGTTCTTGGAGTGCTATGGTGTAGTCCCCTCACTCCCCCCCCTCCCAGCCCCTGAGAGATCCAGAAATATACAGGAAAATGACTCTCACATTAGGGACAATGTACAACCCCCATTAACTGAAGAATCTGGAAATGATACTCAAGAACCAGGTTATGTCAATATGTAGGAGGTATGATTTGATTTATTTCCAAAGAGCTGCAGGCTGGGGGAAAACATCTACACATTAGGGATAAAAATAGCAGTAAAGGCAAAGTGGTTTGGACAAGTCAGACTATTGTCTACAGGTATGAAACTTGGTTTCCTTATATTTGTATATTTGTACAAATAAAACCACTTCAGACGATATGGGTAAAATTTGTTAGAGCATTGAAATAAAAATGTCCTTAAAAATCAAAAATAGAGAAAAGGTGGCAACTTACTAGATAACATAGATTTTTGTTGCAGTGAAACTGCCCTCATTGTGTATTTGTCAGATAGATGAATGGTCCAATAAAGAATTACAGGTGGGTCTCAAAGCTGAATAGCCTTTACCTTTCTGATAATAAGACTCTTCATTTATGAAAAAAAAGTACAGCAGCTGTGAAATATTTGCGATCAGGAATAAAATAAATATATAAAGTAAATAAGTTAATTTGTTGGCAAAACTAACTTCTGATTATATCTAAGTTTCTAATGAAAAGATTAAATCTAAGTCCTACCACGGGTACGTGCACATATGTGAGTTTCAAGATTCATCACAGGGCTGACTCGACTCAAATTCCTGCAGAGAAGGATATTGTAAGAGAATCGATCTTTATGGAATAACGTAATTTTTATATCATAAAGAATACTCTGTGCAGTAATTTCTTTGAGAAGTATTTTTAACAATGTCCACATTGTTAGAATCATTTATAGAAAAGTCAGGCATTTGAGGACAGAGGCTAAGTCAGTGTTTCCACAAAGCAATGTATGGGATCTCAGAGATCCACTATGGCTTCAGAGAGGTACAGCCTCAAGAGGGCCACTTTGAAGAGGATGGTAGACAGTAAAGAGAAGAGAGGTGATTGTGTCAATGGGGAAAGAAGCAAGGGTGGTATTTTTCTTTAAATCTCGAGAGAAATTAATTTTCTGTAACTCCTAATAAGATAATCACTTACTCACAAAGTTGACCGTCAAGGGGTAATTTCCAAGAGAAGCATGGGTCTAACCCCCAGGAAGCTGGGCTTAGAGTGTTTTCAGCTCATAACTGAAAGAGAAGCATTTTCTTCTGCCCAACATATCACCTGGCAGGAAAGAGGTGAGGCAGGAGTCTGCAAAAGTGACACAGCCTACATTTTTGTACCTCTACAAAAACAGTGGCACCTGAACAGTGTCTGAGATTTCTACTATTTTATAAAAACTTTCCTTTTAATGAAAAGAATGAAGCAGTCCACGATGTTAAAAGCCATTTGTCCATACAAACTCAAGAGTTCCTGACCCAGCGTGGTGCCCACATTAGCTTCATGCTGTTAAGTATGGAGAGAACTATTCTTGCAAAGGCATCTCTGGGATTAGAAAAGTTGTATTCATTCTACCCAGAAGTATAAAAGCTGGCCCATTGTAATATTAGTAAAATCAAGGTCTCCACTGAGGACTTTTATTTTAAAATCACATCTAATCTACATCTGTATAATGTCATTCATTCTTATGCAAATGGAAATCAGGAGACACGAGTCTGCCTTCATGTGTCTACATGGGTACAAGGCTGCCCCCTTCAAAGTCCATATACACAAAAAGAGGCACAGCAGAATTTTCTTGCCTTTGGCATATACAGAAGTTAGTATATCTGGCTTTCTAATGACTAGAAGTTTATACACCTGGACTCCTCATTTGCAATATTAAAAACCATCAGTCTAATAACTAGAGTCCAAAATAATGGAAATAACAGCAGTTTGAAATGCTTGTACTATTTATCAGAATATTGTTAACTAATTGCTTCTTTTTGTTTTTGGAAATGGGAAGGTAGCACGGGAAAAAAGGGATATTTCACAAATTAAATGCATTTTGTTTGTTTACTAAATAAAGGGCACCACTCAGTCTTTTTCTCTGCATAAGGTAATAGAACATTTACATTTCCTTTACTTCGTTTTGAAGACCTCTTACTTAAAGTCATATAACATATTTGTCTGTTAAACTCTGCAAGGTGGTGTTTGCAAATCAAATTTTAAAAAACATTCTCTTCATAGTTAATGCAATTAAAGATGGCAAAAGAATGAGAGAATGAGAAAAAAATTAATTGCAATGCTTTAAAACAAATTTTCACAAGTGGAACCAGCTCTTTATATGCCTACTTTCTGCTAAACCTAACAAATAACAATTTTAAATGGCAAACTTATTTTTTACTATGCAAAATCCATCCTACGTGTTCATAACCTGCATTTTATTTTGTTACATAGTAGTTTGTGGTTAATTTTCTAGTTCGATTTATTTAATAATATTAAAATCATTTAATATCTGATAACTAACTAAATCTACATCGTACAGCATTATCATGGTTTTGCCCAGCTATATACATGCTCTCATGATCATCTTTTCTATTACCTTGTGAACTACATACTAGTTAAATAATCAACATTTATAGGTGGATGAATAATTCAGGTTTTGAAATAAAGATTAGTTAGCTTTATTTACATCCTTCCCTGTCAGGCTGAAACAAGTTTATTTTTCCTTTCACTTTGACACTTCAAAAAGCATTTGATAGCCCTTTGGACTTCATCTAGCAGCAGAACCTCACAGACCTTCTACTGATTTGTCCTCGGCTTTGGGAATATGCACGATCTTCATGTCATGTCCCACTTTTAGAAGGTATTAACACACACCTCATGACATTTAGAGCACTTCTCTTCTCTTCTGTTTCTCAATATACAGATAATCATTCTTTCTGATCTACTAAAAGAGAAGCTCATGTTTTTAGTTTGAATATTTTAATAAAATATGAGTTTGCACTGTTTTTAATTCAATTTCAAGAATATTACTTGAGAAAGAACTCTCACACTAACCTATGACACAAAAGTTTGGAAAACCAAATGTTACTCAGAAGTCCAAGCACCTCTTTATGGTGCAGGATGCTTTGTGGTTCTGGGTCTACTCTGATTTAGAGAACATCTTTTCTCATGTAAGAACCAAAGAATGGCTCTTCAAACATCCATTTAGTTATACAGTGTTTCCTTATCTGTAGATGGGATTCCCCAAGATCGGCTATTTGGTGACTTAAAAAATATAGTCTGTGTAACTTCACTGCTAATTTTCCTCAGATTTACTTAATTGGTTCTGCATGTTCGAATTGCTACAACTGGCCTCTGAGATTTGATATTCTGATGCACTTTGCAGGCTTCAAATGGCATTTTAAAATTTCACTTTGCTGGGTTGAGTAAGTTATTTTTTGGAACAGGTAAAACAATTCTTTTCTTCCTTTCATACACATCGAAATATATTTTTCCAGGGGGACAAAAACAACTAAAATAAAAAAATGTACTATAGAAATCATTCAAAAGGAACAATAAAGTGGTTTTTGTGAAGCATTTTGGGTCTTTTCGGATTACACTTGCATCTATCTCTAGTTGTTAGTGGTAGATTACCTGATATATAAGGGTTTTGTGTTCTTAGAATGAAGGAAACTACATTCACTGAATACATTCTATTACCTTAACAGTAAGAAAATTATTTTTCTTTCCTTCTCAAAATAAGTGATTCTGTTTTCCATATGCCAGAAGAAACCATGACTATTGTAAATCAGAAGGAAAAAAAAAAAGTTCTAGTATCCAAAAAAGGTGCGGTCAGTGGTAAGTTGGTACAGATTTATTTGGAAAGGGAGGCTTATATCCAAATTCTTACAAGAAATTATGTGAGGTCCCCTTTCTCTGGAGACTCTTCTGAATGGGTGGGAGAATTTGAAGCTGTTGGGCTGTAGCCCCTAAGTCATTCTGTGTCTTCAACTCAGAAAAGTTCATGTTGAACCTCATTAGAAGGGGTCTTACAAACCTCTCCCTTTCTCCACTTCACTCTTTTAGCTTACCTTTTTTCTCATAACTTAGTAAGAAACCAGTCCTGATGCCTCCAATGTTCTTTGCCAGAGAACAACACCTACTGTTGACTTAATGGTCAAAGTAGAATCCAGATAGGTCAATTAGCCAGTGAGGCAATATCCTTCCACCAATTCCTGTTTGGATGAAACTATCTTATTTGTTAACTCTGGTAAATTGTAGGTTGTTTAATTTGTGTTCCAAATGAGTTCACACTAGATTTTCTAACAAACAATGGATTTTATGATGACTGCTCACAAAGTAGTCCATAAAATCTTATTCCTTGAATTTATGGGGGAAATTCAAATGTTATTCTAAATAAATTGACTTCAAATCATTAAGTTAGGGATAATATTGCATTTATGTTGATATTTCCCACTTACACAGTGCTTTTAGTAGACTATAAATAATTATCAGTTGAAAAAATAAGGGAGTTGAATGGATGGATTGACTTATTTTTTCAAAACAGGAAGAAACCTAGAGCTCTTTGCATTTTTTTCCCTCTCTGTAAACTCTCTGCTTTACCAACAAAGATTTTTAGTCTCATTGATGGTTTTTTTTTTTTTTTTTTTGGCAGTAGACTTGAATTTGATGCCAAAATTTTAACATTAAAAAAAAATTAATTCATATGACTGTCCAAGCAGATTTTCTTAGAAAAGAGAGACTACCTGATTTTCTTGTTCCAGGAGACTCATTCCTAACATTTGTTCCCATTGCTCATCTTAGTAGGTATTCTTTAAAAATTATACATAAAAAGATGGTTCTAGAATTAGGATGATATATTTGAAGAAAGTATTATTATACAAAGTATCAAAAGATTAGTATGTTGGATATTAAAATAATTACATGAGAATTTTTTCATGTTTATTTACAACCTTTGACCCAAGAACCTACCTATAAACTGTGAATGTTTGTGTATTTTTTATTATACCAATTTATGTGCAAAGAGTTACCTTCTACTTAATATAAATAGAGTCTCATACTAGAAATTCCATGGAATCAAGCCAATCTTTACTTACATTCCTTCACGTGGAGTATACAAACTGGATAACTTTCCTTGTGTAGCAAATGTGATATCATTTGTAGATAATGTGCTGGCCCTCTCACCATAATCTCTGGATACTGTTCCAAAGTCCTAATTTGCTTGGTTTGGCATTTCCACAGTCTTTCTTTATCTTAGCTCTTTTTAAAAAAATGTACTTAAATTAATTATTTTGCTGGTTGCTTCCATATTGCTTCATTCAAAATCCAAAATGGAGTTCAGAAAGAGAACAAATAAAATTATAGCTTAAGTGCAAACTACATTTCTGAGTATCTGCCAGTTAGACATACCCAATCCAGTGTCTCTTCCAGTTCAATGGATTCCCCATTGGACCACCCCTGAAAGTGTCAGTAGTTTTCATGAACCACACAGAACTGTCTCTTAGTTTCCCTTTTACTTTTTACATTATCAACTGCCTTTGTTACTGTCATTTATGGAGAAGAAAATGTTGAAGAATGTAAAGGAAGTGGGGATACATATTCAATAGTGTAAAGCACAACAGTTAGATTTGATGTTACACTTGACTAGTGTCTTGGCCTCCCCTTCTAAATTTGAAGGCTATATATTTAAAATAATGGTCACTGCACCATATTAAAATTTTTTTTTACAGTTCTGTCAATTTATAGCAATACATAAGAAGCTCTGATGTAAAAATATTTCCAATCAGAAATTAAAGTCAAAATATATGGGGGTAAAAGTAATATAAAGGGACAGACCAAAGCAAAACAAAATGAAACAAAAAGACCAAAAATATCCCTCCAAACATAATTACTTATTATAACTTTGAGAAAGTTAAGAAATTATGAAAGCTGAGTTGTCCGTTCTTGCTTATCAGGATAGAAACCGTTGGGAAAAGAACCTGGATTTTCTATCTCAGTTACTATCATATGTTATAGAAAAGGTTATCCTTTTGTTCTAATGGAAAATTTATTACGATTTCCAAGGGTACTGAAAATATACAGATCAGTTCCTACAGGTAGGAACAGATAGCATGGGTCTTTCAGTCATCTGCTTTAAAAAAAAAAAAAAAGAAAGAAAAAAAGAAAAAGAAAAAGAAAGAAAGAAAGAAAGAAAAGAGAAAACATTGAGAACTAGCTTGACAGCAGGCAGTATTGCCTTATTATTTGCTGGTCCTTCTCTAGCTGTTTCAATCTCCTGACCAACCCATGCAGAGAAATGAAGAAACAGTGTGGTTCCTCCTATCTTTCTCTTTCAGTTCTTCCATCTAATGTTCAAGTTAGATAAGCACATGACTATCATTGCATCTCTATATCTTCCACTGGGAAGTGTCAAAACTACTGGCCTTGGGAATAGAAGGAAGACCGTAAGAGAAAGAGAGGCGGCAGGGAAATTGGAGCGGGTGTGTCTCTATGTTAAAGCCACTGTTGAGCTTACACCACAGTATTTCGGTGTCTGTAGGGTGGAGGAGGCAGCACAGTGCCGGGCTTCAGCGAGAACTCAGAGAGGTATTCAGGATTCTCTGCCACAATAGGCCGGATCCGTCCATTTTGTTTATAAAAATATTTTGTGCTGTACTCCTGCAGGTAGTCTGGGTGTTGAAGGGTGCTGCGAGGTGGCAGGCTGTGGTTCCAGTAGTCAGGGTTGTCGAATGCTTTCTTGGCCTTCTCTGGCACAGACAGTACATTGTTCTTCAGGTACTCGGCATTCCCCAATGCGTTGGCAAAGGTGTTGAGGTACAGTGGCTCATTCACATACTCATCCTCTGCCTTGGGTGGACCATTGGAAGCGTTGTGATATTCAGGATTATCCAAAGCTTGAAGGTCTCCGTTTTTCCTCCGAGAAACAAAAGGGTTCTCCTCCACAGGGTTCAGGTATTCTGGGGGAATACACAAATATTAGTCAATATCTACTTTCTAGAATGTGTTAATCAGACCAAGGTTGTACAGGATGGTTATCTTCTTTTTCCAGACCAATTAAGCCATGGATTTGTTTTCATGAGTTTTCACAAAAAACATTTTGTTGATTACTTCATTGATTACTTTTGTCATATGACAAAAGAGTAAGAAAGAGTAGGTGGGCCAAAACTCTTAATGACTAAAGAGTCGGGAAGCAGACTTCCTGTCTTCTAGATTGTTCCTCTTTCCTTCTAATTGCATTTGTTTCTCCTACATAAGAGGCTATTTGTTTAAATGCTTCCATTTTCTAAAAGTCAGTATTTTTTGTTGTTGTTGAAAAATAGGACAATCTATCCAGGTTAAAGAGCTTTGAAATGTGGAGAAATTAGAATTCCTAAAAAGGGTACTGGAAAATAAAAATGTCTATAGCTTAAGTCCATGCCAAGATGAATGGATGAAGTGAAGGAACGACATTTTTCAGTCTGTGTGTTTTGCTATAATGTCCATATAGGTAAAATGGATTTGATTACAGATGTTCCCCAGAAAGCTTTACACATAGGAAAGGAAATATCTAAAGAAAAGACTCAACTAATAAAACCTGATTGATATCTAACATGCTGCTAAATTGACTTGCGTGACAATACATATGCCTAAGAATAAAGTGTAATTAGAACATTCACTTCCACTAGCTAACCATAATCACAAACTAACAAGCTGTTAGTTTGATCATATGAAGTAATTGTTTTGTAGGTTGAAACCATTCATAGTAGAGGCTGTTTTGCATGATTCGATCTAATAAATTACTACAGAATATTGACCTGGAATTTTTTAAAAAGGTGTTAATCAATGCTGCTCTTCTTAAATTTAATTCTACCTCTATGTATAGAGTATATATAGGCCTATATTCCCATATACAGTAGACCGTCTTGCCCTCTCTTTTAATGTAGACACAGATATGATACTTTAGCTATTCCTATTTTGGTGTTGGGGCAGGGAAAGAGCACAACTGTTCATTGAGATGCCACCATTCTGAAACAAACTTTCTTTTCTATCCCCTATACTTAGCTTGACAAGTAGAGAAAAATAATCTCATCAAGTCAGGGTGATTTGCCCCTGGATATCGGCCTGCTTGATATACTTCAGTATTTAGCATAATGGGCAAGTTAAAAGATAGTAACGACTATCCCACCATCATATATTGGAATGACAGGAACTTAAGTCATGCTCACAACAACCCTGTAGGGAAGGAAGTGGAAGCCATATTTTTTTCAGCTTTATAAACAGAAAACGTAGATTAAATGATGTATGAAGGATACAACTAGTACTGAACTAGAATTCAGATCGAAAATCCCTTGAGCAGCCTTCTTGTTCTACTGTACTATTTTCATTATTGTCCCTAAAGGAGGAGGGAGTACTTTTCACTTCATAGCATGTTGGAATTTGAAAGGTTTTCAAAGCAATGGTCATTTTAAGAAAAATGTGTGGAAAAACACCCCAAAAAACAACAACTTCTAAGGGAAGCAGAATTTGATTTTCCTTACCAGTTTTCTGAAACCTATTAACTGAAAGTGTAAGAATGTCTGTACTAACATTCTCTGCTCTCTGAGAAGTAGGCTGGTGTACAATAATCTTCTATAGAAGCTTATACTCAGGGACAAAATCAAGGGATGCTCTAGAGTGAGTCTTTAGACTCACTTAGAAGTTTTGTGTTTTCTCCTAGAAGGTTCATAGTACCTTTGATCAATCCAATCTACTTATCTATCTACTTGGAGAAACAACTCTATGGTTGAGGTGAAACTCTTCCCAGAGAGTATTGTACTTTTAGGGTGATCTGCCAAACCTTCTCAAAACTTACATTTGTGTCAGTAGTGGTCTGCAATCCAATTCTTCCAAAGCATCTAATTCTTCAGTATTGTAATACCTATTTATGCCTCTACATAGATATTCTTTAATAAGTTATTTATAATGTGTACTTAGGGATCCCTTAATTGCATTTTATAAAATTAAACATAATCATATATTCAAAAGCATAATGGGCCCTCATATGGAGTCTTAAAGTTTACTTGACTTTGAAGACTCTGAGACACAATCATTAATTTTTAATAACAATTATCCATCTTCTCCTTCATGTGATGCTGTTATCATGGAAGGAAAGTGGATTTTTCAAAGTTGAAAAAGCCATTTGATTTGTATGTCTAATATTTCTGCTAGTAAATTTGTACAGTCATCGCTGAGTTTTGTAGAACCACAAACTGAATTATTTTCAAGACATGATGGTATGCCTATAAGTAAACGTAGTGTCAGAACTTTAATTTTGGAAACATATCATATAAGGAATCATAATCTCTTATAATGACCAACATCACCCAAATGATGCAAGATTGTATAGAACTGACCAAATCTTTTATTGGTACCATCAAAATACCAGTCTTTATGAACTCAACAGTAAGTTCAATAAAGCCATGGCTCTAAAATCTTGCGATGTGCTACCTCACTCAAATATTCAATAGAGATATTCCTATGAAGGTAAGTTTAGATCAGTGCTTCTCAGGCTTGATTTCACATAAGAGTTACATAGGGATCTTGTTAAAAATCATATTCCTAATCAGGTGGTACCTGAGATTCAGATGGTGTAAATGTTGTACATTTGGACACAATGCTACAAAGAGCAACAGCCCAGGTCTTTTCTGGGTCACAAATGTTACGATGTCCAGTGGTTTGGCAATTTCCCTTCTATATTATATTGCTCATTTTGATGGAAGTGAAATGCAGAATGACAATCATTTCTGCACATTTTGTTTGTACCTTGTTTAGGTTTATCTCGCATAGGGGTCATGTAACCCTCTTCATCCAGCTCTCCTCGTGGGCTCCGTTCCGGGGCAAACACTGTGGGGTCAGCGCTGTACCTCTGGGTGCTGCTATCCTCCTGGACATGGGGTGCCGCTGGCTTGCGTAGGGTGCCGTTACAACAGGAGTCATCAAAAATCTCAGCTGTAGCCCCCTGAGCAAGTGGTGCTTCTGGGATCGTGCTGGTTGTGGCTCTGTAGGGCACAGGCACTCCTTGCTCGGCAGCAAACCCCCCATCTCGGTATACAAACTGGTTCTGTCAATAGAGAGACACATTTAGACAGAAGTTATTAGAAACAACTGTAAAAAAGAAATAGCCAAAAGGATAGTAAAACTTGTCTTTCAGACAAAAGCCAGAGTTTCTTAATTGTTTCCTCTGAATAGCTAACAAGTTTGAGTTACAACCACCTAAAATTCCAGTTTTTCTTTAAAAGTAAACCTGGGGAAAGAATTGGGAAATACATATTTAAATGTCACTGACCACCTAGCACATGATCTCATATAAACTATTTCATGTTATTTTCCACAGTCACCTATTTTTGATATATAATTCAAATTTCATGACAAATGAAAGCATTATTAACTGTAGACAGTTGACATTAAGAACAGAGATTTGGATGGTGATATTTTCTTCCTGCCTTCTCTTCTGCGGTTGCTATGACTTTGAGTCCCCAAGTACCCAAATAGGGGAATCATTACAGAGACTCTGACTTTTTAGCACACAACCTATAATCATGGAAATAATGATAACTTCCTCAACTAGAAGCATAATTTCTGAGTCCAGGTAAACCCTTCAAGAAAAAATTGAAAGCTACTTTTGATGCTTGGCCTCTCAGTTTTGGATTATCTACAGAGATAAAACATATCCACAAAGCCAGCTCTACCATCTATAGCAAATTCTTAACTCACTGTTGGCAAAAGCAAAATGAGGAAACTATGGGGAGACAAGAGAGAAGAAACATGATAAGCAAAGACCAAAAATACTAAAAGATGAAGGTTGATCATGAAATACTTACTCCTGACATGGGGGTGTAGGCAGGAGGAGGGCTGTGTCCAATTTCACTCTAATAGGAAAGAAAAATGGAATGATGGATATAATAAGAGGTAATATGAATGAAAAGAAAAAAAAAGAAAAAAGAAAAGAAAAGCCACATGAATTGTATGAACCAAAGGGGAAAACATGCACAACAGTGAAGTTTGCTAAATGGTAAAATTTTATGCACTCTGGCTACAAATGAGTTAATTTTTATGTTTTGAGAATATTAAATATTTTAATTCAATACCTGAAAAGAAAAATAATATAGAAATAAAGTAAAATTTTAAATAGATTAGAAATTAAGTTGATAATATTTTTCTGATTAACCCTAGAAGAAAGACAAAAATGGTAAATAATTAACTACAGTTTTAAATAAAGAACCATTTCCTTCCTTACATGTTGTATGGCTAAAATGGCCATATACCACGGCACTGATTCTCTTATAAAAAGAAACTTATCCACAAGGAGATGGAAGTGGGTTTCAATTTTCCTTGAATAATTTTTATTACCAAGTTACATTTATTTTCACTATTGCAGCAAAGGGTCAATTTTTTAGCCTTTCCTTTTAAAAAAAATACATACTATTTTCTCCTCAGTCTGATTTTTTGTAAGTTAAGAAACAAGAAAATCTTGGAAAATTAATTATCTTCCTGGAACTATGCTTTGCATACATTACTTTCATGTATTTAGAATAAGTTAAAATTAGATTTCAGTTTTAAAAAAAGGGCATCTGTATTCTATAACTTAATACTTCATCCTATGGGCTAAATAAAAGTAGATATAAAAATATGATAAATATTAAGGATAATATTCCTTAGGGTAAGTAGAGAGGTTATGTGAATATCAACATCATTTCTTAATAATATACATATTTTACATACATTTCTTGAGAATCTACTATCTATGTGCCAGGCACTTTTCTGGACAACAGAGATAATGAATAATGCAGATAAAAATCGTTGCTTTTAGGAAGTTTGCATTCTCTGCATACCTGTATGAAACTCGGCTAAGTATTATTCCAGGCCAGTGTTTTTCACTTTAGATATTCATAAAACAAACTCCAAGAAAAATATGGTTCCATGGAGATTAACTGTTTAATGTAAATTAATAGCAACCAGATAACACAATTTCTTATAATTAATGTAGTCCCCTGGACTAATCAAGGACCAAGGTCTGAAATCTTACATTAAGTTTACATTTTAACTCTCTTCAAAACTTCAGTCATTTACATGATGGGATAGAAACTATTGATCCCTTTCCTTCTCTAATAACTAAGAACGTCTTGAAGATATATTTAGAGACATATTTAATATGCTAAGCATAGGAGGTAGTATTGTCCAGGAGACACATTGTTTTATGATTTGTCAGATCTCTAGCCCCAGTTCCAGTTACAAGTGATGTGGTCAGTCGTGAAACACGTCAGATCTCATTTTTATCCTTGGCCTCTCACTCTTTGTATCTTAATGAAGACAAAGTAAGAAGGTGTATATAAATGAACTTGGTAAGCTGTGTACTACTATAAAAACATAGAGGATAGATAAAAATTTAAGCATTCACATCTGCTAAATCAGATTTTTAAAGTCAAGCAACCAAAATGCCAAAGCTACTTATCAAGAGGCATTTAAAAATGCTTCCTAGGGCACCTGGGTGGCTCAGTCTGTTACGCATCTGCCTTCACAGGTCATGATCTCAAGGTCCTGGGGTCGAACCCTGCCCTGGGCTCCCTGTCAGCTTCTCTCTCTCTGCCTCTCCCTCTGCTCATGCTCTCTCTCTCTCTCTCAAATAAATAAATAAAATCTTTTAAAAAATTTTTTTAAAAATTAAAAAAAAATGCTTCCCTGTTTTCCACATCATTTTCAGTATAGATATATTTTGTTATCTTTTAGAAAGATATAAAATTAAATACACTTTTTCATAAAATTTGAGGGGAAATTTGCCATATAATCCAGTGATATGGAAAATAGAGAGATGGTATGGGAAATACGACTAGTGCCTGGAGGAACTTTATCATATTATAAACCTTGGCCTTTACCCTATCATTAAAACCCAATTATTGAGCAAGCATTTGACAAATATTTATTAAACCTCTACCGTGAAAGCACAGGAACTATGGTAGATGCTGGAGATACCATGAGACACTAGGAGAGACAGAGATAGAACCTCTGGCCTTTTGCAATTTATACTGAACGATCAAATAGTACTTGAGATTATCAGAAGAAAGGCAAGAGTAAGACGAAGCTGCGGTGAATTTATTTGAATTCTACGATTGCATATTAGAAGACAGTTATTCCAAAATATGAGTAATTACTGCCGTTCCTTTCACCTCTTACATTACAATAGTTCCCGTACTGGGTCGCGTTGGACTAGAATCACAGCTCAGGAAACAGCACCAACGGCTATGGCTATCCAGTTTGATTTTTATAAAACTTGAGGGATAAGTGATGAAAGGAAAAACCCGTAAATTATACTTTATCAGGAAATGCTTTGTTATATATATTCATGGCTAGACTGCCTTCGATTGTAAAAAGGTTGTGTTAAAAATAGCTGGACCTCTTGGGGCACCTGGGTGGCTCAGATGTTTGGGCATCTGCCTTCAGCTCAGGTCATGATCCCCGGGTCCTGGGATCGAGTCCTACATCGGGCTCTCTGCTCAGTGGGGAGTCGGCTTCTCCCTCTGCCTCTCTCTCTCTCTCTCTCCCTCTCTCTGACTCTCATGAATGAATAAACAAAATCTTTAAAAAAAAATAAAAAAAAATAACGACCTCTTGAAAAGAGGCCATGCTGTATTAGAATTCAGGCGCTGTCCCTGCTTTGACAAGTCTTTCCATCAGCCTCCTGCCAAATCTGGATCTGGACACGCTGCCAGATACCATCACAGTAACAGGAGTGTCTTCATGCTCTTTCTAGTTTTCTACATTAAAATGGGGGGGGGGATGCTAAGCAAAATCCCTTTAGCATTCATTGTTTTTAGGGTTACTGGCTTTTTTTTATTTTTCTGTTTCCATTTTTTTTATTTGCTTTTTTTTTTTTTTTCTGTTTTCCATGATAAAAAGCACCTCATTCATTTTCCCCCTGGAAGGGCAATGCAGCTACAAGGGAACATCTGTGAGGCCAATTAGCCGGGCTGGAAATGTGATATAATTGTTGTTTAAATATATTTAAATTACATGTTAATCACTATGTCATAATTTATAGGCTTTGAAAATAACTTTTTGTACTTAAGAGCCAAGCCAGATTTTACTTGTTTTTGCTGTTTTTAGTTTGTAACAAGCTCTTCTCATTCCCCGCCCCACTCCCTTCCAATTCCCTACACTGGAAGAGCTGAACTTTTAATATGGGAAAGAATGACAGCTGCAAGTAAATTGGTTGAGTAAAAATTAAGATCCCCACAGTCAGAACACGCTGGAGTGACCTTAAAGTTCTGAGCAGAACAAAGCAGTGCTCTCAGTTAAAAGGCTTTTGTTTTTTTTCATCGTGCCATTTTCTGCTGTCCATCAAAGCCCAGCTTTGTGGATCTTCAGGAAGTACAGAGTGCATCTGTTCAATTAGCTGGTAAGGGGATTTACTGTCAGCACCACAGAGCTAGAAAGAGGTGGGCTATCAACTGGCAGGTGTAGGGAGTTTGTTTCTGGTGGGGGGGATTTGTAAGGGTGATGGAGAGAGTCAAGTTTAATTTTGTGGCCCTATCACCCGGACATTGTATGATTAACTTGGACTCAGACGCCAGAGGTTATAGAGAAGGCCAATATCAGCCAAAGTATCAAATGTGGTGTTAAATGCACTTTGCATACATCATGTTCTGAAATTTGCATTTCAGTTTGAATGATAAAAATTTGAAACTGTCTTATTACAGGCGCTGTATTTCTCATATTTATTGTTTTAATTAGAGCATTATATTGTTTAATATTGCTCCTGGGGAATTTTAAATTGTTAACCAGATGGGTTTTGTCTTTTAATATTTTTTTTAAATATCATACAAATCCATGTTCTTAGGAAACAAAAATACATACTTAATGCCTAACCTCTATCTAAATTAAACATGCACTTAACGAGAGAGGGTTTTATTTTTTATCTTTAGATAATTGTTCCTATCAATATTAACTATAGGATTAAAGTTTCTAGGGTCAAGAAACACTCTAAATCCTTTTAACTAAAACAGAACGTATTTCTGTAAGATGTTACTAATCCATCAGCACTCATTTATTACCTAAACACATGTCACTATTAAGGGTTCTCAACATTTTATCTTCCCTGGCATGTATTCTTAACACTGCGATGGGCCTTTTCACATTGTTACAGGTCAGGTAGCAGACAGATAAAATGTTTTTGGCATTACGTCCAAGTCCTGGTGCCTGGTTATAACTTATGTATTTTTTCACAATCGAGTTCAACATATCAATGCTTGAGGCACCTAGATTTAGAAACTTCATTTTTCATAAAGCAGGCAAAAGAAAGCAAAGTGTGTCCATGTATGAAAAAATCAGCAAGAATGGGAGAAACCCTACTGAATCTAGGTAGGCAGCTGGCTAATACATTCATACGCACACACACACACACACACATAAACATATGTATATACAAATTCCACAAAACACCTTTTGTCTATTTATGTATGTGGTTATTTTTATTAATGTACTCATCCACCTACTTAGTTTGATTATGTGGAATGCTGCTTTTTGGGTCAAGAAGTACAAACTTCCAGTTATAAAATAAAGTCACGGGGATATAATGTACAGCATGGAGAATAGAGTCGATCACATTGTCTTAACTTTGTAAGTGCAGAGGGTAACTACACTTATTGTGGTGATCATTTTGCAATGTATACAAATGTTGAATCTTTATACTGTATACCTAAAAATAATATGTATTGTATGTCAATTATACCTCAACAAAAATATGGATATTGTCATAGATATTGTAAAAAAAAAGGCATATGTTTCTTTGATAATCAAGAAAAAAAGCAATCGGGAACACAAGGAGAAATATAAAACTACATTCCAAATTTAAAAATCAAACATAAAGCAAAATTAAATATAGGATGATTCAGACTCTTTAGAGAAGAAGCAGCAGCAAAAAAGAATCACACTGAAAAACAATTAATAAATAGAAAAATAAAGAAACTTTAAGTTTTTACTCGATCATACACAAAATAAATAAATAAGGATATAACAATAAATAAAAATACACAAAATTATATAATAGTATTTTAAATACATCAACAAATTGTTAATAATAGGCCTGTGATTCAGTTGAAGGAATACTAACTTGGGTTCTCATCCTTTGTTTGTTCCTTTTTCATTAACCCTAGAACATCTTACCTCTCTCATATGTCTCCTCTACTCTATTACTAAAAAAGAATGTCTAATGAAGGGAAGCTATGAATGGTATCAGTAAATACGAATGGGAGTCAATCCAAAATTTACAAATTGTAGAGGATGCTTTTTATAAACACTAATAACTCTACTTTCCTAACTCAGTTCTTGAAGTCCAATTAATTACAATGTCTATTCTGTTTCACAGAAATGTATTATAATTCTGTTTCACAGAATAGACATTATATGTCTATTAGCCATCTATATGATGGCTAGTATATATAACCGTCTATATGACGGCTCTTAGGCAAATTGAGAAACAGGAAGCAAGACTCACATGTGTCCTGTACCTACCATATGTCAAAGACTATCTTAGGTTTTATTTATTCTTATAACCTTTCAAGGTACATATCATCACTAAAAATCATGACTTGCATTTTACAGATGAGAAAAAGGAGGACCAGGGAAGTTGCTCCGTGTACACACAGCCGTTAGAGGCTATCTGACTCTGTTACCCTTTCTCATGCATGCCACATGTAGATTTTGACTTTAGTATATCTTTTCTCTCTTATCTGTACCCTCTCTCTGCCGTGACATAGTGCCTTAACTCTTCTCTTAAATGAATTCTCACAATTTTTTTCTTGTGAAAAATTAATTTATATTCCTTCATCCTGGTACATATTCTAAATATCTTTTGTGGTTATTTGGTTTCTGGCAATTTTCTTGTATATGTTTATCTTTCTCTTCAGAAATGTGTTGTGGTATTTGAAACTTTTTTGTAGTTATCACCCAGCTTTTAGTTAACACATGCTGTTAGAAATTTAAAGAGGAAAACTTCTAGGATTCTTAAAGACCTTTTACTAGTTCATTTCAGTAAGAAAAAGCATTTTAGTTTTTCTTAAATTTTTTAACCTGTCTTTAAGAACATTTGTTTCAATTGCAGCATCTTTGTTTAAGAGTAAAAATGAAATCATTAAGTCTTTATGATGTCCAAATTCTTGGGAAATCTAAATCTTTAAGTGATGCCTAAAATTGCCTCTCTGTTTGAAAGTTTTTTAACCCAACATCATGAAGAATATTTAAAGAAGACGTCTTAGTACATGAGCAATGCATTGAGGCCAAGAAATTCTGAAGACAGCAACTCCACAGATCTGTAACCAGCGGTCACCTATAGTCCTTCTGCCTATAGGGTTGTTTTCTTAAATATTTTGCCACTAATCCATGGGATCTTTAACAAATCCCTTAATCTATTGGACCCTCAATTTACTTATCTTTGAAAACAGAAGTCAGACTATGGAACAGGCAATGGGAAAAATCACTTTTAACCATCAAGTTATTTGTACATAAGATGAATATTCTGCCTAATGACATTACTCAAGAATTTGAAATGCTATACCCTGCCCTAGGTATAATATGCTTCCTTTTGTGTTATTAATGAAGACTTAAAATCACAATTTTAGGTTTTTGTGTGTACATGTATTTATGCATTCATACACATACTAAGAAAATTAATAGCTTAAAACAAAATAACAGGCTTATTGAACCCACTCAAATTGACAACTTTTTTTTTTTTTTAACAGACTGTCAGATCATTTGTGGCTTGTTTTTGTTTTTTTTTTACTGTTTTTCACCTGTGGATATTGCTTATCAACTAAATAAATCTTGTTCCTTAAGACACTAGGTATAAGAGTTCTATTTAGAAATTATCTCTTTAGTGGTTGTTTGGAGTTATTTTTATTTACTTGTTAATAATAAGGCAATCATAAAATATTGAATAGTTCAACTTCTTCCTTAGCAAAAATCCAAGCATGGGGAAATTTTATTATATATTTAAAATAGCAGTAACAGTATTTAGAGTAATTTCTGTGTGAGAATGTAAATAGGAAGGACCTAGTTAAATCATGTGAGTTTGAAAGCAGTATGATGAGAAACAGAATTGTAAATTTTATAAATCTAATTTTGGCATGTCGATTTTATTCAGTGTCTTAATGATAGGTATTGACAATAAGCAAACAATTTAACATAATACAGATAAGGCTTTCAGTGTTCACTTCATTTCAGTCCTGGACCAGGTTGGAAATATGTTCAGCTATGCTAGTTTATGCAAAGTGTTTACCAGATAAAAAGTGAATTTGTAACAATGGCTGATTCCTCCAACCACTACTCTTTAAGCTACCAGGTGGCACAGCTGTTGCTGTAAGGAGAGAGATTTCTCATGGTCCACCTGGAATTAGGACAGCTGGTTCATGAGAGCTGATCTGAATAATGTACTGTGGATACTTGGGTACAGCTACTGACAGAGCAAACAGCACGTGGCTGTCCCACCAGCCCAGAGCAAACACCAGTTACATTTCACAGAAACAGGATGGTATTTACAACTGATCTGAGCCAAAATGAATATCAGATTGAAGGTAGCACCCCAAGAGAAAAAAGTTCTTCCCAAGAGTTACTTGTTGGCTATAGTCTAAGTAGTTGCACCATTTTCAAAAAGACCCCATATTTGACTTTGCTGCATATAAAAAGGAAGAAGGAACTATACAAAGAATCCCTGTACCTATTTGTGAACCACTTTGGAATTTAAAAAAAAAAAAAAAAAAAAAGGCCAATACTTCTTAGTTTCCCATTTACACTCTTTGTTGCCAAAGTCAACCTAAATTAGCCAGGCCCCTGGTCATAATCATTTCCTTTTAAATTCGAAAATGGCTGACACTTCAATTTAAAAATATATGTATATGAAGGAGGCAAAATATAAAATAGACTTAAAATAAGAGAATCTAACTTAAATCTAACATGGATCCCAGAGATCACCTTATCACCAAATACCCTATTTTCACAAGGTCACACAGCTAGTTACTAACAAGCCAAAGTCAATAGACATAAAACATTATGGTTTATAATGGGGAGAAAAAAAAATCTACTTGATGTTCTTGGAATATCTAAGTCAGGGGCAACATAGTAAAACTGTTAAGCAGGTGAGACCTGATCTCAGTGTTTCCTCACCAAGCTTGACTTCTTAGTTTCCGGCCTAGTTTTATTTACTTTCCACAAACAGGCTACAGAGCCCACTGATTCCAGCCCTGGTTCTATTGGAAAAGCGACTATATCTTATAGCCTCCTTGCAAAGAAGGTGTACCATTCTGAGTTACTGAACTCACACCCTGTATTATGTTTATTGATTCAAGGAAATTATTAACTTATTATGTTCCCTGTGTGAATGATTTATCGCTGTATTGTAGTTGTTTACTTACTCCGTTAGTATACTTTCTTCCATATACCGTGAGCGGATTCACAAGAGGACTTACACTAATAGTCACGATAGCCTCAATGCCTAACACAGACTAGAGACATGGACATGGTGAAATTTTCAGCAAAAGTATATTGGACCAAAGGATGGATGGATAGTTAGGAAAGTATATGAAACCCAAGGAGTGGCTTTATTAATGAGAATCTCGGGGACTCCCCCTAGCCAGCCGGCAAGTTATGCTTTACTGGATATGATTTTATCATCCCTGGAATTATATATTATACACATCATAGCCTATAGATACTGAGGATGAGTCTTAAATTGAAATTGAACCCTCATATAGTAATCTGAATATTATCTCTCATCTAGTACACTTACTCTTCTTACCAGTGATTACTCTTTCTGGAGGCATTGCTTGAAATCTTAATTCTTGGGGCAAAAAAAAAAAAAAAAAAATAGAAAAAGAAAAAGAAAAAAAATCTTCTTAAAGTGAGTAGTTCCAAATGCAGCACATATTTCCCATGTAGTTATAAAACTTCAAGATTCTATCACTAGTATGATAACGACCTCTTGAGACATCTTTGTATTTCCTAATGCTTTGGCGGTCTAGCAAACTCAGGCTTTGGCTTTCACCCTGAAGATATAAATTGTTAACTAAGAACACTACGAAACACAGACACAAGGATAAAGTGCCATGGGGCAGATGGAAAACGCAGTTTTGGCCCATCAGGTCAAACACAAATCCCGATTAGTATCCGTTTAAGTGGTACACACCACCCACCTGGATTTCTACACTGTGGTGCAAAACAGACCCTGGCGGGGAAGGATCACTTTAAGTTTTTCAAAAAGCAGTTTTAGAGTAATTATGGCTGAATAGTATCGAAAATCGAAAATCTAAGTAATAAATAAATGAAATTCTAAAAGTTACAGAGTGGGTTTCTCAAGAAGGGAAAAAGCGGAAGGAGGGGAGCCTCGGAAGAGGAAATACCGCCGTCTACCGTGCTGCCCCCGCGGGTAAGTTTTCTTCGGAGCTTAGTGTCCTCCTCTGTAAAATGGGAACATTTTGTTCCTGCCTGCTTTACGAATTTTACAAGTTTGTTTTCATGTTAAATGTCTTTGAATAAAGTAATGTAAAATACACGTATGTGACATGGTATTTTTTTCTAGTTAAAGAAAATACAGCTGAATCCTGACTTGTCCAAGTATCACTCACGCAAGACCACACTAACTGCTGCAAATCAAATAAGCACATGTTTCTTAGCAGCATAAGAGCCCTCATACAGCTACATATTGCTCTATGTGCCAAGAGGCTATTTTGCAAATTTGGGAACACATATTTCATTGGAAACCACTGTCAAAAATGATTGGTGTTATTTTTTTTTTTTAAAGATTTTATTTATTTGTTTGACAGAGAGAGAGATCACAAGTAGGCAGAGAGGCAGGCAGAGGCAGAGGGGGAAGCTCATGCGGGGCTCGATCCCAGGACCCTGAGACCATGACCTGAGCCGAAGGCAGACGCTTAACCCACTGAACCACTCAGGCACCCCCAAAAATGATTGATGTTATTGATGTAAGTAAAATAGAGGGTGATAATCAACAGGTTTCCCTTGAATGCATATTGGTTATTACACCATTCAAAGCCATTGTAAAATAGTCCTTTGACAATTAAAAATCATGGTATGTTTTTCTTGGTACCACAGTAAATCAAAACAAGACCCCACAGAACTCTCTTCCACGCCTTAGTCACAGAAAGGTGCATATTCTACGTCCAAAGATAAATTCTTTAACGCAACTAGAATAAATTAACTGAGTGACCTAATAGTAGAGATTATGATAAACTAAAATAAAATCTTCATTACTTTTGTTTTCTTTAGATGATGGGGGTGAGAAAGTCAATGAAACACAAACATTAGAAATTCACATCTCTGCCGAGTATGTGTTGGCCTTGATTTTCCTGAATCACTGCTAGTGAACACTTGAACGCATCCAGACAGACTCCTAATAAGATATGTCTCAGAATTCATGCTGGGGCATTGTCAACAGGCCAAGGAGAAGTCCTCAGTGCTGAACGCGTGCTCAGATTGATTTTTTTTTCTTCCCTGTGATTGTGAATCTTTTCAGAGAAAGCTGCCACATTAAGGGAGGCACGTGGTAATGCAAGAAATGTTTGAACTCTCAGACTCCGGCGGAGAAGGAATTCCTGTGTGTCACCTCTTTAACACATTAAGCATTTTATAGATTTTAAAAGCACACTAAACTTCTTCAAGAAAGATACGTCTCGGAAAGAAAGTAGCTGAGTTACAGAAAAGTGCTTAGATTTACGACCCTGAAATAATTTGATAAATGACTTGGGAGTTGGGAAAAATAAAATAGATTGGACTCTCGCACATATTACATACCCTGGGCTTTGTCCCAAGGACTACCAAACAAACCAAAAAAGTACTAGACAGATAAGAAAAGTCCCTAGTATTTTTCCCAGGCCCCTTTGTCCTTTATTACACCAGAGTAATTATTATTCATCATTTCGAAAGGAAGATATTCAGGCAATGTGCAGCTATGTTTTGACAAAAGAAAATATTAATGCTCCATCTTACAAATATAATCACAAAGGAGAGGAAGACTGCCTTTCTTGCTATAAATATTATGTGGTAAGTCACCCCAGGCTCTCTCAAGAATCTTTACTATTTTTATTACTTACAAATACATCTAAGAATTTTAGAAGCTGTTTTAATTCATCTGCATCATCTTTTAGGGTGACAAGCTCCTGAAATATATGAGCAACCAGTTGTGTTAATATCTCACCTCCTTTCGCATTTGTTCCAAATTTACTCATCTGAGTATTAAAAAGATAGCTAGTAAAACCTTAGATTTTGCCAGAAACAGTAAGTAAGAAGAGGACATTCCGATCACTCCTAGGACTGATCTCTCAAATCATTATTGAAAGGTAGGTAACCAAAAGCTCAGGCAAGAGAAATTCAAAGTAATATTAGGAATCTGAGAGAACTTCCAGGATTTTCATCCAGCCTGTTACCATACAAAAGCATATTGGATGTCAATTATGCAGGAGGAGAAGATATTTCCAAGAGAGCTTGACACAAGCCCAGGTTGTGAATTATTTGCTTTGAAATACCTTCATATTCCCCTGCTTATAAATTCTGGTCAAGAGAAAAACAAAAACAAGTAACAAGCACATCCTAAGCATATGGTCAGATGAACATTCATAAAATGTTTATCAGCCCACAAATAAAATTTTTAAAAATGCTGGACCATCCTCCTCCAGAAAGGAGGAAAGAAGCACAATAAATAAAGGGTTCTTTGTTTTTATATTAAATTTTTGGAGCCAGCAACATCCATCTTGAGTTTCTAAATACCAGAAGCCCCAAAGGAAGATTTCACTAATATGCTGTTTAAGCCAACAATACATTCATTCCTGGCAGCCATTACTCTTGCATGTTTCCTCACCTTCCCTGCCCAGAATGAATTTACATTAAACCGATAAAGCTGAGAGCTTCAGGCTCTTCAATTGTATAGCCTGGGAAAGGCTGGGAAAGAACCCATCATAGGTTCTCATGGTTTTGGAATTTGGTAAATCTTGCAAAAGTAAGATTTTTATTTTTGTATTCTTTTTCTAAAAGAGGCTTTACCCCTACTTTCTTTCCTTTTTTTTTTTAAGATTTATTTATTAATTTGACAGAGAGAGATCACAAGTAGACAGAGAGGCAGGCAGAGAGAGAGAGAGAGAGAAGCAGGCTCCCTGCTGAACAGAGACTCCAATGCGGGACTCGATCCCAGGACCCTGAGATCATGACCTGAACCGAAGGCAGTGGCTTAACCCACTGAGCCACCCAGGCGCCCCTTTACCCCTACTTTCAATGATGTGTCTGGCTCCACATAACCTTGATCCACCCAAGTTTTACCCTCACTTTCCTGAGAATGTTTCCGAAGTTTATATTTTATCAGAAACCTGGCATTCATGCGGTGCCTGGGTAGCTCAGTCTGTAAAGCATCCAACTTGTGATTCCAGCTCAGGTCACGACTCACGGTCCCCAGATCAATCCCCGAATGGAGCTCCATGCACAGCATGGAGTCTGCTTGGACGTCTCTCCCTCTTCCTTACTGCCCATTCTCCACCCCATTCTCACGTGTACACATGCACACTTGTGCTCTTTCTTTCCCTTAAATAACTAACTAACTAACTAAAATCTTTAAAAAAAAAAAAGAAAAAGAAAAAGAAAAAGAAAAGAAATCTGGCATTCATGAGCAGTCATCCTGCACAGCCAGAAGGCTTCCTTGGAATATCCTTTCCTAGTAAAGTATCTTCCTTTCATGATTCAAGTCAGGCATCAGAGCCCAGGTTACTATGCTGTAAGCTTCTAGGTCATAGGTCAAAATTCCTTCAAACTCCTTCTCTTTTTGAGGCTCATACCAGATGATTATTCCACAGGTCCTTATCCTCGTAATTATCTATAGTCTTTGCAGGCACTTTCTAACACCCAGATGTTCATTGGTATATTCCAATTACTCTGTGATATGTGACTCATACTTAATCCCTTTCACCCTGAATGCCACTGTTTATCTAATTTTCTGAGCTTCCTCTTTGCCTATGCTTCTACCTCAGTTTACCACCTGGATATTTCATAACAACCGGAAAAACTCCCAACACAGAATTTTTAAAAGTATCCTTTTTTCTGACCATAGCCTTCTATTCATTCACTTTGGTGATTCCCTTTCTCGATTCAGTCAGATCTTCTGCTTTTTTGTGTGCTTTTCAGTTAATTACCTGACATTTTATTTTACCAGCATGAGCTTTGCAGTAAAGTAGATAATGGTTTGAATCCTGTGTACTTACTAGCTCTGTCACAAGCTACTCAACCTCTCTGAGTTTCCTTGGCCTAAAATGGGGGAAAGAATGCCCATTCTCTTCTTAGTGTTCTTTTTTTTTAAATACGAATGTATGTAAAGGAAGAAACTATATAACATTTGGTTCACATTAAGTACACAATTATCCACAATCCAGTAGATAATAGATGATAAATTTTTTTTTATTTATTTTTTATTTTAATTTTTTAAGATTTTATTTATTTATTTGAGAGAGAGAGAGTGAAAGAGAGCACAACAGAAGATGAGGGGCAGAGGGAGAAGCAGACTCTCTGCTGAGCAGGGAGCCCGATGCAGGGCTAGATTCCGGGATTCTGGGATCATGACCTGAGCTGAAGGCAGCGACTTAACCGACTGAGCCACTCAGGTGCCCTGATAGATCTTTTTGTTTGCTTGTTTTAAAGAACTTGTACCAATGGTTAATTACTTCATTTACCCTCAGTGTAACCTTTAGTGCCTTCAGTTTCCATATTATTTTGGTGTAGCTACGCACCAATTCTGAATTCTTGATTTTTCAAACATGTTTTTCTCTCCATTGCTCATCTCTTGGTAAGACTGAACAAACATACAACCACGTAGAATGATGCTTTTAAAAAGCCATGTTTTCTACCTCTGAGAGTCCTCAGATTTACTGGTCCCTCCTTAGTCTTTGTTCACATGCCTTACCACTACATTTCCTTCAGGACTTAGCCAATCTTTTTAAACTCCCTAACACATCTCGGTTCTCTCTCTGACAACCTTGCTCTCTATATAATAGGGAGAGTAAAATCTAAATGGCTCTATGTGAGTCAGTTTCCTCTCAAAATTAAATGAAGTGGAAAATTTGCTATTTGTTATTATGACTGGTCTGAATATCTTTTGGGAGACAACTAACTAACTTTGTGAAAAATTATCAAAAAAACTTTGTGAAATGTTTGAAGTAGGAGGTAAATCAACCAAGAGCTGCATTCAAACCTTTCAGATAAGAGAGAGAAGATTATACTATACAACACAAAAAGAAAATTTTAGAGGCCCAGGTTACCTGAGAGAAAACAGAGCTGAGAAAGGCAAAGAGGAGAGAAAAGGGTAAGTTAGAAGATTTTTCTCTAGATGTGATCCTTCTTCAGTCTTACCCACTGGTTCTGTCTTCAGTCAAATCCACCAAATTCACAAAGTCCTGGCAAGAATTATTTTTGTTGTTGGGAAAAAGAAAGAAGGGATTAAGTGAAGTCTGAAAGGACTTGCTCCTACTGAAAAGACCACTTTCTCTCTAAGCTCACATTCTGTCTCCTTTCTTCCCTTCACATGGAAGAATTTTTCAAAGACATTCCCACTTCCTGCCTTTATTCTTCAGATAATTGTATTCTGCTCTCCACACCACTGAAACTCCTCTCTAAAAGAATAACAATATTGAGGTGCCTGGGTGGTTCAGTTGGTTAGATGGCCAACTACTGGTTTCAGCTCAGGTCGTGATCTCAGGGTCCTGGGATTGAGCCCTACAATAGGCTCCATACTTAGTGGGGAATTTGCTTGAGGATTCTCTTTGCCTCTTCCTCTGCCCCTCTGTCAGCTCATGAGCTCTCTCTCTCTCTCTCTAATAAATCTTAAAATATAAAAAGAATAACAATATGTCATGAATCATGAATAATGGTGGCTTCCAAATGAAGACATAATTTCATTTGATTTATAGCATTATCTATTTATATTCCAAGATATTAATTGTATGTCTTTATTCTACATCCTGTGTTCTAAATCACTAACAATGATGTTAACATCTTCTCAGTTTTCCATTTAGAAAACATGGTGTCACCTTGATTTCTCTATCTCATTCTGTAATATCCAACTGATACCCAAATCCTGTTGATTCTATTCCAAAACCATCACTTACACAAACTAACTAAACAAAATAAAAACAGAAACAAAAACAACAACAACAACAAAGTCACCCACATGAAACTTTACATGCTATCTCCTTTGCCTCAGCAGATAATCCATCTGTTTTAGTTCACATTTCAAAAGGTGCCAGAATTTCCCACTAGGAGTCAATCTGACCTTGTTACTTTCCCCATTTAAAAACACCAGTTTGTTCAAATGGCTCCTTATGCACTCTCTGTCTCTACTGTAACTTTTTTTCTCATTACATTTTATTGGCTAGTTACTTATCTGTAAGTTTTTTGAGGACAGGGCTGGATGTGTCCATAGGAGGTAATCAGGAGGGTTAGGATACATAGTAGATAACTCACTCATGTTCCATCAAAGAATAAATGATTGAATGAGCAGCTGGTCTTTGCTACTTGCTGGAAATAATCTCATATTTAGCAGAGATGAATGAAAATGTCTGTCTGAATTCGTGGAAGCACTACGCGAAGACTATTCAGGTAACCCCTTAAAGATCAACATTAACCTTTATAAGGAATTTGAGGATCAAAAAAATTTTAAAAAGTCAAAATTCTTGGGCGCCTGGGTGGCTCAGTGGGTTAAGCCGCTGCCTTCGGCTCAGGTCATGATCTCAGGGTCCTGGGATCGAGTCCCGCATCGGGTTCTCTGCTCCGCGGGGAGCCTGCTTCCTCCTCTCTCTCTCTCTGCCTGCCTCTCTGCCTACTCGTGATCTCTCTGTGTCAAATGAATAAATAAAATCTTTAAAAAAAAAAAAAAGTCAAAATTCTTTACTCATGTACTCATCACATCTTTAAAGTACTGAGTATGGAACTTAGAGCAATAATAAAACAGAAAAAAAAAAAAAAAAGTCAGAAGCAGAGTGAGAGGAGATGCATCATGGTGGTAAAGAGCTCAGACTCTCCAGGTGCTACAGCCAGGCTGCCTGGGTTTTAATTATTTTTTTTTAATTTTATTTATTTTTAAATTCCTTAGTTAAATTCAATTTAATTTACACATAATGTATTATTAGTTTCAGAGACAGAATTTACTGATTCATCAGTTGCATATAACACCCAGTGCTCATTATATCAAGTGTCCTCCTTGGTGCCCACCACCCACTTATCCCAGACTCCCACCTACCTCTCTCAGGCTGCCTGGTTTTGTCATTTAATAGCCATGCCTCAGTTTCCTCATGTACAAAATAGGCAGTAATAATAGTAAATACCTCCCAGAGTCTTCATGAGATTTAATGAACTAATAAATATTAGACAACAGGATACCTGGCACATAATAATGGGCATCATCTCTTATCATTTTTTTTTAAATCATCTCACAGTCTTATAAATATATGGGATTACTAGGAATAAAAGAATGAATCTGTTCATTTCAACCCAGAATATCCAATCCAGCCCAACCACAGCCACCACAGGTACTACCGGCTCTAACTAAAAAGAGACTATACCAGATTCCAAATGAATCTGAATTATGTATGTTTTACATAATCCAATACACTAAGACTTTCAAACATTACTATTTTCTTCCAGGGACAGAAAACAAGCACGGATATTACTAACCACAATGTATGATTATTGCTGGAATTAGTTGTGAATTAAACTTCCCATCTCTTTCCCTCTCTGACTTGCAAGAGTTTTGTCATCCCAGTGGAGAAAACGTTTTGCAATAAGAAGGGCCGCCATCACCCCTGGAATTTTTCCCACGGTGTCTACCCATCTCTCGATTCAGCTTTTGCTCAGGGGTAACGAGAGGCTAGTCCACAGCCTTTCATTGACAGCGTCTGAGTGAAAACTACAGAGCACCAACCGGCCTTGCTTTAGAACACTGGGGTCTGTCAGAATCTCAACGGGAAAAGGGAATTCTTCATCTGGGCAGGTGAGCGAGGGAAGGGGCTGAAACACAAGACGCTTGTGATGAGGGTACGTTCAATGGCAGGAAGTGCACAAAGGGAAGCTGATGAGCAGACCCGCCCCCCACCATCCACAACCATCTTCTCCATTCCGCTTCCCGGAGTAATCAAAGGATATTCTGAACCTCTCAAAATGCCATCAATCTTTATTGAGAATGAAATAGAACCTCTCTCTCTCAAGCCTTTGCAGGAGCAATCATCGTTAACAGGCTGGCCTGAACAGGGAGCTCCGGCAGACAAAGATGGATTTGTAAAAATAAATAAATAAATAAATACAGATATACATAAATTAAGTAACCTCCACAAAATATGAATAGAAAGTTGATGATAATCTCCCAATTCTATTGTATGAAGGGTAAAGAAACTCACAATTGAGCTCTCCAGGTCTAGTACAGTAAAGAATAGGCTTCTTGATGAGATGTTTCGAATAATGCAGAGCAGAGCTAGGAATCTTGTGGTAATAATACTAAAAAATAACCATCTAAATGATTTAGATAAAACATTCATTAACATTCCAAAGCGAAGTATCATTTCTAGTTGCCTCTCCCTCCTCTTTGTTTCTTTCCTAGCTCTGATTTTCTTCTTTAGTACATTTGAACAAAGAAGGAAAAATGCCTCTTCTGATTGTTCACAAAGGTTTCTTACGCCAGCTGACAATTGCTCAAGTGTAAAATAATTTCATAAAGATCACTGAAATGTTCTTCGACGCCAGACTCTCCTTAAACAAACAGCATTTCCCTGGTCCCTGGTGTCTCGGTGTTGTAGTAACCTGGTTGCCAGTATCCAACTCCTGTACCAGAAAAAAGCTACAAACAGTGATACAAGTCCTCTCAGGAAAAAAATCATTATTTAATAGATAGGTCACTCACTTTGGATTCTGAAGACCTGATGCTAGTTTGGTTCTTGAGTAACCAAGCTTTTAAGGGAGTCACCAAGTCATTTTACTAGGTCAGGAATTTTGTTTACTCCAAAAATGGGGACTCTGGTGTGAAAATGAAATGCTACATATCTCCACTTTGTAAACTTCAAAGCCTTTTCAGCTATCACTTATTTTTGAGAATGTTTCAAGAACGGAAGTGACTCCCTGCTTTTATAATTATTCTGCTTATAATGGACTTTGAGTCCCCAGAAGATTCAAGGAGGGGTGAGAGGAATTTTGTAATACTATTTTGTAAGCTAGAGTAAAAAAGTTTTCATAAAAATTGCCTTCTCTCTCTCTCTCTATATATATATATATATATATTTAATGACAGAAACTAGAAATCTGTACCATTTTTTAACAATCTTCCATTGAATAATTATTGGGCTTATAACATAATTTGTTTATTATCTATTGGATATGTTGATGTCATGTGTTCTTTCCCCAAATGAAGGTTGGAAGTTAAAAGCATCGAGTGTAGACCAGAGAGATCTGGGTTCAAATCTCACTTTTGATCATTCAAGCTGGAAGTCTCAACAAAAAGACACTGCAACCTCACCTCCAGTTTCTATTGTCATAAAATGTGAGCAGTAGTAATCTCTACCTACCTTTGTTGGGAAGATAAGGATATAAGCGTAAAGAACTCAGAGTAGAACCTGACACATAAATATGTGGTCAATAAATGGTAGCTATCTTTAGGTCTGCATGTGAAAATTTTGAAACATTTGTGAAACTTGTAAAGATCATTTTATTTTCAAGCCCGTAATTACTAAGTCTCCATGCAAACATTGTTCTCCCTGTTTCTTTTTCTTTTTCTTTTTCTTTTTTTTAATTCCTTTAATTTGTTCTTGGCTCTGTCAGTGCCATTCGACCCTCCTAAACCATTAACTCTTGATTATGGGGAGTCTCACAGAAGAATAAACAGAAGAGGCAAACAGCAGCAGGGTCTCTGGCTTCTCATTGCATTCCCAGCAGGAGCCTTTTAAACCAATTGATGGGAACTCTCATTAGACTTCAAGTCAAAATGAAGATTTGCATGGTTTTGACCAGTAAAAACCCAGACAGAGCGAACAGAGGACTGAAGACTTGAGAGATTAGAACATGGCTTTCCATAGCTCCCTTGAAAGTAAGGAATGCTGAGTTAGAGGTTTTATCTGTTTCCATATTAGTTTATACATCTATAAAATGAGAGAGTTTGTGCTAGAAGGGCTGTAAGACCACTTCCACTCTGATACTCCATGAGTTTATAATTACTTATGCATCCATCTCATACTACAACGGGACATGTGAGCGTCGCAAATTACTATATTTGTTTGATCTATTTACGTGGGTCAAGGACAAACTACACTGGTTATATTTCTATTCTACTGGTTATATTTCAACTAGGGAAAGTCTCATTGAAACAAGTGTCCAGAGAAGGAGATAAGCTAGGAGAAAGGAAGGAAAAGGCAGTGGTAAATGATAGGGAAGCAGATTATTTTGTTGATTTGGTAAGGAGAGCTCCTGTCTCTGTGTATGTGGGAGCACAGACTTTAATGTACACGAAATAATGTATTGCTATGTATGTATGTAGGTACTGCCAACCTCTTTTCCTTCATCAAGATTGGAGCTGGGAAGTTCTAAATATCTTGCTGCTACTTTAGCCTGTGGCAGGAGTGGAGAAATCACTCCAATTTACGAGGACATAGGAAATATTCCACTCAATCAAATCTGTAAGCACACATTTATAGGCATTGGTACTGAGTTTTACACACATGTAGTACTGGACTTTGTTTATAGATTGGAGAGAAAAGGAATAATACTAAGATTTATTATAAAAAAAATGTTGAAGGTTATACAATCATTCACTAACAGAAAAAGCAGATTCTCTAAAGAATAAAGAAACAACGGTAGAGGAAATCATCATGTGCTACAACAAAGAGGTTCTTCCCAAAGTCCAAATCTACTAGAAGTGATTTCTATGATACCCGAAGATAGAATTAGAGAAGGAGGTCTAAAAATTTTTACTTGAGAAATTAAAAGATACTTTGATTTTGTTTGTAATTTCTAACATAAGTTTAAATGAAGAATCTAGAGCAGGTACTATAAAGGGTTTCACATAATGTTTAACAGGATGTCATGATCTAAATTCAATGAAAACCCATAGGAAGTCAGTGAGAAATAGAAGAATGTTAGCAATGGGGAAAAGAAAAAGAGAAGAAAAGTTTACAAAGAATAGTGTAATAAAATAATATATCCAGATTTTAAGGAAGTCACTGGTAGACAAAACACTGCACAAAAAGGTCACTTGATATTTTACTGTATAAAAACTATCATTTGAGAGGGTGAGGAATGAATATTCTCAAATTAGTGGTAAATCAGAGATCTTAGAACCATTTTTAATATCCCTGTCATTGCTAAGAACTTTGAAGAAAAAGCAAAGGCAATTCGACATTATATTCTCATTTAGTAAAAAAGAGACAAATCTGTAATGCATTAGGAAAGAGACCTCTTTGTTAAAACAAATTAACTACCTACTCACACCTCCAAACTAAAACAGAAAGCCCCAACATGATCTGTATTTTGAAAGAGATCAACAGTGGGAAAATGCTTAGAGCTCTGGACAATTTTGTGTGTGTGAGCTAGAGGGTAGTAAAAAATAAATTTCAGAGACTGGTCAACTGGAATGACCAACGGAATTTCCCAGGATTAATGTTCAAAAATCCTTCAACCATTGTTGACAATAGGATTATATATCATATAGAGTTCTTATATAACATATATCATTCAGATTTATCTCATTGATAAAAGTGATAGGTATAATCTAAATCGATGAAAACAAAAGAAATGAAAAGAATTAGGGCTCAAATATTCAGTAATACTGTCTTTTATTGGGTACAATGTAAACACTATATTTAGAAATAAAGCCCATTTAAAGAAATGCAGATGTCTGTTAGGGAGACATCTTAGTAATTTCTGTAAAGTTATGAGGGCCTGTATTGTAATCATGACAAAAGAAAGAGAAAAGAGACATTTGAGAGCTGTTTCGAGGAAGGCCAAAAAAGGATTTTGTTTTGAATTGGATGATTTTAATGAGAATCAAGAGATTTCAAAATCATATTTCAAGCCTTCCTAACAATGATAAATAGGAAATTCGGGAGGAAGCCCACCCCACCTCCTCTGATAACATAAAAGAGTTCTCAACATGTACATAATGGAAATATTACAAAAACACAGATTTTGTAAAAGTATTCTCAAAAAGACATCTCCTTGCCCTTGTTCATGTGGGTTTTGTTTGTTTGTTTGGTTGGTTGGTTGGTTTTATTGTTTAGCTTTCCTTCTGACTCATTTCAAACCTACACTACCAAAACTCCTGTTGCAAGCTACACCCTCATTCTCTAATAATGCTACAGCTCAACTACAGCTCATTCTGTAGACACTTAAGCTGATTTGTTTTCCTTTGCCTTTTCCTATAATACCTGGCATATGGTTTGCAAAAAATCATCTCCTCAACTAGAATACAAACTCTTTTCAGGCAGGACTTTTGATTTGCTACACTTGTACCCTCATTGTCCAACACAGTGCCTAGCTCCTGTATTAATTCATTTATTCCTTCGCCATAATGACTTGAACAATTTAAAAATTACTATGTAGATGGGGAAAACATTGAAACAAAAAGTATCTAGTGATATGAAATGTCATAGTAGGAAGATCTCCTTCTTTAGGCTTAATAGATTTAAAAAAAAAAAAAAATCCCAAGCATCACATCAAGGATACCATGCAGGAATCCTTGACATATTTTGGAAGAAATGTAAAACCAATATCCTGAGACTACAATCATTTATCATCAAGAAGCAGCTGTTGTTAGAATTGATATTGATCCTTGGTAAATTGCTACCAGAGTAACCTTGTTATATCATCACAAAATTCTCCCACTACATCATTTAGCTATGAGATGCTTCCTTCACTTGTGTCCTTAAGTTTTTCTCTTCTGTATTAAATCACGTAAGAACAAAAGTATGTAGAGGTAACCCAAAATGTTTTTGGTCATTTTCCAGTTAAATATTCTCTCGAAGATATATAAATGTATAAAATATAATAACTAGTTCAAAAAAGTCGTTCAATAATAAAGTAATTTTTAAAATTATAAGGAACTTATCAGTGATCTAGTTCAATTTTCTCATCACTGATATGAAGAAACTTTGAATTTGGTTAAATGATAGGGTTAAGGCGGTAATGCCAGAGTTTGTTCTAGGGTGTGAGACTCCAGACATCCAACCTACTTTCTTTTATCCAATAACCATTAAATGTATGAAAAGTGTTAGTTTCATACATAGTAAGAAGTTTAATAGCAACTTGAGGAACTTTCCCCCAGGCCACTGTAATTTTAGGTATGGCCTCCATGTAAGATTGTGGAAAGCTGGACTCAATTTCTAGCTTTGCTTCTTGTTATTTGTGTTATCTAAACTCTCCATATTCAATTTTCTTAACTTAACTTTTAAAATGAGACAAATATTAATGTCTACCTCATAGGACTTAGTGAAATAAAAGTGAAATAGTTAATTTAAAACACTTAGCATAGTACCTTGATCATAGAAAGCACTCAATAGGTTTAAGCGGATATTACTATTATTAGTTTCATTATTTCAAAAAATAAGAAATCATGACTTTGATTTTTTGAGCAGCAAAGACAAACACATTTGAAAATTCTATTTTAAAAAGTCATTATTATGGGCACCTGGGTGGCTCAGTGGGTTAAGCCACTGCCTTCGGCTCAGGTCATGATCCCAGGGTCCTGGGATCGAGCCCCACATCGGACTCTCTGGTCAGCGGGGAGCCTGCTTTCCTCTCTCTCTCTGTGCCTGCCTCTCTGCCTACTTGTGATCTGTCAAATAAATAAATAAAAATCTTAAAAAAAAAGTTATTATTAAAAATGACATCACTGTTCCTACATTATCTAATTGCTTGAATTTTTTCTAGCTTATATATATCATTAGGAAGCACATTTAGCACACTATCATAAATCTGATAGAGAAGACCAAAGTATTCTTGTATTTTTAATTTTGTGTGGTGAATTGGTAAAAATCTTAAAGGGAATTACCATGTGTGTAGTAACCTTCCTAGGATACTTTTATCAAAGTTACAAAATTTAATCTGAGGGAAATGTGGTAGTAGCATAAAATAAAATATATGAAATTCCATTTTATGAGCAGTCAAATATTCAGCCTATAATTAATTATTTAGAAACTGGTCTCATTTTTGAGATACTAAGATCCTTTATTTTTCTTCATCCTTTATTTATTCTGCCTAAATTTCCTGTTTTTCAACTCATTTATATAACCTATTCTAGGAAAGAAAGGACAAAAAAAGAAGGAAAAAAACGGATCTGTTAATATAGTTATTTCTTAGAGGACGTGAAAGAAGTGGAGAAAGGTTTAAATTGCAAGGAGAGATCCATTGTGGGTCGCCTGCTACACCAATGGGCAGCAGATAAAATTCCTTTGTCTTCACCTGGTCTGGATAACTAAGAATTAGCTAATATGTTTTCAAAGACGTGGAACACTGCATCTCTAAAACTATTCATCACCAATGACTGAATGATCCTGCAACAACTGAAACCTTGTCTACAAAAGTGCACTGAAGCTTTTAAATTAAATAAAAATTTCTGATATCAGTAAAGCTAATGTATCTTTAGCCACATCAAATTATTAGCTATTTTTCTTAATTGCTGCTGTATTTGGTGTACAACTCACTATGCCAAAGAAATACAAATCTGGGTAATTAAAAAAAAGAGAGAAAAAAAATTTTTAACAGCAAAATATCTATATAGGAGTTCAAAAACATTGCAGGCATTTAATTGAAAGTATCAGCCATTATGTACTTAAATAAATATATCAAGAGAGAAAGAAGGCAGCAATGGAACCTAAAACCTATTACAAACTGAATACACAAATGGACAGAGGCCAGACCATACATAAAAGTAGAAGTCTACAGCTTACGGCAACTTGACTACAAAATCATATCTACAATAAACAGCCTAGAAAGCCAACCTGCTCTACGTCAGACTTGCAGGAAGTCACATTGTTACCTCCAGCTGCAATCCAGGAAGCTAAACAATAACATCTATAATAACTGAACCAAAGCAGTCGAGACTTGATTAACTAACAGTTTCACTAAACTGTGTCACCACTTTCAATTTAGGAGAAACCAGATAAGACAAATATGCACCTTTGACTAATCGCATTGAATGCCTCACTTCTAATTACCCCCCTTACAGCTTCCCCACACGAAAAGCCTGGAACCAAGGCATACTTGAAGCCGTCCCTTTTCTCCACTATAAACCTTTCCCACTGTTTTGCCTGCCTTTAAGTCTCTGCACATTACAAGTAGCAGTGGTTAACTCCCTTGTTATATATCAAGCTCTGAATAAAGAGTCTTCACCTTTCTCTTTTAGTGGGTCTTCATTTATTTGCACACTACTAAGTATCTACTACATATCCATCAATTTAGGAACACATTTTGATATCCTAAAAAGTTAATCTTCACAATAATTTGATACTATTTTTTTTTATCCCATTTCACAGATGTGCAGAACTGAAGTTTGTAGAAGTTCGACAGTTTCTCAAGCTTTCCCCTTCACGTCATGCTACAGTAATAGTTTTTGGTATATTATTGTGATAAAGGTATTTAAGATAAAATTAAAAGGGCACTAACAATAAAAATAATAACACAACAACTATAAATTAGTTGGTTCTTCTTTTTTTTTTTTTTTAGCATTACTTGCATTTGTATCTATCAATTTGCTGGATAAATGTCAACCTTGTATTTTTAACTGACTCATTGCTTTAAAGTTATAATGAATCAAAATACATACAGAATTTGAACTAACCAAAAGCACTATAGAAGAAATGACTTCCATATCTTATTTGTTATAAAAGTACATCAGCAGAAATAATTTGCTTGTCAAGTAGTGACTGAAGGAACAGTTTTTTTTTTTTTTTTAAATAGATAATGTGTAGAAAACCTTATAAGAGGGGCAGCTGGATGGCTCACTTGGTTAAGCATCTGCCTTAGCTCAGGTCATGATCTCTGGGTCTGGGATCAAGCCGGAGGTCTGGCTCCCTGCTCAGTGAAGAACTAGCTTCTCCCTCTCCCACTGCCCCTGCCCCCACTTGTGCTACACATAGGCTTGTACAGTCTATCTCAAATAAATAAATAAAATCTTAAAAAAAAAAAGAAAACTTTATAAGAAAATGTAGTTATTTACGATATTGACAAGGAAATAACTAAAAATGAAATTTGAGTGATTTTGGAAAAGAGTAAGTAATTGCCTGGCACTTTTTAAAAGATAATTAGTTAACAACCACATAAGTTGACTACCATTGTATTTACTTTATAAATGAAGAAAGAACTTGGGAAGACATTTACGAACATTACCTAAAACTTATCAGTTAGTTAGCAAAATAGTCTATATTCAAAAACTGAAATAATTTTTGGTTTCAAGGTTCAACAGATATGCTCAAGAAACATTTGATTAAAATTCACTCTAAGATATTCCCTTATCACCTAGGTTGGCACAGAACCTAAAGTTGAAGTAATTTATTTTCTAACTATAAAATAATGTAACTTAGCTTTATACATGGAAAACAGCATTTGCACAAATTATAAATTAACATAGAAGCTACATAAAAACTAGATTTTTTTTAAAGAACAGGAAATACAGGTGATTAATAAGGCCTTTTAATGTCTGAAAATAAAATGGTATTTAAGAACAATTCCCTTAAAAAAGACCTGAAAAACTAAAAAGATATCTACTGATAACTGTTTAAATAATAATGTGGAATAAGAAATGATGACTAAAGGCCAAATAATTTCTCAAGTGGCTTGTACTTTGTCTCACTAATTTCATTTAGTTAATTCAAACCTTTATTAAGAATTCCTTGCATTGCGCCTAAATTAAAATGAACAGAGTTGGAATCTGAGAAGGCTTATAAAAGCAAAAGATTCCAGCTGTTGGCCTTTATAGCATTTCATATTAAGGAAAGAAAACGACTTTCTGAGATGTCTCTCTTTTTTTGTTTGTTTTTTATTTGTGAGAGTGAGAGAGAGAGAGAGCCCACAAACAAGCAGGGGGAGAAGCAGGCTCCCTGCTAAGCAAGGAGCCCAGTGGGGGACTTGATCCTAGGACCCTGGGATGGTAACCTGAGCTGAAGGCAGACATTTAAGCAACTGAGCCACCCAGGTGCCCCTGAAATGTCTCTGTTTTAATAAAAGTAACTAATATGTCACATAAAGTTTTAAATACCAGAGTTACAAGTTGGCCACTTTGCTAAGCATAAAATGGGGAAAAAAAACTTATTCCTTTATACACCTGAAAGACTTTGTTTCTTCCTATAAACAGTTCTGATGTTCACTGACTATCAATTGATTTAATATTTAAATCTTTTAGTTATCTTCTCCCCATTGGGATGGAATATTTTTCATAGGAAAGAAAAACTGAGGTGTTTTGTTTTGTTTTGTTTGCCTCTTTCTACATCAGCCCTTCCGAATGGGGCAAATGAACAAAAGGTATGGAGTAGGCTGAGGAATGCATTTCGTAAGAAAATCACCTGGAGGATTTTCCAAGAAACAGTTACCTCAAACAGTGAGGTAGATGTCAAGAAAAACATTGTATCGTGAAGATAACATGTTCCAATAACTTTGAAGCAATAGTATGTGTAGTAGAGACAGACTGCCTGCATTAGAATCCTACCATTCCACTGGCTAACTGTCTGGCACCAGTCAAATACCTTAACTGTGACAAGTTTTCTTCATTTGTCAGATGGAGAGGATGATAATAGAATCCAAAGAAATTGCTGTAAGGATTCAGAGACTTAGTATACATGTGTTGGTTCAGAGTAAGCACCAGGTGAGTGTTACTTTATTATTGCTGTGAATCTGAAACAAAGCAAACAACTTCATTTTGGAAAATAAGCAGCAGGTGGACAGTTTTCTCATGTTTATGGGCAAGATAAATAGTTTGTTTCACTGGCTGTGATAATGTCCTTAAATGCAGGAACCTAGACACTTCTTGAAGGTGGAGTTTTGTCAAAATTCGTTGAACCTCAAGTAACTGATTATGTCTTGCATACAGACATACCCAATACATGTTGAGTGAATAATGAATGAATTTTTAAAAATAACCAAACATGTGGATTGACAATTTTCAGAAAAAGAATGGTATTCATAGAGAGTGGGCTAAATATTTAATATTAAATGCAAATTCTTTTCAGAAGTTTCCTTTGAAGTTTCAATCTACCTCTTAGAAATGATTCAGCAGTCTTCCCAAAATGATTGTTAAAGTCCAAAGTATTGAAGTTTTCTGTTTATACTTAAAATTGACAGAGAATATTTAGTCTCTTAAATGAAAGAGAGTTGTACTTGTATCACCTCTTGACTATGATCATACCATCTTTTTAAGAGAGCCTACCTCGTTAAGAATTTTCATTTATTTATAAAGACACAGTTTTATTAGTTTGAATGGGTTGATTTTTTTGTTAATTGAATTGGTAGATTTTTAAAAAACTAAGGTTTAACTAACATAAGACAAAGAAAACATTTCTCATCTTGAAATCCTAAAGATATTTCAGAGTACTTATCATATTTCCCAGGCTTGTGTTGCAAAATTAACAATACATGGCCTATCTTTCATTGATAGAGTATGTTTTTAATCTAGGAATCCTGTTGAAATGAGTTGCATAATTATTTTGTAATTCTAGGGCTTAAAATATATTTGCACGACTTTATTTTTTATTATTTATTTATTTATATTAATTTTTAAAAGGATTTTATTTATTTATTTGACAGAGAGAGGGAACACAAGCAGGGGGTGTGGGAGAGGGAGAAACATATTCTTTGATGAACAGGGTGCCTAATGCAGGACTTGATCCCAGGACCCAGGGATCATGACCTGAGCCAAAGGCAGACACTAAATGACTGAGCCATCCAGGAGCCCCTGCATGATTTCATTCCTCAGAAACAATATGGGAGGTGGTAGATGATTATTTCTTACCCTATTTGAGTCAATTCTTGCTCTGGAAGTGTAGATGGGAGGTGGGATGTTGAAAGCCTGAGGAACCAGGTACTCCTCAGCATCCATCATGTCTTCCAAATCCTCTTCATCCAATAGATTCTGAAAGAACTTGCTGTCGTTTGGACTGGGAAGCTTCATGCGATCATCACCCTAAAAGTTTGCCCACCAGACAAAGAAAAGATAATTCTTCCTTTCTTCTGAAACATGCGGACTTTGCAGCAAATTTACGGAATATCAAAACAAGTGGTTGAAAATCCATGCACTCATTTAAAAACATAATTCTTTAGCACAAGTACCAGTCATGAAGAAGCCTGTAACACACTTAGATGTGACAGGGTAGGATAAATACATTTAACAGATTGTGATAAATGCCATCAGAGATGAGTAGAGCAGGATACTCTGGCTGTTTTGAGGGAGGCATCATCTATTTCAGATCTGAGAATAACGGTAGGCTTCATTGCCAGGATGTTTGAGCTGTGACTTTAAGAATAAATAATAAAGGGCAATAGATTTATCAACCTTTACTTTACTTTATTAAGTTGATTTGACATTGTAGTGTTCTCAGGACACACAGGCTCCATGATTTGTCCTATAACATAACACTGCTAACGTGCTAGCTTTCCAAATCACAGCACAAGGGGCAAATCATATAAATGACGGTGGGAGAGACACCAAAATCCTACTCTTTCTTCCTTCAACTATTTCTTCAATATGATTTTTTCATTTTTCAAAATTATAGATATTTTTGTAAACCATTGTTTGTGCAAATTAATTTGGGAAAAAGATAACTGGAAACTATTCTAAAACCTGGCTTTTATCGTGATGTCAGACTATTGATAGGAGGATAAATGCTACCTTGCTTTCCTGAGGAAAATTAATTCCTGAGGAAAAAGTAACTCAGGGTGTGTTTGGTTATGATTTAGGTAAAAATAATCATAGATAAATACTACAATTTTTAAATTATCTAATCCATTTTTTCTACTGTTTAATATAAAATGTTCTTTGCGGCTATCATTTGATTCATATGTACATTAATTCACTTGAATCTGAATTATTGCTTGGGTACTGTATATCTTCCCAAACAAGACACATTAATAAATATTTTTTTTAGGAAATTAAATGTCAATATATTGAAACTTTTAATTCACTGTCTTCAACCATGGCCAGGATTAAAACAAAAATCTATCTTTCTTTTATTCTGAAAAGGAAAGATTATAATAATGGACGTGATTTAATGCATGTTAATAAAAAGCAGAGTGCTCGAAGACTTGTCTGAGGATAAGGACTTCTTATGTATATGGATAATCATAATTATCTGCCTGTTTGGTACTGGGGGCCCTTGAATACTAAGGGAAGATTCTTAGAAGTAGTTGTGACATCAAGTGGAAGGTTCTTGTTTGTAAGTCATTTCACATTATATTCTGCTTAATCGACTTATGAGCAGTGATTTCCACAGTTCTAAAGACCAGATCTGTACCAACCTGAATAACTAGGTATCTTTGAGGGTCTCGAGCCATCCTCGAAAATTCAGCAGCCAGTTCCTTAAATTTAGGTCTACTGTCAGCATCAATCATCCAACCTAAAAATTCACACACAACACAAAAGTCATTCTATCCATAATTATGAAGAAGTAGGATGTTAATTTTATGAAAACATAGGCTAGGTTTGAAAAATGTTGTTTTAATAATAATAATGATCTAAAAAAAAACACACAAAGAAAGCTAAAGAAAGAAACAATCCAATAGGTGAGCTTCTATCTCAATCAGTTTGTTGATATTCAGAAGTAAATGAAATATATGATAGAATAACAGAAATTTTTAAGGGCGCCTTGGTGAGTCAGTGGGTTAAAGCATCTGCCTTTCAGCTCAGGTCACAATCCCAGGGTCCTGGAAGGCAGCTATGCTCACCACTATATCGCCAATGCTGCACAGATCCCAGGGTCCTGGGATGGAGCCCCGCATCGCATCGGGCTCTCTGCTCAGCAGGGAGCCTGCTTCCTCCTCTCTCTCTGCCTTCCTCTCTGCCTACTTGTGATCTCTGTCTGTCAAAGAAATAAATAAAATCTTTAAAAAAGAAAAAAGAATAACCAAAATTTTTATTTTATTGATCTAATTTAAAATTAATTTTTCTTCTTAGAAAACATAACCTAAGCTGACTATGGGAACTTACAGAAGCTCTGATTTCTTTTTTATTTCCTTAAGTATGGAGAGAATGCCTTTTTTTTTTTTTTTAACTTTTTTTTCATGGTAATAGAAGAGGTGATAGGGATATATAATTTATTATTTTATGTCAGGAGTGACACGGAGCTTTGGTTACAATGCAGTACGCCAGCACAGAGCGGGAGAAGGGAAATGAAAGCAACTTTCTCATGCTACTCTTCTCCTGGTGGGGAAAAAACCAGTGCAAAATGATTGGTAATGTTTGTTTAGCAATAGCCATTAGCTTATCTAAGTACTAGCCTTTGCAGCATAAAAATACTATCAGCAATTTTCAAGGTAGGTATTATTATTTAGCTGGGAGTCTAGATAAAGTGGGTCTTATCTCCCCAGTTTAGCTGATGAGATCACAAGAATAAAAGCACCTAGCTTTTCCTTATTTTCTTGCCAAATGACCCTCTTCCTAGGTATTAAAACTCACAAAAGCAAGGTAAAACTCCCTATTAGGCAAAATATTTTCCTGATTTTTCATTGTTTCATCAGAGCAGCTAAATGAAGTATGTAAATCACTTCTGATGCTAGTTATGAGATCAAATCATATAATGCATGCATGTTCTTTAAAGTTCCTTCCATAGATGACTACTGAATGATGTTTGTTCCAATAAAGCTATAAGGTTTATTTCCTTTTTCCGGGAGTCCAATTTTTATTCTTGTTCTGGGAAGTCTTTGGGTGTCATTTCATGTATCATTAATATCAGCTGAAATTTTTTTCTCTCTTAACAAAGCTCAACTATTTGCATCCACTTAGGAAAAAAAAAATGCTGTTGATACCAAGATGCTAATGAGGAAATAGGTGTTTCTAAAACTACTGGAATCAAAAAAGGTTAACTTCGCCGGGAGGTATCAGTTTCTTTCTAACTAAATATTGAGTAAATAAAACTATGCTTAGAGAAAAGGGCAAGCTGACCTGAACTGGAAAGCACATTTTTATTTCTTCCCTCACTGACAGAATGTATCACGCATGTCATGAATATAAATCTGCGTAGACCTAGGTCCAAAGTCTCGTATTAATAAGATGCTTATTCACCTTCACCAGTTTGTTTCTTTGCTAACCCTGTGTAAATCAAAAGGGGAAAACCCCAGATTACACAAGAAAGATTGCTGAATGTTAATCTCACTTAAATTAAGCAGGAAACTCCAGAGACTTCCCTAATTCTATTTAAATTAAGAGCCTAGGCTGCCAAAACACATTTATAATACATATGTGTCTGGGGCATAGAAAGAAGAAAGAAAAGTAAGAGCGTTTGATGTAAACAAATGATCAAATTAAAAAAAAAAAAAAAAAACACCAAACATTCGTAATCTTTTTATTTCACTGCAGAAATACATGTCTTCTCACTTCCCATTCTGCCCTGCTAATTTCCTGTTGACTAAAACTGGTAAACCTATTTCCATTTAATTCATCTTTTTAAACTATCGGTTTCAAGCTTTCTTTCTTTATATTTAGATCATTTGTTTAGACCGCTATTTTCCTATAAAGATTACTAACATTATTGTGGCTAATTACATCTCTTTGTGAAAGACAATTTGATTGTCACGGAAATGACAAGAATCAAAGTGAAATGAATCAGAAGAGTAAGAGTCATAGAATTTCAACTTTATAATGTGGAAGCATGCATACTGATGCATATTGCTTCCTATTAACAACAAGCCAAAAACACAGGTGTTTACAAGATTTTTCGTAATTACTTTTGAGCTTTCACATTTTTCAATATATAAAAACATTAGGCAGGTAGATTAATCCATACTATTATTTTACTAAGCGTGATGATCGCGATGATAAAATTATTTTGCAATCTTACATTTGACCATGACCATGTAAACGTCAATAGTGCAGATCGGAGGCTGGGGCAAACGTTCTCCTTTCTCTAATAAATCTGGGATTTCTCGGGTTGGAATTCCATCATATGGTTTTCCTCCAAAGGTCATCAGTTCCCATATAGTGACTCCTAAATTAGAGATCAAACATTTACATAAGCATGTTAACAACATAATTCGAAGAAACCAGCAGAATGCCAGTGACAAAAGAAAACTCCCTGGAAGGCAAAAAAAAAAAAAAAAAAGTCTAAAGAGGGGTGCCTGGGTGGCACAGCTGGTTAAGCATCCAGACTCTTGGTTTTGGCTCAGGTGATCATCTCAGGATCATGAGATCGAGCCCCACCTCAGACTCTACGCTCAGAGCCTGGTCTGCTTAAGACTCTCTTCATCTACTCCCCCCCCCCCACTGTCCCCATCACCACCACCACCACTCTAAAGTACATAAATAAGTCTTAAAAAAAAGTAGTCTAAAGAAAGGCTCTTCAGATTTCTATATGCATTAGGAGAAGCCCAGTGACAAAATCTTTGTAGGAAATTCAATTATCTTACCATTGTCTTGAAATTTTTTAATGAGTAGCAGAGACAATTCCGAGCGAATGTCAGAATACAGAGTCTATTCTCCATTTCTACTTTTAGGTAATATTAATGTTTGCTGGTCCAAGTTAATTTTCACTACACAGCAATAGAGCCTATCAAACAATTTATTATATACATGTGTGCTCAGTATCAAGTAATTGTGATTGCAGATAAAATCTAATGTTGACGAATTTTGAGATGACCATTTTTGTGATTTCAAGTCCTATAGGCTAAGCCGGGATGCCGGAATGATTACCTTATGTTATGGTAAATCACTGTGGCTCTCTTTTTGACTCACACAAAGAGAACAGATGGAATGAAACACATTCCTATCTTTAACACCTGTGAGAGCCTGAGGGATCCAAATATAACATAATACCTGTGAAATAGGTATCACAAGATTAAAGGGAATCAATAGTAGTCGATTCCTTAGATAAGAAATCACTTTCTTGAACCACTAGAACAGTGATTCCCTCTGTAAAAGTAAATACCCTAAACACCAGCCTGCAAATAGCTAATTCTGATAATAATAATGTTTCTGGTTGGAACAATAGTATATATGCTATAGGTCTCTTTATGATCTCATAAATATACAATTAAAAAGTTATCATTTCTTAAGGATAAGGATTTTAAGTTCATACAGAACAATCTCTGCATAAGATTCTTACCTAGTGAATTTTTATGGGTTCGTATAATACACAACGTATGTTTTAATTAGGACTATGCTTTCTTTCCTACTGGAATGAATTATTTATTCAAACTGAGGTCTTTTTTAGCTTATAACAGTTATTACTGGCTGATAATAAAAATACAAAGCTTAAGATATAAAAAGTACATGTGAACTTCAAATTATCCTTTATCATAATATCATTAACAATTACCTGATTTTTCTTGTTAATATTTTCATCTTATGATTCTTAGGTATAATATAAAAATGTAACTAGTAACACAATTTAACTGTTTGATCTTGATTAAAATCCTACTTAATTTTGCATATTGAAGAATGGCTCTGTAGAACCAGTAATTAAGACTGAGTGTCCATGAGGCAGGCTGGAACAAGTTAAGAAGAGGATGGCTGTCCATTTCTATTCATTCAGTCAATATAAATACTTATTTATAGAATATGTGTTTAATGAGGGCATTTTGTTAACTTATGTATGCAGTTATAAATGCTTTCACCTCTCTATCAGAACTTCTAAAAAAAGAACTTCTAATATAAAAAATTGCAAAGCAATTACAAATAAAAATAATAGAAACTATAATAAAGAGAATATAAACTATAATAAATATAAAAACAAAAGAAGGAACATCAAAACCCCCACCTCTGCCAATAATAATCCAATTATATCTTTGCAGGAGTGACCACAAGATAGGGTTAAACAGAGATGGATATAGAAAGACAGTCCCAGGAGAACTGAATCAGAAACACCCTCAAAACTTATAATCCTATCATTTGAACATAAACCACAGCCAATGCATATTTATTTTTATAAAATTAATTTTTATATTAATTTTATAAAAATAAATACACATCTGGTGGCAATTTTCCACAAAGGTACATTGTAAACAACATTATTTTTCTCTCTGCCTTATATGCCTTTTGCAATCAACTATGATATATCATAAAAATCTTAAAATACCTTAGGATATGGGTTGATAACCTGGGCTATGTTTCAAAGCAGAGTACTAATCTATCTATCCATCTATCTATCTATGTACTTATATTAGAGGTTATTTAAAATTGCTTGCAGCAGATTGCTGCATTTAATTGAGGGAAAAATTCATAGAAAAAAAAGGAAAAGAAAAGTGATATATATGTCATATATTAAAATATAAATGTCAAATATTAAAATATAAAATCTAATTTGTTTCATGTAATATATATGTTAGATTTGTGTTCTGTGTAGCCTTCACAGTTCAACAACTTAAATTTTTCAGTAGTTTCCCTATATTTGTCTAATCTCAAGCACAGCACACTTTCTACTTCAAAGCTTTTTTAAAATTTTTTATTTTTTCAGTGTTCCAAAATTCATCGTTTATGTACTGTATACACCCAGTGCTCCATGCAATATGTGCGTAGAATACACAGGACCTTTTCAGAAATTTTAAATAAATAGCATAGGTGTGTGGAGGAAAAAAACACTTTACAGAAATGTCTTAACTTTTTTTTTAAAGATAATTTGTGCTTCTCTAGATAAGAGGTATAAATTCTCTATGATTGAATGGATTAAGTCTTTTTTCTAAAAATAAAGAACAAAGATAAAGCTAGACTTAAATTTGGTAACCTTAATTGTAACATACTTTCAAGTCACACCTTTTGCCTTTTTCTTAAAGGGCATCATGCTTTCAATTTGTAAGAAATGCTGGTTCTTTGCAACATATTTAAACTTAGAAAAGGTCTTGATTCATTCTTATTACTACCTGGATGGACTTTAGTTGTAAATAGCCAGAAAGATCTGATTATCTCATCTCAACAATTGAGTTAAATGCAATTAAATGAATATTCTAAGTTTAAAATCACTCTTTCCGGTTCATATTATTCGTTCTCTAATCTATCTGTTTATTCCAAAGTAGTTTGTAAATTAAAATCAAAACTGCAATTAACAATATTCTCTTCTATTTCTCCCCTCACATTTGCTCTCACCTTACTGCTTTCAGTAATTGTTCTTTATTACAACAACCTCTTTCTTATTATAGAAAAGACATTCTTTTATTTTTAATATATGTTTTCAAAGAGTTTTTTGAAAAATCAAGGCTATGATGCTCTATGATATTGTTCCTAAACTAAAATTGGTTACTTTTTTTCTGTCAAAATTATCAGAAAAGTTGCTACCAAACCAAAGGTTATGGTAGACAACTGAGATTTTAATATATTACATTTTAGAGAACCAAGAAATATCTAAAAAAAAAAAAAGACAGATAAATGATATAGTTTAGAGGGTTTTTGTTTGTTTGTTTGTTTTGTTTTTAAGTAGAAGAGCAAAGAGTTAATTCCTTTTGGAAACAAGGTTTGTAAGTAGGTATTTCCAACAAAATAAAATAAACTGGCTTAAATATTTTACATGAGCCTAATATATTTATTTTTGCCTTAAATCCCTTAAGTCACAAGGAAGACTTATTTACCATAGCTCCAAACATCACTCTGATGGGTAAATTTTCTGTAGTGTATACACTCCAGAGCCATCCATTTAATTGGCATCTGAGAAATAAAAAGAGAAATAAAAAGTGAAAGTCTTATAATTATATAAAAAGACATTCTTATATTCATTTCCCAAAATATGAGTCTCTGGACTTGCCTCAATTGTATTTTTTGATTGTGTATTTTTTGTATGTATAGAAAATACAGATATAATAATAATAAACATTTTTTTCAGTACAGAGAAAAATGAATTAAAATTTATAAAATTCATAAAGTGAATTAACCTAAAGATATATTTGTTTTTAAAAGCTTCATAAACAATGAAAAGTAAAATAGTATCACTTTCTATAATTCTTAATTAATTTTCAGTAATTAATTCAGTTACTGGTTAATATTATGACTCACAATATCGATTCCAAACATTTAAGACATATGCTTCTAAAAATATGATCTACTACATTTCCCCCCAAAATAAGATTCCTTACACTTTCACTTATTCTTTTTACCCTCAGAAAATTTCTGGCTACCAGTAAGATGGTCTATTTCTATACTTGCCCCCACTTTCTCCATTCATATAATTTGGTCACTTGAAACACCTAAAATAATGAATTCCAAAGTTAGGCTTGCTTTGTTCCCCAGTCACAGATGATCTCCCTTGTCTTGGTTAGCCAGTATTGAAAACATGTAGCATTCTCAGTCCAGGAATTATATAAAAGAATGTGAGAGGGTCAGTACCAATCTATCATCACTACAAGAAAAACAACTCAACTCACATACCCTGCTGATTAAGGGGTCAGCAGAGTTAAGTTTCAACTAGGGAGGGCACCATTATATAGCTGGAAATATAATGAGATTCTATGGAATAAAGATAAATACTTCTACTCTGCAGATGAAAGCTTAAAACTAAACAGGCCTTTGAAATCATGAGGTTTGCTGCTCACCAAGGTGACACCAAGGCAACTGTATGACAGAATCATGATATTCAGTGAAAAGGAACAGAAGACACACTGAAAGTGATTTCCCTATGGGCAAGGAGTTAGCCGACTTTATGGACTACGGACGTTGTGTTAAAGAAGTAAGTTTAAATCACAGGTGGCTTGATAAAGACTTAATGGTTACCAGGCATTTAGAGCTATAATGAATCTTGCTTTAGACAAATCCTACAGCTGTATTTTCTTAAGACAAGTGAAGTCATGTGATTTATAGACTTCTACTGTGCAATCTTGCAGTGAATTTCAAAGCTGTGGTCTCAAACTGCTGCAATTTGGTAGTAAACTGGCAGAACAGCCTAATAAAATCACGGAAAGATTGGGAAATACTATAAAATGAAAGTTATTTTTTAATTTTTCTTTTGTGATAGGATTTGATTACATATATAGTTACGTAAGAGATCATATGAAGTAATGTAAAAATCATATACTACATGACATTCAAAAATCAATGTTAAACATTTGGAAGCCTATCATTGCAAAATATTTATAATCTATATTTGGGTGGCTCATGATAAATAAAGCACATGATAAACATATTTAAATGACATATCAATCACTTTTTTTGTTTGTTTGTTAGCATGTGTTTACACATCACCATAGTAGGGATGCATTTGCTTATTTCATTTGGCCTCTCCTGATCTAAGTTTTCCCACATTAAGCTAGAGGGACCTCCAGATGGAGAGGAGATATCCTCACAGTTTAGCCAAGAATGGTGATCTCAACAGCGGGTTGATGATGAAAAACAAGAGCTGGAACTAAGTCTGGGCTGAGACCATATGGCAGGAGTACAGTTGTCAGGCGAGGCCAGAGACTGGACAGTCAGAAAAGTAGAAGAGGCAACGGTACTGTTAAGATCCCCGGGATATAGTAGCCTACATTTTGGTGGAGAGCATCAGGTTAAATAAAGCAAATTAGTCAATCACATACTACAGTAAAGCTTAAAAACATAGAGGCAGAAAAGAGAAATCTGTTTTATCTGGTGTAAGAGGATTAGAAACTAAACAGGATGAACGAAAGTTCCCGTGAGTTATGGTTCTTGGTATCCCGTGAGTTATGGTTCTTGGTATCCCGTGAGTTATGGTTCTTGGTATCCCGTGAGTTATGGTTCTTGGTATCCCGTGAGTTATGGTTCTTGGTATCCCGTGAGTTATGGGTCTTGGTATCCCGTGAGTTATGGTTCTTGGTATCCCGTGAGTTATGGTTCTTGGTAGTAGCCAGGCTTCTCCCTAATCGATGAAAGAACGGTTGTGTCTCTCTGTAGCGGTCAGTCCTGTGTTCTTAGGATCAGTGAAACAATTTCTAAGGTCCTGGATTAAAGTGTAATTTCCAGTTCACTTAAGGATCCACCCACTTCCCAATACTGGACGTGAAGTGACATAAGGACCACTAGAGATGAACTGCCTTATTTTGGCTACTTTCGGGAAATTGATATTGGTATATATAATATATTTGACCCTGGATGGGAGAGAAGGCAAATGGTGGAATTAAGATTTTACACTTTCCTAAACTCAGATTTAGTGGCCTCTTCCTCTATCATGTAAGAAGATAAAATATCATATTTTCAAGCCATAGTGCTCTAAAAAACACCCACCTTTCCTCCATCAGCATTATATTCTTTTTCATCTCCTTCTAAGAGTCTGGCTAGTCCAAAATCTGTGATTTTCACATGGTTTGGAGATTTCACTAAGACATTTCGGGCTGCTAAATCCCGATGAACAAGCCGTCTTTCTTCCAAGTACATCATTCCCTGAAAAACACCAAGTTCCAGAAAGAGAGTCAGTCAATGCCTAGGCTTTTCTGTTTGTCTAAAAAGCAGTTTCTTAGCCTTCAGTTGCAAGCGCTTGATTTCTTTAAGCAAAGCCAGAATCCTGAAGTATTTTAAAAATTAGGAAAAATCTGGGGTAAAAAACAAACCACAAATAACTTTTGGCCCTTTTCCCCTAGAGTCCTATAAAGAATGAATTACCTGTACATGAGCTAAATGTTAGGTTACTTTTTCCCCTCGGAGTTGTTATATTCTTTTGCAAACACTTGCACTAGTGAGGCATACACGTGTCTCAGTAGATAAGCTAACACACACTTGGACTGACCCCCATATTTCTAGTTGTTTTTTTCTCAATAACTCCTGCTTCATGTCATCCTCCCTGTACCACACCTGCTCCCAATAAAGACACCCATTCATAATTTTTTAAAAAATATTTCACACAAAGGTTTATTTATTTATTTATTTTTTAAAGATTTTATTTATTAATTTGACAGAGAGAAATCACAAGTAGACGGAGAGGCAGCCAGAGAGAAAGAGAGAGGGAAGCAGGCTCTCCGCTGAGCAGAGAGCCCGATGCGGGACTCGATCCCAGGACTCTGAGATCATGACCTGAGCCGAAGGCAGCGGCTTAACCCACTGAGCCACCCAGGCGCCCCCACACAAAGGTTTAATGGTGCCAAAATCACCATCATAGATTCTATCCAGACTGAAGATATTATTAATTATGCAAAAATGAACTATACCTTAAAGGCACAAGCCTGTAATTTTTTTAAATGACTTCAACAACATTAGTAGTCATTGTAAGAACCCACAAGTGAAATTACGTTGTTTATAATGACCCTGAAATGAGACTTTAATATGTTTTCTTCATTAAATATATATGGTAATTAAAAATAAAATGTATTGCTGATTGCCAACATTTGCATATATCCACATATATCCAGGTATGTTCATATATATTCATATGTATATATTCATAATCCATAGAAGCAACAAATATCAACTGACTTTACCAGTAGAGAAACTAAGAATCATTAAACATTAGGCTTAACTAAAGGTTGATGTAAAAGCAAGGAAGTAAAGACAGAGGCTCAGATTAGAGTGAACATATTCTTACTGAAGTGTTAGAAGAATTCTGTATTTGAGGATTTCAGAGGTAAAAAAAAATGTTGTCATTCAAAAACAAAATCATAATCACTAGAATGTGGTTAGAGCATACTCTCATGCCAATCGCAAATCTAAGCTGTTGATAGTTAACATTAGAATTGCAGGACTTTAAAGATTAATGGTTGCTGATATAAAAACAAAAGCTGTGGAAAACAGACACATAAATCACACAGGTAAAAAAGAAAGAAAAAATGTGAAAGGTACACCCAGTGTAGTGTAAAGAGAAGATTACTTCAAACAGCATCATGGGCCAAACACTATACTATAAATGCCCATTAAACACAACAGTGGAGATACTGGTCCACCTGATTAGCTGTTGGGTGACACCATTTTTATTAGTGTTTTCTAAAATCAGCCCACAACTAAGGTCTTCTTTCCTAAACACTGCTTTCTGTTTGAGTATGCAAACTTAGAAACTCCTAGAATAAAGTGAATCTAAAAACATACAGCCTTTATATGATTTAAGGGATCAAAAAACAGACTTATTGCCTTGGAGATAAGATTTTTTCAATTATTTGCCCATTGAAGGAATGTCCACAAAACATTCATCTTTCCTTTCTTACCACCTTCATATCAGAATACAGAAAATGTGTTGGCAACGAGTTAATATTCAGATCCACACACAATGACGGAGCAACACTATGTCCCAGGCATTGTGCTAGACATCAGGGAAACAAAAGAGAGAAGATCTGTTCACTGAAGGAGAACAGAGCTATTAACGAAATGGGCAGACATGGAATATGGACCTGAGTGAATTGCTCTGATACACATAAATGCATTTAAGGAGAGTTGTTTTGATGATCATCTGTAGTAGAGCCTAGCAAGTATGCATGAGATGGGAGCCTTCAGAGAGATTCCAAGGCCCAAGTAAGGTTTGAAAGATGTCCACCAGTTTGGGCAAGGTGAGGGGATAATTGCAGTTAGAGAGAACACACATAGGGGCATCAATACCATGGTGTACTTGGACAAAGGTATGTGATTCAGTATTTCAGAGTCATTACATATAAAGGCAGGAGAGGAGTGAATGGTGAGTCTGACAAAATAAGAAGACGCTCAATTCAACAAGGGCCTCTTATGTGTCATGGTAGAGAATCTGAGCTTTGCATCTTAGGCAGTATTTGATCTGGTGATGCAGAAGTTGTTTTAAAAAGGAGAGCAACACAGTATCACTGGAGTTTTGAAAAAAATCACCTGGTACATAGACAAAGGATTAGATACAAATACAGCTGAAGTTGGAAGCCCCTGCTACAATACAGAAGAAAAGTGATGAGATTGAAAATAATAAAGGTTACAAATTGGCAGTCCATGGGCAATATCCATTTTCCACACATATTTTTTGATCCCCACAGTGGGAAACTTTCAAACATCCTTTTTAGCTGATGACTGGCTGTACGCCATTGAGGTCACCTTCAGCTTGCCAAGATCCCACCACTCACTATTACTACCTACAAGTTCATTTACAATACTCATCTAGCTTCAATGCATGAGCGTCTGAATCTTTGACTAAACTAGGCCAGAAGAAATTTCAGGGAGAGGACAATTCCAAGATACACTTATATAATAAAATAACTATCCTTGGTAATCGAATAATGAAAAAGAGAGTAAATTATGAATGGTTGTGTTTCCTGACTTTGATAATTTAGGTTGATAATAATAATTCCTTTAGCTATAATCCTAATGCAAATAATGGTGATATATACCATACCAATAGCGAACTAATATTCACCAAGAAACTTAAGACCCTAATGACACATTCTATGTTATGAGCAGAACTATAAAAACTCCAAATGTTCTATGATATTATATACACAAAGCCATGCCAGGTGATAGGCCACCTTGAATCTCAATTCCATTTGTCTATAAAAAAGGTTTTCTTCCAAATAATGAGAACTCAATTCAGGAAACCAGATGATAATTTCTATATAGTTTCCTCTACCCACCTGATCATGATTAAAAGAAATAAAAATAGAAGCATCTGTATTATTACCAAATCATCAAAATATATTCGTATGGTTGCTTTGCAACTATGAGTACATTATAGGAATACTAACAAAGACAATAACCACTGCTAACATTGACTGAGAACTCAGAACATGGCAGGTATTAAACTAAACGCTTCTACCACAATAGGTTAACTTAGTTCTATGAGATGCATACTGTTTTCATCTTGTTTTAAATATTAGAAGACCAAGTCCCAGAGATGTCGTTACTTGTTCCAGGTTATCTAATGAGTGATAGAACTGGGATCTGATCCCTTGCTGTGGGGCTCGAAGCTCTACACATTTAAGCCTACCCACCCCCTTGATGGGTCACGGGGTCATGTGGACATGTAGAAATTAATGTACACAGTAACGCCACATAGCTTTAAAAGATCCTTGTTCTTTTGGAGCAAAAATATTATAAGATGTTTCTGTGAACTGAGGGCATATGCAAGTGACTGACTTGTTTATATTTATATTTAAAATTCAGCTTAACTATAGAACCTTTCTGATTTGGCAGGAATTTGAATTACATAAATTAGAAACTTAATTCTTGCATCAGCCCCAGGATATGCAGGATGGTGGAGTTGGTTTGAGTGTAGATTCTGAGGTCAATTGCCTGGATCGAACCCAGCTCTGCCATGTTCTAGCTGTATGACTCTGACAAGTTAGTTAATCTGGCACTCATCTTTGTCTCTAAAATGGCCATAAAAGCACCTATACCACAGATTGTTGTAAAGATAAAACGTGTTAATATATGTAAAGCACTCAAATAGTAACTGCTACATCGTAAGTGCAGAACATGCAAGCTTTCATTATTTTTCCACAGATATCAACAGCCCTAGCGTGAACAAGAATAACTTACCCTCATTAACTTGAATTGCTTATGTGAGAAAATCTGTGAACCTCAACTAATATATCACAGTAGGCGTTCAATAAATGTTTACAAATGTTGATACGTATACCCATAACCAATCCATCATGATTAATGTGTAGGTACAAATTCCAAAGAATTACTGTTCAAAGTATTATTTTAGTAATGATTCACCTGAGGATGCTGTTATATAAAAAGAAGGAAAAATTAGGGAATCTACTAAAAGATTTGGTGCCCTTCATAAATACATCTTTAGTGAGGAAAAAGGTCATAAATAATGGCCTTTAGGTTGCAAGTTTTCAGTGCTGCAGAAAGGGTGAATAAAATAGTAGATTTGCTCTACTGAAATATCTTGTCTTTTATCAGCACTGAAAGTTTTTCATAGACATATTTTAGGAGCATTTTGTCTACTTCTAGACCCAAGTGCTATAAGTCTGATTTTACGCAAGCTATTCAGAATTTACCATTGTCCAAGCCATTCAGTATTTTACCATTTTTCATACTTGCTCTATAGGCTGTAATGAGTTTTCAAAGAGTACTTACTTATTTTCTGCTTTGCTTATACCTCTTAAGAGGTGCTTTAAATGAATACAATCTAGCTAAGGAAAGTCAAACTTAACTCTGACTTCCAGAAATGCACTTTAATAGCAAAACCAAAGATAATTTTATTACAATTGAGTTTAAAGTTTTAATCTCTGGTTAAAATTGACTCATCTAAACTGCTCTATAGAAATATATCAAAATATTGGTATTGATGAACCCCTAGCAATGACCTTCTTTTCAATCTTGTGATATTTGAATCACAACTGTCAGGCAAAAATGCATTATTATTATGTTTTAATCCAATGTAAAAATGTATTCTGCCCAGCTGCAGGAAGCTAACGCAAGTCAAGAGAGACCAGACTATTTTTGACAATAAATATTTGCTTCCCATATATAGGCCATATGACAATTTCATCAAACACATGTGTGGAGCTAAATATTTCAAGCTGCAGTCAGCTCTCACAGGCATTAATCTCTGGAGTTAGCAAGAGTACAGTTTTCTTTTCTTGTTGTTTTTTTTTTTCCCCTGTTTTCATTCTAATAACCTGAAGCTTTTTTAATAACACAGGAAGCTTCAGGAAAGCTAGTTTCAAATGAAAATCACTCCTCTTTTCTACTTTTCCTTCTAAAAGAATTCTATGCCTGAGGAAAAAAAAAATCCAACTATAATGCTCTCTATCGTTAAGGCTAAAGATATGAGCATGTTCAATGAGAAAAAGGAGCCTTTTTGGATGAAGTAACTGAATTTATCCAAATAGTGCATGAAGGGAAACTAAGGGGTTCATAATTAAATCAACTGAGAAGTCTTTTCAGCCAGAGAAGCCTGGTTCAGGGCAGCAGAGAAAGAACACAGAACTGAATGTTGGAGTTAGAAGTCCAGGAAATGCTGTTCACTAGGCTTTTGACCTCAGATACTCATTTCACCTCTCCTATAAAAGTGACAGACTGGCCTAAATGATCTCTGAAGTGTCCTCTAGCTTTAAATTTTTATTCCATGATAGATGGAACTGTGCTACAGACCTATATAAAATACTAAGTCATAGGCCAATAAAAGACACAGAGAACAGTAAAGAAAGACATAGAGTAGATGCCTCCCTTCAAATATTTAGTGAGAGCCATGAATATGTTTTAGTAAAAGTCAGTTTCATGCATCCAATGTTTAAGATGACAGACTTTAGAAATAAACCCCAGCTCTTAGTAGCTTTGTGTCTTTGGTTGATTTATCTGTGTTTCAATTTCCTCATCCATTAAAGGCATAATGATAGTATTTACCCTGAAGATTGTCTTGAGGACTCAATGCCTTCATGTTTATAAAACATCTAGAGCATTCAGTATTCTAAGATATCATGTATTTTCTAAATAAATAACCTCAAATTCAGCCATCTTATTAAAAACACAATTTGACTACTGTAAGAAAAAGAAAAGATAGCTAAATGAAATACCTACTGGCTACTCAACACAATTAGGTGAAGTAATTTCTGTTTCTTGCTCATTTGTCCCTGAATATTCTCCTATTATTTTTTTCAGAGGGAAAAAAAGCAGATTCACATTGCTGTCCTAAACTAGCTTAGAGTTAATACTCATGGTTCATTCTTATATCTTCTGATTGTACCTATGATCTTCAAGAAATTTCATTAGATAGTATGTAGTTCATAAGGAGATTTTAAAATATTCAGGGCTAAATTTATATCAGCTTAGCAATGGGTAATAAAAACAACACCTTGTTATTTGAAATGTATATTTCACAAAGTCCCAATAGTATATTTGAGTGTGAGTAAATGTGTGTGTGTGTGTGTGTGTGTGTCACAGGCATGCAAGCACATAGTAGGTGTTGTGGTGTATTGCTCAGAAACTTCTTCAGGACCAACAGACTCATGGGGAGTGTTGGCTGCTGGTAGCTCCCAGCTGCATCACTTTGGATGCTTTGATACCTCCAACCCAAGTGCTGCTTTGCTGAGGGTTTTTGCCTTCTCAGAGTCAACACACATTTAGCAACTGGCTGAATGCAGTTATAAAGTCTATCCCCCCATAGATGACAGCCTTTACAGATTCCTGAGGCTGGCTACAAAAACATTTCTTTTTTTTTAAACTCCTGGTTCTCTACATTTTCTTCAGCTGTTTCTTCAGAAGTTTCATTTCCCATCCTTCATGAGCTTTTGGAAATTTGCACCACAAGAATTTGCAGGACAGCCTGCTTGGGACTCAAAAGTCTCTTAAAGTAACAAAATAATAATAAGAAAGAAACAAAGAAACAAAATAAGTTAAGGAGCTTGGGTGAGAAGTCACTGCTTTCCTGCCCAATAAATAATGGGCAAAAAAGCTCACCTGCCTGGATCAAGAGAATACTAAACATGCTATTGTTTTTCCTTCTCACTGACCTCTTGCCAATATGATCACAAGGAAAGGAGTGAATCATAGTGTCCATGCGCTCTCAGAAAAGTATACTTAAAATAGATTACTTCTGCTCCTTAGGCAGCTGATCAATAAAGATGTGGATTGCAACGAGAACGGAGATGTCTGTGAGCTGTAGTAGTTATCCTCTGTGTCTCTTCAGAAATTAATTAAAAATCAATGAAGTGTGCAAACTATTAATACAGCAACCTCTAGATTTACAGATAAAAGCTGAGCCTTTCTCTGAGCACATACATACTGTGCAAACACATTCAGACACTATGGGGAGGAGGTTGAACGTCTGACGCCTTTGTTATAATTGAGCAGAAACAAATCATTCCTAATATTCTCTCGTTCCACAGGGTTGCATGCTATTGACTGAAAACCATGAAGTTCAGTGGGCGGGAATGCGTGCATGAAATTCTCCTTCTTAAGACAATTATATCAATTTTGGGAGGTACACTTATTACAAAGCAAATCGTCATCACTAAAAATTTTCAGCGACTATTTTTTTAAGTGCAGTTTACCCATTTGTAAGTCCAGGCAGTTGAGTTTATTTATAACTCCTGAGTATTTTAGAATAAGTATCTTCCCTTGAAAAAAGTGAAATCCCTAGAACACTAAAAGCTCTCATGTGATTTGAGACAATTTTCTGTCCACATATAATGTATCATTCGATTCAGTTCTGCCTCTGTCTTATTCACATGCTATGGACCTGACCCATTCTCTGCAAACGCTTGCTCAGCATAACATATGTAAAGCCTACAAAGAGCGGTAGCCCCGTAGCCCCCTCCTGAAGTCACCAAGCTACTTTGCATCTGCCTGCTCTCCATCCAGGCTTCTCTGGCTCAGGTTCCTTCCTCCTTAAAATTCTCAGAAGGATGGGAACCACAGCTTTCAGTGTTCATTTCAGTTTCTTCCAGTTGATTCCGAAGCCCATTTTGACGCATTTCCTTTGTTTCAAATTTGCCCTCTCCCTTTGACAGGATGCTAAGACTTTGTCTCAAGTCTCTGCGCAAGGAAACAAGAGGAAGATTCCTGATTTATGCCTTGGATCATTTTCTAGCCCCACATCACCATAAAAATATCAGATATCGCCAAACAATAAAAGCAGAATGGCTTATCAGTTCTTAAACTGGCAAGAAATTGTCATCTGAGTTTTTGTAGTTTTCATAGTTTGGGGATACATATGGTGTCATAGTAACAACACAAATCTCACTGTCTCTTGGCCAAACCGGCCCGCAGAGCACCTGTAGCTATTCGCTCCTTAGAAACTGTTTGCAGATATTTCTGGGGTTTCCCCAGTGAGCCTCACTGACGTTCCTGAATACTTCCTGGGTTCTTTTTCTCAGGGCTATTCACTGATAATCTGCATTCTTTAAGCCTCTGGAGGCGCTGTGGAAATGCTGCTTTCTAGTGGCTATCTCTCGGTGCTGGAGAAGTTGCAGCGCACGATAATTCTCAACAGTGATCATGCCCTTCCAATCTCCTCAGCCTGCGAGGGCCCTGCGATCTTCCTCACTGCTTAGTGAAGAGTTCTAGGTGCTTCTGAACTCTGTGCCCTAATTTGCCCCTGGCCATGTTAACTGCTATTCTCGAGACCCTGGTCTCAGCCCCCACAAAACCTTATTCCCTGACTTCAGCTCCTGACTCCGTAAAGGCTCAGACTTAGTCTAAGACGTAGGCAGGGAGGACTAATACATTCCTCTCTGTTTAATTCTCCCCTTTGACCCCATGCATTTTTTTGTCTGTCTCATTTTCCAGGGGCCGCTGATACATCTGCACATGCGCACACCTGCTGTCACGTGCGGAACTGCCTCTTCTATCCCGTAACTGGGATAGAAGCAACTGGACTGTCCCTCTAGCTTCTCTTCTTGGGATTCCTCTGCTGGAACTCCACGGCTCAAACCAACCTGAACATTCTGTCGGCACTGTTGTCTTGGCACATACGGCTTCCTTTACCTGCAATGCCCCTCACCATACAGAGCTCCGCTCCTTCTACCTCGTTTCAGATGCAGACTTGAGTAGATCTAATTCTCTGGTACATCACAAATCCGTTGCCATTTCCTCCACAAAGCCCTCCAGATTATGGGATTATGTCACTCTTATATGACCTTATAATGTCCATTTTCCTTATCTATCGTCTATCACCTATTTAAAACTAAACCTTGAGATGATCAAATATCCTTGTGACATAACTTTCCGTGTAAGGCGAAATCAAAGTGACTTTATAAAGCAGAAATAACATTTATAAATTAGGCTGCATCTTCTATGCTCAAGCTTTAGAAAGACTATGTTGCACATGACACGATTTTAGTAGTTTTGAGTGAAAAGTAGAAAAAGATTAGAAAACATCTCATTCCCAACTGAACACTCATCTACTAGACCGACTAGCTCATAGAATAATTTTTAAGAGAAACAACAAAGTGAGGGATTGGAGTACTAATTTGGCTTGTTCAGATCCTACAAGTTGAAGTTTTAATCTGTCTTTCCTTCTTTTGCTTTAAACCCTTAAGAGTCCTTAACTGCCTGAAGCTGAAATCAGTGTGTTCCTGCTGAGATGACTTAATTCACTTTGATCCTTCTCACATTTACCAGTCCCATCACATGGCAGACAGTCAATAAATAGTAGTCGATGGATTGATTTCCCCCTCCCTACTCTATCTAGCCATCCATAAGTCTTCTACTGCCTTTCGGTCACAGGGTTAGGAGAGAAGGAACTCCTGGCAATAATAAATATGCGCGCCAACATAGAATCGTGTAACAATTAAAACTAAAGGAAGAAGAAAAAGGATAATATTTAATATTATTGGAAGTAATTTTGTATTGTTTGTGATCTCTTAATTATATCATCCCTTTGCTTTTTTTTTTTTTTTTTTTGAGACTTTAAATATCTGCTATTTCTCAGGCTTACTTGCATATGTATTACAAAGTGCTTAGTGATGATCTTGACTTTCTGTTTTTCTACAAGGTAAGAAAACCGCGGTGCTGCTCATACACACTGCCAAAGTAGAATTTGAAAGCTGCCCTCTTCATCTGCACCTCTCTCCCATTCACAGATTTATGCAGTTGATACTTCACATGGGGAAAAAAAAAAAAGCTGAAAATATGCATCACACAAACCGTGCTCCAAAGAGTCATTCTCATTCGATTCCTGTTCATCTTTGATCGCTGAGTACAGTATGTGTGTCAGGTTTATTTATTTATTAAAGATTTTATTTTTTTGACACCGAGAGAGCAAGATCAAGAGCGAGAGAGAGAGCACAAGCAGTGGAAATAAGAGGAAGGGGAGAAGCAAGCACCCCGCTGATCAAGGAGCCCGATGTGGGGCTCTATCCCTGGACCCTGGAATCAAGACTCAAGCCGCAGGCAGATGCTTAACCCACTAAGCCACCCAGTTGCCCCAAGTGTCAACTTTAAAACAAGACTTCCCGGGCCTCAACATTAGCTCGACCATTCACTAAATGCAGCTGTCCGTGTGACCTTAGTCATGTTTTTTCCTCAGTTTGCCAGTATCTTCATCTACAAAGTGGGGATGGCAGTAACACCTTTCTCATAAGGTTGTTAGGACAATTAAATTATCTAGTGCTTGGAAAATTCTTAGCACAGCGCCTGGTCAGCAGTAAGCACTCAACAGTGGCAGTTATTACTACTGCCCCATATGTCTAGCACCTTGCTTAATGATGACTCTCGTTTTTCAAAATTTTAGCTTTTGAACAATTTATAGTTTTCTCAGTCGTTCTCAAGCAGACTTTTATTCTTATAATATTAAAGATTATCTATCAAGCAACATTCATGCTTTAGTATTGCTTTCATACGACAGTTTAATTTCTTTCTTTCTTTCTTTCCTTCTCTCTTTCATTACTTTTTAATATTTTATTTATTCATTGAGAAAGAGACAGAGCACAAGGGTGGGGAGAGGCAGAGGGAGAAGCTGGGCTGAGCAAGGAGTCTGGTGCGGCTTGATCCCAAGGCCCCTAGATCATCACCTGGGCCAAAGGCAGTTGCTTAGCCAACTGAGCCACCCAGGTGCCCCACAACAGTTTTATTTCAACAAAACTTCGCTTTGTGCTTGTACATTTTCATTTCTTTGTATAATCACCTGAATGACACTTCATCTTGATGTTTCAAGAAAATAGAGTGGAAAAAGAAAATGATAAGAAAAAATTTCCTCATGAAATTAATAAAATTTAGACAAATAGAGAAATCAATAAGGATGTAGAAATTAGCATATCTTCAACCACTACTGTATGTATACTCATTGAACTTTTTTTTTTTTAAAGATTTTGTTTATTTATTTATTTGACAGAGAGAGAGAGAGATCACAAGTAGGCAGAGCAGCAGGCAGAGAGAATGGGGAAAGAAGACTGTGGGGCTCAATCCCAGGACCCTGAAATCATGACCCGAGCCGAAGGCAGAGGCTTAACCCACCGAGCCACCCAGGTGCTGCTACTCATTGAACTTAAGCCCAATGACTGTATATTAGTTCTTGAAAGAGGAAAACTAAAGTACATGGAGAAAAAGCTGTAAATGCTTAGTTGCATGAGGAGCAAAAGTACAGAAAAAATGAAATATTTCATGATAGTCTCAAGTTATCTATCATTTTTTAAGATTATATTTTTATTTATTTATTTTTAAAGACTTCATTTATGTGACAGAGAGAGACACAGTGAGAGAGGGAACACAAGCAGAAGGAGTAGGAAAGGGAAAAGCAGGCTTCTTGCCATGCAGGGAGCCCAATGTGGGGGTCAATCCCAGGACCCTGGGATAATGACCTGAGCTGAAGGCAGGTGCTTAACGACTGAGGAACCCCAGTGCCTAAAAGATTTTATTTTTAAGTAATCTATATACCCAACATGCGATCTAAACTCACAACCCCGAGATGTCAAGAGTCACATTCTCTACCAACTAAGACACCCACGTGTCCCTCAGGTTGTCTGTAATTGAATTCCAGCTATAATATGTAGATTTATTATTCACATTTAAGATTTCTACTTTATGAGTACATTATGCATGGAAATTGGGGCCACCTTTTATTTGTATATATGTATGCATATTTCATTATGTTATAGACTACTAAAAAGAATAAGGCCAAGTGTTATTTATTTTCTCTTGATACTTTTCTAGCTTATTGTGCATATAATATTTTTTGTGTATACAGTTTGCTCTATATATAATTGAAATGAATAAAGAAAGTTTCCTTGTTTCTGTCAACAGTCATCTATTGAATAGCTCTTATGTGCTGCTGGGCACTTTGCTAATACTTTTACATATAAAGTTGCCAAAGGGTCTCCCTCAAGTTGTTCAGAGTTTACTGTGAGAGATATACAGGGGCAAATAAAAAATGTAAAGGAATTGTTCTGAAAGTGCAGAAAAGGGAAATGTGACACTTTCCATGTTGCTACAGAATGTCTCACAGAAAAGGTGATGTTAAGTGAAAAATAGGTATTTAAAACTTGGGCTGTAATGTAGTAAGACTATTCTAGAAAGGATAAAAAACATTAAAAAAATGACAGTCACAACAAAACAAAACACAGAGTCCTAAAAGGTAAAGGTATATTTGGAAAAAAGAAATACAATAATTTCTATGAGGATGGAACAGAAGTTGGCAAAGCTTATAAGTGCCATAATTGTCTAACTTAATTATAACTACCTAATGTGATCTACAAAGGAACCACTGAAAGTTTGGATGAAACAAACCGATCAGATTTGGCAGTTTGAGTGAGGAAAAAATAAGGGTAAAAGAGACTGGAAAGAATCAAGGAAATTGGTTAGGATGTTATAATACTGCCCAGATAACAGTGGTTTAGGGTTTGACTAAGACAATAACTCGGAGAATTAATATTAGGTTGAGAGCAGCAAATAAAGCTGGGAGTTTATCACTGATAATAAAGCCATAAGAGAAGTGAGAGAGAGAGATTTTTCCAGATCAAACTCAGGAAAATCATCATTATTACCTGAGAGGGTAAGGGAGGGAGGAGGCAAAAGTAACCAAAAGGAATGGTCAGATTCACAGAAAAAGGACAGACTGGTATTGATGAGAAAGAGGGAACTTCAAGGTGGAGCTGGGGACAGTGTCAAGTGCGATAGAGGGGTCAAAAGAGCGACTGTAGAGGAGATCCTTAAATTTGAAAATGGAAATACTGGTGGGTGAGTCATCTCAGACTACCACAAAAAAAGACCTTCTGTCCATGGCCCTTCAAAGTACATGTCCTTCTGACATGCAAAAGACATTCATTCTGTCCTAACAGCCCCCAAAGCCTGAACTCATTCTAGCATCAGTTTTAAAGTCTAAAGTCTGAAGTTTCATCTAAATATCACTTAAATCAGATGTGGATGAAACTCAAGGTATTATTCATCCTGAGGTAAAATTCCTCTCCAGCTAGTCACCTGTGAAACCACACAAGTTATGTGCTACCAAAGTACAATGGGGGACAGGTGTAGGATGGATATTTCCATTCCAAAAAAAAGAAAGAGGAAAGATGGAAAGGATGATGTGTCCCAAACCTAGCAAGTTGAATTCCATCAGATCTTAAGGCTGAGGAATAATCTTATGTTCAGTGATCTGTCTTCAGGATCCAGTGGGGTGGTGGTCCTGTCTGCACAACATTGTCGGGAAGGGTTCCACTTCATCCTCATGGCTCCACTGGGTAGTCAGGCCCCATGGCTTTGGACAGAGGCCATCTGGCCTGTGAAAACCAAGACAGAGGCTCTGATAACTTCTGAATTGCTTTTGGGGACACTTTTTCCCCCTCTTCTTAAAGAAGAGTGCACATTCACAAGCCAGATTGCTCCATTATCCAAGGAGCTGCTCGAAAAATCCAGCATCCTTTCTTCATTTTTTCCTCTCTCCATCCCCTTCAGTTCAAAATGGCAGTGCTCCTGCCATTTTGATTTCATAAACTCTTTACTGAGTAATATTCTAGACATACTCTTGGTGTTTACTTCAGAACATGCTTTTATTTTTGAAAATTTTTATTTACTTGAGAGATAGAGAAAGAGAATGTGTAGACACAAGCAGTTGGGGGCAGAGGCAGAAGGAGAAACAGACTCTCCACTGAGTGGGGAATCCAACTCAGGGCTCACTCCAAGGACCCCAAGAGACTATGACCTAGGCCAAAGTCAGACACTTAATAGACTGAGCCACCAGGCACTCCAGTATTTTATTATTATTATTTTTAAAAAATATGAATGGGCTGAGAATTTTCCAAATCTTCAAGTTTTTTTTTTTTTTTTTTTTTTTTTGCTTACCTATTCCTTCTTCAATTCATTTCTCTCTCTTCACACCTTATCATAAACAGTCAGGAGGGATCACGCTTCTCCTTCAACACTTCTTTTAGAATTCTCAACTAAATATCCAATTTTACCCCTCACAAGGTCTGCCTTCCACAAAACACAAGGACACAAACAATTCAGCCAAATTCTTTGCTACTTTATAACAAGGATCACCTAGTTTCCAACATGTTCCTCATTTCCATCTGAGCTCTTACCCCAGTCACCCTTAACGAACATACTTTCAACATGCACCTCAAAACTCTTCCAGTTTCTACCCAGTTCCAAAGCTGCTTCCCCATGTTTAGGTACTTTCTACAGGAGTACCCTGTTCTTTGTATCAAAATCTATATTAGTCCTCTTATGGGGGGGTGGGGCATAACAAATATGGTAGACTAGGTGGTTTTCAAAACAGAAACTTCTCACAGCTCTGGAGGATGGTTAAATCCAGGAAGAAGGTGCTGGCCAATTCAGTTCCCTGGGGAGGGCTCTATTCATAGCTTCCAGATGGCTACTTTCTTACCATATCCTTACATGCTAGAAAGAAATAGAGGAAGCCAGCCCTCTGGTGTCTCTTCCTATAAGGTCATTAATCACATCCTTGTGACCTTATCTAAACCTAATTACTTTTAAATACCATCACATTGGGTGTTAGAGCATGTGAAAATAAATAAAGGAAACCTCACTTAAAATAATGGCATCAGGAAGCCGGGAAGAGGGAGCTCTCATGCACATGCCCTTTCACAGGGGACAGAACCAGCAGGAAGAAGAATGATAATTATTTTGACAAGGAAGGACATCACTCACATAGGAATTTTATATACTGCTTCTAAGAAAAGGAAGTATGACCTCTCTGCCCCCACCAACAATGTACTAACCACTGCCCGCAGCCAGTGCGAAACTGCCAAGATCTTAAGCTCTTATTGTCCAATAATTTTTTTTTTTCAAAACAACTTTCCCCACTTTTCGCCTAAAAATCTAATAAAAGCTGACCTCCCCTTTGTCCCTTCAGGCTTGTGTAGGGTTCAGCATAGCTTCTTGTCCCCAACTGCAATTTCTCTGCTATTCCCAAATAAACTCATTTTTTTTTCTGTTACTTAAATAAAATTGTTCTTAGCTCTGTTTAAAGGTAACAGGTTTCAGCAGACACATTTTGAGGGGACACCATCAGTCCATAGTAATTGTTCACCTTGGGGAAAGCCACTAGATTGCCATAGACTCAGGGGTCAGTGAGGTTTTGGGGAATGCTGGTCCACAAAAAAACTATCCCCTATTCAAAAGTACATGAAGGGACAGGCAGTCACTTTAAAAAGAAGAAGCAAGTTTGGGATCATTCACCTACCACCCCTGGAGATCTGATACGTAAGATGCATGAGAGGAGCCAATGAGTCAGGAGAGGTTGATGATAAAGGATGAGAAGAAATAGTGGAGAAATATTGCAGCTGTGTTGGGATCAAGAGTGTAGATAAAAGACAAAACTTTCTCTGCATCAGCAGTGAAGGAGAGAAGTTGGGAGCTGGAAGAGAGCAACAGAGCACAAGTTCGTGGCCTTCTATTCTTTTTTTTTTTTTTTTTTAATAAATTAAGAAACAGCAACACATGCTGAGAATCAGAGGTGATCTAAGACACAGAAAGAGGTTTGAAATGGTCCAAAGGAGAACATTCTCAGATTTTGCTGTGTGTACCAGCAAAGCAGGCGTCCATGGAGAATGGGATCGAAAGCTCACAGAACAGGGCGAAGATCACCACATATAATTAAGGTCAATATCAGATAGAAATCATAAGCTCGTAATTGCATCAACTGACTCGAGTATTTTATTGTCCTCAGAAGCAGAAAAAGAGGGTAATTGGATATTTGCATTCTTCCAGGGAAAGGTATTATCAGGTAAATGAGACAGGAAGACAGATCTCTGGGACAAACAAACAAAAACGTTTTGTAAGAATACACAGATGTTATAAAAACTCATAGAAACTCAGGATGTCTTTGGCACCGCCAAGTATTTTATAGTTTCTTCTTCAAAGGCTTTCTTACTAACACCAACAAATACACAGACCACAAGATATTTCTTTCCATCTAAACATTTAAAAAATAAAATCAGTTTCTCCAGAATTCTATTTTTTAAAAAACTTTACTTTAAACTTCATATCAAAACCTGAAAGTATCAGACTACAATTGTGTCGCATCAGGCAAAGAGATATATTCTAAAACAATAAGACACTAAAAAAGACTACTTTTTTTTTCTTTTTTTCATATGAACAAAGCATCTCTTACTTTTTGGTTGGCTTTAACAATTTGGCCTCCAATAATCCCCTCTACATTTTTAGAAACAAATGATCCATGTTTCCTACAGAATTTAATTTTTTTTAACCATCATATATCTTTTAAACAAGTGAGGATTTTTCCCCCATGTTACAATATACAACATTTAGCTAAAGGTCCTAATTTTAAGAAAACTCTAAAACCCTGAAAGAGTAGTACAATTAAGTAACAAACATGAGCCAAGAACTGAATATATGGATTTAATGAAACCAGTGACCTTGGGTCACAAAAATCAGTGAGTTTATTTTGCTGTCAGAGTGAATTTATTTGAATCATAACTTCTATATTTCTCTACAATTGTACTAATGTTTGGCAAAGTTGGACTACCTTTATATGGCTTCACAGTATTCAATTTCATTTTAAACCATCTAATGCAAATTTAATACTTTTATCTTTTATGACAAGACTTAGCTCAGTCTGAAATAATCACTGTATTAACATTTTTTACCCATTCAAATAGTCCAATTCATTATTACAAAAACAGCAAGAATCCCCAGCCCGTCATTAATTCCTACTGTTTTAATTACAAGAAAAAAAAATACTCTATGGAAGGCTTTTGTGGATAATGGTGCTATAAACACAATCTTATGCAAAGATACAAAAATAAAATGGAGTAATTTTTTATATCAATCTTCCGGTAGAAATACCATATTTTTGGCAAAAAATTAAAGTCTGTTAAACTATAATGGTTCTTTATTTGAATTCAGTCACAAAGAGGCTTCTTGGGAGTACATATTAATTTTGAATATTTGGAAACACATGAAAGCCTCAGACAAGACTGACATTTTTATAAATCAGCTCACCATCCATTCAGACTTAACAGGTTTTTTTTTTTTCTTTTTTACTGCACTTCAACCAAGCTTAGTTTCTGTATATTGTGATTGCATGTAAATGACTGTCAGGGTCAGGAGATACAAGCTGTTTAAAGCTTAAAATTAAATGCTCTCTAAGATATTACCCAGAAACAAAATCCAACTTTGGGCACAAGTGATTAGTAAAACACTTAAACAACTTTCTTTACAAAACTGACCACTTCATTTAAAATATATGTTACTAGGAACATCTCTGGGATTTGACAAGTGAGGAGAGCCCTCAGAATACTGTTTTAACTTCAGAATAAGGCTAGACAAATATCTGTATTTGTATTATCATTATTATTTTTAATCTAAATCAGAATACATCACTGAGGGAGATTCTGATGAATTTTCTATCCTAAAGAAGATGAGTTTAAATTCAGACATTGTTGAAGGATAACTTTGGGGAAAATACTCTACCAGTCATTCACTTTCTAGAGGTGACAAAGAAGGTCAACTGTACTTGTGCACATACACTCAACACACACACACGCGTGCACACACACACACGCACACATAAAGGGAATGAAGATTGTGGTAATGCTGTAGTGGAGATACAAAGACCTATACACCATGGGGGTAAAAGATGAATTCCAAATGAAGGAATTAGCAATGTTTGTGAACAAAGGTAAACCTTGAAATAAACCCTGAGATATCAATAATGTTCAGAATGTTTTTTAGCAGAGTCATACTGCTAAAGATGTGCCCATTTACTCTTTTAAGATTAAACCCAAGAACTGATAAGATATTTTCCATAACCAGGTATTACTTTTATAAATATTTCAAATGTATATATAGATCTATGCTAAATGTCCATTAGCACTGAGGTCATATATCATATACTTTTTTTGAGTAGGACAGGTTAGTTCACTAAATATATATAGAACTAAGAATTGTGAGAGAGGCAATAAATAAGTAAACATATAAAGGCAACTTTTCTACTGCTGCAATATTTAAAAATCTCTTCGGGCAAGTTACAGTATTCAAGTATACATACAATATTTTTCAGGGTTCCCAAATAAGAAAACGAATCAATAAATTTATTTGAGTCGATTATTTATTTACTTACTTAAGATTTTATTTTTAAGTACTTTCTACACCCAGTGTGGGGCTCGAACTTACAACCCCCGATCCATAGTCACACTCCCTACTGACTGAGACAACCAGGGGCCTCTAATAAATTTATTAACTGCTATTCTATTTTCACTTCTAGCACCAACTTTAACCATCTTTAAGGACAAAAATTATTTACGTCTAGATATGAACATAAATTAGTATCTAACAGGGCACCTCAGATGTACAGTTTGACAAATAATGGTTAATTAAATTATTGATGATAGCATTTCAGAATTTCTATCAGAATCATTTGCAAAACTAGACAGAATTTACCTTAACAACAAGTTGCATTTTCATTTCATTATAATATTGTTCTGAAATGGTTTGGATGATATATGATTACTAGCAGAATATTAAAACTGGTATGAAAATAAGATATTTCCTCAAGGGTTTAACAGTTTTATAAAATCTAATATTTTGTATTTGATATTCAGTCCAAAGTTCAGCTGCCATTTTCATCTATTAACATTTGCAGTTAAGGCATAGAGTTTATTAAATTAGCAAATGGCCATTCATTGTAATATAACCATAAATTGAGTTCTAACTCAAGAATGTGTTAATTGTTCTTCTCTGTTGAGGACAGTAGCTTATAGCCAGTTTTTAAACCGAGCAGACATAGTTCATATGCAATTTAGATTAAATCTGAGTATGAAATAGAAGGCACACATACCATCTGTGGAGAAATATCCTCACCTCTAATAAATATGCATCAATATTATAGCCCATTTCATTACTAAAGACAAGTTATAAAACATAAAGTTGGGTTTAATAAAAGAAAGTCAATTTAATGGAAATGAGAAATTACCTACAAGAATATTACAGATATCACCTACAATATTCTTTGGCTGAGGAAGGATAACTTGACTCACCTGTAAGTTAGAGGCCTTGAGAGATGCGTGCTTCGAAAAAGATAGAAAGGAGCCTCCACTGGCGGACTAGGGCATCATTCAACAAGTATTCACTGAGAATCTACCACATTCTAGGTACTGATATAACTGCAAGGATTTATATAATGGTAAACACTCTTATCACACTTGCTAACAAAGCTGCATCCTAAGCACTTCACACAACAATCCTGTGAGGTATGTACTACTATTGTTCTATCTTACAGGTAATGAAACCAAGGCATGAAAATGTTAAACGACTTTCCCGAAGGCATAAAGTAAACAACAGAGCTGGAATTTTTTTTCTTTTAATTTAATTTATTTATTTGAGAGACAGAGATCACAAGTATTCAGAGAGGCAGGCAGAGGGAGAGAGGAGGAAGCAGACTCCCCAAGGAGCAGAGAGCCCGATGCGGGGCTCGATCCCAGGACCCTGGGATCATGACCTGAGCAGAAGGCAGAGGCTTAACCCACTGAGCCCACCCAGGAGCCCCAACAGAGCTGGAATTTTAAGTGAGGCAGTTTGGCTTCAGATCTAGAGGACAGCATGGACAGAAGTGAAGTGAGAAGGCTTGAGGAGTCCAGCAAGTATGTAAGGAAGCCCATGTAGCTGGGCAGAAATAATGAGACGGGAGCTTGGCGTGAGATGGGGCTGGAGGGTTATGCGGGGGCTCCACTGCGGACCTCGGATCCACGTTCAGGGTTTTGATTTTTATTCTCAGAGCAATAAAAAATCACTGGGGCGTTTTAACCGGAAAGGCTGGGGAGTAACATAACCAGGTTACATTTTGAGAAAATCTTATTGACTGCACTGTGCCAGGCTGATTAGAGAATGAAGATAAAAGTAAAAATTAGAGCTAAGAGGCTTTTTTTTTTTTTTTTTAAATAGTCCAAGTGGGAGACGGCGGCAGCCTGCATTAGGGCGGTGGTAGTAATGATGAGACGAGAACTAGATAGATTTGTAAGATATTTGAGAGCCAATATCAACAGCATTTAATGTCACCTAGAATAGGAGCATGGGAAAGTGGAAATATCAGGATAATTTTCAAATTTGTAGTTACTGCTGCTGACTACATGCAGGACTAGCCTTGACATCATTCAGGTTTCTGCTTAAATATCTCCTAAGATAAGTTTTCTTCAACTGTTGGGACTGAAATATCATCCTCCTCCCTCTAAGTCCCTAAATCTTACCCTGCTTGGTTTCCTTCGTAGCAGATATGCCCCCCCCCCGACAATATATAAGCATATTGTTCGTTTACCTCTTTATTGTCTTTCATCAACTATAATGAAAACACAGTGAAGTCAATTTGTCACTGGCACTAATGTTGTCTTCCCTACCCGTTAGAACAGCACCTTGCATATCCCAAGTGGGCAATCAGTATTTGTTGAATGAATCAGTGAACGTGAGAGCCACCAGAACATGTAAAATGGTCCGAGTCGTGGATGTGGATGAGGCTCCTTCACAGAGACCAAAGAGAGGAAACATTCGGGAGCGTGGGCAGAAAAAAAAGGAAACAAGGGAGAAGGAAACAGGTGGCAAAGTTGGGGGTCGGTGGGGGAGAAAGTCCAACATTGGCATTTAGGAGGTCATGAGTAGCGTTACAGACAAGTGTTTTGCTCAAGTGTTAGGAACGGAAGAGAGTCTGCAGTGGTTTGGAAGGGCAGTTGGAGATGGAATGGAAGTTTACAGTATTCTTTCAAGAGGGGTGGCTTGGAAGCAGAGCACCAGTGGGGGATGAAAGTAGGAGGTTTACAAAGAAATACTACATAGGAGTTTGTGGGGAACCCGGAGATGTTTCTTGATGATAGTCATGGGAGTTTGGTCGAGAGCCTTGCAGAGAAAGAGCTATTCTTAGCCATGGCAGTGGGAGGTAAAAGAAGAACAAGTGTGGGTAGAGTGACATTTATAACCTAGCATATGGGATAAGCTATATTCAGCTGATTAAAGCCACAAGATCAAACTACAGGCAACCTCTGGCAAAGCTCGCAGGTTAGCAAAATTGTTCACTCCCTTCAGCTAAATGAAAAAAATGTATTCTTGACTCATGCTACACTACCTAAGGCTAGCTAAAAGTCTCCTTTTCGCTGTCTCAAAACAAGATTTAGAAAGAATAGGTGGGTAGGGGGCTGGGGTAACTGGGTGATGGGCATTACAGAGGGACCCTGACGGGATGAGCCCTGGGTGTTATATGTAACTAATGTATCATTGAACATTATATCAAAAACTAATGGTATACTATATGCTAGCTGATTGGATGTAAATAAATAAAAAAATTTAAAAAATAAAAAGAAAGAATTGTTTTTTAGTAGTTTCAAGTAGTAGTTGTCAGTGACTAACTTACAAGCTAACGGTATAGTGGATACTCAAAAGGTTGTCAGTGTGGGAAATACCAAGTTATCACAGGTAAACTTTTATCATCTATACACTTGTCTTGTTTTGTTATGCCATAGCCATCATATTTCATTTGAAGAAGGAAATTTCAGACATATATTTTTCATTTGCACTTCTTTTAAGTGACATTCATCCCAAGAAACAGTTTTGTTCTCATATATTCAAGCACACATAATTACACCTGATTTAAAGGTAAACAAATAGATTTCTGCTTAAGAAAGAATTACATTTCTGACTTACATCTCAGGCTATATATTTTTAATGAAAATATATAAATTAATCCTATTTCTTCCAATTTTCTTCATACATGGAAACTTCACTGTGTATACCGTTTGAAGTATTACCCCATTGTGTTCTTTAAAGGATCAACTAAATATTGATACATACAAAACATCAAGACAATGAAATAGTTCTATTATCAATTATCTCCACCCCTAGCAGATTAGGTATATTAGTATGATATTGCCAAATTAAGTCATGGGAGGTGAATATTGAAAAATCTTCATACACTATATATAGCATAGTATAAATCCTTACTTACATTTCAAAGACATCACATGAGGGAACGTCATTGAATTTTACCTATAATGATGTTGTCAGATGTCATATTAAATAATTCAGTATTTCTGATAGTTTATGCATACCAAAAATTGATATTGACATGAAATTATGGGATAAAATGTATATGATTCCATCTCTCCAACATAACAAATGATTAAATATGTATCTCAAACTGTTTTAACTTAGTTTGAAAGAAGAGTCTGAAAACTCAAATCACAGGACTTTCTCCTTCATGCAATCTCTCTTTAATTTCTTTTCCCTAATACCAGATTGCAAGGAGAAAATTTGTAGCCTAGCTTTCCCGTGATTTTCTACTTCTTTATTAATTATCATATGTGCCTTTTCACTAGAGAAGCTAGGTAAATGATTTCAACAATGAAATGGTTAACACTTCAAGAAAGGGGCAAATTAACATTTAATTAAATAAAAAATTATACTGCTCTCATTTAATAGGAGCATAATTAAATTCATATCTTTAAAGTTTAAGGTCTCTGAAGTCCTGAGCTCATTTTAAAAGTATGTTAAAGATACCAAAATAGTAGATATTACTTAGGGCCACTACAGAGCACAACTCTAGAGAGCACATTCACATAAAATTTTGGTTTATTTAATTTCATCTTGTTTATAACTCCTCTTTAAATTTCCCTGATGTTCGTCCTTTCAAATTCTAGTACTTTTCAACATCTTCATTAATTAATAATCTTTTAAAGAAAAGCAAGGAAAATGGAAAGCATGTGAGAATTAACAGTGTACAATGTGTTTTTGACTGCATCTACCAGACCTATTTTCAAATGAAAGGCTCTCACGTTTTCCTACACTCGTGTCATAGAGTTAGAGTGCTGTGGATCTTAACTACATAGACGTGTCATAAATCAATACTGTTATTTCATTCACAAGGAAATAGCAGAGAAGCAGACACAGATCCCAGGACCCTACCTGCATTTCTTGTTGCATCACGCTAACTAAACCATCTGTTCATTTGCTTTTTTGTAAAGCGCTGTTTATCTGCTATAATGCGCCTATACAGCCTGCTTTACAAAATGCGCTAGCACTGTTTCGGGAAGAAAATGCTCAACCATTGAAGTTCAATAGTAGTTTTAGAAAGGGTAAAAATACAGAAATTCTACATATCCTTTAAGTGGAGAAAGTTCAATAATCAACTACATAAATTCTCATTTTAATTAGAGTAGAAATATCTCCAAATATCTTTCACAACAACAACAACAGCAATAACAACAAACCGGCAAATACATCTCCAGGAATGTATCTGTAATTGCCCTGTGTAGATTTCCCACTATTTGCAGCTAGTACAATTCATTCTATCAGCCTTTTTTAAAAGAAATTAATATGCATTATATTAGACTAAAACTAGCTTTTTAAAATAGATTTTATTTATTTATTTGACACAGAGAGAGAGAGAGAGAGCACGCATAAGCAGGGGGAGCGGCAGGCAGCGGGAGAGGGAGAAGCAATCTCCCTGCTGAGCAAGGAGCCCAGTGTGGTGCTTGAGATCCAGGGCCTTGACCCAGGACCCTGCAATCATGACCTGAGTGGAAGGCAGACGCTTAACTGACTGAGCCACCCAAGTACCCCCGAAACTAGCTTTTTCTTGCCGAATCGGTATCTTTTTAATAAAAAATTATGTATTGATTAAATATGTGAAATATCTTCCTGCAAGCACATTTAAAACCCAAGAAGACTTACATAGGGAATATGAATTATAATGTGCTAATACTTAAGAGGTCATGAATAAAATCTCAGTAAGCATCACATAGCAGAATATCTAGTTATATTTAAGACCTTATAAAGTTTGAAAATTCAGTTTATTCTAAATCCATATATTTGCTCATTTCATGCTTCACACCTCTTAGCTTATATTTTGGATGTAGTATTTAACCCACTAAGCCACCCAGGCACCCCCTGGATGTAGTATTTAGAAAATCAGGTGCCCAATTCCACTGATGCTAGAAGACCTCAAACATTAAGGTTACTAGGGCAGAGGCATTTCTGTACTTGTTTCCTTTTTATTGGTTTAAAGATTCTTAGGGTGATATGAATTAATGCTAGAAATCAGAATTTTAAAGAGTAGATGTGACAGGAGAAAGTTACAGAGGATCTTAGTCAAGGAGTTGTAAGTTAAATTTTGAATTTCACATCTCCCAGTCTTTGTTTTAATTGGATCATTGTAATTGATGCTATTTAGTGTCTAGAAAGAGGGACCCATGAGAGCTCCATTAGCCTTCCTGGGAAACAAGCAAAGGTAATAACTTTTTCTATTAAGCAAACAAAGACTGGCCAACTCTCCATTTCGCTCATCAGTGAACCGTCCTGCTGGGAGAGCTCCGCCTCCCCACTTGTGTAAGGAGCTGGCTACTTCCTCAGCACACAGAATGTGCTGTCAATATCTCCTGGTGACTTTTAAAATAATTTCCTAAATAAAACTCTGTAAAATTCTATGAACCATTCTTTCGCTGAATGTATCCGTCTTTGCTACTCCCAGCAAAGAATGTGCTTTATCCTCAGTGATGCTCCTTCATTGTCCCTTTTATTTCGGTCTCCAATAAACTTCATTAGCACAATGGAACAGAAATTACTCCATTTAGTATGGCTATCTATTTCAATAGAAAATACTCATACACACAGACAGCTTACACGTTTGATTAGGTGAAACACAAAATTCAGCACTGCAATAATCTACTCTGTATTAATGACTGAAAGCAGCAATTCTGTGATGGATTTATACTAATGATTTTTTACCATTTGATATGAGAAATTATTTCTGTAGTTAATCCAACGGATGTATTATTTTAATGCCATCAACACTTAAATCTTCATATTCTAATACTTAAATAGTCCCATTCGATGCATTGTAGAGGACAATGGATTCACAGGCGTGCTTGACAGCTCTCTGAACAGTAGGTGGCAGCACTGTTCAGCTGTCTTGGTTTTAGTTTTGGTTTGGTTTGGTTTTTTGATTTGTTTTGCCAACTGAACTCGGTTTCTTTACCATTTGGGAGAGGAAAAAAAAGGAAAAATCTTCAGAAGACCAAATTCATATATCTATATATCTATCGATTAGATAGATAAATATATAGATATATAGATATAAATACATACACACATAAAATATCCATATCCCATGTAGATTGCTGATAATTTGGGAGTGGAATTAAAATGATAACCTAAGAATCAAAATCACCAAAACAGTTCATTTCTCATGTTTTTATTCTTAGCCTGTCTGTACGTGATCACTTACTTTATGTTTTGTCTTGTTTTACTATTTGAAGTGAAGACGACAGAAGTGAAGTATGTCCACAAGTGAAATGCCCTGAAATGACTGCTCTTCTCTTTAGCTGTTGTCAGTTTCAAGGCAGTTCTTTTTGTATCTTCTCAGATTCTTCACAGTTCATCCATGCCTAGTTTTACCATTTCCACTAATAATGAACTTGCTTTGAATGACTTTTTAAAGAGCAGTCAGAGTGTCAGCCAGTTCACAGAATAGTTTCAATCTCTTGACGGTTCGGGGGCTTAAACATATTGTGATCTGCTTGTGTATCAGTATCACACATCCACACGTATGCACGTGCAATTCAAATATACAAATTTGTTGTGCATAAGTTAATGAGGAGCATGCCTTTGTGAAACCACCAACACTAACTGAGGAATTAGAGGTAAGACTCTTGTTTTTCAAGTCTAATATTTTCTAACTGGTGGGGGATACCCCAGGTTTGATGTGAGAATTGAATGAGGCATGTATATAAAGTATATAAAACATTCTGTAATCAGAATCATTTTTTTTTTTGGTCATGTTTTGTCTGTTTTTTCTTTAAGCAGTTACCTAGTGAAACAATGTTAGGATATTATATATAATTTTGTATTCCCAGCACTTAGCACAGGGCCATGCACACTTTAGGCACTTAGTAAACATATTTGTGAATCAACAAACACTTGAGTTTATAATGTAAATAAAGCTGGTCAATCTACTAATAAAGCTGGTCATTCAACATGTAAATAAAGCTGGTCAATCTACTAATAAAGCTGGTCATTCAACATTCAATGAAGTCCTCATTACTTTGAGCTCAAATTCTAACAGATAAGGTAGCTGTATTATATATATAATACATACATACCATTATATATGTATATATATACATATATGTGTATATAGACACACACACATATATATGTGTCTATACATGTATATATGTATATATATATATATATACACTCTACAGTGGTTTAGTAGCTATGTAAAATAGTCACTTCACAAGGGTGATAATTTATACATGATACTTTGATGTTCATGAAGCTGTTATAAAATATACATTATCTCATTTAACCTTTGTGATGCTTATCGAGTTAAAAATATTTAATACTGAGGAACCTGGGACTTAGAGAATTTAGTAAGATTAATAGAGCCAGACCTTGTTCTAAATCAACATCTCTTTATATCATGTGAAAAGGACCTATAGAAACAATCAGTTTTTGTAACAGTTGGCCAGTACGTTGTTCTTATTTAAGTCCATACATTTGTTTTATACAATATTCTTTTTTTAAAGCTTTATTTTTAAAAAAGATTTTATTTATTTATTTATTTATTTATTTGAGAGAGAGAGAGAGAGAGAGAAAGAGTATGAGAGGGGAGAGGCTCAGAGGGAGAAGCAGACTCCCCACTGAGCAGGGAGCCCAATGTGGGACTTGATCCTGGAACTCCAGGATCATGACCTGTGCTGAAGGCAGTTGCTTAACCAACTGAGCCACCCAGGCACCCTGTTTTATATCATATTCTTGAAATTGGCTTGAAATTGTCCATTTAAAAAGAACCACTTCTTTACAGTTGTTAGTTTTCTCTTTGATGCCATAGATACCTTTGTGTTTTGTAGGCTATATATCTCCACCTATCTTGTCCTCCATATTTGCCTAAGTACCATATGTGCTCATCATTGCAGTGGCAGACAGAAGGAAGAAATCATGTTTGCTATCATTCTCACTAAGATCCTTACTGAGGAATAACACAATAATCTAACTGCCAACTAGCTTAGAGATATAGAAATATGTAACATCAAACTTTCCAGGTTAGAGCAGAGACTTGAATTGAGCTAGTGGGCCAGTGCCTTCCCTCTGTCAACCACCGCTCTTGAATTTTGCACAAGGAGTTGAATATCATGGAAAAAGAACACTTGAATCATACACACCTAACCTACAACATAAAATTAAGGTTAAGCTCACAAGAAGAGTGATAGCGTTTTTTCCTTGCTCACAATTCACAACTATAAATAGATTTTGTAAATAGCTAGATACATTCAAGAATGATTGAATTTCTAAGATTTAAGATTTACTCCTAACCATTTTAAATCAAGGTTATAGCATCTCCCAGGGCACCCGAGTGGCTCAGTCAGTTGCACATCTGCCTTTTTCTCAGGTCATGATCTCAGGGTCGTGGGATCGAGTTCCACATTCAGCACCCTGCTCTGCAGGAAGCCTGCTTCTCCCTTTCCCTCTGCCTGTCACTCTGCCTACTTGTGCTCTCTCTGTGTGTCAAATAAATAAAGAATCTGTTTCTTGGTTTAAAAAAAAAAAAAGATTTAAAAAGACTACAGCAACTTTCATGCCACTGTTAGAGACCAATTCACCAGTGAGAGGAGCCACTGGTCCAGTATGGGTCTGATGATAATTCACTAAATCTCACACAGCATGTTTGTTAGTTCCCACCCTTTCGCTTCACCAGCTTTCTGGGCCTTTGGCGCTTTCTGATTCTGGCTGGCATCACAGTGACCAGCTCTATGTGGACTCTGGTCAATTTCATGTGGGACATCCAGAAAGTGCTTTGTCACATTATTTGACTATATACCTCTCACTTCTCACCCCCTGCCCAGGGCTTCCCTTTTGACGCTGTGGCTGTAAGACTTGCACAGTGTCCTATATGCACATCCCCCAGAAGCAGGGATGAGCCTTACTGGAGGGTGAGCCTTTGACCAGTGAGAGACAGGACACTATGAACAAACGCCTCTGCCTTTTTTCCCACAGAGGTTCTCTCCTGAGATGCAGTCACTCAGATGACAAAAAAGATTGCCCCAAGAGATGAGCAAAGATTTCCCCAACCTCAGACTTCCTGAGATTGTACTCCCTAAAAAGGAAATAACCTAGAGCTTGTGCTTCAAAATCAGTTTTTAGAAGAACCCAGGCTAAAATACACACTACTAAAAAATAGAAAATCCAATCCAAACACACAGTGAAATCCCTTAACCATCTCCAATACTTGCAGAATCTCCTGCAAACACTGAAATGAGCAAAGTCACAGTTTTGCGGCTCTAAGAAAGGCCTAAAGAGGTGTTATTGATTCAATCACATGTTCTGGAATATGAGGGTTTTCTCTTCTTTTCCCTGACACAGTAATAAAATGGTCAAAATTCTAATCTTCTGAATTTAGTTGAGAGTTTGATTTCACTTATCATTAGCTTTTTTTCATAGAAGCACAAACTATACTTTAGAAAGACATCTAAATTGTGGGGGCTTTTGTTTTTTGTTTTAATTGAGACGGTGTGCCTCTACTGGAAGTTTCACAGGGTCTCAAATAGTTAGCTGGGTGTAAAACAGGTATATTCTAAGCCAGCGTGTGGCAGTGTTCAGAAAAATGCTGAAAAAGAGACCTTTATTTCTTTAATAATTCATAGCCCAGACTGTTCTAAGAAAAGATTTAGGACAACCAGGTAAAAAAAATGCCACTGTGGTCAACGAACTACTTTCTTGCAATGAGGACATTGTCTCTATTTGAATAGTTTATGTTTTCTCAAATATTTTTTTTTCCTGTCAAATTTTTTTTTTTCTGTCAAGAATAGTAATTCAGGGCACCTGGGTGGCTCAGTCTGTTGAGTATCTGCCTTCCCCTCAGGGCCTGAAGGTCTTGGGATGGAGCCCCACCTCAGGCTCTCTGTGCAGCGGGGAGTCTGCTTTTCCCTCTCTCCCTGCTCATGCTCTCTCTCACTGTCAAACAAATAAATAAAATCTTAAAAAAAAATAGTAATCCCATATTCTTCTTTCAGGAAAATGAAAGAAAGTCAAAAGGAAATAATCCAGCCACATTTGTCTCCAAGAAGAAAAATGGTATAATTGTATTATTTCATGGTTGTTCATATTTATATAATAATGAACAATGGGTTGAACCACTCTGACTTATCCAACTTTTGAATTTCCATTTACTACCACCTACATTATACCTAAACTACATACCCATATGCACACACTCTTGGTATATAGTTAATTGTCAACATCAGGTAACTGAGGTTGAGAGAGAAGAACAAAATAAGTACAATGTTTAGTCAGGACCACAGTGGAAGCTGGAAAAAAAAAAAAATGAATAGAAAGATCTCCACTTTTTCCAGAAGTCCCTTAGTGTCTGAAATTTCTATAACTATCTTTTCATAACCTTCTTACCCAATTCTAGATGGGACTTCCAGGAATGTTTGAAAATGCCAACACTAGTAATTACACATAATTACTTTTCACATTTTTGTATTATTTTTTTGTTATTGTCAATAGAAATGAATAGTGTAAGTCCCACTGCCTCCTTCAGCACTTTGTATTTCTCTTATAGGTTAAGTACTTTTTCCATGGCTGATAATGATCTAATTTCTACTCAGCTGTAATTACCTCAAAGGAACTCATAGATTTATCTTTGTAAAACTTTCAGTGCTCTCTACAGTCCCTTGCAAATAAGAGGCTAATAAATATTTCCTAGATAAATTAACGTATTTTTGTTGAATCTTAACCAGACTATGCCCTGCTAGAGCATTAATTTCTTAGAGTGGGTTAATAACTGTTATTAACTCGAAGTTGAACATTTCCATAATATATTCACTATAAAGCAACTGGGAGCAGACCATGCAAAATTTAAGCATAATCACTGTTTAAAAATTAGATTAACACAGTTTTCACATCTGCAAATTTGTCTGTAGAACTTTCCTCCTGGCAAAAATCTGATAAAACAAATTCTAGTCATGTGGTTGTATTGTGTGTTATAAAAAAATTTTAACATAACATAATAATAAAAAATAATAATTTCTTATGTTTGAAGTTGTCATATTGAAGAACACAGTCAGAAACTGAATACTTAGAGAATAGATACCATCTAGATTTAAGGAAATGATTTTCGCTTTTTCTCTTTACATTTTCTTGCATTTTTTTTTACATTTCAATATTACCTAAATCTTTATAAACTTTATAGACTAGTATAAAATCTTTATAAACTTCTAGTATAAAATAAAAATTTGTACCTAGAACATACTTTAGAGTCTAGACCCCATTTGGAGACTGAAAAAAAAAAAAAAAAAAAAAACAGAAGAAAACATTGTTTCTTAATTTATATTATTGAAACTCTCTACTGACTTCCTGGACCAGGTATATTGTTCTTCTCTTTGATAACTTCTCTCTATTCCACCTCAGAAAATAGAAAATGAAGTTGAAGAAAGCTCTGATCTGATAATGTGGTTTATAGTAGGGAGCAGGTACTTCTTTTGTCTCCCATATTACCCTTAGGGATTGCAGGAAATCCTTGCTTACGATTAGGTCATCTTTACTTTAGGATTAACTTAAAAGGCTTATGACAACCTGTGTCATTTGAAAAGACATACATTTTATTGTTGCATATTTTAAAAATCATTTTAAGACAAAATAAATAAGTCATTTTGTTTCTGCAAAATAAGGAGATATTTTCTATTAGTGGGTATCTGCATTAACATTATCATGAAATGGTAATATGAAAGAAATCAGAGATGATCACAGGGTAGAAGAAATAATATAGAAGAAAAACACAGTGCACAACAGGGTGATTTTTCCTTTTTAAAGAAGTAGAGATGGGGAAAAAAATCAGAGATGTCAGAGGACCTCATTACGGTAATTTCTTTTTCCATGACTGTTTGTTTGTTTGTTTGCTTTTGGTAGTGTCCCATCCTCTCAATATTTGGCCTGTAGGAAAATATTTTTCCAACTTTTTTAAATTGAGAATAAAGATACAGAATAAAGATACAGATACTGACCAAGAAAGCCACAGTTTATATCTGATCCAGGAAAATATATTTATAGTTAGGGAATGGGGAGGTGGGCAAGGGAAAAAAAAAAAAGAAAGAAAGAAAAAAGAATTTACTGAAAAAGAAAAGATCAACTTAATGGAAAATCTTGAAGATAAGAGAAAAAGGAAATGATAATGTGCTTTTAAGGCACTTTGGGACAGCCATATTAAGGATGTTTATATATTATTTTTCATTTTGTAAGTGGAAATACAGGTGAGGATGTAAGGCAGCTGGAAGCAAGTTATAGTAAGTGAGCACGAGTTACCTATGACAATCAACAGGAAGGCCCAACAAATAGCATTTCACAGAAAGCAAGTATCTTGTGGTCCAGAAGGTGGAAGAATAAAAGTTTTTGTTTGTTTGTTTGTTTTTAATTTTCTTTTTTTTTTAATTTCTTTTCAGTGTTCCAGCATTCATTGTTTATGCACCACACCCAGTGCTCCACGCAATCCGTGCCCTCCATAATACCCACCACCAGTGTTATCCAACTTCCCACCCTCTTCCCCTCCAAAACCCTCAGACTGTTTCTCAGAGTCCACAGTAAATGGCTGGTGTTTCGAAACCTCAAAGCGATAGTTCATTATTTAATCTAGAGTATTCTCGCTCTTACTTTATAATGGGCTGTTAGGCTTCTCAGGATTCTTGGAAAAACTGTCATTCTCCAAATATGCAATTGCTTTGCTATCCTCTTCTAAAAGTCAATATATTTTTTAAAAAACCTATTAATTTAAAAGGAAAGCATGTAATCAAATTTCCAAATGTTTTATTTTAGTCTATGTTTAAATAGTTTGCATATTTAAACTGAAATTATACTTCTAAAGTTCAAAGCCAATAATGGTTTTCATTTTTCTTCAGTCTGGCCCCAAACTGTATTTTCTAGTTCCCCTTTTCTGTTCAATGAGAAAAATGAATAACTCTAGGATCACACCAATATTAAGTCTGATAGAAGACAACTTGTTTCTTGGGGATAATAAATACCAAAAAGTACTCTGCTACTGCACGGCTAGCTGTAGCAATAATTTACCTATTCTAAAATTCTCCTAGACCAAGGAGCTTCTCAGCTCCTTCCACATTCTGAGATGGAATATGCTTTTCAGCTACATGCTGTGATACCCTTGCTTGATAATGATTCTAGACTTAAGAAAGGACCTAGGAAGCCAGGTGCTTATCTGTGTAATTGGTTATTCTCCTTCGTCTGCAAAAAACGGGGCTATAGTTTTTAATTCCAAGGGTTCTGTCTCAAATTCCAACAGGGGCTGTTCATGTACAAACTGCAAATCTGCTCATTGATTAAGAGGGCTAATTTAATGCTGCTTTGCAGATTCCATACACAAACCTCAGGGATTTTGCAAATCCTTTTTCCTGGGATCTTACGGGGCGTTTCTAAGGTGCTAGATCAGCGTTGGCTTCCAGAAGCAGGCAGTCAGTCTCTTCATAGCTTCATTAACCTAACTGGAAGTGGGCCTCATTTAGCATTACCCAGATGGTACAATTGAGGTTGATTATCTGCTCTTTGGAAGCTGAAATGTGCTAATGGGTCAGGCCGTATTTCACAAAGTTTAGTGGACATAGGATGCAGCTGGGAGCAATTTCAAATGCAGATTACGTGACCCCACTCCCAAAGATTCTCACTCCCCAGATCTGGGTTAGAATCAGCATTTTAAATAAGTATCTTCCCACCTCCCCTGCCAGGCCTTTTCTGGAAGTTGAAGAGTAGGTTACATGGTCCTTCTGTCAGATAGTGGCTTCCCATCTCATTCAAAGCCAAAGTGGAAAGTCCCTCCAGTGACATTTAGGAACTACATGAGCTGGTCCTCAGTTCCTCTCTGCCCTCCTCTCCAAGATTACCCAATCACTTACTTTGATCCAGCCACACTGGCCTCCTTACTGTTCCCCCAAAATATTAGGCATGTCCCCAACTCAGGGGCTTTACCTTTGTTCACCCTTCTTCTTGGGATGCTCTTTCCCAAGCATGTCTAGCTTCCCTATTGAAGCCTTACCTCACATGTCACCATCTCAGGGACAATGACTCTGCCCACTCAATCTAAAATGACAAACCCTCTCCACACTTCATCCCACTTCCTTTGCTTTATTTTTTCTCCTGAGCACTTATCTTGTTGTTTTCTGATTTCTCTAATAAAAGATAAGTTCCATGAAAGCAGGACTTTCTTGGTCTGTTTTGTACAATTTATAACATATATAGGAGACACTGGCCAAGTATTTATTGAGCATATGAATCAACGCTGATACATGCATGGAGTCACGGAATTTTGTGGAATTACAAGCAACTGGGGGTATCTGTATAAGCTTTTTTGTCAGAAAAAAAGTATCTTTACAGCTATAAGTACAGTTTCTAAATTTCAGCCATCTCAACATTATCTAATCAAAAGTTCAAAAGGCCATGCCAATATGCATTTTAGAGGATCAATGGTAGGCTGATATTCTGCCAATTTGTGCTGGGGGATAAAAATACTATGGTTAATGCAGAACAGTGAGAGCCAAAACCGCCCTTAAAATCAGACGAGCTGGGTTCAGGTCACAGCTCTGTCATTTGTTATCTATTTTGTCTTGCTCAAATCACTTCAGGATTCAATTTAAATAGTGTATCACTTGCCTCACTGATGCACGTTCTCCTCATCTATAAGAAGGCAACAAGATTACGGGGACTAACATAACACAATTAAAAAAAAAAAAAAGAAGAAGAAGAAGAAGAAGAAGAAGACAAAATGACCAAATGCTTCTCCTACCTTATAGAATCTAGAGAACAAATGTGGGGGAAAACATTTTTTTTATATATTTAATAAAGTATTATATAATTATAAGTGAATTTATACTTATCTTTCCCATTTAACAACAATTTAGCCTGGGTGACAGATTGTTAACCGTGGTGGCTGTCCATGAACCTTGCCTTGGTGTATCCACATAGTCCCACATTGACCGTGGGCTTGACCAGGAGACTTGCTTTACCAATGGAATATTAGCAAGCATATTAGAAGTGTAATAACCAACCTGTACCTCAGGGTTTATACTCTTTAAAGTCAGCTGCCCTACTCTAAAGAGGCCTGCACTAAACTCCTCAGGAAAAAGAAATTGCATGAAGGATCCACTGGTGGCTGAGTGGATGTTTTTGGTGCATCTTGGTCCTAAGTGGGTTCCCGGTTGATGGCATGAAGGCCCTCAGACCCACCATGTGGCACGAAGGCACTTCCTAGCTAAGCCTGGTCAAGCAAGGAATCAAGAGAAATAACAGACTATCGTTTAAGTCACTAAGTTTTGGGATAGGTAACAATGCGCAGCAGATAACTGAAATCCTTGAGTGTTTGTAGAAGACATCATAGCTTAAAAAAGCTACTTCAATGGCAAGAGTTCCAGACACTATACGAATCGGAAGACAAGATAATGGGGGAGGAAGCAATGGAAAGGCCTTTGAAAATCCTTAAAATCAAATCAACATTGACCTGTTTCACTTACTTGTGAAACCTAATGATAGCTAGTATATAATTTCAAGAATAAGTGCTATTGAGTAGAAGTACTATTTATTCCTTTGAGAAAAGAAATAGTGTCATTTATGTAAGTCACTGTAAATCGGAATCTATGTTGAGCAAACAAGAAAAAAATGTAATATATAGAAACTTCCTATCTGAGTTCTCTAAGACTTGCCAATTGAGAGAAACCTGCCTGCCCACTATCAGGGCAATTTCAAACTGTTTCTTCTGGAAGTTAGAGTGGTTACTCCATGGCAGGAGTCTATTGTTGATGATTAGCACTTCTCAAAAGGAGCAAATCCACCCCCGCCTCCCCGCAACTTTCAGATTTACCGATGGGGATGTGGACCCTGGTGAATAAAACACATTGCTGGAATTTCAGCTGGGGTCTTAATCAGTTCTGAAGCGAAGTTCCGATCATCAAAAGTCAGACCCTTTTACTGTGATTCTTAATGTAAGTAAGGACTTGGTTTAGAAGCATTTCGTCAAGCGGTTGGCAAAAGGCTAGAAGCGGGGGACCGAAGTCGTTGTCAAAGCACAGGTAGTCACAGGGCACTTTATTATCATTCTGTGAGAAATGTTCTCAATTCAGAAAGAGCTTTGACATTTTTAAAAGAGATATTGCTAACCCTTTACTTGAAATCTGTGTCCTCCGTGTTCGTATTGTTGTTCAGCACAATGGCTTTCACTTTCTAAGCACCAAGGTTGGGAAGCTTTTCAATGTGAGGTAAAAGGTGTCTTTCTACTACAAGTAAGTAATACGTTTTCATCTTTTTGGTAGTGTTTCTTTTTCTTTTTTTAAAAAGATTTTATTTATTTATTTGACAGAGAGAGAGAGATCACAAGTAGGCAGAGAGGCAGGGGGTGGGGGGTGGGAAGCAGGATCCCTGCTGAGCAGAGAGCCCGATGCGATGCGGAGCTTGATCTCAGGACCCTGAGATCATCACCTGGGCCGAAGGCAGAGGCTTAACCCACTGAGCCACCCAGGTGCCCCAGTTTTTCTTTTTCTTTCTTTCTTTTTTTTTTTTTTTTTTAACCAAGGAACACATTCAATGGTGCAGTGAAATATGAATGAGTTTCCCTTTCCAAATTTGTGGTTAACATCCTCGTTATTGTCGAGGAACTCAGCTATGTTTTGCTAAATAAACACCTAGGACAGGAGGGCAAGCTAGATTCTTTGGAGTTACTTATATGTGATGAAAATGATCTCCCACAAAATTTCAGAAGTCTTGGACAACTGCATGGGCTATTCTGGAAATATTCTGTGATTGAATAAAAAGGGGCCCATCTGTGACTAAATAATACTTTTAATGTCTCCTGTGAGCTCAATGAATTGAGTGAGTAAAAGAGAAAAGTGACAGAAAAATGTTAGGGTTTAAATTTTTTGCAGTAACTCGAAGGGGAACAGAACAGGCCATGCAAAAATAGGTCACTAGCATCTTGACTATTGTAAGCTGGAGGCACTTGAAACACAGCAAAGGCAGGGAAGACACTTTCTCCGAACTCCCCTTATTTCCCTAAGGATGGATCTTCCGAAAGGAATTTAACTGTCTCCTCCCCAGGAGTTTCTTCAACTCAGGACGATTGATTGATTGATTCTTGTCAGAGGAGAGGAGTCTGTAAGTCAACATCACGCCCACACAAAAGGTCATAAACTGTCATAACTCCCAACCATTCTTCCAAGAGCCCATTCATCTTTCTTAAAAGTCATTTAGACTCCTCTAAGAGGCCTACATCTCCTCTCCCCTTTCCCTGTTAAGAAGGTAGTTAGTCCTGAATGCTAAGACACCTCAGGCAATTACAGAGTTTTTCCTGGGTATCTCCTATGTACACATGAGGTACATATGTTCATAAACTTATGTTTGCTTTTGGGTTGTTAATCTGTCTTCTACTGTAGGTGTCTGAGCTAAGAACTCAGAAAGGTAGAGCAAAAATTATTTTTTCTCTCCCACAACTCATCCCACACGAAGCCATCGAATGAAGGTATGCCAATTATCTGAAATCAACGGGAGGGTTCCAAATTATAATGTTTAAATATAAGTACTATATTGTACTGAAGAAAACTCCCACATTAAAAATGATGATGTATCTTTCCGCCCTGCTCTTTTTCTCTTTCTCACCAACATTTAACTACATATAGATTCCTTTGCTTTGCGAAATAGATAATATAGACAGTATTGTAAAGTACTTTTCTTTTGAAGTTTTTTTTTTAACTTGTGGTTTTTTTTTCATGTATAATATATGATATAATATATATTAATTGGATCTTCAGATGTGCCATAGACCAGACTCCAGGGTCTATTAGTAATTATTCAAAAAAAAAACTCCTTCAGTGTGACAGAACCTCAAAAACTTCCCCTTAGCTTCCTCGTTGGATTCATTAGAAGGTATTAGCTTTCAGTTAGAGCAGCATACCTCTTCCAAAACAAGTGAAAACAGTTCCGGAAAGACTAGAAAAATCCAGTAGCAGAATGGGCATTGGATTGGAAATAAAGATAATGGATTCCTTATTCTCACATCCTGACTCAACTCCCAGTTTCCTCATCAAACAAAGGGGAGTGTTGGTTTCTCTTCTATTTGCCTCCCTGGGTTGTTGTGAGGCTTAAGTTAGGTGACAGATATAAACATGATTTGTAAAAGTGAAAAATAACATACAAATGTGTAGGCTTACTATTAGAAGTATTGTTTTTTAGGAAGACTCAATCTTATTATTTTTGTTTTCTATTTTAAGCCATAATTTCTTATCTACATGCTTGCAATGTTTCTACCTGTCCATGCAGGGAACATTATCCTTGGGGCAATCCTATGGAAAAACCTTCCCTGGAAAGGAAAACCCAAAAAGAAAGCATGCTAAACAGACTGTATTTAAGCATAATACAGAGTACTTGGAGGCATTGGAACTGGGGAAGTATGGAAGGGCACTCTATCACACAAAATGTAATATTACTTATCCTAGCTTATATTACTATACAGCAGAGGTAAGGCTAGGCCATACTGGAGGAAAAGATGCTAAATTTGCTAAATTTCTGTGTAACCTATAAACCCACTCCTCCCTCCTTTCCAAAATACCAGGGGGTAATCTCTAGATTAAAGAGGTGACTTTAACCTTTGATCAGCCGTTCAGCAAGGATAGTGATTCCTAAGTACCTGTGGATACTGCACTAAACTGGCTCTTTGGTTGAGTGGAAAAGTCCTAAGGTTTGGGGGAACCTTCAGGGGTAATCTAAGGGTATTTCTACCCCCACTTTTGAAGCAGCAGCTAACAGGACCAGAAGAAGAGAGTGAGGGATGGTGGCCAGAAAAAGGCAGGTATTTATATGCAAGTAGGTTTTTGCACACACTCAGTTTTCTTCTTCAGGGATGCCATTCTGGGGACACCGAAGGGGATGGAGGAACAGACCAAAGGAAAAAAAAAAATCAAGAACGCAAATGTTGAGTAATGAAAAACTAACTACAGGCAAGAACTCACCTCTCTGAACCTCCACAAATCAGAATGGTTCAGCAGAGAGAGGGAAAGGAAGGCACACCTAGCTCTGCCAGAATATATTCTGCTAAGAGCAGACCAGATCCAATGCCTGGCTCTCTGAAAGGGTGACAGCACAGCGAGGTGGCTGAGCAAGCCAGCCCATGGGGGTGTTCTTGGCTGCGGCGTGTGAGACAGACAAGAATATGTTCAAAGCATGAGGGCGGTTTGACAGAAAACAGCACTGTGTTTATAAAAAGCCTATATGGAAATCTAGAAGTTATAGACACAGAGGAGTCTGGTTGCCAAGAAGAATGTGTTTCCTGTGACATTAAGGAATACGAGAGACACCCCCAAATCCACACACACCAACTCAAATGAGATCATTAGTCTTCAGGCTTTGAGCAAAGATGAGTGACAAAAGAAAGGAGTAGCGTTTGATGTTTAAGAAGAAGGGTTGACAAACAGGGAAAGCTAAAGTAGGATCAGTATTTTACACCCCCAAAATATAAAATAACAGAAGAATAACACAGTGATGCTTTTATTATTAGCCTCAGGAAATATCTGCCCCTGGGTAATGTGTCTCCTGCACAAGAATAACGACAAAACAACAACAACAACAAAAAACCAGTACACCCTTTTACAATATATGTATGTATATTTTCTTCTGTAAAGAAAGCAGAGGGGGGAAAAAAAAACCCTTAAAGGTGGAGAGTCCTGTGTTTCATGTACAGCGTTGTCAACTCGTCTGGCAGAGATGAGAAAGCTGACAGCCCTCTGGAGGGCTTGAGCTGAGGCTGCGTGCAGAAATCTGGAACGGCAGAGACCTGATCCTGCATGTAATGAGACCAAACCGAACTGGGAGGGAACTCGGCTTGCAAGCCCCCTCAGACAAAGAATCAAGCAGCCAGCTGCCTGCCTGCCAGTCATGCTTCACCTTCCTCTTTGGCAGCCTCTTTTTTGCTCTAGTCAGGAGGCGTAAACAGGCTGCAGGATCTTATAGTTAGGTTAGCAGCCTTGTAGGGTATCCTGTAAATCTATTCGTCCATTTATCCATTTATTCAACGTGTTTCAAAAGCTTGCCAGGTGCCTCTTACTGTGCAGTGTTTAGGATGCAGGCATACAGAAGATAGGCTTTCCACTAAGGGACCTCCTTAGTCCGGTGGGGGAAGGGCAGGTGCAAACAAACAGCCATGTGTACGTGAGTTAGGCAAGCACATGCCAAGCCGGCTAAAACTTCTTTCCACAGACATTTCAATGCCAATGATAACCTACTCGATTAAAGAAATACATCTCTACTAGGTTCTTTATCTTTCAAGCTCGAGGCGGGCATCAAGGGAAGGATTTCAGACTTGGGCATAAGACGGGTTAGGAACGAAAGTCTTTTTAAATTAAAAAGTTATAAAATTTGGTTTAACTAGGTGTTAATTGGAATCTTTGACATATCTAAATCACATCTTCATCATGTATAGATCTTTGTCATGCAAATAGAAGCGGGGAGGGGGTATAATTGCATATCTACTCTTTTCTTTTGAAGAATGGGAAAAGGTTTAGCAGAACAAAGATGTTGCTCCCTGGCAGCTTCCCAGTGGGAACCAGTCAACCTTAAGTGTGTTTAAGTGGGCTTGGGAGGGAGGCTCAAGTGTTAAATCATATAATTTTATTAAGAGAGAGAGATACCCGAGAAACTAGGGAGTTTAAGCTATAATCATATACTTGAAAACATGAGGAACAAAGCACAAGTACTTTCCCTTCTTTTATTTAAAATATAAAACATTTATAATTAGCAATTAATCCTGCCTAAAGGCACTTAGTGATTTCTTTAAAAAAAAAAAAGGAAAAGCTTCACCAGTGGTTTGCTACAGCAATCAAAAAGTTCATATTCAAATGGAAAGAAGTACTTATCCCACTAATGTAAATGGTAGATGGTAGTAGGGATGGAATTTGAAAATCAAGTTCTTAATCAACATTGCCCTTTTTAAGCCTACTGCTAAATTCTGGAGGGGAGAAGAAGGCTGTGCTAGCGCACTAGCACCCTGGGAGCCTGATTATACCCAGACCACGCCCTCTCCAGCTCTCTGACTCCCTGCATGTTAGAACTAAGATGTCAAACTGGACAATATTACAGAATGGCTGTTCATGGACAAAATCTCAAAGCAGATACCTTGTTCAGGGAAAGAAAATGACCAGTCTCAGAAGCTGGCTGAGTGTAGAAAAACCCTATGAATTAGTAGGAAGTTATTTTTTCTACATACATTTCCTTATGTAATTTTTTGATGCCTCAGTTTCCTAATTCATAAAGTGGGCATCAGTGTGTTTTCCAGGGAAGCTTTAAGATGACTATACATCATGACTTGAAAAGTTACATATGATCTCTATAACCCTGAAGAGCTGCAAGGCGTAATCAGCTAGAACAGATTCCCTAACCTTAATGTGTTTGTATACCACCAGTAGATCTTGTTACAATGAAGATTCTGATTTAGTAAGTCTGGGGTGAAACCAGTATTCTCTATTTCTAGGTGATACCAGCCGCTGGTTTATGCATCACCCTAGTAGCGAGGTTCCAAAAGCCACATGGCCCAACTGTAGTTTCCAGAGATGGCTACAAAAAAGTCCCCCATTCCACACACTCTATGGCAATGTAAATTTGCTACAACTGCTTCAAGAAGTTAAGTAGAGTCTGTATCTCCACTTCCTTAATCTGAGCGGGCCCTGTGACAACTTCCACGAAGGTTATGGTGAAACTAATGCTGTGACATTTATGACATTTACAGGACACTAACTGGCCTGGCAGCTTCAACCTCCAGGCTCTGGAAGCCAGGGGCCATGTACTGCCCTACATGGTACGTTATGACTGCCTTTGGACAAATTATGCTATGAGAAGCTCAAGCAATATAAAGAGGCTTGAGAGAATGAGACTGCCTGTGACAGGGGAAGGAAATTAAGGGGGAGAGAGAGAGCAAGACATAAGTATCAAAGAGCATGGAGACATAAGTCATGTGACTGAAGAAGCTATATTGAAATTGGGTCTTTTGGCCCCCAATGATACCATATAAATTAGAAAAGTCATCAGCCAAGACTTTCATGAACTTCTGATACACAAAATTTGAGCAAAATAAGATGATTATTTAAGAACTCAAATTGTGAGGTATATTGCTACATAGTAATAAATTAGTAAATCATAATTTATAAGCAAGTCAAATAGTACACAGACTTTAAAAGTTAAGGCTGACACTTTAAAACTATTTATATTCAGTAAATGTGCTAATGAAACACTTACAACAAAACAAAACAACAAAAAAACAAGTTAGCGACCAGTCTTCTCTTTTTGCACTCCTGGACAAAATAGATATTACATCGATATTTTACTGGGAAAAAAAAAATCAGGGGTGCCTGGGTGGCTCAGTGGGTTAAGTCTCTGCCTTCAGCTCAGGTCATGATCTCAGGGTCCTGGGATTGAGCCCCACATCAGGCTCTCTGCTCCCCAGGGAGCCTGCTTCCCTCTCTTTCTCTGCCTGATGTTCTGCCTACTTGTGATCTCTCTCTGTCAAATAAATAAATAAAATGTTTAAAAAAAATCATAATTGCATTTATGCAAAACTTCAGTGGTAGTCTAGAACAGTAAAGACAATTAATATTCCTGTTTTTTTAACACCATTCTCTTGCATAAATTAAGTGGTAAAATTTGAGTTGTTTTTTTTTTTAACTTAATATGCATTTTCTCTCCCTTGCACAAAGAGAAATAAAAGCAAATGTCATTTTTTTAAACTTGAACATTATTTATTGGGGACATCATCATTTTAATTGTTTGTTTAACAAGCATCTACTGAATTCCTACTTTGTACCAGACACTGTAGGAGGTCTGAGGATTGTAGAAATTAATGAAGAGTCCCTGTTGTTATGGAAACCATATAAATAAGAAATGTTCATATAGATGATAGATAGATAGATGATAGATAGATGGATAGACAGAATCATGTATACTATGTCAAATATTCTGCTTTACATACCATGCTTTACATACATTATCTTAATCAATCCTAAAACACTCTGTGAGGTAGATACTATAATTAACTTCATTTTTGAGTTGAGAATATAGAGGATTAGACAATTTCAATGACTTGTCCATGATCTTACAGTTAATACGAGATAGAATGGAGTATGAAGCCAAGAGTGACTAATACCAGGGAAAGGAGCTAGGCAGAGCACCCAGCTGAGAATGAAATTTTATGAAAAACTTCCCACAGGAGAAGATGGCTATACTCAGTCTTGAGAAAAGCATGAGTCAGAAAAGGGAAGAAATTTAGAGTAGGAGAGGAATGTCCATAAGAAGAACAGCTGATACAGGGCAGAGCAATAAGCAAGAACAGCACATTGATGAATGAAAGGGGGACAGAGGTAACTGAAGAAAATTCTAGGGGATTAGGTTTATGGAGAAACACTGCAAACTTTTAAGATGATAAACTATATCTGATCAAAGTTGTTTTTTAGAAGATCACTTTTTATTGAGGATATACTGGTAGATTTTAAGACTAGAAGTGGGGATACAATTTTGGAGATTGTTGCAGGATTTGGGCAAGATAGTTCTATTCTAAACTAATGACTGGTAGCAGGGAAGGTGCACACTGCTCCTAATGACATCCTGGTGATAAAACAAGTATCATGATAATCACAATGCTAATAATAATAGGTAATATTTATTATTTCCTGTTGTGGTAGACTAAAAAACTCTTCCTTCTCCCCACAAACATATCCATGCCCTAATCCCTGGAACCCATGAACCTTACCTTATGTGGAAGAAAATGTATCCTTTCAGATATGATTACCTTATGTGGAAGAAAATGTATCCTTTCAGATATGATTACGTGAAAGACCTTGACATATGCAGATTGTCCTGGATTATTTGAGTGACTCCTTCATACAATCACACGCATTCTCATAAGAAGAAGGCAAGATGAGATTTCACACACACACACACACACACACACACACACACACGGGAAAAGGTGATATAGAGAAGGAGGCACAAAATTGAAATGATGCAGCTAGAAGCCAACGAATGCTGGCAGACACCAGAGGCAAGAATCAGGGAAAAGATTCTCTCAGACAGACTCCAGAGGGAGAATGTCCCTGCAGACACTTTGATCTCAACCCAATGATTCTGATGTCAGATTTCTGGCCTCCAGAATGATGAGAGATTAAATTTCAGTTGTTTTAGGGCAACTTAAGAAATGGCCACCTTGTGGCAATCATTCCTGCAGCCAGAGGAAATTAACACATGAGGAAGTAAATCTTCCTGAATTTCTCAGTGCTCCTGTAAGAAAGGATCAACCAGCCAGGACATAGAAATATATACGCAATAGAAAGATAGAGTATATTTGCCTTTGTTTCTCCTAGAAACATTTTACTTTCATATACCATGTGGATTAGATCTATAGCTATTTGTCAAGTTAAATGTTCTGATCTAAAGGATAGAAAAGCTTCTCTCATTTCCCTGAGCGGGCTAAACTTCTATAGCCTGGATTAGGCACCTAGGTTGCACTCATTGTGAGTGGAGGGTTGGAGTTCTATCTCCTTAAATATATGTCAGAAATGAGACCCAGGACTTGGTATAGTAGGAAATACCTGACTATGGTTATCAGTTGATTCTGAATCTGAAAACTATGAAAAAAAATATATATATATATATGAAAATGAATGGAAGATACAGATGTCTGCAAGCCATTAAATAAAAGGCAGAGATAGAAAGGCTATCCATCTAGCCATGGAGAGGTGTGGCTGCTGGAATGGATGCTGGATTAGAGAAAGAACTCAGTATTTTTTCCATTTTTTTCTCAAGAAGCAAAGGTTTTATTGTTGTTGTTGTTATTTTTTCCCCTCCTTTCAGAAAGAGAATGGGATGGTTACATCTCTCCTGAATATAAGTGGCCCCAAATTCATTTCTTTCTGACCTTTCCTCACTTATAAAATATGTGGCCACTTGTGACAAAGATTTTTTTCAAATGGTTATTGTTATATTGCCCCAGGGTAAGGGCTGGGACAAGAAGGGCAAACTCAGTTATTATGGTATACATGATAACTCATCTGCCTCTGATCTAAAACATCTCATGTGAGCATTGAGGACCCAGTTAATAAAAATAAACATCAAAAGCCTGGGGGAAGAGGGGTTGGGAGAAGGGGGGTGGGGTTATGGACATTGGGGAGGGTATGTGCTATGGTGAGTGCTGTGAAGTGTGTAAATCTGGCGATTCACAGACCTGTACCCCTGGGGATAAAAATATATTATATTTTTATAAAAAATAAAAAATTAAAAATTAAAAATAAATAATTTTAAAAAATAAACATCAAAAGCCAAACACCTATGTTCTACGCATTTCTCCAACCCTGTGCAAGTGCTGTTATTATCATTAAGTATTTTACAGATGATAACCTCTTATAGATGAGGTTTTAAGACTTTAATTTTATGAGAACAACATGAACATTAAGTGATACATCCAGGTATCACTTAATCATCCAGGAAATCCAGGATTTCCTGCAATATATGTTTGATTTCAAAGCCCATCATTTGAATCACAGATTTAACGACTGACTTTAGAGACTGAAGTATATGGAAAGAGTCCAAGCTAACTCAATATTTATAACTTAGGCTTTTGTGTATAGTAGTTCCATTTACCAAGAAACTCAAAATCTTTTAATCAGGGAAGATGATATATTCAACTTTCTGCCATATTGAATTTGAGGCACCATGAAAAATTCCAAGTGTTAGAAAATCCAATAGATGTGTAGCTACAATGTACATTTCTAAGTTATCATATAAGTGATAAGTAAAGCTTTTATTTGGATGACCTTCTTAGGAGGTCTATAGTGACTGAGGGGAACCAACAGGAGGACCTTAAATTCATGAATAGGAGAGCTGATGCGGAAGAGCCAGAGAAGGAGAGTGGAATGATAAGAGGACGAAACGACACAGAGTTCAAAGGGAACATTCAAGGAAAAGAATGTAATAGAAGAATGGGGAAGAGAAATGGGAAGTTAAGTCAGAGGTATGAGAAGACGAAAAGTACGGTGATGATCATTTGAGACAGGACAGTTGACTGGAAAGAATCACAATTTAGATGCATCATCTTATATATTTAATGAGGGTATTTTCCATAGGCCCTTTAATTATTAATGAAGAAAGCAGGTGAATAGCAAAATATATTGTATATCTTTCTAATATATTATTTGAAAGCATTCAACCTGGTAATATAGATATTATATGTAACTTAGAGAAAAAAGACAGTTCTTATTTAGAGGAATAAGTTCTACAACTGAAACTTATTCTCAAATTTCTGTTTAACCAAACAGTATTGTTATAAATTTAGGCAAGTTAATTGTCCTGTCTAAAAGTCACTCTCTTAGGGATGCCTAGGTGGCTCAGTGGGGTAAGCCTCTGCCTACAGCTCAGGTCATGATCTCAGGGACTGGGACGGAGTCCCACATCGGGCTTTCTGCACAGCGAGAAGCCTGCTTCCCCCTCTCTCTGCCTGCCTCTCTGCCTACTTGTGATCTCTATTGAATAAATAAACAAAAATCTTTAAAAAAAATGAAAATAAATAAATAAAAGTCACTCTCTTACATGATACAAATAAAATAAAGGCGACTGTGGAAGCTCAGAAAATAATGTATATAAAAAGTATAATGATTTGTATAGTACAAATAACTGACTAGTGAATAGAAGTTGAATCAGAATCTAAAAAACTATAATGATATATAAATATAATAGACAATTAAAAACACAAAAAAATATATACTAGCTACCAGTTGCCCCCTTGATTGCTAGTATCTATTGGTATAGTCTTAATATTGGTTTGCACTTTTATGGAGCATGGGAAGAGCATGAGAATAACATGGGGCATGAGAATAATATTAACCCTTCTCAAAATTAGGACAAAGTTAAACAGCAAGCTATTCTGGAGACAGTTTCGATTCTACTGCATATTAATCATCTAAAAAGAATAAAAACAATGAAAGGAAATTATGGGAGTCAATGAAATTTATTCAAATTAAGTTCTCAAATTATAAACAACAAACAATAATGTAAGTTGTTGAACACTTCTTATGTAATGGATGAATGGGAAACATAAAAATTTTAAAAAGTAAGAAACATGTCTCATCTACAAAAATAGATATAAAAATGACTAATGACTAAATATAAAAATGACCATTATCACCATAAAAAATAATGTATGACGTGATATGGGGTTCCAAGATAAGTGAAAATACATTTGATCAAGAATTGTAGGTAGAGTTGATAACATTTGAGTTCCATTTTGATAAACTCAGTTAAAATTTCAATAGACAGACAAAGGCAGGAAGAGCATTTTAAGACATGGAAAAACATGCACAAAACCCTGACGCCAGAATGGCTAGGCATACTCAGGAGAGAGTGAGCAATGAACTTTCATTGGAATATACAGAATATTGGTGGGAGTAATGAATACAAAGGCTGGAAAGTTACAACCATGTCATAGTTTGGAAGACCTTGAGTGCTCATTGAAACGCAAATACTTCAATTGTAAGAAAAAGGAGAATCACTGGGATATTTGGGGGAGGGGGATATGTGCAACAGAGTTAAACTTGAGGAAGGGGAATTTGAAGGGAAAGGTTGTTTGGGTTGGTGAATGGCAGCAGGTAAGATTGACAGAAACCTATTCAAAGCTGAAGGAGATCCTAGTTTACAGAAGAGGAGAGAGGGGGTAGTTTCTCTTTAAAACTACTTCAGCTAATAAATGAAGAAATTAATGAATTAGAATATCACCTTTTTACAATCCCAAACGAATCAACAGCTTTGAGCACCCATAGCTGCTGACATCACAAAAAGACAGGCAATCAGTCGTTTTGTTGAATGATGCCCAAATACATCACCTATGGACTTGTCTTGCAAAAAAAATAAAACAATTGAACCTGAATTTGATGAGTTTTTAATCAAGCTAACAGTTTAGATCAAGCTATCAGTTTAGAGGAAGTACACAGAGCAGAGGAATATATTAAACAACATAAAAATGAGTCCATCAACAAAATTATATCTGTAGGAAACTCTACAAGTCAAACAACACCACTTCTTCAAAAAATAAATTACAAAGGAAGAGAGTAAGGAGGGTTAAAACTATGTTATGGTTAATTTTATGTATCTAGTCTCCTGGGCCATGGTGCCCAGATATTTGGTCAAACATTATTTTGGATGTTTCTATAAAGGTGTTTTTAAAAATGAGATTAGTAAAGTGGATTCCCTCCATGATGGGAGGAGCCTCATTCATTCAGTTGAAAGACTTTATAGAATAAAGGCTGACCTTCCTTGAGCAAGAAGGGATTCTCTCAGTCTATTGCCCATTAGACTCAAACTGCATCTATTTCCTGGGTCTCCAGCCTGTTGGACTACCCTGCAGATTTTGGACTTACCAAGTCTCTACAATTGCATGAAACAATTCCTTGAAATCAATCTTTATCCTCCTCTCTCATTACACATCCATGTGTGTATGTGTATGCAAACACATTTCCTGTTGATTTTCTTTCTCTAGAGAATCCTGTCTGATACGCTATAGGTGATAAAAAGACAATTAAAATGTATACCACAGGGGGAAAAAAGGCAAACATAAATTATAGTGTTCAGTTATGCTCACTTGTGCTATAAAACTATAAAGGACAGCAAAGTTATTATGATAAAGTGAAGTTAGTGGTTACTTATGGGGAGAGGGAGACAGTTGTGATTGGTTTGGGGCATTTGGAAGGGGCTTCTAGGGTACCTGGAAAAATGTCGTTTCTTGACCTGAGTGTCAGTGCCAAGGGTATTTAAATAAATTTAATATTTATTAAGCAATGCATATGTTTTGTGTAGTTTTTCTATAAGTGTTTTAGATTTTATAATAAAAGAGCAAAAGAGTAAAGGAGAAGGCTAGCAGTCTCTAGCTTATTAGTAACACTGAGAATAATTGCCTTGGACACCGTAAGTTCGCTAAGGGTTTTAAGTTTTAGAGTTCACATGCAACCTTTATTGTATAACATTTCCCTTTGCCTTTATGGAATACCTGACCTATTATCTCTTAGAATGAAAGAATGATACTATAATAACTAAATAACATAGTGCATAACAGTTGTGACTAAATAAATCCAAAAGATTATTTGAAGGTGAGAAAGCAACTCACTGTTGGTAGGTGAGAAGTAGTAAATCAGCTAATGAAAGGTCTCCTGAGCAGTCCTAGCTGCAACATATCCTGGCTCATGAATTGTTGGCACTGACAGCCAATAGGAAGCCATATCCACTATCCAATTTCTGCAGTGGTACACTCAGCCACATAGAGATATGCCAACCTTATTCATGGGATCACTAGGGAACAGTCTGTAATAGTCTCAGGGTGAGAATGGAACAAGATACTAGGGAAATGACAGTATCTATACTAGACCCATTATCTATACCAGCATTGGCCAATAACTTAAAGAAAAATAACTTTCTGAGCCACTGAGGATTTCTAAAGTAAAAATTGAATAGCTTGGAGGTGGTATCAGTAAATAATGATTTTATAGTTAATGTACCAATAGCAATGACAGATCTCAATTTCCAGATATATATTGGTGATTTCTACTTGAATGTGTCATGAACACCTAGAAATGCATGTGCTTGAAAAGAAGCACATATTCCTCTTCCAAAATATTGTCTCTTCCTAACATCTTTATCTCTATACATTCTATACAGAAAGTCCAGAAATGAAGCCATCTTCCTTCCTCCTCACTCTTTATGTCTAATCAGAGGTCAAACACTCTTGATTCTGAAACTCTTGAAATACCTCCTGTATCCTTCCACTTACGCAAATAAAACACCACTAGAATCGCTAGCCTTCACTCAGTAACTTGGGCCTCCTCCTGTAGATACCCCATACTATGCCATTTTGTTCTTCTGTTCTAATTGCATTCTTTAATTTGGTGTTTCTAAAACTTGAGCTGCATCAAAGTCACTCAGGGACTTGTTAAAACACAGATGGCTAGGTACCAGACTCAGAGTTTCTGATATAGTATAACTGGGGTGGGGAAATTCACATTTCTAACACTTTTTTTTTTTTGTTGGGGAAAGTGCTGATGGTGTTGGTCTGGGGATCACATTCTAAGAACTAATGTTGAACTAAATATATTCCTTCCATCTCTATTTCTTCTATAAATGCATTACTTAAAGATCCATTCAATATGATTTCCTCCTATTTCTGGGCAAATGTCCCCAGTCCAAAGACACCAAGATACTTCTCTTTTCTCTGATTGTCCATAGTATAATATTTCTACCTTTCTTATAATACACAAAATAGTCTGCTTTTCATGTAGTTATGTGGTAGGATTTAAATTTCCCTGTAGACTATACACTCTTTGAGGGCAGCATCCACATTTAAAATTTCTAAATTACAGATCTACAGAGCAATTATGATGTCTTACCTATGGGTTATAAAATGAGTGTTTTATGACTGGTAGATAAATACATCTGAAAAAAAGGATATAGTGATACTGCCACAAAATCTACTTGCAGATCAACTGGCAAAGGTAATATAAGGTTGTCTTTTGGTGCAAATCTTGGTTTTCACTTTGCATGTGTCCATGTTTTGCCAATGAATTTGGAACTCCTGCTGTGTTTCCATCTGCTGGAACCAATTACAATGTTTTGGGGCAAAAAATTTAAGCAGTTAAATTAAAACATTTTGTCATCTGATGATAAAAGAGAGAGATAGAGAGGGAGAGAGAAAGTAGTATTTGCTGTCCAAATATCACATACTTAACTCTGTTTTCTTTTTTTCTTCAGAGGCAAGGTAGATTTTAGAGCAAAGTGATCTTTAATAACATGTCTCATGGTCTCTTGGGAAATGCAAAATGGCAGCCAATGGGCATTTATGGCATAACTGGTTGCCTTTGCCAAAAAACACTTGAACGCTTTTGAATAGATATCTGATCCATCTGCCATCACTGGAACCAACTTAATCCTTTATTTCATTTTCTTCTTGTTTCTACTCTTTCAAATCACACTCAGCCACTATGTAAGTACATTTGATGTTCATGCTTTTTCTTCTTGCTGTATATAGTTAATTGGCATGGTATCCTAGAAAACTGGGCTGGGAATGAAAGTCCTGTGTGCTAGTTTTGCTGCTACCTCTATTTAGCTGATGAAGTAGTTTATCTTATCAGGTGTCACAGTCTTTATGCATCAAATGATAGGGAGGGTATGCTCCATTTATCTTTGGTACTTCATAAATCTATTCCTCTCTCGAGACTGCATGGTATCATAGATGACATGTCTTTGTCCTGAAAAGCTTAATGAAACATGTGAAAACTAGTTTTCACTTCTGTTTTTATTTTGTTTTGTTTTTGAGTCAGGAATTGCATTCCCATTATTTAAATTATTATAGAATATTTAGTTCATAAACTGCCATTTCTATTATTCAATCAGCTTCATATATCAGCAAGACATAACTGTTCAATGTAATTAAGTGAGACACACGACTGCCAGTCAATTGGCTCTGCAATTACACACCAACCGCAGTCTCCATCTCTTTCATTCTAAATAGCATTACTTTCATTATCAACATTCCATTAAGAGGTCATAGGAACATGGGTGCAAAGGGATTGAATACTACTTTGGAACTTAGAACAAAGCTCAATGGCATATTTCAAATGCAATGCTAAAGTGATAATAAGGAGAGATTTAATATGAAGAACTGAAGCTACATGATGAAAAATAGCCTCATTGTGAACATATATGTATGGATTCCAAGAGACCAATTCTATGCAATTAGTTTCAACTTCTAACTGACCGTCCATACATTTCCCTTCCCTCCTGCATTCATTTCTTGATCTTTTACAGCATTCTGAAGGTAGCATAGAGTTATAACAGCACTAGTTCTTCAAATATTTGTAGATAAGGATAAAGGAGATCAGAAGTCTTGAAGAACTTTTTCAAAGTCATTTCATAAAATGATAGAACTGGAAATCACTTCTTTTTTTTAATTCTTTTTTTTAAAAGATTTTATTTATTTATTTGACACAGAGAGAGAGAGAGAGAGAGATCACAAGTAGGCAGAAAGGCAGGCAGAGAGAGAGGGGGAAGCAGGCTCTCTGCTGAGCACAGAGCCCAATATGGGGCTGGATGCCAGGACCCTGAGACCATGACCTGAGTTGAAGGCAGAGGCCTAACCCACTGAGCCACCCAGGTGCCCCTCACCTCAGTTTTAAATTCATGGCCAAGGTGCAGGAACAGTAACAAGATTTACACTTCCACTTGGAATGACTAAAAATTGGGACAAAACATATCAAACAATAGTACTCAAGATATTGAATATAAGGCTATGAAGGAAAATGATGAGTAGAGAATGAGGTGAGCCTTAATATTGTTCCAGCCTACTGTTTGGAGTAAGTTTCTAGGCCATGGCACATAAGAGGAAATCCAGGTGGACATAAATGGTCTCCCTGGGTTGAGGAAAAGGCTGAGAGAGCCTGGGGGTGACAAGGTGACAAGAGTACACAGGGCAATGTAAACAGAGAGAAAAGAGTTGCAAAAGAGAATCCAGAGAGCAACAGAGTTCCTTTCTGAAAATTCATTTTAATACTGATCAGCACACATGTGTGAAGAAACTACCCAAGGCAAGAACCATCCAAAATGATTATAAAGAACAGTGACCGAATTTCACACAAGCCCTGAATTGTTCCTGTTCTCAATAGCCAGAGTAGAAAACGTCACAATTTGGGAAGCATCAGTTGAACTTAGAAGTCACGCCTCAGTAATAGGGAAAAAATAACCCTGGACTAAATCTAGTTCTGGTAAATGATCTAGCAAAGCTTAAAGCAAAATCTGAAAGTCAAACTCTTTCCAAGTAACAGTATTCCAGAGCAAAGCTCAGGAATATTTATGGTAATAAAATAATCTAACTTTTAACAAGTTAAATTCCTATTCTGGCATCCAACCACAAGGTATCAAAAGAAGCAGAAAAATAAGGTTTAAACTGAGGGGAAAAAGTAATTAATCAAAACTAAACCAGTAATAATACAAGTGATTTTTATTAATTAGGCAATGATATTGAAACAGTTATTATGACTGAATTCCATACCTTTAAGAGGTAAGAGATATAAAAGATACAAATAAAAAAAAAACACATAAAATGACTTCTAGAGAGAAAGCCATAGCATCTGGGATGAAAAAAAAAATCTATTGAATGAAATTAAAAGTAGATTAATATTGCAGAAGAAAAAATTAATGAACTTGAAAATGTAGAAATAGAAAGTATCAAAAATATACTGAAAAAAGTTAAAATAGAGCATCAGTGGACTGATGGACAAACTGAAGCAGCCAAATCCATTCAATTAGAGTCCACAAAGGACAGAGGGGAGAAAAAAGGGGGAAGGGTAACAAAATAATGGCTATTTTTTTTCCCCGAATTTGAAGAAAACTATAGATCTACAGATCCAATAATTGCAATGAGCCCCAAGCACTAAAAATATTAATTAAACTACCCCATGGTCATAATCATAATTAAACTTCTTAAAATGAACATTAAAGAGGAAATCATAGAAACAAGCCAGGGAAAAAAGACATTATACACACACACACACACACACACACACACACACACACACACATATATGATATGTCTATCTATCTATCTATCTGCATATATGCAGATAGATAGATAGATAGACACATACATACATACATACAAGGATAACAGAACATTTCTTGTTAGTAACGTGTAAGTGAGAAGAAAAGACAATATCTTAAAAGTACTAAAAGAAAAAGAAATCTGTCAACCTAGAATTATTTACCCAGAAAAAACACTTTCAAAAACAAAGATGAAGAAATGACTTTTAAAGATACAAAAACTGAGAGAATTTAAAATCAGCAGAACTGTACTATGAGAAATGTTAAAGGAAGTTCTTCAAGCAGATGGAAAATAACATGAGATCAAAATATGGATCTACAATTAATAACTCCAGAAATAATAATTACTTAGGTAATACACATGCTTTTTTGGCTTATTATTCATATCTCTTTAAATGATAATCAAATACTTAAAAAAAGGTGGGATTTATGTAGAAATTAAAATGAATAACGATGGCATAAACACTGCATTGAGGAAAAGAAGTATATTATTGGAGGCTGATAATACTGCATGTAAAGTAGTAAAAACCTGAAGATAGATTATGGTAAATTAAAATACATACTACACAAACCCTAAAGGTACCACTAAAATAAAACAACAGACTTATAGCTAATGAGCCAAGGACAGAGGTAAATGGAGTCATAAAAAATATTCAGTTGATTTTAAAAAAGGAGAAATGTAACTAAATAGAACAAAGATAAATAGAAGACAAAGAGAAAGATGATAGATTTAAACTTTGTCACAACACTGATCACATTAAATAGTCTAAACAACCCCAAAAAGGCAGAGATTGTTGGGTTAGATAACACTTCTATATCTTGCTTATAGGAGACCCAATTTAAACAAAAAGACACAGATAAGTTAAAAGTAAAAGGATGGAAAAAGTTATAAATCGCTAATAATAATTTTAAAAGACTAGAATGACTACATTAATATGAGACAGAGCAAAAAACATTACCATGGATAAATAGTATATTTTATAATTATAAATGGGTTATTTCTTCAAGAAGACATAACAATCCTAAGCACTTATGTAATCAACAACTGAGCTTCAAAATAGTTCAAGCAAAAAACAAAAAAACTAAAGGGACAAACAATCAAACACTCAAATCTGCATCTATAGTTGCAAATTTCAAGGTCCCTCTCTCAGTAATTGATAGAACAGGTAGATAGAAGGTCAATATGGAAACAGAAGATTTATAAATTTAAACATCAACCAACCTGACCTGATCGCTAGAAAGAGCCACCTTATTAGTGTATATATCTTCACCACCTGGACAAGTTGATTAGCCCAGTAGTGGGTACCACATCTTACTGAAACTGATATAATCAGAGTTTTCAAATATTTTGAAATCTTGACTGAGAGAACACAGCCTCTCTCATGATTAGTTGCAATTAAACTAGAAAACTCAGGAGCAGTCAGCACTCATCTTTCCACCACAAACCAGGGTACCAGGAGACCATTATGAAAAAAGATAAAGAGAGAGAAGAGATTGAAGCAATGCTTCATTGTACCCTGCTTGTTGATTCTCTTCCTGATACACACCTGCATCTCTCTTGCTTTTGTTTCTTAGTTTTTCGACACTTGACTTAGTTGGCTTTGCGAAATAGCTTAGAACCTGTCTGTGCTTTGGGATTCCACAGCAACACAAAAAGGCACGCCTAATACAAACATCAAGTCCAAGTGTGTTGGTCTGGTTTCCAGGATCCTGTCCTGCTCACCCATCACTGTTCTAGTCCACTCACTCTTCCTCCATATAAAAATTATAGACCAGCAGAGAACATTCTTCTTTGCATAGTTCACCCTACTTGGAATAAAAATATACTTCTCGGGACGCGTGGGTGGCTCAGTTGGTTAAGCGGCTGCCTTCTGCTCAGGTCATGATCCAAGCGTCCTGGGATCGAGTCCCACATCGGGCTCCTTGCTCAGCAGGAAGCCTGCTTCTCTCTCTGTCTCTGCCTCCCACTCTGCATGCGCTCGCTCTCGCTCTCTCTCTCTCTGACAAATAAATAAAAAATCTTTAAAAAAAAAAATACACTTCTCAGCTGTTTTTTCCATTTCCTCTTTCTGGCCCAGTTCAAATTCTCTCTCTTCAAACAAGTCTTCCCAGATCAAACCAACTCTCTGGGATCATTTTCTTCTCTCAAGTCCTATATGCCATATTGTTTTTATCATTTTTTTTTTGATACTTAGCCAGTTTTTTGTTATATACCATCTTATGTGTATGTCTTATCCTCTAATTCAGGTTGTAAGTTCTATAGGGTAATTGGGCTCTGTCTTTAATATCGTGAAACACCTTCCTCCTCAAGCTAAGAATAGGTATTATATAAAGAATATAAATAATAGGTATTATATACATGTATATATACAAAGAATAGGTAGTATATAAATATTCCTAATTGATAATAAACCATCAGGAATTTGAAAATTGGATTTAGGGATCTGAGAATCAGTTTCTAATTTTTTTAAAGATTTTATTTATTTATCTTACAGAGAGAGACACAGCAAGAGGGGGAACACAAGCAGCGGGAGTGGGAGAGGGAGAAGCAGGCTTCCCGCTGAGCAGGGAGCCCAATGCGGGGCTCGATCCCAGGACCCTGGGACCAAGACCTGAGCTGAAGGCAGATGCTTAACGACTGAGCCACCCAGGCACCCCTCTAATTTTGTTTTATGGGAGAATTTATTGTGAATTCAAATTGGTTTATAAATCAACAATCGCAACTCAGTTCATTTCATATTGGTGTTATTCTGTATCAATAGTTAAGCATATTCATACACAAGAAGCTTGACACTGAGGCTTAACCATAACAAGATTCCACAAATAGGCACACTATACTAAGTTATTACAAGTTTATAGTCATTAGCACAAATTACTTCCTCTTTCTTTAAACTTTGTATATGCTGATAACTGTAGATTCAAAGAAAGGGAATACCTCATTTTCCTCCCTCCCCCTTGATTAATGCTGCTTGATGTCTTTTCATTCCCAGGTGGGAAAAGAAAAAATATTTAATGAATGCTATTAATAAATAAGAAACAACATTAAATATTAATTTTTACCATTTTTTTTGTCCTCGATATCATAGAAGGATTTTCCCTAAGGCATTAGCTCTTTAAGACATTTAAAACTTTAAAAGACATTGTAAATATCTTCAGTTCTACAGCAAGTGCAGCTCAGAGAAAATCTTAGAACACAACAGAAATGACAGTTACAAGTATCTAAGATAGTTTTGTATTAAAAATGTAAAAATGAGGTGGGTGGCTCAGTGGGTTAAACCTCCTCCTTCGGCTCAGGTCATGGTCTCGGGGTCCTGGGATCGAGCCCTGCATCCGGCTCTGCTCAGCGGGGAGCCTGCTTCCCCCTCTCTCTGCCTGCCTCTCTGCCTACTTGTGATCGCTCTCTGTCAAATAAATAAAATAAAGTTTTTTAAAAAAATGTGGTAATGAGGGTGCCTGGGTGGCTCAGTTGGTTGAGCGACTGACTTCAGCTGAGGTCATGATCCTGGAATCCTGCTTCAGGCTCCCTACTCAGCAGGGGATCAGCTTCTCCCTCTGACCTTCACCCTCTCATGCTCCCTCGCTCGCTCGCTCTCTCTCAAATAAATAAATAAAATCTTAAAAAAAAAAAAAGTGAAGATGAGTCTAACCACCTTAGAGCTCCTTCACTTCTGATATGTAAAAGATGATATGTGTAGGTTAGGAGCTCCAGCTTTGATTTTAAATTTTAGATGTGGTGTCAAATCCTATCTTGGCCATATACTATAACCCTTCATGCCTCTGAGTGAGTTACACAGTCTCTCCAAACTTCAATTATCCTCTTGTGAAAAGTGAGGATGACATTTAAAGACGTTTAAATAAATAAAAATAAGTACTATTCCCACTACATAGTAACTGATTAGTAAACTTTTTAGATGAAAATATTTACAGGAGCTCAGTGGGTTAAAGCCTCTGCCTTCAGCTCAGGTCATGATCACAGGGTCCTGGGATCGAGCCCCACATCAGGCTCTCTGCTCAGCAGGGAGCCTGCTTCCTCCTCTCTCTCTGCCTGCCTCTCTGCCTACTTGTCATCTCTGTCAAATAAATAAATAAAATCTTAAAAAAAAAGAAAATATTTACAATAAAAAAGCGAACAGCTTTGTTTTATTGATGAGTAGATTTAATTCAGTGTCTTTATATATTATATAGAATAACAGTTTATCTAATAATATATTCCCCAAATCGTGTCTCTTCAAAATATATTATTTTTCTTTTTTTTTTTTTTAAAGGTTTTATTTATTTATTTAACAGACAGAGATCACAAGTAGGCAGAGAGGCAGGTAGAAAGAGAGAGAGGCGGAAGCAGGCTATCCGCGGAGCGGACAGCCCGATGCAGGGCTCGATCCCAGGACCCTGGGATCATGACCTGAGCCGAAGGCAGAGGCTTTAACCCACTGAGCCACCCAGGCGCCCCTTATTTTTCTATTTTAAAAATGGTATCCATTATCCAAATTTTAGGCAGCTCATGTATAATGTATAATGTTAACATAAATGGTAATAAAATTTGTAAGTTAAAAAAATTAATCACTATATCATTGTTTTAGTTCCATGACAGCAAACTGTTTATGTTATTTAAAAAAACAAACAAACAAACAAACAAACAAAAAAACTGAATTGACTAGATATTTAGGCATTGGTAGACACATACTCAAAATACCTTCTTCAGCACTGCAACTTTGACATTAATTATTTTCTATCTCATTATAAAGGTCAGAAGCCCTAGGAAAACAGGTTTTTGTTTCCTTGTTTGTTTTTTGTTTTTTAAAAACAAGTGGCATTGCAATGTTTCCATTAATCCAGAGTTTGGACATTACCCACGGATAAGGTATTTCAGAAGCGGGATGTGATAAAAGGAGGCCATGCCTTTAAATAAGTAACAGAAAAGCATCGCATCACGAGAGTATTATGTGGTTACTGTACAGTAGAGGCTTGTGGGGGTTACAGAAAGGAGAAGGAGCCACACAATAACCAGTGGCCAGAGTAATTAGCGGGGTAATGAAGAGAGAGGAGAAACGTGTTAGACACGGAAGCCCTGTTCTGTCAGCATTATCCTTCTCCAAGGCTTGCGAAGAGTAATGCTCTGCAGAGCCTTCAGTCATTGCTATACATGACCACTCATGAAGAGAGTAATTAAGAAATGTCAGTGCTTCTCTGGAAGAGACCTAGCGCTCATACCACAGAGGGTTTTCCCTGTAAGGATGACATTTCCTTCCTTTTTTTTTTTTTTTTAATTCTAAAATCTTGACAGAGTAGTGTTTGTACTTCATTCAGTTCAAAACTGTGAACTATGAATAACTGAACAAACCCAAAGATGGAATCGCTCCCTGTAGATACCTCCCACACTCTGTGGCCAGATGACTGGCCACACGTAGCGCAGGCTAAAAAGAAACTACTCTGAGCACCATATCCAAAGTCTCCTGCATTCTCCAGGCCCTCTTGAGTTACTTGATGTCACGTCACTCTATTTTATTTTTGTCCTGGCATTTGTCACTACTGGACATTATTTATAAATACAATTATGTATTTATCATTTCATTAGATTTTAGCTCCATGGGGCAGAATCACTACCAGCAATAGTATCTGGCAATAGGAACTGATGACTAAATATTTCTTAAATTATAATCATTTAAGAATAAGATTTTGTTTAGAGGAAGTATAACTTGGAGTCTCACATGTATCTTCAGAGGCCAAGGCCTTAGTTCAAAGCAATCATTTTTAATTAAAAACAGAAATGGTCAGGAGTAGCTACACACTAAAGTACTACCAAAAAAATTATAAACTTTTTTTTTGTTTTTTTTTTTTTTTTAGGAATTTAAGGGAAAATACTTACTTGAATGTAATTGCTAAAAAGAAGTTAATTTATGCAGATGATTCAAAATTTTTTACTAAAAAAGTTTGTCTTCATCTTGCATAGGATGAAATGCCAGCAATTTTTCTTCCAGAAGTAGATTATTAAGGAAATAAAACCACCGACATTTCAGAGCAACAAGGTGAAAGCACCAGTCCTATACTAATGAGGATAATCAAATCAAACAGTCTTCTCCTATACCATTCTAACTTATTTACTCTGTTCTTGGAATTAAGCAGTTGTGTCTATATGGCTAATTGCAGCTTTGATTCTCCAATTTATTCTTTAATCAGATTCTGTTGGAGGTAAATATTTATCTCCCCAAAGTAGTAGATTTTATGGTTGGAAGGAAACAAAAGCTAATCTAATGCAAGTTCTAAGCAGAACATATTTTGGTTCAGAAAGAACACTAAGCCCCAAGAATGAACAAGATATTTCATCAGTTTGAGAGAGAACTTTCAGCTGAAAACAAAATTGATCGTGATTTCTGAATATGTTTCTTTTTATCACAGCTGACTGCTTATTGTTTTCATGAATTCTATAATAAGAATAAATGGATAATAAAAATGTTTTCTAACTGCAAAAGCTTACTATAACTACCATAAAACAGTTTAATGTGGTGGTAATGAGCTGAACTTGGAAACTAGAATATCTGTGTCTCAATCTGAGCTTTGTTACTCTATTAACCCATTACTGCTCAACTTGCTCAACTGAAATCTGGGATAACAGTAATGCAACCTCAAAGCACTGTTGAGAGTTTTATATTGACTTAACCCATAAAACACCTTGAACAATATAAATGTTTGCTATTACTGATACCACTTTACCAAGTCTTCATAACATAAAATTGAAGAGAAACATGAATATGAATAATTAATAGTATGGGGAATTGTGCTGGCCACTAAAGATACAGTGGAGAACAAAACAGAAAGCGCTCTAGGGCTCACAGAACATACTGGCTAGGTAATCATAATTTTAAAATACATATGTAGATATACACTATGGCAAATAACATATGAAAGAAAGCTACACAGTACTGCTATATTCATCTATTCATTTATTTATTCAGCAAATATAGTTTAAAGGCCAACTCTATGTCATATCCAGGATACATAAATAGTGATCAGTATGAAAGGTTATGACTTTAAAGTGTTGTAAATAGAACAACTCTGTAAGGAGTGATCCTGAGAACATAGCACTTACTTGGCGTACTTTCTTCTCATACCTTGAAGAAGTCAAATTTGGTCTGGTCTTTTTGTTTTAAAACCTGGAAAACCATTATCTCTGTCCATATGAGTATCTTCTTTAATTATACAACTCTGGAGAGACTCTAAGCTCATAGTTTTAAAATCCTTAAAAATTGTCAGATCTCGAAGGAAAAAGAACTTAAAGCCATCTTGATCACTTAAGGCAATGTCATACCAAGGGCAGGTAATCAAATTCAGTATTAGAAATAGTAGCTATTATATTGAAATATATTGATATTATTATTAATATTACAAAAGTCAACCTTGCATCACAGAAGATAGATCATTTTGTGATTTTTTTCCCCTCTAAATGGTGTAGCTCCTAGGAATTTCCACTAGAGAAATTGCATGTTAAATATATAATTTTCAAATGCCATACTTTTCCACTAAAAGTGAAGCTATCCACCTTACAAAACACCCAGAGAGTGCCAAGGCACACATCTAAATGAAGATAACTTGCGTTGATGACTTCAGTGACATTTGATATTCTTAACATCATTGGAGTTTTCTTGCATTTTAATTGGGACAACTTTGCTTTTCTCTAGAGAAGGGCTTCCTCTGACTTGAATTGCCAAGATCGGGTAATACAATTGACTGTGCCTTCCCAGAACATTTTCTTTTGCTTTGCTGGCTCTCCTCTGGCTTCTTCTTTCAGTTTCCCTTGCAGACTTTAACTCCTGTTTCTGGTTTCTTTTCACCCTTTTTTTTTTTAAATTAAGTTTTAATTTTAATACCCATATAATTAACATACCGTGTTCTATTAGTTTCAGGTGTACAATATAGTGAATTGTTTCTGAGTTCTTCACACTAGAGTTCTTATAGGCCAATCAATGCTGGACCACTCCACACTTCATCTCTAAGTGAACTTATTCAACTCCACAGATTATGCCCTCTCTCTGGTGATGACTCTTCGATGCACATGTCTGGATCTTGAAATAAAGCTGTGAGGGGGAGATACACGTCTAACTGCAACGTGACATCTCTACATAGAGGTCTCACAGCCATCTCAAATATAACATGTCCGAAACTGATCTCCCCAAATCCCCAGATGCATTCAGCTTCTCTTTTTTTTTTTTCTATTTCAATAGATGACAACTCTATCCAACCATGTCAGAAATTTGATCCATTCTCTGTCCTGTCAGAAGCAGGGCATTTATCCTTGATTCCTCCCTTTCCATCATCCCTTGCATCAAATTTTGTCAATTTTAACTCAATAATATATTTCTATATCCTGAATCCTTTTACTCCTGCCCAGGTCCCCTTGCCACCAGTTCTGCCTAAACTATCCTCCAATCTAGTCTCCACAGAGTTACCAGGATAGTCATTTTTTAAGTGACTTTAATTATGTTAATTCTATACTTAAAATCCTTCCCACAGAATTTAACTTTGGTCTGCAGTTCATGAAATGGTCTGGCTCATTCCTCCTTGCCTCCTGACCACTTTTTAATTGTTTGCTAAATTCCATTCACATTGGGTTTTTTCTCTTTCTCAAATGGGCCCATTCCAGGAATTGATAATCTCCTCACACTTTAGCTAACTGCTACTTATCCTTTAGATCTGTTCATCAGAGAAAGCATTATACACACACACACACACACACACACACATACACACACACACACATATATTTTCTTCCTATTAGAATATATAATTCCCATTAGAGTCTCAGTCTCTCTCTCTCTCTCTCTCTCTCTCTATATATATATATATATATATATGTTCTTCCTATTAGAATCTCTTATGAAGGGGCGCCCCTCAGTTGGTTAAGCCTCTGTCTTCAGTTCAGGTCATGATCCCAGAAGTTCCAGGATCAAGGCCCGCATCAGGCTCCCTGCTCAGTGGGGAGCCTGCTTCTCTCTCTGCCCCTCACCCTACTCTCTCTCAAATAAATAATTATTTTTTTAAGAATCTCTCTTGAAACGCTGTTTCTTGCTCTGTAGTATTTAGCATAAATAACAGCTATATATTAATCCATTTATTCTCCATAGCCTATCTCTCCCACTAGACAATGAGTTCCATGAAGACAGTAGAGGTGATTCGTTTCTTGCTAAACCCCAGCACCCATTAAGAAATTTCATCTGTAGTAGAAACTCAGTAAAGACATGCTTACTAAATGAATGATAAAGTTAAAAGTCAGTTGGAATTCGTTTTTCTAACTAACCTGTTGTAAATTGTGGGAGCCCTAGAGAAAGATCTTCAAGAGGTATGAAGGAATGTAGAAGTGGGCCCAGATGAGAAGATTAACACCAACCCCAGGAAGTGATTCTATCTCTGCCTACAGTTTGTGAGATGAGGGTGTATGGGAGAACTGAAAGGAGACCGGAAAGTGGGCTAAAGCCAATGTGTAATTTTTTTCTCTTACCCCCAACCGCTTCTCATTTCACCCCTAACCGATGATACCACTTAATAAAACACACAGGGGAAGAAAGAGGCATGTTTGATGTTAGTGGTTTCTTCTCTGGACAGCCATTACATAGTCACAGGTGAGAACATATTATTTACTTATTTGTTTATTTGTGCAGTTGTGTGTATATTTAAAAAGAAGACACTGTATGGTGTTTCAGGAATTGTTCATTTAATATGTGCTGTTGGAAAGATGAGACTCCTCCTTGTTAAATCCATATTCACCACAAACCCTGCTGGGATTTTAATGTGCTGCTGTCTATTTCAGGATCTCCTGTGGAATTTGTGAAGTCTCTTAAATTATCAGGTAATAATGTTTATATTTCTAGGACAAGTGTTCACATGAAAGGGAAGACTTATCAAAGACTGATACTGAAGAAGGGATTGTAACAGTTTAGTGATGATTCGCTATGGAGGATTCGATTTTCTTTTAAATATTTTTAGAATACACCTCTAAATTTTACCACTGGACCAAGTCTTGAAAACGATTTAATATGATTCTTTCACTTTCTAGATGAAGAAAAGAGGTCTAAAGAGATGAAGTGACAGAACCAGGACAGATGTTGGATGGTAATCAGTATTTCCTGCCTGAAACTGAGGACTGTACCGTTGTATATAGAAAGCCAAAACAGAGGCTCCTGGGTGGCTCAGCCATTAAGTGTCTGCCTTCGGCTCGGGTCACCATCCCAGGGGCCCGGGATCAAGCCCTGCATGGGACTCCCTGCTCAGCGGGAAGCCTGCTTCTCCCTCTCCCACACCCTCTGCTTGTGTTCCCTCTCTCAGAGTGTCTCTCTATCAAATAAATAAATAAAATCTTAAAAAAAAAAAAAAAGAACATTACCACAATTTATTACAGTAAAACTAATACTCCTTGAAAATGCTCACATCTGGTTGATACATTTAATAAATATGTAGAGAATCAATTTATTGTGTTTTGGAATCCCACTTTAATGATAAACATATATATCATCAAATATTCATTGAACACCTACTATGCTTAAGAAATTATGCTAGGCTTGGTAATTATATCATCTTATAAATAATAAATTATAAAGGTCCTAGGAATGGTGATTATACTGTAAATTAAAAATGGAATTAGGATCTTTAGAAAGTAAAGTGGACTTCAAATTATTTGTTTGTTTTTTTTTTAAATAACTCATGAATGAGATCAATGAAAACATTATAAATGTTACAAATGTTAATTGGTTGCAGGAACATCTTTTTTGTTGTGTTTTGCTTGCATTTCTCCGCATCATTTCTAATTCTTTTAGTAATGCCTCATTTGGGTCATGTACACAGTAGGAACTTGATAAATATTTAATGATAACGATAGTATTAAAGCTTGAGGATCCAGGGCTTGAGACAGGGAGAATTCCAGACTCTTCGTACCATAATCCTTTTTTATTGTTGGCATTTAGGGCCCTCTATAATAGCACCATTAAGAACATGAAGGTGGTCATGATGCAGTGGCTAATTCAGGGCATTATCAAGTACAGCGAGGGTGTGTAAATTTGTCATAAGAAAAAGAAAAGACTTACATAAGACTTGTTCGTAACTGAATAGGATATATTATAATAGCTAAAAAGAGTGCCAGTTCGGAGGGCTGGGCTGCCTTGGGAGCCTAGAAAAATAGAGTTCCAATAAAAACATTGACACTGTCCATCCAAGTGCTTTCAAGGGAAGACGTCTTGACAAATAAATTCAGTTATTTTGACTCTTTTGGGAAGATACAGGCTTCAAATTTATATAGAGTGAAGGCCAAATTCTGGTTCTACCACTTCCAGTAAAACCTTAAAACAAAATATTTCATCTCTGGGTTTCCTTTCTCCTACCTGTAAAATTGAGCTAATAATGTCTCTAGTAATAAAGTTTACTGTGAGGATTAAGTGATATAAGAATAACTTATCTACCACTGAGTGTCTGGCACTATCCTAAACACTTTATACATATACTCTCATTTAATCCCTATAAAAATCCTATGAGGTGGATTCTCCTATGGTAATTAGAGAAATGGTGTTCAATAACTTCATACTGGGCTCATCTAAGAAGTAGCAAAAAAAACCCTACATCGAAGCCATATTATTAGAGCATAGAGTGTGCTCTCTTAATCTCTATTCACACTACCTACCTATATCATGAGTCACAGTAACTGACACATAGGTAACATTCAATAATAACCATTAATAATAATAATAATAGAACAAAAATAGAAATGTAAAAAACAGGTTGTTCTAATCAGATCCACTACTTATTCAACACATCTGACTGGTTTTTTTGCTTCAGATCCTTGCTCAATAAAGATTTAGTGACCAAGATTGGACTTTCCAAAATTTGACTTTCCAAATAATCTATCTCCAGCAAGAGAATCGCTAATCATGTAGACACCAGCAATCCAGGCTTCTTGATACTCTATTTTGTGAATTAACAATTGGCACTCAAGCTTTACAGATCATGAATGGTTTGGTTAATTTAATCCATCCAGAGAGATGGAGTCATGGGCTAGATTCTGAATAATGAATGCCAAGCCATGGGGTCACTTGAAAGTTTATCAACCAGCCTTCTCATCAGGTCACTTTGGATACTTTTTCTTCAAATTTCTGTAGCGATCTGAATTCCTCTATTATTTATAATATACTTTCTATGTCTTTTAGTTCCAAAATCTTTAATACAAACAATTTATTTTCTCTTTTAGATAGAAAGTTAGTTGAAGGCAAAAAAAAATTGCCCAAATTAAAATATACTCTTTCCACCACCCCATTCCCTTGGTTAATCTTGAAAAGCTTCAATTAACGTTTGATCTGCCTAAATTTACTACTCATGTATCAGAAAAAAAATCTCATTATTAAAAATCTCTTAAATAATTTTCCTATTTCATAAAACAAAAAAAAATATATTTGAGATTCTGAGCAACTAAAACACAAAGATAAAACCAAATGGAAAAAAGTAACACTGCATAGCAGTTTATAATTATATTATTTTATTCAATTTAAGCTATATAATCACAAGAAGTCAGTGTTTTTACAGGTGGTATAAAATATACATTTTATGTAGCTTTCACCATTACCATTAAATCTTAAGACAGTCACTTTTTGGAGAAACTCTACTTTCCAAAATCTTATTAACTGGCCTAAGAAATCAGAAATATTCCAGGCTAGGTAAAACATTTCCCGTATCCAGTTGTTTTCAAAATGTGGTTTCCAGATGACATCAGTATTTTCTGGGAATTTGCTAGACGTACAAATTCTCAGGCCTCACCCTGACCCATGATGTGCTCATAAACTAGCTTTCTGAAAATAAAGGCCTAATTTACAGCATTTGCTGATTTCCATAATGTAAAAACTCTCAACATGCTTGATTGATTTCCACCCACCACTTTTATTTCTTCCAACACAGCATGGGGAAGGCCCAAATAATCCTAGTTGGCAAGCTCCTTAAAATCTGTCCTCAACACGCAAGAGCCTCAGACCCATTGAATCAGAAACAGTAGGGATGGGGCCTCTAAGTCTGCACTTTAACACCCCCTCCATTTGTCAAAGTTTAAGAACCACTGCCCTCATCCACCTTCACTACTTTTTCAACATCCCCCCTCTAGGTGATCTCATTTACTCACAGAACTTCACTTTCCATCTGTCTATCAATGACCCACAACTTTGACTCGCCAGCCCAGATAAGTATTTCCAACACGATTTTGGTGTCCCATTGACACCCTGTACCAAGTCAAATGGGGAACTCCTCGTGATCTCCCACAAACCTGTGGCCATTCTAGTGTTTTGTACCTGTGAATGGCACCATCGGTGAGCTAGCTGCTCCTCCTGAGAACCCCTAAGAACCCAGCCTTTCCATGTCTCCTCTCTTCACCCCTAAGTCATTCAGTCTTCCACAAATCAAGTGGATAAAAGCTTTTGCTCTACCTTTCCCTAATGTGTGACCTTGGACAAGATCATTACTGTTTCTAAGGCTCAACTGAATCACCTCAGTTCTAAGTATTGCCAATCACTACCTACTCACTTCTCTTCATCTGCTTAACCGACTTCATCCAAACCACTATAAGCTTTTCATTGAAGCACAAAAAAAGTCTTCTAACTTGTCTTTCAGTAACAAAATCATAATGTCTATGAAGTTGCTTATTATGATCCAGTTATTAAGTATCTCTGAAAAGTAAACAGTGGTTGAATGTGTGTATTTTGGAGCTAGTTAGGCTAGCCCAGATGGGGAAGGGGGTTATGGTACTATGCCCAGAAGGAGGGTGAGAGGTCATTTGCAAGAAGTCTTAACATGAGGAAGAACTTTTATTTTTCATCGGTTAAATGTTGCTTCTACAATGAAGCTCACTGTTATCCCAGAGTAGTGGAGTTCCCTAATCAGGTAGTCCATAGTATCCTTTACACTTCCCATGCAATGCTTTTCTAGTGGTAATTAGTTGTGCAAAAGCTTGGTTAATATATTTTCTATCATTGTCTTGTTCCCTAGCCACCCCATTTCCGTGAACCTACAAACATGCCCAGTATGTAATAGGGGCTAAATAAATATTTGTTCAACGTCAATGTTTAGCATAGCAAAATCTGAATTTATAAAAACTGAAATTAGAAAAGGCTATCCATTGTACATTATAATATGTAAATACTAAGGACGAAGCCACAAATACTCCCGTTTCACATTTAATGTAATTGTTCTAATATATTCTGAAGTAATTTAGGAATATTTTTAATTCAATTTCAAGGATGTGTGTTTTTAAAATTATCTTACTTCACACATTTCTTTTTAGGCCATATTAGATATAGAAATGTATTATACATACATTCCCTGGAATATTAAAAGTTAATTTCTATTAAAGAAAATTCACAAACTTATAAAGTATCAATGAATTTCATTCAGTTTGCATTCAAATTTACTCATACATTTGCCTACCCGGATGAAAATTATTTTAGATATGCCTTAATGTCAGGAAAAAAAAAATCTATAGAATTCATTGTATTTAATCGCTTTAGTCCCCAGTAACAAGAAAGGTAATTTGTGTGTGTGTAAATGTGTATATACCACTCACATATGTATGCATGTATATTTATATGTGTATACACAAACAGATACTTATGTATGTGTGTGTGGACACGTATAAACACATTATTAGTAGAGGAAAGTAGGAAAATAAAGTCCATGTTGCATTTGCGATTTCCCCATTTTGAGTACTAGAAATACTGCTAACAAAATCATTAGGAGGTGTTAGCGAGCTCTGAAACAAGTCAGACAGAAGTTCTAAGGCACAAAACACTGGAGCGGGAAACATGCCTACCAAATTAAAGTTTGCTATTTTTTTTCTGGAAGATGAGAAAATACAGCAGCAGCATTTTCCCTTGACTTGACCCTGTTTTGACAATGCGTACCTAGCCCGAAACTCCATTTCCTAGGCAGCTGCCCTTCTCTCTTTGCTCCTTGAAAATGTGTTTCGAGGAATCTGGGTATTAGAAAGAAGCCTTTTTAGAATAATTACCTACTCGCCACTTAATGATTCCCTGGAATTTTGAAAGAAGTCTGCATGACTACCATTGAAAAGGTGTTTGTTACGGGTTTTCAATCATGGGCTAGTTTAGATAAGCAAGCAATATAGTCAAGTGACAGCTCCAAACCTGTAGTGTTAATTTGCAGGTAGCTGTTCCTCTGACCGTCATCTCATGGACACTGGGATTCACTGCGCATATTGCTGGGAATTCTTCTAAAAAAACAAATCTCATTTTCTAACAACAAAGATGGCCAAATGTAAGGCATTTTTCAAAACCTGAGAGGAAAACATCTCAAAGCACTGGGATATATAGCTGGTTTTACAGAAATTTGAACTATCATCTTTCTTTAAAATTTAATAATCATACTAACCAGAGTACATTCTTATATAGGTGAGACTCTCCTAGTCCTTGCTTTGGGAGTTTTAGGCTATGAAATATATCAAGAATGGGGGGAAAGCAGTGATCAAAGAGAACACAATTTAATGTCTTGATAGTAAGAATATTTATCAGATAAGGATTAATAAGCACTGTGGAATCTGTTTTTAGAGACAAAAGGATGGATATTTAACAATAAATGGGAAATTACACATAAGACAAATTTTCTTTCGATTAAATGATTAAGCCATGGCCACCCTGAAAAAATATATCTAAATAATTGCTAAAGATACACTGAATAGAATCTCAAATATTATTCCTTGTAATGACTGATGAACAAGAGTGTACCTATCAGTTTTTTGTGAAGACTACCTACTTCTACTGTGAGAAAGTTGTTAATAATAAATTTGTGTCTACATGTGAAAGAAAAGTCTATTTCATTTTTCTCCTATTTGCAATACCAATGTTTCTTCACATATTCGTTATTGTGACAACAGGTTGAATTTGCAATTCGCCATCTGCCTAAATAGCATTAACCTTCCTGTAACCTCATAAAAGCACTCTGCGTTTTGTCTGATATTTGAATCTCTCTAATATAAGCTAGGAACAAAATACATTGTCCTTTCTATTAGGCACACGTCAGTCCATTCTAGAAGCCAAAGAAAATAAAGTATCACATGGAGATGGTCACAAACATTTGAAATAATTTTCATTAAAATGCATTAAACTGTTCTAAAAGAAGTCAGAGAAAAAATGAACTAGCTTGCAAATAACCTTAGAACAGATTTTTAATTAATATATGTCACTATAATAATATATTTGTATAGCACCTTATAGTTTACAAAGTTATATTCACATAATCATTTCTATCTAACAGGGAACCTAGATAACATGCTACAGATAAGTTTATGATCTTCCATTCCCAGTGGTAATCTCCATACTGATAAATCTATGGGTAGCTTCCTAATTTCCTTTTGCTTGGCCGTGGGTAGCACTGATATTGTTGATCACTCCCTCTGTCTTGAAAAATTTAATTAACCCAATATCCCTCTCACTTTTCAGAGAGGTCCTCCTTAGTTTCTTCCACTGTTTCTTCCTTATCTCTCCGGCTCCTAATTTGGAGTTCCCTGGTCCTGAGAATTTGGGCTTTTTCTCTTTTTTACCTACAGTTACTCCCTAGGTATCATTTTACACTCTTAATTGGTTGTAAACACCACCTAACTGATGATACCCAAACTGGTAGCCTTGCCTGAATCACTCCTATTAATATCAGACCTCTATATCGAACTCCCTACTTGACATTCTGACTTGGAAGTTTAACGGGCCTTTCAAATGGGATTCGTCCAAATCTGGACTCCTGATAATCTCCCCCAAACTAGTTTATGCCCAGATCTTTCCATCTAACAGCAACACTGTTGCTCCATTTACGTAGTCATAACCATTGGCATCACACCTGAAAACCATCTGACAATCTATAACTTCTTGTTTAATTCACCTTCAGAAAGAAATCTCTTCCCCTCTTCCCCTATGGTCTAATCTCAACATGGAAGTCGGCGAAGTCCTATTAAGAAGCCAGCCATCTCATTTAAGCTCTCTATATAACATGCCAATGACTATTCACCTACTTCAGAGTGAAACCCAAATATCTAGAAAGCCCCAGGACAGGCCCCTGTTACTTTCTGACTTCATCTCTTATTACTCTGTTCTTCATTGTTTTGCACTCGTAACACAGTATTCTTTGGTGTTCCTTAAATCTGCCAGGAACATTCACACTTCAGGACCTTTGTTTATTCTGATTCCCTTTGCTTCAGTTATCCTCAGAAAATCCATGTCTACCTCTCTTACTATTTTCATGTCTTCCTCAAGTGTTCTCAGTGATTCAGGGTCCATTTGATTTAAAATCACACACACACACACACACACACACACACACACCACACACACCCCTGACATTTCAATTCTTTTTTTTTTTCTTTTTACTTATGATTTGTTCCCCCTTCTTGAATATAAACTCCATAAGGCAGCGTTTATTTGGCTACTGCGTACCCTACCATATTCTCAGCACTGAGAATTGCCCTGGTACGTACTAGGTACTTAACATATATTTATTGAATGCATACATGACCAGAATAACAATTGTTTGCATGGATTACGTGTTGTTTCAAAAATGGCAAAAATCAAAGCCATTATGAAATGTATAATGACCAATTTATCAGCATGTCATAGTCTAATACATATGCAACTTAATAATTCTGAAGGAAGACAAAGGTTTTAGAAAAGAGAAGGATGAAAGCCTGACTTAAAAAAATATTGACGATAAGCATAAGGCAGTGGGGAAGTACAACAATTTGCTTGCATTTGCTTTTATATCCCCTTCCTTTATATTTCTTAATAATTTTAAGAAAGCAGATTGAACACTACAGCCCTAGGGCCTCAGACAGTTCCTGACCCAGGGCAGGCATTCACTATCTGTTGAGTTATGTATCTACTTATACTATCAGTCCATTAAAAAAGCACGGATAAGAAAATGAGATATATGAGAAAAAGAAAGGGCGTCACCTCTTTCAACAGGGATACCCAGAGCAGTGAAGTGCATGATGGAAAGGTTCTCTAAGACAACACTGCCATATAAAAGGAAGAAAAGATATATACTTAGTTTAAGAAGAGATAAGACTTACTATAAGTGAATGAATATAATATGGGGAAAATGGGTAGGAAAAATGTCACATTTAAAGGATAGATGAGGCTCCTTTGAGAGAGATTTTTTATTTCATGGAGAGTCCATGTATTCAAAAAAGTAAATAAAATCTACCATGAAACCTACACTATACAAATGTCTGGGTCTGAAAGGCAGAGCAGTGTAAGGTTGCTTAATTTTTCATATGACATCTATTTTCACCCACCCACAAAAGACAGGCAGAAAGAAACTTCAAAAGCCAGTATGTTCAAGTTGTTCATCAGGGGATGAAACATACACGATGAAAGAAATATTATGGGCAAGTTTCTGTCAGGAGTTCACCCATTGGTGGCTGCACTGTGTACCTTGGCAAGACACCCGCATACCTTAACAAAGACAATGTTGGTACCCTGTGTAGAGCACAACATGAAACCTTTCTCATTCCCTTAGTGACAAGTGTGTGTGTGCGTTATTGCTATCCATAGCTTTCTAAGGCAGCAATGGTCCCTCACAATATGGTCTGTTGGCTGTGGCAACCCAGGAACTTCCACAGCTATTTGTGCCCTGATAGGTGGCTGAACATGCAGAATTTGTAACCCATTCTTGGTATTCAACTACAACTCAAAGAGTCACTTATTTATGTCTCTGTCATGAGACTAATTGTTGGTTCATTCGAGTGTGGTACATTAATATTAATATATGTATATAGTTTTGATATGTAAATATAATACTAATGAATATTATCAGAACGATTTTTGTTATTTCTAAATATCACCACCGCCAGTATATTGTGCACATTTCATGTGAACCACCTTGTTTTTAAACTTGAAGCTATCTTAATATTTTTTCAAGCATCGTAAATAATATCAGGTTGACTCCAGCAGTAGGAATTTCAAATGCTTTATCAAATGGCTATTCTCCTATGTCCTAAGTTCTTAGCAGGACACTGGAAAAGTGGTCTTTCATGCAACAATCATTTTCATTCAGTCACGTTAACATTACATTTGTTAAAGTAGGCCATGTGCATAGGGCAGTCTTGGAAGAAGCTGGTCCTGAGAGGTTTACAGATTCTGGGAGATGAAAGTTAGGAAGTTGTATAAGATGAGCCAAGGTGTCACCTCCATTAGCATATAACCAGAGAGCATTTTTGGTGGCAAACTGCTAAAGAAGATTGCAACTGGTGACGCAGCACAGCTGCTGATGCCTCCATTAAGAACACAGATGAGGAAGCCTGATGGGATTAACCAACAATGGGTTATAATTCACATCTGACTTATGTAGGCTGCATGAGGACAGTGGCTTTACCTGTTACGTTCTCCTTTGCAACTCTAGCTGAAGCACAGAGCCTAGCACTGAGCACCCACACAATCAGTGTTTGCTGAACACATGAACATCTGCCGCTGCTTCCTCATGATTCCTCCCATTTATAGAGCCCCTATTAAGTGCCACACGCTGGGCCAGATCCCTTATATACTTGAACACCCCTTTCTACAGATGTGGTACCCATTTTAAAGATGAGGGAACTGTGACTCAGAGTGCTTAAATAATGTGTATATCATTTTAAGCAGCAGAGCTGCATGAGTTGATTAGTCCACTGACGGAAAGGATGCATCCGGGCTCTAGGATCACCAGCACATGTAACTACAGGAGGGAACCCACTTATGAACATTAGTATTTTCCCAATAATTTCAGGGTATTTTCCTTTGCTCTCTCTAGGTGGATACGTCAAAAATAAGTTCTAGTTCTGAGCCTCTGTACAAGCTTTCCCAAATTGAGGCAGGACCATTATAGACTGGATTTTGAGAACAATTTCCTTGGTTTCAACTTCAGTATCTCATCTCAAGAAATACTGAAGGAGTGTGACATTTCTAAATCATAGGCAATTGGAGGATAAGGGAACATGAAAATCATGCATAACGATGTACCCTATAAGCAAACAGTGTTAACCTCTACTTTCTCTAGTTGGACAATGGTATCTTCACTACATGAATCTATGAAACATATGAATGTGTATAGTGAGATTGAAGGAAGTGGAATGAGAACCCGAAAAAAAGCTGAGTTCATTTTCTCTATCTGTTGATGGTACAGTCTTGCCTGGACTTTTATAAATTCTACAATGACAGAATCATAATTTTATTCATAGTTTCTTTCTCATTTATAGACATTTAAAAGGGTATAATTTAAGCCACATTACTTATTCAAATATTTGACACAACATTTCCACTGGTGTATGAATAGAAACAGATATTTTTAAAATTCTCACTGCTTTAAACCTAGAATAGCAATTTAGCAGAACTCTACATAATAGCCCAAAGCCCATTTACAAAAAAAAAAAAACTTGAAAAATGATCACTTGATTGAAAACTGACTTATTTACCACAGTAAAAGAAATTTACTAAATTTTTATTTATCATTAGCCTAGATTCTTTAATAATATGAATCTAATTCATTAAAAATATAACCAAATGAAAAAAATATAACCAAATGTCACTTTTCATTCCAGTCAAATGACCAAACTTCTTCTTTCATATTAAGAGTTTATTATTGAATTATTGAGTCCATGTTTCTCTTATGTCATTTTAAAGAAATGGAAATAAACATCTGGAGTCATAGTTGTTAGGAATAATAAAATATAAGAATCTTTTTCATTTTTATATTCTGTAAGCATTTTATGGTTAATATTTCTAAATTAGCTTTTTGTGAGTTAGTGCTTTTCCCAGTCTCTGAAAGCTACATTTTGGACACTGTTTGTACATCTCTCCCACTGTGAACACTGGTTTGACAGGTCATTCCAATTATTTCATTTTTTTAAAGACTGACTCTTTTACTATAATAGGTTTGGCATTAATGAAATTAAAGGTTGTGACTGAATAGTGATAATGGTGTAACATTCCAAAAATAAACATTTTTCTTTTGTCTTCAAGTTTATTTCCTCTCACTACTCTAGCTAAGATTTGACATGCATATTTCACAGGAAGGCCATTATCTGTTTATAATGTGCAATTCCATTAAGAACATTACCTAGTTAATTTATAAGAGTCCATCTATAAAAAATAAATAAAAAGATAAGCATCCAATAGAAGGTAGAAGGGAAGAAAGCATTTATATATCTCATTTGAAAATGAGTTTGTTAAAAAGCAATCTTTCTTCAAAAGAAGATTTATTAAGTAAACAGCATAAGTCAAGACATCTGACTTAGTTGTTTTGCAGCTGAGGAAACATAAGATAGTATCATTTTATAATTCTCTCTCGACTTCTTTTTTTGCATACAGACATAATGACGTATATATACACACATATATAAAATACACATTGATCTCAATATTATATTTATCTAATTATATCAAATCATGATAGAATTCATATACTTCACATAAAATAATCATTTCATTTGGTTTTATTTTAATCATGTTACTAAAATTTCTCTAAAATGTAATCTACTCTTTAAATTATTAAACAGAATATATAAAATATAATGTAATACTTTATGCTGCTAATTCAGGGCCATCTTTATAGACATCAATTACTCCGCTGTAATAAAGCAATGCCTTTAGGACCTTGAGTAGTATGGGGCCACATTAAATGTCTTAGAGCATGCATTAACTATTTGTCTTCATTTTTTGTACTTCCATGTTCTCCCCTCACCCAAAATTATCATTCTCACAACTGCCTTTCTATATTACTTCACATTAGGCAGCTCTCAAGTACAAAATAACATGTGTGAGCTTTGAGACAGACTTTCTCTTGGCTGCTGCTGAGACTTTCATTTCAGAGTTTGGAGCAAGACACTGCTACTCAAATGAAATATAAAAGAATGTTTATATGGTTCTATCTTTATTTAATAGGAGGCTCCACTAAGCCAAAAAAAAAAAAAAAAAAAAGGAAAGAAAGAAAGGAAAGAAAAGAAAAGAAGAATAAAGCAGCCTCTGGCATCTATCCTGCAGTAACATCTTGCCCATTTCTTGAAGTCCTTTCTTTCAGACAATAGATACAGATGAAGGGTGGAGTTATATCAGCATGGATCCGTACCTTAGATCCATCTTTAATTATGTAGATCATTGTTCTGGACTTATATTATTTAATCCTCCAATCAAAGAACAAATATTAATTGTCCATCTACTAGGTTGAGGCATCATGGCTGAAACTAGGGTAGATAAAAAATGAATTACAGACAAGCCTTCGACTAGCTCTTACATATCACATCTCATGCATTAACAATAATGAACAGTTGAAGGTATTCCTTACAGACAGATGTATCGTGTAAGGACTGAAAGTACTCATTTAGAAGGCATATTTTTATTTAGTTTAATAAATATAATATTGTGTTATAAAATTAGTTGTAACCATAATGATGTATAAAACTTCTAAGTATAATTATTTTATTGGTGTAAGAGCAAGAGTTTTCTGAAGGACCATGACACTATAATCACATATATTTCATTTATGTATTTAAAAATGGTCTTTATGGAAGAAAGGAGCAACTTGCCTCTTACAGGAGATTGAATAAGCTTACCTTAAGAAGAGAGAGTGTTTTATTTTTCTTCAAAAGACACCCTGTGTTCAAGGCACAGAAATTGTGCAAAATAAGAATGTGCAGAAGAACCTGTCCGTTCAAATCCTCATTTACTTTCCAGGATTACTTGGTTTCCAGCCATTGACATACATGCATTTGTCAAAACTGGGCTGGATCACAAGGTAAGTGAATTGATTGAAACATGCAGCCATAAGCCATTGTGGATAATATTCTATTTATATGGAAAAGAAAGAGATGGAAAATTACCTTTATAAGTATAATAGATGCATTCTTTCATTTTCTTAAAGAATGCATATATATGTACATATTTAATTTATCTGCAGAAATATTTAGGAATTGGAATTGCAACCAATTTCTACATGGCTAAACTGTGTCAACTGAATTATTTGTGCTTAACAAAGAGGCAAAATATGGTCTACATGGCACAGGGTGGTGATTGGGACACTAAGAATGAGTAATAAAGTTATTTCCAAAAAGTAATCATGAAATTGTGTGTACATACAGAATGTGTATCTAAATATGTACATTCTAAAACTGTAGCTATAGATTTTGTACTTATATTCAAGTTTGAAATGAAAATTATTTTTATTTCAATGTGAAAAGGAATAAGATCCTATAAGCCTTTCGCTCCTCTTATATTTATATTGATATTTATTTATACTTATATTGATATTTATTTATATTTATATTATTTATGTTTATATAAAACAACTACAAACAGTTAAAGAAATTATTGGAAAATTAATAATGTACTAATTTTCCTCCCTTGATTAAAATGATTTAATGTTGCTTTTTCCATGTTAGTGTTATTTTTCAGAATTATTCTAAGAGGGTGCCTGGGTGGCTCAGTGGGTTAAGTCTCTGCCTTTCGGCTCAGGTCATGATCTCAGGGTCCTATCCTCCTTTCTCTCTGCCAGCTGCTCTGCTACTTGTGATCTCTCTTTGTGCATCAAATAAATAAATAAATAAATAAATAAATTCTTTTAAAAAAATTATTCAAAGAACTGCCTTGACAAGCTGTTTTCCAGATCTTCTATGATCAACCCCTTAAACTTAAATAAATGTCCATTGTTTCAGGGGCTTGTCATTTTCCCTGAGAAATTTCCAAGATCAGAAATGGTAATAACATCTCATTCTTTAAGAAAAAAATGTCATCGAGTTTATCTTCTCTTTTGTCCTGATATAGTTTTATTTACTGCCACGGTACATTTATCTTGAAGCAATATTAAAAAATTATTTTAATATTAAGGTAACACTTTGTAAAATATATAAAGCAGTAAATGAGATCCATAATTTAAACTCTAAACCTTAATGTTAAAGCACCAAGGCATTAGGGGAAAAAAAATAAACAGAGGAATCAGAAAGCTTATTAGACCAGTTGCCACCAATTTAATAAGCTCCACGTTAATTATTAAATCAATATATTGTTAGATTAAAACTCTTTAGTTAAGGTCATACTAAAATAGAATGCACTATAATTTAAATGAGTCATTTAAAATTTCTTAATTTTTAATTAAGCTGAACATATAAGTAATCCTTTTTATATCCTCAACATTGTCTAGCATTGTACTTCGTACATGGTAGGAGCTAGGAAAAAAAAATATGTTAAACTAATTATAAGTGATGTGATCTAACGGCAATGTCAAAGTTTTTAGTTATTATGATTGTGTTACATAGCATGATTATGTTCATGTTCTTGAATAAATACAGATAGAAATATTACATAAAAGCAACACTGTTATTCTAAGAAGTGACACAAAAATGAAAATGGACCATGAGTATTACTGAAAGAGAATAATTTAATGGAAAATTCCTGTGATGTTATACCCTGAGAAAGCAAAACTTGAGCCATATCAACCCTAATAAGAAATGACAAACCTTGAAAAGCTATCTATAAATTTTCTTTAAAGCAGTATGCTTTTCAGATAAGCAAAATTGTTTTACATTGTTACCAAATTCTATAAATGCCAGTTCAATTTCAGAATCCATTGTTTAATTGTGATCATATCAAAAAAGAATCCTTCTAGAGAGCAAAAGCACTAAAATAAATGAAAAGATTATGTTAATACAGCAAATGTATCTTGTTACCATGGTAGCTTTGAAACTAAAATATTCAGATAAGTCTTTTTTCCCCTATACCATTGTTTTGTGAGGAACTGGTTAGTTGATTACCAGTTCATGGAACCGTAATCCTTTAAAATGGTGTCATTTGAAAGGGAGAATGTGAGACTCACATGGAACAATACAATCTTATTGCCATGCTTCTACAAATAAATTATGGAGACTTGGAATACTGGAGGGTACTCTAATTATTGGGTAGACATGAAGAACCTTCATAAAGCATTAGCTTAATTTTAAAAATACTGCATAAAGGCATTATTTTATGATAAAACATATTATAGACTTGCAATGCAAAATTGAAAGGTATTCTTTGGAAGAAGACTGGAATCATCCATTTGGGATGTTGGCTGACTTTTGTGGCTTGCTTACGTGGACAGGACCAGAAAGTACTCTTTTGTCTTCTATTTTAAAATAGAAGTTTAGGGGGGTGGGGTTATGGACATTGGGGAGGATATGTGCTATGGTGAGTGCTATGAAGTGTGTAAACCTGGCGATTCACAGACCTGCACCCCTGGGGATAAAAATACATTATACATTTATAAAAAAATTTTAAAAAAGGAAAATAAAAAAAAATAGAAGTTTAGGGACTCTGAGTATAAATGTGATCTGTTCCATTTGTAAATCATAAACATATGGTTCTTCCTTCCACCATTAACGTCATCTTAAATTTTATTCCATGACTTTTGAAGATTGGTTGTAATTAGAATAAATTTCAAAGATTGGGTCCTTTCAAAAGAGCACTAATTTCAGAGCTGAAAGGTTTTCTTGTTTTTTTTTTTTTTTTTCCTTTGGGGAAAAATAATCCTCAAAAAATTTTTTTCTGTAGAAGAAGTAAATCTGATAACATTCAGACATTTATATTAGAAATCACTATTGCGGGACGCCTGGGTGGCTCAGTTGGTTGAGCAGCTGCCTTCGGCTCAGGTCATGATCCCAGCGTCCTGGGATCGAGTCCCACATCGGGCTCCTTGCTCCTCATGGAGCCTGCTTCTCCCTCTGCCTCTGCCTTCCACTCTGTCTGCCTGTGCTCGCTCTCACTCTCTCTCTCTCTGACAAATAAATAAATAAATAAAATCTTAAAAAAAAAAAAAAAAATTTCTTAAAAAAAAAAAAAAAAGAAATCACTATTGCCTCTGAGAAGTTAACCCAAATGAAATTTAAAAAAAAAAAAAATAGTTCCTACTTTCAGAACTACCTCCAAACACTCATAAAATTTTCCCTTCTAATCAATAAAAAATTGTCATTTTCTTAAAGGTAGGCAAAACACGTTTTCTCTTCATTTTCAAAGAAGGCTATGCCTTTAACTTAAGTTTTAACAAAAACAGTTAACCTCAAAATGCAATTCTTTAAAAAGACATTTTGTTCTGGGTAAGAACTTTCTCAGCAGGTCACCCACTGCCATGTTTGGAGATTTGCATAATAGCACAACTAAACACCTGACCCATCTCTGCATGTAGAAATTAATAACAAAGGTCTTTCTCCCTTCTAGGTATCCATTGCCATAGTTACCCCTCAAGTTCCTGAAAATATGCTTAAATAAAGAAAGTTGTAAGCACTGGGGTAGAAATTAATCACTGACTGGAAAATAAGTTTTCATGATGAGGTCAGGCTTTTGTTTCTGGGTCAGACTCAAACATAGACAGTATTCTGATTTGAGCAGAACTGATTTCCTCTGGTTAGAGATCTGGCTCTTAGGGTCTCACATAAAACACTGGCCTACTTGAGTGTGTAGGAATGGTTGTCTTATGTATTTTGTTCTCTCAAGCCCTGGAAAAAACCAAAATACTAAAACCTTTCAACAATTCTTATTATAATGGTGAGCCAGGACCCTGGGTCTATAATGGGAATACAGCGGAAATATCAAATCAGAAACTGGTCTTGTGGAAACAAATGACTGTCCAGGAGTCTTCAATGATGGACCATTACTTTTCAAAGGCAACTAATGAATGCAGGACGTTGGAATGGTTATGTGGACATGAAAGGAACTCAAGCTATAACTCTTAATATTGGGAAAAATCAGGAACAGGTGAAGCAAAATTAAAGCTATCCAATGAGAAGGATACCTCAGTCTCTGTGCAGAGAATGAATAAGTAAACTCTCAGTCTCATTGAATGAATAAATAAACTTCCCCAAATAATGGGAAAACAATTCTTATGCATGCCTGGCAGGAATGCAAAATGGTACACAAACTTCTGTCAACAATTTTGTGATATGTTATCAAAACCTTTAAAATATTAAAATCTTTTGAGTCAATAATTCCACTTGGAAGAATCTTTCCCAAGGAAATAACTGGAAATCTGTTCAAAGAATGATGCATAGAAATGCTTGCCTTAGTTAGTCAATAGTAAAAAAAAAAAAAAAAAGAAGTATGGTCCCTTACATTTTATAGCTAAGTGAATTATCCCCAACCCAACTGTAGAATGTAAAAGTTATGTAAGACTAATTTTAACTAAAATTATAATATTTAGTAAAGTACCAGGAAATGTGTGTGTTGATAGATAGATAGATAGATATCTATAATATTTTGTGATATAATGAATGTCTACTAAGTCTATTATGTCTGTTGCTTTATATCAAGAGAGAATGTGGGTCTTTATAGAAGTTTCTTAGTAATTTCTCTCAGGTATCTTGAGTTCTCTGGATACCAATTATGCAATATTTCTTGTTCATGAAATTAAAACATATTAATGTTATAACACTGTTCCTAGGAAAGATTATAGGTTAACTATATCTTTTTCATGTGAAGTACTTAAATATTTTTTGATCCTAAACACAGTGTTTAGGGGTCTTTCCCCCTCTCTATGAAATTCCTAATTATTTCAGTTAATGTCATCCCTATGATTCAGGTCTAACAAGATTGCCTAGAGAGAACTCTGCTCTGTAAAATCTAACATCATTTATATTGGAGACAGGCAAAATAATGGGAAAATAATTTTTATCAAAACTTTCCTTTTCAAACCACAGGAAAAGATACCCTGGCAGCACTGTCATTTGTTAGAATAATAAGTCTTGAGTAGCAACTTCGATCCTCACTGAGGTCATATTAGTCTCTAGTAAGAGTAAGTAATACACTAAAAGTCCAGGGCTCAAGACTGTGGAAATAAAAATAAGGAGTGAGGCTAAGAGCTGAGTTTGCTTAAATATTGCATCTAAACATGAATTGTTTCTCAATTTCTTAGTCATGGAAAGGATGGCATGACTTACTACAGTTGAGAGAATCAAAGTGAGGTCATCTAAGCTGAGTGAGTTTCCTCTAATTTTGCCTACAGGCATGGTTTAATGAATAATGAACATGTTACGCTTTTTAGTATTTTCTAACTTCTCTATAATGAACATATAGTGGGGAAAAATGAGTATATTCAAGAAAAATAAAGTTTGAAAAAGTTGCCAATTCCTAGATAAATCAATGACTTTGGGAAATATTTACTACCCGGAGCCTCCATACTGACTAATTCAATCATATTGTTTGCTCCTTCTGCAAATATTTATTACATATCTCTTATGTCTAGGCCCTGCTGTAAGGAGCCTACAACATTCTTGCCTCCAATGAGCTAACAGTCTAGTAGAAAGAGACAAACATAACAAATTAGTTCAATAAGTGTATACAGGTTATTTGATAGAAATATGAACAAGATCCAGTAAAGAATGAAGAAGGGAATGATTACTGGCTGGTGAGGAGTAGAAAAGGCTGTGCATGACAGGCGATTCTTAATAAATTAGAGAGCCTGCTCTACCATGGGGGCAAAAGGATGGGGGAGTTTCAGGCAAAAAAGTACAATCTTCCAGCTGAATGGTGACAAGAAACACCTTGACATTATTCAAGAATAACAAATTGTAGGATGTGGCAGAAGCTGGATGACAAGCGAATGGAGAAACAGGAAGATTATGAGGGGCTATGCCCACCCCACTAGGAGTCTGGAGTTTTTATTAAAGGGTATGGGCCTGAAATGTTAGGAAACCTATTAGGACATAAGCATGAGTTATTGTTAGATTGATCAATTGAAGTGTTGAAGAGGACAAGGTATAGGACTTCGAAACTTCCCTAACACAGGATAAAAAGGAATATATTATATAATTTCTAATATATGAATTCCAGATTTATAATAAATTCCAGATTTCTGATTTGCAGGTCTGAGTGGATGAGGATGCTGTCTGTTGAGTAGAAGAACATACGGATTAGATTAGATGAGAGATTAGTGGAGAGATTAAAACATTAGAAGGGGAAGTCAATGAGTTCAGTTTTGACACATTGAATATAAAGGCCTGGATGTTGTTAGATATTTAGACTTGGCTTGAAAAAGACTGGGTTGCAAATTCATTGACTGAAGACTACCCTGTCTCCCTTATTGTGCAAAGGTAATACTGAACATAATTAATTCAAAGGGGTAAGGCAAAAAAATGAATGCTGGTCACAGCACTGGAATGTGAACCTGGCTGCCCCTTACTGTAGCACTCATTCCCCTTTAATTGGTTGAGGAATACACAGAAGGACGTGTCTGGCTGCTAGAGCAGGAGAGTAGTGAGAGTATGTATTTGGGGTCTTCAAGGTAGTGACTGTTACCTACCCGTTTGAAAAATATTTCACTGTTTCAACTGCCATATAGCCATATCTATAGTTAGCAATTGTTTTTAGCACTGTTTTTTGGATCCCTTTTGCATTTTTATTGTGACTTTATCTCCCTCTTAATTACTTAGCAAAACTTACTATGAGAACGTGAAACCGAATAAGGGAGAAATGAGTCTTTTCTGTGCTGTCGTCAGAGCATATAAAAGAATTACTGCATCTCAGTGGGACAGATCAAGAACTAGTGGCTATGAAGAAAAGAGAGGAAGGAATCCTAGTGCCCCAGCAATGTGGTGAGCTCTGATCATTGATTGTTTCCTATTTAGGCTATTACCTCTCAGGCACCGGCAGAGAGATTGGATTTGCTGCATGTAGCCAACTCTTTTCCATCATCCAGTTTTGGATCTTACCACTTTCCTCACTGTGCTGCTGAGGAAAAGCCTTTTAGGTGATGCTCCTACACTGGAAAAAGCTATTTGCCTATGAATAGGAAAGCAGCAAACAAATCAGAATTCCTCCGTGTTACCCATTTAAAATTCTATTGCTATTTTCCATAACTTATTGAAGAGGCAATGCATTCGAATGATAGCTTATTGTACTGGGAGCCAATAAACGTTGGTCTTAGCACCAAATCTATACTTTCTAATCATAAAAATAAGACTAAGTATCATTACCTGTGAAATAGGAATAATAAAACCTGCTGGGCCAAGTTTTATAAGATTGCTAATAAAATAATAAGGGATACCTGTGAGTTTTGCACCCCAGTGATCTGACTATATTGAGCTAGTCATTTGGCTACTTTGGGTTCCCATTTTTTAATCGTCTGAAAATAAGGAGTTTTTCTAAGGTAGTATCTTTTCTAAATCTAACATTCTACAATGTTACAAACTGGAAAGAGACCATTTTATGGGTGATTGCTGATACCTAGATAGTTTTCTTTTGGGGGGGGAGGATTTCTTCCCCATGGTTTTTGGTCCTTGTAAAATGCAGGCACACCTTCAGGTGTAAACTTAAATGAAGAGAGCTTAAAGACTAAATTTGTATAAATTACAAAAGAGCAAATCACTTACACAAATACCGTAAAAATCCAAGGCATGCATTACAGAGACATTTGCAAGCTGTTCGTAATTTTGAAATCCATAAAATTAAATCCCACCAAAGTAAATAATGATATTAAACAGAGGAGGTGGATTTTATTTTTGATGTCTTCTCTGTTGACAACCCCAGAGAAATGTGAGATAAGAGCTTCCTTTTCTATTCAAGCAGCCCCTCCTTTAGATGCTCGTCCTTCTGCCACCAATACATTCCTTCATTTCTGCCTGTTCTAGTTGGAAAGTCTAATGATTTGCGCTCACGAATAGTCACATCATGAATGTACCTACTTTCGTTCTCTGTAATTCTTTATATTCAGTTGTTTCTCTTATGACTTCTCTTATTGCATAGTCTTTGGAAGAAGTCTTAGGAAGAAGTCTGGAATGAAATTACATAATTTCTAGGTGTCTCAGTTTCCCATGCCTAAAAAATGGGAATAAAAATTCTATCTACCTTATAGGACTGATGTAAGAACTAAATAAAAGAGTCCACAGAAAGTCTTATATCGATAAGAGGATTTTCAATAAATATTACCCAGTTATTATCACTGACAGAGATAAGACTGATTCATTATGTTTGTCATTGAATTTGTGTTCCCTTGAAAACATAATCAGGTGAAGGAATTTAGAGAAGAGCTATAGGGAGTCTGTGTAAGGGGGTTTAGTTTACCAGATGATTTGCCTATCCATATCAGGTTGCAGAAGCTTTTTAAGTGTACTCTTTGTTGAGGTCTGACAATGCATAGAGTCCGAAAAACAGAGAATGGCCACAATCATGGAATCAATTTTAAAAGGTTTTTCTTAGGCTTCACATTTTTAAAAAGATTTTATTTATTTATTTATTTATTTATTTATTAAAGCGAGATTAACAGAGAGAGAGAGCACAAGCATGCTTGAGAGGGGGGTGGAGCAGAGAGGGAGGGAGAGGGAGAGAGAGAACTTCAAGCTAGCTCCACACTAGTGCAGAGCCTGACATGGGGCTGGATTTCAGGACCCAGAGATCATGACCTGAGCCGAAACCAAGAGTTGGATACTCAACAGAGTGAGCCACCCAGGAGGTCCCCGGCTTTACATTTTTTAATGCGAGTAGAGTGTTTAACATGGGTTCACTAAATATTAGTTAATTTGATATTGATAGTTCATTTTGTTATTGACTTATCTTTGGAAAAACTCTCTTATTCCCTGAAGGTCAGTCATTAGCCAGCTCTCCTTTCTGAGAAAGGTTTTGTCTTTCTCCCTGGCAACTTCCAGTTCAGATGAGATCAGCAGGCGCTGGGAAACAGGTGAAGACCCCACCATCTTATTTCCCTAAACTGCCTGCATCAAGTAGAGCTGAACTAATTTGGATCATCGAATTTGCCTCTCAGGGGTTCTCTCTAAACATCCTGGTGAATAATGCCAGGTTATGTGGAAGAAGGCTCTATGTACCCTCTACACCACTGGAGTACAGAAAAGTATGCCAACCGCATGAATATAGATTTAGAAATAGTTTTAATACAGTGATTTATTTCACAAATGGGAGTAGGTCACACAGATTTTTCAGTACCTCCCCTTATATTTTCATTTGTATGTTACATGATTCCAAAGTCTTATAGATCTTTCCATGTTAGTGGTATATGTATGTACTCCATCACTTTTAATTGCTTCACAAAATTTCCAAGATATGTGTTATAATCAATTTCCTTTCCTTTAGATATTTCCTGTCTTTTAGGTATATAGCTAATTCACTATTTTGTTTTTATGAATAATATACAAATTTTCATCCTGTGTCTTTTAAAATTTCTTCTCATTATACTTCAGGCTCAATAACAAATTCCACATGAACGTTTGCACAGATAGTTTATTTTATTATTATTATTAAGCACTTTTCCTAATAGGGCTCTCACATTTTTTAAAGAACTGAATAGTCATAATCCTTGCATTATTTAAATATGTAAAAATATTAACAAAGTTAGATTTGGGAAAGGAAAAGTCATTTGGCAAATATTGAGTAATGTGTTTTAATGTATATATGGGTATTAATAGACAAAGATCCAGAATTATCCAATTATGTGATCTGCCTCAGAAAATTTTGAGTTCCGTGTCATTAGAAATGTCAAATATAAAACAGAGAACCTATTTACAGAGTCATTTCAGTGGATATTAAAGTATTCAATGAGTAATCTAGATTACTTTTAGGGACTTTCTAATCTTAAGATACTTGAAAATAAAATTTAAAAAATTAGAAGGAAAATGGAGACTAGTTCATTGCAGGACATGAATGTTCACATTTTATTTTTAATTCATCCATATGTGACAAATTAACAGTGAACTACAAAAAAAAAAGGGGGTTGAAATCTTTAGTCATATAGGCCATAAAAACTACTTAACTTGACAAATGTAATAAATCTGGCCAAATATCTGATTAGTAAGGAGTGGGAACTTCTCAGAAAATTGACTTTTCTATGATTTCACATAACTAGAATTAGATATCGATAGTGTACTCCCATAAGTATTGTTCCAACATGACTAATTACTCATCATTATTGAAAATGTAGCTGCAAAATTATTTGCCTCGATTTATTCTCATCTACCCTTAGCAAATAATCCCTTCAGTTTAAAACCTTCTCAACATAGGAATTCCTTGTTCTCAGTTGCTATGATAGAAACAATTATTTCCTTTTAATCCTTTTTGTGCAGGAAGTATACTGGTTGAGTAACACAGACTGAGATTCCTCCTTTTCCCATAACATTGAGACATAATTCAAAGGTATATGTTTGCCTTGGAATAATAGAGGAGCGGGCCTTCAGTTTGCAAGTAAATGGCAGGGCCGACTCAGGAGAAAACAGATTTTATTTCTCTCATCCTCTCTAAAAGGTCTTGCTATTATGAGGAATAGCATTCCCTTCAAGAATCTCTTCTGGATATTAACTTTGGAAACTGTCTGCACAAAATTACATAAATCCTCCATTTTCTTAAAGGACATGATTACATTTTGCCTTGTGATAATAATCGTCATGATTTGAAATGGCCAGTGGCAACTATGTCTTTGACATTTATTATACTATCTTTAGTGGTCTTTTTACCATAGTCATAAGGGATGCTGCTTTGTAACAGTAGTAATATTAATTGCTACCATTATCTTGCCTCTTACGCTAAATTTTGGGTCAAATGATGGGTATAAGTCTAAATGAGCAGTCAGGGATGAAAAGGACAAAGGAGTAGGAGGAAAATACATGACTAGTTTGAGTCCTGCAGCATACTGAGAGGTAATTTACACAAATAGGCTAGACGAAAACAGATGGGAAGAGGGAGACAGGGAGAGAGGTGACTAATGACACCTGACTGCCAAATGACCCTGTGGGTTTAAACGCTGGCAGGACACCTAAAATTGCCAGCAGCCACTTGGAACTGCCCAGTTCTCGCTCAATTTCATTTAACAGGCTAACCTTGGTCTTTCTATTGTTACCATCGCTAGGGAAATTTATGCAGTATCTAATCATGATCCAGAAAAATACACATTCTAACTGGACTTTCTTCTTTTAGAAGCTGTGTGTTACTGAACTGTTAAGGAGTTTATTGTTCGAGTAGCCTTTGTTTCCAACTGGGAAAATTTGATGCATGTGTTCTTTTAAGAGCCTCTTTTGTAAACCTATAGTATGTGGCACCTTTTGTGGTTTAATGAGAACTGTGGTGAAAAAGAAAAAAAAATTATTTATTCTGAGAACATAACTATATGATTAAATACTTTGCTTTTGGTAAAATACCTTTGATTCTGACAGATGAGGAGTTCCTAGAACTATATATAATGGACTCCTACCTGCCTTCTATTCTCTTTTGGGCTTTAAATTTTTAATTTCTTTTCAACTACCAAATTAATGTTCACGGATGTTTATTGAACTACGCCCTGGGCCTGGAATCAAGAATGTCAGGTGGCAGTATTAGGTATACTATAAACTAGCTAAGTGCACTAAGAAATAATTTGGCACCCCATGCTTAAATTCTTCCATCTCTACAAAGGAAATAACATATTCTGTCTAGTGTTATTGTGAAAAACCATATGAGAAAAAAAATCTGTGTGTATAGAAAGTATAAAATCTGGATTACCAAATTCAGAAGGACTCTCTCTAGAATTTATTTCCAGTGAGAGTTCAGAAGTTCCTATCAATTAAAAATTATTTAAAAATTTTTAAAATCACTCTGTATTAGCTAAGAATCTTTAGAATGTTGATAGAAATTATGATATTATATGCTCTTCTAAGCAGCATTTATGGATCTTAAATACCCTATGCAAATTTTTGAAGATCCATCATTCCTCCTCTTTTAATCTCTAACAAACTACAGGATTATATTGGAAAAGTAGACTGGAAATACAGACTAAGGTCTAGACCATATTTAATATTTCTAAACTATAGAATGCTAAATGATCTTTTTTTTTTTTTTTAAGATTTCTATCTCTCTCTCTCTCTCTTTTTTTTTTTTTTTTCTTTGAGAGAGAGTGAAAGGGAGAGTATGTGGGAGGAAGGGGCAGAGGGAAAGGGAGCGTGAGTCTTAAGCAGACTCTGTACCGAGCATGGAGCCAGATGCAGGGCTGGATTTCATGACCCTGAGATCAGGACCTGAGCCAAAACCAAGAGTCAGACACTAAACGACTGTACCACGCAGGCACCCCTACAATGTCAAATGATCATTATTCTTGACATTTGAAAACTGATTCTTCATCTCTACCCTCTTTTGGCTTTAGTACCTTGGAGAAGAGATTAATGAACACCAACAGAAAATGAGTTACATTCCAGAATTTAAAAATTTTTAAGCTTAAAGGAAAAGTTTTAGGAATCAATTTGTTCAACATGATCATAAAATTAATCCCCCTTCCACACTCCCATCATTTCCCATATCTGCACCTATAAAGGACTTTAAGTATAATTTTTTTTTTTAAACTAATGGATAGAGGCCATTGCATATAGGGGGAAAAACACAAATAAACCAACCAACAAACTCTCGATTGTGAAAGCTGGGGTCCCCTTAACTCAGCGGACATTCTGTGTGCCAGTAACTGGGGAAGAGACAGGTCCTTAGACACGACAACCACAACTGGAAGGTAAGCCTTGGAAAAGTCTCACTCTCTGGACTCCAGAGATGCCTGAAGAATTGTTTGGATAGGATGGGAAGATGAGTAGTACTAGGGACAGCTGAAGTAGGAATCCTGAAGGCAAGGAAGAAAAATACACTATCAGTGAAGATAGCTGCAGAGTTCTTGAAATTAAGAAATAAAAGGAGTCATCAAAGAATTCAGGAAATAAGAACTCAGGAGCTGAGATACATACCATCATATTATGACTTTGGCTTGCAACTAACTGACAGGTTCCTGGAGAGCCTATGAACTCCATGAACCATATGAACTCTATGAATCCCTATGAATATTGGGGCTTTAGCTCATGGTGTACCATAACACCATAATCACTCTCTCTACCTTGGCCCTCCTCCCAACCAAATATGGTAGAGTAGGTAGAAAATTTCTGTAATGGAAGTTTTCATATTAAGGATAAAGTTTTTTTTTTATTCTGTAGATGTGGCAATGCTAATTTCATTGAAGTCTAAAGGTAAAATACCAGAAACTGTATGCACATGAAAAGTGAAACTTTTTTTTTAGTTTTTTAACATAATACTGAAACTTAGTTTAAAACTAAAATTAAAGAGATATAAATTTTTCCAATAGTTTGTATCTACTTCTGTGTACCAAGATCCTGACATTCTCAAGGGTCTCACCATTTTCTCAACTAGTTCAATGGTAATGATATTATGTATTTCTCCATCTACTACAATGGTTAATGATGATTTTCATAAACAGAGAAGAGGACAGAAAAGGTAATTTCTGTATAAAATGTCAAGCTCAATTTGCTTAGAAATTTCTTTAATTAGTTGAAATTTCTCAAAAGAGTAAAAAATGTTTTTTTTTTAAATTTTTAAGAGGAGGGATATTTTAAAACGATATAGTTTTGTAATCAGAGCGGTAGAAGCATAAGATAATTTGGAAAGCATTTCTCAAAGGTATAAAATGCTAAATTGTTCACTTTCTTAAGTCAGGCCCCTCATTTTTAAACCATCTCCTGTCAAAAAGAAAGCTTTAGATTTGTAGGTGCTTTTATGTTACTATAACTTCTATGAAGGAAAAAAAGAGAAGGGAGTTGAAGAAAGTATGTTTCCTTAAAGTATATTCTTTGATATCAAGATAAATACAGCTTCCAAATATAACATCAAAGCCCAACTCAACATTAAAAATTCTTTAGTGAATTTTAAAAATTTATACCTGTACCACATAAAACACAGACTGAACTGAGGTATAGGCTTTAAGAAAAGTAATGAAATACAAGTCAAAATGTAAGTTCATTTCATATTTTATCAATGTGTAAGAGTTATAATATCAAGGCAACTTCTCTGTAAATCTCTCTCATTTGCTTTTTTCTCTAATCATTGTTAAGGACAATTAAAACAATTCTGAAAAATACGAGGTTTTTTTTGTTTGTTGGTTGGTTTGTTTGTTTTAATGCCTCCATTCTGACATGGGAGCCAAAAAAAAAAAAAAAAAGATTTTTTTCTGTGTGTTTTCATTAGAAAATTACCACGATCTTTCAGAATACAATTTGAGAAATTTCAATCAAAATGAAGACAGAGTAACAGATATAAATTAAGGCAGACACAGAAATCAGTAACAGATATCCATACTGGTTTATTGTATATTGTTCTCCTCAGTAAAAATAATCATGAACTTTCTAGTCATTTAGTATTCTTTAATACGTAATCAGATCGCGAATCTTAATTTGAAATGTGCCATGAAGATAATCCAGTAGTCCCTTCTGCTGTAGACATCTCTCTCACAACAGATGGGGCAGGGAATAATCTAGACTCTGATTACTTCCACTTACAGAAAGATCATGACTTTATGAAGCATCCCATTCTATGTTTACATGAATCCAAGTATTAAGTGGATCTTCCATATATAGTAAAGGCTTAAGTCAGCCTTCTTGTCATTTAGGACCTTGGCTATTTTTTTCCACCGAATTTCAAATGACAGAATAACTTTACTCTTTTTCTAAGTTACAGCTTTTCAAAAGTTTAAAGACAATTACTGTATCCCTTATTGGAGGTGTCTTTTCTAGGCTATAAAATTCCTCAGGTGTTCGTCATATGATACTGTTCTCTGACCAGTCACCAGTCTAGTTTCTTTATACCTAAATTGGACCCAGAAATAAGCATAGTATTAATAAATGCAATATGTAGAAGACGAGCAAACCCTCTTATTCTGGACATTGTTTATTTGTTCAGGAGGGCCAAGTGTGAAATAGTGTTTTGAAGTACCACAACAAGGTACCCCTATCAAGAAATTCTTTATCGGGGGTTCTTAGAACTTTGTTGTACCATGTGAGATGTCCAGGGAATCTGTGATCCTTATGTATTTAATGTGAATATGAATATGTATATGTTTTAGGGTGGAAAGCCTATAAATTTCTTCTAGATTATTTTGAGTTCACAACTCTTGTGCAGTTAAGATACGCTGACTCTTTAGGGAGACCTGGGTGGCTCAGTTGGTTGGACGACTGCCTTCAGCTCAGGTCATGATCCCGGAGTTCCAGGATCGAGTCCTGCAAATGGCTCCCATCTCCACGGGGAGTCTGCTTCTCCCTCTGACCTTCTCCTTGCTCATGCTCTCTCTCATTGCCTCTTTCTCAAATAAATAAATAAATAAATCTTAAATTAAAAAAAAAAAAAAAGATACGCTGATTCTTTAATACACATTACTATTTAACCAATGCTCCCTATGTGCCTTTGTGCACTGACTATATGAAATAAAGTATAAGAATTTGACCATGATGTTCGCTTATCATAGGATTGGCTCCAGACACATGGAACCCTCGATTCTGTCATCTAAAAAGTTATCAATTCCTGCCAGATTTATCTAATTTAAAGCATGCCTTATGCCTTCACCCACGTAATCAGTAAAACATTTGACCTAATGCGGCTAAGAATAAAATTCTCTAAAACACTACCACAGACACCCAGGTTGATGTTGGTGTATTAATCAAAGCTATTTGGTAAGATTATTCTTACCAAGTCAGCATTGAAAAATCTTAATTATCCCACATCTTTTCATGTTCTTATCAATTGTAAAAGCTTTGCAAATGCCTTCCTGAGATAAGAGATATGCTTTCCCGAGAACTTTTCTGATTCACTCATCTAATAAACCTGTGGCTTTGATTTGTTTTAAACGAGCACATCTGAGTCTGTTTGTGTAATCTTTCCTTACCTAAGTGGTTGGAACCATCTGTTTATTAACTAGTGACTCAGATATGGTTTGCCTTCATAGTCTGAATTTAAAACATTTTTTTTTTTTTTTTTTTTACATCATTCACACACTTAAAGCTTTCTGGCCCCCTTCCTGCTTTCTGTAATAGTTTCAGGAATTCTGGTTAGGGTTCCAAGAGCACACTACAAATCTTTGGAATATAATTCATCTGAGGTTATTCAAAGGACTAAGTGACAGTATATCTCTTCATCTGTCTGTTTCTGTGCCTTATTCCTATGTCTCTCTAACCTTCCCACTGTAAAGATGATCTTCCCCAATACAAAGGCAGCATAAAGAGGAAATGCTTTCTATCTCTACTTGCATTTCACACAGCCTCAACTCATTTTGCTCTGTAGCCTTTGTGCAAATGTTACTTTCAGGTTTGTGCCAGGCTTCATCACTTGACCTTGAATTTATACACTGTTTTCTTGTACACATCCTTGAAATACCCATAAGTCATGCAAAATGCCTGTGTAGTCCCAGTCCAGTAAGTCTTGGAAATACTGCTGATATCAAATTTACAGCCTTGTTAACAATTCAAGCTCATTTTGCTTATTATCCACTCCCTAAGTATTCCTATAAAGATACCTGAACTCATAAATATTGTCTGTGATCTACCTGCTTATACATATGAGAGCACATATTCACTATATACTTGTTTTGGTCACTTACTATGCAATAAATATTGTGCTGGTTGGTTGAACACAAACGTGAAGATACATAGTATCCACTCTTTACAAATCATGGTCTGGTAGAGAAGAAAAGTTTGTATTCATAACTACAATGCAATGAAATAGATGAAGTAGATGTTTTCATCCTAGGACAGTAGCCAGATGGGGGTCAACATCCGGTGGGAGCAAAGAAGGAACTGGAAAATGTTTAAGGAGAGGATAGCATTTAAGCTGTTTTGAGTCCTGAATAGGGTCACTGGAGAATGATAACTTTTCCCCAAAAAAGATTTTAAGCAAAAGGAATTGCAAGAGGTCAGATTGATGAATATTTCGGAGAGGTTATGATAAGAACTGGAAAATTATCTTTGGATTTGGTCACTGATTATTGCTAAGAGAGCAATTTCACTGTCTGGCTAGATACATGAAAAGTTTTTAAAAATTGTTTGTGTATTGTTTTGTTTTTCCACTGCAGAGTTATTGGGACATGAGAAATACATACAGGTAGTGTTATAGCGGACAACACTACTAGTGTTATTGGACGGCGGTATAGTTAGCTTTGAATCCTAAACAGGATCTCCATAGAATAATTCTTTTCCAGAATATTTTAAGCATCTTTTTCATGATTATTCTTTTAAATCTATATATGTATGGATTTAAATCTTTATATTATTTGGTATTCATACATTATACATTATTCATTTCATATATATATACACACACACATATATATGTATATATTCATTTCTGGAAGGAAAGGTCAACTTTCTGCCTCTTTCTTGTGATTGTATTTAAGAAACTTGTATACTTGCACCTCCCTTTTTGGTGGTGGTGAGTACAATGGGATGTTTCTCTAAAGTCTCTTTTTTTTTTTTTTAAAGATTTTATTTATTTATTTGTCAGAGACAGAGGGAGAGAGAGCGAGTGAGCACAGGCAGACAGAGAGGCAGGCAGAGGCAGAGGGAGAAGCAGGCTCCCTGCCGAGCAAGGAGCCCCATGTGGGACTCCATCCCAGGACCCTGGGATCATGACCTGAGCCGAAGACAGCTGCTTAACCAACTGAGCCACCCAGGCGTCCCGCTCTAAAGTCTTTTTAATCAAAAATAGGAATTTCCGGTTAAATGCATTTGTTTGGTTCTCAAAAGATGTAGTCTATTTCTTCATCAAGACCCCGGAGTTTTGAGAAGCCATTAAATTTTTTTAAAAAATTAAAATCTGCTCTTGAATTCCATCTATATAGTTAATTGTTCACTTCCAAAGTCCCTTTTTCTTTTCAAAATAAAGTAAGAAGAAGAAATCAAAGTGCCTTTTGTGTTTCCATACACTGTCTTTTAATTTGAAGTCCAAGACTTCAAAGTCCAAGTCTTGAAGATACGGCTCTGTTATTTTAGCAGTATCATTTGTTTCACTGTAACATACAGTTAAATGTGGTTGCTTTGACTGGTCTTCTCTTATACATCAAGAAGGCAGCATGCTACTAAGTGTTTTTTCACATACTGTAGTCTCCCTTTTCCTTAGCAAGGAATGAGTACCAAAGCTCTATCCAGGATAAATTATTGTTGCCACTGGTTTTGGGAATCCATAGCACAGAAGATGTTCTTCATCAAACCTTTATCCCATGAAATAAGTACTAATGCATATAGCTGTTACAATCTCAATGATGCATATTCTCTTCTTTTTCTTTTCAACAGTAGTTTGTTTTAATTGTTAAATAGATCATTTTCATCAGTATGATCATTGTGAAGCTCATCAAGTTCTAAGTAGGAGGCATAATTAAGTTTTCACTCCAGCAGACTTTGTACTAAACTATATTCTTTACATACATTGACCGACTTGTGAGTTATGTTGACATTCACAACTCTACCAGGTAAGTACTTCTATTAGCACCATTTTACAAAGGAGTACCTAAATTTGAGAAAGATTAACTGAACCAAATTTAAGGATGTGATCTATGGTGGAGTGAGGGTCCACATTTTTTTTTTTAATATATATATTGATATTGATCCCATGACATAGATTCTTTTGACTTTCTGGATTTCTTCCTAGATTATTACTTTCATTCCACCCAAGAAATCTTCATCCTCTTTAATAAACTGGAGCATAGAAAGCATTCCCCAAGTCTTTTACTCTCACCTCCGGAAGGGGGACCGGCATACATTTATAGCACATATAATTGGTGAGCGCCTTAGGCAGAAAGACAAACATAGCACATGGCCTGCAGGTTGCTAGAATAGTTCCCTCAGTGCCTGACTGCTGGGGCATTAAAATGAAGCAGTCCTTTGTGGGTTTCCCTAGACATTCTTCCTCTAAAACAGTCAAGGATAAATATGTCTTTGCTCTGGGCTGCTGACTGTGACACTGTTGAATGGAAGAGAAGGGAGAAGGAACTCCTTGGATCCGATTTCATCCGAGTTTTTCCATTCCTCTCTCCTTTCCTGGTTAGTCTGACTGCATCCCATGGAACTGTGATTTGCAGGACTTATGGAAGCTCTTTTTATGACTGGGGACAAATACCAACTAGATGCTTTTAGCTAATTGGGGTGACTATACTTCTAAACATTCAATAAGATACGTTAGCCAAGTTGGGAAGGCTGTCAGGTGAGTAAGGGGTGAATAGGATGCCTCCAACAGAAAGAGAAGAGAGTCAAAGACAGACCCAGAGACAGAGATAGAGAAAAGGAGAGAGGCATTATTATGCCAAGAGACATGGTAAACATACCACTTGTTTAGATCATCATTTATCTCTCATGCAAATGTTTAAGAAGTCTCCTAAGGGTTATCCCGCCTCCTTTTATTCATATGTTTGTAGTTTGGCCTCCAGGTTAGAAAGAAAATTAGAAAAGATCTTAAATGGCCATTATTTCTATGGCAAAGCCCCTTCAGACATCTATGTGCATTTAGAGTAACACCTTTAATTGGCTTTCATAATTTCAATTTTTAAAGAATTAGAATTCAGCTTTTATGCCTGCCAGTGATACCCATGTAAAGTCACTATGTTAGGAGTAGTATAAGAAGTCTTATGATGCCTATCCCTTTCTATCCTCCAGGTCATGTTTGCTAAGATACAGATAGAACTTAATAGAATGCCATCACTATATTTATATATTAGTGAAAACAGGAAGCAAGTCAGAGGTTGTCCTAACAATCTGTATTTTCAATTTTATTCCATCTACTTGATGGGAACATTATTTGGTAGCCTTGACCAAGAGTGGCTAAGTAATAAAACTTCTATCTAGGTTTCTCCCCCATTATACTTAAACACAGGTTCCCTCTTCACACACACAAGAATGTGTTTTCAAGTGCTTTAGAATTATTAATGAACTGAACTCCCTCAGGAGTGATTCCTTTAAAATCCTTAAATCACAATTCTTTGAAGATAAAAAAGTACACCTAATTTAACTAACTTATCTCACCCAAAGTAGAAGTTTTTAAATTCATTAAGTCCCAACAGGGAAGAGTACACCCATGTAGTACTTTTCTGTTAAATCTCTCTTACTCAGAGACGTGGAAGAGCAAACTGCCAGTATAAGGAATCCATATTTTTTCCTGTCAGTGTTATATGTATTTTGGGGATAGAGAAATTTAGAACTTCCAATGTAGCAATTTCTGTTGACAAGAAAATCAAGTAAATTGTAATGGGGGCTGTTTTGCTGATAAAATTCCTGATTCTGGTAGTCTGCCCAATGTTTTAACAGTTTATAAATTGTTTATCAGCCTTTCTAAGACACACCAGTAGGGAAAACAAAACAAAACAAAACAAAAACACAACACTATCTCAAAAGGCAGCAACATCCGTAGCTTTGAGAATACGCTTTCTGTGGGTTGCGTTTTCAGTCTTTATTGTGATTCTCCCTTGCCTACAATCCAATTTCTTTCAGACCCATATGGTGCCAGTTTCTTGAAAGCTTATTGTAGTAATATTAAAAATCTCAATCTAAATATCAAATTAGCCCCCAAATCATAAGGAAATAAATCCATGTGGGCTCACAAAATTTCCCCTTCAGGCCCTGAGAGTCTAGTTATTTCTTTGTTTCTTACGAGGAACAAATTGTTTTTAGTGTTGCATTTTATAAAGGATTTAAAATGTATGGGTGTCCCCTAAAGTATTTGATTTTTGTGGCATTTTTAAAAACAATCATATCTTGAAAAATCTCAATATTTGAGCGATGATCATAAAAATTGCTTTGGGCTAAAATTCTGTATTCTGTATCAAGGTTCACAGGAAAATTTTACAGCTAAGTAATAAACCTGGAAAATACAGGTTTATAATGGAAATGTTGACAGACTCTAGCAGGCACTGTTGTAATATCTTGAATCTGATTTAAAAGAAGTTTTCAATAACGTTTTTCTAAGCCAGTCTTTTGGGGAATGCAAGTTAAAGAGAAAAAAAAAAAAAAGAAAAGAAAAGAAAAAGATTTCCACTACCTCAGTGATTGATGAAAAGTGAGGAATTTGAGGCCAGATAACAGGGGCAGCTGTGAAAAATACAATGGGTACTTGTAATGGACAATAAGCATGGGCAGATGATTGGAAGAAGCTGAACGGTTAAAGTTCCACTGCATGGAGACATTTTGATATAATGATAGTCCATAAGTCTCATATGGATCATACTGGCCTGTTCTCAGAGTAGTAATGGAATAAACAATCAGCCTTTCTACTTATGCTTTAATAGAAAATTTTCTGGAGGATAATAACAAGAGTAGCTGTCAAACAGGATTCTAGAAGTAGTCAAGCCGTTATATGGACATACGTAAGTGTGCTCTCCTACATTTTCCACAAAATGAAGATACAAAGTACCTGATGTGGGTCTGTTTTTATACCTTAAATTTTACTGTTTCTGATGAGAAATAAGATCTATTTCCTTCAATTACCAAATGAAGATGGGAAGACTAGCTCGCCATGGGTATGGTCCTTTTGAGGTCACTGCCTTGCCCTGGCCCTGGAGTTGTACAATACAGGGGCCTTTAGAGAACTGCCATGTGGAAATGCTTGGGTCAAGCTAAGGAGGAGACTGTACCAGAATCACACCTCTTTGTTCATCAGCTACATGACCCAGAACAATTCAGCTAAGTCTCACTGTTTTCATGTACAATGGGAATAATATGGACAATAATAAGAGTGATAATAATAGTTAACACCATTGATTGTTACTTTATTACTGTTACTGCTGTGAACTGTCCTTGCCAATGTCTATGAAACCAAAGGATGGCAAGGACAACCTGTTCCACAATGCTCTGATCAGCACCAGTCATGGTTGGTTGAGTCTCAGGGACTGGGGGAAATTCATGAAAAATCTCTACCCCGCAATGTAGGGACTTCGGCTGTACACTCTTGCTTTAGGGATTGCCATGCATGCCTCCAGTCTGTAGTGGAAACTGAGTCATTTCAGGCTGATGCTCTGACTTGATGTGCCAAATCTTTAAAGATGCAGCCATTGGAAATTTTTAAAGAATATAAACAACTAGACTCTTAAAATGTTTTGATAATATATTTATATTTCATAAATTGAATACCAGCACTGAGATGAAGAACAGTCATGATATACAAAAGCTCCTCTGTCTCACCCATATTGATTACATTTTTATGGAATTCTTTAATCTACAGATGAATTAGTGTAAGGATTTTATTTTATTTTATTTTATTTAGCACTTAATGCATCCTTGGTGAAAGACTTATAAACTCGATTTCATTTTAGCCTAATAACTAGGGCAATTTCATACATACTAGAAGGAATATGAAAAAATAGGGGAATCATTTATTTTTTTTAAAAAAATTAAATAATTCTAAGTTTAAAGCTCAATTCAGTCTGACATTTCATCTACAAGAGACTTCATAACAAAATCCTTGGCTTAAGCCTGATACACTATAGTTTCTAATAGAGCAGTCCCATTAGTAAACTGTATTCATGCTAATATGCTTGCTTGGGGCAATAATCATCAGAGTCCCTAGTTCTGGTCCCTGCCAGTGAAAGTGCACCAGGAGTGGGTGATGTAGTGTTGTAATTATACAATTAGCCTTGTCAAGGCATGGGGCATTGGGAATAGCAGGATCCTGAAGCTTAAAATGTGGCTAGCTGATAGATGACTGTCATTAAGCTTATCCTTTGTTCATTTTGTGATGGGGTAGATACTGAGCTTAGGAAAAGGATTCTTAATGAAGGATAAAATTTTTGACCCATAGCCACTCTTTTTTTAATGTGCTCCCAACCACTCAGCTCACCCTTCCTTTCCATAACTACACACATATTCTGTTCCACTCTCACCTTAGCCTGATGAAAAATAATAAACATCGGCCAGCAAGCTCTTTTTAATCCATCAAATTTAGTTGATAGAAAGGGAAATTTTGTACAAATAGTGTTTAGCCTATTACTTTGAATCATGACAATAATGGATCTCTGCATCCTATGCTCTTTTCCATATATACATTGTGAATTGGATATTGTGGAATTTTGACTGCACAGAATTAGTCTATATTTAAAATATAAATTCCTCTCATTAATATATTTAAAGTTATATAAAAATAGCAGCTTATATATAATATAGGTAAATGTGTCTATTTAAGTTTGTATATATGCATGCATATAATATCATATAAACTCTGTATATTTATTTCATCACCTAAAATACTAAATTGAATTATTCTAAATTTTGAACTTTCTCAGAAGGTAGAAGATTGGCATAAAACCTTAACTGCGGGGGCGTCTGGGTGGCTCAGTGGGTTAAAGCCTCTGCCTTCGGCTCAGGTCATTGTCCCAGGGTCCTGGGATCGAGCCCCACATCGGGCTCTCTGCTGGGCAGGGAGCCTGCTTTCCCCCCTTTCTCTGTCTGCCTCTCTGCCTGCTTGTGATCTCTCTCTGTCAAATAAATAAATAAAATCTTTAAAAAAAACAAACAAACAAACAAACAAACAAAAAAAAAACCTTAACTGCGTTCTCTCATTTAGTCTGTCTTCCTTATTAACCTAATTTTCCTCTCTTCTGGCTCCATGCCCTCTGGGTTTGATTGGGCTATCTTTCTTCTACAGCCAGTGACCTACTAAACCACTTTACTATGGTAATTAGAAGGTGTGGAAGTAGGAGTGTAGATGTTTCCATTAAGTAACTGTAAAAGCGTCTAGCACTACATTTTGACTGTTGTGTCCCTGCTAGGTCAGTAACACAGAATCCAATTCTTCTTTTTAGCCACTTTTCTAAATCACAAATCTGCGAAGGATATCCTTTGAAGTAAAAGTCTACCAAATTGCTAATGGTAGAATTAGACTTAGTGTTCAGAGTATGATATGTCCACTGCAATGTATGAAAAACAGTAAGTTCCCAAAAATGTTTGAAAAAATAAGTCATTATTACAAATACAGATCCCAGCAAGACTTGAGAGTACAATTAAAAACAAAGAACTCGGAAGTTTGGGTATAAAGGGATGGCACAAGGTCATGAGATAGTTCTAGATCTTAACTGTGGTGATGGTTATATTAATCAACACACGTGAAAAAACTGCTTAGAATTACACACATGCATATGCTCACAGCTTTCATGGAAAACTGGGGAAATCTGAGTAAGTTCTGTGGATGGCACCAACATCACATTCTCAGCTGCAATATTGTGTTCTAGCTATACAAGACGCTCTCACTGGGGAAATTGGGTGAAGGCGAAGTAGAAACCTTCTTTATTTTTTTTTTAAACTTTCTATGAATCTACAATTCTTTCTCTCTTTTTTTTTTTAAAGATTTATTTATTTATTTGACAGACAGAGATCACAAGTAGGCAGAGAGGCAGGCAGAGAGAGAGGGGGAAGCAGGCTTCCTGCTGAGCAGAGAGCCAGAAGCTGGGCTCCATTGCAGGACCCTGAGATCATGACCGAGCCTAAGGCAGAGGCTTTAACCCACTGAACCACCCAGGCGCCCCTACAATTATTTCAAAATAAAAAGTCTTTTTTTTCTTTTTTTTTTTTAATGCTATATAGAGACGGAATTGGGCAGATGTAGAGGAAGTAAATTCTTGTTTTTCCCTCAGCCTGAATACGTTTTTTTCTGCTTTCAGACAAATCGTTTGAGCTCCTCATCCTTTGTTTCTCCCACGTGTAGCAAAAGGCAAGAGTGCTACCTCTCTGAATTACTGCAAACATCTTGAAATCTGGGGGGGGAAATGGCATTGCATGCATACATAGAAAAGATCACGGGATATATATCACAACTTCCTGAAAGCAACATTGTAACACCCGTCTAACTCAACGCTTTTAGAAACAAAATGCATAGGGGAGCCATAAAGTAGATACACCAGTCTTGCCACTTTGAATCTGCATTGGAGAACATCACCACGCTCCTAAAAGCTGCCACGATACCAAGCTTCACATAGTCATGACTAATAGACGTAATTGCAAACACTTTACACACATGAAGTACAATTTAATCCATTTGGGTTGGATAGCTTTCACTTTTCTGTCAAAAAAAAAAAAGGTACATTAAAAGTACAGGCTAGGGCATACATTTACAGTAAAGAAATTAAGTTCTTTACTTTCTGGATGTGTACGGTAACTGAATGAAAACATTGCCATTTATAGGATGGAGTAACTTCCAAGCTGAATTAGAGTGGCTCAGCATGCCAAACAAAGCCACAGGCAAAGCAAAGCAAAAGGGAAGCTTGCTATTTTATAGGTTAGACAAGAAATAACCTACAATGACTGCTTCTCTGAGTGAGAGGCCTTCATATTTCATGCAAACCCCAGGAAACAATTAAGGCTTCATTGCAATTCTGGGACCTGTGCTTTAGAAACTGCATCAATAAACTTCATTTTCATCTGGTACATTCGAGATTCTCTGTTATCCCTTACTACCCCTTTTATATCGTCCTCCTTTAAGGCAATGAGAATTTGGCACATAAATAAAAAGCATGAGGTTATTTCAGGGAGGGGAAAAACACAATTCAAATCCAGCCAGGTGCTTTATCACCAATTTGGGAAGTTGCAATGTTATTAGACATTCTGATATAAAGATGGAGAGGGAAAATTATCAGTGGAAAAGAGAGATTGAAAGAAAAAGAAAAAACACACAAAAAAACAACCCACAACTCTTGGAAGGTAACCTGAAAACATGAAAGTACATGGAAGTAAAGATCTAGCTGCCTCTCATTTAATGTTCTATATGGGAAAAAGTTCATTAAATCATTTAAAAGTTATCACAAGAGTGATAGGATCTTCCGGACTAATTCTCTAATATGGTAGAAGTTATTTCACCAATTGTAAACAAGTAAACAAGGAGCCCATGAATCTTACAGAGCCAGGGGAAGGGGCGCTGGCTGTTAGCTGACCTAGGCTGGGATGTCTGGTGAGACCAGGGGTGCAAGGGTAATACACAGATTCAGATCCTGGCTTTGTGACTATGAAGAACTGTGGCTTTAAGTGGACTCTGTCACCTGTTTGGGCTTCAGTTACCCCATGTTCAACACAAGCTCTCATCAGATGGTCTTCAAATGGGCCTCTGTGAGGACTCCAGAAACCTCAAAGTCCCAAGAAGCCCTCTCAATGCCATCTGCTGCTGTAGTTATGGCTGAATGAGATTTCACTTAAAACAATTGCTTGCCTTAAAATTTTTTTTTTTTTTTTAAATCACTGAACTAGATAATCTTCCAGGGCTCCTTGCTATGCCAAAATTTCAACAAATTCTGATATTAATTTTTCTTAAATATTCACCACCTCTATAAAGTAACTTTTACTGGATCCTTTCCATGTAATTTTGCTATTATTTTCCTTTCTTTCTGTACACATAGAAAATTACTTGAAGATATTAATTTGGGTTTTGTGCATGTTTCTTTAGAATAAATAAGAAAATCTGTTATTTCCAGTTTGAGCTCTCCATCTTAAAATGGTCTGGGGAGTGCCTGGGTGGCTCATTTAATTAAGCAGTCTGACTCTTGATTTTGGCTCAGATCATGATCTTGGGGTTGTAAGATTGAGGCCCATGTAGGGCCCCACATTGGGCACGGAGCTTGGTAGAGATTCTCTCTCTCTCCCTACCCAAAAGGGTGAGAGTTTGTACTGCAGGACCTAAAATTGTCCTTCTAAGGCACCAGCATCCAGGAGATAAGTCTCTCTTAGATTCTGTTTTTTGAGAAATTAACATACCTTTCTACTTGTGGAAGTGGTGTGGAATGAGGATAAAGTGGAACTCAACAACCCAGAGAAAAATGCTTACATTCTCCAAGACCAAGAAGGAAAGAAATAATCATGAGGGGCAGTTCCAGAAGGGAGCCTGGAGTGGGCTGCAAGGAGGTTATGCTCCTACTTTTCACTCTGAATCCACAGAGCTCCTAGACTTCTCATGAGATAGTGTGTGGATGGATGCCTAGGACCTGGGGACCTGAAACCATGAGGCAGAGATTTGTAGGCATATACCTGGCTAGCTGTGAAGGAAGAAGAGAGTTATGAGAAGCAGAGCTCAGTCTCTCCAGTTACCCCATCAGCCCTGTCTAGATCTGCTGACAGCCTGCCAACCCAATAGGTAAAGGAGCCCAGCCAAGTTCTCAGACCCACCCAGCAGACCCAAACTCATGAGAAATAAGTTATATGCCAAATATTTCCCTGGAAATCATTTATTTCTCATCAGATTCTTCAATCTCCCTAGAAGAATCCTTGTGGGAAACCCCCAATACATGATTAAAATGGAATGTCTGACCGAATATGATACTACAAGTTGGTATAATTTTAATTTAGAAAAAATATTAATGCAATGTTCCTCTAATATGTCATCTCAGATCACTTTCATTTAATATGGCGTTAATGATGGAAAAACTTCTCCAGGGCAGATTTGTACTTTGTCCTGGAAAAAAATTTCAAGTGAACCTTTCAATTGTACAAAGGTATAGCTTTGTACTTCTCCTAAAGTGGCTGACCTTGAGAACACTGCTCTGTGTGATTAAAAAAACCAAAGAGCAAAACCAAAGCCAAACAACAACAAAAAAAACCCAATGCCAATATTTATTGAGCAATATTATGTTAGGCAATATATTAATATACTGACACATTTTAGTATTTTATTTAATTGTTACAATAATTCTACAAACTAAATGTTGTTATCCTGATGTTTGATAAGGAAGTTGAGAGAGTTTAAAAAACTTGCCAAAAATTTTACAGCTAATGACTGGTAGTTGGGATTCAAAGCTAGATATTTCTAATTTCAAAATCCATTTCCTTCACCATTATAATCATAGTGAGGTCTCAAAGGGAATTTGCTGTATTTGTGAGTACAATAATAAATGAGTATAAATGAATAAAAGTAATATAATAAATGAGTAAAAGTGAATAAATATATATACATATATATATTTATATTCCTGTTCTGTAGAAACTTCTAATTTTTCAATTAATATCAGTTGTTCCTATTTATTTATTAATTCAAATTTGATAAACATAGCTTTGCTTCATTTTATATAAGCACAAGTGTTCTTGTTTAGGAAAATGGGAAAATGGGTCTCAAAGTTCTCACAACTGTAATTCAGAATTTATTCCCAGATTGTATTTCTCTGTGGTTGACATTCTTTCTGTTACATTCTCAGCCTTTCTGTAGAAGTTATGTCTAATTGTTTTGATGCTAATAAATATTAAATAATGTATTATAATTTTACTTAATATTATAATTACATATTAAGCACTAAATCTTTGGTAGCAAATGCGCAAAGCCAATGTATGATCTCATTTAACCATCACGACAGCTGGACAAATGGAGATTGTTGCTCATTTTATAGATGAGGAAACAGATTTAGAGATATTAAAGAATTTGCCAAAGTCATACAGACGATAAATGGTAAAACTAAAAGAGGAACAGAGTACTACTTCCTTCTAAATTCCGCCCTAAAGTACTAATGGATGGCACCATCTCTCATCTGTCACCACATAAGGCAATATTTTTTGTTTACTTGGTTTTTGTATCTGTTTTCTCCAATAGAATATAAAAATTGTGATAGAGGGACTTGGGTTGTTGCACTTTCTCAAAATCCTTGATCTTGGGATAGTACCCACTGCATCATAACTTGATTTTTTTTAGGTGAATAAATACATGAATCTTTCCTAAAGACCACATATATTCTCCTTTGTGATTTAAATCTCAAGTGTCTAAGGGCTCCTGGGTGGCTCAGTTGGTTAAGCATCCAACTCTTGATTTTGGCTCAGGTCATGATCTCAGGGTCATGAGACTAAGCCCAGGTTCTGCACTCAGTGGGGAGTCTAGTAGAGATTCTCTTTTTCTCTCTCTGTCCCTTTCACCACTCATGCACATGCCTGCACATGCACACGCTCTCAGTCTCTCAAATAAAACAATAAATCTTCAAAAAAAAAATTAAACGTCTAATGAAAACATACATTTAAGTAATAGAGAGAGAACTTGCAAGTATTCACTTATTGGGCTGCTGCTTTGGGGGGGAAACTGAACAATGTATCTTCATGAGGTAATCCATGACTTGTCCATCATTTTTCATCCTTGGTCTACTTTGCAGCATGACCCTGGGAAAGTCACTGAAGGTATTTATTCTGAATACAATTTTACCATTGAGTCAGATTCATGCTACTATATTTCTCTAAAGATCTGATGAAAGTTTATTAGAATATATAATGTATTTAAAGTTAAATAATAGCAGTAAAATGCTAAATAGGTTAAATAAGACATAAGGTATAAATACATAATATTAATAAGATAAATAAATAAGCTCTCATCCTTGCATCTTCCAAAATGTGGTTATGTGACTAGAAAAAATTTAAATTGGTAATTGTTACTATATGAGGTTTGGCTATGCTACTAACACCATGGCTTCTAATTTCAGTATGTCCCTTCTTGTCCACCTTTGTAAAATATAATAATTTTTCTGTGTCAAAATATACCCCCAAATCCATTCATTCAATTGACATCTGCAAACTTCTAAACAGTATTAAAAGTCATTCTTCTATTATTAAATACAGTAAGTGCCCATTTTATCTTTTCTAGAATGCTAGTAGTGTTCTGTCTCTTCCCTAGACTATTTCAAATTTTATATATTAGTATATATAATACACACAATATGCACATATAATGTATATATGTAAATCAACTGAGATCATATCTACATACAGACTTTAGTCTTGACTACAAACAAATCAGAAATTTCAGTTCCCAGTTCAAGCACTTAACAGATATCAGACATTCATATTTTATCTAATTTAATTCATAAAGAGAAAATGGCTGGATAAAATGGGAAATTAATTTTCTTGTCACTCTGTGTACCTATTGTGAGTAAAAAAAATGGACAAGAGGAAAGAAAGAAAAGGAGAATTTGCTTATGCAATCTTAAGACTTTATATCTGTGTACAGAATTTCTTAAACAGAAATCTGCTCTCCTCCAGTCCTTGTGAACTGTTTTTGAACTAAGAATGGTTTTCTCCATTTTGCCCTTCACACTAACTCCTTCTCTGCTACCAAGGATAAATTAAACTAAGTTCCACAAATACTCTCCAATGTCACAAAAAGTCAGTTTTCACAATAGAATTCTCATTAGCACCAAAGAGGAATATGATATGACAAGGAAAGTAATTTGGGGTTAAAGTTGAGTGTGAAAATAAAAAAGAAAGTTTAATTGAGAAAATCAATTAAATTCATCTAAAATTATACCAATCTTTAAATAATACAGTGTTCACAGAAAATACAAATGTTCAGGTGCCTGGGTGGCTCAGTGGGTTAAGCCGCTGCCTTCGGCTTAGGTCATGATCTCAGGGTCCTGGGATCGAGTCCCGCATCGGGCTCTCTGCTCAGCAGGGGGCCTGCTTCCTCCTCTCTCTCTCTGCCTGCCTCTCTGCCTACTTGTGATCCCCCTCTGTCAAATAAATAAATAAAATCTTTAAAAAAAAAGAAAATACAAATGTTGGAACCAATCTATTTGTAAAGAATACAAGAGCCTTATTCTGAGGCAGAATCTAAATTATTTTGTTTACATGTATTAGGTCAATTTTTAGTCTTTAAAATATTGAGTGACTTTTATTTCCATTTCTTTTCAGAAGAATTTTAATGATAGTTCAATTTATGACGTAATCAGACAATGAATGATCTTAAAATCTATAGTGGACCACTGACACGTGTTTTTAGAATCATCTCTTTAACTAGTTTCAAGGATAAACCACTGAAAAAGAAAGCCCTTGGAACCTTACATTTGAATTAAACTGAAAATTAGAGTTTGAGAAGAAAATCTGACATTGAAGTAAAATGCACTGACAAAGCTCTGAGAAAGGTTTCAAGATTTTGAAAAATAATAGTAGCCTATACAAAGTATTTAGGCTTTAACAGTACAGTAACAACATCAACAAAAATGTTTCAAATAAGCTTTTCCTTAAAAAGCAGTCAGGAGCTAAAATTTGTGTGGTAAATAGGAAGTCAGACCAATATTAACCTTTTCTAGCTTGAGATTGAAAGGTTAGAATTTTCTCTTTGTTCCTCTTCAGTAATGGATTATTTTATTCAAAGCATTACCCCAGACCTCAGCTCTTTGCCAGTTCACTGGTGGTTTCACATGGTTTCAATATTACTAGAAATCCAATTTACTGACATGAAAATTAGAGACCATAATAATAGCAAACATAGGACACATCTTAGGAACCTGTGCAGAAAAACACATGAGGATGGGGGACTCATGGCCTTTTTTCCAAAGATCAGAAATATTGAATATTACACATGAGATTATCTCCTCCTATCCCTAGCATGGTCTAAGAACAAATTCTATGTCTTTCACAGCCGAATTTTAAAATTGAGTATTTTTAAATGACATTATAAGGGTGTTCTTTGTCTGTTGCTTTCATCTCAGATATACCCAAAATAGCACATAGTATACATTCTTATTCTATGCTAAGCAGTGTTTTTAGCACATTACAAATATTACCTTATTCTCATAATTACTCTATGAAATAAGTACTATTATTATTCCCATTTCAGAGCACTCAAGAGATTAACTAACTTGGGGCACCTGTGTGGCTCAGGGGGTTAAAGCCTCTGCTTTCAGCTCAGGTCATGATCCCAGGGTCCTTGGATGGAGCCCCACATCGGCCTCTCTGCTCAGCAGGGAGCCTGCTTCCCCCTTCTCTCTCTGCCTGCCTCTCTGCCTACCTGTGATCTCTGTCTTGTCAAATAAATAAACAAAATCTTAAAAAAAAAAAAAAAAAGAGAGAGATTAACGAACTTGTCTAAGGACACACAGCTGATAAGTGGTGGATCCAGGATTAGAACCCATTCAAACTGGTTGTAGAGGCTGTATGCTTAACACAGACTAGAGCCAAACCACACATTTTAAATTTCTAATGTATAGCGCCACTTGTGATCAGTATTCATACTGCATAATTGTTCACAGAACAGCTTTGAGCTTGCTTTGTCATAATATTTTACAAGTAAAACTTAGTTCAAAACAAAATCCTTCAAAATTGAATGGCTCTCTAGTACTTTCTCCTGAAAAGATGACATAGATACTGATGGTAAGGCAATAAAAAAATTCTCATGAAGACAATGGGAAGTATTATTCATGGTAAGATCATTTCTTTAATGGGGTTAATGATGAGACACAACTACAGACACCATGCTTCTCACCACTCCTCATATTCAGAAGTGCTGTTGAAGAGAGCAAGGGGCTTTCAGCTGCTGTGGTGTGTATGTGTTTGGAGAGAATTCAGGCATCCCAGTCATGTTGTCCCTTAGGACATAACTTACCCTGTTTTCCTCATTTATGAACTGGGAGAACAATGGGCCCTATCTGCTAAAGTTTCAGTAAAGTTTAACTAACACAATGTACATAAAGCACCAAGAAGAGGTCAGGTGGGTGAGACGTGCTTTATCTACGTTTACTCAGGTGTATAAGACATGCTTTATCTACGTGTACTCAGTCATTATTGGTGCTATTCACCACGAAGTTTCTTCACTCTAAACTCAGGTACACTTTTCAGAGTCTGTTAAGCTATCATAAAACTGCTTTCCTAACTTGCTAGCAATAGCTACAAAAAAAGGAATTCTCATCATTATCTTCTATTCTGGATTCATAAAGCACCAGGAAGGTATATTGCATTGCATGAGCATTAAATAATAGTATATTCTGCTCTGCTTACCAGATTAAATTAAGTTCCAAATACAGTGTATACAGAGTGAATATGGCTGCCTATAAGGAGAAAATAATTTTAGTGTTTAAATTTGTGTTTTCTATGATATAAAATTTTGTAGAATGATGTACCAATGGAAGAATGGAAAGAAAACTGGGTATATGGGTGAAATTTGAAAAAAATATTTTCTCCTTATATATAAAAATATAAATTAGTGGTTCTACTATTTATTTACTAGCTTTGTGAATTTAATCAAATAACTTACATTCTCTATGATTTTATCTTTGAAAAGAAAATAATAATGGCACCTCACAGGTTTGTAATGAGACAAATTAATTAATGAATAAAATATACACAGTAATAATTTACAAAGAGTAAGAGCTGCTTGATGTTAGCTATAATTATTATTTTCCTATCTATTGTTGTATTTTCCATAGGAATGTTTTAACTCAAACATATGTCAGTCATTTTACAGTATCATCCCCAATCCTTCCAGCTTTATCAGTGAAAGAAAGGATGTAGCAAAAGCAAAGTGGGTCTTGGAGCAATTATGATGCTTACTTTCATGAGCCTTTCTTGGAGAGAATTGAAAACAAATAAAAAGTTTATCTAAGTTACAGAATAGTGATTTGTAAAGTACTTGTGTTTACTAAGACCATCTTACTTATATTTTGCAGACATTTTAAAAATTGTTCTCTGTTGGGGCGCCTGGGTGGCTCAATGGGTTGGGTCTCTGCCTTCAGCCTGGGTCATGATCTCAGGGTCCTGGGATGGAGCCCCGCATCCAGCTCTCTGCTCAGTGGGGAGCCTTTCCTACCCCCCCCCACTTCCTGCCTGCCTCTCTGCCTACTTGTGATCTCTCTCTGTCAAATAAATAAGTAAGATCTTTAAAAAAAAATTCTGTTTTGAGGCTTTCAACCTACAGCTAATAAAAGAGAGTGTTTTTAAACACTCTCCTTTATTCTAGGATGAAAGTTCCAGGAGCTGAGCCAGAAACTTGCATTGGGCTGTTGTATTTAATCTTTGCAAACCACTATGAGGAAGTATATTAGTTTTTTATGGCTGTATCTAATTACCACAAATTTAATGGCTTAAAACAATACAAATTTATTTTCTTACAGCTGTGGACGTCAGAAGTCCTAAATTGGTTTATAAATTGGAATAAAATCAAGGTGTATCAGGCCTAGACCTTATAGGGAGAAACTGTTTTATTTCTAGGGGTAGACTCTATTTTCTGGCTTGTGGCCCCTTTCTCCATCTTCAAAGCACATCATTCCCATTTTTTTATCTTCACTTACACCCATTTATAAGGATTCTTAGATTTCATTTGGCCCATTTGGATGATCCTGGGTAATTTCATCTCAAGGTCCTTAACTTAGTAACATTCACACATTCCCTTTTAACATTTATAGTAACTTACTCACAGATATTGGGGATGGCACTTAACATATTTGGGGGCAGGGAATTTCAGCCTACCAGAGGTGGATACCATTATTTTCATTTTGCAAATATGAAAAAAAAAAAGTAGTGATTATGAACTCTTAATACACTGAGAAACAAAATTCCAAAAAGGCTAACTTACTCAACTCACAAAACTTAAAAGTGATCACCATCATATTACTGTAGGTCCTTCTGACCCTAATGCTGTTTCCACCACACAGTTCTGCCCCTGAAGTAGGAAAAAAGACAAAGGATGGGTTCCCTCCTTATGTGCAAATTTTTTCATTTTCTTTATGAGTTAAAATATTTATTAAATGTTTACTGAATGGCTACTATGCCAATTTCTGGTGCTAGGAAGAAATATGAATCAGACTGAGTCAATAGCTAGATAATCAGAACTTTTCCCATGTATTTAAATACCTGTAACTCTTCAGTCTACATTAAGAGTCCCAACCAAATTCAACTACCTAATTGAAAGCCTCAGTGTCATGTTTGATAAACCTTTGCAATTTGCCATGTCTGGAACTGAGCTCTCAAATTTTTTTCTATAATCCCTCAGTATTCACCAGCTCAGGAAACAGCACCACCTCACTCCCCCACAATTGATCAGTATTACAAATGCCTATATTTATCTCAATAATATATCCTAATCATATTTACTTCTCCTGTTTTCATTACATCCAGACTTCTGACTGGTATTTGCATTTCCATTCTTGGATTGCCTTGCTCTCATCTCCGTACACAAACGGGCATGATCTCACTAGAACATAAAATACTTCGACACCTACTATATTTATAATAAAATCCAAACTTGTCATATCAGACAGGGCCCCCACACATCTTTCTCTGTTTAGGACATTTGTGTGCCTGTTGTCTTGGTGGAACTAGTGAAAGAGCCTTCTTTCACTCCTAAAATTGTCCCAGTTGGATGATAAATTACATGGTCACCATATCCAGAGGGTTTTGGTGGAATCTTTCCTCGGCCTAAATTTTCTTCCCATAAGCAAACTCTTCTCCCAGGACTTAATAGTGTCTGCCTTAAGTCTCTGCTATAAATATTTTTCTTCAAAATCTGAACCAAAGTATTAAGTATACTCCTATACTTAATTGTTTCCTCTGTTGACTATTCATGCCATTAGGGTATACAAAGACAACCATGCCCATGTCCCTGTTATTTGCCCCTAAACACTTCAGGCAGCATAGTACCTGACACATGAGAAGTGTCTACAGATTTTTATTAAAAGATTAATGACTAAGTAAACTTTCCATACAGTCAGATAGTTTTATAAACACTCAGTATAACATTTAAATAATAAAAATGTGTTTAGGATACTAGTGACTAAAACCAATATAGAATCAGAAGAAGTTGCCTCTGTTTGGAGAAAAATGTTGAGTAGGGAAGGTTCTATAAGGGAAGGAAGTCCAATCAGTGTTGATAGATGGAAAAGATCATGTTATGTGATCAAGAAGCTATGAGGAAAGTTTTCTAAGCAGAAAGGCTGGCAGTCACAAAGGCAAAATGGTTTAAAACAGTGTGATTATTCTGGGAACTCAAAGTAGTTTCTATTATTAGAGTGTACAGTCTTGCATAAATGATATATTAATGTCATGAATCCCTAAGGACAAAACCTAAATTATGAAGAACACTGCAGGAAACGTAGAGAACAGCAAAGAAATTCGAACCTTACTTTTGTTTTCGTCTATAGTGTTAGGATGATTTGAAAATTTCTATTGCCTGTTTAGCTCACCTTACAATTCACTGAAGTTTAGATATATAAATCGGTTTTTGAAATTAAGTCAAATTTGATGTAAATAAAAGTTGAAACAGAGAATTAAAACTCATCTCAGATCTATTTATCTAGGAGATAATTTTCAAGAAATACTCTAGGTATAGATAATCAATAAATATGAGATAAACAAATAAATGAGTCCTTTGGATATAAAAAGTCTACAACAGAAGTTTCACACTGGTGGACTTCAGGACATAAATGCTTTATTTGGCTTCCAGAACAATTCAAAAGTTTGAGCCAAGATTTAAATTTGGAGAAGTCACATTAAAAAAAAAAAAATCCAGAATTCTGGCCCCTCTGAAAAATTGGAAGACCTCATGACTTTGGTGGGGAAAAAATGCAGTCCTACATAGGGCAGTAGGTGTTCTCCAGCTCATCACAGATGGCCGTCCCTATCACCCTAGGTGCTGAGATCCATGGCACTTCCATTATGTACGTTACATGCCATGCCTTGCACGAACCCAACCCCCCAACCATTAAAGACTAATTGAGAATTATCAAAATGTCTAGGAAAATATTTAAAACTTGTTGATCTGTAATACTGAGAACTGGATGTACCCACTATCTTAATAAAATCATCTAAAAAGGGAACAATTCAGACATTCAATCTTTGTTTTCTTGGATTTTGTTATTTAAATTATATTTAAAAAGAAAACAAAAACCAAACAAATTTGGTGTAACTTTTTCTTTTTTTTTCTGCTGACCAGTAAGCTATTTGTTTTTGCATCTGGTCCATATACCACAGTTGGCAGTAAAGTAATCCAAAGATGTATAATATGTGCTTGATCTGTGCTTTGAATGCAAATACTTCCCTATATCTTCCAAAATGGCAAAAGCAATTTATTTTACTTAAATCTATTGAAAGACTAAACATATTTTCAGTATCCATACTACCCTAGAATAGGAGAAAGCAAGTTAGGGGAGTTATCTCCATGGGAAGTGTTGGACACTTACCTTAGCTATCTGGACACACCAGTTAAGCAGCAGCTGGGATCCAATGTTATCCTTGTGTTCATGGACATAATCCAACAGGCAGCCATGGGGCATAAGCTGTGTAACCAGCTGAATGGTTGGGCTCAGACACACACCCAATAACCGGACTAAGTGTGGATGGTCCATACTTGCCATGATCAAAGCTTCCTATAAAAAAAATTAATAAATAACACCATCATTTCAACTCAAATTTCCTTGTAGCTCTATATTAATGGTGCTGATCATAATTTTGAAAATGTACTCTCATTCAATGGAATCAATTAAAAATGAAAAGACATTAATGCAGCTATTATATTCTTAAAGTGATTTAACTCAAGTAAAATTAAGTGAAAAATAAAGACGACACTTTTGTTAAAATGGAAAATGTTATAGAATTAAATGCATATAATATTAATATTAGTGTTTTCTCTTTTGCAAGATGCACAGTATTTGATTTTATTTACTGCTAAATTAGTTGATACTGAATCCTAGCTTATACTGTGGATTTTTAATTTTTGGTCTTTAGTTCTAGAATACAATAATCTATACAAATGCAGTTATTTGAATGTTGTAAAAGGTGACCCAAAGTTAATTCATCCATTATTAGTATGGATTTAGAGAGCATACACAGATATAATTTATAAATTATAAATATCAAAACTTAAACAATTATAAGCAATATGCCATTGTGAATTTATGCAGAAAAATAAGCCTTTTAATAAGACATTTTATTCCCTAACTTTATCTTTATTCAAATTTATTTCATTTCTAAAATTATAAGTGATGTATTATTCATAGAATCATAAAATTTGAAAGCTAAGTGAGACTATAAAAAATTGTCTACTCCAACTTTATTATTTCATAAAGTGAGAAAACAGCTCTAATTTCTTTATCATAATCATGTCACTTTGGTTTAATGAAGATAAAATTGGACATATGATAGTTAAGTAGTGCATCCTAAAGTTAGCCTCCAGTTAAAAGGTATTTTAAGTATCTTTACTACAATTTGAAACAGACAGGACCTTACACACACACACACACACACACACACACACACACACACACACATACACACACACACAGGGGGTGGCACATATATGGCAATTTATTATCAATCAGTTTACACTGAAGCCATGAGGATTATTATTTATTGTAGCATTTTCGAATATTTTCTGTAACTTTAAAATTTTTCAAAACAAAACAAAAAAAAAAAACTTGAGGAGAGAAAGCTATATTGACCTTTTGTTTAAGATGTCATGGCAGATTGAATATAGAAATTTACTTCCATTTCCTCTCAATTCCACTATACTAGCAATAAAGGAATCAATAAAGAGGAAGACACCAACAGTCATAGAGAGGAGGCAATGAAGATAGAATAACAGGAGTAGAATGTGGCTTACTAGTCGTAATCAATTCAGCATACGTAAGACACCTCAACCCTAATGCAGCAGGGAGGGAAACTGAGAAGAAATCCAATTCAGACCACATGTGTACACCACCAAAGGCACAGGTAGTGTTAGTACCACAAATCTCTCCAAATGGAACAGAGGGAGAAACTGATATCAGCAGGATCATTTCAAAGCATATTTAGGAGTCACCTAAGAGTACAGATCTCCACCCCTCTGTCAAAAGGATTGTGGATTACAGATAGTAGGCAAAATGGAAAGAGAAGTACTCTGATGAAAATAGCAGGATTATGTGAATTTATATGTGGAGAAAATTGGGGCCACCTTCCAGTTCCTTCTCCTAAATGGAGCTGTGACTTCAAAATTCTGAAGCTTAAAACTGTTTAAACCTCAAATTACAAATCCAGCAAAATTTCAATTAAGTGGGTGGATATACAGATATGTTCAGGTATGTCTGTTATTAAACTTATCTCAGGGGGCTAAGTCTGGGTGTCTCATTCAGTTGAGTGTTGGATGACTGGTTTCAGCTCAGGTCATGATGACAGGGTCATGAGATCAAGCCTGGTGTTGGGCACTGGGCTCAGCAGAGAGTCTGCTTGAGATTCTCTCCCTCTGCCCTCCCCCCATATATGCCCCCCCCCAATAAATAAACCTTTAAAAAACTACAAACTTATCTCACGTACTTCCTTTCTCTGTTAGATGTGTTCATTATATAGAAGGAGCCATTAAAAGAGGACATTTAATTGAAGAAACAAAAAATGACAGTGAAGGGATATTCCAGAATAAGAACTGTATAAGAGACCAAGACAGCAGTCAGTCCAGAATGGAGTGAGACACAGAAGATGGAGAAGATAGAATACCCAATGAGTTTAAAATGCATTTTAAATACATGTATATTTGGCACAAGTTGAAGGTCAAATTAGGATTGATGCACAGAAACCTAAGCAAAAGTAAAATGAAGAAATTGATTTGATGTACAGTACAAGACATACACAAGAAAAGAAAACCATGTATTCATTAGAAAGCATTACTGGGAATAGTTACATAAGCATAAGGACATAAATACAGAATGTTTAAACATGCAAACACCATACTACTATCCTGGAAAATGAAGGGAAGCGAGGTATACTATAATTCTGCAAGGGGGTGATGGGAAGAAAGTGAAAGGTACATTCCCGTTGCTCCTGTCACTAACTTACCTGGTGACAAGTTAGTATATGACACATCAAATGGAAAAATCAAGAGTTGACAATGTAAGCATAATATTTAGAAACAGAATTATATGAAAAAAATAAATTGCTGAGAAATTGTAAGTGATTACTTTGGGCAGTGAAAAACAAGCAGGAAAAGGAATGGAGAGTCACTCTAGACTTCTGTCTTTTATTATTTGCTTTATAGAAGTACTTGATTTTTATTATTATTACCTTAGAGCTATTTGAGAGGACATTATGAACTCTTAATCTCCCCTACTGTTTTAGTGGTGTTGATTTCAGCAGAGTCTAAAGATTATTGACAATTATGGTGCATGTCTGATGGAGTATACCGATTGCCTGGATCCAGCCAGCATCTTAGGTGAGGTATAACCTTTTACTTTTTTGAGCGAGGATGAGTGGGGCAAAATGGGCAAGTATCTTTGAGAAAGAAGGGAGATAAGGTCAAACAGAAACAAAAAGCTGGTAAAAAGGTGTCGGCCCAATTCAAAAGACTGTTCTTGAGCCTCTGTGAGCAGAAGTTGAAATTGTTGTTTTCCAGATGGCTTTCAAGTAGATGCTACAATTCCCCCTTCCTTCCTCAGTGGCCCCAGGGAGCCAGAGTCATAGAAGGGGGGAAAATACCAGTGTCTATGCTTCCTTGCTCAGCCCACCACAGCAAGGGCAGCCCAGGGAGCACTGAAGGGCATCACCTCTGGCAAGGACACTGGTGTCCTCAGGTGCTGGCAGTGGTGGTACCAGTCCACAGTGCTAGGCGGAGGGCCTTTCTGGCTCAATGAGGAGAGAATCTCCACATGGGGGCCAGGCTGGTAAGGAAGGACACTGCCAATATCACAGGAAGACTGTGACTGGGACATTGGTTTATAGGTACATATGAGGCACCCAGGAAGTGCCCGAACTATATGGGGGGATTCCTTTAGGGGTTGGAGTTTCCGCATAATCAGCCAGGCCAGAAATTTGAGTAATTACTATGAATAGGGCTCCATTTGGATCTAAAAGGTCGAAACATTTTGGTTTTACTTACTTAATATTTTAGTAAACATTTGAAATAAGGCAAATCCATGTAGTTATAAGGAGAGTACAGATAGTTATGTTAGCCAAGTAATACTGTATTGTTATTAATTAATTATTAACATTAATATTAGAAGTATAAACCAGAAGGTTCCTTCACTAAATTATGATATGCACACATACACACCAACAGATAAGCAAAACATGTAATCAAATTAAACATCTAATTTAATTAAGTACCAAATTAGATATTATCTAATTAAGTTAAATTTATAATGATTTCATTTTTTCTGTTTCTCTTCTAGTGGCTCTCAGTCTTTTATGAGCATAACCATCACCCAGGATTATCATTACAGGTAGCTATCCTGGCCCCACTTCCAGATAATCAGGGCTAGAAATAGATCAGGAATCTGCATTTGTAGCGAGCTCTCCAGATGAAGCTACTGTAGGAAATATGAAAATTGCAGACCTCTGGAACATTGCCTTAAGATGTATCTATAATCCACTGCAAACATAGTAACTTGCAGTTGTGGTTTGATCCCCACTGTAACACTAGAAGCAGTCAAAGGACGGAGTAATTCTCAGCTGTGAAAGGAGAAAACCAAAGCTGGGTGGGCTTACTGCCCAGGTTATATTTGATAAGTACCAGGATCAGGTTTAAGGTTCAAGGTTTCTGATTCTTAGTGCAGTTGCTTCTTCTTATGATACTATACTTAATAAATTTCAGTTCCATCAGTACTTCGCACTGTAGATGCTTATCTGGTTAACAAGAAGACACCTCCAACACCTGAAGAATTGGGTCAAATTGTACTATATTTCCTGAGGAGCAACTAAAATCAAACAATAAATTTGCATTAAAAGGTAAACTGCCATCACTTATAATATGCTTTCCGAAAAAGCCAAAGAAAACATGTAACTCTGATTTCCTGAGAGTATTACTTGGTACAGACCATTTCTTGGGAAAGAAGGTGATGGAATTTAAGGTAAAAGAAAGATTTAGGGGTTATTTCAGGCTTCTTTTTCAGGGTGAAATACATAAACAATTTTTTTTTCTTTTACAACTCAAGGAGTAATGATAATTCCATTCTAAATATGCCTGTGAAAAGTTTACATCAGAAGAGTGTAAAAAAGTCACATGAAAGTTCTCTTTTAAAAAATCTATTAGTAAGTCCTGGCAAAAAAGCTGGGGTTGTATTAAGGAAAATTGCTCATCACACTACAAAGGGTATTTGAAACCAAATTGCAGAGTATTTGCATAATAGTTCTCTTTTTTTGAAAAAGAAAAGATGAACAAGACACTAATTGTAGGTTTTATTTTTTTCATAAAGGAAATAGCAGATGGCTTTTTTGGGGGATAGGGAAGGAGATAAAGAAAAGAGAACGTGGATTCATTTAGAGTGATGAGTGGGATGGAAAGGAAAAAAAATTCCAATATTTTAATAATGGAGTGTTGGATTTCAATAAATTGCTCTGTGTTGAAGTTAATAATGTCCCCTGTTACCTATCGCTGTGTGGGGCCTGTGGAAGCAATTTTGGAATCTTTGCTGCTGTCACTAGAAAATGTCACCGAAGGCCACTGGAATAAATACAAGTTGACAGGTGCATTATCTATTTTTTTTTTTTTTCAGAAATAAAATTAGTTTCTGTCTTTGTTTTCCCTTTTGCTTTGTAAAATTTTTTCTTGTAGGTGAATTAAAGAGTTTTCTCATTGGACAGAAGGGAAGGATGTTAACAGGTACTACACTGAAAACTCTAAAGCAAGAACATTTTTCTTTATAATGAGTCTGGTTTGAATAAGGACACTTTTTTTTTTTTTAACTATCAAGGGGCGAGCAGGGCATAGACAAAAAGCTCTGAAGCATGTGTGCCATTATTCTCTCGCCTATGCTGTTTGTGTCTCCATTTGTGTCTGAAGGGAAGGTATTTCTGTACAAAATAAAAATAAGCAATACCATTTGTCACATTAAGGTATCATTTTGCCCAGCCTTCAGATGTTTATACCTTGCCACTTAAACTTCTTTTCTCACTCATGCTGGTTAGTGGTTTCACAAAAAGAAAAAAAGAAAAAAAGCATATGGCCAGTGAAAACTTATGGGCTCTTTTGTTTCTTAAAGATGTTAACTTCAGCCAAACTTTCACAGTTTCATTATGTCTATGGACCATTACTTCAATACCCTCCAGCTGAAAATGGGTAAAATCTCACTGCATCACGGATAAGGCATATAAAAAGGGGGATAGAGGAAAAGAAAAAATAGACAATTAATGTAGACATAAAACTGTGCTTAATGCAACAGTCAGCAGATTTGTGAATGCTGGGCACAAATGCCTCCGCTAAAGATAGCGAGGGGGATGGGGATGAAGACAACAAAGGCGATAATGCTGACAGCAGTGATGAAAGATGAAATGAAATTATTGGCCCATAATAATGTTTTACAAACATGTTTTGCTGCAGATGGTATCTAGATAATAAAATAAATGAAATCTGCATCTGTTTCCTCACATCTAGAATAAATAATAATTTACTTGTGTGAGTAGGTGAACAGCAACTAGACAGACTCAATGGATAGGCCATAAAGTTTAAGTCTGTCCACATTGCTGGCTGGGCTCAGCATTCTTTTCTAATCTCTGCATCCTACGGGTGGGCATGAACATTCAAGATTAGGATCCTTCTAACTTTCGGTGTTGAAAGTTTTCCATCCCCATTCTCCACCATTCACCCACTCAGAAGCTGGATATCAGGTTCAGATACTACTAACTGTGCTGCACAATGAAGAACTTCATGAGTAATTCTTCTCTATGAAGATTTCTGCTTTCCGGCTGGGTTTCCTACATTCCCTTACCCCTGGGTGAACTGATTTTGCCTTCATCCTTATGTTTTCCTACCCTTCTGTTACGCATTTCTTCACTTAAAAGTATTGTGGACCTGCCACGCGCTTGCCACTGGTACTGAAGTTGGGTCTATCATGCCATCTCTATCGTCATGAAGCTTTCACTCTACCGGGAGAGGCAACCAATATACAGGAGAAACAAATATAAAACAGACATGGAAGTAATGTTAAGTCATATTAAAGGTTATGGACAAAATAAATAGAATATTGTAATATTAAAATGGTGGCTACAGAGCAACTTTAAATAAAGGTGGTCAGGAACTGTGTCCTGAGATCTGAATGATAAGCAGCCACACAGACACATAGAAGGAAAGAACGAAAGAGCTGGATGAATTTGGGAAGATCTGTTAAGACTCAAGTGTCTGGAATTTGGCAAAAGCTCTGATGGCAATGAGATGAGACTAGAAATGCAAGTGGAAGCCAGATCAGGAGAGATTTTGCAGTAGAGGGAAGAAGACTGGATTCTTTCATCATTTTTTTAATGCCTGCTTTCAGTTATGCTTCATTTACTTCTCTCTCAGCCTGAACTCCACTGTTGACTATTGCAGTAAAGCATGTACCGTCATCATATAATTTTGTCCCCTTGATATTCCCATTGTGCTACTCCTTGGCCAGAGGCAACTCCCAACATCTTAATTTTCTTCAAACTTTCAAGTATTGTTTGGGAAAGGAATCAATTCATGGAGCTTTGTCCTAAATCTCCTGATCTGATCCTCCCAAAATAGCCCTTGGTTATCTTTTTAATTTCTTATTGACTCTATTACATTTGTTATGATGCGTATCTCTGAGTAGGAAAAAAAACAACAACCCACAAATAACAAGAAAAACCTTCTGCCCTTCACAATATATACTCTGTTTAATATACTCTTGATATCCTCTCATTTTGTTCCTGTGAATGATTTTGCCATTGTTTATCTCTAATACAACTTCATCTTCACCTCATAGTGGTACCTTCACTCTATCTGTAAGTATACTTAGATATCTTATATTCTAAAAATGAAAGTTCCCTAAATATTTTGCATTTCTTTTCTTTGGCAATATTTACCAATTTAGTAAATTGATATTTCTTCATTTTATAGTCCTTCATTCTCTAAAACTCTAGTTTTTCTGCAACTTAATGCATTCTAACTGTTCAAATCACTCTTGAAAAAAGCACCACTAACCTCCTTTTTACCAGTCTCCCATTTTTACATTTTCCTGAGTTTGTACATTTCTTTTAACCCACTTTCTGCACTGTTTTATGTCATTGACCATGCTACCTTTTGAAAATCCTTTCTGTGGCTGATGTTAATATTTTATTCTATCTTAAATCTTCAGTCTCTCTGAGAACTTTCATTACAATTACTGGTACCTGCTTTTAGCTTTTTCCTTCCATACCCTCAATGTGGAAATGCTACCATGACTTTGTCCCTAATATTCTTTCCTTTCATCTGTAATCTTTTGCATTTATCTATTTTTACAATTTTAAGAAATTTGACAGAGTTATCAAAAATATATGGAGTCCACTGTAAAGGTGTGTGGTTTTTCATAACTTGATTTAGTCTGAAGCTCTAAAAGTAGCAATGCTATTTATAGGCTAGAAAACAAAATCCACTGTAGTCATATCCAAAATATCTGTGTAAGATATCTGTCCAGAACAGGACTGGAAGAGATTATGCTGAGTGAAATAAGTCAAGCAGAGAGAGTCAATTATCATATGGTTTCACTTATTTGTGGAGCATAACAAACAGCATGGAGGACAAGGGGAGTTAGAGAGGAGAAGGGGGTTGAGGGAAATTGGAAGGGGAGGTGAACCATGAGAGACTATGGACTCTGAAAAACAATCTCAGGGTTTGAAGGGGTGGGGGGTGGGAGGTTAACCAGGTGGTGGGTATTAGAGAGGGCATGGATTGCATGGAGCACTGGGTGTGGTGCAAAAACAATGAATACTGTTACACTGAAAATAAATAAAAAATAAATAAATAAAAAAAAAGATATCTGTCAAAAATATCTCAAACATAAAAATTTTGCTATGCCTATACTCTAAGCTTTCTTTTCCTTACATGTAATTTCAACTGTCATCTCTGAGCAGGAACAAATATCTCTTTATAAATGTGTATCTCCTTTTTCATGTTTATTATTTGTTAAATGTCTGCCATCGTTGATGATCTCTCTGAAAGTAGTAATATTACTTTATCATATTCATTAGTCTATTACCAAATTCTTATAGAGTATATAACTTATAGTAAGAAAGTGATACAATTTTCTTAATAAGTGAACAGAATCTTTATTATATTTATTATATTCCCCCCTTCCCAACCTACTTCATCCCAGGAACCAACCCATATTTCAAATGCTTCCTAGTCATCTTGACACAGATATCCTACTGTACCCTAAATTTAAGGCGCAAAGTAAATTTCTCTGTAAGAGCTTGTCTGCTAACTGCTAATTTTATAAATTTCAGAATATTTTCTAATTTGGGTTTTGAATCTTAGATTCCTGTTTGCCATTCTTTTCCCATTGTTTTATAATCTACTCACTTCAAATATTTTACCAATAATTAATTGTTTTTTCCAATGGAGTTCAAATCTATATGGTTCTATGCATTTTTATTCTGACCTCTACTTAAGTTCAGACTTTCATCACTACTACAAAAAGGATGCTGATTTTTTTCATTACCTCCAGTCTATTTTTGCTATGACCTGCAAAAAACTTAGGCATTTTTGTGGTGCCATATGGAGAGCTTTAATATTGCATGTACTCAACAAATATTTGTTGAATTAAATTTGACATGTTGAAAATGATAATAAATCCTATAATAATTCTATAATAAAGAAATTTAGACTTTTCTCTCAGCTGTGATGCCAATGATTTGTGGGACTGGCCTGCTATTTTTTTTCCCCTCCATATTCATTCTCCTTCCTTCTTCACATTTTCATGTGTCCAGTGACACTGAACAAATAGATGACAACAGGATACCTTGTCTCCTGGCTTTTATTTGGAGTCAGCCAATGAAAAGCAAGAGCAGAGTATTGATGAGAGAAGAGAATGAGGTTAGTAAACTTCACCCTTCACTTTCCTGCAGTCCTCAAAGGCCACGGTTGCTGTCAGATTAGGGTAAACTTCCCTTTGTTCTTTCATGCCTAGAAGTTCCATTATTAGTCTTGAGATAGTTCAACAATCCTTGTTGGTGTTCCTCAAACCTGCCCATACCTTTATTAAAACCCCTTTGCTTAACTCTGTACCATTACTCCAACTTTGTATACCATGTGACTCCTGCTGGGATTCTTCTGATGCAGTAATCTTGGACAAATAACCTAACATGTATTTGTAAAATGATAGTTTGGGTCACTGATGGAAAACATGGCATGCATGCTAATCCAATACCCACTCCCCTTGCCCATGGCAAACATTGATAAAGAATCCTAAAATATGTTCACACTCTAATTCTAGGAACCTGTGAATATTACCTTATTTGGAAAAAGGGTCTGTACAGATACCATTAAGTTAGGGATTTTGACAAGAGGAGATCATCCTAGGTTATCCAGGTGGGCCTTAATGCCACTACAAGTATCCTTATAGGAGAGAGGCAGAAGGAGATTAGAGATATACAGAGAGGAAAGCACCATAAGGAGAAGGCAGAGATTACAGTGATGAAGCCACAAGTCAAGGCTCAGCTGTGGCCACCGGCAGCTAGAGAAGGCAAAGAACAGGTTTTTCTCTAGAACTTCTGGAGGGTATGCCGACCTACCAACACCTAGATTTCAGAAATCTGGCCTCCAGAAATGTAATATAACATCTTTCTGTTGTTTTCAGTCATCAAGTGTGTGGTAACTAGTTCTAGCAGCCACAGGAAACTGATACAATTACTGTATTCCTTCCTGTCTGGACCGAAAAAAGACTCCCAGTCCTTCTGAATCCCATTCTTTAAGCAACTGAAGCCAGTTTATTGGGAGGTAAAGGTGAGATTAAATATTCTTGCCTTGATTTTATAGATATTTCAAAAGTTAATGTTGCTACCAAACCTTATTTGATTTGGATGCACGATATTAGTCTAACCTAAATGATGCGGATACTTTTAATTTAGAAATGAACATGCATGTATAATAGCTAAATTATATGGTATAGGCAAAGAACTTATCACAATGCCTAGTGGACTTTTAAAAAATTCAGTTAGCATTACATTAGTATCAAATCAATTCTGTCAATAGGGAATGTGACTGTTGAGTAGGAAAGGCAGAGCCAAGAATCTGGGAAAAAAAAGAAAAACAGAAAAAGAAAAAAAAAAAAGCTTTAGCTACAGGGTAACTGGTCACTTTAATTTTTTCTAGTCCTGTATGGAGCAGGGAGCTGTGGGGGTTATTTGGAAAGGAAGGCAGGAAAACCAACCAAAAACACCCCAAACATCTTTTTTTTTCTTTTTCTTTTTCTTTCTCTTTTTTTTTTTTTTAAAGATTTTATTTATTTATTTGACAGAGAGATCACAAGTAGGCAGTAGGCGGAGAGGCAGGCAGAGAGAGAGAGGAGGAAGCAGGCTTCCCGCTGAGCAGAGAGCGCAATGCAGGGCTCGATCCCAGGACCCTGGGATCATGACCTGAGCCGAAGGCAGAGGCTTAACCCACTGAGCCACCCAGGCGCCCCTCTTTTTCTCTTTTTCTTTTCCTTTTTCTTTCTTTTTTTTTTTTCTATCAGCAGAATAATAGCTATTATTTTCTATTTAAGTTCACAGAGAGCTAGAAACATCTTCTCCTACCTTCAACATAAAGTAGTCATGAAGAGTTAGGAGAAGGCCAAAAGTAGCTTATTGAGTTGCAAGAGAACTTCAAGGACTACATAAATTTGTTCCATAACACACAGTAGCCATGATAGCAATAATAACAGTAAATGGCAATTGGGATTAAAGAAGATAATAGAGACCAAGAGGTCCTAGTGGATGCTGGTAGTTAGGGCAGAAACACTTTATAGATTACTGATTAATCTTAGCAAAATTACAGGAAAAGAAGCACAGAGATGTCGGTAACAGCTCAGGACTGATATGGAAGAACAAGTTCAGCAACAGCCAGCATGGATATCCTGGAGAGAACACTGCAATATGCTATCGAGAGTGAAAACACAAACATACTAGACCTAGAATAAATCATCCAAGCCTATGGATTCTACCACCAGGGGGGAAGGAATAATTATCAACTTCCAAATAACATTTATTGATTTTGTTTTTTTCTCTTTATAAATGAAACTCAATTTCTGTAAGATATTTAATCTGTAAGATCTGTATTTAGTTCGGCTATAGATTTCAGTTGTTAGTAAACATTATTGTCCCTCTAAAGTTACTTGTTAAAAAGAGAAATAAAGTCACATGCTAAGGAAATGCATCAGGTCATAAGAATAACTGCTACTTTTTTGAATCATGCCTGGCACAGTGCTGCTGGTTTTCCACATGAACTCATGTAGTCCTCAGGACAATCTTGTCCAACAGATATTATCATATCTAACTGATAAGGAGGCAAGTTTGAGAAGGATAAACAATTTGCCAAGCTAAAGTTAGGAAGTAATCAAGCTGGGATCTGAATCCAGTTCTCATTATATTCACAGCCAAGTCTCTTTCTACCGTGTTATTGCCTCAGGATCTATTAATGTCTAGGTTACCAGGTAGACACAGCAGATTTGGTGCTCATTATCTTAGTGATAGGAATATCACTGATAGGAATTATCACTGTAAGATTAACCTGTCAGGAATAACCTGATAGGAATTGTCACTGTAAGATTAACCCATTAGCAGAATCTTTATGAAGTGACATTCTAATAAGTACTCACCCCCCCTTTTTTTTTTTTCTGCTTAAATCAAGTGAGTACAACTTATTCTCAACTACTTGGAATTAATCAGGCAATAACAAAATCTAAATAGCCTTTGCAGGAGGGGCTAAGACTAACTCATATCTTTACTCTCATTTCTGCATAGGATAACTTGTTTCTAGGCATGTTCAATTATTTAAAAAAAACTAAATTTGACTTAACATAGATCAGAATCTAGTAAATTTGGTAATAACTCTTATTTAGTCACTTAGAATTTTATGAATTTCTACTTTGTATAATTAGGGGAATTAATACTCAATTCTACTTTCCTAGATACTACACCTCCCTTGAAGATATCTATTGTCTTCCTAATTAGCAAGAATAATGTTAATTAATGACAATTATATTAAAGGCATGTAACAACAAATGACTAAATATAATTAGGGAAACCATCCCTTAATACCTAATAAAAAACTCAAATATACCTCTGATCAAGGAGCAGGCTGGATTGTGTTCCTTATGATTTACTCAAGATACAGTAGTGACTTTAATTAAATCTTCCATTTTTCACTTACTAGTCTCGTATAGGATAATTCGTATATAGAAATCATTTGTCTTATCATTTTTTCTTTCTTATCTCCTCTACTTTTTATAATGAGCTTAATTATTACCATCAGATATATTAAATTTGAAACCATGATTTATATGCAAGTTCTTATATTAAATATTCATGTCAATGTTATTTTAATATTCTACACTGATCCTGATGTCAAGGGCATTCAGTTAGAGGCATTAACCAGAAAAAGTCTGAATTAATGTTATTTATGCTTTTGTGTTTTTAATATGTAGCAATAAATGATATTACCACCCACTGGGGCAAAATGAGTTAAAATGAACCCTGAAAGAAGATATATGGTATCACAGAAGACCCCTATTGTTAACTTATTTGCTTCAGGAGGCTATGAGTCAAAGGAATGTGTGTGGCTTTGTGGCTAGATACACACTGTGCAGGGGTTAGAAAGTAGCAGTGCGAAAAGAAGTATCTCATAAAGTATCTGCAGGAAGGCATCCAATCCTGATCTGACATTTGAAACCAGCCACTGAAAATTAACCAATATTTTAGAAATGGAATGGTATCTTAGATTTCTATAACGGCTACCGTAGAAAAGGTCAGTTCATGGTCATCACATTCATCATCAGCAAACTCAAACAGTCGTGCAGTGCACTAGAATGCTTATTTTGCTATATATTACTTTATTAATAACTGTATGTAGTTTAGGAGTATTCACAGGGAATAGCTAGCCATTCTTTCCCTCATTCATTCACTTATCTCCAGTATTCTCTAAGGGTTACCCTATACAATTTTGGTACCCTCCATGAGAGTACAAAATTTAAAAAGACATATTTTCTACTTTCAAGTAGTTACTATTGTAGTAGAAATCTTTAAAATTGAAACTAGTTATGAACATGAATAATAGTTATGATAAATATTTATGATATAAGATTTTTATAATAATTCAGTGAAGACAAAAGAAACTGCAGGAAAACAAGAGCTTTGTTGCGAAGAAAAATTTGAGTGTGGATATTAGTATGTGGAAAGAACATGTTGTAAAAGAATAAATAACATGGGTCAAGTGGTATGTTGACGAGAGAGAGGTGTGGACACTAATTCATGCAAATTGTTTCCAGAGTCTGCTCTTCCACCAGCTACGTGATAAGAAGAAAGTTATTTACACTCTAAAAACCTCAGGGTCCCCAGCTCTATACAGCTAAAGATCAATAATACCTACCCATCTCATTTAACAACCACTTCACATAATATGTACAAAAGAGTCTTGTACAGGGTGGGGACATAACAGTTATACAATATAATTAGCTTTCTTTCCTTCAAAAATGAAGAAAGTGGGTTAAGTCTGCATGCGTACGGAATAGAAATAGATCAGCTTTTATAGGGCATGCAGTACACAACAGAACACAGTTAAGGGGCAAAGCTGAAAAGGCAGGCTAGTACTAAGGTTTGAAGGAACTTAAATAATAGACTGATATTTGTATTTTATTCTAGCAGAATGAAGATCAGCTCAAAATTGTTGCCCAAGAAACATGTTATCTAGCAGCACTGTCCTCAGAATGAATCACAGGCAAAGGGTCTGAAAAACAAGATGGGTAAGTTGCTGTCCATGAATGAGGTAATGGATCCTAGCACTGACAGTGAATCCTGAGAAATCTGAAATGAATGCCTAACTTGCCAAAGGCAGAAATATTTTTAAAACACCTTAGGCTTGTGTACTCTAGTATCTGAGCTTGGATTTCCAACTTCAACTTTACTTATTTTTTTAAGCCCTTCAATAAATAACAGAATCTTGAGGAATTTGCCTTGTGGATGGCGAAGACCTGGTATACAAGTCAAGATAAAAAAAAAAAAAAAATTCCTTGTTCTTTCTGGACACAAATACTCTCTTTTAATGCTTCTCCCTGTCATGGGAAATGACTTGTATCCAATCGGAGCAGAATTTTTCTTCTCAACAACACTATTCTCATCATTCCCACACTCAGTTGTATTTTCTTCACAATTCACTTAATCCATATGGATGAATTTCTTTTCCATCAAATTCCCTATGAGTGCTGGTAAGTCTGTCTCATTGCCTCATATCTATACCCTCTGCCTAATATCAGCATAGCATTTTAGACCTTTCTGCTAAATAATTCTGAAAAGGGCAAAAGAACTTACGGTATTCAGTAGTCAGTGTACTGTCTAATAATGTCAGTTCTTTACAGGTAGACACAGGGACAGCTTTCTGAGGGTGCATACTGTGACTTCCGTCTGTGGTGTCTATCAGTTGTTGCTATGTTGTTGTTCTATCCCCACATATGAGTATATACAAACTCTGGGGCTAGTCTATTAATCTTTTCTACTATCTTTTAGAATATTGTAGCTTCCAAAATTTCTAGTCCTTGTGTAAATGTTATCTAATTTTAAGAATCTGATGACGATGACGTAAGTCTTCATTCTAAGAACCGGATTGAACTGAGATGGAACTGGTACTGGAAACCTAAATATAAGATCATTTTGAGAGTTAGAAATTAAAAATTTAAAGCCACTAGTCATGATTATGAAAATTTTGGATTATTAGAAAATGTTTCTGTGGCACTTCAACTCTTAGAAATTACTTGCTTCCGTCTGTTTCATCAGAGGAACCAGAAAATTATTTATAATAACACTTAGAGGTTACTTACTTTAAAATAATTCATATATTCAGAACAATTATTCATCAAATCTTCAAATGGTATGCAAACCCACTTGTAAAAAATAATTTCTTCACTTTTTTAGGTATTTTAATTGAAATTTATATCAATTAAAATTCACAGATGTTAAAACATGTTCTGGAACATCATAAGCTGAAATTTATTTCAATTTTAAAAATCATAGTATAGAGAAAGCAAGTATTTGAAGGTTCTTCTAAACCAATTTCAGTGATTTTTAAGCACAAACTATGCAATTAAATTTTAAGTGTGATTAAAGAACCACTGTACTTGAGGATATCTGCAATGTCAGTACAGAGTTATAGTACTTTTTAACATGAAGGTATTTTTGCACAACTAATCTATTTTCTTCGAAAATGTGATGGAAATATTTAAATACTTCATTTGGTAGTTATTAGATGTCTTTATATGGCTTTGAAAATAAATACCGACAGATATTCTGGTTATGAACTAAGAGTTTCTAACAAGACAGTGTAGCTTTTTTTTAATTTAAGATTTTATTTATTTATTTGAGAGAGAGGGAGTGAAAGAGTGCATGAGCATGGGGAGGGGCAGGAGGAGAAGCAGACCCCCTGCTGAGTGGGGAGCCTGACTCAGGACTCAATCCCTAGACTCCAGATCATGACCCAAGCTGAGGCAGACACTTAACTGACTGAGCTACCCACACGTACCGTGGCACAGTGTACTTTTTGAAAAAAAATCCAATAATGGAATCCATTTGATCAACAAACACAGATATTTACTTAGCATTTAATATGTATCCAGCCATATTCTAAAAATAAAAACTAACTGCATATCATACACATCTATTTAAAAAATGCAAGAAAAAAAATTTAGAAAAATGTTTCTTGTAGATATGACATGTTAATATTTAACAATGTAATTGACAAACAGAGATTAGAGAGAGAGGCTATTTTTGTCAATTATACTAAATAACAATATCTTCTACTTTTTTCTAGATTCTAAAAATGTTCACTAGAAAAACAAATTAATTTTTGACTTCACCCCTTAGGTTTCCTTTAATAGTGGAATTCAAACAATTTAAAAGGCAATTTGAATGTCTATTTTTCATTTGGCTATGCATTTCTTTGAGAAGAATAAAAAAATGTATTATGAAAAGAGAGATAGGGCACTAGATAGTTTCCTTCCCCATTAATTTTAAAGTAATTGCAAGAGCAAAAGCCATGCCCATCGTGCATGTCTGAATGGCCTCAAGGAAGATCCAATTACAAACTGATATGTTTTCAACACACATAGCTTGCATATTTAATTCAGGTGTAACTCCAAAAGGAAACATCTCTTTGGTTTTAAATCCATAATAGGTTTCAGTTTACCTGGTTCTTTTCAATATTATTAGGACAATTGCTTAGAATTTGGTGGGGTTTGTTGTTGTTGCTGTTGTTGTTGTTTTTGTTATTCATAGGTGCATATAGGGAACACTTGATTTCACAGAGGTACATTTTATTGGGTAAATAATCATTTGTACATCTGAAGATAAACTATCTTCATCAAGAACATGAAAATGGATACCAATATATTTATAGAGCAACATATCTAATAAGGGCTGGGAGTCATATATTGAGCACGTGCAAAGTATATTAGAACAACTTAGCATTTCTTTCTTAATCCCTTGGAAGAGTCTGATATATTTTGATTAAGAACATAGAACAAAACATATTTTGAACACTAGACTCGTTTTCTGTGTTACTGAATTTTAAAACTTTTGTCCAGAAGTCTGGATATAAAGATTAAAATTACATGGGTGAATAAGGAACATGAAAACTCACTTCATGTTTAAGTACTCATATGGAAAAACATGGATACATTTATTCTAACTTAAAATATACATATTGTAAGGGGCACCTGGGTGGCTCAGTCCGTTAAGTGTCTGCCTTCAGCTCAGGTCATGATCCCATGCAAAATTAAAATACTAGGAAACTGTAGGTGCCTGGGTAGCTCAGTGGGTTAAGCCTCTGCCTTCAGTTCAGGTCATGATCTCAGGGTCCTGGGATTGAGCCCCCCATTGGGCTCTCTGCTCAGCGGGGAGCCTGCTTCCCTCCCTCTCTCTCTGCCTGCCTCTCTGCCTACTTGTAATCTCTGTCTGTCAAATAAATAAATAAAATCTTAAAAAAAAATACTAGGAAATTGCTTTCTAACCAAGATACAAGACTCAGAACACAAAAAAGCTATTAGTACATCTGATTTTAAAAATATTTATGCACATTATGATATACCATAAAAACATCAATAGCCAAATGACAGAGGAAAAATACTTATTGTAAGAGCTAATCTTCCCAATATGTGAAGAACTTATAGAACTTAAGAAGCAAGACAACCAACCCATGGATCATGAAAAGATAATACTCAGAAAAAGAAATATAGAGTTGGACAGTATCCTTCACAATAAAAGAAATACATAAAGTGGGGCACCTGGCTTGCTCAGTTGCTTAACGATCTGTCTTCAGCTCAGGTCGTGATCCTAGGGTTCTGAGCCCAAGTCCACATGGGGCTCCCTGCTCAGCTCCACTTGGGGCTCCCTGCTCAGTGGGGAGCCTGCTCCTCCCTCTCCCTCTACCCCCTGCTTGTGCTCTCTTGTGCTGGCTCTCCCTCAAACAAATAAAATATTTTTTAAAAGTACACTGGAAATATTAAAAAAACTGAGATATTTATTGGATCCCCTAATTTTTTTGGTTCCCACCACCTCTTGTAGTAAGAGACCTTTTACTTTTCCTGTCAGAATATTCCTTTTGTTTCTGCCCATTTTGGATTCTAAAGAATGTAAGTAGGAATTCTACTCCTCCTATAACACATTCCCTAAAAGTGTATGATGACTAGAAATGAAGGGTTTCCTAGAGTCTATTCTAGTTTCCTTTTAGTTTCGGAGTATAGAATATCTATTAATTTGACACTATAGTGAAACTTAAAACTATAGAAATGTATTTTATCTTGGCTTTGGCTTTAGCTGTGCATCTTCCATATAGAATACCCTATAGTCAGTCCCACTTTTTTTTTTTTTTTAAAGATTTATTTATTTATTTGACAGACACAGATCACAAGTAGGCAGAGAGGCAGGCAGAGAGAGAGAGGAGGAAGCAGGCTCCCCGCTGAGCAGGGAGCCTGATGTGGAGCTCAATCCCAGGACCCTGGGATCATGACCTGAGCCCAAGGCAGAGGTTTTAACCCACTGAGCCACCCAGACGCCCCATCAGTCCCACTTTTATTGTTGAAAAATATCAGTCTGAGATTCATTTTTTTAAAAAATTCATTAAGCTAATATTTGTTGGTGGTTGTTAGGAAATGAGAAAGATATCCTGAACTCCTCATCACCAGTGTCTCAGAGTGTGACTTTATTTGAAAAATAGGTGTTTCAGACAGAAGTAGTTAAATAGGTCAGGTCTTATGGGAGTAGGGTGGTCCTCGAATGCAATATGACTGGTGTTTTCATAAGCAGATGGTCATGTGAAGATACAGAGACATAGGCCGTGTGCATTGTGAAGGCAAAAAAGTAGAATGATGCACCAAAGCCCAAGGAATATGTGCGGCTACCAGAAGCTGAAAGAGGAAGGATCCTCCTTAGAGACTTCCCAGGGAGCATGACCTTGTTAATATCTTGACTTTGGACTTCAAACTTTCAGAATTGTCAGAGAACCATTTTCTGCTGTTGTAAGCAAAATAAATCACCATACAAACAAAAATATGCGGAAATATCATTTGTCACTTTTTCTTTCATTTGTCAGTTTTTTAATTGGAACTATATCCAAAGATTTGATAATGCCCCATTCTCTGTTTCATAGGCCGTTGGGAAACAAGTGCTGGCATACATTGCTGGTGGAAATGCCCAATTAATATACTCTATGGATGGTGATTTGATTTTATCTATGAAAATTACAGATGTGCTTGACCTTTAACATGGGAATTCTACTCCTGGAAATTCATCCTATAGAAAGATAGATATACCTTCTTATAACATAGCTTTTTCATTGCAGCATTTATTATAATAGCAAAAGCCTGGAAACTACGCTGACATATAAAGACAAGTTACATAAATTGTTATATAATAACAGCCTCATTATATGCTGTATAGAAAAATATATGTGTATGTTTGTTATTCTGAGCATATGGCAAATACAAGAAGAAATTAACAACACTCAAAAGCTAAAGATCTATAAATGCAATTTTAGCTTTGAAGTTATCGAGGTCAATTATTGCTTTTGTGAAGATCTTAAGTTAACCAAAGTTGGGCCAAGCCAAAGGAGTTTCTGGTTTATCAAATCTTAGCCTAGTAGTATTTACAAATTATGAATTTTCAGATTTTAAAATACAACCAAGGGAATAAATTAAACATGCCCTGAAGTAACTCATGATCTTTTCTTAACTTTTTAAGTTAAAAAGGTTTACTTTTTAATTAAAATGCAATATCCAGATCTAGAACATGTGTCAAACTGAAGATAATTTTCCAGAGTCAAAGTGAAGGAAAATGTAAGAATGAACCTAAGCCTACAAACATGAATCTAGTTAACATTTCAAGAACTTGGGAGTGAATCTCCACATGTAATTTTTTATAAATCAAACCAGACACAGTTCAGAACTGCTCTTTCTGAATAGTTCTTATGACTTATCATTAGTATAGTTTCCTTCTTCATACCATCCACTTCCACGTAAAAAACTCTTCAGTCAGTTCTGACTTTTAAGCCTCAGGAGCAGCAATCTGAGTAAGTACTGACAATACACAATGGTTTGTAACTGACACTGCATATCAAAATGACAAGGGGGATATCTAATTATGTCAACCAAAAATTTGAAAACTCCATTGTCCAAACTAAACTTCAAATTGATCACTAGGTGAAAATACCTATCATAAAGCTAAAGACTACTGGAGAGTTACATTCAAAATGTCCTTTTAAAATGTAGCCCTATTAAAGTCATCTGACTTAAAACATCAGAACAGAGCATCTGATCATTTGTGACCACAGTGATTAGCATTCCCTTCTGAATTATCATTATGAAAATGATTAATCAAGCCAATAGATACTATTCTGAATTAGTGAGCTATGATTTTGTGATGTTAATGATATTATCCATTTTTGATTATACATATATATTCTGTTTCCAGAAAATAAATGTCTGGTAGAAATATGGGATGAATATATAATTGAAAGATTTAGTAAACTCTTGGAACAAAGAAGAGTTCTCATGCTAAGGATAAACACATTTTCCAAGTAAATTATGCTAAAAGTGTCCATAGGGAGAGGTTACTTTTAAATGAGAGGTTATGTTTAAATTATTAAATTGAAAATCTGTTATCTTGTTATGGGAAAAAAGCAACTTAAGCACTTTTTGAAACTTTCTCTACAATAATGATAATAATCTTAATCAACATAATTCTTTTCACCAAACACTATCCTAAAACACTTAAACAAAGTAACTGACTACACCTTCACTATAAAAATCACTCATGGGGTCTGTTATCATGGTATTAGCACCAAAATGCTAAAACTACAAAATTTTCTAGAGGCCATTAAGCAGATGAATAAAGATATTGAGTCTTCCTATATATAACTGAAACCCTTAAGGTAATTGCAGCATCATTATTTAATTATTCAAATAAACTCCTTGATTTTGATCAGAATTACATGAAAAGTCACTATTTTAGTTTTCAAATTATATATTACCAACAGCTGTTTATCTGAGAGGGCGTAGGATAAGGAAGGGAAGACACATTTGTTGAACATATGAGGCTCTTCTTAATTTTTTCTAACTTATCTTTCTGGTTTTATCTCTTGTCACTTCACCTAATTAACTACACTTCCCAATAAGTTTTCTGATGCTAGATTCAAATGTGCCAGGCTTTTCCATTTCACCATGCTGATACAAGGTAAATCTATATTACCTAAGGACATGTAACATGCAATGAATTTACCATTCCCTAAATCTGCCTAAACCAAACCTGTATCAAAAGAATGAGCTCAAATCTTATCTTTCACATCTCTCTAAGACCCCTGTATTCACTTAGCTTTCTGTTCTCTGAAGCAAGAAATACATTTTGTATAACTTTATCTTGCATTCTTTGAAGGATATTAACTTTCCCCATCCCTTACAGAGTTAGTTAGCCAAACTAAGTCAGATTTGTGTCTTGTGTTATACAAAGATAACACCTGACTCTCCTGTTTATATATTTGATCTTGCCTAGACATGGGTTGGTTTGTTGATGCAATGTGGCATAAATGGACGACTGCCTAGATCCCCCTTCAAGGAAGGACTTGTTGCCTTAGCATCTGAGAGTGCTGCTGGTCCACTGCCTTCCACCAACCCACATGTCAGAGATTTCTTCAGCTGCAGAAAGCCACTTCACTCAAGCCTACACCCCTTCCCTTGGCAATCTGCACGTAACAACTTCTGGTTTGCCAACTCTGGATAACTTTGATAGGTCATTTTAACTCCAGAGTTAGAAAGGGGTCAGACAAGAAGGTGGCAAGCCTGAATCATGCCCTGTTTCCTCTCTGACCCTAAGGCCACTTCCTAAGAACATTTGGGTACTAAATTCCATCTCAGAGTATTCTTCTGGGAAATCTTACCTATAACATAAACTATCTGAAAATAAACTAAGAAATAGTTTGTTTTTGGCAAAATTTTGTAGAATTTTCAGAAATAGCCCTGACATCAAATATAGGGTGCCTACCAATGTAGCTGAGAAATTTTTTCTTATTCACAAAATAGTTAACTATATTCTACTTTATACCAGGAACTACAGTAGTAGTGACCAAGATAGACATGAAATATTACATCAGAAGTCTACTATAGTTACAGAAATGGCTAAAACCATATAAAAATTAAAATATGATAATTTAGGTAAAGGGTTTTGTTACATTCTTGCATGAGTCGGTTCCTTAAGGAAGGGTTTTTCACATTTGCATAATCTCAAACTGACTGAAGTAACTGAAGTCAAAATCAATACAACAGAGACTGAAATAGTGTACATATTATGAAGGGTGTGGCAGTTACAAAGTCTGCTTAAACATATCCAGTTTACTAGGAATTTATTGCCAACCAAATTGCAGTCTCTCATACTACCTTTTTGAGAATTTCCTTTTTCTTTATATGCACCTACAAAATCATTTAAGTTATAGCCTGAGAAAATTTTGCTCATCATAAATTTGAAAATAAGAATGATTCAAACAAAATAGACTTCTTAAAAAAGTCAGTATCTTTTCTGGAATAAGTTTTCACAGAGTAAGGGGTAATGATATGTTTTAAAGGTGTAGAGAAAAACTTGCCAAGAAAAATCAATTAATCAAACAACTTGGAGAATCTGCTTGGTGAGAGACATTGTTACCAAATGAAGAGTATTTGGTAAAATCATTTTAAAGTGTCAAAGATGAGGGGGTGCCTGGGTGGCTCAGTTAGTTAGATGTCTGATTTTTTATTTTGGCTCATGTCATGATCTCAGGGTCCTGAGATGGAGCCCCAGGAGAGTCTGCTTCTCTTCTTCTCCCCCTGCACCAACCCCCACCTCTAAAATAAAAATAAATAAATAAGTAAAGTGTAAAAGATGAGATTCCTGATTAAATCTAAAATTCTAAAATAAGTAATAAAGACTCTCTCTCTCTCTCTCTGTCAAATAAATAAATAAATAAATCTTTAAAATAAAACAAATAGTAAAAATAAAAAGGTCACTAAACTGATAGAAATGTGAAGATAATAAAACTATTAAATGGAAATAGAAAGTTGAAATATAGTCTGATATGTAACAGAGTAATAGAGTACTTCGGAAACCCTGATCTAAAGAAAGAACAGAAAATGCCAATATAAAACAGTAAGAATAACAAAAGAGATAAAACTACAAGGGGCAAATCAGAAACAAGAAGAAAACATCAGAGTTTTTAGGAGGATTTGCAATAATATTAGGAAAACATTACTGTTGTCATGTTCAGCACTACCCTTGTTCAACATTTTTCTAGAGGCTCCAGACAATGCTATATTATAGGAAAAAGAAATAAGGGATTTGAATATTAGGTAGAAAGAGATAAAATTAACATCAGTCATCAGTGGTATTTTTTTTAACCAAGGAAATAAATAAAATATTAGAAGTAACAGATTAGATATAAATATGCAAAATCATAAATGGTTCATTTGTGCCAACAATCTGCATTTAAAATGTAAATAAAGATAATATTCTAATTATAATAAAAACAAAACCAAAAGACTTTGAAGTTACTCCAGTAAGAAAGCACAATCATATTTTAAGAAAATTATAAAACTAAAATATATTTGAATGAGATATACTTCTTATCTGAATAAGAAGTTTCAACATTGCAAAGATTCAGCTTCCCCAAAATTAAACTACGTCTGTAATTCAATGTTAAATAAGGTATCACTTGGAAGAAAAGGAGATATTAATGTGACAATTAAAAATTTCACTGAAAATGTAATATAAAAACTTAATGCTTTGAATAATAGTGCCAGTATGCTTCCTGTAACAAATATCAAAATGTGCAATAAAGAGGAAACAAATGAAATGGTATTTCAATTCATTTCTTGAAGTAGTTACCAACAGGTTAATGATACACAAGATATTTTCAAAATAAGATAAATATATTCTAATAATTTAGTTATAAAGTATTTATGAAGCCATTAATATCAGTGGCTCAGATCTAAAAAAAAAAAAAATCTCTTTCAAGGAAACATCAACATAAGTAGAAATATTTATATTCTTACTTTTCTCAAAGTTTTAAGTGGTCCCAAAACATAATCTGTGAAAACTTTTAATAAATCTCTATGTTCTCTTCTTTTTTCTAGCACCCTGCAACTCCTGGGAGTTCCTTTCCTTCAGTAGAGAACTAGCTCTAGGTTCTAGTTTTGTAATTTTGGTCATCTGATGATATTCTCTCTCTCTCTCTTTTTAATCTCTGAGATATCACCTCTTCTCCTGAATATGCAACAATTCGAAAATGTAGCTGCCCCTTCCCCACTCCTATTCACTTGAATACTTCTAAAGAGATTCCAACTTTTTAGGAATTCCCATATATTAATACATTATTGTCTATGATATATATGGTTAAGGGAATGGGGCACATATAATCAGTCAAGAAAAAAAAGTCTCAAACATTTTTATGAAATTCCTCACAGTAATCATATCTGGATTTAATTAAGATATTTATCATTTTTACTTAAGTATTTCTGCATTTTTATGAATACTTGCTCACTTATAATCAAAACATAATAAAACAAATGATTAACTTGTACAGAATCTATTAACATTCTCTTTCAATCCCTATATATACAACTATTTGGTAGAATAATGTTTTCCTCTGTTGAAACACAGCTGTCCAGTAATGTATCAAGTAAATGTTGATGGTTAAAGAATTTTTGTATTATCACAAAATGTTAATTAGAGGAAGATTATTATGGAGTATGGTGTAATTCTCATTATCAAGGGGAACTGACTATATTATATAATATTTCAGACAAATTCCATAATCCAAATTCATCTTTTATATATTCATTTTCATTAGAGCTATACTTAGTTAAAATCAAAATGATCAAAATGGTAAAGATACATTAAGTCATCACTTTACAAATAATCATTTGAATTTTAATTATTTGAACATTCATGTGATAGTAAAGCTATCACTTAAAAATGATCAGTTGCTAAATGAATGTCATCAATGGATTTTATAATTTTAAGAAATTCCAACTTTTTAAGATTAAGTGAAATTAATCCAAATAGAAAGTTTATGTCTTCTTATAATGTTATTGTTTGATGAGAAGATCATATATTTTATTTCATTAATGTTAGATATTAATCAGTATGTTGTAGAAACAGGGAAAAGGATATTCACTTAAGTGGCAGTTTTGCAGCCCTGTGGGGAATAGGGTGGAACTTTAGCTAAAGCCACTTGATGGCTCTTGGAAGCCTCTAGTATATAGGCATAAGGTGCTACTGCTGCTGACAGACTCATTGTAGCCCTTTATATTATTAATCCTGACCACCAAGAAAGACTAGAGAGCTCTAAATCATCCATCTCCAATCCCCATCTGACCCCTATGCCTTACGATAGTTCTAAACTCCCTCATCCCAAAATTCTAGACAAGTCCTCTGCAGCTAGATAATCGGCTTTATGTCTTCCAAGGATCTTTTTCGGTATTTTGATCTAAGTTTCAGAAGAAAGCTCTGGGCAATCATTTGGGAAATCTATTTATTTTTTCATTTTAGCCTGAAATACTTTGACCATTTAAAGACCCCCATTTATTTTTCTTTGTATAGACTCTAAGTTAATTTTACCTACTTCTTTTTAATTTTTAAAATTCTTCAAGTAAAGTGAAAATTTGCACATAGGTAGAAGAAATACACCACATACCAGTAAAAGAGAAACTGGACATTATTTTCCTTTCAGTTGGTATTACCTGCTAGTTATTACATTGTTTGCATTCTCCAAGACAGAATTGAATCCCTGCTACCCAAATTTTATGGCGATAGATATAATAGATTCTACAGCCCAAATTTTATTACTTCTCCCAAAATGTACTCAACAGTCCGAACATTATAACTTGGCAGAAGGAGACACTTTTGAATCAAGTTAGAGATTTGAATCCTGCCACCTGCCACTTAGTAACTACTTAGAATTTTGGATCATTCATCTTCCCTCTCAGAACTTCAGTGTCTTCATTGGAGAAAACCTATTGATGGATTGCTGTGAGATTAAACAAGGTGAGATACACAGAAACCCTGGTATTTGTCTGAAGTTGAATAACCAATGATTTAGAGTAAATCTCTTGGGCAGTCTAAGTGCAGATATTAACCACTTAAATTTCCCTTAAGATTACAACACTAGTTAGCAAACACATTAGGCTAGTGATTCTTGACTGTGTATCTGAACTTCAGAGGGAATCTAAATGCCTAGATATTGAGTAAAAATCATTGTTGACATGTGTGTGCACTTTTTCTAAACAATAATTTCATAGCTTTCATCAGTTGTTTCAAAAGAATCTCTGAACTGAAAAAAAAAAATAAAAGGGTGAGAACTCCTTCTTTAGGTTCTTTTTATTTCTGCTTACAAAGAAAATATTATATTAAAAAAAAGATGACTAGTAATGCTAATTTCAGTAATGTTTTAACCCTATGTTGAGGAAATATTCTTTGAACTACTGGACTTAAAAAATTTTCTTATTCTTTTTTTTTTTCCCACTAAGTCTCAAGTTAATAGCTTTGATATGTTAGCATTTAGATTTCTTGTACTAAGAGTCATGCAGTTGTCAAATGTCTTTTTTCACTTTGGTAATCTTTATAGCTCTATAATCTGTGAAAACAATGAGTAACATAAATATTTCTGGAGATCTTACTACCAACCTCCAACCTTAGGCAATGAAAATTATTTCCTATAAAACTTCTCTTGATACTTAAATAAAAGACTATAACTCTTAGCTAAATATTTCCAATATTTAGGCACATCTGCATGGCTCAGTTATTAAGCATCAGGTCATGATCCCAGGGTCTTGTGATTCAGCCCCGTATCAGGCTCCCTGCTCAGAGGGAGACCTGTTTCTCCCTCTCTCACTCCCCCTCTCTCTCTCTCTCTATCAAATAAATAAATAAATATTTCCAATATTTAAACACTTTAATCTATGAAGAAAATCAAAGAAGAACTTCACTTTTCAACTATAATCTAGGAGCTAAATGTTTTCTTAGATGTTTCTCCCTGGAGTGACAATTTTAGATACAGTTATAAAATATCAATTCTCAATATAAATGCTTCTTGCCTTTCTTGTCACCATGTGTGGATGAGAAGATCAAATAATTAAGGAATCCTCTAGTTCTCAATAAGCAATTATTAATTAAGAAAAACAAACAAACAAACAAAAAACCTAACTTTTGGTGGGGGTGCTGTTTAGCTCAGTCAGTTAAGTGTCTGACTTCAGCCCAGGTCATGATCTCAGGGTCCTGGGATCCAACCCTGTGTCAGGCTCTCTGCTCAGCTGGGAGTCGGCTTGTCCTTCTCTCTCTCTTTCTGGTTCTCCTCCCCCTCATGCTCTCTGTCTATCTCTCAAATAAATAAATAAGTTAAAAAATTAAAAAAACGTAATGACGTTCCTTATGAGGGAAGCTTTCTCTAATACCATGATATTAAAACATGGTTGAAAGTAAAGAGTATATATTCTTTACATTTACTTAAATAGAAACTATTTTTAAAAAAGAAAACAAAGTTAGAAGGAGCTCTTCTAGGATTTTTAGATTTAAACTCCTTTCAGGACTTTCATTTTATTATGATAGATTAAGTATTTACATTTTTTCTGCACTTTCTCAAGATGCCACTAAAATAAGGTGAAGATTTTAAAAAGATAAAAATCCCCCAAACAAAGAGAATGGGAGAGGGGGTAAAACGGCTGAACAAATGTCAATGAATTTCAGGGAAATGGATGTAGCAAAAGTAAGAAAGCAAAACAAAAACAGAAACAACAACAACAAAAAAATGTGTCTACAAAGGGGAATGCTAAGAATATGAAAGCCAATTCATTCAGCAAAACACAGAAAGGGTAGAAAAACCAAAGACATTCAGTGCAACAGATGGTGAAGGTGAAAGATGGAGTTGAAATCAAGAATAATATTCAAAATTTGTATAAAGAACAGTTAGATTCTCTGGTCTTCTCTTTATCCTGAGTAGCAATTTATGGCTCTTCCCTATCCTAGCAAGAAATTAAAGTTTTTAAATGGAGAAATTGAACCAAAGAATTATATTTTCAGACACCAGGCACAAGAGAGATTGGGGGAAAGGAGATTTATTTTAGGGGGGAAAAAAAAAAAAGGAAGAAGAAAAAGTTCTCTCTCTCTCTTTTTTTTTCTTGTTTTGTCTTTAAAGTCTACATAATGAACAGAATTCACTGTAATCATCTCCAAAAATGTATAGACAGTTGTATAATGGTATATTCTCTCTGAAAAGCTAAATGACCCCATATTGGGTAACTCAAACAAGTGGCCATAACACTGCTCTCAGTAAAGCTCACATCACCAGATGGTACAGACTGCATGTTTGTGTCTCTCAATATTCTTATGTTGATCTCTTAATTCCCAATGCAAGATTAGGTATTAGGATGTGGGGCTTTTGACAGATGACTATGTAATAAAGGTAGAGCTCTTACAGATGAATAAATTAGTGCCCTTACAAGAGACCTCAGAGAGCTCCCTCATCCACTCTGTCACGTGAGGACATAAGAAAAGAGCTATCTATGAACTAGAAAACAGCTTTCTTCAGACACCAAGGGATTTTCTGATGAGGAAGCAGAAAGCAAGCTGAGGGCAAAGCACAAGCCAACACCCCACTCCTCCCCAGCCCCCAAAACACACTAGGTAGGATGTATGTGACAGTCCTCAGGCACCCCCGGCTGCTCTAGAACAAAGGAAAAGGAAAAACAAATGGTTAACTGATAGAGATCAGGGTTATGCAGGACATGAGTTTCCATCTATCTTAATGACTTACAAGAAAAAAAAAAAATCTCCAGAAACCCTATAGATTCAATTTCCTGGAGCCCTAACATCACCCTCCCCTCCATAAGAAAGGAAAATCCTATGTAATTAGTCACTCCTCACAACCCCAGTGCAGCAATTTCTGTCCATGTGTCCTGTCCCTGTGCTTTAATAAAACCACTTTTCCGCACAAAAGATGCCTCAGGAATTTTTTCTTGGCCATTAGCCCCAGACCTCCAACACTTCAAACCATGTCAGTAACTTGATCTTGAATCTTTCAGCCTCTAAAATTGTGGGAAAGTTTTTCTTAGCCTATAAGCCCAGTCTATGATACACAGTTACAGCCCCCAAATGGACAAAGATTAGTTCTAAAGCCAAAGCCCATTCAAACAAACTGAAAGAAAAGAAGAACCCAGAGCGAAGACACAATTCAGGAAACAAAGGAAAACATGAAAAACATCAACACCCTAAGACACATGAAAAATATACTGTATTCACCAAGAACACAGGGTTTCTTGCTTACTTGGTATGTTTTTTGTGTTTTTTTTTTTTTTTTTAAATGATAGAAGAAAACAAAAACACCTTTTGGAAATTAAAAGTACAACACACGATATTTCTAAAAAATTTTTTTGGAAGGAAAGTTCAAGAAAACCCTCAGAAAAATGAGAAACAAATACATACACCTGGAAAATCTGAGACTTAAGATTTGGAAATTAAAGAACAAATCCAGAGGTCTACAACTGACTAACTAGAATCCCAGAAGAGAAGAACAAGCCAGATAATACTATCAAAGATGCCATGAGAAAAAAAAAAAAAGTTCCCAAACTAACAGATATAAGTTTCTAGATTCGAAGGGCCCTTAAAGAGCTCAGCACAATGAATGAAGGAAAAAAAAAAGTCTAAGGTTCATCATTTGGAAATCTTGGGAACAGCAGGGGGAAAAAAAAGCAGGAATTAGGAATTCCCTTCCTTGGTATTCTCCTTCAGTCCTAGGGTACCACACAGTTTCCCTTACAGCACAGTTTTCCATTACAGCAAATAATTCTTTATATAATACTAAACCAAGAAGGAGGAAGATACCTTTTTTTTTTTAAGTTTTTTTTTTTTTGAAAGAGAGAGAGTGAGCATGAGAGGGAGAAGGTCAGAGGGAGAAGCAGACTCTCCACAGAGCTGGGAGCCTGATGTGGGACTCGATGCCGGGACTCCATGATCATGACCTGAGTTGAAGGCAGTTGCTTAACCAACTGAGTCACTCAGGTGCCCCAGGAAGAAGATACTGTATGAAGAAATAAAGGATACAACTGAGTTGAAAAACAAAGGGAGATTCTAGATGAAGAGGAAGAGAGGGCCCAGATTACAGCTGGGTCTTTAACCTAGACACTACCAGTCCAGATTGAACATGAGAGTGAAGTTCTTAAGGAAGGATTTCTCCCAGTAAGAGAGAGAAGGAAAACTAAAAAACAAACCAAAAACTGGTAGAGTTCATGAAAATCCTATGTAATTAGTCACTCTGACCTCGTGGAAGAGAAGTCTGTAAGTTGGGGAAGAATTAGAGGTAGAGATATAGAATGCTTAGAAGAAAAAATATTCTTGGTGAAATAGTTATCAGCAACACCTTTATAGTGATAATTCTGAAAAAAGACCCTAAATTATCAATATAATTTTGAAATTAAGACAAATTTATTACATAAGGAATATAAGTGAAAAAAGTGTAGAAAAGGATCTGAGAATACTAAATCTTCACTTTCTGTATTAAATAGCCAAAAGATTTTATCTAAAATTGATACAATCAAGAAATGGCAGAGGAAGCATATTTTTAGGAAGGTGGAGGGAAATGCCAGGAAACACAGCTAAGAAAATTATCTCTGAAAAGTAAGACCCAAGGGAGCAGTGAGTAGCAATAAGAGCACTAGAGGCTTATTTTTTTCTTTTCTTTTGTTTAAATATAAGCTGATAGTGCTATGTATATAGTACTATATAAACAAATATATAGTACTTATATAATACTATATAAATATACATTTATAAGTATACAAATATAAATATTATATAACATATAATATATAATAATTATAAGTAGATCAACAATTATATTTATAAATATATATACTTACATAGATACATAAATATATATACTTATATTGATATTATATGTCTATATCTATTTCTATATACTACTTCAATTAAAAAACTAGAGAAAATATATCTTTAAAATTTCCCATTAAAAGAAAGTGAGTTATAAAAGAAAAAAAAAAAGAAAGCAAAATAAAGAAAAAAAAATGAGGTTATGCAGTCAAATAAAAATGTCTCTGGTTTATCTTGTCGAACCCAAAATATTAACTGTTTTTTTGCAGTCACCGATTGGTTTGCCTTTCTAGTTTCCTCTCTCCCTTTTATGACTCTTAGTGCTTATTCAAATTATACACTAAAACTCCTGGGCCATCAACAGCCACTTAAACAATGGGATGCTACCTCTCATTTGATCCAGGAATAGGTATGCTCCCAAGACAGGCCACAGGGAAGTTTTTTCCTAAACCTTGCTCTTCAGACAAGGGGTTAGTGGGACACTTCACACAAGCTTGGTAAAAGCTGAGATGAGAGAAGTCTCTGTGATCTTTACCACATTTAATGTCTTGTCCCAGTCATTCCTGAAATACCACAGTTTCCTACTACTTGGGATTACCATTATTGTTCAAGTGGGCTTATAAAATTTACTTCTCAGAGTGAACTATTACCAAATCTCACATTTATAAATGATTTCTTTCTACTTTCTTAAACTATTCTTCGTTTATAAGATTTTATGTTTTCTCCTTGACAAACCACAAATGGGGTCTCATAGGCAAAGGCACAGGTCAATTGATGTTGTGATGGCAAATTAAAAATGCCAGTTACCCGAGATAAAATGAAAGTTATATTATTACTCTCCCTAAAGTGTTATATAGTAATCAACACCCTGAGAGAAGGAAACATGATTTAAGAGTTGGCTTATATGAGCATAGGGGTTCATGGGATTTCTCCAAATCTTGATTGAGGTTCTACCTATTTGTGTGTGTGTGTGTGTGTGTGTGTGTGTGTGTGTGTGTGTGTGTGTGTGCGTCCCCTGCGCACGCATGCTCTTAGTGGTGAAACTAATTTTGTTCTTACTTACAGGTGAATTTTACCTTGAGATTATGCCACTATCCCCTATTAGACACTGACATGTTCCTAAATTTAAGCACTTGAGAAGAAGAAATCCAAATGATAAATATCACTTAGTAGTCCGCCAAGGCCCCTTGTCCCTGAATACTTTATGCTCTGATGCTGATTTGTAAGTCAAATAGTTTAGTTGTATGCCAGTGCTCACATTCAGCCTTATCAACCTCATAGCACAAAGAGACCTTGTAATGTAATATCTCATCACCAAAAGGACAGTTAGATAATATAGGACCATGCTTCAAAAATGGCTTAGCTGGCAAATGCATATTTTAAACAGACTGGTTGGTTGACTTAAATATTAGAACTATCTTCCATCAAGTCTTGATTGGCTGATAACCTTGAACCAATAGTAGCTTCTTTGAAAAACATTTCATTTAAGGTGATGAAAATAATATCTTGTATTATTAACAGATTCCTAAAAACCTTCATTTACTATCTGCATAATAATAATCTGGCATATACATTACCCTTTAGAAATTGAAACATCACTGTATCTATTTGAACTACTAATGGGAAAAGAGATATGAAGAAAAAATCTTTAAATAATAGGAAGTTCTTAAACATAAGTTTTAATCTTATTATGAAAAGTTGGCATTAATTATGCAAGTTTGTGTGCCAAAATATACTTTGCTGGTCTTGGTTGCTTTATTATCATGATGAATACAAGAAAATGTATTCAATATGCCTGGATCACAATTCACAGATTTTAAATAAATTGTTTCTTGTTTGCTTTTCTGATACTGCTTTAAGAAGTTCAAGCTAATCAAAGTCTAAATCTTAAAGGGAGAAAATAATTTATTGATTGAAACAGGCCATGATGCATGAGTCTTGTAAAGAGATAAAATTAAATTTCCTGGAGAAGTGCTCTGTACTTCATCTTCACTTCCACTAGGAAATGGTGTGTTGTGCTGCCTACGTAGGAAGAAAAATAGGAAAGAATACCTGGAGGTCAGGGTCTTTCCAGACTTCATAGTAATTTCCAAATGGATCACATTAGAGAAATTGAAGAATTCTCATCCACTGCCCATCTCACCACAACATATGCCCTGTAGGAGTTCTAACTTACATGTTTAAATTGGGAATTTTTTGGTACAGATGGTGGTGGTTAATTTCCACTGGACTACAGATAAGGTTTTAAGTAAAGGGATGATAATCTGTTAATAGCAATTCTGCTTACTTCAGAAGCAGTGGACTTTATGCTTTAATAGGAAAGTCCTGTACTCATTTTCAATTAGAAAACTCTGCCAACACAATTACACACACTGTTTATAAATATCTTAATATCCAGTGGTAAATAAGAATGTCGTTTTCCTAACCATTACAAATGTCTGTGATGTACACAAATGCAGATTTACTGTAACAAAAGATTATAAATTATAAATATATAAAAATATATATTTATATAAAATATATAAAATAGAAATATATAAAAATATATTTAAAATATAAATATATAAATATTATAAGAGAATACAACTTAATTGAAGAGGAAAAAATGAACATTGTTTTAAAATGGCAATGCTTTTTTCTACAGGCAGTCACTTTCAATAACAATTAGATTATCAAACAGAAGAGCTGATTGATCGTTAATGAATCTCTTGATATTATTTCATAGTTTTCAAAAATATAAAGATGAACTGGAAAGGTTGTCATGGACATTATTTAAGAGTTAATAGGGTGTACAAGTGTAAAAACAGAACAGAACCTTTTCAAAATATGTTCATACCTAAACCCAATAAAATAGGAGATTTGTGGCACTCTTTTGGGTGGCCAGCATTAATAGGCAAATATTCCTAATAAATTAATCTCCACAACTAACAACCACAGTGAAATGGAAATTAACAAGTTCTTGCTTTTATTTTTAAAATAAAAATATCTGAAACAAGAAATATCAGTGTTTATATAAGTACCTACATCCAAAAACTGTGTTAAACTTCAATATCATACTTTGAAGGAGTTAGTGTTGAGTAAGTTATAAGAAAATATTTGTATTTTAACTTTTCCCTCCTGACTTAAAGCAGATTCCACATCAACCAACAAACTCCACAGTCGCATACAAGATGGTTTATATATCATGTATATATCGCATAAAATATATAAAAATAAGTCTATGAAATACATATAGAAGAAACAAGATAAGGATAAAAATAAACTGAAACAAGGTCAATTATTTTCTAAAATGCTTGCATTTTAGAGGCACCTGGTTGGCTCAGTCGGTTAACTGTCTGCCTTCGGCCAGGTGATGATCTCAGGGTCCTGGGATAGAGCCCCAGGCTGCTGAGCAGGGAGCCAGCTTCTCCCTCTCCTTCTGCTCCCCAGCCCCGCCCATCCCACCTGTGATCTCTCTCTCTGTCAAACAAATAAATTAAGTCTTTAAAATGCATGCATTTTAGACAAAAGCAATCAAATAAATTGGAAGACCAAAAAATGTATTCCTGCATCGGTGAAGAGTTTAAAAGATCCTTAAATCCACCCACCATTAATGACACTATTTCCTTCTATGAATTTCCTGTCATACTTCCTCTGTTCCAACCTGATAAAACATTGCTTTATCAACTTAATATCACCAGACAAATCTCACCAAGTTTAAGTCTATGCCATGATAGTGATCTAATAAGCCCTAGAGTACAAAGATGGCATGGGACTGTGTGCATAGTAGGCCCTCCATAAAAGCCTATTAAAAAACAAATGAAGTAAGCATATCCACCCTTCAAACTAAAAATAAATATTTACTAAATTCTTACTACTCAGTAAGTGGGTGTTAAAGGAGTTACAAAGCCTGAAGTAGCTATCAGTTAGAAGATACCAACAACCCTGCTGGGGATGCAAAAATAACACACAGCTTTAGGTGCTACACCTTAGTCCATGCATTATAAATTTAGTAGAAAACTAAAGAAAATAGAGTAATGTAGGTTGAAATCCCCTCTGATGTAAGCCAACATTACATGAAAAAACTAAAGAATATTTTGTTGTGAAGCATCTGTCTGCAAAAGAACAAAATACTTTTTCATTAATGAGAACATAGTAACATGTTCATTAAGTGAATGAGCCATCCTCATTTTGGAAATTAACTTATTTTTCATTTTAAAGGGACTTGGCTCATTACTTTATCACAAAAGTAAAGTATTTTTCTGGCTTTGTACTCAAGCCCCTTGTGTTTGCAAGCCTCCCAAAAAGCTTATACACGTTTCCTCCAGTTAATTTACCACAGGTTTGCTAAAGCCAACAATTGTTAATTTACTGATCAGATTCACCTATTATTTGTATACATTATATTAAACATATTCCTAATGCACTCAAACTTCTTTGTGAGGATGCAAGGAAATTACAGTGAATATGGTTGAGATCAAGTGGGGCCTTAGATCTTCATTATAAATTATCAAAAAAAAAAAAAAAAAAGAACTGGTTCCCTTGGCTATTTTCTTACCAGGAAATGAATGAAAAAGGGAAATTTATTTCCGACCATAAATCCCAAATGTTTCATTTTCATTTTCCCCGAGTTAACTTTCTCACCTAGCTAAGCAGCATTTCCCGCTATTATTAGCTGCTCGTCCAATATCAGCTGACCAGTATCCATCAAATGCCTTGCTTCCATGAGCTTAGGGACTCCCAAGGAACCCCACGTATGCAGACTTCTGCTTACAGCTTCTAATTATTTTCTAACAGATAATAGAACATTTAAGTTCCGAGAGGTTAGATTAAATTTGTAAGTGGATCAAAACCCTAGATAAAACTGCAGAGGCTATGATCACTGTGGAAAACTGTCAGCTTTTTAGTTTTGAGATAAAATGCCCTCACTGATTGCTTATTTTCGTGATAAACCACTCTCATAATTTTTCTACCACAGAGGTGCTCATTCTTATTTCTAATCACACTGTGCCCACCTATACATAAACTGTAAGCGATGAGAATTAAAAACATGGCTTTTTAGAAGATGCAGCAGCTTAGAAATGTTCAAAACAATACCTTGATATTTTTATTTTTACTGGGGAAATAAATTGAGCTTTTTATGTAGTATTTATAGAACAAGTCATTTTTTTAAAAGGCTTAAAGAGAGATTCTATGGTAATCATTTTATGAAAAGGGGTAATGATAAGATTAAAATATATGTATTTACAGTATAGGTAATACTTATGATTTATTTATATTGATAATATAATTATAAAATATATGTGTAGTATATAATAATGTATAATATTAATATATATCAATATATATTCACTCCACTATGTAGATACACATATGTGTGTGTGTGTGCGCTACTGAAAATATCAGCACATTGAGCCTTCATTTCCTGAATCAAATCACTGGTACCTGAATAACTGAAATCACCTTATGCCACATAATGAAAATCAGGCTTTTATTCAGGTGGTCCCTTCCTCTAGCAGAAAAAATATTTTATATCCTTGAATCTGCAAACAGAGGATTAAACCTTAATCAAACCATCCATATCAAGGTTTGATATGTTTGAAATTATTTGCTAATTTTTTGGAAATTCTGTTTCCCAGTCTCTGCTTGCCCTATGGGCAAGAGCTTTCTACCTGAATTTTATGAACAAGTTTTATATGATAAACAGCTCTTCCTACTGGTGCAATCAAACGGAGTGAGAATTCTTTCTAAGCCATTATAATTAGCAAATACTATTCAGATTGGAGTCAGAAACTGTACATGATCAGTATAATTCTCTTCTAGCTCTCTGGTGGCACAGCAATACATCCCCTAGTGATTTATGAAATTCACCAAATTGTAGAGTTTACAAAGCTGGAAAATATCTACAATATGGAAAACTAATGCCTTTAACAGATTCCTAATTTTCATTCATTGAATTCAAATATTGGCACAGTAGACTATGTGCTCTTGAGAAATGTCCTTTCACGCACACAAACCCAAGAAATGCTTTGGAGAAACAGAAGCAGGAAACTTATTAAGTTACATGTTGAGGTTTACAGAGAGAAACCTGTTTTGGTTTTATAGTCTCTTTTAGGTGCTTCAAGAGAAAAATTAAGCCTGTGAGAATATAAAACTTGTCAGGTATGTTGCCTATTTTCAAACATTTTAGTATTCCCTCAGAAATATTCAAAGCTGAAGTTTTAGAATATCTATTAAATTTAGATAACTGATACCAGCAATGAATTATGACTGCAGTCAATTATTTCTATTATTTATTTTTGCCAAAATCTGTGATAAAATCAAACTTTTTTTCGCCCCTTTTTATACAGGATCCTATCCACGCATCCTTACTCGTATTGGAATAGATATAAATAGGCAAGAGACAGGGGTGGGTCTGGGGGAAACTCTAATAACAGGTTGTTATTAGAGAAGCAAACACTATCTTAAACCACAACATAAAATATCAGGAACTCAAGATTAAGAAGACGCTAAAAATGAAACCTAGCCCTACCTGCCCATATATAAGGGAAACATTTGCACAGAAGCATTCAAAAGGTTCCCACTAGGGGAGGTTCCTGGCCTCCTGGATATATCGAAAATCTACAAAGTGTTTTCCTTCTTCTTCTTCTTCTTTTTTTAAGATTTATTTATTTATTTGACAGAGAGAAAGAAAGAAAGAGAGAGCACAAGCAGGGGGAGCAGGAGAGGGAGAAGTAGGCTATTTGCTGAGTAGGGAGCCTGATTGGGGCTCGATCCCTGGACCCTGAAATCATGACCTGAACTGCTAAGGCAGATGCCTAACTGATGGATCCACCCAGGCACTTCAGGGTTTTCCCACTTAAAGTGTTTCAAAGAGTCAATACTCTTACTTATAGAGTCATTATGGAAGATCTATTTTTCAGAGATATGTTGTTACTCTGGATTCAAAACAGCTACTAAATTTGAGTTTGTAGAAATAAATCAGAGATTAGCATTATAAATATTTAAGGAAAATGATCCAAGTACAATATGGTACAATATGTCAAATAAAGGTAAGACTGTTGGGGGGAAATACTACAGAAATTAATTAGATTGGAATGAAGAAGGCTTAAAAGAGGAATAGAAGTCTTTTGAAAAATAGGGGAAAAAATCTATTCAGGCAATTAACAAAACATTTATTGGTTCCTAACTACATGCTTGCATTATGTTTGTCATTAAATAGGCAGTTGTGGGGTCAACAAACAGTCTTCATTGTCAAAGATCCTATAGCCTAGTGGTAGAGTGGGCTTCTACAATAATAACTAGCACAAATACGTAGGTAATAGTCTATCATGATAGATGCACAAAGGAAAATTTCTAAACTCTGTTAGGTTATAATTTGGATTAAGGGGTCAGGAAAGCTATCTTGGAGATCATATGCTTAAACTGAGAAAATAAGAATGACTGCGAGTTCATCAGGTGTAAATGGAAGAAAGACCCTCCAGGCAAAGGCATTGTCCAGCTTGGCTTGTAAGCAGTAGAAAGAAGGTCAATGAAGAGAATGAAGACAGGAAAAGTGATGAGGAGGTCAGGAAGCAAGGGTTTAGTATTTTGCCTTAGTGAAGCCACTGGAAGTTTTTATGCCGAGGAGTAACACAATTCAAGACTTGTATTAAAAAGTAAGGAGATCCAACTGGAGGTTATTCTCATAATTCAAGCTGAAGACATCAACAGTTTGGATTAAGGTAGTAGCAGTGGAGTATAACAAGAAAAGGAAGCTCTCCAAATGCATTTTTGGCATAGAATAGAAGCATTTGCTCTTGAATTGGTAATGGATCATGTGAGGGATTGTGACATTCAATGACAAATCCCAAACTACTGATATGGACAATAAGGGTGGATAGATACACAAATTATTTATGTGGGTAAGACTGAATGCAGAACAGATTTAGAAGAGAAGGTATAAAAGTACATTCTGAATGTGTTAAACTTGAGATGACCCTGAGATTTCAACTTGGAGATATCAAGGATGGAGAGAAAGTCAGATTCATAAAATAAACTAGAGATGAAATTTGGTAATTCAAAGAGAAAATTTAGGGAAAAGAGGTCTAGACCATGGCATCGAGAAATTTCAGTATTTCCAGGATTGCTTAATGCCAGCATGATTTTGAGAAGCAAGAAAGTTGGGGATTTTTAAAGGAATGCGATTGTAACAGTGAGCCATGAATCCAAGTTGTTTGAGGAGGGATATAGGTAGGGAAGGGGCAGCTGAGAGGTAGCGAAAGCTAGAAGAGTAGATACATGGGTGATACCTAACAGGGTAAAATGTTCCTCAAGTATGTGCAATAGGAAAGGAACCAGAGGGGCAGGAGAAGGCAGTTAGAGAATGGGGTGTTTGAAATAGTGATTTCAGATGTGATGCCATTTCTAATCAAGCTCTATACAGTTAACAGGATATAAACAAGGCTTAATGGAATAAATTATAACAGAAATTATTTACTTTAGTTACTGGTAAATTTCTTTTTTCTTGTGTTTACTTTTCCTTCCCTTCCCTTTCTTTTCTTTTTAGGAGAGCTTTGAAAGACTAACTTCTATTTCTAATGGAGTTTATAGAATCTCTTTTTGAAGATATTGTTTGATTTTTAAAAGCAAAGTAACTGCCTAAATGCTTTCTTAATTATTTTAGCTATAATTCTTTTAAGGAAAGAAGAATTGTTTATAACTGACTTCTCAAGATCATGGCAGCAGTGTTGAATCCTTTGACATCTAAGTAATGGGCTTTTTAAAAAAGGAATTTTGCATTTTGTTTTACCTCTAAAATTGATTAATTATATTCATGTATGCAAATGAGCAAAATCTTTAAGACCTAAAGATATCATTGGATTAAATTGTATGAATTTTTAAAAATCCATTATTAGTATGATACAGGATCTAAGAGTTATTAACTCTGTGAAGTCATAAGCATAAAAATGTTATTTTTATAATGTGAAATTATGTTATTGAACAGAACATCTTTTCAAATAATTTTTTTTAAGTCTGCTATAATCTGAAAGAAAATATAAACTCTACTAGTAAATTCTATTTGTCTCAACCCATTAATATTATATCAGTTAGAGTTGGAACAATTCTCATTAAGGCAATGAATATGATGGGGCACCAGGATGGCTCAATCAGTTAAGCGCATCTGACTCTTGGTTTCTGTTTAGCTCCTGATCTCATGGTCATGATCTCACTGTTAGGAGATCGAGCCCCACATCAGGTTCTGCGCTGAGTTGAGCATGGAACCTCCTTGGGATTCTCTCTCCTCTCCTTTTGTCTCTCTCTACCTGCTCACATGCTGGCTCACTTTCTCTCTCTCTCTCTCAAAAATAAATACATACATACATACATACATACAATTTTTAAAGAAGTCATTGAATATCATAAAGGCAATACAAGGACATTTCTTCTGAAAACAGTGCAATGATCATACAAGATAAATAGATTTTCCTATTGTATAGGGAGAGGGCAACAAGTTCTTCTTCCTTTAATAGAAATATGACTATTTTTTAAAAAGATTTTGTCTATTTATTTGACAGACAGAGATCATAAGTAGGCAGAGAGGCAGACAGAGAGAGAGGAGGAAGCAGGCACCCCGCCGAGTGAGAGGCCGATGCGGGGCTCGATCCCAGGACCCTGGGATCATGACCTGAGCTGAAGTCAGAGGCTTTAACCTCCTGAGCCACCCAGGTGCCCCGAAATATGACTATTTATACAGTAAGCCTGGATAATCTGAAACATATTTCCTTGGAGCAACTTACTGGGAGCTAGGTGGTTGACTTGGCATGGGAAAGCTGACTGTAAAGCCAACAAACAGACACTAAGCTGAAGCATTATTATTATTCAGTCACTGGAATTTAGGATAATTGTTTTTTTTATCTCAATATTTTTTAAGAAAACAAATAAAACATTTAAATACACATACACTTAAAAGGGATATAGAATAATGTCAAGTGATAGTGGGCTTAAATATCAGAGCAAACAACAACAACAAAACAACAGTAGTAGAAATTCAGAAAAACTCAAGAGTCTGTCTGATTTGACCAGACCATGTTCCCCAATTCCAGAAATCTTACTCAATAGCTTCATTTTTTAGGTATGTGTTCTGTACCATTTTATGGATAAAAGGAAAACAAAACACAAAACCCAAAAGACAACAAGGTAAAACCAAACCAAAAATAAAAAAAAATAATACCCTGTGCTTTTCCAATGAAATGGTGATATTTGAAACAAAAACTAGACATGTGTATAAATGTAGATATTCTTCTTAAGAAGGTGGACCTCTAGGGTCATTTTCTTAATGTTGTTCAATGTGATCTTCCTTTGTGGGAATTAAGGACGTACTGGCCATTCAGTAGCTATGTGTTATTATTGTCATTATGAATCCATTAGACATATTCAGGTGAGTTGAGTAACAGCCTTCTGACCAAATTCTCCTTCTCCTGCTTTTAGCATAGCATTTCATAGAATATAAATTGTTTCTTATTTATTTTTGCCTATGGTAAAAATTCTAAAAGTCATCTCCTGTGCCCTGGATATCAATAGAAATATTGGATGTAGTGAGCTTTAAGTTGTTGCATTTTGTCATTTATTAAAATAACCAGTAACACAGAGCTACATCTAATAAACTTAGTAGTAGTAGTTATTGAATCTAGAACATTCTACTCCAACTATAAAGGTGCATGTTGGGGATGCACAAAGAGACAAAGAGATCTAATGCTTAGTAAGAGTATGAAGTTCCCATTATCTTCAGAAGCTTTATTTTTTTTCTTTAAAATGGCATAAAACATATGCTGATAAACAAATATATATAGACACTAGTTTGCAAAAGAGAAGCTAGCATGATTGCAGTATATGTTATATGAGTTTGAAAGTTAAACTTGGAATATTCTACCACATGGAAGGACCCAAACTAAAAGATATGCCAAATAAGACTTTAATCTTAATAACCTTGGGAATATGAGCAACTTTAACTTAATTCTTAGGCCCAAATTATAAATAAATTTGCTCACATGAAACCTTCTATTACAGTTTGATATGTTATTTAAGTACTCATAATGATTTACACACATAGTAGATGAGCTAACAATGTTGGTATGAAATGTAGATAATTTTGCATTCAAATTACACCAGCCTGTTTAAAATCTGAATTTATCGTTAACTTTGCCAGTGCGACTATATTTTAATTATTGCGATGTCATACTAATGTTTTGAAGGAAGTTGTGAAAATAGTAGGAGGTGTTTCTGCTTGATATTTATTGAAATTGCCAATAGAAGCCGCCAATCTATTAATCTTCTAGCATTTATCCATGAGGTATGAGGGCTCAGTAAAAATATTTTCCCTAATACATATTTTTTTTAAACTTTTAAAAAGAACATACTGTTTGGAGTCTGTTGGTCACCAGATTTATCAACCATTTAGGAAAATGACCCCTTTCATGGCTCAATCAGAGTCTCATCTAAAATTCAGTAGAAATCTTAAGACTTCAAGCTGCCATCTCCACTCCTGTTTCCATGGGAATAGACTTCAGATCAGGAAAAAAAAAAAAAAAAAAAAATGGATGGGGTTAGGAGCTTTCAAATAATCATTCAAAATCATGATGAAGCTTTTAGAGCTTCTTTCTTAGGTGATTATTTTGTAGCCTCTTAACCCCTTTTTGCCGGTCTGTTTCCATGGAAATATGACAAAAATGGCTGTCTAAGCCTCCAGCAGAGATTATTAGCATTCTTGTGGATTTCAGCTTTGGCTACAGTCTAGGCTGGGCAAGATCTTTTTTTTTTTTTTTTTAAACTCTGTCTTACATATTAACTTATATTGTGTATATTCATTGTCCTTTTTCTTCATAACTTTCACTTTGAAAATTCCCTTCACAACCATATACGTATAATCAAGATCAAATTGATTGTGACATCACTGAAAAAGGCTTCAGTTTTACATTTTACTATATGAGCCAGGACATGTAGCTGCAGAGAATGTTAGAACTTTTAGACACCTGCAGAAAGAAACACTATTTAGTTACTGGACTCAATGTCTGTCAGGTGTTGGTAAATAAGTAACAAAGGTGGTATTCAACATATTAAGCAACTGGTAAGGTACAGCACCAACTGATCAGAACAGCTGGTTTGTACCAGTTAATTATCAGTTCTATTATCTAATAACCAATATGCTGTTGAACTAAAAGCAGCCCTATATAAGTAAGTAAGCATTATATCCAAATAAATTATTCAAAGTCAAAAACTGAGCTCCTGTACAACCTAAAAAAGAGCTTACAAGAAAAACTGGGTAGAAATATATAGCAATCCATCTTTAAAAATCAAAATGCATATGCTTGCATCATCTTTCATATAAAGGTCATTTAAAAATCAAAATTATTCTTATTATTGAAGATTTTATGCTAAAATAAGAAAGAATATATACATGGGTCTTTGATAGAACCTCTGGCAAGTTATCTTGTGTTGAATGTGAAAAAAATAACAGCATACCTCATACATATTTTATCTGTCCTACCTTCTGAAATTCGCTGAACAGCTCAATCTACAATTTTTGCTAGGGAAATCTTAAAGTTCTGATTAACTTCATAAAGTATTTTTATTCTTCAGAGCTCTCTTATTTTTCTATAGTTGGAGCTTTTTACCCATTAGGTTTGTCTTCTGAATTTGAACTGAAAAAGTAAATTTCAATTGGTAATTATCTGACTTAGGTAGATTCCTAATTTAAATTTAACACTAACTTACTATAGAAACTAATCTTGATTGATGTTTTTTGTTAATAGATTATAACAATAATAAAATAAAGCAGCCTAATTCATTTTTCAGACCATCATCCCTACTCCCAAATGCAATTTGCCTTTCTTTACATCGTGGTTAAATACAAAGCACTTGAGAGCAGAATTTGGCTTGCAGGGTTTCAGCCTTCAGCTTGTTTGTGTAAATAAAGTTTACTGGAACACAGTCATACCCATTCTTGCATTTTTTTTGTTTTTGTTTTTGTTTTCAAAGACCTTATCTATTTACCTGAGAGAGAGAGAGAGAGAGAGAGAGAATGAGAGAGAGAGCATGAGAAAGGAGAGGGTCAGAGGAAGAAGCAGACTCCCATTGAGCAGGGAGCCCAATGTGGAACTCGATCTGAGGACTTCAGGACTACGACCTGAGCCAAAGGCAGTCACCCAACCAACTGAGCCCTCCAGGCGCCCCTGTTTTGTTTTGTTTTTAAGTGTCTATGGCTGCTCACTTACCCAAAGGATGGAGTTGAGTAGTTTCTATGGAGACCACGTCGCACAAAAAAGCCTATTTATTCTCTGGTCCTTTAAGCAAAAGTTTGCTGACCTTTGCTCAAGGCTTTAATTGTAGAGTATACCATTTCTTTCTTTTTTTTCTTTTTTTAAATTCTAAAAGCAGTCTATTAAAAATGGATAAAAAATGTGGTTGCCTGGTGTCTATACTTACATCCATGAACTCCACATTGGCTTTGGGACCAGTTGTTTCATTAAGAATCTTAATAGCCACAGGAATCTTTACTGTTTCTCCTTCAGGTACCCAAATGCCCTTTGGGGGGAAAAATCACATTAAATCTATATGAAGATATAGAAATTTATACCAGAAACAACATTTGATTTAACCACTCAATCTATTGATTTCTTAAAAAATAATTTAGAGATTCTATATTCTTTTATACATTCAACAAACATTTATCTAATACCTGTTATGTGTTACAAGTTACTTAGCAACTTTGTTGTTTCCTTTCATTATCTGAAGATGAATCATATATTTATTCTGCTTTCAAGGTGTTTACTATTACATTATAAAGCATTGCTATTATAAAATTCAATTTGAATGTGTGAAAAAGCTTTTCAATAGTGACAGAAATGAAATAAGATATAAATATTAGATTCAGATGATATATCAATTTCTTAAGACTCAGAGAACACTGTTCCAATTTTTGATCTTTAGTTGTCTCATTTGTAATTTAGAAGACTGGGTTAAGTCATGTTGGAGGTTCTTTTCAGCTTTAATATTATTTAATTATTCTGCAACTAAAACAAATAAAGATACAAAAAAACACATTTTCCTGTTCCTGAATTGGTTCAAAAATTAGTTTTCTAAGATGATTATTCTAAGACAAGTACTAGAGAGAACTGAGCACATATTAATTTGTCTTTATTATCAAATATGTGTATGTATTTGTCAAGGGTTTTTATTATCTCTGAATATAAAATATTTATACTGGTCATTGCCAGTTCTCTCCTCCTACAAAAATATCATTATAATATCTGAATAGGATCTACACACTAGAAAGGATAAAGTAGGTGGAACTTGAGTCAAGTACAACATTAAGATAAATAACAGCATTTCTGAGTAAACAATTCAACCATTTGAATTAGGACAATAATTTTGGTAAGACATTGGGGGTGCATCAATTATCAAAGAATTTTTTTTTTTGAAATTCTGTGTTCTCTTACGAACACAGAAGCAAGAAAATCTCAAATTTTAGCTTATTAGCCCTGACATCAAAAAAGTCTTCCTAGTCCAGTTTTAACATTAAAATGAAAGGGGGAAAAATTCTCTTATTCCTAAAGAGAACATCTCTAGTTTTTCTTAATATCAGTTGGTTCTAGTCATAAAAAAAGTGTTTTTCATTTTGTACTTCATGCTGAAATGTATGTATTTGTGTTACTGAAAGTTGTAATAATGTAAGAGGAGACCTAAACACAAGAATTATTAAAAAGTGAGAATAATACAGAAAAAAGGGGCTTTAACCATTAGAAGGTGAAGTTAAGAGTTACATTCTTCTTGGGGTTAATAGGGAAATCTATGTGTTAAATTAAAAAAAAAAAAAAGCCAAGTTCCTTGTGGTATAATTTTTTTTTAACTATTAATGCAGAAATGGGGAGGAAGAAGCCCAAGATCCATAGGCTACGTTTTCTTAGTGATGGTATGTAGGGTAGAGAACAGGCTTACCATTATTCAATAAAGTAACCAGAGGGGGGTTACTTTATAAAGATATTGCATCAATATTAAAATATTCCCAAAGTATACTTTTGAAATACGAATATAAATTCAGTGTGAATTAATTTGTACTGCTTTTTAAATAAGTATAGTCATTATTTTCTAGTTCTAACCAGACAAAAATTCAACTACACTAATATCCATGGTATATTGGTTCAAATCTTTAATGCTTAAACACAGCATATGTCCAACCAGGGGAAAAATCAACCAAGTAATTAGCTAAGCTAATATGCATTTCTGTGGTCAAGAGTAGTTCTTTCCCATTTAAGACAATATGCCTTGGTAAGAACTAATATGTTAATTAAAACAGCATCAACTGTAAATACAATAGGTATAAAATTGAAATGTACTTATGGACCTTTCAATACAAGTAATTTCAATAAAGCTATAATGCTCATGGACAACAGGCAAATAGTTATTCATAATAAAAACATTTATAAAGCTTTATAATTAAAGGTCTAAATGGTAATTTTTCCCTGCTGAGGTCATTAGACCATATTTATTCTTAAGTTAAATGGTATCCATGATTTAAAATAAAATTCACTTTCCAGACCATATCATCTTTAAAATAAAAAGTTAATTATATGCTAGGAACAATCCAAAATTGAGTTCCCTTTGAAATGGAATTATTTCTAACATAATATAAATAGAAAAACACGATAATTCATATTTCTTTGAATATACAAATAATTTGAAAACTAGAAAGCACCAAGTCAGCCGAGAATAGTTTCTACTCAAATTAGGTGTTTAATTAATAATTTTGAGTTTAACGAAACAAAATATGCACACAAAGAGTTTAAGAAATTTCTGCATTTAGGCCTTAGAATAAAATAATTTTATTTTAAAAAGATTAAATTATTTTTGGAACACTCAGGAGGGAAAATTAAGGTTTATATTCTAGTTGTTAATACTTTTGTTAAATAAACATTTGTTTTAAGTAGAAAAAATGAACATTTTAAAGTGCAAAATTTCTAAGATCCAGTCTATTTTAACAGAAATACTTGTAAAAACTTCAGGCTTGATATAGCTTTAAGAAACCTATAAAACTGTCAAAATAAAATTTGGGGAACTGTTCTAACAGACATCACAAGAAGGATTTAGCACTAACCCAGCAGTTTCTTATACTTGTTACTTACGTTAAACATAAATTTCACCACAATTAACCTTGGGCCTGGCCTCCGAATTGGTTTTATAATTAAGCTAAATAAGTAAACATGCAGATGACATTATCTGAACTTTGCCTTTCCAAAAATACCTCTTATTGGAAACCCAAGATTTCACCTTTCATTCTATCTAACCTGAATTTCACAAAGAAAGTCACTTTTTTAGTTTGCATATAATGGTGAGGACAACCAAACTGAAAATTTTTCTGCTAAATCATATTAATAGGTAGGCAAAAAAAGTGGTTTTGGAACTAATCCTATCCTGTTAACAAATCAGGACATTTGTGTGGATTCTAAAGAGACAGGCAGTGTCATTCTGAGGGGGAGATGTGGGAATTAAAGGGCAGGAGTAAAGAAGAACAAGGATTATGGCATATGCTCAGGCCTGTCTGGGATTCCATGGAGCACTGTGTAGGGGAAGGAAAATGGGCTCGAGCTGTATATTCTAGGTACGGACAAAATTTGCCAACATAAAAAGTGGATCAGAAGGGTATGGAAAGAAAGACTATATGCTGTGGCTCTTTGTGACAGTTTCCTGCTTTCCCATGCTAGTTTCCATCCCAGCTTGCTCAATAAAAATGAATGAATTCACTTATGCAGCAACTTCTCAATACGATACCGGTTGTCCTCTCCGAATATTAAAAGGAAATTAGGTTAGCTAGAGCAATAATTCTGGCTGTTATTTAAGAGAAGTCTGAAACAAAAAATAACTGGTGGTATGGGTTATTTTTTTACTTACCTTATAAACTGTTCCAAAAGCACCTGAGCCAAGTACTTTCACTCTTTTGAGCTCAGTTTCTTTCAAAATACGAAGTTGAGCTTGATTGGGTGCAGTACCACTGGGAGTTAAAGGTTCTACCAACTACAAAACAAAAAGAATACAGGTTCTCTAACTTTCAATTCCAGTCAATGCCTCTCCCTTGTCCTCTGCCTGATGCTCTTTCTCATACATACAAAAAAATACACAGGCATACTTTCCTTGACAATTTTTTTGTCGTATGGATCACTCACTATTCCCTCAGTCTATCCTTTCACTTCTCAAGCTTTTTGTCTGAGTGAACACAAGTTACAATGTGCCTACTTTAGGCATATTAAGCTAGGAGATTCTCCTGCCCCCTTCCACACTCTCCTACCTCCAACATTTTAAAGAAATTTAGGCTAATTAGCGGCTCCTAATCCTACTTTTTGAAGTCCTTCCAGTTTTGGTATCTACAACAAAGAGTCAGATCTTAGTTATGTCCATGTACTCTATCAAAGTTTTCTTTCTCGTTTTAGGAGACTCAATAAATAGAATTAGAAAAATAAAATATAACTAGGAAGCCAGGACAAATGTGTCAGAAGAGAACAAAGTAAGTTAGCACAATACCAATGCACCAGGACAGTGCTGCTAAAATTTTCATGTGCATTTGAATTACCCGAGGTTCTTGTGAAAATGCAGATTCTAGGTCAGTAACTCTAAGGCTGTGGCTGAAATTTGAATTTTTGGAGAACTCCAGGTGAATTCTATGTATGATGATGGTCCTTGAGCACATTTTAAGCAGCAAGACACTAGAGTACTTTACAGATCAAATATTCTAAAATTCTATGAAATGATTCTAGATTCTGGGTGAATGCTATGGTATGCACAGGGATAAAATAGCCACCAGCGAGAAAACTTCATTAGTTTTGGCTTCCTGGAGGAGACACACTTTAGAATTGGTCTTGAGGGGAGCAAATTTTGGTTTCAGCTCAGGTCACTATCTCAGGGTCCTGAGATGGAGGCTGCGTTGGGCTCTAAGCTCAGTGTGGTTTCTTTGGGATTCTGCCCCTGCTTGCACTTTCTCTCTCTAAAATACATACATGCATACATACAATCTTTAAAAAAATAAAATTGGTCTTGAGATAATAAAAATGGATTGACGTGGAGGAGGGTATTACCATTGTGAAGAACAGTTTGGACACAGCATCAAGAAGAAGGAAGAAGACATAAAACAGAATGCAATAGGGTTTGGGACAGGTCTGAAGGATGTGATTAGGGTGGGAAATACGAGATCATATCATTGGCTGGGTGTGGCCAAAAGGGATAAGTTTGAATAATTTTAGATAAATAAAGGAATTAAGCTTTAAACTCAAACAAATAGCTAGTTATCTCTCTCTCTCTCTCTTTTTTTTTTTTCTTTTTTTGAAGACTGTATTTATTTGACAGAGAGATCACAGGTAGGTAGAGAGGGGGAAGCAGGCTCCCCGCTGAGCAGGGAGCCCAATGCAGGGCTCAATCCCAGGACCCTAAGATCATGACTGGAGCTGAAGGCAGAGGCTTAACCCACTGAGCCACCCAGGTGCCCCTCTTAACATAAGGGAAGAATTAAAGGCAGTTCCTACTCAAATGGTCTTAAAAACCATCCCAGTGTTTCTCAGTGTCTGTTTACAATGCTAAGTGCGCCGTGATCCTGTGTCTTGGTAATAATTTTGCTTCTATGAATGTCGTGGTCTACTTAAGTAGCTGAACAGAATCTTGAATATAGGTAAGTATAGCAATACCAGGAATACGGAGATGATAAAAATTATCAATAAATTTGGGTTCTTGTTTAAAAGTTTAGACAACAAATATACTTCTATCTCATTTTCAAATATATATTTTTAAAAATGCATATTAAAGTCACATAAAATAAATCTCAGAAAGAATTACAAAATCTTTCTAGAACTGGAAAAAGAATCTGTCAGAGAATCTCCTTCTTCCAACTCTGCGGTGCAGAATTTGTTTATTAGATTTTGATACACACACTATATGTATAAAATTAGGAACTTCAGTGAATTATTTTTTAAAATCACATAACTTATATAAAAATCATATGCAAGATTGGGGACTAGATTTCAGTATTTGGGGCTATATGTATTTAAAATATATGCTTTGGCATATAATATGCCATAATTCCATATTTTGAAAATTTCACAATTCTACCTGCAGGTTTAGTCTTCAACAATTTTCTTAGATCTCACTTAAAAATTTATACAAACACATTCTTCCAGGAATTTGAGAATGATACCTTTAACAGAAGCATTGTTTCATTTTGCAAGCCACTACGGTGGAAAGAGTGTCAAGTTTAAAATTGTAGGTTTGCACACTAGTACTGCCACTTACAGGCTGAGAAAGCAATTTATCCCTCCTAACCCCTTATTTCACACCTGTGAAATAGGTACAGCAATAACTACCACAGAAGATTGTCAAAAGATGAAATGGAATGTAACATAGCTGGAAAACTTGGGAACATTGCCTGCCATATTGTAGGCACTGAATCTGTCACTCTTCAAGGGATAGGATCATGTCCCATTAACGCTTTTTAATTACGGTATCTATCAAAATATCAAGTTTACAGAGCATCTCGTAAGTGTATGTTGAAAAAATTTTTTTTCTACTTTTATGCATGTAACAGAAGACAGACAATCTGGAGCAATATGATTTTGGAGAAGGATATTAACTCTAAGTACATTCCAACAATATATCATGCTTTAACAAGTTTTTCACATCTGAGACAGATTTCTAGCTTTCATACTTAAGGATTTGAGTGATCCTCTTAAGAATTCGTCTTCTGTTTAGATGATAGAAAATCATAGTTATTTATTTTTACTGAGAGAGAGATGGGAATTCTACAATTATCTAATTTAGTGTTAAGCAATAACTTTTTATAAAAAATAGAGTCTGCTTCTAAAACCAATCAGTACGTGTTTATTTAGTAATGAGATGTCAGTTTGAAGGGCATTCCTAGAAAGCACAGTATTAAAAAAGAAGACAAACAAAACAATTATTTTTATAGCAATGGGACTTTCCAGCATGTAGTTAAGGTACAGAATTCTTTTCGTATTTATTCAACCACCTAAATGTCCACCGCTGTTCCAAGCCTTCAGTTCCCCTCCAACTCTAATTCACTTCACTTCTTAGAATTTTCTCCATGACTGCCCCAAGCTGGCCATAAGGGAGAATTCTGCCTCCCGCATCCTAGCTAAACTGAAAATATGCACAGCACATGTGTTGTGCCCAAACTTGTACTCACATGTGCAAGATTGAAAATGATCAAGTTCATCTTTTGTAAACATCCAGCTCAAGTAAAAAATTACTACTATTTTCTTCATGTATATAATTGACTACCTGTCTTATGCTTGAACATCTCTATTGATAAGACAACCCATTCTAATTTTAGACAACTCTAATTCTTAGACATTCTTCCCTGCATATAACTAAAGTAGCTTCCTGAACATTTCATATGATCCTTCTACCTAGTTTCAACTTCTGGAAGAAAAGAGCTAAAATTTAATTCATTATCAGTTTGTAAAATTTATGAATGAATATTCTCATTCCTGTCAGGGTTAAGAGGAAAAGTCAGACTGTCACATTGACAGTGAGCAAAAAACAGATCCAGAGAAGGCTAAGTCTTAGAACAGAATTGCTCTGAGTTGTTCCGCCATGTTCAGACCGCCATAGATGTACATATCAGGAGAAAGAAGGTAAGGTGCAAGTTGAGAAGGATCTGGTAATGCATAGTTTTCTATAATTGTTTTCCCCCTGTAATCTATACAGTGAAAACTATCACCTTGCATGCTAGAGAACTCAGGGCAGCAATATAAGAGAGATTATAATAATTTGTGGGTAATTTACATATTCACAATAACTAACATGCATTAAATGCTTCCCATAAATTCTGTGGTAAAGTCTGTGTGATTACAATAGGAAGCTTTATCCTGTAAGTTCAGCTTTTCACTACTGGTATAATCGGACCTGTGGTTGCCAATTTAATGACCCTAATTAAAGCATAAATTGCTTGACTATCTGGCTTTATTTTTGAATCAGAAAAATTCTCTCTTTCTAACATTTTTCTAGTCCACTGTTGAGATATCTTCTACCCAGTTGTTTTCTAGTTCTGCTACTGTAATATCCTAGGACTCTAGTGGGATTCCACCTCCAAAAGAAACAGATAAGTCTTTTCAGTAAGATCTGTCATTCATCAGATAATCTCCTTGACCCCTACAATTTGTCCTCCTTCGGGCATGTATCTGCCTTTTACTATATAGTCTGATTTTTCATCAACTCTGTGTAACATACTATGAACTCAGCATCGTTCATTGCAGGAAATGGAACCGAGTTCTCACCTGGGTTAAAAAACAGAGTATCATCTAAACCTAATGGAAGTCCCTCAACACACAGAGAACAAACAAACACCATACCTCTGTTTCCAGGAATCTTCTTAAGGCTCTTTTCTTTTTGATGCTCTTCCTTCTAACATAAACTGCAAATGTTAGGCCCACGATGACCAGGATGAAGAGCCCACCGATGACTCCTGCTGCAATCAGAGGAGTTCTGTCCACCAGAAGGAAAAAGGAGGAAAAAAAAAAAAGTAAGAAGAGAGACAAGACAGAAGGAGAAAAAGAGCAGTTGTGTGATAAATACATTATCCACATATTACAAGTCTTCTCAGTTAGAAGAATAACAAACAAAAAATGCATTAGAGCTGTCACAACATTTTGCGGGAAATAAAAACTATTTCCACCTTTTGTTTTGCTTTGCGTTTTACGTAATAAACCATGCACATACAAATAATCTTTGGAGGTGAGCGGCCACAACATGCCATTCAACAACAACAATGACAACAATGACAAAATAACACTTGGTAACAGAATGAAGAACACGTGCCAAAATGTGGATATATAAGCATTTTAAATTATTCTTATTTTACTTTTTCTGTAAATAAATGGAAATATATATTAATAATATTGTTGTGGTATAAAATATTATTTTCAACATTTTCTCTAAAGTAGGCTTTCTCAACAGTGGCACTATTGACATTGTGGGCTGGATGCTTGTTCACTGCGGGGGACTGTCTTATGCATTTTGGGGTTTTTATCAACATCCTTAGCCTCCCTCCACTGGAAGCCAATAACACCTCATCCTCAGTCATAACCATTTCTCTAGATACTGTCAAATGTCTGCCCAAATCGCCCCCAACACCCCACCCCTTGCCTTGAGAACTACTGCTTTAAAGCAAAAATGCATGGTCTGGAGATACATGAACACCACAACTCTGGAGCATGAGGGTACCGGTAAGAGAGATGTGTTGACAAAAGTGCTGTTTCAAACTCTGGCTAGGCAACTGCACTGGGCTAAAGGGCAGGAAAAAGGTTAAGAATTGGGTCAGATAGGTTTTCAGAGGTATAATGACAGGAGTAATTATGATTATCAAAAGTGTGCCTAGGCATCATATACCCATAGAAGATGTCTACACATTAAGTATTACATTAAAGGGGGTTAGAAGAGATTCATTAGAGATTTATATATTCTTTTTTCTTTAGGGACTTATATTCTTAAAGTGCTTCTCTAGTACATTGTTAGCTAAGATACAATTTTGAAACTAAATACTTATTGTCTTCTAAGATAAATTTTTTTCCTTGCTTGAAAAGTAGTATTTATGATCTTAATTTCTTGTTCTAGAGTGGAGTAGTATCTATGAGCTTTCTGTGGTCAGAGCCTTGATGTATATTAATTTGATACATCATAGCAAATAGCCCAGAGTAAACACATAGGTGTTACCTAATACATATTTGACCATGAAGCCATGATAGATAGGGAAACTAAGAAAGAACTTCCTGAATGGCCATGCTTTCCATAGTAAGATATTTTATATCTTATATTCCTGTTTGCAGAAGAATCTATTCTGTACAGCTACATTCTTTTAGAAAAAAAAAATTAGTCACTTGTGCTCAAAGACACATCAGAAATAATGATAGTGGATGATCCTAAATAAAAATTTAAAATTTTAAACAGCTCTTGAAAAAAATCTGTGTCACTTCTATAAATGAAGCTATGTCTTTTAAAGATTATGACTGTTATATTGCCATATAAAACTACAGAAAAACCTTAAGAAGTATTTCATCCTAAAGGTTGTTTCCTGACAGCTGAAAGTACTATAGCATACTGGAATGTTGCTATAATTCAAATAGATTTTCCTAAACAGAATTTTATAAAGATATAAAAATCTATGCTGAGAAAATTAAACCGTAGTATGGACACAAACTCATCATTGTGATGTGTGTTGGCGTATGTAAGATCGTATTTTTGAACATGGCAGTTAAATATGTATTTCAAAAAATATTTTAAGTTTTCAGTCCAAGGCATAATTTCCAGATTAAGTGCCTAACATATCCCTGAAAAAGCCATTACTATACAAAGGGTTGTATTTTTTTCTTCAATCCAATATTTTTGTTACAAAGGATTTATATATGACTGAGAATAGTGCCCAACACTTTGTTAATTGTAGATTGAACTAAACTCTAAACTTCCTCTGCTCATCTATTTTGCAAAAGAGTGTCATGAATTTATGAAAATACATGTCAATATCACTGTAAATTAATAGAAAATGCTTTATTTTTCTTTGTTTTCCATTTTAAGAAGAATCATTCCTAAAAGAACAAAAGAAGACCTCTGCCTTCATTCTTTCCATTTATTTTGGACAGCTATCAATTGTCATGTCATTACTATTTAGTTAGGTTATGGCAATGCACATAAAACACCAAAAACCTCAATAGATAGTAATTTCTATGTTTTTCTAGTTAGTATTTACATTCAATATTTTCCCATAGCAGTTCCTTGGTTGATTTACATTTCTTTACCATTTTTCTTCTCTTACCCCTCTGTAGGAGTGATAGAAGTCCAAACAACCCAAAAAAGTAAATAACTAGAGTTTCTACACCTAAAAATTGTACACAAGTGTTTTGTTGGACTTTTTAAGCGGTCAAATTCTTCATATTTCAGTGGAATTTATTCTTGAAAAATAAATCATGAGCCACAAGTAACCAGTCAAATTGAGAAGGGGGAATATTCCAAAAAGAAAATTTGTATGTTCCCTTTAATAAGTGAATATGAAAAATAAGGTAATGGTTTTGATTAAGAAGACTTACTGGTTCTAACAACAAGGTATGAAATTCAGTCCTGGACTGGACCTTAGTTTAGACAACCATTTGTATAGACATTTTTCAGGTAACTTGAAAAGTGTAATTATGGATTAGGTAGTAGATGAGATAGAAATGTACTGCCATGGGAACATGAAGGCTAGAAATTTAAAAGATTGGGTTAGAAACAGTTGAATCTCAATGGAAGAAAAATCCATATATGCACATGTATGTGCATAAGAATATCTAGAATATACAATAAGACATTAAACAGTACATGTCTTTGGATAGTATAACTACAGTACTCTTATTTTGTATTTTTGCTAGCAGACATTTTCTAATTTTATACAATGCATTTATACTTCTTTTGAAATAAAAGTTGGTTACATTTAAGAGAAACATAGAAAAATAAATCCCTGTCTAAAAAGTTAGTTTTATAACAACGGCCTTGTTTTCCTTTTTTCCTTGATTGTTTACTTTGCATTTTTTCAATTAATTCATTTTGCTATCCCCTGTCCACTTTTACAATGCAAGCACTTCTGAAGATATTTTCTATTAGTTGTAGTTTAATGCATCTGAGACATTTACTACTCACTATGTTGTGTACAATTAACACTTTGCTTCATAAAACCAATCTAATCTGAAAAGTTCATACTATTTACACATTTCCTACTCTTCGCAATTTTGATGATCCCTAGATATTTGTAGGTGTAGGATAGATGTCCATTTTTTCCTGAGTTAATGCTTCAACTCTTTATGAGGACCCTTTGGATAAAAAGGAGATAGCCACTTAGGTTGCTTTTTAAAAAATTGCTGCATATCCTTCCTAGGTATAATGATAGCTATTGACAACTAAGTTATATTTTTGAAACAAAGTGTTTCTTTGTACACGTGAATCAGAGTAACCTCTTAAAAGGCTGGGGTATGACACTGTTTATGAGATCATAAAGTTCAAAGGCTAAGGGATCTGGAACACTGTCATTCCTTATCTGCTATATGAGTACTGTTTGTTTGTTGTCGTTTGCCTATATATTAAAAAGGGATGGGTCCCCTAAAATATGAAAGGACATTTCAAGTGCCAATTCCAAGCTTAGATTAAAAGGATGTAATCAACTGATAATTTACCTAATTCTGTGATTTGGAGATACTATAATAAAACAGATATCTTCCCACTATTCATAGAGATTAATATAATAAAGATTCTGGATCACAAATGAACTTGGTTCACTTATTTAAAAACATATAATTTAGTTTTCATAATTTCATTTAGAAGTTCAGAGACAACAGAATATATTATATTCTATTGCCTTGAATACAATTATCTGTCTTAAACAGTTATCTATAAAAGAGTAGTATCTTCCAAACTGTATTACTCATATAATAAGATATATTCTTAACATTTATTGCTGTGTTTGAACCATGCTATTCCTCACTGGAGAATAAAAAATATGAGAGAATATATGAAACCTGATTTTATAAACATCCAGATATTTTCCTTCATTGATCTGTTTCTTTCCAGATCAGGTCAGAAAAAAAAGATGTAGCAAAGTCAATATAATTTAAGATTAAACTCAGTGGGTCTAAAATTATTATACCATTTTCCATTAATGTCAAGGGCAGACTATCCTCCTAAAAATATACAGTGGTATTTTCTTTAAAATTACAAACTTAGTAAAATTGGTATTTTGACTAATGTAGTCATTGCAAAGAATGCTACATCTACAAGATTCTTTCATAGATATATCACTAAATATGTTTTAAAACATATGTATATTTTTCTTTATTTTTTGAATACAGAATAATTTTCAATACAGATAAGAGAAACTGATGTCCAACAAAACACCAATGGCATAATTTGTAACCAACAGCATGGCTTTAAATTACTGAACTCCATATTTGGAAACTTTTAAATTAAATTAAATAATATGGAGAAGGGTCTCAGGATTCACTGGATTAGATTTAGAGTGAATTCACTATTTACGGGTACTGAAGGTTAAAGAGGAGTTTTTGTGTTGTCTTTTTTTTTTTTTTTTTTTAATTTAAATAGAAAGTAAAACCAAAAACAACAGGCTAGTCAGATAACTTTAACAGTGCATTTTTATATAATAATCTTTAAGTAAAACGGCAAAATATCACCTCTAACATTATTGGGTTTTTGTGTGTGTGTGTGTTTTTTTTACCTTTCAAATTCTGCATGATTTTTTCCTTACAGTGGCATAATGTGCTGGAAAGATGTTTGAGAGTCAGACAAATCTGAATTTTGATTGTATGTCTGCCTCTAACTGTTGTGAATGTAGTTCTTCTATCAGATAACTCAGCTTAAATACATATAAATACATTCTTCACTTAAGGTAAAACAAAATAAACACAACAGGGAACTGTCTATTCTTTTTTACATTTCTGAGCTCTGATGACTTTGCCTCTGGATCTTACCGAATAAATCAAATTTAAAAATTAAATAAAATTTAAATAAAATACCTTTAACCATTTGCGAGTCATATGCTTTCCTTTAGCCAGAACAATCTGTATTTGTGTCAGTGCAAATATCAATAGTACTCCACAGACTCTCAAAAGCAGCCTTGGGGCACCTGGGTGGCTCAGTGGGTTGGGCCTCTGCCTTTGGCTCATGGTCTCAGGGTCCTGGGATCAAACCCCACATGGAGCTCTCTGCTCAGCGGGGAGCCTGCCTCCCTCTCTCTCTCTCTCTGCCTGCTGTTCTGCATACTTGTGATCTCTCTCTGTCAAATAAATAAATAAAATCTTTAAAAAAAAAAAAAAGCAGCCTCGTGTGAGCAATGAATCAAATGTTTACCTTAACTTTAGCCCAATTTAGAGAAACTAGGATACCTCAAGCTAACACGTCCTTACATATAACAGCTAACAAGTCTTCATATATAACGCACATCTAAATGTGTGTGCATGTGTACACTGTGCATGTATATGCTTATACATATTCGTATAAGAGCCTATTAGTATGAACAGGGTTTACTTGCTAGGAAAGTAAATTAATCATTGCCTATAATAATTATATATGTAACTTAAATGGATGTTTCATAAATTAGGGTCAGATTGTTATGATTCTGTGTAGTCTTATATTTTATTTAAAAAATATACTTGGGTAATAATGGCTATCATCTTGTACCCTGTCTTCCTTCTGAAAATCTTACAGTGGCATTCAGACAAAAGTGTGAATCTGCCATGAACCACAGGTTAAATCTATCATCAGCAATGCACTCCATATTTCCTAATTTGCTCTTGCTATAAGAAAAATAGAGTTGACCAGAAATATCTTGACTCAATTAAAAAAAAAAAAGTTGATTCATTATTGAAAGAAAATTCTTAGAATCATTTGCCAACTATGATAAGAAACACGATTTTGGGAATGACATTTTCAATATTTTATTAGTTAGATAAGCAGTTTAAACATAGCAAAAGTTCTGTTCAAATAAGGGGAACATGAAATCTAACTGCCATCAGGTATGGGGCACCTGGCTGGCTCAGTCAGAAGAGGAACAACTCTTGATCTCAGGGGTCATATGTTTGAGCCCTGCATTAGGCACAGAGATTACTTAAATAAAACCTAAATAAAATAAAATAAGATTAAAAACTACCATAAACTATTCATGAGTTTTATAGTGCATATAGTATCACTAACAATTCTCTTCATTTTCAATAAGAAATAATGTAAGAAAAATGAAAATATTAAAGACATTTTGTTCAGATATAGAAAACATTCCTTTTATAGCGGTAAATTTGAGACTTATTTGGTCCTATGTACTACCCTTAAATTTAAAAAAAAAAAAAAGTTTGTCTCCCTTTCTGAACACTATATAAAAAACCAATGATGTACTATATGTTCGCAAGCTGAACATCATAATAAAAATAAATAGACTAAACTTTTTACTCTAAGAATAGCTGCATATTTTTAATTAAAATTTATTTTTATATATACTGTCTATTTTCACTATAACTATGTAATGTAGATCTTATAACCCCCATATAAAATAAAAAGAAACAGACTTAGGAGAAAAATTAAGACATCTAGATAAGGTCAAACGTAATAGTAATGCTAACATTTTACATCTTGGGAACTCAAGTCCATTAATTTTTCAGCTATATTATGTTGTCTCTTTCCAAGTTTGACTTGCTAGAATTGGTTTTTAAGGTAGATTGACAATTCAATATATTATTCTTCAATATCTTTTTGAAAATAGAGACTAGAAAATGCACATAAATTTATTTAGGGGTTCTAATAGACTTTTTGATTTTATATTTAGTTATACCTTACTATTGTAATTCTCATTGGACTATCATTTTATCTGTCTTGCTATGTTCATTGTGGTTTTAGTTTAATAAATACTTTATGTCTTTATGGAAAATTTTAGGTGACCTTATTCTTTAATTAGCTTTATTTTATTTTCTCAATGATAACACATTTCAGAGGATTTTTTTGGCTTATAAAAAAACCCCTGGATTTCCTTTAAAAAGAAAGCAAAGACAAGCAGTATCTATCATTCTAGTTACAGTGCCTACTCACTGTCTGTTCAGTCTTCCCCAAAGAGGTTCAGATTTGAAACAAGAGACCTTGAAACACTAGGAAACACGGAAATTCCCCAGAAGATGTTTTAAGTGTTATTGCCTAGGGCAAGGAGAACCACATTAATGTGTTGTTTTTTTTTTCCCCCATCTCCTCCCGCAAACTGTGCTTATGGTAACCCAGAATTCCACCTGCTCTATAAATATAACACATCTTTTCTTTTTGAGCAAATATAAGTGATTTGGGTCAGACTCTGGGGTAGACATCAGTTGACAGTTACAGTTTTTACTTGATGAGACCTAGGGAATTATAGTATATCTCTACCCTTTGATTAGGATTATGGAGTCTTCTATTACATCCTAAATGTAACAAAAATGTAAGTGCTGAAGCAAATGAATCACAGAATACTCCGCCTCTTTCTTTCTAAGCAAATTTGACTTGTCTTCAAGTGATAAATTTTTCCCAATATTTTAAAAATATGTGAATATTACAGATTATTCAATAAAGCAGTGCTATAGAGTATTTCAGTAGAGATTTTACCATTAAAGCAATATATAAATATTCTCTGGATTCTTTTACCTCTAGGATTAGCCTCTGAGAAAAATTTCTAATGGTTTCATGTAATTTCTTCCTTCTCTGTATTCTCTCTATTTGTAATTTCATGCTTCTCTCTATCTATGGGTTTTGTTTGCTTGTTACAATTTTTCAGGTAATATATATACTTGTAGATTTGATTTTGGGGACAGACATTCATATGTTTAAAGACACCATTCTGAGGATATATATAATCCATTTATAAATTTTTTTCAGCTTTACTGAAGTAAAATGAAAAATATGGGTTTCTATAAATAGAGTTGAAAGGGAATTAGATTGGAAATAATTTTTTTCAATAGGTTCTTCTAAGGATATAGCTGAATTTTTGGAACTTAGTATTTTTCATACTTTATACCTATTAGACAATATCAGCAATGTCTGTATTAGTATAGCACTTTTATGATCATCTGTATCAGTGTATATAGAAATGTATTTAATGCCACAAACAGAATATTTTAATTTTTTTAATGTTTAAGAACATTTAATTACAAAATACATTATCTACTAAGTATTCCATTCTATTACCTGTTCATTACATAGATATGGTAATCTGCAGCAATATGCCAAAGGATTAAAAAATTGAGGATAAACCTTTTACAACTTCAGCTGTGATTCCTATCAAAATTGTTTAACATGATAAGGAATTTATTAGTTTTATAATAGAGTAGATAATAGTACATAAATACAACTATAAAAAGGAAAGTGGGGGAGGTTGGTACCATTCTTTGTTCCCATATGTTAAGATTTTTCTTCACCTCAAAATCCCCAGAATTCTAGGCACTATAACTACAGATACCTGTGTTGTTAACAGACATGATATTCTATTGGTAAATTACCTCTTCTTTATCTATCAAAGCACTAGGGGGTACATTTGTGTCAGGTTTATTGAGCACAATTACATAATACAGATTAAAGCAGCCCCATTCTCAGAGGACTCACAAGCCAATTTTTTAAGTAATGATTTGACTTCTTCTCTTTGTATACAATTTTGTACATAAAGCATCTTTAAACATTTAATATGCTTTTCAGACACCCCAATTCTTGCATTAGACTAAAAAGTTTTTAAAAACACAAAGAGGAAGTAAGGAAATGTCTTTCTTCAGAAATATCACTCCTTTCAATTTAGACGAAATGTTTTCCACATTTTTTTGCCCTGCTGGGCAGCCTTATTTCCTTTGAGGGGACCTCCAAAGGTTCTCAGAGGAGTAGGCAGCCTGAATCAATTCTTAAGATTTGGATGAAATGAGATAGGGGGAGACTTTGAGAAGTAGGCACAGTCATGGGGAAGATGCCAAGATTTGGAATACCCATGTAAAGTCATTGAAATTTCTTGCACAGCTAAATAATAAAGCTACTTTTACTACATGTTTTATGTGTGTATGTCAAATAATTCTACCAACATAATGGATGTGTGATGAATCTGAGGTAGCTTGTACAACTTGCCTAAGGTCAAAAGCATCCTAAGATAATGGTCAGAATTTAAATCTTTGCATGTTTTGCTCCAAAGCTTGTCTATTCTATTCCATTAACATATGAATGCATGAGTATATTACATCAGTGGAAGAAAAATAAACCCATGCTTTTATGGGCCATTTATTTATAACAAAGGAACCAAGTAATAAAATGGGGAAAGGACAGTTTTGTCAAAAAATGATGTTGAGAAAACTGCACATCCAGATGCAAAAGAATGAAACTGGACCATTATGTTCTACCACACACACAAAATAACTCAAAATGACTTGAATGTAAGAGACTGGAAACCACAAAACCCCTAGGGAAAAAAAAAATAAGTGGTAAACTCCTCGATATAAGTCTTGGCAGTGATATTTTGGATTTAACACCACAAAGAAAGGCAATAAAAGCAAAAATCAACAAGTGGGTCTACTTCAAGCTAAAAAGCTTTTTCACAGCAAAGGAAACTGAAAAAAATGAAAAGGCAACTTGCTGAATGAGAGATAATATTTGCAAATTATCACTGATAATGAGTTAATACCTAAAATATACGAAGAATTAATACAATTCAATTTTAAAAATCCATTTAAAAAATGAGCAAAGAATCTAAATACACATGTTCCCAAAAAAAGATATAGAGGAGACCAACAGGTACATGAGAAGATGTTCAACATCTTTAATCATTAGGGAAATGTCAATTAAAACCACACTGAGATATTATGTCATACCAGTTAGAATGACTATTATCAAAAAGTCACAAAATAACAAATGTTGACAAAAATGTGGAGAAAAGAAACCCTTTCTCCACTGTTGAGTTCACTGTTGATGGGAATATAAAATGGGGTAGCCATTAAGGAAAACAGTATGAAGGTTCCTCAAAAGATTAAAAATAGAGCTACTGGGGCACCTGGGTGGCTCAGTGGATTAAGCCGCTGCCTTGGGCTCAGGTCATGATCTCAGGGTCCTGGGATCAAGCCCCACAACTGCCTCAGCATCCCTGCTGAGCAGAGAGCCTGGTTCCCCTCTCTCTCCCCGACTCTCTGCCTACTTGTGATCTCTCTCTCTGTCAAATAAATAAATAAAATCTTAAAAAAAAAATAGAGCTACTATATAATAAAGCAATTCCACTTCTGGATATTCATTTTAAGACAATGAAAACATTAATTCATAAAGATATATGTACATCCATGTTTACTGCAGCATTCCTTATAATAACCAAGATATGGAAACAATGTAAGTGCCCTTCAATACATGAATAGGTAAAGAAGATGCGATACACACACACACACACACACACACACACACGCACACACACACACGGAAGAATATTACTCAGCCATCAAAAAGAATGAATTTTGCCATTTATGACAACCGGATAAACCTTGAAAGAATTATGCTAAGTGAACTAAGTCAGATAGAAAAAAACAAATGCCATACGGCATCACTTAGATGTGGAATCTAAAACAAAAACAAACAAACAAATAAAAGAAAACAATAAAAAATGAGCTTATAGATACAGTAAATAGATTCGTAGTTGCCAGTTGTAGAAGATTGGGGGATGTGAAATGGGTAAAGTGTTAGGAATCAAAAATACAAATTTACAGTTATAAATAAGTTATGGGGATGTAATACACAGCATGGTGACTATAGTTAATAATATTGTATTGTATATTTGAAAGTTGTTAAAAGAGTACATCTTAAAATTTCTCATCACAAGAAGAAATAATTTAGTAACTATATATGGTAACTGATGCTAACTAGAATTATTGCAGTGATCATTTGGCTATAATATAAATATTGAGTCATATTGTATCTTGGAAGCTAATATAATGCTTTGCCAGTTCTAGCTCAAAAAATGTCAAAAGAAATGTTTAGAAATAAACAATTTAGAGGATTTTTCTCCTTTTAAATAAGAGTAATAAACATTATAAAAGGTAGTATTTTAGAATTTCGTGTGCTTGAAAAATAAAAAGAGCACACATATAAAATAGGTTAGAAAGATTATTCTGGCAACAGGTTGTAAGGTCGACAAGAGGGGAAAAGAAGTTTTCAAACTAGTTAACTATTTTAAAAGTCCTCTTCAGTGACAATGAGGCACAGACTGGGGAGGTATACAGGACAAGACAGACAAGTCGCCCAGCAGTAGAAATGTTAAAAAAGTACAAAGTCAACAGTGAGGAGAGACAAAGGAGTGGTCACTCAGGTGAATGGAAGGCTGATGATGGCATTCATTCACATGGGAAAATCAGGAGAAAGACAATATTTGGCAGGGATAGTGTTGAGTTCTTCTGATCTATGGACTTGAGGTCCTGAAGGATATACAGGTGTATTGTCATCATTTAAATCTACTTTCAAATTTCTGTATCCACTTGTTTCCCCTCTAATTGCAGGACATTTACCTGTGTTGATTTTATTAATATCTCTATCTTTTTAATTAAAGAAAGTTACAGATAACATAGTGTCATTTCCTTTGGAGTTTTTCAATACTTTATTTTTTCCCTGGGAATTCTAAACATGCAGAGGATGAAAAGCATGATTCCTGAGAGCTTTTTCCTTTTCATTTCTCTCCCTCTCTCTTTCCTTTTGCTTCCCTGAGAGATTGTTATTTTATATGATTTGATTTCTCTCATTAAGGTGGATTCTGACATTTCAAAGTTTTTGTTCATATATTTTTAATGACCTTTTGAGACCAATCATTTGCAGGCATTACACAGTTTTAAAAAGTTTAATACATTTAAAAATCCTGTTCACACTCTCGTACACGGGCTTTCTTATCTGAGTAACACAGGCTGGAGTCACATGACTTCGTAAGCCTATATGGATGCCCTTGTTACTTTTGAGCCCTGATGACATCCCCTTTTCGGAGGATTTAGAGTGTGGTGTTAAAAATTATAACTTAAAGAGTTCTTCAATGGAAAATATACCTAAACATACCTATTCTGAAAGAGACCATTTCATATTTTTGTGTGGGTGATCTGGTAATTTTCATAGGAACAACCTATGCTCCAGATATAAAGTACTAAGTGCTGATAAATGGCCTCAATTTTATTGCCGTCTCTGTGACATAATTGTTTCCATTTTGCTATTGTATTTACAAGAGTATCTCTCCTTAGCACTCCATGTCTCTTTTCTATATTCCCAGACTAAATGTGATTTCATTATCTATAATTATTCCTCTTGGACTATTTTTTTTTTTAATTTCCCAGTAAATTTTAAGCCTCCTAATGGTAGAAACCATTACTTCTACTTTTTTATTGCTCTATAACTTAGACTAACATTCTCTAAAAACTTCTCAATAATTATCATTAAACTAATCAAATAGCACATGAGATATTAAGGTGATAGTATATTTAAGGCAGATGCAATTATTCTACTTGAGACTTTTTAGTATTTGGGGACGGTTGTGGAAATATGATTTTTTTCATTTATTTTCTAAATAGTCATCTGTAATTGCACATTTCATTTACAGTCTCTTGATTCTTGAACTGATTCCCATCACATTTTTATTCTCTACCTTTCCACTAAATCAGCTCTTGTCAAAGTTACTAATGGTTTCCTTATTGTCAAATCAGAGTCATTTCTTAGACCTAATCTTAACCAATCACTTAGTAACATTTCATATGAGTGGTCACGTTCCCTTTCTTAAAACACTTGAATTCCATCACACCACTTTTCTCTAGTCTTTGTTGGTCTGGCCAGTTCTTTTCATTCATTTTTGTTGCTTTGTCCTTCTCTGACCTCTAAACATGGGAGAGTCCCAGGACATAAACAATGGATTTCTTCACTTCTCCACTTACATATTTACTTCCTAGAGATATCATTGATCTCTTTAACTATGTAATGATAAGCAGATTTATATATGCAGTTGACACCTCTCTTCTGAATTCAGGTACAGCTGACCTTTGAACAACACAGAGGTTAGGGTCACTCACTCCCACTCCCTCTGCACTGTGAAAAATCCACGTATAGTTTTGACTGCCCCCAAACTTACCTACTAGCAGCCTCTTGTTGACCAGAAGCCTTACCAATGACATAAAACAGTCAGTTAACACACATTTTGTGTTACATGTATTATATACTATATCCTTATACTAAAGTAAGCTAGGGAAAAGAAAACTGCTATGTAGAAAATCAGAAGGAAGAGAAAATACATTTATAGTACTGTACTATTAAAAAAAAAATCCACATGTAAGTGGAACAACAGAGTCCAAACCTACGTTGTTCAAGGATCCACTGTATATCCAATTACCTACTTGACTTTTCTACTTAGATATCTAACTTCCTAGCTTTAGCAATTCCAAAATTAACTTTCATTGCAACACCCTTTTCTCCTCAAAAAAGTATTGCCTGCTTCTCCCTGATTTCTTCTATTTTGGCAAATGGCAATTTTATCTTTCCATTTCCCTCCATATTCCACATAATTCAAGCTAACAAAAAGTTTACAAACACATGATCAGATTCTTGCTTGTTATTACAAGCTTGTTATTATGAGCATTTCTTCTTTCCTTAAGTATAATCTATCACTTCAAGGGCAAATATTCATTATTTCTAATATATAACATTTATTTCTAACTTCTAACTTCTATCCCATGGGATACACTGACTTCTGGTTTAATTTGCCTCATCTAGGAGTTCTAGAATAAAGTTATACTATTAAGGGTTTTTATTTACAAGAGCAGTGTAAAACTTTCAAATAACTTTAGGGAAGTAAATGGCTATGTGTACATATTCAGAGCTTAAAGGTAAAATAATTGTATTTCTATTTTTAAAAGTAAAAATATAAGCTTTTTAAGTGCCGGAGCTGTGTCACAGTCATCTTTATACTTCTTTGGAGCCAGTTTATTGTCGCTTAAAAAGAAGCACTAAATAAATAACTGTTGTATGAATAAATAACTCAGTGAATGGCATACTTATATAAATATTTACATATTATTTTATGTTAAGCTAACTCTTAAAAGAACATAAATTTTTAACAGTTTAAGAGCTTCCTACGTATTTTTAAACTTAAAAAAAAAATTGGAAAATATTTCTAATGAAAAGAAAATAGGAAGAGGTATTTATTTAATGCTCTTCTGAAGCTTATACATGTTTAATATTTGCTTATTCCTGATTTCAAAGTGTTGGCAGAAGAGCATTTTCTCCAAAAAGTGGTAAAGCTTGTTACTCAGACCAGTTGTTATTCTTATTTGCCTGTTTTAGCTTAGTTCATCTCTCACCACCCCCCTTACTGATTTGAAGTCCCTGGTTGATTAACCCAACTGTCATTCTTCACCCCCTGCTCCCTAACATCTTCAAATCTAGTGATTGTTAAAAAGCTAAATAACTTCCCCATTCTCTGTGCACCTTGGTATGAATATATAACAAATTTCTGACCAAGGGAGGAAAGCAAAATTTTGCAAAAGGAATTGCTGAGGTCAAACAGGTACAGCTGATTAAATCTGTCCCTTGGTAGATCCAAGGACCTACCAAAACAAAGATAAGAAAATGACCCTGATGTTACTGATCTGTGGAGACAATGGAACACCTCCAGCACTTCTAGACTTCCATATTTTAAAGAATAACTCACACAACTGTTTGCTCAAACCACTAATGTCAGGTTTTATTTTACATGTAACCAACTAGCCCCTTACTGAAAAAGGAACTATGTCTAGATTTTCCATGTTTTCTTTCTTTTCTTGCATTGAACTGTCAAATGCATTATCCCAGGATAATCAGATTTTGAAAAAAAAAAAAAAAAGGATGAAACACATAGCCTTTCCCTTTCCAGAAAACAGTTAAGAACCCTGGGACTGCTATTACGTCTGCTTGGTTATCATAGTCTCTTATTTACTAGGCTGTGCCTACATCAGTCTTGAGTGAACTCTTTTTTGGGGAGCGGGGGGAATGTCCTACACTTTTACAAGTAAAACTAAGTAGAAGCTTGTAAAGCTTCCTCAAAAATGTAGTTTCTGAGATGTGTTATAATGAACAGCACAACATGTTCACTGTCATCTGTTTTCAAGTAATGATAAAGTTCAAAAGTGGTAAGATGTTTTCTTAACTTAAAACCTTAAACAAATATCATATAGGATGGTCAACAAAGAGAAAATGAAGAAAACAGTGTTCTTCATTAGCATTTAATTTGGCAAAACACTAATATCCAATTTTTCTAATTCCTGAGTCCATAGTAGTCTGGAAGTAATCCAAGGGGAAAAATGAGAGGGTGAGGCTGTTTCTGTCTATCTCTTTGAAAAAACTCTACAGAAGACTTGGAGAAAAGACACATCCTCTCTGCAAAAACTTTTGGTCATTGCATCCCACTTTAATGTTTTTAGCATAGGATGGTTTGCTTTTGTGTTCTAAGGGGAGTTTTATTGTGACTGAGTTCACAAAAATGTGTTCTAAAGCATCTAATAACGATGTTTAGCAATATAATGCCTATTTAAACTTATATAAATGCCTAATCTCTAATTAGAATGCATCTTAATTATGGAGAAGTCCATTTTTTTCTAAAGCCATTGCTTAGAAGAGTATAAACTCTTTTTCAGATGTTCTGGATACAGATTTAGAACCACCAGATTTTATATATATATACACAAAATCCACACACACATACACATACATATATTTATACACACACTCACACACATATATGTATATATATGTAAATCTAGGTAAATTTAAGCAATAATGAAATATATAAAAGCAAAGCAATCTTAGACTTTGCCTGAAACCATTTAATTTAAATATAAAAGAAATCATTACCACTGGGGAAAACAAACAAACATATACATCTACATGAACCAGACTGTCTTTCTAGCTAGAATATTAATTTTTTAATCTATTATTTATTTTATATTATTTAATTATGTATACTATTAACAGTAGCTCATATTTTATGTTGTTTATTGCTTTGGACAACTAGAAGAGGATATTTTGATATTTCTTTGTTTTATAAATAATTATTATGGAAATAATCTAAAAGTAGTATGGATTAGACATATTATTCCTTTTACATTTCCTGACTGATGCATTTCTACAAACTTTCATGTTCTACAAACTAAACATCTTTATTTTCCAACTGGAATATTACCAAGGCAAATGCCTTACCTTTACTTATAATCATGCCATCCAAGTTCATGCAAAATTTCAGGTTTTCTTAGGTCAAGAAGAGAGAACAAGAGATAGTAGTAAATAGTCCCTAACTTCACTCTCTGACACTGAGCTGGTTGTTGGAGAGCATCTTGGGATCATTAAGTATATTAGTACTTTAGATACTGGCAAAACAATAAAAAACAAACAAAACAATCTAAGGAACACAACTATAAATTTAAGATTGTATGTAACAGGCACCAATTTGTAAAATCCATGCCAGTTGTTCGTTATTGTCAAGTAATGACAGTAAGTAAAGTACAGCAAGAACAAAAGAGAGGGAAAGAGAAAGTGAGAGAGACAGAAAAAAGGGAGAAACCCTTTGAACAAACATAGTCTTAGTATTTTATAAAAAAGGTTTATGCATTACTATGACTTACTAAGTTATTGTTAGTTTTATTTACTAATTATTTCAAAATTATATAGGATCAATGTTATCCTACTGAATTGTTGAAATATTAAAGATCTATATATGTATATCTGTCCATCTTGGATTACTTAAAACCAATTAGGAAATCAACAAACTTTGAAAGGAGGTTAAAGTTCCTTATCTGTCAAGTCCTCTCTATAACATGATTGATGGCACCATAGAGAAAACAATAAACTTATTAGAAGATATTGCTAAATCATGCAGTCCTTGGCAACTTTTGGGCAAAGATTTTCAACCATACTTTAATGGAACACATCTGATTTTGGATAAATAAAAAAATGATTTGCTATAACATTATATATGTATATATTATAAATACATGGAAACAAAATGAGACTGTAACACAAATATTTCCTAACTCAAATGTTTAGTTCTGTAATTTTAATGTGTTGCCTATTTTGTCTTTTTTGAAGCATGATTAGCTAATTTGAATGATAAAATTGAATATTCCCATGATTTTAGTTGATACCTACATAAATACACTTTTTATAATGCCAGATACACACACACACACACAAACACACACACACATGTTATTTCCTAATTTATAAAAGCACAAAATTAGGAACAGCCTATTTTTAAATACAGGCTTGGTGGCAAATCAATGCTAGGGAAAATAATGCAACCATAAAAAGAAGGAGTTACAGCTCTTGATCTGGAAAGCTGCCCCTACTGTTTCATTGTGAGTCATATAACCTGCTAAGCAATGTGTGGACTCTGTTCCCATAACTGTGAACAAACAAAATCTTTAATATTGTATATATGTATTAGTACATGGATAAAGGTGTGAAAGGATAAACATACATAGATACACACACATACGTCTATATTTAATCCATTGAGAATGTGTTTTGTAATTTTAAATTGCATTTTAAAATGTATTGAAGACAATAATTAATCTTAAAGAAAAACAAGAAGAAGGAAAAAAAAGAAATTCCTAAATTAAAGCTAGTGAGTTTTAACCAAGAAGATGATGAATTCTACCTTTACTTGCTTTAGATTTAAAAGAGAGGCATATAAAACAAATGGGTAACAGAAGAATCATTGCTTGAGGATAAATTTAGACACATCAGTATAATCAAACCCAAAGATATTTTATGTAAGGGACTATTCATCATCATTCCTTACTTAAGAGCATTTAAAAAAATGAAATAGGAAAAATATTTCATATGATTTCCTGATATATTAATGTTCTGTACCTGCACAATTGCACGCACACACACAAATTGATGATGTTTCTAGTAATGATGCAATTTGGAGTAATTGTTATATATCAGCATATTGCAATTATCACTACAGATATTGAAATCTGTTAATTTCTCAGAACACATACAGGATGCTGTTAGATTCTGATTAAATATTTAACAGTCTTCTAATTTAATGAGTCCAGAGTCTCTGATAGCAAACCACAACCTGTTATTTCCCATGCAAAAAAATAAAATAGGGTGACCTTCAGTTGAATACATGTAAAGCAACCCATTGCAAATTATTGATGATTTAAGAATTAGTAACAGAATATTTTAAATACAAAATATTAGCACAGTCTATATTTGAATTTAGTATTTCAAACCGTCACTCTTTCACACATACACACACGCCAAAACATAGCCTCCTCTTTCTTGGCAAGATGACTTTACAAGTTCAGAAAGAATATAGAACATTAAAACAGAAACTCCCACAGCCTTGTTCTACCTATCTGCATCTTCTTTCTCTGTCTTCTATTTATTCTCTCCTAATAAAACGGTGGCAAGGGTTTTGATCGCCACGTAATCTTCTCACATTTCCTTTATCCCTAATTCTAGCTTTTTCAGGAGAGTGCTATGATTGATGATTTCTCTCTCCCGTGTCTCTAACCTTTCACTCTTTACAGAGTCTTCCAAAACAGACTCAGATTTCATCCATCTTCAAGTACGTTTCTCTTGATAATATTCCCTCTCCAACTGTTTCCCTCTCTCCTTTCCTTCACATGTAAACTTCCCAAAAGATATAAACACTTGACTCTGTATTTCCATAATATTATTCACTTTGGTTCTATGTTTATATATGGAGAGGCTTCTATATCTGTACATTAAATTTCCCATTTAGCACCATTTGGATCTGTCAAAATCACCCCAAATTTAATACACCCTCAAATAAGTTCACATTGAGTTTATTACCCTTTTACTGTGCCACATCTCGATTACTGTTATCAACATTCATTCTACTTTGCAAGCCCGAATAATTAGTAAGTTTCTTCTCTTAATTACTTCATACGCAATTAATTGCTAAGCCCAGTTAATTAATTTTAAATTCTAAGTATTTGTTGAATCTTCCCACTTCTCCCCATTATCCAAGTTTATCTAACTTTCTGGCTTCCCAGTTCTGTGATTATTCACTTCCAACAGTCTCAGCCACCCATTCCCATTCATTCTACTAGCTGTTTATATATAAACAGCTAGTAGAATGTATATATATATACATATATATATATATGTATATATATATAACTTCCAGAGTCTTTATTTCAAGTTCTCTAGTTTTCAGTTTCCCTACAATGGTATCCCTAATTCAACGGTGCGTGATGGCACTGGGATATACAGCCATTGACCTTACCATGTTTTCATTGTACATGAGTCTCCCTTATAAACCAATTTTTCTTATTATTCAACTTAGTTTTTATGACCCTTTGCTGTTATCATTTCTTCCACATAGCCTTAACCCAATGGTCTCTAGCTTCTGTCGTAAGTGCTCACCTGGCAAAACTTCAGTCCTGGGTAAACCCATATTTCCAAGTACCCATGGACAATCATAGCATAGCTGAATTAAGCATAACAACACCAACTGGAATCATTCTAATTTATAACTAGAAATCTTGAGGGGATCTTCAGCACTGCTAGCATTACTGTACGTCTAGGATGATGTATTTCTACTTTTTATAGACTATTAAATCTTCTCTTTTCTAAAATTCCCAATATTACCTCCCATACTCTAGGCTAAGATGAGGACATCATCTTTTTGTTCCTTTAAAATGAGGATAACCTGTGAATTGCCTAATCTTCTCACCATCAAATCCACTATCTACCTGCATATTTCCCTATGTATTCTAAATCCTTTCCAGTTATAATGGATGTACAGTCTCTGCTTCTTTCTGTGACCAACTTTTTCACTTCAGTGCTGGATTCCATCAATAAAGAAATATTTTGCCTGCAGTTGTTCATTATATTCTGAAATATAACTTTCTTCTTTATTCTGAATCATTCCTACCACTTTATAAATATGTTACAATTTTTCCCAACTTAAGTAAAACAAAAAATCACACTTTCTCTTGATTTCATATTCAACCTTTATAGCATCTCATTCCCCTCTGTCCATTTGGCTTCCAGCATGCCTTTTTTTTTTTTTTTTTTTTGGCTTTTCTTCTATCCCTAATCCCTCTCTGCCTCAGTCTCCTTTGTTATGTATTTTCTCTTCTCTTTTGCTCTTTAAATAATGGAGTAGCCTTAGGCTCATTGCTTAGTTTTCTTATGTGATTAGTGTGGAAGGATAAACATACATATATACACATATCTCAGTATATGTGTATACTTTGTGCTTGTGGAATTTCAACCAATGTTATGGATTCAAATATGACTGATGATTCTGACCCCACTCTTGAACTGCAGAGTATTGTAATTATATGCGCAGGCGAAATTCTCACTCAAATATCAAATAAACATCTCAAGCTTATTATAACCCCAACATAATCTTTCATTTTCCTCATAAAGTGTTTTTCCACTTCCTTCTGAGTCTTCATTTTAGTTTATGACATCACTTTTCACCCAGTTACTCAAGTCAAAAACCCAAGGGTCATTGTTTATATTTTTCTTTTCCTTACCACAACCATACACTCCAATCCATTTACAATTTTCTTCATAGTAAATATATAATTATAAACTATTTTTTTCTCTTCTCTACTGTAAATATCACGGTATTAGGGATTATGTTAATTTTCTCTCCATTCTCTCCTTATTAACATACAGCATATATTAACTTATTATTAACTGTATGTTAATAACTGTAGTTATTTACAGTAAGTTATTAACATACAGTAAATACAATGAATGTTTATTGGCTGGTTACTGTTGAGTAGCATATAGGTAAGAGAGGGGTTTCTTCTTTGTTTTATCCTTTCAAAAAACAAGTAAATACGATATGTTTGATTGTATCAACAGTGGGAAAAATTTTAGCAGAAATCATTTTCCACCTTGTTAAACAGAACCAAGTGATACACAATCTAGGATTCATACTCTATCATCTGATCTCATTGCTACTCCCAATCAACCTTCCCCCATCCCACACATCCTATGTATGAACTAGGGAGGAATATCTAAAAGTAAAGCCTGATAAAGCCCACCACTCTATTATCTGTTATTTTATTGCTGAGTGTCAATAAAATTTTGATTCTTATTTCCACCTTTAGTAGGTGAGTCTGGGGACAACAGCATTATGGAATTAGTGTCAGGTCTGATGGAAGTAGTTCTCATATGGAACCACAGTAGTTTTAACAAATCTCTCCAGAATTACAAGTTACTGTCACTTTAGAAAATATTTCTAAAAACTGAGCCTATATTTATTCATAAATTTCTTAGATTGGTCAGTGCTGTATTAAAATATATATTGACATTATGTTACCATTACACAGGCTTATATCCTTAGGTCCTGGGAAGCACTGCACTATCACGACCAAGCAATGCCAGATGTATTAAACTAAAATATGCTCTGTGAGGAAAAGCAATATAAAATCCTATACATTGGAGGAAGGCCTAATAGGTAAAAGTTGGGACTAAAAGAAAGATAATGAGTAAAATTGTTTAAGTAGGCTATAAGATATTCAATCATCCTCATCATAGGAATAGCTGTTAACTGTTCTTCCATTTGGGAACCAGCCTAGTAGAAAGAAAGAAATGTGATTCTAAGAATCAATCAGACACACTGAAGCTCAAATTTTTGACCTGACATTACTAACTAAGGATCTTTGGTAAATTGCTTAATTACTCTGAACCTGTTTCTTCATTTGTAAAATGATAATGGTAATAATTATTTTTATATGCTTATCATGAAAATAGATGTGATAATGTAGCGCACCTAATAGATACATATTGGGATTTTTTTTCTTTTAAAGAATGGCAAAAACAAGCTCTAAATCTGAGAAGATTTTAGAAAAAGCAACACTATTCTGGGAAAAATAACAAGAATTGGTTTTGGTTTCGTTTGATTTGGCGCTTTGGTTTTCCCATTGGTCCTTTCTATCTTGGTGCATAGGACAATGTTGTTATCCACTCTGGGATTTGAATTTGGGACTTGACCTTTGGTATGTGGAATCCAGAGGTTCAAGAATGAAGATGCTTTGGAAAAAAATTTTTCTTTGTTCATTGAAAAAAATTTCTTTTTCATTTCAACAAGTAAACTTTTTATGGTAAGAGGTTTTTGTTATTGCTGTTTTATTTTTACTCTACTAAAAGCAACTATAATTATTCCATAAATGACTCAAGCATATGGAATGCTTTACTCTGGGCAATCGAACAGAATGCCATAAAAATTGCAATGGCTACAAGCATTCAGAAGTTTATTAGAGGTGGGTTTCCCTTTCCTTATCATTCATTCTTTAGTACTGAGTTACTGTGAAATTGCAATGAAATTATAACACTTTGCATTTGAGGGAGGATGGTAGAGGAGAATGAAATCACTGTGAGGAATTTCGTTGGTAAATCAAAGAGCTCCCTGTTAATTAGCTCCTGCCTACAACATAGTATGGAAAAATAATTGTATGTTTATGAGAGAATGATTAGGTAGGGAATGTGTTGAGGTAATAAGAAAAAAGCACAAAGAGAGCAATTTGAGTTAATATCTACCCATCATTTTATGTAACCACATCACAGAAGGGGGTCCCAGTTAATTGGATTCCTTTAGTTAAATAGGAAATATGAAAAAAAAAAAAACAAAAGATATTTAGGGTCTAATACAATGTATACCTAAGTTACATGAGGGATAATTTTGATTCTTTTCTGGATATATATATGGCAGGCATTAAAATAGAAACTTCGACTTACACTTAAAAAAAAATCTTTCTGCTTAAGTATTGTTCTTTTGACACAAAAATTGAAACAATATTTTAATAGAAATAATTGGTTACAAAGTGCAATTTTAAGAGAATCTGCACAATATAATTCCAAATCCATTCAATCAATAGTATTTGGCTATATAGATAGGAAAGCATTGCCTTCCAACTTTCAGCAATTTACTGATAATTTTTGTGTGAGACGTTAGTAGGGGACCAAGTCAGATGCCATTTTTTACATAGATAGGTGATAGATAAATAGATAGATATGGTTATAAATATAGATATATAAATTTAGTATAGTATATATATAAATATATAATAGTAAATATATAAATTTAGATATAATATATTTAGTTCTTAGTTCTTTGAAAGAATGAAGTACTTTCTCTTTATTGTGGATTATATTGTTCATTTTGCCATACCTGCTACTTTTTTCACTTCCTCTGTATATGTCAAAACATCTCTAAATGTACTATCTACAGAAATGTTTGCAAGGGGTTTGTATTTTTACTTGGATGCAATTTAGATTGCTCTTAGTGAGGAGGTTTTTGTTAGAAGTGAGTGTTAGGAGATAGAATTTAATACTTCCTGTCTACTAAAATCCCACATTAAAGTCCTGAGTAATACTGATAATATACTTCCACCCCTAAGTTGTATTTTATAAGAAAATAATGCCAGGGTCATATCTTGGAATAGCACCTGTGAAGTACTTTTAAAACTATAAATATTTGTCTAAAGAAAGGGGCAGAGGTTTCAGGAACATATTTCACTCATTTGCTTTCATTTTTAATAAAAAAAAAAACTACTGGATAGTCAGTAACGAATTCAATGAAGCTTAAGATGCTTTGAGATCATAGAGTATAAGCAGTCCTGATCTCTTTACAAATCAGCAATTAATAATTATAAAATATTATAATTTCTATACCATAGAAAGATGCTTATAGGAAAGAGTGAAAAAAGTATTCATAATGGATCACTCAACCCACTGAATTTTTTATCTGACCCTTAACTAGTGTAATCAACATCTTACAGTTCAATAATGCTATGTTTAGATTTTTTTTAATTACAATCCTAAAGTCAATGCTCTTAAAAGTCTCTTTTGACTTTCAACCTTAATTGTGACTTTTTCTGGTCACATTTTTACAGTTAGTAGGTTTGAGTATAATATTAATGTTTCTAGGATCCGTAAAAGTTTGGTAACAATGTGTGAACGTTTTGATGTCAAAAGAAAGTCACTGATGCAACCTTATGCCACTAAACAGTTTTATTTAAAGCAACCATGTGCAACTATACAAACAGTAATTAACAACTATTTAGCAGTTTTACTCTGGTCTTGAAGTGCTTTGATAATTTTTGGTATTTTATATGTATTGGAAACCGTGGGACACAAATCAGCTGGAAAAGAAGAAACTCACACACTCTCCTTCACCTCTTTGAACTCTCTTAAATTCAAAAGTAAATTTAATACACAGAATGTGGGGGACTGAGGATAGACTTATAATAAAAAGCCTGAGTACTTTTATTTATTGGACTTAAGGATCATAACACAACTGCCACTCATCTAAGGAAACCATCTATGGGCTGTTTGACCATTTGATATGGACGTAAGTTATGAACTAAGTTCCTTGAGGGCAAAACAAACAAAGAAAAAAGATTGTTCCATTTGTGAAAGTGGTGCCAAGAATATCACATCATCTCTCTCATATATCACACATGGGTCACACTGCTAAAGGATAAACTGTTACGTGACCTCTTAGGTAATAATGACTATACCATAAAATAAAAGTGTGATATGGGCATTAAAATGTGACAGGAATATAAAATGTTTCAAATATCTGCCTATATGAGATTTAAAGAATTAAACTGATTTCAGTTACCTTATTTCATATGGTAAAGCATCTAGAATAATTGAATTGGAGCGAATAGCCAGATAAAAATTTTTGAACAGTTAGCCAGTAGTTTTCATAATTTCTGTCACAAACTCAAAAAAGAATTACTAGTTTAGATTTTGGATTGCTAACTAATATAAAGAAAGGTTTTGCTTATTGAGATGGACAAATGTGGGCCCTGACGGAGGAGAAACTAAGATTATAAAAAAGCTTTCGATATATATTTGACAAAGAAACTAAAGTAGAATAGAATTGGACACTTTCTTCTATTGCAATCTATATGAAAATAGCTTGTGTGAAAGCTCAAATAAATACCATAAAAAGAATAATAAATGAAAACTTGCTGAACATATTTCTTCACAAGATTTTTGTCGGAAAAGGGAGAACAGCAAAGGTCAATGCTATTTTTAAGGCATTTAATTCAGATAAGGAGAGTATGGAGAAGTTTGGAAATTCAAGTATTATTTTCATATTCTAGGAGACAACAGAAAAAAAAAAAATTCCCATCCTATGCAATCTTCCTGGAAGAAATTCCAGCAACAGCCTGTAAGGTAAACGGAGTGTGGAAAACCAATTCACAAATTGCAGGCTTGGGAAAGAATAACTCTGCTTAGAAAATGAAAGTCGATCAAGATTGGAAACATTTCACCTGTTTTCATTTAAATCTTCAATCTTTTTTCCTGCTGGTTTAGGAAACAGAATACAACATAATGGGGCAGCAGGGAGTAAGAATTCTAAATATTTCGAAAGGGCCACATTGCTATGCTCCATGCAATTTTCTGTGACTAAAAGAAAACTAGGCATTTGGGTAATCTCCCAGTTAAAACATGGTTCAGGAAACTTAAAAGAGTTACTGTCGCCCATGTGTTTTATCCCCCTATTATGTAAGATTTACTTTAATCAATTAAGAAGCTTAAAAAAACTATCACAGAAGTTAAAAATGGAAAATGAACTGAAATATTACTAGACTGGTCCCCTGCTTTCAATTCAATGTGTACCTTTCAGAGACCTAAGCATTTATTGCAATAATAAGAACACAAAAATAAAGTTACTTGTTACTTACACTTCTCATCCAATCCATGACAAAATACTCTGTGCTCATATACACTTTTCCAAGGTGTCCAAGTTAAGTATTTCATGTCAATTCCAAATTGCCTTATAAACAGCCTGTGATAAGTCAACTAATTCTGACAAGTCAACACAACTGAAGGAGAGTCACACTGCTTTAAATTTAAGTTCAAAAGAGTTATTAAGTAAAGATATCCAGAGTTTCTAAAAGAACAATTAGCTCCCTCTTACCAATTTTTTTGAGATAATTATACTTAGAAGTGTGATACAAAATTTAAATGCTTAAAAGCTGAGAAATTTTGATATGTCAATTTTTTAGTTACTGAACTACTGGATTTATGCCCTACTGATAATAAAATACCAGTAGAACATAACCCCATTGAGACTTCCAAAAAGATTACATTCCCAATATTTCAACTAGACACGTGACTACCACCAGTGAACACAGATTTAGATAAGAGCTCCTGTACATTTAATCCTCATATCAATCATATGAGGTATATGAATTTCCATTTTAAAAATTACCATTATCATCCCCATTTTATAGATAAGAAATATGGTAGTGCAAATACCTGAACCCAGGCCTTCAAATTCGAAAACTTCTGCTCTGTACAAAGGCCTACAGGTTAAATGTCCTGCGAGTGATGGGCTGAATTATATTATCTATACTCTGTTACCAGACGTGGTTACCAAATTGTGACAAAGCTAATCTGAATTAGGTGTTAGTTGAGACTATAGGGAATGGCCTAAGAACCTAGGCAAGATAGGATTGAAAATTCCCAAGCTACTTTTGTTTAAGTGTTGAAAATATTAAATCTATAATAAGATACACTATGATTTTGAGCGTCGAAAACCACTAGTGATCTACTACTATGGTTTTAACCCTTTCTCTGTCTCTGCATATGTCTTTACCTATGACACGCTGCCGTCCAAACCAGTGGTCCTCCTTAGGGCAGTGGTTCTTAAGGTAAAGAAAGAAATATCCTTCCTTCCATCAAGGGACCCACCATAAGGGGTAGAGAGATTTTTCCCTTCCCTCTAGGAATTTGTTCCCCCATCCCCAACATTTAAAATCCTTGTTCTATAGCAAAATAATACATCACATTTACTGTGATTTATCTGGGGAAGACACTATTCTATGGACTCAACCAATCCTCACAACCAATTTATAATCCTATTTTATATATGAAGAAAGTAAGAATCAGATAATTGAAGGCACTTACCCAAGGTTAAATATCTAAAAATGATAGAGCCTTGCTTTGGACCTAGAAAAGCTGATTCCAAAGATTAATCACCACTCAATCACCACATTATAATGCCTCTCCTTAGTTGGCTGGAATAATTATAAGAAAGTCATTAAATCAAATGTGGAAACACTCTTCAAAATGATATTATAGTGACTTCACCAAAGTCTCAGGGAGGAAAATTATTATTATTTTTTTTAGGAAAATTATTTTATAAATACAGGAACAATCTAAAATGTATCTTGGTTTATAAAACTGAACTTTGGACCTTAGGCACTCTCTTTCTCTTTCTCTCTCTTTAGTCATTTTTTTCCATAATTTTAAATCTTGCTCTAAATAACAGTATTAACTAGTCTGAGTTGATCCCAAATGCCAAAGTGCCACTGTTGTATAAATCATTTATATCTACAGCACCCTTTTGAAAAAGAATTTAAATAACCTATTAATAAGACATATCACTTATTTGATTATTCTAAAAATTTTTAAAGGCTAAATATCATATGATTGAAAAAATATGACTAAATATAATGACACAGATGAAGCTCATAATTACAATGTTTAGCAAAAGAGACCAGATACAAAGAATATATATGTATGATTCAATTTACATAAAGTACAAAAACAGGCAAACTGGTGTTAGCATTCAGGACAACAGTTACCCTTGGGATGGGGCACAAGAGTGTTTCTGTCTCTGGTACTATTCTGTTTCTCGATCTGGCTGATGGTTACATAAATGTGTCATTTAGAGAAATTCACTGAGTTTTATACCTTTATTTTGTGTACTTTTACACTATATATGTTACATTTGAAATAAAAAATTATATCAAAAAGCAGCTGTCATTCTGCTATTTGTAATTTAGCACTACTTTCTCTTTTTCAAAAGATAGGATTAATTTGCTTCATAAAGAAAGTAAACAAGGAGTACCTGGGTGGTTCAGTCAGTTAAACGTCTGCCTACTGCTCAGGTCATGATCTCAGGGTTATGAGATTTAGCCTAGATTGGGCTTCATCCTTAACAGGGAGTTTGCTTGAGATTCTCTCTCTCCCTCTACCTCTAGTCCTCCCCTACTTAAGGTCATGCACATGCATTTTCTCTCTCAAATAAATAGTCTTTTTAAAATTTATTTGGCAGAGATCACAAGTAGTCAGAGAGGCAGGCAGAGAGAGAGAGGGGGAAGCAGGCTCCCTGGCAGGCAGAGAGCCCGATGTGGGGCTTGGTCCCAGGACCATGGGATCATGACCTGAGCAGAAGGCAGAGGCTTAACCCACTGAGCCACCCAGATGCCCCAAATAAATAGTCTTAAAGAAAAGGAAAGCAAACAATATTTCTACATAACATTGTAAAGTTACTCTTTTCCTAAATATGTTTTAAAAAGTCATATTTATTGAGATATAAATTATAGACACCAAAATTCATCCTTTTAATGTACTGACAGCACATACATTTATATACCCATCACCACTGTCAAGATATAGAATAATTCCATCAGTGCCCCAAATTCCCTCATGTCCATTGCAACACTGCCACTGGCAACACTGACCAATTTCCTGTTTCTAGAGTTTTGCCTTTTTCAGAATGCTATACAAATGGAATCATATGGTATGTATTCTTTCAAGTCTAGTTTCTTTCCCTTAGCATAATGCACTTGAGATCCATCCATGTTTTGCATATGTCATTGGTTTCTTTCTTTCTATTGCTGAATAGCATTATAGCTTCGGCTATATGTGATATATCACAACCGAAGAACACTTGATAGTTCCTAGGTTTGGTGATTTTGAATAAAGACACTATAAACATTCATGCATAGGATTTTGTATGAATCTGAGTGATAGGTTTTGTTTTTTTCTTAATTCTAACTTGTACTTTCACTTGCACAAAGTATTTGCTGTAGTGCCTTTACGGTAATTCTGAAGCCTAGAGAATATACCAACCAGCTCAAAATAATATAAAACCAGAAAATGAATCAAATTAAACAAGAAACAGCTTACAAAAATAGATCAACTTTCACAAATTCCTCTCTTAAAAATATTTCTTTTTGCAGTAATCACAAAATTAATAAGAAATGTTCTATTAAAATTCTAGATTAATGAATCAAAATCCTGTTTAAGTTGTATAAAGGTAAAATTCAAAAACTCTACTGATTTGGATTCTAAAATTATAACAAATAAAGAAAAAGGGGTTGAGAAATATGGTTTGAAAAGTAGCATTGTATGCTTATTTCATAACTCCCTAATTTAACATATTATAAATTTCACCCAACCGGTTAGTATTTTTTATCCATGATAATTTGGAAAGGATTTGAGTGACAAAATGGAAACATGGTAGATGTTACCTAGCATGTTGTGGTAAAGTGGAATGGCCCGTCCAAGGATAATAAATGCAGTCATGACTAGTGGGACCGCTACACCTGCAGGCAATTACAGAACAGAAAACATCATTCTCCATCCCCAGTGGCATGCACACACATGCACCAGTGCTCGCACAAGGAGCCTTGGAGGAAGAACATGGGAAGCAAGCACACCAAGTACCTATCCATCAGGCCGATGCAGTCTTCAATACTTGAGCCTATGCACCTGCAGAAGATCCAAATTTAAAAAATACAAGGAAAGAAAAATTAGTCATTGTTAAAAAAAGAATCACTAAGATAAACCTAATTGTTTCAAATTCTTAATAATGGTTTTTAGACAATTTGGAACACTCTTGAATTTAAAGTCAGTGAGAAGATTATTGCTTGATGGATACAGAGAAGTAAGTTGCCAAAACCACCTAATGGAATGCAAAGAAACATGTCCACAGTAAAGAAAATTGGACCCTGTTTCTGTGGATAACTTCCAAACCCATATAAATCACTTCTAATACCTTGAATTCATTTGCATCATTCATGAGTATATATCTAGCTAAATAATTTGATATTTCGAAAGTTATAATTGGTTTCATGTATACAGTTTCTTCTAAAAGGACTTAAGCTTAAGTAAAACTAAAATCAATAAAAAAGGAAACATGAGCTATTTAGTATAATATAATAACCTGAAGTTAATGCTCATTAAAGATTGATTACAGCAGAAAATGAGTTAACACATTTTAATGCTATTCTTATGGATACTTTACATAATCACATTATTCCATTCCTTGGTTGTGACTGTTTTTAAAACATATTTATCTGTAAACATGAATTCATTTAAAAAGCAAATTAACTGGTTTCACCACATTCCAGTTTATCTTGACACTCTCTTTTAAAAGAGCAGACAAACAGAAATGGGTTTTTAAACTGCCATCATATTTAACTGAAACAACAGCAAATAAATAAATACTCTCCAAGGAAATGAATATACTAAGAACCAGTTCAGTACAGAATTTACTGAGATCAACATTTAAGTGGAATCATAAAAGTACACAAAATCCTAATGTACAGTCCGTAGAATTGCATTTTGAAGTATTATGGAAATACTGCTTCTCCCATCTTCCAATGGACTTAAATTGGATTTCTTTCCCTTCTCTCTCATCAAATACATATAGCTCCAGTGCATTATCAAGATTCCCTCTACAACTATGATTTATAGAACTGTCTCATTCTGCTGATCACAATTTTTTTTCCCCAAACTCTAATTCTAAAACTGAAAAAGAAGCTGAAGTTAAAATCACCATATAATGAAATAACAAGATGCTTGTGTATAAGGCCAGGCTGCCCATTATATCTTTAGATAATTCTTAAAATTGGTGAACTAATATAACCATGTATAATAACAATTAAGTCACTGTTTCCTTGCTTCACCAATATCAGCTGTAATATTAATACTAGGTAGAAAGATGTTTTCTTTTTGAGGATTGGTTTTGAACTTGCCAGAAAAAAAAATTCAATATACAGAAATATAGAGAACACACCATGAAAAAAGTATTTTAAAAAAGCAAATGGGAAATAAAAATAAAAATTTATAGCACGTAGCATTGAATTAATATAATCCATAAACAAAACCATTTTTAAAATGGAGAAAGTAACTACTAAAAATGTTTCCAAATTGTCTTATATTGTTTTCTATTTATTTTATTCTGAAGAACTTATTTTTTTCTAGGTCCCAATTATATCTTCTTCAAAATGCTTTTTTATACAGTATTGCCATTTTGTAACATTAATAGTCTATTTCTTATTTCCAAGTAGATATACACTGAAAAGCTATGAATAGTTTACAATTTGTGTGTTTATAATAAACTTTGAAAGATAAAACATTTGAAAGTAAAATTCAACTTGAGGGGAAAGTGTGAATAATGAAAGATCTTTATTCATCCATTAAAAAAAAATAACCATTTGCATGCCTACTAAGTGTTGCTACTCTTCTAGGAGCTGGAAGGGAAAAAAAAAAAAAAAGATGAATTAGACAGTTTTCCTGCTCTTAATGAGCTCACAATTTAATGAAGGAAACAGATGCATAACCAGATGTATATTATATAATGTGATAAATATAATAAGAGACATGAAAGAGTGGCTTAAGGGAGCATAGCAGAGGGATGCTTGGCTTCAGAAATTCATGGTAATCCTCATGGAGAAGACAGAATGCTGAAGTTCAGGGTGCTGAGAACCAGAGCTGGAGTAGCAGTGATTTCTAAGGGGTAAGGAACAGCAGGAATAAAAGCACAGATCTGAGGCAATGTAGAGTGCACATAATTCTGAATAGTCAGGGAGCAAAACATGAGGCAACAGGGAGAGGTAAAAGAAGCGAGATCATTAGACTGGAGTCAGAATTTGAAGGCTATTTGCTTTAGGGGCAAACTTAATGGAGAACCACTGCAGGGTTTTAAAGAAGTAATGGATTTACTGCACTTGTGTTTTACATGGACCTCTGCCCTGTGAAGGCTAGTCAGGTGGGATCCAGGTAGACTGCTCTGGCACAGACTGTTTTAGTCTATGTAAGATGAAAAAGGATTAAACTTGGGAAATGGCAATTAGGACGAGGCGGGGGGAGGGCAGATTCAAGAAATAACCTTGAAAAGTATAGAGGGAAAAAGAGAAGCTGATGGCTGATCTGATGGTAGAAGAGGAAGAGTCAGAGGAATTAAACATGTCCATCTATGAGAGTAGTAATACCATCAGTGAGAGAAGCCAAGAGGAGGAACAACTTTCTGTGTGTGTGTGTGTGTGTGTGTGTGTGCGCGCGCACGCATGTGTGTGTTGGAGGAGGAGGGGTTGATAATTTCAGTTTTATGTATCTAGTGTGGTTGTCCTGCCTTTTGGTAAGAAATGTTCCTTGCCAACTGGAAAGAGGGGTCTGTGGTGGTGGGGCAATGATCAGTGGTGATCAAGATAGCTGAAGAAAGATCTATAAAGTGAGAAAAGAGGAGCCTGAGACTGAAACCCAAGGAACTCCAATAACCAATAAATGACCTAAGATAACCTATGCCAAAAGCATGAGAAAATATAATTGAGTATGAAATCAGATAATTGCAGCATTGTGGGAGCCAAATCATGAGAGACTTCAGGAAATGGGGTAATTGTCAACGTCAAATGCAAGAGGTCTTGCATTTGTAATTGTCAATGTCAAATGAGAGGTCTCATCAAATAAGAACCACTGAGAGCATTTTAGTTGTCATTGTTGAGGTCACCAGAATTTCGGCTCCTATGAGTCGAGAAACAAATTGGACATAAGAGAATAGAGGCAAGGGAAAAGGGAGGTGAGTACTGAGGGGGCAGGATGTAGGGTCAGGAAAGTTCGTTGAGTGGATTATGTAGGATATTTGAGATTTAAACATATTTACAAGCTGAAGATGAAAGAAAAAATGGAAGACAAAGAATAAGGGTAAGGCTGAAGCGGCCCCATCTTTTCTAAATACAAGTATCTATTTAAGGATGTGTACTCTATTTCAACTATTTTGACTTTATTTAGAGATTTATTAACTATCACTTACAATTTATATTGGTTCAGCAAGATCACAGAATAATGGAAACATTAAACTTTTGAAGAGTCAAAATCCCAAATATGAGATCAAAAAAGGATAAGGAATAATGCAACACTCTACAAAATCAGTGCTACAAAGTAAAAACTTTACAGGAAAATCAGAAACCGTAACATGTCAATAAAAATATCTGGAATTCTGAACACCAAGATGTGTTGAACATTTGCCATTACTTACTGATTTATAAGTGCTTTGATGTATTCATATATCTAACATAGTTGAGATATTTTAACAAAATCTTAATTCTTTAGAATTTTGAAATGGAGGAATATTTTAAAATTTTGGAATGGAGGGATATTTAAAAATTTCAATTAAAAGAGTATAGACAAAAATTTCACTCTTCTTTCCTTCTATCGGTGAAAAATTTTTCAGTATATAAATTAAATAATATAAAAAGGGTTGATAAGAAAGATTAAGGCATATAAGAAATTTAATAATATGAAACCATGATTCTAATATTAACAAACATATTCAATGCAAATTTTCAAAGATATCTAATGAAAAATAAATTTCCCAGTCCAAAACCAAAGTTAAATTGGTATTTATCACAGACTCAATGATGTTAGTGTAGAAAATGTAGCAATTGCCATTATAGAAATTAAATTACCTACTAAATTTAGTTCACAAGTCTTTCTTAAAAATTTCTATCTTGCTAATTTCAAATATGAAGATCATTCTTAAGTTTTAAATGCTTGCTCATCATTTTAAAATATGGGGAAGTGTCTCCGATGTTAAGATACGAATTGTAAGATAGAAAACTCACTGAACCATGACTCACTAGTGGTCAAGAGCTGTGTCTTACTCATTTCTGAACTTAGCTATCACTGTATCTTATACACAAGAGGTGTTCAATATAACCAAGCTGAAGAATGAAATCAGAAAAGGCTGCCAAGATAAAAGTCCTCTAGCTAAGGAAGGGAAGAGACATTGTTAGCTGACTCCCCAACCCCTGACCACCACCTCTTTAGTGATATTAATGAGAATCTCCTGATCGGTAAGAAATAGATAACCTATTTTAAAGTAACGAAAGCACTTATTAGAGCCAATACATTTAATGTACTTTCAGAGTAATAAAAGTGCTTTTAAGGTATTACACACATAATTTTATTTTCAGAAAATCATTGAACAGTATTCAAAGTAAGAACTTTCCTTCTTAAAAAAAAAAATGTGACTTAAGAGACTATTTCCATTAACATCGTTCTTGAATTATCAGGCTGACATAATATCGACATATAAAAGAAAATCTCTTTTCCAAAATTGGCATGGTGAGCTCACACTCATCCATAGGTTCAATTAGTACATATGTTTAGGATTTAAAATAGTCATTTGTTACATCATCTTCATTGTCCCTTTGATCTTTCTAGGGAAAGATCTTATCTCTACATGCAATTTTAAGAGAAGGGACTATTTTCACAGAGCACCTCATTGCTTCACGAAAGGATCTCCAGGCACACTGGTGGACAGCAGTAGTGCAGAGTGGGATTCAGGAATGTAGGATTTCTGGGGTTGGGACCACAAAACTTTCATGAAGTGAGTGAACTTGGACACTAAGGAGGATATTAGGAAAAGGATGGCAGGAGGCTAAATGAAAACACATACAAGAATCTTCAGGGCTCAATCAGTCATCCCAGAATCCATTTACCTTGGAAGATACCAGGGAATACAACATTCAAATTCTGTTTCACCATCATTCTGCAACAGTTGATTCAAAGACATTTTGGAGTTCCTAACTGATCTGGTTGGATTTGTTTCCTTTATACCTTCATTCTCCCTTTTTAGCTGACATTTGGTTTTTGTTGCTGTGGTAAATTGATCTCTTCATGTCCCAACTTCTACATTCCCCCACTATATAGATGTTCTTTTATTACATAATCATGATTTAAAAGGGCTGAGAGGAAGACACACCAGCCATACACCCAGACTATGGCTCTGTGATCTCACTTTCATTTCCCTAATGGCTTCCTTGTAATTAGATTTGCAAAAATAGCAAAAGGTCTCATTTTGAATGGCAACAGCTGTTGACATCAACATTATATTGAATAATTTACTGGTTTAATTTTAGCTGCGAAACAATAAAACCCTCCTGTGGATGATTATTTGAACAGGCAAAGTTTTCTCTTTCTCTTGCTGACTCTTCTGCTCCAGGGGTGCCAGTTGTTTCTTCATGGAATACTCTTAACCCAAGTGTACCAAAAACTCACAAGGGGAGAAGTTTATTCCTTCTAGTTTCCTTGAAGCAAAGGGTCTATGTGACTAGTTCAGTATCCTCAGTCTATGCGCGTACGTGTAAACCAATGAGCTGGCATTAGCTCTTCCAAGCTGCATTTGAATTTGAATGACAGAATGTTACTTTACCTTTTGAGGACCTGTCACTTCACAGAGTGACTTAAGCTGATTTCTTGACCTGTAGGAAATTGTAGCAGCATCTGCAAATTGATGTCCTCTTGGCAGAAAATGATGTTGCTTGCTTAACTTCTTCAATATCCCCTAGCAGCCAGCTCTTAATCTGGCAGAAAATCTCTTTATGGATCTCATACTTTGCTGCCAGATATAAAGTACCCGAGATGATTCTCAAAAACCAGTGTCTGTATCCGTACGTGGGTGTGTGCACTTGTGTGTGGGCACTTATAAGGGAGAAGCGGATTTATGGACAGAAGGAGAATAGAGTATGTTAAATTGTCCTCAAGTCTGAAATTAGTCATGTTCTGGAGGAAAGAAAAAGAAAAGCCCTTACTAAAATAGATTTGCTGTCTTTTAAAAAATTAGGTGTTGGAATATGTTAGATGAGTCACATTATTTCTTTCAGTTCAGTGCTTTTCTTCTTTCTGTAATATGTCTTTGTTTTTCAACTGCTATCAGTATCAAAGGTAACCTAATTATTATTCATTTTATAATGCATCCTTTTGAAACAATAGAAAACTATGTACCCATCTTTCAGTTGTCCTATAATGGTCAAAGAAATTCTAAGTTATAGGTTAACCTGCCATAAAATTACTTTCCCAAAATGTATTTGTGATTTTATTGATACACATATCACTAAGTTCTCCCCACGCACATAGACCTTTTTATCCTGTTATCATTATTTTGCATATATGTTGTTGAAGGAGTAATTCAAGGCAGTATTTTGCAAAGAGAGCTATCCTCACCTTCAATGGTTATAATAACAAAGAAACATAAACAGGAAGTTTCTGCTAAAGATATATGAAGCACAAATCTCAAAAGTCTGATGACTATCTTGTCTTTTCTTTTCTAAGATATCTTCAAACTCAAGTAAAATTTGGAAGGATTTCCACACTCCATACAAAGTATACTTGCCATCAGCTGCATAAAGGTGTCAACAAAATGCATTTAAGTTAAGTGTTTAACAGAAATATCTGAAAGGGTATATACATTTGCTTGCATAAACCATTTTCTTAGAAGGTATTCCTCTTTGAATCATATTTACATATTATCGTAAAACATATTAATCACAAAACACATTAACATATAGGTGAATAGAGTTTTATAAGGAAATAGTATATATTTAGTAGACTGTGTCAAGGGTAAAGATACCGTGTGACGAAGTCCTTGGCCAGCAAGGATGCTTACCCTTGGGTGCAGTTTGGATGACATGGGTGACATTCTCGATCCTGATCAGCATACTTGAAAATGAAACTGTTTGTCCCCTGTAAACCATCTGGACATTTTTCCACACAGTTCGGGCCATCCTTAAAATGGGAGCACTTTGTGCAGTTGTCAGGTCCCTGAAGTGTGAAAAACAAAACAATGGAGGAAGAAAAATGGATCTTGTTTCCTCTAGCGTTCATGTGGTTTAGTTCCTGACTAAACCACTTCAGTGAGTGGCCGATCGTCCCCTACGGAACCGGAGAGCGTTTTTGAAACGACCAATGGGGATGTTCCTATTGTGGCATTTCCAAGTAAAAGTGAGATGTAAACTTCCCTTGGGTTGTCCATGATTATTTGAACAACGAATTTTAAAACGTACCGTGGTTGAATTATTAGTAATTAGTTTGGGCAAATACACTTCATCTCAAATCAGCTTGTGATCACGCTAAAACTCACATGTCTATTTATAGGGATTTTAGTAAATCACAGTTCAATACTGAGAGCACAATAAAGACACATTCTGATGAACAAATATCAAAAGCCCCAAATAATGAAGTAGGTGCATGCCAAAGAAAATTATTTGGAGAAACTTATCCAATAATAAAGGTGATAAAAATATGACCATAATAAATTTAAATAGAACTAACTCACTTTGTATATCTATGTTTATAATATACAATTATTTTCTAATATGCAGAATGCTAATAAGCAATAATAATATATAAATATGTTTAAATGTCATTTAAAAAGTAAACTTTAAAACTCATATTAAACATAAAAGAATTTTATGGGGTGCCTGTGTGGCTCAGTGGGTTAAAGCCTCTGCCTTCAGCTCAGGTCATGATCCCAGGGTCCTGGGATCGAGTCCTGCATCAGGCTCTCTGCTCAGCAGGGAGCCTGCTTCCCCCTCTCTCTCTGCCTGCCTCTCTGCCTACTTGGGATCTCTCTCTCTGTGTCAAATAAGTAAATAAAATCTTTAAAAAAAAAACAAACCATCATATTGTCTTATTGTCATAGGGTCCTCTTTTCTTTGACTACTTTCTGGAACCTCTTCCCCAAAAGCTATATGTCCATATTGCTAGACAGTTATGATAGTTCACATTAAACACAATTTAGATAAACAAGATACAGTAAGTACAGAGGGAGATAATTAATTTTATTAGGTTTGTAATTATAAATTGTGAATTTGGGAGTCAACAATAACCAAATATTTCACAGAGCTATGTTTTAGTCAGGGAGTGTCCACTCACAAGAGTCTCTCTACATATGTTAATCCAAAAGCAGTCAGACATTGCAAGTTGGTGATACAAGACATCAGGAAATAAATAAATATAATATTTTAAAATTTAAAGATTGAGGTTGCTAATGAAGAACAGTGGCATAAAGAAGAAAAAATAATCAGGAGGAGGTTTCAGGAAATTCTGGGACTGGTGAGGTTCAATCAGGCACCTATTTCACTATTTTGATGTGAGACTTAGAGCTAAAAGAAAATTATCCTACAAAACCTAATCCCCATTCAATCTGAAGAGTTTGCTATTGGTAACTTCTTATTTCCTACCAAAAAAGAACACTTTACATGCTTCCAATTTTAACACCTGCTCATGGGTACTTAGGCATGTAATGCCATCTACTATACAAAATCATTTACTGTGCAAGTATGCTCAGTGGCATGACTTATTGTACAATACAAGGGACATGCTGATGTCTTCTTACAGAACACAAGAATAAAAACCAACTATGAGTAAATTAGGCAGTTATAGTCAAAATTAGAAATTAGGAATTATTTTTCTATAAAATTTTTCTGATGTAAAATAATATCCAGGTAAAATCGGAAGACACAAAATACTATGAAACTAAAATTAAAATCACACTTAATGTTCAAGTATACTTCAAAAATGTTTTATATGTTCCCTTGTTTTTAAGCATCTCTTACCTATTTGACTGTATTATTATGATACAAAGCCTAATGTTCTAAGTTGACATAACTAAAAAATGTCCTGATAAATCCCAAATGAAATGAAATGTAAAGATTCTCCAACTCATTTCCATAATAAAGAGATTTAAAGAAATATGTGTGTCTAATGCTTACTCTTCTATCATTATATTCCCAAAGCTCTTAAGAACCTAAGTTCAGTGAATGAATCAATAAATACAATGATAAAAAAACAGAGGTGAAGGCAATATTGTTCCTTATCTCTGATTTTGAGCTACCCTTGGACTCACTTAGGTACCCAGAAAGCTAAAGAATAAGCTAAATCTTGATAGAAATATTACATTTTTTTCCCTCAGTGACAATTGATGATTTTCTCTGGTCACTACTGTGAGAGACAATGCTACTATTCACCAGGATTCAGTTATCTTCCACTTCTAGCTACATGCTACATGGAAGACTGAAATTCTTCTCCCACCAGGAGTGAGGTATGTCTTGTTTTAGACAATGAAATTACGTAGAAGTGGTTTATGAGACTGCCAGGGCTAACCTCTCCAGCCTTCTCTTTCCCTGTTGCCATGAGGCAGGGATTCTATGCAGACATGGAAATCCCATAAATATAAAAGCATCTCAGAACACTAGACCATCACAAGGAGGAGGGCCGATCTGTAGTGCACTTTACATGAAAAAGATTTAAACATGTTCCTATAACCTACTGTAATATGGGGTTATTTGTTATAGCAGCACAACCTTTACTAACTTGACTTTAACAACTCTTTCAGCTTTTATCATTCTCTTCCTCAATCTCTTTGGCTTATATTCTCATCTTCTAAAACTCTGTCAGATTTTCCTTACTTGTCTTTCTTCTCACATGTCTTTTCTTATCTTTCTTGATAGGAACACACACAGGAGTAGAGAAAGTAAGGCAGAAAGGATAAAGTTGTAAAATAAAAATAAAATAAAATAGTAAAATAATAAAATAAAATAAAATAAAATAAATAAAATAAAAATACCAAGTACAGACATACAAGGATATAAAATCAGGGGCTTGCTTTCTCTCAAAGCTAGCCCTCCCAATATTATCCTAGATTTCAGTCACACTGCAATAGTATAATACCATCCCATTTTACATGTGGCTGTTATGTTCGCTGAAAACATATTATCCTTATTATTCACAGAATTGTTGCCTACGGGGACAGAGGAGGGAGGAAGTGAAATGAATGGAATGTAAAATTTGAGGCACTTCTATAGTTGAGCCTCAGCTTCACAGCATATACATGGTTGACTTTTTGATGGAACTTTCTAATTATTATAGGTTCAGTTTCTTTAAATGGAAAAAGTAATAGTATGCTTCAGATGTAACAGATTTGACAAATATGCATGTATATCAATTATTCTTAGGGAAATATGGACAGCTCAGGAAAGTGTGAGTCCAACATACTAAGTCGTAAGACCAGGTATGGGAATCCCAACCAGCTTTATGACTTTTCCCCTGTCTCATCACATTTTCACCCTCACAAAAAACTTTCCAGAACTTATTAGGTATTTCAAATGATAGATGCCTATTATATGACACATAAAAGCACTTGTGTCTCTAGTTGTGATAATCAGTATGGAACCCAGATATAGGCAAAAACTTAACATAAATTGTAAAAACTGAAAGCCAAGCAACCTCCTAGTGAAAGCAGTTTGGGCTACTATTTGAGCTTGGTCCAGCCTGTTTCTCAGACACCACAACCTAAAATTGTTCTTACCTGCTTAGCATTTCAAGGTTTACTAATCTAGTGACAAACAGGCTTTCTTGATTCTGTGTTCTGATCTTCCACAAATGAATGATTAGGGCTTACTAAACCTTTCCTACTTTTGACTTATTGCCTTTCTGAAGTTCTACACATATTAATTGACAATGTTAACCTTGGGTGGTAATTCTAGGTAGATTGTTGGCTCGACGATGCTGTCATTAAAAAATCAAAATGTGTTCATTAAAAATCTGTTTCTTCATTCTTTCTTAGTTAGCAAATAAATTTGAAAATTGATTTAAAAACATTAACTATTAGGGTTTTTAATGTGTAGTTTATAAACTGTCTCAATCTTTTGAGTAACAAAAGAATGAATACACTGTGAAAACATACAAATTTAACAAAATTAATAAATTAAGTATTTACCAGCATCATTTATACTATAGGAGGCAACATGAGGAATAGAAAAAGCACAGGACTGGTTTTGCAGTCTGCTTTGTGATTATAATTGCACATTTTCTAAAGTCTCAGTCTCTCTGAAAGATACATTGCTTTCTATTCTTTGACTTTGGTACCTAAATATGTTAGTGTTTAAAGAAGTCTTATATAGATTACTTGATTTGCTTTAACACAATCCATTTCAGATTTTTACTTCCCTGTGTTTCATGTCATTTTTTCCAGCATCCACATTTCTCATGCTGCAGATTAATTGTACTTTCCATTAATATCCTTAGTGGGGACAGAAAATAGCCGAATACACCCTTTGCATACTTACTTGGAGATCATTTACATATAAAATTGTCTTTTAGACTTTGGTTCTTCAGGCCAAATCACACCACTTCTTTTTCTCAGAGGTCTGATTTTCCAAGCTTAATCATCCTTGTGGTAGTCCTCTGAACTGTCCAAGTTTTCCACATCCTTCTTTAGATGAAGTTCCAGAACAGCTCATTGGGGCCTAATGGAAGTTTGGAGGCTCAATGATATTTTTTTTCCTAAGCTAATTAAGTGCTGAATAAGCACTCTGGTAGAAAAATTAGTACGATATAAATTGCATATTTATATTTTATACTCTTATGGAGTAATGCTAAGCTCTTAGCTACACCCAAATGTTGGTCCCCAAATAATCTACTGAGAAATGAGTCAATACATAAAAAACTGGAAATTTGTCTAAAGAAGGATGAATATGACACTTTGGAATGACAAAGTCATATTGACTTCATTATTGGGAAAAGGCTTGAATGATGGGAACCAAAGGAAGGTCTAAAAAAGAATTACCATTTTCTCTATCTGGCTAACTTCAAACAAGTAAATGCCAACTTATCCATCAAGACTTTCCTGATCCCACAGCCTCTCTTCCATTCTCATAGCTCTGTTTTTCTCTCTGCTATAGTATTTATCACACTGTTTAAGATTTTAGTTTATAAATGTTTGCCTTCTCACTTCTGTCCTTCACAAAATCCTTCACAACGCCGTAACAGTTAAATAATTAAACACTGATATGAATGTGTTATAGTTTACCTTAAACACCATGAATTTTTACATTTGCATATCTTTGCATGTTTCCTCTTTCCAGATTCTTCTTCTTCACAGCATAGCTCAAACATCACTTCTCTATGGCTTTCCTTCATGCCCTACTTTCTATCCCAAAGACAGATTAATTTATCTCTCATTTGTTCCTATAACAATTTAAACATATATATATCTTATCAATTATTTTGGTTCAATCTAATTATTAATGAAGTTCTCTTTTCTTTTCAACACTGCAATTTTCAAGGGCATATCCATATCCACTTTTTAAATACATGATCTGGGATATAAATATTTAAGAAATTGAGTTTGTAAATATTTCATATCTACTACTAAACTATAAGCCTCTTGAGGGAAGAGTACCAAACACGATTCCTTCCCCCTTGCATGCTATAAACACCTGTTGAATGGATGGATAAATGATAAAGCAATGACATAACATTCACACATGAAGCTAAGGAAGCCAACACAATGACAGATGTCTTCAAGCTTACCGGTCCATGGCAGGTGAGGATGCCGTCTTCCATCTTCTCACACTGGGGGTCACACTCCACACAGATGGAGCCATTCTCAAACTCTCGAAATTCCCTGTGAAAACATCAGCTGCATGAGGTGGTATAAGCAAACAAGCTGTCAACTTAACAAATGAAGTAACATCTGCTAAAAGCCCTATTGGCAGAGTAAATTCTAGAGTCTGTTTCTCTATGTGCCAGGAGCATCAGACTCATTTCCCTGTACATTAAGGAATAAGTTCTCCATTAGGAGAAAAGATAAACTGCAGCCAGATGGCTCTCCTTGCCCTCCAATGGGTTCAACGATAGACTCATTCAGAAAACCTCTCTCTTGCCAGAGATATTCTAGCAGTCTTTGAAAGAAAGAAAGAAAGAAAGAAAGAAAGAAAGAAAGAAAGAAAGAAAGAGAAAGAAAAGAATGTCTCCTCTGATGACACAACAGAATCATTTTTACCTTTTTTAAAGTAAAGCTGTGCCTGTTTGTCTCTATATAAAATTTTACTCTTGGTTGAGCTTTATTTTTTAAACTCTGAAAGAACTATTGTATTTTTCTTGTTGCTAAGTTACATGATATTCCCCATCCCTGTCCTTCAAATCCCAGGACTCTTCAATTTATTTTTGGTGAAACTTCAAAAAATGCTTTGATTTCTTTTCTTCTTTTAAAATAGCTGCCTTGGAGAATTAGAGAAAATATGTCTTTATGGCAGATTTTATATTCTTAGATTATTGATCTAATATCATAACATCTTTTTCAGTTTAAGATCTTTTTGAAGTAATTATATACAGTATAATATAAAAAATAGCTAAATGGTAACATTCTAAAACTCTCTAATTAAAATCTAGGATGATGGTTATCCCTTCCCACAACCTTACATATTGTGGCTATATGAATATTAAATATTATCAATAGTAAGTTTTCTAATCAATATCTACTGTAAAATTTCCATTTCAATAATTGGGTATCACTTAGGTACACTATGTTTAAATATCTAATTCCTAATAATGTATAAGAGGATGGAGCACTGGGTAAAGATAATTTTAGAATGCCAGCTATAAGTCATTAATAAAACTTGACTAAATATTTATAGCTTCTGATTATTTTGTGTCTATATAACATGAGCTATCATTCTAAACTTAAAGCATTGCATATATGGCAATTATAGATTAATTAGGTGATAAATTTAAATTTACTTGTCCCTAGAGTGAAGTGTTCACTTATTTTCATAGTGAATTATCCTATTTGGTTATCATAAAGTCTTATATCATAAAGGTTATTTTTCTGTTGGTTAAATTAAAATTACACATACACTAAAGCAAGATAATTAAGTTTGGGTTTTCAAAATAAACAGCACAAATTGATGGTTTGGTTAGGTATCAATGCACATATTTATTTACATGGATTTTGCATTTTTAAAGTGAGGTGTAGGTTTGTGATGGATTAAGCTTCTTACAAATTTTCTTGAGTTTAAAAGCGCAATTACATAGAAACAGATTTTCTTTTGCAATGTTTTATCAACATGGATTATATACATGGCTTTACAGCGGGAATCTTGAGAATAAAAAGGTCAAAATGACCGATATGTGGGAAGAGGGTCATATATGTGGGATGGTAGGTCAATTGTGAAGAGATTCAAAAGTATCATTTCTATAATGAAATTATAAAACACTGCAAAACCTGCAATCGTCAGCAAATTCTTTTTGTTGTTGTTTCTTTGTTTGTTTGTTTTTTGAGTATAGTTTCTGGGATTGCTAAAGGGTTACATTACTGAATGAAGGTCATAATTTTTGTGGTACTAAAACATTGGTCATGCTTTTCTTTCTCTTCTTGAAAACCCCTTCCGTACAAACAGAGTTGAGGAATAAAGTGAATATGTCATTAAAAAGTCTTGGAGATACAGCATACCTGTCTTTTCTTCTATAGACTAGACTTCTATTTGTGTAGCTTTGGGCTCCCTTCCTTTCTGCTCTCAAAACTGATCCTTATGATTTTTATTACTTTTGCTCTTCATTGTCAGTGTCTCCCTCATTGCTTTTTCTTCCGTTTCCTATTGATTATACTACGACTTTGCCAGAGATTACCTTTCACTGAGTTTGACCTAACAAATCACTGTCTACTGAGCTCAGTTTTTTTTTTTTTTTTTAAAGATTTTATTTATTTGTTTGACAGAGAGAGATCACAAGCAGGCAGAGAGAGAGAGAGAAGGAAGCAGGCTCCCGGCTGAGCAGAGAGCCCAATGCGGGGCTCCATCCCAGGACCCTGGGATCATGACCTGAGCCGAAGGCAGCGGCTTAACCCACTGAGCCACCCAGGCGCCCCTGAGCTGAGTTTTACATATGGAGATTTCTGTCACATTTCACTACTCTGCATTTCCCACAGTCCTGCTGTGTGTGTTACCTCAGCCAATCCTGTGATTCAGAGTAAATGCTCTGGAATCAAGTCCTTCCCAAATCTGGCCAGTGTTCCCAACACCAACACTAATAGGCCTGAAATCCTTAACAGCTCTAGACTTCCTTTTGTAAATATCCTTTGTAAAAGGGAAAAAAAAATTGTGTTTCAATGAGAGGTGTGATTACTAAATATAAAAACTCCTATAAAGAACCTAGATCGGCACTCTTTCTGATGTTTCTATGTTGTTCTTAAAGTTGTAAAAGCATTTGACCACGTCGCCAAATAAGACAATTTTAAGATTGCGTTGCAATTTTTCTCTTTCACTCTAGATGCTTGTGCACTGTAGTTAAGGGTTGCTATATACAGTGGTTTCTATGACCTGGATTTGAATGCTAACAGCCAGGAAATGACTGATTTTCTTTTCCTCTTCAAAAAGTCCTCTTTTGAGGATTTCTTTTCATATAAAAATTATAAAAATATAGGTGCCCTGATTTTGGTAACTGTCTTATTTGTATTTGTTTTCTGCATTTTTAAGGTGACTATTTTACCTAACCATCTAATCAGCTTAGATTAATAGACACAAAAAGAATATCATAATCATCTTAGTAGTAAAATTTTTTTAACAAGCCTTTATTATGCATTTTCTCATTCAATAACCATAGTTATCCTATGAAGTTGACACCATTATTATTCCCATTTTCCATATAAGAAAACTAAGTTTAGAACAATTGGTTTTTTTGTCCAAGATTAAAAGTGATGGAGTAATGAGGCTAGGATTAATTCATTATTCCTCAAAGGCTGTTTCAACTGTGCGGCAATGCTGGAAAAAAGTAGTCGGTACCACAAGAGTGGAGGTGGGAAAATCTATCATTGCATAGGCTAGAATTACATCAGACTTTTACAAGGTACTTTCATTTATTATCTTTCAAACTAACCCTTGAACATGATTTCCTAGAGCCCTACTGCTACTGCAAAAGACATAAAAAACTTTAGATTTCTTTAGTACATTTGATCTAATGACTTGGAAAAAGTTAAACTTTCAAAAGCAGTTTGGAAGTCAGTGTTGTTTAATTAGAAAACTGGTATTTTTCCTTGGCTTTGCTTTTATTATTTTGCAGATGTGAGACAGAGGATGGTATATGCATCCACGTTTTTATCCAGTTCACATTTATGAGAAGGTTAAAACTGAAATATTAAGAGAAAAGAACAGTATCTGGAAAAGTAGCAGGATGGAAATCAGATGCCCTGAATTCGAGTGTTGGCTTGACTCTTGAAATGGCACTGGCCAACACTTCATTCTACCAGTTTTCATTGTTTATAAGATGTTGCTGTTAGAGAAGTTGGTTTCTGGAGCTTGATCCCTCTTTAGAATTGCTTATTTTAAGGAAGGCATGTGTTGTGATGAGCACTGGGTATTGATATGCAAATAATGAGTCACTGAACACTACATCAGTACTAATGATGTACTTTAGCCACTTAGAGGTCATTTAAATAACAAAATATTGTACCCAAAAAGACATGTTGGAAGAGATCTTGTAAAATACATTGTAAAAGACATCTTTAAAAATAATTTTAAAACAATAAACATTTGAATCTGTAAAAAAATAAAATGAGGTAAAAGAAGAAATGAAATAAAGAACCTCAAAACTGCACTTTTACAGAACTGTTGAAAATCCTTTCAGTAGAAATATAAGAAAATGTGACTCAGGAACAGTACTAAAAAATGTATTATCACACTAATGAAGGACAACTGCGATGCATGAAATGGTATGTTATGATAAACTGATTTTATGAGTACATGAAATGCCATGCAACAAGATATATATACTAGGTTTTACCATTGGCAATGTGATTATTATAGCACCAGAAGGAATTTAAAATTCCTGATTTAAAATACTGCTTAGGTTATCTTTAGAAAGTGGCAGAACACCACCAAAAACCCCTTCAACTACAAAGGCAATTTTTCTATAGGGCTAAGCAGTTGTCAGAGACATAGAAATATGTACTCTTTGTTTCTTATAGACATAAGTTGATGGAAAAAAATCAAAAGTTATTCAGTAATTCTAGGTGAAAATTAAGAGGCAAGTTTGTGAAAAAATATTACTGGGACATCTGGGAGAAAAGTTTCCTTGTCATAATCTTCATAAGGAAAATAAGAATATGTCTTTCAATTTTGTTTCAGTATACACAGCTATAATTTATTAAGAATGGTCTATTTCAGTATAATTTTTGTAATAGTACATATTTGGACTTGTCTTATTTCAAATAAAATTCTTTCCCCTTAAAACAATTCCTCTATGCATTGTTGTCTCCTTTATGCAAAAAGGTCTTCCCTTAAAAACCTCACCAGCACACACAATCTGCAATTTTATCATTTTCTTATCATTTAAAAGTCTGAACCAATCAGCACCTCAAAGTTTAGGAGGTAAAGGCGACGTGGTGAGATGCCTTACCCATCATAGAGGTTACAAGACTCAATGCAGCTCCTTCCTCTGCTGAAACGACGGCAGGACAGGCACTGGTCGGGGCCAGGTCCCCAACAGCCATCGCCTGAGCACAGATGGTTGCACACCATTCCCGCAGCAGCTGGAAAAGAAAAAGACAAATTCAAGAGTGAGATAAAAAAGAAGGCTGTGTTCAAACTTAACCATTAAAAAACAAACAAACGTTTAACCATTTTAATGTGAATCTGCCCAATGATGCTATTTCTGAAGAAACTGGTTTGAAGGGGATGTGTAGCAGATAACTCAGTCTGCCTACTCAGTGTGACCCACACCACTGTCAACTTCTTCTATATCACAGAGCTCCATCACTATGTGTGTAGAACCACTACATTTTTCATAAGAATGAATAAACGTAGATTGTCTACATCAAAATTCTAGGAAGGAAGGGTGATAGCAATTAACCTTCCCATTAAGGCAAGGAGCAAACCATGCCTTTCTCAACCCAACCCTTTGTTCCACTAAGACACCAAAAATTTTCACTTCACATCCATATGAGAGCTTCATGAAGGAATGGAATAATAATTGTCTTTAAAAAATAACATGTAGAGAAAGAAAAAGAATATCTGGAAGGCAGGAGGAATGAGAGAAATGGAAATAAAATACAAGTTTTTTACAGGCTTCTGCTTGCCTTGATATTTAGTCGAATTGGCACATGTAAAGAAAGGGTTTTGCAACTATGCGAAACAAATTGTAGTGGTCACTGATGAGGACGTAAAGAGATGAATGTAGTCGCAATGATCTTTAGCTTTGTCTCTATAGAATCTGCTAATGAAAGTGCTGCCAAAGAATTTGGGGACTGTTTTAAAATTGCCACTTAAGCTCACCATCTCTGTTTCCTTTTATATTAACATTTATTCAGAATATTGCTCCAAGGAAGATGTGGTCCATATACACTATGGAGTATTATGCCTCCATCAGAAACGACGAATACCCAACTTTTATAGCAACATGGACGGGACTGGAAGAGATTATGCTGAGTGAAATAAGTCAAGCAGAGAGAGTCAATTATCATATGGTTTCACTTATTTGTGGAGCATAACATATAGCATGGAGGACATGGGGAGATTGAGAGGAGAAGGGAGTTGGGGGAAATTGGAAGGGGACATGAACCACGAGAGACTATGGACTCTGAAAAACAATCTGAGGGTTTTGAAGGGGCAGGTGGGGGTGGGAGGTTGGGGGAACCAGGTGGTGGGTATTATAGAGGGCACAGATTGCATGGAGCACTGGGTGTGGTACAAAAACAATGAATACTGTTATGCAGAAAATAAATTTAAAAAAATTAAAAAAAATCAGAAAGTTAAAAAAAAAAGAATATTGCTCTTTATGTGGAATAACATGATTTTAGTAAAGGGATACTAGATGTTGAATAGGAAGGGCCTATAAAGACCTCAAATGTCTGTAAAGTGATTTGAGTCATCTGAAACACAACTGCATGTGGTTTTCATAAAATATTGGGAATTTCCAAGATTCAAAAAGCACATCAAAAAATCTTTATCTTCCCATTATATACCAAGGTTAATTATTATAGGATGTAAGTTGTCATAACAAGAGCATTTGTAGGATGGGTTGAGATAATACGCGAGTGTAATATAAACAGGGGAAGATGTCCATGAATTCTACCTTTTTAAACATAGTTTTGAGAAAGAAATTGCCAGCATTCATGATGTTAACTTGTTTTAAAAAAGTAAAATAGAATCGTCCAATTCATGTATTCTTCCTCTTATATCGTGCAGCCTAAAGGGGGTCCCTATGCTAAACTGTGGAAAATTTTTTCTCAAGGCGGTGTGAGACTACCAAGTCTTTTTACTTTACTTTTTGCTTAATTGAATAATCTCTTCCAACATAGTTTAAGAGAGAAACTATGTAACTGTGCGTTAGTGTGTTTGGCAGTTTCATTGAGGTATACATGATACATAATACATAGCTCATACCTAAAGTGTACAAATAGATATTTTGACATATGCATGCAATCATGAACCATATACATAATTAGAGTAATGAATGTATCCATTAACTCCAAAAGAATTCTTATGACCTTATGTAATCCCTTCCTCTTTCCCCATCCCTCTCAGACGACCATTGATCGGCTGTTACTTAATATACATTAGTTTGCACTTTTTCTTAAAATTTTATATAAATAGAAGCATAGAGTATGTACTCTCTCTTATATAGTTTTTTTTCACTTTGAACAATTATTTTGAGATTTATCTATGTTGCTGTGTGTATCAATATTCATTCATTTTTATTACTAAATATATTCCATTGTTTGGATATGCAACATTTTTTAAACCATTCACCTATTGCCACACATTTAGACTGTTTTCCACTTTGTGCTATTAAAAATTAAGCTACTATAGGGGCACCTATGTGTCTTGGTCAGTTAAGTGTCTGACTCTTGATTTCAGTTCAGGTCTTGATCTCAAAGTCATAAGATAAAGCCCAATATCAGGCTTTGTGTTTATTATAGAGCCTGTTTTAAGATTTTCTCTCACTCCCTCTCTCTCTGCCCCTCCCCACACTGCTCCCACACACTCTAAATAAATAAATAAATAAAATCTACTATAAACATCCATGCACAAGTCTTTGTATAGCCATATGTTTTCATTTTTCTTCAGTAAACACCTAGGAGTAAAATGGACATAGTAGGTATAAGATTAATTTTTCATGGAATGGTCAAATTGTTTGTCAAACTAGTTGTATCATTTTATATTCCCAATAGTAATAAGCTCAACTCAAGAATTACAGTTCCTTCACATTTTTGCCAATATTTCATATGATCAGTCAGCTTAATTGTATCCTTCCTAATAAGTATGTAGTGATATCCAATTCTAGTTTTGATTTGCATATCCAAAATAATACCCTATGGTACTGTATGGTACTCTCCAGAGAAACAAAATAAACAAAATGAACAGGATACATATGATTTCTTATAAGGAACTGGATCCCATCATTTGCCCAGGAAAGCATAGTTTTGGTCTCAGTCCAGAGGCCGAGAACTGTTACCACAGATGGTATAAGTCCCATCCAAAGGGCAGGAGATGGCCAATGTCCTGGCTCCGAAGTCAGACTGGAGAGAGTGAATTTTCTCTTCTTCTTTCCAGGCGTCCAGCGGACTGGATGATGCCTCCCTATTTTGTTTCACTTAGCCTACAAATTCAAATGCTAATCTCATCCAGAAACACCCTCATAGATACACTCAGAAATAATGTTTAACTAAATATCTGGACACCAATGACGCAGTCAAGTTGACACATAGAAGTCACTATCACAAGCAGTATGTAAAGATCCATTCATTTTTTGCATATAGATAACCAACATTTCCAGTACCATTTTTTAAAAACACTCTTTGTCTTGCCTTTGGAGGTGTGTCTTGCAAGAAGTTGCTGCAGCCAAGGTCAAAGAGGTTGGTATCTGCATTCTCCTCCAGGATTTTGATGGGTTCCTGTCTCACATTTAGGTCTTTCACCCATTTTGAGTTTATTTTTCTCTATAGTGTAGAAAAGTGGTCCATTCTTTTGCATGTGACTGTCCAATTTTTCCAATACATTCTTTGAAGAGACTTATCTTTTTTCCATTGGATAGTCTTTCCTGCTTTGTTGAAGATTACTTGACCATAGAGTTGTGGGTCCATTTCTGGGTTCCTTTTTCTGTTCTATTGATATCTGTCTGTTTCTGTGCCAGTACCATACTGACTTGATGATTATAACTTTGTAATATAGTTTTAAACCTGAAATTGTGATGCCTCCAGGTTTGGTTTTCTTTTTCAACACTCCTTTGTCTATTTGGGGTGTTTTCTGGTTCCATACAAATTTTAGGATTGTTTGTTCCATCTCTGAAGATGTTTTGATAGGGATTGTATTGAATGTGTAGCACTAATGTGTAACACTAACCTAAAATTCATATTTTGTTGTTATTTTTATAAAGCATAGTCTGTTACTTAATAAAGCCAACTTTAAAATGTTTTAATTACAAGAGCAAAGTAAAAAAGTGTTTAGAGGTATCTCAAGCATAGACTTTTTTATACATTTAAAATCTCACCAGATCATTTTTAAATTCCTCAACATCTAGACTCAGTAATAACCACTCTTATTTCTTCCATATCTACTCATGGTTTATGCTCTACTTACACTTACACTTACAATCACCTTGATAAGGTAAATTTTTCTTCTGCCTCAAGAAGTTCCTTGTTATTTCTCCTTCTTTTTCTTTCCCCCAGGAAGGAGTGTTTCATTAAGTAAAAGTTAAATATTGTATCTTTACACCACATAATTTGTAGCACAGACATTTTTAACAATATTTGTTCTTCCAATTCATGAGCATGGAATGTTTTTCCATTTTTTTGGTGTGTCTTCCTCAATTTTTTTAATGAGTGTTCTATAGTTTTCTGAGTACAGATCCTTAATGTCTTTGGTTAGGTTTCTTCCTATGTATCTTGTGATTTTGGGTGCAATTGTAAACAGGATTGATTCCTTGAGTTCTCCTTTTTCTTCCTCATTGTTCATGTATTAGAAATGCAACTGATTTCTGTGCATTGATTTTATATCCTGTGACCTTGCTGAATTCCTGTATCAGTTCTAGCAATTTTTTGCTGGAGTCTTTTGGATTTTCTACACAGAGTATCACATCATTTGAGAAGAGTGAAAGTTTGTCTTCTTTCCTGATTTGGATGCATTTTATTTTATTTTTTGTTGTTGTTGTCGTCTGAGTGCTGAGGCTTGGACTTCCAGTACTATGTTGGAATGAGCAACCTGTCATATTACTGACCTTAGGGGAAAAGCTCTCAATTTTTCCCCAGTGAGGATATTGTCTTCCAGCTCCTGTAAGTGCAAGGTTAAGTTGTATATTTGAGACTTTCCTTGTTTCATGAGGAAGGCCTGTATTGCTATATATTTCCCTTTTAAGACCACCTTTGCTGTATCCCAAAGGTTCTGAACTGTCGTGTTTTCATTTTCATTTGCTTCTATTTATTTTTTCTAATTCTAGTTCTCTTATTATTTCAGCCAGATCTGCAGTTCCTTCCTCTGCTTAAGTCTTGAACCCTTTAAAATCATCCATTTAAGTTGGAATCAACTTCTTCCAAGTTCCTTTAATGTTGATATTTTGACATTCTCCCATGAATCACAAATGTTCTTAGTGGCATCTAGGATGGTGAATCCTTTCCAGAAGGTTTTCAATGCATTTTGCCTAGATCCATCAGAGGAATCACCGTCTGTGGCAACTATAGCCTTATGAAATATATTTTAAAATAATAAGACTTAAGAATCAAAATGGGCTTTTTGATCTATGGTCTGCAAAATGGGTGTTGTATGAAAGCATAAAAACAATAATCTCATATACCTCCATCAGAGCTCTTGGGTGACCAGGTGAATTGTCAATGAGCAGTAATATTTTGAAAGGGATCTTTCTTTCCATGTACCCGGTCTCAAAAGTGGATTTAAAATAGTCAGTAAACCATATTGTAAACAGATTGCTGTCATTAAGGCTTTGTTGTCCATTCAGAGGCCACAGAGTAGATTTAGCATAATTCTTATGGGTCCTTCAATTTTCAGAATGATCAATGAGCACTAGATTCACCTTAAGTCACCAGCTGTGTTAGCCCCTAACAAGAAAATCAGGCTGCCCTTTGAAATTTTGAAGCTGGGCATTCACTTCTCTCTAGCTATGAAATCCTAGATGGCATCTTTTCCAATATAATTTGGCCTCATCTACACTGAAAATCTGTTGTTTGGTGTTTTTATTTTTAGATAACTATAAATTCTCGTAAGCAATACTGCAGAGAGATCCATGTTTCCTTTACCCAACTTCCTCTAACGGGAAGATCTTGGAGAACTATACAGCTCAATGACACAAACAGAATATTGACATTGATACAGTCAAGTAACAGAAGATCTCCATCACACAAGAATCCCTAATGTTGCACTATAAAGCTCTATAATATTTGTTTATATGTCTTTGTGTAAATATAAATTTTCATTTGTTTGGAATAAATGCCCAGGGGTATAATTGTTAGGTCATATGATAGGGTTATTTTACTTAATATTTGCTGTTTCTGAGAAAGTGCTGAACTATTTTCTAGAGTGGTTGAGCCATTTTACATTCTCACCAGGAGTATATGAATCAACTCGTTTTTTCTCTTGCATTTGGTTTTGTCACTCTATTAATTCTAGCCATTCTGATAGGTGTATAGTGATATCTCATTGTGGATCTAATTTTGATTTCCATAAAATGGATAATAATTTTGGCATATTTTTAAGAAAATAATTTAAAGACTCTTTTTTTTTTTTTTTTTTTTTTTTTTTTTTTAAGAGAGGAGGGTAAGAGGCAGAGAATCTCAAGCAGACTCTGAGCACGGAGCCTGACATGGGGCTCTATTTCATGACCTTGAGATCATGCCCTAAGCTAAAACCAAGTCTAACGCTTAACTGATTAAACCACCCAGGCACCCAATATTGACATCTTTTAATATGCTTATTTGCTACATGTATATCCTCTTTAGTGAAGTGTATCATTATGTCTTTGCCCATTTTAATTAGACACTTTTACTGTTCAATGTTGAGAGTTCTTTATATATTCTATTTATCTATCTATCTATCTACCTATCTAACATCTAACTTCTCTCTCTCTCCATCTGATTTGAAAATAGTTTCTCTCAATCTGTAGCTTGTACTTTCATCCTCTCAATAAGATCTTTATTCAGAGCAATTGTTCTTAGCTATAAAATCCAATTTATCAATTTTTCCCTTTATATACTGTGGTTTTGGTGACAACTTCAAATTCTCGTTGTTTAGCCCTAGGTTCCAAACAATTCCTCTTCATAATTTTCCAGATACACTCTCTATATTCATTAATATGATCATGTGATCTTTCTTTTTTTTATTAAATATGGTATATTACACTGTTTGATTTTCTATATTGAATCAGCCTTGTGTCCCTGGAATAAACCCTGTTTGGTTATGCTGTATAATTAATTGTATATGTTGTTGAATTGTTGAATACTATTTGCTATACTTTGTTAAGGATTTTTGCTTCTATATTCTTTGAGCAATACATTGGTTTGGTTTGTAACTTCCTTTTTCTTGGTATTCTCTGTTCATATATGGATCTTAATCTTAAAAATCATCATGTGAAGTAGAAATAATTATTAATTTTACAGAAGGGCAGCGGCTCAGAGAGGCTAAAATGCCCCAGGCCACAAGTGTCAGAGTGGTGTTTTAAACGTGGTCCTGCCAGTTCTCTTTACCACCCAATGGGATGAAACTCTCAGCTCCATAACCCACCTCCTCTGACATTATGTGCCAGGGAGGTTGGGGTACTTCATTATAGCTTGGTGAGGGTAAAAGCCTACACTCCCCGTTCCTTTCCTGGCATTGATGAAGTTGGAGCCACATTTTTTTTTCCTATGGTGTTTGCATAGAGTAAAGCAGTTTGTCTAAAAGATCTCTGCTCTAGTTAGTATGTCCCTTTCCTGGTCCTTTGGACAGAAAGAATAGGATTTTGTTGTAGCTTTTTTGGTCTGCATCTGTCAGTGTTTCTGAGTCAGTCTTCACCTCCAAATCCGTGATATAGGAGAGAGAACAAAACAAAACAAAACAAAAACCTACAAGACTCACATCTACGTCCTTTCTTGAATTTCAAGTTGCCAAACCTGTCTTCCTTCATCTCCCCAAGTTTCAAAATCTTATGTTTCTTTTATATACAAAGCCCAGGTTTTCAGTTGTGCATAGCAGAGGGAATAGGGAAAGGTACATTTAATTCATCTTCCCTGAAGCAGAAATCCCAGTATACATCTTTAATTTACTGCAGCCTATTTTCATCATGTTCTACTACTATTTCATTATTTTCTACTACTTCATGTATGCTCTAAGAACCCTAAGATAGGAGATATATATATATATATATATATATATATATATATATATATATTTCTCCATTCTTAACCTTTAAACTATTGCCAGATATTCTGTTCTCTACAGTATTCACCACACACTCATTATTTTAACACTTAGAGTGCCTTTTGAAGAGAATTAAATAATAAGATTATATATATTTATCTATGTGGTGCTCTTCATTCCATATATAGATCCATATTTTCATCTGGTATCATTTTCTCCTGAATAAAGGATGTCCTTTGGTATTTCTTTCTGTGCAGTTTTCCCTTGGTGTTGCTCTCTCTCTCTTTCTCTCGCTCTCCCTCTCTCTGGCACTCTGACTGCAAACTCCAGCTGCCTTGGTCTTCCTGGACTCTCAGTTTTGCCTTCTCAACTCAAGCAGTTTTTGGAATTCTTCCTGGGTCCCTCCTGACTGTTCCATGGTCTAAAAATTCTCTCAAGGTAGTTAGAGCAAATTACCAGGCTCATGTCATTTGTTTCTTCACTCTTAGGGATCACTCTCCTTCATTATCTGATATCAATTCTCTTGCCAACTGTCATTTTATACATTTTGTCCTTCTTTTGGTCGTTTCATGGGGAGGGGTAACTCTGATCTCTGTTATTGTATCTTGGCCAGAAAAGGACATTCTAGGTTTTTTTTTTTTTTTAAGTAGGAATAGTAATTTGATTACTAGTAATAGTGATAGATCACTATTAATAGTAATAGAGTAAATAAGTTGTATTTCTTAAATTCAACATGGGATTACTTGCTGTTTATTTATAAACAAAAGTTTTTATATAATAAATCTCCAAAATGTCCCACACAACTTCTAAGCACTCACAAAATTTTACTGAAAATTATAATTCCTTCTATTTTGTTTTAATTTATTTACTTTATAATCATAATCCTAAATAATACAGAAATGTAATTTTTAAAGATAGTCTGAAAGAACAGAGACTGAATAGAGTGTTTTCCTATGTAGATAAATAACATTGTACCTCTTCTTAAATACATTATTAATTATTTTAGGTAAGTCATAAAATTTGTGACTTTACTAAATTGTGGTTTTATTTAATTGATTTATTAAGTTGAATTTATTAAGATTTATTAAGTTGAATACCACATATTATAACTATTTTTTTCTTCATATCATGTAGAGATTTCAAAAATTGAATGAGTCAATGTTCTACTTGGGAAAGGCTGACAGCTTATCTGTTATTTTTATTTTGAACTAATAGCAAGAGTTCTTTCTTATTTATTCATAATGCAAAGAAAGAGAGTTCTCCCACTGTACAAAAGAAATGTCAGTTGAAATGGAATCCTAACATAGTTTCATATCATTGATTCTCTAGATTTATAAGTGACTTTCACTAACCAATGAAGATGTAAGGAGTAAAAATAACGGTTCAGTTAAGCTGACTGAACATAAACATATTAAGATCAAATTCTATGTAATAAAGAGCTAGAAAGACGCAAAAAACTCATGATATTAACTAATAAAAAGTTGTAATACCCATGTTTATAAATATTCAGCCATTTTAAGGTTATTTATAGTCCATATTCTGAAACATATATATTTACATACAATTCTAATGTATACTTGCATCAGAGTAAATCCTTAAAAGTGAAAAAAAGTTATATTATAAAAGCAGCTTGTAAATACAAGCAGAGTATATTCAAAATCACATCACAGTGTCATGAATCTGATTTGCATTCATCACTTTCAAATCCTTATAGAAAATAAAATTAAGCTTTCAAATTCTTTGTCAACTTCCAAGTCTCTCAAATATATGCTTAATTTCTTGCTTCAGAATGTTGACAAAGCCATTAATTTCCCATGGTTATTGCCAATTTTATGATAGCCCATCAACCTTTTGTCTATTTCACCACTTTATATTAATTTTTCTCAGGTTTGAAGCCTCATTCTTTAATCCCTTCTTTTCTCTCCCAATATATGGAAAAGTGAAACCTGCCTGCTTTGCTATTCTGTTACACACTTTGTATTATGTGGAGAGGAGAATTTTAGCTTCACCAAAGCGCCTACCTTCTTTTCTACTGCCAACTGTCTCCCTTAGTCTGAATTCAAATGCTCAATTTTAGAACAGTTTTAGATCAAGATCTATCGGAGGAAAGTAATAATAAACAGAAAACCACAACAATTAACTTTCTTCTCATTTTTTCCAAACCACTAGATGATGGTCTTAAAGGCTGGTTGATCATTTTCTCCAGAGTGAAACCAGGAGAAGTGTCTCCACACAGCACAGAAAAAAAGGCCAAGAAAGCTACTTTGAAATTCTTTAGAAAAAATAATTTTTCAATCAGCACCCAGAATTCAACAGTTCTTTGACCTCCCAGAGTGTTAGTCACATGGGAAGGAATAGAAGGCCTATTCAATGGCTTATAGTTCAAAAAGACATTACAAGTGTCTCTAAAAAAACTTAACCAATGTAGCTATTAGGCAACCTTTAACATGCTCTGTAACGTGCTCTGTTTTCTCTGGAAGCTGTAAAATAGATTTTTCTTTATCTCATCTGAATTGTACCTATTAAAAACTTGGAGTTATAATAATCTGCTTTGTATTTCAACCTTTATATGGAATATTGAACCTGCTTTTATTAAAACAGAGGCAAGCCTAAACAATGGTTCTTGCTACTATGTTCCATGTGTTAGAGTAAATGCATTAGTTCAAAATATGCAGAAAAAAATAGAGTTTCTTTCATTGTACTAGACCATCTATACTGTTTGCATTACTTATTATATAGAGGAATGGATTTGGTCTGGAATATATTTAGACAGACACCAGTAATCTTTTTTTGTTAGCTTGTTTTTTAAGTCTAATAAATATGATTTAGTTGCAGTAGTTCAGTTTTGGAATCAGACCCGTACAGGTTCAAATCCTTACTCTATGACTAGCCATGTAGCCTCAGGCAATTATTCATGTGTTGCTCACATATAACGTGAATGGTAATACCTCCCTTTCAGGGTTATGATGAAGAATAGATCACATTAACAGAGTATTTAATGCAGTATTAATTTAATTTAATCACTTATCTAAATTAAGTCCTCAGTAAATACATGTAAAAGAAATGTGAAAACACAGACGCATATTCATGTGTTTACTTCTAAAATAAGCTGAGAAACTACTTACTTTATGCTGGACACTGCCAAGAAATGAGGATATGATGAAAACATGAAATAAAATACATACTGTCTTACCTAGACCTTATAGTCTAGTTGAGGAGACAAGCATTAGATAATCATTGAGAGGGAGAGAGAGAGAGAGCTTGAGCACTGACAGAATATATCAGTTCTTCTAACCTAATGGGTAGGTCACATGAGGTCAGTCCACATAAGAAGGAACTGAGATGAGAAAGATAAGTAGGAATTCTTTTTGTTTGTTTGTTTGTTTGTTTGGTGCAAAATGGTGGTTTATTGAAGTGCGGGGACAGGACCCGTGGGCAGGAAGAGCTGCTGCCCGGGTTGTGAGAGATGGCAGGTTATGTACCTTGCAGTTGGGGGAAGGTGAGGGGAAGGGAGGTTTCAACGAAACTTTCATATGCTCAAGAGGGCCTACAAGGTGCCAGGATACCAGAGGCCTTGCAGGCTTGATCACTGTTGTCTTTTGGCCAGCCATTCACATTTCTGCTAAGTAGCAATTCTTAAAGCAAAGAGGGCTGGGGGAAATTGGGAATCACAACTCTAGCCAAGAGAGACTGAGCAGGGAACAAGATTAGTGATTTTAGAAACTTGGCTGGACACAGACAGTGAGTGGGAAAGCAGTATCAGATGAACTAGTGAGGTAGACAAGGGCCAGATAATGCAGGACTTACTGGCCATTTATAAGATTTTCTGCTTTGTCGAAAGAGTTGTGGGAAGCTGTTGGAAGGTTTTAAATAGGAGAGTAAGGATCTTTTTTTTTTCTTTCTCTAAATTTTTATTTAAATTCTAGTTAGTTAACATACAGTATAATACTAGTTTCAATTGTAGAATTTGGTGATTCATCGCTTCTGCATAATACCTGGTGTTCATCACAAGTGCACTCCTTCATACCTATCACCTACTTAAGCCCATCCCCCGACCACCTCCCCTCTAGCAACTCCCAGTGTGTTCTCTACAATTCAGAGTCTGTTTCTTGGTTTGTCTCTTGCCCCACATCCCCATGTTCACCTGCTTTGTTTCTTAAATTCCACATATGAGTGAAATCATGTGGTATTTGTCGGCCTCTGTCTCATTTATTTCACTTAGCATTATGCACTCTAGCTCCATCTACATTGTTGCAAATGACAAGATTTCATTCTTTCTTTTGGCTGAATAATGCTGCAGTGGAGATAGGTATGCAGATATCTCTTTGAGATCTGGATTTGATTTTCTTTGCACATATACCTAAAAATGGGATTGCTAGATCATGTGGCAGTTCTCTTTTTAATTTTTTGAGGAACCTATATGTTGTTTTCCCCTAGTAGCCACATCAATTTATATTCCCACAAACAGTATGCAAGAGTTTTCTTTTCTTTACATCCTCACACTTGTGATAGATTGTCTTATTCTAATATGTGTGAGGTATGGTTTTAGTCTGCATTTTCTTGATGATTAGTGATGTTGAACACCTGTTTTCGTGTACTAGTTAGCCATATGTATGTCTTTTTTTTACAGAAAGTCTCCTCAATTCCTCTGTCCATTTTTAAATAGGATTGAGTGATATGGGTTTCTTATGTAATTTGTGCATTAATGCCTTATCAGATAGATATATGATTTGCATATATTTTCTCCCATTTGAAGGCTGCCTTTTCGTATTATTGATTTTTTTCTTTTCAGTACAGCAACTTTTTGGTTTGATGTAGTCTCACTTGTTTATTTTTGCTCTTTTTGCTTCTGCTTCTGGTGTTGTATTCATAAAACCATTGCCAAGACCAACATTAAGGAGCTTACTACTTCCTACATTTTCTTCTAGGTATATTATGGTTTCAGGTCTTATGTTAAAGTTCTTAATCTATTTTCAGTTAGTTTTTGTAAGTGGTGTAAGATAGGGGTCCTATTTTGTTTTTTTGCACTTGAATATTCAGTTTTCCCAACATCATTTATTGGGGAGACTATTCTTTCCCCTACTGAATACTGTTGGCTCCTTTATCAAATCAACTATGTATGTGTGGGTTTATTTCTGGGCTCTTGATTCTGCTCCATTAGTCTGTACCTGTTTTTGTGCCAGTACATACTCCTTCAACTACCATAGCTTTGTAATGTAGTTTAAATCAGAAAGTGTGATGCCTCAACCTTTGTTCTTTCTCAAGATGGCTTTGGATATTCAGAATCTTTTATAGTTCCATAAGAATTTTAGGATCATTTTTTCTATTTCTGTGAGAAATGTCATTGGAATTTTGATATATATGACTTTAAGTAGTCTAGGCATTTTAGAAATATTAACCCTTCCAATCCATGAATGTGGGTTATCTTTCCATTTATTCCTGTTTTCAGTTTCTTTGATCAGTCTTGTAGTTTTTGAAGTGCAAATTTTTTACTTCCTTGGTCAGAGTTTTTCCTAAGTATTCCTAAATTGTGTCTTTTTCATACACAGTCTTTATTATGTTGTAATATGTTTCTTCTATTTCTTCTTATATCTAATTTCTTGAGAGCTTTTTTCATGAAAGGATGTTAAATTTTGTCAAATGTTTTTTTCTTTTTCTATTGAGATGATCATAAGTTTTGCTTTTCATTCTCTTAATATCATGCATCACATTTAATGATGTGCATATTTTGAAACATCCTCACATCCCAGGGATAAATCCCACTTGATCATCATGAATGATTCTTTTCATGTGCTATTAAGTTCAGTTTGCTAATACTTGGTTGGGGAGTTTTGCATCAATATTCATCAGAAATATCAGATTGTAACTTTCTTTTCTTATAGTGTCTTTATCTGGCTTTAATATTCAGACAATATTGGCCTTGTAAAATGAATTTGGAACTATTCCTTTCTCTTCAATTTTTGGAGGAGTTTGAGAAAGATTGGCATAATTCTCTTTAAATATTTGGTATAGCTTACCAAGAACACCATCTGCTCCTGGGCTTTTCTATGTCGGGAGTTTTTGATGACTGATTCAATCTCTTTACTGTTTATTGAGATTCCCTGTTTTTGTTTTTGTTTTTGTTTTTATCATGACTCAAACTTGTTAGATTGTATGTTTCTAGTAACTTACCCATTTTTTTTCTAGGTTGTCTAATATGTTGCCATATACCTGTTCATTGTAATCTCCTAGGGATCTTTTGTATTTCTGTAGTATCAGTTGTAATGCTTCCTCTTCTGTTTATAATATTATCTGAGTCCTCTTTCTTTTTACCTTGGTAAATGTAGCGGAAGTTTTGCCAATTTGTTACTCTTTTCAAAAAGCCGCTATCCATTTTAGTAATACTTTTTTTTTTCTCTATTTCATTTATTTCTGTCCTGATCCTTGTTATAGCCTTCTTTTTGCTAACTTTGGACTTCATTTAGTGGTGGATTTCCAATTCTTGATGTATAAAGTTTAGGTTTTTTATTTGAGATCTTTCTTTTCTTTCTTTCTTTTAAATGTAGGCATTTATTGCTATGAACTTCTCTTAGGACTTCTTTAGCTGCATCACATTAGTTTGGTATGCCATGTTTTCATTTCTTTCTTTTTTTTTTTTTTTTAAATACTAGTTGCCTTCTCTTTTTATTTCCTTTTGGACCAATTGGTTGTTATATGTCTATGTATTGTGGATTTTCCAGTTTTCCTCCTTTTATTGATTCCTCATTTCATACCTTTATGGTCAGAAAAGGTAATTGGTATGACTTCCATCTTTTAAAATTTGCTAAGACTTCCTTTGTGACTTAAACATGATATATCCTGCAGAAAGTTCCATGTGTGATTGGAAGAATATATATTCTGCTACAGTTGGATGGAATTTTCTTTATGTTAGGTCTATTAGTTCTGAAGTATAGTTCAATTTCAATGTTTCCTTATTGAGTTTCTGTATGGATGATTTATCCATTGTTGGAAGTGGGGTATTAAATTCCCCTACCTTGATTATATTGTTGAGATCTGTTCGAACGCTTTGTTGTTGCTTGCATATATATTTACAATTGTTATATCTTCTTGGTGAATTCATCACCCTATCATTATATAATGACCTTCATTGTCTCTTGTTACACTTTTTTCTTGTTACATTTTTCTTTTTCTTTTTTTTTTTTTAAAGATTTTATTTATTTATTTGACAGAGATCACAAGTAGGCAGAGAAGCAGGCAGAGAGAGAGGAGGACGCAGGCTCCCTGCAGAGCAGAGAGCCTGATGTGGGGCTCGATCCCAGGACCCTGGGATCATGACCTGAGCCAAAGGCAGAGGCTTTAACCCGCTGAGCCACCCAGGCGCCCCATCTTGTTACATTTTTCAATTAAACTCTATTTTGTCTGATATAAGTATAGCTATTTGGTTCCTTTGGGTTTCCATCTACGACCTCTTCTTTAGACTAAAATAATTTGAGTTGGGCTTCTGTCATTAAAAGAGTGCTGGATTAATTTCTTTATGCATTTTTAACAAATAACCTAAACTTAGCATTTAACACAATGCAAATTTAGTCTCAGAGTTCTGGAGGTCAGTAGTCCAAAATATGTCTTAGTGGACTAAAATTAAGGTATCAGCAAGGCGGATTCTTTCTTGAGGCTTCAGGAAATCATTTGTTCCTTGTCTTTTTCAACTTCTAGAGATCACCTGGGCATCCCTTGTCTTGTAGCTGCTATCATTCTGACCTTTGTTTTCATGATCACTTCACCTTCTCCTTTAGTCAAATTTCCCTCTACCTCCCTCTTATAAGGACACATATGATTACACTTAGGGCCTGCCCAGATAACCCAAATTAACCCTTCCTTTATTAAGATTCATAACTTGATCACATCTGCAAAGCGTTTTTTTTTTTTTCATACAAAGTAAAATTCAGAGATCTGGGGAATTAGGATGTGGACATGCTTGGGAGAAGTGTCATTATAAAACTGTACTGTGGTAATCTCTATAAGTAGGGAAAGTTATATATATTGTATGTATATGTATGGAATGACAGTGTAGTCTTTTGTTACATGTTAGAATGAGTTCAGACTTGCAAAAGTGGGAGATAGAAGTGGGGAAGTAATTGATAAGGCTTACCTACTCATTATATTGAATAGGTTAAATAGACATGACCCAGTGCTTTATTTAGTCTTAAGTGTTCCAGTTACTGTATGTCTGACTTAAGGGAAACTGGGAAGGTAATTCTAATAGGAGAAGATGACCGGCAACAGTGACAACAGTGGCAAAATATTAGAAAGTCCTTTAATATTCTTACAATACTGAGTACATTATAAAGAAGGCACATTAACTGTAAAAGAGTAAATTTCTAAGTATTTTGTTGAAACTCTAAAATACATTAAATTTAACAGTACAATATATTGTACTATAATTACTCAACTAATTTATAAACTATCACTAAATATTCCCTTATTTTATAGAGTATGTTATATTAGTAAAAAGAAAAATAGAACACTATATATAGGATGATTTTTTAAGTTCATTCTTTATCTTTGTCTCCCAAAACTATTACTAAGTATATAGTTTTAAGTTGCTCAATTGTGAATTTCCTACCATACATTCTTTTTGAGGAATTAGACCCTTACAAGAAGAAATGAATAACCAGGCAATATGTTTTTTAATATACTTCTGATGACAGAATAATAATGGGGGATGTGACTTAGAGTAGTTTCTCAAACAATGTCCCCCAGACACCTGCCTTGGAATGATCTGCTATGTATTAAAAATGCAGAATCCTGGGCTTCAAACCACTGTTTGTATTCATTTCCTAAGCCTGGTGTAACAAAATGTCACAAAACGAGCAGCCTAAAATAACAGAATTATTCTTTCATAGTATTGGATTTCAAAAGCAACATGTTGGCAAGCTGGTTCCTTCTTGGAAGCTCAGAAGGAGAATCGGCTCTCTGCCTCTTCCCTAGCTTGTCTTGCCAATAATCCTGAGTGTTCCTTGGCTTACAGCTGCATAACTCCAGCCTCTGCCTCTGCTATGGCTTGGTTATCTTCCCTGCCTGTATGTGCATGTCTTCATGTGGTGTTCTCCTACCCATGTCCCTGCATCTCCTGTCCTCTTCTTATAAGGACTCCAGTCATATTGGATTAAGGGCCCACTTAACTCCTGTATAACCTCATTTTAATTTATATCTTAATATACATATGCATGTACATATACATACATATACATATATATGTATATACATATACAAAAACCCCGTCTCCAAATCAGACCGTGTTCACGGGCACAAGACATTAGGACTTTAATACATCTTTTGGGAAGATATGATAAAGTCACAACACTATCAAAACAGCAATTCCTGGAAACTAAAGTCCAGACTTCTGGATTTTTAATAAATAAAAGCTTTTGCTTTAAAAAGTCTCATGTGCTCATCTAGCACCACGTCAGGTCTGAATGTTGCCATTTGTAACAAAAAATTAAGCCAGCAGTAATTCGGGTTTTGATAGTTGAGAGGCCCTGCATTATTTCAGAATTTCCAGATTACAAAACAGAAGGAGTGTTATTTCTGAAATTATAACTGCTTATTACCCTCTTAAAACCACAGAGAATATTTTGTAGCATTGTTAGTAATGAGATTCTGTGTTATTTCAAACATAATAAACTCTCCTTTGCATTTTTTACAGTGTATTAATATTTATTTAGTAACTTAAGGAAAAAAAAATCTTGTAAGTACAATTAAGATTTTCTATCTTCTGATTACTTAGAACAATGATATCACTATATCCTAAGCTACACACTCTAAATTTTGTACTGAGCTGTGTTTCACTTAAAAGTGTGGCAAAGTGTATTAATTTTCCAGTGAAGATTGGCTATGAGGCCCAATGGACAATTCGTTTTGTTGGGAAATATGCATTTACCCAAGATAGTATGGGCTGGACTTGGAGTGAATTAATTAAAGTCAAAAATAAAGGAGTGAGAGAAGGTAAGAATATCTGCAATCTTAGCCATATTTTCTTAAAACCAGGTTTTATCAAAATTTCATTTTTCTATAATATACGACTGTAAGAGGTGATAATGATAATGCTAATTGAATTGTAATTTTATATAGTAGTTATGATGTTATAATAACTAAAATGCTTACTTTTTGTAGTTATTGTCACTGTCACTATAGTAAAACAAAAGAATATGTTAAGCAAACATTGTGTTATTCTCCACTGGTGTTAAATACCCTTTGTTTCCTACTAATCAATTCTTTGTCTTAATTAAATTCTGGACTGCAGAGACTCATCATAAATGTGGAGTATGTTGTCATTCAGAGGATTCAGTTATTGCCAATTAACTGGAGTTACACTATTTTCTTTTTCTAGATTTATGTCCAAAGAGGAGGATTTTTCAACTATCCCTTTTCAGGAACATCAAAATCATAGATAAGTGTAGAAATTTATATTCCTTGTATATTTTTTGTACAAAAAAAATGTACTCCTCCTCACCAAATATTTGTCTCCTGAAACACTAAATTAAAATTCATATTTTGTGGATATTTTTGTAAAGCATAGTCTGTTACTTAATTAAGCCAATTTTAAAATGTTTTAGTTACAAGAGCAAAGAAAAAAGTATTTAGAGGAGACTCAAGCATAGACTTTCTTTTCCATTTAAAATATCACCAAATCATTTTTAAAATTCCTCAACATCTAGGTTCTTAGTAATAACCACGCTTATTTCTTCCATATCAACCCATGGTCTATGCACTATTTACACACTTACAATTCACCACCTTGATAATGTAAATTTTTCTTCTGCCTCATGAAAGGTCCTTGTTATTTCTCCTTCTTTTGCTTTTCCCCAAGAAGGTATGTTTCATTAAGTAAAAGTTAAATATTGTATCTTTACATCACATAATGGTTCTATATCTATGCATATACAATATAATCTATCTATAATAGGGCAGAATATAATTGTATAATAATGGCACAAACATAGCACTTGTTTTGAGCTAAGCATTCAGTGAAGGCAGTACTCTTATTAACCCCATATCCAAATGATAAAATTAGGGTTCACAAATGTTAAATAGCTTACCAAAGGCCAAATATCTAGTAAATCATGTTCTTGAGATTAAAACCCAGGTCATTTGGTTCGAAAGTGAGCTCCTCAGCCTTCTGCTGCATTGGGTACATTTCAGAATATCATCAGGTTTTCTTACAAAAATCAACCACTTTCTCTTTACTTGGGGGGAAATCAAGGTGAAATAAAGATCACAGATTTTGAAATTAGACAGACATCAGTTTCAAGTCCTGAATGATTTTTAATAGCTCCAAATAGTGGGAATATTATTTAAATTTTTGACTACTTGTGTATTCATCTGCAAAGCAGAGATAATTATACTTTATAAGGTGGTGGCTTAGATGAAATTAAACTATGTAGATCGAGAGAGAGAACCTGGCACTGTTTTGCCATTTAGCTGAACTGCTGCTGATACCTAAGATCAGAGAGGAAAGATGAATTATTCAATAAATTATGTTTGATCAATGTCCTAATCAATTAAAGATTCTAAAAAAAATGCTATAGCAAAACTCCTAAATAGATTAAAAATGTCCATATAGCTTTTAAAATACTAGCAGTAAAATAGTAAGACAATGCCAAGATACTAAACATAAAAAGAAAAAGAACAAGATAAAAACATAAAATATTTGTTTATTAAAAGGCAAAATTTTAAAATTAATTATGAAAGGGAAAGTTATATATAACACATTCAAGAGATAAAAATTTAATGTATTTAATTTGTGATGAGGTCTTCCAATTCCAAAATGAAAAGACCAACTCCCAACTGAAAATAAAGAAAGCTCATGACTGACTATTTTACAAGAGAAAAATTAAAATGTTCAGTCAACATATAAATAGAGGCTCAATGTCAGCTAAAAAAAAATGAGTTTAAAAGACCTCTTTTTCAGGGGTGCCTGGGTGGCTCAGTGTGTTAAGCCTCTGCCTATGGCTCAGGTCATGATCTCAGGGTCCTGAGATTGAGCCCTTCATCAGGCTCTCTGCTTGGCAAGGAGCCTGCTCCCCCAACCGCCCTGTCTGCCTTTCTGCCTACTTGTGATCTCTCCCTTTGTCAAAAAAATAAGATAAAATCTTTAAAAAAAAAAAAAAGACCTTTTTTTCATATTTCATATCACCCAAATTTAAAACTATAGATAATATCCAGTGTTGTAAAGAACAGTGGAAAATATTCTTTATCAAGCATTGTTTAGGACAAGTGTAAACTGACAGCATTTTTGAAAGATGATGTAGAAAAATCACGTAAATTTATCATATGCAGCCTCATTTACACAGAAATCCCACTTCTAAGTATTTAGCCTAAGGAAATAATTGCACATCGCAAAATATTTTATGAAATAAGAGTCACATGATGGCAATCTAATAATATAAAAACTAGAAAATAAATTACCATTAATATGGCACTTGTTCAATAAGCATTTTATATGTATTTTTTAAAACAATATAGTAGAACTCTGCCATGTTAGATGCTCATAGTATATTAAATAGAGACATAGATAGCTGAACAGTCTTTAAATATATATGTTATGACACCATTTATATATGAAGAGATATGCTTCATTACCTATACATCTGTAAACAAAAATTACATAGTCCTCTTGCATGTATCTATTGTTTTAATTTCTGATGATAATTAGAAAAATAAATGTATTTCCATTTTGAAAAGTTAATTATGAATTTAGTTTCTCTCTTATTTATGTTGGGCTTAAGTGCACATGTACAAATATTTTTAAGATAAAAGTTATGAGTTCAAATGTAACTCAGATTCTGAGGTGTTAGCTAATACTTACTTCTTTACTGTTTATGTTTTGGTGTTAAAAGTTTATGTCGAAGTATTTTAAGAAACTTCAAATACTTTCATTAACCTGCTCTAAAACTCCTTCCAGGGCTGCCTAGATGGCTGAGCTGACTCTTGATTTGGGCTCAGGTCATGATTTGAGGTCCTGGGATGGAGCCCTGCATCTGGGTCTGTGCTCAGCCTGGAGTCAGACTGAGATGCTCTCTCTCCCTCTGCTCCTCCCCCTGTGCACTCTCTCTCTCAAATAAATAAATAAATCTTTTTTAAAAAAATGAAAATAAAAACAATAAATGTCCTTCCAACCAGTACTGTCATTTTTGCTCGTGCTATAACCATACAAATGAAGAGACAGAAAATGTTCTACCTTTTCACATCCTAGAGTTTCAATCTCAGTCTCTTCAAATTATAAAGTCTGCTTTAAAATTTTTGACTTAAAAGTGTATGATTGTGCAAGCCACTTTCACATACTACAGATAAGGTGAAGTTTTTCTTTTATTGTCATTACTGTTTAAATCATGTTGAACTCCAAAAACACGGTTAAAAATCAAGGCTGCCTTCTCTTTTAAGTTACCAAACCAATGCTTAGATTTAATCTGAGTATTTTATGATGATATTTGTATGCATGGATGTGTGTGTGCACATGCATGTATTCTAGTGCTACAAACACATGTACATATTATATGTGTATATTCAGACCTGCATGTATGCTCTATGCTTGTATGTGTGTGTGTGTTGTGAATACCTGTGTGTGCTTGTGTATATCTTGTATGTGCAGAGCATCTTAAGAGAGGATATCTAAAAAATGCAAAATGTACAGTGCATTTAAAATGAAGTAAATATTTAAGTTTTATCATTTGCAGATAGCAGTATGGATGAAGTAAATATTTAAGTTTTATCATTTGCAGATAGCAGTCTGGATGATAAAAAAAAAAAAAAAAAAGCCTTAATCACATGTGGACAACCATTGTAGGTTCCGCAGCATTGCCTCTAAAGTCAAGTTTACAAGGTAATTACATTTCTGAAAATGCAGGGTCCAGTGTACTGTTATACTGAAATTCAAATTTTGATCAATGGAGTCCATGCAAAAATTGTTCTAAGATGTTACAAATTTTAAAATATGATAAAGCTCAGTTTTACACTAAAACACCATAAAACTGTGTTTTTCCTAACTGCTTCATTTCTTTCCCAAACTGAAAAATCAACTCTAAGTGCAAAGAACAAGAAAATACATCATGGTCTAGAAAAGGGCTAAACTCAGTCTAACAGGTGTAACACTGAAAACTATAAAGATAAGTTAGATTTTTATTTTTTTTAAGATATTATTTATTTATTTATTTGACAGAGAGAGAGAGATTACAAGTAGAAAGAGAGGCAGGTAGAGAGGGGGAAGCAGGCTCCCTATTGAGTAGAGAGCCTGATGTGGGGCTCCATCCCAGGACCCTAAGATTATGACCTGAGCCAAAAACAGAGGCTTAACCCACTGTGCCACCCAGGTGCCCCACAAGTTAGATTTTTAGTTTATTGTTATTATTTCCTTTTTTGGTTGCATGGAAAGTTTAGAAGCCTTAAAGAAGTATGGAATAGTTACAACCTTTTTTCTTACCTTGCCTTTTTTACATTTAATTTATTCTCACATTTTCTTCTTCCCATTTGCTTTTTACTCAGTTTATAAAAGATAAAAGAAGTAAGTGAGGGTTTTGTAAAATGATTAAATGGATCAAAGAGGAATGCGTTTCTCTGGTTCTTTTATTTATTTTTTTTTCTTTAGGTTTTCTTGTTTTTAGAGTTAAAATTTACCTTTGAAAGGTAGGGTTACTACTATTCTATTTTTGTGTTGTTTTACTTTGTTTTTTGAAAGAAGTAGGAGAAAAGGAGAAGATAACCTTAACTTAGGGTAATAGTTATAAATTTGTGTTAAAGAAGATTCTATTTTACTTTTGTGAATAATCTATTTTATCTGGGGCATGTACAAACACATATAGTAATGTGGGATAAAAAGCCTAAGTATTAGAAAAAAGAAAAACAAGCTTTCTGTCAGAAATCAGGAAGGTAGGGGCGCCTGGGTGGCTCAGTGAGTTAAAGCCTCTACCTTCGGCCCAGGTCATGATCCCAGTATCCTGGGATCAAGCCTCACATCAGGCTCTCTGCCTAGCGGGAAGCCTGCTTCCCTCTCTCTCTCTCTCTCTCTGCCTGCCTCTCTGCCTACTTGTGATCTCTGTCTGTCAAATAAATAAATAAAATCTTAAAAAAAAAAGACTTATAAGAAATCAGGAAATAATCCAGACTAAATAAAAGGATAAATATTATTCAATAAGAACATGCATATTTTGATATAAAATAAGATTTTATATTTCTTAATTTTGTGTGGAAAGGAAGAATTCGTTCACCCAAAGTATAAAAAAACTCAAGTTGCAATACATCTTTTCTCTGGAAAATATTTTTAAGGGTCCAAAAAAGCTTAAATGTGGTTTCCTCATAAATTGTTATATTTTATGAATACTGCTATCCTGAGCTGCCTTAAACAAGGTGGGGTACTCATAAATAAATTAATTCACTATTTAACCTGGTAAACTTAAATTGCATAGGCCTCTTAAGAGTTCATATATTTTAAAATGTCCTTTACTATTCACTCACATGCATAAAAATTTAACTCAATCATTATGCATATATGCTTTTGTGCCTAGTCCCATGGTGAGACCAAACAAGTAAGAAGACATCCCAACAGCAAACTGTTTCTTAGGATTTGATTTTAAAAGGGACTTACTCATTATGGCCACAATAAATATATGTATTTATAACAGATAATTTAAATTCTGAATCTTTTTATTTGATATTTATCACAAGTAAGTCAGACACATATGCTTATCAGTGGCACTTGTAGAGGTATAAGAAAATAGTACTTAGTAGAAACAAACAGAGTTAAGTATTAATCCTTGAAATATCAAAGTATAAATAGGAAGGGCATAGTTATGTACCCATGAAAACATCATTTGCTTCTGAGTAACAAAGAAATGATGGAGTGAACCTCTAAGTGGCAAAATAAATGAAAGGAGAAACCATGAAATGCCTAGAGAAATGCACTTATGAAATGAACTTTCTTCTTGAACAGCAAATTTCTGAAACAGCATTTTTTACACATTTCAGAACATATCTGCATTTTTTTCCACCAACCCCCAAATGACACTCTGTTATGTTACTCACTGAAACCAAGAAGCAAGCAGAAAATTCAATAGGGTGAATTGCCACAAACTGACGGTACCCAAAGAATGCACCCAGGATGCTTATTACATATTTCGAGTCCCAGGTCCCACCTAACACCTACTGAACTTTAGTCTCTATAGGAAGTTTCTTATAATTGGGGAAGATTTGCAAGCACACAGTATGTTATAAAAACATGCAATAAATTATAAGAAGTCACCCATTCTTTTAACTACCCCCCTTCTTAACACTTGAGAAAAAGAGGGAACAGTTCTGACTTAGTTATTTTTAACTGTTTGATCCAATGCAGAATGGGAGAAAATGTTCAAAGTTTCTGTTTTAATGTCTGAATAATGTACTTACTACAGTTCTCAGCTTTCCTATTGTCCCGGATCACTATCCTTTGGTTGATGGTGCTGAAGAGTGCTGTCCAGTTAATGGTGTGATAATAACACAGGTTGCTGTTGTCAGTAATATAGATATTTCCCGCACTGATTTCCTTCAGAGATTGGAATTGTAGAGAGGTGATGCCCTGTTGCTTAAGGATAAGCAAGGAGAGGCCACTGAAGAGAAGAAAGGGGGGGAAATGGAACAATGTTTAATATGTACATATTAATAAACATCTTCTGGCATATATTCTTGAAGTAAAATAAGGATGTCACATCTTACTCTAAAAAGAATGCTAGTAGAACATAAAAAAAGAAACTGAATCACTAAATTGTGATCTGAATACTATTTTTCTACTTTCTATATATCCTAAGTTTTAAAAGGAATAATTTGACCCCCCAGAAGAAAAGGTTCATTTTTAGAAGTACAAATGTTAATGATATCTCCATTTCTGTCTATATATTTACCACTGACATATCTGCTCACTACTTTCCCCACTATCCCCCAAGTCTCAAGTTCTTCAAGGATGAAATTCAGTTTGAAAACTAAATAATTAGGGGATTCTGGCTGGCTCAGTTGGATGAGCAAGAGGTCATGAGTATGAGCCCCACGTTGAGTGTAAAGATTATTTAAATAAAACTTTAAAAAGCTAAAGAATCAACAAATGTTTGTGGAATATTATTCATCTACCTAAGGTAAGACATTAATTCTACTCTATTTAAAAATTTTAGATAAGCTTTCAGAGGGTAAATATTGCAGAGGATGACTATAGATATTTGGCTTTAATTTAAACTCAGAAACAAATTGTAATAGTTGAAGAATGTGTCAGTAAAGATAGGAGACATTAAAAATTAAAGAGAAGAATGAAATTAAGCTAAAAGTTAAAAAAATACTCAGAAGGCTTGGACAACTGGGGAAAGCATGTCTAAAAGTTAAATAACAACTATACTATGTAAACAAATTATCATTTCAAGGAAATTATTTTTATTTTAACAGTCTACATTTTTTAATTAAATTCCTTTTCCATTCTCTAAAGAATCATCTGTTTCCCACATTTCAATCAACTAATGAACAATATTTTACATTCTGCAGATCAAAGCTGTCCTCTTTTATTTTATTTATAAATCTAAATATATTTTGCTGCAATATTCAGAATTTTTCCATGTGTTATATGTGTGTATATATATATATGTACATACAGATATATATATATAGACACACATATACCTACATATATACTTATATACATATATATACATACATACATATGTATGTATAAAACTCAGTACATGTGTATTCAACTGAGATGTAATTCATTCTCTGAAATCTCTGTTCTCATCATAACCATCCTGAGTTGTTTATTACAATGTGAACATAATAATGCATAGCAGATTCTTAACATTTGATTCAATGAATAGTAAAATTTAGTTGCATGTAGCACTTCAAAAGACTGTATCTCTCAATTATGCCTTTTTATTAAGAACTTTTCCCCCTTACATTTTAAAACCTCTTACAGATATACCTATTTTAATAGCAAAATTCAGTGGACTTTCTGAGAATACTATTATGGAATATTTGATGACAATATTGATTAAAGTCATCCTTCAGATTTAAGTAGAAAAACTGAAATCTAAATCCCTTATTGTAAATTAACTTTTAACTGTTCATAAATAAAAATCTCATACAGAAGAAACCTAAAATAAAATAAAGCAGTGGCTTAATAAATATTAACTCACACATTTTATTATGTGAATTAAAGTATTGATACTAGACCTTCAGTGTGCTTCTGGGCCCTGATTTTTCTGCCCACTATTAGCCAGCATTGAACACAGAGCAGTGGACCAAGTCCTGAAATATCAGCCCCATGATGCATGGTTCAAATGATGGCGCCAGAGATAAGAACCTTTGGGTAAAAGAGCATTTGCCTCCTGTACGCCTAAGCCATTATCAAGTAATTCCATGTTAGTTGCTAGTTATGATAACATATGTTCAAAAACAAAGGTTTGATTTTATGCATGCCATACCTGCAAAACACTAAAATCACTTTAAGTGAGAGGCAGTTGAAAAATCAAACTGTTTATTCTGCATACTTTACTTATTTATTTATTTTTATCCTGCATACTTTAAAGCATAACCAGGGGTATTTTTCGTTGGGCTTATGTTTGGAATTAAAAACGGAAACCCAATATTTCTAGAATCAGTGAAGCTGAAACTTTGAGATATGTACACATGACATTTAGTCTTGAAATCTGGAAGACCTGCATTTCTAAACATACACACCTACCTATAGAGTACTCTTCCACCGATGGTCACCAGGTTAGAAAAAACACTGAAATCGGTCATGTTTGGGGGCCATGACTGTATGTTCAAGAAACCTAAAAAAGACAAGAGCAGTGAAAAAACTCAGAATACCAATACCTTAGTAACTGTGTTTAATGCTGAGTATCCTTGAAACATGATGAAAATGCCTTGAAAGATAGGAGGTTTAAAAAAAAAAAAGACACTGGATATTCCTATTTGAGTCATTCTATTCTATCTCAAAGTTCTTCTAAGTAAGATTGAGCGTCTTACCCAAAGTTCCTGGGCCACAATATTCATTATATAACGAATACCTAACTAATGAACACCAAATATCTAGGTTTCTCAGACACACACAATCATAGAACTACATACATAAAAATAACTAAATGATCCTTCATTTGACTCACTCCTCTTTTTTTTTTTTAATTTTTTGAGATTTTATTTATTTATTTATTTGACAGGGAGAGAGAGAGAGAGAGAGAAAGAGAGACAGAGAGGGAACCAAGCAGGGGGAGTGCAAGAAGGAGAAGGAGGCCTCCCCGCCACGCAGGGAACCCAAGGTGGGGCTCGATCCCAGGACCCTGGGATCATGACCTGAGCTGAAGGCAGACGCCTAATGACTAAGCCACCCAGGCACCCCTTGACTCACTCTTCTAAAGTCAAAAATACTTAGTCTAATTACATATAAAGAAAAATAGAGCTTTAATTTCTCTGGAAATCATTTACTACTCTATCTCTACACTTACTTTGTCTGCCTTGCAGCCTATAACATTCATTCATATATATATATATATATATAGGTATATATATATATATATACCTAACTTTTCTCACTTGATTTTTCATTCTCAATAGCAAATCCATATCCAATTCATGTCTTTGAGTCCCTCATCAGCTACTACATAACAGCCCTGAACATATCAGGTGCTCAGTAAATATGCACTAAATGAGTGCCACATGTTATCCATGCTCAAGAGTATTTCTTGTGAAAAAGTACACAGAAAAATGTGGATCAAAAGATCAGCTGACACAAAAGCAATAACATAAAAATATCAAGGATATTTTATTTCATAAATTCCACAGGCTTTCAAAATGTACACAAATGCTAAGTAATAAAGACACCCATAATTTAAAATGATATTCATTTTAAAACTAGAATTTGTTTTGAAAATAAGTTGTCAATTTCAATACTATGCAATATTTTCAGGAAAATGCCAAAATTCACATAGTTCATAGCACAACAATGTACTATTAAAAATTACCTGTTATCTCTCGAACTGTCCGGAAGACATTCAGTTTCTCTGGGTCTATGGCTTCAATTGCATTGTAAGGGTCCCTATAGAATCAAGAAGAGATGCAGCCAGATTTTAAATCAGATAAAGGAATGAAAACATAAGAAATCTGACTATATTTAGTTCATTCAGATTGAATTTAAGCAGCAATGGAAAAATTAGCAATGCCTTGTCCAAAGTTTGTTAGGCTACATGTGGAGGAGGATTAAAAGGGGCTTTGAAGACATTTATGATGATATCACATATGAGATCTTCATTGAAGGCTATTATAGTTCTAGAGGAATGGTCCAGTCTGACTATCCTAAAGAAACCTCCAGACATAACAAGTCTATTTATAAATTTTATTTATTGTATTTTGCCTTTAAAGTTTTTTTTTTCTTAATTAGGAAAAATATACGCTACAAATAATTATGGTGAGAATGATTGCTTTTTGGTCTCCTCAAACATCCTAAATTGTTAATAGCATCTACAATCTCATAAAATATATAAAAACAAACACAAGAAATATTTTTTTTCTTTTTTTGCTATATCCTTATATTTACTAGTATGAAAGTTACCTTCATAAGGATCATTTTGAGCAATCTTGTTCCTATATGGTTTATTTATATTTGCTTTTATAGCACAAGGAATATTTGCTCCCATCTTTATGAATCATACTAACATCTGAAACAAAATTTATAACAAATTTAATAATATCCAAAAGGTATAAATTTTGGAGATTAAAAAAAATGTCCTCTCCTAATGCATAAATATATTTTTGTACTTAATGTTATTGATATATACATGCCTTTTCTTTTCAAAAATGAACATAAAATAACTTTTAAAATTAAGTATTTATTGGTTTTTTTTCAGAGTTTTCTTCTTAAGGAGAAACCTTTAATCTATAATATAGTGACCATACCAAATAAATACTTCCAAATAATACTGAACACTTCTCAGTAATTCAAGTAATATTTTCAATTATTTTAAGAAATACATTTTTTTAAAGTTTCACAATGAATCTTGGAACACTGCATCAAAAACTAATTATGTATTTTATGGTAGCTAACATAACACAGTAAAAAAAAAAAAACTTCATTTAGAAAAGTTAAAAAAAAGTTTTATTACTTTGAAAGATGACTTCTGCTATTCTAGGCAAGTAGAGACCTTGTATCAATATATACCTTCCAGAGAAAAATTAAATCCTATTCATTGACCACTTCTCCAAGAGAGATCAAATCTAAGAACAATGAACTTAGGTTTTTTTAGAAGCATGTATCCATCTGTAGCAATCACCTGAGCCTTATTCTTCCTGTGGACATCTGTTGTTTTACATCTTTGAGAACCTTCTTTTTCACTTGGGAAGTAAACAATAGGATACAGTGATACATTAGATTTGGCCTTAACAGGGCTATCAATCAAGGTGTTCCACAGCCCTCCAACAAACGGAAAGGCATAAGGCTTATCTTCTAGGAATCTGAGTCTGAATCCATTGACTTTAATTCATCCTTGCATTAGAACCTTGAAAACGTCATTAGTTCCAGCAACCTTGATATCTGGAACCCCATTTTACTGGATCCCTCAGCTTGGTTTATCTGCATCTGCTTCTATACTGTGAACCAACTTATATCTTAAAAAATACCAAAAAACAAAAACAAAAAAGAAACAAACAAACAAACAAAACAAAGCAAAATGAAACAACAACAACAAAAACTTTGCTTGGTTAAATACTGTTTCAGTCTATGAAGTATAACTGATACAACGAACTGCTAGTTTAAGAGAGAGTGTTATAGAAGGCTATAAATGAGTTTGCCCATAATTCACACATAATTAAGATTTTCCTCAATGTGATATGAATGTCTCTCAAAAGCTTAAAGTCTAAATTAAATGTTCTGGCAAACTTGCTGTATTTATAACTAAATATAAATCGAATAAAATACTATGCTTTTGATGAACGTGAAGCCAAGAAATTAAGTTCGCCATGCAGGAAAAATCTTGTTGTTATCATTTTTTAATGTGTAAAGACTTTTGTATGCAGAGAAAATATCAGTTCTGCAGTAGTAGAATGAGCTTTCAACACTTGTTTGATGAAAAGCAGTGTATAGAACAGCTCTGGTCATATAATCAAATATCTTGGCTTTATTAAGAAATACTCAATTCAGGGCAAGCACACAATGATGGGGTCAGTGCAAACCTTTACTGAGAATACTTCCAAGTTGCTAGGAATGAAATGAATTCTGGACTGTTCATATGAAACCCAATGGACCACAGAAATTTTATATACTTAATTTTAGAGATTCAGGACTCTCATAAAATAAGTTGACAGAATCCTACTTACCAACTTCAAAGTACCTGCAGGGAGTTGTATCCTAGAGCCACTTGAAATCCAGAGGACTTTAAAATTGAGAACTTCCCTAGCTAAATTCAGAGCCACAAGAAAGAACTTTATGTCCATCCTGTCATTGTGTTTGGTGATCCAAAATAAAGCTCAGGATAGAGAGAAACATATTTTTACAATTCCATTGAAATTGCTTTATTTTTCACCAAACCCATTGTCTCTTTTCCATTGTATACCATCACTGCACCCTCTTATCTAAGCACTTTCTTGTCTGTGTCTCAGTGCAATACAGTTTGAACATGCTTATTTGGTGAGCATTTTGTTACTCTAAGTACATGCACATGACTATTATCAAACATGACAAGAGATGAAAGGTGAACATTCCTATGGATAGCCCTGTACACAGGTTTGCCTGTGGTTCCCATTCTAAATAAAGGACTAAGAGTGCCTAGTCTATTTCTGGCAATGACACCATTATGTTATAAAATGAGCATGACAGCTAACTTTATTGAGTTCTTTTATACATTAAAAATTGTAATTGACAAATTAACCATAAGTTTATTTTTTTGCATAAACTTGTTTTTGAAAAGCATAATCTCATTTAATTATGAATTTTACCTATTAGCTTCAAGAAATACTTTAGCTACTTTACTCAAACCATATGTCCTATTAAAAAATAGTTGAAGATCAAGGTAATGGGAATTAAGGGAAGTAAAACATGTCTTTAATTTACTAGAAGTTTTTTGCTTATAATATTCCATGTTATTCACATTTAAAATCTCTCTCTCCATCCAAGCATGAATTGTATACATGAATACAAATATGTCTATATATTTATAAGATGTCTTAGTCCCACCAAATAGACTTTTTATCAAAACCTTCCAAAGATCAAGAGAAAGACTTCAGATAATATGTTTTATACTGACACAAAATTAGGAAGAATGAGATATATCATATATAACATGCATATTTGCCCTGGAAAATGCCTTATATATTATGGTTGAGACACAGTAATATTAATTATAATGTTAGTATTAAAATATTCTAAGTTAAGTGTTATGATTAAGAAGAAATAATAATCTGGACTAAGGAAGGAGCGTGACTTACCATAAAGGAAATATTGCCATGAAAAAAACTTTGCCTCTATTTGGTTTTCATTAGTCTACAAAATAATATCTGTTACATTACATGTTGTGCTACAACTAAATACAGTCATTGAGATTTTTCTTTAGCACTGCCTCCTCCTTTGCTTTTTCTTTATTTTTTCTCTCCCTCCTTTTCTCCCCATGCCTCTTTATTTTTCCACCATTTATTAATGTTTTACAATATATCAGGTACTCAGCTGAGCACTTAAAAATCATCTTTGCTCTTAATCTCTGCAATAATCACAGAAGGTAGGTATTTATTATAAACCCAATTCTCAACTTTACTTTGGAGGAGCGTTTGACATATAATGGAAGCCAAGCAACTCAGTAAAACTGTCTATGTTAGAGCCTCAAATAAAACTCTAGTATAGTCTGGCTCAAATTAATGAAGTAGGAAATTTAACTTTTACTTCTGAGCTCATTTATAAGAGAGACTTTGTTTACCTTTCTGTTCCTAATCATGCAAGTCAATTTCCTATAATCCATTTCCACCTGAATGAATTAACAAGGTTGTTTTCCTTGAAAGTCTGGATTAATCTAATACTTTGTAATGATTCTTCTCATAAATTTGTGAATAAATGGTATCTATTGTGCAATATATTTTTATATCTTGACATATCTGCTTCCCTATTTTGCACATATTTATTAATATTTCCTCTATTCTGGACATTAGGTGATTCAGAATATGTAAAACCATTTTACAAGTAGTATAAATCCAGACTTCAGATAAGTATGCTCCATAAGGAACAAAGACTAAAATAAGAATTGTGAACTGCATTTGATCATCTTTGTCAAACTTCCCCGCCCATGGTTTACCTACAAGATTAACCATCAGTGGATTTCCTTCATTGGTTCATAATCCTTCTACTATCACAGAAATCTTGCAGTGGTTCTCAATGTGGGCAGGATTTCCTCCCTCAAGGGAAGCTGGGACATTTGCAGAGACATGTCAGTTGTAACAGATATTGGGGGACATAATAGGCTTTTAGTAATAACCCCAAGCCAAGAAAATTAAATGTCTTTTCCTAGCAAAGTTTTGCCTCATGTCTTAAATAACCTTAAAACGTCCCACCCAATTAAGGACCCATGTGTACAAACTTCGTAGTTGATCATACCATGATTATGTGTAATTCTGCAGTCATGTTACTTCTATTTGAATGATACTTATTTCCATTTTCCTCGTCATATAACAATATGTTTGTTATCTATTTCCTATTCCAGTGGTCAGCTGTCCCTCTGCTCTTTACTTCCCCATACTTCTTGCACAGAATAACTTCTAATCTCATTTCTCATAAATCCAAACTTTCATTCCAAGTAAGTAGAAGTTAAGCATTTTCCTATCAATTCATATTTTGTTATCCATTACTTTACTTGTATTTTTTCTTTAAATCAAAAATAGAGAATTACAATCACTTTATAAAATTATGTATATAAGTAGGCTATATTATCTATGATTATGAAATAAATTTCATAATTCAAAAGGAGGTATGAATACACTTAATATATAAAAGATGGATGTTGGGTCTGATTAGAATGAAAACAACTTCTCCAATGCAATTTATAAGACTGTGTTTTCAAATCTTTCCCTGCACTGATGGACTTGAGGCCAATTCTTTTATTATACCCGTGTGGAGGCAGGCAATGTGAATTAAGTAGGTATGTCTTCCTATTTCTCACAAGATGCTGTTAACATGATATGATCTTTAATTCATAGTGGTATTTGATTTCGAAAATAGTTTTGGTCTTGAAAATAGTTACAGCATAGATATATTGTTTTAGTAAATGTCATACATGCATTTCATTATATAGATGCACCTAAATGTTGACCCAGGTCTCCGACTCATTGGGGTGAAGGAGGTGAGGTTAGCAATGTAAATCGATTCAGAGGGTTAGTAGTGACTCTGGTAAATTTGGTTGTCCTATCTAAAAATGGCTAGAACTACCTGGCTCCAAAAGATTGTTGCCATGTAGGAGAATGTGTTAAGGGTAACCAAATCTACATATTTTTAAAGAGAAGTTAGAAATCTTGAACATATATACTTATTTTTTAAGCATTGCTTGGGCTGAATAAAACATATCTGGGGCAGAAAGTGTGTACATTCCATTATAGTATCTGGCATGAACCCATATTAAAAGCTACATTTTAAAGAAATGCTTTATTCAATAAGACCTACTGTAACTTATTTGCATGGAAAGGAACACTTTGTTCTATTTCTTTTGGTATTCTTGTTTGGACATATTTATTCATAATGTGTTAAATTGTTTTTCTTCTAGAGATGATGTGATATATGTGGGAGTTAAGATTTTGAATTGAAATATGTGAGTCATATTCTTTATCTGTAGCCTGTAGCACTAATATTTAGGGATTAAGAGTAATATAGATACATAGATAAAATATAAAGTAAAAATACAGACATTTTTATTACAATTGAAAGAATACAAACTTGGCTGTTTTCCTAGTTAAAACCAGCAGGTGGTTCCATAATGAAGGAACCCAGAAAATGTTACAATTTTTATTGCTAAAATGAAATTCATTTATTAGATCTCCTATACTAGTACTAATTTCCTAACCTAAGAGAAAGAGAAAAAGATACATCAGGCCAAAGAGAATTTCTGAAAGCTCAAGAGAATTTCAACTTACTGATTGGTTTTCTATGACATACATTTCAAAAAGGATATTAATTTATTCTTCCCTGAACTAATCAGTTAGGAATTTGAATGAAATTCCTCACTTCACCCATTGACACTGTTTCCTTAAACATTTGTAAAAATATGTCAAACTTTCTGAAATCTGTGGATTTGAGGAGACTATCCCACAAATACGCTTTAGCTTACATATAAACTTATATTGTCAAATCTAAGTAGTTACTAAACTCATAGTCTATGTACCTCAAAACTGTGGTTTTTATTATCATTGCTGGTAAAATCTGGAATTTGTTTTGGTTGGAGAAGAACATTAACAGAGTGAAGAACTCATCTAGATCAAAAGGAATCAAACAGACAAAGCTAAAGAATCTCTTAAGCTTTGTCTACACGTCGTAAAATAATTTTCTACAAAAATTTCATACTGACCCATGAATACCAGTGACAAGGAAGATCAAATTCCCATTGATTTTGGTGCAGTTTACGAATTTGTCAATGTTACTAGAATCCACGGTCTGAGCTGACATCAGTGATCCTGTGCCAATGCCATCACAAGCTGCAGAAAACAAGACTTACCATCAGGGAGTTGAGCAACTATTTTTTTGGTCAATAAATCATTGCATCTTTATTATAAAATAACGGTATTTTTTCATTATAAAATGAAGAAAGTTCATCATAAGACATACACAGTTTTCTAACAAGTAAACTAAAAATTTATTCATGCAACATTAACTGCTGGGCCTGCTTTAAAATACTGTCCCTGCATTGTAGTCTCGTGACCATGACACATAAGAATATCTTATATCAAGTATACCCGCACAACACATATGTAACTAGAACAAACTTCCAACAATCAATGCTTGCTTTTGGCATGTACAATCAACTATTTTTTCATCTACCCTAAAATATCATTTTCAATGATATTTTACTCACTTGAGTAAAATAATTTCATAGTCTAATGATGGTCTTCAAACTGTGGTTTTACTATTGGTCTAATTAAGAATATATATTAAACAAAGTACTAATGTTGGGAGCTGTAACCAGAAGCAAGAGCCATTGAAATATTTATACTTAAATTATTTTTTAAAGATTTTATTTATTTTATTTGAATGGGGCAGGAGGGTGGTGGGTAGGTTAGACAGCATGAGCAGGGAAGGGTCAGAAGGAGAGGTAGAGGGAGTGAAAGAAGTAAAAGCCAACTGCCTGCTGACCATAGAGCCCAACCAACGTAGGGCTTGATCTCAAGACCCTTGAGATCACGACCTGAGCTGAAGACAGACCCTTAACCAACTGAGCCACCCAGGTGCCCTTATTCTTAAATTCTTAAATTGAGTATTAACTGTACTTTCTGAAGGCTGTACTCAAAACAAACAAACAAACAAAGCGAAGCAAATAAAATATGGGGCAGGGGGAGAAGGAAAGAGGAAAGAGAGAATGTAGCAAAAAATAAGTCTTGATTGCCATGTCTCAGGCAATCAAGACTTTTAGAAGGCTTAATATCATTTAGAAAATTTAGACTGTATGTTCATCCTGCTTAATTTAAGTTTCATTGGGGTGAGGAATTGGAGCACCACAGCTAGAAGGGATTTCTTTCTGCACTCAATTTCTAAAACAGGAATTATCTGCAACATTTATTTAATACGTATGGTAAATTTCCTTGTCATTTTATACATCTAATCTTTCAAAATAGTTCTGAAGCCCTGGAGGGTAAGTATCATGTTATTTCTCTCTTTGCACCCCTTCATATGCACAGCAAATCATTTAGCGTAGAGTGGCAAGCGATTAATATGGGTTCTTGATGTGAAAATAATCACACAATCCATCCCTTGTTATGTGCTTAACTTCTAAGATTTGCTGCATATAGAATAAAATGCAACTTTTTTTTTTTAAGATTTTATTTATTTATTTGAGAGAGAGACAGTGAGAGAGAGCATGAGCGAGGAGAAGGTCAGAGAGTGAAGCAGACTCCCTGTGGAGCTGGGAGCCCTATGCGGGACTCGATCCCGGGACTCCGGGATCATGACCTGAGCTGAAGGCAGTCATCCAACCAACTGAGCCACCCAGGCGTCCCTAAAATGTAACTTTTTTCCTGAGTTTCTATCAATGTTAACTCCCAGGTTAACCTGGATTATTTAGTTTACATCATTCAAAATCAATAACACACACTGTTAAGATAGTTGGTAATTTGGGGAACTAGTCAAAGTCGTGGAAAGGTATGTGTGTGTTCAGAGAGGGGAACTTAGCCAGTCCACTGAAGAGCAAATGGAAAAACCTTGGAGTAGGTCCCTGTTCCAGCCAGCATAATCTCAGCTATCACTCACCTTTTGGGCAAATATCCGTGCAAGGTTTACACATTTTAATCCCATTTTCTTCTACTTCCATCTTGGAACTAGGGCAGGCACGTACGCAAGAACTGGAATCCACCACAAAGTTATCTGATTGGGGGAAAAAAAAAGGCAAAATGAGCAATAATGTTGATGGCCGGCAAACAAGTTTAAAAAACAAAGTACTTTAGGGACTGACAATGATGAGTATCATTGATAGTATACATGTCTGCCTCTTTCCCTAAAACAACTCTGTTCAAATATCTCCACCTGAAACAGAATCTGAACATCCACATTCCAATCCAAGGGCAGCCTGTGTTAACAACAGTTAGTCCTTGCTTGACTACTGCTCCGCATCCTGAAGAGCCCCCAAGACACAGTGAATTTCTTTTATAGACTTAGGAAACTACATGACATTTAGTTTGTGTTTTTCAATAGTTCCACTTCATTTCATGTCATGATGCAAGTCTGTAATCTAAAAATACTTCAAGTTACATGCAGCACAAATGAAGCTGAAGTTGAATTGCCTTGGATGGAGAGAGCACGCTTCATATCCAGGAGGAAATGTTTAAAATGTGTTCTATCTCTTAGTGGAATGCCACAGAAACTGTTCCACGGTTTTATATGAGGAAACAAAATGAAATTTGAAAAGGAGACTAGGGAAGGTATACTACATAAACCAGGAATGTCTGATTACCTGATATGCTGGTGAAATATTTAGGGCTCCAGAGATCTGAAATATGCCAGGATGCTTCCTCCCCCACCCCAAAAAAAGAACAAATTATTGCATCTAGAGCCTCCCACAGTAGAGGCAACATGACACCTGCTAGGCTGTTTTGTATTTTAAAGGCAGTATCCTTCCCTGTCTAGGCATACTGCTTCTGGTCTAACATTCAGTCTTTTGGAAGGCTTCTGGCCTTAAAGGGGTCTCAGATCAGGAAAGGCATGTGGTATAGGTCCAGTCTGGGATGCAAGCATTTTGCTACCTGGGTCATAAAATCCAAGTGGTGGGGCCCCTGGGTGGCTCAGTTGGTTAAGTTTCTAACTCTTAGTTTTGCCTCAGGTTATGATCTTGGGGTTCTGGGGGTCCAGCCCTGAGTTGGGCCCCTGTGTTCAGAGAAGAGTTGGCTTGAGGATTTTCTGTCTCCCTCTCCCTCTCCCCCTGACCCCTCTCCACTCACGTCCTGAGCTTAGAATAAATATGGATTCATGAGCAGTGGCTTGCCTTGGGAGAAGAAATATTGGAAAATCTGGGATTGAAGGGAGTCTGGGATAGTAGAATGGGTATGGATCCAGGGGACTGGGCACAGTGTGATCTTGATATTCCCAGTTATCCACCAGGGGGCGTCTGCCACACAAAAAAGGTACATTGTTGAGCCTGCATCACAGCCTGTCCCTTCTTGTTCTTCCTCCTTAACAGCCTAATCTCCATCTGAGGGGAACTCACCCTGCAACAAGTGAATGTACTGTGTATTATGGAACCATCCTTTCCTCACGGTGGTCACAGGAATACCTCACATTTAAACACTTCTACGTTTTCGCAGCAATATATGCCAAGTGGAGTAAAGACAAATTATAAATACCCTCATATCAGTTAGGTTCAGGTTTTGCTGCCAAATCAGTTTCAAAAAAAATATTTGTGTGGAGTTTTTTGAATTTTAGAATTCAAGATTAAGGACTGTAGAGCAGTATTTAGAAGCTAAATGTCTTTGTTTTTCCAAGATAGTTACAGTTTAGCAAACCATGCCTTATGCGGGGCCCCTTAAATATTTGAGATTTACATTGCTAAATATTCAAGTGTTTAGTCTGTAATTTTTTTTGTGTGTGTGTTTTTTTAAAGATTTTATTTATTTATTTGGGAGAGAGAATGAGAGAGAGAGAGAGAAAGCATGGTGGGGGAGGTCAAAGGGAGAAGCAGGCTCCCTGCTGAGCAGGGAGCCAGAGGTGGGGCTCCATCCTAGGACCCCAGGATCATGACCTGAGCTGAAGGCAGTCGCTTAACCAACTGAGCCACCCAGGCACCCAGTCTGTAATTTGCTGAACTAAACTATTCTAAGAAAAGAAATTTAGGAGTTACCATATCTAAGGAAACTGGAAGTGTAATTTCACAAAATTATTCTCAGTGTTAGCCACTTGCCACAAGCTAGATGTTGAAAGCTTGTATGCGTAATTATTCTTTTAACCAATATAAAAATATTTAATAATAATGACTAGAATTGTCATTGTTTTCAAAGACTTGTTTTTATATGCTGTCTCTCTGATTCTTATTCCCCATTTCTTTGATCATTGTAATAACTCTCGCAGTGACAAGAGCTATGATTATTATCAGCCACATCTTAAAGAGGAGAATACAAAGAAAATTGAAATAGTTCATTTAAAATCACACGAGTAATACATGGGCCAAGGCAGAACCCACAGCCACTCTAATCCCATGTCCTTATAGCCTTTATACTTCTTATTTAACCGCAGGCACAAAATGAAAAAAAAAACCGTAAGAGTGACATGCTATAGCTTGTAAAACCTTCTTCTTTTAAATGAATATATGGACAAATGTAGTGATTTTTTTTTAAGTTTTTTTTTAAGGGTTTTTTTGTTTTGTTTTGTTTTGTTTTTTAGTTTTTCTGGTAGATAAAACAATAAAGAAATAATGTCCCATCATTCATTCCAAGCAAAGAAACTGACTGGAGCAAATATGAGGACATACATTTACTGAATTCCTGATGAAAGCTAAACTGGTTACTTTGAAACCCCAGGATGAGCTGTCAATTTTGTAAAGGCCTCTAAATAGCCCTTCACTTCTATTGTTATCGTTTATGATGAGATTTGATATTAAAACTATAATTCTATACATTCTATTATAAATAAGTAATCAGAAAGGATATTAGGTAAAAATTCATTGTGATTAGAAGCTGACCTCATTCATTACAAAGCTGGCTTTCATTTTTTTTTTTGAGAAACAGCATCATGTGCAAAAACACTGAGGAATAATAAAAACAGTAAGTTTAGAAGGCAACGATACTATACTCTAAACTCAAACATTCCACTCCTTTGCTGAGCCTTTAGACTAATCACTTCAATTTTTTGAATTTTAATTTCCTTATTAGTGAAATGGTAGCAATAGTACCTCTAGCCAAGTAATTCACAATATTGTCGCAAATTTTAAATTATAATACAGGTACACGATTTTTGTGTGTGTGTTTTAAAATCATGATCTAATTAGTTTGGTTATTCTTATCTTGCTACTTACGGGGACATTTCTTGACACAAAATGCTCCATATGTATACTTTGCATTGAAGTTATGCTCCAGTTGAAAAGTGGTAGGATTGTAGACAAAAGTTTGGGGACACTGAGTAACACATGCTCCACTGTCATTGAAATTCATGCAGGCCTGAAACACAGAAAATATTAGTTTCATTTAAAAATAACCTTCATAATACTTGTTAAAGGAATACTGTTCTAACAACTTTGTGAGAAGAATGTGTTCTTTACTTATTAAGTTAATATTTATATAAAACATATGTGTATGTTCTATTTTTATATTTCACAAAAAGTATAAAATTGGACAGGTTTATAGTCATTAAGTGCTTATTTTTAAGTTCAAATTTGTTCTGGACTTCAAAAATTTTACAAAACAGTTTTTCTAATGTCAATGAATATACAATCTATACAAAGATATTGATATTCAAGTTACCTAGTCTCCACCCAGTAATCTCCAAACCAATAATGGTTTCATATTAAAATTAGCTAATAGTGAAAAATAATTCCAACTCACACTATTCAAAGGGTTTATGTTCAGTCTTAGAGTCTGACACTAACTCATTCCCCAAGTCTACAGTCTAGTGTTTCCTTAAATCAGGTGTTTGGAATTGTTCAGTGCCATAATTGACATAGTAAGCACATTCATCACCGTTGTATAGTGAGAAAACATTGTAACAGCCATTTAAACTGGACTTGAAGAAAAAGCTCTGGCAGGTGACTAGTCAAATATAAATATGGAGTATGCCAAAATGAAGAGAAGCAGCCTATACTTATCTCACAATTAAACAATGTGCTGCCATTTCCTATATGGTCTTTTTTATAATGCAAGGCCATTTAGTGAACACCATCAAGTTCAAACAAAACAGTTTGTTTCTGCTGCCTTATGCCTTTCTAGTGAGATCTCAATTTATTAATGCATTCTAATGCCTTTGAGAAGAATTAAAAAACAATTTTACCATCTGAGAAGTATTTGGTATAAAAATAGAATATATGTATAAGTACATAAAACATGGCTTTCAAAAGAGTGGATGAACTAATTCTCTTAATTAAACAACTTAAACCATCATAGGAATAATTGAGGTTTTGGGAAGTAAGCTAATATGCACTCAAGCTATATTTTATATTTCATCATAAATTGTATGGTTATTAATAGGCACTAATTCATTCTGTTTCCTCAAAACATTTTCTTCATCAATTGTTGTTTTAGCAAGCACTTTATCACCAACATGACAATTCCCTGATGATAGTCTACTAGATGCATAATCAGGACAAGACTCACTCATGATACATTATTCACTAAGATGACATTTTCCAGGAAGAATCTATTAAAAAGCAATCTACAGAACTCACTAAGTTTTAATTTATGGCTATAAAACTTCATGTGTCCTCATAATTGCTTTACGAACATACTTTATGCAGTGTTGTGCGCAGATTGCTTGGCAACAAAGGGACATAAACTAAAGGAATCAAACCAATTTACCTTCCAGACAGCATGTAAAACCACCTAACTTACACCAAGGCTTTGGTCTGGCATTCTTGAACATTCTGTACCAAATGCCAAAGTAGAGTCATTGAACCATTCCATAAAAGTAATGAAATGAGAACTCTGAGACTCACCCGGCACTCTGTTTATTATGATAATGGAACCATGAAAACAAATCCAATGAAAAACTTCTAAGTGAAAGTTATGGTTATTGGTGTTTTTTGTTGTTACTGTTTTGGAATTGTTAAGAGCTGCTCAGCATCCTGGACATCAAGCTTTACCTTGTGTCTGGTGTTAGCCAAGAGAAAAGGTCTCACTTCAAGACCTGCTAAAGCACCTTCCTTGAAATTTTAACATGTTTCTTTTCTTCTTCCTCACTACTCACTTCTGCAATATATAATTTTGTTTCACTACAGGATTAGGGTCAACAAATTAAGTTTCTTGTGACGTTAAGAAAATTAAGAAATGACTATATCATGAGAGCTTTAATTTATGTTTTGCTTATTTTCAGAGTTGAGTCTCAATTTGAAAAAATATTCAGTTTTAAATCTATATGTGTATTTTCTGGGTATTTGAAAATGTGAAAAAAGAAAATGAACTTCTGTGTTCATTTTTAACAGCAAAAACAATTTCTTTTTTATGATTTTAAACTTAAAATGAAAAAAACATCTGTATATGAAATTGTGTTAACTATAGCTCACAGAACTGTTTGTATTCAAAAGAACAGAAATAACTGTATTGGGGATATTAAAATGTAGTTAAAACATGTCCCCAACAAGCTATAAATGTTAATTTTAAGGAAAGAAAAGTGTCCCTTTCTAAAATAAAAATCACACAGATTAGCATACAAATTGCTTTAAGCATGCATTTGTTAATCTTATAAATTATGAATAATATCAACTTGCAAACAAAATAAACTGGGAAATAGTTAAATTTGTCAATTCATGAATAATCTTGAAATCTATAGCTATAATCTTAAAATTTAAATCCAAGAAATAAAATTTCAAGAGCCCCCACTCAGAATACTCAACTATGCAACAACATAAACAGGTGATCCATGTAAATTTTAGAAGGATGCTATTAGCTTTTAAAAAGATATCTCAATACGTTCCTCTTCACATTCTCTAATGCATCTCACCTGTATTATAAATTACATCAGAAAGATATAATTCATTTGCTAGAACAGAACAATCCTAGGTAATCAATAGCCATCTAGTGAGGGAAAGAATTATAGGAAGGCAGAGCATCTTTCTTAATCCTAAAATGGTTAAACTTGATCTTATTTTAATTAAAGATTCAATGTGCCTGAGTCCAACCAGGAAGGAGAGAGATAGGAGAAGTAGAAGGGAAATGTCAAGACTTACAAAACAGTCTGTGTCCTTGGGTCCCGAGCAGCCCCCAGCACATTCTCTATGACAGCAGTCACTGACATAGGGCCCATAGCACCTGCCATCACACTGTTCTGCACACACCGTCCTTGTCACTGTGGAAGACAGAGATGGGACCCTGATCAAAGTCAGTCACCAAGGGACACTTCTAAGGTGCTTTGGAGTAGCTGAGAAAAGCTGAGCTTTCGGGTAACAATACTCAACCCACCATTGACTCAATTCAGCTCACATTTACCAAATGAAGTCAGCAACAGGTCATAAGCACTGCTCAAAAACCTTCAAAATTAATAGAAATATTTGTTTTTATTTTCTTTCTTGTTCCAGCAAACACTTACCATGCTTTACAAAACAATCGTACAACTTAGCAGGGAAGACTCAAATGTGAAATAATTGAATGAAACATTTTGGCAGCTTGCAAAAGATGGAGTCAGCAGTGAAGTCAGTCCCCAATGTGCACAGTAAGGTTTTATGACAAAGATCTCCCCAGAAATAATCTAAGCCTTTTAGAGTCCATGCAAAAATGGAAACAAACTTTTACATGATTCACACTGCATCTTACATAAATCATATCAAGTAGATAGATAAATATAGCTAGAGAAACAGATACATATATAGTAACCTGGTCAGGAATAGCATCACTGTTTCTTTTCTTGATATTTTAGTGAAATTTCTACCAAGTTTCCTGTGTAAGGAACAGAGCCATAGCCTCAAAAGAAGGAAAGAAGGGAGGGAGGAAGGGAGAGAGGAAGGAAGGCGTGGGAGAGAGACACATTCAAAGGAGACGCAACACAAATTTCCATTGGTCTTTTCCTATAATGTCCTTTGATCCAAGCTGACACCACTATATTAGGGTATGCTTTAGTAAAAATCGGTGGTATAGGCTGGGCATCAAAATTACAGCTTTGAGGGACACTTACTTCTCTTATTCCAAAGAAATATATTTAAAGTATTGACAGAAATGAATGAGTGCTGCAGAATATGAATAGCACATCGCATCTTGGCTTCTGTATTTCCACTTCACTCTGCTTTCCTTCCATCTTTTTGACAAGTTCTTCAAAGCTTCCTTCACTGCTACTATAGCAAGATCTGTCTTTCAAACAATAGCATTCCACAGAGTTGGGCTTGTCAATTTTCTTTAGGTCATGGGCTCATGCCTAGATGAAATCATCCATCCCTTATTTGCATACTACCTATAGGTAGATGACATCAGATCCAAAACTGAATTGTCTATTGAGCAGCAGCATATGTTACCAGCTGCCTACAGAAGACCCCACTTAGATATCCCAAGATGTATCATAGAGAACATTACCCCCGTCCCATCGACCAGTCAGGCTTATCTCTCTTCTTTCAACCCTTCCCTTGATCATTGCTAGCACCATACATTCAGTAGCTTAGCTAAAAACTGGGGACGTGTTTTCTATTTCTCCTTTCCCCTCACCTTTGCTTTTCCTATCTAATAAAATTATTGAATAAAATTGCTAAGTAATGTTCCTCTTTACAGTCTCTTCTCTCTACTCCAACTTTGTTTGAAAAGTAATCTTTAAATGACTGCATAGCCTTCTAAAAGTTTTCTCAGATCCCAATTAATCCTCCAGCTGCTCTAAAAGCGATGACTTGAAAATACAAGCCACCGCCTATAAATCAGTGCTGTTAGCAGAACTTGTCATCCCTGTACTAAAGGAGTAAACCCTGAGCAAGGGATAAATCCTTCATCAACTAAACCATCTCGATCTTTACTGTCATTTCTCATTGTGCTTCTCCCATCCAGCCACACACAATCACCACTTGTGATTCCTGATTTCATGGATCATTTCCAATTTTGATTCTCATTGCCGTTTTATAATACTTTCCTTCATGCTAAAAACCCTCCCTATCTTTTTTTGCCTCGCAAATATGCATCTGTAAGATCCAGTTCAGATGTCACTTTCTCTCCGAAAACTCCAGATATGGGTCCAGGAAGAGTCAGTTTATCACTATTTCATCTACACAGGGAGGAAGTTAATGCAGATTCTATGTGATCTAAAGGTCTAGTCTCAAACCCAAACTCTATTCTTGTGATATGGGCAAGTTATTGAATATCTCTGTATTTCACTTCACTAGTTTTAAGATGGATTTAGTATTAGTACCTATCTAATGAGGTTGAAGATAAAAGAGATATCTGTATAAATTGCTTAACATGGTCTCTGTTAATAGTGGTCGGCAACTGTTACATATTATTTCACTTATCATAATACTTTGTATTTTTTTATATTTACTCTTCCTATTAAACTATTAGTGTAGTTTTTTTGAAGTCCATTGCCTTTTTCATGTTTTTATCCTGGTGGCTGGTATAATGTTTGGCATTTAATATACACAGAAGTAAGTATCCTCTCCAACTAAATAAATCGTATATTGCCAATTCAAAGAAAGTTATTTGTTGACTGCTTAATGCACATATCAAAAAAAAAATATGTAGGGATGTTTAAGTGGCACAGTTGGTTAAATGTCCAGTTCTTGGCTTCAGCTTAAGTTGTGATCTCAGAGTCATGAGATCTCAGTGTGGTGTCTGCTTAAGACTTTCCCTCCACCTCTGCCCTTCCCCACTATGCTCGCTCTCTCTCTTAAAAAAAAAAAAAATGAATATTAAAAAATGCAGAGAGTTAAAGAGGTAGGACACTAAAAATGTAAATAGACAAATATTAAAATTCCAAGAAACAGAGCATACCAAAATGCAAATAACAGAATTATTGTTATTGTCTATTACTAGACTTAAATGTTCCTTAAATTCTTCATGATTCCATATTTTCACTCGAATCCTTTTTAATTGAACATGATTATGATAGTCATAAAATAGTGAATGATGTTTAAATATGAACTATATTCTTCTGTTGAACATGATTATATTCCTACTTATGTAGTGCAATCAGTACAAACATCAAATACAATTTAAACAAAAACAACACTTGGACTCACTCTTTGTCTTGTTTTTATTTCGCAAAAATAAAGTTATATGATACGTCTTACAATCTTTAAGAAGATTTTGAAAAAGACAAATTTTAAGTCTCAATTTGTCGGTGCATTTTTTTTTAAAGATTTTATTTATTTATTTGAGAGAGAGAGACACAGAGGAGGAAGAGTGAGAGAGAATCTGAAGCAGACTCCGATCCCATCTTGTTTCATTTTCTTCCTTCCCTACTCCCAAAACCCCTACCCCACCACCCAAATTCCTCTTATCAGAGAGATTATATGATTAACTGTCTTTCTCTGATTGACTTATTTCGCACAAAATACCTTCTAGTTCCATCCACATCGTTGCAAATGGCAAGATTTCATTTCTTTTGATGGCTGCATAGTATTCTTATGTGTGTGTGTGTGTGTGTGTGTGTGTATTGATCACATCTTCTTTATACATTCATCTGTTGATGGGCATCTAGGTGCTTTCCATAGTTCGGCTATTGTGGACAATGCTCCTATAAACATTCAGGTGCACATGTCCCTAATTTTTTTTTTTTTTTTAAGAAATTTAAAATCAATTTGGTCCATCCTTTTTTTTTTTTTTTTTGAGTTTTCACTGAAATCTCATTTTCCTGGGGAAGTCAACCCCTATTTAATACTGAATCCTTTCCAAACTACTGATTCTTGATGAATCCTCCTCTTCTTTTCTTTTTCTTTATCTTTTTCTCTCTTTCCTTCCCTCTGCTTCTTTCTTTCCTTCTTTCCTTTCATCTTTCCCTTCTTCCTCCATCTGTGTTATAGCATCGATCACCATCTGACATATTTTACAACTCACTCATTATACAGTGTGTTCACTGGTATATTTCAGAGTCTAGAACTGTACCTGTCATGATGGAATTTTTATTTATATTTTATATACATTATACATAATCATTACATACATGAAATATAGCCAAACAAATTATATACACTTATTAATCTTCATAGTCCTACATTGGGCTTAACATTGATGTTCCTATCTTTTATCCAAGTAATATATTTATTTATATATTCTAATTAGTAATTCATACTATATAAAGGAAACAATTTTGATAGACATTTTTGTAAAAAAAAAAATTCATATATAATTTCTCTCTTCCAGATTTAACAAGGCTCTTTTGATGTGCCCAAGTCGCTAATTAAACTAGCAGACATATGTTAAGTAAACAAATTACTAGATTTGAAATAAGTGCTATCACAGAACAGTCTATTAACTGGCTTTAAGTTGACAGGCATTGTTCAGCCAGAAATAGCATGAAGTAAGTCGCATTAATAGCTTATAAGTCATACTATATTTTAATCTTAGGCACGTATGTCTGAGTGTTCATTTCTATTTTTAACTCTATGGTGGGTCAAGTTACTATACAAAATGCTTCAGTTTCTCTTCATTTATATACCTTGCTCTTTCCTACCAAATATGTAGATAAGATTTATGAAGATAATCATCTTAAATTAATTAATTAATTAATTTAAAAAATTCTTAAATAAATATTTTATTTATTTATTTATTTGAGAGAGAGAGAGAGCATGAGCAGGAACAGAGGGAGAAGCAGACTTCCCACTGAGTGGGCAGCTAGATGCTGGACTTGAACCCAGGACTCAGATCATGACCTGAGCCAAAGGCAGACACTTAACCCATTGAGCCACCCAGGTACCCCAATTTTAAAATTATTTGTTAAATGTTCACGTTAAGATCAATTCTCTCAGTGAGCATACTGTTTAAATATGATCATGTTTTTAAAATATAATCTAACAGTACAAGCTTATGTTCAATAATAATTATTATGCTCTGAAACTTTTAAAATATGTACATTAAATTATTCATTCATATATGTTGAGTCAACTTTAAATTGTTCAAAATAGCAATTTTGTCTATCTAGTGGTCACATATCATATATTTTTTCAGGAGACTTTGATCTTAGCTATGTGATTCCATTTTAAGAACATCCAAAGAAACATCTTTCTATAGTCACTACTTTTCCAAATTTTGTCTTAAGACATTAATGAGAATTATGGGATTGGCTTCAAAAGCAGTCTATAATTCATTTTTAAAATAAAAAAAGTAAAATATATCAGGACTAAAAATAGCACTTTTTGCTATCACAGTTTTCATATGCTTTAATTCCAACTGATAAAGTTCAGCAAACATGAAATATTCAGAAGTGTTTGCTTGACAGGTAACAATATAAGTAAGCTAAAAGAACAAAACAATAAGTTTCATCTCTAGATAGTGATGTGACACAGTTATGAAACATTTCTTCACATTGTTACATAAGATTTATTTTTAAAAAGAAAGCATTCCCTTTGTATAATCTATTTAATGACATTTATTGATTAATAGTACTACTGAATATGACTTAAACACATCAAACTATACTCATATTTTATTATGATAGAAAAACAAAACAAAACAGTTCCTGAAATCAATGAAGTACCTCACTTGGCCTCCATGGGAACATTAACTTATAATTGCTTTGGTTATATTAATTTCCAACCTTGCCTGAATATTATTTTGTTAGATTCCACCCCTCCCCCCATATTTAGTATCCTTCCTAAATTGTTCATTGGGTGAATTAAAATATTTGGGTCAAAAAATTTTTTTAAAGATTTTTTTTGTTTATTTGACAGAGAGAGATCACACGTAGGCAGAGAGGCAGGCAGAGAGGGGGAAGCAGGCTTCCTGCTGAGCAGAAAGCCCCATGTGGGGCTGGATCCCAAGACCCTGGGATCATGATCTGAGCCGAAGACAGAGGCTTTAACCAACTGAACCACCCAGGTGCCCCTTTGGGTCAAACTTTAACTAGCTTATTCATTGATGATATACCACTAACTGTGATTGTCTAATATAAAAGGTAAAATATGGGAAATTAAGATGTTTCTTATATTAGGCTCAGTAAATTTGAGATTGGGAGTTGAGGTTCATTCAAAATATCCGTAAGAATCAGATGGATAAAGCTTAAGGGACCACACATTCCATAGTCAGGTGATACTATTGAGAGACTATCTATCATCTCAAGAACTTAAAGTATTTGTAAGTAACTTTAAAAAATTAAATAAGGTTAAATTAGGCAAAGTCTTGATAAGTGTCTTCTGTTTTTACATTCTGTCACTTTTCTTCTCCCTTCCTTATCTGCTACTCCTTTCCTCATTTCCTCCATATCTTCACTCTCAGGGCCTTCTGGTTCTGTTCACTTCCTCTACCCAGTGGTTCTGAACCAAGCTGTGTATTACAGCATCTAACAGGGTCTTTCAAATTCTAATAAGGAAATTCTTGTGCACGTGAAAATTTTGACTTGGTCAATTTCAGTGGGGCCCAAGATTGCCCATTCAAATCAGCTCCCAGGTAATGTCGCTATCTCCTGGTCCATAGACCCATTTTGAGTAGCAGGATACAGAGTACTTTAAAAAAAAAAAAGAAAGAAATCTTACCATTTGCAACAATGTGGATGGAGGGTATTATGCTAAGTGAAATAAACCAGAGAAAAACAATGATATAATTTCACTCATTTGTGGAATTTAAGAAACAAAACAGAGGATCATAGGGGAAAGGAAGGAAAAATAAAATAAGACTAAATCAGAGAGGGAGACAAACCATAAGAGACTCTTAACTATGGGAAACAAACTGAGGGTTGCTGGAAGGGTGGGGAGTGGGGGGATAGGCTACCTGAGTGATGGGCATTAAGGAGGGCATGAGGTATAATGAGCACTGGGTGTTATATCAGACGAAAGAATCACTGAACTCACCTCTGAAATTAATAATACACTATATGTTAATTAATTGAATTTAAATAAAATTTTTAAAAATGATTGGGAATCATCTAATTCCTATTAAGTCAAAATTACCTGCAATGTTCTAGGATTCACCACTTTTAATAAACTCCCCAGGAGATTCCAAAATGCAGTCTAGAGTTGAGAATCATTACTCTAATCCAGCGAAAATAGGGAAAACTCTATAGATTATTTATAGCCTTTGATTGGCCAATTGACTGATAGTTCTTCATCTGAAATTTTACCACACTGACTGACCTCTTGCTTTAATTTCCTATTTGTGTTGTTAAGCCTTTTATCACTAGTTGAAAGAGCAAACAAACAAAAAATTCACATGACAGCAAGTAGGAAGATTTGGGAGGGAAAAAAGCCTAAAGTGGAAACAGAAATACTACTCGGCTGATTGTGAAGGCAAAAATTTCAGAGAGCAGTTAAGAGATGGTCAGAGTACTACTCCTTTCTTTCACCTAGCAGCTGTCTATGTAAGGAGTTTCCTGGACAGCCCCCAATTCTATTGCTAAACACATTCTAAAGCACATTAATTTTATTTTTATTTTATTCTATTTCAAATAGTATTCAGTGACCTGCATACCTTTATGCTGCCTATTGTATTTCTGTGTATTGACCAGATTTCGAGAAACTGTGTTGATGAAACGCATCATGTCCATGAAACAGCACTTCAATGGAGTAGTTTTAATGTTAGGCTCTTTTCAGCTATATACTTGGAGGTCTGGACAAGAAGAAAAATGCTTGGGTTAAGGCAGAGGTGATTTCAGTTGGATGGGAAGAATAATTTATTGACTATTAGGGCAATAAAAACACTATAATGAGCAACTGAATGAGCTTCATGAGCCTCTGTTTGTCAGTATTTAAGGGAAATCTCTTGTCGATGCTTTAGACATCCACTTAATTAGGGACAGGGGGCTTGATGAAATGCTCCCTAGAGGTCTCCTTTAGTTCTGTGATCCAATACTTATTTCTATGAATGGTAAAATGGTGACTAAAAAAATGAACACTTTGTTTTCTGCAACATGTTTTTAGAAGGCTACTCTCATCAGGATATACTTCAAATTAAACAAATAAAGCTCATGGACTATTCAAGAATACATATTGCTTCTAGAGAGTGCTGAAATCTGAAGAAAATCAAGTAAAATGAAACTAACACCAAACTGAACACCATTATTCATTTTCCCAAAGGAGAACAACTGGACATGTCTCTGTGTCCAGTGCCAGGTAGACTCTAAGAATCACAGGAAAATTTAAAACAAAAACGCCTGTTCTCCAATAATGTGATTTAGTAAGTCTGGAGAAGAGGCCAGAATTTGTTTTTTTTCTTTTTATTGGGAGCCCTAGTTTTTTATAAGCAGCCTTGAAAACCCAACAATTCAAAACTCTGTTCTTAGACACTTTCTTCTTCCTAATGAGAGGTTACTCTATGAAGGCAAAAGCATTTATTTAGATGGGAAGGGAGGGGTAGAAATGGGTCTTAAACTGCTGCTTCCTATCTCACACTAGCTAGGTCACAGAATGATAGAGCCAACAATGGTTGCCACATAGACTGAGCCCTCAAGATACATAAGGCTATATCCTGATTCGTAGAGGGCAGAAATTGGAGGTTTTAACAATTATTTTTATTATTTAAGGTTTTATCAATTATTTTAACCAACAACATAAGGCTTAATGTTGAAAAAGGGTCTCAGAGAAGATATTTATTTATTTATTTATAATAATGGAACCTAGTAAAACAGAATTATTAAAAAAAAAATAAAAGTGTCTAGGCCTTCCAAACTACTGCAAGCATACTCAAGTTCACATCACAGAAGAAAATGTAATTGATTATCTTTTATTCCTAATGGCTAATTTGTCAGAACTAGCGAGGCCATACCATGAGGTATATACTCCCTCAGACAACATAATGGTTTAATCTTAAGCGCACTGTTATCGTTCACCTGAAAAAAACATGGCAAATATCCACAAAGCCATTACTGAAACTGACATTCAGAGTCGGTTAATAAAGTATGCCCAGATTTTGGCAGCTACTAATCAGGTTTGACCCTTCTCCCAGATAAATCCCTGGTGGCCCAGGGACTATGACATGATAATGTTGTTAGTTGTGTTAAATAGGAAAAGAATCTTGTCTAATCCATTCTTCATCACTAGCTGCTTTATTCATTTATTTAATGAAGTTTACTAAACCTATTTTTTTAAAGAAACGCTCAGTGATTCATTGAGGGACCTTAAAACTGATTTTAAAATATACTCTTGGCCACCAGGGAAGTTCTCCCCTATTAATAGCTTATTAACATCACCAAAGTTTATGAGTCAGAATTTGAAAAACAAATAGTACCCTATTATCTTAATTGTAAACATATTCTTTAAAACCAGCCTGAGTTCTTTGCATACAGCTCATAAGACTGTATATATACGTTTCAAAATAGTAAAGGAAGCATATGAACCTGCACAAGAAAACCACAGAGTGTTCTAAAGAATAATTTGTACATTAGAGTTGAAGTCTCCACCTTGCACCACACAAATAAATGATATGCTGTCACAATCATAGTAGACCACGTGTCTCTACTTGTCAGACTTAACAAAAACAAAACAAAAGCTACCCTTTTTGCTTATCAGGATAAGTACGTCCTTATCCAAAATATCATTGAATGGGAACAAAGGTAACTCTCCTACTCAAAACAAAACAAAACAAAACAAAACAAAAAAACACCTGGATGAGTTTCCTTCTTAAATGGCAATGGGGGTGGGGGGCGTGGGGGTGTTGGTGGGAATTTGCCCATTTTGTGATAAAAATAATCACAAATATTAAAATAGAAAAGACAGAGTCACATATCAGATAAACAATGAATACATATTTGACGACATAATGAATGCTGTCCTGTCTAAATTTCTCATTTTATTGATGAGAAAACTGAAGTTGAAATAAACTTTCCAATGGACAAATCCAAAAGAATGTCCATTCATCTCTAAGGGATATGTCTTCAGAGTTTTCCAGGCAGTTTCTAGTTTGTTTACATCGGAGCAGAGCTCTGATGTAATCAATTTCAAAATGATCAATTTCAAAATTTCAATAATGATTTTCAAATTATTGATAATCAATTTCAAAATTAAAATGCCAAATGATACTGAATTCCTAGAAGAAATATTGCATTTAGTAGTACTAGAAAACTAGCTATCCTTGGCTAATTTAATGTTCTCCTTTCTAAAGTCAATTTTTTTTTTTCATCCAAATCCACACTCATTCATTTTGTTTTGTCTCCAATAAAGGGATCCTCTTTTTCCTGTTTTAGATTATTCCTGAGCCCCAGCTTGCCCAGTCCCATAATGTTCAAGGTCAAATTCTTGCATTGGGAATTATGTCTATTCTTTTTAATTAATATCTTTCTTTCCTGGCCATTTCTTCAAAGCTAATACTCAGGATTCTCATATTTTAAAGGTTAAAAAAGTAATCCTCCTTTTACCTCATGGTCTTCATTACCCTCAGAAAGCCAAGCATCTTGCAAGAGTCATCTATAACACATAGTTTCCAATACCTCTTAAATGTCTATGCCAAGCTCTTCTTCACAACATCTTTAAACATCTCACCTGAGTTTCTAATTAGTAACCAATTGTTTATTGGACAGCTCTACTTGGATGAATCATGGATGTTTAAGACTTACGAAGGACATAGCTAAGCTCCTTTATTTTTACTCTTAATCCATTCACAGCTCTATTCTATATGCTCAGTCTCAGTGACTATTTCTAACACTGATTGAATTGCTCCAACTCAAAATTTGAAATTCATCCCAAATTTCTCCCGTCTTTACCCGCATAGCCAAATCAGTTGGTTACCAAGCCTTATTATACATTCTATTGTCTATCTCTTAAATTGCCTCCTTCTCATCCTGGTTCTTTGTATGAGATGTTCTAGACCCTTTCTCTGCACATCTGATGTCTATACATTCTTCAAGGATCATCTCAGTAAAAATCTCCTTTATTAACTTGTCACCAAATCCTTTACCTATAACCCCTTGCCATATATTTCCCTTCTCCTTCCTTCTTGGTGAGCTTGCTTCAGGTTTTAGCACTTACCCCATTGTACTGTAAGTGGGAAGAACAAATTAATTATCCTTGTGTCACAGATGAAGAAGTTAACATTTAACAAAAATTAACTAGCTTATCTTAGGTCACAGAATAAATTATTATAAAATATGATTTTAAATTAGTTTCCAGGCTCTCATATATCTTCATTAATATGTTTACATTAAGAACCTCAAACAATAGGTATCTAAATTTAAAAACAGAAGGAGGTAGGTGTGGAAGGAAAATAGCTTCAGAAACCATTTCAAATACAACATTGAATAACTAAAATGATCTACACATATCTGCTTTACACTCTTGAAAAATAATTTGTTTTGGAGTCATTTTAATTAGCAACACAATTATGAGTGGTGAGTAACAAAAACTAAGATATTATGCAAATACTCTTAAAGCTTATAGCAAAAGCCATGGAGGGCATTAGGAGAAGGAAAGGAAAAGTGAAGTAGGGTAAATTGGTGGGGGAGATGAAGCATGAGAAACTGTGGACTATGAGAAACAAACAAAGGGTGTGGGAAGGGAGTAGGTTGGGAGGTGGGGTGAGCCTGGTGGTAGGTATTAAGGAGGGTACGTATTGCATGGAGCACAGGCTGTGGTGCGTAAACAATGAACCTTGGAACACTGAAAAAAAAAAAAGCTTATAGCAAAAGCCATAGAAATAAGAGTATTTTATATTTAGCATTTTAAGAAACCTTACATGAGTTCAACCTACTGATTTTACAAAGCAGCAAAATGAGACCCAGATAGGGCCAATATTCAAGTTAATATCTCACTAATAAATAATAATAATAATAATAATAATAATTTTGGAGTAGAACTACCTAAAAAAGTTGCACCAAAAATACTTTAAGCACATAAGGAAGACTGTTTTAAAAATATTACTTTTCATCCTATAGAACATATTTGAGATTTTGTTAAAAAGATAATCATGTCTACCTAAAAGCTAAATTATGCTTTTTTGCACTGTTTCTTAAAAAATAATTTTGTTGTTGTTTTATTTCATTTTGTTTTTAAATCATAATTTAGAGTACAAAAAACAACAACAACAATCATTTTTACATCATGGCTCAGTACCCACATAAATGATGAAAAGTTTTAAGAAATTATATTAGTCCTAATTATGTGTAAAGCACTTTGATACTGTCTTTTTAAAAATTCTATTCTAATCTAGCCTATTCATTTTAATCTAACTTATTTCAATAGAAATTTAATGTTGGGTAGGGGCCACCGAAGGACTTTACAATCCACTAATGATTGTAACTAGTAGTTTGAAAGCACTGCCCAACTGCATAGACAAAGATCAAGGTAGGAAATTAGAGAAACTAGTCCTAGTGCTCCTTTTACATATGTGAGACTAACTGGCCTTCTAATAAATTTAGGAACCTAGAGCTACTGGAGATGAAATTTCCTTTTTTGAAGTGTTAGCATTCCAAAGCCTATGAAGGTTTATGTTATTTCCACCATCAAAACTGCAAGTTTGGGTAGTTAAGTCTGAATTTCTCATATATGACAGCATGTTAAACTAAGTCAGTATTAAAACAACACTTGGGATTCTCTTTGAGCAACAGATTTAGAGAAAATAATACATTATAGATATTAAATAAAGCTTTTTAAAATAAAGCTTTTTATGCATTATTAATATATTGTTAAAATAAATTATAATCTCTATGATGTGGGCAAAACTGGGCACCGCCCTGATTTTTTTAAAGTTTTATAATAAAGAAGGTATAATTGTTTTATTATTCTATCCTTTTAAAAATTCTGGAAATACATAAAAAATACACATTTTTAGAAAAATATAAGTATGGATAGAGGTTTTTTAGAAAATTATTTATTCTCTTACCACAGCAATAACCAATGTCAATTTTTGGCTGTCTATATTTTCTTTTTTGTTTGTTTGTTTGTTTTTTAAGATTTTATTTATTTATTTGAGAGAGAGAGAGAGGCAGAGGGAGAGGGAGAAGCAGACTCCTTGCTGATACCAGGATGCTGGGTTCATGACTGGAGCCAGAGGCAGACACTTAATCAACCGACCCACCCTGGTGCCCAGGGTGTCTCTATATTCTTAACCTCCCTGTTACAGTTTTTTGGTAGAATAATGGAGTTAAGAGAACACAAAAGACACAGCCAAAAGTAATTTGAGACATTAATCAAGATTTCTTCTGTCCCCATACTTTCATACTCACTAGAAATGATCATTCCTTTTTAATTTTGAAAATCTAGAAGTAAAAATACATAGCTTTTATATCATTGGTTATAAATAAGGTGAAACATTCTTACAAATTTCCATATGAATTTTTAATTCTTTTCAATTCTATTAAAAATATTTTGTTTTAATAATAAAAAAACTATTATGTAGTTAAAATGATCTTTTTCTTCTTTTCAAATCTGTTAGGTTTAAATAGAACTTCAAAATCCCATAATTTTTTTCTAAAATTTTTAGTACTCTCAACAATTTCATGTTTTTTATACATTTAGTCTATAGTCCATCTATAAACCTTTTTCTATCTCATGCCTCTAAACTTTTTTTTTTTTTTAAGTAGGCTCCACGCCTAACATGGGCTCAAATTCGCAACCTGAGATCAAGTGGCATGCTCTACCGACTGAGCCAGCCAGATGTCCCTAAAATTTAATGTACAATTCATCTTATGTCTTTTGTTTTATGGTAGGGATCTAACTTTATTTTATTACATACCATGAACCATTTGTTCCAACACTACTTATTGAATAATCTACGGTTTGTCACTTTTTTCTAAAAAAAAAAAATGCCAACTTTATAAAAACTAAATTACTATATAGATTTTAGTCTCCATCTGGACTTTCTATTAGATTCCATTGAGCCAATTCTATTTTGAAATCATAGCATACTATTGATTTAAAAAGAGACAGCAAACTCAAAATGGAGTCCAGTTGCTAAGCCCCATGTCAGCAAACCAGCACTTAAAACCTAACCTAATTTCAGTTTCGATCCTCCAGGAGGATGAACTGTAACCAGTCAACATGGAATTACTGGGGCAGCATTAGTGCCATCATCTGCCCAATAGACCCCTTCCATTTTCTGTAGGAAAGCAACCTTGCCTGAAACAATGCATTCTTTGCCAGAAGTTTCCTTCTTTCCACCCCATTTTGCAAACCTTCCCTTTTCTACAGCTCTGCACAGCTCCTTTTTGTTGCTGGATGGGATGCATGAATTAGTGAATAAATTAGTGAATGAAGCCAGTTTGATCTTTAAATTTATTTTAGTTTAATTGTTTTTTAACAGATTTGGTGGCAGCAGCAGCAGATGGAAAGAGACTGCCAACAGCTTCAGGAACAACAAGAAGCACACCATGGTACCCCATGAACACTGAATTCACTGTCTTTCTCACTGTTTCTAAAGGCCATGGCTACAGTCCTTCTGGGCTCACAGCTCCACTGTCTTTGCATGGAAGTCCCAGTTCTAACTGGCTTTCCAATCCAGGGCAGGTCAGTTTGAGGTGGAGCTAAGCCTCTAGCTTTTCAGACCACAATCACTGGGTTTTTGAATGGGAAACGCCCAGCCCTTAATTCTGTCCCAAGGTCCACAAGGGAACTTTTAGGGTTAAGGCACACTTCACCTCCGTGCTGAGCCCCCTTTGAATAGTCTGCAGTTGTTCAGGTCTGCTGGTTCAGTTCTTTCCTGGGTTCAAGTTTCCAAAGGGGTTGTTGGTAGTGCACACAGAGCCTTCTCTCGGCCAGAACATAGTACCATCTCTTGATTACTGCTGATATATCAAGGTACATGTATTTGTTTGCCTTGTTTTTGTGTAGATAAAGACTGCTGCTAATGAGGATTTTGGAGACCAAAAAGCTGTGAAAATTCATGGGCATCGTTGAGCACTTAAGAATTGTTAGAGTGCTCACCGCCAAACCCAAAGACTTCTGTGTTAGAATAAGTTGACCACAGAACAAGTTAGATTGATGGTAGGTCTACCACCAAATTCAAGAAAACTTCTGTGCAGAAAGGTACACTGTAAAACACTGCACAATCCCAAATCCAGTAACTCAAGTCCTTTAAGTATTAGTTTGGCTCAGAGAAATCCAAAGGCTTAGCTAATGGGATCCTTAAACTCCGAAGAGTCAAACGCACAACCTTCTAACATACATGCTTATTTTATATCTAAGAATTATGGTCCTGGAAGCTATAAATACAAAAACAGTAAGCTTACTAAGCTTGTTTTGTGTCATAGAAATGTAGCTTCTTGATAACTCTCAGATTGGAGGACTCCAAAATATAACCAGACAGAAATGTGGATTGAACTCCATCTGTGGCTAGGGTCCTACCAAACTTCTGTGTTCCCTCAGGGGAATGGAAATATCCATTAGAAGGGATGTTTCAATTAGACAAGATCATTCATTTAGGAAGTGCACTTAAGAGTTCCACATTAAACAAACCTATAGGAATGGAAGACTTCAAAAATTCCAACATAGTGTCATGAAAAGTTAAATTCAAAAATCTAATGAAAAACTAAAGACACAAGAGGTACTTAAAAGGAAAGATTATAAGATTGTCATAATTTTTACTGCTCCCCTCTATCTTCTTTTATTCATGGAGCCATTCTAATAATCCTATATGTGAACTGTATTTCCCCTTTGAAGAGACTATAAGACCATAAACAAAAGCCAACCAATTAATGGCTTTACAGACATGCCAAATATCTATCTTAGAAGGAGGCCCTCCATACAGGTCCCTCCCAGAGCTGATGAGACTCTGAGGGATTTTCTGCTAACCTGCTACACTAATTCCCTTAAATATCCAATGGGAAACTAAATTAAAATTAATTTTGACCTTGCCAAATTCTAGTAACTATCAGAATGACATGCTTCACTTTAAACCACACTTAGAACTCACAGATGGGATCCTAGAAAAACTGGCAGAAGCTAGCTAAGTGTGAGACTTTTTTACCGTGGTCACCTCTCCCATATCACTATCATAGATAAAAGAGAATGAAGTATCTTTTGTATACCCTTGGGGATACCTTTTGAGTCCAAGTGGTCATTCAATACTTCCAGATATATTTACTGTTTATCCAAGCTGAAAACGGAAAAGATTTTTAAAAGAAATGTTTCTCTATAGTTAAAAATTGGCCATATTGGAACCTGATACTCAGAACCCCATTAAGGAAAAAAAAAAAAATTAGGGCTCTTCCCTAAGCAAATTGAAGATAATATAGTTGGATGGGCAGATCAATCTATAATGTCCTTTAAGCTGCAACCCAATTTTTTGAGGAGTTAGAATCAACTTTCTTATCTTACAAATCTTTACAAAACTAGAATTAAAGCTCTTGGAGCAATTCAAAGTTCACATTATTTTTTTTTAGGAGTCCCAAAATCTCCCTTATTTATCTCAAAAGGCTTGTACAAGTTGGCTTTACCAAAACCTTCTTGGAGAAACTTGCATTCCTTTCTGTGCCTTTTAGATATAAATGTTAACTCTTACCTAAATCATCCCCAATTCCTAAGACTAAAGAAAAGAATGGAGAAAGAGGCTATTTAAAAATACAGACTTATTTACAGCTTCCATAAGATTACTCGTCAAGGACAGATTCAAAACTTAAGTGATTTCTCAACAAATATTAGGAATAAAAAGCTTTAGCCGTAGAAACCATAAGATCTCTGCTTACATCTCTCTATGTGTTTAAAGAGTCCATACGTATGTGTTATAGATGTGTGCTATTTTTCTCCTCCAGAGGGTATTACCGAACTTAATTTGTACAAGACCCTACTTAATTGCATTAAACAAACAAGCACTTATATAAATTTAGTATTCATACAAATTCTCAAAATTATAATAGAAACTTAATCCAAATGAGTTTCAGGTTCATGTGATCTGGGAAAATATTTGGTATTAAAGCCAGTTTGAGTTTGTTGGGTTAATTAAAACAGGCACGTCTTTAGAGTTATAAGCATTAAATATAATACCTTTATTCTATCTAGGCTTACTAAAGGTCCAATAAATTCATGCAATCTCTTACAAAGTTTGTCAGCAAAAAAATAGCTGGAGATGATGGTTGACTTTGCCTACCATATCATGAAGCTTTATGGATAGTCTAAACATAGTTGTTAAGAACAAGTAAATTAAATAGATATAAGTAGGATAAAAAGTTTTGGGGTAAACATTTTAAATAGTTTCCTCAAATATTTTGGTAACTGAAATATTAAAGTTTGCTAGGCTACATTAAATTATGAGTCAAATTAAATTCTTCAAACATCCAGATTATTTCCAAGTAAGATAACATATTGAACACTAATTATTGAAGATAGGTTTATACTTTATTTTGTTTCCTTTTTCAAAGGAATTAAAAATATTTGGGCCAATTAGTATGTTTTATGACATGGTAAGAAATTTTCTATGAGAAATTTCTAGAAATTATAAAAAGTATTTTTGGGGTACCTATGTTGCTTAGTTGGTGAAGCAACTGCCTTCTGCTCAGGTCATGATCCTGGAGTACCGGGACTGAGTTCCGCATCAGGCTCTCAGCTACTCGAGGAGTCTGCTTCTCCCTCTGACCTTCTCCCCTTTCATGCTCTCTTTCTCTCACTCTCTCTCTCAAATAAATAAATAAAATCTTTGTAAGAAAAAAGTATTTATAAGTCTTCCGGCCCGTACAATGTTAAGGTAAAAGACAGTTCATAATCTCTTATTTCTTAGCTTTCGCCAGATATTAAAGTTTTCTAAAGGTCAAAATTCTATTATATATAATTAAAACTACTAGAAATAATAAGAGAAAAGAATTTAACATATGTCAGGATTGGCTAAGATTGAAATGAATTTAATTGTGTAAATGAGTTTTAATATCAAAAGGAAACGTACAAAATTATAACTCAGTTTTCTTTCTGTTAAAAGGACAAAGTTTTCTTGGACTATTGGTCTACTCTTGATAAAAGACTGTAAAGGGTTTTTCTTTACCTTTTAAAGTAATATGTCCAGAAAACAAGGATTTTGTGTTTTGTCAAAATAATTTCCTGTGTCATTTGTTTATATTTGATTATTTGATTATATTAAAAATATTTAATTTTATTATTTAATTTGATTATATTAAAAGTATTTGATTATATTAAAACATGACTCTTCCTCATTAAAGGAGCTATAGTAGTTTTTTTTTTAAACCAACCATTTATTTTTCTATATTTGCCTGCAAAGTCTTTAATTGTCACTATGTTTAAAGGGAAAAGTAAGTACTATTTTATGGTGACCTGTGCTCCTATTTGACCAACTGTTTTAAAAACACTTTGATATTTTTAGAAACAAGCACTGGTGAGGATGTGGAGGAAAAGAGGAAAACCCTCTTGTATTTCTGGTGGGAATGTAAACTGGTGTAGTCACTGTGAGAAACAGTATGGAGGTACCTCAAAAAAAAGTTAAAAATAAAACTACCCTAGAATCCAGTAGTCACATTCATAGGTATGGACCCCCAAAATACAAAAACACTAATTCAAAGAGATATATGCATCTCTATGTTTATAGCAGCATTATCAACAATAGCCAATTTATGGAAGCAGCCCAGTGTCCACTAATAGATGAGTGGATCACATACATGATGGAATGTTATTCAGCCATAAAAAAAAAAAAAATGAAATCTTGTCATTTGCAATGACATGGATGGAACTAGAGAGTATAATGCTAAGTGAAATAAGCCAATCAGAGAAAGACAAACGCCATGTGATTTCACTTCTATGCAGCATTTAAGAAACAAAACAAATGAGCAAAGAAAATAAAACAGAGGGAAAGACAAACCATGAAACAGACTCTCAACTATAGAGAACAAACTAACGGGTTACCAGAGGGCAGATGAGTGGGAGGATGGGTGAGACAGGTGATGGGGATGGAGTCCACTTACGGTGAGCCCCAGGGTGATGGATAGAATTGTTAAATCACCTGAAACCAATGTAACACCATGTGTTAACTACATTGCAATTAAAATCTTAATACATAAGTAATTAATTTAAAAAATAAAATTTTGGGTATTTTTGGCAAAATTCCCCTAAATCAAATTCTAAATGAAGTCTTTTTGATTTAGAACTAACTTTGGGATTTTCCACAGGGTCTCTGGAACATGTCAAAAGATTTATTTTCTCTTTATAAAAAGGGTCATGTTAAACTAATCAGGCTTACTCGATGTGCTAAATTACGTGGGAGATTTGCCAAATAAGAAGCACCACAAAGTCTTCTTTATGTTGTGTTTATGTTGGTATATGTTATACATGTTCCAGATAGTATGAAATTCCTGGCAATCTGATGTGTCCTGGTATAATGTTATCAATCATAATTTATTATTATCTTAAAATGCGGTGTGTCACAGAAATAACCAAATATTTGTCAATTGCATAAAATGTACTCTCATCAGATCTTTAATAAGGGGTATTTCTAAAAGTCTTTTGACATTTACAGACAGTTTTTGTTTTACTCAAATGTTTTTGCAAAAGTATCTCTGCAGAAGCATTTCATCTTCAAGGGGATTCATAGGAAGAATTTTTTTTTTCAATTTGTTCATGTTTTTGAGAACTTTAAGATCATACAAGTAAACTGGGTAAGAATTTCCAGAACTAATGGAAAAGCTGGATTCAAGCAGAACAATATCATGGGACTGAATGAAATGATGAGGACTTTTTATCTGAAACATTGCTGGTTCTTTAATGCTTTGTTTTCCAGTTTTTAAGAAACCTTTTTCTCTTTTCTCTTAAGCTATCAATTTGGTAAGGTATACTTTTGTGAACAAAGATGAGACCTTTATTTTTCCTCCCTACCTGATCCCTCCAGAATTAGAAAACTCTTGAGCGTTCTTTTCAAGGCAATACAGTTAGTTATTTGCATAAGTTCAATGAGATTCTGTTCCCTTTGTAACAGGATTGATTATATCACCAAAACTTCACTGGAATGTCATATCTGAAATAGATATGCACAGACTCAGGCTGACCTGACAGTTTTAAGGAACTGAGATTGACTTTACAGAGCCAGTAAAGTCTCTTGGAAAAATCAGTCTGGTACCTTGCTTATAAAGTTCCAGCAAAGCAATCTTTTTTTTTTTTTAAAGATTTTTTCTTTATTTATCTGACAGAGATCACAAGTAGGCATAGAGGCAGGCAGAGAGAGAGGAGGAAGCAGGCTCCCGGCTGAGCAGAGAGCCCGATGTGGGGCTCGATCCCAGGACCCTGGGATCATGACCTGAGCCGAAGGCAGAGGCTTAACCCACTGAGCCACCCAGGTGCCCCCCAGCAAATCAATCTTAAAAACAGCCTATATGGTCAGTCACTATCTTGCCGTGCTTACATAAATACTCAAGCCAAATCTAATACAAACAAATCAGTTTCACCATGATTATCCTTTGAAAACAAAGAAATGGGGATAACTGTAGAGAGAAAAATTATGTGTGCACCTTTGTCTATATTAGATTCTAATCCTATGAATTGGCTTTGAGCCTTTGTCATAGAACTATAAACTGGACTGGTTCCTAAATTAGTCTAGTTTCCTAAAAAAAAGTCTGGTTATGAATCTCCAAACTAATGTGTCCAATTTTCTCCCACCCTTCTGAACTGGAATCACTAAGAACAAAGACTGCCCATGAACTTCCACGGAAAGGACTATTTCAGCTCATTCTCACTACTCATATGGCAGCTATAATTTAGGGATTTGGACCCTGGATATACATCTCATAGTGGAAGAAGGCTCCACCTATACCCCGCCCTGTGGAAATGCTACAGATCTCAAATCAAATCAAGCTAGATCGCTTCCTTCAAATGCCTGAACAAGGCTTCATCCTCTAACTCAACCAGAAGAAGCTTCCTTCTTCCTTTCTTTCTTCTACTCTGGTATTGGCCTGGAAAGATAGTACCAGCACCCATGTCTCCTTTGTCATTGCTAAGGGGGTAGGGGGCTAAGTTCTGGATCCTATTTTTTAAAGATTTTATTTATTTATTTATTTGACAGACAGAGATCACAAGTAGGCAGAGAGGCAGGCAGAGAGAGAGAGAGAGAGAGGAGGAAGCAGGTTCTCCACCAGCACAGAGCCCGATGTGGGACTCGATCCCAGGACTCTGGGATTATGACCTGAACCAAACACAGAGGCTTTAACCCACTGAGCCGCCCAGGTGCCCCTAAATTCTGGATTTTAGAACAACTTTTTATTTCAGGATAGGAGAAAACCTAACTGACCCCTGGCTTGAATGGACAAATGCCACAATCCCTGCAAGTGAATCCATTAACATGCCACCTGAGTGGAAGTGGTTTGTGGCCTGACAGGATTTATCTTTGTCTGTGGGTGGTATTCTGTTTGGGCTTGTTAATGCCTAGATAGCTGCCACAAAGCCAGACAGTGTCTTTCAGGTATCTGACTGCCTCCAACTTTCCACAAACAAAGACACCTCATTGGTTGATTCCACTGGATTTATATCTTTGAGTTAGAAAGTAATAACCAGGAGGCATTCATGAATCAGGATTCATTTCCTTTTGCAGGGCCACACTTCCCTGGTAAGGAGTAAAGGTAAATGAGAATATGGTCAAAAATCTCCCCTTAACTCTTGAATATGGCAGAATCTGCTGGTAAGACAATAATTGCCCAACAAATATCCTTAGAGTCTCTGAGTAAAATTGTTCTTGACAATAGAATACCTCGATTATCTTTTGGCCAAATATAAATGTGTCTGTGCTATAGCGGACACTACCTCCTATATCTGTATTAACATTTCTGGAGAAGTTGAAACTCAGTTAAATAAAATCACTGAGCAAGCCACTGAGCTTAAAAAGGTGTCTATTTCCACAGGGTCTTACTTTACCTTATTTGATTCTGATCAGTTTGGGTCTTGGAGAACATGGCTTTGAAGTGCCCATCAAACACTGAAATTATCTTGCTTATAAGAATCACAATAATCTCTCCGGGGTGTTATATTCTCTCAAAAGCTTTCAATGCATGTTCACAGCTGCTAACCACCAAGCAAATGATTTCCCTAAGATGAAGACAGAGATGAAGGAGGAGGAGGAGGAGGAGGAGAAGAGGAAGAAAGAAGGATGTGGAGGAAGGGGCTGAGGAGGAGGAGGATGTCCACCTTAAAAATTGTGAAACTGAAGTTGTGGCTTAGGAATATCACAGAGATTAGACAGAAAGCATGGTGGCCTGTGACTATGCCACGGAGGATCCACAAAAGCTGTGAGAACTACAAAACAGTAGTGGAGAGCGGTGCTAATGCCTTAAATTCACATCATAGACTCTCAGGCTGAAAGTCTGATCAAAAGGGGGATTTGGTAAAAAGGAGACAGCAGGCCCCAAATCGAGTCAAGTGTACTAAACCGCTCTTCAGCAAATGAAGAATTAATATCTAACCCGATCGCAGTTTCGACCCCTAAGGAATGGACCCTGGACCAGTCAACAGGGAGTCACCTGGTCAGCACTAGTGAAAGAATCAGCCAGAGAGCCCCTCCATTTCTCTTCCAAAGGCAATCATGCCTGAAATGGTTCTTAACAATTTTGCTTTTCAACCCCCTTTCCAACCTTAAAATTCTTTATTTTTTTTTTCCTACAGCTTGACAGAGCTCCTTCCATCATTAGGTGTGATGTTGCCAGAGTCATGAACTGTGTAGTAAAGTCAATCTTCTCTATAAATTTACTTGGCTGAATTTTATCATTTAACACATTTTATATTACTTTATAATCATTTAATACTTGATGGGGAAAATTCTCTGACATAGTTCTTATTTTCAAACGTACGGGTTTCTTATTATTTTTATTAATTGTATTTTCCAGAGATAATTTTAGACTATTTTTGCTCAAATAAGGCATGGGGTTGATTAAAGATTGTTAAATGTGTAGCTTAATTTTAGAGGAACTGACATTTTCATACCATGAATCTTCTCATTTTGGAATATAGTAATTCTCCATTCATTTAAGTTTTCTGTATGTCTTGGCACAATACTGTAGTTTTATTTTTATTTTAAATAATCAGTAACTATTTGTGTCAGTCTTTCTTTCTGTCCTTTTCTCTCTAACACTCTCTGTGTTCTAGTCAATGAAATTAAATATGTCTTAAAAACATGCAACACTGAGGAAAATAATCACTTCAGGTAACAGTTATTTGAGTTCAAGAAATACTCAAAATAGAACCAATCCAGAAGGGAGGTACGTGGGTGGCTCAGTTGGTTAATTGTCTGACTTTGGCTCAGGTCATGATCTAGGGGTCTGCAATCAAGCCCCAAGGACAGCTCCCTGATCAGCCCTCTGCCCCTCCCCCGTTCATGCTCATTCATGCACGTGTTCTCTCTCTCTCTCTCACAAATAAATAGTCATTTTTAAAAAGAACAAAACGAGACAGTATTCTTGTACTCATAATGCTCTATCAGCTCTATCATAACAAAATTCATCAGCAAAAGGACTTTAGATAAGCCAAAAAAATTCATCAGGGAAGTAGTGATATGCATAACTTATATTTTGGGGTCTATTTTTAATAACTTCACCATAAATTAACAGAGTGACTATTTCTTTTGAAAATATCAATACTGATGGCGAGAAGCAGCCATGATAATATTATAAATTATCCAGTAATGGATAAAATTTATATTTTCTTGAGAAAATGAATATGTCTGATATTAGGCAATTCATAATTCTTCTAATATTTTGTGTAAAAATGTGGCTTGACACAGAGAAATTGGTAAGTATGCAGTCATCTCTCCTTTCTTTTGTCATTCACATTCCATTTACTTAATTTTCCTCTAGTCAGACCAGTTAAGTCAATAAACAGATTAGACATCTCAGATTAATGCAAGGAAGAACTCTAAGGAGGCTCTTTTTCTTTAGACTTGCCCGACTCCTTAACCTTGAGAGTGGTATGTAAGTATCTGCTTTTCCAAGAATGAAATCTCACACTTTTCTTCTATTCCTAAAGTAGTGAGTATGAATGTCCTATTTATTAATGGATAGTCTGATGTCACACGTAGATAATTTTGAAATTTTCTTTTCAATAGTTAAATATAGTCATTCTAATGATAGTCAGCTCTTTGGCTGCAAAGACACAAATCATTCAGAATAAACTGTCATCACTACCAGAATAGCAAGATTCTTCCAGTGGTAACAATTCCAGGTATTTCTGACTGTTCTTTTCAATGTCCTCTCAATAATCCTTCAAATGTATAGTTTCCACTCTAGAATGTTTCTGATTAGATTACCCATCTCCACAGTCTGCATTTCTGCAATGTAAGTGTCTGACATTAAGCTTTTTGGTTGTAATGTGAGTGCCTGACATTAAGCTTTTATTTGCTAACACATTCCTTTCAAAGTCATCCATTTAAAATAAATATATGGCAGCTGTATGACACAGTTACTAGTAAAAACACCTACATAAGACAGGCTACCCCTAACCACGGAGTTCCCCTTCTAGAAATCCCTGGGTGAACTGGATAACTGACCACTCTAATGACCCAGCTTTCACCCTTCCCACACTCTAATTCCCACTCCTATGCTCAAAATTCACAAATGAAAAATAAACCTATAAAAACCGTAGGCACCCTATCCTTGGCCGCAGTAAAAGCAGAGCCCCAGCTCTGTGCTTTCTATCTTCTATACTCATGAACTTACTTCATGGCCCTAGTACACACCATGTGTCTGCAGGACTTGTGAGTAGTAAACCTTGTATTTTCAAAGTTCCCTGAGAGTTGTTGCTGTGGTGCACTTTGCAATCATAAAAAGAACTTCAAGGGAAGATCCAGCCACGACACTGGCTCAGGTTGGGGGAATGTTTTGGGGCCTCACGGAATCAAAAGGGTATCCAAGAGCATTCCTAGCCAAGAGCATCATTGTCTACAGGCTGAGACCAACACAGAACAGCTTCCCCAAACTATCTGTGCCTATGTCTGTCTATGTCTGTATCATCTATACCTATAGCTAATCACTGCCCAGACAGGAACACATGCACACAAACATCTGAATCAGGCAAGGGAGCTTGAACAGAAATCATCTTTTTCAACCCTTTCATGTGTGAGTGAGAGAACTTGAGAAAACTGACGTTCTTGAAATGAATTTGTTCAGACCCTATCTCTGCTCTCCTGTTCAGTTTCCTTTCAGTATTCTCCAGTTCAGTATTCTTTTTGAGCTTTTCAAACATTCCTTATTTTGTCTTGTACCCAGAGCATTTCCAGAGAACAGGCACAAGTTTATATACTTCATATGCTTTATACACTTTCTTTAGCTTGACATTAAACAGTATCTCTTACATCTGTATTAACTGTATTACATGGAGCATTTCAAATAACTCTATCTCCTGTAGTTAAAACAAAAAACATCCCTTTCTATTAAATCTTTGAAAAACACCACCACATTACAGCAAATATTATCACCTTACATCAAAATAAACACACATTAGGAGAGATTATTCTCTTTTCTACAAGTAAATTATTGGGTCATTTTTGGAAATGTTTTAGACGGACACAATTTTAGAAATGTATGCAAGTAATCAATCCATTGTAATGTTTCCCTTAATTTTACAACATCTCCAAAAACTACAAATGCAAAAAAGGAAAACAGGAAATAATTGAAATCAATAAGAAGGCTTATGGACATGCAACGTTATTAGTAAAATACAAGGGTTTTAATTAAAGATGTTGGCTTTTTACAAAGGCTCGCTGTTATCCTGATTGATCGAGCCTGCTGGCTCAGCTCTTTCTCTTTTCCCCATTAGCTCCCATTTGCTTTTCTCTGCCCTAATTGGATATTTACCATATTGGAATTACCTTTTAAAACAACATTTGTTCCGCAAAGGTTGCAAATACAATTACACTTTAGACAAATTGTGTGTATGCGTGTACCTGGGTATAATTAGTTTATTATGTTCATAATTTGTCATTTTGATTTTATAAACTACAGAAAATTTTTGGAAATTTCATGAAAAAAAGTACAATTTAGTTTTCAGCTGCTACAGTGTCTTGCTGAAATTTTGAGGAACAAAAATACATAATTTTTTTAAGATTTCAATATTCTAAATTTCAGACATATTTTAGAATAAAAAAGCTATATACTGTTATCTAAAATGTATATATCTGCATATATATATTTCTTAAGTTTGCACTAAAAGTAAATAGAATCCATAAGCTAGGCCAAGTTATTTATTTTTCTATTATTAAACTGAAAGCTTTGTATATTGCAACTACTGAAAGTTATTTTCTTTGTGCACAATATGAAAAATTACATAGAAAAATGCAAAAAAAAATTTAATATTTTCTAGCATATTCTGTAATGTATGTATAGAAACATTAAATAACATAAAGTGTTGTTTGGAGTAAGTTCTTACTTCACCAATATAGAAGTACCCTCAGTTTATAGTTGTTTACAACAGAACAAATACACACCTTGTGTTAATTTCAATGACATTCTATTTTTAATGTAATATAATGGATTATGCTACTAGGGATAATACTATAGAAGGGGTGAATTCCAGCAGAAGTTTTCATTTCATTAAAATAATGCCTTGGAATTAGTTGATTTAATGGACATTTCCATGTACAAAAGTATATTTGTTCACTCCTGTAGTTGAACTGAGAAGACTAAAGAGTATACGGGTGGGAATCAGCCTAGCAACTTTTAGTTACATAATCAGCAGTTGAAGGCATAACTCCTTTAATACAAAATGTACAAAGGTTGGGAGAATCAAGCTGTAATATTTTGATACAGATTTTTCCTCCCCCTTTCCTCAAAACCCAGTGCCTAACTGAGATGGCGCTGGGTCTAGAAGGGTAAAGGAATGTGTAAAATGAACAACACCTTGCCTGATAAAGGGAGGCTGGAGACAGCTGGCCTGATACTGTGTGGAAAGATAAAAAAGGACAAGCAGTATCTATTTTAAATGAGATAAGTGTGCTTCATATATCTTGCAGGGACAGAGATAACTTTGTTCCTTTAATCATTATTATTTATTTCTTAAAGCTTAGTCTCTCTCACACCTAAACTTCTAGAGCTCAGACCTTAGGCTGCAGTTCTGACGCATAGAGAGAGTTGTCATTCTTACCAGTAAGCTTGCTAAGTAATACTCGTCTAAGCTTCAGACTTCACACAGCAGATAAGTTTGTCTCCCTTGACATGACTACATTAATCCACTGAATCAATTTACTTAAGCTGTGCCGTGGAGCAATGCGGCCACGATTTAACTGAGCTGAGACGTACTTGCAAGTTGGAGTCGCTGCTCCACATGCAATGCAGCTCTCGGGGTCCCATCCTGAGTTCTGTTTCAACCTTCCGCCATGTTAACAAGAAACAACGGGCCCAAAATGGAGTCACTCTTGCTAAGCCCCACCAAGACTTAATGCCTAACCTACCTGCAGTTTCAGATTCTCCCAGGAGTGGAATTTTAAATCAGTCTGAAATTTCCTGGTCAAAACTACTGAGGTAATCTGCCTGATGAGACCCCTGAGTTCCCCTACAGGAAGGTGAACTTGCCTGAAACAATCCACTCTTAATTTCATTGTCCCACCCTTCTTCAGCCTAGAAAAATCCTTCCATTTTGTAGAGCACCTCAGATTTCCCTTCTGTTTGCTGCATAGGATGTTGCCTGATTCATGAATCATTGAATAAAGCCAATTAGATCTTTAAATTTAGTCAGTTGTGTTCTTTCTTTCTTTCTTTTTTTTTCTTCTTTCTTTCACAGCATCTCTGTCAGAAATATTCCTGTTAGGTTTACAGGGTCAGTTCTAACATTAATATGACAAAGGATTTAAGGAGAACGAATTCAGTTACTTTAGAAAGTCAGATTCAGCAGTAAAAATGGAACACTTGACTACATTCTGCAAACAAATTTTACTTACTTTTAAAATTTATAAAATTCTTTAGATTGTCTAGGGATTTGTTTTTAAGGAATTTGTTTAGAAAAATATTTTATATTTTGAAAAAAGATTTAAAAAATAGCTGTTGGCTCTGGAGTTGATAGTCTGAACATTATCAAATATTATATGGGGAAAATGACACACTTAACACTATTCAACATGTAACCAAAGTTCGTGGTGGCACTGAACCCAGTACACAAAGTTAGTTGCAAAGTGTTACTAAATTTTTCTTAAAATGTGCATAATTCCATTGCAATATCTATAGGTATGCATAGGGACTATCATCCATAGCAAGCTGTCAATTTATTCACTCTCCATTTCACTAGATCTATTAAAAACAAAAACAAAAGCTTCTTCCTCATTTCTTCTTTTTAAAACTCTTGCTTCCAGCAGACCTCCCCTCAAGCTTACCATTGTTGTACTCAGCATTTTTGTTTTGCCATTTCTCTATTCAGAGATGTTTTCACTCTGATTACCACTCTGCTTCATTTCACCTTAACAAGGCATTCATTATTGGGGACTTGTTCTCTCAGAGCCTGAATCTTTTGTCTCTACCAAGACTTCTTGCCATTTAGTGACACAGATAATAATTCCTGGCACATTTGCTGTTAGGAAGAGACACCTGTGGGAAAATGTCAGCATTGATATGCTGTGGTGAGTGAAATGTGTTCTTAACTCCAATTTCCTGAATTGACTTGCGAGGTTTTTAAATACTTTCACCTTTTTTCCCTAATGTACAGTAGGTCTCAAAAATAATTATCCACAGATGACAGGGAAATACTGGGCAAATCATGAAGCTGAGTATCTCCAGAGAAGCCCTCACTGAAGTGAATTTATTTCAGTCATCAGAAAAGAAATCATTTCTAAACAATGTAAGACCACATTTAGATACTAAAACATACTTTTGTATGGCCAATCAATAAAAACAGAATATTTCAAAAACTTGTATAGCCTTGGGGTACCTGGGTGGCTCAGTCTGTTAAGTGTCTGCCTTTGGGGGCACCTGGGTGGCTCAGTGGATTAAGCCTCTGCCTTCGGCTCAGGTCATGATCTCAGGGTTCTGGGATCGAGCCCCGCATCGGGCTCTTTGCTCAGTGGAGAGCCTGCTTCCCTTCCTCTCTCTCTGCCTGCCTCTTCTGTCTACTTGTGATCTATGTCTGTCAAATAAATAAATAAAATCTTAAAAAAAAAAAAAATGTCTGCCTTTGGTTCCAGTCATGATCTCAGGGTTCTGGGACAGAACTCCACGATGGGCTCCGTGCTCAGTGGGAACCTTGCTTCTCCCTATTCTCCTTCCCTCTGCTTGCTCTCTGTCTCTCAAATAAATGAATAAAATCTTAAAAACAAAAACAAACAAATAAACAAAAACTTGCACAGTAGATTTTCTGATTTTTAGTAAGTTCAGTTAGGGTTCAGAGAAAAGTGTCTGTCAGGTGGGCCTAAGGTTAAGTAATATATTTTAACTAACAGGCTATGAGAAATCTAAAGGAAGTCTGAAAAATTTTACATTTTAAAAAAGTTTTGATCACATATGATCAAATTCAGAATTCAGACTCTCCATAGAATCTCTCACAAAGTCTAATTCTAAAAAAAAAAAAAAGAGAGAGAGAGAGAGAGAGACCATATTTCTAAAATTCAGGTCTTACAATTTATGTATGTCTTTGAGTAGTTCCAAAATACCTTTTTGGTTCAGAAAGGTGGGCACTTTAAATATGGATTAGTAATTTACTTTTCAAGTAACTCAAACAGGGAGAGAGATAATAGGAACAAATGGTAAGGGCAAGTAGCCTGCACTTTACTCCCAGGGCTTTTGTCTTTTTATTTCTCAGCTGTGGGTATCAGTAGTCTTCGCAAGGTGAAACTAGCCTACAGGAATTCCACTTGCACATCTATTCATTCATATTTAAGATGGATTGTGTTTTCCAATGGTATCTCCTTTAACTTATTAAAATATTAGCTATTATTAGGTCTTTAGTGTATGCCAAAAAATATTTAAGCACTTCAGCTACATCACTACATTGAATCTGATTCCAAAACAACAACCCTCTGAGGTAAGTGTAATTATCTCCATTTTTTGATTTGGTAACTGAGATTTAGAAAGATTAAGTCAGTTTCCCATGACAGAAAATGGAAAGAACTGGGATTTGTATCATCTGGCTGATTTCAAATCCAATGTCCTTGTCCAGTAAGCTGTGCTATACAATACGGTATACAGGAAACTGTTTTATCTTCAGGACACTTAGGCTGAAATCCCTGGTATTAGCTGTGTAAATTTAACAACTCCCTCATCATTTCCTCAGTGTATGTTTCCCTAGTTGTAAAATGAGGTAAATGACAACTGTCTTCTTTAAGTCACAGGAATACAGTGGAAGTGCATTTTAAAAGGAAAGTTTTTTATAAATTATAAAGATTCTTGCAAATAAATACTATTCTAAAGTTTATTTCTGCACATTATCAGATACCTAAAAGTACTTGTTGAATTTAGTTTTGATACTCTGTGGAGTTGGCACAGTGCCCATTAAGCCAGTCCTATGTCATCATAGTAAGCATTATTTCTATGCTGAAAAATTAGGTGAGTTAAACGACTTCATGCTGATCTGATGAGACTTGATGATTTTTCTTAGTCAAGACTGCCTCTCACCCCCACTTGGTGGCAAGTAAAAAACTCATTTAAATTTACTAGAAGAACCCTGTGTTTCTTAAGGCACCCAAGATCAGAAGTACGGCTGTATCTCACGAAGGCCAGAGAATCGGGAGGTAAGAACTGTTACTCTCTCTCTGTGTCTCTGATTTTTGTTTGCCTTTTTATGACTTATTTATTTACCAGGTTCAAAATGGAAACCTCCACTCAGTTTAATATCTCCTCAAGTTCAAATTTCTAAGGTAGTATACTCAGAATTTCTGGACCCCAAGTCCACATTCTCTGGGAAGAGGATCTCATTGGCCCAGTGTTGGGCGATATTTACTCAAGATTTCTCATTCTCAACCTTCAGTAGTTTAAAAAATTTCATGTTGAATAATTATTCCTTGTTTGGGTGGGGGTAGAATGAGTTTCTCCTGTGCACTGCAGAATGTCTGGCAGCATACCTGGTCTATCAGATGCCAATAGAGGCTCCATAAACTCTGACTCAGTGTATGGGGCACCTGGGTGGCTCAGTGGGTTAAAGCCTCTGCCTTCAGCTCAGGTCATGATCCCAGGATCCTGGGATCGAGCCCAGGCCGGGCTCTCTGCTCCTCGGGGAGCCTGCTTCCCTTCCTCTCTCTCTGCCTGCCTCTCTGCCTACTTGTGATCTCCGTCTGTCAAATAAATAAATAAAATCTTAAAAAAAAAAAAAAAAACCCCTCTGACTCAGTGTTGTAACACGAAAAATATTCAGACATTATCAAATGTCCCCTGGGGGCAAAGTCACCTCTGGTTGAGAAACACTGCTCTGTGACTAAGGTTAGGGCATTACACAAAACAAACATGGGTTCAATGGCTCACCCCTCTAGAAGGGGGTAGTTCTCAGAAGAAGACCAGTGTTTGCTTGGCAATTATCCCAAAAGTTGTCTACTTTAAGAATAAGAGATGCTGGTGAAAATTATTTTTTTTTTACTAACATCTGTATTTTTTTTACTAACATAACCAAATCTCTTAAAAAGTAATTAAAAGTTTCAGAATTTTGCATGCTATATGAATTGAAAGCATATTTAATTTTCAAAGTTGGAGAACACCCATGTGTGGTGTTTACTCAGTCTACCTTTTAATAGAATGATTTCCAAAACTTTGGCTCCCTATCAGTTAAAGAATGATCATTCAGCACTAAAATGTTACTATTACTATTACTACGAAGAAAGAACAGTTTTGTACCATATTTTTCTAGTCTACAAAAATACATATAAATTGAAACAAATATTAAATTAATTAAGATAATTTTATTTGATTTCATTCACTAATATAGTATTATTAAAAGTATTACATGGGACTTCTGATCCAGAAATGATGGCATAAACCTGCTTTTGCTTACCCTTCCTTATTAAAAACAACCATGCCATGGAACTAATGCAAAGGCAATAATGCAAAGGAGAACTCTGAAAGGTGTTAAGACAAAGGCAAATGAGTTTGGGACCCTGAACTGGAAGAACAACACAGTAGTAGGCATCTTACGTTATCCTACGCAACAGAAGAAAGGAGTCCAAACTAGCATTTCTTAAATGTAAGCTCGCAATAGAAAGCAGCCCAGGTAGGCTTATACATTCCCCAGATCTAACCTGTGGGCCTCAAAAATGCAAGGTGATGTTGGCTGGCCTGAGACTCCCCTCCCCCTCCAGAAGACCAGGGGTGGTGGATGCACCAGAGGGTCTCAGCCACAACAAACAGCCTCCCTGGGAAGTGTCATTGATCCATTTGTGAAAGAAGGAAGTGAGTGAGCAAAAATTCATTTTTACATTTGACAACTCAAGGTTGTTTTTGTTTGTTTGTTTGTTTTTGTTTTTTTGCCATGAGAGGACCTGAGGATCTCTGCACACTTTAACAATTTCCATGGTTACTTGCCACTTCATCAAAGAGTATTACAATCATTCTTTTATATTTTAGAAATCTTGACTCTATGCAAATGACCACATCAATGTTATTTCAGCATTGTGTGCAATTTTTTTTGCTGTTAAAACATTGTCTACAAATATTGTAGTGAATTTATTTCACACATTAATCTAATCTTTACAATCCTGCTTAAAATTCTTGCCAAAACATAGCTGCCACGAAACAGTATTTCTGTCAAATAAGTTAATTTAAGTCTACACTGAGATACTATGTTTCATCTAACTTTTTGACAGAGACTGGAAAGTTTAATAATACAGAGTTTTACCCAGGGAATAGGAAAACAGGCATTCACATACATTGCTTCTAGCAGAGAAAACTTTCACAAACTTTACAGAGAACAAGATTTCCTTGTTAGTGATTTCTATCAAACTGCATAAACACATGCCCTTGACCTTGTAATTACTAGTTCTAGGAATTAACACTACAAGTAAATTCAGGCACAAAAACACATGAAATTTGAAAAAAAAAAAAAAAACAAGGCATATTATAGCATGTAAAGCATGCTAGCATTTGAGTGAAAAATGGGCTGGAACATACACATATTTCCTACCATATGCAGAAATAGTCTCTGAATGAATACACAAAAATAGCCAGTAATATTTTGTTACCTAGGGGTGGTTGAAGGACAGAGGCAGAACAAAAGCAGGAAGACATTTTTACTTTAGGTTCTTTTATATTTTATGAATGTTGAACATGAAAATGTCCATGAATCATTTTTTTAAAAAAGAAAGAAATCATTTACCAATGAGAGAATGTTTTTTCCTATACATTGTTTCTTTGGTGGCTCACAGTAAAGTAATTATTTTTGCTTTCTTTATTGAAATAGAATCCAACAAACATGAACTGAGACAAATTAGAAATATCTGGACTTTCATCCAACAGTATAATAACTTTCCACAATATCTAATATTTGTATATTCATACTTTCAATAACATTCTCTGTGTCTTCTATGCTAATAAAGGAATACATTTCAAATTGCCACCACACTTTTTTCCATATATTATTCCAGCTGTGGTTATTGCATCAGGAAGAAAAATCTTTACCATTTATATAGAGCATTTTGCTTTTCCTTTTTAAAGAAACCATTTATCCTTAAGATTAGTAAAAGTTCAGTGCTGATTTAAGTATGGCTTTAAGAATGCTAAAAAAAAAAAATAGATACTTGTCTTTGTATTCAATATAGTTTGTTTATAAATGTCATAGCAGTGATGATAGCTTATATTTGCTTTAATGACTAATGCAAGAAGCAATATATGCAAGGGCAAGATACACTGTTACTTAATAGTGAATCTATATCCATAATTCATATAGTCCATATCTCTGTGCCTACAATAGAGTGGAGACATAGTCCTCTGTTTGTTTTTCCTTTCTTTTTTCTTTTTCTAATAAAGGGATGGTATTATAACTTGGGAAAAGTACTGAGATATTCAGGTAAGCTGAAATTGAGTTACCATTTTGTGCACATTTGGATTTCTTACTTTCTCTGATATACAGACTCTTAAATCATGCTTATTATCAGCACATCTGGAGGGGGAAGTGCAAGATGGCAGAAGAGTAGGGGACCTAAATATCATTAGGTCCCAGGAGTTCAACTAGATAGTTATCAAACCATTCTGAACACCTACAAACTCAACAGGAGATAGAAGAGAAGAGCAGCAATTCTAGGAACAGAAAAGCGACCACTTTCCAGAAAATAGAATGTGCGGAGAAGTGAATCCAAAGTGACAGGAAGATAGACTGTGGGAGGAGGGGCCAGCTCCCAGCAAGTGAGAAAGCAGCAGAACACAAAATCAGAACTTTTACAAGTCTGTTCCACTGAAGGACATTGCTCTAGAGACTAAGCAAGGGATGGAGCCCTCACAGGGACAGAGTGGTCTCAGGATCACAAAAAGGCCAGAGGTGTCTGAGTGTGGCAGAGCCCCCAAGTAATGGAATGGGGGAGCCAGCTGCAGAGATGGAGCCGAGAAGGGAGCTCTCAGCTCAGGATTACCTTAAACTGTGATCCAAGGCAGAGATCCCATAAGTGGCAGATCCGGAGAGATCCCCCTCCTTCCTCCTCTGGAAGGAGTGGTGTGGAAGCACACTACAGGAATCTGCTGGGTTTGGAGATTCCAAACGGGGCCATGTGCCAGAGATAGAAATACTCGGTCACTGGCCGGGTGAGCACCAAGTGTGGCCAGAGACCAGGGAGAGGGGAGTGACTGACTGTTTTTCTCTAAGGGCACATTGAGGAGTGGGGCACTGAGCTCTCCGCTCCTACAGGGCTGGAGATTGCGAGGCCATCATCTTCATTGTCCTCCTCCAACGCTGTGGGGAAAGCATTCAGGGAACAAAAGCTCCCAAGACTAAACTCAAGCAGATTACTTAGCCTGGCCCCTGGCAAGGGTGGTGTAATTCCACCTCGGGCAAAGACATTTGAGAATCACTGCAACAGGCCCCTCTCCCAGAAGATTAGCAAGAACATCCAGCCAAGACCAAGTTCACTGATCAATGAGAACTGGGGAAATCCAGAGCTAGGGGAAAGCAATGCATAAAATTCAGGCTTTTTTTCCATGATTCTTTAGACCTTCAAAGTTAAATTTAAAAAAATTTTCTATATTTTAATTTTTTTAATTTAATTTTAATGTTAAATTGTAACATTTTAAACTATTTTATCTTATCAATACCTTTTTAAAAATCTTTTAAAATTTTCATTGTTATAATCATATTTTATCCCTTCATTGTATTTAACCTTATTTTTGTATACATATAGGGTTTTTTTTTTCCTTTAAAATTTCAGTATACAGTTTCTACTAATATATCAAAATATACCCTAAATCTAGCACATGGCTTTATTCTAGTCTCCAGCCTGATCACATTTTTTCCACTTTTTTCAACCAACTTCTTATCAATTCCTTTTTTAGAATCTTTTAAAATTTTCATCTTCACAGTCATATTCCATCCTTTCATCATGTTTACCCTTATTTTTGTATAAGTTCTCTATCTTTAAAATTTTGTGAGGTTCTTTCTTCTAAGAGACCAGAATACACACCCAATATCAAGTGTGTGGTTTTGTTCTATTCACCAGTCTAATACATATGTATATATATATATTTTTTTTCTTTTTTCCCCTTTTCTTCTTTCCCCGGCTTCAGGTCTCTTCTGCTTTGGTTTGTGTATATTTTTCTGGGCTTGTTGCTACCCTTCTGTTCATTCATCTATTCTTATCTGGATATTATAAGAAAAAAAAATCACCACAGGGGAAAAATAAAGAGGTAGTACTGTCAGCTAGGGACCTAATCAATATGGACATTAGTAATATGTGAGAACTAGAGTTCAGAATGACGATTATCAAGGTGCAAGCTGGGCTTTAAAAAAGCCTGGAAGATACTAGAGAATCCATTTCTGGTGTAATAAAATCCCTTTCTGGAAAAATAAAAGAACTAAAACCTAACCAAGTTGAAATAAAAAAGATGAGGTGTAATCAAAAATGGAGGCTCTTGGGGCACCTGGTTGGCTCAGTGGGTTAAAGCCTCTGCTTTCAGCTCAGGTCATGATCCCAGGGTCCTGGGATCAAGCCCCACATTGGGCTCTCTGCTCAGCGGGGAGGCTCCTCCCCCCCGCCGCCTGCCTCTCTGTCTACTTGTGAGCTCTCTCTGTCAAATAAATAAATAAAAATCTTTGGAAAAAAAAATGGAGGCTCTTACTGCCAGGATAAATGAGGCAGAAGAGAGAATTAGTGATATAGAAGACCAAATAATGGAGAGTAAAGAAGCTGAGCAAAAGAGAGACAAACAACTACTGGACCACAAGGGGAGAATTTGAAAGGTAAGTGATACCATAAGATGAAACAATGTTAGAATAATTGGGATCCCAGAAGAAGAAGAAAGAGAGAGGGGGGCAGAAGGTTTATTGGAGCAAATTATAGCAGAGAATTTCCCTAATTTGGAGAAGGGAACAAGCATCAAAACCCAGGAGGCATAGAGAAACCTCCTCAAAATTAAAAAAAAAAAAAAAAAAAGGTTCACACCCCGTCATCTAATAATAAAACTTACAAGTCTCAGTGACAAGAAGCTCAGAACAAGATGTTTGTAATGTGCAACATTAGAAATATTAGATTGGCAGCAGACCTATTCACAGAGACCTGGCAGGCCAGCAAGGACTGGTATGATATATTCAGAACACTAAATGAGAAAAATATGCAGCCCAGAGTACTTTATCCACCTAGGCTGTCATTGAAAATAGAAGGATAGTTAAAAAGTTTCCAGGACAACCAAAAACTAAAAGAATTTGCAAACACCAAACCAGCCCTACAGGAAATATTGAAAGGGTCCTCTGGGCAAAGAGAGAGCCTAAAAGTAACAGACCAGAAAGAACAGAGAAAATATACAGTAACAGTCACCTTACACGCAATACAATGGCACTAAATTCATATCTTTCAATAGTTCCCCTGAATGTAAATGGGCTAAATTCTCCAATCAAAAGACACCAGGTGTCAGAATGGATAAAAAACAAAACAAAACAAAACAAAAAAACAAGACTCACTGATATGCTATTTACAAGAAACTCACTTTAGAACCAAAGACATCTCCATATTTAAAGTGAGGGGGTAGAAAACAATTTACCATGCTAATGGGCATCAAAAGAAAGGTGGGGTGGCAATTCTTATACAGATAAATTAGATTTTAAGCTAAAAACTATAATAAGAGATGAGGAAGGACACTATATCATACTCAAAGAGTCTGTCTAACAAGATCTAACAATTTTAAATATCTATGCCCTTAACATGGGAGCAGCCAATTATATAAACCAATTACTAACAAAATCAAAGAAAAATGTCAACAATAATACAATAATAGTAGGGGACACTCCCCTCACTGAAATGGACAGATCATCTAAGTAAAAGATCAACAAAGAAATGATGGCATTAAATGACATACTGGACCAGATGGACATCACAGATATATTTAGAACATTCCATCGCATAACAACAGAATAAACATTCTTCTCTAGTGCAAATGGAACATTCTCTAGAATCACATCCTGGGTCACAAATCAGGTCTCAACCAATACCAAAAGATTGGGATCATTCCCTGCATATTTTCAGACCACAATGCTCTAATAGAATTCAGTCACAAGAGGAAAGTCAGAAAGAACTCAAATACATGGAGCCTAGAGAGCATCCTACTAAAGAATGAGTGGGTCATCCAGGAAAGTAAAGAAGAATTTAAAAGTTCCTGAAAACAAATGAGAATGAAAACACAACAGTTCAAAATCTGTGGGACACAGCAATGGTGGTCCTGAGAAGAAAATATATATATGGCAATACAAGCCTTTCTCAAGAAACAAGAAAAGTCTCAAGTACACAACCTAACCCTACACCTAAAGGAGCTGGAGAAAGAATAGCAAAGAAAGCCTAAACCCATCAGGAGAAGAAAAATAATAAAGATCAGAACAGAAATCAATGAAATAGAAACCAAAAGAACAGTAGAACAGATCAATGAAACTAGGAGTTGGTTTTTTGAAAGAATTAATAAGATTGATAAAACCCTGACCAGACTTATCAAAAAGAAAAGAGAAAGGACCCAAATTAATAAAATCATAAATGTAAGAAAATGAAAGAGGAGAGATCACAACCAATACCAAAGAAATACAAGCAATTATAAGAACATATTATGAGCAACTATACACCAGCAAATTTGAGAATTTGGAAGAAAGGGTTGCATTCCTAGAGACATATAAACTACCACAACTGAACCAGGATGAAATAGAAAATCTGAACAGACCCATCACCAGTAAGGAGATTGAAGCAGTCACCAAAAATCTCCCAACAAACAAGAGCCCAGGGCCAGACGGCTTCCCAGGGGAATTCTACCAAACATTTAAAGATGAATTAATGCCTATTCTCCTGAAACTGTTCCAAAAAATAGAAATGGAAGGAAAACTCCCAAACTCATTTTATAAGGCCAGCATTACCTTGATCCCAAAACCAGACAAAGACCCCATCAGAAAGGAGAATTATAGATAAATATCCTTGATGAACATGGATGCAAAAATTCTCACCAAATAGTAGCCAATAGGATCCAACAGTACCTTAAAAGGATTATTCACCACGATGAAGTGGGATTTATTCCTGGGCTGCAAGGTTGGTTCAATATCCACAAATCAATCAGTGGATACAATACGTTAATAAAAGAGCAAGAACCATATGATACTCTCAATAGATGCTGAAAAAGCATTTGACAAATTATAGCATCCTTTCTTGATCAAAACTCTTCAAAGTGTTGAGATAGAGGGTACATACCTCAATATCATCAAAGCCATCTATGAAAAACCCACAGCAAATATCATTCTCAATGGGGAAAAACTGAGAGCTTTTCCCCTAAGGTCAGTAACATGGCAAGGAAGTCCACTATCATCACTGCTATTCAACAAAGTACTAGAAGTCCTAGCCTCAGCAATCAGACAACAAAAAAGAAATAAAAGGCATCCAAATCAGCAAGGAAGAAGTCAAACTCTCACTTTTTGCAGAGGATATAATATCTTAAGTGGAAAACGCAAAAGACTCCACTCCAAAACTGCTAGAACTCATACCAGAATTTAATAAAGTGTCAGGATATAAAATCAAAGCACAGAAATCAGTTGCATTTCTGTACACCAACAGCAAGACAGAAGAATGAGAAATTAAGGAGTTGATCCCATTTACAATCCACCCAAAACCATAAGATACCTAGGAATAAACCTAACCAGAGAGGCAAAGAATCTGTACTCAGAAAACTATAAAGTACTCATGAAAGAAATTGAGGAAGACACAAAGAAATGGAAAAACATTCCATGCTCATGGATTGGAAGAACAAATATTGTGCAAGTGTCTATGCTACCTCAAGCAATCTATACATTTAATGCAATCCCTATCAAAATACCATCAATTTTGTTCAAAGAAATTGAACAAATAATCGTAAAATTTACATGGAACCAGAAAAGACCTCCAATAGGTAGAGGAATGTTGAAAAAGAAAACCAAAGTTGGTGGCATTATAATGCCAGACTTCAAGCTCTATTACAAAGCTGTAACCACCAAGACAGTATGGTACTGGCACAAAAAACAGACACATAGATCAATGGAACAGAATAGAGATCCCAGAAATGGACCCTCAAGTCTATGGTCAACTAATCTTCAACAAAGCAGGAAAGAATGTTCTACGGAAAAAAGACAGTCTCTTCAACAAATCATGTTGAGAAAATTGGACAGCCATATGCAAAAGAATGAAAGTGGGCCATTTCCTTACACCACACACACACACACTCACACACAAAAACAGACTCAAAATGGATGAAAGACCTCAGTGTAAGAAAGGAATCCATCAAAATCCTTGAGGAGAACAGAGGCAGCAACCTCTTTGACCTCAGCCACAGCAACTTCCCTTGTCAAAGGCAAGGGAAGCAAGGGCAAAAATGAACTATTGGGACTTCATCAGATCAAAACTTCTGCACACCAAAAGAAACAGTCAACAAAACCAAAAGACAACTGACAGAACGGGAGAAGATATTCTCAAATGGCATATCAGATAAAGGGCTAGTATCTACATTTTATAAAGAACTTATCAAACTCAATACCCAAAGAACAAATAATCTAATCAATAAATGGGCAGATGGTATGAACAGACATTTCTGCAGAGAAGACATCCAAACGGCCAACAGACACATGAAAAAGTGCTCCACATCAGTTGGCATCAGAGAAATACAAATCAAAACTACAGTGAGATACCACCTCACACCAGTCATAATGGCTAAAATTAACAAGTCAGGATACAACAAATGTTGGTGAGGATGCGGAGAAAGGGGAACTCTCCTACACTCTTGGTAGGAATGCAAGCTGGTGCAGCCACTCTGGAAAACAGTATGGATGTTTCTCAAAAAGTTTAATATAGAGATTCCCTATAACCCAGAAAATACACTACTAGGTATTTACCCTAAAGATACAAATGTAGTGATCCAAAGGGACACATGCACCCCAATGTTTATAGCAGCGATGTCCACAATAGCCAAACTATGGAAAGAACCTAGATGTCCATCAACAGATGAATGGATAAAGAAGAGGTGGTATATACATACAATGGATTACTATGTAGACATCAACCCCCCCGAAACTTGCCATTTGCAATGACATGGATGGAACTAGAGGGTATTATGCTAAGCAAAATAAGTCAATCAGAGAAAGACAATTATCATATGGTATCTCTGATATGAGGAATTTGAGAGGCAGGGTGGGCAGTCATGTAGGGTAGGGAGGGAAATAATGAAACAAAATGGGATGCAAAGGGAGACAAACCATAAAAGACTCTTACACTCATGAAACAAACTGAGGGCTGCTGGGGGGTGGGGGGTTGGGGTAGGGTGGCTGGGTTATAAACACCGGGGAGGGTATGTGCTATGATGAGTGCTATGAAATGTGTAAGTCTGATGGTTTACAGACCTGTACCCCTGGGGCAAATAATACATTATATATGTACTCCTGGGGCAAATAATACATTATATATTAGTAAAAAAAAAAAAAAAAAAGTTTAAAAAAATCAGCACATCTGTTTTGTTGATAGCATTAACCTGGAAACCAGAAAGAAATATAAGAAATAATTATACATTATGTTTCATTTGAAAGCTATGAAATTAGGCATTTTACTTGAATAGAAGCAAATCCACCACAAAGAAGTAAAAGCTCATTTTCATATTTCTGATGACTCAGAAGTGTGAAAAACATTGATTATTAAAATTCCTTCACCATTTCAAGCCTCTATGCCTTCTCAGTGTTGAACACTTACAGGTCTGGCAATGGTTTTCTGTGGGTCCCCAGCATCGGCCAGTACAGGACTTATGACAACGTCCACCTGTAGAAAAAGAAAAAGCATATGTACATTATAATCTTTCACACTTTGACTAGGGGTAACTCTTCAATGAAAATACTCTTGCTTCTTTATGGGGATTTTTATGTTATACTATAGTTGAAACATAGCTCATAAAATGCCCACTTGAGTAGCAAAACTTGAATGTCAAATGCATAAGAAGCTGAAATACAACCTCCTGATACTCAAAATCCTCTCATCATTTTACAAGAAGTTTCAAGCATTTAGGGGCACCTGGGTGGCCTAGGCTGTTAAGCATCCAACTCTTGATTTAACTCAGATCATTAACTCAGGGTTATGAGATCGAGCCCTGGAGCCCCACACAGAGCTCATGGTCTGTACTCAGCGGACAGTCTGCTTGAGATTCTGTCTTTCTCTGCCCACCCCTCACCCCTGTACTTGTGCTTTCTCTCTCTCAAACAAATATTTTAAAAAAGTTTCAAGCATTTAAAACACAAACTTTTTAGAAAGTTTAATTTCAATTATTTGATACCCTCTTTAATTTTTTTTTTTTTGATACTCCCTTCATTTTCAAATACAAGCCTTTATCTCCTGTAGCTGTATATTCCTCTTAAGGAGTTTGCTACTCTATGTATTTGGCTGAGCAAATACAGTTGTCCCAGAAAGAAATTCTCCTAAGGACGCAGCAAAAGAATGTTAGCTAGGAGAAATCATGTATAATGACTTTCTTTGAAGGTTGCTTCTGAATTTCATAGAAGGTTCACTCTAACTGTGGGTATAAGGGTTTAGAAGTGCTTATTTTTAGAATAAAAAGTACACATGAAAATCTATTAAAGACTAAAGCATTCCTATAACTTAATTCGTATCAAACCTTCTCTGATAATTTTCTAATATTCACTATGAGTGGGTATATACAACTCTACAAGATGTGTATTCTGATGTAATAAACTACATTATAAAAATTATGAAATAGCTTTATATCAAATGTTTCCCTCTTTCCTTGACTCAGGTTTCAGCTCTTCAGCTTGAAGGATCTTACAACTTGAGCAGTTTTTGTTTTGTTTTGTTTTGTTTTGTTTCTTTCCCTCTCTCCTTAAGAGACTGCCTGAGTGAACCTGTTATGCTAAATGCTTTCATATTTAAGGAGCAGATTCAGTAGACACTTTCTCAGGCTGAACCTCAGACCATCCAAATGGTCTACCCTTCTGCAATGAACAGTGCCATTTCCAAGTTAATGTAACAGATAGGTTCAATTCCAGTCACCTTCTTAAAAGTATCAGGATCCTTGCCACAACAGAGTTTATTTAAAGGAATTCTGTTTGTGAAGCCCTGTTGCTGACATCACCAGCGTATAATATCCTGTCATTCTGCCATCTGTTTATTTAGATCCAAACACATTATAACCACATAATGCAAGCTCATTGTAGCTGACAGGAAAAGGACTCCATCTGGCCTGAACAATATAACTTTAATCAGTGATAATGATAATTATTATTAAAAACCTACTGGAGCTCTTTTGTATGATGCTAATAAATCTAATTTGATTTATACCAGCGGAAATTAGAAAGGGCTGTGAGAAAAAAAAATGGGAAGCAGTGAAAACTCTGAATACAAACTTTTTATGAGAAAGTAGTTAAGGTTAATATATTTCTTTAGATGTGTTAAAAATCTTTTAAATCGACGTATTAAGTGGTCTGTTAATTAAAGATATCTGAAGCAGAAGATGATCTACTATTTAATCTATGACTTCTTTAATTGTGTTAGCGGCCAGTGAAATATTTAGCTGTATTTAGTGTGACCAGAGCACTCTCAGTAGCTATGGGGGTAGCTATGGGGGAAGCTAAGTAACATTGGACATTTTAATATACTCAGTGTTCCATTTTTATTAGATTACATATTTTCTACCTTCTTATTCTTGCAGTTTTGATTTACCACCCCAAGACCTACGCCTAGATCCAATATAAAAAGGAGTATTACTGGAAATTTGGGTTATGGTTCTTGACAAAGTATCATGGCAAGACCCACCTAGTTGGAAACAAATGATCTAGTACTCCCCCACACACAAAGTTTAAATAATTTAACCTTCACTATGCATATATTATTAGGAAATTTTGTTTGGTAGTTTTCATTTTTTTAAATTCAGATTTAAACAAAAATATCTATTACTGCTATAAAAGAAAGCTAACAACTGCCTCTCTTCTGGGATTTTACTCAGTCTTATATTCCCTTCAACCCTTTTGGAAACCAAGAGGAGAAGGAGTACTTGGTGCACACCTTTCAGAATTCTATTACTACACACATGCGGGAGGAAGAATGACCTCAATGTGCTTCCACAAATGGTTGCTCATTCTGGCCTGCCCTTCATTTGACTGTCTTTGACTCTGTGGAAACTGCCAGTACATTTAGTTCAGCTTTAGTTTTCAAAACTCTGCCATAGACGGCCCTTGGGAAAACACTATTTTCACTGAGTTATTGCAATTTAGTAAACATCAAAATATCTGACCAAATCTGACTGGAGATATTCCTGAATTAACGTATTTGCCATACTTTCATGTCTGCTACCTTAACTTGATTCCTAAGCGTCAAAAAATGAGGAGTTAGATAAGGGATTTCTTTATTAATTACCAATTGAGAATAGGAAAAAAACAAAAACAAAACAAAACAAAAAAACTACAGACTCTCTTCCCTACCTTCTTTCCGTCTATTTATCCAAAAGTACTTTTTTCAGTTACTTTTGCATCTGTGTATTAGGAACTATGTTAAGTATCAAAACAGACATGGTGCCTTCTCTAATAGAGTTTAGAATTAATTCAACATTATTTTAAGGGAAAAGGATTTTTATTACTCTCTAATGTTCACCTTCTATGGGGTTTGAGGAAAGATGCCAACAAATCTAAATTTTTAACAGTCCTCTTACTCAGGCAAGAAGAGCTGGATGCAGCCGGGTTGAGTTCGACCATTTCCAATGTAATGCCTGGTGGCTTAGAAATCCACTCCATTCCTTATACAGTGATTTATCTATGTGAGATCAGCCCAGAGCATTTCAGTGGAGAGGGTAAGTATGGCCCATGAAAGATCCCTTGTGTGTCCTCTACAGAAAGAAAAAAGCTTTAACGATGGCCCAATATCTTACTGAGAACTTTCTCTCGTCTATTCTCAGGGGTGCAGTGTCTCAGGACAGCTGATTTCAAGAGGAAAAAATACCATATACTCACACTATTTTACTTAACTCACTATTTTAATTAATTCACACTGTTAACTAATTTTATTAACTACTTCTCTCGTGGTATGTTTTTAAAATGAGGACAACAGAAAGAAGAGATAGATACTAGCCTATGTAAATGGAAAAAATCTTTTGGGGTACTGAAACTTGGTCAATGTTGTCCAAATTTGCCTATTTCCAAGTCTCAATTGGCTACATAATTCTCTTCCACTGTTTATCACAATGATTCTTTTAAAACTATGTGAGGAAATATGCCACTTAAAAATAAGAATCTGACATTTTCATTCAGCTTAGTGATAGCATCGTTATTTAAATTAATATTCCTACCTCCTGTCACTCTCACTCAAATAAGGGAAATATAAAATAAAACACAATTTTAAACAAATATTTCTGTTCACTTTAGCAACCATTTTAATCTTTTAAAGTAAGAGCTGATTACTGCACATCAGCATTATTTTAATTCACAATCACCTCAGGTTTGACAACGCATTATTCATCACCGTAGTTAGCAAATATGACTAAATTCATCTTTTATGCTTGTCCAGCAGAAGTTATTAAAAATAAAGCTTCTGCATTTTTTTTTTTTTTTTTTTTTTTAGGAACTAGAGTCCCTGAGCCACTTTGATATTTTTAAGAATCTTAAATTCATGCTGGAAGTTTTGCTTGTTTGTGGGACTACCTGACAGCAGAGATGGGATTTAATATGTACCTCTGGACTGTTTTCTGCAAGTAATATGCCAGGACAGTTGAAGAGTAACAAATATGAAGTCACTACCAACCATAAAAGATTATATCCTCAAACTGCCTCTAGCTAAAGGCAATGCAGTTATATCCCTGGATTCTCCTTTTAGTCCTTTAAAAAAAATGGCAGTCTTGACCTCTTAAAATTTCTTTTACTGGGGAAAGAGTGAGAGGATAGTATCTTTTTCATGACCCTATCATTCAGAAAAGAGAAGTGGAATCCTTATAGGAAGTCTATACTAAATCAGTCCCTATTTGTGAATGGATGATAAAAAGATGAATAAGTAAGTGCCCTGCCCTCAAGGAGCTTTCAAGGACCAGGAAATAAGTAGAAGAATAGGCAAATAATTATAATATGGGTTAAAATATAGGTATGCATAAAGTGGAGAGGATGGATTTGAAAAAGGCTCCACAGAGGGGCAGGCATTTCAATCAGGCTTAAATGTCTAGCTTGTCAGAAGGGGAAGGACATTTTGGGCTGAATGAGTAACCTAAAGGATGACACAGAGCCATGGATACCAACAACTCTTTGGGGCCATAATGAATACTTCATAGTCCTTTGAGCTGTTTGCATAGGGACAGCTTCTGGAGGGTAAGCTTACAAAGTGTCTTGAAAATCTTCTAAACAGTTTATTCAGTGCAGGTGTTATGGAGTTGGTCACATTTTCTTAAAAACTGAAATTATGTGGTTTGATCTGCAGGGTACACTGGTTCCCAAAAGTTAGTGTTGAGATTTGAGAACCTGTGCAAGGTGCTGATTTTATAGTCCAGGTTGAGTGAGGTACAGGAATCCATATTTTAAAAAAAGCAATCCCAGGGATTCTGATGATGAAGTTTGCAGAGGACAAAGTATGTCTAAGAAATAATGGTTTGGCATATAATTCCAAGTCTCGTAGTCATATTTTGAGACAATACTTTAACTGCAACATCTGATCAGATAGTTGGTAACCAAACAGGATTAAATGGTGTGAAAGTCTAGGAGTCTCTCATTTCCCAGTATAAACTCCTTGTTTTGTGGCTATATTTCCATCAAGTTGCATTTTTCCCCCCAGCAGTCCTAAAAAACACGTTTTTTTTTTTCAAGTTTAAATTATTATAAACCGACCATATGATAGTAAAGTCACAATATGATTCCAGCAAATGGTATGTTAGTATCATTATTTAATGATATTACTGTAATGTGGAATTGCCTTTTTTTTAACCAGATGTTGATACTCTGCTTATTTTTGTCTGGTACCACTCACTGTCCTGTGTTGGTTAATCCCCACACTTTTGTTATGGAAATGTTTTGTTGCCCCTTTCCTCCAATCTCAAATTAATCCTCCTGCCTTGCCTATGATTTGAAAGTTAACTACTGGATGAAAGCTTTAAATTTTATACATTTGCTATTCAAAAAATAATGGGCAATTATTTTCACTAACTGGGAAGACAAAGTTAAATTTTAAAAAATATACATCGAGGTGGAATTTTTCATCTAGCAATAAATTAAGTCAGGAGTTAGCAGTTTAAAGTATTTTAGGTAATCACTGGGTTGAAAAAAGTAGATAATGTCAACATCATTAAACTTGTTTTTTTCTACATGCACCATCACACTATTCAGTCAAGCAATCTATAGTCCAAAGATGTAGAGTAGCACACATACTTATATGATCAAGATTAATTTTGAACAGAAGTGTAAAATACATCAAGTTTAGTCTGAAACCGTCTATCCACCAACCCTCCCAGGGATTCCACTCCCCACTGGTGATCCGTAACTGCCAGAGCACACAGTATCTCCCCCAGCCCAGCCGCCTAACCCCCATACCACCTCAGGATTACAGACAGATGGCTAATGGATGGACCAGCTATCTGGCATACAGAATTGCGTAAAGGTTTGAAGTACTGATCCTATCTAGCAAATTTTTATTTTTCCTGAAGCCTTGTGGAAACACAAATCAATCTAGAGGAGAAATCATAATGGCAGAAATCTCATGTGCAGGTAGAAGCTGAACAGCGTGGGGTGGGAAAACCTATAGGGGTACCTTTTTAAAAACCTTTTTAATTGTGTGTAGGGGCAACTGGCTACTCCATTAGCATACTCAGTTTGGATTTGCTTCCACATATCCGGGCAGAATGACCAGATCTACACAAAGTTCACAATCAAGAGGAAATCTGATGAGTTATAACTTAAGATTTTTGATCATCATTTACATTTATAGCCTTATGTCATCATAAGTTACTGATAGTTAGAAGCAATGGAATACATATTCCAAAGTAAAATAGGTATTCACAGACAAAAGGAATTATATTTCCCATTGAATGGAAAGATCTGATAAATATCTCTATTAATACTGTTTTGTAAATTCTATACTCTTAGCACACCTCCACAATTCTTTAGGCTATTCTAATTAATAGACAAGAACTTAGAATACTGATAGCAAGGCCCAAATGGTTTTTGGGAAAGTCATACTACCAGTAACAACAACAAAAAAAAAGATTCAAATTTTAAGGAAAGTTAAATTTTTCCTGAAAAAACTATTCCATACTTGATATTATCATACTGATACATTTTGATATTTCATATTTGATATAGTCAAGCATTTCTTCCAAGTCAAGTACTTAGAAAGCATCAATTATCACTGTTTAGAGCTATTAGCACAGAACAGAATACAGGAATTCCACCTACTGTGGAACAAAATTAGTTCTAATCAATGTCAAATACATTTCTGAACATATAAATAAGGGGTCTGAACAAACTGGAAAACCTTACCAGCTGAAGTAAAGAATAAATTAAGATGTGCCTGCTGTTCACCATCAACAATAGTATTAATGACAAGTACATTTATGAGCATTCAAGATGAACCAGCAAGGCCACCAAGAGTATCCATGAACATCCTTCAGAGTATATTCTACCTAGATGATACCCCCTCAGAGGTCTACAGTGTACAACCTGTTCAGCTATATGTGCTGGTGGTCCTTCTAGGAATCTTAAGTTCTTACATATATTAACTCATATATTAACTCTTACATATATTAACTCATATATTAACACGGGACACTAACAGTCTGACACCTTCCAAAATTTCTATCTCCAGTCCAGACCACACAGGGTACAGGCTTATACTTCTGTTTGTAAAACATTTCCACCTGCATAATTAGCAGACATTCAAAATATTTACATGTTCAAATCCCACTCCAGTCAAAAATTATCCTGTAAAGTCATCTTCAGTCAATCAATCAATCATAACAATCCTTCTTTGTATCAATCAAAACTTCCAGAAGCTCATGCTGAAACAGTTGAGGTCATCATTTTCAGCTCCTCTCCTTCTCTCACAGGTTGAATCCAAAATGATTAGCCTATCTAGTTACCACTAATATGTGTGTGTGTGTGTGTGTGTGTGTGTGTGTCTGTGTGTATACATGGAGATTATATATATATATATAATCTCCATTCATTTCCCACCACCCAAACCACTAAGCCACAATTATCTCCTGCTTGGAATAATGCAATAATCTCCTAACTTGTGTCCTAGCTTCTACCTTGGCCTCTTTAAAATCTCTTAGCCAGAGCAATCTTCTCAGTCATACCAGGTCAAACTCCAATAACTTCCTATCTCAAAGTAAAAAATAACAAAATGCTTACAATCAAGAGGTCTTGAAGGACCCATAATATTTGGCATGCCTCCAGTCAGCTATGAATCCATAACCTTATCTCCTAATATTTTCTTCCTGGAACACTCCTCTGAGCATTCTCATCTTCTGTTCACAGGATGTACATGGTGCACCCTCTACTTAAGTCCCTCCCATTCCCTCTCCCTCCCTACTCTTAAATATTCCAGATGGATTTGCTAGATTCTATTTCTAATACACATTCAAATTAGAAATGTTGTAAAGTGTAGAAGAATATAAAAGGGAAATAAAAGTCATCATAAAATTTGCATTTTGGTGTTTTTCATTTTTTGAAGTATATTAATATTGATTTTTAAACAGTATAATAGTCTATCTAACCTGCTATTTTCACATTGTACTTTATCCTAAACATTTTCAGGTTACATTACATTAATGCAAGAGTGTGTGTGTGTGTGTGTGTGTGTGTGTGTGTGTGTGTGTGTATGTGAATTTGCCTCCCATTATACAGACATATCATAATCCAATCAATCACTTAGTTTAATGGGAATATTTTGCTGGTAAATGAAGAAAACCAAGACATAGTTTTAAGTGAAAATACATTAAGAATGGAGAGGAAAAGTGAGTTGGGGGAAATCAGAGGGGGAGACTAACCATGAGAGACTATGGACTCTGAGAAACAAACTGAGGGTTTTTGAGGGTGGTACCCATCACCAGGGTGAGCCTGGTGGTGGGTATTGTGGAGGGTACATATTGCATGGAGCACTGGGTGTGGTACACAAAGAATTTTGGAACACTGAAAAAAATAAAATTAAATTAAAAAAAAAAGAAAATACCACTTATTTCATATTATATTTTTAAGAAGGTTTATAGCTCATGGAAAGATACTTTAGAGATCAGAAAGAACTCAAACGGGGCACCTGGGTGGCTCAGTGGGTTAAGCCACTGCCTTCAGCTCAGGTCATGATCTCAGGGTCCTGGGATCGAGTCCCGCGTCAGGCTCTCTGCTCAGCGGGGAGCCTGCTTCCCTCTCTCTCTCTGCCTACTTGTGATCTCTCTCCGTCAAATAAATAAATAAAATCTTTAAAAAAAATAAAAAATAAAATAAAGAACTCAAACATGCCATTCTTTATGTTCTCTGGAAAACACTGATGGGATCTGGAACACTTGGTAGATGTGCAGATGACTGGCACATATACCAGAACATTTAACAAAGGGATTGGAAGATCTAGATTGATGTACTGGTCCTAGCAGTGTACTAAAGGACTCTGTACATATCTATCATATTGACTTTTTCATCACTGAGTTAGATAAAACAACTGAAATATGCTTACCATGTTTGTTTATGACACAAGTTTGGCAGGGGGAGTGACTGCTCATACATAAGATAACCATTCAGATTTTTTGTTGTTGTTGTTTCGTAAACTTGGCAAGTTGTTGTTGTTGTTGTTTTAGGTTTTATTTATTTATTTATTTTCACATTTCTTTTCAACATAACAGAATTCATTGTTTATGCACCACACCCAGTGCTCCATGCAATATGTGCTCTCCATAATACCCACCACCTGGCTCCCCCAACCTCCCATCCCCTGCCCCTTCAAAACCCTTAGGTTGTTTTTCAGAGTCCATAGTCTCTCATGGTTCATCTCCCCCACAAACCAGGCAAAGACCACACCAAAAAGGAGAATTTCAGACCAATATCACTGATGAATATGGATGCTAAGATTCTCAACAAGATCCTAGCAAATAGGATCCAACAGCACATTAAAAAGATTATCCACCCAGGTGTGATTCATACCTGGGATACAAGGATGGTTCAACATTCACAAATCAATCAATATGATAGAACAAATCAATAAGAGAAGAGAGAAGAACCACCTGGTCCTCTTAATTGATGCAGAAAAAGCATTTGACAAAGTCCAGCATCTGTTCCTGATTAAAATACTTCAAAGTATAGGGATAGAGGGAACATTCCTGAACTTCATAAAGTCTATCTATGAAAAACCCACAGCAAATATCATTCTCAATGGGAAAAAGCTCACAGCCTTCCCGTTGAGATCAGGAACATGACAAGGATGCCCTCTCTCACCACTCTTGTTCAACATAGTATTAGAAGTCCTAGCAACAGCAATCAGACAACAAAGAGAAATAAAAGGTATCCAAATTGGCAATGAAGAAGTCAAACTCTCTCTCTTTGCAGATGACATGATACTTTACATGGAAAACCCAAAAGACTCCACCCACAAAGGATATCTAGGATACTAGAACTCATACAGCAATTCAGTAATGTGGCAGGATACAAAGTCAATGTACAAAAATCAGTTGCTTTCTTGTACACTAATAATGAAAATATAGAAAAGGAAATTAGAGAATCGATTCCATTTACTATAGCACCAAGAACCATAAGATACCTGGGAATAAACCTAACCAAAGAGGTAAAGAATCTATACTCGAGGAACTACAGAACACTCATGAAAGAAATTGAAGAAGACACAAAAAGATGGAAGACCATTCCATGCTCTTGTATCGGAAGAATAAACATTGTTAAAATGTCTATACTGCCTAGAGCAATCTATACCTTTAATGCCATTCCAATCAAAATTCCACCGATATTCTTCAAAGAGCTGGAGCAAATAATCCTAAAATTTGTATGGAATCAGAAGAGACCCTGAATTGCTAAGGAAATGTTGGAAAAAAAATTCAGATTTTAAAAAGCACTTGGTAAATAAAACGATGAGCCCAAATTAATAATATAAAATGCAATAGAATCAATGTAAATTTCTACATTTGTGGTTCTAAATCAGTATTTCCTGGACGTATCAACAGATATACACACATACGAAGTCTACCTGGCATGAGACAGGTTAGAATTTTGGGTCTCACTTTGCTTTTGGCTGTTTCATTCCTCAGGCAGTAAGTTAACGTCTCTGATGCTGTTTTTATTATTTTGTATTTAAGTGTTTATCTTATACATGGAAATTCACACTGTGCTGCATAATGAAATCTAGACATCATTACCAAAATCATCAACCTTACCACATCATTTACCCGTTATTGTGCACTTTCTGCATTCTAACAAGTAGACAAAGTTCTTTACACTTAGTATCTCATTTAATTTGAACAACAATATTATAATGTAAATACTATTATTTGTTTCACTTTATAGATAAGAAAACAGAAGCATTCTTTAAGCAGAACCAGAAACTTGCTCTTTATAGCATGTCAGCCCTTTTTATACATAGCATGTTAGCTTATCACAAATTTTTGTTCTTGTACACTTTCAAATTTCTAATTGGCCTTTACTTTGATTCTATTACTTGTTTATTGAGGTTCAACAGTAGAAGGGGCTAAAATAAATGCCAATTAAATACAAACACATTTTAGTAATTAGAGTTTATAACTGTGGTAGGAAATTAACCTACAGTTTAGGGAAGACAAAGTATTTGAAAGTTTTGGGTACACAACCGATTTAGAATAATGTCATTCACTGCACTAAGTGTTCATGTAAGTGCTGGCAAAATGCAGAAAACAAACTTGGAAATCATTTTTATCTGCATTCAACCTCCATTATTTAGAATTGGTAGGATCTTGGGTAACCTCAGAGTTGACTTCCCTTATTAATAAAATATAGATGATGATAGTTCTTGTATATGTTAGGGGTGATTAAATAGAATAGCATACGTAAAATGTCTGGCATGTAATAGGCATTAATCAATGTTAGTTCCCTTTTTCCTCCCTCAAGATATTGTAGATGAAAATATTAAAGAACAACAAAGGAGACAAAGAAATGCAGACAGTCAGCAGAGGTGATATGGCAGACAAATCAAGTTATCTGGAGACAGAAGTGTTTATGCAGACAGAGCTGAAATGATCAGTAAGGTATCACAGTTGAATAATAGGAAAGGGGGAGGGTGTAACATCACAGAAATTTTGACAGGCTTGGCAGCCTGGGACAAGTGGATTTCAGAGGTCTCTGCATGCTTTTGGCAAACTTTGAGAAGCCACAGTCTCAGCAGGAATGTTACTAATAATCCAAATACAGTGAAAGCTCGTTCTGCTACTGGGATATCACATTCTTATACCTTTCAGCCTAGTGTACATGGAAGGAGGAAAAAAGAGCAGATAATATTTCAAGGTATGTGACAAAAAGCAGACAGAAACCCATGGTGGAACAGTATTTGGAATGCTAGAGAGGATCAGATGTCGTTGATGCTGGGGCTCCTGCCCATTCCATGACCCTCATCTGTGAGACTGCTAGTCAGAGGAGCTAATGGATCCCTAAGCAATTGTAGCCATCTCCATGTTCAGTGTGTGAGTGGTGGCGCATTTGAGAGGCATGATTCAGTAGCTGAAATTCAACCAAATGAACTTTACTCCTCTCAGAGGACATTAAATGGAATCCAAAGTATTGCCGGTGGCAATAGTTCTAAATCTTTTCTCAATTGTAACTTTTCTCACAATACTTTCAGCCTATGAAGTCTCTCATTCACAGCCTTCCCCCTGCCCAAGGAAGCTCACTAACTCTCCTCCTGCCTTTTCCCATCACAAAGCATTCACCATCTACTCTCTTCCACTGTACCACTCTATGTCATTGATTGACCTAGCCATTTTCCCTAAATACTTTTGTTTCATCCAACTCTCTAGTTAAAAGTTTTTCTGCCCAATTTAGCATCCTAAGTGTGCATTCTAACATTCGAGGAAGACTCGGTGTGTTTGTGTGTGTGTGGACTTTTGGTCTAGTGGGCTGAAGAGATCAGGCTGGCGGTCATGGAATGTTTGCTAGGGAAGGAAGACCATGACTATTTCCATATTTGCCATTTTTTAATCCTGTCAGAGTAGTGGTTACCTGAAAAGCAATGTGCTGGTTTTATATCTCTATTAATATAAAGAGATTCCCAGTATCTGTGTGTGGCATGGTCTCCATAAGCAGCCTCTGTTTTCATCTGCCTTCCACTTGACAGTTCCAAGAATAGATCTATCTCCTCTACGAATTAATAAGAAATGAGTATTATCAGAGGAAAACTAAAATGGATGAAATTATTTCAAGCTCCTTAAGGGAACAAACCATTTCTTCTATACAGTTCCTAACAGTACTAGAAACACAGTAGGCTTCCCAGATTGAATAACCCAGCATTTTATTTACTAAGAGACCTGTATCTTCACACTCTAGTGCTAACCCAACTTCTTCCAGCCTGAGTAAGTTTTGAAAGGTCCTATGTTTGTGGTCTGAGACTTTATAATTAAGGCTGGGGTCATTAATCTTATAGCCTCTGTTTCTTATTATATCTGATATTGAGACTGAGTTTCTGTTACAGATTGCTAGCCTGTAGCAGTCAGTTGGGGAGATGAGACATCACTGAGACAGATAACAAAGAAAAATGGGTAACAAATTGGGGAAGATTAGGTAGTTCCATGGCACTGTATTAAACAAACTTTTCTGAGGGGAGCCGCCAGAAGTCTCGTCTTATGTTCCTGCCATTATTTTATCCTCCAAAGGGACTTAGCTGTAAATATATGTATGTATGTGTGTCTGTGTATGCATGTGTGTATGTGTGTCCCAGTCCTCACACTTAAAAACAACCACATTAATAAATAAGCACACTTCTAAAATGCCACCACAAGCCTAAGGAATGAAATGTAATTTTAAAATTGATGGAAGTTTATAAAAAGTGACCCAAAAGTCATCACAGTAAGTAATAAGCCTAAAATGTCTTGATGTAAAATGTTTTCATTAATTTGTCTTTGAAGTTCACACACAAAAGCTAAAATTCAAGAGCAATGGATTTATAACATCTTCTTTTTTTTTTTTTTTAAGATTTTATTTATTTACAGAGAGAGATCACAAGTAGGCAGAGAGGCAGGCAGAGAGAGAGAGGAGGAAGCAGGCTCCCTGCTAAGCAGAGAGCCCGATGTGGGACTCGATCCCAGGACCCTGAGATCATGACCTGAGCCGAAGGCAGCGGCCTAACCCACTGAGCCACCCAGGCGCCCCAATATAACATCTTCTTTAAAAAAGGATTCCATCAACCAGGTATTGCAGTGGCATTTCTTGTCGATGTACTATTAGATCTGAAAACTGAGTTATTTAAGGAAAAAAGATAAATGATTTGCAAACCATTGCATATACCTCTGTCATATTCCATCACAAAATGATTTAAGTCTAAATATTAGCTCTACTACTTATCAGTCTGCCCCAGTTTCTTGTTGTCATATATATATATATATATATATATATATATATATATATATATAGTTGCTCTTGTAATCATTCTGAAATATAAGTCCTCCAGATAGAATCAAAGTCCATATCAGCTAGCATCAGCTATGTCATGGCTTAGACATAATGTGTTCTTATGTGGCAGAAATTGTTCTAGGTACTTTATTTCTCATGACAACCTTAGGAGGAAAATACTACTACAGATGAGGAAGCTGAGGCCAGATAAATTTAATAATTTGTCCAAGATCACACAGAAGGTGAGACGCCTGAAATAGCCCTGAGATCCGATCCCAGATTTCACATTCTTCACCAATAGAACCAAGTATCTAATTTATGTGAACAGATACAAGAAAAGAACAGTCATGTGGGACAGAGGAAGACTGAGCACACAAAATGAATTAAAACATTCATAGGAAGACAAACTTTATGTCAGAAAAAAGCCTGGCTTCTTACAGAATTAGTGTAAATACAGCTAAGTTCAATGGATCTTAGGTCAGGAAACCATCAGGCAAGAATGCTAAATGAGATCATTAACACAGGCACTTATTCAAAATCAGCTAAGGAATGACATGCATGGAGTTAAAAAAGATGACTGAGGGTCACTTGCCAAAACCTTTAATGTATATGGGGAATGAGTTGCACTTTGCAAATGACCTCAATGGGCAGAGTGGGGGGTATGAGAGGTGGCTGTCAAGAACGTCAAAAGAAGATGCCCTTCCCCACCCACTACCCATCCCCACAGAATTATAGGTGTATTTGCTTATAAATGATGATGGGAAGCTAAGAGAAGACTGATGACAGTCTCAGCTTTAGGCTACAATATAGAATAAGAGGTATTTTCATAAGAGGAGCAGATCTTAATTATAAATACTAAAAATGATAACTAATATTTATTCAGCACTTACTATGTGTTAGGCTCCATTTTTAACATTTTCATCTATTATCCTGATTCACTGACATATTAAAAAAAAATGAAGCATACAGGGGCTAAATTAGACAGGGGAAATTTGGGGGGCTAAGACTCAAACTCACTTAAAATCCAGATTATGAGCTCAGCCACTAGGCTACCCTTTGAAGCAAAGAAACGTAAGAGTAATTGTGCAAAGAGGATAAAGACACAGGGAGCTTTGCCTGCAATGTGGTCAGATCAAAGGTATTCGTCGGGAGGAAAAGAAGAGGGGAAAGGAAGAACAATGAACAATTATATCTCCTTCTTCTCTCTCTGTGATTGTCCATTTACATATTCTTAAAGTAACACATATTTATACTTACTGTAAATTAATTCAATATTCAGGAAACAATGTTTTTGTCCTCTCCCCCAAATAAAACATTTATGTTCACTGTATGGATTGATTGAAATGATCATGAGAATGTTACAAAAGTACATGACATTAATTTACCTTCTTCTTTTTAAGATCTTGTTTATTTATTTGAGAGAGAGAGAAAATGAGCCATGGGGGTGGCAGAGGGTGAGAGAGAGAGCGAAGCAGACTCCTTGTGGGACTTGGACCCAGAGATCACAACCTGAGCAGAAGAAAGATGTTTAACCAACTGAGCCACCTAGGCGCCCCTTAATTTACTTTTTTCTATTAAGTCAAACCAAGACGATCTCTGTCAATTATACAACTACATGGACACTTAGATATTTGTTTATTCTACTAGAAATGCAATAAAATATTTGACACTTAAAATTATTCAACTAATGAAATCGAGAAATAAAGAGATAATTGGTTATTCAGAAATCTATAATTTAAAAAAAACTTTTAGTTTTATCGTTGACTTTTTTTCTTGTGAAGTAAATTTCTTTATTCTGAAAAACATATTTTGGCATGTGGTAACTAGTAATAATTAACTACTAAAAAGTAACTAGTAACTTTGGCAAATAGGTAACAAGTTTAATGACATATTCTACTTCTTTAGTAGAGTTGGAATTGATTCTACAGAAAATAATTTTAGAAAAAATAAAACCACTCGGTCAAAATTTTTGTTTAATAAGGTAGGAAGAGGTAGGAGAATTAAAGTGTCTGGGACATCTAATTTTGAGATGATTTTAACTTCGGGCATTTTAAAATCAAGCCTTAAAATATATATTTCTCTTACACTTAAAGAACTTTAAGAGAAATGTCACTGCATAATTTCCTTTCCTTTTTTTTTCTTCCCTGCTTAGAAAGAGCACCTACAATTGCCAAAAGAATCACCTCTAAATAGAACATAATTTGTTCTTGCTAGGCAGCAACGAATTAAATAAAAGTTGCATACGGCTGCTTGCAATAATCCGGACTTGAAAGATTTCGAAGTGGGTTAGCAGCTTGATCTCCTTATTCATCTTTCCCCAGCTCCCTGCGGAGATGCCAGCTCCCCTGCTCCAGCTCTCCAGTGTAACCACCTCTGCTCTGAACTTTGAAATAAAAGTGGCTTCACGAGAGGACACCAAGAGGTGAGGGGAAGAGAGAAGCAAAACTTCTTTGCAAAAGTTATGGAAAGGAAACTTGAATAGACAGTGTTCACTTCCTTGTAAACATCTTCCTTTCACTTTCTGGCTTTCTCTAAATAAGAAATTAGAGAAGAAAAAGAAAAAGAAGAACCTCTTTAAATTTTACTTAATCGTGCAACTGAGTTCCACAAAACCACTTTCGTTAGTAAAACGAGAATAAATACGTGAATGGTAATAAAATCTATGAATGAGGGCTGCAGAACAGGGCACGGACACATACATAATCACTCAACCCATTAGAAAGTAAACAAATCAGAGAAAATAAAAGACAGCAACACTATATGGATTCAGCATAATTTTCATTAAATTTTACATAATTGCTTTATACACTAAATATAAAATCAAGGTTTTATGTTTTATAAAATCAACTATGGAATGATTTCACTCATATGAGGAATTTAGAAAAAACAAACCTGCAAAGGGAAAGAAGAGAGAGGCAAACCAAGGAACAGACTCTTAACCAAAGAGAACAAACTGAGAGGGTTACTAGAGGGGAGGTAAGTGGGGGGTGGTTGAAATAAGTGGTGGTGATTAAGGAGCCCACTTGTTATGATGAGCACTGGGTGATGTATGGAAATGTTGAATTACTATATTGTACACCTGAAACTAATATAACACTCTGTTAACTAACTGGGATCAAAAGTAAACAAAAAAAAAAATCAATTATGGAATGTTTTGTAACTCTCTTTTATGTTAATCAGGTACTTGTTATTTAAATTAATGAGGTTCTTCCTTTCTAAAAATTTAAGTCCATTTTTATCAACCTAACATTTCAACCCCTACAGCTAATTCTTCCAGATTTAGAATTATTTGCTCATTCTCATAGAGCAGGATGACTTAAAAATTTTATATATGGGTACATTTTTTTTTAATTGCAGGGAAAAAAAAAAAAAGAATGAAAGCAACATGGAAGATCACCAGAGGTTTTACTGATAATCAGTTCACATTAAAGCTCCTCATTTTATATCTTTAACTTTATTTTTTTTATTGTGGAAAAATAAATATAACACAAAATTTATCATCATAATGTACAGTTCAGTAGTATTAAACACATTCACTTTGTTTGTGCAACAATCAACACCATCTACTCCCATAACTTTTCATATTCTAAAACTTTTCACTCATTAAACAAAATCTCCCCATTCTCCCCTCCCTCTAGCCCCTGCAAACCACAATGCTGTTTTCTATGTTTATGATTTTGAGTATTATTTTAAAGATTTTATTTATTTATTTGTCAGAGAGCGAACACAAGCAGGGGGAGCGACAGGCAGAGGGAAAAGCAGGCTCCCCATTGAGCAAGAAGCCTGATGTGGACCTTGATTCCAGGACCGTGGAATCATGACCTGAGCTGAAGGCAAATGCTTAACCAGGTGTCCCTGATTATGACTATCCTAAGTATTCCATATAAGTGGAATCATACAGTATTTGTCTTTTTATGACTGGCTTATTTTACTTAGTGTAATGTTCTCAAGGTTCATCTATGTTGTAACATATGCCAGATAGTCCTTCCTTTTTTTTTTTTTTTTTAAAGATTTTATTTATTTATTTGACAGACAGAGATCACAAGTAGGCAGAGAGGCAGGCAAAGAGAGAGAGAGGAGGAAGCAGGCTCCCCACCGAGTGAAAGCCTGATGTGGTGCTCGATCCCAGGACCCTGGGATCATGACCTGAGCTGAAGGCAGAGGCTTTAACCCACTGAGCCACCCAGGTGCCCTGATGGTCCTTCCTTTTTAAGGCAAAGTAATATTCTACCGCATGTGTATACCGTATTTTCCTTATCCATTCATCTATCCATGGACGTCTGGAAAACATTTGTTTTGATTCGGTTTACATGGACTAGATTTACTGTGATTATTATCTAATTTAAACAGAGTATGTAGCTCTTATTACTTTTTTTCCCAATAAGAAAGATGCCTTTTGGTGACAACAATCTCCAATTCCCAAAACTTATCATTTCATTTGACTCTTACAAAGAAAATGTGATTATTCTAATTACTTGGTCTTTTTCCATTCCTTCTGAACAGTATGAAAAATATTCTTCGTAATTTCAGCAATTTTTATTTAAATAATGATATACATTTTTGATGAAAAGACTTGTTAAAATTTATTTTAAAATAAGTTACAAAGAAACAGGAAAATCAGAAGACAGTCCCTAACTGGACAACTGGATCCCAGTAACCTATTATTTCATGAAATTTTAATCTTTCCAATCATTCACTGGAAGACATCCAGTTTTGATTACTAAAAATTCTAAGATGCATGTCTCTGATCAACCCTAAATGGGGTTCTTAATATCTACTTTGCAGAATTTCTATAAGAATTAAAAATAGGAATTTTTAAGTGTCCGTGATCCATTAGGCCAAGAACGTTACAGGTCCTTAAAGCAAATTATTGTTGCAATTAGTGACAAAAATCACATAAAAACAGAGAGCTACATACTCTCTAAGAGGGGATCGTATATTTGTCAGCTGGCTCATTTACAGCAAACTCATACCTTCTAGGTCAATTTTGAATCTGCATGTGATCTGAAATGTATTCATCAAAATATGTTTTTCTAATCCTTTTACTAGCATAGAAATCCTATACCAAGCCAGTGCTACTTATACCTGTACCTAGACTCAACTGGAGAATTTTGAAGATGGGTAGATTCCCATCCTTAAACCAAATTTACTTAGGGAGACTCTCTGGGAGTAGATTCTGATGCATGTCCAACTTTAGAAACTTAATCTACTGATCTCTCTTTCTCTCTCTCCTCTCTCTCTCTCTTTTAAGATTCTATTTGTCAGAGAGAAAGAGAGCAAGCACACGTTGGGGCAGTGGATGGCAGAGGTGGAGGGAGGTAGAGGGAGAGAGAGAAGAAGCTTCTTTGCTGGCAAAGAGCCCAATATGAGATGATCCCACAACCTTGGGATCATGACCTGAGCTGAAGACAGACGTTTAACTGACTGAGCCACTCAGGCGTCCCTAATCTACTTAACTCTGGACGTAAAGAACTTTGTCCTTTTCTAATGCTACATAACATCTCTGCTGTCACTTTACGTAAGAATGATTTTTCTTCCAAGAAGCTATAGTTACATTTTTTTGATGGTAGAAAATTGACCACCTTAAGAGTTAGAGCAGTATGTTTGTAGGGTACAAAGAGGTTAATCTTTGAGGTATTGAGGAGGGACGTATTGCCTGGTGCACTGGCTGTGGTACATAAACAATGAATTCTGGAACACAGACAAAATAAAATATATAAAATAAAGTGAAATGAAATAAAATAAAATAAAATGAATCTCAGTTTACTCCATGAGAGGAAACATTTCATTAAGCCCTTTAGTCAAATAAAGGTAACATCTATCCAGCATTCTTCAGGATATTTAGTGCAAGAAGTTAACATGAATGCAGAAGTTAAATATACTATTTAATAATTTAAATGAAAAATGTTAGCAGAATATGACCCTGAAGGAGCAGATATTTTCCCTCCATAAGTTTTTAGGTAAACTGTCCTATTCTTAAATAGGTCATTCTTGAGGAAGCTGTGCATGTACATGTGTGTTTTACTTGGCATCTGCCTGCAGGAATAAGAGGCCACAATCAGTTCATACCATGCATGATGTGTAGGCTTAATTTTCTCTGCATTGTTATCGAGAGAAATGATAAGCACTGGGCTGGGCTTAGCCCCGCCTTTACCTCTATAGGACTGCTGATGTTCACACATGGCAGTAGTGGATACAGCAGACAGTCAGATTTTCTAGAATTTTCAGATCTGGTTGTTGGTTATAGCCATTACTAAATATTAAATTACATAAGCCCACAATTAAATTTTATGAAAGCCAAGGTAATAGATTCTCAAAATTCATTATTTTCAGATTACAATTTTTACGTTATTTCAGTTTACAGTTTTTTACTATTATTTATATGACCGAGGTTATTTACATCTATTGAATCTGTATTGTGGAAATGCAACATAACAGTGTGCTAACTGGTCATCCCTTCCCAAATCCACATTGATGCTTAAAAGGGAGAATATTAAGAATGTTTATACCATGGAAATTAGCAACTCCTCAAATCGGGATATTTCTCCTCTATGTATTGAAAAATTGATATTAAACATTTACTAACATTCCTCTAATATGGTGTAATTTTAGACTGAAGAAACACTGCTTTTGGGAAATGCAGTATTAAAACTTTTCTGAGGAAGCCATGCTGTGTAGACTCTCTTATATGAAGCAGGCATTTCCTTATGTGACAAACTGATGTTTTCATTAGCTCAAAAACAGAAAATGAAATGAACCTTTGCCTGGAGAAGGGAGAAAAACTCTAGGGGAACACAAAGGAATCCATCCTTGAGGTTTGGAAATGGTCCAAGGATCCTGGTAGTGAGGAATGTTCTCACTCCACAAGCAGAAACACAGAAGTCAAGTTTGGGCCTTCCTGCCCCTCTCTCCCCCTCCAAACAGCCATTATTATTATTAGCAAAATCATGCTAATCACTAGTCTCTTTTATGCTTTGAGGAAATTGGGGACACAGTGGGTGTTAAAAGCAGCTGAGAGAGTGTTTGGCACAGTTGTGAGGTTATTGGAGTCATCGGTAGCAGAGGCTCGAGTTAGCAGCAAGAGAATAAAGCCAGAGTGCGGGGATTATGGAATTTATTCCAGATTTTAGATGTTTTATATATAAAAATAAAGTAGAAACTAATTTATAATCATAAACTCTTGAGACGATGTGTGCATATGTGTGTGTGTATGTGTGGGCACACATTTATATAAAATGTTTACTTTATGCATTTATTTATTCTGTACAAACACACACAGCTATGTACATATATTTGTAATATATATACATATTTGCAATAAAATAAAATAGCAGATGCAATGTGTGATAAATATGAGGACTTGGATGAAATAAGAAAGGTTTACTATGAGAGGATTTTTTTGTTATGCCACCTGGGGTTGAGGTATTGTTAAGGAATATTGTGTCATTTTCTAGAAAGCAAAAATCGTATTTCTTTAATTATATATATATATTTGATTAAACATTGATTTGAGAGGAAACTATTGCATATGATGAAAATAAAGAACTGTCATGAAAAATTTATTCAAAAAGTAAAACAGGGTGCCTGGGTGGTTCAGTGGGTTAAGGCCTCTGCCTTCAGCTCAGGTCATGATCCCAGGGTCCTGGGATCGAGTCCTGCATCAGGCTCTCTGCATGGCAGGGAGCCTGCTTCCCCCTCTCTCTCTGCCTGCCTCTCTGCCTACTTGTGATCTCTCTCTGTTAAATAAATAAATATTAAAAAAAAAAAAGTAAAACAATGCACTTTTATCCTAAGAAGCTAAGGGAAACAACAACAACAAACAAACTAGTAGGTATACTGTACTTCCATCCTGCAATGAATTTTTTTAAATAATAAGTTTATCCTGGAGTGAATTTCAGTCAATTTGGAAACACTCTTCTTTTTTTTTTTTTTTTTAAAGATTTTATTTATTTATTTGACAGACAGGGATCATAAGTAGGCAGAGAGGCAGGCGGGGGGGGGGGGGGGGGGGGAAGCAGGCTCCCTGCTGAGCAGAGAGCCCGATGTGGGGCTCGATCCCAGGACCCTGAGATCATGACCTCACCGAAGGCAGAGGCTTAACCCACTGAGCCGCCCAGGTGCCCCTGGAAACTCTCTTCCTATAAATGTTGGAATAATGGTCTTCTCCATTATGGATGATTTTCAAGTCCTTACTCTTTCATTAACAATATTAATGTTCTTATATTTTAAATACATTTCTAAATTCAATTATTTCTGTTTGCTAATATTCTGTTTAGAATAATTGCATCTAAATTGATAAGTGGGGGCACCTGGGTGGCTCAGTGGGTTAAAGCCTCTGCCTTTGGCTCAGGTCATGATCCCAGGGTCCTGGGATCAAGCACCACCTCGGGCTCTCTGCTCAGCGGGGAGCCTGCTTCCTCCTCTCTCTCTCTCTCTCTCTCTCTCTCTCTGCCTGCCTCTCTGACTACTTGTGATCTGTCAAATAAGTAACTAAAAATCTTTAAAAAAATTAAAAAAAAATAAATTGATAAGTGATCTGTAGTTCTTTTGTTTTTGTTTTGTTTTGTTTTATTAGCTTGGATTCATGAAGAATGTAATTTCTAAATCATTTCAACCTCTTTAGAGTTTATATATGTTCATTTATCTTTTTTGTTTTTCATATTTTTCTATTCCCATAATTAAAACTTTTATTTTTAAAAAGCATTTTAAAACAGTGTGCATGACTTGATTCCATATATGCATTTATGTGAAAATGGATTTGTGCATATATAATACACAGAAGCTGAAACGGTACTGAAATGTACTTTGAATAAACTTTCTTGCTACTTTTATTTTTTACTGTAACTACAAAATGCCAAACTTAGAAGAGTACGCCTATCTTATGTAAAAATTTTAACACTGAAGGAGTAACAAAAGTGGATAAACTAAGAACATCAGATTTAATTCTACCCTATTTTGAGATATAATTATTTTCTAGTTCAAGAAAATTACCTATATGGGACACAACATGCAGTATAAGTTAGGAGTGGGCAATTATAGGATAGGTGAGAGTCATTAAAAGAAAAATATAATTTTATGTTTTACTGATTTTTTAAAAAAGATTTTATTTATTTATTTATTTGACAGAGAGAGAGATCACAAGTTGGCAGAGAGGCAGCTTTCTGCTCTCTGCTGAGCAGAGAGCCTGCTGCGGGACTCAGTCCCAGGACCCTGGGATCATGACCGGAGCCGAGGGCAGAAGCTTAACCCACTGAGCCACCCAGGCGCCCATATGTTTTGCTCATGTTTTAAAGTCAGGCAGCATATCTGCCTTAAACAAATGGTTAGTACTGGAATTGTGTTTGTGGATATAATTCTTCTATGAATTTGCCAATTCCCCCACCTTTCCTCTTCTGGCATTAGGTTGTGTGGGTGTCCCGCACTTTCCAAAAATTCACAATAGGCCTATTTATCTTTGTGAAGACCTACATTAGTACCTGTTTGTTATCTGAAAGAAATGGAGGAGCATTTCCACTTACACACACACACACACACACACACACACACACACACACACACCCCCAGAGGCCATTACTGTACTAACATTGGTCTTTTGTGAAGGAAAAGTGATAGAATGTAAACTTTTGAAAAGCCAGGGACAGACACTCTTTACTTTAGGCCATTTTGACTCAAAAGGTTTCATAGGAACTTTCTACTTTTTGGATAGTGGGATAGCTTTCTAAACCCACGTTTGGTTTTAGAAAGCAGCTGAGAATGACTGGTGTATCTGGGGTAAGCAGAAGAAGAGACCACAGGACCTGGAGCATCTGAGGTTTATTCCTTCCAGTGCCTCAGAGAGTTCAAGCTACAAAATATCATCTTTTGCTTAAACACATGGGAAACAGAAACAAAATAAAATGTTAAGTAATTAATATCTAGTAAAAATATAACTCACATATTACAAAATTATTTCTGTCCACATATGGTTAATGCGTGTGGAAAATCAAATCATAACTGGATGTCACTCTATTCCTTTACCATAAGAAATTACTCCGATTTTGACACATATGAACTTGTTTATTCCTCATAATAGCCCTATGAAGTTGGTATTATTAGCTCCTGGCCAAAAATCTATGTGTGATCTTTCAGCTTGACCACAGGCAACTTAAAAAGCTTTACCCTGGCAGGTCTCACAGCGGAAAGCTGCCCTACCCACACCGGACTTGGTGCACAGCCAGTGCTGTGAGTCCGGGGAAAACTCAGGAGCCCCTAACAAGCCATGCTCTTAAGCATAGCTACTTTACTAGATCAGTTTCCTCCACTCATCAAATGCCTTAAAAAAAAAAAAAATTATTTGACAGAGAGAGAGATCACAAGTAGGCGGGGGGAGGGGGGAGCAGGCTTGCTGCCAAGCAGAGAGCCCGATGCAGGGCTTGCTCCCAGGACTCTGAGATCATGACCTAAGCTGAAGGCAGAGGCTTAACCCACTGAGCCATCCAGGTGACCCCATCAAATGCCTTTGACAGAGGTCCTCCTCAGGTGCCTTTGCTGGAAAGGACATGGGTAGAAGTGAACCCTTAAGACCCTTTTTCTTTACTCTGACTCAGTACTCAACTTTTCCACTCTTAGCCCTTTTTTCTCTGCCTCCAACCTGCCCTCTGGCTCCTAGATCCATAAAATTTCAGAGGCCTTTCTTTGGGGCTCCCTCAACAGTTAAACAGTTCCCCATGTGTGAACTGACCAATCTGATCCACCTGAGCTCTCTCGGAGCTCTTCTGTGGGGGAAAATGGGCAGTGTGGGAGTTGAGGCTTTCTTCAGCTCAGCCTCTTGCTTATGCTATTGGATTAGGTAATTGAAAGCTTGACTGGTGCCTTCTTATTGGTTCTTTGTCTTAAAACCCTGAAATCTAACAGCTCAGCTCAGCTCTGCTCTTGACACTCTCCTCTAACAGATCCGGAAATGGAGGTAATGAGAGCTTAAGTGACCTGCCTAAGGTCAAATAACTAACAAGAGGCAGTGCGAGGTCTCAAACAACCAGTTTGGTGCCATTCTCTTGACTACACAGTCTTCTTGGCAAGTAGTGTCTGATACTATCTTCTGATACATTCCCATTTGTTTAATTTTTCAAAGGCAACTAATATCTATCATTTTGACATTCTAATGGTGATGAGAGTGATTAGAAGTACTCCAAGCAAGTGAAACATCATTTACTATATGCTTTTTTCAGTCTGAATAGTAGTTTATTGAAAAAGCCCCACTGATAAACCTATTCAAGTATATTAGAATGTTAGGTAAATCTTGCTAGGGATTTCTTTAATAAAAAGGACACTCATCCCTCTCTTACCTTGCTAAAGTTTAGATTGAGATACCTCTAGTATTTTGGAAAATACAATTCGGTTACAATCATTCCTAAATCATGTATTTTTAAAGGAGTGTTACTATTCTAAAATTTCTTCTCTAGACACATCAAACCTTTTCTTCATTATTCCAATTATAGTCCAAAAGTTACGTCAATGAAAAGCCAGGTTGCTCTTGAAAGGATTTTGCTTTTTTTGCATTAAGAATTAGTATTGCACAAAAAGCCAAGACCGTGGTAATAAATACTTTGCAAACTAACACCTAAGAATCAAATAGTATTTTTAAAAAGAATAAATAAATAAATAATATACATTATATTAATATGTATTAATATATAATATAATAAATAACTAAATAAATTTTATTTATTTATTTCACGGAAAAAGAGAGATCACAAGTAGGCAAAGAGGCGGGTAGAGAGAAAGGGGAACATGCTTCCTGTTGAGCAGAGAGCCTGATGTGGGGCTCGATCCCAGGACCCTGAGATCATGACCTGAGCCCAAGGCAGAGGCTTAACCCACTGAGCCACCCAGCTGCCCCAAGAATCAAATATTCTTAAATTCTTTTCAAAATTGTATGATTTGTAGATTTACAAGTACTACACTTGTAGGGCAAATCAGTCTACACTGAAGGAAAATCTGACATACGTATTTTATCTTTCAAGTATAGTAAAATAAAAGTAGCACACAAATATAAATGGCATGACATAATTATATAGTTATAAATGAAATTAGGCACACAGATGTAGGCTGTCTTTTTTTACCTGAAAAAGACTTAAAATGAGTAAGCTTCCTGTCTGTGGATTATAATTCTTACATATAAATGATGGATAAAGTATTTAGATTCATCTGATTTTTTTATTTATGAACTGATATATTTCATCTATTTGTCTATTCAGTATAAAAATTTTATCCATCTGTTATGTGCTAAAACAGGGCAAAATGATGACTTGGGCCTTGTCTTCAAGGACTTTCATTTTAGAGTAAGAATGCTGGATTTCAGGACTGCTCTTTATGGGGTTAGAGGAGAAAAGTTACCTAATCTAGCCTATAGAAGAGAGCACTTCTTACAAGAGATAACAATTGATGAGTGTCTTAAAGTATGAACAAAATTTAGTCTGGCAAACAGAAAAGGAAAGGCAGTACAGACAAATAAATTATAAGAACTCATTCCATTGTAGAGAGAAATAAGCAGGAATCTGCTAAAAACTCCAAGCCTTTGGTTTTGTTAAGAATTGACCCCTCCCTCCACATGAGTCAGTTGCAGCACCAGGGTTTTTGGACAGGGTCATGGTTAGCTATGCATTAAACGGAGCTTTTGGTGGCACTTTGTCAGGTGGATTTGTCAGGACCGGAGGCAAGGAGAGTAGTTAAACAAGGGGGCTCTTAACCAGGAGACCTGGAAACCCTAAAAGGCTTAGGGGATATATTTAGGAGGTCCTTGAACTTGAATGAGGAATCCTTACATTATTATTCACATTAATCTTATTAAATATAGGGTTTTTATCACTTATGAAGATAAGTGTACCTGCTTCACTGTGATGACTAGAAACTATAGATGTATTCATACTGCATTCCAGTTCTGACGGGTATCATAATATTTTTTCTTTTTTTCTTCCTTCCTTCCTCCCTTCCTTCCTCCCTCTTTCTTCCCTCTCTCCCTCCCCCTTTCTTTCTTTTCTTTCTTTCTTTTTCTCTTCTTGCAGTAAAAGCACACAACATAAAAATCTACTGTCATAAGCTGTTTTTAAAACAGATTTATCTACCCATTTATTTGAGAGGGAGAAAGCCAGTGGGGTGAGAGACAGAGGGAGAAAATCTTCAAGAAGACTCTCCACTGAGTTGGGAGCCCAACGTGGGACTCCATCTCAGGACCCAAGAGATCACGAACTGAGCCAAAATCTAAGATTGGGATGCTTAACTGACTGAACCACTCAGTCATAACCACCCTTGTCATAACCATTTTTTGTATATAGCTTAGTACTGTTAAGAATGTTAACACTGTTGTGGAATAGATGTACAAATTTTTTTTCATCTTGCAAAACTGAAACTCTATACTCATTAAACAGAAACTCCTCATTTCCCAATTCTCTCAGCCTCTGGTAACCACATTCTTCTTTTGGTTTCCATGAACTTGACTACTTTAGATACCTTTTGTAAGCAGACATAGTCTTTTTATGACTGGCTTACTTTGCTTAACAAATGTCATTCATGTGGCAACATGTCATAATTGCCTTCTCTTTTTAAGGTTGAATAATGTACACGCATGTGTGTGTGTGTGTGTGTGTGTGTACCACATTTGTTCATGCATTCCTTCATCAATGAGCATTTAGGATATTTCCCCTTCTTGGCTATTATAAATAAAGCTACTATAAATATAAGTGTGCAAATTATGCTTTGAGACTCTGCTTTCAATTCTTTTGGATATATACCATGAAGTGGAGTTGGTGGATAATATGGTAGTTCTATTTTAATTTTTGAGGAAACTTCATACTATTTTCTATAGCTATTTTACAACTTTAAAATGCCACAATGGTGCAGAGAGGTTTCAAATTCTTCACATCTTCACCAACACTTGTCATTTTCTATCATTCTGATAATAGTCATTCTAACTGCTGTAAAGTGGTATCTCATGGCTTAGATTTGGATTTCAAATCAAAGTGATGGGGCACCTGGGTGGCTCAGTTGGTTAAGTGGCTGCCTTTGGCTCAGGTCATGATTCCAGGGTCGTGGGATTGAGCCTTACATCGGGCTCCCTGCTCAGCGGAGAGACTGCTTTTCTCTCGCCCTCTGCCTGCTGCTCTCCTTAGTTGGGCTCTCTCTGTGTGTATGTGTGTGTGTCAAATAAATAAATAAATAAATAAATATATATATATATATATATATATATATATATCTTTTTAAAAAAACCAAAGTGATCATCTTTGTATATCATCTTTCAGGAAACATCATTTGAAGTCCGTGTCCATTTCTGAATTAGGTTGTTTTCTGTTGTTGAGTTGTAAAAGTTCTTTATATAGTCTGGATGTTAACCCCTAGTGAGATATACAATTTGTAAATTTTTCTCCATTCTGTTGGTTGCCTTTTCACTTTTTTGACCATGTCCTTTCATGCACAGAAGTTTTTAAGTTTGGTGTAGCACAATTTTTCTATTTTTGCTTTTGTTGTCTTTGCTTTTGGTGACAGCTCCAAGAATTATTGCCAAATCCAATGTCATGAACATTTTCCTCCATGATTTCTTCTAGGAGTTTTATAGTTTATAGTTTTGTGTTTAGGTCTTTAATTCATTTTGAGTTAATTTCTTACATTTAGGGTAAGATAAAAGTCTAAGTTCAATCTTGTACATGCACAAATCCAATTTTCCTGGCACTGTTTATTAAAGTGATTATTTTTAAAATAATATTTAGGCCTATCACAGCTACAAAACTACATTCCTATTAATTCTATTATATATTTTTAATTTAACATACTAATAAAGAAGCATATTACCATATCACATAATTATTTTTAAGTATGTTGATAAATGTATTTCAGTATAATTAATTTTCCTTGTAATCCTTTAAAATTTATTTAATGGATTTATTTATTTTTATGCATTTATGATATAAAATATTTATTTGTGCTTATTTATTAATTTTAAATTATTATAAGAAGGAAGCTATTGGTTTCACCCGACGGCACAGGGTTTGTGGACTCAAAAATTATTAAAAATTCAGAGATGATTTCAGTAACTCAGACAATGGATGAAGACTTGAATTACAGCTATGACAATGTTAAGAAATATGTAAAATCAAGAAAAAGGCAAATCCAGTATGATTTAATGATTAAACAAATGCCATGAACCAAGAAGAAGGAGAAGTCTATGGTGACCACCAGGTTTTTAACTCTGGCGACTGATTAGGTGACTGTAGTTCTGGAAGTCCTCACTATAGAAGCTGTACTTAAAACCCTGAGGGAAGGGGTGCCTGAGTATCTCAGCTGGTTAATGGTTTGACTCTTGATCTCAGTTCAGGTATGGATCTCCGAGTCGTGAGTTCGAGCCCTGCACTGGTCTTCGTGCTGGGCATGGAGCCTACTTAAAGCCATGTGATACCTGTTATCATCCATGGGGAGAAAGTAGAGGAAAAAATTCAGTCAGAGTAAAACCAGAATTCAAAGACCAGAGAATTCATTATTTTCAGTTTTGGTGTCATGAAGTATATTTAATGTATCAGCAAAGAGAACTAGTATGTAAAGGATGAAACTTCAGTAAGCAATTGGTGGTTAATTTGTAAAGGACCAATTGTTACGACTCTACTCTGCATTTATAATTTTTGCACCTGCAATTATTTGCATGCAAAACAAATGCAGCTACAGTTGCCTAATTATAGGCACACCATCCAAAATTGCCCACAAATAACAGCACAAAGAGATGCCATCTGTGAAAGTGCAGCAACCCCCCAGACCTTTCCTCTTCCACATCCGGTAAGGCTTCCCTTCGGCTTCTCTCTTGGGCTTCATTCTTGCCTGGTCTCATTCAGGCATTAAAAGCTGGTCATTCTAATAAGCTAAGTCAGTAGCCCTTTCCTCTTATGCATCCACTATAATCCACATCCCCAAATATAAAATAAACCATAGTATGGGCAGACTGAAAATGGAAGCCGTTTCTGAAGCACATCATTTGTCTTGTTAGTGTGAACAGATTCAATGTTTTATTCACATGTAATTTTACAAGGTAGGCAACTTGAATGCTGTAAAGACGAAATCTCATACAAATTTCTACTCAAAGGTGACAAGAAAATTCCGTTACTCTACTTTAAAAAATTTAGCCATTTATTAAAAACACAGCTGTCAGTTTGGATCAAATACATTCATATTTCCCCATTATATTATTAGGGCCATCATGAAATTTAATAATTGTCCCTTGGAGTTTGATTTCCTACAAAAGTGTCATAACACAATCAGCACTATTGCAAATAATTATCGAACTGTGTGAAGACATTTATGATTTCAGGCGGGAAATATATAATAATAGATGAGAAATATAAAACCCAGGTTAACACTTGATAAGGATTCTGTTCTCATACAAATGTCAGTAGTAATAAATGTGGGGACCACATAGCCTGCTTTATTAAAGTGAAACAGGTTCCAGGCAGAATAATTTTCTAAAATTTTAATTATATAGTTCAAATTATACTTGCTTATCATTTAATCATATTAAACACTCTGAATCTGATCAATCCTCTGTGATAGAAACAATACACTTGAAGCATGAGAAATTGGGTAGTTTATTAGGCTAATGACTAACACAGGAATGTAACATATAGCTCTTTATGAAATCTGTAATTCTCCATTCTATTTATACTGTTTCGAATTGTCATGAAGTATTACCATAGAGGTTTCAGGGGCAAATGGAGGCTTAGGAGTTTTACAGTGTTCACCATTTTTTAAAAATTTAAAACATTATAGTGAATAGCAAGGTTTAATTTTGTCCTACCACATTTTTCTCAGTGGTACATGGGTCACAAAGAACCGAAGCAGTAGTTAGACACCAGTCTTAAGTTTATGGACAATTGGGCAGATGTTTAAATATTTAGACATTGGAATGTTTAGACATTAGAAATATAGTAAAGTTTTTAGATTTAGCAAAAGAAGTCATGTTAAGGAAATGAGAATTTATAAAAGGGAAGTTATCATACCAAAAGGAGAGCTAATTAGAAGATTCTTCTCTTATATATAACTGAACATTTTAATGGCTGCAATCAAAATTCAAAATATGATTAGTGACATGATAAACATAAGCTGTTTTGTTTTCACAAGAAGCAGAAGAACATTTTGAGACATTAAGAAAGATAATGTTACTCACATCCTGAGCTACCATTTGTTGACACCAGAGTCAGGTTGGAAGGCCATGGATTCCGAACAATATCTTGCCAATGAATTGTGTCTGTGTAACAAAGAAATTTGTTCTGGTCTACATACACTCCACCATTAAGGATTTCTGTATTAAAACAAACAAACAGAGATTTCTTGTCAAACTTTTTGTTGATGATAAGGTAGTCAATAAAAGTGATTTATTCTTAAAGTGTTTTCAATGTTAAATTAGAGTCACATTATTAATAGCCAAGGCACCTTTTATAATATCACTTAGTCATATAAATTAATTGTAGAAATTGGGAAAGATTGAAAAATACAAAGAAATACAATCACTCATAATATAAATACCCAGAGAAACACTCTTCATATTTGGTATAGAAGTTTTCAGTCTCTTTCCTTTTTTTTTTTTTACTCTGAAATTGGAATAACATTGAATATAATATTTCATAACCTGCTAGTTTTAATATTGGGTGGTGAGTATTTAATGATAATTAAATATTATTCTACATTATTTTTAATGAAACTACAATATGCTACAGTATAAATTAAATAATATTTATTTAACCAGTTCCCTCTTTTGGCCATTTAACTTGTTTATCTCTCTTAAAAAGATTATTAGTCCATGTGACATTGACTGGAGTCAGTAGGAAGTAATTAAAACAAAATGAAAGCTAAAATTAATGTTTCAATTACGAAGAAATGTTCTTTGATTCTCTCAAATGGAATCAATAGTATTGCCAATGATTCTTTATGAACAACAGAAAACTATAATAAAAACCCAATGGCTCATTGCAACAATGGTAGGACCATGGGACAAAATGCACTAAAGCCAATTTTTACTTGATTCTCTACTTCACACTGGCCTTGATCAGCTAAGTTGTTCAGTGGCTGATAGTATATATAATTCTCTTGCAGATTGCTTTAAGTTATCTGGGGGAGGGGGGAGATATTCCCTCCAAAAGTACTATTTTTTTTTTTTTGAAAATACCATCCTTACTACTTGAAGAAATTGGTTAGAAATACTCATAGCAACTTCCTGCTCAATATCCACCACATTTTCCCCTTCTACACAATACAAAAACAACTTAAGAGAAATTAAATCTCAGTCCATAATACCTTTTTACAAGTAACAAAAACAGTTAACAGTAATTTATATAGATAGAGGATAATTTTTCTCACATAGGAAACCTATAGGAGGTAGTGGTGTCCATAGAACCCACATCTGTTTTGTGTGTTGGTTTTATTCATTACAGACACAAGAAGGTTGATGTATCTAAGTGTCTTTCCGAACTCAAGGCAAGCTGAAACCAGAAGAGCAAGCAAGAGACATCTTCCTACTGAGGCTCTGACTTTCTATTTGGGAAGAGATGTTCTCCCCAAGGATTATGTAGGCATTTTCTTGGCCAGAACGGTATCCCAGGAGCATTTGTACTATAAGGGAGGCTGAGTAGACAAATTGCTACTTGAACAAAACTTAAACAACCAAGACTGCTAGAGAGGAAGAAGAGGAACATGAATAATAAGAAGGCAACTACTTTATTTCCCATGATGGCCTCAAAAAAATAATCTCTCGTGCAGTATCCAAAGCTAAACTTTTAAGAGTCACCTTAAACCAAGGAGAGAGATAAAAGAATGAAAGGAACACGTGACACCATAAGAGGAGTATTTGTGGAAGAGAGATAGGCACATCTCAACTGCCTTATTGCCTTGTGTGTATAAAATGCACCAGATTAATTTCGACATCACAGGGCTTTCCACATTTAAAATCACTCCCGTTCTCATCATTGGTCCTTTCACTGACTATTGGTTCAATTTTTTCAGGTGAGGAAAGAAAAAAAAGAAACAAAAAGAAATTAGATCATCTTTCTACTTCTAAAATCCAGTTCATTATTTTTCATGACCTAACCATACAATCTTCATCAAAGCAGAAAGGAGATATAAGACATAAGAAAGATTGTGAAAATGGATTTCTGCATTAATGTTTGGCATTTAAGTTTCTATCTATGAAATGTGACCATCTCATACTAATAGCTTTCTCATGAGACATTAGGTGATGCTCTTCTGCTCTAAAGATAATTCTTCATTAGATGGCAAGAAAGGAGATTTTGACTGCTATCCAGGAAATGAAGGTTATTTTTCACTCTACATTTGGAAAAGTTCTACTTTAAAAAAAAAATGTGAGAAGAAAACATAATAGCTCAAATATTGTCGAAAGAGTATATTTTTCAGGACTCACATTGTAATTCAAATAGTTCATATTGAAGGAACACAGTATCCATCTCTAACTTCCTATCTAAAAATATTCAAATGGAATCAGATTATATTACACTGAATAATAATCTCATCAAATCCCTTCAACAATATTAATCTGCTACCAATGCTGACATTTGTTTCTCAGAAATATTCTGTTCAAGAGCTTCATTTGTACTTGGAAAAGGATTTAGAAAGGAGGCAGTAAAAATTCAAGTATAATCTTACATGTTAAAATTTCAAATTAAGACTACAATCATGATCAGCTTGGATAACACCCTAAATTCAAAGCCAGCATCTGCTAGCAATTCTGATCAGGAAGATATATAAACTTCTAGTATTTATTGATGGATTTATAAGGCACATTTAATCTATTTGTGTATGTGTCTATTTTCCCTGAAAATAGTCCTTTCCTTTATATTTGGCCTAGATTATACTCTGATGGTGAATGTCAAACACTATAGTCAGAAAATGAGCAATTTATTGACATTTATAGAGGAGTTTTAACATATACTTTACCTTACATTTATTTATCAATTTCATTACCTATAGGTAAGGAAATGTTAATATTGTACTAACTCTTTGGTGTAGTTTATATTGATCTTATAACTTCATGCAATTTTTTGAGAGTTTATAACTTTATGCAAATCTTTTTTTTTTTTTTTGAGTGTGTGCACATAGGGGTAGGGTGGGTGGAGAGGCAGAGTGAGAGGGAGAGAAAATCCTAAACGTGCTCCATGCTCCGCATAGAGCTAAATCTCTGGATCCTCAGATCATGACCTAAGTGGAAACCTGAGCCACTCAGGTGCTCCTTTGTAAACATTAATTTAATACGATTTGTGGTGAAATATTCAGTTAGATCTATTTCTAAACTAAGAAAATTCTAGAGGAATATATTGACCTTTAAGAAAGTTGTTAGAGACACAGATTATTTCCTGGACAAAATGGATCTCTAATGTTTTTGACTATTAAAGCTTGGCTGCATTTTTAGGTTAGAAAGAAGGATTAGAAAAAGAGAAATCTTGGTAAGATATTTATCCAAGAAGGTATCAGGAAAATGTCTGGTTATACTTTAGATCTATCTTTACCAAGAAACAAGAACAGTAGAGTTGTCACAAGTTCTATGAAAGGCTTACTGGATCTGTGTTACACCAAGACAGTTTCCCTTCCAGTAATTAATAATTAAATTTTTAAACCATGGCCAAAAAAAAAGGATTTCTAATTCTAGGTAATATAGAAAACAAGCACAAGTGTAACTGACATTCAAATAAAGATGCCCAAAGCCTAGAAAAGTGAAAGGACTTAAAGAATAAGTACATGACCTCAGGGTAATCCCATCTATTGTATTTCACATCCACTGTAGGAAATATATCAGAGAAAATTAAGAGAAACACATGTAGATTCTTGGTCATTGTAATAACTGCTGGAAATAAACTGATATGAATTTTTTTATTATATAAAAAAATTCCCAGTGAGTTCACAATATTGTCTTTTTTGATAAATTTCACAATTAAATATGGTAAGATATATGAAATATGATATTCTATGAAAAATATTTAACTATTTAAAAATTCTGCCAAACACTTAAATAGGTTTGAGTATCAAACATTTCCTATTAGATTAATGCATACAAGTTAAGTAAAAAATATGAATCCTTTTGTATGTAGAGTAAGTGATTTGTAATCCATACTACTTTCCCATACATCAAATTTAACATATATAGCACATAGTTTATAACAGAAATACTAGATTAAACTCTAGGAAGGCAAGGAATATTTTTCAGTTCTGTATCTATATCAAACCTGAAGCAATAGCTAATCAACAAATATTTGTTAAATCAAACTTAAAACACAAAAGTAACGTGGAATTTGGCACCACCATTAATCAATTAACTTCTGTTATATCTTTTAATTTTGAATTCCAACCAAATCAAAGTAAAAACGAAAGTTGTTTTTCTCCTTAAATGCTCTCTAGTTTATCTCAACTGGTTCTATATTTCACTATGTCAGAGGTCATTTCTGTTTTGGTCAAAACTATATCCCCAGAGTCTGGCATTATGTAAGGCAGAAGCTATTACCACTATAAATATTTGTTCTATGATATCAAATGTAATAGCCTGATTATAGAAAAATATATTTGAGTAGACCAATACATATATATTTTGAGTATATGAAAAATATTTTAAAATATATAATTTTGAAGTGGAGTTTTTATAAGCTGAAAGATAAATAGCTTTTATTATATAAAATGCTCACAATTGAAAATGTACAAAATTACTGCAAGCAGTATGTTGGATATTTATAAGTCACATTTAGACATTTTCATCAGTATCCCTAAACCTATCTTGCAAATCAAATTCAGTATTATTTTTCATGTGAATAATGATGATTTTGAGCTATCCTGGACACAACAAATTTCCTCAAACCTGTGCAAATTACCTAGCATATGTTACATAAAGTCTAAGAGCATGTTTTTTACATTGAATCATAAATCTACCTCATATTGTTCCTTAAACTATTTTCTAGAACAGTGTAAAGTGCCAATATGACATTTAAAAGAGAACATAAAGTACTTGTGTCTTAGTCTTCCAATCCACAAAGATTGTCCATTTGACTATTTCTCCCCTTGATTTCCCATTTGCATGAGTCTAATAAAGAAGGAAATATTTATTTTATTTAAATAAGTTCTTTTGTACTCTTCATTTCTTTTCAAATGCTAGTTATTACAGTGAATTTGGGGATGAGTGACCATTATGAGAATCGTTGACATTTTACAAATATATTCTTTCAAAAGAAAATGTGATAAAATACTGAATCATGGCTTTTTTTTCCCCCCTGCCTGGTATGAAATAGCCTAATTGTGATGTAGCATCCCTGCTGAAAATATATATTAATATGACCTCCTTATGTAATTTAAGAAGTTGACAAAATTGCTTTGACCCAATGCACAATTCGTAACTGTTTCATAAATAAGTTTGAATGTCTTTCTTTCTTTCTTTCTTTTTTATAAAATAAAGATAATTTTAAATGCAGTTACCCATATTCCACTAGAGTCTACATGATTGGTATCAACAGTAAACATTTTACTACTACTCACAAAGCTACCAAAGATAATACAAGAAAATCAAATAAGCAAGAATGAAATACTTAACCTCAATCCCTGATTGTATATCTAAATGTCTTATTTTGCATGGCCCATCTGCATGTCAACTGTAGAGTTAAAATAATAATAAAATAAATAAAGATTAGAGATATTGCACTTGTCTAATTACTGTGGGAATGTCTGGCTAATCTGTACATCAGAATTATGTTGCCTATCAAGCCAAAGGTCACAATCAAGAAGTCAGAATCCAAAGTGGCAAAGCCCATTTTCAAGATAAAGCTATAGGATGCAGTCACTGGGTTTTCTCAGACATAAAGCAATGTATCTTTCTTACTGTCATCACCTTAAGCCACACAAGTCTGTTGGCAGATAATGATACAAAAGTAATATAGCTCACATCATCCACCTGTGATACTTAATACATCATCTCTGGAATGGACTTGGTCCAGAGATTCCTATATCTTTCCCAAACCCAGACCTTTCAGCTGGGAGCACAATGAATTGCTGCTACCCCACTGGGTCAGCCCTCAAGGTTCATTATTAATAAGCTGAGACTCTAAAGGCTAATGAGAACCGGGTGCTTGAGGAGACAATGGCTCAGTCATCATCAATCAAGCTTTGAAGTTTTTATACAGATGATTTAAGGAGAGTTGAAGTGTGCAAAATTGAAATGTCACATTTGTATTGGGAGTGGGGAAAGGGTGATAATGTAAATCAGTGATGTAACCTTCTGTATTTCAGCTCAATGATCAGAGTCAAAAGCTCATGGATGCGGATACTGAATGAATGCTAGGAAGCAACAGTAGACAGTTTTCCGATCTGAGCAGGCAATTTTAAGAAGAAATGATTAGATTCAGTGGCTGAAAATCAGCTTAAAATAGAAAATAATGGCAAAAATATCTTGATTTCAGTTGCATAGAGCTCGGTAACGCTCTCCATAATGTTCCAGTGTAGAATTCTTAGCTCTCGTTATGTTTCAGCTTGCATCTTAAGTCTGAGAAGTCTACTACGACCGTCTAGTTTTTAGAGGCTAACTGTCTGTAGCTCACATAACACTGACTTATCTGAACCATTCACCTGACAGAGTGAATACTAGCCCACTTTCTTTATCCTTTTTTTTGTGTACTTGTCTTCTCTCTCCTGTTATAGATCTCTAGAGGATAAGATGCATGACATACATCTTCCTGTGACCTTAGTGTCAAAAAAAAGTGTCAAGTACATAGTAGAAATTCAAATGTTTTTGATGACTGTAACGACAGTAACAACACATCATGACTGATATTTGTAAGGAAGTTTTTGGTTGCTGAACTGTTAGCCTAATGTAAGTCATATTTCCTCTTCATATACTAGATAGTGTTCCCATTATGAAGTACATAAAACATTGAGTAACACTAGTGTAATCTTAATGTATTGATTCTTCCTACCTCTTAGAGAAGTAGTAATCTACTTAAACTCATTGATGTCTGGAAAAATTTTTTTAAATAAGTTTTGCTTGTAATTGTCCTTAAATTGTGATTATAGGATTTCCCTTTCAAATTGTTCTCTTACCTCATCATATAATTCTCTGTATGTGCCAATATGTTTAATATTTACCCCTAATAATTTATCCCAAACTTTTACTCACCCTGTATTTCCTTTTTTCAGTTAACATCAGAATAACATGCTGTGAAAATCAAGTAGACTCCAAACTTGAGACTTAACCATTAATTCATTCATCTCTGTATTTAATCAGTCTAATATCCTAAATAAAATTTGTCATAATGTCTCTTAATTTATCTTATTCTTTTTAAACCTACTGCTATTCCTTAATTCAGCTTCTAGCATCTTGCAGAGATTCAACTATTTAAAAGCTAGTCAGTGGTAATAGGTATTGCGAGACAACAAGCAGTTTCCGTCATACTGACTCAAAATCTCCTTGCATCTTCTGGATACTTATAAAACATATATCTTGTGACTTCAAGAAATACATTATTTTTCAAACTTTTTCACTAAAGCATAACATATACACATAGATGTGATCATATCAAATGCAATCCATTTTTACAAACTGAACACACTTATGTAGCCAGCGCCCAGATCAAGAAATAGAACGTTCCATCACCACAAAAGTCTTTCTTATGCTTTCTTCTTCACATCACTCCCTCAAGGAACTTTTATCCTGAGTTTGAACAAAATCACTTTCACCTGGTTTGGTGTTTTTTTTTTTAAATGGAATAATACCATATGCATTCTTTCTTATTTGACTCCCTTTTGTTCAACACTATGTTTATAAAATTCATCCACATTGTTCATTTTCATTGCTGTGTGGAATTGAATGTTTTATCTGTCCATTCTATACTGATGGGCATTTGAGTGTCTTCCACATTTGGGCTATTACAAATAATGCTCCTATTAACATCCTAGAACATGCCTTTTGGTAACCAAATGTGCACATTTATATTACATACATACCTAGAAATAAAATTGCTGGACTATAGTGACAAACTGTTTTTCAAAGTGCTTTTTACCAATTTATATTCCCATCAGTGGTATATGAGCAGCTACTTGCTTCTTAGCCTTGTTTAACCCTGTTTCTTTTTTTTATTCTTTTTTTCTATGTATTTCATTGTAGACATTCTGGTTGGTATAATGTGGTATCATTTTAATTTGCATTTCCCCAATGATTAATAATTGTAAATTATTATTTTAATGTTAATTACCTTAATATTATTATTTTTAGTAATATTATTTTTAAATGCAGTTTTCATAGGCAAATAGTTTATATTTTATTTGAAAAGGGGTCTACCAATGTGTGAAACACTTACAAAATACTGTGGAAAACTTGATCTCTATCCAAGGTTATTAGTAAACACCTGAGTAGGTTAATGTATCCTAACTTTTAATTTCTTTTGAAGAGGATTTAATGTTTTGAAAATTGTATTTTAGGGGCGCCTGGGTGGCTCAGTGGGTTTAAGCCTCTGCCTTCAGCTCAGGTCATGATCCCAGGGTCCTGGGATCGAGCCTTACATCGGGCTCTCTGCTCTGCAGGGAGCCTGCTTCCTCCTCTCTCTCTCTATCTGCCTGCCTCTCTGCCTACTTGTGATCTCTGTCTGTCAAATAAATAAATAAAATCTTAAAAAATATTGTATTTTAAAATATATTGGAAATATATTAAAACTATATCAATAATTATATAAACAAAGGTTTAAGTATGAATTCTGAAAAATAGATGCAGAAGTCACAAGTAACTATCTGATACTGATCAACATAATTAAATATATATAAAGAGAAAGAATGAAAAATTCATTACTTTTGCCATTAAAATAGAACACTCCTTACATAAAGATCAAATATTTTTATTCCCCTACCTAACAGAAAGCCCTCATTACAGACAACAATCCTCTTAAACAACTGCTCCAAGTTTCCAGGAAATATAATAGCTTCAGTAGAACAAATCAGCAGAGTTCAATGTTTTCATTACCAATAAGGGGGAAAGTCATATTAGTACCCAGAAATTATTTGTCCCTTTTATTTATAGGCTTTAATACAATAAGCTTGAGATACACTGCAAGGTCACTTTCAAATATCTCACCTACGATATTAGTTTTTATAGTTTTAATAACTCTTCTCACAATGTGTGATTTCCTCACTACTTTTTTAGAGTATTTCAGAAAAGTAGGATTTGTTCTGATGACAGTAATAATAAATAATACTGCTGTGTATCTTTGTTGCTGGCAAGCTAAGACTTGCAATAAAAGATAAAGCAAGAGAAAGAAGAATGACTTAATCTTGTAAAATGATCTTATTTCAAACATCAAGATTGTTAAAAGGCTGTGTAAGAATCTTAAAAATAACAAATATATGGCTTTGGGGGCCAGATGTCCTCGCTAAAATGCCTATTTGTCAAAATGATATTAAAAATAATAAATAAAAACACTGTTTTACAAAATAAGGAAGTAAATAAGTCATAAAATAAGAATGTAGAGAAGCTGGTACTATTGAACTTTAAAAACCCACAATTATGTTCAAATTAAGTAGATTTTTTAAACAGAGTTTTAATCTGGAGAAAATCAGGAATAAATAATTGAATGCAAGTATCATCATTTTATAAAGCATTGGCTTCAAAATCTGGAATATCAAATACTATGGCAAAATAGAAAAATAGCTTTGGAGTTAGTTTGTATAAAGTTTTATGTTTATGTTCTAGGATGTTAATAGGAGCATTATTTGTAATAGCCCAAATGTGGAAGACACTCAAATGCCCATCAGTATAGAATGGACAGATAAAACATTCAATTCCACACAGCAATGAAAATGAACAATGTGGATGAATTTTATAAACATAGTGTTGAACAAAAGGGAGTCAAATAAACTTAAACTTTGTATAAAGTTTTGTATAAAGCTTTAAAAAATAGTATACATTACATACATATTATGCACATACATGCATTTTACATATGTAAAGTACATGAATCTTAAGCTCTATGTTTTTTACATATTCATGCACACAGTGTCTGTGCATCTATATCCCTGTAGCCACCACTCAGAAAAAGACACAAAAAAATTGTCACTCCAGAAATTTCTCCTTACTCCTTCCCAATCAAGTCCCGCAAAGACACTATTCTGACTTCTAACACCATAGCTCAGTTTTTCCTGTGTATTAAGTTTATACAAGTGGAATCAGACATTATATATATTTTTTGGTTTCTATCATTCAAAATAATGTTTTTGAGACTTATTTACTTTGTTACCTGCACTAGTTATTTGTTCATTTTATTGTCCAGTGTTCCATTATATGAATATGCCACAATTTATTTACAGCTCAGTTAATATTTTAAGGACATCTTTGCTATTTTTACCTGTATGATTTCAGACAAATTAAAGTTTCTTTTCTACCATCTGTCAATTAGGAACAATAATATTTACCTTGCTGAACTACAGTGAGTATTGCAATTATGTATATAAAGCATCTGGTACATACTAGGTGCTCCAAAAAATGGTAGCTATTTCAAATTAAGTTATTAATTTAGTTCAGGAACCTCCCTTACCCAAATCATTTAAAAATATATCTACACTGGGGCGCCTGGGTGGCTCAGTGTGTTAAGCCGCTGCCTTCGGCTCAGGTCATGATCTCTGGGTCCTGGGATCGAGTCCCGCATGGGGCTCTCTGCTCAGCAGGGGGCCTGCTTCCCTCTCTCTCTCTCTGCCTGCCTCTCCGTCTACTTGTGATCTCTCTCTGTCAAATAAATAAATAAAATCTTTAAAATATATATATATATATATATATATATATATATATATATATATATATATATATATATCTACACCACCTAAAGCATGGATCTTTTGGGAGGCAAGAAGACCAAACAAAAACTTTTGAGAACCACACGAAATCTTGGTGAGTTAAGTTTGGTGCATACCGTAACAATTTTAGACCTAGGTATATTAGCAAACATATTATTACAATGTACTTCTAAATTTGATTAATAAAAAATTGTGATCATCTGTATTTCATAAGGAAGAAATGTTTCTGAGAACAAGAACATAAATTCTGTAACTACAATTTCTCCCACACAGTAATCCTGGATATTTAGTTAACATTTTGAGTCATTTCTTGTCATGTCTGTAACTACATTCTGTGACAACATTTAGAGCTGTTAGATTTCCCTCTGTTGGGTGTTTTGTTTTGTTTTTAAAGATTTTCTTTATTTATTTGTGTGTGTGTGAAAGAGAAAGAGAGAGAGAGAGAGCACAAGCAGGGGAAGGAGAAGAGAGAGAAGCAGGCTCCGCACTGAGTAAGGAATCGGATGCAGGACTTGATCCCAGAACTCAGGGATCATGACCTGAGCCAAAGGCACTTAAATGACTGAGCCACCTAGGCATCCCAGATTTCCCTTTGTTCACTTCAGGTTGGTGCATAGTTCACAGGTCCCATTGATTCCACTGGCAATTTCCTGGTGAGCTTTCCATTATTGCCATTGCACTTTAGAGAAACAAGGGTAAATTCCAAAGGACAGGGACAAGTAAGCTGAGCTCTCCTCTTCCGTTTCAAGAATCTGGCATTTTTACTGCAGTAGGATGGATTAATTAGGAAACAGGCAGGACTATTAAACACATCTCTGTAGCTCGGGGTTGAACAGGGACGTGAGACTGCTCCATGCTATTATTTAAATTTATTAAGTTTTTTTAAATTAAATCAATAAAATGCAAAATAAAAACTGATGTGTAACAAGCATTCCTGTAATAATACTGCTGGTTAATATAAGGAAAAGAAAGCCGTTACTCCTGAATAAAGACAAGATGTAATCAAATACTGTATTTGCTCAGAGATTTTTAACAGTTAAAGCTAGATAGGTAAAACATCTGAAAAAAAATTTCTTCAGAAAGTACTTAAATGATTTCTAAAAAATCATTATATTCTATGGCTCCTAGAATGACCACTCTCATTTTTCCCCATTGTAAAAGTTATTTTCATCTGGTGACATTCAATGTCATAATAAAATAGGATCCACGATGACCTGGTACAGTTCTGTAAGCTTATCATCTTCTAAATTAAGATACATTCTTATTTTAGAATGCCTTCACTTCCCCAGGTTAATAAATATGATTTAAAAATTATTTCAGGTATTTGGCTGCTCTTTGAGGCTGGATGTGAGGAAATGACTCAAGTGCCAATCTGCCTAACAACTTCGGATGAGTCAGTCAACTCCAGGTGCCAACGTTCAAGAAGAGAAGACTGATGGGATGTAAATTCTGCACAGGCTATGGGGTGAGACCGGGTAACCATGACTCCATGACAGATTACCTGTGGAGCTTCAATTACATTGCTTATTCTCCCCAAGCCTCCATCTTTTACCTATAAAGTAGATATTAATAGTACCTCTCTCCCAGGGCAACTGTAAGAAGAAGAGTTCATATATGTAAATGCTCACAATATTATCTGTTACAGAACTGATGTTCAATTGATGTATTATTATTATTACTATTAGGAAAATAAGAAAGATTCTCTGGTAAGAAAATTTCTTCTAACCTGCTTAACAATCTTTTCTGCTCCCTCTTATAAATACACTTCTGACAGAGCTAGAGATGGGTTATTGGGCAAAATTAGAACATATAGGCTTGTGCTTGCCTTTTTAAAACAAACATATTTATGTACTCCATTTTTAAAAATTATATTCTACTTATATGATTTTCAGATACTCTTTTAATAGTGTATTATGGGTTCTGGACATCCATAAAATTACCTAACATCCTTAAATTCACAGTTTTCTTTTTCTGGGTGGGATTCCAATACCCCAATGGCATAACAAATGACACACAGAGTGATTAAACAGGTGCTGAATGCTTCACATATAGGGGTCAAGCTAGGATTCAAATGCCTGCATAGCGGTCTCCAGAGCCCACGGTTCACACCTCACTCCAGTGCCTCTTGGTCAATGCTGCGTTTATTTGAATATCTTCATAATGCAGTCTTTCTCTTAATCTTGATCCTATGAGGTAATTATTGTTAATTTTATTTTACACGTGAGAAAACTGAAGTTTAGAGAGGTAAATAACTGGTAGGAGTTCTAGAAAACCATGATTTCAACTCATTAACTGCTGAGTTGAGATCCTGCTTTTAAACTTTTTATTCTCCCATAATAAAAGGAAAGGTTGAGACATTTAAAGAAAAAAATAAAGTTTAAGCAGAGGTGAGGTACAACTCCAAATTATATAATCTACTTCTAAGTATAATTAAGAACTCAGAGTAATTTCCCTGAAGTCCCTTTTGAAAATATTTTATTGAGTTGAAAGGTAAAATTATGCTTTTAGGGTATCTTTTCTACATGAAAAATTTTGCATTGAAAAAAAAAAAATCTTGGCTCTGTTAGAGATTTGGATTATATCCCAACCTCATCTTTGGAGGTGCATTCCTTTTGCCTCTGTCAAAAGTAGACACAGAGGAAAAAGCAGCACAATAAAATTTCAAGAATTCAGCCTACTTAAGGAAAAACCCTTCAATTCAGTAAAAAGGTTGAATTAAAGAAAAGAAAGAAAGGCAACTTGACTATTTTCAAGTACTGTGGGGACTTCCTCTACACTTAGTCCTTGGAAGTTCTGCTTTAATGCATAGGGCACAATGATTTCTAATTACCTTATCCAAAATCATAGCCTCTGTAGAACCTGCCTCTACGTGCTTTGCAACTGTATTTCTAAAAAATATGAAAATGTATAATTTAAATGTGTAGGGCATCTGGTTCTCTTAATCAAATCTGCAATGTCTTTTTAATGCTTTTTTTTTCCTATTGTTGCTAAACAATTAATACAAAGAAATTTAAAAAATGAAGCATTCAAATTAGTGAAGTCAAATCAATGAAAGTTTATTTTAACATTAAACTCAATATCCTGAAAATTTTAAAGGCAAGTCACGTGAAGCTCATATGGTGGGAGAGGAAGGAATTCAAAATTAAAACATATGGTTAATGTCGCTTTCTCACAATGTCCTTTCTGCAGGTACACTTATTGAATTAAATTGTATACCACTCAATTGTAAAGAAGCTTGAGGTATCTTAAGGCATAAATTTTAAAATTTATCCTTCTTTTTATTTTTAAGATTTTATTTATTTATTTGACAGACAGAGATCACAAATAGGCAGAGAGAGAAAGGAAGGGAAGCAGGCTCCCTGCTTAGCAGAGAGCCGGATGCGGGGCGCAATCCCAGGACCCTGAGACCATAACCTGAGCCGAAGGCAGAGGCTTAACCCACTGAGCCACCTAGGCGCCCCCTTCTTTTTTATTTGAAATAGTTAAATATATCCACCTTTAGATACATCTATCAGATAACTTTTATTTAAAATAGTGGAAAGAAAAACATAGTGGAAAAGGAGAGAGGTGATTTTATTTTTGAGTTTGGTATATTAATTTTATTTACATTAATTTCATAAATGTTTTGAGAAAATAAGAATATAAAATATTGTACATGGAAGAGTTTTTTTAAGCTTTTATTTATTTATTTTAAAGAGAGAGAGCCAGCAAGTGGGGGGACCAGCAGAAAGAGAGGGAGAAGGAGAGAGATATCAAGCAGACGCTATGCTGAGCACAGAGCCCCACACCAACTCAATCCCAGGACCCTGAGATCATGACCTGAGCTGAAATCAAGAGTCAGATGCTCAACCACCTGAGCCACCCAGGCACCCCTACTTGGAAGAATTTTTATTCTACTTCTAACAAAAGGATATGTTCAATTTTAATTACTTCATTATCTTTCGAAGTATAAAGACTTTAACTAAAATTTTCTCACATATAAAATCGGCACATATTTCATAGATTATCTTGTATGCATTCATATTCTATGCCTAATTTATGTTGTAGGATGTGTTTATATAGCTATGTCATATTTGAAAGAATTATACATAGAAAATTAAGCTCCAGTGATAATCTTTATTTAAAGCTACCTAGGTTGAGATGCAAGGGAAAAAAAAAATAATAAAGAAGACTAACCAGACCAGCATAAAAATGTGTAATACAAGTGGGGGTGTTAGTGAAAGTACCACTAAAGCCCTCAGTTCTATTTTAACCATGCTACATATACATATTTTTTATCATTAAACAACAACACAAAAAATTATTTACTTAAACACTGTAATATTTTCAAAACCATTTTTAACAATTTTCTAAGTGGCCCTGCCCCTCTAGTTTCATTTTACTTCAGAGCTCAGAACAATTAGATGGTAACATCTGGCAAGTATTGTTCCAAACTAGATGATAAACATAATTGTTTTAAAAGTATGTTTGTGTTGCATTTTTAAAAAGGGACGATAATTTATATCTTAGAATACATTTTTAAATAAAAAATTTTTTAAATATTGTAACTTTTGTAATTATGTAATACCTTATTTTCTTTGCAGCTTCAAGAGTTATGATCTAAATTGCAACTGAAGGAAGCTTAAGCTAGCTGATATGCACCTAGCTATTTCCACGCTTCAAAGCCTGCAGAACCATCTGCTTGTTGGCAGGTGTAATTAATTAGCTAAGTGGAAAAGACGCTCCCTTTTAGAATCAATAGGAGGAGAGGAGGGAGAACTCTATGAAAACCCAATCCTAGGCAGACCCATCGGCTGGGTGCCTCTGGGCAAATTTCCGATGCTGAAAACTCATTGAATTTAATGGTTCTTAATTTCACAAGATTTCTAATTACAGCTAGGATAATAAGATGTGATCCAAAAGTTAAAAAAAAAAAAAAAAAAGTTGGCACATTTTCAAGGAAAATCCTTCCACACAATGTAGACATCCTAAAGTGTAGAAGTTCATTTATTTATACATTTTATCCATTTATTCACTCAACTTTGCTAATAAGCAATTTTGGATCTCTTCAGCTGACAGGTGGCAAATGCATATTAATAATAGAAAGATGTATCACATTAAATTTTTTATGTAAACCAACATTTCTTTTCAAAAGTAGAGAGAAGTCAATTCAAAATACATCATTACTCGTTGAATACATTAAAAAAGACCATTTCTCAGAAAGTAAATGGACAAAAATATTGTCAGAAACGAAGACCAAAAATTTCTTATACCTTTATCCATAGAACATATAGTAAGTTATTGCTAAACAGTCTAGACAATAATGAATTCCACAATATGTCCTCTTTTAAATGTCTAATTGACAAAAATGAAATGCTGACTTAAATTCAAACATCTCCTAGGGATTGGCCTTAAATGGGTAGGGTGAGGGAGGTTTCAGGAACAGGTTTGGAAGTATCCAAACTGGCGAGGACTTACTGCAGCTAAAAGGAGCAGAGGCTGCCAGCTTCAGAGGAATGTTACCAAGAAACAATGTGACTCCAAGATTGCCAGAGCTCAGTATTGTTCTCAGGGGCCCAAATCCAGAATCTGTTGGGTAGTGCCCCACTTTGTAAACATTCTCTATGCCAAGCAAAGCTGTTGGCCCATATGGTCTTTGACTAGCCATTTACTGTATCTGGTTTATTCGTAAATAAATCTAGGGTTTCCTCCATAATTATCCAGCCTTTACATAAGTAACTCTATTGAGCTAGTATCTCATTGATCAACTCTTAGCAGCTCCTCTACCTACTGACAGAGAATGGAAAGAGAAGGTGAGGCAGTTATGTAAGTCATGAAAGAAGAAAAAGTTCCTATAGTTGGTGCAAAAGTTCCTATAGTGCAAAAGTTCCTATAGTTGGGTGAAGAATGGAAGTCTAGAATGCAATGAATTCCATCCCTTCTCTTCATTCTCACTGTGATCCCCATTTGTTGTCATGGAGGTGGACTAAGCCTCTGGCTATATTATGAAGTTTGGAATGTTTGCTGCTGAAATATCACCACAGGATATCACACCCCCACCACTGAAATCACGTGTGAATTTCAAGTAGGTGAAGGCTTTTTGTCACCTGAAAGGTGCAATTCAATAACTGGCTGTTAGATTAGCATGAACTTCTTTATAGCATTAATTTAACAGCACACACACACACACACAAATTCAAGACTAAAGCATATTGGAAAGTAAAATTATAATTTAGACAAAGGGGGCAAAAGAGAAAAAAAAAATTTGTCAGGAATATAATTCCAGACTTCGTTGGTCCTAAATCAGTCAGTAATGTGGGTATATATACTTGATCCTTGGAGACCAGAGGTGGAAAGGAGGAAAGAAAAGTTTCAACCTGTATATTTCATAATTCTGAATGAGGTTCTGCTAAAAAATAATCTCTATACAGTATAGTCTTTTTCTTTGGGAAGAAAATGAATTGAGAGACATTCAGATCCCACTACCACTGAAATCAATAGGCTAAAAAAATTCCAAGGAAGCCATTCCATTTAATCTGTTTCAAAAGAAAGAAATCTCAAGAACTGACATCAGTCAAGTAGGATGCTTGGGTATGGTCCATAAACAATGAATTTTGGAACACTGGAAAAAAATACAGTTAAATTTTAAAAAATATATTTTTTAAAATGTGTTTAAAAACAAAACAAAACAACAACAACAACAAAAAGTAGGATGCTTTCAGCCAGAAAAGGCTGCAGGCAATATTTTAGCTGCCTACTGTTTTTACTTCTGCTCCCCCAAAATGCCATGGTTACCTGAAGACTTCTGGGAACCACGCACTTACTTCTTCTCTGTACTTAGGAGACAAAAATTTGAGGAGACTTGGGCTCTTATCCCTAAGTCCATAGCTCAGTATTTTGTTTTGTTTTGTTTTTAGTCCCACAGCTTCCCTCCCATGTCCATTTTGGAGGGATATGCTTGTAGGAGTCCTTCTGTATAAACTCTTCCTCCCTAATAGTATTTTCTCTACCCCTGAGCAGAAGGTAGTCATTTCAATAGGATTCTACTCAACCTCTATCTGCCATAATCTGTAATCCCTAAACATGTATTTTATATGTCATATATATACACACACGCATATACATACACAAACATACACTTTATATATATTTATAAATATATATATATGTATTTCCACACACACCCCCATATCTGACTACAGAGATGAGTGGAAGGAGGACAAAGATCTGTCTAATGAAACACTTGAGTTTAAACAGTAGTTTCTGGAAAAGAGGTTAGTGGTTTAGTGGAGAAAACAGAGTAATAAGTTCAAAGAAAGAAAATAGAGACTATGAGGAATAGAAAAATATACTACAGTAAGGAGAGAAGTATTTATTTAAAATACTTTGCCAACATTTATTATTTATACTAATCTGTCCTTTGGAGATGGGTGGCCCCTTCTCCAAACTCTTGGCTAGATCCAGCACTGTGTCTCCTTGCTTATTCTCTTGCCTCTAACCAATTAATTTATCACAGTCCATCAGTGTAATAGTTTCAAAACCAAAAGATAATCTTTATAACAGTAAAGACCAAGATTTTTTAAATGGTGAAGCCAATGTCAAATAACCCATAAGTCATAAAGTAGCAGAGACTTCAACAATACATATTGGTAATATCTTCAGATTATTTTGGGGAAAGCCTATGGGAAGAAAAAATAAAATCCTATGAAAGGGAACAACCAATGAAGGAATAAATGTTCTTGAAAATGAAAGCTATTATTTCCAATAAAAATTGAAAGAAATATTGGAACATAAAATCAAGGAATTCTTCCACAAAGCAGAGGAAACAGAGAAAGGAGGACGGAAGGAAGGCAACAAACATCCAGGAAGATCAATATGAAGGTTTCCAGAGAGAACCAAAAACAAATAGAGAATTACCAAAAACTAATAATCATAAGAAGAAAATAATATTGTACTTCCCAACAGGGGCACTATATCTCAAATTAGTATTTCAAATACTAAGTAAAATTATTTTTGGCTTAACATTCTAAACCCAAACCATCAATCAAAAGCATCAATAAATCATGAATTTAAAAGAGATACATGTTTAGATATTCAAGACCTAGTAAATTCACCCTTTACCCTTTCTTTTCTTTTCTTTTCTTCTTTTGTTTGAGGTGCGGGGACATATATGAAGATATTCTTCAAGATAATATGGGAGAAAGCAACATAGAAGACATGATACAGAGAGTCAGTAAAGTAAGGTATGGATGCAGCAGACTTAGAGATACTAACACAGACTGATGAAATAAAACTGAAGGTCTAAGGAAACTGGTCTTCAGAAAGAAAGAGGACTGAAAAAATGCATTATATTATAAGTATTTGCCAATAATTAGACTACAATAAAAACAAATAGTGCAAGAAAACAGAAGCTAAGTGAAAAACATCAAGACAAACAAAAAATTGCTCAAGAAAGTAAATACAATTATAGTACATTTTTTGTGTCTGCAACAAATGATCTTTCAAAAATTACAATAACAAAAATACCCTTTATTTTTCAACTTTTAGACACAGGGATACAGTATTTTTACATTTAAAGAACAAACTTGTCAAGGTTGATGACATAGTCTGTTCAAGAGATAATGCCTAAGATCGATGAAACAAGAAAAAATTATATTCAAGACATACATTGATAACCATCAGAAGAAATGAGCTAAATATTGGCAAATCAGAAGTTTGTTGCTTTTAGCCATGTGAATATATTATTGTTTTTTAAACTGAGGTATAACTGATACATGCTATGCTATGCTATGCTATGCTATGCTATGCTATGATAATATAGGCGTGCCTGGGTGGCTCAGCTGGTTAAGCCTCTGACTCTTCATTTCAGCTCAGGTCACAATCTCAGGGTCATGAGATCGAGACCTGTATTGGGCTCTGCAGTCAGTAGAGCATCTGCTTGAGATTCTCTCTTTCCCTCTCTCTCTGCCCCTTCCCCTACTCATGCTCTCTTTCTTTCTCTAAAAGAAATAAATCTTTAAAAAATAATAGAATATAATACAATATAGTTGATATTTACTATTGATTTCAGATATACAACATACGTTTGGCTATTTATGCATATTGTCAAATAACCACCACAAAAATGTGGTGGTTAACATCTGGTCACAATATATAGTAACAGCATTTTTTTCCCTAATAATGAAAAATTTTAAGATCTTTTGTTTTAGCAACTTTCAGATATGCAATATAGTATTATTAACTATAGTCACGATTCTGCACATTGCATTTCTATGACTTATTTATTTCATAACTGGAAGTTTATACCTTGTAACCGTCTTCACCTTTTTTACTCACTCCTATAGTTGGCAACCATCAGTCTGTTCTCTGTATCCGCGGGCTTGATTTTTTTGTTTCTTAAGTTCCTGTTTCGCTTTCTTTTGTTTAGATTCCGCATGTAAGTGGGATTGTATGGAATTTGCCTTTTTCTGTCTGACTTATTTCACTTAGCATAATGCCCTCAAAATCCATCCATGTTGTTGTAAATGGCAAGACTTCATTTTTTTTATGGCTGATAATTCTCCATTGTATATGTATTTCTAATGTTCTCTACCCATTCATCTACTGAGAAAACTTAAGTTATTTCTGTATCTTGGCTATTGTAAATAATGCTCTAATGAACATGGGATGCATATATTTTTTTGAATTAGTATTTTGTTTTCTTTGGATAAATGCCCAGAATGGAATTGCTGGATCATATGATAGTTCTGCTTTTAATTTTTTGAGGAAACGCCATACTATTTTGCACAGTGGCTGCCCCAATTGACATTTAGCCCAAGAATGCTTATGGGTTCTCTTTTCTCCACATCCTTGATAACACTTATTTCTTATCTTTTTGGTAATAGCCATTCTAACAGGTTTGAAGTGATATCTCATTGTGGTTTTGATTTGCATTTTCCTGATGATTGGTGATGTTGATGTTGATGTTGAGCATCTTTTCATGTACTTCTTGGTCATCTGTTATATCTTCTTTGGAAAAATGTCTAGATCTTCTGCCTACTTTTTTTTAAGATTTTATTTGTTTATTTGACAGACAGAGTTCACAAGTAGACAGAGAGGCAGGCAGAGAGAGAGGGAAACAGGCTCCCTGCTGAGCAGAGAGCCTGATGCGGGGCTCGATCCCAGGACCCTGAGACCATGACCCGAGCTGAAGGCAGCGGCTTAACCCACTGAGCCACCCAGGTGCCCTTCTGCTTATTTTTTAATCAGTTTTTTCTGTTTGTTTTGTTTTGTTTTCTACTGGGTTGTATAAGTTCTTTATATATTTTGGATATTAATTCCTTATCAGATACATGATTTGCAAATATCTTCTCCCAAAGCAGGTTGCCTTTTCAGTTTGTTGATGATTTCCTTTCTTGTGAAGAAGCTTTTAGTCTGATGTGGTTCCATCAGTTTATTTTTGTTTTGTTACCTCTACTTTTGGTGTTAAATTAAAAAAAAAAAAATCATTGCCAAGATCAATGTCAAGGAACACACTATCTATGTTTTCCCCTAAGGGTTTAATAACTTTAGGTATTATATTAAAGTTTTAATCCATTTTGGGTTAGTTTTTGTGTATTGTGTGAGATAGTCCCCAGTTTCTTTTGCATGTGGCTGTCCAGTTTTCTCAAACCCTGTACTGAAGAGACTGTCTTTTTCCTATTTTATATTCTTGTCTTCTTTGTTTTAAGTTACTTGACCATATTTACCTGGGTTTACTTCTAGAATCTCTATTCTATTGTTATTATTTGTTTTTAAAAAATAGTATAGGAAAACAAGGTGAAACAATTCAGTAATGGCCATGTATAATGAAGTTTCTGAGGCCAAGGCAATATGCTGTCAAGGGTCATAATGTCAGGTGGCTCTTGACTTGGCAATACTGTGTTGCTTTGAAACCTCTGAAATATTGGATTGTGAAAGTTACAAAATAAAGAAAGAAATCTAACAGGGATCAGTTAGTTCTATGGTACCTTCTTTGCTTACAATGCTGTTTGTTATAGGAAATAGTCAATATCCTATTTCACATGTTGTCTTTCTTCAAGGGAATTCTGTGTGCTTAACACACATAGATATTATCCCATATATTTTTGCATCTAGTGAATGTTTTTTAAAACATCAGTATTAAAAACAAAACTAAACATTTTTCTGGGACTTTCCTGTTTGACTCTGTAGTATCCCTATTCTAAAAGTGTGAAATCCAAGGCATATAGAAGTTAATTGACTTAGTTCTTAAAGGAGGGACAGTGAAATAGTATCCTTAATTCCTCTGAGAAATTTTGCCACTTGAGTCTTCTAACTTTTTAAAAAATTTGGCATATTTAAAAATACTGTTAAAACTACACTCAAAATTAATTTGTAAGTCAAGAAGAGAAAGACAACTATCATATGATCTCCCTGATATGAGGAAGTGGTGATGCAACATGGGGGCTTAAGGAGGTAGGAGAAGAATAAATGAAACAAGATGGGATTGGGAAGGAGACAAACCATAAGTGACTCTTAATCTCACAAAACAGAGGGTTACTGGGGGGAGGGGGGTTGGAAGAAGGGGGGTGGGGTTATGGACACTGGGGAGGGTATGTGCTTTGGTGAGTGCTGTGAAGTGTGTAAACCTGGCGATTCACAGACCTGTACCCCTGGGGATAAAAATATATTTTATGTTTATAAAAAATAAAAATTAAAAAAATTAATTTGTAAATCAGCATCAAGAACCATAAATTGTTCATTCCTTTTTCATCAGAGAATTGGACAAAAAGTTATATAATGAATATATTTAAGAGTGTTATATATCAATGTAAAGTAAAAATTAATAAAATGTCTCACAATAGTGGACTAATTAAAGAAATGTGGGGCATATTTATACTAAATACTATGCAGCAACTATAAATGTATTTTTAAAGAGTTTTAAACATTCATTCATAAGACACACATGTAGTACTGAACAAAATACCCTGTTATCTGGATAATGTTAGTAAAACTCTGAGCTTCACTATAGTCTTCAGAAAATGTGTAAAATATTACTTCATAGTGCTACATAAGGATAAATGAGATGACGTTTATGAAGACACAGTAATCACTGCTAAATAGTGAAATGTGTGTATGTGTATATGTAATTGCTATACATATACTAATATGTAGGCTAAAATTACATTATATATATAAACATATGCAGAATACTCAGGTAAAGATGTTAAACTTAAATCATCAAAATTACAGGAAATTACACAGAAAATAAGTAGAATAATATAGAGGTATTAATAAGAAAGTCTCAAAAGAGAGGTAGAGATTCACTCATTTGCTGAAACATGGTCTTTGAGTTGGATGTCTGTAGTACCTCATTTAACAAATGAATAAATCAATCTGACAGTTTCTCAATAATGTTCCAGCATTATTGTGTCAGAATACAATGACAGGCAGTAGGTTCCAGACTCTATGGGCATAGTCACTGTACCATCTGACTTTATTTAATTGCATATTCACACATATAAATACATGAATCAAACTGTGACTGAACCTACCACAGGAACTGTGGTCACACATCTGATTTCCAGGGTCAGCTGATACCTGTTTGCCCCCCACAGTAATTATATATAGTGTTTCTTTTCCCCTCACCATAAATTGTATGGTGATCATATTCATTAAAGTATAAAATATTCTCTCTATGAATGGTTTTCACAGGTGAAAAGGTCAAAGTCAAAGTTAAAGTACTTTTTAAATTTCCAAAAAAGGGGTTCATGTCCCAGAGGAGTCATCAAAATAAATAAACAAATAAACAAATTTCAAAAAATCAAATTTCTGACAGAGAAAAACAGCTTTTTAAAAGTTATCTGTGACAATCAAATAGAATAATAGCAGTGTCCAGCTAGATTTGACATATAACTTTAAAAATATTAGTGTTACACTTATGAAAATATTTTTACAGTATGAAATATATTTTTCATTAATGTAACTTTTCCATAAAAAGAAAGTGTCTGACTTTCTCAGGTGTTATGTTTTCTTGTTCTGCCAAAAATTTCAGCAGTTTGAGAAGATCAAAAAAGTGAGGTAGAAAGCAATCTATCAAATTTCTAGAGATTGTCAAAAATGTTAAGAAATAATAACAAAACTAAAAGAACTGTTTCCCTTCAGGAATTTCAACTCTTCAAACATTTTTTTTTTTCAGAAGACTTCATTATTATGACAAAATTTATCAAAAAAGTTTTAATTCAGTGCAAGTAGTATACAACTAAAGTTCTGTATTTTTGTTTATGGTGAATAATGCCATAAAAATCTAAAAATTCTACCTACCTCTTAACAAAAGTTCAATTATAATACATATATTTTTTTTTTTTTTTTTGAGAGAGAGACAGATCACAAATAGGAAGAGAGGCAGGCAGAGACAGAGAGGGAAGCAGGCTCCCTGCTGAGCAGAGAGCCTGATATGGGGCTCGATCCCAGGATCCTGAGATCATGACCTGAGCTGAAGGCAGAGGATTTAACCCACTGAGCCACCCAGGCGCCCTAATGATATATATATCTTAATGTGTATTATTTATGGCCAAACATTGACATATGTTTCTAAAAATAAAAACAAGTTTAATAGCTGTTGTTGTTTTTTTTTTTTTTAAGTCATCAAACATGTCTGTGATACTGGAAGAAAAATTGCACATTTCAACGAGTTTTGAATACAAGAGTTATGCTACACTATTCAGTCATACCAACAATGAGAACCACTACCCATAAAATATGCAGTACTCTCCTGAAGAAATAATCAAGAAGTGAATTCACAGAAAAAAATTACTGTGATCAGTACTTAACACTTACTTCCCTTATTTGTAGAAATATTGTTAGTAGTTAGTAAGTAATGGAGCTAGAAACACTATGCTCCCTGAGGTACTATTTTCTAGATGAGATGCAAAACTCCAGACTTGACCATAAGTGGCCATTAAAAATCCCAAGGTACCTTTCGGGGAAAGTAGCAGTATTTGCCTCAGTGTCCTGGCATGATTCCAACGAACTAATTACACTAAGCCTGCCTGGATAATTGTAGATTGTTTTAATGTGAGAGTACAGTTTCCTTGTTTGGTTAGAGTGCCCAGATCTTCCTTTGAAAAGTCCACCTCCCAAAGTTACAGGGGGAATTATTTTTACTGATCATTTCTTTTAAACAAACATGAAGACCCGGACCTGCCTAGCATTTATCTCAAAGACGTCAAACAGCATCCTGAAATTGAACTGACATTTTGGATATTCCTATAAATTTATGTAAGATGCAAGACCTGGAGAAACTCTCCAATTTGGAGCCTCAACAGAGTAGAGTACCTTCTTGTCAAAGGGGTGTAGGTGTTGACAATGTGGGGAAGTTCTAACATATATAGCGAATCTCTCTTGGGTCTAGTTGCAATATATGATATCATTATTCTACCAAATACCAGATACAAAAATATACATCTATATCAACCAATCAAAAATAGATAGTTTTTATTTTCTAGGACAACTCTCTTCAGATATAAATTTACTCTTCACCTTCCGATGCGGTGATGGAGATTGCTATCTACCTCCTCAAAATACTCTCCTTCCCTTTCCTCTATAGTAATGGAGATTTACTAGCCATATACTTACCAAAATAAGGACTATATTTCTCAGGGTTCCTTGAAGCTAAGTGTGGCCACATGACAAAGTCCAGACCAATGTGCTGATGTAGGCAGCAATAAAGTATACTAAATCTGGATTTTGCCTCTTTATTTTTACCCTTTCCCTCTTCCTCAAGAGCACATGATTGAGAGCCATTTTCATTTATACATATAAGAGCAACATCTGAGGGTTTGGTAGTACCACAAGATGGAACGCATCCCCCAAATTACGTAAATGTGTATCAGCTATAAGATCTTGTAGGCTCAATGTCTTTAGTTTATCATATAAGAAAGAAAAAAAAAATTCTACCTTGTTAAAGTGACTATCACTAATGTAGTTCATTATTTCTTAGTTGAGTCTGTATTTTAACTAATAAAGATGACATTCCACATTCTTTTTATCTCTTCCCATTTCTTCCATTAAAGAATGCTATAATAGCTAGCTTTTTTGCTTTGCAAAATTCTTTGTATCTCAACCAAACAAGAATTGAGATCTTGATAAACATATAATGGTTTTAGGAGATGCCAAGTACTCTGTTGAGTGCCTTATTCACATTTACTCATTTAATTCAATGAATGTGCAGTAAGGCATGTGGTAAGACCTAAAATAGGGTACTTTAAGAATATAGGGGAGATGGGCGCCTGGGTGGCTCAGCTGGTTGAGCAACTGCCTTCAGCTCAGGTCATGATCCCAGACTTCCAGGATTGAGTCCCAGCTCCTTGGGGAGTCTGCTTCTCCCTCTGACCATCTCCTCTCTCATGCTTTCTCACTCATTCTCTCTCAAATAAATAAATAAAATCTTAAAAAAAAAAAAAAGAATATAGGGGAGGGCCATCTATAGTCAAGCAATTTTCGTACATCAGAAGATGTTTCAGGTACGTTTTCAATTTTTTTTTTTTTTTTTTTTTTTTTGCTCAGATGAATGTGGTGATTGGGACAGAAAGGTATTCCAATATAAGAAAATACCAATTAACAATGAGCGCCAATTAATAGACAGTTTACCTAGTTTTTTTTAAAACTGAGAAGTGGGTATGTAATAAAAACAATCACTCATTTAATAAAGGATAATATGTGTGACTTTTAAAAATAACGAGAGTTCAGACATTTGTTCTTGGAATAAGTACACTAAAACTAAATTATATATTTACATTACCTTGAATATCTAACCATTTATGAAAAGAAACATTGAATATATTTTTAAATATTAATTCTATAGGCCCACACCGAGGACAAATTATGTGAGGAATGATGTACTCAGTCCTCTTGTAGGTGGGTGGAGAAGTAGGGCCACAAAGAATTAAATAAAGATGGAGAATACAGCTCCTGTTTCTAACCGAAAAAAAATTCCAAATATGTTTATAAAATGTCTACTCTAAAATAAATAAGTGACGAAGTTTTAAATTTCTAAAGGTAATATTTTAAAAATACCATTTTCCTCAATTTTCCATCAAGTTTGAAAGTAACAAACCTAACCTTCAGTATTATTTATTTCTAGATGCTGTAAGAGAAAATCTAGATGCTGTAAGAGAAAATCCAAATGGTATGACTTGACCCTTGCCTCAATTCTTCTCATACCATTATTTATCAGTGGCCCAGAATAAATGTGTGATTATTTAGCATATTTTTTCATTCATTTATTCAATTATCATTCACTTATCTGTTAATTTATGAAACACATAATGATTATGCACTTGTGCTAAGAGCTAGATATATATAAATGAAAAGGCATGGTCTCTGAGCACAAGCAAAACATTATCCAAATGAAGAGAAAGACATAAAGATGAATGACCACAGGATAAGGCACATTCTATAATGAATATATTTACAAACTCAGTGGAAAAATAAAAAGAGTATGGAATCTGCCAGGGGAAGATTGGGGAAGGCTTTAATTAGTCTGAAGTTCACAAAATCAGCAGATATTTGGCACAAGGACTACTGGGGTGTGGGTGATCTAGGAAGACACCCAGCATTTGCCGGAAATGGAGGTGTGAGAAAGTGGTAATAATTAGTTACCACTAAAAGTAGTTGTGTCTCCAGAGTACACATAGCAAAAACAAGGCAAGGGCAGGTAGACATAAGATGGAGCAGACAGAAAGAGGAGTTTCATAAAGATCTCCATGTTTTTCCCTAGGCATAATGGGAAATTCAGATGTGATATACATCAAATAATTTTGAGAAGGTAAGTGGTCTGTTCTAATTTTCATGTTAATAGGAGATTTCTGGAAGCAATGCCAAGAATGGATGGGGACAAACTAAAGGCCAAAAGAATAGTAAAAAGAGCATTGCCACAGCCTGGGGAGGGGTGGTCTGAGCTAGCCTAGTGCAGCGCAGAAGAAGAATGAGTGATTTGAAATAGGATCTAAAAACATTTTCATAGTTCTCATATGTAGGTGAAAAAGAAAATGGATAATAAATCCTATGTTTCTGACTTCAATAAATGAGTAAATACTTAATTCTAGGATAGATGAGACTAGTTTGGGAAGGGAAATGATAAACTGAGAGATGGGGTTTAGTTTGAGGTACTTGTGGAAAATATCTTATATTCATATTATTCATAGTTATTGAATAAAGGATATACACAGGCAATTCAAAAGCAGATATTTATAACTCATAAATACATTTTTTAAAGAATGTTATATTTCAAATCAGTGAAATATCAAAGAAAAAAAGGTGTTAATTTATTCTTTTATAATGGTAGCAACAACAATCAAGAAATAGAGACTTCTCGTGCCAGCATAAATGGGATGAAATAGTGTCTCTTAATCATAGCTGAGGGTGTTGCGATGACTTTCAAGAGTGATACATGTATCCATTCATTTCAATCAAATAATCCAACTCTGGGAAGGCATCTTAATGAAAGAATATACATATATATTCATATATATAAGATTTTATTTATTTATTTGACAGAGACACAGCAAGAGAGGGAATACAAGCAGGGGGGGTGGGAGAGGGAGAAGCAAGCTCCCCACTGAGCAGAGAGCCCGATGCAGGGCTCGATTCCAGGACTCTGGAATTATGACCTGAGCTGAAAGCACATGCTTAACAACTGAGCTACCCAGGCACCCTAAGAAAATATATATATATATATATATATATATATATATATATATATATACATACACACACTTAATGAAAGAATATAACTGAAAAAAATCTATATGCCCAAATATGTTGATATGTGAACAATGCCAAAAACTAAAATCTATATAAATACCTAAATAGTTAGGAAGAGTTATATGAAATTATGTAATGAATATTTGATGGAATATTACATAAAAATTCATAATATAATGATTCATGAGTATAACATGGTAAATTGAATTATTCCAAATTATTTATCCTTTTGTACATTCAAACTTTTGTGATGGTCTCTCTGTAGGAAAAATGTCCTTCCCTACCACTTGGCTTTCGCCTTGACCATGTAATTTGTTTTGTCAATTGGAATGACAATGTACCATTTCTGTACAGACCTTAAGAGGCATCATGAAGTTTTTGCTCTCCCTCATGGGTTGCACCGTACTCACAGTAAGAATTTCCAATACTTTCTTATACTGTTATTTAAGCTGTTATGTCTTATAGCTGTTATTGCACAAAGCAAAACTGCCTCAGTCCATTCTAGCCATACCTGATGCTTGAAGCAGTTTTCCAATGAAGTCTGTCTGAATCACTACACCAGATCCTTAGCTAATTACAGATTCATAAGAATAAATGTTGTTTTAAGTCACTGACTTTTAAATTTTTTTTTAAAGATTTATTTATTCATTTGACTGAGATCACAAGTAGGCAGAAACGCAGGCAGAGAGAGAGGAGGAAGCAGGTTCCCTACTGAGCAGAGAGCCCGATGCGGGGCTCCATCCCAGGACCCTGGGATCACGACCCGAGCCGAAGGCAGAGGCTTTAAACCACTGAGCCACCCAGGTGCCCCTTAAAGTTTTTAATCTTTAAAAGATTTTATTATTTATTTTATTTATTTATTTTTAAGATTTTATTTATTTATTTGACAGACAGAGATAACAGGTAGGAAGAGAGGCAAGCAGAGAGAGAGGAAGAAGCAGGCTTCCTGCTGAGCAGAGCGCCCAATGCAAGGCTCTATCCCAGGACCCTGAGATCAGGACCTGAGCCAAAGGCAGAGGCTTTAACCCACTGAGCCACCCAGGAACCCCAAGATTTTATTTATTTATTTGAGAGAGAGAGAGAGAGAGCGAGCAGGAATGGGGGAGGGGGAGGGGGAGAGGGAGAAGGGAGCTCCCCACTGAGCCGGGTGACTGACACAGGGCTCCATCCCAGGACACTGGTATTGTGACCTGAGCTGAAGGCAGATGCTTATCCAACTGAGTAACTGACTTTTTAGTAGGGTGCTTTTTGATGCATCATTTTGGGGACAATAGTTATCTAAAACACCTATGTGAAGATATTCATATGGAAAATGATAGAAAGAAAACACTTAGAAATTACAATTGTTCATGTATTTAGGTTTGGGGGTGGTGAGATGTCAGAAGCAAAGAAAGCCTAATTAAATATTTTTATGTAGCTGAGCTGCAATCAATACAAGGGATAAGAATGCCTTGAAAGTGGAGTTTTCAAGTGGAAGAAATCAAACACAATGAAAAAAATCAATTTTGAGTGTTCGTATCTGAAAATAAGAGGTATATTATTTTTCCTTAGACTACATTTCTTTTCAAAATCTTATTAATACTTCTGGGACGCCTGGGTGGCTCAGTTGGTTAAGCATCTGCTTTCAGCACAGGTCATGATCTTGGGATCCTGGAATAGAGCCCCACATGGGGATCCCTGCTCAGCAGGGTGTCTGTTTTTCCCTCACCCTCTGCCCCTCCTCCACTCATGCTCACTCTCTCTTAAATAAATAAAAATCTTAAAAAAATAAATAAAAATCTTATATTTTTTGTCCCTTTAAAGATAATTAAAAATCATTCCTCGGGCACCTGGGTGGCTCAGTGGGTTAAGCCGCTGCCTTCAGCTCAGGTCATGATCTCAGGGTCCTGGGATTGAGTCCCGCATCAGGCTCCTGCTCAGCAGGCAGCCTGCTTCTCTCTCTCTCTCTCTCTGCCTGCCTCTCTGCCTACTTGTAATCTCTCTCTGTCAAATAAATAAATAAAATCTTTATAAAAAAAAATACATTTCTAGCAATATCAACTTTACTACCTTCAGCCCAAAATGGAGAATCTATGGAACCATAAACAATCCTATCTAACTTAAAACATCTTCCCTATACTATTGTGGTGGGTCCAATGGCAATATAAGTCCATATTTCTAGGATTTTTTTAAAAGTATGTTAACTCTAAATAGTTCTACAGCTTGAGAATATCAGTGATCAAAGATAGGGCTTCTGTGTTCTGTATGTGACTTTTGTCTGCTAATAACTTTCCATTTTGTAATAACTGGCTAATGGTACACTTTTCACCATTTCTTTCATTTAATATTGAGGGCCTGATTGGCCAAGTCATGGTTAGTTACTCCATGTTTATGTTCATATAGAAGTAAAAGTTGAGATGGAATAAACAATGGGTAAAATTGGATAAGAAAGAAAATGCTCTCAAATGAAGAACAAGAATTAGAGTTATCACAACAAAGACCTCTTTTGTGCAGAATCATGAGGAAAGCTCCTGTGATACTCCAGGCTCACATTTGGAGCACTCCCACAGAACCTGAGTAGTTGACCTCAGATGGTCAGTGTTTTTATGTTGCCCTCTAGCTGTCAATATCCCTTCATTGAAGCATTTTAAAATCACTGCTTCAAAATATTATCTATTTCATAGATTTCTTTCATCCTTCCTTGTAAAGTTTAAGCTGCCCTGATTCTCACACCTTTTCAGTTAATTGCTTTAGAAAAACATTATCTAGTAAACTAAATTCCCTTAGAGACTAGACTCCTTTAGGTAGTCTACCCTGGTCTAGGAAATTTAGGATTTAGCAAAGGGTACCCCCATATATGGTATTACTAATGAATGAAATTCTGTTGATCTCTGGTGGGCCAGGGTAGGAAAAAATTTAGCCAAGAAAAGTTCTGTAGCATGCTTCAAATTGTACCAGTTAGACAAGTGGCTATTTCACTTATATATAATCTGTCCTGGGACTTAATTATTCCCCTTTAAGTTCAACTCAAAATACTAATTTATTTTCTTTGAAAAGATGAAATTCTACCTCAAACAACTGCTTGAAGTTTGCATTTTCACAGGTTTTCCTAAGTAGAATAAAGAAGTTCTTTAAATTTATGATACCAGAAAATCTGATTTTAAAATACATGTTTATAACAGATAAGAAATGAAGCTTTGACAATTATTATTTGATGAGTAAAATTAAGTAATACCTAATAATATAAAAGAGGGAAAATGGAGTGCACAAAACTCCAAAGTACAATTATATGTTTTTTTTTCCTATTTCCAAAGTTTTCCATAATGGTGAATTTCTTTTCTAGTTATATACTTTATATCGCCTTTGTTAATATCTCCATATTCTATGTAAGTATATCATAAAACTTCTACATCTTACCTACCAATTATTAATGCTGTTTTAAGGATTATTGTGATTACATTATGAATGACTGATTTGAATAAAATTAATAAACGAAAAGAGAGGAACACAACCATTGCAGGATGACAAAGCAAATATAAATTTTTCCACAAAGAAGGAAAAGGACAGGCAATTCTTTCATTAAAAAAAAAAAAAAGTTTTTTTTTTTTTTCCTTTAGAAGAGAAACCAAGTGTGTTTCAAAATGTTAAGTTTACTGAATAGTTGGAAGGAAATTAAAACATGTAGATTTATTATCATCATCATAATGATAATAAGTAGTTAACAGTAATGAACATACTTATACTTATTCCCAAAGCTTTTATGAGACTACACAATTGAGAGCACATACTTATAAGCCCTTATTATTTCCTTAATGGCGTAACTCTGAACAGACCCAGTGAAAAGAGTAAAAGATGACATCGTATAAATAGCAAAATGAATCCAACCTTTTATTTTTTTGTCTCCCCTAGCTTCTATAACTTAGCAACAACACGTTAAATATTAAATCCTGATTCTCTGTAACACTATTATGAAATTTTCTATTTAACAGAATGGCTTCTAGTCTCCAGCTGATCTAATTGTTCAAAGCATTTAACAATTATCCAACTTTATTAACTACATGCTACTTGCTATCTGCTTTGAAGATATACAGATAAATGAGAGCCAGTCCCTGACCTCCAGGAGTTTATAATCTAGGAGAATGAGAAATGTTTATTTATTTTAGAGGGTGGGGAGGGCAGAAAGAGTCCTAATCTGACTCCATACTGAGCACAGGTCCTGTCACAGGGCTTGATCTCTTGACCCTGAGATCAAGATCTGAGCCAAAACCAAGAGTCAGATGCTCAACTGATGGTGCCCCCAGGTGCCTCAAGAGTAGATTTTTTTTTTAATTCTATAAAACAAAGATGAATTAACTGTAATGTGTAAACTAGTCCAGGTAAAAGTGTAATATATTTGCCATAAAATATTTTTATTTATGCATCATAAATATATTTAACATATATGAAATATTTCTGTTAATTTGGGGCTTTAACTCTAGAGGAGATCTTTGTATATCAAAACTTCCAAATCAGACTAATATTATGGATATTAACTTTCTACATATAACTGGCCTAAAATCAACCTATCTCATAAACAACATGGAGAACAATTTATGTTGATTTTTTGGGTTTTTAGAGAGAACTAAGAAAATGAAGCAGCTGGGTGGCTCAGTGGGTTAAAGCCTCTGCCTTCGGCTCAGGTCATGATCCCAGGGTCCTGGGATCGAGTCCCACATCGGGCTCTCTGCTCAGCAGGAGCCTGCTTCCTCTCTCTCTCTCTGCCTGCCTCTCTGCCTATTTGTGATCTCTATCTGTCAAGTAAATAAATAAAATCTTAAAAATATTTTTTAAAAAATGGAACTAAGAAAATTGAATAAAATATAATCAACATTAACAAACTCTGAACTTTAATATTTCAATATATTTCAAATATATTTTCAAATGAAGTAGTTTGACATAAGAAGAACTATGCAAAATAGTATCATGACCAATAACTGTCATATGCATAATAACCTGTCATTCTTTTATTTTTTAGTAATCCAAAATGTGAATTAATTCCTACTGTATTTCAGGTTCTGGGCTATGGATTAGGGAAATAACCACAAGAAAAAAAACACATATTGCTCTTCATGGAATGTATCATTCAAACTTCAAAAGTTAAATTTTCAAAAATTTTACTCAATACTGATTGTGAAAAATAAGAACAATATTTTAATCCCTGGTGTCTTTCCATAGCCCTTCTCAATTTCTTAGATATTCTTATAATTAATTTATTACATTTTTTGCTGATTGCTTATCTCCCCCTGTTAAAATATCAGCTTCATGAGGGTATGGGTCTCTTTTATTAACTGGAGAACCCCCTAGAACACCAAGCACCTAGAACAAATATATGTTAAATAAATGAATGGGCCTAACCTTGCTTAATAACAGTATTATATATAATAAAAACTAGGAAGTGAAATTCAGTAAACAATAATTACCTTGATAGCCACAAAAGGATAAACAACATAAAATGTTGATTAATTTATGTCAGAACAAAAACAAAACACATGGTTATGCTGTCTTTGTGTTACTTCATTCATCAAAAAGAAAAATAAAGAAAAAAGTAACCTGTTTCACTTGAAGCAATCTTGATAGTTTAAGGAATACATTAAATTTCTGTGGCCCCACTGTTATTTTCAGATATTTTCATTTCATAATTCATTTCAGATTATTTTCACTGTTATTTCCTTTTGAAGGGCTCATGCGTCCCCTTTGCAAATGTACGTGGGTGCTTAAACACATGCAAATATAAGATACTCAGTTAAATTTGTGTTAAAATACACATGCAGCAAGAATGTTGAGGGCCATAAACATATGTGTGCATTTACAAGACAGAGTTTATCATGGAAAAATATACAAGGAATTTGCTCACTTGTAAGTATGGTTAGATTTGGGAATTCAAAGTAAATTTAGAATGTTTAAATCCTCCTACTCTAATCCTGCCCTATGCAGATCACTTTCTAGAAGAGTGTACCCTCTTCCCATCACCCAAGCCCTCATTCGTTCTTTCACTCATTCACAGGACAGTTTATTACGTGCTGTTCTAAGACCTTGCTTGGAGTTACCTGAGAGTTCCTCAGACCACTGACGGGGCAGGGTTATTATGCTCTGCAAAATGATTGGTTTGTTTCACTTTATGTATTTTTCAGTTGTTATTCAACATTACTGACAATTCCTACCCTAGTTAATTTTTAGGTATATTTATATATTTAGTTTGACATTTTCTGAGGAAATAAAAGTTCTTTCTTTTTAGTTTATTAGAACTGAAAGTATACAGTTTGGGCTTTTATTTTTTTTTTTTTTTTATTTTTTTTTTTATTTTTTTTTTTTATTTTTTTTTTTTTATTTCCAGCATAACAGTATTCATTATTTTTGCATCACACCCCGTGCTCCATGCAATCCGTGCCCTCTATAATACCCACCACCTGGTACCCCAACCTCCCACCCCCCGTCCCTTCAAAACCCTCAGATTGTTTTTCAGAGTCCATAGTCTCTCATGGTTCACCTCCCCTTCCAATTTCCCCCAACTCCCTTCTCCACTCTAAGTCCCCATGTCCTCCATGCTATTTGTTATGCTCCACAAATAAGTGAAACCATATGATAATTGACTCTCTCTGCTTGACTTATTTCACTCAGCATAATCTCTTCCAGTCCCGTCCATGTTGCTACAAAAGTTGGGTATTCATCCTTTCTGATGGAGGCATAATACTCTATCCCCAGGGGTACAGGTCTGTGAATCACCAGGTTTACACACTTCATAGCACTCACCAAAGCACATACCCTCCCCAATGTCCATAATCCCACCCCCTTCTCCCAAACCCCCTCCCCCAGCAACCCTCAGTTTGTTTTGTGAGATTAAAAGTCATTTATGGTTTGTCTCCCTCCCAATCCCATCTTGTTTCCTTTATTCTTCTCCTACCCACTTAAGCCCCCATGTTGCATCACCACTTCCTCATATCAAGGAGATCATATGATAGTTGTCTTTCTCTGCTTGACTTATTTCGCTAAGCATGATACGCTCTAGTTCCATCCATGTTGTTGCAAATGGCAAGATTTCATTTCTTTTGATGGCTGCATAGTATTCCATTGTGTATATATACCACATCTTCTTGATCCATTCATCTGTTGATGGACATCTAGGTTCTTTCCATAGTTTGGCTACAGAGAACGCCCCTCAAAATCAATAGGAATAGGCCCACACCCCGTCACCTAATAGTAAAATTTACAAGTCTCAGTGACAAAGAGAAAATCCTGAAAGCAGCCCGGGAAAAGAAGTCTGTAACATACAATGGTAAAAATATTAGATTGGCAGCTGACTTATCCACAGAGACCTGGCAGGCCAGAAAGAGCTGGCATGATATTTTCAGAGCACTAAACGAGAAAAAACATGCAGCCAAGAATACTATATCCAGCTAGGCTATCATTGAAAATAGAAGGAGAGATTAAAAGCTTCCAGGACAAACAAAAACTGAAAGAATTTGCAAATACCAAACCAGCTCTACAGGAAATATTGAAAGGGGTCCTCTAAGCAAAGAGAGAGCCTACAAGTGGTAGATCAGAAAGGAACAGAGACCATATACAGTAACAGTCAACTTACAGGCAATACAATGGCACTAAATTCATATCTCTCAATAGTTACCCTGAATGTTAATGGGCTAAATGCCCCTGTCAAAAGACACAGGGTATCAGAATGGATAAAAAAACAAAACCCATCTATATGTTGCCTCCAAGAAACTCATTTTAAGCCCGAAGACACCTCCAGATTTAAAGTGAGGGGGTGGAAAAGAATTTACCATGCTAATGGACATCAGAAGAAAGCAGGAGTGGCAATCGTTATATCAGATCAATTAGATTTTAAGCCAAAGACTATAATAAGAGATGAGGATGGACACTATATCATACTCAAAGGGTCTGTCCAACAAGAAGATTTAACAATTTTAAATATCTATGCCCCCAACGTGGGAGCAGCCAACTATATAAACCAATTAATAACAAAATCAAAGAAACACATCAACAATAATACAATAATAGTAGGGGACTTTAACACTCCCCTCACTGAAATGGACAGATCATCCAAGCAAAAGATCAGCAAGGAAATAAAGGCCTTAAACGACACACTGGACCAGATGGACATCACAGATATATTCAGAATATTTCATCCCAAAGCAACAGAATACACATTCTTCTCTAGTGCACATGGAACATTCTCCAGAATAGATCACATCCTCGGTCCTAAATCAGGACTCAACCGGTATCAAAGATTGGGATCATTCCCTGCATATTTTCAGACCACAATGCTCTAAAGCTAGAACTCAACCACAAAAGGAAGTTTGGAAAGAACCCAAATACATGGAGACTAAACAGCATCCTTCTAAAGAATGAATGGGTCAACCAGGAAATTAAAGAAGAATTGAAAAAAATCATGGAAACAAATGATAATGAAAATACAACGGTTCAAAATCTGTGGGACACAACAAAGGCAGTCCTGAGAGGAAAATATATAGTGGGCTTTTATTTTTTAAAAATTGATCTGGTAGGACAAAATATCCTTTTATTTTGCTGACATATTTTTTTTTAATGACAGAATTTGCAAAAACTTAGATGAATGAAATTTTTACAATTCACTGGATTTGCTCCATTTAGTTGGGAAGTTTAAAAATGCCTTCAATCCATCTGTACTTGTTAAAGAATAAATCAGATGTGCCATTTTTCTTCATTTGTGTGATGTTTCTAAGCTTTGCAATCATTTTATCTTCATTATAAAATGAAAAGGAAGTGTTTTCATTCTTAAAATCCTTCATAGAATTATACACGAACAGCTATATCTTCATGATCATTTTAGGGCAGCTCCCCCATTTTATAGGTGAAGGAACCAAGGCAAAGAAGTACTATATTAAAATGCACATACTTGAACATTTGATCTGTACTCTGCTCATTCCAGAGTTTTATTTTATTGGAAAATAAATGAGCTTAAAATTGGAAAAAAAAAATCTCAAGAAATGTGAACAATACCAATGAGACTGACATTGAATCTTGATGATTTTATATAAGGTAGACTGACTTTTATATGTGCATTTGGACTAGGGCATCAACATTTCTGCAACATGTTATTCATGGTATTACATTTTCCACAAATCTGTGAAACACTCTTTGCTCTTTCTTACAAATTTTGTAATTAAGAATTAACTAGCTTGGTTTTCAGTTACTACTTTCTCACCAGAAAACAAACACAATTCTCAAATAAGGATGATACAGCAGACTCTTCTATTACTACTATATATACTATATACTATATACTACTATATATATATAGTAGTAATAGAAGTAATATATATATATAATATATATAATATATATATAGTAGTAATAGAAGTAATACCTATTTATATATTTATATTTTTTCCCTAGAATGCATGGCGTGCCTCCACAATCTCCTGTGAGCTTTCCGGGGTTCAGAGCTTCTATGGGACACACTTTCCAGGGAAGGTTAGAATATGTAGTGTGATCTGTGTCTGGGGCCTAGAATTCTTTCAGAAGAGGCAGAGTTGGGGAAGTGGGTGATGGATCATAAGCTCCAGACAACAGCTCAAATAAGAAGGAAATTAATCAAGCGTATGGCAAGAGACTTAGCATACATCAAAGGCAGTCATTCGTATATTTTCTCCCCCTTAACAACAGACTCTACTTGAAACACAAACTTACAGAGAAACTAGTTTGTAAGAGAAAGCGTCCCAGGATGAGCCTGGGGGCTTTGCAGAAAAGTCTTGTTTACTTTTACTGTTCTGTGGAGACTGAAAAGGAAGCCAGCTTCAGTGGTCTATGTCTGGAGTCTGGACCCATTGCTTGCCATTCTTGCCCACACATAGGTCTCACTGGTTTACACCCATTCAGCACCACTTGGCCCTTTCCTCTGCTAGGAGTGTTGTTGCCAGAGACTTTGGTTCCTTGCTAAGGTTTCAGCTCCATGATACCTTCTCGGGAAATGTTTTCCTACTAATTAGTCTCTTTTTATTGAGAGAAAATAAGGTACATAGATTGGATTAATCTTAATCTTTGGTTCCTAAAACATTCTCATCTTGGATCCACTCACTGTCCTTTCTTTTCTTTCTTTTTTTTTTTTTTTTAAAGATTTTATTTATTTATTTATTTGACAGAGAGAGACACAGTGATAGAGGGAACACAGCAGGAGGAGTGGAAGAGGGAAGGGCAGGTTTCCCGCTGGGCAGGGAGCCCAATATGGGTCTCTGTCCCAGGACTCTGGGATCATAACCTGAGTTGAAGGCAGATGCCTAACAAATGAGCCGCCCAGGCACCCCACCCCTTTATTTTCATTAGGTATTTTAAATAATGTGTTAATTACTTGTCAACCCAACACACAAAATAGAAGCCAAGACCTTGACAATAATCTACCATATATCTCTTCCACCCACCCTCCTGCTTCACTTAACCAGATCTCTGTGCTTTCATTCCTTTGCTTTCATGTATATGTCATTTCATTGCATCTATATGTATTTATAAAAAAAGAATACACACACACACACACACACACACACAATTATTTTAGGTGTTTTTAACTTTATTAAATAGATACCAGGTGGCATGGAATTTCTTAGCACTTACTGTACTCATTCAATATTAGACTTTTGAGATCCATATCTGCTCTTGCTCATCCTTTTTGGTTAATACTGAATGTCTGAGAAAAATTTCTGAGAAATTTTTTTTTTTTCATTCATCAACTTTCAACTTCCATCCCCTTTGGGAAAGCTCTCGGAGCAAACTTCCATATCATGTATATACAGCCATGTTCTAACACTTTGCATACTGCTCTGAATTTGTTACTATACTTCTCTTCCCATGTAACCCACAACTAAACTATAAACTTTTTGTCTTAGGAACGATGTCATATTTGGAAATGAATGACTAGTCCTCTTTCCTCCTATGTCCTGTTCACCAAACACCCTTTATTTGGCTAATTCCATTTGCTGGTTATTGTAAGCCACCCTGGATTTGATTAACTTGCAAGCACAAACAATGTCTTTGTTCTTGAGCTGTACGTTAACAACTGAATTTATAAATGAGGGACTCAAAAGAGGTGTGAAGTTTGAGGAGTCCTCTGCTTCAGGTGGCATGGTGACTAACTGAATTTTTCCTATAACACCCATTCTTTATCATGGCCCCTTTTTATCTCACACTTTTTCTATTTCACATCTTTGACTTATAGATCAATTTAATTGTGAACCTTTAATTTGTTTCTTTCACTTTGTCTTTAATCTTTTAAATTTCCTACTACTTATAGTATATTTTCAGTTAACTGTATATTGGCTGCTAAAAATTAAAATGACTTAACCCTGAATAGTTGTAAAGCAATAAACATAATCCCTAAGTGAAATTAGTTTAGTATCAATATATGTATAATTTTCACATTTGTACCAAGGTATCAAAGATGTCTTAATGTTTGGTATGTCACATGAAAAATACAGTATAACCTAGAGATCTGAAATCTGCATAACATGGAAGTGAAATGAGATTTCATTTAACCAACACCATCCTTTAATTGCATTTTTATTCTTCTTTCACCATTAATTAATAGGGTTATGAGGTAGCACATCCAACAAGGCCTGCATTTGAGTACTTTAATACAGCCATACAAGTTGTGAGAATCTAGCACTGATGTTAATTTGTTCTATAAAATTTAACATACATGAGGAAAGAAATTTAAATGAAAGACTTAAAAATATGCTAGGAAAATGAGTTACAAAACTATAGAAGTTAATACTAGACTGAATATGGGGATGGAGGTAGAGAGAGAACACCCAAATACCGTTTGTTATTGACAAAGTACTGAACTTGGAGGTGAGTGAATCAAAATCATAATTAAAAAAACCTCTAATTGGATGCATTCTAATGTTTCATTTCTTTTTTTTTTTAAGCTTACCACTTCTTTTTTTTTTTTTAAGATTTTATTTATTTATTTGACAGACAGAGATCACAAGTAGGAAGAGAGGCAGGCAGAGAGAGAGGAGGAAGCAGACTTCTGCTAAGCAGAGAGCCTGATGAGGGGCTTGATCCCAGGACCCTGGAATTATGACCTGAGCTGAAGGCAGAGGTTTTAACCCACTGAGCCACCCAGGTGCCCTTAATGTTTCATTTCTTAATATCATCAAGAAACCTGGTTTAACTTGAAATCTGCTTACAGGGTTTTTCAAAATTTCCGAATAAAGTTTCTAGTAGGCATATGACAGTGACGTGACTGCAAAAATTCTACCAGATAAAGAAAAATACCCTTCTTACCGAGTTCCAACAAGTGCACTCTAATATTGAAAGAGATTGCTTTACCCAAGAAGGCTCATAGGATCTGTCTTATTCACTGTCTCCTCTATTTATTAGGCAATGATAGGGGTTTTCAGGTCATCATTAAAAACTTCAGATGTTACCCCATCTCATCATCAATAATTTTAATACCAGAAAACATCCTTTGCTCTGATGAGTAGTCTAACAGTCAAATATCCTAGCAACTACTTTTCCTTATTGCCTCTACCAAGAGTACTTAAGAGAAAAGGCTAAGATAAACCATTAGAATTTCATTTTTCTTAATGTAACACTTGAATATGACTTAGCTACTTAAATTAATAGTAATGTCTTCACTGTATTTAGAAACATTCATTTGTCTTCTTTTTAACAAGAAACTAGAACAGGAACTCTGCAGTCACAGGACAAATGTGGAGTCAAGCCAAAGTGACATATTCATTTTTGTTCTTCCCAAGAACATCTTCAGTTGTGTGTACTTAAAAATGACAAAAGGCAAATAACTACATGAATATAAAAATTCATATAGCTGCTGTAGCATTTATACATATTATGGCTCAGCATTCAGATTAGTTTTCAGTAAATATTAACTATTATGTCTCACTCTATTGATAGCATTTCCAAGAGATTTGAAATATAAGTCATAGATCTGAAAGGACTGTTGATTATTTTAAGTAATGTCATTGGTGGGGTATTCTGTCACTACTGAGAGCAATCTTTTACATCTTATAAACTATAAAGAAATCTTTGGAATATAGCAGTCTATTCAGAAACACATAATTAAAACAAAAAAAATACATTTTTCCTTCTTAAGAGATGTCACAAATATGACTCTATTTCTACAGTATAGTCTTTTTCACTCTAATAATCATTTAATATATAGCCTATCTTTCTGATATAATGCATTAAAGTTGCCCTTATGAAACACTGGAATAAATGTCCTTCTTGAAAATAATAAAAAATTTAAAAGCAAAAACAAAAACAAAGAAATGCCACCATGTTTGTGTTTTGGAAGGGCTTAAATTTCAGTGACTGCAATTTCAAAATGGTATTAGAAATAAAAGGTAAATATATGAAACACCCTGTATAACATAGGGAATGGTGAGGACCAAGGAGAGGTGAAGAACAGATGCCCTGTCTAAACACATTAACATCAAAAAAGCTTTAGATATACAGACCAAAGTAACTGAATAAAGAGTCTAGAAATGAGCTCCTGTATATACAATCAACTAATATTTGACAAGGGAACCAAGGATACCCAATGGGGAAGAATAGTCTCTTCAATAAACGGTACTTGGAACACTGGATAACCACATGGAGAAAAAATAAAATTGGACCTCTTTTTTATACCACTCATACAAATAACTCAAATGGATTGACGACATATATAAGACCTGATACTGTAAAACTTCTAGAAGAAAACAAAGGAAAGATATTCCTTGATGTTGATCTTGACAATGATTTTTGGGATATGACACAAAAGCACAAGCAACAAAAGCAAAAACAAGTGAAATTACATCAAACTAACAAGCTTATGCATAGTAACAGATACAATTTAAAAAGTCATAAATGAATATATATACATATAAATATATATATACATATTTTGCAAACAATATATCTCATAAGAGGTTAATATTCAAAATATATAAAGAACTCATACAACTCAATAACAAACAATCCAATGAAGAAATGAGCAAAGGAACATAATGGAGATTTTTCCAAAGAAGACATCCAAATGGCCAACAGGTATGCAAAAAGATGTTCAATCATTAACCACCAGGGAAATCAAAACCACGGTGAAATATCACCTCATACCTGTTTGAATAGCTATCATCAAGACAAGAGATTGACAAGTGTTGGTGAGAATGCAGTGAAAAGGGAACACTTGAGTACTGTTGGTGGGAATGTAAATTGGAAGCCTCTATGGAAAACAGTATGGGGTTTACTCAATTCAAATTATAAATAGAACTCCTATGTGATCCAGCAATCCTACTCCTGGGTATATATCCAAAGGAAATGAAAACAGGATATTGAAAAGGTATCTGTACTCTTATATTCATTAAGGAATTACTCACAATAGCGAAGATATGAAAACAGCCTAAGTGCTTGTCAGTAGAAGAATGGATAAAAAAGACTGGCATATATATGCAAGAGAATTTTATTCAGCCATGACAAAGAAGGAAATCCTGCCATTTGTGATAATATGATGGACCTTGAGGGCATTTTGCTAGCCAGACAAAGACAAATGAGGTATTATCTCGCTTTTATATGGAAACTAAAGAAGGCAAACTTGTAGAAACATTGAGTAGAATGGTTGTTTTCAGGGGCTGAGGTGTGGGGAGATTGGAGAGAGATTGATTAAGGGTACACACTTGCAATTAGATAAATAAGTTCTGGAGATCTAATGCATAGCACGAGGTAGTGATTACAGTCAATAATAGTGCATTAAACCCAAAGTTGATAAGAGACTAGATCTTACTTATTCTTACCACAGAGAAAGAAATAATATTTATGTGACATGATTGAGGTATTAGTCAACACTACAGTGGTGATCATATTGTGATATATAAATGTATCAAATCAACATCCTATACACCTTAAAAACTCAATGTTATATGTCAATCATATGTCATTAAAAATAAAGTAAAATAGTTATATACATTGAAGTGGCTAAACAATTATATTTGTGGTACATATGTTGACTTCAAAATTAGAAAAACTTAAATTCAAATTTTTATTTGATAGCCATGAAATCTCTAGAAAAGTATCAAATACTTTTGAGTCTCAGATACTCAGTTTGTGAAGTAAGAAAAGTAACACTTCTCTCACAAGTAAATGAGAATAGATATAAAAAAATCCAGTACCATGTCTGACAAACAATAGATACTCTGTACATCTTTAAAATTCTTTCCCCATTCCCCCAATGATCTCAGTCTATCAATCAGGATAACTTTGGATCAAGGGCAATAAAAAAAAAATATCTCCAGCAGCTTTTAAAATAGGGAACTTCATCACTGTGTATAAGAAGTACTCCAGAAATAAGGCAGACACATGGTTGGTTAATTTATGAGTTAAGTTATATTGGTTTCAGGTTTCCTTCATTTTTCTGCTCTGCTATTCTCTACATCCAACTGAAAAAGTAGACACTTTTCCGTTGGTCTCATCTTATAGGAGAAGAAATCTTTCCCAGAAGTTCATTAGCAGATTTATTTCACAACTCATAAGCTTAATTACAAAGTAATCTCCATGTATCTCTCCATGTTCTAATGGAGATCTGATCTCCATGCTCTGATGGAGTCCCAGTGGATTATCGTGATTTGTTTAGACTTAGGGTTGAGCTCTGGAGCACAGGTAGGATCATCTTTCCTGAGAGATAGATTAAAAAAAAAAAAAAATCCCTCTTCCTTTGTTAAGAAGGTAGAAAAAGTAATGGGTTTAGGTTGGCAACCAATCAGTTTTACTCACATTGGATTTCATAAATAAATTAATTTTTCCTTGCAATAGTTTTATGCTTAGCATAACTCTTCAAAAGCAGAAGAGGGGCAACTGGGTGGCTCAGTGGGGTAAGCTTCTGCCTTCAGCTCAGATTATGACCTCAGGGTCCTGGGATCGAGCCCCGTATCAGACTCTCTGCTCACTGGGGAGCCTGCTCCCCCTACCCCTGCCACGCCTGCCTCTTTGCCTACTTGTGATCTCTGTCTGTCAAATAAATAAATAAAATCTTAAAAAAAAAAAAGCAGAAGAAGGATTCTTAGCTAACATTGCTCAGGTTTCCAATATGAGACTTTGTACCATTAAGCGAAATGAATGGATTGGACTAGATTTAGTAGTTTTTAAACTATACTACTTTAAAGAATCCCTTTTTGAAATGAAATTTTTGGGGCATCTTGGTGGCTCAGTGGGTTAAGCCTCTGCCTTCGACTCAGATCATGACCCCAGGGTCCTGAGATAAAGCTCCACATGGGGCTCTCTGCTCAGCAGAGAGCCTGCTTCTCTCTTTCCCTCTGCCTCTGCTCGGCCTACTTCTGCTCTCTCTCTATCTCTCTGTTAAATAAATAAATAAATAAAATCTTTTAAAAAAAAGAAATGAAATTTTCTAGAGAAATCTGTATGTATTTATGAGCTAAAGCTAGATCTGCCCTTGTTGAAATGAATCAGGGCATGGTCTTATATGCCAACTCACCATATGGCAACAGGAGCCACCTATTCAGAACATTCCCTGTGAAAACCAGTGTAGTAGATCTTTAGAGTCCCCTCTAGCCCTTCAATTTCTGTCTATGAAATTGTCATTATGTCATCCCGCGGCAATTTGCTAGCACATTAGTTTACTGCAAGACATCTTAGCTAGGCTGCATATATTTACAGTGGGACAAGGGGACGATACAAAAATATCAAATTACCATATAACAATAGAAATAAGCTAGTTGTAAGGAAAATGCAAAAGCAAAAGCAAACCAAGTCCAAACAAAATCACTGTAAGTTTATCCTGAAGCATCACTGGAAGCAGTGGTGAGAATTCTGATTCTCTAGAAAAACAGATGGGAAAGTTACCAAGACTGTTCAACAATTCACAGACTGCAGCAGGCCTCAAAGTTGGAAAGCTGATAATGCCTGTAGCTGCTAATCACAGGTCGGGTGTAGGTCCTCTATGAATAGCCTGAACCATGGAGGTTTCTAAACGATTTCTGTGTGAATTTTGCTTTTATCTAAAACAAATAGGTAACTTTTTAAAAGAAAAGACAATTGCTTTTAAACAGGAAACAGAGGGGCGCCTGGGTGGCTCAGCGGGTTAAAGCCTCTGCCTTCGGCCCAGGTCATGATCCCAGGACCCTGGGATTGAGCCCCGCATGGGGCTCTCTGCTCAGTGCAGAGCCTGCTTCTCTCTCTCTCTGCCTGCCTCTCTGCCTACTTGTGTTCTCTGTCAAATAAATAAATAAAATCTTAAAAAAAAAATAAAAAATAAAAAAATAAACAGGAAACAGAGACATTCTTTACTTAAACCATATTAGGAAAACAGGGAAAAGGTACTGTCTTATACAAAGTAAACTTGGAGAAAACCTACCCAACAAAAATTTCTCCAAAGATTGAAACATTGTCTGCTTTGATGTCATAAATATGACAGTGGCCAGTGCAAGGCCTGGAAAATAAGAAAACTCAGTAAATATTAATAGAATTTATTCCTGATTCTGAATCTCACAAACAGTGGAACTTAGGATAAATTTGCTTAGCAGCAGGATGAAACTTAAAGATAGAGTAACATTCAGTTGCTTATTTGAAATGAGGTCTAGAGAGATCATGGAAGTTGCTGGCCTATGAAGGAGAATCTGAAGTTGCCACTGGGGACTGAATCTCCAACTGTAATATCATAAAGCCGATCTTCTTACTTATTGATATATTTTAAAGCCTTTTCACAATGCTGATGAAGGTCAAAGCTTGGCATTCAATTATAGTGCATAAATATGCCAAGCACAACCCTTTATTGAGAAATCCTACACTCTCCTTACATAGAATATGTCTCCTCAATCTTTTCAAGGAGAGATCTTTGTTTAAGTCAATTAAACCTGAAAAGACTAATGGAATATTCTATCATGGGGAATTTAATCAATATCCCAATCTCTGCTTTATTAGCCATCTCCACCCACCTTCCAACAACTCTAGCTCTTCAAAAGGTTATGAAAGACAACTAAAATATATCTTTTGTGACTGATGGAATAAGTCATCCACTTGAATTTCTAGAAACACATGGCTCCAATATGATTCCCTAGGCCTCTGCCATGTAATTTGTCTGTGCCTGGAATGAGCGAGTTATGAAGGTGTTGTATCTAAAACCATTCTGATACTTGAAGATTCTTGTGTTCAGGAAAAGTTCTAAAAATCTATATGGAGAATATTTAAATATTAGTTTAGAATTTTAGTTGATTGGGGAAAAGATCATGTTACATCCTCAAGTAAATTCCTATATTGAGTGGCCTTAAAATTTTGTCTTATGATCAAAGTAAAGTCACATCCAGTGGTTGAAGTACTCCCTAAGTAAAGCCAGATCCCAAAACATTTAATCAAAATCATTCCAATGTGCCTGTTCACATCCTCAAATTCCTATCTCTATAGGTATGACTTTAGCCTTCTGTTGTTCAGTAGGTTCTGATAAAGATAATTATTTGCCCATGGATATCTTGGCTAATATGCATTTAAAGTTAGATTCAGTGCCATGGATTAAGTCAAGACTATATTAGGAGAATATAAACAAATATTGATATTAAGTGAGATCATTGTAAAGATACAAAGCCATTGAAAGATTGACCTGAAAGCAAGGTTGGAGTATGTGTCTAAGGGACAGCACTGGGCATCTTGGGGTTTCCAGGGGAAAATGTATAATATCATATATGTCCAGCCATGTTAAAAGTACAAAAAATATTAAGTACAAATAGAATAAGGTCAACAAAATCATGGAAGATCTTTATGAATACTTCTTTCTCTTAAAAAATAGGTAATATAGGGCACCTGGGTGGCTCAGTGGGTTAAAGCCTCTGCCTTCGGCTCAGGTCATGATCTCAGGGTCCTGGGATCGAGCCCCACATTGGGCTCTCTGCTCAGTGGGGAGCCTGCTTCCTCCTCTCTCTCTGCCTGCCTCTCTGCCTGCTTGTGATCTCTGTCTGTCAAATAAATAAATAAAATCTTTTAAAAAAATTTTAAAATTAGGTAATATAATATATTTTGCCTTTTTCACAGGGACTTATGAAAAATTTTGGAGGATCAAGTAAGGTAATGGTATGAAAATATTTTGTAAAGGATGCCTATGCCAGAAGTCCCCAAGACTACCTCATATTTGGAGAGTCACTGCAGAGATGAATGGGAATCAGAATACAGTTGTACTCATTGCCAGAAGTGACTACAGAAGCCATAGTAAGGATACGTAGCTTTAAAAGACCCAAGTGGAGCCTAGAAAAATCAATGTGCAGTCTTCCTTATATTTTCTCCCTTCCATGAAGGACAACATTCTCTTTCAAGCAATAAACATTCAGGGGGATTTGTGCAATAGTTCTTCAAGAGACGTGGTGCCCAAAGTTGTTATTAAAGTTGGTCATATACCAGGTACCTTCTGCCAAGTACTTACCAAAATTCCAGATTCACTAAAGGAAATCAGGGGTGCAGCATAAAACACATTGTTTGCACAACATAGGTATAGTAAACTACTCTTATCAGTTGGGGAATGGGGGGAACACTCCACAATCCAAGTTCTCAGACAGTAGTCAAGGACCAACCTGGAAAGCAGGATTTTTTATGAATAATAGTTTCAGGTCTATAATGCTAACTCTTCTCTCTATATTAATGTTACAAAATACCCTGTGATATATTAATATGCAGCATAATTAATAAATATAAATAATATATAATAATCGGTAATATAAATTAATAAAGGCTATGTAAAAAGTTGTTATTAAATTATAAGAAAGTTTTAGTTTTAGTAAGGAGTAATGTGTAACAAACAAAGGCACAACGGGAAACAAATAGTTAAAGATAAAACAAAAGTTAAAGATAAAAACAAAATATTTTTTCCCTCAATGAAAAGGAAACAAGTTTTAGGTAATACAGGAAAAATGTCATTAAATAACTTTAATATTTCTGGCTTCCAAAAGCATGTAGTTACGAAATGTAGGTGAGTAATAAATTTTAGTGGTTAAGCCTTAAATGTAGCAAGATTATAAAACACAGTTTAAAATCATATGATTCCATATCATATATTGCATATGTTAAATTGTTGACAGGTTACTCTTTACCCCCATATCTTTGGCACTGAGTCTGCTCAATTCACAGCTAAGCAAAATGGAGAAAACTTGAAACATTTTCACCAAAGTGCCCCTAAAATGCTTACAAAATTCAGACATAGGATCTAAAGGGAAAAGTTAACAGTACTTGAGTTATTGAACCAGTAGTCAAATGAATGACTCAAAAATTCTTTTTAAGTATATCAAGGGTCCTTATATAGATTCTCTGCACCAAATAAAGCATCACAGGCTTAATCTAAAGCATGGAGGATTTAGGTTAAATGAAACTAAAAATTTATGGCCAGTCAGAGTTGTTTAACACAGGTATGCATCACAGATTCTCCCCTGGAAACATTAAGACTAAAAGGCAAATGTAGCAAAGAGTTTAAAATCATAGACTCTCCTATGTTTGAATCTAATTCCTATTAACTGTGTAGCCTTAGGAAAGTTATTTAACTTCTCTGTACCTTCGTTTACTCATCTACAAACGTGGGCTAGTAATCATGCTGTTGGGAAGAGAAAACACATGTTAAAGCCCTAGAATCGTCCTTGCCATCTGAGTACTGGGTGCACATTCACAAATATCATCTTCTATTGTGCGTTATATGGTTTGTAAATCAAGAGGAATGGTGGAGCAACGTGGTTAGAGAGATGAATCACAAATGGTTCACATTCCTAAGGAAACTCATAAATAATGGAAAGGGTGGTCAGAGACATCTCTACATATCACATGGGAGGGAGCTCTGGGAGCTGGTACTGAGGGTTGTCCATGTGAAAGTGGACAGACACGGGCACCATCATTCAGATGATTAATTAGATCATGCTGTTTCGTGTGCAGTGGTGTGGAATCATAAGTGAAGAAGTAGGTGGGGAGTCAGAGCTTGGAGAGCCAGTGTTGAAGCCGGCTTCACCCTCATGTAATGTGTTTGTTTCCAGCATATTTAAACTTTCTATAGTTTACACCAGTTTTTATGAAACTCACTCAAATGTAGATTCTGTGTGTGTGTGTGTGTGTGTGTGTGTGTGTGTGTGTACACATGCTAGGATGGTATTTATTTGATCCTACCCCAAAACTATCTAAGCTCTAGACTTCTGGTAATCACTGTAGGTGATAAAATTTTCTCCTTAAAATGCAGACATTTGTCTACTTCTTAACTTAAAATTAACTACTAGGGACAGGGGTCTCCTAGAAAATAGGTGTAATAAAAAACAAGACATGGAAAGTAAAATGTTAAAAGTTTTTTTCTTGTTCTTTTTTCTAGTGCCCTTCCCATTTCAACCCTCAAAAATGAATGAAATCTATACCTAGGAAATTTTGGTTATGTAGGCATATATAAAAAAATCAGAATTCAATTAGCATTGTTTCATGTATCAACAATAGTAAGTAATATTACTAAAATCTTACTGACAAACTTTTTAGTGTTTGAAAATACAAGTGAAACAGTTTCCGAAACACACCAATGAGTCTGTAACTGAACTGGAGGTTATCATTCCCATTTTAAGGTATAGCGTAAACTGGATCACCTTCAAACATGTTGGATAGAACCGAAACTAGTAAACCCTAATTTTTCACCCAAGAAAAAGCTATTTTCTAGGCATTCTACTGTGAAATTTGCTTACAGCAAGGAAAAAGAAAAGCAAAAATGATTTACCAACTGAATAAACCAAAGCAATTTTACTGTGTGTGAATTCTTAATGCTTAATACAACAATGGACTACTTCTCTGCACTGGAGTAAAAGATGTTTTTGATTTTTTTTTTTTTTTTTTTTACATAATGCATCCCCACAAACAAAGGCAAAATATGGAAAGAAAAAAAGAAAGAAAATCCAATTGTCACTCTTTACTCTCATATATCTTTTCTATGCCTTGAGCAGTAGTTCATTTAAAAAGTAGATGTTCGTGGAGAATAGATATGCAAGGGATAACAAGAAATAAAACTCGACCTTTAGGGGATACCTAGCACTTATGTGATGAATACTGAGATAACTGTATAAACATTAAGGTACAGAGATTCAGAATATATTCTGGCTGGTCCCTAGGACAAAATTTTTGACTAGGCTTATCCAGATGCTTATATTTTCCATAGTGCATCCATACCACAAAATGATAGTCAAGGGTCTACATTCATCACCAACTTCAGCACCACAATAAAAATGATAATTGCATGTCTTTGATTTCTTTTCTGCAGCAAAATCATATACAGTTTCTACAATCCAAATCTCTCTCTAAATATACAGAGATAATTGAATGCATCAGTATAAAATGATAAAATGCTTAAAACACTAGTGTACATTAAAAACACGTCTTGATTTAAGTCTTACTGAACACTAATGTCTCATACTCATAGTCTACATAGATCTTTAGAGCAATGGTCTCTACATAGGGGGGCAGTTTAAAGCACTCTGGAGTGTGCACAAAAGGATTCACTGAGTTCAAGGAAAAAATATATATATATTAAGTCAATTTCTATTCATTCTTGTACTTTAAAAATAAGTAGAAATAAAAGTAAGCTTTACTAATATATAATGTGTGGATTGATGTTGGGCCCTTACTCTGCGGGTGTGACATAGTCCCTTTCTATGCAGTATGGCTGAATCCCAAGAGAAACGCTGAAGCTACAGAGAGTGGGGGTGGCAAGGAAGTTCTGCCTCACCCTCACTTGACACGTTTGCTTTCAACATATTCCAGCTTGCTGCACTTTTACACCGATGGGTCTGCTTAAAGGTGTTTATGAATTATACTATCTAGTTTTAATTAGCACTCGAGAAAAGCACAATGACTTTCAAAAAGTTCTTTAGAACTATTGAGGAAAACGCTATTAAGGCAAGCACAGGAAAAACAGTAAGAAAATGAATGAACATTCTTCACCCACATTATGCAGTAGAAACCATGATGATCTAATCAAATCTTCCAAGAAGTTGGCAAAAATTTCAACAGTATCAAGTAAGCTATGCAATATGGATTTATGTCCACTACCATTAATGGTAGTTCTTGAAATTTTAAGCTAACAATAAAAGTGCACTTTTGGGTAATTTACAAACAGATACATTTGTATTTATATATTTTAGCAATGGGAAACCAATTTAAAATTAAAAGACATATGTTTGAGCAACTAGTCAAATGCTTTAGACTAAGTTAGGCATTTTATCTCTCTCTTTTTTTTTTTTAAGATTTCATTTATTTATTTATCAGAGAGAGAGGGTACAAGCAGGGGCAGCAGCAGGCCGAGGGAGAAGTAGATTCCCCACTGAGCATGGAGCCTAATGTGGGACTCGATTCCAGGACCTTGGGATCCTGACCTCAGCCAAAGGCAGACACTTAACTGACTGAGCCACCCAGATGTCCCTAAGTTAGACATTTTAACAACATTAAATAATAAAGTTTATTTTTTCCCACATTGCCTAAAATAATGGCACACATAAATATTTGCTTAGATTGGTCAATTCTATTACAATGAAGGATGTAATTCAAATACACATGGGCAAATTTTATAAAAAATTGAGTATTGAGAATTTGAAATAATACAGCATGTTAATTTTCCTTATATGGAAAATTCTATTTGAGCCACTAAGGTACCCCAAGAGTCTTATACTTTCAAAACTGGCAAACTAAATTAAGTTGCTATTGTGTTTAGATAAATGCCACTTTTACTAGTTTCCAACTCTGTACTTTTGTTTATAGAAGAAGGGAATTAAGGGCACATGGGTAGCTCAGATGGTTAAGTGACTGACTCTTGATTTCACTTTAGGTCATGATCTTAGGGTCATGAGATAGAGCCCCTTGTTGGCCTCTGTGCTGGGTGTGGAGCCTGCTTGAGAGTCTCTTTCTCCCTCTCCCCCTGCCCTTCCCTAAGTCAATCAGAGAAAGACAACTATCATATGATCTCCCTGATATGAGGAAGTGGAGATGCAATGTGGGGGGTCTGGGGGGGTAGGAAAAGAACAAATGAAACAAGATGGGATTGGGAGGGAGATAAACCATAAGAGACTCTTAATCTCACGAAACAAACTGAGGGTTGTGGCGGGGTGGGGAGAGGGTAGTTGGGTTATGGATATTGGAGAAGGTATGTGCTATGGTGAGTGCTATGAAAAGTGTAAGTCTGACGATTCACAGACCTGTACCCCTGGGGCTAATAATACATTATATGATAATAAAAAATAAAGAAAAATTTTAGAAAAGGAATATTTATTTGTATAACAAGGTCAACCAGTATTTATCAAGTGATGGTTTTAAACATCACTTAAAAAAAAAAAGTGTTCTGGGCCATCAAGAACATTGATTAACTGTGATAAATGCTTTGAAGAAGGTAAAATTAGTTTCATGACACACTGTATTTAGTATAGAAGGCTGCATCCTTTGAATATCAAAGTTAAGGATGAAAAAATAAATGTGGCATTAAGTCAAAGTATGTCACAATGGTTATATATTTGGGCATCTTGGAAATTATTTTCATTTATTCTCCAATATATTTTATATATTACTTATTATTAATTCATTTATTTCATTTATTCAATTAAAATATTATGAAAATGTTAATAACATGAGGCCTTCAAAAATGTTCACCTCAAATGAAATATGACTTCCATTGACTTCTCAAACGTCAATGATAAATTTACATGTGATTTTTATACCTTTTTTTTAATATTTTATTTATTTATTTGAAAAAGAATGACAGTGAGAGAGAGCACAAGCAAGGGGAAGGTGAGAGGGAGAAGCAGAGCCCCCGTGGAGTTGGGAGCCCGATGCGGGACTCTGGGATCATGACCTGAGCTGAAGACAGTCGCTTAACTGACTGAGCCACCCAGGTGCCCTACATGTGATTTTTAAAGCAGAATTACCAATGGTGTTTGATTTGATTCAAATAAAATTTGTTATTGCTTGCTAGGTATTCCTCATTTGAACAGTGGGAACCTATAGCCTAGTGAATCTTGACAAATATTAAAAAGTTAATCATGGATAATTCAGCAGTTAAAATTATACATGGTCATTCTTGTCTGACAATTTATGTGCAAACAATGATTTCAAATGTGTCCCAGAACTATCATCCTCAAGGAAACACATTTTATTTTCAATCTTGCTCCAAATTCCTGAACATAGCTTTATTAAGTCAAAAATGATGGCAGAAAATAGCAATTTATCAATTCCTGAATTAGGCTCCTATTTATAGATTGTTCCTAACATAAATAATTTAAACCACGTTTTGAGTTCTTTCAAATATTGTTGCTTGCTGGACAAATAACAGTATTTTTGAATTTTTGACAAATTCAAAAGAGACCAAGACTGTCAATATTTCTTGTGGTGATTTCTGATAGCAAGTAATGGGCTTTATACTGGCAAACATTGTCCTTATTTATATAATAGGGTAGAGACCTCAGATAAATAAGTTTTCTAAATTTTCTGATATAAATATGCAAACACATATGATAGTTCATTCAAAAGCTGGAGATAAATGTATTAACCAAACCTTACTTGGAAAAAAATCCTTTCAAGAAATAAATTATTTCTCTATGTGATTACAGGTAGTCTCAATTAGCAGGGCTTTAAATAATTAAAAATATCCATATGGATGTTTTTCAAAGATAATGCATATAAAAAAGCATATTTCCTCTTCCTTTTTCAATGTCATATTATATTTAAATTCAAAGTAATCACAAGTAAGTCTTGTCTAAACACTTTATTTTGTTAAGTTATTCAGAGATAGTTTTTTAAATTAGGAATGTCTTTTCCTTCACAGTAGGTTTATTCATATTCAACATTTAATTCACACTTAGAATAATCTAAACTTAAAAGATGTCTAAAAAATTTTTTAAAAACAACAGAGGTCATATCTGACCTTTCTTCATTGTTAATTCCCTAATAACTATTACAGTGTTTGGCTGGTAGTTGGCATTCAAGTATTTGTGGAGTACATAAAATATATCATTCCTTTTTTTTTTTTTTTTAAGATTTTGTTTATTGGGGTGCCTGGGTGGCTCATTCATTAAGCATTAGCTTTCGGCTCAGCTCATGATCCTGGGGTCCTGGGATCGAGCCCCACATTGGGATCCCTGCTCAGCAAGAAGCTTGCTTCTCCCTTTCCCACTCCCCTGCTTGTGTTCCCTCTCTGGCTGTGTCTCTCTCTGTCAAATAAATAAATAAAATATTTAAGAGAAAAGATATTTATTTATTTTTCTATTTGAGAGAGTGGTGGTAGGAGGAAAGGGCAGAAGGAGAGAGAGAATCTCTCGATCTCAGCACCCTGAGATCATGACCTGAGCTAAAATCAAGAGCTGGATGCTCAACTGGCTGAGCCACCCAGGTGTCCCATAAAATACATCGTTCTTATAAAAAATCCAACAGCTACCTGATCTTGGACATCTCATGCTTTTTCTTGTCCACCTGTCCTTATAATTGTAAAACGGTTAAAACCCTTCAGTGGGAGTATTTTATAGTTCTAACTCAGATTCATATATGTGAAACACTGTGAGAACCTAAAAGGAATGGAGCAGGTAACATTATTTTTATCTATGATGCCATTTTGAATATGTTTTTCATTATTTGCCTTTGTATTCATATTTCCTCTCTGACTTTGACTTTCTCTTTTCCTCTAGAATTTTTAGATGTATCTCTAAATCCACTTAAAAAAATTAGACTTTAAGCTGAGAAAAAATGTTCAAAAAAATTCTGATTGAATAAATAGATTAGTCCTAGGGCTTTCTTTAGCTTTGCTTACAGGTATACCCACACACACATTAAAGCATGACAGTTTTACATAACGGCTTGAGAGGTAATCATATACCACTAGTTGAGAAAGATTTGTAACGAACAAAAGTAAAACTTACTGTCATATATAATTTTGAAGAAATAAAAGATGGCTACGCTTCTACCGAAGTTATTGGATGGCAGCAAAGGGGATTAAAAATGTTTTTCTAGCCACCTCTAAGCTAGTTTCATGTTGATAATATTTAGTTTTGTTCTATTTTCACTTTTAATGACATGTGGAGTCTTGACTAGCATAAAAATTATACTTAATGTGCTTTTTTTCTTACCCACTAAGAAAAGGCTATTTGTTCTGTTTAATATTGCAAATGAACATGCCCACTCCATAATCCAATAGTGTATTTCACTGATACTTGATAAATGCAGTACATGTAAAAACCTAAGCAGGTTTGACAGCATTTGTAAGGAAACATGTAAATGTCTTCATAATAATATTTAAATTAACAATGAAGCCTCCATAAATGAAGAAAATGAGATTCAAAAGCATTGCATGAATTATCAGCTTTCCAGAGAGCAAGAGTCTAAAGTGGGATTTGAATCCAGGGTATCATCATTGCCAATGCCTTGTTTATTCAAATGATATCACCTCACATTGTCAAATAAAACCCTTAAAAGTACCACTGGCTATTTCAAATCCTGTCTTAATCTGACACATGAAAACACTATACACTAATGCTTGGGTTACTAAACGAATGGACATATGCAAAATAATGATTATATATAAAAATACTCTACTGAAAAATCATACCAACAACAAAGAAGCTTTCAAAAGTAAGTTGATTCTTCTGAAAAATGAACAGTTTGATCACTTAAATCATTAGCAATACCACTTTCTATTTGAATACACTTACATAGGACTACATTAATTTTTTTACCATTTATCTTCATAAGCATTTAAATATATTGCTCACTTACAAATAATAACAAATGAATCAATTCATTTTTCAAGTGATTAAATGATTTGCCACATGCCCCAAATCTAACAAGTATCAGAGCGTGTCTCTTAATCATTTTATTTCTCCCCATTGAATTAGTGGCTCTTAACCTAGGAATCTGAGAATCCCTGAAATGGTATATACATCTGCATGTGTGTACTTTTGAAAGATAAGCTCTAGAACTTTCCTAAAAATCTCAATAGATTCAATAACTCAAATCTTTAAGAACCACAGAAACTCTTCGATTTAAAAAAAAAAGTCTAATAGTTTTACATATTTTCAATTGTTGTCATTTGTTTAGATTGTTACATTTACAAAAATGAATCACATGTGACTGCAGGAGTTCTTCAGTGTTCCAGATAGACACTGAATTTCAAATGCAATCTACTGGAGAGTCAAAACTAAATAGAGCACTAATTAATCATGTGTATTCAATGCTTGAGATTATTCAAATAATGGGTACCCCATATACCTTTCATAGTATGAATTTATTCTTAAGATTCTCTAGCGAAACCATATTAGGCTTGCTGGGGACAGGTGAAAGGCACTGCCCTGGGAGAAAGGGCTGATCTTTCACTGAAATGAGGATGGTGTTCTTAGACACTTTTACTCTGAATCCAGTGAAGTACAGTCATTGAGAGTGGGCTCTGTTTTCATTTCCAGCCCATTCCCTCCTAGAAGTATCAAGCTGAAGTTCTCCCCAAAACTTCTGCTGCATGCCATGCCAACGCCCGAGGAAGAATATTTGTTTGCAAAAATACCAATGCCCCAGACAAATTAAATCAGAATCCTCCCCTTCTCCCTTTCCCCCTATTTCATACCCCCCCAAAAAAATCTTCATCAGAATTTGTACAACTCTTGCCTAAATTATTTTAATGGGAAGCCAAGATTAACAAACATTTGCATAGACCTTTTCTGCTCAGTAAAGCCATCATAGGTAGGTAAAATCCCATGGGAGAACATACATAGAGAACTGGTTGAGTATCCTTCCCAAATAGGAATTTTAAAGAGTTTACTTTTTCCCATCACTGTTTTGGGTGTCAGCAGTCAGCTAATGCAACTAACAGTGGCCTCATTCTATCAGGGTATCTGTAAAGCTCTCACTTGTTCATATGGTTGCTAGGCCTGTGTGGACTATGACTAGGCATTTAAGAAATATATATATATATATACACACACACACACACATATATATATATGTGTGTGTGTGTGTATATATATATAATTTTAAGATCTTTGTGAATGAGAACATCAATTTGACTTTAGCACATTCAGTTTTTGTAAAGGATTTAGAAACACTTCTGTACAAAAATGCAGACTCTGTTTTATGTTGGGCCACTTGTTTAAAAAAGTTGATTATTATATAAAACATACTGATCTATTGCAAATTTGTTCTACCTTATCTAGTATTTTTTGTCAGAGTGACGTAAGTCTCTTGTCTTCCAAGGTAAAATAGTTATGCTAATTTGTTAGCCCTTTTGTTGTCTGGTTATCAAAAGACACGAATGACACTTAGGATTTGAGAACATGCAAATTATTTCTTAATCTTTATATATTCCCTGAATTGCCAATTAGTCTAAGAAATGAAAAGGGAGGAAAAGCATTATTCCTAACAAATTAGCATAGATGACAAACACTTTTTCAACTACAATTTTCTTTAGTTCTCTCTCTCTTTTTTTTTTTTTTTTCCCATTTACAGTGGTTATCAGTCATGTTGTCCACTATAGAAATAAGTTATCCCTAGGGCATTTCCTTTATCTATCCTAGTTTTAGCCGTATCACTCACTGTAACAGCTGAGATTAATTCAGCTTTTCAACCCATCTTTAAGCAAGAATATTCAGATGCTTTAGCAGCTGCCCAGCTTCTTAAGAACTCACTAATCCTTTAATCTCCAGACACTTTTTTTTTCATAAAAGATTCACAAGCAAAACAAATGCAATATGGATCAAAAAATTTAATCAGAATGCTTAAAATGCAATTACATTCATCAGGGTGTTCTGTTAGGCTGGGTATTAAATCTGGGCTTTATTCAATATCCTCCTTTTATTATAAAGCAATATTTTTCCACTCTGTAAACCATCTGATCCCTAGGCTAATGTCCTCTCTGCTAAATATTAAAAAGAGAGTACTATGAAAAATGAGCTGGAGAAATATTTCACTTATTTCAATGGAAAAAGTTCAAATTGGACTCTCTGAAATCTTGTCTCATAAAATGACCAGATAATTTGACCACCTGGAATTCTAAAGTTACGCTCTCAAACAGTAGCTACAGAATCATTATCCTACTTTAAATGTCAAAGGTATATCTTCCTACACACCTCCACAATTGAGTCGACAATTTGAATTTGGAAATCATAGGCTCTTGTTCCAAATCCAGTACTTGCGACATTTAAAGGGAATGCTGGTTTCTTCATGTGAGCAGAATGGCCCCATGATTTAAAATAAATAAATAAATAAAGTCTATCTTGGTTATAGTCCTCCAATTTTCTTTTTCACATCTAATAGCATTCAACTGTAACAATAACTTTGAAATAAAGAGCTGTCCAGCACAGCATGATTTGAAACAGCTGGCTGCTTCTTTTAAATCTATACCCTAGCTGTAACACAGTGGCTGGAGTTTTGTAAGACATAGGGAAGTTAAGTGAAGCGGGGAGTTCAGGCATTTCCCCAACAAACCCATCCTTGGAACAGGGGAACCTTACTCCAAGATGCGGGTGCCCCAAGGCCTTAAGATTCACTTCATATCTAGTAGATTGTTTGTAAAATTTGTAAATGGCCCAGTTATGCATAGAGCCTGATTGCCCTATTTTTCCTCTAAAAATGAGCTTCTGCAAATTAAAAAAAGAAAAAAGAAAAGATTAACTTTTTTATTTCTAATTTTTCCACTTAGGTGAAAACAGAAGCAACTGAATGATGCATTATTATCCTTTAATCAGTAGTTGCGATGATTGCAATAATGTTAAAATCTATTATATATAATTCATTCATTTGCCACTTCCTACTCTCCATCCAAACTGACCCCACATGAAGACACTGCAAGGACCAGCAAGGACATTGAAATTTTCAAGTGGCTCAATGCACAACCATCTGTGAATTTTTTAAAGCCTGGGAAACTGCCACAGACAGAAATACCGTAGTACAATTGCTGCTGTTCCTGACAGCGGTAGCTTTCAGTTTTTTAAGCTTCCTATGTGTCAAGCTCAATGTACATTATTTTATTTTGTCTTCATAATAGCATTATGATGTTGTCCAGTGTACATCATAAGCTTGTCCTATTAGACCCTTTTGTCTATGCTACATGTGGTTCTTACAATTACTCGTGGTATGGATGAGGAAACTAAGAACTAGAGAAGTTGTACGTCTTGAGTAAGGTCACATGGCCGGTAAGAGGGTGGAAGTGGGCTTCAGATGCAGGCTGCACAACCTAAGAGCCCTTGCTCTTATTCTCCTCATGCTGTCTTCAACATCAGCCTGTACTCTAGATTTAATTCTCCATCTGGTTAAAAGATAGCTTGAAACCTAGAGTTTGAAATGTTTTTTCCCTAATATAAGCCTCAACAGATAAACCATCTAGAAACCCTGATGCTGAATAAAGTAGATCTATTTCTGTGTTGAGGGTGTATCCTCTTGTGTCATATACAGGAGAGCTGTGGACAGGCACCGTGCAGCCTAGAAGCACAGGAAGAAACAGGACCGAAAAGTTCACAAACAGGACGGTATGACAAGAAGTTCTCTTATATGGTGATTGAAATGGAACCTTAAATCATGACTTGGCCCTTACACTAACCTCAGGAATTAAGATGCCCCAAGTCCAGTGCTTCATTGCTTTGTGGGTTTCTCAAGTCTGAAGGCTGCACTGACCACCTGCCTCATTAAGAACCGGAGAAAATGCAGGGCACAGTATCTGTTAATGTGTATCCTTGCATATTATTGTTTTGCTTCTAGGTTGGTTCAGCAGTAAACTGAAGGAAGAACAATCAGGAACCTGGTCAAAGTTTTTAGTCTTGTAATATTATGAACATGCATTGGTCTTTATGGCCAATCTTGGTACATAAACACATGCCAGGAAGAACGTAGTGGGTTAGGGTTAGGCTCCTGGAAGTTACCCACAGAACTCAGTATATTCTCTGAACTCTTCCTAAAGATTCCAAATGTGAAGGGCAGCCAGGAGGTAACACATGAGTAACAAACACAAATGCATCATAGTAAATCAGCAGTTTATCAGCAGGCATGATACCAGCAGATGTTTAGCTGAGCTTGACATCTGCCAGACGTTAGTCTTTATGGTACCTAAATTTACCTCTAAATAAGTGATTGGTATGACATTGAGCAAACCACATATAAAATGATTTTTCTCAGAGCACCAGAGTGGCTCAGTTGGTTAAGCTTCTGACTCTTGATTTTGGCTCAGGTCAGGGTCTTAGGATGGTGAGATCTTGAGCCCCTCCATGGGCTCCATGCTGGGAGTGGAGCCTGCTTAAGATCCTCTGTCTCCCTCTCCCTCTGGCCCTCCCCACCAATCACATTCTCTCTCTGTCTCTAAAAAAATTAATAAACAATTAAATAAACGTAAATAAATAAATAAAATGATTTTTCTCACAGGTAATGGCTCATGTTTTCTGCATAATCCAGTAATTCTCACATTAATCTATTTCTAAATATTCTTAGACTATAGAAAAATGTGATTAATGGTACATAAACCAAAAGTACAGTTTTTTTTTCTTTTTTTTTTTTTTAAAGATTTTATTTATTTATTTGACAGAGAGAAATCACAAGTAGTCGGAGAGGCAGGCAAAGAGAGAGAGAGGGAAGCAGGCTCCCTGCTGAGCAGAGAGCCTGATGCGGGACTCGATCCCAGGACCCTGAGATCATGACCTGAGCCGAAGGCAGCGGCCTAACCCACTGAGCCACCCAGGCGCCCCAAGTTTTCTTTTTTTCTGTAGGAATATGGAAAGCATATATTTTCCCTATGAGTATCAGCATGGAAAAAACACTGTGTGCATATTATTTATCAACCAATCCAGGACAATTTTGATAGCAAAAGTACACATTAATGACTAACATTGAAAAAAGGGGAGTATTCTGAGTAAACTTAAACATAAGGTCACCATATTTATAAAGTACTACAGAAGAATTTGTGCTATTATTATATATAATTCAAAGTTTGTAATATAATTTCTACTTCTTCATTACAATAGATTAAAGAAATTTTAATAAACCAATGAAAGTATTGAATTATTATAGTAATAACACAGAATAACTATTTTTTTCTATCCAATGGTCAATTATCAAAATGGACATATATCTTAACAAGATTCCTTTACAATAGACATATAGTTCTAGCTCTTAGATCTTCTAAGCATGTCTTTATAGACATATTTAAAGTTACTTATTATTGTTTTTAGAGTATGCAGTAAGGGGTGCCTGGGTGGCTCAGTGGGTTAAAGCCTCTGCTTTCAGCTCAGATCATGATCTCAGGTCCTGGGACTGAGCCCCGCATCAGGCTCTCTGCTCTGCAGGGAACCTGCTTCCTCCTCTCTCTGCCTGCCTTTTTGCTTACTTGTCATCTTTGTCTGTTGAATAAATAAATAAAATCTTTAAAAGAAAAAAAGAAGAGTATGCAGTAACTTAATCGTTATTTTTATGTTCTTTTAAAGATTTTTACTTTTTATTCTCAATACGCTGAGTTACTGAGATCTTATTTATAAAGATAAAAGCATACATAGCCACCAAATGACATTTTTATTAAGGTCATCTTTCTACACTGGCATTCCAAAGAGTATAACCAAAAATACAATATCCTATGGCATAGCAAAGTACAAATATAAAGAAGGTGGAAAAATAGCATGTTCTATGTGCAAATAGCATATATTGGTTTTACTAATGACTGCAAGACAAAGCCATAAAATATTCTAATAAAAGTCTCTCCATGGAGCTCAGCTTATTCATTACCCTCTTGTTATGTTGTTCAATAATATATCCAGGGTTGACCAAATTCTCTCAAGGGTGTTGCCTACAACCGTGACATTTATGCTAACATTTCTATCTTCCACCTAAGCTCTAAGCTTCCATCATAGTTCTCATAAAATTATGTATTTGTTCACTGATAGTTGGCTGTTTTTAATTACCTTCCCTTCCCATTTAAGCTACAGTGATAAGCAGCAACTTGTCATATTAATAATTATCCTCTGGGGATTCTAGAATGGTTTGTCTAACTCCGTGCTGAAATTTTGTTATATGTTTAGGTTAAGTTTTGAGTTCTTCCACTGCAAGTTTATGTTCACTTATTCTCTAAGCAATAATAAAAAAATTTATTCACCTGACATATTGTATTTATTTATTCAAAAAAGGTGAGAAATTGCTCCAAAGATTATAGAGAACATTAACATGAATAAGGTTTATTCCTACTCTCAATAAGCAATAGTCAAGCAGAGAAGAAAGATAATTACAGACAACTTCAAGTGTTAAATAACATTTGAAAGAATAAGTACAGCTTTCTAAAGGCATTTAGAAAACAGGAAGGATTTCTGGTTGGGGCAACCAAAGAAGACTTATCAATAAGCCAACAATTGGCAGAAATGGAAGAAAAGATCATTTTGGATAGTAGAGCTGTCATGGATGAAAAGTAGAAAGAATAAAATGTTTGATAGCATTAATTCATATGGCTGAAAAATATAAATATTTATGTATATTAATTCACGTTAATTAATGAATGGGCCAGTTCATGGTTTACTAATCAAGAGTTCAACATTCTCTCCAGACAGGGAGGGCAGCACTATCTAAACTCATTTTCTTTTGTCTTCAAATTGCAGCATATCTAAAACTAAGTGATAATAGCAATTATATTAGGATTCTGAAGAGTGTATATGCTGGTGTATTCACAATTATATATTTTAGGCTTAAGGAAAGATACTGGGAACTTGCCAGCTGACTCAAATGTTGTTTTGACCCTGCTCTACCTTATAGTCAATACAATTACAGAACTGCAGCTAATCTTAAATTGTTCAGAGACTCATTCAAAATAATTCATTTCCAAATTAATCAGCCTGCAATAAAACTGTTAACAGATAAAATGACATACACCAAACTTTGAATAAAAATTGATAAAGATATACAAAATTCATTCTGAGAAAATGGGACTCAAGAAGAAATTAAAACCGTAGAAGAAAATTCACAAATGAGAGCACCCATCAGATAACATGAAGTAATGAAGCAAACCATGATTTCAAGATCCACAAAGAAAATAATTTATCCCATGAAATAGATTTGGTAGGAAAAAAAGGCGAAACAGAAAAACTATATGTCAAAAATATGTTTAGAAATTAAATTGCTTTAATACAGTTCAACCCAGAAAATAATTTTAAAATCTACATTAGGTCAAAAAAGCAAAAGCAAAGCATCTACTGAGTCAAAATTATATGATCCAATTATTCTGATTCCATTATAGTTTTCATCGTCGTTAAACTAGAAGTCCTTGCTTCTTTTTCATGATCATATTAATAAGAATTACAACAAACTTTTAAGTATGTTAAATAGGAAATACGTGTTGAAGAAATGGTTATGGTAAAACTGAGTCTTGTGCATAATCATACAATGGTTATATTTATCAGAATCACATGTATTTCATGAGTACTAAAGAGTACACAAAATGTTCCTCACCTTCAAGATGCTTTTGATCTCATTGTGATGAAAGAGTATGTGAAAAAGCAAGCAAGAGATACATGCATTCAATGATTAGAAAACAGCAATTTCACAATCAATTTCTTGGGAGTAGTTTCTCAACAGTTGTTTTGGTCATTATTCTTGTTCTTCTTGTTTTCATCAAAAGCAGAAGAGATATGACCAGAGGCAAAGAGTCATTCTACATTTTATTTTTATGTAACACACTGAATAATATCTTACCTTGTTAGAGGATTTTATTGAGCCTGAAAGAATCTGTGTTGATATTCTCTGTTCTAGTCATACTTTGTGAAATAGTAACAGAAAACAATTATAAATATTATATTATTGCTCTCTTTATGTATTCCTTTCACTCAGTGTCCACTCTATGCTTGCCCTTTGGTCTAGGTCCTCATCAGTCTATGTCAGTCTCTTCTGAGTCTTCAATATCTCCAATATCTTCACATTTTAATTTACCGATTACTAGCAAATTAATCATCCAAATCCATTATCTTCCATATGTCACCCCTGCTCAAGCCATGGAAAAAATCTCTGACTTCACTAAAGGAACAGGAAGTGAGGGATATACTTAAACTTTCTCTTCAGGACTCAGGGAGAGTATTATACATTTTCATATAGAGAAGATAATAGATATTATCCTGAATCTATATCAAACTATCCTTAAACTGGAGAACACTACCCTACATAAAATCTTTGACATTGCATTTGAGGAGCAGTTTCAGTAACAATGATCTTTGCCCACTGGAGTGCACAGTGTAATAGTCAACCCTCTGTCATAGCCATTACTCGGCGTTCTGTCTCCTCTTCAGTGCACAAAACTTTTCTTTATTTTATTTTCTGACAGCCTACATTTATTTAGCTAACTTAAGTAAATGAAAACAACAACAACAATATTTCACTCTTTCTCCTTTCGGATTCCACCATTTGCTGCAAACCATGAAGCTTTTCTTAGCTCAATACTATCTAAAGAGAAAGTGAATTGCATGATTCCTTCTCTGGGGCTGCTATGGGTAGCTAGAATTTAGATATCTGCTTCAAAAAAATAAAAATAAATATATAAATAATAGGGAGACCAATATCTCTTGCCATGGCTGGCCTACTGTCCTGACTTCCTAAATTCTGTATGTAACCGCTCGTGTTGGCCATACAGTCTCATCACCACAGCTGACAATGGGGTCTGGTACTGTTCGTTTGTGTTTTCCTTCCACTGTCATCCTTTTCTCTGCTTGAAAAGACAGGTTTTATTTCTGTGGATGATATAAAGGATAGTTTTAAGTAGGCCAGCCTCTGAGACTCCACAAAGCTTCTGAATGCATATGATTTGGTTGGGGCTGCAAATGCAAACTAGGTCCTCAGGTAATTGTCTGTGTGAAAGAAACTGAACTACCACAGACCCTGCTCTTTTTTTTCCCCCTCCACTTACCTACACGCCAGTCACTCAGTTGACAGATTCAAAGTGAGAAGTTTACATTGCATTTGTTTTCATGGGGAGTCTATTCTCTTTCTATTTTAGGTTAAGGCTTTTATTCTAAAGTAACAACTTCAGTCAGTCATCATTCCAGAAAACCCCTTAGATCTACTTGTAAGACTTAGATTAAAAATGATATGAAGAAGAAAAAAAAAATGATATGAAGAATTTGAGAGGCAGGGTGGAGGGGCTGTGGGGGGTAGGGAGGGAAAAAATGAAACAAGATGGGATCAGGAGGGAGACAAATCATGAGAGACTCTTAATCTCATGAAACTGAGGATTGCTGGGGGGTGGGGGAGAGGGATAAATTGGGTGGGTTATGGACATTAGGGAGGGTATGTGCTATGGTGAGTGCTATGAAATGTGTAAGCCTAATGATTCACAGACCTGTACCCCTGGGACAAATAATACATTACATGTTAATTTTAAAAATAAATAAAAATTCAATTTTATTAAAAAAAAAAAAAAGCCAACTCTCATGGCTTTCAATAAGTTACTGGTGACCTTAGGAGATTCAGATCACTACTCCTGTTAGGCAAACTCATTAGTTCTTGATTACCCAGGTGCAGAGGTCATAGGCTTCTTTCTTATGAAACCAAAACCAAACAAACAAAAACTAAAACAGACTTCTCCCTCACAGGGAGGCAACAGCCAGAACTTCTGCCTTTACGTAAAATTAGTCATTGACTCAGGAGAAGCACTTCAGATCATTTCCCTTACCCCATCCCCAAGCACACAATCAAAAACTCCCCTAAAGCTATCAGCAATATATTTTTTTTCCTATTTAGAACTTTATACTGTCTGTGCTGAAGGATAACAATAATCCTGTTATTTTTATTTTACCTCAATTTGTCAACATGCCCATAAAGGACAACAAACACTCAATTATACATAATCCCTTACTTACAATGACTCAAAAAGGAGTCATTTTCCTCTATGAGTTTTGTTGTGTGTATTTGAGAAGGAGGCTTTGGTTCATTGTTTAACAGACATTTTCTTATTCTTAACAAGATACCATTCAGAACTTACACCTCTGGGGAGAAAAAGTGGATCTTCTCCACAAAAAAACAATGTTACATTTTTTTTGAATTTTTTCCATCTGTAGCTTGAGAATATAAATTATTAAGAACAACAAAAAATCAACCTTAAACCTAGATTTTATGAAACTAAAAATGTATTCTCAGTGAGGAAATATAGAGATGATTGTCAGAGTAGTTTTATTATCAACAAAATCAAGGAGTCTGCGGTTAGAAGCCCTGATTCATTAGGCAGGAAAAACAACTCTTTAGCAAATATTCTAACATTATCTCCTGTGTATTTTGTGCATTTAAAGTTTTAAGTAAATATTTCATTGAAATATACATAGATGAGTGAAAAAACATAAATATAAATCTCATAAATTATCATAGGTAAATCACTCATTTAGTCTCCACCTAGTTAAGATATAAAATACTGTCAGTGCCTGGTTTCCTTTGTATCCTTTTGTAATCATTAAAATCTCACCTTTCAAAAGGGAATCACCATCCTGACTTCTAGAAGCACAGATTAATTTTACTGTGAATAAATAAAATCATATAAATGAATGATAAGAGTACAGATACTTTGTTTCTTTCAACATCATCTTTATGAGATTCAACCACGTTATATTGAAAACGTTTTATTTTTTATATAGTATTTTTATTTGCTATATTGTATTCCATGATGTACCTATACCAAAATTAATTACTCCATATTTCTAGTGACTGAAATTTAAGTTGTTACCAAACAATGCTGCAATGAACATTTCAGAACTTGTCTTTTGGTAGACATAATACAGATACAGATATAAATATAGATAGAGGGGCACCTGGGTGGCTCAGTGGTTTAAAGCCTCTGCCTTCGGCTTGGGTATTGGTCCCAGGGTCCTGGGATCGAGCCCCGCATCAGGCTCTCTGCTCCACAGGGAGCCTGCTTCCTCCTCTCTCTCTGTCTGCCCCTTGGCCTACTTCTGATCTCTGTCAAATAAATGGATGAAATCTTAAAAATAGTTAGATAGATAGATGGATAGATAGATAGATAGATAGATATAGATATAAATACATGATAGGCATATTTTACCACTAGTAGCTACTACTAAACAGTTTCCCAAAGTGGCTGATTTCTCTTAGGCAGTGAGAGCCCAGAGCTGTGTAGTTTGGGAAAGGCTTTTCATTGTGTATTTCTCTGAGCTCTAGCTAGTCTTGCAATTTCTTCTTAGTCTGTACAAGAGAAAGCAGATTCTTGAAGACATGAAGGGCATATTTCCATGGCATATTTCATTTTTCCCAAAACATTTAAATTCAATATAACTACTATTAATAGAACGATTTCTATTTTCATTAACATGTGAAACTAGATTCTCAACAACGTGATGGAAAACAAAGTAGAGGAAGAAACAATTTAAGAGCACTACTTGGTGTTGCACTGTCAACAAATTTAGATCTGAGTAACCAAAATAATTTAATGAAGATATTATTTGTAATATAATTTTATGTTATAGCATTTCAGCATTCAGATTTTTAAGGCACCTATATAAAAAATACCTGGTACATAGTTGCCAGGTGTCATTACATGGAAAAGCCTGCATTTTATTTTGAGTTTATATTCTTTTCACACGGGGGTGTGTGTGTGTGTGTGTGTGTGTGTGTGGGCACGCGCATGTGTGTGCATGTGTATGTCTGTGAAATATTCTTTCTCTAATAGTACTTGCCAACTGAATATTTTTAGCATTCTTCCTTGACAAAATAAAAAGCTGGCAACCTTACTCCAGTCCCTCTCATTAAAAGAAAAAAAAAATTGCTAGTCATAAAACCTAAAATTCTGGGAAGTGTTGCTGTAAAGAACCCTTTAAATCTGTGCATATATCCTGAATTTCTGCTCCCCAAGAAAGGCTCTCACCCTAAAACATCTTCATAGCAGACTCAAAGAGCAGCTGCTATAATACATTCTATATGACATAGCTAGAATAACTTGAAACTTATTTTTTTCTTCTCCAGTTTTTCTTTAGCATAGTTTCTGAATTTTAATCAAAACATAAAAATAAAGAGTAAAAGTAATAACAGAAAGGCCAACATGGAATAAAAACAAATGGCAATTTTATAAGCCTCAGCATCTTCTGAGAAGTAAAATAAAATATTTTTTTCAAATACATTAGTTGCCAAATTTTAATACACCATTAATTTACCTGAAACTGTTTCATTTGGGTATATTTTATTATAAAGGTAAATGTGAGATTAAAGGTTAATGTTTTACACATTATGATAAGCATCTCAAGGGGCAAAATAATGATGTAAAAGGAAGGAATTGAAGCTTCTGCACCCTTCATTATAGGGAAATGCGTGTATTTATTACTGTAGGATTAACATACATGGGTAAGAAACTTACAACATCTGTCATGTCATCTGTCTATGGAAAATGGTGAGTAACTCTAGGATCTGAATGGACAGCATGATCAATGTAATAAGTGTGCTTAATTACTTCTGTAATTTGAAGGTATGCATGTGTTCTTCATGTAACACATACATATACCCCCCTCTAAACATAACTGCAATAGGTTACACACATCTATATTCTTATTAGGGGACTAAGGTTGAGGGGGCCACGAGAAAGTGAGGGGAAAGAGAGGGAGAGAGAAGGGGACAGAATACATAGTCATACAGAAATGCACCGAGGAATGGGGAATGAAGAGAGTTGGCTGATGCCCGCAGCAAGGTAAAGCAATAAGCCGCTTCAGGAAACACAGTAGTAATCACTTGCTTTTCCGGTATCATGACTAATTGCATAACAAATGTTCTCTGTTTTGATTCTCTAGTACTGTTAGCATATAAAAGTGTATTCCAGAAATCTATTCTCCTAAACTTTCATTCCAGAACTTATGAAGTTGAAAGTCAAAACAAATTTTTAGAGACTAATCAAGATAAAAATCTTCACAGAATTTAGCTTAGATCATTTTGTGCTAACTTACCAAGATTCTCTACAGAGTTAAATAAGGATCACAACTAGCTAAAACTGGGCATAGAGGGTTAACAACATCATTGCATTCAAATGGGCATTTTTTTCCTACCAGCCATAAGAAACTTGGTTAGCATTTTCTTTTAGCTATGACAAAAACCTAGTTGTATATGTGAATAAACTCCCGAGATAGGTGTTAGAACATAGAAATATACTTTCTATTACCATCCTCTATGTTATATGATTCTCCCATTACAAATAGACAATGTATCTTTCAATGCAATGATAATGTTACCTTCTACCTCCTTACAGAAGTAGTGCTATAATTAATTTACTTTTAATAATCAAAGCTAGAAGTTCACTGAGTTATTCAGCAAGCACTGAAATCCAAATGAACAACCACGGCTGTTACCCAGTTCTTTGTACATTTCCTTGAAATTTGTTGCTCTAGACAAGGTCTATTGATGGACATAGTTCACAAATATACAATGATGGAGTTTAAGAGATATAACTCAATCATCATCTCCCTGTCTGGTTCACATGCATTATATAAATGCAAACTACATTTTGCATTTTGCAACTACATAAATAAATCACCAAACTACAAATACATTTGGTTTCACTATTTTTTTTAGGTTGGGTTTCATTAATAGTCTAATACACCTATTCATTTTATAAGCTTAGGTGATAAAATTATCCAGGTAAATGTCTATTTAAAAAAAAAAATCATGCTATGTGTTATCAAGTTCAGTATTAAAACTCCCATAAGTGAATTTTAAATTTGCTTTAAAGTTATAAAGCTATGTCTTCCTTTGTAAAAAAAAGAAAAAAGAAAAAGAAAAATGATGTACTATACCTTAGTTAACTGAATTTAAATTAAAAAAAATACACAATTCTGATTTTCTAGGAAAATATTTTCTTGTTTTTATGATAGGAATAGGGAGTGGTAACTGTGAATGGAATTGCTCAGGATTTACACTGAACGTAAAAGCTGAAGGGGAGGATGATGCAAATGACACAAGTAATTAGCAATTTAAAAACCTAGACATGATCAGTTCTGTAAGACACAGTTCTTCACTGTGCAAGTAACAGAAATGGTTAACAATAATATATAAGAAATGCAAGATGTTTATATCAATTTCTTGTCCTATTTGTGCAGATGAATCACAAACTAGTAATTCATTTCAAACTTACAATGTAAATGGTAAGACAAAACGAAGTTGTTGATGAGATCATTACACTTCTCTTGTAAGTTTCTGTAATTGCGCACAAATATAACCACCATTTATAAGAGGTCCCTTGGCATTCATCCTAAATATTTATCACTTATCAAAAATCAATTTTGATTCTGGAAGACTGTGTGAGAAAAACCATCAGCCAATTTCTATTGTAAGTCACAAACTTTCATGAATAATAAGCAAAGGATGCCATGATTGTATGATGTTGGACATAGAAAAAAAAGATATTGTTTTTCGCTTTGTAATTTGACTCGATTTGTGCTTTTTAATTACTCCAATTATTTTCTAATAGTTCAACATTGTTCTGATTAATTTCTAGCTACAGGGTCTTCAAAAGATTATTATAAACCTAACTCTCTGAAATTGCTGCTTTCTTCGTTTTAGCGAGCACCAAGAAACTCATAAAACAAGTTTATTCATGTCAAATTTTAGATTAAAAACAGATTGCTCCTTTTATGTGATAACAGAGTTGAAGCAAAATGAAGTCACCTCAATTATCATTGTCCCTGGGTTTTATTGTGTACTACCCATCTAAGATAAATAATTACCTAGGCCTTCTAACTTGCAAGCGATTCACACATTTAAAAGTCTGTAATTTTCTGCATTTCTGCCCCCTTGCTGGCACAATTAAAGTTTATTGACAGTAAATATCGTAAATTTCTATTTTTTCCATAGAAGTACTTGGTGCTATGTAACTAACAGATGACTTTCCAAATTACAAAAATCTTAAGCAAAACAGGAATATTTATGAATATGTCAACATTAGCAGAGAGTTAGGTTCTATGATAAATAACCACTAAAAATAATGTGGTATAAAAATAAATTATTTCTTAATGCTGCTTCTTTTTGAGATTAAAGGAAATGTATCTCTAGAAGAATTAGGGAAAAACCAAGGCAATATTGATAGAATGCAAAAATAATCTGAATATCATCACCACCAATATTATCAAAAAGACTCTACTAAAATTAATTAGAGACTAACAGTGAAGTACTTAGATGTTTGGCTTTATGCTAAGTTCTAAGTTCTATAGAAGATGTATATATTGATCCTCCATCAGTCTGTTATATGGAGTGATCATTCTGTCTCACTGATAACCATAATGTATTCATGTGATGTGGCTAGCTAGGAAACACTGTTATTTCCCTAAGGAATTAAAGAGACAAATAGACAAAAGTGATCTGAGTTCTGAAAGGAAACAGAGAGGATAAAAAAAATAGCTCTTGGTTATCTTTAAGAATTAAAATAGTTATAAGGGGTGCTTGGGTGGCTCACTGGTTAAGTGGCTGACTCTTGATTTTGGTTCAGGTCCTGATCTCAAGATCAGGGTATGAAGCCTGCACCTGGCTCCATGCTCAACAGGGAGCCTGCTTGAGGATTCTCTCTCCCTTCCTTTTGCCCCTCCCCTCTGCTCTGACATTCTCTATCTCTAAAATTAAAAAAAAAAAAAAAAAAAAAACTATTAAAATAGTTATAAAAACAAAGGAATCTTATTATTCTTGGAGAGGTGGGGTTTGAGGCTCTGGGCCACAAAGGAAACACAACTAAACCAAACTCCTCAGAAAGTGAAATAAGTGTATGCGATCAGTAAACAATAAGGACACCAATACACCAGCACAGAGGATCTGTAATGCTGACTGAGGAGGTAATAGAATGATCATATTAAATGTTTGATTACTCTCAAAGCCAATAAAGGATTTTTTTTTGTTTTAATTTAAGGCATAAATAGATAACATCATGTTATAAAAAGGGTAATTCCTTTTATATTTCTGCCTTTACCATTTTAAATTACTTAGTTGCTTGCATCTGAGTCCATATAAAATGTAATCATTCAATAAAATTTTAATTGACCTCATTGTTATTGAAATATTCAAAGACACTAATAAAAAGAAGAGCTATCCATCTCTTTAAAATGTCATTTACAATTTTCGTTGCATGGCATGTAGAACAATCATGAGATCTAGAAAGTGTTCATTTTAAGGAAGAACTCCAAAGTTTCCCATGCTGACTTTTAATATGCTCCATGTTTATTTGCTAGAGGTATAAAAAAAAATTTATAATTTAATAGTAATTCCATGATGATAAAAATCACAATGAATAGTTTTTTAGGCCAAATTAATACTACAAAGTATGTTTCTTATTAGCAGAAAATAAAAGCAGTTTTTACACTATGTTTTTAATTCAGTTAAAAAATTACTTTGCCCTTAATATTTTTCTTTAAGGGATGATGGCATTTTCTTTTGGTGTCGTAGATCAGAAAAAGTTATTTCCCATAGAGTCCTATTCACACATCTACAGAAAATGTTCTTAAGTTAAAACTAATTAGAATTATTCCTGAGAAGAACACTGTACACTTGAAACTCTTGTCTTTTTAATCACAAATTAATGCTGTTTTATTGTCTATTTTTGTGCCATACGGGGGTGAGGGGGACAGGAAATTTTAGAATGGATCAAGAAACCTTGTAAATGTGTAGTAGAGATACTTTCCTCAAAGAATTTGAAATAAATTGAACTGTATAAAACTGTGGATATTTGATCATTATTTTACCTAGAGAAAAAAAGGCAATTTTATATGGCAAAACCTAAAAATAGCAAAGTATGAGTAAGATAATATAAAAAACTTGAGCATGAAACAAAATAGGAAGCAACATCCTGACTCTTACTCAATATAAGAACCTATGTGGGGGCGCCTGGATGGCTCAGTGGGTTAAGGCCCCTGCCTTCCGCTCAGGTCATGATCCCAGGGTCCTGGGATTGAGCCCGTATCAGGCTCTCTGCTTGGCAGGGAGTCTGCTTTCCCCTCTCTCTCTCTCTGCCTGCCTCTCTGCCTACTTGTGATCTCAGTCTGTCAAATAAATAAATCTTTAAAAACAACAAAAACCTATGTAGATCTCACAAATTCTTAGACTTCTGAACATTCACTGGAGAAATGGATAGAATGCAACATTTTAATTAGCTTTTTCTTTTTTGGTTTTCCTCCTTCTTGACCCCCTGCCCCACTGTCAGGGCAGGAGATGGACGGAAGCACCTCAGAAGCACTGGGAGAGAACCCAATGAGAGTCCACCACTGGTAGCCATAAGGGCCTAAGCCCACCAGCCTGTCAGAAGTTCCCACAAATCTTGCTGCCATCTTGAGATCTCCTCAACACCCAGCCTCAAAAATCATGTCTACACATTCAGTATCTCTGCCATTGTTTGATTGTCTTCCAAACCTCTGTTGATGTCCTAACCTTGGCCTACTCTCCCTTCCTCTGTCCTCTTCTAGACTGTTGCAGTGCTCTTGGTCCTTGGCATTAGACCCTTGAAGCTCAGTCCTTATGACTGCTAATCACTGTTCATGGGCAGCCAGGTATCACCCCGGGCCTGGGGGACTTTACAAACTCCTGCCCCGAATTCACATCAAAGGATCATTTTCCTCCTCCTGGAGGTCTCCTTGGCACTGCCTGGGAGCTCCTTTTCTGCCTGGAGCACCCACCCCAGGCTCCTGCAGGCCATGTCGTTGTATAGAACCTGGTGGTTCAGGTCCAGCAAGTTCTTGCCCCAAATTAACTTTTGCAACAAAATGACATTTAGATCCAAAGGTGCAGAAGGTGGCAACAAAAGCCTCCATAGGGAAAATTTTGAAGAGCCGGGCATAGCTCACAAGACTGGCAGCCACCTAGTGGGTCAGCAGCTGCAACAGGCTCTCTGCCATCTTCCCAAATGGCATGTCTTCCCCTCTGGAGCAGTCCCTATCAGGAACCTCTGACAGTGTCACCAGCTGCCTATCTGTGGGGGACATATGCCGGGCACCCTGGGGCTGAGCGCACGGCTGCCAAAACAGTGGGCCATGCACAGGTAGCACACAAAGCCAAGGAAGGTCAGCCTGTGGCTGATGCTGTGCCAGGGTCTCAGTGGACCAGCTTCCACAGGGCCAGCATTCAGGGCAGCCCCACTGGGCTCAGGCCACCATCATCTCAGGCTACCAATGGCTCTATACCAGTAGTGGCCCCGGGAAAGCCGTACACGGCCACCTTGTACCCCCTACCCGGCTTTGCTCCTATCACCCAGAGGCCCAGGGACCCTAAAACTTTCAGGAGGTTCCCTCAACCACCATTCTAATCATCTTTTAAACTAACTCTAATAATTCAAGTAGTCTTTTGATTACCTCAAAATCATGGACAATGCTGGATATATGTAAATCCCTAAATAAAATTTAGATATATTGATTTGATCAGAATTCTTTCCCATTCAAACTCTTAAAAAATATTTACAAACACATAGACATTTAGAGGAGATAACATAAATGGGAAAATTCAAAAATATGTTACATATTTATATATTTATTATATATATTTATATATATTTATGTATAATATATATTTATATTTATATCTATATTTTTTACTTCTTAGGGAATTTTATTTTGGTAAGATTGTTATAAAGTTTTAATTTCCAGGAATTATAATTTTTGACTTTTGGGCAATAGCTAATGAAAGACCCAAAATTTAGAGGTACCTGGGTGGCTCAGTCAGTTAAGCATCTGCCTTCAGCTCAGGTCATAATCCCAGAGTCCTGAGATCGAGGCCCACATTGGCCTCCCTGCCCAGCAGGGAATCTGCTCCTCTCTCTCTCTCTCATTCTGTCTCCTGTTTGTGCTCTCTCTCTTGCTCTTTCTATTTCAAATAATAAATAAAATCTTTTTTCAAAAGACCCACAATTTAAAATTTCACATTGAAGTGTTTAAACATGAGTATCAAATCAAAACATAAAAATAAACACCCAAAGCAAAATATTAAGATCATTATCAAAGAGAATTCATCCTGGACTAGTTGACTCCTATTTTCACAAATATGAAACTGTATTTATCTAACAATTTCATTTATTTTTAACATACTGATATTATTTTAATTTCTCTCTATCCACTACTTTTTCTTATGTTTATTCTTGTAATCATTTATTGTTAATCCTTATTTTTTTATCCCAATACCATGTCACAATATTAAATCCTGATTAGCTAAATATCCAAACTAAGAAAGTTAAAGTATAGATTGTAAAAGAGAGAAAATTAAAGACAAAGAGGGATAAGAGGAGAGAGAGAGAGAAAAAGAGAGAGAGAGAGGTGGAGAAAGGCAAACAGAAATAGAGCCAAAAAAGGTTTTTCCACCTATATTAATGAAAAGTACAAATCTTTATATCTAAGTAATCAGAATGGTACCTTAAAGATAGAAATACTCAGTATATATTTGTTAAAGATAAACACTTGATGAAGATACACATTGTGAAGTAAGTTTAAGAGGAAAAATACTAGAATCAAAGTAACTATTTAGAAAATCCATGGAGTATAGTTATACTTCAACATCTTATGCTATAATAATAAATACAATAGAAAAAGATAAACATGAAGTGTTATAAAATATGACAAGAGAATTGAAAAAAAAACAGCAATAATTTTACTCATAATTTGATACTGAATAGGAAAATATGGTATCATTAACAGAAAATGCTAGGTAACAAAATCTCTTATCTCTGATTTTAAAAACATGAATTTTGTTTGGGATGTTTTGTTGGAAGTGATAATTGGCCTATACATACTATACTCATATTGCATGTATTTAACTGGATTAGATTTTCCCTAAGCAGTTATTGGGCAGTTATTATTTTGAATATAGAATGGCCATTCTAAATGTTCTATATTTATATATCAAAAGACTTGGGAAAGAAGAACTGCACACATGACAAATCCTTTTGTATCTCTGTCTTGATGTAAAGTGATAAAGATGATGAAAATAGTCCTAAGACAGTCCATTGTGGAAGGAATTTAAAAGTTTTACTACAGGTATCCTGTTTGCTTTGTCCTATGCCATCGATTAAAAGTCTCAAGGTCTTGCAATATTTTTGTAAATAGAACCAAAATAAAATATATACATTATCTATTATTGTTCAGGAGACTCGGAAAAATCTGTTCTGACCATAAGCTTAAATGTCTCTAAAGCTTAAGTTTTTCCTAATTTATCATGGATTGGTATCTCCTCACTTATCATCCAAGTTCTTTCTTGGATTATCTTGACAAGAAAGGATATTCTATTTGAAATATTTAGATGATGATCCTTTGCAAAGTAAAATAGGTTGATAATAATTTTATCTGTTTCATAAGAAAACATAATTTTACTTTGATAAGTCATAATTATGCACAATGTTGGCACCAAAAAGCATTATGCTAAACCAAATTACATTAGATTTTGTGATTTAGTTTAAAAGGGAATCTCCAAGAATAAAGAGCATCTTATCTGGGACTACTTGGTGTCTATTAGGCACTAAGAATAGTCCCCCAACATGTTCTCCCCCTACATAGTTCCCCATAGAGTTAATGGTACTATCATCCATCTACACACTCAGACCAAAGAGCAAGAAGTCATTCCTATTTGTAACCCAATCCAACTACAAGTCTTGCCAATTCTAGCTCCAAAAATAGATTATAAAATGGCTACATTATTTCCATCCCCACTGATATGCTCTCTTCGAATAAAGTGAGAATCTCCTAACTGTGAAACATAAAATAAATAAAATTATGTACGTTTAAAGCCCTACAGTTGCTTGCTCTTGTAATCAGAATAAATGAAAACTTTTACTGTGACCTATAAATAGTATATATGATTTTCCCCTGGCCTCCACTTTGACCACAATTTCTATAATGCCTACCTTTACTATTCTTTGGACTTTTTTCTGTTTTATGAGCCTGACTAGCTTATTCCTGTCTAAGGACACCTAGGCAATGCCTCCCTCAACAAACATTTTATAGAATTTAGTATCAGAAACTCAAGAAAGATTCCTAAATTGTTTGGGCAGAGCTCTGTAATAATACTGTGTTACTGTAGAAGTATAAGGATAGGTCTTCAGAGAGCTTGTTAGAGTGGGAAAACCAAGGCAAAGTCTTCTGATAATACAAATACTGCTCTGATCATATCTAAAACTTAAAGGGTATAAATTTTTTTTAGTCCTATAATCAAGTGTCAATTATATAAATGGAGGAGCAAATGCAGACTTTTATAGACATTTAAAAAGTGAGCCAGCAAAATAGAATTTGTTGATTCTGTGACTAATATTAATCACATTGTTTTTAAAATATATTATCTAAGCCTGTTTTCCTACAAAAATCTTCAATTACTTGTTAATAAAAGCAAATATAAATTTTAAAATATACCAACAGATCTATGACAATGAACACATTGACCTAAATTACCTGAGATTCTTATTTTGCTTTTTTTTTTTTTTTAATATTTTTTATTTATTTGACAGACTGAGATCACAAGTAGGCAGAGAGGCAGAGAGAGATGGGGAAGCAGGTACCCTGCTGAGCAAAGAGCCCGATGCGGAACTCGATCCCAGGACCATGGGATCATGACCTGAGCTGAAGGCAAGGGCTTTAACCCACTGAGCCACCCAGGCACCCCTTATTTTGCTTTTTAAGTGTTCTGTAATTCTAATGTAATTTGAAGTATACAAGTATTCTGAAATGTCAAAGAATATAAAATGTATAAGATGGCAACTTAGTCTGTAAAAATTTTTAGATGCTTATTAATTTTTTTCAATGGGAATAGAGTAAAACAGTATAGTTAATGTTAAATCATTGTATCTGCTATACACTGTATTCCTTAAGGGTTTTGACTCAATTATATAAAAGCAATAATCCAGGCAGAAAATCGGCAAATGGGCCTGAAACTCATATTTTCTCCATTGAAATCATCTTACAATCATTTGCAAGAATTGAATGTTTCTGCAAATACATAGATCTGCACAGGAAAAATTTACAATTATATAAACACACACATCATCCAGGATTTAAGTGATAAAATAATGATAAAAATTAATGCAGAAAATAGGAATATATAATTTTAAAAGAAAGTTTATAAACTCATAAAAATAGCAAGCATGACATCAAAAATGGTAAGACCTTAAACATAATTTTTTTTAAAAAATCACATGGAATGTATATATGTATATATACTTATAAAGCACATTTTTAATGAGATCAGCTGTTAGACTGAATCTCTGTGGGAAATATATATATATATATATATATATATATATAGCACATTTTTAATGAAATCAGCTGTTAGGTTAAATCTTTGTGGGGCAATTTAAACACTCATAATAAATGTTCATATTAGAATCCATTTTTGAGCTTTTGCATTACACGTGCTCATCCCATTCCATAATGATTAATCCCAAGATTGAGAAAGTCAACTGCTTTGCTACAGAAATCACTAGCACTCTTTGCTTTGCTTTGTAAATGATGAAAAGCACAATTTACAATTTTAGCATCCACTTAAAAATGGAATGAGATCCATACAACTTTCTAGAGGTAGGAGATCTTACTATGAAATCTTGGACCACATGGATATATAGAGGGTCTTCCTGGGTAGTAGCTCCTCCTCTGATTAATGCTCATCTTTGCAGATTTTAGGTCAGACATTTTTAGATAGGAGAGAACCCCACCTGTTTAGAGGAGGGTGAAATGCCTTCTTACAGTGTTGAGGGTCTGTCCTGGGGAGTGGTGGAAAGTTAAACTAGAGAGGAAGATAAAGGGTATCCAGAAAAGAAATAACTCTTAATCTCCCAGAAAATTTATCATTGAAGCAAAAACAATTGGGAAATTAATTAAATTCTGCTGACCTCTAACTATGCCTCTCTCTCAGGTTTTGTGAACTCCAATCATTCTTGTACTCCTAGGTGGATATTGCTAGAGTTTTATGGTTAGCCAACAAAATTTTCATAATATGGCTAATCCTTTCAAGTGAAACACAAATGGTTTATATGAATTTGCAAACTAGATGCCACAGTGGAATCAAGTCATATTGAATATGTTAGTGTGAGTGCAAAACTACAGAATTATCTTTTAAAAATAATAAATAAAATTCATAAATGATCATTTCTATCTTTTTTAAATTGATACTCTATGTCCTATAGCTCAACTATTAGGTTGTGTTTGGTGAAAGAAACACTGATTTATTCTTTTTGTTTCCTTTATTCCATGGTTGGTGCCTAATAATCTACATTGCATATTTTAAAATATGTTGAATGACTGAATTAATAAACACTTTAAAAATTATTTGGTGTTATTGTCCATGCCTTTTTACTATATCTCTCAATTTTTTTTTCTGCCTCAATTTTTCACCAGTTTCTCAAATCCAGCCTCAAATTCATCATTTTTAAAATGTCTAAGTCCCAACTTTGCTCACCTCTCATAAGGTCTATTGCAACGGCCTCCTAAAAAGTATCTTTTTCTTAATTTTTTTTTCTAAAACCAAACAACCTACCAAAAAAAAAAAGCTTGATGAGTTAACATTTCCTCTAAGAGTCTAAATATCCCTAATACAGCACATAAGCCCCTTTAGAATCTTCTCTCAATAATTTTTCATTTGATTTTTAATCATTCCATTACATGAACCCTTTGATCCAATCACAATGAATGGCTTCAATCAAGCCAGAATATGCTATGTTATTATGAAAAGCAGTACAACATGTGGTTAAGAGTCCAGATTTTGAAGCCAGATTGCCTGAAGCCTCGTATATGTAAGCTTACAACCGTAGCCAGCACAGCATTGGTATATTATAGCAATATGATAACTCCTCCTGTATACAATCACTCTCTTCTCTCTGTGTCTGATTAACCTACCTCCCTCCTGCTCTAGCACATGTCTGTTCACCCTGTAAGACTTGGCTTAAATGTAACCTCATCTAACACAGTATCTCCAGCCTTCCCAGTTGTTATCTTATAATAATCACTGCATCTTTATTATAGCATTTTATCAGCTATGAGCATTAATGGTCTGTTTACATTTTTTTAACACTCCAGATTTGATTTATTAGACTGTGGAGGACAATTTGTTATTTTAGTAACACTAGTACATAGCAAATTGCCTGACACATAAGAAAATTTCCAATAAATGTTGAACAAAGGTAAAATAATGCAAAAATTAAATCATATTGCTTAAAATAAAACACTGGACAAAAACAAAAACCTCAGCTCTGATATGTATTTAACTAACATTCTTTTAAATTGTGTTTTGTTGGTCACCATACAGGACAGCATTAGTTTTTGATGTAGTTCCATGATTCATTGTTTGTGTATAACACCTAGTGCTCCACGCACTCTGTGCCCTCCTTAATACCCATTACCAAACTCACTCATCCCCTCACCCCCTCCTTTCTAAAATGATCAGTTTGTTTCCACAGAGTCCATAGTCTCTCATGGTTCATCTCCCATTCTCTTTTCTCCCCCTTCATTTTTACCTTCCTTCTTCTAATGTCCTCCACACTCTTCCTTATGTTCCACAAATAAGTGGTTAACAAACAGTTTTACATTCTAAATGCCCTTGTTGTATTTTTCTAGGAGTATTATAAAATATAAATTAGATTAACATATTTCATAAGTCAGGTTCCTTCATAATTTCCAGCTCTCTTTAATAGTTTCTTCTAAAAACAGCCCTGTAAAAACCTGTTTAACTTTACATTTAAACTGCCACGAAAGCCAATGACTTATCTGGGTGGATTGTTCATTATAATTCCTTTGAGAAGCCATAAGACTTCTAAGAGTATCTATGACTTATACCAACTCATATTCAGTAAGAGCCGAGTGTCCTCTTTGAGGTCTTCTTTTTCTAGGACATGTCTCAGTACCCATCATCTTGCTTCTTTTTCTCCAAATTGTTTTCTTCTCCTTCCTGTCTCTTCTGCCACTCATTTTGGGGTTACCTACATGATTGTAACAGAATTTCTAAAATTTTAATTAAAAAATATTCCATTGGTGAGGATGTGGACAAAGGGGAATCCCTTTGCATTGCTGGTAGGAAGGCAAGCTGGTGCTGGGAAACAGTATGAAGATTCTTCAAAAAGTTAAAAATAGAACTATGCTATGATCCAGAAATTGTGCTACTTGGTATTTATCAGAAGAATACAACATTACTAATTCAAAGGGATACATGCACTCCAATGTTTATAGCAGCATTATCTACAGTAGCCAATTTTTGGAAACAGCCCAAGTATCCATCAAGTGATGAATGAATAAAGAATGTGTGTGTGTGTGTGTGTGTGTGTGTGTACTGAATATTGCTCAGTCATAAAAAAGAATGAACTCTTGCAATTTGCAATGATGTGGATGGAGCTAGACAGTATTACGCTAAGTGAAATAAGTCAGTCATAAAAAGACAAATACCATAATTTCACTCCTGTGGAATTTAAGAAACAAAACAAATGAGCAAAGGGGGTAAAAAAGAGAAAGGGGCAAACCAAGAAATAGACTCTTAACTATAGAGAACAGACTGATGGTTACCAGATGGGAGGTGGGTGGGTGGGTGAGTGAGAAAGGTGATGGGGAATAAGGAGGAGTGCACTTGTGAGGACCACCAGGTCTTGTATGGAAGTGCTGAATCACTATATTGCATACCTGAAACTAATATTACACTGTATGTTAACTAATTGAAAATTTTTTTTTAAAAAGATTTTATTTATTTATTTATTTGTCAGGGAGAGAGAGAGAGAGAGAGCAAGAAAGCAAGCACAGCCAGGCAGAGGCAGAGGGAGAAGCAGGCTTCCTGCTGAGCAAGGAGCCCGATGTGGGACTCGATCCCAGGATGCTGGGATCATGACCTGAGCTGAAGGCAGCTGCTTAACCAACTGAGCCACCCAGGCGTCCCAACTAATTGAAATTTAAATAAAAACTCAAAAAAAAATTCCACCTAATATCCCATAGATTGGGGAATAAAATGTAGATTTTTTTTTTCCTTCACTGAACTATACTGTGAATATTTTGAGGGAAGGTATATCTATACATAGATGGAAATTAATTTCTGAATCTTTTTAAAAATTTTATTCAATTTAAATTAAAAAAGGAAAAACATAGTTCATTCATTTCTCCCACCTGCTCAACCTCTGCCCCTTGATATCACCAATCAGTTCTATCTGTGAGCTTAGATTTTTTTTTTTTTTTCAGAGAGGAAAGTAATTTTATTTTTTATTTATTTTTTATTTATTATTTTTTTTATTTCCAGCATAACAGTATTCATTATTTTTGCATCACACCCCGTGCTCCATGCAATCTGTGCCCTCTATAATACCCACCACCTGGTAGATTTTTCTTTTCATTTCACATCTAATAGCAATCATATTATATTTGTTTTTCTCTATCTGACGTTTTACTCATGATTTGTCTATTCATTTACACTGTTTCCATATCTTGAGCATTATAAATAATACTGCAGTGAATACTGGGATGCATAAATCTTTTCAAATTATATTTTTGTATCTTTAGATAAATACCTAGAAGTGGAATTATCAGATTGTATGGTATTTATATTTTTCATTTTTTTGAGGAAACATATTGTTTTCCATAACAGTTGCACCAATACACATTTGCATCAACAGTATATGAGGTTTCTTTTTTCCACACAGCCTTATTAATACTTCTTTGTTTTTGTTTTTTGACAATAACCATTCTAACAGGTGTGACGTGATATCTCACTGTTGTTCTGACTTGTATTTCCCTGATGATTAATGATATTAAGCATCTTTTCACATGTCTGTTGGCCACATGTAAGTCTTCTAAGAAAAATGTCTATTCAGTTTTTCTGTCCATTTTTTAGTCTTTTTTGTTTTTTGCTATTGAGTTGTATGAGTTCTTTGTATATTTCGGGTATTAGTCCCTTATAAGATATATGATTTGCAATTATTTTTTCCCATTCAATATTTTGTTTTTTTCATTTCACTGACCGTTTCCTCTGCGAAACAAAAGCTTTTGATTCTGAGTCCATAGTCTCTCATGGTTCATTTCCCTCTCTTATTACCCCCCCCTTCATTTTTCCCTTCCTTCTCCTAATGTCCTCCATGCCATGCTATTCTGGGAATCAAACTGAGGGTTTTAGAGGGGTGGGGAGTGGGAGGATGGGCAAGCCCAATGACGAAAATTAAGGAGGGCACATATCGCATGGAGCACTGGGTGTTTATTCTCAAACAATGAATCATGAAACACTACATCAAAAACTAATGATGTACTGTATGGTGACTAACATAATAAAAAATTATATATACAAAAAAGAACAGAAGCTTTTTAGTTTTATGTACTCTCACTTGTTGATTTTTGCTTTTACTTTTGGTGGCAAATAAAAAAGAAAAATCATCACCAAGGGGTATGTCAAGGAAGTTGCTATCCGTTTTCTTCTACGAGTTTTATGATTTCAGGTCTTACAGTTAAGTCTTTAATTCATTTTGAGTTAATTGTTCTTTATGGTATAAGACAGTGATGCAATTTCATTCTTTTGCACACTGCTGTCTGATTTCCCCAGCACTATTTATTAAAAAGAATTTCCTTTATTCATTGTATATTTCAGGGATCTCTACTTTGTTCTGTTGATCTATGTGTCTGTTTTCATGCCAATACTGTACTGTTTCTATTACTATAACTTTGTAACATAGCTTGAAATCATGGACTGTGATGCCTCCAGCTTTGTTCTTCTCAAGATATTTTTGGCTGTTCTGCATCTTCTGTGGTTCTATAGAAATTTTAGGATTGTCTTATTTCTGTGAAAAATACCATTGGGATTTCATAGGAATTACATTGAATCTGTATATTGCTTTGGGTCATAGGACATTTTAACAGTACTAATTGCTTCAATCCATTAACGAGTATCTTTCCATTTATTTGTGGCTTATTCAATTTCTTTCACTACTATCTTACAGTTTTCAATACACAAGTCTTTCATCTCCTTAGTTAAATTTATTTCTAGGTATTTTATTCTTTTTGATATCATTGTAAATGGAATTATTATCTTAATTTCTCTGATAGTCTTTTATTAATGTTAAGAAATATAACAGATCTCTGAAGATTGATTTTGCATCTTGTAACTTCACTGAATTTGTTTATTAGGTCTAAGAGTTTTTTGATGGAGTCTTCAGGATTTTCTATATATAATACGATGTCATCTAAAAGTGAGGAGACACTTGTACTTCTTCCTTTTAAATTTAGATGACTTTTATTTTTTTCTTATCTAATTGCTCTGGCTAGGAATTTCAATACTATGTTGAATAAACATGGTGAGAGTAGGCATTTCTGTCTTATTCCTGATCTTAAAGGAAAAACTTTAAGCTTTTCACCATTGAGTATGATGTTAACTGTTGCCTTGTCATATATAGCCTTTATTTTGTTGAGGTGTATTCCCTCTATGCCCACATTTTGACAGTTTTAATCTTTGATGGATGTTGAATGTTGTCAAATGCTTTTTCTGCATCAATGAGATGATCATATGACTTTTATTCTTCATTTTGTTATGTGGTGTATCATATCAACTGATTTGTAGATACTGAACCATCTTTGCATTCCTGAAATAAATCTCACTTGATCGTGGTGTATGATCCTTTTCTTGTATTGGTGAATTTTGTTTGCTAATATTTTCAAGGACGTTTGTATCTATGTTTATCAGGGATATTGTCCTATAATTTTTTCTTGTGGTATTTTTATCTGGTTTTGGTATCAGGGTATTGGCCTCATAAAAGGAGTTTGGAGTGTGCCTTCCTTTTCTATCTTTTGGTAGAGTATGAGGATTGGTATTAATTCTTCTTTAAATGTTTGGTGTCAATGAAACCATTTAGTCTTAGACTTTTGTTTTTAGTTTTTTTTAAATTCAGTCTCGTTACTAGTAATTGGTCTGTTCAGATTTCCTGTGTCTTCATGATTTAGTTTGTATGTTTCTAAGAATTTATCCATTTCTTTAAGGTTGCTCAATTTGTTGGGATATTATTTGTAGTAATCTTCTCTGATTCTTAGTATATCTATGGTTTCAATTGTAAGGTCTCCTCTTTCATTTCTGATTTTATTTATTTAAGTCTTATCTCTTTTTCTTCTTCTTTTTCTTTTCCTTTCTTTGCTGAATCTAGGTAAAGGTTTGTTAATTTTGTTTACCTTTCCAAAGAATCAGCTCTTAGTTTCACTGATCTTTGCTATAGTCTCCATTTCATTTGTTTCTGTTCTAATCCTTCTTATTTCCATTCTTCTACTAACTTTGGGTTTGATTTCTTTCTTCTTTTTATAGTTTCTTAAGGTATAAAGTTAGGTTATTTGAGATTTTTTTTTCTCCTTTTCTTGAGGGAGGCATTAATTGCTATGAACTTCCCTCTTAGAACTGATTTTTGTGAACCCTATAAATTTTGGTAAGTTACATTTTCATTTTTCTTTGTCTCATTGTATTTTTTATTTCTCTTTTTATTTTTTCTTTGATCCATTATTTATTCAGTACCATGTTGTTTAATCTCCACATATTTGTGAATTTTCAAGTTTTTGTCAAATCATTATGGTTGGAAAATTGCTTGATATGATTCCAATTGTCCTAAATTTGTTAAGACTTATTTTATGTCTTAACATATTATCTATCTTGTAAAATGTTCCATGTGCACTTGAGAGTAATGTGTACTCTGTTGTTTTTGTACGAAAATTCTGTAAGTACCTATTAAGTTCATCTGGTCTAATCTGTTGTTTAAGGCAATATTTCCTTATTGATTTTCTGCCTAGATGACCTAACAATTTATATAAGTGGGGTAGTAAAGTTCCCTACTATTATTGTATTGCTGTTTATTTCTGTCATTGGGTCTGTTAATATTTTATTTATATATTTAGTTTGTCTTATGTTGGGTGCCTAAATATTTACAAATGTTATATCATTATTGGATTGACTTCATTATTATGTAACATCCTTCTTTGTCTCTAATTATAGTCTTTGTTTTAAAGTCTATTATGTCTGATGTAAGTATAGTTATTCCAGTTTTATTTTGATTCCCATTCGTATGGAATATCTTTTTCTATCCCCTCACTTTCTATCTGTATGTGACCTTACATCTGAAGTGTGTCTCTTACAGGCATCACATAGATGGGTCTTGCTTTTTGCTTTTGTTTTTAATACATTCAGGCACTTCACATCTTTTGATTGGTGAATTTAGTCCATTCATATTTCAAGTAATTATTGATAAGTTTGCCTTTAGTGCTATTTTGTTAATTATCTACTAGTTGTTTTTGTAGTACCTCTCTGTTCCTTTCTTCTCTTGTTTACTATCTTTGTGGTTTGATGACTTTCTCTGATGGAATATTTATATTCCCTTCTCATTATCTTTTGTGTATTGACTTTAGGTCTTTACTTTGTAGTTACCATGAGGCTTGCTTATAACAAATTATATATAACAGTCTACTTTAAGTTGATAGCAACTAAGTTTGATCCCATTCCAAAGCTCAACTTATTCCCCCCCCCCCCCCCCCCCCGTGTCTTGTATTTTTAAGGGCACATGTTGTGTCTTTTTACCTTTTAGTAACGGATTTTTGTAATAAAATAATATTTTCCCACTGTTATAGCCAATTTTTTTAAACTTAGTTGTATACCCTTCATTGAGATATTTCTATTAAATAAATAGGATTATGAGATATACTGCTGAATTGAAGGAAATGTTTCTAAAAACGTAGAAAACAAATTACTTTTAGATCAGTATTCTAATTCCAATCAGTGATGTGTACTAATAGAGTGATTCAAAATCACTAGCACTGGGGCACCTGGGTGGCTCATACCCCCTGCTCAGTGGGGGATCTGCTTCTCCCCCTCCCCCTGCCCCTTCTCCCACTCACTCTCTCTGTCTCGGTGTTTCTCTCTCTCTCTCTCCTTCTCTCAAATAAATCTTTAAAAATTTTTTTCAAAGATTTTATTTCCCTACTAGACAGAGAGAGAGAGAGAGAGAGTGAAAGCGCAAGTGAGCACAAGCAGGGAGAGTGGCAGAGGGAGAAAGAGACTCCCTGCTTAGCAGGGAACCAGATGTGGGACTAGATCCCAAGACCCTGGGATCATGACCAGATCTGAAGGCAGATGCTGAACCAAATGAGCCACACAGGTGCCCCAACATTTAAAATCTTAAAAAAACAAAACAAAAAATCTAGTACTTTTTGTGATACCATGATAACCTTCACATAAATAAAACCTTGCAATACATATGAAGCATATAAATAGCAGAACTGCAAAAGAGTTTTCCAAATCAGAGTAGAACTTCTATTTGCAAAGAGCCATCTCAAATATTATAGGTAATTTCTATTACAGTGTTGCCTTACCAAAACAAAACAAAATGAAAATCTTATATTCTCAGTATCTGCTTTTGTGAACTTCAGGAATATCAGAGAGAATTCCCACAATTGTGACTTACATAATAAGAAATATTGAATTTTGATCAAGTATCCCTGCCCTACATTGATTTTTCCTTGTCTGGGGCAGTATAAGAAAGTTCAGTTATTCATTTATTCACAATATGCAACATGCAACTATTATGTGAAATAGCAAACATGGCACTAGCCCTTTACATAAATTTTTTTAAGACCTGGCCTGACTGTAAAGAATTCACAGTATCAATTAGTAGCTTTGGTCAGAAAGTAGTAACTGCTGGAGAAACTGAAAAGGCAGACTACCAAGTAGCATAAAATCCGGAGAGAGAAGAAAAAACTTCATAGCAACTTAGTGGTATCAGTTCAGAATTCATTAACCTATCAAAAGATATCTGTGTTTACTCCTATTTACTGGGACCATGGTTTCTAGTAGCTAATCAAATTATTTGATCTGTGCCAGTGGATTAATTGAGAAGACACCACTTTTTTACCATTTGCTCTTTTAAAAAAGTAGTATCTTGACAACAAGGAAAAATTTTAATAATGAGTTACTCAGACTCTATTGTGGGCTAATTTTAGAGCATAGATATCTATACTCATGTACCATTTATGTGCCGTATATATGCACATATATAATGTGCATTATATAATGTGTGTATATATATACACACACACATATATGTATATATACATACATATACATGTATATACATATGCATGCATATACATATACATGTATACATATATAATATAGAGCACGGATATCTATACTCATGTGCCATTTATGTGCCATATATATGCACATATATAATGTACATTATATAATGTGTATATATATATATACACACATATATATGTATATACACATACATATAAATATACATGTATATACATATACATATATACATATATAATATAGAGCATGGATATCTATACTCATGTACCATTTATGTGCCATATATATATAATATGCATTATATAAATGCCATTTATGTAAAATGGCATTTCTGAGCAATAAACATAGATTAGCACTTAAGACCTTATTAGAAAAATGAATAAAGGAAATCTAAATTAAACAAAAGGTCTATATCTTGTGTTTTCATTCATAAACAAAGAATATATACTTTTATTGCAAATAACCTTTTAAATTCTATCTATTCTAAGTTTTATTATGGTGACTATAACATCAAGTAACAGCTATGTGCATTAATTATTCTTCCTGTAGGTAAGGTAAGGTGTTTCCTATAGGTAAGCACAGATTCATGAGACATGTATTCACTGCAATACAAATACATGCCAAGAGAAAGAGACATCCAAAGGGGAGAAAGGTACTAAGAGATGTAGAGGCTACAAAAAACACATTAAATAAAAATCACCAGATTAAATAAGCACACATTTCAATATTATGTTTTGTGAAGTCAGATATACATTTTAATAATTGCCTTTAATAATTATTCATGAATGAATTATTAATTAACTCTCTAGACTAAAAATATCATTCCACACTTGCCAAATAACATTCTCTCATATAGAAAGCTAAAACCTTTTGCATCATTAATACTTCTGTAAAGTGTTAGTATTTGATCTAATTATAACTAGTGCTTGGCTTGTTAGAACATTTCCACATCACAAATTGCTACATTGAGATTCATGAATGGATATAATGTACAGATAAAATATTGTCAATGAATTATTTTTCAAAGAGCCTTATAATAAAATTTTATATGTATTGATGTGAGAGTTTGTATGGAAGTCTATGCAATTGACAGCTAAAAGAAAAGTGGTCAGCGATTTTCTTTTTAATCTCTCTTTAGAACACTATATTATTCTCAGAATCTGGGTCTTTGTTAATATGTTCTGATTTAGGAGTATAAAAATCCCCTTAACCTGCAGAGAACATAGATCCTCAAATAATAAGATAAGTTTTATTTGTTTGTTTGTTTTTTCCATTCTTACTTGCTGAAAATGAATTCAGAGTCATGTATCTATTAGGCAATAGGACAACATATTTAAAGGCTAATATGTAGTGATAATTGCCCACCAAAAATAAAAAATTATCCAAATCTAGTTAGAAATAACTTCTGTGTATTTATTTTCTCTAGTTTACTTATTATACATTTACTTCTCTTGTTAGTGATACAATTTTTATAATGTGTGCGTCAAATCATCAGATTTTATGGACTTTTCTGATAAGCTTCATAGGATGGACAGAAACTAGATCCACTTTGGTCTTTGGACTTACAGTGTAGAGAATATTTCTTGATTAGGTAACAAGACAGAGTATATAATTTTTTAATGATGAATTCAAATATATCACCCTATTTGTAGTTATGCTTTGAAATGAGTCTGTCATCAGGTGAACTCTTAATTGACCTCCTAATGGTATTTCTTAAATGTGATGAGATAGCAAGAAATATTCATTCAGAGGAAAAGTATAAGAATGAATTCTGAAATAGAGTTGGAGTTCTGTGGGTAAATTAAGTCTTTATTCAACACAACAGGTTTCAAAGTTTCCTCTCCCATCTCTCAGAATTACACCTACTCAGAACCGGAACGACTCCAGAGAAGATAGACGGCAGCTCTATTGGCTGATGCATTAATAACCTCAAAAACGTGTTAGACACATGGTCATCTAGTAGTTTCCTAAAGAATTTGTGAAGAGGTCATTAGCCTATTGCAATTTCAGGAAATTCTTTTTTAAAAATTTTATACTGGGTGACATGTCAACACAAAACTCTATGTCTGTAATTTCTCTCCATCATGCAAAATGCATAAATGTAGACTATAAAATGTGCCCCAAATTCCATTTGTAAGAGATTTCCACCATTTATAGACGCTCATACATTCTCCTGCTCCCCCCAAAATGTAATCTTTGTTCTACAACTTGCTATTTTTCCTATCTTAAAGGAAATCTTATCTTTTCCTCCCTCCCCTCCCTCCTTCCTCTCTCTCTCTATGTTCAATTAGCCAACAAACCTTTCCTTTTCAAAGTAGAACTAGAATTCTTTTGTACAGTTCCATAATATTAAAATGTATAAGTATACTTTCATTTATTTAACCATTTACTCAGGGATGAGGTTTTGGTTATTTCCAAATCTTCACTATAACCCAACATTTCTCATACAAATGTTTTTGCCCAGTGTATAATATTTTTTTCTATGGCATAAGTTACTACAAATTAAATAAGAGAGCAAAATAATGTGTTCTTTACAAAATACATATATTGATACCCTGCCTTCCAAAATGATGTTATCAATTACAGTGCTAGATATACATGAGCAGGCGTCAAAATCTTCACTCTGATTCTCCAAAAGGGTCAATTAAGACTTTAAAATCCTATCAAATGGATTAAATATAATGCCATCTTTTGTCAAAAAATAAAGACTTTTATTTCACTAGTTATATTTGTTTACAGTGATAATGACTTAACAGGGTATTTTGATATCAGCTCCCAGTTTCTGTTTTACTCAGCCGGTAAGAGCTCCTGCAAAATCTGGTGAAATCAGAGTAAAGAGAAGTAAAGAGACAACTTTACTTCTGAGTTTTGTGTCCAACTTCACTCTTCTCCTACCCTGTCTACTCTTGACCAATGCTTACACTTTTTACTTCCAGAGGTTTGGTAATTTTTAAACTAAATCTTAATATCTATTTTAGTAACTGCTTAAAACTGTCTTCATATAATGCATTCTAGTTTTTTATATTTTAATTGTTTAAAAAGTTTTATTGATTTAATTTGGGGGGGGGTAGAGGGAGAGAGGAAGAGGGAGAAAATAGGTAACATTTCTTCTAACAAACCAGGTAAAATTTTGGATTTGATCATGCATCATTTCTATATCTCTACGTTTAACACATTCTATCTATATAATCTCTTTAGCGACCAGTGCCCCTCTCCACACTAGAGTGATACCTTAGGGAGGTAAGTCCTTTCCTTTTATGAGTAAAAATTTGACCTTGTACTACCTGGTACTTGTATGTTCTGCTATAGAGTAGCATAGAAAATCTTCTTTGGCAGGTTAACCATCTCTATTCTGTACGTGAGACATTTGTTTTATTCTTGAAGTCAAGGAAATTGAGTTATTTCCCTGTGATCACAGAATTATGTAACACATTACATTATATGAAGATACAAATAACTACTTTTACTGCAAAAAATCATTTTCACTAACCTACAAGATGTCAAATTGCCAAAATAATGTTTTGCACAGATAATCTTCAGAGATCACATAATATGTGCACTATATTTCCAGTGAAACACCCACTCTTTAAGTTACACCACGCATTGTCATGCTTAAAATACAAAGGCAAGTACAAAATAAATAAAATGCATTTAATGTAAAAAGCATGCAGGTCACGTCACATCTTTCCCAAAGCAGACGTATCTGCATTTCTTTAGTTGTTGGTTATTAATATTTCATTAATTTTCAAGCTACTGCAAATTCCCCTTGAGATATCATTAATAAAATACCATCCAAATCAGCAAGATTATAGTCAAAGTAGCCAAACTACAGAACCCATTTAATTGCCTAGAAATTTTAAGAGTGCTGAGCACTTGCTTTAATTTAAAGAACTGAATAATCTGATGCTTTGATGATTACAAAGGGTCTTTAAGCTTTCTCTGTTTTGTTGGTAATTTTAATTATTCCTCATACTTTTTCGACTTAGATGCATTCCTTTAGTTGCCCTTTCAGAATAATAATGAGGAAATTTTGCAAAAAAACAACACATGAGTACATAAATACTTTTGAAATAAACTTAAGAGTGGAAAAAAATATACAAGCACTTAACATTCATAGTATCAGCCTTTTTCCTCTCACTTTCCCCAGAGACACATAAAATTTTTGATCAAGGAATATAGTCAACAAATTAACAGCATTAAATTTTGTCAAAATATTAAAATTTCCTGAACTGCTCAGGTCCTCCACCCTCTCTAAGAACACCAATTTTGCTGATTCTAAGTAATTCCTTGCATACATGAGTAGACATTTTGGGTTTAGATGTTAAAGCAATTTTTAAATTGTCTCTAACCCTATCTCACATATGGCCATGCTCCTAATCACAGAGTCATTGAAAGAATGACAAGGCAGAGAAGGAAAATGAAACACATTTTTACCATTTTTTTATATGTGTATGCATACTGGAGCCCTGCTCACTTGGATGTTCTATCAAATTACCTAGACAAATTAATTATTTTTAATTCATAAATACTTTTCCCTCCTCAAAATGCTGTTTTTCTGGAAAAATCTTAAAGTCACCATGCTCAGCAAAAGAAACCAGTCACACAAGTGTGCATATTGAGATTACATTTAAATGAAGATCAAGAAGAAGAAAAATGTGTCTATGTTGATAGAATTTAAATAGTGGCTACTAAACAGACTAGAGGTATTGGGTAGGTACCTCCTATACTGGAGGTATAGGTATTGACTGGAAAGAGGCATGATGTAACTTTCTGGAGGTGTTATAAGTGCCTTTATATAAATATAAATATAAATGTAAACATAAATATATAAAGCTTTACACAAGATTGGTGTATTTTCTTTTATGAAATTTATAATTCATTTGTAAATTTAAAACTTAATTTTAAAATTTAAAACTCAATTTTTTAAAGATTTTATTTATTTATTTATTTATATGAGAGAGAGAGCACAAGCAGGGGAGAGGGGCAGAGAGAGAGGGACAAGCAGACTCCCTGCTGAGCAGGTTGCCATAGCAGAGCTCTATCCCAGGACCCTGGGACTCTATCCCAGGGCACTTTCAGCTCATGACTTGAGCTGAAAGCAGACATTTAACCAATTGAGCCACCCAGGCACTCCTAGAAATCAGTTTTTAAAAATCATGTTACAATGCCAGGAACAAATACTGAAAACAAGTTCAAATAAAAGAAAAATTTTGATAAACATTTGTATCCATTTTTTTCTTTCTTATTCTACTGTTTTAAGTTCCATTTATTCCACAACTTAACCATTGAAAGGCCTACTGAGGCGAAGGCTCATAATTTGTTCTCCCTGAGTTTTACATTTGTTAACCTCTATTTAATAATGGCATGATGGCTGGAGCTCAAGCAGCCTTATTGGACTGACAGGATTTATGTGCTGAGGATGAAGGAGTAACTAGGTAGAAGTGTAGGGTCATAATGCTCATAGAACCATATCAGCTCTAAAATAACTATCTCCAGATTTCCTTTACTTAAGAGAAATACAGTTCTATCTTATTTGAGCCACAGTTCATTTATGGGCTTTTTTTTTTTTTTTTTTTGGTCACTGGTAGCTGAGCCTCATATAAATAAATTATTATACTTTATATATACACTTTTGTTCTATCAACTCTTTTCACTATAATTCAACATTCAAGGGTAACATTGAAGTTTTTCTAAGAATATATTAGATCATGTTCCCTCCTCTACTAGAATTCCTTCTTCTCATTCCAGAGATATTATTATTATTCCAGGCATAATAATATTCCTATTATTAAGCAATCATAAAACAAAAGAGAATGCAAAACCTAATTCTGGATTTCTAAATGAAATGCCAATGTGTATAGGAAATGAAAACCTGAAGCTAAATAAAATAAATAAATAAATATTCCTTTTTGGAGGGTTATGAAATAATATTTGATATTTGTATTTGTACTGTATTTCTGAATTTACTAAATTTATTACATTTAGAATACATCATTGCAGTAGCTCAAATGAATGACTTTTTCAAAAACTAAACTAAAACCTTCTGTGGTTTTCAAATTCTAACGTCTCTTCAAATTTAAAGCTAAAGACAGTTCCATCAGTGACAGTAACAAATCCAAATTTGCTACTTCTCTTCTAACCATTCCTCATCACTCTGAATGAACTAAGGAAAGGAAAAAGAAATTATAACCTAAGACTTAGAAAGAGAATTCTGTCAGTTGTGAGTAATATGTTGAAACCATAGAAAACACTGAAAATATGAGTGTTGAAAATATAATAGTATTGAAAAACTAGTAAAATGTAATTGCTTTCACATTGTGGCAGAACTCACAAAAAAATGCAGAAATCAAAAGTTCTTATATCAGATAAAAAAAAAACTAATCTCAAAAATTCCATTAATAATAAATGTGGAGATTTACAGTTTGGGGAAAATATCAAGTTAGCAGAGAAAAAGGAAATCAGATAATAGTGTTGATAAAATTATTTATTTTGTAAGTATGTATCTTTGCACCATTAAAAAAACACAAGATAAACGTTTAAATAATAAAAACAAAAATAGTAATAAAAGGATGTAGAGAAAAATAATTCTGTAACTTTTAAATTGAGACAGTCTTATTTTACCAAATAATAAAAAGAAAACCAGCATTTATTAAGTGCTTAATTATAACAGGCACTCTTCTAAGTGATTTTGCACCTGTTGATTTATGTGTGCTCCTTCAACTTCTTTGAGAAAAGATATATGATATGTGATAGGTACAGACCTAATGCAAAGACAGATTGAGTAGTGGTGAATTCTGGGGCTGATATCTGAACTCTAGGTATGTGGTCCAAGATTCTGTGGTCTTAGCTACATTTTTTTACCCTTAGTCACTACGATATAATGGACAGAAATAACTACCTAACACATAACACATTTCTCTACTGAAAAAGACACCATACAAAAGTTCAGTTCTACCAAGAAAAGTATTTGCAGCATATATGATAGCAGATCAATAAACTTAAGGAACTTTCATAAATCAGTAAGTAAATAAATAAATACCTTATAGAAGAAGTAAAAGACATAAATAAGCAGTTCTTAATGAATGACAACCAAATAAAATGTTTAACTTCACTGATTACCAAATAATTACAAAATTAAGCATGTCAAGATATGCTATTTTTCATCTACTACATTGGTGTTGAAATGGTTGTTATTGCCATTTTCACCAGGGTGTGGCAAGACAGGCACTCTGATGTACTGTGTTAGAAGGACAAATTTATAAAAATTTTTGAAGGCCAATATGTACCCGTTTAAAATGTGTATAACTTCTTTGTGGTGAGACTGCCCTTTTAAGATTTTGGCCTAATTTTATAAAAGGAAAAATGAATTTGACCAGTGAACTTCGCAGGTGTCGTATTTGTAAAAGTGAAAAATCAGAAATTAGTTAAGAGTATATCTACTAGGGATTATTTAATTAAAATATAGCACATTTCCACAATGGTATGTCATTCAATCATATAAATCATACAAAAAGAGAACATATAAATTTATAATACTAATATGTGAAGCTGTCCATGGTATCTAGTAAACAAAAAAAAAATTTATCACACAGTACTATGGATTAAATGGTTCTATTAATGTTATATATATTTATATGTCTGCTTTTTATTTTTATTTTTTTTTAAGATTTTATTTATTTGAGAGAGAGAGGGCATGAGCAGGGGAAGGAGCCAGGGGAAGAGCTGGGGAGCGTGGAGACGGGGAGGTGTGGGAAACAGGCTCCCAGCTGAGCAGGGCCATGGACACGGAGTTCAATCCTAGGACTCCGGGATCATGACCTAAGCCTAAGACAGATGCCTAACCAACTGAGCCATCCAGGCACCCCAATATGTTGCTTTATAAAGTCAGGACTTCACAAGAAAGTTTCATCATTGATTGACTCTGAGTCAGGTAAGATGTCAGGAGATGGGGAGGAGGGTGGGAAGAAAGAAGAGTTATCCTTCCACTTACTTATGACTAGACGGCTCTACTTCTACAAAAGCGTAATTACAAGGATTACCAAAAACAGTGAAAATATTTTCATCTTAAGAAAAAAGACTAAAAATCTTCCTTCCACGATACTCTTCCTTCCTTCCTCCTGACATTCATTTCACTCAGCATCTAAATCTGATTCATAATGGAGGTTCACCAGAATTACTATATTTCTGGATCAAGACTTCATTCTTATACCCAAGACAGTGTTGTTTTCTTCTCTTCCTAGAATGTCTCCTCTTTCCAATTCTGCCTATCAAAAATTATGTAATTGTAGGTATTTTTCAAAATGCTACTTAAGTCATAAACTTACTTTTGCTCCTGTTTTTCCATTCAAAAGAGAAAAAAAAAAAAAAGAACTACTAGAGACCTTACCACAATATGGTATGTATTATACATACCACATAGACCACAATATGGTATGTATTATACATAGCATATATATAAGCTATAGTAAGCTATAGGCTGCCAGTGGCAGAGTCTTCTGTATCTTCTTATCCTTCTACCATGTGTGGTCCTCAAATGGGTAGGTAGCCGATGCCCAAAAAAGGTTCACTGCATTGTTTGATTGACTATATAAAGACATTGCTCGATGTTGAATAAGGTGGTAATAGATGTGACTGTATTGTCAATTACTGAAACAGGTAATTTATCTACAGTAAAGTTGCCCTCATTTCTTTGAGAAAATTGTTATTAAAATTATTTACATAAAACCTAAAGGCACAACAATGCTCTTAATAGTTAAACAAATTTAAGATAAACAATGCCCTAGGGATATATATTCAGTGTTAATAAGTATTAATAATACTTATATGTATAATATATTAGTATATAATAGTATAATTGTTTTTATTATTACTAAAATTCTTGTCAAGTCAACAAGGTAGAGAATCTGAAGTTCTTAAAACTATTGAACTGTAGCCACCTGACTTCAGGTCAGCGCTCATACCTCCTACACTCAAGTATCGATTTTAACAACTGAAGAGATTGACAGAAAACTGAATCAGCATTTATGCAATTTATCTTCCTATCACTTACACCATATTTATTACCTAATACCTTATCTCCATGTTGGATTGTAATACGTGTTAATCATTCTTTTGCCCCCAGCCAAAAAAAAAAAAAAAAAAAAAGAAGAAGAAGAAGAAGAAAGAAAAATACTATTCTTTTAAAAGCTGTAAGATTTCCTGGTGCCTTCTATACATTATAGAAAATCTCAACGTGCTTTCACTTAACAAGTGACAATCCAGCCTATTTACATAATTCTGTTGATGGGGACTCACTCCCTGGTAAGGTCTCTAACTCAAATCTTATATAGCATTAAATAGAAGAAATTAGTTCAAAATTGAAACTGAAATATATCTCCTTACAATTTCTACCTATTGGCTCTAAATTCTGCCTTCTGAAATAACAAAATATAAACATAAATGCTTTTCAATATTAGAGCTTTGTCTATTACAAGTTTCTCAGTTCCCTTTTCCTCTATTTTTATCAAGTGCTTGCTTCTAGTACCAGCTTACCCTGGATACCTGATACCTGTAACCTTCCTATTTATCTCTTCTGCTCACATATTCTTCCCGTTTCGGCTTATTTCTAAGAACTTAAGCTGGTGTTATTTTTCCCTTTTTAATCAATTCCCTTCTTTCTCTCTAGTTTTAATATTGTAATAGCTACCCTGTGTTCTGAAACTTAGCATATCTATTTGTCTCTCCAATCTCTAATTCTCCTGCCTAGTTTTCCTGGAACCCTGACTATGAAAGTATGCTCTCAGAATCTATTTGTTACTTTTGCTCTATCATCATATAGTAAATGCTTACTTTTGGCTCTTGTCCAATCTAAGTTTGTTGACCTCTAAATCCAGATTATAAACCCAGAACCTTCTTCCCAAAAGGTGATCTTGCAGCGCTTGGGTGGCTCAGTCTGTTAAGCATCTGCCTTTGGCTCAGGTCATAATCCCAGGGTCCTGGGATGGAGCCCCGCATCGGGCTCCCTAATCAGCGGGAAGCCTGCTTCTCCCTCTCCCACCCACCCTGCTTGTGTTCCCTTTCTTGCTGTGTCTCTGACAAATAAATAAATAAAATCTTAAAAAAAAAAAAAAAGAAAAGAAAAGAAGGGTGATCTTGTCCGAGGGAACCTCCAGATATCAGTAATGTCTGCCTAACCAAATTTTCTAAATGTGTCCATTTTCAAGATACATAAAATTTATAGGACTTCACTATCATTCTGCTGGTAATATCCAGAGCCTGAGGTCTCCCTCTTCTTGATCTGTTCCATTTCATCAACCCAGTTTTGCAACCACCAGTTAATACCTACAGATGTTACAGTGAAGACCATAACCTTCCTGCTTCCTCCTCTCTCTCTCTCTCTGCCTGCCTCTCTGCCTACTTGTGATCTCTGTCTGTCAAATAAATAAATAAAATCTTTAAAAAAAAAAAGTAACCATAATACTACATCTCTCTCTCTCTTTCTCCTGCTATGTAAGACAAACTCTAGAAAAAAAAATAAAAATTAGACATCATTAGAATAAAATTAGAATAACAATAATAGTGTTACCTTATTTCTTTTTCCAAAAAAGAAGAAATATATATATATATATATATACATATTTATATATATATGAACAAAATGAATAAGGGAAATAGATTAACCTTACTTTATAAATATCAATTCAGACAATAGATTGAATATACAATTTTAGAACTGTATTGAATTCTCCTTAATCTTTTAAAAAATGATCACTATATATATAGCTTTTTTACTGAAAATCTATTTAAAATTAAAACTCTTTCAAAGGCAATGAGGCCCAAAACAGCTCTTCAATTTCAAGCTGGCCATAATCTTCCCAGGAAGGCCCAACTACAAATTATAATATGTTATGACAAATAAAAGAAAAATGAAACTCATGTATTATACCAGCAAGAGGCCAAAGGTTAACATTTCCCCTCCCAGGCCTGAAAGGAATTCAATAAATGAATCTCTGAAGCTTTCATCAGAAAAGCTGGATCTTTAGTGAGAGCAAAGAAAATCTATTCTGAAGTTGAACCCATTAAAGAAAGCAGATAGAACAAAGAATAATGGAAGATCTGTAGAGAAAATAAAGAAACTACTGCTCTGATTTCATTAAGTCTGCAGTGAGTTTCATCAGCTTCAGGCACCCTTACACAGGAAGCAGCATTAGGTCAAAAATGGCTCTTAATGAAATGTCTTTAAGTTTCATGTCAGTACTCTAATATTGAAATTTATCTTTCAGTATTGTAAAGAAAGGTAAATTATAGAGAACAAATTATGTGCCAGTTAGAAGAATCTAATGATGGGAGAATTAAATCTGATTAATACATTTTCTATAAATTGAATATTTTAACGAGCTCAAATTATATAAAGCAGAAAAGACAAACTAGGTGAAAACATGTTTCTAGTTTTACTGCAAAGAGCAATGAATTCTTCCTTAGATGCTGTCTTCTTAGGCATTTACTCTTTCCTTCATTCTGAAATTCATTCCCTGCAGGTATCTGTATGTCTTTTCGCTTGCTTTTTCCAGTCTTAATTCAAATACACCCTTTTAATCAGACGTTACTTTTCCATACTACCTAAAATTATGAACCCCACCGAGACAGTTCCTATATCTTTCCTGACATGTTTCTTACCCCTTATACCCCTCTCTCTGCACTGAAATATTCCACAATAGTAGGATTTTTTTTCATTTTCCTTACACCACTATATTCTCAACAACAAAATATTACGTAGCACATGGAAGACACTCAATAGGAATTTGTTGATATAAATACAAATGAGAAAATAATCCTAGAAAATAATCACATTAAATTAACTAGAAATTCAAGAAGTTCAGAAGGAGAAATAAACATGAACTCACTGATTTTTTTTTTAAGGAGTATGAAGTTTCCTCAAAAAATTTAAAAAAAAAGAACTACTATATGATGCAGCAATTCCACTGCTAGCTATTTATCCAAAGAAAACAAAAACATTAATTCAAAAATATATGCGTCTTGTGTCTGTGTTCATATTCATAAGTTCAATGAGGTATTTCTCACTACTACATTACTACATGCTTCTACATCATTACTACATGTAATTCCATTTTTATTCTATTTTTCATTTATGTAGGTGAAATTCACTATATTAACTTCACGAAAACAATGATGAGCTATGATGCACAGACTGAAGAAAAACAAATCTGCTAAAGGGGTTTAAGTCTTTTGGCATGACTGACTTACAGTCCAAGGTAATGACAGCCTTATTTAATGACACTGAAGTTCTGTTGGCAATTCTGCAGTCGTCATAGAAAATTGGAGTTAGAGTGTAATACCAAGAGTGAGTAAATGCTACTTCACTTTTCAAAAGGGATGGGAAGAAGTCATATTTCACAACCTGCATCACTGGATAACAGAGTAAGATGGATTATTTAAGGAGTCATTTGAGGACACAGAGAAAAAGAAATAGTAATTGCTAGTATCTAACATAATTTCTGTAAAAATTAATCAAATCAGACTAACTTCAACTGCCTAATTGCTAAGTTAGTATATCAAAGATATTTAGTAAAATTTTGCAAGGCATAAGACAATAAAGGATCAGTTTATTCCAATGACATATGTGATCACTAACCCTGTTTCCCTTACTACTGGACTCACAATGAGATTACATTCCCCAGTCTCCTTACAGTTAGGGGGGACCACGCGACTAAGTTCTGGCCAAATGAATGTGAGCTGGAAGTGATGCACCCTGCTCTCAGACTGCTCTCAGAATTCTACCACATAATCGAGACCTATTTTCCAAACTCTCCCACCAATTTATGATACTTAAACAATGATTTCTTTCTTTCTTACATTATCAATTATTCCCTCTCATAACTCTTAGCACATCAGCACACAAATATAATAGTTCCTATATTAATATTCCATCTCCTCAATATCACATGTCTCTCTAGATTTGTCTCTATTGCTCTGGTCCCTTTGTATCACAATTTCACTATAGAATTATTATATTCACTATTTGCCCTGTGATCCTTTGATTGTCTGTTGAATGTATTCCTTTTTTTTTTTTTTTAAGATTTATTTATTTATTTTAGAGGAGAGAAAGGGAGAAACAGAGAGAGAGAGAGAGCACATTCAGAGGGGGAGGGGGCAGAGGGAGAGGAAGAGAGAGTCTTAAGCAGATTCTGTGCTGAGCACGGGCCCCACAGAAAGCTCAATCTCATGATGCTGAGATCACAACCTGAGCCTAGACCAAGCATTGGACACTTAACCAACTGCACCACCCAGGCACCCAATGTTGAACTTATTCCAATCAATTTTTACACTTGCCATAAAACAACTCTTACTAGCATCACCAATGATCCATTGCTTAGTCCATAGGCTATTATTTTCTTTCCAGTCTCATCCTACTCAATCTCTCATAAACAGTTGACATATTTGCCTAGTCTTTATTTGACTTTCAAGCACTAATCTCCTGTTCTCCTCATATCTACCTCACTAGCCACTCATTTAGTTTCCTTTAGGGTGCCACCTCACCTCTCTATTGTTGGCATGCACAAGGTCAGTCATTAGATTCCTTTTCTCCACACTAACATATGGGTCTTCATCAAGTTCATGTCTTCGAATGACAACTACACACAGCTGACTGAAGAGGCAGATGTCTAGCCTAGATCTTTCACTGCTTCCTGAGTGATTTTGTCTAACAGGCATCTCAAGTTTAAAAGTCTGAAATTGAATTACTGGTTCTCCTCTCCAAATGTGAGCCTAATCAATCTCTTTGGTAATTGATAAATTCATTCTTCCAGGTATAAGAAGGAAGGAAGGAAGGAAGGAAGAAAGGAAGGAAGGAAGGAAGAAAGAAAAAGAAAAAAAAACAACAAAACATTACACATAATCCTCTTTGACTATACTCTTCCACACTTCATAGTTAGTCTATCAGCAAATCTTTTTCCTTCAGAATGTAGTTGCAGGGCACCTGGGTGGCTCAGTGGGTTAAAGCTTCTGCCTTCAGCTCAGGTCATGATCTCAGGGTCCTGGGATCGAGCCCCGCATCAGGCTCTCTGCTCCCATGCAGGGAACCTGCTTCCCTTCCTCTCTCTCTGCCTGCCTCTCTGCCTAATTGTGGTCTCTGTCTGTCAAATAAATAAATAAAATCTTTTTTTTTTAAAGATTTTATTTATTCATTTGAGAGAGACAGTGAGAGAAAGCATGAGCAAGGAGAAGGTCCGAGGTCGGAGAGAAGCAGACTCCCCGCGGAGCTGGGAGCCCGATGCGGGACTCTATCCAGAGACCCCGGGATCATAACCTGAGCCGAAGGCAGTCGTCCAACCAACTGGGCCACCCAGGCGTCCCTAAATAAATAAAATCTTAAAAAAAAAATGTAGTTGCTATTGTCCTGGTCCAAGTTTTCCCTCATCTTTTGTCTTTTACTATTGCAATGTTTCTAACTGGTTTCCTGATTTCTACCTTTTGTATCTGAATTCTGTCATTCACACAGAAGTGCAGGTAATCTAAGAATTTTTAACTTTAAAAGGCACTTCTGTGGCTCAGTTGGTTAAACATCTGACTGTTGAACTCAGGGTTGTGAGTTCAAGCCCTGCGTTGGGCTCCAGGTGGAGTGAGAAGCCTACTTAAAAAAAAAATCATAATCTTAAGAGATTGTATAATAATATATCCAGAATTGTTCCTTTAAATGGCAGTCATATCATACATATCACTTCCCTAAACTTCATATATATGTAAATATATATATAAATATATGTATTAAATAGATATATATCACTATTTTATCAATTTTTGGAAATATGAAAAGATGGCTTAATATGTTACATTAAATCAAAAAAGCTTGGACTGAATTACTTTTTAGAACAATTTTTGAAAAGACATTTTTCAACAGCAATTAACATACCAGTGGATTTGCTCTTTGAAGTCATAATCCCATCACAATTTACAATCTTATTTATTTGGCCTTATTAACAAAATATACAGAATTAATTTGCTTAGCCAAATCTGCCAACCTGCGAGAACACTATCTTGAGGAATTAGCAATAATTTAAATAGTGAAAATTCTTCAGCAATGTTTATTGTATGCCCTGTAACTATATTCTCTTTATATTGTATAAATTATAATATATAATATATATACAAAATATACTTGACATTATAAAAACATTATCTAAGTTTAAAACTCCTTAATGCAATTAAGATAGCATTAAAAACATAAAAGAACAAATATAAAGAAAAAATTACATGAGCTCACACTCTAAACAGTATGTTTTACCATAGTCTTACAAAAACATACATGTAAGCTAATACAGATTTAATTTCATGAACGTATTCCCCTATTTATCATGTTAAATCACTCTAAGAACAAATTATTCCTAGCTGCTGCTAGAGGGTCATAGATATTTGGCTAAGTAGAAATATAAATAAATTAAACAATAGCAATGTACCATTATAATGATGTACATGAAGGACTATTTTCATCTGGTTGATCATAAAGCATATTTAAGAAAAAAAACTCCATAATTAAAGGATTCCTCACAAAGTGAAAAATTAGAAGCAAGTATATGGAAACAGATCTGCAAAATTTGGCCCATTTCTTTTTCCCATGCTATCTATCTCCTCTGAATTAGACCCAGAGAGGTATCTTTCCTTGCCCTTATTCCAATGTAAAAATGATGGAAAGGATCCTCTTTTCCTTGTCTGACTCAACCCTGGTCTTTAAAAATGCCTTTTATCTATGATTTTTTTTTTCTAACAGGCATAATAAACTTTTAAATGGAGAGGTCATATTAGCACCTTCTAATATATAGTAGCTTTCAAAGGCTTAAAAAAAAAAGTTATAAACTTTATTTCTATTTTCCTTTAAACTGAATTATGTCTTTATGTTTTCAATGTGATATTGCTGATCTTTCATCTACCTCAAGTTTTCTGGGTGAAAGTTTTTAATATAAGGTAGTTTTATCATTTTGATAAGAAAAAAACCTCCATAAAGACAATGACTGGATTAATGACTGAATTAAACATGTTATTTCATTGGCATTTCTTTTATACTTAATTTGTGTCTTTTTAGCACAAAAGAATTAGGAAATTACCTGAGGTTCACTGCCATAAATGATATCATAAAGGCATAATAAATTTTCTTCCAGTGTCTATACATTATAAATGTAAGTTACTATGTATCTGACAAAAGCAATTTGTATAAAAGTATTTCTAAAACTATCTGACATCTATTCAAAAAGCATTTTTTGCACTTAAATTAGGAGGGCCATAGAAATTTGCTAACCTTTCATGACACAGTGACTTAAAAATTTTTACCATTTGACTCTTTTGTAATTCTAAGAGCAAACTGCTCTCTAACATTTTCAGGATCATTAAATTAAAAATGATAAGGAAAGAAAATCATTACCTAATTTATATTTCTCTTCTAATGGGAATAGAATTAGTAATTACTTTTGTCAGTGAAACATCCTGTAGTCAGTCACTTGTGTCGAAATCACAAGCCTATCATTCAAGGTATGGGGCCTACTGACCTTAAATTACAAACTCATAATGTATTTATAGACCGGTATTAACACAAGAGACAGCATCTTTAAGCTTAACCATCCAACCTATTATTCTCAAATATCCTTTTCCCATGCAAGATTTACTTTTTCTTATTTTTAACTTTTTATGGACTTAAACCACATTTGGTCTAATACCTTATATATCATACCACTGGATAAATATTTACTAAATTATTATGTGAATCTGGTCATTTGAAAATAGATGAGAAGCAAGACAAAGCTTGTATATTCAAGACCTACTCAAAACTCACGAATGGAAGTTCTAATGATCAGCCATTACAACTGAAAGTTTCATCTGTCAGAGGACAATTTATAAGCACCCAAGAAATTAATTCCTTTTGTGTTTCACCTTTTGTCTTTGTTAAAATAACTATAGAATCTATGGTGTGAAATTTTTTAAGCTACCTTCATTTTATCTACCTATTTCCTTAATGGGATTAGTGATCTAACTGCCTTCTTAAGGTCATATGTCTTTTATTTCAGTTCTAAAATCATATTTTAAATTTAGATAATGTATGGATCAGTAACATTTTGTATGACATTTATTACATTTTTCCTATTAAAAGATGAAATGAAGAGCAAGTTAGCAGACTGTTATCCTTGAAATTATGAAAGCAACCACAAAGCAGTTTATAGAATTTTTTAAATGATATAGTTTTGCCAAAAAGACCTGCAAATTGTACATTATGGTTTTTTATAGTATTTAAATTTGATTAAGAAATTGTATCTCCATTGACATGGATTGTTATCATTTATTTGTTGTAGAATAAATTTTTAGGAAAGGCTCAAGACCAGAACCCTATTTATCTCCAGGATTCCTTAATAGAAAAGGCAATATCTCAGGTAATGTATGAAAAATCATTGTTTATTTTTTTGAATTATAGATCGCTATACCCCTAAAGATAGTAATAGGATACAACTCAAGTGGTTATTGTTGTCAAGTCCAATATTTTTGTTTTTCTTGACAACCAATCAAGTCACTATATTATTGGTGAAAAATTACTCCCTATTATTAGGTAAACAGAAATGCAAATTTAACCAAACTTATTAACTTATACTGTCTATCTCAAGTAAGATTCTTGAGCCCATACAACCATAGTATAATCTTAACAGCAGCAGCAGCAGACAAGGTGCCCTATGCCTATTATTACAGAAGGGGCTGCTCTGTACACACTAATCTAAGGCCTGAACTTTCCATCACAGGCAGTATTCCAAATATAAACACCCAAGGGCATCCTAAAGCCTAAACTGATTTCTAAACACAGGGCTCATTTAAGAAAGAGAACTTCAAAAAAGTTAGTGGCTCTTATATTCTTAATTAGAAATTCTCCTCATATTAGCTGGGATTTCAGAGTACATCAACACAGAGAAAGCAGTTGTTCCCACATCTTAAAATAGAACAGATTGAACATTTAACCTTTCTGCTACCCAGTCAGGGTCTAATGACTATTTTATGTTTAAACACACACACACACTCTCTCTCTCTCTCTCTCTCTCTCTCTCACTCACACATACACACATGCCTTTCTCCTAATATAATAAAACATAGATGGAAGTAAAACAAGCTCTCTGAAAGTCTGAAATTAGAGAAAAACGTATTTGCAGGAATATAAAAGAATGATGTCTACTAGCCAAACTCAGATTTTGTATTAAAACGTCAGATTTGCAAAGTAACTCTATTTTAAGTGATTATCCTTTCGTAATGGATTTAGTGACTCTTTAGATTATTCATGATGAGGGATAATTATATTTTCTAATCCTGGTGTTATATTTAGCAACTTACTAAGGCTTTATAGAGGACATGAACTCTTAGAGCTCTCAGAATGACTGTGTCTCCCCAAGATTTGTCACATGTTCACTGTTTATAAGTAACCTCATTTATTTCCTAGATACTGCCAATGGCTCCTCCTAGCAATATAAATACCCATTACTGACGTTTAATCAGCAGGATTGCCTTAAATGTACTGACATTTTCTATTTTCTTAAGAAATATTTATAGGTCTATTACTTCTTCCATTTTAAAGTTACACATTAGAATTCAAGAATATCTTTCAAGCCAATATCTCAAACCTGAATTGGAATGACTAAAGGATAGCCAAGTCTTTATATATAATGTGATCATATTTACCCCTTCCACTGTGAATGGGGTGCAGAAATCACTGGTTATTAAAAATCAATCAAGCAGCTCAGTTTGGTTTCTGCAAATATTATAGACTCAAATATTTCTTTGTTTTGAAATAAATTTGGACTTCTTTAATATTTTTCTTTCATTTGGACAAGCAAATGGGTAGAACTGATGAACAATAAAACGGGCTGCTCTAACAGGATGGAAGGATCGCGCTCTTGAGGCTTAAACCCAAGGGATGCGCCTTAAGCTCTTCTCTTTGCTGGCCCTGTGACCTTGAGTGATTCACTTAGCTATCTTTAAACTCATTTTATTCACCTCTTAGAGTTTTTGCTTTCTTTTTATAGAGATTACGTTCTGTAAATGGGCACTTTCTGTGATAGAGAAGAGACCGTCTGGTAAGTAGATACATCAGCTCCTGTCTGGGAGCATGACAGGTGCATGGTGTTACACCGTGTGTGGGCGCTGATCCTGGCAGGAGTAGTGAGTGACCTGCTATTGGAGCTCATGGAGGGAAGCTGAAGAAGCACTCCAAATATCCTTCTGCAAGCATTACCCACCTGGGGAAGTTTCTCATCCAATGACTGCCGAAGGGTAACCGTCAAACTGTACTTTTCACCGTGGCCTTCTCACCACTTGCACGATGTTTATCCCATATCAAGATGCCATCTGTGGCGTTTTCCCACATCATCGTCTCAGAGGTTGAAGGTATCGCGCATAACGGGAGTATTTATTACTATGAACACATCTGGCATTTTTGGAATTGTCAAAGAAAACTGACAGCTCCTGTAGCCTAATAATTTTTTTCTACATTTTATTGCCCTTGATATTAAAACTCCAGTTGATATGGGCACTTGTAAAGGTGAATGCAGGATCCTGTATCAAAGAGCATCCTTCACAAAGCAAGGGGAAAAGAAGAGTTCTTAATTTATACGTACATTTTTTTTTCTCTTTACACAAATGCAACCCTTTGGAAATGGATATATAGGTACAGAATATTGTGTGGCTCTATTAGAAGTTATGTACCACCTCAGATTTTTTGTTATAATTTTTAAGTTTTGGAATTTGCAAACTTGATTTTTTTTTTAAATTAGAAAGCTTTATCATCTTCCAAATTCATATACACACCATTCCCTCACTCCTCTTCAGTATTATTTTGCTTATTTGGAGGTTTAATTTTTTTTTAAGATTTTATTTGTTTATTTGGCAAAGATCACAAGTAGGCAGTGCAGTAGGCAGAGAGAGAGGCAGAAGCAGGTGCCCTGCTGAGCAGAGAGCCTGATGCAGGGCTCAATCCCAGGACCCTGAGATCATAACCTGAGCCGAAGGTAAAGGCTTAACCCACTGAGCCACCCAAGTGCCCTTATTTGCAGGTTTAGTTTAAATGTCTAATGTGTCTTTGTTCAACAATATATGCTTCTTTGAGGGCAGAAATTGGAATGTGTTTTTCCCTGTGCCCCATAGGAATTTCCCCTTATCTTACAAAAGCAGTCAATAAGTGTTTATTCAATTATAAATAAAAAGAAATTGTTTCTAATGGAAAGGTTTAATGGCATTTTAAGAGGTTTTTTTTTTTCGTTCTTTCTAACACTACACATTTCAGCAAATAAATAACAAACAAACATTTCTACTTTTTGCAATTAGTTCTGGTGAGAGATTTTTGTCCTTATTTCACATCATATAATACTGCATGAAGTATTTATTGATATCTAAAAGCTGACATAAGTGATTATAAAATCATAATAAGTGATTATAAAAATAATTTAAGTACTATATCTATTTTAAAGTATCTGTTTTATATATGCAAAAGAGAAAAAAGCTATTAAATCTTCTAAATTTTCTATTAAATTTTCTAAATTAAAGTTTGACTTCTTTCTTCCATCTCTTTCTGCAAATACTTTGAATATCTGTTACAAATCAAGTGTTGGAAAACAGATTTACTTCATTAATAAATAAAATATCAAAATTGAGTAATTTTCCTTTTATGTATTATCAGACTATTATGGGCCAAATCTTTCCAGATATTGTGGAAAAGAACCTGATTGCCTTTTTCAGCAATTGTAAATTATAGAGTTAGATACTTTAATCAATAATAATAATGCAGCTAGAAATAAGAACAACAAAGAGAAACAACTCTTTTTAAAACCAATTCAGAGATTTTAAGTGGTTTTAAACTATATTTAAAATCAATTATTTTTTATTATTTAAAATATACCTTAACTACTGGTTTTTAGGAAAATGAGGTATTTAACTCAGTGAAACTAATTTTCTTTGTAACTTCAATCCACACCCCATATTTTATTGAAATAATATTTTAAAAATAATTCAATTAAAGTGTCTTCCAGAACACTTTATCTATAACCCTGTTATTACATTTTCTGCTCTCCTCTCTCACTGTTTATTACAATAACTCACAAGTCTCTTTTCCTCCAAATCCCCTGCAATTTTCTCTCACTTCATTCTGATCAGATTCTTGAGTGCAAGATGAATGTTATCACCCACAGTTCCAAGGGCTATTTGAATAGGTTTGCAATAACTAACCATTATATGATTAATTAAAATAATAAAAATAAGCTTTATATTTCCAACTTTATTTTAAAATGGTTAATTAAACATATTGAATGAAGATACATCTTAATGTCCCATAGTAGGTGGTCAAATTTGATCAGCTTGAATTAATTCCTGGAAAGTGACCTTAGGGGCCAAAAAAAAAAAAAAAGGGATCTGCATAAAATGTAAAATTCCAATTCCAGACAAATAAGTTGCAACAGAAATCTCATTTTCAAAGAAAGGTCAATTAATTGGTGTCAAATACATGAAATACCAAGTTCTGTGACTTTCATTCATGTGTGGAAATGTAGTTGGTTTTCTAATATCCTTCATATACTTGAATAAATAATTTAAGTTTCATCCATAGCTCCTATTGAAATGGGTACTCAGTAGGTGACTCACTTCATTTAAAAAAAAAAAAAAAAGATAAAAGAAAAAAACTCAATACAGAACATGATATTTTATCCATCTGTAGCACTAATTTAATTTTTCTCCTAAACAACATATTGATCAGAAAAAAAATAGTTTGTGTTAAAAATATCTTTCTTTTGCTCTGCAGCACTAATCACATAAAATGAAAAAAGAAAACAGCACCTTTACTTAAAGTTCATCTCTTGGTTGTATGGAGGACCAGGTTTAACAAGAAAAGAAACACACCTGCCAATATAACCCAGAGACCTGTTTTTCATTATACCAAACAGATTTTAAATTGCTAAAACTGAAAGTTAGTTGGAGAATAAAATGACAGCACATCAAATTATTAGCTAAATATAGTTCTATAGGAAGAATATTCTAAAGAGAAGATGGGTTGTTTAAAGATAAAGGAACATGAGGGTCAGCCATTGATGTCAAAGGCAAACAAACACCATTCCAAGTATCCCAGATAATATGCACTAATAGTGGGTTTTAGCTGGATTCAGGCTGATGCAGGTGCATGTTCAGCAGCTGCAGAGGCTGCACGCACACACACACACACACACACACACACACTCATTCACATATAGCAAAATATAAACTAACTCTCGTGAAATGTAGAGAATGGAAAACTGTAAACACAGAAAACTCAAAGAGTAATGAGCTCATATAAATGCTTGAACACTAACCCTCTATCTCCCTGGGATTGTTTAACTCATAACAGTCCAAGATTTTAAATCATACAATGGACACACACTTAGCCTGAAATTCTGGGAAGATCTTTCTCCGCAATACTTACTTACTGTTGGGCCTGAAGTATCTTTTCTAATTTTTCTTTGCCTTAGTTTTCTCCTTTTCTAGCAGTTGAATTTATCACAAATGTTTTTTACTAGGATTACATACAGACATAATATATGCAGATAAAATAGTACAGTACTTGATTCATAGTGCTAAATAAATTTTAATTATTACTTGATCAATATGATCCCACAGTGGATTAGTGGTTTTGGTGAAGAAGTAAAACACAAAATTAAGTTCGATTTTATTATCATAAATCTTATTTGAATTCATAGAAGCATACCTTTCTTCTAATATTCTAGTTATTCACTATATTTATTTTACTAGTTTTAAGTAAAACTAAACAATGTCCCTGTAGAATCTGTAAAATAAAAGTAGTTCCCAAACCTACTTTTTCTATGTCAGACTAAAAAACGTGATAGCCACTGACCAACAGAAAACAATTACACCGCCTCACAAATGCAGAATTAGCATTTATGGAAAGACAGGTTCTATTTTAGGTTACAAGGGAAGGAGTGAAGTTGTTGTTTTTGTTTGTTTGCTTCTGTTTTATTATCAGATGTAAACAGAAGGATCCTCATAGATGTTATAAGAATCACCAACTCAAGCAAATACTTCACCATAGTTGAGAAAATATTAAATTATATTAAACTTTAAAACGTGTGTTTCTTATTATATTAGTTTATAACAAATAGTGGCTTTAAACAACATATGTTTAGGGATGCATAGGTGGCTCAGTGGGTTAAGTGTCTACCTTCAGCTTAGGTCACAATCCCAGGGTCCTGGGATGGAGTCCCATATCGGATTCCCTGCTCAACAGGGAGTCTGCTTCTCCCTCTGCCTTCTGCTCCTGCTGCTTGTGCACACTCTCTCTCTGACAAATGAATAAATAAAAACTTCAAAAAAATAAAGAATGCATGTTTATTATCTTACAAATTTTGGTGGTCACAAGTCTGAAATGGGTCTCTCTAGGGCTAAAATCAGGATGCCAGCAGGGCTAAATTTTTCCAGATGTTGTAGAAAAGAACCTGTTTGCCTTTTTTCAGTTCCTGCATTCCTTGGCTCCTGGCCCCTTCATCCACCTTCAAAGCCAACACAAGGACCGAGTCCTTTGTATTCGCCCATGACTCCGATTCCCTTCCTGTTCGCCTCATATACTTTTAAGAACCATTGTGATCACTTTGGGCCCACCCAGATAATCCAGGATTATTTTTCTATTTTAAGGTCAGATAATCCAGGATTATTTTAAGGTCAACTAAGTGGGAAACTTCATTTCATCGGCATTTTTATTCCCCTTCACATGTAATCTATCACAGGCTCCAGGGATTCGTATGTGGACATCTTTGAAGGGCCACTATTCCGACGACAACTGATGATTTTGGAGTAACTACTACATTCAGTGCACTTTAATATTTTAATGTGTACATAGAAGTTTTATGAAAAGTAGTAAAATAAGGAACAGTAAAAGAGAGTTAATACACACAGACACAGGCATACGCATGCACACACATTTTACTATGGTGCGTACAATAGTCAGAGTCAGGGCTGATTTGAAGGTCTCTCTGAAAAAGTAACATTTGAAAAGTGACTTGAAGGAAGTAAAAAATGGAACCTGAACCAGAGAACAATTTCAAGCAAAGAGAACCGTGATTCAAAGTCCATGAAGAGGAAAGTATTTGGTGTGCTTGGGGAATCGCTAAGAGGACAGGACAGTCTGGCTGGAATGCAGAGAGGGGAGAAGGCGGGGCTGGAAGCTTGAGGAGGAGCGTGGAGGTCATACGGAACCTTGTGAGTCACTGAACTAGGAGACAGGTATATCTGCGCAGAAGAGTCCACAACTGGAAAAGCAACATTACAGTTGCTGTGTGCAGAATAGACTATTGCAAAGCAAGGTGGGAAGCAGGAAGACCAGTTTGGTCTTATTTGGTATTATTTTCTAATAATCCAGCTGAGAAGTAAATCTGGCTGGGACCATGGGGAAAGCAGAGGAGGGAAAGAAACATATAGGATGGATTTTTTTTTTTTTTAAGATTTTATTTTTTTATTTGACAGACAGAGATCACAAGTAGGCAGAGAGGCAGGCAGAGAGAAAGAGAGGAGGAAGCAGGCTCCCTACTGAGCAGAAAGCCCGACGTGGGGCTCGATCCCAGGACCCTGAGACCGATGTGAGGCTCAATCCCAGGACCCTGAGACCAAAGGCAAAGGCTTTAACCCACTGAACCACCCAGGTGCCCCCGGATTTTTTTTTCTTTTTTTTAATGAAGGGGTGGTAACATTTCCTGGTGGAAAGAATTTCAAGTCAGAAAAAAACAGGAAAGGAATCCTAGACAACCCCAAGATGTTTATCCTCAGCAACTGGAAGAACATACTTCACATTTACAAAAATGGAACAAACTGTAGGGGAAGGATGTTTAGAAGAAAAAATCAAGAGCTCCATTTTGGACACATTAAGCTTACAGACACCTGTGGGATATCTGATGTCAGTTAACTACTGACACTCCATCAATATTCATTCTCTTCAGCTTAAGAACAGATCTCCTGAGTTTTATCTGGGCATGGTTCTCAGCCTCTCTTAAAGCTGGATTTGGCTATGTGACTTAGCCACAGGCATTGGAATGTAAGAGAAAATTACGTACTCCAGTTCTGGATTGTGCCCTTCAAAGAAGTCTATGTGTGTTCCTCCATTTCTCTATTCTTGTTACCAAATTTTAGGAGTTGTCCTACCAACCTTGATCATCTCGAGAGATTAACTGATACATTGCCTAAGTCAGTATATTCTGGGGTCTCTTTTTATAGCAGCTTAGCTAGTGCTTAACTAAATATGGCATCTAAGCAAAGATATCGACTAGGCAGCTGACTAAGTCTGTGTTCAGGGGAGAGTTCAAGGATAGAGACACACAAATGGGAGTCTTTAGCATCTAAATAGTATTTGAAGTCAGGGACTAGACAAAGTGCTGATGTCTAGCATTTTCTTCAGAAAAAAATCAATTTTCTCCACATTCATGTATTTACTTCATGATGACAAAATAGGCACTAAATAGCATGGCTTTTGCCTTGATTTTTCCCTTTGATTGCTACTGCTCAGAATCATAATACGGAATACCGGAAAACATACATACATATCATATCCATCAAGCCCAAAGTATGAAAGTGATCTTTTACCTTGGAAGAAGAGAAAGTCACCTTATTTCACTATTCATTATTCTACTACACAAGGACCACACTCTTTTTTATGTTCTACTTGGATATTTAGGATCACAGTCTTAGTGATAAAACCCATGGCCTCTCTCTTCAAAGGTCACATAGGGAACAATCTAGAAGGCAGAGATCTTCTGTTTGATCAGAGAATACATATTTTTTAAGTTAAATATGAATGACTTAGGCAAAGTTTTATCTTTCAAGAGCCCATCAAACCCCACAACTCTCCATGGTGTTGTTCATCATTTCGAAGCACACATTAATATAATTGAATTGGCACTGATAGGTTTTTGAGTATGGGAATGTAGGCTAAAAATCATTCTTCTTGGAAGAACTGAACTGTTAAGTAAAATGTTATACAGCATGTTTTACCTTGCAAATTTGTTTACTTTGTACACATCAGCCACTGAAATTTCATAGTGAAACTTTACAGCCCAAATCCATGCACCTTCCTTTTTTTTCTTTACTGAAGCATTGGGAAAAAAAAAAAAAAACCAAAACATATTTACGTATCTTCTCTATATACATTGTGTATCACTTTATACAGATAATATAAGAGCAGGAACGGATTAGATTTTCACCAGACTGAAAGCCAGGGTTTGAGTTCTGTAAGTTTCAATAGACCATGAAAGGTTAAGAACAACTTGGATATTGACGAATGATAAACATTTTAGGATATTACAGTCACAGTGACACTTTTGTCTTCGAAACTATGTTACATAACTCCCTAAATTTTCCTGACATTCATGTATGTATTGAAAACCTTGTATCTTGGCACTGAGGAATATAGTACTGGGGATTTTTTTTTTCTCCTCTAGTAAGGGACACTGGAATTAAAAACTATTAAACAGACTTTCTCATTATTGTGCTCATGATTTCAAACCTATTGAGGGATTTTGGCTCACAAAGTCTTACTTAGCAAAGTCCTTCAATAATGCACTATGGGAAAAGAATCTATACAATTAAATAAAATCACAGACATAGCTTCTTGTGTATCAATGTGTGTATACCCAATGTATATGAATAAGTTTTATTGGGTCATGAATCTGAACACCAACTGAATAAGGTTGTTTCAAGATTCGCCCAGCATTTTATGAAACCTATTATTCTTATCTGACATTACTGCAGTATAACAGACCATAGTGACATTTGATTACATTCTGTTTTATTATTGCTATGTAGCAAATTGTTCTTACCAATAAGTGATAAAATATACAGAGGCGATTGTAGTACAAAGATGAAGACATCTATTGCCCTTTCTGTGCAGTAGCAGTGTCCAGAAGTGTATGAACAGCATAGGCCTGGCCTCTTTATTTAGCTCATCTTAACATAATGGTATCAAAATAGAGAATGCATGTTTTAGAAAGTAAATAAAAGCACATTTCAAAGCTAACCAAAAAAGCGAAAAATTGCATGCTTTAACTATTTTACCTTAACTTAAAGATGGACCAGAAATGTAAAATACTAACTAAAAATGTATGTTTATATCCTATGTAAATTAATAGAATATTATAATTACATAAACAATTTATCCTCAATACTGATATTAATATATGCTTATTTTGTTGTGATAGTATGCAATGAATTTATCGTGAAAGAGTATTCTCTGCAATAAATATCCACACTATTTGAAAATTATGTATTTTTCCATTTCTCTTTTTGAAAAATATCTCCTGGCAGTGAGAGGTGTAACAGTGTAGATTTGATTTATGTGTTCAATTCCTTTAATATTTTTATTTTTCATGATTGTTTAAAGATTATGATTTTATATATAAATATAAATATATATGTGTGTATATATATATGTGTGTGTATGTATATGTGTGTGTGTATGTATGTGTGTGTGTGTGCATATATATATCCATAAATATCTCTTTATGCGTCTGTGTTTCTCTATGTGTGTGTCCATTATTTTTCCATTTAGGTACAGGGTGTGAGGGGGAAGATAACTAAGATAAACTAATCAGAAAGTCTTAATTTAACTCTCAGTTCATGTATTTTTCAAAGGTTGCACAACCCTCTTATATAAATTAACTTAGTAATTTTAAATGGTCAAATCCTATAGATGATTGGCTTATAATTTGATTCTGTTTTTCCAAGAGTGATGGCAGTTTCACCCTTCTTCCCATAGCATAAAACATTATATTCATATTTTTCTTATTCTGTTTAAACCCATTTCCCATTATCTACATGGTAACAGCATTGAACCTATGTCACTAAAATGTATTTAAAATTATTTCAAAAGGGAACAGTTGGTCTATACATCATATCTCTTATTCCTCTCAGAGGAAATTTTTATTAAAAACAATGGACTATATTCCTTATTTTCTTCATACTTGACAAAACAGAGTAGTGCCAACCAAATTGAACCATTTCTTGGTAATAACCATCAACCCGGTTTGGGAACATCACAGCCTGCAGCATCAATGTTTATGAGAACAAAATACATTTATTTTGTTACAGATTTCTAACTATCTGTTTTCACTATAAAATGACTCCATAATTTATGTTAGTAAGGAATATCTGCAGCTTGCTGCCTGTATTTCAGAAACATTCTAAAACGGGTATAAGCTAAAAATGAATGTCAATTTGGAGAACTCCATAGACTGTTTCCTAAAGTGAGTTTAATTTCTCTGATGAAAGGATGTTCATCCTCATTTGGCTATCCTTCCCAATTCAACATAAAGGTATTTTATTAAATATTCTTTGTATTTAAGGTATTTTATTAAATATTCTATTAAATATTCTTATTAAATATTTTATTAAATATTCTTTGATGTCAACATCTGTTTAAATGACTTACAGAAGGCAATGCAATATCAAAATAAATAATGAGGAAGGGAAAGTGGACCTAAATGGTTTAAAATGGTTTAAAAACAATAATGAAACTAGGAAATCTGCTTGAGATATTGCTTTATCCTCTGCTCTCTCAGCTGAGCAACCACGAAATTAAGATACAGTGTGACCTCACAAGGCTGTTGTGAGGAACAAATCAGGAAATCTATGTAAAATTTTAAATGTAGAATGAGCCCTTTTGGGAATAATCAGTATATGCTTTAAAATATGTATATATATTTAAAAGCAATAAAATATTGCATGGTAGAACAAAAGTGGAACCAGACTAGAAACTACTCATTACTCCAACTGGCTATTCAGGACAAAGTGTTCATATACAGGACTTTTTTTTTTAATCTGTAAAATGAGAAAATTAGATGTGATCATCTCTAAATCCCTATGAGTGTATAAATAGAAAATAAACCAGGGGTGCTTGGCTGGCTCAGTGGGTTAAAGCCTCTGCCTTTGGCTCAGGTCATGATCCCAGGATCCTGGGATCGAGCACCAGGTCCCAGGATCAAGCCCCAGGTCCCGTTTCCCCATCTTTCTCTGCCTGCCTCTCTGCCTACTTGTGATCTTCGTCTGTCAAATAAATTTTTAAAAATAAATAAATATACCAGACCAAAAACTTTTCTTTGCAATGAGATTAAGGATATAAAATTAGAAAGTTTTAAATGAGAAAAGAAGTAAAACAATAGAAAAAGAATAACTTAACAAGACATCAAAAGGGAAAATTAGAGTCAAACACCAAATGGAGAAAATAAGGAAAAGCAGTGAAATACTCAAGGCCAAGAGATATAACCTGATAGAAGAATGATACAAAAGGCCTTGACATATTAAGAAATAAAACTTACGTATATGGAGCCTGTGCAGGCCAAGCTGAGAGATCAATAATGAAAACAGGTATTCAAAAGAGGAAAAAAAAAAAAACCATGAATAATACATTTGCCAGGAAACCAAGATACAGAAGAAAAGTGTGAAATTATATGTTGGTTGAAGGACTTACTTTATGTGACCTAAATTTTCTGTCAATAGAAAGAAAGAGCATAACCTCTTTTGTTGTTGTTGTTGTTTTTAAGCATTGCTCAGCTTGTCTTTGGGGTTATTATTCTGTAAGTACTTTTATAATTGAAGTAGTGAAAACCTGGAATCAGCCCTACATCCATACTATGAATTATAAATCTTAACATATTCATTCTTGATGAGAGAGTCAATTATCATATGGTCTCACTTACTTGTGGAGCATAAGGAATAACGTGGAGGAGACTGGGAGATGGAGAGGAGAAGGGAGTTGGGGGAAGTTAGAGGGGGAGACAAACTATGAGAGACTGTGGACTCTGAGAGACAAAGGGAGGGTGTTGGAGGGGCTGGGGCCCATACCCCAGGGTTGGATGAGCCTGGTTGTGAGTATTATGGAGGGTACGTATTGCAGGGAACACTGGGTGTGGTACATAAACAATGAATCTTGGAACACTGAGAAAAAAATTGATTCTTACATAACAATCAGAGCTATTAAAGGTCCCTGGTTAGTCAGGTCATCTATTTTTTTTTTTTATTTGTATTTACAGTTCCTCTTTTAAGGGATTTGATAATTCATTAAGTATTTTTCTAATTAATACAACACAGCAAGAATGTTCACAGACAGAAATCAGACACACTTGTGTCTTTGAGGAGGTGTTAAGTAGACAGATATGAAAAACTTATAGGTAAAAGGATAAAGATGTATGTATAGATGTAAATGTTTATAATAATGGAATCAGATAAATACATGAACAAAGTTGTACGTATATATAGTTAACATACATATTTTACACAAATATGATCCAAATAAAATAATAAATTGAAACATAAATTTAACTTTCCGAAGCTTACATGTTTCACTATTTTAAATATTTTTTTAACAATATTGATTGATAATATTGCCATAGCACTTTTACAGAAGGGGAAACAAAACAGGGGAGTAAGTGGCTTTTTTTTTTTTTTTTGGTTTACACAACATGTTAGCATGTGCATTCTATGTAAAAATCCAATCATGTTTCCTTAGATATCTCTATCTTTATATTAAAGGTTTCCAAGAATTTTGGTGAAGACAATTGAAAAGGTTGACAGGGAAGAGAAAAAAGACTCTGGAGCAGGAGTCAGAAAAATATCGGCTTCCTCTCTGGTATAGATATATCTGTCCAAATATGTCAATCTTAATTTATTTAAGCTCTTTAGACTCAATAATAAATATGAATTATTATCCTTTTTTATAAATACTTGGTTCCTTTTATTTTCTTTTGTCCTAATATTAGCACCACGCTCTAACTTCATGGCTTTTGGTACTTAGATGAATGCCCCAGCATTCCTTGGTGGCTAATGATTTATTTTTCCAACTCAGATTACACCATTTTCTCATAGCAATCATTTACTCCCTTCAATAATGATCTTAATTAAAATGTCACGATGACATTTTATCTTGTATTAGGTCATTTTTTAAAAATTTCATTTAACCAACTTTTTTTAAGATTTTATTTATTTATTTATTTGACAGACAGAGATCACAAGGAGGCAGAAAGGCAGGCAGAGAGAGGGGAGAAGCAGGCTCCCTGCTGAGCAGAGAGCCCGATGTGGGGCTTGATTCCAGAACACTGAGATCATGACCTGAGCAGAGGCTTAACCCACTGAGCTATCCAGGCACCCCGATATTTAACCAACTTTTTTTCAGAGACTTTACCCCATACTAAATATTTTGTTTTTAAATAGCACATAGCAGCAAAACTGACAAAGCCCAAAGTATATATTGAAATCCAACACTCTCATTATTTGCAGAGCAACTTCATTCTATGAAATTCATATCCGCTGAAATATACAATTTAATTTAATTATATATATCTAAAATACTATGAATTGATCAATGGTTTTAATTTACCCAGCTTAAGAATCATGAAGATGATAATAGCTACACAACATTAAAAGTCAATGCACAAACATGTCTTGAAATCTTATTCCAAGATCTGTACTAATTATTTTCAAAATATTAACTTATTAATTCTTCAATGTTTTGAAGGTTTTTCTTTTTACTAAGAACCTGATCAAATTATACAGAAGATATTTAATAATAAACTAAGTTTATATTGTTTTATTTGCTTCTATAATTTTATTTATTCAACTATTCAAATGTAATCAAAATTAAATATAATTTTATGCAAGCTCTACTAAATTAAAATATCTAGGATGCTATCATCTCAATTAGTGGGAATAAGCAAAGTTTATGCCATTGGATGAATTTGTTTTTAAGTAGTGAGGTTAATGGGAATAGTTCATATTAATATATAGATTTTATGTAAACAGCAGAAAAATGCAAGAAGTATTAGACTGTGTTACATAAAACTATTATCAAGAACCTGGAAAATAAAAACAGAAACAAGATATCATTTTCATCCAACAAAATGGTTAAAAATTTTAGGATCTAATCTAAGTTAAACATTAATAAAATTACACAGATTAATGATACAGAAGGCCTTGGAATAGTATGAAACAAAAATATGTAAATGTTGAAATATATTATCTCATCTGTTCCTTATATGTAAGTGAATCTAACCGTTTTGCAGTGCAATCTGAAAGTTTCTACTATTATATAAAGTGCCTATGTACTAATTTCCATCAGCGATTCTAGAGTAACATCTACACATGTACATAAATGATTCATGAATGACTACGGAAAAACACTGGAGATAAAAATTCTGTTGATGAGAATACTGTGAGGTGTTTAAACAATGGTATATCAGTACAACAAAATACAGACTGCTAAAAGGAACCAGGTAGATTTATCTGTGTTGACATTGAAGGATTGCCAAGACCTGTTTATGAAAATAAAAAAAGGACACTTACAGAAAGAGATCTACCAAGTTGATGCTAGAGGTTACCTCTTAGGAGTGAGTGAAGCCAAGACCGTCTGCAAACCTCCCACTGGGGATAGATTAGGATTTAAGAACAATAAACTGAGCTGAAATGTCCTTGAAAAGTTCTGGAGTTTATGAGTGTCTTATTTCCTTACATTAGCTCTAGATTTTTAGATTTTTCTGAATGCAGTCATTATCCTATTCCCCTTCCCATGGAAAATCATTGTAGTCTTCAAATCTTCCCACAGTTACTCCTTTCCCAATCAGTAAGTAGCTGAGCTCCAGCTGGGTTTGTGACTTATCACATTTACAATTCAGTTTTTCATTTGTCAGTTCCCATAGTAATTAACATAGTTGTCAACAATAGAGAGTAATAAATCCTCTTTCATGATTTCCAAGCTCTTCCAACTGAGAAAATGTTAAATTGGGGGGCAAGTGGCTAACGTGATTACCTAGTTCAGGTGACCTTTTATCTAAAACAACTCATTATGTGAGGGAAGAGAGGAAAAGGAAAAAAAAAACAATAAAACCTCTCATTTCCATTCCCTTGTAATTCATCTTCTATTCCACTCTTCTATTGCGCAGCCTCAAAACATGGGATACAGGGACAAAAAAAACTAATTACTTACAATATATATATATATATGTCTATATATATATATATATATATATCAGATACTCTTGTAAAGAAGGCTAATTGGACACCAGGGTGGCTCAGTCGGTTAAGTGTCCCACTCTTCATTTTGGCTTAGGTCACGATCTTGGGATTCTGAGATCAAGTTCCAAGTGGCTCTGCACTGGGCATGGAGCCTGCTTGATATTTTCTCTCTGCACACTCTCTCCACCCCCACTCAGCACACATGCTTTCATTCTCTCTAAAAAAACAAAAACAAAAACAAACAAACAAAAATAAACCAAGGCTAAGTATATACTCATTCTGGAACGAAACCACTTGGGTTTGAAATCTGAATCAACCACTTACAACAGTGTTCGGCATGCTATTTAATTTATTGATGTTCTCATCTGCAAAATGTGACCACTAAAAATGTCCTTATATATATATATATTTTATCAATTTGAAATGAAGTAAAATGTATACTATCCTTGGCCCTATGCCTGGCTATTTTTGTTTACTAAATAAGTTTTAAAAACAGACTTTCAAAATCATTTGCACTTTAAATAGATGGGTTATTTCATAAGGATATATATAATATGATATTATATGATATGATAATATTCTCCCAAATTATAGAGTCACAAAATATCATAGAGGGAGAAGTCTAAAGCAAGCCAGCAAAACAGATGTTTATGCCATTGGATGGCACAGCAGTCACTTTCATAAAATTAAAGACAATAAAAGAATGAGTGAAGGAAATAGAAAATAATATAAATGTATTAGAACATGCCGAGTGCTTATTTTAATCCTGCCAGGTCTCCTGGTATGTATGCACTGGCGCTCCCAACGTGGAATAGTTTAAAATGGTCACTGACCACAGGAAGGATTAGTACCTTTTAATCTTTTTTAATCCACAACATTTAAAGTTCAGATTTTATCAGGCATAATATAAAAGTGATTAGTGTTCAGGCTCTTCAGAAGTATGGAGTTGTTTATGATTCCATTTCCACATACAGTCTGTGATAAACAGATCCCAGACAATAGCTGGAATGGGGCTGAGGCAGGCAATTCAATATGTAGACCTACTTTCAGATGCTGCAAAGAAGAATTTCATGACCTCTGACAAATCCATTGATCACAATCCTTGAAAATAATATCTATTCGGCAAAATCTTCCTATAAAATACATGATATTATAAACAATCGCTAGTCTTTTTGAAGGGTGCAGAGAACTATTCCATTTTACTTAAGGACCTGTCTCCGTGTGTGTCCGTGTGTGTGTGTGTAATAAATCATAACTTTGATTTAAGCTTGGTTCTAAATTAATCCACTGTGGTCAAAAGACAAAAATCGCTATTGTTTTAAAAAGCAATTGACATAAGCAATGATATAAAATGTTATTTGATTTAATTTACAGGCAATTACATAAGAAATATAATAGTCAAATATGTCCAGCTCCAAAATAGTCCTTCAGACTTATTGCACATTAGAAAGCACAATGAATTTGTTACTAAACTTTTACATTATGCCATAGCTTTTGTCTTTAAAAGATATGCAAGCCAAGATTATCTTTATTGAATATTTTCATTTTTGCTCCTAAAATTGAACCAATGTGTATCATCCTTTTTCCTATGCTACATGATAGATTTTATGGGTCTTAGCAAGAGCATTTACTCATGCAGGGAAATCCTGAAATGTGTTACATTTCAGTCTGAGCTTCCCATTACCCCCAACATAGAATTAATTATTTTTTTGAAATCAAAGAATGTAAAACCTGCCACTTGGGCTGCTTGACTGTCTTAGTAAGTAGAGTAAGGGACTCTTGATCTCAGGGTTGTTAGTTCAAGCCCCGCATTTGGCGTTGAACCCACTCAAGAAAAACCAAAAAAACAAAACCCAGAACCCTACCACTCCAACATGAATGCATTAACTGGGCACATTTCAACCTTGACTAGAACACTGCAAGATGAGCTCATCAATAAATTACACAAAACCCTTCATCCGTACATGGTAAGCATTTTTAAATCATTTGGAAAACAAAAAACTAGTGGCTGCTATCAATAAGCTGTTGACATTTGGGGGGAGCTGTGACTTCTTTTCCAGTGCTCTTGCTGTAATTTTGAACTGACTCAAGCCTATGAGCTTTTATATATGCCTGCAAAATTGTCTTTTCTTTTGTACTTGCAGGATGATATGTAATTAGAGAGTACTGTTTATTACCTCATGTACAGATCCCTCTGAACATAATTATGATACAGTACAGAGTACAGAGATTCTGAAAATACATATTTTGTATTTTTTTTTCTTAACACTGAAATGTTTTTCATGGCACGGTAAAATCAACTCTGTATATTTTTAAGCATAAATGAATAAGGCATTCAATATAAATATGGATTTAAGATAAACAGTATGTTTTTGCCTATGTGAGAAATAAGTAAAAACTTGGTGCCAACCCTTCTTTTTAATCGTCTTGTTGTGTCTTTTCTCATATTCATTTTCCTGATAAACACTATCACTTCTCACACACATTAACTAAGATCAGTTCCTTTCCTTGTGTAACAGTCAAATCTTTAGATTGAACTTCAATTGTATTGTGAATTTCTTTTACTCACAACTTCCCTTTTCCCCTTTCTTTCTTGTTATTAACCATCTAAGATATATCTGGGAAAGTAACCACCCTTACTGGCCAGTATGAGCCCCACATACCATAAGTACAGCTTGGAGTGCTGGACCTGATACTTTGGATTAGGTCTCCGAAGAATATGAGCTAAGAACTGGGATCGGATGAGCCTTGTTTTTGAGATAGAAAGCAAATAGAAAGGATCAAAACTGAAAACAACACTAAACAGACTGCCCAACGGATGTGTAAGTCTAAAAAAAAGTTAGAAAGACTATCCTTCTATCTACCTATCCAGTTAGCAAATTTCCATTACATCAGTGAATGAAAGAGAAAAGGTCCCTGTTCTCTTCAAATAAACATTCTAAAGGAACAAATATACAATGAACAAGTTAAAAACCATAAACAGCAACAAAACCATCAAATAAATATAAGGGCTATGAATGAAATAAAATATTTTTTAATTTTAATTTTTATTTTTTTTTAAAGATTTTATTTATTTATTTATTTGACAAAGAGACACAGCAAGAGAAGAAACACAAGCAGGGGGAGTGGGAGTTGGAGAAGCAGGCTTCTCGAAGAGCAGGACCCTGGGATCATGTCCTGAGCCAAAGGCTGATGCTTACTTACTGAGCCACCCAGGAGCCCCTATTTTTTTAATTTTTAATTTATTTTTAAAGAGTTTTATTTATTTATTTGTCAGAGATATAGAGAGAGGAGAGAGCACAAGCAGAGGCTGCAGCAGGCAGAAGGAGAAGCAGGCTCCTTGGTGAGCAGGGAGCTCTATATGGGGCTCAATCCCAGAACCCTGGGATCATGACCTAAGCTGAAGGCAGATGTTTAACCTACTGAGCCACCCAGGCACCTCTCAAACATAATATTAGAGTGACCAGTATAGGGCAGGGGAAGGGATGCTGGGTTACTTTAGATAGGATTATCAGGGGAGGTCCCTCTGGAGTCATAGTTGCTGTACTGAAAATTGAAAAGAAGGAACCTAGATGGGTGCCTGTATGGCTCAGTTAGTTAAGCATTCACCTTTGGCTCAGGCCATAATATCAGGGTTCTGGGATCGAGCCCGCATTGGGCTCCCTGCTCAGTGGAGAGTCTGCTTTTCTGTCTTCTTCCCCCCCCCCACTTCTGTGCATGTGTTCTTTTCTCTCTTTCTCAAATGAATAAAATCTTAAAAAAAAAAAAAAAAAGAAACTAGAGTACACTTATCTTGATGAGCACAATATAGGATTGCTGAATTATTATATCAGATACCCAGAACTAATGTACCACTATATGTTAATATTACTTGAATTAAAATTAACAATAATAATAATAAAAGAAGGAACCAGCCATGGAAAGAGTTGGCCAAAGGAAGAATAGTAATTTACTATCTACTATCTTATTTCATTTATTTTAAGGTACATATTTTTCATATATATGTGTCTCTACACTTGGGGTGCATGTTATAATTCTCGCTAGCCAGATGGCAGTCATGACTTCATAGAAGTTCTCTGGGCACGTGTGAACTTCATTGCTATTTTTGATGGTATGAAGGCACAATGCCATGGCACAATGGCATCAATGCCATGATTTTTACACAAACAGACCGTTTAAGGACCATTCGAGAAAGAACAGGTGTTAATAGGGATTCATTGTATAAAAACCTTACACTAACATTATCTGTTGAGGTAAAAATAAATGACAAATATCTATAAGGCATAAAACTTGTAGAATGATTGGCAATAGTGTAGAAAAATATTAGAAGAACTAGATTTTAGTGCTCAACCGGTTCTCTGATGGTAAAATGAAAACAAATAGTTGAAATGTGAATGTAGAAGCACCGGGGTGGCTTAGTAGGTTAAGCATCTGACTTGATTTTAGCTCAGGTAATGATCTCAGGTTTGTGAGATTGAGCCCTGCCTAGGGCTCTGCATTGGGCATGGGGGTGCTTAGGATTCTCTCTCTCCCTCACCCTCTGCTTCCCCCTCACAGGCACATGTATTCTTGCTCTCTTAAAAAAAAAGGGAGGGGGGAGTTTGCCTGGGTGGCTCAGTGGTTTAAGCCTCTGCCTTCAGCTCAGGTCATGATTTCAGGGTCCTAGGATTGAGCCCCGCATGGGGCTTTCTGCTCTTCAGGGAGCCTGCTTTCTCCTCTCTCTCTGCCTGCTGTTCTGCCTACTTGTGATCTCTGCCTGTCAAATAAATAAATAAATGAAAGGAAAAGAAAAGAAAAGAAAAGAAAAGAAAAGAAAAGAAAAGAAAAGAAAAAAGAAAAAAGTCACTATGGGGTTAGATTATCCAAGTCTTACAATTATCTTAACCAATTTACTGTGATCATTTAAACATTTTTTTTTATGTATGCACAAGAGTGACATGATAACAATTAAATTTTTAATATTAAAAGGCTCTTTGAATATATGACAAAAGTCCCAAGTCATAAGAAAGAATGACATTATAGTTTAACTGTCTACATTTTTTCCTATTTAATGGTACATAAAATAACAGTTCATCTTAAAATTGATGGTATCTTTTTTTAAAGATTTATTTATTTTAGAGAGAGGAGAGAGGTAGAGGGAGTAGAAGAGAGCCTTAAGCAGTCTCTGTGCTCAGCATGGGGCTCTATCTCATCATCCCAAAATCATGACATGAGCCAAAACAAAGAGTCAGACACTTAGCAAATTGCCCCCAAACTGATGGTCTCTTAATACTGGGATCATTGTTCTTTCCAAAGATCTGTCACGTACAAGTGAGTAACACAGCCATGATCCCCACATTTACAGGATTTTCATCCTAGTGGAGAATAGAAAAAACATAACTGAGCAAATTTAATAAATTGGTAATTACAAGTTGTGATTACTAAAAAGCCAACAATAAAGACCATTATGCACAATGATATGAGTGTACATGAAAAATGTTGTGGGTTGATGAATCTGATTTAGATGTATGGGGAAGTATAGACTGCTGAGGAAAACTTGTCAGAGGTTAGACTCAAACTAAGCCTTGAAGGAAGACACAGTCATGCCATGGGTTGTAGAAAAGTATTCAAGTAAAGGGAAAAGTATATACAAAGTAAAGTATTTGGTGTGTTCTAAGAATAGAAAAGCCTGAAAGATTGAATAGTTGAAGAAAAGAAGGGAGAATGGCATAGAAAGTTTGGGATCTGGTGAACTACATGGGAGACAGAATGTTCAGGACATTGTAGATAGTATTCAGAGGTTTTTATTCTACTTTAAGTGCAGATGGATGACATTGAGGGATTTTGACTGCAAGAATGACATCATCAGAACTACATTTTAAAAAGAGCATTCTGGATACCCTCAAGAGACTGGACTATATGTGAGGAAGGAAAACTAGAAGACCAGTTAGAAAACTACTCCAACTGTGTGAGAACAAATGATGGTTGAGACATGGATAGCAGCTGTGGAGATCAAGGAAAAAAAAATGGATTCTAGATACAGTTTTAGACAGTCATTGGACTTACCAATGGATTATACAGAAACTGAGGAAAAATAAAGGTGAATTTGAGGTTTCTAATTTAAGCATTCAAATGTATGATGATACCAATTTCTGAAATGGTAAGACCAATGGATAAATGGGTTGGGAGGTAAAAATGAGATTCAAGAGTCTAGCTTTGGAGAAGTCTATCTAGAATATATGTTGGTGATCCTACACAAATTCTGTATGTACATTTATATTTATGAATCTAAAGCTCCGTTGTAAAGTCTAATATAATACTGAACTTTTTTATAAATAAATAGGCACAATATCTGTAGGTCTAATAGTCGAGGATGGGCAGGTCAAAGAAACTGAACACAGAACATCTTGAGAATATATCCATCCAACAGAGGATTCATAACATGTCAACAGATGATGGGATATGACATTATCCATTGGATTTTACAATATGGAGTTCACTGACATTCTTAAAAAAATAATTTGGCTGAAATATATGAAAATAGAATGGGAGAAAATGGTAATAGATAACTAAATAAGTTTGGTTGTTAAAGAGTAGACAGCCAGCCACAGGGAAGTCCAAAGCAAAGAGTTTATAAACTGCAAACACTAGGCAAGGCTTAGGGCAGTAGATCTTGATGAGATGGGAGGGGAGAGTATATCTTGCACTATCTTACCAAGCAGAAGAAAATGAAAATGTCCAAGGGAAGCTAAGAGGTGGTGTATAGACTTAAACCTTCTCCAGCATGTCTACAAGTTGATCTGACTTTTTAGAGTTATTCATAAACTCAATTTTAAACTGAGCATTTTTCCAGTAAGGAAGGGCTTTGTCAAGTCTGCCATTCTCCTGGAAACCCCATACTAGGTTCCTCTGTCTGGGCTCCTATTAAAAGATTTTTGGAAAGGCTTGCTCAAATTGGTTCTCTACACTCCAGGGAAAACTCTGGGCAATTTGAGTCTGCTGGTAGAGAGACTATAACATATACCAGACCTTGAGAAATGACACTTTTGTGACCAGATGGTGTTCTAAAGATTACTGTAATAACAGGGAATACTATAAATTTTCACTTAGAAAAGTTTCTATTACATTCATTTGTTATCCAGTAAAATTTAGATAAAATAGAAAAAGATAAAGATAAGATAAAAGATAAAGTTATTAACTGAATATTCTATATAATATTTATTTCACCAAGAGTACCAGATACATATTAAGTCAATCAAATGAATATAGTGATTTACTATTGATTATGTTTCGACAGGTGAGACAAAGTGATAATACCTCATGGTATACAGAAAGAAACAGAAAAACAAAAACAAAAACAAAAAACACATCATGGACAACAGTATGGGATATGAGCAGGAATAAGTTGGTAATATCTCTTTGGTGATGGTAAGATAGCTAAGAGTCACATATTTATAGTAAAGAAATGACATAACTGACATCAGCTCTTTTAATGTAAAGGAAGTGAAACAAAAGTGATCTTAAAGACAGAAAAAGGGCCAGAACTAAGGATTTATCTTTATCCCCATTCATCAGTTTCCCTATCTCAGCTACCATTATTTCTAAAGCTTTCCATGTAAATACTTTTTTCTCTTTTCCTGGCCTTAGTAGAGTGTTTGAGCTTGGGAAGGTGGTTAAAAAAAATGATAAATAACAACTGCTTAATGACAGAACAATAAATACTGTGAAGTTTCCTTTACGTTACATAATCAATAAGAGTCTCCAAGTCAAAGGCAAGACTAAAGCTCTAAAATTCAAGTGCAGTTGGAGATAATTTGCTATACACACAGGGAAAATGTACTGACTAGTATCCGCTGTCTACTTGGTAGAAAAATACTTCCTTAGAAAATCTTCCTTGCTAAACAGGCACTAATATTAGTGAGATTTTTACCAAGACATAAACCTTAGAAAGAGTGACATGATTTTTGTCAAAGATGTAAACACTACCAACTTTTCCTACTCCTATTATTTTTCAAAGATAGAATGAAACCACATTGGAACTAAAATACTTCTGCTTTTTAAAATTTTATTAAAAATATGCAGTAATATTTCATATTCTCTGAGATTATAATACTTTTTTGTTTTATCTTAACAATATGTGTAGTCTTCCACAATAAACAGAGAAGGGTAAAATAGGAAGGCATTTCCATTTCATACTTTTTTTTTGTACTCTTGATTGCAGAATGTAATAAACTTATTTTTAATTGGAGGAACTGATCTTGTAATATTCTGCACTTAACCTTAAACTCTACTCCTTGCCTCAATTAAGTAGAACCAGATAAAACTGAAATGCAGTGCTAAGGAATTTCAAGCTTCACAGCCAGCTGAAAAGGCAAAGGCCAAAGAAAACTGTGATCTATGGTGGAGGGAGAGACAAAGAATTGCTGAAGGGAGGTAGTTAAGTCAGTGGGCTATGACGAGGAATGTCTGAAGGCCACATAAGTGCCAGGCGTGACAAGGTTGATATCATAGCTGTGTAGTCAGCAGGACCCACACATGCCTTTATTTTTTTTTCTTTCTCCATCTCCTTATATATTAGCTATCATTTCAATTCTATGTTGTTGGGCATAAGCTGGTGGACATTACTAGAAAATGTAATGTCAGGCAAAACTAAGTACCTCCTAAATAAGAGCCAACTTCACACATGGCACATAAATATTTACAGTAGAAAAATACTATAGTTCGAATTTAGAATCACTGAATTACAGACTAAGAAATAATTTTTGCTTCAGTGAACACCAAATTACTTCAATAGTAAGCTATTGTTCCTTTTCCTATTGTGATCTTAATCCCAACAGTTCAAATATACATCATCAAATTAATGTTTTTAATTTAATGCATGATTACCAATTCCTTTCCCATAGCTTTTTTTTTTTTTTTTTTTCCCCTTGAAAAAGCTGGATCATGTATTGGATGAACCTGTCGTTAAAAAAATAAAATTCATTGAAATGCAATGTTGAGTTGAGCTTGCAGTTAGTGAACACTTTTCAGTTTGGTTACCAAAACCAATAAAACATACTTGACAAGAACTACTGCTGGCTTGTAGTCCTATTTTCCTTAATCATGGAAGGTTTAGAACTTCAAAGGTTATTAAGAAAATGGTTAAACTGAAAAAGATAGCATGTACACATTGTAACAGAATATTTGGCATTTCAAAGAACCTAATTATGTCTTCCGCATATGTTCTCCTCAAAAACAAATGATTTTGTGTAATGCTCTAAGTGAAGAATCAATAGAAATGGATTATAGTCTTTTTTAAATTTTTTATTTATTTTTTATTTTTTTTTAAGATTTTATTTATTTATTTGACAGACAGAGATCCAAGTAGGCAGAGAGGCAGGCAGAGAGAGAGGAGGAAGCAGGCTCCCCACTGAGCAGAGAACCCGATGCGGGGCTCGATCCCAGGACCCCGAGATCATGACCTGAGCTGAAGGCAGAGGCATTAACCCACTGAGCCATCCAGGTGCCCCTAGTCTTTTTTTTAGATGGCAAAGGAACAATGTGAACCTGGACAATCCATCTAAGTTTTTTTGACCACAATTTACAAACTTTCAACAAATATTTACTGATACCTATTTCATCCCAAGGGATCTTCCAAATGACCCAGATTACCTGCAGTGGAGTGGAGAAAGCAAAGGACTGTACTCCAAAGGGACCATTTATGAGACCTTGGAGGCCTTAGGTCTGAATTCCAATTTAATTATGCTGCGTGGCCAAGCAAACCTTTGTAACTATGAGCCACAACTATCTAATCTATAAATATGTTTACTGAGAAAAATCAAATGATAGGGAATATATAGTGGACACCCAATAAACATCAGTTCCCTCTACAGATTCTACTTTAAGCTCTAACATTTGGTGATACTGAAATTAGAGCCAAGCTGGAAGTTGGCCCATGATTGTTTAACTATATATTATATTACAATGATAATACTGACTAGTGACAAATTTAACATGCTTTTGAATGAACTGTCTCAGGAGTCTTGATAAAACTGCACTCACACTATCTCACCCAGTGCCCCATATAAACAACTGTAGAACATTAATTATCTGATCTATTGCAAAGGACAATGGATTTTTAGGTATTGTACATATTCATTATTATTTATTTTGTAGTAGAACTTTAAAAGTATGTTCAAGTGGGAAAAAAAAAAGTTCTCTACTGCAGTCATATACCTAATATATTATCTAGCAAAATTGTTTTCATTAATAATCATGTGGTATCATTATTTTCTTGATTTGTTCTTTGGTTTAAAATAATTGATATAAAATGAAAAATAAATTTAAATTTGGAAGATATTATTCAAAAGCAGTAAAACAAGTTTTATGTGTGACCTAGAATTTGCTAGTTACCAGATTATGGTATCTGGTAGTATGCACTTTTTCATTATTTTGTAAATGTAAAGACAAAGGGCCCCAAGTAATCACATAAGATAATAGACTTGAGATAACTCAAGCTCTATTGCTTCATCTTTATAATTATGCAACACTGTTATTATTGTTAGTTTTGAAACTACAATTGTATGTAACACCACAACCACAAAGGAATTAAACACAGGGATATGTAATAACACATATGCTGGTCACATGAACTACACCTGGAAAAATTTAAATTATTTTGAATAAATGTGTTCTCTAAACTAAAGCGTGCAGTCACGTCTCTGTATGAAGGGGTCAAACTGTAGAGCTAGGAGTTCTCCAAATTAATTTCTACATAAACAATATTTATAAAAAGATAAATAATTAAATTGTGTTAATTTAAAGCTTGCATATATATGTTTTTAAAGCTCAACAGTAACCATAGCACTTTTTTTTAAAACTTTGATCAATAAAAAATATTTTTCACTGAGGTGTATTTTATACCTAACTCAGTTTAAAATTCATGGTTTATAATAATAATTTGAAAAGACTGGCTTTTCTTGTTTTATATTCTCCAACAATGTATCCCTTTATGTATACCCTCACAAGTCCACCCTTGGTACACCACTGCTCCAGTGTCAGAATTTTACTAGGTTAAGATCTTTTCTTTCCTACACAGCCACAGAATTAGTTAAAGGTGACATTAGTTGCTGTCCTGAGAAAATTCAAAATAATGGCCCAAACATAAAGAGTTAGAAATTGCTTTTGTAAATCTTAAAGGTATTAACATACCCCTGCAATATTGCAGACTGGTGGGCAAGGATTTGCAATAGCAGATTGGGGCCTCTACTCCACAGATTATCAGGGATCTAGGCTGTTGAGCACTCTGTGGCTTTGAACCTATAATTTTCAAAGAAGTATTTTCATTGGGGTGGAAAATGGGGGGCACATACTTCAAATTCTTTTATAGACGAGGTTTAAAAGTGACACATGACATTTGCACGTACATTTAGTTGTCTAAAAGTTATACAACCACACTTAAGTGAAAAGGAAACTGGGAAATTGGTTCTAATTGTCTCCTGGGAAGGGAGGTAACATTATTGGTGAGCAACTAGTTGGCTCTACCACATCCACTTTAAGCCTTTTGTCTGATTCAGCAAGAACTCATCCAGTCCTTAACGTTCCTTAAGTCTCAAGGCAGCATCTTCATCTTTTCCTGTAGAACCACCCTTCCATATGCTGCCATGCCACTTGCCTTAATTAAAGTACATTATAATTAAAAGAACATGAGATGTTGAATTCCAGGTACCCTGAACAGAATTTTATAGACATTAACTCTTTTCATCTCAGCAACTAATATAATCCAATGTTCTTTCATAAAGTCCTTTTCCTAATGACCCATACACGCTACCTAAAGGCTTGGTAAACACAGAAGTATGATTATATGACACTCTCCTAAGTTTCTCACGCTCTACTCAACCCACTCAAACCGTAGATATGAACGAGGAAAGAAAATCACTTTGTGTTTATACCATTCCTATCTATACTTTCCTACTTTAGAACATTTACTGCAAACTCAATCCAGAGTCATGCCCAAATGATCTGCACCTTTACTTGCTCTGTGGGAAGCCCCTTCTATCACCCTATAACCCAGTTACTTCCTCTTTGACCAGCAAACCAGACATTTCCCAACCTACTTCCTTCATCACTGATTATTCATTTCTCTTTCCAGAGCTCTTCTGTCTTAGGTGAGACTGAGTCAGTGTGTTATTAATCTATGCCATTGAGTACTAATACAGAAGACCCGCCAAACATTGAATATTACTTTAGGATAATGAGCAAAATTTCATAAGCCACGCATGAGAAAGCCAGACGACTTTCTTTATGACAATGTGGACTTGAAGCTAAATGAGGTACAAAATTTTAATAGAGGTGATTTTTGGTTTTATTATAGGATTGTAGATGACCGCAAGTAGGACTTGATTACATTATATGTCTTAACGTAAGTGCTGCAGTTATTGATAGGCTCAGGTTGTAGAAGAGAGAATGGTTAAGGGCAGAATGAAGATAGTGACTTATTGGTTAAAGCATACTGTGCCTGGTTTTGAATGTAAATGCCATGGATATTGTTTCTAGTAAGTTAAAATAAATGACTTGTTAATGTGAAAATTTAAATATACTGTCAATATATTTTGTTCATTTTACACAAAAATATATTTTTAGCCTCATTTCATTAATGAGAATAAATAGACACTACACTACACTACAATAAATAGACACTACACTTTTTTCAGAACATAAGGGTATAATACTACCACCAAACCAATGGAAAGGACATTTGTGTTTACTTCTGGCTTCTGAAATAATGAGCCTGTTTCATCTCCTGGTCTATTTATGTAAACAATGAAGTTCTCAAGTAAACAGAGATAATCACCAAGCTCTACAACAACAAAATGCCTTCAAGCAAAAAAGCATGACAGCATATAAGTCTTAGATTCCGGGACACACTAATGTAGAGTGAGCAAAATTAAATATTAGAGTCCAAAACAATCAGATTCTACACAATGACTCTAACTCTATGCCCCTTGAAAAGTCACTTTTCCTCGTTAGGCCTCATCTCACTATACTGGTTGGTTGATTTTTCCTTACCTGTAAATTAGAGAGTTGGTTACTTCCATCTCTACCACAGGATATTTGCAAAGAGTGTAAATACTACTTAACCAGCATAACTGTTGGGAAAATAATGATATTATTTTATTATGCAATCCTTAGTACTTACATTGTAAATGCTCTAAAAATATACAGTATTTAGTATATATATAATACTCTAACAGTATTAGTATTTACTATGTAATTTCTTCTATTAAATAGAGGGATCTTCTTTTATAATGCATACAGAAGTACATCAGTGAGATTTATTTATCACATCATTCTAAGGGACTCAGACAGAGAAGGAAAAATTTAAGCATTTCTATCCAACAGCACATTAAAAAGATTATCCACCATGATCAGGTGGGATTCATCCCTGGGCAACAAGGATGGTTCAACATTCGCAAATCAATCAATGTGATACAACAAATTAATATGAGAAGAGAGAAGAACCACATGGTCTTCTCAATTGATGCAGAAAAAGCATTTGACAATATCCAGCATCCGTTCCTGATTGAAACGCTTCAAAGTATAGGGATAGAGGGAACAATCCTGAACCTCATCAAATCTATCTATGAAAGACCCACAGCAAATATCATCCTCAATGGGAAAAAGCTTGCAGCCTTCCCGTTGAGATCAGGAACAAGACAAGGAGGCCCACTCTCACCACTCTTGTTCAACATAGTATTAGAAGTCCTAGCAACAGCAATCAGAAAACAAAGAGAAATAAAAGGTATCCAAATTGGCAATGAAGAAGTCAAACTCTCTCTCTTCACAGATGACATGATTCTTCATGTGGAAAACCCAAAAGACTCCACCCCCAAACTACTAGAACTCATACAGCAATTCAGTAACATGGCAGGATACAAAGTCAATGCACAGAAATCAGTGGCTTTCTTATACACTAACAATGAAAATACAGAAAGGGAAATTAGAGAATCGATTCCATTTACTATAGCACCAAGAACCATAAGATACCTGGGAATAAACCTAACCAAAGAGGTAAAGGATCTGTACTCGAGGAACTACAGAACATCATGAAAGACATTGAAGAAGACACAAATAGATGGAAGACCATTCCATGCTCTTGGATCGGAAGAATAAACATTGTTAAAATGTTTATACTGCCTAGAGCAATATATACTTTTAATGCCATTCCGATCAAAATTCCACCGGTATTCTTCAAAGAGCTGGAGCAAATAATCCTAAAATTTGTATGGAATCAGAAGAGACCCCGAATCACTAAGGAAATGTTGAAAAACAAAAATAAAGCTGGGGCATCACGTTACCTGATTTCAAGCTTTATTACAAAGCTGTGATCACCAAGACAGCATGGTACTGGCATAAAAACAGACACATAGACCAGTGGAACAGAGTAGAGAGCCCAGATATGGACCCTCAACTCTATGGTCAATTAATCTTTGACAAAACAGGAAAAAATACACAGTGGAAAAAAGACAGTCTCTTCAATAAATGGTGCTGGGAAAACTGGACAGCTATATGTAGAAGAATGAAACTCGACCATTCTCTTACACCATACACAAAGATAAACTCAAAATGGATAAAAAACCTCAACGTGAGACAGGAATCCATCAGAATCCTAGAGGAGAACATAGGCAGTAATCTCTTTGATATCAGCCACAGCAACTTCTTTCAAGATATGTCTCTTCCTGAAATTCTGAAACAGGTCTCCTCAGAAACAACACCATTTAACATGGGTCACACACCTAGAATCTTCATACAACCCCACAGTAGCAAAAATGAATCACGAAGGACAGAGGCAGGGCAGTGATGATTTGTTAAATTCCACTGAGACCTTTGTGTGAGTGAAAAAAATCCTGTTAAATTTCATGCCTTGAACTTCATCTGTATGTAGCATTATATTTTTGAATTTCCTCTGAGAATAATAATTATAACCTTTTATCAAGAGTGGGTTTGTTCTCAGCAGAGACAAATCCCTCCACCACCCACCCCGGGGAACAACACTACCATTTTCATGTGGACAAGCCAGCAATGTGAAAACAGAGGGCTGCACCTGTTTGTTCACTGTTATCAAATGCCAGCCTTGGGGCTACCCCTGGTAAGAGAGTTTTGACTTCTAAACCACCGAGCAACATAAACTCTTCTGAGAAAATCTTTTGTGTGCAAACACAGGTTGAGCAGCATGCTTTCTTCCTGGTAGGAAAAAGAACATGCCTCCTTTACCATCAACCTTCAAGATGCATTTATCCTTTGCAAGCTCAGTATTATGAATAATGATATATTAAGCTACCCACGGCCATCCAGATTCAGTTTAAAAGTTAAAGATGATGGATGTATGACAAGAAAATGATATTAGTATGATATCAAACCTATGTTTGTCTTGCAAAGAAGTAATTACTTGAATCACTTATAGATATGTTGAATTTCTGTCATTTTAAAAATAAATCTTAGCTTTATATGGTGTACTGAAAAGGACATTTAGCAGAACATGCCCTCCTAATCTATAGCTCTCAAAACAATGTTTTAGGTGTAAAGTTAGGATGGTCTGAAGCCTAGTTTCAACCTTTGCTGGTTTAGGTTAAGTGTGCAAAGGACACTGAAGAAAACTCCCCTTTGGTTGAAGTGTAAATTTCCTACTAGTTTTCAATAAACAACCACATAAACCAGTAACTAAAAAAAAGAAAACGTAGGTGCATATAATAGGTATCACTGCAGGACCATCATTCTTCATGCTGTCCTTAGTTAATAGAGTTTGTGGTCTCAAATTCTGGGTGTGTAATTTCACAACCCCTGACTGTTGACTGTGGCAGCTATCTCTGTAGATGCACACACAGAAGCTGAACATTTATCTTGAGAGAGAGAGAGACAGAGGGAAAGAGAGTTGTGAGAGACAGGGAGTTGTGCGTTCTTGAGGGAGCAAGAGGACAGAGAGAGGGAGGCTACCATGGTATAGTGCATTTGTAATTTACTCTTTCACTTTTTCTCTTGCCATGATGTTTCAAAAGAAAGTCCTGTGTTTTAAAACATTAATTTTTTTTAAATTTAAAAAGAAAGAGAAAGAAAACCAAAAGGGTTCTTGCAAGACAGACCCTAGAGCTCTTTGAAAACATCAAATAAATCCCCTCCAGCATGTTCTCCCTATGTGATGCCTTTGTACATTCATTTCAGCCTGTGGGCACATTTCCTGACACACAAAAGATCTCAGTGCCATGTTGACAGACATAAACACATATGGATTACTCATTTGCCATTCTGGGTATTGAATTGCATAGTATTTTCTATAAAATTAATTTTATATGAATTAATTACATTAATTATATGATACAATTTTATGTTCTTGGAAGCGAAGTATTATTTCAGATGGGATTAGAAAAGCAGGGTTATAACCAGTTGATTATGTGGTTCCTTGCCTACGTGTCAATGACACACAGTGTATATGGTTATGCATCATAATTAGAAACTATATTTACACACACACATTACCATATGTATGTATTTGTGCATGTGTGACTATACATGTATATAAACATACATCCATCTATATTATAGTTATATGGAGATACTATGTATGTATATACACACACATAGCCTCCGTTTTATTATCTATTTATGAGCCTAGTTTTCTATGTCTCCCTTTGATCTCCTAATTTGTCTTTTGCTTTGGTTCTGGGCATGTGTCAGTGTTTATTTTTCTTTTAAAAACTTTGAAAAACATAGGACCTGTTCACCCATACGGATTTATTATTTTAATCATTTTACAGAAAACTGATTCTGTAATCTAACATACAGAGCAATGTTTTACATACTATGACTTTTCTCTTCCGTCGCAGAATTCAGTTTTGAAGCAAAAATATAGAAACAGTTACTAAGTATGCTTTCATGCCACGCAAGTCAGAGAGACATGGTCATTGTTTGCTTCATATTAAAAAGCAAACAAACAAACAAACAAACAAAACTTTGGTCCTACTTGCAGAAATACAAGCTATGTTGAATCCTGAGCAGTGATTTTATGCAATCAGGGGTCTAAGCAGCCATTACTCTACCTTACATATAGGGTAAAAGAATAGAAACGAACGTATAAAATAAATCTACAAACATATGTAAAATGCCACCAAGATGCCTTCCCTAAGCCTTTATCTTTGAAGTAAGAATGCTAATTTTAGAACGCAAGCCCTAAGCCTCATGTGGTTCCTGAGTCTGGAAGCCAGGCTGACTCTCCACAGGGGCTTCACACCTCCGCTGTTTTGACAGCACATGTTTCACTTCTGTTTCACACACTGACAGAGAGACCCAGCCGTGCTCTAGCGACTGAGCTACCAAAAACACTATTAGCACGAATCTGCCCTTTTCTTAGAAGTTCAAGTTCTCAAGCAAACAATGAGTAGGTCTTTTAATTATTTTTTAAAGCCCCAGAATATATCCTTTAAAATAGATCTTAGCCATTTAAAATAAGTCATCAAAATATCCTCATGGCAAGTTCAGCACGTGAGGAGGGGTGAAAAAAATAGACTTTGTGCTGTTTCTGCTTATTTAGAACTAAGTATGAAATATCTAGGCATTCAAATCCCAGGCTTTCTTGTGTAATGTGGATTTAAAAGGAAGCAATGATTAATGAGTTTCAGATACAGTACAAAAGTAATCTCTGGGGAAACACATTCTTAGCTGAATTGGTAGCTCTCCCCAGCAGGGACATTTGAATACTTTGAGAAAAACTAAGAAATTAAGAAATGAACAAAAATGAATAGGATTTGCTTGGCACCACTGGGAGACCTTGGCTTTAACTCAGTATTTAAAACCAACTAAATTGGTTTTGTTGCTCAGCTCATGTTCTTTTTTTTTTTTTTTTTCCCCTCCCTAAAAGTCATCCAAAGGTTTTTTGGTGTGTGTTTGTTTTGTTTTGTTTTCCTGAGGTTTCACCACCTTAGCAGGGAAGTAAAAAAAAAATATTTTTAAAAATACTGAATCTACATTTAATGACATACAGCCAAATATAAATGCATGTGGATATCATTGCTACAGGACATTGTTATCCCTATGCTAGGAAATAAATACACTCTAAACAATTAAACCCTAATAGAGGTCCCTACGTATTCACACGGAGTTGCATTTTTAATTAAATGTTTGAACTTCAGTTCCCAAGCGTTCATAAAGCAAAAATGTAGTATCATTCTCTGCTGATTTGGAAGGGTTAATGTCATCTCCTCACTTGTTCTAAGGAAGAAAGTTGAACACTAAGAAAAAGTGACTCATGCTTTCCCTTAGAACTTTTCCAGGAGCTAAGCAGCAGATAGGTATTATAAGCGATAAAAGAAAAGAAGAAGAGGAAAAAAAAAAACCCTAAGAAAATTTTTCTTTCATTTCAGAATTGAAAATTCACTAGAAGAGGTGTTAGGTGATTTATCTAAGGTACAAGTGGGATGAGAATACAAATCTTCTGGTTGCTAGTGAGATTAGGCTTTTCTAAAATCAAATATATTTGTCAATGAAGAACCAATAAAGAGCACAGCTTACATAGATGTGGCAAAGATCAACCAAAAAACTTAATACTCTAAAATACTTTTACTCCACTGAGAACAATCTAAAGAAGGGAGAAACGGGAAGGGAATTAACATCTATTTTGTGCTAATCACTATTCTAGGCAATGCGTGTATTTTTTCCATTCAGTTCTCATTTTCAGATGAGGAAACTGATGGATAGCACTTAACTGTTTTGACATTTCCCTTGTCAGTAGTAGTGTTAGTATGAAATTTCAAATTTATCAGGTTTCAAAGCTCAGGGTTTTTTCTACTTTTTTTAGAATGTTGGGAAAAGAAGAGAGTATGTCGAAACGTTTCCGCATTTGCAAACATACCTTCTCGGGGTCCACAGTCTCTCACGGTTCATCTCCCTCTATGATTTCTCCCCCTTTGGATTTCCTTCCCTTCCCCTATGGTCCACTGTGCCGTTGCTTATGTTCCACATCTGAGTGAAAGGTAATTGCCTTTCTCTACTCAACTTACTTCACTTAACAGAATTCCCTCCAGTTCCACCCCTGTCAGTGCCAATGGTGGGTATTCACTGTTTCTGAATGGCTGAATGATATTCAGAGGGGAGGAGTGTAACAGGGTGGGTGTAACACTCCCTGTACACCAGGAAGGGTGTAACAGGCTGATGGTATTGAGGAGGGCATGTGCTGTGATGAGCACGGGATGTTATACTTATCTAATGAATCAATGAACACTACATCAAAAACTACTTATGTACTATACAGTGGCTAACAGAACACCATTTAAACACACACACACACACACACACACACACCCCTTCTCACCCAGAACACACAGGCTAGATTTCAGTTGTGAAAATAAATCCATATTCTCAAGCAAAAGTTATATTTTGGGATCAAGAAGCTTTCAATCATTTCATTTCTGAGCTCTATTTTTGTTACTTTGTCAAACTCCCAAACTATTGTGACTTTAAGCCCAAATGTAGAATATATCTTCGATACAACAAAGGCACTTAATTCTCTAACTGTTTTACAATTTTTTAATGGGTGAAAGGTAACTCAGAGAGCTATAAATGGCAATAGAGTGGCTCTTATACAAACATCATAGACATGTATGGATTTTCCACTGTTTGCCCCTTGCATCTCTCTGATTTTATAGCATTTTTTTCAAAGAATTTTCTCCATAGCACAAACTCAGTGGTTTAAGTAGTCATTTGCAATTATAATCAGATACATTTTTTTTCAGGAAGAAAACCATTTGGGGCCTGTCATTTTATATTTATCTATACACGTGAAATTTAGAAACACACTCTAGTTTGGGAGCTTTTATTTCTATTAATTTGAGGAATGTATATTACTATTTATTTCTTCTTTAAAAATCTAAGATTTTATGATTCAGAAGGAATATGTTTCAAGTCTTCTCTGGTCCTGAACATCTCTTAGTCATATTTAAATGGATTAAAATGTAAATGAGCTGAAAATTTACACTAAGTCTCTCCCTGATTTAAATATAAATCAGACATCAAAATTGACATGAGATGGCTCAACAAATATTATTAAGTTTTAAGTATTTTTCAGTATTTTCATTTAATAATGAACAAAATCTAAAGTAAGAAGCCACTGTGCATTGTAATACACATTAAATACATAAAACAATTGGATAGCTACTTAAATTACGCAAATGGTTTTCAATGAAATCACAAAGGAGTTGATGACCTATATATTGTGACCTCTGATGTATTTATTTTACACAAATGGTATTTAGATTCTCTTAATTTTTAAGAGGCACTTGAACCAAGACACTAATTCTTGATTCACCCCTTTTCCCTGAGCACCATAGGCCTGCATTTGAAGCATGATACAATTTTAATTGCAAAGATTTATCATTATGACATGTAATTTCTAACTACATGAAATGACAATGTAATGCATAGGTGTGAAATTCAGCCACACATTCACTATGTGAAAAGTGACAGCAATAACATAGGCTGTTTCCCTGCTTCATTTCATTTTTCTAGCCATGCTATATAAAAGATATATCTAGAGATATGTCAGGGACTCTTTCATTATCTGTTCCATACTTTCCTTGCAAAACGTACTAAACTGTATTCTTTGAGCGACACTATAAAAGCTCAAGTCACATTTCATCATATTTTGTAGGTAACTCGTAAATGTGGATTACAATTGAGTTATACATGAATTCCAGAATTTATTTTGTTCATTTTCTTTTAATTAATAAATGAAAATGTATACCTAAGCATATAGAGACTGACATATAGCTTCTCAAAAATCTTTTAAATTGTTACTTCCCTCTAGTTCCTTGAATAAAATCATATGTCTGGAATAATATAATAGAAAGATCACTAGACTAAGACAAGGACAAGAAGCTCATCTTGACAGAACACAGAACACACAACTTCTAGAGCTAAACCAAAACAAAATAAAGCACACGCCAAATACAGTTATTTATCTGTTCTTTTGAATTCTAGTATTAATAAAGAAAAGGTCATGAGGTCAATTTCCAGTTAGAATATTTTATTTAATTCTGCTCCTGTACTCTCCCATTTCAGTTTCTATCTATAGGAATAACATACATATCCTCACAAAATACTTTTTAATATCACAATAATTCAACCTACTTGTGCAATATGAATCCTTTTAGAGTCATTTAACTCCTTAGGTAAACTATCTGCACTAAACCAATTCTCATTAAGAAATAAAATGGTAGGACTGCACTGTAAAGGTGATATCTGAATCGTAGGAGTCATTTCAGAGATTCTCAACTAATTAGAATATAGCAGAAGATGAAAAAAGTTCCGTGTCATGACCTCCTTCCTTTTCATAATCCCTATAACATGGTGAGACAAGGAAAATCTGGAATTACACTACCTAGCTTCAACTCTGAACTCCATGAATCACTGCGTGCTCTCTGGCATGTTACCCATCATTTTGAAACTGCGGTTCTTTATCTTCAAAAGGAAATAACTACAGTAACCTACTAAATGGGGTTACTATAAAGGTGAAGAGAGATCAGGTTTTTAAATAATTGGCTTCTATATGGTAAATGCTTATTAATTATGGATATTAAGAGTAGTAGTACTACATACATTCTGGGCTTTATTATGCTATATGTATTTTTTGTTTTCTAGATTTATTATGCTAAAAGGAGTAGAGGTAAAGTCATTAAAACAAAAGGCATACAGATTAAAAGAATTCTAGTAATACATTTAGTTTAAAAACTAGAATTTATAGGAGTGCTTGAGTGGCTTAGTCTTGTTTTGGGCTCAGATCATGATCTCAGGGTCCTGGGATCAAGTGCCCCTCTACCCACCCACTGAGCTCTGCTCTCAGAAGGGAATCTGCTTGAGGAGTCTCTTTCTCTCCCTCTGCCTCATCCTCCATGCTCACTTGCTTTCTCCCTAAAATAAACAAATAAATCTTTAAAAAAAGCCTAGAATTTATAAAAGGATTTTTTCATTGAACATCACCAGATACATAATTTACACAATATAGAACCACCCCACTAAATATTAAAGCAAATTGTTTAGAGAATTTGATCACATTAAAATTAAAATATATTCTTTATTTTATCAATAGTTGCCAGAATATGCCCATTAAATATGTCATTAAATATATAATTAAAGTTTGAAGTGCCTTTATTTCATAGTAATCAAAAATGCTTTTCTGATACCAGCTTTTTTCAACATTATTGATACTGCAAATTAAACCTCTAATTTGCATCTCAGAGCAAATGAAATTGGATAATTTGAATGGTTTTAGAAGAAAGAAATGTTATGGTTCAGTGTTTTTCTTTACTTTTCTCAGTAAATATTTATCAAAATTCTTATGGTTGTTATGATTCAATAACCCGAAACAACTTGACTTAACCTGTAAGAAAATTATAGCCAAGAAATATAAAATATATGGCAGAGAGTAGATCAAAAAGTATTAAAAGTAGGGGAAGGGAAAATATTATGAGAGCTACAATAACAGAGAATAGCACTGTGTTGAACTTCTAGGTAGACTGGCAAAGAAGATACAAGTGAAAACCTTCTTTAACCTCTAATATCCTATGACAGTTGTAAACTCTAGTTGATGTCTATTACTAAGAGAGCAAAGTTTAAAGGAAATTCCTAGAATAAACATTCCTTTTCTTTTATTGCTTTGGAACTATAGTGGAGTCACTAAATCAGATAACTCTCAGAAACAACAACAGAAAAAAAAATAGTAATTCAAATTTCCATGTTAGCTTATTACATCAAAAGGTGTTGAGCCATGGAAATTTATACTTATTTATTCCCTGATAGATACAGATGAATGGAAAATTCCATTAATCATTTATGAAAAATTGGCCATTTCTATTATAACTTGTACATTACAAGAATAGCTATTTTCTAGAAAGTTAATAAGAGGTTTGTTGTACCTCTATTCTCTTTATGTATTACTATATTTTATCAATTCTACGATGCATTTTTCATATTTAATACCTCTAAAATCTTGATTCATCATACAATCTTTTACATTTCTGTTGGGCTTTCACTTTTTCTCTTAGTGTGGCCTACAAACAATGACTAATAAATATTTCTTAAAATTGACGGTGACTTCGATTTGATGAAATATGGCAGACATCTATTTGATAAAACATTTTATAGAGGAATTTCTTTTGTGACTTATTTATTATTAAATAAATATTGTGTTATGTATATGAACTTTCAGTGTGGGATGGAGAATACTAAAGACATGGGCATTGTTTATGCCAGAAAGAATCCTCAATAGACTTCTCAAAATAGTTTCTCTGCTAAAAAAAAAAATCATTATTCTCTCCTAATCCTTAAGTCTTTCAATGAAGTCATTTAAGAAATAGACACTGGGGCCAATATATAACTAGATACTTATATATTGTGGGAATGAAGATAACAGTAAAAACCTCATTTTTTTAAAAGTCACATTTCTGACAAATGGAAAATCCGTTCTAATAACCATAACTTAAAGTACATTAAGAAGCAATGCAGCTTATTCAAATATAAGATCTGGTCAGGCCCCAAATCATAAATGACATATTGTGTATCTTACAATTTGATTATATAGGCCTAACATGATTTCAACGATCATAAAAATAGGCTGTTTCTATTATTCTTACCAAAAGCATACTTCTCAAATAACAATGAATAATATATTCATTGCAGGAACTGCATTTAATGCTATTTCTATAACTTACTATTTAACTTTCACAACCATCTTACAAACAGAGAGTTCCCATTACACTCATTTAAAGATGAGGAAACTGAGGTTTAGAAAGTTGAATCTGAGGATCCGAAGGGAGGGAGTCTCAATTCAGAGCTGATGCTCTGATTCTTTATGATATTTTGCATGTAAATATCCTTGCCTACAGCCCTGTGTTCATTAAAACATGCTGTCCTAAAATAGAACTACCCTATGACCCAGCAATTGCACTACTGGGTATTTACCCTAAAGATACAAACGTAGTGATCTGAAGGGGCATGTGCACCCGAATGTTTATAGCAGCAATGTCTACAATAGCCAAACTATGGAAAGAACCTAGATGTCCATCAACAGATGAATGGATCAAGAAGATGTGGTATATATACACAATGGAATACTATGCAGCCATCAAAAGAAATGAAATCTTGCCATTTGCGACGATGTGGATGGAACTAGAGGGTATCATGCTTAGCGAACTAAGTCAAAAGGAGAAAGACAACTATCATATGATCTCCCTGATATGAGGAAGTGGTGATGCAACATGGGGGGTTAAGGGGGTAGGAGAAGAATAAATGAAACAAGATGGGATTGGAAGGGAGACAAACCATAAGTGACTCTTAATCTCACAAAACAGACTGAGGACTGCTGGGGGAGGGGGGTTGGGAGAAGGGGGGTGGGGTTATGGACATTGGGGAGGGTATGTGTTTTGGTGAGTGCTGTGAAGTGTGTAAACCTGGAGATTCACAGACTTGTACCCCTGGGGATAAAAATATATGTTTATAAAAATAAAAATTAAAATAAAATAAAATAAATGCATATATTATAAATAAGAAAAAAAATAAATTTAAAAAACAAAATAAAACATGCTGTCCTTGATGGATAAGGAAGATGTGGCCCATATACACTATGGAGTATTATGCCTCCATCAGAAAGGATGAATACCCAACTTTTGTAGCAACATGGACAGGACTGGAAGAGATTATGCTGAGTGAAATAAGTCAAGCAGAGAGAGTCAATTACCATATGGTTTCACTTATTTGTGGAGCATAACAAATACCATGGAGGACAAGGGGAGATGGAGAGGAGAAGGGAGTTGAGGGAAATTGGAAGGGGACATGAACCATGAGAGACTATGGACTCTGAAAAACAATCTGAGGGTTTTGAAGGGGCAGGTGGGGGTGGGAGGTTGGGGGAACCAGGTGGTGGGCATTGGAGAGGGCACGGATTGCATGGAGCACTGGGTGTGGTACAAAAACAATGAATACTGCTATGCTGAAAAAAAAAAAATAAAATAAATAAATAAATAAATAAATAAATAAATAAATAAAACATGCTGTCCTTTTAGTACTGCACTGTCTAATATGATCACTAATATCTTTAATATTGATCACCTCATGTGGACATTTAAATTAAAACAAATTAAAAGTAGAAATGTGTTTTTTCCAAACTAGCCACATTTCAAGTTCTCAGCAGTCACTCAGTTGTGCCACAGAATTGACTATTTCCATCATCACAGAAAGTTCTATAGGACAACTGATGCTTTTGAAGGTAAAACAGATTAAAAAGGAGGCTGTTGACCCCAAGGAGATGCTTGACTATAAATAATATAATAACTGGGAAAAATACTTTCCCAATGCTTTCACATTGTGGTTGGTAGGTAAATATTTGTCAGAAATATAATATTTACTGAGAGAAGACAAGTAGGTAGAGATAATTTAGAATAACTCATATCTCAGCACAGTGTCTTGAATATCCAAGTGGAAAAAAACAAAGCTAACAAATATTTGAATTGACATCACTTTCCAAAAGAATCCTGAACTTTTCACCCGTAAAATTGAGGCTATTAATAAACATGAGTTATGGCTAAAAGTTGATTTTTATTCTTATTGCTTAATTTATTTTTTAAAGATTTTATTTATTTATTTGAGAGCAAGAGCGAGAAAGCATGTAAGAGAGAACACAAGCAGAGAGAGGGGCAGAGAGAGAAGCAGACTCCCTGCTGAGCAGAGAGCCAGACAAGGGGCTTGATTCCAGGACTCTGGGATCATGAGCTCAGCTAAAGTCAAGTGCTTAGCTGCTTAACCTACTGAGCCACCAAAGCACCTCAGTAACCTTGATTTTTAAAAAGCCATAGTTGAATGTCAGTGGCTATAAAATTAGTTAATAGATCTGATACTTTTAAATCAAATCCAGTATATACAATATTTTCCATTTTGTGTGTGTGATTGTATTTTATTGTCATCTTAACACAATTTTTCATAGATACATTCATGATGTATTGAAGTATACAACAATTAAAATCAGAAAATTATTTCTAAAATACAACCTTAAGAGCTTCTGTTTAAAGTTTGGATTATTATTCCTATAGCCAATTTAGTATTTCACAGAGTATAGTCTCACCTGGAGAAACTATCCTAACATTTCTTAAGAGTGACACAGGAGGTGGCGCCTGGGTGGCTCATTAGGTTAAGCCTCAGCTTTCGGCTCAGGTCATGATCTCGGAGTCCTGGGATCGAGGCCCACATCGGGGTCTCTACTCCGCAGGGAACCTTCTTCCTCCTCCCTCTCTCTGCCTGCCTCTCTGCCTACTTGTGTCAAATAAATAAATAAAATCTTAAAAAAAAAAAAAAGACACAAGAGGAAGAGATGGAAAATAGATTTAAATTCTAGAACAACATGCTCTTATTAGCCACAAGACTTTAGGTCTGGTTTCTTAGACGTAAAATTACAATAAAGATACTTTCCAGGTCAGCCTGAAGAGGCTATGTGTGAAACAAAGAAAAGGAAGCTGAAAGCACTTATAAAGTATAAACCTCCATAACAGTAGGAGATATTATAATAATCATGCTTTCAGTAACATCTGAAGACAACAATGTGTATCCTCATTTCTACCTCTGACTGAGAGTTTTAGGGTCTGCCAAGCTTGGAGCTGTCTCTTCTAGCTTAACTATCTATCTTTATCTCTACCTCTATATGATAAATATATCTCTATCAGAATTAATTTTTTTATTACCTATATTTTATATATCTACATCTATAGGTGGATAGATGATAGACAATTTGCCAACTCTTTACGGATGAATGTCTGCTGCACCAACAAAGATAATGTCCTGGGATGAGGGTGAGGAGGCAGATATTCTGATATCTTCACCGCTTTCCTTGAAGTGAAATTATGGACTCATGGTGATCACTATCAATTTCCCTTATTGCATTTGGGACCCTGACGAGCAAAAATTCTCCTCCACTTTCTAAATGTCATAAGCAAACAAGCACATTTTCCCAACAAATGAGGTTCAAAAAGGGAGTTTTTTGACCTTGCATGTTTTCTTTCCTTAGAATATGTATGTTTTCTCTCATAGGAAAGGGAATCAGCAGTTCTCGAACTATCATAGGGACAACAAAGAATGATGACAGAAGTTTGAAGTCTCAAGTAGGGAATTTTCCTGAAAGACTTCCACAATCCTAGCTTTCCCCCAATATTTTTCCTAAAGATGCCATAGGGATTAATAAGAATGTAGTTCAGAGAATGGGATACCTTCGGGATCCCTAAATGGGACAGAAATCAACAACAGGGTTGTTTTTTTCTGACTTCAGCAGATTATCCTAGTATTCACAAATAAAAATGTGCAAGCTAAAGGGGAAGGAATAATTCCATTCCCTGAAAATCCCACTGTCTCATGCCTTATTTCTCCAGTAACAGTATCCTTTCTAACGAGTGGTACAGCAGGAAAAGAAATTCCCATTTTACGTTCATTCAATTCCATAAATTCACTCATCGGTTCTCCAAAACTGAGAACGAGTCCTAGAAATAGGTTGCAATGGCCATTCTAACTGAGCTCATATTTAAAATATTTACTTTCAAATATATTTCTGTTTTACCTGTACACCAAAACGTATCATTATAATTTCCCTTCTTCTAGTTAATACACACTATCTGACATGGCAGGCAAACAATCTTCTTTGAAAACATTGCTCAGAGTATCATTTTTAGAAACTGTGGACCTGATCTAAAAATTGATGCCTTCATAAGAATGTGCCACTCTTCACTGATTCCATCTGTCTCACAGTGTTTTCACTATAGATTAGTTTTGATCAAATCATTTTCCAAGTAATTTATCCTTAAGCTAGGAGTATTCTTGGAATCATTTTTTTTTTCCTTCAGATATCCATGATACGCTTAGTAGTTCTTCTCATGTAAATATTAGCAGTTACCTTTGGCAAACATTGTATTTAACAACAACTTCTGAACTAGGCTAGCTGAACTCACTCAAACATGACTAAGACCTTTCACAGAACAGTTGAAGAATGCTTAGCAACTCTAGTGTCAGAAAACAAACTCAGAATGAATGTCTCTTGTCTAGGTCAAGGCAAATGTCAGGGCCAATGAAGGGTGAAACATGACGATAGAGATTTGAAATGAAGGGCTGGGGTAACAGGTGCTTGGCATGGGCACTGAAAGACGGGCGAGAAGTGCTATCAAGTACTAAGGACAGCGATCACACTGAGAGGGGACAAAGAAAAGCCTCAGGCTTCTCCCTGCCAGAGAAATAGAGCCTGTACATAAAATAGCTTCAAAGTGGCATCTGAAGAGACATTGAAATTTGGAGCATCTTTTTGTCTAAACAAGTCTCTTTTCAAGGCCCCAGTGAAGCAACAGGAGCCTATTTGAATATGCAGAAACAGGTACAATTGTTTTGTCAGTGAGTTGGCACAAAGAAAAGCGAGGGACAAAACAATACAAGGAAAGAAGATGAAGGTTTCCTATGCAAACGCTATGTGAGAGGTGCTGTGGTTGACAAGTTCTCTACTTTGATATTTTTAATGTCTGTAATAACATCCTGAGGTGGGATTTTCTTCTCAATTTTAAAGATGAAGACTAAGTCTCATAAGGACACTCAGATTGTAAGTGGTGATCTGACATTTGAATAGATTTTTGTTTTTTGTTTTTTTTCTGATTCCACACCCAGGGTCTTTGACATACACTGACTTGATTACAGATGGCCTGTCCATTTCAATGTTAGGTCATTTACTTGGCTGTCACTGAATAATGCTGAAGGGGTTTGAGAAATTTAAATGTTGTTACATCAGATGTTCTATCTCCTGATCTAAGCATTTTATTTCATTTTTAGTCTACCAGAACTCAGTAAACTTAATATATCCTTCCCTTATTATTGAGGGCTCCCAAAAATAACTTTAGCATTTTAATTTTGTTTAAAATGTTTGCTTCTCCAATTATCAAATAATAATCTAATCAAGATGATCCAGTACACAGTTAACGAAATAATTTAAAATAGCCGTAAAACATTAAATAAAAGCACTAATACATGAATGTGTTGGTCTGAAAATATGGAGATATTTGGTAAAATCTGGAAAACATAAATTGCATACTGGTATTACCTAAAATTTCACCTATTCAAAAGAGATATTCTAATAATTCAGAAAATAGAAATTCAAATATTTAAGGTGAAATTTTATAAGAAAAATGTACATGTTTATGTAGTAAATATATATCCAGGTTATCATCATTATAAATAGAATATGTAGGTATTTCTCAAAGATTCCTTCATTTCTACAATATCACATATAGAGGAAATTGTACAATATTATCCAGATGAGGCAGTTTTATAAATTCTAGAAAGGAGAAAATAATAGTGTTTTTTCTTGTTCTTCTTCTTTGATTTTTTTGTTTTTTGAGTTTTTTTGCCCCATATAATGAAACAACTTTTAAGATTTTGGACAGACAGGTAACTAAATCAGTAGAAGCTGGTAGACTTCAAGTTGTAAATATATTAGCTGTTGGTTTGAATTTATAATAGGGATATTTGGTTAAGAAGGATCTGATAAAAACAAACAAACAAAGAAACAGCAGAACCCCATCATGGGAGTGATTAATAAAACCACAGCCATGTACAAGTGACCTTAACAAAGGAAGTAATGAATTCTCTCCAGTTCTGTAGTCCTACCATTCTCAATGGGCTCAAGATGATTATGTGCCTGAAGGACCCATTGATGGAAATATGGCTCTCCTCTGACCAGAAAAGGATGACCCAACCTAACACAGCACCTAGGGATTGCCAAGACAAGTTCCTTACTTCCTTTTACATTGTGTGGCATATCCCTGGCCTCGGGACCTGCCTCTTCTCCACTCTGTTCCTCCTCACTGACAATGAACCAGGGAAATGTGAGCAGCAGCAGTAAAACAAGTTTTCCAGAACTTATGAGTATGTTTCTTGTCTTTGGGCACAACAAGAATGAAAGTAGCTAGGTAAGATCTATAGTAATAATTATAGTCCAAGGAATATCTTTTGGTGAGCATCAAGCTAATTAATAAGAATATGTAAGGTTGAAGATAATTTATGTCTGTGTTAAGTGGCATCCAACCATTAGCCCTTATATATGACAGTCCTCAAGTTAATCAAACCCCTTTAACACAAAGGTAGAGTTTACAGGAGGTAAATGTAATTTAAAAAAAAGAAGTTATATTATTCTAAAGTCAATTCTGCAAAAAAGATTTTAGGAGAAACAAAAATTTTACATATATATTGAATATATATATGTGTGTGTGTGTGTGTGTGTGTGTGTGTGTGTGAAATCATAATCTCATCATTTGTTACAATCTGCATACTTCTTACCCCCACAAATAGTACTTGTTATTCACCTTGTTGAAAGTGTTTAAAAATAAAATATTGCTTAAAAGGAAAAATGACCGTGATTATTATTGTCCTTTTTGTGGTTTACCATTATGCAAAGTTGGTACCAAACCAAATGGCAATACAGAAGAAAGTTTACTCCCAGCATCTTGCTAATCTCCAAGCTCTTCAATACCCACATGTTTCCATCCATGAAACATCCATGAATGGAAACTCATAGTATGCTCTTTTCATTTTCACCCCAACCTAAGGAGTATTTCTCATCATTCAGTCACAAATTCATCTCCTCTCTGTCCCATTCCTTCCCTTCTCTCTAGGAAATGATAAATGAATAAAAATTATTTAGGTCAAGTAAATGAAGATGTTAACTAGATATTATTTCTCGGTAACATAACTTTAATTAAAAACAGAACAGTGTTTCTCAAACTTTTGTGGCCATGAGAATCATTGGAGGGATCCTTAAAATACATATTGATGGGCCCCACCACAAGAGTTGCTGGTCCATTAGGCCACAGGTAAAGCCCCCAAATTTGCATTTCTACCAATACTCAGGTGATACTGATACAGTTGGTTCTTTAAGAACTGAGTTAATAATTTATTTTATTTTATTATTTTTTTTTGTGTTCCTAAATATGCTCTCTTTTATTTTCTTTATTAATTTTTTTTAATTTTATTTATTTTTATTTCCAGCATAACAGTATTCATTATTTTTGCACCACACCCCGTGCTCCATGCAATCCGTGCCCTCTATAATACCCACCACCTGGTACCCCAACCTCCCACCCCCCGTCCCTTCAAAACCCTCAGATTGTTTTTCAGAGTCCATAGTCTCTCATGGGAACCATGAGAGACTATTATTTTATTTTATTTTACTTTTTTATTTTATTTTATTTATTTTTAAGAATGAAGTTAAACATTTTAATTCACTAGGACAGTTAAATAGTGAGGTATCTGACTACTCAGCAGGTTTTCTATTCCCCTTCATATTATATAAGACAGCCCTAAAGTTAGGGCTAACCCTGTAGCCCTACACTTAATATAACCCTAAAACTGTTTTAAATTTTTATCTGCTTGCTTTGCATAGCATATAAACAAACAAGATAGAACAATTACCTTTCCAAAATATGAAAACAATCTTATCGGAAGTGAATTGCAATGCTTGCTGGTTATTTTACCAGGTTACCTAGAACAATTGGCTCTTTAAGATACAACTATCAAGCAAATTTCTTCCCCAATTCCGCTCTCTATGTACAGTGAACTCTTACCCTTCCCCATGTATTCTAACACACAAATAGAATCATGCTTATTGTGTGAGTTCTGATATTCAAAATTGGAGTTAACATTACTGATTTTAATCACCTAGAATAAGATCAGTGATGCTGGGCTGATGTTCAATTGTAATTCTCAGCCACCTGATAAATATGTTAAGATATCTGGACAATTTCTAAGTTGCTTAGATTTTCCACCATTTATTTTATTGCACTTTTGTTTATGTTCAAAAATAAATTAATACTAACTCTTGAACAAATGCATTTTTTGTTCTGAACAATCAATTCATTCCTTAGCCACTTATTACTTAGCCACTTATTAGTTAGTCACTTATTTTATACACACACACACACACACACACATACACAAATTATTATAAGATTTTCTTGCAGAATAGGGAATAATGTTCTTGAAATTACAGTGTTGTATTCTGGTATGACACAAGCTGTCATGATCTTAAGCAATAATGGTGTAAGCTCACTCAATAAATAAGGTATGTTTAAATGGGCATAATTTTGATTAAATAACTTCAAAATATTTGAGTAGTACTAATGTTAGATGTAAAAATAAATAAGTGAGTTCTTTAAAGATTGATTTTTTGGAGATGAAAAGATTATTCAAATAGCAAATATTATGGAATAATAACATATCTCAAATATTGTAAAAAGTTTAAAATATATTCATTTTTTCTTTAATATAAATATATGATGATCATTTAATAAACCATAATTATTCCTATGTAAATTTTAACCAGATTATATTATTTTTAGACTCTTCACTTTAATCATTCAATTTTTCTCTATCCATTCCATTTCTAAAATTCTTCCTATCATTATTTTCATGCAAGTAGCAATTTAGTCAAAAACTCTGCTCTTTAGTAAGGAAACTATCTTTGGAAGAAAAGAACAAAAAAGTAAAATGTTAATGGAGGAATCTACAAATTCTGAATAATTTTCATTTACCATTATGCCATCAATTCTACAGCAATCATATCCAAAATAAATAACATAATCAGCATTTCTTTCTCCATCCAAAATATCCAATTTTAGCTTACATGTCTGGCTAACAATGAAGCCATTTCTATTTCTAATTTAAAATGATGCAATTTCTAACTTGAAATATCTTATACCCACTATAAATCAAAGAAACAAATAATTTTAGTAACCTGACAATATCAATGCTATTTTTACTTAGTATTTTGAGGCAATACCTCTAAAAATTATAATTTTTTAATGTCAAGAAACATTACCACTGAGTGGACTCAAACACACATAAAATCACTATGTCTTTTGATGCAAAATATAGATGATATTAATTTAGGCTAAATTAATAGTTTAAACTCCTATATCCCACTGTGAGATGATAATTAATTACTAATTAGCACTACTTAATTACAGGCACACATAGCAAAACTCTTGATTAGAAACCTTGTACCAAACCTCCTACGATAGCCTATATGAGCTATGAACTATATGGACTGAAAGGTTATCTGCAAGATTGCCAGGACACGCTTACAAAACAAATTTCCACAAAGTGCTGTGTTCTTTTTGTTTTTGTTTTTTTGCAGCAAGTTGGTAAGTTGAGGTTGTCAGCAATTACCTTTTTCCAATCTTAAGGGGGAAAAACCAATAATAATATTGAAATGTTTTAAGAAAGAATTTCTGATGACATTTAGTGAGTTACTGAATAAGATAAATCAAAACTAAATTAATAAATCAAGGTACATTTTCCAAAAATAAGGGACTGTGCAAAAAACTAGATTAGTTTAACTAGATATAAAGGCTGTGTATTTACTGAGCTCTAACGAAAGTGAAGGTTATGGTGTTATTTATTGCAGAGATTTGATGATACGGTCCACTGTTCACCTGAGACCACCAAACAGAGCGTTCTTAAACCTGCTTCCTATCTCAGTTTTCAGTCACTGAGCATTTCCTCAGAGTGTACTTCTGTTCAGCTGAGATACAGTATTACGGTATCTTTCAGACTACACTTAACAATATCTGTAAATAAAAGCAAGGGCATCACAAGGCATTATTTCCCATGAAATGAATAAAGACTAGATATTTAAATGCTTTATGGTGTTCCTCAGTATAACACACACCACAGTAAACATACACACATATGTGTATGTTTATTGCATTTAAATTGATAATGAGAGCGTATTTCCAATTTTGTATGTTTTCCTTACCGGTCAAGTTCTTCAGTCCAAGTTCTTGAAGTCCAAAGTTCCCATCTTTTCTATAGTTTAAAAATACTGCCAAGGCATATCGATCCTCATACAGTTTTGTCCCACGGATAATGCGCAAGTTCTCCAGCGGCAGGTAACGAAACTGATTAAGAGCCACTAACACATAGCCTGTGACTTCTCGAATAGACTGAAAAGACAAAAACAATTGCCTTTGTTAAAAAAAAAAATAAAGATTATTTGTCAGTACATTAATTTCCCCATTATATTGTAAATAGTTACCTTGATAATACAAGAAAACAAAAGGTTACATTCTCATTTGAAGTATGAATTGTACTCTTTAAAAAAGTCATGAAGGTGGTTATAGTAAAATAATGGATTTCATTTATAAAACATTCTTCATAACTAGAATCTGAATATAATTAAAGGAATAAATATCTCATTTTCAACAGACTAAAATGAGGTAAGAACACCTAGATATCATCCAAAGTTTTTATAAGAAGAAGCAAATTCCTAAGCTTATCACAAGTAAAACAAAGCTGCATCAGTCTGTAGACCACGGGACATATTTTAAACTGCTATACTGATGTTTAAAGCTATCATTAGCAAAGACAGTTAGCATATATGTCTCAGGGAAACACAAATATAATAAACAATATGCATTAAAGACTGATAATAACCTCTAATTTAATTACAACAAAAAAATTTTAAAAATTTTATTTATTTATTTCAGAGCAGAGAGAGATTGAGAACAGGGGGACGGGGAGGAGGAGGAAGAAGCAGACTCCCTGCTGAGCAGGGAGCCCCTTGCCTCCCTCCTGATGCTCAGTCCTAGAACCCTGAGATCAGGACCGGAGCTGAAAGCAGACATTTAAGCAGCTGCGCAACCCAGCACCCCTACCTACAACCACAATTTTTATTTTTACTATCTATTGTTTAACATAGCATAAATTAATTACTTGAAAGTTTATAATACCTTTTAAAGAAAATCACAAAAAAAGCCCTTAGGTTTCATTTAAAGTTAGTTTTTCAGTAAAATAACCTACATTGTGACAGCTATGAACAGCATGCATTAAGGTTTTAAAAAAATAAATATAAATAAATATATAATGTATAAATATATAAAATTGAATATATAATATATAAATATATTAAACACAAAATATACAAATATTTATATATATATAAAATGTAGAGGTGGTAAAATGTTTTATGTTATTTTAATGTCAATTTCATGTCTGTATAGACCTCTTAATTTCGATGTTCCTGTGTTCAATCCTTGATACTGTCTTTTCTATCTACTCTCATTCCCTTGGTGACCTTATCTAGTTTCAAGGTTGATGATCTCCAAACTCTTACTTCCAACCTGTCCCCTAAACTCCAGATTCCTATCTAACTGTCTACCCCACATCTTCACCTGAATGCCTACTAGACTTCTCAGATACTCCTACGCATATCTGAATACGCATCTTCCTTGCCCCAACCTTCCAACAGCCTTTTTCATCTCAGTTGTGGTCAATCCATCCTTATTATTTTGGCCAAAGTCTTGGGGTCATTCTTGACTCCTCTCTTGCACACCAAATCCAACCCATCCTATTTGTTCTACCTTTAAAATGATCAGCAATTCAATCACCTCTTATATCAACCACTGCTATCATCTGAGCCATCATCATTCCCTTATCAAGATCACTGCTATAGGTCTCCCTATTTCTAATTCTTTTGATTCCTTATTATGTATTCTTAGTTAAGGCTGGACCTGATATTTTTATTTATTTATTTTATTTTTTTATTTTTTAAGTAGGCTCCATGCACAGCATGGAGTTCAATGTGCAATACTTGAATGGATGACCCTGAGACTGAAACCTGAACTGAGATTAAGAGTTTAAGAGTCTATGCTTTAGCCAACTGAGCCACCCAGATGCCCTTGGACCTGTTTTTATTTTTTTTTAAGATTTTATTTATTTGACACAGAGCAAGCGAGAGAAAGAGACACAGAGCAAGCATAAGCAGGGGAGAAGCAGTCTCCCTACTAAGCAAGGTGCCTGATGTGGGGCTCGATCCCAGGATCCTGGGATAATTACATGAGTCAAAGGCAGACATTTAACGGACTGAGCCACCCAGGTGTCCCGATCGTTTTTTTTGTTTGTTTGTTTGTTTGTTTTTTAAAGATTTCATTTGTTTATTTGACAGAGAGAGACAGAGAGGTCACAAGTAGGCAGAGAGGCAGGTAGAGAGAGAGGGAGAAGCAGGCTCCCCGCCAAGGAGAGAGCCCGACGTGGGGCTCGATCCCAGGACCCTGGGATCATAACCTGTGCCGAAGGCAGAGGCTTAACCCACTGAGCCACCCAGGCGCCCCCCGATCGTTTTTAAATGTAAATCAAACCATGACACTCCAAATCTTAAAGCCCTGAAACATCTCCCAAGTCACTTAAAATAACAGACAATATTCTTTCACGAATGAGTCCAAATCTATCTGTTCTGCCTAATGCTACAACAACTAGCCATATGTGGTTATTGAGTAATTGCAATGTAAAGTTGTTGTGAACTGAAATGCGCTATTTTAAAGATTCCATGTTGAAATCATATTTTAGATAAATTGAGCTATATAAAATGCATTATTAAAGTTCATTTTAGGGGCAGCTGGGTGGCTTAGTGGGTTAAGCCTCTGCCTTCAACTCAGGTCATGATCTCAGGTCCTGGGATCGATCCCCACATCTGGCTCTCTGCTCAGCAGGGAGCCTGCTTCCCCCACCCTCCACCTGCCTTTTTGCCTAGTTGTGATCTTTGTCAAATAAATAAATAAAATCTTAAAAAAAAATAAAGTTCATTTTAACCTTTCTTTTTACATTTTTGTTATGGCTACATGGAAATTTAAAATTATTTTTTTATGGCTGTCACTACATTTCTGTTGCACAGTGCAATACTATATGATCTGGTCATCAATTCTTTTTGTAACTTTTTCTTTAACTCTCTACCTTTCTACTCTACTCTCTACTCTATTCCAATTTTGCTGGTTTCCTTGTTCTTCTAACGTTCCAAGTGCTCAGTATACTCTTAAAGTTCTGAGTTTCTTTCCCTTTTATTACCTTTTTGGTTAATTTCCTCACTGCCTTCAAGTTTTCTGTCAAATCTGTCTCAGTGGAAGACAATGCTAACAATGCTAACTAACAATCCTCACAAACTTTGCTGCTCGAATTTTTATTGTCCATATAGTATTTCTCACCTTCTAATTTACTATATAGTGTATATATTTATTATATTTAGTATTTATAGTCTGTCTCTCCCTTTCTCAGAATATAAGCTCTGCAAGGGTAAGCACTTTCATTTGTTCATTCGTGTCTTATGTGACCACAACAATACAGGCACATAGTGAGACACCAATAAATATTTGCTGAGCACTCTTGCTTTTTTCTGCCCATACCTTCACCAATTATTGGTAAAGTCCATAGAGTCAAGAGAAGTGCCCATCTGGAGCCTGCATTCCTTTTCTCTAGAGAAGACCCATGTTCCAAACCCCTTTGATCCCAGAATTTCACTCCCAAATTGCCCTAATCCCTCCTCTAGATCCCATGATATCATCTTTCCAGTTCTCTTCCCCAGTCAGGGGACTGTGCCACCACTTTAATAATGCACCACTTGGTATATGCCCAAGCATATACCAAGCAAGGATAGGTGGTCCAGGTACAGATGTGTGAGTGGAAAATACATAGATGCTAAATGTACAGGCCAAGGGTCCATTCACTCTGCTCAGAGCTTCCTATAATACTGGTTAAAGAACTGGTTAGAGGAGGGGCTAAAGGCTGGAGTCCATCTCTCTCCATGCCACCATACTCCTGAGGAGTCCAAAAATTTTAACATTTCACCCGGCCATCCAAGTTATTATAAAGATATTTCTGTCCTAGTGGGAGGTTATATATTTTAATAATAATTGTTTTATTTAAAATAAATAATAATGACACAAAATATATAGACCTTCATTTATACTCTCATCCCAGGTGCCACAATTCTTAGGAATGAACCTGCTAACACTAATCATCTAGAAAAGTAGAAACCTATGGAGCAAAGGGTCCATTAAATGGATGAAGGTTCAAGGAACCTATGAAACCATTCATATCTGGCACTGGACTGGGAACTCTAAGCCACTGTAGGCATTCCTGGGACACTGAATATTTTGGATTAAAGAGATGAATGCTTAGGGAAATAGAAAAAAAAAAGAGGTGAAAGGTCAACAGTGGCATGTATTATTTGCATACCACATTTGTTTAAAATTGCATTTGCCTGGAATAGTCTACCCTTGGAACCCTACAAATCCTTCTTCAATCACTATTCTAATGGTTGAACTCAAATCCCTTTGTGTTCTTAGAAGAGAGATCAAAAATATTTTCTAATATCATTTGGTCTAAAAAGTAAAATTCTTTCAGTCATTATAAAGACAATTTATCTTTTAGCTTGTATACAGTAATTATCAAGTGCTCCAAAGTACAGTGATAACACAAAGATAAACACGGGGGATGGAGGCTGTAATCAGTCTTTCACCTAGAGTATGTCATAGTGTCTATCATTCTTCTTAACACATTTACCATTAGCTCCAACTTCACTTAGAAACTGAGTTTAATTAGACCCTCAGAATAATGGTGAGAAATGTGGGCTCAACTGCCAAGCAAAGCTGAGCTCAAAAGAGTTCACACTTACTAGGCTTCACACTTGCTGGTTATGCAGTCTTGTTAAAATTGTTTACTCTCACTGAGCCTCAGTTTTTCTATCTTGAAATAAAAGATAGCAACAACTCTATTAAAAAGATTTTATAAGGATTAGAAGATATAAGAAAAATGTCTGGAGGGAGGGACCTGGGTGGCTCAGTCAGTTAAGGCTTCAACTCTTGATTTTGGCTCAGGTCATGATCTCAGGGTCCTAAGACTAAGCCCTACATCAGGCTCCCTGCTCAGCGTGAAGTCTGGTTGTCTCTCTCCCTCTGCTCCTTTCCCTGTTCTCTCTCAAATAAATAAATAAAATCTTAAAAAAAAAAAAAAAAACTATTTAAAGAAAAGTGTCTGGCAAACAGTAAATGTTCAATAGATGTATCTATTATAAATGTTATTATTTCTGATAATAACCCAAACTATCAGTAGACTATGTGATTTGAAAATAATAATTATACATATTATTACATTGCCTTTAATCTTTATTATGTAACCTTTATATCTTTTATTTTTTTTAAGATTTTATTTAATTATTTATGAGGAAGAGAGAACATGAGTAGAGGGAGAGGTTCAGAAGGAGAGCAAGAGAGAGGAGCAGACTCCCCACTGAGCAGGGAGCCAGACCTGGGGCTCTATCCCAGGACTCTTGGATTAGGATCTGAGCCAAAGGCAGACACTCAACTGACTGAGTCACCCAGGCCCTCCCCCGCTTTATATCTTTTTTTATATCTTGCCTCTTCAACTTGTAATTTTTACTCCTAAATTACAGAACTGGTTCCTTATATGGTTTCTGTGTATGGTATAGCCTTTAGTACAGACTCTGGCACTGAACAGACATTCAGTAACTGCTGTTGAATGCACCAGAATTGAAAAGTAGAAAACAATGTTTATGGCCTTTTTAGGTACTGTTTTCCATTGAAAATGGTTTTATAAAATGTCTGCTAGTAAAAAACATTGCTTCAACAACATAATCATGACTTGTGCCCAAGGACCACAGTGGTAAGTAGAAATCATCAGCATACCCCAACAAAAAGAAAATCCTGACTCTAGTTGTGGCTCAGTACGTTTTGTTCCAAGAAACTGCCTATTTTGTCAACTGAATAGTGAATATCTACCTAAAGACATATCTCTCTCTTGTGGTATAAGTTTCTGCTGTCTAAAACTGATGGATTTCCATTGTCAATGTATGCTTCTACAGCTTCTTTGCTCAAAAAGTGAATATAATTGAAGATCATTAAAGCCTTAAATGCTTCAAAACTTTTCTAACCGAAGGGATGATTTGTTCTGCTTAGGGCATTTGATGATGGAAACCAAAAGAATGAAAAAAAAAAAAAAAAAAGAAAGAAAGTTGACCAGCTTCTCATATTAGCACTATATCCATATTAACAATAAATCCAGAAAAAATGCATGAATAGAAGTTTATAACTGTTCTTCCATAAAATATTTTAAGAAAAAATATGAAATCTGAAATTATAATGTTTCCAGGATTTTCAAAGGATGTCATTCAATCAAGGATAAGAAGAGATTGGACTGCTTCACTGTTCCTTACCTGCAGATCATTCAAGAAAACTCAGTCTTTATTATTTTTAAATCTCTATTTCATTTCACAATTCTTACAACAACTGTTAATATTTTTTTTTGGTATTTGACACAATATCCTTATCTTTTATTTTAGTTGGTTCTTTCTAATTTGTTCCTAGTGAGAATAGTGAGTAGCTCCTTAAATAATCCTTCATCTACTTAAGATTTAAGTGATTGTAAAACTTCACAATTTCTGAGTATTTAATCAGTGTTTAGGAACAATGTTATACACATTCAAAGCAATTATATGCTTTTGGTTATGTGTATAAAACTCTGTTTCCTAGATTTTTTGCTACTCAAATTATGCATCAAATCCATGTTTGTTAGATGTTTTCCTTTAACCCTCCCTTTGAAAATAAACCCATTCACTCTTGTTAACACTGCCTGTAGCAAGTCAAAACAGTGCTGAATTCTTAGCTTCCTCTCCAGTGTCTTATGACCGCATATCCCATTAGCTAACATCCTCAAATAATACGAACATATTCCATTGGTCAAGACCTCCACAAATAAAACAGTGATTACTTATGATCAGTAGACTTGAAATTAAATCCGTAGTATTACAGAGAAGAGTAGGGAGCAGAGAACTATGGGGAGGAGGGGAGGAAAGCCTTTCCGCTGGTAACGACTATAGAATTTATGTGTTCTCTGACAGTGACAAATGTAGTAGCAAATCGTAACCTCTCTATCACTAAGGCTTTCCATTAAGTTTCCCTAGGCAATTAATTTTTGTCCCTGCCCCTTACAGCAAGACTGGGAATTTCTAAAGTAGAGAACATTCTTAACTATGACACAATATTAAGAAACTTACTGGGAAAAATAATTAATAAGCATATAGCAAAGATTACATACTCCTGCTGCATGTAGAGATAGGGACTGACTGACTATATACCTCATTCCCATATGATATCTCCAAATGCAGTGACATATTTCGCTTTGGAATCTTGCTTTCAGTTTTCCCAGGTGCCTTAAAACTCCAGGGGTTATGCTACCCTGGCAAGCAGGAACTCAAGTCTGATCTGATTAGATCTGGGAAAATAGAGCAATGGGAAATGTCATGTACCTGACTGTGGCAGAGTTGAATTCATGCTCATTTTACATGGCATGAAATAATACTGGGGGTGTGAGCAGAGAATCTAATCCAATTCTTCCCAGCAAAACTGCTAACTCTCAGCCACTACGAGCATCTTTTGGGAGCTAGTACTATTATAATCCTTAGCTTTCTTAGAATCTACAGGCCATTCATTCATCATCACTGGCCGCTTAGCCAGCTTTTAACCCTAATCGTGAAACCTTAGTTCTACTGAAAAGAGGACAACTTAACTCTCCCAAAGTTACCATCTTTTCCTCTGTCCTTTGTTATCTGTCTTAGCTGGCCAGAGAGTTCTTAACAGGCCCGCGTCAGGCCTCCAATCCCAATTGGCCCTTCATCTCCTGACCTTAGGTCAGCAATATCCCTGTATCATAGACTTGCTATATTAATTAGTTACCACAAGTTAAATAAGGAGCCTTTGTAGATTCATTTACATAATAATCCACAAATCTCAATTTTAACTGTCTTTATATTAAAAAAAAATGTACTGCTAAAAATTTCATTATCTCTTATAATTTAAAAAAATATACGTTGTGTGTGTGTATGTATATAGTATTTTTCCTTTTCCATGTTTTTATACAGATAGGTCTACATTTTTAAACCTGAATTCTAAATTGACATTTTACACTCTTTTATAACTATTTAAAAATATAGTATTGCATTCATTTTTTTCCCCATCAGATATCCACATCAAGCTTCAATGATTTAGGGAATTGAATTTTAACTGAAATTAGATACACTGCATAAATGCAAAATAGTAAGAGTATCTGGAGACCTTTGAATTAAACTTTGATTAATTATAGATACAACTTAAATCAAAAAGAAATTATTAGTTGTCAGCATTTTTATACAACTGAGCCTACATATGAATTAAAGTGTTGTGAATTTTTTTTTTTTTAAAGATTTTATTTATTTATCGGGGGAGGGGGGGAGAGAGCGAGCACAGGCAGACAGAATGGCAGGCAGAGGCAGAGGGAGAAGCAGGCTCCCAGCTGAGCAAGGAGCCCAATGTGGGACTCGATCCCAGGACACTGGGATAACGACCTGAGCCGAAGGCAGCTGCTTAACCAACTGAGCCACCCAGGTGTCCCAAGTGTTGTGAATTTTATATACATTGTACATGTGATGAGCATTTTCATCCATAGAAAACGAAACTGCTTAGGGCAATGCAGTCCATTGATTAAATTGGGATGCTCCAGTCTGACAGGTATTAGTCTGACTTTTGTCTCTATTACTTATTGACCTCCACAAGTTATTTAACCTTAATTTCTGTTCTGAAAAATGGAACAAATCCCTCCTAAGGGCTTAAAAGTTGAAGATCTTCAAAAAATGATCCATTTCATCATCATATTATTATTGTTAGTATAATTATACAAATATTTGCAAATACTTTATATGGTTAGATCATATATGCAAACATATATATATATTTGATATTAAAATTGATTAATTAAACCATTGGTGCTATATATTTCATAAAGGTGTGTTCACAAGTCAGATTGCCTGTTATGGGCTCAACTATGATCCCTCAAAATTCATGGTGAAATCCTAACTCCTATCTTACAATGTGACCATATTTGGAGTAGTGTCTTTTTTTTTCTTTTTAAGATTTTATTTATTTATTTGACACAGAGAGCAAGAGAGAGAGAGATCACAAGTAGGCAGAGAAGCAGGCAGAGAGAGAGGGGGAAGCGGGCTCCCTGCTGAGCAGAGAGCCCAATGTAGAGATCTATCCTAGGACCCCAGGAACATGACCTGAGCCTAAGGCAGAGGCTTTAACCCACTGAGCCACCCAGGTGCCCCTGGAGTAGGGTCTTTAACAAGGTAATTAAATTGGGGCGCCTGGGTGGCTCAGTGGGTTGGGCCGCTGCCTTCGCCTCGGGTCATGATCTCAGGGTCCTGGGATCGAGCCCCGCATCGGGCTCTCTGCTCAGAAGGGAGCCTGCTTCCTCCTCTCTCTGTGCCTGCCTCTCTGCCTGCTTATCATCTCTCTCTGTAAAATTAAAAAAAAAAAAAAAAGAAGGTAATTAAATTAAAATGAGGTCACTAGGATGAACTTAAAAAGAGGAGGAAATTAGAACACAGACATACATACAAAGAAGACACTGTGTGAAGAGACATAAGAATATTGATGTTCAAGTCTGTGAGAAAGTCCTCAGAAGCAAAAAACCTTGCTGATTTCTTGATCTCAGAGTTTGAGACTCCAGAATTGTGAGAAAATAAACTTCTGTTTAAGCCACCTGGTCTGCGGTAATTTATTATGGTAACCCTGGCAAACAAATACACTACCTGGGTTCATAGTCTAGTATTTAGCAGTGTTATATTGGGTGAATTATTTATTCTTCTATGCCTCAGTTTTTTCATCTGCAATAGGGGGATATTAAGATTGTAAATTCCCTAATTATTCTGAGAAGTAAATCCCTACAAGTTACTTAAGATCTGGCTTACAGGGGCGCCTGGGTGGCTCAGTGGGTTAAGCCGCTGCCTTCGGCTCAGGTCATGATCTCAGGGTCCTGGGATCGAGTCCCGCATCGGGCTCTCTGCTCAGCGGGGAGCCTGCTTCCTCCTCTCTCTCTCTCTGCCTGCCTCTCTGCCTACTTGTGATCTCTCTCTGTCAAATATATAAATTAAAAAAAAAAAAATCTTAAATAAAAAGATCTGGCTTACAGCAGGCTTTCAATATTAGTTGTCTCTGGTTTTTTTTTTCTGAATCCAGAATCTTTACTCTTCAATACACTGCCTCTTCTGGATAGCATGTATAAAACCATGTTTCTCTATGTCTATATGAAGGACTCCTTATCACCAAAGTTTAGATGAGAAAACTGCTTGATACCATTTCAATCTACAATTGAGAGTAACAGTTTTATGTCTGAGAGCTTTCATAAGATTTTTTCCCTCTCAAAATTTAAAGAAGGAAAATGGGCTTTCATGAAATGATGTATAACAACAGCTGCCTCTTTTGGAAAACATATGGGAAATGGCCTTTGATTATTCAGAAGTTAGAGGTGACCGCTTTTGTGACTAGTCTGTTGTGATTTTTAAATGAAAAGGGTGAGCAATTTTAGAAATAGGAAAGCCAAAGTATCAAGCTTGGATTTGACAAGACTGCCAAAATACATTTTACTATCTGTCTAAATATTTGGCAGTAAAAACAGAAAGCAAAAGGCTTAATTAATTTATAAAGAATACATTCTTGCATGAGTCATGTCATCCAGTGACAACAATGTCTTATGTTACTTATGTGTTCTTAATATTTAATTCAAACAAATACAGCATGGACATCTCTAAGTACAATCAGGACTACAGACAATAGCATAAATTGAGATCAGGATTTTGGAGACTAGAAATTAAAATGCTTTCATATTTAAGTATCCTTATGCAAATAGTACAATTTACTATTTGTAATAATTATATGAAGTTATTTATATAGTGTTTTCTGTATGTGAGGCACTTGTGTCTTATATTCTGGTAGCACCAACTCTTAAAGTACTATTGCATAGATAAATAAAGTTAAATAACTTGCCTAAAACACATAGACAAAAAAGGGAAGAATTATTTTTAATTTTTAAATTATTATTATATTATTTTTTATTTTTAGACAGAGGGATAGAGCAGTGTGTGGGGTGGGGTGGAGGAGGGGCAATGGTAGAGGGAGAGAGAATCTTAAGCAGGCTCCACGCCCAGCAAGGAGCCCAGGCAGGGCTCGATCTGACCACTCTAAGATCATGACATGAGTCAAATCAAGAGTTGGAGGCTTAACCAACTGAGCCACCCAGGTACTCCAAGAAAAATTTTTTTTAATAAAAATAATATGTCTTATTCCAGGGCTCAAAATCCCAATCACTTTAAGATATTTCTTTCAAAATTTGGTGATTATTATTTCCTATTGAAAGTAATATCCACTGAAACATGGTCAAAAATTATAAATGAAGAATCACATCCTCCTTTTTATGACAAAAATATTATCTAATCCAGAACACCTCTCAAAAATAACTTCAGCACAATTCTGATATTTCTAAACTCAAAGTATGCTAAAATGTGCCCCTCAAACCTCCTAAAAGTTTAAAATAGCATTCTCATAGATGTCAAGAAACTAGAGGTCTTTTCATAAGGATGTGTAAAATCCACTGAGACTCTGTACATGAATGAACGATTTAAGTATGACAAAACAATCCTAATGTAAAAGAACCGAGTACCACTATGGGGCCCACTATGAATGGAGGTGGAAACAAAGTAAATTCTTCAAGGATGTGCAGCTAGCAAACAGCATTGGGAAATAATGATAGTTTCTCTCTCATGGCTGAAGGCAAATTTGCTAGCTAACATTTCCTTTTAGAAGATTAGGGTGTCCTAAACTCTGAGTTTCTCAACTGTGACACAAATCCATTTTGAGTGCAGTATCCACCTGTGCCCACTTGCCAATCACTCCACCCCCAGGAATTGTCCCCAGGGGCAAGAGGAAACAATATAAACATGAAGCTCCTGCTGACTGCTATACCATGAAATCTTGGGTCTTCTGCCAACACAACTGGCAGGCTAACTTGTTAGCTTGGAAATAGACTAACATCTCAGACCCTTGACAGTTTTGACAACAACCAGTCCTTTGATGCCTCCGGCTGAGCAAATACCACCACCTTCTGCAAAGGGATGAAACGTGAGTATGATAGTGTTGGGATCCAGCTGCCCATCTGGAGGAAGTACAGAAGACTGAGAAACCATACTGAACTCTAGGAGGAGGAACAAACTATAACACTCACGCTCTGGAAAATTCTCAATGTTGAACAGAAAAATTATAAGGGGTGAGGAAGGAGGAGGAACCTGTAATTAAGTCTTAAAAGAGTTTTAAAAATCTTCTAAGGCCAAACTGTAGCATCCAGGGATGCATACTTGGGTAATCACCAAAGTATAAAGAAACTACAAGAAAGAAGATTTCTATGAGAGTAAAGATGGTGGTTAACTTTGTAGAAGAGAGGGTTTGAGATGGGGCAGAGAGCTGTTTCTTGTGTGGTAAGCATAGTGCCATTTCTTAAGTAGACTGGAAGTTACAAAGAGGGTAAATCTTTTAAAAACTCCTTTATGCATTTGTTTTGTGATGTTTTCAGTATCTGTGTTATATTTATAATATAAAGGTTATATTAAAAAAAAAGAAGCCATTAGGTAGCAAAAAAAGGAAGCACATAAGAATGTCCCTTTATATGTCTATACCTTATCATTCCATATCTGAAGTTGAAGAATGGAAAAATTTCAGATTGCGTGGTATTCCTTGCTATCAAATTCTCTCTAGTCCAACTGGGGAACTGAATATGTGAGTAAGGCACACTTGTGCAATCTAGGCAGATAGGGAAATGTGTGTAAGGGGAAACTGCCTTGGGAAAGAAAGTCTGATGGGTTCACAGGTCTTAAAGTCCTGAATGGAAAATGAAGTGAGGAGGACCGGGGACTTAACTGGAACGAAAGTGATGTAGGATTTCAGAGTTTTCTCTTTCAGGCAATGGGGATCTAATGAGGCTCCGTACAGGGAAATTAAGCTATGGTTTGTTTTGTAGAAGTATCTGCCTATTTCTAGGAAATTTAGGAAATTCTTGCCAGGTGAGAGAGGATGATGGCAGTGAATTCAAAATAGCCAGAGCAGAGACTGAAGCTATCTTTCTGAGGTGGTATAACAAATATTCTAGAACTTACTAGATATGGGGATTAAGGAAGAAAAGAAACAGGAAATGCCTGCAGTTTTTAGCTTGGGAGACCTGGTAGGTGGGGTTGTCATTAATGGGAAATAGATCAAGTTTGTGGAGAGAATTTTCCCTATTAGTATATGGCATTTGGCTATCTGAAGCAAAATCAACATATTCTTTTTTACAAATTCTTTTAAATAACATTATTATCTGTATGTCTGTTAAATCCGGATGGTAGGCACATGTGTCCGATGCAATCCCCCATGTGTTCAGTATGTTCTTAGCTTAAAAATAAATAATGTAGCACCTATAATTTCATATGTATTTATGGGTGTCAGTTCAGATTATTCTTTGCATAGATATAAAACAGTGGTTCTGCACTGGGGGTGTTTGCTACGCAGGGGGCATTGGACATTGTCTGGAGACATTTATGGTTATCACACTTGAAGGGGGTGGGTGTTATTGGCTTCTTATGAGTAGAGATCTGGGATGCTAGTAAACATCATACGTGCACAGGACAGCCCTCCTCTGCTCCCAACCAAGAATTTTCAGGTCCAAAATGTCAATAGTATTGAAATTAAGAAACCCTGCTCTAGACCTAATTAATGTGAGGCAAGCATTAAGTTTTACTGTTTGTAGAGTCACCTTGGGGGGTTTCTAGAAGTAGTGAAAGTGTCTGCTAGTGTATTATTAACATGATCCATTATATAGATACACATTATGAATATTTAAATTAATATTATTATATTAATATATATTTTCTTAACCTAAATTTATCATACGTGTCCTGAAGGATAAGCAGGTACAAAAATAGTCATACAGACAGACTGACAAAGATGGTTGCATGAATGGTGGCTGGATTGATAAATAAATGTCAATTCACATGGGTAAACTGTACAAAAATATGTGTTCTCTTTTTCCTTTTTTTTTCACTTTGTAACCTTTTGGTAGCAAGTCTTTCCACATTGATTTTTTTTCTTACACTGTTAAAAAGCTTGCCAAATGAAAATAATACATTACATGTTGATTAAAAAAAAATTTGCCAAATGCAACTCGAGAACATTAAGTCTAAGAGGTTACAGTTATAAAAAAATTCATAAACAAACAATGCCAGCCATTTCCTAAAGAAGCATAATTCCCTTTCCCCTCTAAAAAGGTATTTTTTACTAGAAAAAATACCTTTTTAGAGTGTCCATGCTGTACTCAGTAACCAAATTAGTTTAAATATAAAAATAACAATGTCTCTGATAGGAACAAATAAAAAAAAAAAAAGAATAATCTCCTCCAAACTTTTTGCACATGCAATAGACAATTGCTTGTGATCCACTTTTTAATTATTCTCATTTATGGCATTTCCTTTAAACCAGTCAACAAAGATACACGGTGTTTCTCTCTCCTGACTAAACTTCACTGCCTTCTTCCTGGGGATGGACTTACTAATCGCACCAGGCTTTAAGCAGTGTTGACGACACTGGATTACACTTCTAAGAGTGGCTCCTAGGTAGCATTAGAGGCAGAGAAATCTCTTAGAGTATGAATATGGGTACTGACTCAATCCTATTCCAACCCCTAAATCCATCATCTTCATCAACATCATCATAGCACTAGTGTTTTATACATACAGTACAGTTTACAAGGCCTTTTAACGTAACTATCACACTTAATCTTCAGTTGGCAACTTCTGAAATAATTTACTAAATTTCAAGTGACTTTCCAAAATTATGTTAAATTATAAAATGTGTAAAGTTTTTATGTTCACGAATTACAAGAATCTTAGAAAGGAACTGATACTAATAAAATAATTACATACGTGACATTTGCTTTAATACTTGTGAATTAGAGCCCTGAAATCATTTCACCTCCTTCTCCTAGATCTTGCTTCTTTAATCCTACATTAATTTCCTTAAGCAGGTCCCAATCCTAATATTCTGATACAATCTCTACTAGCTGACATGTGGATATAAAACTTATGGAATGATTCATGCTAACATCTGTTTAGCTGACACAGTTACCTCAAATCCCTTTTAGGAAGTGCCCATGTATGAAAAGATAGATAAAACAAATTAGGTCATGGGGATTAACTTTTCTGTAGGAGGATGTTTTTCTGCTGCTCAAATTAACTTCTGCTGCTGTTATTCACAACACTACAGCTACTAATGTAACTCTTCCTAACATCACTACCATTCTTATAACTGAGTACCTTTATGAGCCTCTATTAATACATGTAGCACTGTGCTCAATGCTTTTACATAGAGTAACAATTACCATTATAATCATTGTACCTTTTCTTTTAAAGATAGGTCTGATTTGATTCGTTCTATTATCCAGCACTTTCTTCACATAGACTGATATTTATATTGAATGGACACAAGGCCATTGGTGATTACCTAAATTTATAATTAATTGCTCCTGTATGATCACAAAATAATTTACTGACATTGATGTGTGACGAAAAGGGGAAAGAGGAGAGAGGCAGCATATGAAAACATTTTGGGCATCAAGGATTATATTGAAAATATTGTTACATTTTATGACATGAGAGCAGTATTCTCTGTATTTTACCCAAAAGTCTGCTACATATGTTAGGAGTGATGTTACTATTATCTTTATAATAGAAACAAAATTAATACCTTATTTGAAAAGGAAAAGTGATAATTTAAATCACTGACAAAAACATTAGTAACTCATAGATGTAAATAATATAATCTGTTTTGCTTTAGTTTCTTTTGATTACCACAAAGCTATAAAAATGCCATCTTCCAAAAAATATTTGTCTGAAATAATCATATTTGAATAAATCCTTTAGTGTTGAAAGATATTTCCTGAAGTAACAGTTCTACTTTTCCATTTTACTTCAGAGACTGGAGTTCAAATAAAACAACTAAAATCAAACAGTACGCAGGTTGTTTTTTTTTTTTTTTTAAGTGATAAGGTAATGCAAAGTAGAAAATAAAGTCAATACTATATTCCTAAAGTAATAAAAAAACACAGAAGTAAAAAAAAAAAAACAAACAGATTTTGACATTCCAAATAATTGATATAACATTGAAACTTGAAAAAAATCCCTCACAGAATACATCATATAATCTAAAGACATTAGTTTCTATATGTTTTAATAAACTTAAATATAAATGCATTTGCTTTTATTCATATGTATAAGGCAATGTTTAAGATAGAAATGCAAAATGCCATTATATTTAAATAATCTAAATTTTAAAAAATCTTTCGATATTAAATGTATTTTAAAACACAAAAATAGATAAAATAAAACATTATTCTTAGTGAATGAGGCAAATAATATTTTTAAGCTATTTGGAAATATTCTATTTTATATAGGTGCTTAGATACCATTAGGCAATTATTTTTAAGTCTGTATATTTTTAAGTATTATATTAAAATCTTGAAAACGCTACTTGAAAAATACTGTGCATTTCTCAAAGAGAATTATAGGCCTCAAAACATATTTTGCTTAATTTTATCTGAATTTTATCATATTATCATAATGATATATATACAGATACAGACATAGACAGAGCAAATATTTGTCCATAGAATTAAAATGAATTTTAGGATCATTAGAACAATTTGTATAATTTTATTGGCCTCACAGTCTTCATCATGAGCTTTACGTAGCAGATTATGTATGTTTTGTGTTTGTTTTTATTTTTTAATAGCAATCTCTTGTATAGTACCTAGCATCATACTCAATTTATAATATGGTAATTATTCAATATTTATTACATTGGATTAAGTGAATTGAAGATTCTATTAATAATCCTCAACTTCTGACATAGGATTCTAAGAGGACAAATGCTTGAATGTTTCCTCTGACTATATTTTACACCTAGAGAGACAATTACTCAAAATCTTAACTTTGTTGAATTTGTTCTAAATCATTCATTCCTCATTCCCTCATTCAGTATGTATTTAATGAGTGCTTGCTACGTGCCAGGTCTAGGTTTTGTTGGGGGTTATCTCGATTAGTAAAAGTAACAATCTTCTCTCTTAAAGCTTGGCATGAAATAGGGAACTGCAGTGGGAACATAAGTAGTTGCACTTAAGGTAGAAAGTGTTATGTAAGTGTTACAGAGTGATAAAGAATTTTGATAACTTTGAAGTGAGATACATCAGCCAGTTATGATACAATGCAGAGGAAAGCTCAAGTATTTCCATCTTCCAAACTTTTTTAAGTTACTTATTTTGTTTATTTACTTATTTGAGAGAGAAAAGGAACAACTGAGAGAGCAGGAGCCAGGGCAGAGGAAGAGGGAGAAGCAGACCCCCCTGCTGAGCAGGGCGCCGGACATGGGTCCTGGGATCATGACCTGAGCCGAAGGCAGAAACTTAACTGACTGAGCCACCAGGTGCTCCTCCATCTTCCAATGTTCTAATTATCATTCACAAACTTGGTAGATAAAATGGAGAATTACTAAAGAAATGGCAACATCTTGAAAATTTATAGGCAAGGGTCCATGGATGATGGGATGATGATCAAATCAGCTTCACTAAGAAAGCAACAGAGGTTGTGTCTGGGTGGCAGAGTAGGTTAAACCACTGACTCTTGGTTTTCTGCTCAGGTCATGATCTCAGGGTGGTGATCTCAGGGTTGTTAGATTGAGCCCTCGGTAGGGCTCCAGGCTCCATGGAGTTTGCTTAAGACTCTCTTTCCTTCTCCCTCTACTCTTTCTAGGCATTATCTTTCTCTAAGAAAGAAAGAAAGAAAGAAAGAAAGAAAGAAAGAAAGAAAGAAAGAAAGAAAGAGGAGGAAGGGAGGGAAGGAAAGAAGGGGAAAGGAGGGAGGAGGAAGGAAGGAAAAAAGGAAAAGAAAGAAAATGGATAGAGAGAAACAGAAAACACACTAGGAAAGGATCAAAAGTACACTTCATTGATAGAGATACCAGGAATATATTCAAAATATGCTCTGAAAATCATAAGCATATAATGCAATGCCATCCAGCATCAAAGTATAGTGAAGAGGGAACCAAACTAGCATAATTTGGAATTCAGTTATATTGTTTTCTCATAAAATTAGCACATTTTATCTTAGTAATATATTCATTAGTTTAAAATGTACAGATTATCATCCCACATAGCATATATTATTTTTTATCTTTGATTCAATAATAGGCTAAAGTTACTTAACCTTTTGGAATATGAATGCACTTTTTTTTTCTTTCCCTGTACTGATCCTAACTATATAAAACAAGCTAGAGACTGATAAAATATCAAACAATTTTTAGGCTGCATTTAGGCTACATAGTTATTACATTAAATCACATTAATTACACATTTAAAAATTCCTATAATCAATGAAGGATATGCATATTTCCTTCCACACTAAAGTAATACAATAAAAAATGTCAAATTGCTTTAAAAAGTCGTTTTCTTGAACTTTCTCCTTCAAACTGAATATTCTTTGCCTTTTTTTCTTCTTTTTTTCATCTCACAAACTTGTGATTCCAAACTCCTTTAGGCATCATTGGTTTTTCAGATGTACAGCACAAGCTTCAATGAAAACACCCTCAAGTTTTTACCGTGAATGGTTTAGGGGCACAGTTCATAAAAATAGTTTTTCTAGCGCTTGATAGTGAAGCAAATGAAGCATCATTTCAGGAATTGCTTTGCCAGTTCCCCCAAATTTTACAATGACAAATATTAAGAACATAAGCTTTTTTTTTTCTTTTTTTTTTAATTAATTTTTTATTTTTTATAAACATATATTTTTATCCCCAGGGGTACAGGTCTGTGAATCACCAGGTTTACACACTTCACAGCACTCACCAAAGCACATACCCTCCCCAATGTCCATAATCCCACCCCCTTCTCCCAAACCCCCTCCCCCCAGCAACCCTCAGTTTGTTTTGTGAGATTAAGAGTCACTTATGGTTTGTCTCCCTCCCAATCCCATCTTAGAACATAAGCTTTAATAGAGTCTTTAGTCAGAGCCCAAAAAGGGCATGCTTAAGATGAGGGCATTTTTTTTTTTTTTTTTTTTTTGCCAAATTTATAAGCATATTTTAATGAAGAACTTACCTCCCCTTTATTCATTACATATCCTTGGTTACATATTAGATTCTTTTTTTTTAATTAATTTTTTTATTTTTTTTATAAACATAAAGATGAGGGCATTTTTAATGAATTAGCCTGGCATATGAAATACACAGAGTAGAGACTGCCTCAGAATACTTCATCCCACCAGTTTCTGATTCCTTTAAACTAGTCTTTAATAAAAATGTTGTAAACATATTTTATTTCTTGTTCTCATAGACATTTGTCATTTGTCCATATGTATTGAACATTTTTAAATCATAAACTGCAAATGACCATTGGATTGGATAAAGTGATAAAACCATAGAGGGTTTTGTAGTTTCCACATTACAATACAAATAAGAGTAAATAAAAGTAGTGACTGCTTAAGTTCTGTATTTACTTCTTTATTCTTCAAGATTTTTTTTTGGAGGCGGAAGGATAGGGTGACATTTTAACTGTCACATAAGTAGTTATCCAATGATACATTGCTCTTTCCATCAAAAAAAGAAATGACATTTGGGCATTGGATAACTACTATCCTTCTGCCAAAAAAAAAAAAAAAAAAAAAAAAAAAATCAAATGACATTTCTAGCCAGTGAGTGAATCATTCAAATTAAAGCCAAACCCAAGTTAATAATGTATATTTTCTTGCAAACAAAATGGCTTAAAGCTTCCATTTTCTTCCTTTTTTCTTTTTCTTTCCCTTTTTTTTTTTCACTTTAGAGTAGATAATACAAATAGAGAATCACTATTAAAATATTGAAACAGAACAGATGCAGGACACAAAGTTCATTTTCCCCCTCCATTCTCCTCACAAAATCCTTGAATCAGAACAGGGATGCACCAAACCGTGGAAGGAACTGAGATGCCCTTTAACAGATGAATGTATGAAGAAGATGTGGTTCATATATACAATGGAATATTACTCAGACATCAGAAAGGATGAATATCCACCACTTGCATCAATTTAGATGAAACTGGGGGGGATTATGCTAAGTGAAATAAGTCAAGCAGAGAAAGACAATTATTATGTCATTTCACTTATATGCGGAATATAAGGAATAGAGCAGAGGACCACAGAAGGGACGGAAAGCTGAATGGGAAGAAATCAGAGAGGGAGAGAACCATGAGAGACTCTGGACTCTGGGAAAAATCTGAGGGTCACAGAAGGGAAGGAGGTGGAGGGATGGGGTAGCCAGCTGATGGGTATTAAGGAGGGCATGTGTTGGGGTGAGCACTGGGTGTTATGCACAATTAATGAATCATTAAACACTACAACAAAACTTTATGATGCGCTATATGCTGGCTAACTGAACATTAAAAAAAAAGAGAGAGAGAGAGAGATGCAGAGAAGCTTGACATCACCTAGTATTTCAAAAGTATATGAAGGCATGCTTTCTTTAGCAAAGCAGTGACAAAATTAAGGACAACTGCCAATGATATTAATAACTCCAATAAAAAAATTGAAAGATATCCCATTATAAGCAGAGCTGGATGCCCCCAGGAATCTGAGCAATATTTTATTTTATTTTAAAGATTATTTATTTATTTATTTATTTGACAGAGAGAGAGAGAGGGAGAACAAGCAGGAGGAATGGGAGAGAGAGAGAAGCAGACTCCCTACTGAGCAGGGTGCCCAATGTGGTGCTCAATCTCTGCCTGGGATCATGACCTGAGCTGAAGGCAGACGCTTAACTGACTGAGCCACCCAGGCGCCCCTGAGCAATATTTTAGAGAAGTAGAAATCCAAAGGTTTGAGCAAATAATATCTCTTTACCCAAGAAGTGTTCAATTTCTTTAATGAGAAGAGCCTGAAACCACTGCATATCATTTATGGTTTGTTATGTACAAGAATACTTATACTAATTGTGTACTAAACTCTATACTTTTTTCCTTCTAAGTGTTTATTAGGTCTTTCTCAAGACAATTTATGCTTTACTATATTTGCACAATTAGGGTTGTGGAAACCCTAGGAGTGATTGAGAATGGAGCTCTGAATTAAATATTAAGGCATTTCTTATCCTATTGCCCAGTGGTTCTAGGAGTGCTCTTCCTGAGCACTGCTGAACTGGACTACTGCCTGAATTGGTTTCAGATCACACTTGTGTTTTTATTATCCATGGTACAATCAGACCAGTCTCTATCTTGGTAACACCAATGCCCAAGATAGCTTCCATGCATATGGAAAGAAAGGAAGGTAGAAGGAAAAAGGGGAAAAAAATAGGAGGGAAGGGAAGTGATGAAATAATTTTTAAAAAGAGCAGGGTGGAACAAACCTGAGATACTTTTTAAAAACTCTCAGTAGTATTCCAAATTGTGGCAATTAGCTATACAACCATGGAAAAATTACCTAAACTTTCTTTCAGCTCTGAAAGGAAAGAAGTCTATATCCTATAGGATTTCCAAGATTCTTTGCAACTTTAATTATACTACAACTAATGACATTTTCTCATTAGCAATTTAATGTTTATTCCTCTAAATATTTTCATCATGCAGAATGTAATCATTCAATCACTATGTTGAAATGATTCACAGACCTGTACCCCTGGGGATAAAAATATATGTTTATAAAAAATAAAAAATTAATTTAAAAAGAAAAGAAAAGAAAAGAACGTAGAATATGTGCAAATAGCCTTTAAACACACAAAAAAAGAAATATATACATTCATAAGATGCTGATAAGAAATGATTATAATCAATATTTCAAATTCTTACATATTCTTCACAATAGTCATAAAACTCAAATCAATAAATATAATTACCCCACTCTTAAATAACTGACACTGAGGAAAATTATTATACCATCAAAACCTATTCCAATTTTGTTCAGTCAATCCTGAGTTCAATGATTCCAAGGTATTAAATTTAGTTATAGAAAATACTAAAAAAATGTGTATAAAAGGCTGAAATAGAGATCAGTCACACTTCTAATACTCATCGTTCTACCATCTGAATTTTCGAGCTACCCCTTGTTCTTTTCACAAACCAACCCCATCCGAAAGAGACACTGTCAAAGGAAGAGTTGGTACCAACTTTGTCAGAACAACAACTTTAAAACTACAAATTCATACTCTGTTTATTAGTTCATATTTTTTGTTTCAAGTTATATCTCCTGAAGGATAAATTAATTTGTTACCAAAGAGGACTTTGACTAATTATTAATATTAGTGTGCCTTCCTCAAATGTGGACCTCACTTACCGACATTCCATATACTTCTTGTACCCAATTTTTCAATATATCATTAGTAACGTAACTCATAAAAACACCAATGCATTCATTATCAGTAACCACAATGGTCTCAAAAAAAGTCAGCGCTTGGGATTTATGCATTTTAAAATATTCATTTCTAAACCAAAATTTTCTCTCAAAAGGAAATATTATCTCTCATTAAGGAAAACAGTCTCCTAAAACACCATGGATAGACCTCAAAAAATTAAAAATAGAAATACCACATGATCCAGTAATTCCATTAGTGGCTATTTACCCAAAGAAAACAAAAACACTGATTCACAAAGATATAAAAATGCTTATGTGTATTGCAGCATTATTTACAATAGCCAAGATATGGAAACAACACCAGTGTCCATCAACAGATGAATGGATAGATAGATAGGTAATGGAATATTAGTCATAAAAAAGGATGAGATCTTGCAATTTGTGACAACATGGATGGAATTAGAGGGTATCATGGTAAATAAAATAAGTTAAGACAGAGAAAGACAAATACCATACGATTTCACTTACATGGGATTTCTAAAAATAAAAAAAAAAAACAAATGAATAAACAAACATAAAGCAGAAATAGACCCATAAATACAGGGAACAAACTAATGGTTACCATAGGGGTGGAGGTGGGGTATGGACTAAATGGATGGAGGGGAGTAGGACATATAGACTTCCAGTTATGGAATGAATAAGTCCTGAGGAGGAAAGTTACAGCATAGGGAATATAGTCAATTGTATTGAATGACATTGTATGGTGGCTCATGGAGGCTATGCTGTGGTGAGTAAAGCATACTGTACAGACTGCTCCAATCACTACATTATACACCTGAAACTAATGTAATATTGCATATCGACTAAACTTCAATTAAGAAACAATGACAACAACAACAACAAAGAGGTCTCCTTCTAACTGGTTAATTATTCTTTAGTAACATTACTCTGTTTAAATTTCACCTGTGCCTATCTATGGGTGTTTAAACATATTTTATTTAAGATTCATCTAGCATAAGAAAATATTCTTGATATTACAAACTATTATAATAGTTCATTTAATTTTTACTATTTCTCATTCATTTCTGCAAAACATCAGACAAGTTATGTTTTCATCTTTTGTTGAAATTGAAGATAAGTCATGAGAGGTTTATATATTAACATAATATGCCATTTGCATCAGCTATTCCATTGGAGTTTTATAGTGAAAGCTGAATCAATTAAAATAGATAAATCTCTAACCAAGTGTAACTCTAAACCAGAATTTCATCCCTCATTCCCTGGGGAATGAACAAAGATACCTGAGGCCAAATTTATTTAATTGTTGCATGATAAAGCCTTGTGTTTAATCACAGACTTCTTCAAAGGAATTCCCGACAGTTTTAATTAATTAGCTTCATCCTGTTCATTCACAGAATTGAAAATATTTTACATCCCTTATCTTAGCCTAAAAGCCATCATTTATATATTTATTTACTTATTGTTAAGCTGCAGGATATCACAGAAACTGAGTTTCTGCCACTTGGGATAGAAGGTGAATCAAGATTCCCAGTGGTTCTTTGGAGTTGAGTGAACCATTCATAGCTTCACTGTAGAAATTTTATCAGAAGGAAATTAAATTAAATCTGCCTTAATGATATACATGATCATGCCCTGCATTTGCTCTCTTTTAGAATTATATAGAGACACATCCATGTGGCATCCTTCTGGTGGATGATACCAAATATCATCTACATTTTAAAAATAAGTTGGAAAATATCAGTAGCAGCCAGCAAGTCAACTGTAATATCTAAACGGCTGAGCCAAAAAGAAGTTAAATTTCTAAGCAAGTATCAGAAAATCAATTATTATGTATCTACGGCTTACATATCCCAAGAAAAGAAAGTAAAGAGACTGTGAACATTAAAGCAAAAACAAAAAAAAAATTTATAAGTGTGTGATCTCGGGCAAGTTACTTAATTCCACCACAAGATAAAGATGTTTTAAGAGTGCCTATCCATTCCAGGATGACTATAAAGATTAAATGAGTGTCATTAAAATTTTTAACGATATCTTTAAGTCAAGATGATTTAGGGTAATGTTATGACTCTTAAACAGTACAATCAAGGAAGAAAAAAGAGGACATATCCCTTTACAACATTCAGCTGAGGTTAAAATGACTGAAGCGTGCCCCTTCCACTCCAGTTAGTAAGTGGTTAACTGCCAGTGGCCACCCTGTCTGACAAGGAGACAATCTTTCTGAGGTGCATCAAGAAATTGAGCCTTTATAACATCATTTGCACTCCCAGGATAGACCCAAGCTGGAAGTTTTTCCCTTAAACTCCCAGCTGCAAGAACAAATTAAGTTCCTTTCTGGCTTGAAAAAGAGGGTAAGAATATAAGAGAGAAAGAAGATCCTAAAGTACGTACATGCATACATATATATAGTAATTTTTGACTTTCCATCAAGTTCTTAAAACACACCAATTGTTTGTTTTTGTCTTTTTGGTAACTTTCCCTATTCTTTGTCCTAACTTCTCAGTGTGTCTGTTTTTTTTTTTTTTTTTTTTTCCCTCTTGGTAACTTTCTGTCCCAGGCATCACTTTATTAAGAGTTTGCTCTAAAGTAACTTGAAAAGAACATCTAGTTAGAAGATGACAAGAGTAAAGACAGAAAAATACATTCATATTTAAATAATTTAAGTTATTCCAAACATTGACCATTCATTCCCACAATCTCTATCCAACTCTCAAGCCCACAATTTCTACAAACTATCACAAATGCACCTGGCTGCCTCCCATATTGTAGATAATTATTTTCATCCATTTAATTCAGTAATACAGATGACTCAGCTTAGCAGGCATTTTGGGAAATGACATTTAGTCTCTATGGTCCCTGGGCATTGGAACACTTAACTTAAGTTTCCTTCACTGTGATAGAAACTACAGAATCATTTCCTGGGCGTTCCCTAGTGATTCTTGAAATAGGGTGAATATAGAACAACTGAACAGGAGTCTAAATGATTCATGCCCTTCCTATTAGGAGTCTTCTATTCAATTTCCCCACCCATCAGCCAAACACAGAGGATTCCAAGGTCTTTAAGGAAGGTGAAGCAGGACTATGGAAGAAACCTAAGAGATAAATGGTCCTCTTCTGATCAGGATTACCTGTGTTAGACTTTATATGCATAAGAAAACCTTGTGCTAAGCCTTTGAAGTGTTGGTGTTGACCTGTTAGAACACTTTCTGTCCTCTGATGAAGTACTATACTCATCAACTACTCCTCTGGTGACCCGAGGATACATTAACACCTTAAACTGGTGAACATCAAGATTAATTTCACACAAGTCATTTTATCACCTTGTGCATTCCTGTGGTTGAATTTTATAACATTTTAAATATCAATCTGATTTTGAGTAGTATTTTTTTTCTCTAATTCAACTTCTAAAATTAGAAATACCTAACATCTCTCTTGGAATTTTGCTAGACATAGGGAAAACAAAATAGAAAAAGAAACGATGTAAGACCCAGGCTTGATTTTCTTTAATACATATCAAATAATTCCTATAGAAATATGGGTAAATAGAATATGTATAAGTCACAAAATGTTCCTTTGCAATTAGTTATTTCTCTGATATTAGTATATCTCAGTATGAGTTTTCAATATTTAGAAGATCTAGTTATGGCAATATATTTTTCCTTTTCATTGTTTTTGCAATTAACTCTGTCTACACTCAGCAAAAAAATAATATACAAATATATACACAATATATTGTATCTACAATAAATTGTATATAATACACAAATATATAATATACAAAAAATAATATACAACATATATGCTGCCATATTGTATCAGTTTAATTGTTTGAACTCTCTGTTCTGGTGGTGAATGTGCTGGATAATTGTAAATTCCAAAATGCTTATTCTTTGGAGGCATGTACATACATGTCTGGAACTATATAGAAAGTTCTATGTAACAAAATTAATTATATTTCAATCCAGGGTCTCCTCAAAAAATTTGAAGAGTTCACAGTAGCATAAATATACATAATAGTTTGAATACCTAATATAATATTCCTGACCCTTGATTTCTACTGTGAAAGGCCAGTATTTTAGTAACAAACCATTCAATTCAAAGTAGGCCCACTGAGTACCTATCATACAAAATCTTAGACTACTTGGAGGCTAAAACACAAGCAAACAAAAATACATCCGACCCTCACACCCAAGAAAGTTTATTTTCTAGTAAATGAGCTAAAACATGAAGAACAATAAATATAATAAATGCATTGTGAATATTGTGGAAATCTAGACAGAAATATTTTATCCCCTATGGGGAATAATAGTAAACTAGCAAAAAACAACAACAACAACAAAAAAAAAAAACCACTTCAGTTATGTATCATAAATTCTATCTTTTCTAGTTCAAAAGTTGTCTCATCCTGATAGGATCTGGATGGATGTCCAATTTTAGGAGTTACACAATTCGTTCCTTCATTAGGAAATGCTAACTTAAAATAGAAATGCCTCTTCCAATACATTTTAAGCTCATGTTTTCCCATGTGCTAGTGGACTTATTTTAATTTGGCAAGCCTATCTAAATTCCTCTTATATGAATATATCAGCAGAAAAAACTTGAGTCACTGGAATAGCCTGATAAAACAACAGCAGTTGCTCATCAACCACCCATCCCATCTGACTGTATCAATTTATCTCCTTATAAATGAAAGCCTGTTTATAAAGTATGTAGTTCATATCTTTTGTCTATTTCATCTATTTATTAAGTTTGCTTTCAATGAAGAAATATTTTCTATGAATTTCCTACAGCAATATATTGCTACATAAATAGAGCAAAAGATACAAAGTGGTCTCAACAATGACTTAACGAAAAGTATTCCAAGGAGCTCTCTTCCCTTTGTGCTCTCCCTTAATCCATTTACTAAATAATGTTCAATTATCTAAAATTCACACACCTCTACCATAGTGAAAAGATTCTTGAGCATGTCTCCCTAGTATGTCCATATGTTATTATTTATATGTTTTATAGATGTACTGTTTTACTAATACAATAAGAAACCTCAATAGAAACTTGTAAGCATTGACCATTAAGTTTAGTACCATTTATGAAATATTAATTTATCAGTAATTTATTACCAATTGGTAATTGGTAATTTATTACCAAGTTTGAAACAGTTCTGGAAAAAAAATTCCATATTTGTCTTCATATTATAGATGCTTCCTTTGAAAATGTCATGCCAGTGTTGAAGGCCACATACTATGACTAGCTTATGTCTTAAGACACATTATAAAGTAGGTGAAAGTTCATCACTGGTACATGGAAATCCATATTTCATACAGTCTTCTTAATCATATCAATGTCTTACTGCTTTCTTGTCAGATTTGATTAGCTCATTGCTGCTGTTTAACCTTGTAGTATAGCTGGAAAACAGCTTGGAGTGGAAATGCTGTGTCTGCTGCTCCCACCAACCCCCAGGCACACTTAGACTCTCCTTTCTCTTCCACCCAAATCTTCTCAAAATAACTTTTTCTTCTGTGAAGCGTTAGTGTAGTTAAAACTTAATAATATTATCTGTAAATACCATTTAACCAGGAACGCGATCTGCCGTACTTGGTAATTTGCTGAGAGCAAAGTAGTAAGAGAGCACCATTGCTCATTCCTCTACATTGCAGGATCCTCAGAGTACTGGGTGTTAAGTGATTTGCAGGTGATATTTGGCCAACATACAAAGTAAACATACCAGTGTCAGCCAACGTTAGGAAATCTTACTTGAAAAAAAATATTTTAGATTAAAAAAGATACATAAAGAACAAAATTCCAAGAATCTTGCAGTGAAGAACACTTTGGAAACTACTATCCTACATTCAAATAGAGTGAATTTCCAAACCAAACCTATTTAAAGCTCTTTGGTGGTTTGTCTTTGCCTACAGTTTTAATTCCAAAATCTTTTGTGTGGCATTGAAGGCCACTTGAAATCTACCTCTATCCTCTACCTAAAATGCATACTATGACACTGCACTATTTCATTTTTCCAAAAATGCTATGCCTCCATGGTTTGTCCTTCCTGTTCCTTAGGCGTGAAACGGCCTTCTTCATATCCTATTGTACTTGCAACACTCATGTCACTTCCAGTAATTTCTCCCCATGGACACTTTTTGTGAGACACACAAGCAGAACTAATCGTTCTCTCCTGTGCCATCACTGTGGTCTTTCTGAAGTTGACTATAAATCTTAAAAATATTTGCATTAGCCTCTAAAATCTACATGAGAATGTGAACAAGACTGCTCATTCACCCTCTCTCTCTCCCCTCTCTATTTCTCTCTTTTTTGCCCGTGAATTCCTACTTTCTAACACAGTGAGTATAGTGAGTATCTTGGTAACTGTTATAGGCTGACTGGATGAAAAACTAAACAGAAGCTCATTTATCTGCTTATCTGCTTGGTAAGAAATGCACCTCACTTTATAATCTTAGCCACTTACTTAAGTTTATACTCTATTTGTAAATAAATTAGTGTATAAAGTAAAATATATGATTACTATTGATGACATAAGTAAAAAAGACCATTACTTACAAGAAATATGAAAATCCTGAAACAATGTAGGAAATACAAATCTTTAAAAAAGAAAAATGCATAAAACATATTTCTTATGAACACAAATTAATTATAAATGCATATTGAATGGCTTCTATATGTTTATATAAAGATGCGTAATAAAAAGAGAAAGTCCCTTCTCTTCTATAATTTTCAGACCGATGGGTAGTACAAGCAGTGATCAGGTAATTACAAGTTAAGTAACGTAGTGTTACTATGTGTTACTATGACGGTGTCCTGGATGCTATAAGAATATACCAAAGGAGACCTGGGTGAACAGTTTCATAGAAACTGCCATGATAAAGTGATCTTTCAATGAAATATCTTCAGAAAAAGATTTAAGGAAAAAAAAAAAGGCAAAGGAAAGAAAGTTCTAAGAAAAGAGGAGACCAAATTTGAGAGCCCTGAGAATAAGGAGAACCAGAACTGTTTGGCAAACATTAGGATGTTTGAAGAACAGAAAATAAGGATACTGTCATATGAGAAGGATGGAAGACATGAGTCCAAAGTAGAATGCCTTGAAACTCATTGTAAGTAAAAACTGCGAAGGACTTTGGACAAACAGAATACAAAAAGACCCTTCAATAGAATGTAGGGTATTTAGAGGAAGCTTCCAAGTTATCTGATTCTACAGAACTCTGTGCCTTAATGTTTGCCTGGGCTATTCTGCCACTTTGTAGCTCAAGTTAACGTATGGAAAGTTGAAAGAGGTGCAAGTGATCCTTGTCCATAAAAATCTAAATGAATTTTTTCAGTAAAGATACCATTGATTTCTGTCCTATAAAAAAGATAATTCCAAACATTACAATGTTGTTATCCACTATAGTTTTGCATTTATTAAAAGTCTTGTTTCAGCATTCCTTATCACCTATCTATGTCTATCTCTGATTCTCCTTTGAAACAGTTGTCGCATCTTACATTCAATGATATCTTGAATAAATTTTGATTTTATATTTGGAAACAAGCTGTAATTTTTACCATTTGCAAATCCTCCTTTGGACTATATTACGATGTTTGGATTTTATCTCAGGAATAAGAAGTACTTGAAAGGTACTGAACACAAAAATAAAACTATCAATTTTGTAGGGTAAAGAATGGGCAGGAGGGGGAAAGAATTTTTGTGGAAGGAAAGGTTAGGAAACTCCAGTAGGCATCCAAATAAGAAGGCAGTGGTATGGGTGACAGTGGAGGCAGCAGAGATAGAGCGAGCCAGGAATTGGGTGGGAGATATTTAAGGAAGAAGGCGCTAGTATTAGTTGTAGATGGAAGAAAAAAGAGTGAAGGAGGTTCACTTCTGGAAAAAATTGAGTGGATGCTCCACTGGCTAAGAGAAAAGCAGGCTTGGGTGAGAAGCAAAATTTGATTTTCAATAGGCTCTTTGCATAGCTATAGAGTTTATACAATCAGTTTTCCTGGGACATTTCTTTATCGCTAGCTCATTTTGTCATGCATGATTAAAATATCTCCATGCCATATCTAATGCACACTTCTGAGAATGAAAGCAGATACTGAAAAGAAACAAAATCAGAGTATTTTGTACTATATGCCAATCTATAAAGTGACTGAGTTTATAACATATTGTATTTAGAAATAATAGGTAAGAAAAGAAGGTAGTGAGTTTGACTCAAAGTATTAGAATTAGAGGTTAATTAAATTTGCAAACCCAAGCACTAGAGATAATAGTCATTTGTAGCCAATTAGCTGTTTCATTTACTTAAGTATATTCCAAAGAACCAAGAATAAGATCTGCTACAAAAAATTAATCCTGTGGAAGTGATTGATAACATTCTTTACATTAATTATAATTTATAAAATGCTGACTATGCATTTCCTACTATGAAGGGGTAGTGATGTTACTTTTCTACAATTCAGAGTATTAGAACAATTAAAATAATGGAAAATTAAAAGAAGTATTGTTAAAAATAGTATACCTAGCTGTCCAAAAGTCACAGTTCATCATGTTTTAGTGAGCCATTTTCAAATGTTCAGTAGAAGTTCTAAGGTTCCCTCATGGTAAGTCACAGAAGTAGTATCAACCTGTAACTTGAGACTGTCATATATGTAGGTACCAGTGTCTTTCACCAGATTATGAATTATTGAAAGCAGAAATTATTCCTTGAATCAACACTGGGTCCTCAATGCTTAGCACATCAACAGGACAAAGCTTCTCTTGAATGTTATTTTCTTAAAAATGAAGACTAATGCAGTTACTTCTTGTTTTTTTTCTTTCCAAATTTTTATCGAAATTGCTATTAATTAACATACAGCATGATACTAATTTCAGGTGTAGAATTCAGTGATTCATCACTTACGTACAATACCGACAGCTCTAAGACAGTTATTTCTACATTACTGGACAAAACAATATCTAGCCATGTTCAAGACTTATTATATAACCCTTAAGGTGTTATTGTTTTCATTATAAATATAGTTACATTTCAGAAAATGTAGGAAAAAATTGCATTTGCAACGCAAACATACTAATACACTGATTGATAAACATTTTAATTTTGGCAAAGAAGACTATAAACAATTATCAGAAACCAATTTATAATGTTAATCCAGAATATGTTTTTTTTTTTTAATTACCTAATTTTTGTGTACTGACAATGATAATGAGTTGTCTGGATGTGATAGAGTGAAGAGGAAAACGTAAAAGAAAGGAAGGAAGGAAGGATGCAAGGAAGGGACTGGGGGAGAAAGGGAAGGAAGGAAAGAGAATCAATCATTGCAAAAGGATTATTTTCCTTTACTCTTTTTTCACTGCTAAACAACTAAATTTTCAGTATTTGTAATATTATCTGGTGAGTACAGTGAATTCAAGCATAAAATGGGAATATGTTTAAAATTGCTTTTTAGAACAACTCCAGCAAAACGACGTCGAAGTCTACCTCATTGACCAAGTCAGCCAGCAGTAACCGGGTTCACAGATGACAAATACTGAGCTCATGATGGGTGTAAATGGAACAAATTATTAAGTACTAGAAATTTCGAAATGTGAAGTCAGCAAAGTTACTGCTCTAGTCCCATAAACTAGTGCCTTTTACGTATTAGAAGGAAAGGAGAATTATAATTAAATTAAATAAATATCAAATAATTTACTACATTAGAACCTTTTATAAAAATATCATATTTGTGGTTTAAACATCTCTGGTAGGGGTAAATATTTGCCTGAGAAGTTACTACTTTTTCAAGATATCTAAATCTAAATTAAAATCTCCTAGAAATAATTAAATAATCCCCAAACCTAAGGCCAATTTTCATGAAAAATTTACAAATGCTACCTAAACTCTAAAACCAGAAGCTTAAAATGTTATAACTGAAAGGATGTTTGAAATCACCCTGTCTGTATGGGATTGAATAATGCTCCCCCTCCCCCCACAAAAATTCATGTCCACCCAGAAGTTCAGAATGTGGCTTTATTTGGAAATAGGGTTATTGTAGATTTAATCAGTTAAGATGAAGTCCTAATAAAGACTTGCGTCTTTATAAAGAGAAAACAGAGACACAGAGACAGACATGTAGAGAGAATACTATGTGAAGACAGAGGCAGAGATTGGAGCCTTGTGACTACCAGTTAAGGGGTGCAAAGGATTCCAGAAACCATCAGAAGCTAGGAGAGAGGCACGGAACAAATTCTTCCTCAGTGCAACCAGAAGAAACCTATCCTGCTGATTCCTTGATTTTGGATTTCTAGTTTCCAGAACCATAACTGAATACGTTTCTGTTGTGTAAAGCCACTCACTTTGTAGTACTTTGTTTCAACAGATCTAGGACACTAAGGCCTTTATTGTGTAGAAGAATAAATTGAATCTAAAGAGGATAAATGATTATTTATTCAATATCACATACCTAATTATTGTTAGAACCAGTATTAGAAGCTGTAATCTACCAAATAGTTTTTGCTAAGTTTATGATTTATTAGACTCACTGCAACCGAGATTATACTGAACTGAAAGAACAATGTGAGAGGAAGCATTACATCAAAATTGCTTTCACATTCAAGTTAAATAATTTTAATTTCACACTTGAGAGGTAGTATAAACTATTAGTCAAAAGCCAAGACTCTAGGGCCAGATTTCCTGGCTTTGACACCCTCTACCTCAATTTTCTGTCAGTAAAGTAGGGATAATAAGCAAACTTACAATATAAGGTTGTTGTTAAGAATAAATGATACATTTGAAAGCACCTAGAATAGTGCTTGGCATATGATAAAGGTTATGTTACTGTTTGCACTTTTCTCTCTGAAAATGTTCACTAATTAACTAAACTTTTAAAATAATTGACTCCGGATCAAGAAAACTTTACTTAGTCATCACATAGACTATGGTGGAATTAAAAGCAAATGATGCTTTTTATTGTGTTTTAACAAAAAAATAGACAAATAATGTCAATCATATTTTCTGAAATATAAAAATGTAAAAAGCATAAGTACTAATATAAGATACTAGTTCTAGCCATAAATGTGAGTATATCTATCACTCACAACTATTTTCCCTTATTTATCAAGCGATTACATCACTAAATGTTTCAGTGGGTTAGTTAAGATCTTTTAAAAACAAATAGTAATTACAACCAGATTCAGATTAGCTGAATCACTCCTTAATCTCTCCTTTATTAAAATCATCAAAAGTCAATTTAGATGAAGGCTTTCTTTCTCATTTTTATATAAATTTTTCTCTCCTAATTATTCTTAGGCATCTTTATCTTATTAGCCTTCAAAGGATAAGATTGGGACAGACAAAAAAAACACATCATTTTTCTCATTTCTGACACCTTACAATTTATAGTTACAAAATACATTGTCAATCACTTAAACATTTTAAAATCTCAAATGATTTATAATGCATTCAACCAGAATTAACCTTTGACATTTTAGAAAATAATAATTTTAAAAGAAGAGCTTAATATGTTGCACATTTAAATAAGATTTTACTTAAAATAATTTAACCAGGTTAGAATCCACCACTAAAATTCAGAATATTAAGGGTGATAACTCTGTGACTTCATCTTTTTCAAATGAAGCATTACTAGGGCCACTACAGAGTTCTGGCATTTAAAACTTTTTAAATCTGCCTGATGTGAAAAAGAACAATGTAATTTTTTTTTTTGTTTTCCTTGCAAATTTTAATTAGGATTTTATAATTATCAGGCTTGAGTAAAGAAAAAAATGATCAGACAAGAAAAATATTTTCTAGAATACAAATATTTATACTATTAATTAATACTAGTTACCCATGATCTCACCATAAATTAATTTTGAGAGCTGTTTTTATATTCTTTTCACATGTAACTGATTCTTTTTTTAATATAATTTAACTTTGATTTTTTTTCCAGTATTCCAAAATTCATTGCTTATGCACCACACCCAGGGCTTTATGCAATACATGCCCTCCATAATACCCACCACCAAACTCACCCAACCCCCACAACCCCTCCCCTCCCAAACCCTCAGTTAGTTCCTCAGAGTCCACATTCTCATAGTTTGTCTCCCCCTCCTATCTCCCCCAACTCACTTCTCCTCTCCTTTTCTCAATGTCCTCTGTGTCATTCCTTATGCTCCACAAGTGAGACCGTATGATAGTTGACTCTCTTTGCTTGACTTTTTTCACTCAGCATAATATCCTCCAATCCCGTCCATGCCGATATAACAATTGGGTTTTCATCCTTTCTTATGGAAGCATAATACTCCATCATATATATGGACCACATCTTCTTTAACCATTTGTCCATTGAAGGGCATCTTGGTTCTTTCCACAGTTTGGTGACTGTGGCCACTGTTGCTATGAATAGTGGGGTATAGATGCCCCTTTCCTTCACTGTATCTTTGGGGTAAATACCCAATAGTGCAATTGCAGGGTCATAAGGTAGCTCTATTTTTAATTTCTTAAGGAATCTCCACACTGTTTTCCAAAATGGCTTTACCAATTTGCATTCCCACCAACACCGTAAGAGGGTTCCCCTTTCCCCACATCCTCTCTAACACTTATTGTTTACTGTCTTGTTGATTTTGGCCATTCTAACTGGTGTAAGGTGGTATCTCAGTGTGGTTTTGATTTGAATCTCCCTGATGGCTAATGATGATGAACATCTTTTCATGTGTCTGTTGAGAGCTGTTTTTATTAAAGGTATAGGATTTAAGTGTGAGTTCAAACCACCACCACTTATGCAATCACTACTTGTACTTGCAGCTCACACCACTCAGTAATTTCCTAATCTTAAATTGGATTCTCTCCTCACTGGCAGTAGTGATACAATGCTAGCATGCTACTACTTCAGAGGGCCTCATATAATCTCATGGCAGTGTGATCATGCATAAAATTGATCTGGCCTATTTGAAATCTACTTTTCTAAAATAAATATCCATGCATGAATTTAACCAGTGTTCTCTTCGCTCATCAATGCAAAAGTTGGATTTCCATTTTCCCCAAGGTTCTTTTTTTATTTTATACCTCTATATTTTTCTTCTTCTTTTTTTTTAATTGACTACAACTATGTCTACAATATAAATCCTTTTTTTTTTCTGCTTTTTGAATGAAGAAAATCATGGAAGGCAAGGCAAAACAAATACTTACTAGATGACTGCAGCCCCCACAACCCCGCCTTAGAGAAAGAGAGCATGTGCACAGGAAACTGGGGGAAGGAGCAAAGGAAAAGGAAGAGAGTATCTTTTTTTTTTCCTAAGTTTTTTTTTTTTTTTTCTTTGACAGAGAGAGATTGAGATCACAAGTAGGCAGAGAGACAGGCAGAGGGAGAGGGAGAAGTAGGCTCCCCACTAAGCAGAGAGCCCAATGAAGGGCTCAAACCCAGGACCCTGAGATCATGATATGCACTGAAGGCAGAGACTTTAACCCACTGAGCCACCCAGGTGCCCTGAGGAAGAGAGTGTCTTAAGCAGACTCCACATCCAGTGGGAAGCCCAACATGGGGCTCCATCTCAAGTCCCTGAGATCACGACCTGAGCTGAAATCAAGAGTCAGACATTTAATGGACTGAGCCACAGTTGTCCCTACATGACCTACTTTTATTAGAATGGGCCTTCAAGTAGATGCTTATATGCTTGAAGTCCCTATAAGTTCTTATTATGTCTTCTTGCAAGAAAGGACTAGCAGTCCTCAATTTTACCAAGTAGTATGTAATATGTTTCTCCAGCAAAGCACTTTTGTTTTTTATCTTTTCTTCACCTTACCTGTTATAATTGAAAAATTTCCTAAATCTCAATATATCATTCATTTTAATTTTATAATTATTAATGTTTTAGACAACTATTACCCAATGTCATTTTTTTTTAAGTTTGTCTATGTTCCAATGATTCTATTTGTTCCCTTATAATAGTCCTATAATATATTCTTATATTTGTATAATGTTTCTTATGCTTATTCAATTTTTAAACAGTAAGGGAATATTTTTTTTCTTAATCCCTCCTTCAATTATACTATGCATTAAAATTATTTTACAGGACCACCACCTTATAGTAAGTATCCACTTTTCAACTGTCAGTAGGGACTAAAATTGGAAACATCCAGTAGGTGATTTGCTATGCACATAACCTATTGATTATTCTGGCAGAGGAACTTTTTTTTTTCTCCCCAGTAGAACATTTTCCAGACATTCCTTACTTTATGCATAAAAGTCCTCAGTGAAACTGGCCAATGATATCATATTTAAAAAGTACTGCATAAACTTTTCTGATTCCACTGATGTTTTATTTGAATATCTTCCTCAAAAACAGAACTCCCATTCATTTTATTAATATGAATTTAGCATATAAAATTAGGGCAAAATAGAATCATGCATCTCTTAGCTTGTATTTACTACCATATTTATAACACAAATTAGTAACATCAATAAAAGTAATATCTGCAAGTAAAGATAATCTCTGAAAATAAGTATAATTAATTTTGGAAAGAAATAGATACAATATTAGTATTAATGCTCTTCAAATCCCTTAGGAATTCTTTACAAAATAAAAGAGAGTATTCATCAGATCATTTCCAATCATGAATCTGCCAGCCACTAAACAATTTTTAGGCCTTTGACAAAATGTCTACTCAGGAAATGTGAAAGCAGATTTTTATGTGGGCAGTGAATTATATAACTTTAGAAATTTATATTGCATTATTATAATAAAAAGTCATAAAAATGTCTGTGGGATTAACATAGTTAAGGCTGGAGGAGTTCCTGCAACTTCATTGTATTTGTGTAGAGTGTAGGCATCCTCCTTACTTTTAACAAAGCACTATATGTTATTCCCAGAAGGTTATCTTAATATTCAGGCTATTTTGAAATAACTGCACTTTACAAAGATTCAACAGGATTTTTCTGAGGGTTTACTACATATGTAACATTTTACTATATTGTAAAGGAATAACCAAAATTAATAATAATGATAACAATAACAATGATAACAATAATAGGCTGTTCAGGCAGTTCTTCCCAATTCAGTACAAAGTTCAGGTTGGGCCATGCAAATGGTACTCTTGAGAATGTCCAGGATTGAAAAACTTAGAAGACAGAAACCTTAGAAGTTACTAATGAGAATAATGTAGTAACTCAATAGGAGTTGCCAGGCTCGCAGTTAGTAAGTCCAGACTGTGTGTGTGACTGGTGATTTTCTTAACATTATACAAAAACTATTTTAAATGACAATATTATCTCAATAATTATATAGAAACATTTCAAATGGAAAAATTCATTTGAAATGCAAATTCTAGCCCACAGAATTTTTAAACTGTTTTAGAAATTCAGCATATAGCAAACATATTTTCATGAATACTCAACATTACTTTAAAATAGGTCATTAAAATTCACTTCTAGTAATGGTTATGCTTGACACAGTAAAGTTTTTGTTGTGGATTTCATGTCCATTTATTCAACCAATATCCACTGAGTGCCTTTGTTGTGACTGCTCCAGAATTAGAGCTAGAACAGTGAATAAAATCTTGTATTAGAGACAATGCTAGTATCTATGTTGGAGAGGAGTAAAATGGAATGGCAAAGTGAGAATTAAGTCGGTGGGCTGTGTGGAGCTCTAAAAGAAGACTTTCTCAAGATGGGGGAAGTGAGAAGACCCAACAACTTGCAGAGGATTAGCAAATTAAGAGGACAGAGAGAGTATAGCCAGATGAAGAGGGGGTCTAGTGCGCAGGGCAGTATGTTCCTAGGTTGGTTCCAAATTGAGTGGAAATTCAGCAAGCCACAGTGCGACCATTCTCTATGCTGCCCTGCACACACACAATTCCAAGATTCCAAGGGAATTGCCTGAGCCAGGGCACTACGTGAGAATGCTGCAGAATCCCAGCAGCGCAGTTTCTGACAGATGAAGAAAGGCCGGTTAAGATAGACATTTTGCTTTCTCAGTTTGATAAACAAGTTAACAAAACAAAAGGCAATCAAAATCTTTAACTTGAGCTAATAATTAATAGTTTGTACCTGAAACCTAGTGGACAGGTGTTCAAGAGAAAGACAGGATCACTAATAGCCCCACTAAAGAAAAAGTCCTATATTTTCTCTGCTCAACTGTGCATCAGTGAGTAAATTTCTTAAACCTGAAACAAGTTTGAGTGCTGATGAGCGAACTGCTCAAGAAAGGAGGTTTCTGGGTCGCCTGGGTGGATCAGTGGGTTAAAGCCTCGCCGTTCAGCTCAGGTCATGATCCCAGAGTCCTGGGATCGAGCCCCACATCGGGTTCTCTGCTCAGCAGGGAGCCTGCTTCCCTCTCTCTCTCTCTGCCTGCCTCTCCGCCTACTTGTGATCTGTCTGTCAAATAAATAAATAAAATCTTTAAAAAAAAAATAGAAAGAAAGAAAGTAGGTTTCCGGGGAAATGCAGACATCCAATAACCTGATTTTCTGAAGAAGAAAGGACAGGGGGGAAGGGAAGGAAAGAAAGAGGAGGAGAAAAGAGGGAGGAAGACAAGGTTATCACCTGTGATGATCTTAATCCCCAAAGCACCATTACATATTCCGTCTTAGATATGATTTCCTTTTTTAATGAATTCATGGAAGTACAAAATATGATTAAAATATTAAAATAAGATTTATTATGGATAATAATATAATCATATATGAATAATATAATTAGTCATATTATATGAATATGAATATGAATATGAATAGAATATGAATAATATAATTAGTCATATTTTATAGGAAAATATATACTAGGAAGAGTCAGATTTTATTAATTAAGGTATTTAAGATCATTTCTGTAAAAAATAACAGTCCCGGTGGCAAACAGATCTACCTGCATACCAGTGTTTCTTTGAAAAAAGCAAAAAACAAAAAATAAATTCAGTGTGCCGTGTTATAAAGCAAGAATATCAAACTTTGTTTTCTATAATTATTAGCAGGTGTCTTTTCCCATACATTGTGTTATTTTATTTTATTTTTATTTTTTTTAAAGATTTTATTTATTTATTCAACAGACAGAGATCACAAGTAGGCAGAGAGGCAGGCAGAGAGAGAGGAAGGGAAGCAGGCTCCCTGTTGAGCAGAGAGCCTGATGTGGGGCTCGATCCCAGGACCCTGGGACCATGACCTGAGCCAAAGGCAGTGGCTTTAACCCACTGAGCCACCGAGGCACCCCTCATTGTATTATTTTAATATTTATGTTTTAGGCACACTGTTGCTTTGAATTTTTATATAGTCAAGTATATCAAATTTTTAGTATCTTACACTATTTTCATGTTTAGAAATTCCTTACTATTTTAAAATAGTTAAATATTTATAGGGTTTGATTTTTATATTTAATGCCTAACATCTTTGGGATTCACTTTTCTTTATACTTTTTCATCCAAATAATGGTTGTTTTTTTCTAAAAAATTTTCTGAACAAGTATGTATAATTTGTTAGTCTAGAAGCTGCTGTCTTTTAGACACAAAAATCAAAAGCTGCACCTATATCATCCCTTTTAACTCAACGCACAGTCCAAAGAGAGCTTCAGATATCACACTAAAAAGAGGAATAGAATCTAGTCAGAGTGTGCCACATCAAAAACAGAACAATTAACAGGGAAGGAATTCCTCGGAAATAGATGGAAGTCATTTCAAAAGAATACTCTGAATTCCTAATGCTTCATGAAGCTATGCACAAAGATATGAATATCCAAATCTTCAGAGCCTAAAATAACTGTATTTTAAGCTATTAAGGCCTTGATATTCAGAGAACTCTCTGAGGCGAATATTAAAAATCCCATGAACCATAGCCATCCTTCTAAATAACAGTGGGCAACATGGGACGCAGAACAGAAACTGTGAGAGGAAGATTCAGAGTCATTTCCTTTAGAAACACCTGTCAAAGGGATTCACTAATGCCTTGCTATTTTTTAGGTACTAAATGTCAGGTCAGAACAAAAACTGTTTGTAACTGGTTTTATTTAATAGTGTTTAAGTAAATCAACTACAATTTTCGTTCTACTGTTTGATTTCTTACTCAAATTTTCCACTTTCTCTGGAAAATCCTGAGTTACAGAATTTCTTCAGATTTTTTTAAAGAAATATGGGGTGTCTAGGTGGCTCAGTTGGTTAAGCATCTAACTCTTGATCTCAGCTCAGGTCTTGAGCTCAAAGTAATGAGTTCAAGCCCTGCGCATAAAGACTACTTAAAAAAAATCTATCTATCTATCTATCTATATATATATCTATATATATATATCTTACCTTCATAATCTGTGATGATTATGATAATTCATTAAGTACAAAATTCCTCAAAACTTGCAGGTGGTTTCCCACAACCTACAGAATTGATATCTTAGTTCCTTGACATGGTTTTTGAGCCCTTTGCCTTTTCCTCCCCATTTCTAAAAACCTTACTCCTTATAATTATGTGGAGATAATGAATTCCTGATAGTCACTGAATATGTTGCCCTTTCCCTAGTCTCCTGCATGACTGCCTGTGTCTCAGATACCACACCTAATCCCCTGGCTCTTCTACATGCTCTGAAGCTCTTCTGTATAAAGTACAATTCCTTCAGGTCTCCGTTGTCATGTGACTTCATCCACAAGGTTTCCTAGCTGCCAAGACTGGACTAAGAGAAACATCTTTGTATAGTGTATTTTCATATTCTATTCACAAGAGCATATATATTAACCACCAAGGATTTAATGACTATTATTGAATAAATCAGTAATAACTAAGCTAAAAAGACATTTGATATCCAAATTAGTCAACTAAAGTAAATAGGGCCTAGGGGAATAGTACTGTAATATATTCTCTTTTGGGTCTATGATATTATATGTATAGACCAGATTCCACATGATCTTTGTCTTGCCTTCCTAATAAATATGTTAGTTCCACATAAAGTAGTCATTTTTAATGTTGGAGACTGTTGAGGTAGACACTAATTAGCATCATTATTTCTTCCTAATAGTCTAAAGATCAGTTAAAATAATCTTATCATGTAGCCTTTTTTTGTAGAATTTTGTCATTTTTTTCATTTATATGCAAGATTCCATATCTTTTATTTTTAAGTTAAAAATATTTTATTGTTGTTTTTTTCCATGTGGTAATATCTCAAATTTAGATATTAAACTCATTTTATTTTCCATTAACCTCTTGTAACTACTGATAATAGAGTAAGTTCCTATATTAGGCAGTATTTAAAATTTAACAAAAAACTTGGATCCTCCTTCCCCTTGATTTAAGAATGTAAACTGGTAGAGTATTTTTAACAAAATACTAGCTATTGTTGCTTGTATGCTTATCAGAGAGATATTATCATACCATATTGAACCAAAGGAATCCCATGTTCAATTTTCATCAATCACTATAATAAAATATAAATGCCTTGCTTAAACTACGATAGACTCTGGATGCCAGAAAAGATTAAAAGGAGGTTTTCACTGTGTTTGCAACAAGAACAGTTTCTCTTGGTTAAGGACCAAGCATCATTATGGGGCTTAAAGTTTGGATACCTTCTTAGACTGCCTATAGTCATGAAGCAAAAGACGATGGCAGAAATAGAAATGTAAGGTCTGTAATTTGCAGTTTGACCACCTGAGAAAGCAACATGAAGAGAGTAGGTTCAATGTGTTTAGAATTTTGAATATGAATCCCTATTTGCTGCATTAACTTCAAATGCAGATGAGAGTCTTTGTCCTCTTGTCTACCAAAGAGATGATGGATATTTTCCTCCTGCTCAAGCATTCTAAATTTCAAGCAGCATCAGGGACACTAATTCATTCCATAGCAAACAAACTTCTTCACTTTCTATTATTTCCTTTCTTAAATATGCTCTAAGTCCTCCATAACATTCACTTTTTTTTTTTAATTTCTTTTCAGTGTCCCAGTATGCATTGTTTAAGCACCACACCCAGTGCTCCATGCAATACGTGCCCTCCATAATACCCACCACCAGGCTCACCCAATCCCCCACTCCCTTCCCCTCCAAAACCCTCAGTTTGTTTCTCAGAGTCCACAGTCTCTCATGGTTTGTCCTCCCCTCCAATTTCCCCCAACTCACTTCTTCTCTCCATCTCCCAATCTCCTCCATGTTATTCCTTATGCTCTACAAGTAAGTTAGATTTAAGGTTGGTTACCTCCCTCAGTAAATAATTTAGATATTTATTTTTAAAAGTGAATGTTCCAAAAGTGGAATGGAATATTTAAATTATTTACTGAGGGAAGAAACCAACCTCAAATCTAACATTCTGATTTCTCAAAAAAAAAAAAAATCCAAAAGTCAAGTATATTACAATTTAAAAGTCTGCAAGGTTTACAATTGGAGACCAATGTATCTTGGAAAGTACATGGCAAAACTGCTAAACTTTAAAACCAAAGTGAGTTAATTGTACATTGTCAAGCAATCTTCAACCAGTTTGCAAATAAGCACACACTGGAGAGAATTTGTTCTTTAACATTTAGCAGAATTATTTCTGTCTGGAAATTATTTATTAGAAAAAGGTTACTTATATTATTTCTAGGCATGAAAATCTGGAATGTTTCTTGATGGAATAATACACTGTACATGGACTGGACTCTATGTGAAGGACCTAGACTAGTATATTTCCTTAGATTGCCTAAACTTTCCCTTTTCAAATATTCAGGTCAGTGTATTATAGAAAGATGATTCATTAAAGTTTAGATATAAACATTCATATAGTAAGTCAATTAAACATTTCATAATTTCTTGGTTGTCCATAATTTCCATGTGTGTGGTGGTGGCAGCATTGCTGGGGATGGTAATGATGTATGAGTGTGTAGGCAGAGCCACATGAACATATTTGTACATATGTGAAGTCACTTGTAGGAGATTTCATGCAGAATAAATAATTAAATGTAGTACAATCATTGCACATATCTTTACCAACATAATCCCTAAAATAAGCAGAATAATTTTAGTAATGCCATCATAATTCACACTTTAATTAATATAAAATATTGTTTTGTCAAATACTGTAATAATATTTTGATGTGGTACAATGAGTTAAGTGATACCTATATATACATATTAAATGAATAGTTTCATATATCTTAAAAGCTAATGAACATTAATATCAACTCCTCCTTAAAAGATGCTATACCACTGATACAATGTTGATAACTTCAGTCATAATTATATTAATGTTGATTTAATGTGAACCCAGAAGCAGTTTTCCCAACTTCAGCCTCTTCATATATAAATGATTTCTCATAGATTAAACAGATGTCTATTTACTCTCTCACTCGTTCTATCTTTCTCCTATTGAAGACCACATATATGTTAATGGATTTATTGAATGTTAGGAACAATCATACTGGCTGCCTTACCCATATTATTTTATTTAATCCTTAGTATAACATAAAATGTACACACATTTAATCTACTCATCTCTTTATTCCCACCTTAAAATCTAAACGTTATGGACTGTTTTCATACATTATACTAATCTCGAGATTAATCTATACACACATACACACACACAAATGTCTAAGTTTAGGTAGGATGTGAATATGAACTTCAAAAATACCTAAAAGTTGCAAATATGGTTTCTATTAAAAATCATTCCTGATGTGAAATCAGTGTAGACTTTGTTAGACTTTTTTTTTTCTTTTGTACATAAGAGATTTTGTTTTCTCGTTTAAGTTATAAAATGACACTAGTTCTGTGAAGTGAGATCTCTGTAATAAATGTTAATGGTCAATCTAATACTTCAGTATAATAAGCAAATTAGAGTAACTAAGTAATGAGTAATTTCTTTAAAACTACACAACCATTATACCTTGGGATTGTTGCAAAGATAAAATGAGATCTAAATATACTACCTTTTATACAATGATGTACTACATATTTTTTACTAGTAAAAAAGTGTTATAAGTTACCACTATGATTTCCTTTATGTCAATTCTTCTTGACTCAATAGGAAATAAAATAACAAAACATTAAGTATTATTCAAGTCAATATTTAAGCTTCTAACAAAAATTTAAAGGGGAAATGTTTAGTCACATCCCAGGTTTAAAATGTTTTATTTTTCAATTCTCAAGTTTTTTATTTTAATTAAACTAGCTAAAATCTTTCAATGGAAACATAATTAGATTTTTTGAGTATTTAATAACTTGTAGTTTGTTATTTTCTGACCTACAGCAGACTTTATTACACAGGAAAATTAGTTTTTCTCTTATAACTGCATGCCTTCTGTTTATCCAATTTTATTGACTGCCTTCATTAAATTGACAGAATATATTAGTAATTGATTTTGTGATAAAATAAGTAATTGTAATTAATTACTTTTAAAATCATTTACATAAATTGATTCTCCCCTAGCTCTCATTTGTGCTTTTTTAGACTTCATGCTCTTGGGTCATGATATACAAAATCCAGTAATACAACTTCCCTTGGCCAGATGGGGACACAAATACCCTCTTTTGTTTTTTTCTATTTTCTAAGTCAATAGCAGTTTATTAAATAAGTCCTAAATACCTCTGACTAGCTCAAGCTCTTGAACTATATTTAACTCCAATTAGCTGCAGATGCCCTGAATTAAGAGCAACATTGACATTTTACCATAAAGTCAAATAACTGCATGTAGAAGTATCAAGAGTATGGGATTGAATCTGTGTATAGAAACCCCCAACATTTACTGTTCTGCAAAATAAACATGTTCCTTTATACACTTCAATAATTGTAACTATTAATGGATAATTTTGCTTCTATTTCTTTTGCTGCTACCTATAATTCCATTTTGTGTTGCAAATTGACTTTCTTTTTAAGAAGAATTTGCTGATACTTTGGGATGGAACCATCTTACATGCATATTGCAGTATAGAATCTTACATTAGCAAGATTCAGTTTAATGGTCAGCAACAGATCACTCACTCATTCATTTCTATCTCATTTTAAAGAATTTTTAACATTAGACCAGTGGTTATTATGACCCTATGAAAATTAAATATTATATGTTGTTTCTAGTTACAGAATAGTAGCAACAGATAGCACATGTGAGCAATTTTGTAATGCTTTTCTAAAATACAGTGTTAAATCATGTAATCTTATGACATCCTTTGAAAAGGAAGGCTTTATAACCTTACTTTCAAAAATTAATAAATAAATGAACATTACCATTTATCTTTCATATTTTTCATATCAATAAGAAATTAAAAATATATCAGATAGATATTAATTCTGTCAATGTTATCTTTGACAACATTTGAGTGATAAGACTGATTCTCCTATAGCCCAGGAGTTACAACATTGACATTAAATTTCAGTGGCAACATAACATTGACCTTCGAGAAATGAGGGGTTAGAAATCTCACATTTTTTCCTGTGCTGTAATGATATTCTCAAAGTTCAGGAATGTTTTGGCAATATTAATTGGTTGCTACTTCAGCCAAGTTCTGCTACTGATAGTCAAGGAAGCAGGTCTGGTGGTACAAACAATACATGAAGGGTACGTGAGGGCTTGAAAGAAGGAAGGAGGGAAGTTATATTTTCCCTTCCTTAGGAATCATTTCCTCTCCACATTCTGGCAAATAACAGTCAGAATCACAACAATTCTGAATAGTTGATAACCCAGATAGAGTTATTGTTACAATTTAACATAGGAGCATAGATATTCCCAAAGATGAATTTTAATGGACTCAAATTCTAAACTAAGAACAGTTCATAAAACCATGGCAATTTGGTTAAAAGATCAGAAAGATAAAACAAACAAAGAAAAAAAAAACCAAACACTATGAAAACCTACATATAAATAGAATCAAATATTCATATATATAGTTCATAACACACTTAGTTACATAAAATACAAGGGAGTAAACATTATGCAGTATTACCCTGGACATTACAAAGAACAGAACATTTCTATGTGTCCTAAATGTAAAGAGAAAAAAAAAAAAAAACCTTATACACCAAGCACCAATTCATATTGAAGGCAAAGAGAATATTTGGCATCTCATTTTTATATTATATGCTTCAATGGAAAATAAAAATTACATTAATGTATAAACTTTTGAAAATGGTTTATTAGTTTTTTATATTAAATGAGTTTCAAACAGATACATTTTGTGTTGAATGTGTCCTAGATTATTGAATTCTTTCTAAAATTTGAGTTTCTGAATATTAATTTAAATCTTTATAGGTCCTTTACTAGATTTAAAGAGTTATTAACTTGTTTTTGTAAGCAACATTTGTTTCAGGCTATTATTCTAAATTCTATATATAGGTTGTAGTTGTTGAGAAAGAGTCTTAAGGCCTCCCTTCATACCAACAGGATGTACTACTAAACTTTTAAAGTCCTTTAAGTTCAGTTGTTTATCTTTGCTGTTCGTACATCCTAAGATTACTGTATATTTCCCAAATATATTAGAATTCTGTATTTTCTGCTTCAATTTGAATTATTTCATAGGTTGTTATATTTGTTCCCTGAATATAATATTTATTTTCTATGGTCATTAATCAATGCCACTTGTGCTAAGAGGCTATGCAAGGATTTCTGCCTAATAGTCAAGGAAATTGTATTTATTGGTTGGAAAATCCTTAGCTACAGCTACTAAACTGCTATTAGTGCAATCCTTAACAGCTCATTACCACAGGAAGATATGCTATGAACAGTACAGCTTAAATGAAAATAACATTAAAAAAAAAAAAAAGGTTGGGGCACCTGGGTGGCTCAGTCATTAAGTGTCTGCCTTCAGCTCAGGTCATGATCCCAGGGTCTTGGGATCAAGCCCAGCATCAGGCTCCCTGCTCAGTGGGAAGCCTATTTCTCCTTCTCCCACTCACCCTGCTTGTGTTTCCTCTCTTGCTGTCTCTCTCTCTGTCAAATAAATGAATATAATCTTAAAAAAAAAAAAGTTATTTGTTTATCCTGCCCTGACAAATCTCAGCCCAGTAGAATAAACTCCAAATTGGTAAGGGGTGGGGGAAAAAGCTATGACAAGATGAAAGAGCATCTCTTTTTTTGTTGTTGTTATAAAAGAAAATTTATGAAGCATTCAAATGAACATGGACAAATTGCTTCATCCAAGAATTATCAGTATCTTATGAGGAAACAGATTCTCCATCTCAGGAAAAAAAAAATGCCCCAAAAAAGTTCCAGTAAAAAAAAGCAAATAAAAATTTGGCCTCATGTTAGCAATGAGACTATTACAAATCGCACTCTTGGTAGTATCTTGGAATTGGTCATCAATAATTTTGGCAAACTCTTATGTATCAGTTTCTAAAAATTTGTTATACAGGTGCTAGGGAAAGAAAACAAATGTGACCAAAAATCATATAGGATCGTGATGGTAGACTGGATACAATGGTCTCTTTTCTTCCATTTTCAGCCTCTATTATATGACCCCCAAAAAGATGCTAAGATAAATTAGTACATCTAAGACTGGTACTGACAAAGAAAAAATATACCAAAAGTTTCTAGAAACTAGAGAACAAATGGAATCAAACTTAATGAAAGATCTGAGAAAGCCAGACCCTATAATGAGTCCAGGGTTCCAGAAGTGTAAGCGTTATAAAGTTGCTACAAGATGGATCAGTTGATTCAAGAAACAGAGGTTAGTACAGGAGGTTTCCTCAGGGTGACTCACTGTAATCTAATAGAAACAAGTTTAGCCTCACTATTATCACTCTTTTCTCAGACCCATATATTTGAGATGAGCAGAGGACAACAGCTAAGCTTGTCCCAAAATAAGCTGAAACTCGATGGCAAATATAACAAAAATAAACTCTAAAAATTAAATGAACATACAATACAGCAGACATTTGAGAAAAGGTAACCTTTATAAGACAGATAACCAACAAACAGAACTGACATCAAAAGAAACAGAGATGATAATACAAACAGAAGTTTAAAAAACACAGTAAATAGTTTAGGGGAAAGTCAAGAGAATGATGCATTTCCATAAAGTAATAAGAGTATGTTGTGAAGAAAAAAATAGAAGTCTTCGAAATTAACAAAAATGTGTACACACACATCAAAAAAATCTCAGTTGGCCAGATGAATGTGAAAAAATAAGGTACAATCATAAAGCAAATAGTAATTGAGAAGGCTGAGCTAAAGTAGTCCCTCATAACCCAATATGATGGGATAAGGAAATAAAACAATAGGAACAAAGGAGACATGGAAAATAGACCTGTAAGTATTAATAAACTTCCAAAAGTATTAATAAACTTCCAAAAGGAGCTAAAAAATATGTTTAGTTTGCAGAATGAAAGAAATAAAGAGCCAATTAGATTTAACATAATACTAATTATAAAGGAAATAATCATGAGGCCTTAAAGGGTTAATCATAACTATAATAGAATATATAACCATAATAACAGGTATAACCATCTAATATTTATAGAGTTTACTGTGTATGCTGCATTAGTCTACAGAGTATAATACTTAACCTTTTGTAATGATTATAGTATCATCATACTCTTTTCATTTTATGGTTGAAGAAATGGAAAAAAAACAATTTTAACAAAGTCATAAGCAAAAATATTGTGGAAATGGAATTTGAACAAAGGCAGATTAATTCTAGAGTCTATATGTTTAGCCACTATTATTCTGTTATTGTTAAAGAAATATGCTTAATATTAGTATCAAATTTCTCTGTGCCTTATGATAAGGAATAGAAGGACAATATTAGAAAAACTTGGAAATGGCTTTGAACTCCAAATACTAAATTTAGAAAAAAATAATATTCAAGTAGGACAGCAAAATAAGGACATTCTTAGACAATTCTATTAAAATTAAGCAATAAAATATTTCTTTCAACATATATAATTTTTAATAGAGAATCAAATGGAAATTTTGATTAAGTCAAAATAAGTGCTAATGCATATGTTAAAATCTAAACTAAAGTCTTAAATGGGAAGGGGAAATGGGACTGACAAAATAAGGGAAAGAAATCATTCAACCTTTCCTCCATGTTCTTATGCATATATAACTTTTAAAACTAGCATGTTGTTTTTGTGATAAAGTAAAAAAATAATAACATAAATTGAACAAATTAAAAAATGCTTCAGGGAGGATAACATCACTGAAGAAAAGTTTTATAATAGGTGATATTCCATAAATAAACCAAGTTTTGGAACAAATAAATCACTATGTTAGAGAGACAATAAAATACATTTTTTAATTGAAAAAAACTAAATTCATACTCACCATAAACCTTAACAAACTACTGCCCTTAATAACAATAAGGAGGAAATGAAGGGCTAGTGAGGGAATAAAAGTGCTTGTATATTTACTTCACTTCTTATATAAATTGACTGCTGTCATCATTTTTAAAATAAAAATAATCATGATTTAGCAAACCACCAGTGGTTTAGTATTAACATAAGACTGGGAAATTTTTTTAATTAAAAAAAAAAAGGAGGCAAATTCAGCCATAATATTTGCAGAACATACTGCTGGAAAAATAGGTCTGGTGGCTACTGGGTGGCTCAATTAGTTAAACATCTCAATCTTGATTTTGGCTCAGGTCATGATCTCAGAGCCATGGATGCAGTTGGGGAAGTTTCCATGCTTAGCGGAAAGTCTGCATTTCTCCCTCTCCTTCTCCATCTGTCTCCCTCTGCCCTTCCCCTGCTTGCTCTCTTTCCCTTTCTCTCTCCCTCTCTCAAATAAATAAATAAAGAACTCTTAAAAAAAGAAGAAGAAGAAGAAGAAATAAAGAAAAGAAGTGTAGGAAAGTAGGTATAAAGTGGATTATGGAGGATTTTAATACCATCTGAAAGAAAGTTGGGTATTATCATCATGGTGTTCCTAATGAGTTAGTGGAGGGATGTGAAGGGAGAGATACATGGGGCTAAAACAATTTTAGGAACAAATAACTTATGGTTTGCAGAGTATTTTTTAGAACAAGAGAAACAGTTTACAAACCAAAACAGAAATCCAAGCATGAGGCAGATAGACTCAAGATAAAACAAGAATGAGAAGAAGCAAGGAAATATTTAGATGAGATGTTTTAAAGGAAAGTAATTGGATGTGGGATTAGAGGGACAGTGAAAAGGCTGGAAAGAATGCAAAAGATATTGTTAAATTTCTAAGATGACTGGATAGGAGAATAGTAATCCCATTAAAAAAAGAAATTAGAATGAAGCATGGAACAGAGATTTCCAAAATGTATTATATTACATAAATTGTTTAGGGAAGCCAATAAAACTTAGCTGAAGCAATTCAAAATTTAAAGGCTTGAAAAACTCAAGGTACCATTGACATTTTTTTTAACTTTAAAATTCAATCCTAGAATGCATCTTTAATTATCATCTTTCTGTGAAAACCACTAATAACTAAATTCATATTTTATTTCTATCAAATTACTTAAATCTCAGAAAACAGATATTTAAATTCTCGGCTCATCAGTGAATAGTAACTGGTAAGTATTTTATTGTATTTCTATTTTTAATCTAGGCATAATTTTTGATGAATAAGGACATTAGAATCAATGAACCATAATATTTGACAGATTTATGATACTTGATTTTTTCTTCTTACTTTGGTTCTAGGTTTACTAGCCTAGTGAGAGGAGCTAAATGAAGACAAAGACAAGGAAGAGGGAGCTGTTGCTACATTGAGGTCAATTTTTAACAAATGAAGTCAAATTAGCATCAATATAATTTAACTACAAATATAGAAAGAGCAGCAGTAAATTACAAAGATCAGTAATTTAGTTCTATATATTCAAAAAATTGAATGTGAATGACTGAAATTTTAATTTCCTTCCCCCACAGTCCAGCCCAGATGGCTTTCATGATAAGGCAGAAGGGTCCAACACACAGGATTCTGAGACAAAAAGACAGGATTCTTATTCCAACTGTCCTACTCACTGGCCAGGTTCTCTGTGTAGGTTGTACATTTTCTGAATGAGCCTCAGTCCCTTCAATATAGATGACAATTAAAGTCTCTATACCCTAGGATCATGGTGGAAATTAAATCTATAATTTATGTAGAACAGGTTTGCAATTGTAGGTCTTCTATAAATCCCGGATGTTAACTATTGCTAGTCCTCTGACTACCAAAGGTATCCTATGACTACCAGAGGTAAAATTTTTATAGTATTGTTTAATAATCCAGATAAAAATGGATTGTAGCAGTATTATTATTACAGTAGATAAACTTTTGGAAATGAAAACTATAAAGAAGAAGAGATGCTTGTACTGCTAAAAAATTATGAGGAAACCACAATATTTTCTATGTCTTAATAGACAGCATATTTTGAATCTTTACCTTCCAGACAGTATCTTGAGTGAAAAACCTGACTCCGTTATCCTGCAAACTCATGAGCCTACTTCTAGAAATACATCATCTATCACTAGATAAGACACACATGCAATTTTAGAAAGAAATCTCATTTTGCCTCTCCCAAAGTGAGTAAATATTTTAAGCTTGAACCACTTAGCCATCCTGTGTATCCTGAATCCTACTGACACTTGGTCCTTTCAAATCTTGAGCCATGAAATTCTCTCATCTCTGAATGAATCTTTGTCCCTGCCAATTTGGTTTTCAATAAGCCTGCCAACTCATTTCTAGGGAACTGTTTCTAAACCAGTCTCCTAATTTTATTTATATGTTTAAAAAATTAAATGATTAATCTCAGAACTTTGAGATTTCCATTTAGCTGGCACTGGATTAAAAAGAAAACAATATGAAACTTTTTTAAAAATTTATTTACTTATTTTAGAGAGCGAGAATGTACACATGCACACATGAGCGGGGGTGGGGGAAGGAGTGGGGGAGGGAGAGGGAGAGAATCTCAAGCAGAGTCCACACTTAGCACAGAGCCCCATGTGGGGGATCTCACAACCCTGAGGTCATGACCCTGAGATCATGACATGAGCTGAAATTAATAGTCCAATGCTCAACCAGCTGAGCTACCCAAGTGCCCCAACACTATGCTACTTTTGAGGTAAATTCCTCACACCTGCCTTAGCCAGACCAAATGAGTAATGAGAAAATAGTTGGAGAAATACATGTTTCTATCACACCACAGAGAAGTGCTAATGAATTGAAATTTTCTTGAATGTTACCATGTCTCTCAAAGTAGCTATTAAAATTTCACTTGTATTCTAACACCATTCCTTTCTGAGCCCAACTACATATATATATAAATATAAAATATATAGAAATATATATATTTATTTATATTTATATACATATACATACATATATATACTTAGTTTTTTCCTATTGAGATTGAATTATTTAACCAAACTTCATATTTAATTATTTCAATAAAGTTTAAGTTCAGAACATCTTTTCACTAATTATCCTTTTCCCTACTTCGCATACACACTCACTCCTACTCATACACACTCATCTTCCACTTCTCCTTACTTAATACTTATTTGAAGATTTCCTAATTCTCTGATATAAGCTATCTCAATAATGGCCATGGGATTGGAGATAACATATTAAATTATCAACTATAATCTGCTGCTTTCAACTCCATAAATTAAACCACAGACATTATGGTTCTTTGGGTTAAATATTAGAAGAAGAAGAAGGAGGAGGAGGAGGAGAAGGAGGAGGAGGGGGAGGAGAAGGGGGAGGTGGAGGAGGAGGAGGAGAAAAAGAAGAAGAAGAAAGAAAAAGAAAAAGAATTGCAAAACATGGAATCCTTTTGAAAATCTGAGTCAGTCATGCTCACTACCTGGAGTTTTGAAATAAATAAATAAATAAATAAATAAATAAATAATAAGACCGAATTTAAACCCTTGTAACCATGACCTCCAGAGGGCAGGCCTGGAACACCTAAAGCACCACATTTTAGAGCACAGTAATGAAGAACGGGGTAGTAAGTAAATCCATTCATTTCTTAAATCACATATATGTTTATTGCACATATGCAAAGTTTAGTTCATACAATAATAGTAATATTATAGAATATGTACAATAATATAGAATACAATACAATAAATGACTATCAATAAGAAATTACACTAGGATATAATGTTCTGTGATAGTGGATAGGGAATAGTTAAGAGGTGTCTTGGAAGATTAAAGGCTTCCTAGAGAAGGTGTTAACTAAGCTGAATATAAATTAGTCAAACAAGGGATTTGGGGAGAATATTCCAAATCAAGAGAGCAGCAGATACATAAGGAGGAGAAGATGCTATAGGAATAGCAGGTGACATTTGGAACAACCCCTTATAGCAACAATAGCAGATAGATTTAAGTAGCAAGATACATAGATATAGATATAGATATGGCCTTAAAATAAGCATTAAAGAAAGTTTTGCAGGTTAATAAGCCAACTTTTATTTTATATATATGATTTTTTTCCCCCAATGTTAAACTAAAAATCACATATTGGGATGGGAAAAAAAAGGAAGTGCTACTATAAAACTACGTTCTGTCTCTAAAAAAAAAAAAAAAAAGATGGAAAATATTAATTTAAATCTGTATAAGCACAAACTGACTCAAGTTCTAAAATGAATGATCAAAAATTATCACCTTACTGATGTACCATAGAGAATATTACCTGGGCATGTTGTGATGTTTGGAATTTAGAAGACTGTAAACCCCAGAATCTTTTAAAGCATTCTCTATTCTAGGAAGACTAACCTGAACATTTTAAAAATACATACATGAGAATGTTTTACCTGTCTCAGTAAATTATACCTATAAAGCTTTTTTACAAAACACTTCTCTATATAATGCTATATATTTTTAAAATCTAAATTAATAAATATCAAATTAAGATTCATCTAGATCTAAAATATGAGAAAATGTTCAAGTATATAAAAATTTTTCTACTTATGGTCTCTCCTGACAGCACAGAAAGATCCATATACTATGACTCCTATTATACATATACCTAGGAAAAATAATACAACCCCCCCCAAAAAATTGTTAGGGAAATTTATGATCTTTGTACATTATCTTGAAAACTTTTACTAAATTCTGCTAAAGGGCATAAGGGTTAACCTGAAAATTGAAAGAAAAAAAATCTTAAAGCTTAAAAGGCAGTCAGATAAATTCATTAATAGAGCACTGGTTAGCCCCTGGCTTCTAGTTTGTATTTCAGAAACATCAATATGCTCAGTGTACCAAGCATCTCTGAATTGACTGGCAGAGCAAAGTTATCTTGTGATGGTAAGCCTCCAGGCTTCCGTATTTTACCAGTATAAAAGAGCATTCCACTGCCAATGTTACATTTCATCAACTCTAATCTGCCCCTCTTTTCACATTTTAATTTTGCAGAGACTGGGATGCATTACTAAAACTGGTGATAAGAAACCATTGTGTCACAGTTTAATTAGCAGAGTTTTTCTGTATTACCTGAATTAAAATTCAACTTAAAATGAATGTCTTTAGATTTACTGAAATAGGGTTTTACAAACTACAACTGTTAATACTAATAATGTTAACAGTAGTAAGTAGTAAGCACCCAACATTTATTGATCTCGTTGTACCAGACTCTGCTTGACTATATTATTTGTATTAAATAATTTAACCCTTAAAAACTTCAGTGAAGAAAGATGGTAATGAAAGTGTGTTTGAACTGGTAATAAATCTGTTTGACTACTTCTGCTGGAATTCAGATTACTTTTTCATTTGCAGAAAAAACATCTTTTTAAATTTGATCAGGGACATATTTGTACTATATACTACTCCATCTTAAAATCATCCAAGATACCAAGAAAAAAAAAATCAATCTACATGTGTTCTCTAATTTTTATTTTATTGTTCATTACAATATTATATGATGATTATATACTATCAGTTCTTCTAATGGTAAACTACCTTAATATTTATATCTGAATATAATTACATATCAAGTGCCAATATATCATATCTAATGTCAGTATATACCTGGATCCTAGAAATTTGTTTTTTATTATGTTATGTTAGTCATCATACATCATTAGATCTTGACGTAGTGTTCTATGATTCATTATTTGCATATAACATTTTAAATATTTTCTTATTTTGCTAAAGATTTTACAATATTGGACATAAATAGAAGTTTGTTATAATCAATATTCTTCATATTCATCATTTATACTTATTTAATCTTTGAACTCTACACAATTCTAATCAAATACCTTTTACACTTACATCTACGATAATTTTAAATCACCTGGTCAAAGGTACTGCTAACGGACACAATTACTATTGATCAATTTATAGGTATCTAACATTAAACAGACATTTCCAAGTTCTCTTTTTAATTTAAGTGTCATTAAAAAAGAAGACTTTCTTAATCAGGAAAATTGTCATTATTTCTAAACCCAAAATATTTCATAACCAGCACTAATGGAAAAAGGCCTTACATTTATTCGATAGGCAGAAAATACTTGATGAATGACTAGCTGGATGAATGAATAAATGGATGAAAAATATATATTCATGCATATTATTTTCAAAAAAATCTCAATATCTTTTTTCATTTGGAAGATATCTGTAGTTAATTATTGAACTTACTGTTGCAACTAAGCAGAGAGGAACATTAACTTAAATTGCATTCATTTATTTTTTAGTTAGCATTATTTTGTTCTACCAGTCTATAAGATTTTAAAAGTTATAAAATGTAAATTATAATATCTTAAAATTTATGTTAAAATGAGCACCTTAAGTTTAAGAGAGTACAATTTTTTAAAAATCCCCCCTGTCACTTAGTCAAGACTTATTTTTTCATTGAAGCAATCACTCATTGACTGAATGTGTTCTGATTTCCATTTTGTTAGATTCTGAGAATATGAAGCTGAATAAAATGTGTTTCTTATCCTTTTATCCTTGAGTAGCTCATAGTAGGTGTTTAATATAGGTTTGTTGAATGACTGAATGGATATAAAAATGTAGAAATCACTGCACATTCAGTCACCGCATTTACAAATATATGGAGGTAAGAAAGGCATTTTAACAGTTCGTATCACTGTTCTCTACTCATGAAACCATGTATCTAGACTGGCTTATAGATTCTGCTGGCTAAATTAGATTAATTTTATAGGAATCTATTTAGTGCCATCTATAATATTAGAACTTTCATAGGGGAGGCACATTGCTTCAAAATTGTCAAGAGTGTGGATAGAATCATTTCCCAAGAGAAAATCAGGAAACTGACAGTATCCAAAGGTTTGTATTTGCTCTAGAATACATCTGTTTAGTCCTCCAGTCACAGGCACATATACCAGCGTCTGCTCCCACTTACTCAGAGAACAAGCTTCATGCTTGACATGACAATTGTCCTAGACCTTAGGGACAGAGCTTACTTGATTAGATCTATACTGAGCATGGTTCTTTTCAGAGATTTGTAAGGGAGTATCTGTGCAATAAAATCTTACAAATTTCCTGAGTTAAAATTGTAGTTACAGGGGTGCCTAGGTAGCTCAGTGGGTTAAAGCCTCTGCCTTCGGCTCAGGGATCCTGGGATCGAGCCCTGCGTCAGGCTCTGACAGGGGAGCCTGCTTCCCTTCTTCTCTCTATGACTGCCTCTCTGCCTACTTGTGATCTCTGTCTGTCAAAAAAAAATCCTTTTTAAAAAATTGTAGTTACATGTTCATCAAAATAAAAATAATTGAATTTTTTTTTCTTTCTTATTTTAGTTACTATAGTATGTTGAATGGTAAACCTCTCAAAGGCTATGTTCACCTGGAACCTGTGAATGTGACTTTATTTGGAAATGGTCTTTGCAGAAATAATCAAATTAAATGTGTTGTGATAAGATCATCTTGGATTATTCAGGAAGGCCCAAATTCAGAAACAAGTGTCCTTATAAGAGAAAAGCAGAAGGAGATTTGAAACACATAGAGGAGAAAGCAATGTGGAGATAGAGGTAGAAACTGAATTAATGCAGTGATAAGCCAAAGAATTCTAAGGGAAACAGATGCTAGAGCAGACAAGAAAGGTTTCTTTTCCAGAGCCTTTAGAGAGAGCAACACTTGATCTTAGACTCCTGGCTCCTAGAACTGTAAGAGAATAAATGTCTGTTGTTTTCAGCCACCATGTTTGTGGTACTTTGTTACAAAAGACAAATTAAAACATTTTCAAGAGTCTATTTTTATTGACATAAGGGAGCTGAAAGTTGGTCATCAGAATATTACTTAAATGAGGGGTGCCTGGGTGGCTCAGTGGGTTAAAGCCTCTGCCTTCGGCTCAGGACATGATCTCAGGGTCCTGGGATCGAGCCCCACATCGGGCTCTCTGCTCAGCAGGGAGCCTGCTTCCTCCTGTCTCTCTGCCTGCCTCTCTGCCTACTTGTGATCTTTCTCACTGTCAAATAAATAAATAAAATCTTTTTTTAAAAAAAAAGAATATTACTTAAATGAGATTTATTGGATTGTATTTAGGATTAGAATTAAACTTGGAGATGTAGCAAAGAATGGAGCTCATCATTCCTTCCAGTCTATTGTCCCCTCTACTATATTCCCTGTCCCACTGAGTGGTTTCATCATGAAAATAAGGGATCAAAGCTGAAATATGGGAGTTTTAGTGAGACAATTTCCCATCTCATCTCTTTGGCATCCTCTTGTTCATATATATATATATATATATATATATATATATATATATATATATGATTTATTCATTTTAGAGAGAGTGTGGGTGGTGGAGGGGCAAAGGGAGAAGGAAAGAAATCTTCAAGCAGACTCCCCACTAAGTGCAGAGTCTGATGTGGATGCTCTATGCCAGGACCTTGAGATGATGACCTGAGCCAAAATCAAGAGTCAGACGTTCAACTGACTGAGCCACCCAGGCACCCCACTCCTAATGCTTTTGAAACCCTAACCCTTCTATTCTTCCCTATTCCTCAAACATACAAAGTCTTCCATCCATTAAATAGTCCCCTCTTTCTTCTGGCCATATCCACATTGTAATTCCTCCATCCTTAACTCACCAGAATAATCATTCTATTGTATCTGTTCACTCCATTGTTAAAATTGTTTCTCAATTCTTTTTGCATAGAGGATACATTTTAACTGCCTTGGAGTGCTCCTTCAAGATGTAGTCCATATATATCTCTCTGGATTCCCTTTTGAAAATGCCGGAATTGCCCTGGACTGTTTAATGCCTCCCATGTAGGTTCAAGCATCCCAAAACTCCTTATTACATTGTTATCTAACCCTGTGCTCCCCGACTAGACTATATCTCTGTTGAGGGTAGGAATTGATGTTACTTACCTTTTAATCCTCAGAAACTAGTGCTGTAGAAGGACAGGAGTCTCAAATCTAACTAGGATTCTACTGGTCTATGAATATACAGTAGGTGTGTCAATTCACAGGAAAATAAGGTCAGTAGTAGTAGTAGTAGTGGTGGTGGTGGTGGTGGTGTTGTAACACTCCAGAAGAGGATTGTATATATTTGAGAATAGCTGAGAATACAGTGTTGATTGGTCCAGGTCTCAGCACACAGACCTGGAAGATAGCTTGATGGATAAAGTGGAAAGATTTAATTATAAGATGCTCTGATGTTAGGGCCCAGGTAAGTGTACTGGTTGTAGTTTTAGGGCCTCAGTATAATTTGGGGACTGAATAGTGTTCACCCAAAATTCAAGCTCACAAAAACCTGACATCTGGAAACAGTTTCTGCAGAGGTAATCAAGTTGAGATGAGTGACACTGGATTACCTGGGCCTTAAATTCAGTATGACTTACATCCTTATAAGAGGGAATTTTGGACACACAGTCACATCCATACAGAGAAGACCATGTCAAGATGGGGGCAGGTATTGAAATGATGCACCTATAGTCCAAAAAAGTGCCAAGGACTGCCAGCAACCACTGGAAGCTAGAGATGAAATAAGAAAGGATCCTTCTCTAGAGTCTTTGCAAAGACCACAATATACTAGCACCTTGATTACAGACGTCTAGCCTCCAGAACTGTGAGAGAATAAATTTCTATTATTTTGAGGCACTCAGTTTGTGGTACTTTGTTACAGTGGTCCCAGAAAATGAATCCAGTAACTAAAAATGATACAGTGTGGGGAATGGACTTTTTCTTCATTTTTATTTGGACCACAACTTGGATTTAATGCCCATGGACTTAAGGATTTGTAACTTTGGGAACACTAGAGAAAAAGCTCTCTCGACCCAGATTCAGCATTGTCACTGTGGATGCTGGCCAAAATAGCAGTTGTTAGATGGGATTCTCAAGTGGTTTCAAGAACAGCCAACATTAACAAGAGAAGGTCAGAGTGGAAGATTACAAAATAGCATTAACATACACAGCCTACGTGACATATCTCTGGGGGCTGCCCAGAGTAAGTGAGTGAGATTTTGAGGAGGGCTATACATCTTAGTTAAGCAGATCAGAGTGAGAACAAAGAGAGTTTATCATTGTCAACAACATTCTGTTATTAGTCTTTGTCTAGTAGAAGACAGGCTTAGTACATTGTTGGCATTCAATAAATGTTTGTGGAATTATTTCTTTCTTCATTCACATGATGAAAGGCAATAAGAAACAGTTGCCAACACAAAAGAAAGAGATTATTTTTAAAGGAAAATTCTCATTTTATAAGTACATTATTAATTAATTCAACAAACATTTTATGAGAATCTTCTGCATGTCACGGGTCAGGGGATGGGAGAGAAATTATGAAATACAAAAAGAAATCAAATACGTTCTTTTGTCAGAGAATTCACTATCTACTTGATGAAGCAGACATGCAAGCAAATAACGTTAATCAAATATAAGAGATATACACTAAGTGCTTTGGAAATAGAAAAGACTATCTGTAACTATTGAAGAAGACTTCTGATAAATGATATGTGAACTGCCTTCTGAAAATTTAATATGCAGCAGTTTTCTATGAGAGGGTCATTACAGGGTTTGCCATGCCTGCAAATATGAGAAACTATGGGTTACTCAGGGAATATTACACTGTTTTGGTGGTACTAAAGTTTAGGGGTAGTGAAAGTGAGTGACAAAACTTGAAACATCTTCTATGTCATCCTTGGATTTCTGTTTCCTTAAGTTATTTCAGCTGAAGGGTGCCTGGGCGGCTCAGTCAGTTAAGTGTCTGACTCTTGGTCTTGGCTCAGGTCATGATATCGCAGTTGTGGGATCAAGCCCGATGTCTGGCTCTGTGCTCAGTGCAGAATCTGCTTCTGATTCTCTCCCTCTCCATCTTATTCACTCTCTCTCTCAAATAAACAAATAAAATCTTTCAAAAAATTATCTCAACTGAAGTATGTGTGACAGACCGGGTTAAAGGCAGAGGGAATTTGATTTTATTTATTTTTTAATTAAGTTTCAATTTTAATTCCAGTAGAGATAACATGCAGCGTTATATTAGCTTCAGGGTACACTATAGTGATTCAACAATTCTATACATCATAGTAAGTGTACTCTTTAATCCCCATCACCTATTTCGCCCATGCCCCCACCCACTTCCCCTAACAAATGTTCTCTATAGTTAAGAGTCTACTTCTTGGTTTGCTTCTCTCTGTCTCTAATCTTTCCCCTTCTTTCTCTCCCTCTCTCTCCTTTGCTCATTTGTTTTGTTTCTTAAATTCTACATATGATAAAATGATAGGGTATTTGTCTTTCTCTGACTGATTAATTTCACTTAGCACCGTGCTCTTCAGTTTTATCTATGTTGTTACAAAAGGCAGAGGGAATTCTAAAAGACTATTTCATTATATCAAGGTAGAACTACTAAAGACTTTAAGTTATTTACTCTGTATTCATAACTGAAATTGTTTCATCATTGTAAAATTTCCGTGTAACAAATAATTGTATCTGTAAATGGATCTATAGTCCTTTCTCATCTACCATCCCTTCTAAATAATACGTGAAAATATCAGGCGGGTTTCATTTAATGTTGTGAATGAGGAAACTAAAGTTATCCTTCTGTGATGAAGAACCTCTCTAATAAGAGTGAGTAGGAAAAGAGGAAAAGCTTGCTCTCCCATTTTTACATCTCTCAAAATAGTAAAAGCTTCACTGAAAACTTCATTAGGCTGTTGTATACACAAAAGACTGAAGACATAGAAGAGGTGATGTCACAGGTCTTAACCCTAGGAATAAATATAAAGCAACCTAAGAGACTCTAAATCACAGGAAACAAACTGAGGGTTGCTGGAGGGGTGGTGGGTGGAGGGATGGGGTAACTTGGTGATGGACATTAAGGACAGCACGGGATGTAGTGAGCATTGGGTCTTATATGCCACTGATAATCAGAGGCCTATAGCTCTGAAACCAATAATATATTATATGTTAATTAATTGAACTTTATTAAAATGTGTTTTAAACACTAATTACTTAATTAAAAAGAAAAGATAAAGCAACTGGTTCAAGTAATAGAAAGAAAGAAGCCTGATCTCTAAAGATAAGAATCACTGAGTCTATGGTTCCTTATACATTTGTCACCATTCATGAGATGAATTAGTCTTTAAGTAACTGTGGCCAGTTGAAAGGACAGTTGCTAAGGAAAGGCATGGGTATACTTAAAGAATGGAAGAATCAGAAATGCTTCATGGAGGAGGCATTATTTCATCTGGGTCTTCGTGGGTTCATTATCCCCAATTTAGAGGAAAAAATCCAAAAGGATAAGGGAAGTTACCAACCACATAATTCAATCCTGATAAATAATTTTCCCTATTAATCTACTGCTAAATACTGAGAATTCACTAGAACAAGAAAATGTTGGATTTCAATTCTTAGTTTAGAAAAATATTAGAATAGGTAGACTTTATGGTTCTAATTCTGAAGCTTCTTAACCCACTATATTAAGACAAATGTAGGCATTTTTTTTTTAGTTGACTATATTTTACTACTAAACAATACATTTGTGAGTTTGTTATTTTTTTTAAATAGTAAAGATGATTTTGCTTTCAAGAGAGATGAAACATAAATGATGATGAAAGGCAAGAAAATGTTTCAAAACCAAACACATTCAATAATAGCAAAGGGCATTTAAAAACTAAAAAAGTACACTTGCTTTTATATAAAACATTATTCTTTTTGAAGTGTTCACCCATACAAAAGCTCCTTTTGTGAAACTAGGTTTTCATCATCTACCACAAGCAAACAAGAATGCCAAGGAAATGTTTAAAACCAGCAAAATACTGTATATGCACCCAGCCATTCCCACTGTACCTATTTAATGAGCTTGGGCTTTCATGTAACACATCTTAGAATTATTACTTTAGTGGTGTCCACAAATGTTGCTCAAGTTCAAAGTACAAATCCCCTGCACACTCTCACCTACTTGGCATGCAGTTCAAAAAAACTTGCTTTAAAATAAAACTATTCAGTAAATGGCTGTCTAGAAATAGAAATATGCTACGTAAAAGTGATACAGTGAAATTGGAAAATTAAATCTGCATGATTCAAGATGCAAGATGAAGATGTGCATGGGGGGAAATGGTAGGATGTATACTTTTGCTATTGTAAACAGAGGTCAATGGCAAACATTAAGACATATGTTATCTTGAGAGTATGGTTGTATTGATCAAATCTGGAGCATCGTGTTTTGATATAACTATATTAAATTAGAAGCTTTGAATGAAAAGGTTTCTCCACTACCTAAACCGGGTCTCCCATCTGAAAGAATCTGAAGAATAAAAATGTTGTGGTGGGTAAACTTCAGAACAATACAAAGGTGAAAGAAACTACCTGGGAAGTGTAACACAGCTTGAAGGTCACAGAAAATCCACTCTATCTTTATTTTTTATTCATTTTCTGATTAAAATTAATCCCTAATTCTTGTAAAACTTGCAAAGCAGACAGATGTAAAGATATACATTTTCCTAATAATAAATATTGAAAATCAGCTATTTTGTCTTTCAAACTCAGGTACAAATTAAACTGATCCTTTATTTTTCTTTCTACATACCTCTGCAGATTCTATTCCTTAGTGAAAATCCCCTTCTTCTCTTCACTTGAATTTACTCTCCTCCCCGTGTGCTTCTAGACTATACTCAAAACCTCCTCTTTTCCATTGTAGCTTACATTACTTGTGTATTCCCCTGAAATACTTTTGACATATTTGTATTGTGAGTTACTAATAAAACTTTTAATAAAATACTGTTAATTATATTAGTAATATCTCATGTCCAAATGTTATGATTTAAGAATACCTACACAGGCATAATACAAATTGTATAGATAATGGACTTATACATCAGTGTATAGATATTTAAATTTCATTTAGTCAGGTTAAAAAACTGATCTCAGCAGTCAAGTAAGTTATCTAAAGTCATATAACTTGTAAGTATTTATTTCTGCATCTTTTTCTCCCTCCTGAAATTGTGGACTCCCAGATGTCAAAAATAGGTGCTTAATCTTTTTAGTCCTCAGTAGGTTTTCAATAGATATTTGTTACCTTATTTTCTAGAAATGAAAATGGAAACCTATACCATTTAGAAAAATCAACTAATCTGAGAGAATTTCTTAATGTTTTGTAGATTTTAAAAATAAAATCTTTTAAAATTCCTCATATAAATAAGAAGTTATTATTTACTTTCTTTTATTAAGATTGTAAAATGTGTATAATTAAATGACATTTAATTGTGATATTTTTTCAATCACTTCAGAGGCTTATAAAATGTCCTTAGTATATTACACAATCTTTAATATTTTTATATATATATAAACATATATAATCTTTAATTTTTTTGATTAATCAAAGAATATAGTTAACTGTTTTGAGAAGTAATCCTTTATTTGTTATAATATGGAACAAATATGAGCAGTATTTTTAGGGATGCCTGGCTGGCTCTGTTGGTTAAGCATTTAACTCTCGATTTTAGGTCGTGATCTTAGGGTCATGAGATCAAGCCCAGACTTGGGCTCTGCCCTGGGCATGGAGCCTGCTTAAGATTCCCTCCCTCTCTCCATGCACCTTGGTGGCACAGTTAGTTAAGTCCAACTCTTGGCTGTGATCTCAGGGTCCAGGGATCAAGCCCCACATTGGGCTCCACACTCAGCACTGAGTTCATATGAAATTCTCTTTCTCTTTCTCTCTGCCCCTCCTTTGCATACTCTCACTCTCTCTCAAATAAATAAATAAAAATAAAAAAGACTCTCTCTCTCCTCCTCCCTTTGCTTGTCCCCCACTGCCCTCTCTAAAATGAGTAAAGTAATCCTTTATTTCTTATAATATGGAACAAATGTGAATGGTATTTTTAAGAGAAAAATTCCTTCTTGCTTGCTCAAAAATAATGACAAACATTTTACAAAGGAATTAATATGGGGGGTGTCATACAATACGATCATTCAACATATATTAATTCGTTTACTTTTTAAAAAAAAACTATGACATAGGTACTGTCATTATCACTATTTGATTAATGGAGAAACTAAAGCAGAGAATGAGAAATTTGCCCAAGGACACATAGCTAGGAAGTTGGGAAGCCAGGATCAACACAAGGCAATCCAGCTTTAAAGTTCATGTTCCTACCACTGCTCTGTACTGCTTCTTACACCCATCTCACACCATCTCATTTGAACATGGAGACCACAGTATTTTTGTCTCACCAAATAAATCCCATACCCTCCAATTACTCTTACTGTTTTGAAATAATCAACAATAAATAACTGAACTTAACTCTTACACATGTGGCTGGCATTTAATAAATCATCACCTAATGTTGAGTAAATAAATGACCAAAATATTGTTTTCTTTTGCACTCTTTATTGATATCTACTTGTACCTTATAAAGTGTTCTCCCCTTTAAATATTTTCCTTCCTCTTCCAAATCACTGTGAAGAGAGACTTTTTTTTTTTTTTAATACAAATCTATTTCTTGTTTTCAGTATTTAATCAATGACAGTCTATTATCCTGGGGATAGATTCTGAACCGGGACTAGGGATTTCAAGATAAATAGGAAATGCCTTACAAGATGAAGGACCAACTTTTATACACATTTTCCACTTACAACTTTGGGGCTGGGGCCCTTGGCCTTAAATTGCCCTTACCTCTGCTCTTTTCCTGGCGTTCCTACTCAAGAATCTTTCTAGCAATGATTTGGCAATGATGCCAATACTTTTCAGATTTCTCTGAAATCATTTTTGTCCGTCTTCCCCATATAACTTGGAGTTTCCTGAATATTTCTCAATCTACCAACTCAACTCAAATGAGGGAAATGCCCACAATTATCAATATTAATATTAAATTCTAGCTCACTCCCTATTTCCACCCCAGTGTCTAACATTTCCAACAGAAGATAATTTCTCTCCCTATACATTAATTTTCAAACGCTATTACATGAGCCCCTTTGACCTTGGCTTCCTGGCTTTGAACAATTCTGGAATGCAGGGTCGCAGTGCTGTGAGATAACCTTTCTAAGTTCAACATCTAATGACAACACAACCATTTTTAAATAGCCGCTACCTCTGTAAGTTTAGTACTAAAATAGAGCATTCCTTAAAAAAAAAACCTGGAGCATCTATGTTTTGATTTTAAAACCTAGAACACCTCTGAACTAGTATTTTCAGTTTCTACTAAAATAATCATAATCATAACAACTCCCAATGAACTGGCTACCAGTAAAAATGCATTAGAGAAAACACAATGTAAGTGCCCATGGTTGTTAAAACAGTTATTTTCTTCCAACAACAGCTTGACATATTTTTTATTCTTTTTTTTTTTTTTCAATTTGTGTGCCCCCTACTTGGTTTTCATCAAGTTCTCATCAGGGGAACCCTTGGAAAAACATAGAAACCAGGTTCAGCATAGGAGAAACTTAATAACCAGTGGGAAATAGACCCAAATCCATAACCACCAATGAAAATTAATTAATTTATTAATTCAAAGAACCTTCAAATTGTAGGCAGGGATTGCTCAAATACAGAAAGCAGTCTGTTAAAGATCAGTTTAATAAAAGTGTTTATAAAATTAATTTAAGAATTACTAAATAGTCAAAGCAATAAAATGCTAAAAATCAATGTAACTGTCCTTTCATTCTCTATTTTTTCATTCTCTAATTTTAAGTAAACATATTCAAACATAAAGTAAACAAGCATAATTTACTAAAATCAATAATAACATTGTATAATTTCTATTAACTTATTCTTATTAATTATTCTTTTGAAAGAAAGAAATGAAACACTGCTGTCTAATAGGAAGAAGTAATCAATTCCCAGTCACTGGGAAGGATAACGTAAGATTTTTTTTTTTAAGAATTTTTATTTATTTATTCGACAGAGATCACAAGTAGGCAGAGAGAGAGAGAGAGAGAGGGAAGCAGGCTCCCTGGCGAGCAGAGAGCCCAGTGTGGGGCTTGATCCCAGGACCCTGAGATCATGACCTGAGCCGAAGGCAGAGGCTTTAACTCACTGAGCCACCCAGGCGCCCGTAAGATTTTAATAATACTTAGGGAACGGCAATTCCAGGATGATACTCAGGGCAAAAATATATATAACAAAAACAGATGCATTAAAAAAAATCTGGCTTTTTAAGGTAAAGCACATCAATTACAATTATAGGAAGTAATCGAATAAAACAGGTGACTCCCTTTATAGTATGATTAGCTTTCACTCACCCTTTGTCCCTAAAATTCTAATTAATTTTCACATTCTCTCTCTTCCCTCCTCCTCCTCTCCCCTTGTCTCTCACAAGTACACATACTCCAGACTCAGAATATTTTAGATCTGGGACAATTTAACTCTTCATACCGCATATGAAGGATAAGTAGACACAGGATATTTCACTCTTGTTCATGAACATGTCTTAGCCCCAATGACTCTAAACAAAATATCTATAGATTATTTTTGTGGATCTTTCTTCCATATTCCTTCCCCCTTTTCAATTCTATTTTTATTTACAAATTAGATTATGGTTTGTCAAAATAAGTTTTTGCTAAGTATACTAAAATGAAAAAGAACGCATTTAACTTCATATTGAAAATACTGCCAGTAAAAACATCTACCTTTTTTATGACACTTCCCTCCTCCAGGAAATCAATCATAAGAACCAATGAGCGCACACACACACACACACACACACAAAATCATTCATTTAACTATGACTTACATTCACACACAAGTTCTAAGACAGAAATGGGCTCAAGTTGTGCCTTAGATCTTCATACTTCTTCAAATTCCTTCCTAAATTTCTTGTGTCATTTTGACATTCAAAAGGAGCTAGATCAAAAGGTTCTGTTTCTGACTCCAAAATCATTTCTTCCTTTTCTTTTACCCGTTTTTTTTTTTTTTTTAATAGTTAGGGTCAGTCTTTTTCAAGTCTAACAATGCCTACCACTTCCTACTCATCTCTAACTCTGTTCACGAGTTGACCTCCGTATCTGTGGAAAAATTAAGTCACATGTTCAACTGCCTCGAAAGGGAAGAGTCAAGCATTCAGACAGAAAGGGTTTAATGAGCAGCTACTCTAACACCAGTCCTAAGATCTACACTCTAAAGAACGAGAATCTAGTTGGAGTCCACTATAATAAATACTAAAATGCACAGAATAGTCAAGGTATAGCAGTAACCAAAGAACTTGGATTCAGAAATATTTAGGTTCCAATTGGTGTGTGACACTAAACAAATTACTAAGCTTCTCTAAATGTTATCATTTTAATAAAAGGTTAGTGATGCCTTCTATTAAGAGTCATTCTAAGGCAAATATGTAACATTATGTAAGAATACAGTAGATGCTTAACACACGGCATTTATTATTACCACTAGGAAAGCTAACAATGTACATCAAGGGGAGTCACAATAGACATAATGACATATATAGGTATATGGCAAATCCTAGAAAAATGAATAGGATTTATAGAGAAAAATAAGGAGGGCATTCCTATCAGTTGGTGTACCTAGGAAATTATAATCATCCACTTATAATATCACTAATTATGAGAAAGCATTTGAAAGGTGCTCTGATGGTTACTTAATTTACAGAACACTACCTGAGTGCTACCAAAATATATTCTAAAGTGTTATTCTTCGTTTAAGAGACAAGAAATGAAATTAGAAAATTATTTTGTGATATTAATTTCTCTGTGTTTGTATTTATACAGGATGCATAAAAGAAGTAGAAAAACTTATCCAAAGAGAAATTGTTTTTAAAAGTGCAGATCCTCAAAGTACACTCGTGAAAAATGCAGATAATTTTCCTCGCCCATTATATCACTAGACAACGTGAATAGTTCATTTGAATCAGTAAGATTGTTTTCTTTTCTCACTGACACAAAATCATTCAATTATATTCCTAAGTCGGTAGACTTAATTATATCACATGCCTGAATATATTAACTTATCAAGAAATTCTCAACTTAGGTAATCAAAGTTTCAGTGAGAAAAATATTCATACTGACAACTAGTGAGTATACTAATATTGTTCTCTAATTTCTAGGACAGATCATAAGTCACCTACAAAAGACTCCCTAAGGTGTATCCATGGGTCAAAATTCATAGAAATTCTTCTTTTATTCAAAATATAATTAGAGCTATACTATTTTGAAATGCCCTCTAGAAAATAAAGTATGGGCAATGGGCTACTGTTTGTGTAACTTGGAGCAAATCCCTGAACCTGTCTGAAACTTAATCCATTCTCTTGTTTTATAAGAATGAAATAAGAGTAACTGCCTTGACTCCCCCTAAAATTTCAGTGGGGATCAAAATAAATAGCAGATGTATAAATACCTTGAAAACTATATAGCACTATACAGATAGCATTTTCAATATTGATAATGAATGGATATGTAAGGCAGAGCAAGCAATAGTCGTAAGGTGAAATGTGATGATAGGGGAAAAAAATCAGGTCGAGCAAAAAACAGGCCTTTAAAAATAGTACATAACCCATGTTTAATAAATATTTATTGAATGAAAGAATGAGTGAACGTTAGTAAATGAATCACCACAAATATATCTGAATGAAACTATCACAAATGATTACCAATCATCTTAATGGACCCTGAAAATAAAGTTTAGGTTTTGAATGGTATCTTGATATTTTTGTATAAAATAATAAACAGGGACATCTGGGAGCCTCAGTCTGTGCAGTCCCTTTTGGTTTTGGCTCAGGTCATGATCTTCTGGATCATGGGATCAAGCCCAGCATTGTACTCCACACTGGGCAGGAAGCCTGCTTGGAATTCTCTTTCTCCCTATCCCTCTGCTCCTCTCATACCCCTGCCCCACTCATGCACACTCCCACTCTTTCTCTCGAAAACATAAAAATAATAAAATAATACAGAACACCCATTTTTGAGCTCCACAGTACAATATTTTATACATAGATACCAGACCCTCTGTAACTGTTAATGTAAAGAATATTGAATGAGCTGATGAGCAAATTCTCATATTCATAACAATCCTAATTTAGGGTTTAAAAGTTTTAACCTTACTAATTTGTTAGTAGCCACATTAATGGTAAAATATTATAAAAACAGCATTTAAATGTATTGAAAACTTTCTGGGTGGCAGGTATTAAATCCTAGTGACATGTTGTATACATGACCTTAAATGGTGAATACAGTCATTCATGACTATTATTCTCCTCCTAGATTATTGAAACATACACTTTCTAATATTATTGTTTGAGTTATGTGTCTGCACTAACTCTTCCTAGGAGAAACATGCATGCCACTGGCTGAAATTCAGTTCATTTAGGTAATCTCAGGTAGTCATTCAGAAAATGATTTTCAAGTATAACCTATTTCAATGCAGATAAAACTCCAAGCAAGTCTTCAAAGTATTTTCCAAGTTATTTTTTCAATAATACCTTACATTAAGAAGACAAAATTGCATTTCCATTGTAAGTAATACATTGAATAATGCTACAATATTTAACTGATATGAACAAAAATTAATACTAATTATAATTCCTAACATTCCTACTTGCAAATTGTTATGCCATACATCATCATCGCATTTAAGTCCCACCAACAGAAGGTATACAGTGCAGGTATTATGCCCAGTTTATTCATCTATCAACAGAAGGTGGTATCGCACTAATTAATAATCTGAGCTTCAGTTCATTCAACTATAAATTGAGGTTAATTATGCATAACACTGGATATACATGCATATAGAAACATTCTACACACTTATTTAACCATGGAGAATACAATGTTAGTGATGTGGGAAACAGAGACAGAAGAAAAGTTATTCAATTTCCTTACTGTCTAGAGCCCATGGACAAGTCCTTGAAACAGGAAGAGTGACATCCCTCTAGGGACTCAACTGCCTCCTCCTCAACTTTAATACTTTGCTAAGGGCAAAAGTCAATCCTAGCCTGACTGCTCCCCATCCCAATCGGGATCCTGTAAGTCTACTTTAACATATAAAAATTCATTTGAAAACTTCCTTTATCTCTAAACCCTTCAAGATTCCTGCTGGCAATCATCCTCAAGCATATGACCACAGATAGAAATCTGAAGGGTCTTATGACTAAGGTTTTATTAGATGGTAATAAATGACCTTTTCCCAACAACAGCTAGCCCCTCAAGTCCTGGAAACCTTGCTTCCAAAATTCCTTAGAGAATTACGCCATCCCTGACCCCCTTTCAACTTGCAAGTGTGTAATAGACCACTCCTCACAACCCCGGGGGCAGCAGCTCTTTCTGTCCACGGGTCCTGTCCCTGTGCTTTAATAAACCACCGTTTTGCACCAAAGATGTCTCAAGAATTCTTTCTTGGTCATCGACTCCGGGCTCCACCCCACTGAAACTCACTTACACCCTAAAACTTCATCATTAGTGAGAATGCTAGTGTGTGTTAAGGTATATAGCCACTGATAAAATAACAAATTTAGGGATTCTGAGTGGTGTCAAAAGATCAGAAATTCAAAGATGCAAAAGTCAAATTAGTTTTGTTTTTTGTTTGTTTGTTTTTAATTTCATAGCAGTGGGAGAGTTTAGGCCTTTAGTTACTTAACTATAGATTTTTGCTGTATTGAGTGATCCAAAAAACAGGATTTTATGTATGTATATATTTATATACATACTTACATACATATATACATACATACATATATATATGTATAGATCTATAGAAATAGATAATCTATGTAATAATATACATACATATATGTATACGCATACATATACATATACATATATGTATGTATATTATTACATAGATTATCTATATCTATAGATCATAGATTATCTATATATATACACATATATACATATGTATGTATATATTTATATATACTATAGATTTTTGCTGTATTGAGTGATCCAAAAACAAGATTTTATGTATGTATACATATGTATACATACACACACATGTATGTATACATGCATAAAATCTTGTTTTGGGATCACTCAATACATATATACACACACATACATGCATACATATACACACAATATATATTATATATATATAAAATATACACACACACACATAAGAGATACAAGCACAGGGTTATACCTATATATATATAATACAAGATACAAAAACAAGATTTTTTATATATATACATACAAATATACATATACACATACTCACACAATATTTATCATATATATATATATATATATATATATATAAATGTATATACACACACAACTAAGAGATACAAGCACAGGGTTCATTCCTGATCAATTTTGTAAATCAGTGAGAATGTGGATAATTAAGGAGAAGTTTTAAGAACAAGTGACTTGATATCTCAATTCTAACTGTTTGGCCTTGGTTTCCATCATTCTGGAGCATGCAGTTTCCATTTAATCAATTGGCTGAAAAGAGAACATACTTTCATGTAATAGTTACAGGTAGACATTTTCCAGAGTTTAGTTCTTTGGCCAGAAAAAATCTGGATAGATCTGGGGTTTACATCATTATCCTCAGGATTGCAATCATTCCCTGTTTCTTCCTGAACATAGTCAACTTTTCAACTTGGTCTTCTCTCCTTTTTTTTTTTTACTCTCTCTCTCCTTCTCAGTTGCTTTCCTTTTAGTTTTTCTTTCCTCTGAGTCACTTGAGTCCTTTGAGTAGAAACTTCTATATCTGTGGTACATTCTGTATATTGTGTTCTGAGAGCAGGTGAAGGGACTCTGCATGACTCACAGCTATCAGAATCTAGGAAGGCTCTGCAGGTCAAAATCTGTGAGTGCAAGGAGCCCAGGAAATGTTCAGCAACAGGAAATCAGAGAAGTTCAACTAGCAGATAACAGCTCGAGGATTTATCTATGAATACCCACATGTCCTTCAGCTAAGCAGCAGTGTCCCTGATTCCCTTTTCAGCTTCAAGTTGTGTGTGTTCTGTGATGCCCTGTCACATCAGTAAGAAAGTGCAATCTTGTGACACATCAGAGGTCTGACAAGTTTGGTTCCTCTGAATTCTTTAATTCCCCAAATCTTTGAACTGAGGAAGTGGCTTAGCCAAAATCTTCACAAATATGTCCACAACTAACCAACTCACTATATTAAAGGAAACTAAATTGTCATACTTGGCTTCACTTTACTGGAAGTACACCTGCTTGGTAATGTTAGTGGCATTAAAAAAAAAAAAAAAAAAAAAAAAAAAAAAAAAAAAAAAAAACCTGTGACTTTTTCCTCCTGTAATTTCACAAAAAGGATCCTGACTTTTAAACTTCAAGATGCACAACCTTTCTCATAAATAATGCCATGGAAATGACAAAAAGCCTTTTCAGTTGGTTTTAAAATTATGAAAGCAATTTGTTTTATTTTCCATTCTAGGCAGGGAACTCAACTGGCTTTCAGAGCTGGTCACCACTACTTTAAGAGGTACTTTCTTTCTTTTTTTTTTTTTTAAGATTTTATTTATTTATTTGACAGGCAGAGAGGCAGGCAGAGAGAGAAAGGAGGAAACAGGCTCCCCGCGGAGCAGAGAGCCCTATGTGGGGCTCCATCCCAAGACCCTGGGATCATGACCTGAGCTGAAGGCAGAGGCTTTAACCCACTGAGCCACCCAGGCGCCCCAAGAGCTACTTTATTTTCAAAGGCTCCATGCAGGGATGACATTAGCAAAGTTGTGAAACCATTTACCTTTTTAGTTCCCTCATTTCCCCAATTTTTGCCCCTTCTTCCCTTCTCCACACTTTAAAATCACAACATACTCAAGTCCTTTTCAACTCTTAAGGAACATTCACTTTTACTGAGCCAAGCCCTCAACCCAAAGAAATGTATGTGTTAAATTTTATTGCAAAAAGCAAGTGGTGGGGGAGGGACATCCTCAAGTAGGATCATACGGGCAAATTTCTACACTTATATTTAGTAGCAATTTTGAATAACACACAAACATAACTGACTTCTAATGTTTAAATTACAAAGGGCAAGATTTCCTAGGAGTCACATTCAAAATATGATTTAAGATTGTATTTGGAGCTTAACTTCCTAAGGCAATCAGCATATACAAAGAGAAGAATTCTGAATATTCATGATATCATGCTTTCTACAATTTGCAAGTCTAGGTTATACATTTTAAAAGACAAGGATGCTGGCTTGATTTAGATGCATTCATCTCTCATAGAGTCTTCCAAAGATTACTTCTATTTTTTAATTTTATTTGTATTCATATTTCCAAGGTTTCATTAATGTGTCTAAACACATTTTTAAGTTCACCTATATACTTAATACTCAACATAATATAGTGTTTAATCTATATCATATAAGAAATGATGTGACAATATTTTAAACCGAATTCCACAATTTCCCCTCCAACAAGGCTTCTCATTTGCCTCCTATATTCCCTACTTTAATCTGCATTTCTCTGTCACCCAGGATTTTGTAAATTGTGCACTGTACTACCAGGGAATGCCACTCGTGTATACCAGGCTGTGAATATTTCATAAAAATAGCAGTTGTTGGCCTTGTGCGGAGAACAATCGGCATCACGGCTATTGGTAGTGGTATCCCTGGATGTTATAAACTCAGACTGCCAAACTCAAAAATTTGACTTACTATTTTACATAAATCATTTCCCTCTTCACTCTGCAGTCAGTCTCTTGATCCTATCAAATCTACTTCAAAAGCTGCTTCCTCTTTCTCCCTTTCTTACTTCACTGTCCTCTCACAACTGCCTTCTAACTAGCTTGTCAATTTACCACCTTTCTCCCTGTCTAGTCTCCCCGCTGCTGCAAGTTATCTTAATCTCCGGGTTAAAAATGTCTTTAGGGGCCCTGCCTTCTTTAGTAAGCAATTAGATAAAACAGAAATGATTATGTTGTCTTAGGGTGGGTTCCTCCAGAAGCCGACTATGAATCGAATATTCAAACACAAACAATTTTTTGGTGAAGGGATTCCAGGAAGGAAGGGTAGGGGAACGGAAAAATGAAAGAGAGACGAAAATGCAGTGACCAAGGGTGTCTTAGCTGTCAAGTTACTTGTGTTGAATCCTGTCTTATAGGATTCTAATAGATGTCAAGTAGAAGGTGTTATTTGGCACAGTGAATGGAAGAACTAGGTAATTAGTCCGCCAAATTTGGTAACTGGCTGTGGGTTATTCCTTAAGGGATGTTAGTTCTTCAGTATTTCTGGCTGTCCCAATTGTAGGCAGAGCAGGGTCAGTGGGGGGGCGGGAGAGGGGGCAGGGAGAGACACCATCAGGCAAGAATTGCAGGAGGAGGCATTTTTAAAACTCAGGACAGCAGCCACAAAATTGCACTGAGGAGATACGGGAGGCAAACAGAAGCACATATCTGATGAGGGAACAAAACGCTAGTTGAAGACAAAGCTTAAGCTGACACCCCACAACCCCTCCCACCCCAGAAGGGATATATGTGACATTCCTCAGGCACTCCTGGTTGCCCTAAAGCTAAGAAAAGGAAAAACAAATAGTTAACTTACAAAGATCACAATCCTGCAAGACATGATTCTCCCTCAGTTTACAAATGTCTTAGCAATCTACAAGAACAAAGCATTTCTATCAATAACCTGGCTTCCAGAAGGAAATGTAGATACAAATAAACGTCCTTTTAATCTGTAGCCCATTGACAGATACTTGAAGCAGGTGGAGTGTAAGGTTCCTCCAGGAAGCTCCCAACTTTCTTCATGTTAATACCTTGCTAGAGGGAATAACAACCTTAACTTGACAATGGAAAGGCCTCAGGTACCGGTGAGTCTTTTTTTTTTTAAGCATATGAAAGTTCTTTTGAAACCTCCCTTTTTCTTTCTTCCCCCAACTCCCAAGTACATAATCAGCTACCCCTCACAACTCCAGTACAGCAGGTCTTTCTGCCCAAGCGTCCAGTCCCTGGGCTTTGGGCTTTAATAAGCTGACATTTTGCAACAAAGATGTCCCAAGAATTCTTTCTTGGCCATAGGCTCCAATGCTCACCCCACTGAACCCCACCTGTACTCCCAAACCCCATCATATCCAACAACATCTGTAATCCTTTCATGTTTAACACCAGGCAAGCTTTCTGGACTAATCACTTTTCACACTTCAACCAGCCACCCCAAGATCCTGCCACATGTAGCTTCCCACTTTTCTCAGAAATGCTAGATATTTTCATAATTGCATGACTAGATCCTATTCCTCTGGCCTCATTCTTTGCCTAACAAAGTCTTCAAGAATTGGCTGAAATGTTGCTTTTTCACAAAGGCATTTTCTCTCAAGTTTTTAATTCCTTTCCAAGATTGTAGATTATCAGATTTTAGCTGTGTCCTTCAAGGAGTCAAGAAATCTATATAGATGCAAATCGTTCATCAATTATCCAAGTATTTCCAAGTAACCACATTTCTGAGAAATGTGTCTTTCCATTTTTATTTATTTTTTAAAAGATCTTATTTATTTATTTATTTATTTGAGAGAGAGAGACAGTGAGAGAGAGCATGAGAGGGGAGAAGGTCAGAGGGAGAAGCAGACTCCCCATGGAGCAGGGAGCCCAATGAGGGATTCAATCCTGGGACTCCGGGATCATGATCTGAGCTGAAAATAATTGCTTAACCAACTGAGCCACACAGGCGCCCAAATGTGTCCTTGGATACTTGAATGACTCATATATCATTCTATCATTCAGTGGTAGTGATTGTGATAATTTAAGGAATGAAACATACTGACATTAGGAGAGTACCTTGTATATGGTAACCATAGTGTGTTTATTACTGTTTATTTGCTACATTTACAAACCACCTGCAAAGCTTGCTAAAAATGCAGATCCCCAGACTATAAACCCAGAGATCCTGAGTTAGCAGTTGGGGTCCAAGAATCTAGAATTATGAACAATCACATATCATTATTTTCTTTAGGGCAGTCCATGTTAGGATGACCAAACTCTGGATATGATGGGATGGTCTCAATTCACGCATGTTGTCCTGATGTGATTATCTCTAATGGTTTCTTTCACTTTTGAAAGTGTCTCCATTTAAAAAAAAAAAAGTATATGATGAAGTTCTAGAGCCTAGAAGTTCTAGGTGTGAGGATCGGTGGGGTGAGGTCCAGAGCCGATGACCAAGAAAGAATTCTTGAGACATCTTTGGTGCAAAATGGTGGTTTATTAAAACATGAGGACAGGACTCATGGGCAGGAAGAGCTGCTGCCCCGGGGATGTGAGGAGTGGTCTATTATGTAAGTCTCCAAGGAATTTTGGAATCAAGTTTTCTAGGATCTTGAGGGGCTAGCTATTGTCTGGGGAAAAGGTTATTCATTACCAGTAATAAAACCTTCTTGTGAGACCCTTTGGATGTATACCAGTGGGCCATACTATCTTGGAGGTTTAGAGATAAAGTTTCCTAAAGGAATTGTTAAAGTAGACTTACAGGATCCTGGTTGGGGGTAGGGGGTCGGTCAGGCTAGGATTGTCCTTTGCCCTTAGCAAAGCCTCAAGGTGAGGGTAGTTGAGTCCCTAGAGGAGAGTCACTCTGCCTGTTTCAAGGGCTTGTCAGTAAGTAAGGAAATTTAATAATTTTTCTTCTGCCTCTGTTTCCCTCATCATATGGACCATATTTTGAAATAACCATCCTTTAGTAAAGATGATGGCTGAATCTATCTATCACAAAATATTTAGCATAGTTATTCTATGACACTGTATATTAAATCATATAGCAGAGAAAACTCAGAGAAGGACACAGAAGTGATGGTGAAGATTATTATGGCAATTTCCCCATTTGCTAACCTGTTTCCTGTTGCACCAATGCCTGGTGAATGTAGAGTAGGAATGAAGAGAGATTCTGGAAAGGGGAAAAACAGCAACAACAACAAAAAAAACTCCTCGCTTTCTTTTGGTCCCTCCTTTGAGCCTGAACAAAAATGGCACTGCTAAGTATGTTTTAATTGCCAAATTTCATTTTAGAACATAGACACTGCATGTCAAGATTCAGACCATTAGTAAAAGTTTGGAATTTTCAAACATGCTATTTCATAGGCAGTGTTGCTGCCTGCCTTCTCAGATAAAACCAAGAAGATAATGAATCGTGGCTAGCTTTTCAGTGAGTTACAGCTATTAACAGTAATGCGGTAATTGGAAGTGACACTGTAGATCTGTGTGTTTATTCTGGGTTGCCATGTTGTGGCTATAGTGTAAAACTGAGAAATACTAAAAAAACATCAAATATATGTGTCAAGTTAATTTCGCACTTCTTTTGCCTCAGGCTGATTAGCACAAATTAAATTTCCCACTAATAAACTCAAGATGTTAGAAAGCATTATGGAAATGCTATATATGGATTCTGCTGATTATGATTTTTAAAATCCAAGCTCTTTGAACAATTTGTTAATTGTACAAAAATTATTTTATTCCACCCTTCCAGAAAGTTTGAAAAGAGGAGATAACTGAGTATTGCAAGGAAGTGATTTCCCATCCCCCAACTTTAGCACCGGAGCTGTTTATTTTGGTATACTGTTGTAAAAGTTGGAAATATCAATATGTATACTCCGCAGTGGCATAATTTTAAGAGAACATTTTAATAAGCTATTTTAATAAGAATTGACAATAGACTAACATATGTGTGAAATCAGCATTAGACGCTATAAGAAATACCTGGTTTCATAGCTTTAAATTCAAACAAATATAAACAGAGACCAGTTTACTAAAGCACCTTCACATTTTATAACTATGTGGCAAAGCATCAGTTTTCTACCAGATGGGATATTTTAGACATAGACATAATTTTCAGAAAATTGTCTTTAGAGAAAATCCTATTTTTCTTTATTCACAATAAACTATAGATAGAAAAGAAAGTACTTGTTTAGAAGCATTGGACTTGGGGAAGTGGGTGGAGGAAAGGATATTGGGACTCTCTCTCTTCCTACCAGTTTCCAAAGAGAACTGATTCTTGATGAGTTTAGAGATAAGGAAGTAGAGGGGCTAGGAAGTGTTTTCTGGAATAAGAAATGTCAGGAAGAAAGATGTATATGAGACTGAAGTTCTAATAAGAGAGGAAGGAATTCCACTTCATTTTATTTTTCTCAGAAAAAGAAAGTAAGGAAGAAGAAACAGAGGAAGGATGGACTGAAAACAACAAAACCTCAGAGCAAGAGTGAATAATTTCACTTCCATTCAGAGACTGGGACGGATACTGGAGGGATGAATAACACTGGGTCTGTTCACTTGGTGCCCCTATCTATAACAGTTTAAAACTAAAGAAATGGGAGGGGGAAGCATGAGCTCCTAAAAATAGAAAACTATTCCATTTTAGTCTATTTGGAAATGTATGATAATGTTAGGGGACTGGTTTCTACTTTCAAATCTTTTATTTATCCTTTCTACCTTTTTAGATGGATAATTAAAACAAATAAATTAGTGATCTCAAGATATCTTCTCTAATGAGGTAATAGAGGACCCTTGGGGTCTCGGAGGAGCTGGGTATGCAGCCAATCATCTGTATTATTAAATAATGTATTATTAAATTTAGTACTGCAGCTCAAGGCGACCAAAACAATATGATGCCAGAATATTAAAACTGACGATAAATAATTAAGAAAAAACTTCTTATTCATTTGTAGAGTCCAGATATTAAAATATTAAAACTATAAACCTTATATAAGATTTATATTTAAATGCTCAAGAAAATTATGTAACCCTCACAATATGGTTCTTAAAATTTACAAATTAACTATATTTAAAAATACATTTTGTCATATTAATTTTGGTCCAAGGAATATTAAAAATTGTGCATACGAAAGGGTGATATTTACAATATGGGTGCTATAAGCAGTGATAACTTAAAACAGTAACACAGAAGACTTACAGAATCTAAGGTCATGGAAACTTAAGTTTAATATCATCTCTGCCACTTATTTGCTATTTAATCTTTTGTAAATTATTTAACATCTCTGGCCTTGAGTTTACTCACGTGTAAAATGGGGATATTAATACCAAATGAGGTTTGTGAGGATTCTTTAATGATTGATATAAGAAAAGTACTCAATGCCACAAAGACTGTAAAACAGAAATCTCAATAAATCATAATGAATAATGAATCAGTGTGTAACCTCATTTAATGACAGATGAAAAACTCCTCAAACAATTGCAGAATAAAATGTTAAAAAAAAAAGTCTTATTTTTGTGTCTCTTAAAATCATCAGGGGTTATGAGCAAATAAGCTCCTGCCTTACTCTGAAGATAGCATGATTCCCACTGGTTATATCCGTAATAAAGATAATTACCCACATATTATAGAAACTACTTGTGTCAGACTACAAATCTCTCTTTCTCCTTGCTTTTACATGCCTATCCAGAGAGACTTCTCAGTAGAAAATATCAATTATACCTTTTTTTTTACCGTTACCTACATTTGCTTTTATTTTGTTTTCTACTTTATGATGGCTAAAGATAAGGCAAATGATTAATTTGCTTTTGACTACTCGGCTATTTTTATAGACAAAATATAAAGAAAAGAAATAAATATCTATTCAAATAAAATGGCTTCATTAGCTGACATTGTGTGATGTTTTCTCTGGTTCCTTATCCTACAAGGGATAAGGAAGGGGTCCTACCCTTATCCTACAAGGGATAAGGAAGGCTATGATTCTAAGCTAACTGACCAACTGAAAGCTGTCCTTTAGAGATAATGATTGTTAGGGAAATGGAATCAAAGTGATCAGTACAATGTACTTGACTTATCCCCTACTTCAGAAAGAAGTTGCTAAGAAAGTAAACCTATAGGCAAATATTTATTTATGGTAGTAGATCATGGGACTATATAAACTTAAAAGTAGGTAAAATTAAATTAGGTGTAGAATTTTTTTAAAAGATTTTATTTATCTATTTGACTGACAGAGGTCACAAGCAGGCAGAGAGAGAGGGGGGAGTAGGCCTCCTGCTGATCAGGGGATCCATCCCTGGACCCTGATATCAATACCTGAGCCAAAGGCAGAGGCTTAAGCCACTGAGCTACCCAGGCACCCCTAGATGTAAAAATTAATAAATGAAAACATTTTGGAAAATGACTTTCTCAAATGTTAAACTTTTTATCAACATGGTCAAAACGTTATAGTATTTTCTTATTTCCCAATCATGACCAAAATGATATGAACATAAAACTTAGGAAGGATTATTCATTTACAGATACAGATACAAATCAGATACAGATCAGATACAAATCTGATGCAAAATGCTTGGTCAAAGAGATGATTTTACTAGGACAAAGTAAATTTGCACCTTTTTTCAAAATTGAGTTTTGTGTTTAAGTTTTTTGGAAATGACTTGTTAAAAACTAAGTTATTTTACATTTTTCCCATCTAATGATCTCCCACCATTAAGCAATAAGAAAAAAACCCAAAAACTAGCTTAGATAAAGGCATTATCTAAATGTTAATTCAAATGCTACTAATTTAATAACAGAGAATATAAAAACTAGCTTAATTCTCCTCTTTGAGCAACTCGACTAAAAGAGTGATCTTTCTAAGATTCAAACCTGGCCATGTTAGTCGTTGCTTAAAACCCAGAATGGCTTCTCAGTTCTAACAGAATAAAGTCGGTACTTCTTAGAACAATTTGATTCCACCTATGTAAAGGTTCTTATCCGCTTCCACTGTCCACTTAACCCCCACTAAATGTGCATTAATGTCAACCGGCTTGTCATTGCTTTCACCTTCCGCACTGCTTTATGAGACTGTGCTTTGTATCTGTTAGGCCTTGTCTCGAAGATACTTCCTCACAGCTAGCCCTCCACGTATAAAATATCCACCCCTTAGGACCCATTTAAAGGTCCTCACCTTACAAAGCCACTTCTGATGTCTCCAAATGGGATCAACCTTCTCTCCCAGCCCTGTACTAAGGTCATTACATAAATACACATCTCTCATTTCTCATCACATGCTGGCATGTCTCCTTGTAAATCTGGCAGTGTCTTCAAGGACAGGGATGGACTGTTGTACTTTCCACTCACAAGAATGTGATCTACTTAAGGGCAAAAATGTCGTTTTATTGAATACTGTCTCTTCAGCGTCTAATAGTCCTTGGCATGTAGTATGCACTCAGTAAATAAAATAAATACATCACTGGATAAGTAAATGAATAACTTAATCTCATTCCAATGTCCTGGCAGTGTACCTGATGAAAATACATCTATAATAAAAAGTGGCCAAATTGAAGTGATCCCAAAGGGGACACTGGTTATTACTACACTTTTGATTTCTCCATGACCATGTATCTACACTCTATCTGGGCCACATATGGGTAAACATTTTACGAATATGTTCCCAATTCCTCATTTATAATGTAAGCAAAATTTCTACGTATTTTGTGTCAACAATTAATTAATAAGCTAAATCTTCCTATCAGTCACAAATCAGACAAAACTAATATGAAGAGTTCCTTTTAACAACCTCATCACTGTCCACTTGTACATATTGAAGAGAATGTTAGCCTACAGTCCCTGGTAGTTCCTTTTCAAAGGCCTCTCCTGAATTGTGTGAACGTCCCCAGTCACAGTTTAACTTAAGAAAACAAAATAAAACAAAACAAAAACAAACAAAACAAAACTCCACTAAATCCTCATCTGAGTTGTTGGGTAAATATGAACAACATGAAAGCTATAGTTGTCCCTGAAGTGAAAGGACAGGGCACATTTTTTTTTTTTAAAGATTTTATTTATTTATTTATTTGAGAGAGAGAGTAGGCACAAGTGGGTGGGGGAACTCAGGGGCAAGCAGACTCCCTGCTGAGCACAGGACACCCACCACCACCACCATCACCCACCCCCCTCCCACCAAGACAGGGCTCAATCTCAGGACCCTGAGCCAATACTAAGAGTTGGATGCTTAACCAACTGAGCCACCGAGGCGCCCCAGTACAGAGTAGATGTTTAATCTCGCTTTATTTTGGAAATATATTGGTCAAAGCTTAGATACACAGCATTAAACTACATTCTGTGAACATTAGAAAAGTAATACAAATCATAGGTAAGTAAATTTTCCTAAGTTGTACACCATATAAGTTTATATCCCTTTAAAAATTCAAGTTGCTACCTCTTGATTGAAGGTTACAATTCTCTAAAAGTCTAGGGGTAAGAGACAAAGCATTGAACTTCTAAACTCCTCTGAATTGAAAAATAAATATCAGAGATAAGAAAGATCTGGCTAGATTACAGCTACCTGTAGCAAGGATCAAGAACACTTTGGGGCTATTTCCAGGAAGAAGAAAAAGAGGCTACAGTAGAGAACTTTATTTAGCTACTATGTCTTCTCTTTATTTTTACAAACAATTAGCTATTGACCAGAGTCAATTATGAAGGTTTTTCTTAGTTGTTTTCATTTGTTCGTTGTGGTTATTTAAGGTTTAGCTCCATTTTATTTTTTTTAATTTTTTTTTAAAGATTTTATTTATTTATTTGACAGAGAGAAATGACAAGCAGGCAGAGAGGCAGGCAGAGAGAGAGGAGGAAGCAGGCTCCCTGCTGAGCAGAGAGCCTGATGCGGGGCTCAATCCCAGGACCCTGAGACCATGACCTGAGCTGAAGGCAGCGGCTTTAACCCACTGAGCCACCCAGGCGCCCCTCATTTTATTTTGTTTTTAATAAAAGGTCCCATTTCATTTTGGGAAAGATTAGCAAGATGGAGAGGTGGAAACTGGCGCCCAGCTTGACATTTTCTGTTTTCAAGTTTCTCAGTCCTAAGGACAACATGGAGCCCTGCTACATCAGAAAGTGAACATATCTGGGAGAGGGAGATGAGCATATCTGAGAGACTACAGATAGGGAAGGAGACTCAACCTAAAAAAGGCAGCAAATGGGTAAGAGTCAGCAGGAAAAGATCATTATAGCCTCTTAAAACCACCACCAAAACTTTTATTTTTAACAACTTATAAATGCATTATACATTCCAAACTATATACAACGTACTTAGTTAATGCCAAATCAAGATGTCACTAATTCCACTGCTACCATTTGCATTGATATGGATGGAACTGGAGGGGAGTATGCTGAGTGATATAAGCAGAGAAAGACAATTAACATACGGTTTCACTCGTATGTGGAACATAAGGAATAACATGCAGGACCATAGGGGAAGGAAGGGAAAACTGAAGGGGAGGACCTCGGAGAGGGAGACAAACCATGAGAGACTCTGGGAACCAAAACTGAGTCTGGGAACCAGAAAGGAGGGGGTAGGGCGATGGGGTAACCAGGTGATAAGTATTAAGGAGGTCACTTGTGGTGATGAGCCCTTGATGTTATACACAACGAATGGATCATTGAACACTACATCAAAAACTAATGATGTACTATATACTGGCTAACAGAACATAATAATAATAAAAAATTCTAATCTGGATAAAAAACATCTAGCTCAAATAAGAAAGTTTAGATAGATCTAAGAAAACTAGATCAAATCTTTTCCTTCCTTGTTCCCTTCCTTCCTGCACTCCATATCAAGAAACCATGATGTTCAACTTACAGATGAGACGGTTAATTTTGTTATATTTGTGGGTAATATTGCTCATTTAAGTGCTGGAAGTAGATTTTAAAAAAATGAGACCCACGGAATACATTGTGTTCTCAATTATTTAAAAAGTGACTAAATGTTCTCTCGATTGTTTTATCTTTATCTCACTGGACACAAACATTTCCTCTAGAAAATGGTCAGAAAGAGAAAAGAAAAGTAAAATTAAATATAGTATAAATGGGTGTGTATGTGTGTTTATTGTTACCACTGTGGTACATATTTTGTTTGAGAAAAAACAAATTTTTGGCTAATTAGTGGTTTGTGAATTGTGGTGAACTTAATAGTCATCATCTTTATTAACTCTGACTCTATCTCCAAACAAAAAGTTCAATTATTTGCTTATTTATTTAGTAAATGAGTACTAAGTGTTTATTATGTTCCAAGTACTATGCTAGTTTTTGGAGGATATAAAAATGAAAGAAAGAAATTTTGCCTTCATGACATTCACAGTCTAGCAGAGGATATACCTAACACAGGAAAACGGCAAATGTTCAGTATATGTTTGTGTGATAAATACATGAGTAATTATGATGTGATATGTTCTAGAAGTAATTTGTATATTTGTATGCACATGTGTGTATGTTTTATAGGGACTGTAACCGTGCTGTGAAGAATATCAACTGTACATATTCACAACATGGTAACACACTGCATACCTTACATTCCTTTTCTTGGAATTATTACAAACAAAACCTTTCTTGAAGAGGTAGAAATAGCAGTAGTTTCCTTCTTGTTAATTAAACTAACCTCTGACAATTGTAATACTTCAACTTTTGTGAAGGGTCCTGAAGACAGGATATTTTACATGGCTACATTTTGCTTTTTTAATACTTAGTACCTCTTTCATTACAGATTGAGCACAACTATAATTAATACCTTAAAAGAAAGTCACAACATAATTTCATGGATTTGTTTTAAACTTTTAAGAACTTCTTATTAAAGAGCGGTTAGCATTGTTCAGTAACTCTCTTACGCTGAATAGCGATAATCATAGCCAGTTTTAACTGAACAATTAGCATGTGCCAGCTTCTATGATAATCATTTTATATGCATTTTTAATTTCCCAACAATCTTGCAAGATAGAAATTATTATTACCTCTCTCACAATAGACAAAATACGGTTCAGAGAGGTTAATTGAATCAGTTCCTAAGATCATTCTGCCTCCAAAGCCTGGGCTCCTTCTACCATAAAGGCGCACCCCACAAATACCCTAAAGGAAAGAATCCATGTCCTTCTGACAATAGCCTCCAAATTGTGTTTTTAGCTGCATGTCTAATAAAAAAAAAGCATGCCCAGGGCACCTGGGTGGCTCAGTGGGTTGGGCCTCTGCCTTCAGCTTGGGTCATGATCTCAGGGTCCTGGTATCAAGTCCTGCATCAGGCTCTCTGCTCAGTGGGGAGCCTGCTTCCTCCTCTCTCTCTCTGCCTGCGTCTCTGCCTACTTGTGATCTCTGTCTGTCCAATAAATAAATAAAATCTTTAAAAAAAAAAAAGTGTCCAACCATATTCCACCTTTGATTGAATTATGTTGTCCAAACTGGTAAGTATGCAGTTTACTAAAGTTAGTGAACTAATTTGTTTTGCTTTGTTTTTAATTTAGAATCTAAATAGGATATAGAAATTAGAAAGTAGACACCTTCAAAATGCATACCAGTTATAGAAACAAATGTTTTAATTTGAGAATCCCATATTTAAAATACTTTTTTAAGTTCCAACTATCCTAGATCATGAGTGTTTTGCTCTAAGTTTGCTTATTTTAAAATGTGCATTGCTTCTTTAATAGTTTATATTAAAGTTTAATTTTTGCTGATGGAAAATAACATGCCATCATTTGGTAAGTTGAAACATTAGAGCGACATTTTTCTTTTCTCCTCCTACTAATTTTATTTTATTATTTTTTTAAAGATTTTATTTATTTATTTGACAGACAGAAATCACAAGCAGGCAGAGGCAGGCAGAGAGAGGAGGAAGCAGGCTCCTGGCTGAGCAGAGAGCCCAATGTGGGGATCGATCCCAAAACCCTGAGATCATGACCTGAGCCATGTGCCCCTCTCTTACTGATTTTAAAAAGAAATTGTTTTTGCATTTTTCTCAGTCATGTGGTTTATTTACCTCATAACACAATTTGATCTGAACATTAGCAAGAACAGAATTAAACATATATACTACTTTTTAAGAAATATATGAAAGTATTAATATTGATTGGCTGTGCAGCCTATCTCAAAATAACACAATACAATTTCAGCAGGGATTATAATCCCAGAAATTTAACAAAATTTTTGTTAATCTGAAAACAACTTTAAAACAGTAGTGCACCACGATTTTGAATTCTTCTGCTAACTATCCTGCATTCACCTCCATAACTAGCATGGTAGTTCTTATATGCGTTGATCATGGGTATTTGGGGAAATCAATCTCAATTGAGTAATAGAAGTTAATGAGCTCCCTGTGTATTTCTCATTTTGGCCTTCAGGCTGTTTGTGTTTGGGCTCTAATCTAAGTTTCTAGTCTATTCTCCTGGGGCTCCTCTTCATGGACTTTCCATTGCAACCAGACTTGTGTTTTTGCCAACATCAGATGGTGCATATCCAATTGCTGTCTTCCTCTCCTTCACCACACCAGACTCTATTTATCCTTCACTGTCAGCTTTTTAAATCTGGCTTACCTACCCTACTCTAATTGAAATACAGAAACCTTTCACAAAGTCTTCTAACAAACTTCTGAATCAACAACCAAGAGTAGTAGAGGATTCGCAGAATCTGATGCCAGACCACTTGGGTTCAAATCCCAGCTATATCACTAGGAGGTATGTGATTTTGACCAAGTTATTTAACCTCTGCTCTGCGAGGCATCTCTTCTGTAGAATATATGGATAACAATAGAAACAAAATGGAAGTTGATATGTTAATACCCATAACATGTTCAGAGCAGTGTGGTATATTGGTGGTCACTGAGCTAGTATTAAAAAAAAAAAAAAAAGTCGAATGCATTACAAAACTGTAGCTGCCTACCACTTGTTGCTGGTATTTACTTGTTGCTTTTTTTTCTTTACAATCCATTCAAAGGGCTTTACAGTAAATGGATAGTTCTGAGCTAATGAATTTGGAAAAAAGAAAAAAAAATCAGGTTACTCATTGATGTTAAGGGAAAAGGGACCAGCCAAATCTCCCTCAGAAGGAACTGCTCAGGTATATTAAGGAATCATTATCATCCTCTTCAGTGTATAGAACTGTTCACATTATTTTATTTTAAGCTAGTATAATTTTAAAGTTTTTAGCTTATTTAATGACACAGCAAATACAAAATGTGACAAAAATGAAAAAGAAATAGCAGCAACATGAATCTTATTATATAAAAAAATTAACCACCAGTAGCATCTCACACTCAAATTACTATGTCCTTCCATAGCATATGTGACTAAAGAAAAATAAATTATGGAAAAGGAAACCAGGAAATAACTGTATCAACAATAGAATATCCTATTTTCTGCAAAGGCTCAAAGACATCTCTGGAGTGTCAAAGGCATGTCCTTCAATATTTAACTTTTTCACTCTTTGTTCCCCATCTCAAGTTGAACAATACGTTAATTATCCGATGAAGCGTTATAATTACTCTAACAGTTCCACTCTTACTTATAATTACTGCATCAACACTTTCTTTTTCATATGCTTCAATCTATACCTATTACATTGTCATGATGAAGACACATTAACATTATAATACCGTATAATTAGCTGATGAGCAATTAAATTATTCCACTGCTCTTGTTCCTCTTTGCCAAGAGGTTGCTTCCAAGCTCTATTATCTCCTCTTTCTCTACAGTTTGCTTTAGTGGTTTTTCCCCCCACCCAAAAACAAAGAGGCTCATAAGCTGTATTCAAAGCATTTGATTTCAAATTCAGAATGGATAAGTGCTTGAGTCGGTGTTGGTCGAAGAACTAAATTGGCATTACAGACAAGTTTAAAATTATTTTCATTTTCTTTCTATGATAGAAAGAATTGCAAGTCTGTGCAATACAATAAAACACTGCAGGGTCATTCTTTCTAAATACTCTTTTTTTTTTCTTGTTTATTTAAAAAAATAAAATTCTCCGTAATTTATAAGAAAATTGTTTAAATACATTAAATTCAATCTGAAATATAGCCCTCATGAATTATCTTATAAGTACTTCAATTTGAGCTTTGAAGCTTTGAAGATGTGAACATATTATAAAATCATGAATCATATAATAAAGCCATAGATAACTAACTATATCAGCATGCTGTCCAGTGAAAGCAACCAAGAACTTGTTTCACTGATTCTTTTATTTTTCTTTTAGTTTTTCTTTACGCTGTATATCAGTTTTTGAAAAAAAAAAAAAAATATATATATATATATATCCTTCTGACTTGTCCAGTGGGCATTAAATAAATTTTCCATTACATGCTCATGATCTGTCTTTGTGATTTTTAGTTTCTGGTCCTAGGAAGTTTGCTATGAGCGAACGGATCTCTCTCCCCTTGGTTGAGGCCTTACTTTAGTCCAAATAAGCTTTAGAACTAATTGGAATACAATTTTAATGACTCCAAAACACATGGCGTCCACATGGTTTATCACTGTGATCACTCGCTGCATCTATATTGCAAACTAGCTCCGTGGTTTCGTCCATATTTTATATGAGAACTAAATCTTTCTTAGATAATTACTTTGGAGTAACATTATGAGCTATGAAAGAAAAGTGGAATTCATTTTACAAGCAAGGCCCATTTCAATAAAATGACTTTTGTTGTCTCAGCTTAGTTTCCTTAGCTATGAGGCAGAGGAAAATCTATTGAGTACAACAGTCTTATATGCAGGAACTTGCCTCTTCACCAAGAAAAGCCTGATGGGCCTTGCCAACTTCAGAAAGCTTTTTAAGATTATTAGTATCAATATACTTGGAAAGTTATGATCAGGAAGTTACCTCTGACTTGATACAGGAAAATGATTAAGTTCTTGCTTAAGTGACAACTGCTTCCGCAATAATCCTGTGACTTTCAAAGTCCTTAAGCATAATTTGTTATTTTTAAACTGAAAAGGACTCCTGCTTTTTCAGGGGTGCATTGTTTATTTTGCCTCCAGTCAAAAATAATCTCTCAACCTCCGACAAACTGTATTAGTATGGTTAATTCATTTTTGAATTCTGTTATAGAAAAAAAAATTATCTAAACATTAGTGAAGGAGAATCTCTATGTAGAAAAAAGAGGCTATACTCTATATCAAATATAACTTGATCTACTGACAGATATTAAAGTTCAAAGGGTATCAAAAAGCAATCAAGATTAACACATGTAAGAATTTTAGATAGAATGTTAGCTGGAATAACTCAAGATGCTCACTCCAAATTATTAATATCTTGTAGACAAGAATCTTACATTGATTTTTAATAATTTATACACAGTAAAAATGCCTAATATTTTCACCTCTCATAAATAGGGTTCAGTGTATATAGGTTAAAAGCAGAAGTTGGGGCACCTGGGTGGCTCAGTTGTTAAGTGTCTACCTTCGGGTCAGGTCATGATCCCAGGGTCCTGGGATCGAGACCCGCATTGGGCTCCCTGCTCAGTGGGAAGCCCTCTTCTCCCTCTCTCAGTCCTCCTGTTTGTGTTCCCACTCTCACTGCGTCTCTCTCTGTAAAATAAATAAATAAAATCTTTAAAAAAAAAAAAAAGTATAGGGAATAAGAACCTGATCTTTGAATCAGGCCCTGCTGCAATACTTCCCACCTATATGACCTCGAACAAGTTATTTAATCTTCCTGAGCCTATTTTGCAGCTATAAAATAACAGCCAACACCTACCTTGTGAGGCTACTAGAAGGATACAATGATAAATTTAATGTAAAGCACTTAGCATAGTGCCTAGCATAATGTAATCACTCAATAAATATTAAATAGTATCATTATTCGCTATTATCAGCTTAAAGGTTATTTTTCTTTCTGTTCTTTGGAAAACACCTCATACAAAGTTTATAATCAGCAGGTGCTATGATGTCTCATAAAATATTTGATATGGAAAAGATTTTGTTTTTTTAGTCCAACTGCTTTATGTGCATTTTCTAGGGACATAAGTTTAATTAGTGCCCAAGTTAGTGCTACATGCAGTGTCCTCACTCCCAGTAGGAGGTCTTTCCATTATATCATTTTATTTAACAGACCTGTGAAATATGCATAATTGGATTATAGTCTTTAAAAAATATGACACTTTAATCATATACACAAATTACAACCTGAAACAAAATTTGAATTTTATAATCAGTTGTAGCCCATTGGGGCTTCAATATATAATACCAACAAGTTAATTTTTTCTACATAAAAATAAATTCTATTTTCTTTTCTTGGAAAGGGAGAGAAAGAGTGAGAAGAGGGTCATGGGGAGGAGCAGAGGGAGAGAGAGAATGTCAAGCAGGCTCCACAAAAATAGTTTCATCCTGTGAGAAGCCTGACATGGGGCTGTATCTTATGACCCTACCATTACGACCCAAGCTGAAATCAAGAGTTGGATGCATAACTGACTGAGCCACCCAGACCCACCACCCAATTTCTATTCTCAATGCCGATTTTTCTGCCACCTTTCATTAAAGTACTGAGTTTTTGCTAGTCTACTCAACCATCCCCATTTTAAACACAGTACCATTGTTACTATATTTCTTTCACAATGAAGTAATCTAATTTCTTCTGAATTTTTTTTCTTCCATATTCAGGACTGCTGTTCTCACATCATAATAAACTTTAACATCTACTGGCTTTGAAAATTCTTTTTCAACATTCTCTTGAAAACTAAAATTTCAACCCCTAATTGTAAAACTTTTAATGGCAGTATTCAATACTTCAAAAAACATAATACTTATGATTTGTTACTGCTTTCTGGAGGATCTTATTTCCATATCTCCTAAAACCGATGCCCTAATAGTTAAGAAAAACTCTCATATCTGCAAATCTTAGTAATAGAAACAGGAAACACAGATGACCCCAAATGAGGCTGGTAATACTAGCCTGCCTTTCTTTCTTTCTTTCTTTCTTTCTTTCTTTCTTTCTTTCTTTCTTTCTTCCTTCCTTCCTTCCTTCCTTCCTTCCTTCCTTTCTTTCTTTCTTTCTTTCTTTCTTTCTTTTTTCTTTCTTTCTTTCTCTATTTCCTTTTTCCCAGTACAAATGGTTACTTATTTCGATTGGAAACTACAAAGACTGACAAGACTTTCTGAGGTAGGTAGTAATTCAGAACAGTATCTGGCACCAATGTGGTCAAAGATCTAATCACGGGCCTTCTGCACTTTGTTACCAATCACGTAATAACAGTAATATAATAGTCATCAAAAGCTTTATCCTCACTGTAATTTGCTTTTGTAATTCATTATGTTACGTGAAACTCACCTAAAATTATTGATAATTAAGTATGTTTTCTCAGCTTGTCCTCTGGGATTTGGATTCCCACTGAATGGTTGAACATATTATATGAAAATAAAACTATTTTTTTGGTATCCTATGGTAATATGACTCCCCTTTAGTTTCCAAATCACATTCCAAGAAGCATCTTTAGAAGATCCAAGCTACTACTGAAGGTCTGGGATCAGGCAGGGTTAAGGAAGAGTGGAGAGTATCTGGAAATGTGACTTCAAGGCACCAGCATGAAAGGTAGATAAGAGTTAGGGCTGACAGATGAGCATTAAAGGTTTCTATCTCTGTTCTTAAAGATGAGCCACCGCTGTGTCCAAGAATAGCTTTTACAATCAAAGGAGTCTGCTGAAATAACCAAGAGTGACAATCAGCTCTTAACTTCAAAAGGGAACTTCGCATTCCCTGAGGCTTCATTTACAAATGTCCAGGAGTTTATTTCGGACAGAGATGAGCACTTCTGGCTACCCTCCTTACCACAAGGACAGAGATACCAAGCTCATCTACTCTGTGTCATCAGTCTACTCTAGGGAATGAATCATTATAGACTTAACTGGTGTTCAGGGATGCTCTGATCTCAGCTGTTACATCTCACCAGCTACAGTTTGCCTCTGAAGAGGAGGATTTGGATAAATGACTAAAGGTGGAATGGCCAATGCACAGTCACATTTCCAGACATGTGAGATGGCAGAGAGAACATAAGAAGAGTAGTTTTGAATAGAGATATGGAAAGTCCAATGATGGAGATGCCTACTTTTATAATGAAAACAAAGCAAAACAAAAGGAAATAGAATCACAGTAGCTCAATATTGCAAGAGACCTAACAGAACAAAATCACCCCTTCCTTTTACAGAGAAACGGATTGAGGCCCAGGGAGGTTTATAATGAAATGTGGGCAGTTTTGAAAAACAAAAACAAAACGTGCCATTAACCACGTTTGCCACGAAGTAAGTGGTGGAGCAGCTGATGGTTCAGTTTTCTGACCCTAGAGCCTGGCAATAACAAAAGCAGTGAGGGAGTATTTTTCTGTTTGTAATTAAATGTGTGCAGTTGGGGGGAAAAAAAGAAACACTAAGGAAAAGTACAAGATGCTCTAGATCTGACACTTAATGACTCCTACATAAGTTCCTTTTATACATTTAATATCACCTACCAATGCTGTTGATTTATTTATCATTTATCATATTTATCAATTAATATGATTTTACCATAAAGAAGAATTTTGTGTTACAGGCCAGTGATTGTTACCTGATTCAAATTACCTGTTGGCCATTGTATAGCAATGGGAAATTCAACAGCCAGGAAATTTGGGAATCATGGCACAAATTTGTAAGGTCTAATGAAGAAATTTCTTTAAAGAGTGATATTTCATCTTAAAAAAGTCATGTAACATTTTCTATTTGCTTATTTTTATGGGAAAATAATGTTTTTTTCCAAAAGTTCTAGGTAAATTAATGTTGTAAACATGTACAAGTTTTGTTCTGCCTAACATTGTGGAATTCTGTGTATTCTCAGGAGTTCATATACCTTGCATAGACTAATTATAAGCTATCTCCCTTTCCCTATTTATAAACCTATCATAGAAATAGGCACAAAGAACTGAGTGAAAAATAATCCATTATATAAAGTCTTCTTTTCTGGTTCTCTGTTCCTTGTAATAACAATTCCCCTCGAAACAAAACAAACCACATACTTTTAGGGAAAGAGAATATTTTCATTTAAATTTTAACTGTATATTTTAGTGTTATCCTAAAGCAAAGTAGAAAATATGTTTAACTGCATACCTCCAACATCCCTTACACCTAAACAAAATCCACCTGTATTTCTAAATTACCCAGCATTGTTAAAACTCAGTATTTATCTATTTTGAATAACTTATGACTATCAATTGACTAATCAGATTAAAAGTACTAAATATTCACTTTAATCTCAATAGCTCATCTAAAATGGATATGGATAAGATAAAAATATAAATTGCATTTCACAAAAATCATAGGATTTTTCAAGAATGGAAAGAACCTTAATCTTCTCATTCTCCCATCAGCCCATGCTTGAGGAGTCTCTACATAATAATTTTTTTAAACAAATATTTATAGGATGCTTGGTATGTGATAGTGCTAAGACAGTGTCCTTCTTTCCCTGAGTTTAAAGTATAGTGATCAGATAGTAAAGAAACATAAATAAGTAAAAAGTAAATTGTGATGGGTTCTCTGCAGAAAATTGAAACAAAGTGACATAATTCGATTGATGTGTGGAGAGGGTTTATGCTTTGTTTTGTCTTCATGAGAGTCCTGTCTGAGAGATGAAATTTAAACTTAGTCCTAGCCTGACAGGAAAGATGTGATACATGTAAAGTCAAAAATGAAAAATCTCAGGAAGATAAAACAACTTACAAAGTCCCTAAGACAGGAACAGAAAGAATGTCATGTAGCTAGAGCAAAGTGGTTCAGGCGGGGGGAGGTAGTGACAGAAAGCTAGCCACAACGAAATCCTGTAGGAGTTCATGATTTTACAAAAGGGTACAGAGTTTGGATTTTACTTTAAGTACAATGGGAACATTGAGTGTTAAAGTTATAGAGTGATGGCATTATGTATTTTATTTCTCTGTTTAAATCATCATAACAATTGCATAAAGTACAGATTGCAAGGTTTGTGGCTGGAAATAGTAAGGAAACTAGGGTGGTAGCTCCTGCAGTTTGGACCAGAAGAGAGCTGAGAACAAGTACATGCATTTAGGGAATGTCTGGAGGAAAAAAAATCAGTGACATTGGTTGATAGTTTGTATAGGGTGGGGGAGGGGAAGATTAGAAATCAAAGATAATCCCTAGATATTTGGCTTAAGCAACTGAGCAGGCAAAAATGCCATGGTTTGAGGTAGAGAAGATTGGGGAATAATTAGTTGCCACTGGGAAGAGGGAAGTTAAGAATTCTCATTTGCTTATGTAAATTTTGAAATATATATTTATATCAAAATGAAGATGTCATAGGCAGTGACATACTTAAATCCAGATTTGAAGGGAGGTGACGGAGCTGAAGAAGTCTATTTGAGAATCATGGCAGATACATAAACCACAGGACTGAGTGACATCATCTAAGGTAAGTATGTTGATAAGAAAAAAATACTTCTGAAACACATCAACATGCAGAAAACAAGCAGAGGAAAAGGTTCCAGTAAAGGAAAATGAAACTATTTAGTAAGTTTACTTGGAAAAAAAAAATTAATGATACAGTTAAATATAGGCAAAGCAGTATGTATCTATCTCATGTATATTTAAATACATCACATATAATATAATAAGTGCTCAACCCATATGTGTAAAAATGTGTATGTATAAACATATATGTCATAAGTATTCACATACCAAATAAATTTTGGGTAAAATGAACCCCCACACCTATATAAAATACAGACAAAGGACACATACCTTCATACTGACTACTCCTTGTGTTTCTTAAGGTTTAAGGCTATTTGCAAACCTTTCCACCAGAGATATTTTTTCCCTTTGCTACTTTATACTGAGTACCTCTACTGTCTCCAGCCTGTAGAGCTGGAGCTTCACCAGTTCCCCTTCCATCACTTCATCCCGACCATCTTTCGAGTTTGTCCTCTCCACCCAACCCCCATCTCTCCATCCCCTGAGCATTACACCCTTCTCACTCAACTGTCTATAAACACAGTATTCAAGTTCACCCTCATGCCCACTGATGTGTGACCAAATCCATCAGTGTGCCTAAAGGGATGAAGGCCTTTTATTTTATTAGGAGCACTGCTTTAGGTATTAAAGAATAAAAAGTGGGCCAAGTCATTGTAGGCTTCTCTAGTACAGTTGGGTCACTCTTTGTACATTCAGAGATGCTTCCAGGGAGTCTCACAAAAAGGTAATTACCTGGAGAATTATGTTTTTCCATCAACTAGAATTTCTGTTGGTCTATTAATATGATAACTATTCAGGTACTCCATTCTGATTATTTAAATGTGAACACTGATGGCACCAATGATATTGCTTTATCTTTTAAGACATGAAAAGTCTGAAACAGCAACCCTCCTTTTCCAACTGTGCTGAATTAAATACATTTTTGTTAGATGACATCATTGTTATTTTATGCAATTAACTTTTGGTAATGAAATATGTATTGCTTCCTCAAATTTTAACAAGTTTAAGTGTGAGAAGAAACATGAAAATAGTTTTAAGAAAATATATCAACTATAGCTCTTAAATAACAAGGTTAAAATACAAATTCGACACCTTTCTTCTTAACCTCCTTAATCCTCTGAACAAGAAGGATTTTTATACAGCATTTTTAATGGGCCTATATTTTCCCAAATCAGACAAAAACAATAAATAAATATAAATCTCTTAATGGGTATATACATAACATGGGTCACCTATAAATTAGTGCAATGTGTATGAAATCTTTTGTGTTGATACTTTTGATGGAAATATGGAATATATTTTGACATCATATTTTATTACATACAAAATAAGAGATATCCATGTAGGATGATGAGACAAGACAATAAAATTAATTAATTCATTGACATGGGGGAATCAGACTATAATGATAAAGCTCCCAAGAGGAATAAAATCCAAGAAAGAATTTTGCAATTTCATAAAAAATTAAGAAAAATCATAAATGATTAACAAAGAAAGAACCCATTAGAAAGGAAATTTTTGTAAAGGTTGTGAGATAATTAGCCAGATTGCCCTCTATATCACATACCCTTTAGAAATACAAAATAAAACCAGCATCAAATTTTTACCTAACTGGAAAAAGTTTAGCAAGTATGTAATAAAACTGAGATTTTCTCAGTCCTGGCAAAAATTTCAGCAACTCTCTGAAAAACAAATTAGTTTCAAGGATCTAAGACCTTACAAATGGCCATATCTCTTGCTTCGGTAATTATACTTTCTCAAATCTATCCTAGAAAATATTTACCATTAGGTATAAACAATTTTATGTGCAAGGATATTTTCCCAACATTATCTGTAATTGTGGAAGTTTGAAATATTCTTAATTTAATAAAATGTTAGAATTAGCTATATCCATAAACTAGAATATTATATAGTCATTATAGATGTTCTGTTTGAAGAATATTTACTGACATGAGGAAATATTTATAACATAAAGCTTAATTAATAAAATTAGTAAGCTTCTCTAAATATACATTATGACTTGATTTTGTGTTCATGAAAGAGAGAGAGAAATAGAACTCTATCAATGAATTTTTTTCTGGGTAGTAAAATTGCAGGTGTTTTTATAAGCTTCTTTATTGATATCTGGATCTTTCTGAATTTTTAACTCAAAAAAATATGTCTTACATAGTATGAATTAAAAAAAAAAAACTAAAATAAATAATGTAAATTTCCATAATGGACATCATATAAGATAATGCCCAAAGCTATTCCCAGTAGTTTTGGCAAGAGTGAAACAAATGTTTCCCCAAAAATGACATTTCAGGTGATGCAATCAAAGCTGAAGTTAGAGTTAGTGAGTTGGAGAGTAAATGCAGAGTAAGAAAAGGGAGGCACTTAGTGGGAGTGACATTTATAAAACTTGGCCATGAAGAGCAGAGCAGATTACAGGACAGAAAAGTCACACTGATGGCCTACTTACTACACAGGGCACTCTGGGATCCGTCCTCAAAAAATATATAACATTTTATATGGTTTCCCTCTCATAGTCACATCTCCTAACAAAGAGACTATGGAGTGTGACCTAGTAGTTACCTTTTAATCCCATACATCTTGTCTCCATTGCTGAGACTTGATACAAACAACCTTGCTTTAACAGTTTTTCTAAGGATTCCCCATCATCAAATCTCTCTCCATCTTTGACTCTAAATTATATGATTAAAAAAAAAAATCTTGAGCACATTTCAACACATATTCCTATTAATGCAACTAGTGGGCATGCATTTAAAAAATAAACTTTTTAAAAAATTTTTTATATTACTTAAGTTAAAAAAAAAAAGGGAAATTAAATGTGAAAAAAATACCAGAAAAAAGAAACTAGTTACATAGAAAAAAAGCAGTAAGCTTCATGATGATGATTTTGACTTGACACCAAAGCAAAGGCAACAAGAGCAAGAAATAAACAAAGGGAACCACAACAAACTAAAAAGCTTCTGAAGAGCAAAGGACAGCATTAACACAATGAAAAGGCAATGTACTGAATGGGAATGGTTTCACAAATCATATATCTGATAAAGAAGTTAATATACAAAATATATAAAGAATTCATATAACTCAATATAAAAAAAAAGATTCTATTAAAACATAAACAGAGATCTGAACTGAATTTTTTCCAGAGAAGACATAGAGATGGCCAGAAAGCACATGGAAAAGTGTTCAAAGTCATTATCATTAGGGAAATGCAAATCAAAACCACAATAAGATATCACCTCACACCTGTCAGAATAGCTATTATCAAAAAGACAAGAAATAACAAGTGTTAGTGAGGATGTGAAGAAAGGGAAAGCCTGTGAACTGTTGGTGAGAATGTACATGGTGTAGCTACCATTGAAAACAATATAGAAATTCCTCCACAGTGTCTATCAATGGATGAAGGGATAAAAATATGGATATATATGCAATGGAAATTTTTTCAATAATAAAACAGAAAGAAATCTTGCCATTTGCACCAACTTGGATGGGCTTTGAGGGCATTATGTTAAGTGAAACAAATAGAAGAACACAAATACCATATGATCTGAACATATATGTGGAATTTAAAACAGCAAGAATAGCAACAAACAGGCTCATGTATACTGAGAATAGACTGGTGGTTGCCAGACATGGGAGGAAGGGGAAGGAAGGTGGACAAAATGGTTGTGAAGTGGGTTAAAAAATCCAAACTCCCAGTTGAAAAATAAATAAGTCAGGTAATATACAGAACAGCAACCAGAGTTAATAATACTGCATTTTATATTTGAGAGTTGCGAAGGGAGTAAATCTCAAAAGTTATCATCACAAGAAAAAGAAAATTATAACTGTGTATGGTAATGGATGTAAATTAGACTTATTGTGGTGATTGTTTCACAATATATAAACATCCAAGTATGCTGTATACATCAAACTAATGTTATATGTCAGTTATCTCTAAATAAAAATTTTAAAAAAGAAGAACAAAAGAAAAAAAAACACGATATATATTACCACACAGTTTTTTGGGTTGAACAATCTCAGAATTTACCAAAAAGTTTCTATCTATAGAAAAATCTACATTTAAAAGGTGCCAGGGTGGCTCAGTGGGTTAGGCCTCTGCCTTTGGCTCAGGTCATGATCTTAGGGTCCTGGGATCAAGCCCCATATTGGGCTCTCTCCTCAGAAGGAAGCCTGCTTACCCCCCTCCCCACCTGCCTCTCTGACTATTTGTGATCTCTCTCTGTGTCAAATAAATAAATAAAATCTTTAAAAAAAATAAAAAAAAATAAGAAAAAAGAAAATATACATTTGAAAAATTCATTAAATCACTTAAGATCCTTGACTCTGAATTGTCCTGGTTGACAAATCAAGATATTGCATAATCTATTCTAGTTACACTGTATTTACAAATAAACGGCATTATTTCTAGTTTCTTCTGACCTAAATATACTAGCTTTTGCTATTAATTTAAAAACCAAGTAAATCAAACATGTGAATCCTTATAATCACATCATTTTAGTATAAGAAATGAGCATTTATCACATATGTTTCCAAAATGTGGGTTAGGGTTGAGGATTATGGGAAGCAGGCAGTATCATAAGAGAAATTCTCATGGATGAACAGATTAAATGATTTGAAATTACAGGACAGTTGGTAGAATAGAGTGGTCAGTCTATGAATCTTTGGATAAATTGATTTCAAATATCAACTTATCAGATAGAGTTTATAAATTCTTCTCATACTCAGCACTCTGTAGATTTCACAATTCAATTTTTATGCATTATATTCTTTATAAAATAACAAAATCAGTTTACTTAGAATTTACAAGCACCTGTTGACACCTTGATTTTTAAAGATGTTATAAAAAATAAAAATAATATTAAGTATTTGATCACCAACCACATTCCCTCATTTTGTGCATAAGTGTTGATAGAGTATATACCCAACACATCAAATATGTAAAGTTCATGTTAAATTTAAAAGATTCTCTGGAAATATGCCTATTTAAAACACAGATGTGAATCAACTTAGCTATTAGCACACTTGCCAGAAAGTTATAATAGAAAAAGAGGAGAAAGTAAATTATATAAATTTTGTATTAAATTGAATGCCACAATTGAGAGAGTGGGGTGGAGTGGGGGAAATAACTCATTAAAGCAAGAACAAGGTATCTATTGATGAGAAGACCTTCCACTTTCAACACAATCAAACTTCCAGTGTCACTATCTGGCCACAGAAGCAAGACCAGATAGATTTTTCATAGAAATAAATGAAGCATAAGCTTCGGGGCTCCTCACTTGCACAGATGCCATGCAAGTTTCTGAACCTAATTTTCTATTATAATTTTATACTTTTATTAATAAAGTAACTCCCACCTCCATACTCCACAGACTTCAAGTCTCTTATAACTTTTATCTCTCACTAGGAGCAAATGAAAGAAAGAGCTGCCAGATCTGTATTTAAGTTTAATTTGCCAATGAGTTTAGGCAGAATGTAGATTATGTGGTGGCCTTCATCTGTTCAAGTTATGAATACTCATTTCTTAAATAACTCAGCATATATTTTAATTATATCAAAGGAGAAACTGGAAAGCATAGCCAGGCATTTTGAAGTTTTAATACAGTTGGAGCTAGCTGCTCAGCAAGTAAAACATTACCAGGACTGTGCCTCCATATGGAAAATTCTGGGACTATAGTTAAGAAGTAAAGCTGAGACTAGGGGGAAGTAAAATGATGGAGGAGTAGCAGATTGAATTGACATCAGGTCCCAGGAGTTCAGTTAGATATTTATCAAACCATTCCAAACCCCTACAAACTCAACAGGAGATAGAAGAGCAGCAATTCTAGGAACAGAAAATTGACCACTTTCTGGAAGGTAGGACATGCGGAGAAGAGAATCCAAAATGATGGGAAGATAGACCGCATGGGGAGGGGCCAGCTCCCAGCAAGCAGTGGAGCAGTGGAGCACAAAATCAGAACTTTTAGAAGTCTTCTTCACTGAGGGACATCACTCCAGAGGCTAAGCAGGGACAGGGTGGTCTCAGGACCCACAGGGTTACAGAAAGACCAGGGATGTCTGAGTGTAGCGGAGCTGCCAGGTATTGGAGCAGGGAAGCTGACTACAGAGACAGAGCTGAGGAGTGAGCTCTCAGATAGGGGTAACCTTAAACCATGATCCAAGGCACAGTCGGGCCAATTCTCTTCAAGCATGGGCCCTGCAAGTGGCAGATCCAGAGAGACCCCTTCCTTCCTCCTTCAGGAGGAGTGGCACGGGAGCCAGCAGCTAGAATCTGCTGAGTTTGAAGACTCCAAACAGGGCTGTGCGCCAGAGACAGAAACACTCAGTCACAAGATGGGTGAGCTCAGAGTGTAGCCAGAGACCAGGAAGATGGGAGTGATTGACTGCTTTTCGCTGAAGGTGCTCTGAGGAGTGGGGTCCCAAGCTCTTGGTTCCTCTGGGCCAGAGACTGGGAGGCCACCATCTTCATTCCTGACTTCCTAAGCTGTACAGAAAGCGTTCAGGGAACAAAAGCTACTGAGAGCAAACCCAAGCAGATTACTTAGCCTGGCAACAAAAGCTACTGAGAGCAAACCCAAACAGATTAGTTAGCCTGGCCACTGGCAAGGACAGTGCAATTCTACCTTGGGCAAAAACATTTGAGAATCACTGCAACAGGCCCCTCCCTGAGAAGATAAGCAAGAACATCCAGGCAAGACCAAATTCACCAATAGACAAGAAAAGCGAAACTCCAGAGCTAGAGGAAAGCAACACACAATTCATGGCTCTGCCACTATGATCCTGTAGTCTTGCAAAATAATTTTTTTTTAATTTTTAATTTTTTAATTTTTACTTTTTTCTTATTCTATTTTTATAACTATTCCTCTTTCCTCTTCTAACACTTTTGAACTACTTTATCTTAACAATACCTTTTTAAAAAAACTTTTAAAACCTTCATTGTTACAGTAATAATTCATCCCTTCATTGTATTTAACCTTGTTTTTTGTATACATATAGGTTTTTCTCTTTAAAATTTTGGGATAAAATTTCTTCTAATAGATCAAAATATACCCTAAATCTAGCACATGGCCTTGTTCTAGTCTCCTGCCTGATTACATTCTCTCCTCTTTTTTTTTTCTTTTTCCAACCAACTTATCTTATCAATTATTTTTTTAGAATATTTTAAAAATTTTCATTTTTACAGTCATATTCCATCCCTTCATTGTGTTTACACTTATTTTTGTATATATATGTTTTTCTTTCATTAAAATTTTCAGAGGTAGTTTCTTCTAAGAGACCAGAATACACCCAGAATCAAGGGGGTAGCTCTGTTCTATTCACCAGTTATATATATATATATATATGTATATATATATATATATATATATATATATATGTATTTTCATATTCTTTTTTACCTCTGATTTGGTCAGCATACATTTTTCTGGGGTCTTTGCCACCCTTTTAGTGTTTTATTCCCTTGTTCATATATTCTTATCTGGATAAAATGACAAGGCAGAAAAACTTACCACAAAAAAAAAAAAAAAAGAACAAGAAGCAGTACCAACAGTTAGGGACCTAATCCATACGGACATTGGTAGTATGTCAGAACTAGAGCTCAGAATGACGATTATCAAGGTGCTAGCTGGCCTTGAAAAAAACATGGAAGATATTAGAGAAATCCTTTCTGAAGAAATAAAATCCCTTTTTGGAGAATTGAAAGAGCTAAAATTTAACCAAGCTGAAATTAAAAAAGCTATTAATGAGGTGCAATAAAAAATGGAGACTCTTACTGCCAGGATAAATGAGGCAGAAGAGAGAATTAGCGATATAGAAGACCAAATGATGTAGAATAAAGAGCTGAGCAAAAGAGAGACAAACAACTACTGGACCATGAGGGGAGAATTTGAGAGGTAAGTGATACTAAGATGAAACAACATTAGAATAATTGGGATCCCAGAAGAAGAAGAGAGAGAGGGTCAGAAGGTGTATTGGAGCTAATTATAGCAGAGAATTTCCCTAGTATGGCAAAGGGAACAAACATCAAAATCCAGGAGGCACAGAGAACCCCCCTGAAAATCAATAAAAATAGGTCCACACCCTATCATCTAATAGTAAAACTTACAAGTGTTAATGACAAAGAGAAAATCCTGAAAGCAGCTCAGGACAAGAAGTCTGTAACATACAATGGTAGAAATATTAGATTGGAAGAAGACCTATCCACAGAGTCCTGGCAGGCCAAAAAGGACTGGCCTGATATATTCAGAGTTCTAAACGAGAAAATACTCAGCCAAGAACACTATATACAGCTAGGCTGTCATTGAAAATGGAGAGATAAAAAGCTTCCAGGACAAACACAAATTAAAAGAATTTGCAAACACCAAACCAGTCCTACAGGAAATACTGAAAGGGGTCCTCTATGCAAAGAGAGAAACTAAAAGTAACAGACCAGAAAGGAACAGAGACAATATATAGTAATGTCACCTTGCAGGCAATACAATGGCACTAAATTCATATCTTTCAATAGATACTTGGAATGCAAGGGGATTAAATGCTCTAATCAAAAGAACAGGGTATCAGAATGGATAAAAAAACAAGACCCATCAATACGATGTCTACAAGAAACTCATTTTAGACCAAAAGACACCTCCAGATTTAAAGTGAACAGCTGGAAAACAATTTACCATACTCATGGAAATCAAAGCAAAGCTGGGGTGGCAATCCTTACATCACGCAACTTAGATTTTAAGCTAAAGACTATAATAAGAGATGAGGAAGGACACTATATCATGCTTAAAGGGTCTGTCCAACAAGAAGACCTAATAATTTTAATTATCTATGCCATTAACATGGGAGCAGCCAATTATATAAACCAATTAATAACAAAATCAAAGAAACACACTGATAATAATACAATAATAGTAGGGGACTTTAACAGCCCTCTCACTGAAATGGACAGATCATCTAAGCAGAAGATCAACAAGGAAATAAAGACTTTAAATGACACACTGGACCAGATGGACATCACAGATATATTCAGAACATTTCATCCCGAAGCAACAGAATTTACATTATTTTCTAGTGCACATGGAACATTGCTCATAATAGATCACAAGCTGGTCACAAATCAGGTCTCAACCGGTACCAAAAGACTGGGATCATTCCCTGTATATTTTCAGACCACAATGCTCTGAAGCTAGAAAATCAATCACAAGAAGAGGAAAGTTGGAAAGAACTCAAATAGATGGAGGCTAGAGAGCATCCTATTAAAGAATGAGTGGGTCAACCAGGAAATTAAAGAAGAATTGAAAAAATTCATGGAAATAAAGGAAAATGAAAACACAACTGTTCAGAATCTTTGGGACACAGCAAAGGTGGTCACAAGAGGAAAGTAAATAGCAATACAAGGCTTTCTCAAGAAATAAAAAAAGGTCTCAAGTACACAACCTAACCCTACACCTAAAGGATCTGGAGAAAGGACAGCAAAGAAAGCCTAAGCCAAACAGGAGAAGAGAAATAATAGATCAGAGCAGAAATAAATGAAATAGAAACCAAAAGAACAGTAGAACAAATCAGAGAAACTAGGAGCTGGTTCTTTGAAAGAATTAATAAGATTGATAAATCCCTGGCCAGACTTATCAAAAAGAAAAGAGAAATGATCCATATTAATAAAATCATGAATGAAAGAGGAGAGATCACAACCAACACCAAAAAAATACAAACAATTATAAGAACATATTCTAAGCAACTATACACCAGAAAATTTGACAATCTGGAAGAAGTGGATGCATTCCTAGAGACATATAAACTACCACAACTGAGCCAGGAAGAAATAGAAAGCCTGAACAGACCCATAACCAGCAAGGAGATTGAAGAAACCATCAAAAATCTCCCAAAGAAATAAGAGCCCAGGGCCAGAGCTTCCCAAGAGAATTCTACCAAACATTTAAAGAAGAATTAATTCCAATTCTCCTGAAACTGTTCCAAAAAAATAGAAATGGAAGGAAAACCTCCAAACTCATTTTATGAGGCCATCATTACCTTGATTCCAAAACCAGACAAAGATCCCATCAAAAAAGAGAATTAAAGACCAAGATCCTTGATGAACACAGATGCAAAAATTCTCATCAAAATAATAGTCAGTAGGATCCAACAGTATATTAAAAGGATTATTTACCACGATCAAGTGGGATTTATTTCTGAGCTGCAAGGTTGGTTCAAATCAATCAATGTGATACAATACATTAATAAAGGAAAGAATAAGAACCATATGATACTCTCAATAGATGCTGAAAAAGCACTTGACATAGTACAGCATCCTTTCTTAATCAAACTCTTGAAAGTGCAGGCATAGAGGGTACATACCTCAATACCATCAAAGCCATCTATGAAAAACCCACAGTGAATATCATTCTCAATGGAAAAAAAAAAACTGAGAGCTTTTCTGCTAAGGTCAGGAGCATGGCAGGGATGTCCATTATCATCACTGCTATTCAACATAGTACTAGAAGTCCTAGCCTTAGCAATCAGACAACAAAAAGAAATCAAATGTATCAGAATTAGCAAAGAAGTCAAACTCTCACTCTTTGCAGATAATATGATACTATATGTGGAAAACCCAAAGGACTCCTGAGCTGCAAGAACTCAAACAGGAATTCAGTTAAGTGTCAGGATATAAAATCAATGCACAGAAATCAGTTGCATTTCTATACACCAACAGCAAAACAGAAGAAAGTGAATTCAAGCAGTCCCATTTATAATTGCACCAAAAACCATGAGATACCTAGGCATAAACCTAACCAAAAAGGTAAAAAATCTGTAGCCAGAAAACTATCAAGTACTCATGAAAGAAATTGAGGAAGACACAAAGAAATGGAAAACATTCCATGCTCATTGATTGGAAGAATAAATATTGTGAAAATGTTATAGTACTTAAAGCAATCTACACGTTTAATGCAATCCCTATCAAAATTCCAACCATTTTTTCAAAGAAATGGAAAAAATAATCCTAAAATTTATATGGAACCAGAAAGACCCTGAATAGCCAGAGGAATGCTGAAAAAGAAAGCCAAAGTTGGTGGCATCACAATTCCAGACTTTAGGCTCTATTAAAAAGCTGTAATCATGAAGACAGTATGGTACTGGCACAAAAACAGACACATAGATCAATAGAACAAAACAGAGAGCCCAGAAATAGACCCTCACCTCTATGATCAACTAATCTTTGACAAAGCAGGAAAGAATGTCCTATGGAAAAAAGACAGCCTCTTCAACAAATGGTGTTGGGAAAATTGGACAGCCACAAGTGGAAAAATGAAGCTGGACCATTTCCTTACACCACACAAAAAAATAGACTCAAAATGGATGAAAGACCTCAGTGTGAGGAAGGAATCCATCAAAATCCTTGAGGAGAACAGAGGCAGCAACCTCTTTAGCCTCAGCTGCTGCAACTTCTTCCTAGAAACATCGCCAAAGGTAGGAGAAGCAAGGGCAAAAATGAACTATTGGGACTTCATTAAAGCAAAAAGCAAAAGCTTTTGCACAGCAAAGGAAGCAGTCAACAAAACCAAAAGACAACTGACAGAATGGAAGAAGATATTCACAAATGACATCTTAGAGAAAGGGCTAGTACTCAAAATCTATAAGGAACTTATCAAGTCAACATCCAAAGAACAAATAATCCAATCAAGAAATGGGCAGAGGACATGAACAGACATTTCTGCAAAGAAGACGTCCAGATGGCCATCAGACACATGAAAAAGTGCTCCACATTACTCAGCATCAGGGAAGTACAAATCAAAACCACAATGAGATATCACCTCACACCAGACGAATCACTAAAATTGACAAGTCAGGAAATGACAGATGCTGGTGAGGATGCGGATAAAGGGGAACCCTCCTACACTGTTGGTGGGAATGCAAGCTGGTACAGCCACTCTGGAAAACAGCATGGAGGTTCCTCAAAAAGTTGAAAATAGAGCTACCCTACAGCCCAACAACTTTCCTACTGGGTATTTAACCTAAAGATACAAATGTAGTGATCTGAAAGGGATGTACATCTGAATGTTTAAAGCAGCAATGTCCACAATAGCCAAACTATGGAAAGAAACTAGATGTCCATCAACAGATGAATGGATAAAGAAGAGGTGGTATGTATATACAATGGAATACAATGCAGCCATCAAAAGAAATGAAATTTTGCCATTTGCAATGATGTGGAAGGAACAAGAGGGTATTGTGTCGAGTGAAAAAAGTCAATGAGAGAAAGACAATTATCATGTGATCTCTGATACGAGGAATTTAAGGGGCAGGATGGAGGGTTGTAGGCGCTAGGGAAGGATAAAGTGAAACAAGATGAGATCAAACCATAAGAGATTCTTATTCTCACAAAACAAACTGAGGGTTGCTGGGGGGCTAGGGAGAGGGTAGTTGGGTTATGGACATTGGGAAGGGTATGTGATATGGTGAGCGCTGTGAGACGTGTAAGCTGATGATTCACAGACTTATACCCCTGGGGCAAATAATATATTATATGTTAATAAAAATAATTAATAAAAAAAGAATTAAAGGCTTAACCCCTGTTGAGTAACTCAAAATAGAGTTGACTCAATAGATGAGTGAAAACAATTCAAAGAAGTTGAAGTTCTTATTTGTTTGTTTGTTTCTTTAGGAGGGGGAGTGGCAAAGGGAGAGGGAAGAGAAAATCTTAAGTAGGGGCCATGCCCAGCACAGAGCCACAACCCTGAAATCATGACCCAAGCCTCAGATGTTGAACCAGCTGAGCCACTCAGGAGCCCAAGAAGTTGAAGTGTCTTTAAATACCTACGAAGATATCTCCCTGAAATTTTGGAGATCTCATTTGTCTGTTTGTTTGTTTCTAAAAATATTATGTATACTCTTTTAATAAAGATTGTTTTTCATCATAAGTTCCATTAAAAGTGTTCTGTATTGAATGTCAGTTCCAGTTAGAATTACTTGTAAAGAATTGTGAAAGATTACACTGTCTAGCAAGAATTTAGCACTGTATTTTGCTGTCTATCTGGGTTACAGCTGCAAAGTTTTACAGATGTAATTTTCAGGAGAGATCACTTACATTCCTCAGAATAACACTTTTTCTAAACAATCACTATGTGCAAGGCACTGAGGTATGTCTTAAAGAAAGAGACAAAGATAAATTAAGACACGTTCTTTGCCTTAGCTTCAATAAGACAGATTATTCAATATCAGTAATTGATTCTTTAGTGCAACTTGAATAAAAATAACTGCTTTGTATGTTGTATGTGATAGGAAAACATTTTATTAGGAAAACAAATAATTTTGAATCTATTAACCAAACATTCTGCTGTCACATTCCATTTCCTCCAGGAATGTATAACCCAAGGCCAGGGCTCCTAGGCAGCAGTATCATGGAATACATTGTAGTATTTCAATACTTCCTCAAAAACTGTAGACTAAAATCCATTTCCTTTAATTTGCCATTTAAAAACATTTTACATGCTTACCTTAACTCTCTTTAAAAATACCCACTTTCTTAAAAAAAATAACAAAAATAAAATAAATAATAAAAAAATAAAGATAAACAAAATACCCACTTTCTATATAGTTCTTCTGGCTAAGAGATCCCTCTCTCACATAACTCCATTTCTTGGCAAGTTTGTCCCATTTATTCTGTCTTTCTGAGTATCCAAACATTATTTATTTTTTAAAAACTAAGTTAAGAACTGTATCTCCACAAAGCCTTCCTTGAGAACGATAGCCCACAATACATTTTTTTTCATTGCTTTTTTTTTTTTTTTTTTTGGTAGCTTTTTTATTAGTTAACTTACAGCACAAAGAGAAAAAGCTCTTACATCTCTGATTTATTGTTATGCTGAAAGTTCATTTTCTTCTTTTATTGTTAACTGTAATAAAACACAGATGACATAAAATTTACCATCTTAGCCATTTTTAAGTACATAGTTCAGTAGTGTTAAGTATATATCATGCTGTCCTACAACCAATCTCCAGAATTCTTTGTATTTAACAAAAACTGAAGCTCTATACCCTTTAAATGAGAACTCCCCATTCCTCCCTACCCTCAGTCCCTGGCAAAATGAATATCATACTTCTGGTTTTTATGGATTTGCTACTTTTAGCATATCATATAGTTGGATGATATGGTATTTGTGTTTTTGTGACTGGCTTATTTCACTCAGTACAGTGTACTCAAGATTCATCTATGTTGTAGCATGGGTCAGAATTCTCTTCCTTTTTAAGGCTGAATAATATTTCTGTGTATGTTTTCTTTAGTCATGGGTCAATGGACACCTATGTTGCTGCCACTTTTTGGCTATTGTGAGGAATGCTAATTTATAAAACGTACTCTAAAACCTAGTGTAGTAAGCAAAATTCTTAAATGGACCCAAGATTCCCACCCCACCATGTATACACTGCATAATCCCCTTGCCTTGAGTATAAAGGACTTTGATATGATACAATATCACTCCATAATTATGTCACTTTATATAAGGGAATGGATAAATCTAGTTTTGAATTTAGGGTTGAAAGTTTTCTTCATTTCCATTATTGCGTAAGCACAGACCACAAACCATAATTATGTCATCCGTTAAAGTCACTTCTGGGAACATCAAATGTACAATATAGAATATATTTAAGGACGATTAATGTTTGTTCAACTTTTTGCTAACATAAAGATAATTGACCCTATATAGAGGTACTTTTGATTGTCAAATCAATTTTTTATAGTTTTGTTGCCCTTATTATTTCTTGTTATTGTTGGTTTGTTTTGTTTTGTTTTGTTTTGTTTTGTTTTTGCATGTCTGATACTGGTATCCAGTTGTATATCTGTGTGTCCTAGTATGTTATGAATCAGGAGAGTAGAGAATCAAGCTTGTTTGTATTGTGTCTACATAGTGAGAATAGTGATTTTTTAGAATTTTTTTCTGCATACCTCTCAGTATTTGAAATTGCCAGAAAAAAAAAATGATATGTGTTTAAGTGAGGAGATAATATTATAAGATCACCAACTGTTGATTTTTATCTTAGTCTTTGCCTTCCGGTGACTTTAGTGAGTCAGAGAAACATGTGTAACCTTCGTATAAAATTATTGTACCTCAGTTTGCAAATCAGAACCATTGGACATGTTATCCACTACTTTCCAAGTCTACACTTCACATATCATTTACAGACCTTTTAGCAAACAGTATGTATTTTGATTCTTTTATTCCAGTAGTGGCAACTGAGTTAACATTTGAGAAAAGTTACAGATAAGAACAGTGAAAAATACAATATCAGAAGGGAATGTTGGGAAATATAAACCAGGGTCACCTTTTAAGAAAAAAAGGAAGAATTTTGATAACAGGTTATTACAAATGTCAAGTTTCAAGTATTTAAATTTTTAAGATAATGTCTCATGTTTTTAAGCATCTTCCCCTACCCCTCCTTTTTGTGCTGTGTGTTCTATTGTATTCTCCGAATCAAGGCAGGATATTATTATCTGAATAACTCTATGACCAAGTCAAATTCTTAGATCTGAAAACCACTTGGCACAAAGTTTAGATTTAGGGCATTTAAAGAGATTTTTTTTATACATTCCCACTTTCTAAATGCATATATCTAAATGTATGTCTCGAATACAATCATGTTATTATTTTAAATTTCTTTATGAATAAGACAATTTTCATTTCTCCTCATGTTTGCAGACACACAGTGATAAAAGTGGTGGAATGCTTTGTTAACTTTCTTCCCCACAAGCAATACTCCTCCTGATTTGACTCTGCTTTTCTTCTTAGGACTTTAGTGATCTTTTCGGTACAGTACAGGGTAGAATAGAATTTTAAAAATAAAACAAAGGTAGAATATTTAAGATGCCATTGATGAATCACTAAATTCTATGCCTGAAAGTAATATTCCACTCTATGTTAACTATCTGGAATTTAAATAAAAACTTGGAAAGAAAATAAAAAAGGAAAGGGACATTAATGCTGCTCTGTTGATACTACTTCTAGAGTAAACCACCAAATTTCACTGTAAAACTAAGTATCACTGTCTTATTTATCAGAGCTATTATGGAAAACAAATCGACTGCCGTTGTGATGGGGTGATTCCTCATTCACTTTTGGCCTTTTATTTTTTCTTTTGGTCTGATAACTAAGAAGCCCATATTTATTTTCTGTTGCTTTAACTATTAGGTCCTTAAGTAAAATAGGCAAAAATAACCACTACTACCACTCCCAACTCACCAAAATAATGGGAATTTCTGACTTATTTACAACAAGAGAAGGTACATCTGCAAGCTTCCATAATAGACAACCGGGAAGAAAAAATAACAGCAGCCTTTTTGTAGCAAACCAATACTGTAACTGGAATAGCAATCTGTCTTCCAGAGAACAAAGGCACTGCCACAAGGAGTCCAAGTGTTTGCTCTTTGCCAACATCCCCCCCAAATCTACAGACATTTTTAGAAAGAATGCCTACACCTCCTATTCAGAAATTAAAAGGGAGATCGTCTAAGCTTTGAAAGGTAATATTTGGGTTGTGTCAGAGCCTAGCATTTTATTTCTTTATTCTGCTTCTGAATTCACATTGACATACAAATCATTTAATTTCTTTAAGTATCTTAAAGTAATTTCTTTAAATTACTCTTTAAGTAATTTATTTAAGTGCTCTAGGTATTAAATGTATAAAATAGCTTTAGATCTAAGGATTAAAAGTGAGGCATGAGGGCAAATTGTTACCAACCAAGAGATTTTACTTAAATAGTGTGAATCACATAGTATTCATTAATGCTTTTATTTTTTTAAGGCACCTAAGGATACATTTAAAGAATATTTTCAGCAACTTTCGTAACATACTTAAAACTGATGTTACTTTCACTGTTTGCATGATATAATTTCTTATAGCAGTTCAAATGAGAAAGCTATCAAATTCCTGCATTGACAACAAAAATACCTTCTTTCAATAATCATGGACATGTGAGGATTTAGTATATCATACTGAACCTAAAGAAAATTTATATATAAAAATCTTCATCTTAAATTAGAACATGGTCACCTTCCCTTTACTTTTTCCCTATTCCTTCTCCAATGACCTTTTATCTCTTTTACTCATTATTTCCTATTTATTTGCAAGATTAAGTTTTATAGTAGTCTAAATTTTAAGGCATTTTAAATATTATTACCTATTATGGTTATTATTACAATATCCTTGTTATATATGTTCAACAATTACTCAAATACCAAAATATTTGAGTACTACAAAACAACACACAGATGTAATTCTTTGGGCTCAAGAATCAGACTTAGGTTCAGATCCTAACCTTAGCATTTACAAATTTGTGGCCTCTGTCTTCTTACATGTAAAATAGGGAGGGATAGTGCCTCACAGGACTGCGGTGAATGTTTAAAAGTTTCCTCCAACTTAGCTGTTCTGAAACTGTACATACCATTTCCCTCTCCAAACCTGTTCCTCCCCTAAGATGTCTAGTGTTAGCAAGGGGCAAAATTATCTACATAGTTTTCCAAATAAGACTAAATTATGATAAATTCCGAAGGGCTCAATTTAAACATTCAATCACCCAAGTCTGGTAATGTTCATCCTGATAATCTCATAAAAGATACATTCTTAGGGTTCCTTTCTGGCTCAGCTGGTTAAGCATCCAACTCTTGGTTTTTGGCTCAGGTCATGGTCTAATGGTTCCTGGGATTGACCCTGAGTTGGGTGCACAATTAGTAGGGAGTCTGCTTGAAGATTCTCTCCCTCTGCCCCTCCCCAAACCGGTGCATAAGAACAGGATAACTGCTTTTGTGGCAGGAATAGCCTGCCTTCCTCACAATGGGTCTGAGCCAAGGATGCAACAATTATTATTTTTTCATTCATTCAAAAATATTTTTTAAAATTTCTTATTTGGGGATAATGTCGATTCACATGCAGTTGTAAGAAAACAGGAAACTTTATTCAAGTATAAATGACAATTAGAAATTGCATATTTTTAAGATATACAACTTGATGATTTGATATACATATGCATTGTGAAATAATCACTAAATCAAGCTAATTAATATATCCATCATCATAGTTACTCTGTGTGTATGTGTGTGTGTGTGTGGTGAGGATATAGGCATACTCTTTCAGGACATTTTAAGTTGCATGTTAGATCTCCTATTGTCTGTTGGATGCATAACTCAAACTTGTATGCCGTGACCAACAACTCTTCATTTCTTCCTCCTTCCAGCTCCTGGAAACCACCATTCTACTCTCTGCTTCTATGGGAACGGTTTCCCTGGATTAAATATGGGGTATATGGGATAGAAAGAAGAGGTCCAGAGTCATTTAAAGTCCTGTTTCAGAGGAAAACTTGGGAGGGAGAAGGAGTCTCATAAGCAGGGGACTGGTGGAGTGGGCTGTCATCAAAACAGATAGGAAGGACTGAATAGCCCAGGGACTGGAAAATATCCTGAGCATCAAGAGAGTTTCCACCAGAAAGGAATCTATGATATGAATATTAAAGAATTAAGAATAGAGGGCTTCTACTGGAAGGCCTCAGGCCATCCCCCAAGAAGAAATGTGAGTGCTTCCACTTTTCCTTCTTCTATCTCAAATGACAGTTCTAGAGGGGCAAAGCTGTAGCAAGCAAGCTGTTGAGGAAGAGTAGTGAGAAAAGAAGTTACTATACTCTCTTTCTGGAAGACAGTGGATGCCAAATGGTGCCCTTAAATGGCAGACATAGAGAGGAAGTTTGACCTCTGAAAGAAGATTAAAGTATTAATGAATATTTTGGAATAGATGCTCTCAATTTGAGACAGTCACTTACTGGTGACTGTGGAATGGCATAGGATCTCAGAGTGAGCAGAAAAGTCATGGGCACTCGGACTAAGGCCCCATCCAGGGCCAGGACACAATGCTACCAAATAAATGTTAAATAGACAATGAGAAACATTTTTTATACTTAACACCCATTAAAAAAAAAAAGGTTTTATTTATTTGTGAAAGAGAGAATGAGCAGTGGGAAAGGGCAGAGAAAGGGAGAGAGAAAGAGAAGCAGACTGCTGAACAGGGAAGGGAGCCTGATGTAGAACTTGATCCCAGGACCCCGAGATCATAATTTGAACCGAAGGCAGATGCTTAATCAATTGGGCCACACAGGTGCCTCTACCACCCATTTTAAGGTCCATCACAACATCCTTAAAATTAGTCATCATAGAAGCAGTTTTGTGAGGCGTGGGGGTCGGTGTGGGTGGAAACCATAAGGTGGGCCTGCAAAATGGGTCGTAGATACCACATGAGATTATTTTCTTCATACTGTTAAAAAGAATCCCATCTGTCGAAGTTATGAATTCATATTCTTTGTTTTAGCTGTGTTCATGATAAGGAGCAATTAGAATTCATTCTAAGTGGTTTTTTTTTTTTACATTACAAATTTTTATTTTTCTGATATGCATGATATAAAAGACATAATCTGCCTTTTCTCAAACACCTATGTGTACATTGAGTACGATGGAGAAAGGACTGTTTTTCTATGCATCCATGTTTACATGTCAATTAATTTAAAGTGAGATTAAAGATGCTAGTTTAAATGAAATCTTCAATCTGCTGACAGGATTCTCCCTCTACCTTTCGCCTTCCTTACCTGTGATTTTCTCAATTTTTTTAAGAAAGAAAATTCAGTATTTTGGATAGTGTCAACTACCCAGTATAACCACAGGAGTTCTAGATCAGGTTGATAAAAAAGATATAATGAAAATGTTTTAAGGGGACATTAACTTTGGAACAGACTGGAATGTGTATGATATGATCTCCACCATTTACCAGCTCCACAGGCAAGTTAAGTAACTATTATAAGTGCCAATGTTGTCATACGTAAAATAGGTTTATAGCACCTATCTCATAGAATTAGTGTGAGAATTAAAGGATTAAAGTATATAAATTTTTTTAACACATTACCTAACAGAAAGGAAGTGATCACATACACACACAGATCTACTTAACAACAGGATTAAATTAATAATATGCCCCTGGCACACTATTTTAAGCAAATATGGAATTCTGTTTATTTTTCTTCCATCCAAACCAGGAGGCTTGTTACCAAACATAATAATTTAGTCCCACTTAACTTTAAAAAGAGTAAAAAACTATTGTAGGAATGAAGTGTTCCACAAGAACCAAAACAGACAATTTAGAACACAGTAAGTTTATAGAAATTATTAGTAACATGGGAATAAATAAACCCTTGAATTTAAAAGTGTGTTTGTGTGTGTGTGTGTGTGTGTTATGTTTCATGTTATGTGAAATGGGATATTCAATAAATAATTCTGGGACAATTGGCTAGCCATTTGAGGAAAAGTCAGGATTCATACTTCACTAGTTAAACATAAATACATTTCAGATGTTACAATGTAGTATATAAAAAGAGAAAATACTTAAATACAAGGAAGAAAAATAAATGCATATTTTTACAGTCCAGAGATTTTATCACCATTTAAAGCATGATATTAAACCCACAACCATAGAGGGAAAAATTATATAATCAAGAGTATAGTAATTAAAAATTCATAATGGCAAAACAAAATTAAAACAAAACCCTACTAAAATCAACCAACTAAAAATTTTTAAAGCCATAAATAGGCTAAATGCAGAAACCAAAAGGGAAAAAATTAGGCACATGACTTCTGCACAATCATAGGAGCTAGGGATTAATTCGGAAAGCAATGGCAGTAGTGTCTCAGTCATGACTTGGCAGAGGATTCCATCTCTTGGTGCCACTGCTCTGAATAGCACTTGACCGGCCTTCCTCAGGAGCTGTGGCTGTGAAGGAACATTAAAGTCAGAGGTGACTTTAGAGATTATTCTGGTTTACTGCCTGCACTTTACAGATAAGATAACTAAGACTTGGTGAAGTTAGATCACTAACTGTTTACAGAGATAAGTACAAGATGGAGTAAGAGCTAAAAGAAACAAACAAAAAACAAGAAAACCTCCTTGTAACAAGGAAGACAAAGAAATCTTTGCTGAGGTGGGGCCACTTCGGTCTGACCCTGACGGGTGAATAATAATTCCTCCAAATAACAGGGATTCCAGACTAAAAAAAAAAAAAAATATTCTATACAAAATCCTGAGGCTCAATACAGAAAGATAGTCTAGCACATTGTACACCACTGCGTATAACTGAAGTTTATAGAGTATCAACAGTGTTAAATGAAGTTTAAAAATATGGGTCATCTGTTAAATATGTGTGCCATGTTAAATAATTTTAACCCTGTCCTACAGTTGATGGGAAATGGAGAAAACTTTTACAGTAAAGGACTAACATTATGAGATTGGTGTTTCAGAAAGGAACCTTATTAGCTATTTACAGGATGGAGAAGACAAAAGAATTTAGAAATTAAAAAAAAACAACAACAACAACAACAAAAAAAAAACTCTTCTTCAAGATTCTGCTGAAATATTCTGCTAGCCTTTTTGAGTTCAATGTTGGTAGAATGAGTCTTCCTTCCTTTTTTCTTCTTTGCACTTTGTGTAGGATTTATTTATTTAGTTAGTTAGTTGGTAAGTGATGGATTTTTTAAAAGATTTATTTATTTATTTGAGAAAAAGAGAGAGAATGAGTAGGGGGAGGGGCAGAGGAAGACAGACAGAATCCTCAAGCTGATGCCTGAGGCAGGTCTTGATCCCAGGACCCTGAGATCATGACCTGAGCTGACACGGAGTATGAGATTAACTGTCTGAGTCACGCAGGCGCCCCCATATGTTTATTATTTACATTGTGATGATAGTTTCACAGGAGCATACATGTGTTAAAACTTACCAAATTGTGTACCTTAAATATGTATAGTTTATTGCATGAGAATTACAAAATAAAATTTAAAGGGGAAAAGGATTATATATTTGCAAAATAAATACAAGGCAATGATATATGAAACTTTCAAGAAGCTTCATGGGAGGAAAGGTAAGTACACGATAATTATTCTCATAGGCATCTATTCACCATAATGACCCAAAGAAAGAAACTATGGTGATGATGGGTTTACTGGGCTACTAATGACAAGTCAAAGAAGTCAGAATAGCATTTATAATACTGACATATATGATTTACCAACTCTCTAACTAAATTAAGATTTCCCAGAGGGGATATACTTATAACCCTTCCCAACAAAACAAACAAAAAATCTCTACATAACCAGTGCTAAAATGTTCAGTCAGATAATACATGAGACGAGGGTCTCTGAATTTCAAAAAGGAGTAATACCCACATCCCATACCAGTGAGCTTCTTGTACGTAACATATAGAACATAAAGGAGTAAGTATAATCTAAAACTTCATGAGTGTGTGTGTATGTGTGTGTGAGAGAGAGAGAGAGACATGCATATGTAACTTCAGTATAAGATAGAGGTGTAGACAGATAAATGAGTGAGGATTCAGTGCTGACTTCCACAAACTGGAGAACAAAAGAACACATTGCAGAGAATATGCTATTTGAAATACACTTAACACGTTTGACATATAGAATTGGGTGCAAAGTGATTGGGTAGAGAAAGGGAAGAGAAAAAGAAGGAATAACACAAGCAAAGGCATTGAGATCAAAGAAGAACAAAAAGGAGGAGGAGGAGAAAGCAAAAAGAAAAGGCACTATAATTCCTTAGCACCAGATATCCTCTTACTATTGAAATTTCTCTGATTTTTGTTGTTTTTGTAATTGTTGGTAAATCTAGATCCGAAGAAGTTATATAAACATTGTGATCATCTCGTGTCTAATTCTTTTTTTAAAGTATAATTCCTTTTTCAAAGGTGTCACCTACATAGTATCATCATTTTTTTCTATTCATTCTATGTTCTTTCATTGACATGGTGGAAGACAGTGAACTCAATCATCTACATGACATTACTAATCCCGCTTCTAGACAAACCCCTATAAAGTGCCTCATCAGGACTTTCGAGACAAGTACTTATTTCCTTAGTATATCCAAAGAGTTACGTCAAGACAGACCCTCTCTGGAAAGTACTGTGCAGTAGTGACTATTTATTATTAATAGAAAACTATGTAAATTTGATAAATGAATAGCTTAAATACCTAGTGGCCAAGCAGTGCGGGGTTAACTTCATTACTAACATTTTCCTTTGTAAGTTAAGGAATTTCAGTTTATGTGTATAAATCTTTGAATGTATTGGAGTAAACCATAGAAAAATGCTTACAAAAAGAGCAATATTTCCCTTGATAAACCTAACAGAAATGAAAGTTATTTTATTTCCTCATAATTTATTAAAACCAATATTATTTATAATTACATAGCACATCTGATATGACATATTCCCATGCATCAATCAAGCAGATTTATAAACATCAAGATTTAACATCCAGACTATTTTTCAAAGACAGATTACTATTTTAGTTTCTATATAATTCTCTGATTCAGTGTCAAATTTGTGCTTAAAAAAGGCAACTGGAAATATTTGGCAAGATGTGAGGAAGGGAGAGGAAGTGGAAACTGTGTGAAAATGTCTATAATGACTTAAACAGATTATATATCATTAGGATCCCTCTGGGATGTCAAGGTCAAAATAAGTGAAGGTATTCACTGCTCATCAGTGAAAGTCAGAGAGCAGAGTATAGTCACTTTCTAAGAACTATTATCCAACCCCATAGAACCAGGATTAATTTACAGAATTTAATGCTTAGTTGAAATAAAAATGTGCTTGTTCGCAGTGAATTGAGGATGAAGGTACATATAACAATCGTAGGTCTGAACTAGAATTATTTAATAAGCAGTCTAGTTGGAAGCAATTGGTCTCCAAGGAATGTTAGGCAATTTTCCCTCAATTTGAGTTTAACATCATGCCAGAAAAAGAACTCTAATGACTAGTTACAAAGTGACTGCTGAACAGACTTCTCTCTACCTTAACAAAAGCCAGAAAAGAATATTCGAGATGAAAGTAGCCACCATTACTCATTTGATTAGGTCTTAAAAGGCTCTTACTTTGGATGTGGAGCAACAGGAATAAATTTGAAGCCTTTTGGTTGGTTCTGACTTAGGCCCTAAAATCCTCCAAAAAGAATATTATAGATGCAGAGGGTATTTGAGGAAGTAGAATCACTTGGTGGCTTTCCACAGCCACTTAACAGCCTCACAGCCTTACCTAGGAAAAACAAAAATGCTCTTGCTTTAATAGGAGGAACAACTGGTAAATATGGGGGGAAGAATACCCACAGGTTATTCTCTAGAACATTAAACATGAATATATGGGTCCCAGATTTCTAGCTAAAACTACAACTTCAGCAATGTGATATATTCTTAACGTGCAGTCTTAATGTATGCACTAGGAGGAAGCTAGTGCCCCTGAGAGTTATTCAGGAAGGAAGTTACTTCAGTGAAGAAACAATGTCCCTTTAATATTCTCTGATTTTGATCACCATACCCTTCTTGTTATTACAGTAATTACTAAGCAAAAATCAGAATACGTGAATACACAGAAGCGTTAAAAATTTTTTTGAGAAGCATATTTGATCTGTTCTTAGCATCATCAGCTTCTGGTATATTCAGCTTCATTTCTAAGAAGGTACCCAGATGAAATATAGCAATGTAAACAAACAAACAAACACCAAAAAGAAAAAAAAAAAAAACACCCATTGGTCTTGTATTCAGAAACTAATGTTGTAATTCCATTTCTGATTTTTTTCTGTGACTACTGAAAAGTCATTGGCACTCTCCATAACTCAGTTTCAAGAAATAGAATAGATCAATATTAGCAAAAGCTACATAAATGCCAAGAAATCATGCAATTCTTTTGAATTGTGAACTCACATTGGAGAGATTAGCAACAAGAGGATACAAAGGAATGAAGTTAAACGTATGGAATTAAGAATGTAAGCAGTTGGGGCGCCTGGGTGGCTCAGTGGGTTAAAGCCTCTGCCTTCAGCTCAGGTCATGGTCCCAGGGTCCTGGGATCAAGACCTACACCAGGCTGTCTGCTTAGCAGGGAGCTTGCTTCCTCCTCTCTCTCTGCCTACCTCTCTGCCTACCTGTGATCTCTGTCTGTCAGATAAATAAATAAAATCTTAAAAAAAAAAAAAAAGAATGTAGGCAGTGAAAAAATAGAACTGTCAAAGATGACCATTCAAATCTTAGAATCAGCACAGAACTGAATGGAGCCTTAGGATCATATCGTTGAACTACTGAATTTTACAAATAAATTAAAGATACCAAAGTGAAATGACTTTTCCAAGGTCAAAAGTTCATGAGATGGAGAGCTGGGATTAATCTCAACTTTCCTAATTTCTATCAAAAAGTTTTACCACTATAATATAATATATAATTAGAAGTGGGGGGTGGGGATAATTGCAAAAGAATGAATTAAAGTTTCATTAATTTTCTAAAAGTTCTAAAATTTCATTTTCTAAAAATTCTCTATGCTCTTGGAATATCAACAATAAGAAAAGGTTCTGAGATGCTGCAGCCTGCTACAGAATCTGTAATGTCTGCCCAGCAGGAGCTACCATTAAGTGTATGATTCTTCACTAAAATGAATGAATGATGTTGCAGCTAGATGGTGAAACAAAAGTTGTTCATTTACTATTCCATGCATTGGCAAGCAAAAAAACAATTTTTGAATGAAAAATAAAATGTTAAAAAAATTATTCCACCATCCTCTAGGGGGTGAGGCTTTAAGAATGATGGAGGAAGGGGCTCTGCAGACCTTCTCCCCCAGCAAAACAACAATATAACTGTGAAAATCATTAAAACACAGAATAATTTAAAATATCTGGATATTGTCCTATGGGCACAGAGCACACGGAGAGACATTTCTTTAAGAAAAACTACCATATCTCTATAAGTACAGAAAGTGTCTGTGGAATTTGATCCATGTCAAGCTTCATTACCTATACCCCAGCTCTGTGTTATGGAAGCTTTGCCAAAAGCATGTTCAGCTCCTTATTCTCCCAGCTGCCAGTTTAGGGTTACAATTTTACTGTAGGAAGGACAGGCTGCTGACATTAACAACTTCTCAGCACCCCCCATCCCAAGTTGCAGAAACTGTTTCATACAGTTAACAGCCAAGAGGATCAAGTCTCTCTCCCACACCCACACCCTCAATGATAGTGCATGAATACTGGAGCCATTCTCACTCATACAACAGAGGTTTCATGCCAGGGAGGGCAAGTTGAGACCAGGATTTGGCAGTTTCCTTTCATTGTCCACTCAAGGTAGAGTGTCACTCCTGGAAAAGCAGAACCCCATTCCTACCTCCCATGCCATGGCACAGGGATTCTGCAAAAAGGAAAGGCAGGCCTTTAGGATAAAGAGCTCTGCAAGTCGGCCTTTGGAAGGAGAGTAGAGAACTCCATGCCTAAGAGAGGTTGGCAGCTCTGATAGAGCAAAACAGAAGAACACCAGAAGTTTAGAAGACTATAGGAGAAGGTATAGCCAAGAAGAGCCCTCTCAGGGTCACAGAGAAAAAACAAAACAAAACAAAACAAAAAAAATAATTCAACAATAACAGTTGGAAATGTTAATTCTCCACTTACAACAGTAGATAAAACAGCTAGACAGAAGATCAACAATAGAGAACGTGAACAACACTTTAAACAACTAAATTTAGACAACTATGAAACAATCCTCAGGACAGCAGAATACATCTTCTTCTCAAGTGCAAATAGGACATTCTCTAGGATAGATGACAATAAATTTGACAGGATTAAAATCATGCAAAGCTGTTCTCTCACCAGAATGGAATGAACTTAGAAATCAATGATAGAAAAGAAATAAGAGTAAATTAATAATATACTCAACCAGTGGCTCAAAAGGAAGAAACCACAAAGGAAATTTGAAAGTATCTTAATATGAATAAAAACAATAACAAAAAATACCAAAACAAGAGATTCAAGTGAAGCAGGGCTCAGAGAAATTTATAGTCATGACCCCTGCTGTAAAAAAAGGAAGATTTTAAATCAATAGCCCAACCTTCCACTTTAAACAACTAGAAAAAGAAAACCACACTAAACCCACAGCAAGCAGAAGGAAGGAAAGACTAGAATAGAAATAAATGATGTAAAGAAAAGAAAAACATTAAAGAAATCAAGAAAATCATAAGTTGATCATTTGATGAAATCAGCAGAACTGATTAACCTTTAGCTACATGGGCCAAGACTAAAAAAGAGACTCAAATTACTAAAATCCAAAATGAAAGAATGGATATCATCACTAATCCATAGGAATAAAAATAAGCTAAGGGAATTCTATTAAAAAAAAAAACCACTATGTTCACAGATGACTTAGATGCAAATGACAAAGCCCCAGGAAGACTGATATTACTAAAACTGACTCATGAAAATATAAAGATTCTGAATAGACCTATTACAAATGATTAAGTAATTTAAAAGTTTCCCACAAAGAAAAGTCCAGACCCAGATGGCTTCACTGGAAAATTTTACCAAATATTCACCAAAGAACTAGGACCAATTCTTCACAAAACCTCCTAAAAGATAAATAAGGAAGAAACACTTCCCAGCTACACTTTGTGGCTAAGATTAACCAAACAAAATATCACAAGAAAAAACATATGTATAGTACAATATCTCTTATGAATATAGATGCAAAAGTCCTTAACAAAATATTAGCAAGACATACCCAACAATCTATAAATAGGATTATTCACCATGACCAGATATGATTGGTCTCAGAAATACAAGGTTGCTATCAAATAATGTAATAAATCATATTAATAGAATAAAGGATGAAGAACATACAATGAACTTGGTTGATGCAGAAAAAGCATCTGACAAAATCTAACACTCTGTTATGATAAAATGCAAAATAAACTAGAATTACAATGGAGCTAACTCAAGCTGAAAAGGAAATCTCTGAAAAACCCACACCAAATATACTTAATAATGAAAAACTGGTTGATTTCCCTTTATAACCAGGAATAAGTCAAATATGTCCATTCTTGTCCATTCAATTAAATATTGTACAAAAGGTTCTAGTCAGTATAGTTGTTTTTTTTAAGCTTTCATAGTGGAAATGAAGAAGAAAATTATCTCCATTTGCAGATGATATCATCTTACATGTAAATAATCCTATCCAACATGCACACATGCACATATACAGCTATCAGAACTAAATAAGTTAGCAAGATTGAAAGATACAAGGCAATATAGCGAAACAATTATATTTGTTTCTCAGGCAATCAAAATCCCAAAATGAAAATAAGAAAATAATTTCATTTATAATAACATAAAAAAGATTTACTTAGGAAAACATTTTTAAAAAGAAGTTCAAGATTTCTACACTAAAAATTAAAGTATAATAAATTATTGAAAAAAATTAAAGAACATCTAAATAAATGGAGAAAAAATATCATGCTCTTGAATTGGAAGACTTACTACTAAGAAGACAATACTTCTCAAATTGATCTACAAACTCAATACAATCCCTATCAAAATCCCAGGTTAGGGACACCTGAGTGGCTCAGTTGGTTGAGCCGCTGCCTTCGGCTCAGGTTGTGATCCCAGCGTCCTGGGATCGAGTCCCACATCAGGCTCCTTGCTCGGCAGGGAGCCTGCTTCTCCCTCTGCCTCTAGCCTGCCACTCTGTCTGTCTGTGCTTGCGCTCTGTATCTCTCTCTCTCTCTCTCTAACGAATAAATAAAAATCAATAAAAAAAAATCCCAGGTTACTTTATTGTAGAAATTGACAAGCTGACATTAAGACTCATTGAGAAATAAATGCAAGGGACCAAGAAGAGTCAGAACAATCTTTAAAAAGAACAAAGTTGGAAGACTCATACATAAGATGCACAGCTTGTCAAAAGCTATAGCAATTAAGAGAGTGTGGTACTAAAACAATATAATAGACATTTAGATCAACAGGAGAAATTAAGAGTCCAGAAATAAACTAGTGCAATTGTGGTTAACTGGGTTTTGGTGAGGGTGCTAAGACAGTTCAATGGGGAAAGAATAGTCTTTCTAACAAATGATGTAAGGGGAGATATGACTATCTACATGTAAAAGAATGAAGCTAGACCCTATCTCATAATATACAAAAACAAACAAACAAACCTCAAAATGGATCAAAGACATATATGTAAGACCTCAAACTGTAAAACACTTAGAAGAAAACATAAGAAAAAGAAGAGAAGAAAACATTGGAGTAAATTAATAAACTGTGGGCCTTGGGCATGTCATTTACCTTAACTTCTCTAATATCATTGATGAGATGTCAACCAAGACCCACTACATACAGTTTCTTTGGGAATGACAATGACTTTATAATGTTGACCAATTTCTTGGCACATAAAAGGTACTTGATGTAAAAAAATATTTGTTGAATAAAGATCTCTATGAATTGATCCATACCTGTATTGCTAAGCTACCAGTAACCTTTGGATGGATGTGAAACAACTTCAATTAAAGCAAGCAGAATAATTTAAAAAAAAAAAAAAAGCCTGAAACACAGTTTAAATCAATATTCATTGATTCCTGGGACACTAAATTCAAAGATCAATAAGCAGAGAAGTCTCTAAAAGAAGTGGCCACATAGACACTGATCAAATAGATAATACATTTACAAGGTAATGCAGTCTCAGGTTCTCAGGAACATTTGCATAATCAGGTAGTAGAAGCTTCATGAATGCAATGTTTGAATACAAAAGACAATAATCTTCCATCACTGTTGAAATCATTAAAAGCTATAAACTGCTGCACTAAAGTATGTAGTTTTAGATAATGTTCACTCAAAATATTTATCATGAAAAAGAATACCTTAACAATAGACTCACAAAGTATGTCACTTGTCTTTTTTGGTTTTTTGTCATTAAAGCAATTTGCTGTTGTTATAAGGTTATTATGATGAAACATATGACATTTGAAGTAATTGTGACATTGGCTAAATACTCTTTTCCCAAATGATTCATAGTTGAAAAGCCACATCCACTTTTCTAGTGTGGGAAAGTCATTTCACTTGGTGGGAGTATTTTTATGAAGACCATAGACAGCTATTTAACGCTAACTATGTACCATCCATGACAGTTGCTCTTTGTCAACTGTACACGTAATCGTCCCAACAATGTTATGAAGTTGTAATGATATCCCAATTTTTATAGGAGCCGAAACTGAGAAGTGAGGGAATTCAATACCCTGCCCATGTCACACAGCTAGCAGAATGGAAGGCTTAGATACAAATGAGTTCTGACTCCAACTTTCACTCTGTTCATAGTATTTTTCTAGATAGTAACTTCCAAAGATTTGCATTCAAGCCAAAGGACAATGAGTGAATGAGTGAGGAAGTTGGAGCTCCAATCTACTTCTGCTGAACTTGACAGATAGCCCTGTCCTCAACTGAGAGTAGAGGTAAGGATTTTTTTTTTTAATTAACATATAATGTATTATTTGTTTCAGGGGTACAGGTAAGGTTTCTCTTTAAGGGGATATTATTATACATACTTTATTATGCTTGTCTTAGGTGAATATTGTGTTATTTCACTGAAGCAGTCCTAGTCACCCTATCCAGATATCATGGCATCAAGACAAGTGATAGGAAGTATAGCTGAATGATGATAATTCTCCCCAACCAAATGTCTAATTCACAAAATCTCAGAACTTAATCTTTCTGAATCCATAGTGTATTCTCCTTCTGACAGCTCCATCTGTCATGATATAAAGTAGACCTCTGAGTGTAGAAGGGACATACCAGACAGCTTCAGACTGAGTTCCCTGGAGAAGGATGAATGCTTGCCAAAGCAAGCAAGAAAGCTTGGCAGTAAGAATCCATTCCCATTATTAGAATATTACAGAATTGTTTTTGATCTGCCAGTCAAATCTTATTATAACAGAATGCAGGGCTTTTCATAAACTCACACCACTACTTAGTGTTAGCCCCCGTTCTTAGCTTTTGCTGTTCTGCCTAGTTCACCTACTCAGCCACTCAAGTGAAGACAAGTTTAAGTGCTTACTAAGTGTCCAGCCTGAGTTAGGCACCTGAGATCCAAAGGTGAGAAAAAGAAAGCCTCCATTTTTATGGAGCCTGCGTTTATTAGGGGAAATAGGACCTAAGCACATAATGAAGCAAACAGTATACATTTAGACACTGAATTAATGCTAAGAAGATGTATACCTATGTCTATATAGTGCTTAACAAATAGCTAGATACTTTGTCAAATACCATTTTAGTGAACATTCCCAACAGCTTAGGGAGGTAGCAATTACCTCTTTTACAAGATGATTAATACCCATAGATTCCAAGGGCATTAGATTTGCAAGAGATGTTTTAGGATCTATTTGGTGTTAACGTTTTTCACATTCATATTCTCTCACAATTAGACACTGATTTAGTGGTTCTGTGGAGGAATTTGTCTTTTTAAGCAGCTTATCGGCAATTCTAAAGAGCTGCCAGATTCAAGAAATTTTGGTACTAGCCCAACCATCCACCTAGTGCTCTTGACTCCTCTCCTTTTACCAAATAATCCTCTAAACCTTATTTAAAATTTACTGGTCACAGAGAACTGCCAATTTCTACAAGCACTCCAGGACATCTTAGGATGACATTAACTCAACCAAGTTCATAGCTAAATAGCCAAACTATGGAAAGAACCTAGATGTCCATCAACAGATGAATGGATCAAGAAGATGTGCTAAATCATAGAACTAACATTTCCTTCAAACCCAAGCCTTAGTTTTCACTAAAACACTCTTTCTGCCATTATACATCTATTTGTCTCTTTACAAATGAGCATAAAACAAGGTTTTTCCTAAAGATGAAAGCACATAGAATAATAAAGTACTATGTCTTAGAAAATTCTTCTTTAGGATTTTTTTAAGAAATACTAATTAATGGTTTTAGTAAATCCAATTTTCATTCACAAGACAAGGTATATTTATTTTGTAAAAATGCTTTAATTGGTATAGGCTATTGAGGGCTTCATGCATTAACTGTCTTGAGACACTAGAATATAATATTTAATATATGTATTCTAATGGTACAGTATAACTTGGATGAAAAACAATAAAATTACATAATCATTGAATTAATTTTATATTAGACATTCTTATTAAATAGCCTTAAGTATTTCTCAGAATAACTGGGCCACCTAAAAGGAACTGTACACTAGACTTATCTCTGTGGATGGCATGCATCATTTTGGGTTGTATTTCTCAGAACCACTAAGTCAGGAAAAAAATCAAAGCAATTAATCCTATATAATTTTAAGTATGAATAAAAAAGACAAGAAATTGAGTTCCCTACTCTTTAAAAAATTATATAGTTTATAAATTTCTTGATGTAGAGAAATATGTTACTTTTTGTTTATATATTATTCACCATAGTTAATTGAATTGAAGGACAAAATATTTATAAAGCGGTCATGGGGCATACTAAGAAGACGTTTTCAATGTGATTTCCTATTCTTTTAAATTTTAATGCCAAGATTATATATGAAATGTTCTCTTCACTTCAAAATGGAAAAGAATACAAATAAATCTGTTATGGTGAAAAGCTAATGTTTCAGGCATTCTGATTTCCTCTACTATTACATTTATGATAATACTATATAGTTAGAATCTACTGGCTAGAAATATGTCTTCATTTTCTTAGAATTTTAACCAGAGAATTTCAATTTATTCTATTAATATATTTAAGCAAAATCAAAATTTAGATAGAATAACTAAACATCTAAGAAAACAAACACCAAAAGAACAAAAAATTTTATATGCACATCAATGGTTTTACTAATGATGACTCTATTATCTAATTTCATGAGAGCATTTAAAAATATTTCTGAAGGGTTATATCTAATTAGTTCATATAAACCTAATTTAATTAAATCATAGTTTACATTTGAAATAACAAAATAGTAATTATTTTAAAATGTTCTGTATTTCAGACTCTAACTTCTTCACCTTTTTAGATAATTCATTAATTTTTTAGTTGACAAGTATCTTCCATGTAAAAAGGAAAGTGTTAGATCATAAGAGAGATACAAATGAATAAGACAGATGCTTTGCTGGATTTGATTTTACCATATGATAAAGGAGATCGAATCAATTCAATTTGACCCAACAGTATTATTAAGTGCTTATTTTAAGCAGTAACTAAACTATATTAGACATTACAAAAGAAATAGAATTTCTTGGCCACATTATACTTTGTGATTTAATAAGGGAGACAGAAAGGTTAACAAATAATTTGAATACAGTACAATAAACGACCTAGGTGAAAAAAATATATACTTAGATCTTTTTTGAAATACATATTTTATTTTTTTTAAAGAGAGAGAGAGAGACAGTGAGAGAGGGAACACAGAACACAAGCAGAGGGAGAAGAAGAGGGAGAAGCAGGCTTCCCACTGGGCAGAGAGCCAGATGTGGGGCTTGATCCCAGGACCTCAGGATCATGACCTGAACCAAAGGCAAACACTTTATGACTGAGCCACCCAGGTGCCCCATGAAATATATATATTTTAAATGAAATCAAATGGAAGGAGAAACTAAATGCCTTGAGAGAATTATGATAGTTCTCAGACTGGTGAAGTACAAGGAAGTAGTGAAGTTAAGAAAGAAATTGTTTTTGGTAAAAGGGATCTCTATATACAAAGTCACAGAACACAGATTGCTCGTTGAAGAATGGCTTGTGGAAAATATTCTATTTTGCTTGCTTCTAAGAAATAAAATTAACATGCACACTTTCAAAATGTTCATTCATCAAAAGACAGCTTAAGAGGGTTAAAATGCAAGCCACAGAAAGGGAACATACAGTTGTCACACATGTAATATAAAAGGGCTTGTAGGCAAAGTATTTAAATTAGTTTAACATTTAATAAGGAAAGAGAATCAATCCAATTAAAAATGGACAAGAGACTTAAATGAACATATCACAAAATAGGATATCCAAATGGCAATTAAATATATGGAAATGTGTGCAACCTAAATAAAAAATCAAAGAAATAAAAAATCAGAGAAATGAAAAATAAAATCACAATGAGATACATACCTACTATTGTCTAAAATTGAAATAATCTATAAGTTAACAAAGATATGCTTATGTTTATAAGTACGTACCATTATAACTAAATTGGAGAAAACTATCACTGTCTACCGGAGTTTAACTTATGTATACTCTAGGACTCAGTAATCCAACTCTTAGATATATACCTCACAAGACATAAAAATCACAAGACATAGACAAAAATGGTTATAGCACTATTAGTCATAATACACAACATTTGGAAACAATGCAAATGTTCATAAAGAGTAGAAATATGTATAACAGAATATAATACAGCACTAAAAATTAATGAGTTAAGTTTACATAAAACACCTGAATAGAAATCACAAAAAGCTGAGCAAATAAGGCTAACATAAAGAATACATACAATAGGGACGCCTGGGTGGCTCAGTGGGTTAAGCCTCAGCCTTCGGCTCAGGTCATGATCTCAGGGTCCTGGGATCAAGCCCCACATCAGGCTTTCTGCTCTGCAGGGAACCTGCTTGCCCCTCTCTACCTCTGCCTGCCTCTCTGTCTACTTGTGATCTCTGTCTGTCAAATAAATAAATAAAATCTTTAAAAAAATACAAAATATGATTGCATTTATATATAAATTTCAACAACAGACAAAATTATATTACCATGATAGAAATCAAGGTAGTGGGGTGCCTGGGTGGCTCAGTGGGTTAAGCCTCTGGCTTAGGCTCAGGTCATGATCTCAGGGTCCTGGGATCAAGCCCCACATCAGGCTTTCTGCTCTGCAGGGAACCTGCTTGCCCCTCTCTACCTCTGCCTGCCTCTCTGTCTACTTGTGATCTCTGTCTGTCAAATAAATAAATAAAATCTTTAAAAAAATACAAAATATGATTGCATTTATATATAAATTTCAACAACAGACAAAATTATATTACCATGATAGAAATCAAGGTAGTGGGGTGCCTGGGTGGCTCAGTGGGTTAAGCCTCTGGCTTAGGCTCAGGTCATGATCTCAGAGTCCTGGGATTGAGCACAGGGCACTCTGTTCAGCGCGGAGCCTGCTTCACCCTCTCTCTCTGCCTGACTCTCCACCTACTTGTGATCTCTCTCTCTCTGTCAAATAAATCAATCAGATCTTTAAAAAAAAGAAAAGAAAAAAGAAAAGAAATCAAGATAGTGGTTATTTTGGAAAGGAAATAGGACAGTAATTGGGAATGACATGCAGGAGACATAGAGAAAGCAGTGTTAAATTTCTTGACACATGTCAGGGGCTAAGAGAGTGTCCGCTTTGTTAAAACTCATAAATTGTACATTTTTACTTGGTATGTGTTTCCATATGTTTCTTATATTTCATAGCTATTCAAACAAGGAAAAGTAACACTTCAGACTTGTCGTTCCCATACAAATTCTCATCTTTCAATAATGACATTGCTTTCTTATGTTTGAAAATATTAAAGTGCTAGGTGTTTTCTGCTTTTTCACTTAGAATGAGCCTGGTTGGCACTCAGCAATTACCAAATCATAAAATTAAAATGTCAATAATTATGGCAATAACTCAATCATTGCACTCTTGACTTAAGGATAATGTAAGACATAGTCTACCAAGAAAGAAAGTGCTATAATTCCAAGAGAAGTTAAAGATTCTCTTGATAATTAGGCAGAATCCTATTACAGGCAAATAGCATTATCAATTATTTAAGTTAATTACTTGAAAATGTATTGCAAATATACTACAATTTTCATCTCGGATATAGACCTGGGACACTTCATTTTGATGAAGTGAATTTCATTTCTTTTTGTCTCATCAGCTCTTCAACTCACTTTTTGTTGTGATGCTCTACTTCCTTTTTTAGTTTCAGAAATTTTACATGAACAGGGGCTTAGTGACATATGAATGACAAAATCAGCCCCAAATTTAGTTCTTTTTAACTTTATATGTTGTTTACTTGAGAATAATGCAATACACATTTCAATATAATTAAGCTATCCTTGATTTTAGACGAGATCGGGCGCGTTCAGGGTGGTATGGCCGTAGACTAAGCTATCCTTGATTTTAAATGTAGTGTTTAAACCTACTGACAGTTCCATATTTTTTCTTTACTGCAGCACTATAAGCAAATGTGTAATAACATGATATTGCTAAAGATCTTCCTGAACATGAGAACACTACAGTATTTCACAAGCCACAGATTCCTGGGTTTGTACTTTTAGTTGTTTCCTGTCACCAGTTCTGATATCACTGTTCCCCATATATTTTTTCCTGGCTAACTCCTTGTACCTCTCTTAATAAACTATTTCTTTCCTTTGATTTTTTCATTCTCCCTGATGATTCTGGGAACTTCATGATTCCATACAAAGAGAGTTTTTCCTCCCTTTTTGACTTTTATTCTGCTTACTGGGCATTTAGGTGGTGGTGTTCTTTATCCTAGGTTTTATATAATATTTTCCCACATCTCTTAATAAGTAATAGCAATAACAATATTTCAACAATGAGTCATTAATATTTATTGAGAGTTTCTATATACAAGGTACTATTCTATTCTACAGAATATTATATATATATATTATGTTAGATATTATACATGTATGTTATATATAAACATATATGTTACACATATAATTTTATGCAGCTATAATAATTAAATTTACTGAATGTTTCCTAAATGCCAGCCAGAATTCTGAGTTTTTGCATGTATTAAAATTTTAACATTTATACAATCTCAATAAGGTAAGTAGAAATTCTCACTGTCATTTTTTCAGGTGAGGAGCTCAAAGGCTTGGAGAGGTTAAATAATTTGTAGAAACCCCCACAACTTGCAGGTTACCAAAGATAGTTTCAAATCCACATGGGTTGACTCTAAACCCCAAGTTCCTAGGTAATGTCCTTTGTCCTTTTTAGTTGTAGATATAAATTTATTCATTCTGAGGATATCCTATAATTTAGTTAAAAAGGGCTAGATTTCCTGACACTTCAATAAGGGGAAATAAATCCTCCATTGGCGTTGGTTCCACTGCCATAAACTATATCTAGTCCCATCCAGGTTTGTGTATGTGTGGGTGGGGTGTGGGTATGTTGTGTACTATCTTTCAAAACAAAGACAGCTGTAAGTATCTCAAATGAAACATCATAGATAATTCTCTATTATTCTCTGAAAAAATGAATGTTTTACAAAGATTAATCAGGCAGAGAGAGAGAGGAGGAAGCAGGCTCCCCACTGAGTAGAGAGCCCGATGTGGGGCTTGATCCCAGGACTCTGGGACCATGATCCAAGCCGAAGGCAGAGGCTTTAACCCACTGAGCCATCCAGGTGCCCCGAGCTCTATCATCTCTAAAGACAACCACCATTTGCAGTTAGGTACATACTATTCCAAATGTATATTTGATGTATTTATAAACACTTGTAGATTTATAAATATGAATATACTAAAACTAATATATTTTAAATATATTATATATTATACATATATATTATATGTATTATATGTTGTATCATTACTGTTAATTTAATACAAATGGAATCATAATATGCATATTGTTTCATAACATGTAATTTTTTTCACTTAATATAGAATTATCTGTTTAGGTATCTATAGATAATCATTCCATACCTTTTCACTATTTTATCCCCCTCATATATGTAAAGTATAATTTATTTAACTATCTTTTATTGATCAAACATTGCTGTCTTTTCTTTTATACTATTAAATATGATGCTATCATAAATATTTGTGTGTGTGTATATGTGTGTGAGTGTGTTTGGGGCATGAAGGGAATGTTGAAATATTAGGTCAAGAATTTGAAGATCTCATTACTAAGACATATTGTCAAATACCAACCCCCAAATTATATTTACTTTCATTCCCTTTATGCTTGCTAGCAATAGCCACTATTCTTTTCATCCTTAATAGTTCTCTCTATACATATTTCTAAAAGCCTGTGGCCTCACTAATACAATTAATAAATCTAAAGAAATTAACTAGCCGAGACAAAAGAGCAAAGATGCATCCTATCAAAACTAAGCTGTGTTGCTAAGAAAGCAACTTGAGGTGTTTATGCTTTTAATAATTAAGGCCTCTGCTGTACAAAATTTACTGAATGTTCAACCTTTTATTTTATTTCTCTGTATAACAAACTCCCATAGTCATCTAATAACCTCCATTATAGAAAGTTAATTGTAAGGCAACAAACTTACATGTCACTATTATAAATCATAAAGTAAATACACATCATCATAGAAACTTCAGGTTAGGTAATACATCTTTGTACTTGCTAAGTACGTTTTTACAAAGTATATAAACTGTTACAAAGTTTATAAATCAGAGTAAATCTGAGAACTATAGAGTGGATTTTTCATTGACTATTGTTCTAAATCCTGTACACTTGTAAAACTATAATCACCTTCTATTCAGCTCATCAATCATAGAGTACTAGCTCCTCACATAATGGGAATTTAACATAGATCTAACATCCTTTGATTTAAAGAAAATAGGCAAGAAAGTATAATACATTTGAGGAGGTGGCTTAATACATTTTTTAAGGTTAAGTTCTACAGTAAAATTATATTTGGGGGCAGCCTTTGGCTCAGGTCATGATATCAGGGTCCTGGGGTTGAGCCTTTGCTGGGGAGCCTGCTTCTCCTTCTCCTTCTGCCTCTCTCTTCACTCGTGTACTCTCTTTCTCTCAAATAAATAAAATCATTAAAAAAAAAAGTTTTTCAAGTAATGGTCATTCTGTCTTAGGTTTGCCATAAATTATGAATGTATTTCTTTTGAAGATCATATTTTTAATGTAAATTTGCATGTTTTGCTTTTTGAAAGCACCTCTCGCCTTCAGAGTCCCTCCAAGTGAAGAATACTAGGAATACTCCATGGGCCAAAATTTAGCAAATGAGCTCTCAATAGGGTTTTATTTCATTGTATGATACATGGTAAACAATAAAAAGTAATCATTGACATTCAAAAGTTTTCTAAAGGTTTATTTTACATTTTTAGGAATTGCTTCTGCTGAACATTTCCTTTTAATTTTTGAAACTATTCATAGCTTCTCTGGTTCCCTTCCTATTACCTCTGAAATGACAAAATGGTGAAATACACTGTATGGAAAACAACTTCACATGCTTTGAAGCACCCCCTTAAATTGAATATTATTTCTAGATGTTTCATGATCATTTGATAGGTCACTTAAAAGTGTTTCTAAAATTATTCTTTGAAACACTCTTTATAGCCTGTCTTTCCAAGTTTAGAGCAAATGGATGAACTGGCAGTCTAGTGTCAGTGTTGGACATGATATGTCTATTCTAACTTTTCTTTTTTTTCCTGTCAATAAGACAAATGCCTTCACACAAAGTTATAAAATGTTTATGATACTCATGGCTCACACAACAACAAGGGTTTCAAAGACCTGCAGAAGACAATGTTGACCAAACAGAAACGTTTTCTATTAGTTGATTGCTGAAGCAAATAAAAAGGGAGATGGTGACAAAAGTAGGAGTCATTTCCTCCTGCATTCAACATGCAGGTTATGGGGATGAAATGCAACTGAACATTTTGGGATGTAATGCTTTTCTAGAATGTTCTAGAATCTTCTGAAATATTTGCATGCCATACAAAAAAGGGGCTATATCCATCTGAGCATTAGAAAACAAATAAGCAAGGAAAGGGAAAATGATATTTTTTAAAAAAGCTTTTTCTTTATGGCAGTACAGAATTGATCACGTAATGCCATCACACTCTATCAAAGGTATAAATCATACTGCATCCAGCACCATCACAAGGCTTCTTTCAAGATCTGACTGGGGTTAATGTTGAACATATCAATGACCGCTCCCTCTCTGTTTGAATCTCAACAAATTCATTGATTAAAATGATGCAAGTACTTATGGAAAAGCACATCCAAAAGCCACACCCATACCCTCATTTTCCTGCTTCTAATATCCTAATACAACAGGATGTAGCATTTTGGATAATTCTTTCCGAATGGTCATTGATTGAAGTTAAATCTATAAATATTTGCATGCCTTGTATGCTTGAAACTAAATACAACATTACATTTCCAGTGAAAAATTAAGAATATATGTATGTATTTAAGGAGCTGCTAGTCTGAGTTTTTCCTATTTGACAATAATTCTCACAGGCAGCACCATCAGACAATTATGAAGCAATCCACTTTGCAAATTTCAGCCTTCATTAAACTTAAAAAGATATTTTGCTTTTTACTTTTGAGACTTAAACTATGGCCAAAAATTGGCTATATAATTGCCTTATAAAGGTTCCAAAAAACAATTATTATATTAAAGAATGAATACCTAGAAGATAAAAAACAAGGTAATTTTTCTTATTTATGAAATAATATTTATTAAGTGACATTCTACTGAATGAGCTACTGTAAGTTCAATGATGTCTTTTTTTTTTTTTAAGATTTTATTTATTTATTTATTTGACAGAGAGAGAGAGAGATCACAAGTAGGCAGAAAGGCAGGTGGGGCGGGGGGGCGGTGTAGGGAAGCAGGCTCCTCCCTGAGCAGAAAGCCAGATGCAGGGCTCAATCCCAGGATCCTGAGACCATGATCTGAGCCGAAGGCAGAGGCTTAACCCACTGAGCCACCCAGGTGCCCTCCAATTATCTCTTGAAAGGGAGAATTTAATCGTATAAGGAGACCATATTCACATTTTTGCAGAAAAGCAGATGTTTACAACTTTTGGCTCTAGACTTACATTATATATGTAGCAATTAATTCACTTAATTATAAACTGTTAAATATTTATAGTCATATAAAATACTTTCTTAAAATATAACACATGTTTAATTTTTAAGAAACAAGGAGAAAATTCAAGGAGATTTTTATTTGCTTGTTAAATATGGCAATATTGTTCAAATGATATTAAAATTAAAGTAATAAATGCAGATTCTGAGCAAAGAAACTGAGAAATAAAGATGACTATAAAATAATATTTTATGACAGCATTTGTATATTTTGGGACAGTAAAATGGCATATGGGTATTAGTACAGAGGTTTCTTTTTTTTTAATTAAAAACTATCATTATAAAAGAAAAGAGCTGCTGTTTCTCAAAGTATTTCTGACTTTCTACAAGAATAGCTATTTTTTACAAATTGGATTCAGACAACATTAAGTTTTAAAAACCTGAAAGGGACACCTTTCTTGGTGGTGATTTCAGGAAAACTAAGAAAAATTATGGTGTCTTAAAGTGTTAGAGAAATATTTATGAAGCAGTATCTCAGGAAAAAGTAGTAACATAACAAAAAAGTGAAAAATAATTAATAATATACATGTACATGCAGTTATAAGCATATTGGGGCTACAGTCATCTAGTAAAATAAAGGAGACTACGTTATCAAAAATCCCTTTCTCTGGTCTTTACGAACTAAATACGTGTCAGTCAGTTTGAAGTACGCTCATTCGTCACATGAAGAGTTCCATTAGGACATAAAGTAAGACCTCAACATCTACTGATGAAAAAATGAATGAGTTAAACACCTCTATGAATGATCATACAAGAAGTAACCTAGTGTCATTTGTTTTTTACTAATAGAAGCCATTAAGATAAAGTATCTGTACATGGAAAAAGATAAGGGAAGGCCCATGAGTAATAAATGAACAGGATAGTTATATAAGGAACAAATCATGACAGACAAACTCGATTGCTTTTTGTGATAGAAGTACAAAATTAATGAATAAAGGAGTGCAGTACAAGTAATATATTTGGATTTTCATAGAGTATTTAATTCCATGTTTCATAAGCTCTGACTTACAAAATTAATTCAAATTGGCTTGGAGATGATTATTCTCAGATGGTTTGAAAACCATTTAGAGAGCTGTAAGCAAGGGGCAATGATAAATGAAACAGACAGAGCTGGGGGGAGGAGTGAACTGCCACTAAGGTTGATTTAGGTCTTGGGTTTTAGTATCTTCATTACTAACATGCAAAATGGAATAAACACCACACAAATGAAATTTGAAAATGACAGTAAATTGGAAAGCACCATAAACATAGGAACAGTAAAATAGTCAAGAAGATGTAAGCTAGAGCATAAAAAGGGACTATACAAAAGACTGCCCATACTAAAAAAAACAAGTGTATGTTTAGAGAGAGTTTGGATTTATTATAAGCAAACAAAGCCAGATAAGCCTGGCAAAACAGGTTGACAGAATAGGTTAGCACAATCCCATAAGTAACGCATTACGGAAACTCCTTTAAATAAGTATGTGCAGATTTTGATGCTATGTCTCAGTATTGACAGATTAATAGAAAGGAGTCTCACGATTATAGTTTATCCCAAATTCTGATTTTCAATATGATACTCCAAATAGGATATTCTATATACTTATAGAGGGACTTTATATATTCAAGTCTCTATTTTTTCTCTATGTACATTATTTGCACATTTAAAAGAGTACTATAATTTGGCTGTTCTTTGACATTGAACACACTTATAGGTCTTATCTTCCCTCATGAGTGCAGTTGATGTGTATGGAGGGAATATCACCTCCACAAAAGATAATCACAAAGGTAAATCTTCTGTAAATGACTTTTGGATTATCCATGGCACAGTGCTCGCTCTTCAGCTATGTAAATATTGAGAGTCAATTGTACACACATATAAGGAAAGATAAATAGGAAGACAAATGACTTCCATGAGGAGATTATTACTTTACTCCACTTTATCCCCTTATATTGGACAACTCAACAAATTAGAGGAAATTCAGAGCAATGAAACAAAAATGATAAAGGCAATAAAATTATCCATTTATGAGAACGAATTAAATGAGCTAACCCATGGAGTGTGTCTGACAGCCATGAGCAAGCTATAATGGCCAACACCTAGTTATAGGCTGAAAATCTGCAAAAGGAGAAAAATGCTTTTCATGGGATAAGGACAATTTCCCTCCTACTCTAATCCTCCAATAAAGAAAATTATAATTTAGAGAAAACATTATTGCCTAAAGAATTAACAAATTTGATTTAGACTTTTACTGCAGAACTATTTCTGAAGGACTTAAGAACCAACTCTTGATTACCCATCAGTAAAAAAAAAAAAAAAAAAAATTGAATTTAGAAGATATCAGTGAAAATCATAGTGATTTTGGAATTAGATAGATCTAGGTTTGAATATTGGCACCACTACCTATATAATGTATATGGGGGTGGTCAAAAGTCCTCATCTGAAAAACAGAGATGATAAACTTAATTACAGATGTGTTAAATGAGAAAATGGTTACCTACTGAATGTTAAAATAATAATGAAAAAAGTCACATTGCCTTTGAAATATATACAAAAATGTCTATATTTTCCATATTGCAAACCTAAACTTTTTTTTTTAACTGTCATCCCTCATTGGAAAGCAAGATGGTAGAAAGAGCATGACTTTTTTTTAAAAAAATGATGTTTATCTATTTATCTGAGAGAGAGAACACAGAGGAATAAGGAGAAGCAGACTGGCAGGCAGCCCTCCAGGGCTGGATCCCAGGACCTTGGGATCATGACCTGAGCTGAAGGCTGCCATTTAACCAACTGAGCCACTCAGGAACCCTAAAAGAGGATGTTATTTGAGATCATAAAATCTTAAGAGTGACTACTGCTTTCCTACCTAAAAAGTATATAACTAATTGATTTAAAATCTAAATCTTGCAGTTTCAATTTATAAAATCGTAGTGCTGTGCAGGTCAGTAGATTACAAGGCGCAGGAAAGGACAGACCATGGATAGAGAACAAATATTTATGTCCCCTCATACCTATCTTTGTCTTTTCCCACCTAATACCTACTTTTACTACCTGTTTGTTTTATTTTCTTTAATGCACATCCCTTCTTGGGGCATATTCAACATCATCAGTTTCAACATCTAAACTAAAATTCGTGAAGGGAATATATCCTGTATATTCTTTCTTTTTTTACCTTCCAACAGTTAAAAAATTAACAAATAATATATTTGAAATTACTCTAGTTCAGACTGTTACATTAATGAAAGAGTATATTATTAGCCTAAGTACACCTATATGTGTTGTCTTTGTTTTTCATGCAATCTCAGAAATAAAAGGCTATACTTACATCGCTCATTCTTTTAACACTGAATACAAATGGGTGACAAATAAAAGCTTTCTGATAATAGATGACAATTAGGCATATACTCAACCTCTTTCTGCTCACCCCTGACCCTTTCAGTTTGGCACTAGTATCTGGAGCCTGACATCTGACTGAAGAGTGAGAAAATGGACAGCTGGGCTTAGGTCATCTTCTTTACATATTTATTTTTGACAGTTGTAGGTCATCTTCAAAGGAAAGACTATAAAGTAATATAAATATGTTAAAAATAAAAATGGGAACTTTAAGAGCTGACATTCCCTCTTCTCTGGTAATTTATTTTATTGATGTCCTTTAAAGACATTGCCATGCTCTCACCATTATCTTAGCAAATTCCTCCTTCATAAAGAAAGATGCATCCTCTCTCCCTCCTCCCAAACCCAATGCTTTCCTCACTGTTCTGTTCTACAGAGGTAAAACATTTCTTAAACAGGAAACATTTCAATTCCCTGGAAATGTAATGTTTCCAGTAAGTCCAGGTGAGCAATTGTAGAGTGGGGCATCTCTGAGAACTGTGGGGTTTCTACCTCCATGAGTACATAAGTCATATTGTTAAAATAGAATGAATGTTGAGGAATAGAGTTATTCTGGGTGAGAGTGAATCAATTCCAAGGAGTTTCTACCACTAGGGATCTCAGAGGAAAAGAGGGACCTTCTCTCTATTTCTTGAACATTTCTGAATGGAAATGATTATTGAGTACTTTTTATGTTCCAGGTGTTGTATCAGATATGGGAATACAAGTGTAACCAAAGCATGGTACACATCTGTCCTTCAAAGTAATCTGAACTACTGAAATAAAAAATGCAGGGGAGAGTATAATACGATGTGATAAGGATAGTGAGACAGATAATGTATTTGGGGCTATGGTAGGATAAGGAGGTGGCACTTAGCTCAATGGGACAAAACAGAGGGCTCTTATTTCCAATCTTTCATAACCCAGAGGTCATATGTTTAGGTGTAAGAGTTTTTAACATCTTTTATTTCATCAACTCGCTATTTTGATAGTTACTAAGACAGTCCTAAAGAGTCTAAAGTAAATGAAGCCATTGCTCATTATGAAATACAAAGGATTTTAGTTTTCTAATAATAAAAGCATACTTACTCATTACACAAAATTGGCAAATAAAGAAGATATTGGAAAAAGAAAACAATAACTACTATTAGCATTTTTATGGTATTTTTATTCCAGTCTTTCTCTTTTCTCTCTCTACACATAGGCAAATAGATAATTATAATATATGTATTATTATAAATATGTATTAATGTATGACGTACATGTATATCCATGGGCACATATATGTTACACCTATAGTAACACAAATAATTTTATAGTCTAAAAAGTCATTTTAACAATTTGATAAATATCAAATCAATACCAGTCATTTTACCCATTTATCTAATACTTACATTAGATAATTTTATATATTATTTATATCTGATATGTTAGATATCTAATATTTATAAAGAATTTATCATTTGAAAAATAATAGTTCTACCTTGTTTATAAACTTGCGATAATTAAAGGAGCTTATACACATAAAAAAGTTAAAATAAGATCTGAGATACAATATGATGCCAATAAGCATAGTTGTTATTAGCATTATTGTATTTATTTCAATATATTTACGTCAGGATCATCTGTTTCCAGAGATAAGGGATATAACACTATTTTTATCAAAAAATATTTAAGAATATTAAAGGCAATAGAATAGCTATATCTGTCCCGAGCTCCACTTCTGGTAATTTCACCAGTCCTCTCTTTCCCATATACTCATTGACTGACATGATTATGTTGGAAGTTGCTCTCATCTGGCCTCTTTTAACGAGGCCAGGAGTCAGTCCTCCTTCCCTAAAATTAACTGTGGAAAGGAAACAAACAAATAAAAAGTCGTTCTTACTTTGGGTATCTTTTTTTTTTTTTTTTTTTTTTTTTTAAATTTTGAGAGCTGTAAGCACAGGAGAAATGGCAGCCACGTTTTCAGCTATGTGGATGAGAGAAGCAGATGACATCAGTATATGAAGAAAGGAAATGAAGCCAAATTTTAGGGAGAAGTAGAGATGAGAGTTGGCTACAGTATTCAAATGGTCTTTATATTTAGGATTTCCATTTTTCCTGAAACTCTACTGTCCCTCCAAAAAAGAGAAAAAGAAATTGTCCTTGGGTTTTATGAAATAATTTTATATTATCATAAAATCCTCTTTTGCTTAAGATACTTTAGGTCTAACCACTTAATTTTACATAAGGTAACAAAGCTCCAGAATAGCTAAATTACTTGCCCAATATCATGCAGCTTTTAAGTTGCAGATGTGGAACTGCAAATAAGATAAATTAGAGTCAATAATCAGGTTTTAATTCTATAGAATTTCTAATAAAGCAGCTGCCCTTTGCATCAGGCAGGTAGAGAAAGGGAAAGGAGACAAGGTTAACACATTAAAACAACAACTTGTTCTCCTATTCCAAATCTAGAAATATTGAGAAGAGAGATTATGGCCAGATGATATCTGGAAATCATATGAGAAGGTTTTTTAAAAGTAATATTATTTTATTTCTTTCTTTCATTTTAAAAAATATTTTTTAGTTTCAAGTTTTTATTTCAATTCCAGTTAGTTAACATATAATGTAATATTAGTTTCAGGAGTAGAATTTAGTGATTCATCACCTTCACCAGTGCTCATCACAAGTGCCCTCCTTAATACCCATCCCCCATTTAACCCATCCCCCTGCCCACCTCCCGCTCCAGCAACCTTCAGTTTGTCTAAGAGTATGTTTTATGGTTTGCCTCTTTCTATTCCCTCTACCCATGTTCATCTGTTTCATTTCCTAAATCATATGAGAAAATTCTTTAAACCTGATGCAAAGTACACGGATAGAGAATACTTTTTCCAAGGATAAAACTCTTGAGTTCCAAGAGCCAAACAAACTGTTCCCATTCTAGATAAGACTACGAGCAGGCTTTCCAATAGTCTCCAGTGCAGCCTGCTGGGGACATTACTCCTCCCCCAATACGTGTTTCACCTAATCAAGTCAACGTGTATCCTCTGAGAAAGCCATGTATCTACCAGTGAATGTGCATCAGTGATACGGAGCAACAGTACCTTGAAAAGATCATCTGTCACTTTCTACCTACATAGCCTTCTATATGGGAAATGTGTCTATAAACAAGATACTGATCTATTAAGGCTATAACACATACATAAAATCTCTTCTAAAAGCCAGTGATGCAATACACTTCATTAAATAATGAGTATACAACATTGGCTTTTTGCTTCTATTTCTTAGAGACTAAATAAAGAACATTTCCACAAAGCAAATAAAAACAGAAATACAAATAATGTTACTGTCATAAATAGACTATATGTATAAAATTATATAGGCCAATGAATACAATTTATAATAACATTACTAATGTCACCAAATTTTAAACTACATTCTATAGTGATAATTTTGTCATCAGTCTTTGTTTCCATACCGCATCATCATGGTTCCTGGCACGTAGTAAGTGTTTAACAAATGTTTGGTGAATTAATAAAATCTATTAGCAATCCTCACCCTGCTGGGTTTCTCTGTGACACTTCCAGCAGCTCAGCACTCTACACAGCCCAAACAGCTTGAGAGGTGAAAATCTGCACTTTAGTGAAGAGCGTTCTAAACAGGAGGCCAGGAGAAGAGATTCTTAGACTTAGATCCATCTAGACGCTAGCATTAAATTTTCTCATCTATAAAACATGTTTGCTGCTCTAAATATCTCTAAGAGCTAAATTCTAGTAACATTCTACATTTTTAAAAGTAAATATATTTATTTTTATTTTTTATTTTTCAAAAATTTTATTTATTTATTTGACAGACAGAGATCACATGTAGGCAGAGAGGCAGGCAGAGAGAGAGGGGAGGCAGGCTTCCTGCTGAGCAGAGAGCCCGATGGGGCTCAATCCCAGGACTCTGGGATCATGACCTGAGCTGAAGGCAGAGGCCTTAATGCACTGAGCCACCCAGGTGCCCCCATTCTACATTTTTTTAGTGACAAGAAAGATGTCATAGGTACATTTTCAAAGCAGAAGAGGGTGAGAATCCCAGCTTTACCATTTGTTTGTGACCTTGGACAATTTACTTAACCTCTTGAAATTTCAGTTTCTCCTTCTACTAAATAATAATAATATTTGCTTTATAGAACTGCTACGGGAAACTGAAACAATGCGTGTAAAGCACTAGGCACAGTGCTCGACACGAAGATCTCCAACATCATTACTTGGTATTATTGCTCTTCCTAGTATTCTTTATCTGTTCTTGTTGTTATTTATCTGCTCTTCTCTGAGCCAGGAACAAGTGAAGATTTCTTCATCTAATTAGAATTTAGTGGGAAAAGGTCATCAAGGAGACTAAACCCTGCAGCTTTCAAATATAAAGGATAAATCAAGTAACAGCATCAAAATGTTATTGAACTCCGTGGCCTTTGAACACTTCAATAAATAGAAGCTTCCTATTGAAGGCATCATCTTATTTTATAGTAGGCCGCAAGTGAAAGTCTAAATCAGATTAAAGGAGGCTGGAATGATTATGTTTATCAAAGAAAGACATGGATTTCAAAACTTAAACATCAGTCCTGGAAGCACTTTGCAGAAGGGTTGCATAAAGGAGAAATTCCTCTATTCCATCCCAGGTATAGCCCATCATAACAAATCTGATAGTCACATGAGATCACCCTACAAGAGAGTTAAGACTCCAATGTGCAGCCAACTTACAAATGGTATAGAACAAGTGAATGGCAAAAACTAGACTCAAACCCTGGCTGGCACGTCCCTAAGGAATGGCGAAGAGTATAGGTGTCCAATCACCTGTTCTCTCCAGCTGGTACAGTTCTACCTCAAGAAACACTATTGTTTCAAAGAAGCAACCAACACTGTGGTTATGATCAGGAACTCTGGCATCTAACATATGAAAAGGCATTTAGTTAATAGAAATTACACAAACATCTAGCCAAAAAAAAAAAAAAATGTCCTTAAATATCTGCATTGTTAGCAAATTGATTTCAAAATAGTTCATCATGGTCCTTTCAAGTAAGAATATTTGTTTGAAAACATATTGACTTTTCTCATAGTCTTAGAACACCTTCCAGGAAATAATTACAATTGCCAAAAAAGCTTCTGAAGGAAATAATCCACTACTGTCCCCCACTTTTTAGAGCCCCACCTTTCCTACGGAATCTCTTTTCAGGTAAGCATACCTGTTTAAGAATATTTAAATATTGTTTTTAAAACAAAAAGTACTTGTTAATTGTTAAGAATAATTATAAAATATTTCCCAGTTAAGTTTAGTGAATTTGTACCACATATTTTAAAAATCATTCAAATATGTCTATTTTGTGTGATACTTGCCATGTTAAAAGAAAGACTGAAACTACATTTCCAATTTAAACTTTTTACTGGTAAAATAACAGATAGGTCATTGCTATTAAGTTGAACATACAAAGTATAAGAACAAATAATGAATCTCTAAAAATAACAGCTTCACTGAAAGGAATGCAAGGAATTAATAAATAATAATAATAAATAATAAATCCATATTAGTGAATGTCAAATAAGGACTAATGATGAGAACATAGGGAAAATATTTAGGTCCTAGAAAACAGTGTGATAGAAAAAAAATAGAATTTCTCAAATTGTAAGTTTGGAAAAGGATGTAATTAATGAAGCAAATGTAAAATTATTCAACTTTTAAAACATTTGTAGATTGGGATGCCTGGGTGGCTCAGTGGGTTAAAGCCTCTGCCTTCAGCTCAGGCCGTGATCCCAGAGTCCTAGGATTGGCAGAGAGCCTGCTTCCTCCTCTCTCTCTGCCTGCCTCTCTGCCTACTTGTGATCTCTGTCTGTCAAATAAATAAATAAAATCTTTGAAAAAAAAATTTGTAGATTATCTTTCAGAAAGAATGTATTTTGTGGGTTCTTGAAGAGTTTTGGGGCATACAGTCAGTTCATGTGTTTTACATACAATGAACTTCTTAAGAAGAGCTGAATAATCCTGTTCTATGAATTTCTGAGCAAGCAAACTGTCCCACACTTTAAAACCAATTCCTTTAGCTCTCAGCCATGCCAGAATTTGAATTTGATTTTAAATGATTCTCTCTTCCATAGAAAACATGTTATGTTGTTTTCAAATGAGGCATTCATTCTCCTAAAATTAATGAATGCATGCATTCTCTAGACAAAAATAAATAATTCAGATCTAAATAACTTTAACAAACAATATAATAAATCAATTAAAAAATCCAATGAGAAGGTCAAGATGATGGAATTTTTCTCTTTTTCTTGATGGGGTTTGCCAAAATTGGGTAATAGGAAGGGGGGATAAAGGTTTATTTTCTGTACTTTGAAATGTTTGTAAGAATTCAACAAGTTTTTGGTTATGAAACAAGGTCCAATTAAGTCTCTCTCTTTTTTTTTTTTTTTCCAGAAGGTCTTCTGTGACTCCTCTATGCTGTATTGATTTTTCTTTCTCATCTTTAAACTTTTATTGCATTTGTCTGTATGGAGAGCAGATGACCTTGGAGGTCATCTAATAATGTAAGACCCTCGTTTTACATATTAGTAGGCTGAAATGAATAGTATCTTTTTTTTAAAAACTTGCCTAAAATTCCCATTTTTTTTTTTTGGTTTCTATTTATACATTCACTGAGTTATTCATTTGACCCAAGCCCTAGATATGTAAGAGAGAAAATGACAAATGTGGTTGGTGTCGGCACAGTACCAGGGGGAATTTCATAGAGCATTCTACAAATGTGCTCCTGTTGTTCTACACGTTGACCAGATTTCTCGTATAACTATAATTTTAGGCATCTGAGCCATCACATCTCTCTTTTGAGTATTGTTCCTGTTCCACCTCTGCTCCTCCCCAATCCATTCACAGCAGCAAATTCACAGCAAATTTCACACTCAAGTCAACTGTCTTCATCTGCATCTCCAGCCGCAAACCAAGCTTATCCAGGTTCAGGGCTTTTATAGGAGCAGTTACTGTAAATGACATCCCTCTGTGTGCAATGTTTTCCAGACATTTAAACAACTGGCTTCTTGTCATTTAGATTGCATCTTAAATTTCACCTTTTTTTTTTAAAGATTTTATTTATTTATTTGAGAGAGTGTGAGAGAGAGAGAGAGAGAAAGCACGAGATGGGGAAGGCTCAGAGGGAGAAGCAGTCTCCCCAATGAAAGGGAGCCCAACTTGGGACTTGATCCTAGAACTCCAGGATCCTGACCTGAGTTGAAGGCAGATACTTAACTAAATTTAAGCCCAAATTCAGCCCAAATTTCTGTTCTTGAGAGCCCTTATTTGAGCCCTCAATCTAATTATCTAGGCCCATTAAATATCTATCACTTCCATTTTAATTATTTGCATAACAACTGTGGCTCTAAAACTTTTTCCTGTTTGTATATTTGGTTTTGCTTCTGTATTTTCTGGCCCCTCTTTCCTTACCCTTTGAGCTTGTCCCCTTTGAGCTTCCATGAGTGGGTATCTAGCCATGTTGGGTAACTGCTATAATCTCTGTGCCTAGTAGCATACCTTATAGATAGGGAGTACTTAACAAATACCTGGTGCATGAACCAATGAATAAACCATATTCATTTTTTAATACATCATACACACCTGAATATAAAATAGGAAGAAAATGTATGTTAGTACACTATGTTAGTAACAGGATGCCAACTATATTTATGATAATCAAGTTAACTCATACTTATGGAGACCATAGGAAAAAAACAATATAACTCAATATTAAACGTAAATGTGTGATTCATTAGAATGCTCCTGCAAGTTTTCATTATATTTTTTAAAAAACATCAAAAGTGAGTATTTCCTTCAGTAAAACTGTACACTGCCACCACTTACTTACATGCAAGAGACTGAGTAGGTTTGGTGTATATTCTAAATGTCACTGTACGACCAGGAGGGAGACAAACCATAAGAAAGAGACTCTCAATCTCAAAAAACAAACTGAGGGTTGCTGGGGGTGGGGAGGTAGTGATAGGGTGGCTGGGTTATGGACATGGGGAAGGGTATGTGCTGTGGTGGGTGCTGTGAAATGTGTAAGCCTGATGATTCACAGACCTGTATCCCTGGGGCAAATAATATATATTAATAAAAATAATTTAGAAACATTTTCTATGCTCTAATGATAGTATATTATTGTTTTAAATAAACAAGTCAGACAAAAATCATCTTTTTTTTGTCTTTTATAATAGTTTTTATCTAACTTTTATAATAACAATGAGCAATCAGAGCAGTTGATAGGTACAACTAGTGATTAAGTTCAGGAAAATAAAGCAAAAAGAAAAAATAAAACTCAATTGTCTTTCAAGTCCTGAATCTGTTCAGTTGAAGATAGAATTATAAAATAATAATAAGACTGGTTACTACTTCTGCTATTATTATATGTGAATATTATTTCTGTGAATTACCAGCAAAGAAAAATAAATAGAAAAATAAATTACAAGCTAATATAAGACTATATACAAATATCTTGTCAATTATCAGCTCCATAAAGCTGAAAAAAAGACTGCAAATATCAACCTGATTTCAGTGTTTTTTTTAAAAGATTTTATTTATTTATTTGACAGAGAGAGATCACAAGTAGGCAGAGAGGCAGGCAGAGAGAGAGAGAGGAGGAAGCAGGCTCCCTGCTGAGCAGAGAGCCCGATGAGGGACTCGATCCCGGGACCCCGAGATCATGACCTGAGCCGAAGGCAGCGGCTTAACCCTCTGAGCCACCCAGGTACCCCCCTGATTTCAGTTTTTACATTTTAAAAAATACATCTATTTTTCTGAGTGGCTTTGTAAAAAAATTATTAATTTAAAATTATAAAGTAAAATAACACCCATCCTAAAATGGATGTTAGGAGATTTCACTTTACATTTTAGGCAAGAAAAGTTCCAACAAACATTTAAGCAACTTTTAGAATGATGTTTAGTATTAGAGTTAGTCTTCTTGGGTTAACTGAACATTTTTAACTCTGGGAATATTTTCTTTACTTATTTGTTTCATCCCAATTACGTAAGAGATGAATCTTACACAGTTTGTGCCTACTGAGTATTTAATTATTGTGAAATCTCTTTCTTTTTGAGAAAAACACGTTGGTTAGAGAAACCTAGTACAAGGTCTGCTTGTAAACTTCTATAAAAGCTTTAACTATTAAACGTCAGTGTACGTCACAATATGGTGCAATCAATTCCTGGTCAGATGTCTTTCCTAGTCAGATGTGTCAGCTCTATTTGAGCCTGTCATTCTTTCAGAAACTGGCATCTGATGAATGATGCCATCAGAACACATGGCTAGTCAGCAGACACTCAATCCAGCAGTTTTGGCATCTTAATTTATTTTTCTGAAAATAAACTTTATGAAATCTTCTCTAAGGAATAGTAAACAGGGGCGCCTGGGTGGCTCAGTGGGTTGAGCCACTGCCTTCGGCTCAGGTCATGATCCCAGGGTCCTGGGATGGAGCCCCACATGGGCTCTCTGCTCAGCAGGGAGCCTGATTCCTCCTCTCTCTCTGCCTGCTTCTCTGCCTACTTGTGATCTCTGTCTGTCAAATAAATACCTAATCTTAAAAAAAAAGAATAGTAAACATAACACCCTTCAATAAACGTAAACAAAACGTGATATAATTTAGAAGCAATATTATTAAAATATTAAGCCCACTATTTGTAATCACTGTTATTACATCCACTATTCAATGCATATTTCTTGAAATCTCTTTGACTTGCAAAAATTTTAACAATCCCGCCTTACACCCAACTTAGAAACCTCCAAAGCTCTATGTCTCCCTTGTGCTACAGTGTTAAACATCTTGAAGTTTGGGTGGCGGTGAGCTCAAGCTGGTCTAGCCTGTAGTAGCAGCTATTCTTGGAAGGTGGTCCCAGTTCCCTGGACTCCTGAAAACAGACTTTCTTGGTCTGTCCTTGAAGTACTGTAACTGGCTGTTCATCCATACATGTTTGTTCCACAGTTTTCAATCTTAGATGCACATTATGATCATATTCAGAGCTTAAAAACAAAACAAAACACTAATATACAGGCCATACCTTCCAAGAATTCTGATTTAAATCTTCTGGTGTTTGTCCACTACATATATTCTGTAAAAAATGTTCCACAAAGGTGACAATATCTTTGCCAACATCTCAAGAGATTGATGATTACGATGGTTTCTATTAGGTCACACTGACTCTAGGGGTCTTGTTTGTTTTCTCTGTCCTTTCTCTCTACAATCTTTGATGACTTCCTTCTGCTGTTAAAATTAAACTAATGCTTCTCTTCTCTGACAACATATACCCCATTCAATTCTATATCTATCTTATGTTGTCTTGGTCAATCACCCTTTGGATGTGATTATTTAATTTAGCTTTAAAAACCGCCACTTGGTTCCCAGTATCAGTTTATAACCAACATTTCCCCCCAAAACTAACATGCTTATCAAAAATGTCACAGATGTCTAAAACTAAGAAAAATGGAATATGAGGAATAATTCTCTTTCTTTTGTAGTAAGAGAGAGGGAGAGGGAAGTGGATGAGCAGGAAAAAGATAAGGTATAGAAAGAGAGCTTAAGGCAGATACAAATTCTTCCCAAAATTTGAGTATGGAAAACATACAAATTCATTGTTCTAAAGATTTATGTATTTTATAGAGGGAGAGAGAGAGAGAAAGCATGAAAGGGGGAGGGGTAAAGAGAAAGCGAGAGACTCTCAAAGAGACCCCCCACTAAGCACGTAGTCCAATGTGGGGCTTGACCCCACAACCCTGTGATCATGACCTGAGCCAAAATCAAGAGCCAGATGCTTAACCAAGCAAGCCACCCAGGAGCCCCACAACTTCAGATTTTGAAATAAATTTTAGTTATCTTGATCTAAACTTAAACTCTCTTTTAAAAGCCCCTTTTTCACCAATCAAGAAACTAAAATCTCAGATAATTAGGGAATTACACTTCAAAGGCTTTTCCTCAGAGATTTACCTAACTTCATGAAAATTGAAGTAACTATCAGGAATTGAGGTGGGGTGTTTATACTCACAGTACTGTAACAACCTTTCCCTATCCCCCAAAGCACCAAATGTTCCCATAGATTTTTATATGTCCTTTGTAGAGTGAGAAACAATCTGAACATAATAATATACATACATACATACATACATATATACATACATAAATAAATAAGGAAACTATTAAACTATTTTACTTCTAAAAGTTGAAAGAAAAAAAAGAAAAGAGGAGAAAAGAAAAGGAAAAAAAAGAAAAGAGAGGAAGGAAGGAAGGAAGGAAGAAAAGAAACAACCCCGGATCCCAGGTTCAGAATCATTAGAAGCTGGAGGAGGTCATGGACAAAGGGCTTAAGAAAATACTGAACCAAAAGTTGGTTAAATTCCAAAAATATTATCTCACTTATTTATATATGCAGAAGAAAAAAAAAGAATTAAAAAATATAAAACACAATGTTAACAGTGGCTAATTTTAGATTGGGAGATCATGTAATTTTTAAAAAATGATGTTTGTTGTCTTGCTCACTCATATTTTCTAAATAAGATTTTTTATTTTATAACAAGAAAACCCTTTTTAATGTGTATTTTAAAAGTGAATAAAGGAAGCAAACTTATTTATGATTAATTCAATACTTAGAACAGTGGTCTCATTCTTTAAATTAGTAAGAAAGTGCATTGAATGGCAAAGAAAAGCTCATTCCTCTCAGTGTTTTCTCTCTTTCTAACGCTATGTGTCCTACACATGATATTCTTCCTAATTCCACTTCATTTAAGGAACATCTGTGACATTTGGAAAATGACTGCAACTTCAGGTTAAAAGTGGTGAGTTACTAGTAATATTCAGTGGAAAACAAGTATCTTTCCTAAAACAGATGATGATTATTTTATATACATAATTTTCAAGTATCTTATAAAAAACATATTAAAGATTCCATTTAAATGCCATTAGAGAATTTTACTTAGTTATCAGAGTTGTAGAACAAAGATAGACTTTTCATATAAAATTAAAGCCTTATTTTTACATTAGCAATCACACTGATTTAATATTCTTCTTGCTGGGGCGCCTGGGTGGCTCAGTGGTTTAAGCCGCTGCCTTCGGCTCGGGTCATGATCTCAGGGTCCTGGGATCGGGTCCCGCATCGGGCTCTCTGCTCAGCAGGGAGCCTACTTCCCTCTCTCTCTCTCTGCCTGCCTCTCCATCTACTTGTAATTTCTCTCTGTCAAATAAATAAATAAAATCTTTAAAAAAAAAAATAAAAAAATTAAAAAAAAAAATTCTTCTTGCTCAGTATTCAGAATTTAAAAATACAGAAATTAAAATTTAGACACTTAAAAAAAAAACAGTTTCTACTTCCTGGAGATTGGAATTATACTGGTGTTTATACCTTTACTGTGTTACGATCAAGTTCATATTAACAAAGGCAGGTGAGGCACCAAGTTGAAAAAAAGGTAAGAGCCACTCCAATTTTCCTGACCTCTATGTCTCTTTCTAGATCAGAAAATAAAGATTCATGAGCCTGAGGGAACGACGTAGTTTCCAGGAAGAGAACAGCAGCATAAAATTAAATATATAGATATTTGAATAACACCAATCTGGTCTGCCTACTATTGTATCCCTCTATGACTAACATAATAGGTTATCGATGTGATTAAATTATTAGACAGGTTATATACATTGAATGAAATAGAATTAATTAGTCAAAAAGATTTTAGGATATTAGTACACAATAAAAGTAGTCATTAGAGAAACAAAGGTCAACTCTATTAAGATAAATTCTAACTTAGTATGTTTGGTCTGCTCAGTTGCTCAACTGCCAAATTTGAAGCTACGTAGTCTTTCCTTTCACTTCATCCATATGGAAAATCTCTCCAAACTTCCTCTGTTCCAGAGTGGGCGCCATAACTTTCGAACAGACTCACTGAGAGGATATATGATGGTACAACCTAATGGGAAACTATGTCCAGAAAAGGGACCATGTAATAATAAAATAAAAATATAACGCTGCTGATTTCACTTATCAAGTATTTATCATTGTGCTAAGTGGTTAAATACAATAGGTCATTGGAATTTCATGAAAGGTCTATGAAGTGGATTTTATTACTATCCTTTTATACGTGGAAAAAATGAGAGAATAATTGTTCTTCGAGCTTGTAGAGAAAAAAAACAAGAAATGAAAACTAGAATATTCTAACCAGATTTTTGGTCCCACCCGGCATCTATAACTCAGTGGTGTGGGAGAAGTATATCTCAAAAAATCTATATTGCAGAGAATAACAACAAAGAAATTAAGAGTAAAGACAATGGAGCCAGTCTGCCTGAGTTTGAATCTTGGCCGTGTCATTAATAAATTGAAATCTCAGTCAATTTACATAACCTTTTCAGTCTTCTCTTCTGTAAAATGGGGACATTGATAATTCTATCTGTTATGATGATAATATCAGTTAACATATATAAAGTTCTTAGAACTATGTCATATAATCAGTGGTCATTATACCATTATAAACATGTACACAAATTTGCTCTTATTATTATGGCATTTGATTATTTTTATGTTGGAAATGAGTTACTATTAATGATTATTGACAAAAAGAAATACACACTCCAGAGGTGCCTGGGTGGCTCAGCTTAGTCAGTTAGGCAATTGCCTTCAGCTCAGGTTATGATCTCAGGGTCCTAGGATCCAGCCCTGCACTGGGGCCCCTGCTCAGAGGAGATCTGCTTCTGCCTCTCCTCTCTCCCTCTCTCCGCTGCTCATGCTCTCTCTTTCTCTAACTCTCAAATGGATGAGTAAAATCTTTGAGAAAAAAAAAATAAACAATTTAGTCATCTGACACATCAGAAAAAAATGTGTGTGTGTGTGTGTGTATATATTCCAGAGAAGGAAACTATGTAAGTTTTTGTGCTGTTATACACAGTGAGATAACTTGATCCAGTTACAAATTAGCAGTTGAAAAACTAGATACTTTACTTCATAAATAAAACTGTGTTAGTGAGATTATAGGCATACATATGTCACAAAGGTTAGTCATTAAATTTAAATGTTTATGATTTAAATGCATTATATGTATTTTTCTTTCATTAAAACAGATCAGAAAATAGGGCTTAAAGCTATATATGGAAATTCTTCAGCGCAATTATCAAGATTCTGAGAATACGTTGTTTTTTTTTTTTCAACAAAAACACCAGAAGTACTGTTATTGAGAAAGAAAGACTAACTTTGCCCCAGAGCACTCCCTGCACCTTACTGCCTATGTCCCCTTAAATGCTGCAGTATAAGAATTTGCCTGAGAAAAAACAGTTGTGAGGCATTTCCTGAGTTCTAATTTAAGACATGTTTTAAGGTACTGAAAGCAATTGGCATTTGGCTTTGTGTTACTCTGTGCACCAGAGGCATGTAGTTATCAAAACAACTCTTGTGTGCTATTCCCCTACTTATTAAATTGATTTTATTAAACTTGTTCCTGGCTGATTTGCTATATGCCAAGCTTCCTCCTGGGATCCATTTCTAAAGAATTCATAATGGAGGTGATAACTTTTGATGGGTACATTTCAGAAAGTTCCCAGATCCTAATAAAATCCCCAAAGTTTGCATAAAACCCCAGAGAAAACATCCAAGTTACACGAATGTTTTGGAATTAAGTACTAGGAAGGTATAAAAAGCAACAGAATATTAATTGTTTTGTGATACAAATCAAAGAAAGGAGGGTAAGTCTTGTGACTTATTAATGCAGTTTTAATTTGAACCAGTGTGTCAGAATGCAGAGAATTTATGACTAAATTTCTCAAAAGGAGGGAAGCTTGATGTACAATAGGCAGAATTTCACAAGACACCAGAGTTATTTTCCTCATGTCCTAATATGACAAAATTAGAAATACAGAGAAAGAAAAAAAGATGACTCTGACTTTAAATGATGTTGTTATTTGAAAAAAAAAATAATTTAGGAAAGGAAAATGAGAATTGTGCTTCAGCGAGAGAAGTTCAGGTTTGGGCATGAATAGAAGGAAAGGGGCTTAGAAGTTCAGTTAACCAATTAGTACAGAGAAGACAAAATCTGAGACACTGGTGATAAGAAAATCCTAGATTTTAAAACATTCATAGACTGATAACAGTGTAGCCTTTATACAAGTCAAGTTATAAGTTTAAAGTTGAAATAGGAAAGAACAAAAAAGAGAGAGAGCAAGAAAACAAAAGAAACACCACGGTAACTACAGGATATCCTCCAAAAATTTGGTGAAGATGTTAAATAACATATTTCATGTGTTATTTATTTGGACACATCTGTTGTGCTCATCTCAGTAATGAAAACAAAGCTAAAGACCATTTTGTTCCTCCAAGTAAAATAAAATTCGTGGATTACTTAAAGTTTCAGATTTCCTAAAGTTTGTTTCAATGAATAAGTCATTGAAACATTGTACACATTTCATTCATTTTCTAAAATACCCTGACCTTTTCACACTAAACATTTCATTGTTGCTAGTTGCCAATTTATATAATTTTAGCATAGCATAAAATAAATCTCTGGTTTGAATTACCTGCTTAGTCCTTGTAAACCCAGGACAACTCACAGGCCAGAGATAGATAAGAACATGTGGAATAAAGATGCTTTAATTGAAGAAAATGGACATTCATTGGAACCTTGACTATCTTACTATTCAAAAGCAACTTTCATTTGCCTACTTCTCTTCTATATTGATCCTATTGTCATTTCTCCATTATTAGTATTATTATGTCCAATATCTACTTGCTTTCCTACTAAATTAATGTTTAAGCAAAGAAAACATGTATGTGCACATACATCTAAACGGATATCCAAGAAGGTATTCTGGTTGAGGTTTACACAGTTGCATCCCACTTAGACGCAGCCCGATGAAGTAATTTCACAAATGTTTATTTAGTGCCCACTTAACACACTAACACACTGTGCTAAGTTCTGGGGATATAGAAATAAAAGACAAATGCTGTTCTCAAGAGAAAATCAACTTTCGAGGATGAGGCTGGGGTATAGAGACAAGGGAAGAAATCAACAATCATAATTGATTATCGTTATAATTGTACACACAGGATGCTCCAGAAAAGAAATAGGAAAAGTGTGCCACTTAATTTAAGAAAGCATGCAATATCTCTATGAAGAGGTGACCCCTGTGGTTAGTCAATGACCTTGCACTAAAGGGAGATTTTTCTTCCAGCTCTAAGAAGAAATAGTTTGGATACGGACAAATTGAGGGAGGAAGACAACGAGGCCAGACTTGAGAAAAACTCTGCTTTAGGTCCTCTAGTTTTGTTAAGAAACATCAATGCTAAACTCAATACTTTGCTAGAGTTTATCAATGTGCTGGGATATAAAAGTACACTGCTGAATTGTTGGCAGACTTTGATGAAAAGAAACCTCCACTTTGATGAGAATTGATTGTTTAACAGGCAATTGGAAATAGAGTGTAGCTTTTAAAAGACCTAGTCAACCCCTTGAAGGATTTTTCTTTTCTCTTCCAGTCTCTTAGGGACACTATGAAACATTGTTTTTAAATGTGATTTATAGGTATACTTAAAAGACATGCAGTAAAATATGCTGGATATTAATATTTATATAAGAAAATTTGCCTTTGAATTTAAGTAAAACTCTTCTACAGTTGGTATCCTATGAATGGTTCAAATGCACCCTTAATGACTCAGGTTTATCCAGATCTATGAAATAAAGGCAAACTGGGGTGGGCAAAGCACTACTTTCTAACATCGATTCACCGTACTACTCATATAACTGCCTGCATGTACTTATAAACATTTGGCTCTGCATATTAAGAAGCTACTGATCAAATAAATTCTGTCATAAAATTCTTCTTGAAATATATGGATATAATTTGTAGTTTATGGTATGAAATAGTAAATCACATACTATCTAATTATAGGAAATCTTGTAAGAATAAAACAGTATCTGTCAAGACCATGTTAGTAAACTAACAGCCATCCTTCTCTATTGACAGTAGCTACAGTGCCCTGTGAAGAATGTGTTTTTTGAGCTATCAAAAGTCCACGTATTCCTTGCTGTAGTTTTACTCTGGATGGCCTTGGCAGCAAGGCACAATTAATGACACATCTCTAATTCACATGTAATAGGCATAGATATGAAATGATCTCTCTTGAGGTATAAAAACACATTGTCCTTGCTTTCTTACAAACTCTATCTTCTCTCACAGCTTTAGCCTGGCTCTAGGACAATGTTAGTTTATAAATTCTACTTGTCTACTTAAGAAGTCAGTACTACAGAGTTTTATTTAGGGATTATTGTTTTTTTTCTGGATGATTTTATTTAATTACATTCTTTAAATTCCTCCTTTTCTTTCCTCTGCCATAAAGTTATCAGTATTGGGGATTGTGGGGATTAGAAGGGCTATCTACAGTTAGTGAGCCACCTAAAGCCTGCTGATTCTGTTCTCAAGATAACACTGATCATCACACAACCACCTCTATCCATTCCATGCATGCAGGTGAAAAGATGAAAGATAGATAGACTGTAGCTGTTAAACAGCTTTTTATTGAGACTGAATGATCATTTCCATATTAAAGTGAACCACTGGCATGGGATTGTATATCAATGGTCTTACGGTCATTACTGAGTAGAAGAATGCTGTTTTGTATTGTTTTGTTTTAACCCCAGGGTAAATCAACAGTCTGTAATAGATCTAATTGACAGGATGGCTGTTTTCAGCTAATGGTTTGTTACATCAATGGACCTTATCCTGGCCTCAATTATAGACATCAACATTTATCGCAAAAGAAAGCCACATCTAAAAGTGGAAAGCAAGGTAATGAAGAGAGGTTTGGGGGAGGGAGGAAGAAACCTTAGCAGATTTCCATCCAGAGTACTGAGCCCAAGATGCTGCTACAAATTGTGAAGCCAAACTTCTCTCCCCTATTACCGTACCTGTTAAAAAACAAGTATTATTTAAAAAAAATCATTACTTTCCATTGGTCTTACAAATTGATGGGATGGTTCAGCCTTAATTATGTCATTCTTACTAATAGTTTACCTTCCTATAAGTGTGCACATATAAATATTTATAGGGGTGCCCTTTTTACAAATTACAGTAAATCAATTTCACAAACCATGAAACTATGTGCAAGGCACAATGCTAAGGTGTAAGATACAAAAACAAATAAATCTCAATTTACAATCCATAACCTCAAGGAGTGGCCGACTAAATATGTAATTGCAATATGGTATGATAAATTAAGGAAGTGGATACTGGGAGCAGAGGGAGCATTAGGAAGAAGTAACCATTCTTCCTGAGTGGGGGAGGGGAAGATTTTATGGAAAAGCAAAGTCCTGATCAAATGCAAAGAACCTTTTAAGCATTTCCATAACTAGGTCTTCAGTCCTTTAGAGTCATTAAAGCAGAGTTCTGGAGGGCTGCTGTTCTCCAGAGATTTAGGTTTTTGTTTATTCTGCTTATTGCAAGCCACAGGTAAGTAGATAAATTTGCATTGCTAATCATCTTATTTCAAAATCTGCTGACATTTTAGTGTTGTTGTGTATGAGATCTGTGGGTTAGTCAATTTTTAATGACTATTTGTTTATCTAGATTTGGGTAGAGCCAAGGGACCAGTCCTTGATTGCAGAGCCTGTTAAGGAAATCAGCGTTTTCCACACATGAAACTTAACTATGAAGAGCTGACTTATAACCTTGTGTTAATAATATTAATAGACAGATGTGCAATATACAAAAATGAATTAAAAAAAGGAACAGTTCCAGGCATGGCACATAGTAGGCATTCAAAATACAATTATGGAATGAATTACTTTTAAGAATAACATTCTAGGGGCGCCTGGGTGGCTCAGTGGGTTAAGCCGCTGCCTTCGGCTCAGGTCATGATCTCAGAGTCCTGGGATCGAGCCCCGCATCGGGCTCTCTGCTCAGCAGGGAGCCTGCTTCCTCCTCTTTCTCTGCCTGCCTCTCTGCCTACTTGTGATCTCTCTCTGTCAAATAAATAAATAAAATCTTTAAAAAAAAAAAAAAAGAATAACATTCTATAATGGCTACTCTGAAACGTCTTTCATGTTTGGATCAAGATAAAAACATATCAATATTCAAATCATTTTTAAAATAAAAAAGACAAAACTTTCTTTAAAGTATTTCTTTACTACTTTTTTTTTTTCCTTGTTTCCTTTTTGGGTCAAAGATTTCCAAGACTCTTGAGAGACAAAGTATTAGGCTATGTGAAATTAGTGATGAAACAGGCACACCGCAAAAATAACCAATATACAAAAAAAAAAAAAAAAAGTAAGTTGAAAACGTTCCTATCACCTGAAACTGAAAATAATATATGGTGAAGGAAGGTTAGTCAAGTCAGAAATTTGTTTTAACAGATCCTCAAACACTGTTTCGTTGTCTATCCTTTACATTTATTCCACTCTTTTAAAAAATTGTTCCTAACTGGTCTTCTCATAAATATGTTTACAACAATCACAGGAAGGTTGTAAAGAGCTTCTTGAAGCTTATTCAGTTAGCTTATTACCCTGCATCCTTACCACAACCCCCATGGTGACACTCTTGCTTGCAGGATAGATTTACATTTTTGGGGTCATCAATTTCTCTGTGTGGCCACAGTCTCAGTTCCATTACAGTTTTTCCAAATTACAATAATTTCCTTTTCAAATTAATTATATGTATAGAATTCTGCACTTTGAACTTGCCCCTATTTCTTGCCTTCCTGGAGAAACTAGAGCAGATTTTGGAAGTAGAAAAATCTCAGGTTAGATCAACTTGTTTTATTAATTGTCTTCCTCTAAAATATATATCATTTTTGTCCACTACTGGTTGTTTTCATAAATTTATTTTATATATAACTGACGTTCACAACTGTTTTACTTTCTGACATCTCATTCATCTATTGATTTTTCATTTTCTTATTTGTGCTGATTAAAAATTCAATCAATTTGCTTCTGAAATTAAGTCATTTCGATTTTCATAAATTCAATCAACACTTAGCCACTTTATTTCATTCATCTCTTTGATATAAGGTGTTAATAGCTTAAACACAACTTTGGTATTTGTTTCAATTTCTTGGTTCATTTTCATCTCCAACAATAATTTGGTTTGTAACAATAACAAAAAGTTTTATTTAAAAGAATTTTCCTCTTGTTTCTGTTATGTTTATAAATACTCCTTCTAAAATACTATATGGTTGTTTAGATAATTAATATACACTTCCTGATAACCCTGTGCATACGGCTCATGATAAGGACATAATTTAAACACAGGTAATAATGCCAAAAAGCAATTTGACATATTAATATCACTCCAAAACTTTCACTGAAATCAAATATAACATTTTCTAAGTTGAACTATAGATACTCCCCATCAATTTCAATTCAGTGTCATTGGAACCTTTTTGACCAGCTTACTCTTCTATCTTATTCTTCATCCTCACTATCCACACTCAACACCAAACATTATTAACTCTCTCTCCCAATCATGTTTCAACACATTCACTCCTTTCCAACAACTTTAAATATCCAAACCACTATTATCTCTTACTCAGATTTCTGCAATAAACTAACCAGTATTTCCACTTCACCTTTTGTTCCTCTCTACTTCTATACAGATCATCCTCAACTTACAATGGGATTACATCTTGATAAACCCAATGCAAATTGAAAATATCATAAGTCAAATGCTTTTAGTATACCTAACCTACTGAACATCTTAGCTTAGCCTCATCTACCTTAAATGTGCTCAGAACATTTAAATTACCTTACAGCTGGGCAAAATCAGCAAACACAATAGCTATTTTATAATAAAGCACTGACTCTATTATGTAATTTGTTGAATATGTACCAAAAGTAAGGGATGGGATGGCTGTGTATGGGTTCAAGATGGTTGTAAGTTTATTGGTTGTTCACTCTCACGATCACATGACTGACCAGGAGCTGTGGCTTTCTTTCACTGCCCAGCATCATCAGAGAGTATTACATTGCATACGGCCAGCCAGTGGCTCAGTGGGTTAAAGCCTCTGCCTTCGGCTCAGGTCATGATCTCAGGGTCCTGGGATCGAGCCCCGCATTGGGCTCTCTGCTCTGCTCGGCAGGGAGCCTGCTTCCCTTCCTCTCTCTCTGCCTGCCTCTCTGCCTACTTGTGATCTCTGTCTGTCAAATAAATAAATAAAATCTTTAAAAAAAAAATTGAAAAAAAATTAGAAGTATGGTTTCTACTGAATGTGTATGGCTTTCACACTATCATAAAGTCAAAAACTTATATATTGAATCATCATAAGTTGGGGACTATCTGTACTCTGATCTCATATAGCAATGTTATACCCATTTCTCTCAACCTATCTATCCATTCATGAGGTCACCCGTGCACCTCCTCATCCACACATCCATTCACCCATCTATTTCAATGTATGATAAATAGAGCCTGCTAGTCCTCTTTCTCTTCCAGAAGCTCTAGCCACACCAAATACTCAATTCCTTTTAGTTATCTGAAATTTTCTGGCTTCTTCCTGCCTTGAGGTTTTACGTATTCTGTTACTTCTGGTTACTTCTTACCTTTCAGGTAAGCTGAAAGGACACTCATTATGAGAAGTCATTCTCAACCTTCTAGTCCAGCGCTGTCCAATGAATATAATGTGAGTGAAAACTGCAAGCTGCATATGTAATTTAAGATTTTCTTACACCTACATTTAAGGACTATGAGGGAAGGGAGGAAAAACTGAATGCGAAGAAATCAGAGAGGGAAACAAACCATGAGAGATTCTGGACCCCGGGAACCAAACTGAGGGTTATAGAAGAAGGGAGGGTGAGGGATGGGGTGACCAGGTGATGGGTATTAAGGAGGGCACGTGTTTGGTGATAAGCACTGGGTGTTAGGCACAACTCATGAACCACTAAACACTATATCAACAACTAATGATGTACTGTATGTTGGTTAATTGAACATAATTAAAAAAAAAAAAGAACGAACGAAAAAAGAGATCGGTAAAATTAGGGGTACTTGGGTGGTTCAGTTCATTAAGTGTCCGACTCTTGATTTCAGCTCAGGTCATGATCTCAGGGTTGTGAGACTGAGCCCCACATTGGACTGCTTGGGTGTGGGGCCTGCTTAAGATTCTCTCTGTGGCTCAGTGGGTTAAGCATCTGCCTTCAGCTCAGGTCATGATCTCAGGGTCCTGGGATCAAGCCCCATGTCAGGCTCTCTGTGAGGAGACTGCTTCTCCCCTCTCTGTGTTTGCTTCTCTGACTACTTGTGATCTCTCTGTCAAATAAATAAATAAAAACTTTTAAAGAAAATCCTCTCTGCTCCCCCATAAAAAAGCAGGTAAAATTAATTTTAATAACATATATAATTTTGACACAATCTATCAAAATTATCTTTATAGATGATTGATATAAAGACTATTGATGAGATTTTTTTTACTCTTTTTTTTATTAAGTCTTCATAATCCTCTGCATAATTTATAATTATGGCATATCTGACTTTTGAAAGACAGACTTCTCTCTTTGCAATAAAAAGAAATAAAAATAATTCTAAGTGGATATAGAACAAATTTTAAAGGTATTTTTGTGTTCCATAACAAGTAGAATGGCTGTTAGAAAAATGGAAGACAGTCTTTCTTATGTTACACACACTACACACACACAAATCAGTGTTTAATTTTAATTTTTTTTAACAATGCATCTCTTCTATGTCCTAAGTAAAAAAGACATTTCCATTTTGAAAACAATAATTAAACATGATTTAAAAGAGAAGCTTTCTAAAAGTTAAAAAAAACTATGCATTTTTGTAGATTCAATATCATTTGTGAATTTGTCTTATATTTTGAAAGAGTACACATGTTGCTTTTCCTGTACAACACAAAACAGAGCTGGAAAATTATACTTAAAGGCAAGTCACCATTCATATTCCAGCACTGGTAGTTCTTATGAGTTGGGAAGGACTGGTCAATCAAAACAATTTATAAGTATTTTCTTTGAACAAGAAATATAATACCATCACTTAATAAACATTTTCAGATTTGTGGATCTTTCTTAGTCCTATTTCATGCTTCCCAGGTATTTTGCTCACAAATCTATATGATTAGTGTTCTATCTCATTATAACGATTTGTTTCTCTTGTTGCATTGAGAGCTGTCAAGTTCAAAGAACTGGTCCTGTTCATCTTGGTACCCTTAGCACATGACACACTGTCTAGCACCTAAAATAATATATTGTTCAAGGTAACTAATTTGGTGTATGTGCCCATGTGATGTATTTTTACTGACTTTTAAAGTAAGCAATAATTTTTTTCAGTTCTGTCCTATACCTGCTCAATTATTTAAATTAAGCAACTATCCTTCACAGTTCACTAGGAATTTGCTGTATCTGTTATAAAAATATAAAACATGTACATGGAAACATATATGGAGAATAATTGTTTAGCCTGGTAGATACCTGATGATTTATCTACATTTGAGCTTAAGGTTAAAATGGGAAAATGCCATTTCTTTTAATAAATGGAGAAAACAGTAAAAAGTAGAAAAATTTTTTGATTTTTGTATGGTTTGGTTTTGGTTTTATTTGATGTAAACTTCAAATTACATTTTCCTTTTTTTTTTTTTTTTTTTACTTTTCACATTACGGAGACTCTCAGTGTTGTGCAGTTTAAAATGAAGATTCCTCTGCAGAAGAACCGGCCCTTTCTCAGGTTTCCATATAGCCACATTCCATCCCTTAACAATGACAGAATCATATACTGGATGAAATATGTCCTCCTCTGCCAAAATGTTAACAATTTTCATTTATTAAACATGTTTAAATTAGAGATGAAGATTTATATACTTTCTTCCTTATTATTCAATGATAGTCTTAAAACCAGGAAACATACTTAAAGTAAGACCTGGTCATAGTTTTAGGTTTTAGTAGAATGAAATTATCAAGCTATTAATCTTAATTAAAGGTACAGAGTGATTTGCCAGAGCTTAGATCTAACCAGCAACCTACAAATTTATGTGATCCTGCTTTGATCCTGCTTTGGTCAGGAAAATATTCAAGATGTTGGTGTCTAGTCTCTTCCAATATTCTCTCCCCCTCAGGCCCTTCTCCAGGAAGGAGAGATTCAAGATAATTTGTTATGTAGAAAATTTGGTCCACAGGAGAGTTTCTATGTTCTTTAACACTCATTGCTGAGGAACAGCATGGGCTGACAGGGTCCCTAGGTTCTAACTGCCCAAGGTAACAAACTAGACTTGTTGTCTAGGAGATGACAACATCTCCTTTGACTCTGGTAGATGCCGTAGCATATTGCTGAAGAGTCTCCCCACCATTATCCAGAAGTTACTAAGACAGATAAAAGCAGAGTCATTCTGGATTTAGAACAGCATGGCAAAGCTTGCTGGATTACAATTGCTTCCTATTCCTTCCTGCCTTTCAAGACCAGCATGAAAAAATCATATGGGGTCCTCTACTTACTAACCCGCCTTGGTCACGTCCCTCCCTGTGTTTATTCCCCTTTCCCTTTTCTTTCCCCTCCTTCTCTCCCTCTTTCACTCCTTTTATTTTCTTATTTCTTTTATCTATCTTTTTGTCTTTTCTCTAATATCAAAAGAAAAATATGCTTATTAAATGGAAGTGTTAAAGACTCAAACTACCAAAAACCCTGCACATTGGCTATGCTTTTTGGTTATTTTACATTAAAAATGTAAGAGAAATGAAGTATCTCAAGGCCACTATGCTGAGAGCTACCTATAAACAATCATATTCTGGAATTCTTTACAAAATGACATGAGAAAATGAGAATTTACCAAATAGTTTTCTGATTTCTTGCTAGTATAGAAATACATTTTTAAGTTTATGCTACTTGGTGCAATACATGTTAATTAGAGGACTTTTCTAGTTCTATCACTCCCTTGAGGGAGCAGAGGGAAGAAGAATGTATGAAGCATGCTAAATGCAAATTTCATTTAGAGAACAACCATTTTTATTTAAAATTGTAAACAAATTTAAGAAAAATACTGATCACACCTGTATCTTCTTTGATACAACCCAAAAGATTAATGGGTCTAAATGAGTCACTAGTCTTATATAACTATATACACAGAACTTAGGAGAGTGGTAAATCATTTTTTTTTTGTATTTTTAAAAGAACTAATTAATTAATTAATTAATTTGACAGAGAAAGACAGCAAGAAGGAAAACAAGCATGTGGAGTGGGAGAGGGAGAAGCAGGCTTCCCACTAGGCAGGGATCATGGACCTTTGGATCATGATCTGAGCCAAAGGCAGATGCTTAATGACTGAACCACCCAGGTGCCTCCAATTTTTTTTTTTTAAGATTTTTTATTTATTTATTTGAGAGAGAGACAGTGAGAGAGAGCATGAGCAAGGAGAAGGTCAGAGAGAGAAGCAGACTCCCCGTGGAGCTGGGAGCCTGATGTGGGACTCGATCCCAGGACTCCAGGATCATGACCTGAGCCAAAGGCAGTCGTCCAACCAACTGAGCCACCCAGGCATCCCACAATTTTTTTTTTTTTAATATTAACAAAAATAGCAACTGAGGGGTGCCTGAGTGGCTCAGTCAGTTAAGCATTTGACTTGTTTTCAGCTCAGGTCATGATCTTCGGGTCATGATACTGAGTCCCACATCAGACTTCATGTTCAGTGGGGAGTCTGCTTGAGATTCTCCCTCTCCCTCTGTTCCTCCCCTCCACTTGCTCTCTCTCTTTCTCTTTCTCTCTAAAATACATAAATAAATATTTAAAAAAAAGAAAATAGCAACTGAAAACATAAATATTAAAACTTCTTTTTAAAATTTTTTTTAAAGATTTTATTTATTTATTTGACAGACAGAGATCACAAGTAGGCAGAGAGGCAGGCAGAGAGAGAGAGGAGAAAGCAGGCTCCCTGCTGAGCAGAGAGCCTGATGTGGGGCTTGATCCCAGGACCCTGGGAAATGACCTGAGCCGAAGGCAGAGGCTTTAACCCACTGAGCCACCCAGGCGCCCCAATATTAAAACTTTTTATATTCATTGCTGTATGTCAAAGGTTGATATGCAGTGTTTTCAGTAAAGACCTTGTTTAAGGATTTTATTATATTGTATTGTGTTATATTGTGCATTTCAATGTCCTAAGATTTTAAATTTACAGCAACTTTTATTGTCCTCTAGAAAGATAATAATTCAATAAAATGTTTCTTAGAAATATTTTTCTCTGAAAATTATTTCACTTTTTAAAACACCATTAGAGGTCTGAATCATTAAGCATTGATGGAGTGTCCAGTATATGACAGTTAACGTCCTTAGCACTTTACTTACATTAACTAATTCAAAAGTTATTACAACCCAAAAGGTGCTATTAATAATCCCATTTTTCATATAAGATTAAATACTTTGTCCAAGTTCATTCAGCTCATAAAAGTGAATTCAAACCATACAACTGACTCTGGAGTACATGGTCCTAACCACAACACTCTAATGCATATCTGGAGTCACACAAACTCAATTTGACATTCTTTATGATAACAAGATATTTAGAAAGCAGTAATCAAATGGAGTTGCACTTTGCTAGAATATTTTGATTTCGAAGTTGGGTAAAGAAGTCTATTTTTGAACTGTTATGTGTCAGTTGTCATGGTAGATACTCTATGGTTTACCATTGCATTTGGACCCTCTGTGGATGTTGGCACTCTTATTATAAAGAAGAAATTAAGGCTGAAAAAGGTTAAGGAATTTGTTCAAGGTCCTATAAGGAGAATTTATCAGACACCAAAATCCTTTATCTTTCAGAGAGATACTATCTCTCAAAGTAATTGGGGCCTAGAGAACTCCATTAGGAAATTACCTAAGAAATAAGATTAGTTGACTTCTGGAAATGCCTCTAGCCCCAAATATCTCCTTCAGTAGAATTCCCTAAAGCTTAACATTCATGGGAAAACTCTAATCTGAAAAAAATCCACTGAGTCTCCAACTGTTGAAACTGTATTATAAATTAGTTTGCCAGATCAGGGTCTCTAAGTTTAGAGACCATATCTAGGTCATTGCAGATATTTGAGTCCAGTGTTTCCCAGAGGGTGATAAACAAGATAATTTCAGGTGTATAGATAACATTAAATAGCACTGAATCACATTGTATGAAACTTCTTGTCTCTGATTATACCAAAGAGAAAGTCTTAGTGTGGTGTCTTTATTCCTTAACAATTCAAACTCTTGGCATTATTTTTTCCTAAAGAAGAGAAAAAGAAAGTTTCAGGCTCTAAGTCTTTAGCAGTCATGCTTTTTCTTAGTGTTAATGTTTTTATTGTTTTATATTTATGTTGGAGGTATTAAAGTTTCTTTTTCTTTTTGGTCATAATTTTGAATTTAATTTTAAAATATATTTAGTTATGTAGAAGATTATTAAATGAAAATAAGAATACAGCTTTTGTAGGTAGGAAGAATTATGAAGATATTTTAATATTGACTAAAGCTATAAAATATCATCCTAATCTAATATTTTCATTTTATGAAAGAGAAACAGGAAACTCAGAGGGTTAAATAATTATTACTGTATCACATAATCAGAGAGTTTAAAATCTTGGTTTTCTGGTTTCTTATTACCCATTTGAAATTAGCACTGTGTAAGTTTAAGGCAGGAAAGTATAAAGACACAGTAAAAGCAAGAGTGATATGAGACTTATATGGAAGATACCCAAAAAGTAGCTCAGGGTATAGATAGAGATGCTTTCTGAGACATCATTCAACAAGCAAAACTGTCAATCAAGAAAGATCATGAAATGTCAACTAATTCCAGGCAAAATGAAATCTAATAAGATGTTGGTTAGTAAGTTTTAAACCTCCTAAGACAAACCACCCAAGTATCTTATCATTTGAATAAAAGACTGAAAAGTGAAAAGTATTCAATAGTAAAGGAATGAAGTTTTGAAGAAAGATAAGAAGTATGTTCATAGGACATGCTAGTGTTTTCTATGTTATACCTTAATACTCTCCAAGTCCCTGTTGGATATAGCCTAGGTAAGAAATGCTATAAATGAATAAAGTTATAATGGAAAATCAGGGGGAGAGTGAGTGATTTCAAAAATGCATCATCTACTTCTAAACACCTTGTTAAATATGTTATTAAAAGGTTAGCAATGTTATTATCTGCCTTTTGAGAAGTCAACCTATAACCCAACAACACAGAGTGTTTGCCAGAGAAATAGTGCAGCTCTTCAAGAAAATGAAGTGTCAAAAAATTACAAAGACCAGAAGTTTTCACCAACTTTGTACCAGATGCACAACATTCTGTCCCTCCTTTCTTGATCTCTCTCAACTGAGTACCCACCATAGAAAGAGAACAGAATTTTATCGTAGAGACAGCAATGCCCAGTAGAATGGATATAAGATTTGGACATAGAGAGACCTGAATTCAAGTCCTAGCTACACCCTCCTTCTTGCTGTTTGACTTTGGCAAATTCTATCTTCTCTGAACAATGTTGTCACTGGATTACTGTGAATATATAAAAGAAATGCTCAGGGACAGGAAGAGAGTTAAGTGGGAACCTATAATGTGCCAGGCTCTTTAAATTCATCTTTTCTTTGCTGCTTTATGGTGCCAATGGCCCAGTGCCTGGAAAATACAAGGTGTTCAATTAAGAGTTCCTGTCCATTTGCCCTATCTAACAAGGCACCCCATTATATTGTTAGAATGCTCTAATTGTTAGCAAAATTTTTATTTTAAGCCAAAATCGGCCTCCTTTCAACTTCTGCCTAATTCTGTCTTCTGGAACAACTCAAAACTAGGCCACTCCCTTTTCTATGAGAGCCCCTTAAATGTCTGAAAACAATTACCATGTTTCCCTTTAGTACTCTCCGCACCAGGGTCAACACACCCACTTCTTTCAAACTGTTACTTTTAAGATGCTGTCTGGAAACATACTGTCCCAATTGCCTATTATAAACACAATCTAAGTCAATTCTATCTTTAAATGCAAGGTCTTTATCTGAACATAATAGTCCAAATGTAGTCTGAAAAAAGCTGTGGACTCTGTGCTGAGCAGCTTACTGACCAATGAATTAGACTAACTTTTTGCAGCATTCATGGTAGCAGGATATGTGACTTGTTCCCATGTATTTGAGGATGGGGCAGCGCGTGGGTCAGGTCTGTTACACAAGACAGGATTAAACAATTAAAAAGCAATAAAGACTAGATCTATTTCTGTGGGAAAACATATTGTAACAACTTGCTGTGAGGTTTCCCCTGTAGTTAAACTACAGATATGGTATGAATTCCATAATGAAGATGTAGAAGGCATTAATTGGGCTTAATTACCTGTAAAGTTAAACTTTGCTATGAGTTCTCAAGTAAGTCTCTTCAGAATGTTCTGGTTTAGGTTCTGCCAGCCACTGATGCATGACCCTGGGCAAGTCAGTTAACCTTTCTGGGCCTCAAAGCCCTCATCAGCAAAATGAAATTGTCCCACTACTTCACAGGGACGGTGAGAATCGCTCAATTAAAAAGACAAATTGTGCATAAACACAAAGATACCGGGGCAAAAGATGCCTTATAAATCTTGAATAGAGAAGTCAAAGGTTTTTAAGGTGAAGCTCTCTCGCTCGAAAGATTAAAAATCTAAGCAATTTGGAAAGTGGTGTGGAGTACATTTTAACATGCTGTATTTATTAGCATATTTCTGCACTCGGCTTCCCTCAGCTTACCCAAACCCATCCTGTCCACAGACTTTTATGTATTATTTGCTTCTCTTTTCTTCAAAACTTTTTCACCTGGCCTAACCCTTCTGAGAGGACTCAACTTCTTTCCTTTTGTCATATTCCTCTTTATTTGTGTCACAGGTCAGTTAAATCATACCTTTTGCTTCCTTAGAAAGGATATTAGATGGCCAGTTCTAGGAGTGCTGATACGTTCCCAGCAACCTTCATGGGGATTAACAAAGCAGATGCTGTTGGTACTGCCTCATAGAAACAAAATGAAGACTGGAGACAAAAAGCCCAGCTAAGTCACACTCCAGTGACAGCTGATAAATCCTTTAACTGATAAGGAGGAAAATCCAAAAGGGACTTTCCCAGAGCAGAGTCATCTGTGAATTCCGTTACCAGAACTGCTCTCAAGCTAGTCCCAGCAATAAAATGGCAGCTCCCTGTCTTTGTACATATGTTAGAACTACATGCAGCAAACAAAGAGCCAAGCTTTTTTAGACTACATCTCTTAGGGAAAAAAAAAAAAAAAAAAAAACTAGGTTATTGCCCCAAAATGTTTAAGCACGGCCAATCTTTTGCTGAGCTTAACTTTGCCTGATGAACCTCTATCAGAGTTCAAAAAAAAAAAAAAAAAAGTAGCAGCCCTCTAGTTTTTGCAAGCAGAAATTATACTGCTAAACGCTTTACTAACTCCATTCTCTGGCTACCCTCCCTACCCAACATTCTCCTATGCCCTGATGGGCGGGCCTTAGTTAGGTACAAAGCACATTTCTATTAAGAGAATCTTTCTGAAAAACTGAAACTTAAGAAATGCCCCTACATATCTTTGGAAACAACTAGCTCTCCTCCATATGTTATGATTTTAAGGGGGAAAATGTAGGTATCCAAGTGCACAGTTGTGAGATCTTTTTGGTCTACTTCTTAACCCACAGCCTCTACATATAGTTAGTCATGGAAGCCTTGTTAAATCTTTGCTTACAAGGATCACTGAATGGATCTCATGCCTTCAACTCTCACTACAACCAACTGGTTCCAGGCTCTCATCAACCTGATGTCCTGGTTATTAAAACAGGTCCATAGTCCCATCAGATTTAATTCTGCAAAAAGTACTTTCACATGAATAACATGTCAGATCTTAAAAGCTCACCACAGTTTGACTCTGACCTCTGTTTTCTACCTGAATGTCCTAGCACTTCCCAGTTTTTCTTGCATCTCAACTCTACCCCCCAATACCACAAATTAATCCTTCCTTTTTTTGTCTTTTCATGCCTCCAAATTTGTGTAGTGCATGAAAAATGGAGATTTTCCAAGTGAAAGTACACCAAGTATTCTTTCCCCATTTTCTCTATTCTTTAATAACTCTCATTCTTTATTTTCACAACCAACATAAGCTATATGTTTTCTGTGGAGGTATTTTTTGTGTTTTTATTTTTAAGATTTTATTTATTTATTTGACAGAGAGAGAAATCACAAGTAGGCAGAGCAGCAGGCAGAGAGAGAGGAGGAAGCAAGCTCCCTGCTGAGCAGAGAGCCCCATGTGGGGCTTGATCCCAGGACCCTGAGATCATGACCTGAGCCTAAGGCAGAGGCTTAACCCACTGAGCCACCCAGGTGCCCCTCTGTGGAGTTTTAAAAAAGACTTCATTTGTTTATTTGAGTTTAGGTTTACAACAAAATGGAGAGGAAGAGATTTCTCATAGACCCCTTACCACTACAAGTACATAGCCTTCCCCATTACCAACATCACTCACCAAAATGCTATTTCTTTTCTCTTTTCTTTATTTTACATATTTTTCAAAGATTTTATTTATTTATTTGAGAGAGAGAGATACTGAGAAAGAGCATGAGTGGGGAGGAGAGGGAGAAGCAGGCACAACATCAACAGGCAGCACAACACGGGGCTTGATCCCAGGACCCTGGGATCATGATCTGAGACCACGGCATACTTTCAACCAACCGAGCCACCTAGGTGCCCCTCCCCTTTTTTTAAACCTAGGATGAGTCTGCATTGACACTTCAAAATCTCCCTAAGTCTATAGTTTACCTTAGGGTTCACTCTTGGTGCTGTATATCCTATAGGTTTGGACAAAATTATAATGACATTATTTTTATTATTCTATTTTCACTGCCCTAAAAATCCTCTGTGATCTGCCTATTCATCTCTCTCTCTGCCTCTCCATCCTACCCTCCAAGAAACAACTCTTAACATCTCCATAGTTTTGCGTTTTCCAGAATGTCATGTATTTGGAATCATATATTATGCAGCTTTCATTTTTACTTCTTAGCATTTAAGTTTCTTCTAAGTCTTACTTTCATGGCTTGATACCTCATTGCTTTTAAGCACTCAAATATATTCCATTATCTGCATGTACCACAGTTTATTCATCCATTCACCTACTGAAAGATATCTTTGTTGCTTTCAAGCTTTGGTAATTAAAAATAAAACTGTTATAAATATCCATGTGCTGGTTTTCTGTGGACATAAGTTTTCAACTCCTTTGAATAAATATTAAGGAACAGAACTGTTGAATCATATAATAAGAGTGTATATAGTTTTGTACAGATTTACCAAACTGTCTTTAAGAGTGACTTGCCTTGTACTTGACCCCAATGGAAGAGCTTCAAGTTTCTTTCCATTACGTATGATGTCAGCCATAGGTTTTTTGGTAGATGGTGTCTATCAAGCTGAGAACGTTTTTCTCTATTCCTAATTTTCATAATGAATGGGTAAATTTTTATCATGAATAGATGTTGGATTTTGTCAAATGCTTTTTTTGCACCTATTGATATGATAACATGATTTTTTTTTTTTTGTCTGTTGATATGATGGATTACATTAATTGATTTTCAAATGTTGAACCAGATTTGCATTGGTAAATTCCACTTGGTCATGATATACAACTCTTTTTGTACTTCTTTGGAGTTAACTTGCAAATATATTGTCGAGGATTTTTATACCTATGTTCATGAGAGATACTGGTCTGTAGTTTTCTTTCCTTGTAATACCTTTCTCTGGTTTTAGTATTAGGATAATACAGGCCTCAGAATAAGTTAGGAAGTATTCCCTCTGCTTCCATCCTCCAAAAGAGATTGTACAGAATTTATATATATATACATATAAATTTTTTTTTTTCTTAAATGTTTGGTAGAATGCACCAGTGAATTCATCTGGGCCTGATACTTTCTGTTTTAAAAGATATTTATTGATTCAACTTATTCAGTAAACTAACCCTATTCAGGTCACCAGTTTGTTCCTATGTGTAGACTGTGTTTTTCAAGGAAATGTTCCATTTTATTTAGGTTGTCAAATTTGTGGGCATAGAATTATTCACAGCACTCCTTTATTATCCTTTTATTTTCCATGGTAATTGTTGTGCTGTTCCCATTTTCATTTCTGATATTACTAATTTGTATCCTCTTTTTTTTTTTCTTAATTGTCCTGAATAGAGGCTTATTGATTTTATTGATTTTTTTCAAGGAACCAGCTTGTGTATTTGTTTATTATCTCTATTGATTTACTGTTCTCAATTTCATTGATTTCACACCTAATTCTCATTATTTCTTTTCTACTGCTCACTTTGGATTTCATTTGCTGTATTTTTCTAGTTTCCTAAGGTAGAAACTTAGATTATTGATTTTATTTTTTTAAGATTATATTTTAAAATAATCTTTATCCCCAACATGAAGCTCAAACTTACAAACCCAAGATCAAGAATCACATGCTCTACCAACTGACCCACCCAGGCACGCCAGATTATTTTTAGATCTTCCCTCCTTTTTAATACATGTATTTCTGCTTTAAAATACCCACCAAGCATACTTTTGCTACAGCCTATAAATTCTGTTGCTATGTTTTCATTTTCATTTAGTTCAAACTATTTTTTAATTTCTCCTGAGATTTCTTTTTTGATTCATTTGTTATTTAGAAATGTATTATTTAATCACCACATATTTCGGGATTTTTCCAGCTGTCTTTCTGTTATTGATTTCTACTTTAATTCCTCTGAGGTCTGAGGACAGACATTGCATGATTTCTATTCTTTTAAATTTGTTAGGGTCTGTTTTATTGCCCAGAATGTGATCTATCTTGGTAAGTGTCCCATGTGAGCCTGAGAAAAATGTGAAGTCTGCTGCCATTATATGAAGTAGTAGACAGATGTCAATGATAGCCAGCTGATTGATGGTGTTGTTGAGTTCAATTATGTCCTTACTGATTTTCTATTGCTGAATCTGTTCATTTCTGTGAGATGTGTGTTAAAGTCTCCAACTATGATAGTAGACTCATCTGTTTCTCCTTGAAGTTCTATCCATTTTTGCCTCATGTAGTTTGATGCTATATACAGGTTGAAAATTATTATGTCTTCTTGGAGAATTCATATTTTAACATTATGTAATGCCTTTCTTTATCCCTGGTAACCTGCCTTATTTCAAAGTCTGCTCTGTTTGATCAATATTGCAATTTCTGTTTTCTTTTGATTAGTGTTAGCATGGTATTTTTTTCCTCCATATATTTACTTTTAATCTATATGTGTCTTTATATTTAAAGTGAGTTTCTGGTAGACCATGTATACTTGGGTTATACTTTTTTTGTTTATTCTGGCAATCTCTTTTAATTGGTATATTTGGATCATTTACATTCACAGTGATTATTGATATTGTTGGGTTAATATTCTACCACATTCATTATTCTTAAAGAATTGTAGCTCTTGCCATTTGTTCCTACTTTTTTCTTTTATTTTTTTTTCCTGCTTTTTGTGGTTTTGAGAGTTTATATGATTTCATTCTCTCTCCTTTCTTAAATATTAGTTTTAGTTTTGTGGTTATTTTTTTGTTTTTGTTTTTTTAGTGGTTGTCCTAAAGGTTGCAATATAAATTTACAATTAATCCAAGTCCACTTTCAAATAACATGTCACTTCATGGTTAGTGTACCATATAATAAAAAATAATCTAATCCTTCCTCTTGTTTCTTGTATTATTGTTATCATTCATTTCATTACATGTAAGTGTATATATGTATGTAAATATAATAAATATGTTAAGCATATATAATTGAATATAGCTATTTTTATTTTGAATGAACTGTTACCTGTTAAATCAATTAAGAATATGAAAATAAAAGTTTTTACTTTATCTTCATTTGTCCCTTCTTCAGTACTCTTCTTTTCTTTATGTAAATCTGACCTAATTTAGTTTCTTTAAAGATCTTCTTTTAACATTTCTTACAAAGTAAGTCTACTGTCAACAAATTACCTCGAATTTTGTTTGAGAAACTCTTTATTTCTCTTTCACTTTTGAAGGATAATTTATCAGGGTGCAGAATTCTAGGTTGGCATTTTGGTTTTTTCTCTCAACAGTTAAATACTTTATTCATGCTCTTCTTGGAGCACATCTCTGGTTTCTGAAAGGTCAGATGTAATTCTTATCTTTGTTCCTCAGTAGGTAAGGCATTTTTTTCCTGCTTCTTTCAGGATTTCTTTCTTCATCTTCAATTTTCTATGGTTTGGAAATGACATGTCTAGGTAGAGTTTTTCTAGCATTTATTCCTACTTGGTGTTATCTGAACTTCCTAGTTTTGTAGTTTGGTATGTGACATTAATTTGGGGAAATTTTCAGTCATTATTGTATCAAATATTTTTTCTATTGCTCTCTTCTCCTTCTGGTATTTCCATTATGTGTATGTGACACCTTCTCTTGCTGCCCCACAGGTATTATTTATTCTATTCTATTTTTGTTTGTTTGTTTTCAGTCTAGGTTCTCTTTGCTTTTCAGTTTTCAAAAATCCCATTGAGATACCCCCTAATTCAGAGATTCTTTCCTGGGTCATGTCAGTTTGTTAACAAGCACATCAAAAGCATTCTTTAATTCTGTTCCAGTGGGGGTTTTGTTTGTTTCTTTTGTTTTGTTTTTATCCCTAGCATTTCTTTTTGGTTCTTTCTTAGGATTTCCATCTTACATTGCCCATCTGTTCTTGCATACTGTCTACCTTATCAATTAATGCTCTGAGCACATTAATCATAGTTGTGTTAAATTCCCAGTTCAATAATTCCAACAACTCTGCCATGTCTGTTATGATGTTTTCTCTGTCTCTTCAAATTGTGTTTTTTTGCTTTGGGCGTGACTTGTTATTTATTTATTTATTTTTTTAAACAGTCAGACAAGATGGGGAAAGGATTTGTTGTAAATAAGTTATGGGGTAGCAAGGTGTAGGGGAAGGGGAAGCATTCTATTGTCCTGTAATTAGATCTCAGGCTTCTAGTGAGCCTATGCCTCTGGACTGTGAACAACATGAGTGCTTCTTAAGGTTTTTTTTTTTGCTTTGTTTTTCTGTTTTACTTTTTTGTTTTGTTTTATTTTTTGTTTTCCTCCCCTATTAGGTGGAACAGGGTGGCTAGATTAAGCTGGAGTTGGATATTTTCCTTCCACATGTCAGTTAAACTCTAATATCATTCCAGTAGATTAAGCTCTGGTTAACTAATTTCCACCAAGGGCAGGCCTTGTTAAGGAGAATGCATTTCAAAATGGTTCCTTTTCTCCTCCTTGTGTAGAAGCCTGAGGGGACTTTTCTCAGGATATTTACTATGGGAACTGCTCAAGCTCCTGGAATAAATAAATCTCATCATATTGTGGAGATCCCTGACTGGGCCCTCCTGAAGTTCTTACCTTTCATACTTGTCTGCCCTAATCCTCCAGCAACCTGCCAATTACAGTTCAGCTTTTGCTACGCCAGCAGTGGTTCACACAGTGGTTTTAGTGCTGAATCTCTGCTCTAGTTAAAACTTAGTTCTCCGTATTTGCTTGTCAGTCTCTACCATTTTGGTGGCAGTAATTTGCCCTATGTACTCTCCTTTCTTATGGATTCAAGAAAAGTTGTGGATTTTTCAGTCTGTTTAGACTTTTACTTACTGTTAAGTAAAGTGAAGTGATGACTTCCAAGTTCCCTTTACATGGGACAGGGAACCATTCCATGACCCCTTTTTATGCTACCCCCAACACACACACACATCTAAATATATACCATTCAATCATCCATCATTTATCTCACACTTTGTGTGTGTGTGTGTGTGTGTGTACACACAGACAGTGTGAAGGGGCTGGAAATATAAAGATAGATAAAATATAGTCCTTGCTCTCAAAAGGATTAGAATTTATTCTGGGTATGTCTATGGTATTTACCACCTATACCACTTTTTCAGTATTTACAAGTTTAAGATAAGGACTGCTAACTTACAGCTCTATACTTCTTTGTAAAGCACAGCACAAAAAATTACAGACCTGGCAATCAATAAACACCTGTTTTTTGATAAATAAAAATAAATAAATAAAATAAATATAAATATATGTAGGAGTTGCCTTATATCAATTTCCCTCAAAACATGTTCTAAGTAACAGATGGGTCATTGACAAACAGTGGACAGTAGCAAGGCATCATGAAAGTGTCTGAACTATAAAATGAAAGAACTGGGTTAAAGTGCTTGTTTTTTCCATTAGCAGTACACTCCTAAGAAAGTGACTCAAATTTTTGAAGCCTAAGTGTCATCACCTATAAATAAGCATAATAACACTTAGACATAAGGTTGCAATAAGAAGCGGAGGAATAGAATCAGCATAGTGCTTTATATCTCCCTCAACAAATCGTTAAGTATCAGGTATTAGTCCATGACAACCTAAAGGTAATTCTGAAAGTGCCTATACATACTGTGCTTCTTATTACAGAGAATATAGTTTCAGTACAACAAAATTCACTGAGAGAAAACCATTTAACCCAGTTTATGTGCTCAAATAACAAAAGTTGATTAGACATTTATTCTCATTGGCTTGACACAGTATCTACATAAATTGATGAAAATGCAAAGTGCATCCCACAGTCCAACACATTCCTACACAGAGTCATATATGCTGTCATACAGATATACACTAACTACTAAAACATTAATTTTGGGGCACCTGGGTGGCTCAGTGGGTTAAGCCTCTGCCTTCGGCTCAGGTCATGATCTCGGGGCCCTGGGATTGAGCCCCGCATCGGGCTCTCTGTTCAGCGGGGAGCCTGCTTCCCCCTCTCTCTGCCTCTCTGCCTACTTGTGATCTCTCTCTCTCTCAAGTAAATAAATAAAATCCTTAAAAAAATTAAAAAAAAACATTAGTTTTGCTTGGATTGGGGTTGGAGGCAGGGATGGCAATACAGATTGAACTTGGGGTACATGTTAACGTTTGAGGATTTTCTTTTTTTTTTTTTTTTTTTTTTTTCGTTTGAGGATTTTCTAAAATGAGAAGTGTGGAAAGGCATTCCAGAGAAAAAGAAAATTGCATGCAAAAGCATAGAGACCTTAGTTTGTAAAGAGTAACTGGATATAGGGGATCATAATATAATGGAGATATAATATAATACAGAGAATCTCAGATATTCAAGGCAGTCCAGAGAAGAAGATACTTAGAGCTGTAAAGGTTATATGGCTTTGATCTTCACACAACTGACTCCACAACCAGACTACTTACCTATCCATTAGGTTTTTAATGTATCAGTGTTAAGTACCTAAGTTAAGTTTCCCATGTTTCCACTCTAGGTAGATATTATTTATTATAAACCAAATCATTTCATGGAATATAAATAAAAGACACCATTGTTTCTACTTGACATTAGGGAGAGGAGATTCAATTAGAAAAGTAAATAATGTAAAGAAAAAAAGATGCCAGTGCAATCATTTTCTTTTCCTGACTATATAAGTTATGAAGAGTACAAGAATTCATTCTTACTGTTATTCAATTTACTTATTTATTCATTCCACAAATATTTGCTGAGCAGCCACTATATGAAAGAAACTATTATGTGCTAGAATTCTACAGTGAACTAGACATGGCCCTTGCCCTCAAGGTATTTACTATTTAGAAGAGTAGCAAAAATTAAACAAATGCTTAAAAAATTAAACAAATGCTATAAAGGAAGTGCTACAAAGAATCATAGAGTGCTATGAATGTAATAATGGGAAGAACTCAGTAATATATGTGAGTTAGTAAAGCTTCCCTCAAGAAATGACCTTTAAAAAGAGTTTGGAATTTAAACAGAACTTATCCCAGGCAGGAAAAAGGGTATGTATTTATATTTTTTGGTGGGGGAGAAGGTCCTAGAATGAAAGGAAGGGCAATCAAGCTAGCGAGAGCCTAATATAGAAAGGAAGTTGGCTAAGACTGAACGATAGCCCTGAGTTTTAATGTTATCAGCAATAGTGGAGGACAAAGCAGGGGCCAATATATAGGGGCCAATAATATAGGAACTCAATACGAATTTTGGCCATTGTTCTCAGAGGAGGGGAATTTTAAGAAAATAAGTAATATAATTCAGCATATAGCCAAATTTGCTTATACTTTGACCTCTTTTTCTTTCATGAACTCTTCCCAATGCTTCACTAATAACTTATTAAATTCTTTCATGAATGCTTCCCAATGATTTCATGAGATGATGTCTTATAGACTGTTGAAACAACTCTCACTCACTATGAAGAGAGTTTGTACATTTTTAGCTGTTGATTAATTCTTAAGAACAGCCAAGAGTTTGACTTGTGATTTCACCTCTCTGAAAATACAAAATCACTACCATGCAAAACAGAACCTCTAAAAAAGCTTTATAAAAATTTACTGTCAAGTACTCAGAACATAGCTCAGTAGAGGCTACCTAAGGATTGGGATAAGAAAGAAAGAAACCCAATAGGGTTAGATACAGTCTACATGTACTAGGTGCCAGGCACCCCAAGAGGTACTTTTTTTTTTTTAAATCTGTGGGGTAACAAATTGCTTAAGGGGATTTATTTCAACATTCAATTACATATTCCAATTTCCATGTAGAAATTGAATAGAAATGATTTCAAAGAGGCCTATAGTTAACTAAAACAAATACCTTAAATTTATCACTTTCATTATATATTTTAATATAATATTTCACAGCTAAATGGGTTCAAATTAGGGATTAGGAGAAATAATTGCAGTGTCTCTAAATGCAGCAGTCTTCACATTTTATTTTTACACTTTTGAACTTTAAATTATACTCTACGTGATTGAAGAGAGACCTTTAAAATTGGTTTGGTCTGCTACAATATGGCTCATCTTTTCTTTTTTGAAAGAAACAGTGTTCCATTTTAAGAGTCAGAAAAATAAAGCTGATTAAGAGGTTCATAGTTATAAATTTTTAAAGGCCTTTATTTGATTATTATCTACCGTTTGGATTTTGGATTCAAATGGTAGCCCATTGCCAAAATGTTTCTAGTTAATCTTAAAAACTCACATAAATATTTGTTTAATGATATTTTTCATATTTTATTCAAAGACCTCTCTCTTTGAATCAAGGTCTTTGCTACTTACAAATAAAAGAAAGAAACTTTTTACATTAATTCCCCTGAGCAAAGAGTACCTAAGAATCATAGAGTGAAATGGGTTTGTTACTTGTATATTACACTAATTAAGGTTAAGATAAGCCTATAAAGTCATTATACTCACCGCTTAAGCCAAATTTAAATACCACAACCTCCAGAGATACAAAGGAACACATGGCATCTGCTCAGCATTCTAATAAATTCATTTTTAATTTAAGCACATTTGCAACAAGGGCATTTTTTTTTCCTGGAAAATGCATTACAATTTAGGGACTTAAAAACTTATTTTAAGGAGTTTTCAGTAATATTCTCTTAGAAACATTATATAGGTTTAATATTTTATAATAATTTGACTCAATCTTAGAAAATGGTTACTAATTAATACTTAATGTATCAGTATAAATGGCCAATAATTTATATTTATTATACATATATTTATATATATTAGAATTATAAATTATACAGGTATATTTTTTATTTCTACCCTTCTTTTCAAAACTCCTTCAAATATTTATTCTACTAAATGTACATCTTTTTATAGGTAGTACTAAATTTATCTTGTTTTTATTAGAGAAAACTGTTAAATATTTTTATTTAATATTTCATGTAAAGGATTAAGAAGAAAGTTTGAAAAATATGCTTATATAACTGCTGAAGCAAAAATATAGACATTTTCTTCTTTTATCATGTAAGAGAACTGAAGAGCAGCAGGATTTGAGTCATGTATATTTTCAGATTAAATGGTATTTAACCTTTGAGGAAATTTTGTTTTTTCCCTAGGCCAAGTATAAATTGCATAGCTTTTTAAAATGCAATACAACTTCTATGATTAGATTTAGTACAAAATCAAATTTCAATTTAAAAGCCAGCTGTAAATACATAACACAAAACTGCATATGTATTATATTTAAGTCTTAAAACAGCTTTCAGAAACTATCAAAGCTTTGAAAATTCCATTTAACCCAGAATGTCTGCTTTGACCCAACAGACATATTTAAACATTATTCTACTTCCTTTTTGGTATTCTCCATCTCAATCAGCTAAGATTTCTTCATCAAAATACCAAACATACTTTATGTTTTACCATAAGTGTAGTTATGTGTGAAATTCAGTTAGAAAGAGAAATTAAGTAAAGATTTGAAACAGTCTATCTTAGTCTAATGTCTGTTTAGACATATTTCTTGAAGGGTGCAGTTTCTTCAAACTTAATGATGATTCATTCTAAGTGTTTGGGATATTGAACTTCACAGTCTTTTCTTGCCACCTGTCCCAATTAGAGGCATGGAAGAAAAAGTTATACTACTGTGCTCAATGAGTAAATAGTTAAGGAGTATAAATACTTGATATAAGAATCTAATTTAGTTGTCTAACATTTAATAGAGTTACAAATACATCATTTATGTTACAAAGTAAATCAGGAAAATTTAGATTCAGGCTTGTTCTCCCTTACTATGCAGTACAAAATGTGTGTACAGCTTTGAAATAGATATGCTGTATTAGAAAATAGTGTACTTACATCATCTTTCAGGTAAATGTGAAAATATAATACATAAGGATCTACCTTATTATCTCATAGATGTTTCATCTAACTGGTGTTTTCCTCTTCAATTTTTTTACGATTCTAAAATAAGACTACTTACTCATCCTGATTCTAATCAATCTCCCCAACACAATCCTTGTCACACAAGTCATTCTATCGAGTATTTAATAAGCTAAAACCAGACAGAGTCAATGGTCACCACTGTTTAAAAAATCTATTCAACAAATTATTTTCTAACGCAAAGGAAAAAAGTATTTTGTAAATTACCTTTTTATTTTTAAATATGAATTCTTCAGTGTAGCATTTTGATAAATCACACTATGCAGCAGATGCTTAACCAAGGCACGGTTAGAGTTAAATGAGGATGAGAAGGATAAGTGAAACAAATACAATTATAAAAACCACTCCCTATACTGTTGGATTTAATTCTGGTCATCTGCTTTGAATTGACAAAGGACAAAAGTAGACCCTGAAGTTAGAAGTAGGTTGAAATGTAAATATTTCAGAATTTTATATTAAGCCTGACTGGTTACAGAAGCTAAGCTAAGGAATAGGTGAAAGCAGAGTTACTTGTTAAAACATGAAAGTCATTACTGCCAGCATCATCCCTGATTATATTGTAACAGAACTATGCTAATGAAGCCAAGGTCTTAGGTTCCCATGAGCCAGCCAGCATCTTGCAGTCTCTGAGTTACAGCTTTATCTGCCTTTCTGCAAACATGTGTCCTTACTCAGAAGAGGAACTATGTGTGAGTATAAAATAAAATATCGTAAGTTCATTCCCAGCACTGGAAAAGCAATGTAAATTTCATGTCCAAAGGACAGTGGATGTAAAGCAACATCCTCATACATGAAGGATCCCATATATAATCCTAATAAAGGAGAATGATAGCTCCATGACATTATATGATACTAATTATTAACTAAAAGACAAAGAATATTTGAAATTAAAAATAAACATTTCCTTTGGTAGAGATAAATGAACTATTTATATGATTTCTAATAAGAAATGATACTGGAATCTTATTTTTAAAAATAAAGTTCAAAATGGCATTATTTCTTACATATACAAAAAATTCCCTATATCTCTGTGCCAAATATATAATAAAAACAGCTAATTTTTTTCACCTGAGGGAAGATATATTTAAGGTATATTTTCATTTTAAAAATCTATACTTTCTGGTCTTTTTCAAAGACATCACCTTTTGCTATCAATACCAAAATATTAATGCTGCTACTTGGAGCAATATCATAATGTATTAACTTATTTTGGATTCATTTTTCAGTAAAGACATCTATAACCATTAAGATTCAAAACTTCAATTTTATACAATAGCATAGAGATGGTCAATGAATTACTACTATTTTTAATATTGGGTCAAAGGATCAACTGTTAAAATAAATTTATCTCTTCACAATCCTAACAAACACTATTTCCAAAGCAGTTTTCACACAACTAAATTCAAGCTACAGATTACAAATTATTACTTATTATAGTAACGGTTAAAGATAGGTATCCATACACCTCATATGTATGCTACATTATGTATTGCTTTCCCTTTAATTGGCACCTAATACTTATTTGCTTAAAGTGAATATATAAAATAGAGAAAATAAATGTAAAGTATACCTGCTGGTAGGTCTAAAAAGGTACCTTTTTAGAAGTATGGAGTTATTGAATGCCAGCATTAGCAAAGAGGACCAATGGAATGAGAAAAGAGAGAAAACTCTCAAGAATTCCAATGAGGGTATAAGGTCTAAAAGTTCATTCCCATTATTTGCTATATTTCACCTTGTTTGAGAGAGTTCACAAAGAGTAAGACAATAACACAAAATCTGTGATTTTTATACCTGTTGTTTTCTATTATGTCTTAACCTTGGGACTGTGATAAAGTACATAGTAAGTAAGTTTTGGGGCCTTTTTCTAGCCAACTCTGTGATGTCTCAGGGGTCTAATGTTAAATATTGTCAAGTAGATCTTTTTTCCCCCAAGAAGAAATGCAAAAGCTTGGAGGTTACAACAAAGCTGGGTGAAAAGGTGCTTATAGAGATAAGCACCAAGGCTAATATAATAACAGTATCTTAAAAATAATGCATTTCAAAGTATTTCAATAAAATACATCAACAAAGATTGAGGAAGTATCTCCAAAACGTTACAGGGTGGTTTTTTGTTTGTTTGTTGGTTGGTTGGTTGGTTGGTTTGGTTTGGTTTTTTAATTTATAATATAGAAGTACATCTTCCACGTCAAAGGCATACTTTTTTCTGTGTTCTTGAGGTCTTGAGAGAGGTACTAGATGGGATATTTTGGTTTTAATAAAAGAAAACAAACCGGATATTTTGGTTTTAATAAAAGAAAACAAACCTATCTAGTTTAAGGAAAAGGGATAAAATCATTACAAAGTTACTCTCAAGTTCCAGGAGTATCTCATGGATTACTAGCTGTAATACAATCAGTCATCAGAAGCAGACTGGAAACTGGAAATTCCCTCACCAATAAATTGGGGTGAATGGTCATTCTCTCTTTCTCTTCTCACTGTTTAAGTGTGTTTGCTCCATTCTGCTGTCTGCACAGCTCTCTCTGACATCCAAATGACAAGGAAAAAACATTAACTACATTCTGGTACCAAAAGGGTCAAGAAATTAACTAACACAGAATGTGTCTTATACTCACACACCTGATCTGTGATGCTGTCATACTGAGATAATATGAGGAGAGGTAGACATATTCATCTAGAGAACATATAATACATGAAATAGTGATCTATAAAGTATCATCAAATTTTATGAAAAATATTCATTTACTTGTCTTTTAGGCAGATACTTAATGAAAGCTTATGATATTTTAGGCACTGTTCTAGAGATTGACTATTCAGATAGCAAAAGAGGTAAACAGGGTACCAAAGTAAGCTGCTCTCATGAATTATAGAAATTAGAGCAGTTTCATACAAAAAATAATAAAACAAAATACTATGAACTTGTTAATTAGAGAAGAAAATAAGGATGGAAGATCTTTTAAAAATAAAGGTAATTTCCTATGTTCTTAAAGACAGAAGTTAATTCCAGAAATAAATTTAAGATCCCTATCTATGAAAACATTAAAGGTTTGAGTCATTCTGAAAGGAAGGGAAATTGCACACCTCTTTAAGCAGTTGCTCAGTAAATTACAGTTATACAAATATATCTGAAGGTTATGTAATAGAAGAATAGGTTAATGCAAGATTACTATTCACTAATATAATTCAAAACTTATTGGAAATATTAGCATAATGTAAAATAACTAGTTTTCCTTTACATGCACTCTACTTATTATAATGTGCCAATATTGGACAGATTACGTACTTTGGAGGGAAGCCACTAAGAACACAAATGAACCATAATGCAGTTATCTGGAGTGAAATTTTTATATTACAGTTTTTCCCTGCTATCTGAAAGTAGTGTTCCTATTAAACCCTCCCTACTCCAAAATGGTACAAAGCAAAGAAGCAATTATCATTTTGTAAAAGTGAAAATCCTCTTCAGATTTCTTCTGGTTAGTGAAAACAGAGAGTCAGGTAGGTCTTACATAAAAGTGAAGTGACATAAAGTGAGTTTTGACTATTGGAGAAAGCCTGTAAATGGAGAACTTTTAGCATATTCTAAGGTACACTTAGAATACAGTAGCATAATAATACAGTAGCTAATTGTGCCTGCTTTTAAGGCTCAATCAGAAAAGTAGTTAGAACACTGACATAACCAAAAAACAAAGAATGGGGTATCTAGAGAGGTCTGTCCTTGGCCCACTTTCTGGTCTAAGTATTTTCAATCCCTCTTGATGATTTTATCTAAGCCCCAAAGGTTAACTTATTTGGATGCTGATGTCCCCTAAATACCTGTCTATAATATAAGGCTTTCCACCTCCCCAATTTAATATTTTATTCCATCCCCAAATTTATCATCAACCATATTACAGCATGGGTTCCATGAAGGTGAGAATGATGTGTAATTTATTTGCATGCATATGTCTCATCTCTAAAGCAGTAAACATTAAGTACGCATTTAATACCTCTGACTCTGGACCTTCTTTCTAAGCCTGCACTTATATTACTCCCATTGGAATGTCTTTCTCTTCTATCTACCCACTTTGTAAGCCCCTATTCATTTTTTCATGATTCAACTCAAGAATGTCTTTGATGAAATCTTTCCTGAGTCTTTCAGAATTAGCCATTCCTTTTTTTGCCCAGCACTCACACCTATAATTAACCCAAGACCATACCTTCATTCAGATTCTGGCTTCTCATTTCTGTTTTAGCAACTATAATTTTTATATATGTATATATAATCATATTATACACTTTATATCTATACATATATACACACATAAATGCAATACTTTCATATTACTCATCTGTAACCCTCTACACGACTGCAAGGTTGTTGAAGTCAAGGACAATAGATTACTTACTATTGTATTCTTGGGCTAAGACTATCTTTGAATGAATACTTATATATCATGTAGAAATGGCTATTTTCCAAAGGAAAAATAGATAAGTAAAACAACAAAAAAGGTGTTATTAGTAAGGAAAAAAAAACCCATTAGAGCTATCTCTAAATCAGTAGATGACAATAAATATATGTTTATGGGGTAGTACCAAGATTACATGAAATTTTGGAGATGGTACTTAGGTACGAACAATTATTTTTTTAAAGAAACAACTTAACTTTTGTTCCGCATAGAAACCTTGATCATCCTTATTTTATTCTTTCCCAAATTTGTTTATTCTATTATCTTACTTTTTACTCAAGATGACTCTTAAAAAGGTAGAATATCCAACAATATTAACCATGTTGCTCAAAGATCTGTAGATTACTTTCACATTTCTAAATATTAAAAATTGACTTGAATCTATTTTTTTAAAGATTGCCATTTATAATATCCATGACTATATTTTGTTAAGCCAGTGGAATCTCACTCCATATACGGCAAACAAAGTCAAGAAAACACAAGAAGAAAAACAAAGATTTTAGATTGCCTTTTAAAATTTTCTCATATTATTCCGATTGAATAACTATTTAACTTATTTCTTTTTCCTGATTCAGAATTCAGATCTCAATTTTCCTTTTCTGTAACATCATTGAACTTCTTGGCATTTCTAACCAAATCAGCTCATATGCCATCAAAATCTTATTTTGATGTTGGAGAATAAAATCTATCTGAAAATAATCAACATGGGTTAGAAGCTTGTAAACCAATTTTAATAACTAATGATGCATTCCTTTGAAGTGGCTATTCTAGGATAGCTTACAAGTATTCTCTTCTTGAAACAATAGTCCAAAAAAGAAAAAAACAAAAATGTTAAGCTCTTCTAAGGCTCTCTTATTCTAGAACTTTGATAAGTTTTACTATTTACTTTTGATAAACAAAAATGCCATAACTAAATATCATAATTATTAAAATTTTTGACATATAACCCACAGAACCAGAGCTCTGATAATCAGGCAACAGAATATGGACACACCTTCCGTCCCTCTACTGATCCTAGTATGATAGTCACTTTATAAACAGGCATTGGAAGCTTCTTAGTGTTACTTAAGTTTTGAGATGGTTTATTTTCTGACGTTGTTGCTCTTCTGTATATATTTGTTACATAAATTTAAAGCATTTAAAAATCATTGCCTTTTTTTTGTACTTATCCAAGTACAGAATTATTTCAATAATTATAATTCTTTAAATAATTCACTATATCCCAAACAGCTTACTGTATCAGTATCTGAAACACTTTTGTCTTGATTTACACAAGACGGTACTCCTAAGAAATGTGTAAATACTACTGAAAAGATCAAATATATTATAGGGATGCTGCTATTTAAAATATATCTTGTTAGTTCTTACATAAAGAATAAATTCATAGGTATGCAGAAGACCATACCTCTTTGAAGTTCAGATTTTTCTCTTGCCTACTCTGGTAAAGCAAAACATAAGAAACTGAAGGCACAAAGCACTGATAGTCTGTTTAACAGACTGAGGATGTAAATGAGAGCCAAAACAAGTTTGCAAAAGGACTGGTTGTCTCTGAGTAACTTTATATGCACACATATGCATTTATATGCAAGCATATATCAACCTACCTAAGTACTTGTAATTCCCTGTGTCTAATTTAACTAATTTGTAGGTTTTCAAAAACAGATGTCATTTTTCTTCTACAGATAACAGTTCTAATGTTATTATGGTAATATGGAGTAGTCTGAAATTTCCAAAGTGACAGAAAAAGGACAGGAAGTGAGATTACTAAAGTTACCAATTCTTATCTGATTAGTCCTCTGACTCTCCTAGTTCCCAGCCTAACAGTTTTCCTCTTGACTGAAATTCAGAAAAAAGCAGACTTGCTAGATATCATGCACCGTAGGCTGACAAAACCTTTCATCAATCTTAGAGTAACAGTAACTGCTCTGAACCTAGGGTGTCAGTCATGATGGTACTGTTACTCTTGTTCTTTTCCTGGGCGTGCCTCGGTATCTCTTATCTTCTGCCCACAGTCATGGTCCCTGCCAGGCAGAAGACTATCACCATCAAATACAAGCAAGCTGGTCTGTCTTCATGCATTGTGACACCACTGTCCACTCACAGAGAAGAGAAGAGAAAGAAAGAGACAGCCTTACCCGCAGAAAGGAGAGGTCCCGGTTGTGCTCGATGCTGGTTATCTCCAGGTTGCCCATGACCACCTCACAGTTCTCATAGTATTTGCGCAAGGCTCGATACTGCTGCTCCAGGTCCGAGAGAGAGCTCAGCTTGTTCTCTGTTCCTGCACACACTGCCAAGAAAAGAAGATACAGAGGAAGTTATATAACCTCTCCATGACATGCACAATGACAATATCTCTCTCAACACTCTATCCCCCACACTCTATTCTGTTTCCCCAAATTAAAATATTTTTCATGCCATTATACCTATAAACCACACAGATATAATATCTTCCCTTTTATTTTCCCCCCGCTATATCATATGAGACATAACAGTGCATAAATTCAAGGAATACGATGTATATGATACACATATATTTTAAAAGGATTAAAACCATAATAGCATTAGCTAACATCTTCATCATGTCCCACAATCACTATTTCTTTTCTGTAATGACATTTAAGATATACTATGTTACCAACTTTCAGGTATATAATATAGTGTTGTTAATTACAGTCACCATGCTATAAGTTAGATCCTTGGAAATTATTCATCTTATAACTGGAAGTCTGTCTTGGTCAGCATCTCCCCATTTTTCTCACCCTTGAGCTCTGGTAGCTACCACTTTACTCTCTGTTTCTATGAGTTCAGCTTCTTTAGATAAGACATATAAATGATATCATGGTTTTATATTCCTAAGTTGCATGGATGAAACACAGAGACTAAGGCGGCACAGATTCGAAAGAAACAGAGCAAAGAGTAAAAATTAAAGCGATCACATTTGTAGCCCATACATTTTAAACATATACTAGAAACAGAACATGTTACAAAATATGAGCTGTGATTGATATCAACTGGATCTTCCCTCTGTATACTCATAAGTATTCTAAGGTATAATGGACTGATAGTAAAGGATCTCAGCGGGCCTTCTTTGATAGCATGGATTTTGAGTCTGTTCACACCCAAGCACCAAGTGTACACACATGTGTTCTTTATTTTCTCTCTGTGTTGATATTTGTCTTCCAGAAGTTAGTGTTTTGGTTATTACTTCTTATGGTTTCTGTATCTGCCTGTACAAGATCTTTATCATTTAATGCACCAACTCTAATCTTTAGTAGACTGAAAAAAAAACTACATTACGAATCTTATAATAATACTATGGAAAGTTGAAAAGGAAATGAATGTGAAATAATCATCTTAGCAACTTACTTCTGAGTAAGTTATATAATATAGCCAAATTAAGGCAAGATATAAAGTGTAAACTTTGAAGAACAGAGCCGTGTAATAAAGCCATAAACAGTTATATGTCAGGCACACAGAAAGGACAAGTCATAATACCTTGGCTGTATTAAAGGGAATGGGTTTCAAGCAAACGAGTTTCCATACACAAAGGAAAAAATATATATAGATGGATACTTTCCAATAATTAAGACCATTTTTTTTAAAGATTTTATTTATTTATTCTACAGAGAGAGAGCACAAGCAAGGGGAGTGGGAGGCAGAGGGAGATCTAGACTCCCTGCCGAGCAGGGTGCCTGATGTGGGACTCGATCACAGGACCCCACAATCATGACCCAAGCCGAAGGCAAAGGCTTAACCAACTAAGCCACCCAGGTTCCCAATTAAGACCATCTTGACAACTGTTGTTGCCTCCTGACACATCAAAAATAACAAAAACCTAAATCTAGAAGTCTTGAAGAATAATGTAGACCTTTGACTACAGTGCTAAGGCAAACAAACAAACGAAAAAACCATAATCTTTCCCTGTCTGGATGTCTAGTTCATCAAACAGTATATTTTCTAGAAATATTCTTTTAGAAGTGGAATTGTGTCTTTTTTCTGAAAGATGTATTGAAGGTTAAACCCCTGGTATCTATGACTATGACCTTGTTTGGAAACAGGGTCTTTAAGTTAAGATGAAGACATTAGGGTAAGTCTTAAATCCAAGAAAGGAAAATAGCATGCGGATACAAAGACACATGGTGGGGGTCGGAGGGGGGGACTCAAAAGCAACGTGTAACTATAGAGGGAAAGATGGGAATGAGATGCGGCTGCACATCATGGAATGTCAAGAATTGATGGCATCCCTAGAGCTAGGAAGATGCTGCCCGTCTCAGAGGCCCTGCTGATACCTTGCTATTTTGAACGTTTAGCCTCCAGAACTATGAAAGAATACATTACTATTGCTTTATGGTTTGTGGTACTTTGTTAATAGCAGTTCTAGAAAAATAATTCATAATCTTTAGACTGTTTCTGAAATCTAACATATAAAGAAATGTTAAAAATCATTTCCTCTCAAGGGCACCTGGGTGGCTCAGTCAGTTAAGTATCTGCTTTTAGCTCAGGTCATGATCTCAGAGGCCTGGGATCGAGCCCCCCATCAGGCTCCCTTTTCAATGGGAGGCACATTTCTGTGTGCCTAACATATAACTCTTTATGACTTTATTATAATTTCTCTTTTCTCCTTCTCCCTCTCCCTTTGTCCCAGCTTGTGTGTTCTCCTTCTCTCTTATTCTCTCTCAAATAAATAAATAAAATCTTGAAAAAAAATCATTTCCTCTCTCCAGGGTCCTGTCAGCTTATCACTTCCAAGCTACTTCCCCACCTTCTAAGTGCTCAGTCTCTCACACACCATGCTGAAGCTCATTTGAGAATGCAGTTTTGTAGAGTGCTAGGGATGGAGGTAAAGACTTCCGGAATCCTCCATATCTGTCTCCTCTTCCTTCAGAGTAATAAAGTACTCAACCTTTAGCCGGGCATGTGGCCACCCCAAATAAAGATTTCATTTCATTGCTTGCCTTGGAGGTAATACTATATGACATTTAGCTAGAAGTTCATTTAAAACATGGTTGGAGCCGACTTTGCCTCTTCTCTTTACACCTTCCTCCAATCTGCTGCCTGGAATGGGGATAGGATGGCTAAACCTTGAACCACCATCTTAGACCATAAGACCCAGGGACACACCCTAGATATTTGCTGAAAAATGAGCTAAAAGGAGCCAGGGTTTTCAAACAATTAAGGTTTTACATTGATTTATTATCATTAACATGATGATAATGGTGAATTTTGATTATAGCTGCTAACATATTATACATAGGAAGGATTAAATTCTAGTTAAGTTACACGCTTTTGACCTTAAGTAATTTTTACTGTTTTATCTGGTTTCTTGACTAACTTCAGTTTGGAATGAAATTACAAAATCATTTTCTTCTTCTTCTTCTTTTTTTTTTTTTGTTTTTAGTTTTTATTTACATTTCGTTTAGTTAACATACAGTGTAACATTAGTTTCAGGTGTAGAATTTAGTGATTCAACACTTACATACAACAACCAGTGCTCATCCCAAGATGTGCCCACCTGTTGGTTTTTTTCTTTTTTTCTTTTTTTTAGAGACACTCACCCCTGTGTAAGTGCTGTGGAGGGCAGAGGAACAGGGAGAGAGGGAGTGATAAAGAGAGAATCTCAAGTAGGCTCTTCGCCCATCACAGAGCTTAATGCAGGGCTGTATCTCACAACCCTGAGATCATGATCTGAGCTGAAATCAAGAGTCAGGTGCCTAACAAACTGAGCTACCCAAGAGCCTCTACAAGGGCCCTAAACCCCATCACCTACTTCACCCATCCCCCTCACACGCCTCCCCTCTGGTAACCATCAGTTTGTTCTCTATAGTTAAAAGAGTCTGTTTCTAAAGGAACTACAAAATAATTCTTGATCATTGAACGTTTTGCTGATTCTGTGGGAGGTTCACTTCCTGAAATGAATAAACATTAAGAAAAAATAAATCTCTATTGATAAGTACAATATTATTCAACAGAAGCAGAAAAATAAGATGTGACTGATTCATGTACATGATCCTTATTGGCCAGTATCAAAGTCCAGCTTTTTCTTTTTCTCCAATATACCGTAGAGACTCTCTAGGAAACACTCTTAATCCACAATCTGTATTTTATTGTTCCTAGCAAAATTATAACAAAATCTTTACAAATTTGTAAAATGTCTGTTGAGAAAAGGAATTATGATATGGGTTTATGAAATATAGATTTCAATTATTTTAAATTCCAATGAGAACGAGCTTATATTTTAATACAACTACTCATGGGGAAATTATAGATTGATTAATAAACTATTTCTAAAATATATACAATGCCAAATTGAAATTTATATACAACTTATGTTGTACAAGTTTCTTTCAACTGGAAATAAAACCTGTACTTTAATATCAATATGTAAAAATCAATATGCAAACATCCAAATGGAAAGTTTTCTAAAATATTTAGGTATTCTGACCTTTTCTATAGAAACTTACACAGATTTTGGAAGAAACATTTATTCATATACAGTAATAACTAAATTTTTTCCATGTTTCTCATCCTGCATATATGAAAAAAGTATATACTATGAAATTTTATTATTAATTATTATTATAATTAATTATTAATTATTAACTACTATTATAATAATCTCTGTGCAAAATCCACAAAATCTCTGTGCAAAAAATCCACAAAGGCTATAGACTCTTTTTAGAGAAATACAATTTATTAGTTGTTTTTTGTATTTGCTGAGTTATATAGCACAGGGGTTTGCAATAAATTATCATTTACTAATATGCATTCACTTGTTATAAAAACAATTATAACTAGTATTTGGAAAATGACTCTCAATTCAGAAAAGTTCCCATTGTTTGATAAGTGATCAGCTGTGTTTTGTACATACCGTATGAAAACATAAAATTGAAATGAGTATGTTTAGAAATATTTTTCAACAACAAAAAATCCTCCAATAAACAGAAAATCTAGATTAATTAGAATACTCTATTCTCCAAACATCTTGGTCTTTGGAGTTTTTAATGCACACAGTTCTATTTAAGGAAATTTTTGTCTCAGGAAGGCTTTTCTATATATTTATTTTTTATTCAAACTGCTATTTATAATGACTAGTATGCTCTTCATAACTTTCATCTTGAAAGACAGACTTGATTTTAAGAGAACTAGTTTGGATAGATGCATAAAAATCATTTGTATTTCTCGTCATGAAGCCTTCACTGAATGAAACCTCACAACTTCTATTTGCCAATCGATTTTATCATCAGGCAATGCATACAAGACAATCCTTAAGCCATCAAGTTTCATTGATTTCACAAACTTGTTTATCAAATAGAATTGAAAAAATCTTCCTTACCAGCCAAAACAAGTTTAACAAAAGTCAGTCCGCTCTGCCAACGTTTTTATGAAGTCCTTAAACTATAAACCTATAATACTTCAAGCTTCAGAAATTCTGAATTTACATGGGCTTCCTGGAGTTTTCATTCCAACAGAAACTCCAGCAGTAAAGCTGTATGTGAGGCCTTAATGAAATCACCAATTATTCTATTTGGTATTGATTCTGCTACAAATGTAGCTAGAGTTGCAAACATGGGCTTTTTATTCCTCTTGACTTAAGATTTATTTCTCACAGTGAGCAAACTACATAATCCTCCTTCAGTAAAAAATTAGGAACATAATTAGGATCTTGTAAAACACACAAAGGCAGGTTCACATAATTATCTGTTTGATTCATGGGGAAAATACATTAGAAGCAAAATGACAAAATAATAACAATATCCATATTAATACTAAAAATGGATTACTGCCTCCAGGCTTGTTACACCTGTGGAAACTGGCCCTCTATTTTCTACATAAGATAGACAGGAGGGTAAAAGCAATCAATCAATGAATCAATTGTTTGCATAACTTTCTAATCGAATGCCTATATGAGATATGAATTAAGAAAGTAATTACTTATTCAGCATCTACTATTGACCTAGTATCATGCAAAAATGTATATATTGATTAAATGAGGCTATACAATGTACATAGTAAAAAAAAATCAATAAACAATACACATATGCCATACATTGTGTGGGCATGATCGAGGGACTGTCTGCATTAAAAAATACATATGTGATGACCAATAAATTTTCTAATTTGTCTATCTGATTTAATGATAAGTACTTTCCTTTTCAGAAGCATTAACATAATAAATACATTTTAGATTAATGCACGTTGTTGGGAATTTAAAAATCTGGAGCTATAGTAAATCTCAAAAAATAAAATATTTTAAGAGCATGTAAGAAGTAGCCAACATTTTTGGAGACTATTATTGAGTGCTATTAAAGTTACATAGTGATTGCAAGTTTTGGTAGCCCTACGTTCAAAATATATCTACAAATGAAGCCAAATTTGCCACTTCCATTATTATAGTCATTTAATACAAGTCACTCTCATCTCTTCCCTGGACTTTGACAGTAGGCTCTTCTCTGATTTCCTGGATTCCCTACATGTCCTGATTAATTTATTCTCCACACAGGGTCCAGAATGATCTTTTTAAAAACATAAATCATTCACATCAGTCTTCTACTGAAAACACTCATTGGCTTCTAGTCATACTTATTATAAAATCCAAACTTCCAACATGGCCTGTAAGAACCTGTATTCAGGTCTTTGCTCAGATGTCACTCCTACAACATAGCCTGGTCTGACCACCATATCTAAAATAAGTAGCCCGTTCTCATACATCATTCTCTGTCTTCTTTGCCTTCTCCGTTTTTGTTTTACTGCTATCTGAAATTGCATTATATATTTTGCTTGTTTACTTGTTGATTGTATGTCTCTACATTACAACGCAAGCTGTGAAGAAGGCAATCCCCTTTCTGCTTGACACACAAAAGAGCAGGCACATAGGGTACTTTCAGTCAATATTTGTTGAGTAAATGAATGCACTTCGGAGTCACTAAGCACCGTAACTGAGCCAGGATCAAATATGTTGGTTTTTCCATTTTTTAAAAATTGAATGTTGAACTTGGGCAAGTAACTTTCCAGAGTCTCTGTTTCTTTACCTACAAAGTAGGATTTGTACTAAGTATTTTTTTTAAATATTTTATTGATTTATTTAACAGACAGAGACAGAGAGATCATAAGTAGACAGAGAGGCAGGCGGGGGCTGGGGGTGAGCAGGCTCCCCGCTGAGCAGGCTCCCCGCTGAGCAGGGAGCCTGATGTGGGGCTCGATCAGAGGACCCTGAGATCATGACCTGAGCTGAAAGCAGAGGTTTAACCCACTGAGCCACCCAGGTGCCCCTGTACTAAGTATTTTTAATGATAAACTCAGCTTTAGAGGTTAAGAACACAGGGCCAGACGCCCAGCATAAAATCTAGCTCAATCACTGGCCTGCAATGTAATCTATTTCCTCTTATAAAGTGGACATAATAACAACCACTACCTAATAGGCAGTAGTGTGAGGATTAAATCAGTCTCTACGTGTAACTTGTTTGGCACAATGTTGGACTCATGACAGAGCTCAATGTTAGCTATTGCCATTTATTCAAATATTCAGTATATTATATGTGTGCATTATGCAATATGTTAAAGTAAATTAAAATATAAGTCTTGCATGGTGATGTACTCAACCAGCCTCATCTAAAGAAATGAGCACTGGACAAAGAAAGTAGAGGTTGGGACTCCAATGCTCCAGCACTTTCTAGCCATGAACAAACTTGAACAATTACTCTGTTTTCATCAGTTCCAATTTTCTCTCAAAGAAGATATGTTTATGTGTTCTCCCAGCTCAAAAATTCTGTGATTGAATTTATTTCTAAAATACTTATTTAAAATCTACTCTATACTATAAAGGGTTGAATTCATTGGATGCTCTTGAGGAGGTCACATTGTGGCGACATTTTACAAACTTAGAAATTAAACATACACTTATCAAATGACCCAGCAATTCCACTTGTAGGTCCCTAGATAAATGAACAATTATGTCCACATAAAAATTATGTTCACATATATGGGGGGATTTACGCATAGTTTTGCACCAACCTGCTTATCCTGGATTGCAATTCTCAGCTATTCCCAAATAAATCCAATTTTGCTAGTAAAATAACTGGCAGTTTTATTTTTAAAGTTAACAGTGAACATGTATTGATGCTCCAGGAGAACTTGGATGCCCCCAGGCTTTCCCCATACCTTGCCCTGCACATCTCTTCTATCTGGTTATTCCTGACTTATAACCTTTTATAACAAACTGCTAACCTATAAGTAAAATGTTTCTCTGACTTTTGTGAGCTGCTCTAGCAAGTTAATGGCCCCTGAGGAGGAAATCTTTTTAATTTATAGCAGTTGATAAGAGTATTGTGGAGCCTGATCAATGTGGGCACTGACTCCTCATGCAGTCAAAAATCCTCTTATAACTTTAGTCTCTCCCAAAACTTAACTAAGAAATAGCCTAGAGTTGACTGGAAGCCTTACTGATAACATCAACAGTCGATTAACACAGATTTTGTGTGTTACATGAATTACAGGCTGTGATCTTAAAGTCGGGTAGAGAAAAGAATGCTATTAATACAACGAGAGAAAAATATGTATGTGAATATTTATAGGCACTCTACTCAAATTCACGAAAAAGTGGAAAAAACTCAAAAGTCTTCCTAATGGGTGAAATGAAATATACATTCCATGAATATCTATTCAGCAACAAAATGGACAGATGATTGATACACCAACATGGAAAATTTTTCAAGGCGTTATACTGACTGAAAGAAGCAAGACTCAAAAGGCTACATAGAATCTAAAAGACTACATATGTATCTACTGCAACATCATTTGGTAACACAAAATGTTCTCCTACAAGGAAGGAGAACAGATCAGTGGTTGCTGGGGAATGAGGAGGAGGGATAGTGAAGGTCTGACAAAAGATCATTAGGGAAATTTGGGAGATGGCAGAACAATTCTGCACACTGACCATGGTGGTGATTACCTAGATCTCTACAGTTAAAACTTAAATTTTATTGAGTATAAAGTAAAACACACACACACACACACACACACACACACACACACACTCAAGTTGGCTTAAATATGTTCCTGTATAATGTAATAAAACATTTTTATTAGATTGTTTTCCAGGTATTTTATGCTTTGCTCCTTTTATGAATAAATATGCTCCCAAATAATCAAGAAAATGGGTTTATTTTTCTGAAATTTTGTATTCCTTATAATTAACTTTAAAGGTATGGAAAAATTATTGCCAAAATAGGAAATGTGATTTGTAACTTACATTATATAAGCTGGAAATAAAGTATTTTTCAAAGTAAAAATGTGGTACCTTTAAAAAAAAAAATTCCTATCGTGTATTTTCTGAATCCGTTTTCTACCGGTATTTTACTGACTCCCAAAGTAACAAAACAGAGAAACTTCTGAATTTAATGAAAATATTTTCTAAATGATACTTGAGCCAAATGAAAAGGCATTTGGCATTGTAGACCTTCACTAATAGAGTTGTAGCAAGGAAAGACAGGCATTCTATAGCACAGACTGATGAAAGAAAGTCTGCAGACTACATATACTGCTATGTGTTGATTCATCTAAAATTTAACTGATACACTTTTACCTCATTTGTTTACCTACAGTAGTCTTCAAATGCCCTCAAAGATGTTTAAACTACCAAATTATATTGCAAAAGAAACCACCTCATTGGTGATAATGAAAAAGTGACAGATATAAAAATTTTACATGATTGTCTCTCCTGTTTATGAAAATGTCTTGTATGTAAGTCTACTCTAATTCAGTTTTTCCAATAGGTTATTCTTATAATATGTCCATTTTTTCCAATTTATATTTCAAAAATTAGCCTAGTAAAATTAAAATAATTACAAATTATTTTAAATGCATTATATGCATCATCAAAAGCTGACTTGTAACTACTTGTATATAATTCTTAGTTTCTGTTCTTCATTGTTTTCCTGTCTTTAAATATTTTACTGTATTTTTTCTTAAATTACATCTCATAAAATTCCTACATTGAGAGCTGAAAAAAATAATAGAAAGACTTTATAGATTTAGAAATTGCATTCATGTCATTTATTCTTGGATAAAATAATATTCCCCTTACCACTGTCTTGCCACAAATCTCTCCCAGCACTTTTTAATCATTCTTCCCACCCCCACCCCTTCTCAGTCCCCTACACAGAATCCTTCTTATTTACTTTGTAGTATTTCATTTTCTGTGGAAGTGCTGGGTCCTTAACTTTAATGTAGGTACTGGACTTGACAAGCAATTAAAGCAAACAATTTCCACTCATCAAGCCTTGCCAAATTAGTCATCCGCCATCTGCCCCATCATCTGGCTCTCCTTGAAGTCTTGCTGTGAATCTGGATGCACTCTCTCAGATTAAGAGGGACAGTGCAAACCTCCAAGCTGGTGAAATGCCAGTGGGAGCTAAGTATGTAAACATTAGCAACCATCTTTCTTTCCTAGATTATCATGCCTTCGACCATCCCCTTGTGTGTAATAAAAACCAGCCCGTTTGTGATGCCTTATCACTGTGAAACCTTTGCCATTCATTGCAATTAAAGTGGAGTTTGCAGGACTTTCTTTCCTGTTAGAAATATTTAAAAGAAGGAACTAGACTAGTTCCTAAGCTATGCTCACATACTAAGCCTGGTTTCTTAAGTACTGATAAAGATGTACATTAAGAAATGCCCTATGGCCTTTCTACGGCACTCATTGCACAGTGAAACTTTGTTTTTTGTTCTCTGCATCAGCAAATGTTTATTTGGCTGTGTAAGTGTTCTTAAAGACATTCAATCAAGCTAAATCAGTGGTTGGCAAAATTGAAAAATAGCAAGAGTAAAACATGTGGGTAACAGTTACCCACATGCTCCCTTTTAAGGGTCTTCTTCCTTCAAGGCATTCCCCAAATGAGAGCTGATGTCTTTGTGCAAATGCAGAAAAATGCCTCTCCACTGGGTGGAATAAAATCCATGCTAGGACACATGGCTTGCCATAAGAATGCAAGCTGCTTTTCCTTCCCACTTTTACCCTAGTCCTTGTGCCTGTTTCCAGAGATGAACCTATAGAACTATAAACAAAAGCTCTGGTCCATGCCACTCTCCTGGGTCGTCCATACAAACCTGCTTATTCAAGATAATGGTGTGTCTAAGAAAGAAACAATGACTTAAAAAAAAAAAAAGTGTGCTAATGTTAGACTTGTGAGAGGTAGGGTGCAGCAGACATTTTTTACAGTATCTTCCAGATATTCTACATGGCAAGTCTAATGTAAGATCACCTCTAACAAAACATTTGAAAGTTTTAGAAGCCAGTTCTTAATCACCTAAACTTCCTGGATGAGAAAACAAAAGCAAACAAACAAACAACACAACATCTGATATGGATATAGACTACATATTAAAATAGGTCATCTTACAATTTCTTTTAAACTATATTCTAATAGCCCCAAATCTGTTTTTCTAGAAACCAGATTCTATAATCTCCAGGAGATTGTTCTCTCTAAAACAGACTCAGACGAGCACTGTGTGGTTATTTTTACAATGTAATCAACTTCAAACACTAATTGTAATTAGGTGTTTGATAAGGAGATAGTCATCATTAGGACAATACCTGCTATTCATCCATTTCTTCTGCCATGCAATTATTCAACAAATGTTAATTGGGGAGCCATAATAAATGGGGCTTTGGGCTAAGTGTCAAGGGATAAAGAAATGAGATCTGTGTCTCAAATTTGTAACATTTTACACTGTAATAGAGATCCTCTATAAAAATTTTAGAAAATTATATTAGTATGCAAATTTAGTTAAACAGCAATTAAATATATTTTTTTCTAATTTTGAATCACTGCTAATACATAAGATTCACAAAATCAAAACTCATCTTATCTACTACCAAATATGAAGCAGAAAAATATATATGTATCTATATACACATATCCACATACTATTTTGTGTTACAAAATGTGAACATCACTTGTGAGAAATTTTCTGGGAGATTTTTCCCTGTAACAGTTGTTACCAAAATATTCAGCAGCATCTGTATCTGAAGAAATACCACAACTTAAAACATTCTATTCACCTATTCGGGTTCATTTCTATTTCCTCCCACATCCTCATTCACTTGTCAAGGAGGACGAAGAGAAACTACTCTCTGACACAGAGAGGCTAGGCATATTTTTCTCACTATATATTATACTTAAGGCTATTTTTCAATCCAACACCCATTCTAGATGACTTAAAAACTCTACAAACATGTCATATTTTTTTTCTTTCATTTTAATTCAGAAGTCTGATGTTATAGTTTTGAGATATTAACGAAGACATTCCCTTTCTAGTGTTACTAGTAACTTCCCTACTTATTCACCGCCTAATGGAATAGTTAAAGTGGCATGACACACTACACGGACAGTCACTTAATTTGGAATATTTTCCCATTAAAGTCTTACTCGTCTTTGGATTTAAAGATACATCGTTCAAGATCCTGTTTTATTTCCTTTGGATATATTTAGATCCAGATGTGGAATTGCTAGAGTATATGATAGTTCTAGTTTTAAATTTTGGAAAAAGTTCCATACTATTTTCTGCAGCAGAGAGTCTAGGGGGTTACTAGGGGGAAGATGGGAGAAGTGGGGAGATGTTGATCAAAGTGCACAGGGACAAGATAGATAAGTTCTGGGGAACTAATGTAGAGCGTGGGTGATTGAAGTAAATAATATTGTATAATATACTTCAAGTTGCTAAATGTTCTCTCCAAAAAAAAAATGGTAATTATGTGACATGATGGAAGTGTTTTCTAAAACTATGATAGTAATTATTTTGCAATATGTAATTGTAACAAATTAATATATTGTACATCTTAAACTTATACAATATTATATGTCAATTATATCTCAATAATGCTGGAAAGATTAAATTAATTTTTTAAAATTTGATATCTACAGAAGGCTTTATAATAATGTAGCAAGTAACAAAATCTATAAGATTTGAAGTAAATGTTCAACGTTTTAATGGAATCTCATCATTCAATATGACACATAAAGAGCTAATGGGACATTTAACAAATCCTTTTTATTATTGGACATGACCTCAGAAATGTCTTTTACATTTAAGTGAATACTTTATAATATATAAATATATAAATATAGATATAGATATATGTGTGTGTGTGTGTGTGTGTGTGTACACATGTGTGTATCATATTTGCTATATAGTGACAACACACTTGAACTCGTTCTCCCTTGTTGTGATTTTGTTAGAAGTGTTCAGGCAATGATAATAAAAGAATAAATGCTGAGGTGTGTTATATATCCCTTAATTTAGTTTATCTGAGGCAATTTCCTAATACACGTACCAAAAATATCACATTCAACACTAAGACATAGAAGTTTTTAGCATCAGATGCAATTTTAAAAGTAGAGAATGACCTATGATTTTCTTTCTTTATATAAAATGGAGCCAGGAAAAAGGAAGAAAAGAACTGAATTATAGATTGAAAATCACTTAATATTTGCATTGTCAGGTTTAGTTTAATATGACTCTTTGGGAGCCTGTGCAGATAGCACAGCATCTCTGTTTTTGTATTTTTATTACATAGATGGCAAAGTTCATATGTACAAAAATATTTTCTAGAAGGTAAATAAAAAATTTGAACTAAATCACTATTTATCTAGAGATAGACGTGGAACACAAATATATATTCACTTCTATTTTTAATCTTATTATAGCACAGCACAAATCTGATTAATTTTTTTAAAGTTGAAGTAGCCTTTTCTGAACAGGATTCATTTTTACTTCCTGACAAAAATGATATGCACTTTAGGATACATTATATAAATAAGTACCTTTTTATTACAGAATTCAAGTTTTTAAGAACATTTTCTGCCAAGAATAAATTCTCTGTTGAAGTTCTTTGCAAGTGTTTAGTTTTCAGCTGTATTTACCATCTTATTATAACTTATAAAGAAAGCAATACAAATCAAATAATGAGTACAGAATTTGCTTTTAAAATGGATTACTTTTTGGGGGGACAAGTTTCATGTAATTTTATCTTTTTTTATTGTTATGATTTCAAAAAGTAAAGTAATACCTCTTAAAACCTTTTCTTCTTCAGAGATAGTTTTTTTTTTTAAGATTTTATTTATTTATTTGACAGAGAGAGATCAGAAGTAGGCAGAGAGGCAGGTAGAGAGAGAGGAGGAAGCAGGTTCCCCACAGAGCAGAGAGCCCGATGCGAGGTTCGATCCCAGGACCCTGGGATCGTGACCTGAGCTGAAGGCAGAGGCTTTAACCCACTGAGCCACCCAGGTGCCCCTTCAGAGGTACTTTTTAAGAATATATGCACACATGTATATGCACACATATAAAAATATTAGTTGGGAGGGAAATACAATGATTTGTTGAAAATGGTTTTTCTCTGATCAGAAGTTTCCTGGGCAACATTTATTTTCTTTTTTATTTATCTGTCTTCTGTAAATTTAGAAAGTTATAAGCATTTTTGTAAGTAAAAAAGAATAGTTATAAGCATTTTATATGTGTTTGCTAATTAAAAATCAATACTTTTGATAATCTTGTAATTTTATAAAACACTGACATGTCATGGAAAAACATGGTTAATCTTGATTTTTAGTGTACTCTTGAAAATTTTTATTTAAATCATCCAAAAGGGGGCACCTGGGTGGCTCAGTGGGTTAAGCCGCTGCCTTCGGCTCGGGTCATGATCTCAGGGTCCTGGGATCGAGTCCCACATCGGACTCCCTGCTCAGCAGGGAGCCTGCTTCCTCCTCTCTCTCTGCCTGCCTTTCTGCCTGCTTGTCATCTCTCTCTGTCAAATAAATAAATAAAATCTTTAAAAAAAAAATAAATCATCCAAAGGTAGTAAAATACATTATTCTAAAAACAGAATGTTTATCTAACCATCTATAAAGGAAAGTTCAGTGAAAAACCAATAATTTCCACCTGAGTTGATGGAAAACATGATTGTATATGTAAGTTTATGCATGCTTATATGGCTATATCTATATATGTATGTATAGATGTGTGTAGAGAGATATAGCTATACATACATCTATACATAGAAATATTTATTCTAGTTTCTCTATATGCTCTAGGTTTCTCCCTAGTTCGTGCTGTTTGTTATTACACAAACTGTGCAATATTACAAATTTATCTCTTCTAACTTTATGTTTAATTATATTATGTTAAAATATTAATATGAAATTATAATTATTAGTGGGAGTCCTTTCCATCTGTATACTAGCAATGCCAGAAATTCTTCTAAATGCAGTGTATACACATTATCGTTGAATCCACAGAGCAATCATATTAAGCAGTTATTAACATCACCACCACCACCATCATCATCATCTTTGTTTTACAAATAAAAAAAACTGAGACTCAGAAAGTTAAACAATGCAACCAGAAAATTAATTAGTGGAAGAGCCAGTGGTCAAAATCAATTCTGATTTCATCAGTAGTTCTTATTCAATAGCATAGTACTAGTTAGCTGATGCATACAATTGTTCTCAATTATTTGTGCATATTTCAGTCAAATAAAAATGCCCACACAAATTGGAATGTTTATATGTTGAGGATATATTATCTTTTTAAAATTTAAAGCTACAGAGTTAGCTGTTATAAGTTATATATCATACTAGGTTTTTAAAAACCATAAAGGAATTTTAAAGGAGTATGGTCTGGGGAAGTACAAGTCAATTTTATAATTGAAAAATCTGGCTTGCTGATGCCCTCCTCTTGTGGCTCACTTTCTTATCTTCTATTCCACACTGGATAGAGAAAATATTGGCAAAGAGAGCCATGCTTCTAGGAATAATAATTTTTACTTACAAATGGGCCTCAATCAAGTGAGCTAATATAGAATAAATACCTTAGCAATTTAACTTTAAAGATAAAATCCCCCCCACCACTTGAACACTAGAAAAATGTTTCTAGAAGTCTTCTCTACAACCATCCTCTAACTTCCTTCAATTTCCAATCTCCTTATCACAATATATGGTAGCTCTTTCACCCAGTTACTGAGGTAAAAATCTAGGCAGCCAACTCCTATCTTTTCCCATACTGCTAATCTAAGCCACACATGGGTCCTGTCAACCCTCCCTTCCCAATGCCTTTGGGCTCCACCTGACTCTCTCAGCCCCACCTGACTATTCCTACTTCAAATCACCACATCACATCTGAATATTGTAATAGTCTCCCACCTGATGTTCCTACTTTTCTGTGGGTCTCCTTAGAGTCTACTGTATGTCAGATGTAAACTATTTTCTATCTATTAAGTCTTAAATCTGATCATTTAACTCCTTTGCTCAAATATCTTCAAGTGTTTCTCATGTCAAACAGAGTAAAATAAAAGTCCTAATCTTGTTCCCTAAGGTCCTGATACAATAGGAATCTCTGTGATTTTTCTGATACTATCTCCCACAATGGTCTACTTCCTAATGTCTGACACAGGACTACCTTGCTTGTCTTTGAACGTATCTATAGAAGTGTCTAAATGCTTATTATCAGTTTATAAATTTATCTTGTGGGGCAGAAATAGACCAACATTGGCCAGTGCATGGCACTTCAAACAGCACTACTTAAAAATGTTATATTTCATAACACTCATTGTATGTCTTTATTTAGAATGTAAACTCTATGAAGTCAGGAATTCTATTCATTCACTGCCACATGTATCAAATTTGCATATTACCCATAATAGGCACCTATTAAATATTTAATGAGTGGATGAATGGATGGATGGGTAGGTGGTTGTGGAAGTGTTGGGATTCTGTCTAGAATTCCCAGCTCACATATAACCTGAGTGTTATTTTTGATTCTGAGAATCTTGGAACCACAAATATATTTAGAGATTGTCAAGTCCAGTTCATACATATAGATAAAAAAACAGACCAATGTTAAAAAAAAAAAAGGTTCAACAAAGGTCAAACAGGGCAACAAAGGTCAAACAAGGGCAGAAATGAAACAGGACTCAATTCAGAGCTATATCCACATGGCACAATGTCTCATGTTAAAAAGAAGACCTCATGAAGAAGTCTTCATGAAACTGTCCAGCTTTATGGGAAAAATTCCCCAGAATCATGCTTTGCTGCCAGTATGGAAACTATATCATGAAATTAAGCATTGGTGCTTAAGCACATTTGGCCAAATAGCACTGGACAGTTATATAATCGGAATATAGACCTCTAGCAATATCTTTTTTTAATTTTTTCTCCAAATCCCTGATAAATGAAGTAAAGTGTAGGTTGTTAAAAGCTAAGTGCTTTTTTTAAAAAAAAATATATTTTATTTATTTATTTGACAGAGAGAGAGATCAGAAGTAGGCAGAGAGGCAGGCAGAGAGAGAGAAGGGGGAAGCAGGCTCCCCGCTGAGCAGAGAGCCTGATGCGGGGCTCGATCCCAGGATCCTGAGATCGTGACCTGAGCCGAAGGCAGAGGCTTAACCCACTGAGCCACCCAGGTGCCCCAAAAGTTAAGTGCTTTTTAAAAAAGTCTGTTTAACAGAAGTATGCATCATATGAATGTTTAAAATAACCAGTATTACATCATAAACATAATCTTCAAAAAATTTTAATCAAATTATGTATTTCAAGTCATACTTTAAATGTACTACTGAAATTTACCTTTAAAAGAACTTCACAAAGATCACTTTGTAAACAAACAATCTTTTTGTAATAAAAATAATCACTTCTTAATTGGACTGTTTAGTAAATTGGGATTTCAAAGATCATGTTTGCTTAAATTTATGCACACCTGCAGTTGTACCAAACAATTGTATGACAGTTTAATGTCAGTGGATTAGAATATTAAATTATTATTATAGCTATTATTATGCTTAATAACATTTATAAAGTATTGCACAATTTTCAAAGCAGTTTTATTCATATTAACTTTTCTGACCCTAAACTATTTAAGACATGTTTATGAGAGTGAAAATTATTAGATTAATTGCCAGGAATTCAAATTTGGGGTATCCTGGAAAGAGAAAATTCTAAGAGATAGTCTGAGGTTTGGTTTTGTTTCGTTTTTTCAGTGTATAAATGAACCAATGAAAATTTCTATGAAACTAGATATTTTTACCTTGGTATTATGAGTTATTCAAAAGAGAAAGAACAGAAGAAATCGGTTAAGCAAAAATGAATTGGTTATAGTTTTTTCCCTGTCTATGGAAAAAGTGCGAGTGAATAGTAAGTTCTTCAACTGACTCTATTATGAGCCTGTTTCCTCCTCTTTGCACTTTGTCAAATAGAAGTTAATTAGATATAGGAAAATTAACTAGAAATAGATTAGTGATAGAAGGTGGAACTGAGGACCATTGCAACTCTGGGTTTTAAGAAGCTTGCTTGAGGATTTGGATCGATACACACCTTCCCCTCCCCCACCACTGTGATTTACTTTGAACATGAATTCTCTAATATGATGTATTACCCTTTGTACATATGTGGTTTTCTTCTTTGGAAATTATGTTAAATATTGCTAATTCTTCATTACCTGCACAATCAAATTCTAGTCACCTGCTTGGCTTTCAAGACTTTTCATGAACTGAAATCCTGCTACAATATCTCTCTAGATTTGGACAATTTTAATCCAAAGCTGTCTTTTCCAAGTAACTTTCTAAAATAATCAAAAGATGGTTTGGGGTGCCTGGGTGGCTCAGTGGGTTAAGCCGCTGCCTTCGGCTCAGGTCATGATCTCAGGGTCCTGGGATCAAGTCCCGCATCGGGCTCTCTGCTCAGCAGGGAGCCTGTTTCCCTCTCTCTCTCTCTGCCTTCCTCTCCATCTACTTGTGATTTCTCTCTGTCAAATAAATAAATAAAATCTTAAAAAAAAAAAGATGGTTTATTGCTATCCATCATTCAATTAACTCACAACTGGCTGTTTAATTTTTTTTTATCTCATTCCTTTCAGTTTACCATGGAAACTCCCAAAGTCCTTGACAAAATTCATACTCATAATTATCTCTAAAATTTGCCTAGAGAATGTTCTTCTTTCAGAAAACATTTAAACCATTCACTGAATTTACATTTCCCTAAAATTTATATAGAAAGGCCTTCTATTTTCAAATGCATGGTTATATTATTCTTGTTTTTATATGTGTGCCTCAATTTCCCCGTGGATAATGAGCTAGCTCACAGAGATCTTAAATTTTGTGTTCTATAATTTCTAGTTCGGGAGATCAGATACAGTACATCTATTACACCTCTAAAGGCTTGTAGATTTAAACTTAGACCAACTTAACTATGACAGAGGCAAAGCCAATATTAATAAAAATATTAAAAATATTTAAAAGCAAATAAAATAAATAAAATAAAAATATTAAAGCAAAATACAAAGACATTGCCCTTAATATACCTTAAATCCAGAGTACTTTTTTCTCATTTCTAATTTTAGTATTTATCTTGAATTATTTAGCAATCAATAGCTCACACTCATATACCACTTTGGCAGAGTTAAATACAAACAAACAAACAAATTTGTCATCTAAATGAATGTTTAGTCAGAAGCCTTCTATAAATTTAAGGACCTTTGGCTTTGTGAGCATATACCAAAACTTTTAAATATTTCTCAAAAATATATGAGTTCAAGCATAAATATGTTTTTCACATCCATGTGTACTAAGTTTAAAAACTGTGGTAATAGCAAACAAAAAACCCATTTGGAATACCAGCTACTAAAGGAAGTATTACAGAAAGGTTTTCTCAAGCCACAGTCCTCTGACTCATACAGTCTGAATGGTATTTTTATTTCTCAGACATAGCCAGACTAGTGGTTGCATAACTACTGTTCATTCATCTGCTATTACAGTCTCCTTTTACCTCATGATTATACCAGCATATTCCTTAATGAATACTATTTTGGTATCAATTGTTGTAAATATCAGGGTTAGCCAGTATAAAAATAATCTTCTTTAGTCTCAAAAGTATTTCACATACCATACTAGAATTGTCTTACCTTTGCAAGGAATAAAGTTAAGTGGGGAGAGATTATTTACAAATGACTCTAAAGGCTTTTCTACACATTGCTATGCAGGCTTCCTATGATAAAACAAAAAAACTGCTACAGACCAGTTAACACTGTAATTACCCAGTCCTTGCTACCTAATGAAGTCAACACCTGAAACTCAACAGCTAGGTGTCCAAACTAGACTCTGCCCACCTTGCCCTGTGCAAGCATAGGAGGAAAAGCCCCCAGAGCTCTTTCTATGATATTTTCTAATCTGTTATTTCTTATTTCTTCACTTTGGCAACCTATTTCAGAGCTCTCTGGCTTCTGACCATCTCACCCTCCCATTCATCCTTGAAAATTGCTCCCCTCATATGAATCTGGCTCCCTTTCTCAGCACTGCTTTACAAAACTCTGCTTGAATTGGCGCTACCTGCTTTCAGGCCGATGAACTTGCTCCCAGTCGACATCCCCTGACCCTCCAAGGGCCCAAGGGACACAGCCTGTATATGCTTCCCAGTGTGTGTCCACTAGGTGTCCAGGATACTGCTATCCTTCTCAAAAGGAGGTCTGGTGGAAGTCAGTAGTTTCATTTTGCATTACATTATCCTGGTATCCTAGTAGTATTGCTTAAGTTTGCCCTGACCAGTATCTCAAGCTTTCAGACTAAAAATTTATCTGAGCTAAAGAATTAATTATTCACTCTAGTGCCAGTTACATTTTTAGACGAGGCTCTGTAATAACACTAATGCACATCATGTCTCCGATCCTGAATAGTCACAGACTGGGAATGGCCTTGCCTTCCTGGTTTTCATTCATTTCTCTGCCTTGTGTTGCTATCACCCTGTTTTCAACATCAACATTTAATAAAGAGCTGAGTACAAGAGTGCCAAAAAATCATTGACAAAGGACTCTAGAAGCATATGGTACTAAGTTAGTAGAGAAAACAATTCTTAGCTAAGTAATGACTCTTCATTTGAAAATGCACTATTCCTTCTTCTTTGAAAAGTCAGCATGCTTGAGGGCCAAGTGTCGCCTGGGGACTTTAACTTGCATAAAGCATTGTGCTGGCTGCAAGCGGTGAAATTCCATAGCAACGCCAGCAAGACTTAAACTTCTCTAGGACTCCTACATTATTTATCTGTGAACAGCTAGGGGGCTTTTTGCAGAGAGGTCCCTAACTACTGCAAGCATTCACTCTATTTAATGCTTTTTAATTAACATTGCACAAACACTAATTCTGTGTGTGCAGTGAAGTCTGTGCACTTCCCCAGATTTGCTTTTTCAATAGATTTGGAAATGCAGTGGCAGAATACTGCCAGACTTCCCTTCTCCACTCCGTTCTCCCTTGTAACCTGAGGATCTCTGTTCAAGAAGACACTGGTTAAAATAGTACAAATGGATATGAGGACAGGATCAAGGATAGGCGTTTCTGGGGGAAAATACCCTAGTTGGTACAGAAAAGCCTTGTTTGCAATGGTTTGAACAATTTTAAGATAAGAATTCTAATATAATTATGAAATAACTAGATTTCCCCATAACAAAACACATGGACTTAAACACCTAGAGTCATTTAAGAGTTAGATAAGATGATCTCTGAGGTCACTGCCAGTCCTAAATTTTAATTTGAAATTACCTAGAGAGCCTGTACGTAGCACTCAGGAAGAGGACATCCCCTGAGGATTATTATTCCTAAAACACAGAGGATACAAATCTCAAAGAATGCAACTCAGAGATTAAAATGAAGTACCCGCAAATTACTCTCTATAGGCCATGATATACAACCCTAAAAATCTCGGCAAACACCTGAGAAAGAAAGAAAAGATGCATGTTCTCAACCAGAATTAAATAAATTGTGGATGTATGTATTCAGAATCGCCCTCAGGGTGAAGACTTCTCAAATAAAATCAAATCTACTGAATTAAAATCCTATTAGTTGGAGAAACATGGTAAAGTTTTGTTTTGCTGTCATCTTTTTGAAGTTCACCAGTAATCCTCCCATGGAGGAAATGACTTCCTAAAGTCAGGTAACACTAAGTTTCTTCCCAGCTGCCATGGTAAGGAGGTGGCATCCTTAATGTTTACAGGACAACTGTCAATGTTCTGTGATTTATCCTCCTCTTCCCATCTTTCCATTTCTAGGTTATGCTAAAAATCATTGTAGTATCAAAGAATTAAGTTACAGGATGTATAGTTTATCCTTAATTACTTTTTTTTTTTTTTTTTTTTTTTGGAGATTTTGTGTTGGAATTTACACTGATTGTTGAATAATACATGTTGCTAAACATAGTGTCAATTCTATTACTCCATTCATCACCAGGGGGCAGCACCATTCCCAATAAACATGATTTTCATTCAGGGACAGAGAAAAGTTACAATGGCATAATTGGTACCAGATTCTGTCACAGCTTTAGGTATACAGAGTACTATTCCACTTTTTCCTGCAATGAATGTAAACTAAAAACTAGCTGGATTCAGAGAATTATATCTACAGAAAAGAATACGCATGTTGATAGATACCTCCAGCATAACCACCAAAATCCCAAAGGGGAGGAGGAGTGTGTATGTGTGTGTGTGTGTGTGTGTGTGTGTGTGTGTGTGTGTGTGTGTGTGTTAGGTCTGTGAAATAAAGGATGAAGTTATTATTGGGGCTCAGTGGGTTAAAGCCTCTGCCTTCGGCTCAGGTCATGATCTCAGGGTCCTGGGATCGAGCCCCGCATCGGGCTCTCTGCTCAGCATCGGACTCTCAGCTCTCTCCCTTCCTCTCTCTCTGCCTGCCTCTCTGCCTACTTGTGAGCTCTGTCTGTCAAATAAATAAATAAAATCTTTAAAAAAAAGAAGAAGAAAGTTATTATCATTTTCAGGATTCCCTTGCCATTTGAAAGGAAATATGCAGAAACACATAGCAAATAGCACCATTTCCCCTTGCCATCAGGAGAAGGAAACAAAGGAAATACAATGTACTAGGTACTTTGCAAAGTATTGGGAATGAAGGAAGGATAGAGAGCTTAAGAAAAAGGAAAACTTCCAAGATAAGAACAGCTTGATTTCCTTAAAAAAGGGATAAATAGAACATAATGTAATTTGAAAAATAGTAAATAAATATATCTTATCTTTAATTTTGTTTTATTAAATTAATGTGAATAATTCATGGACAGTGTAGTTTATCATAAATTTGTCCTTTCATGCCTTACCTGTTTGTAAATCCTTTCATTGTTGCCTAAAGTATCTTTAAACATTCAACATACATTCACACAGGACTTTTAAACTATCAGGCTCAGTACATGAATTCATATTCTTAAAAAAATTATTATTTTTATGCATTCATAAAATGAAATGGTCATAAAAAGTTAAAAGGTACTGTAAATTTTACATGAAAATAAACAACTTATAAAATCCAATAATACTTGAAGGCAACAAAGTCAGCAATATCAACAAAGGGAAAAAACACTTTGTTAACTTATAGGAAGATAGAAATAGCAGCACAGCAGTATATGCAACTGAAAATGTTTCATATGACCTTATTCTTAATGTACAAAGACAACAACATAATCATAAGCTTAAAAAAACAAAACATACACACTCATACATTATCCTTGCTCCTTCATTAAACAATAAAATCTTTTCACCCCCCCAAAAGAATTCACTCATTCATTCATTTTCTTAATTCATTAAACATTCATTTTTATCATTTATTATTCCCCTGTCCCTAAGCTTTCATTATTTTGGGAGCCTGGGTGGCTCAGTGGGTTGAGTGCCTGCCTTCAGCTCAGGTCATGATCCCAGGGTTCTGGGATGGAGTTCTGCATTGGGCTCCTTGCTCAGCGGGGAGTCCGTTTCTCCCTCTCCCTTTGACCCTCCCCCTTGCTTGTTTTCTCTCTATATATATAAATAAATAATAAAATATTTAAAAGGATTTCATTATTTGGCTGAGGAGACAAACATGGCAACAGATTATTCCAATACAATTTGATGGTTGTTTCAGTACAACACAAATACTATACAGACAGGAACACAGATGTCACAGACAATAAGCCCCTTTAAGGCAGGGACTGTGTTTCTCTTGCTCAGCAATGTTTAACTTCAGTGCCTAAAGAAATACTAGAGAAGCAGAAGGCACTCAACAAATACTTGCTGTTCATTAAATACCCAAATTTGCCCCAAATCTGCAAAAGTAGTACATTGGTTTCCTAGGGCTGCTGCAATAAAGTACCGCAAACTTGGGTGCCATATATTTATCCTCTCAGTTCTGGAAGCTAGAATTTCAAAATCAAGGTGATAGAAGGCCCAGAGTGCCCTCAAAGACTCTAGGGAAGGATCCTTCTTTGACTCCCCCAGCATCTCGCAGTCCCAGGCATTCCCTGGCCTGTGGCAGCATAACTCCACTTTCTATTTCCGTCTTCATGTGGTGTTCTCCCTGTGTCACTGTCCTTAACATGGCCATCTTCTTATAAGGACACCACTCATATTGGAGTTGAAGCCCACTTACTCTGGAATAACCTCATTTTAACTAACTATCTTTGCAGTGATCTATTCCCAAATAAGGTCACATTCTGAAGTACTGGGAGTTAGACCTTCAACATATCTTTTTCGGGGACACAATTCAACCCACTACAAGTAGTAACAGTAATTTTCTTCCCTTCTGATCTTTCACTTTTCCCCTCCACCCTCCTTTGCCTCCGTTGCCTCCTCTAAAAAGATTGTTTTGAGACTCTACTGAGGAATACAAACTCCCCTCAGACCTCTCACCTCCTGAGATTACCCACTATTTTGCTAGCCTCGTTCTACTTGTGCTTGCTTTTTGGCTGTGCTGCAGTCATACAAATTACCATCATTTATAAGAGCTGCTTACATTCATGCCTAATTATCATGCAGTAGAATAACAATTACGCATATCATTAAATTCGTGTGAGATAACCTTCAATGTAAGTTTTATTTGATTATGGCACTAAACTCTGTTCACGCATGCTTGGTCTTCATAGCGAGTTGCTCAGGAAGAATGGCTGTCTCTGCCCCTGAAAAATAATGACAGTAATATTGGCCATAACCCTAACCTTCTCCAACAGATATATTGGTTCCACAACTTGGTACCCACCTTTTGAAAGGTTATTGCCATCGAGTCTGGATTAAATAAATTCAATATTTCATCTATTAAGTATGAATGAAAATGGACTACTTTATTCAATATTGTGAGCTTTCTAATTTGCATGTGTTCCTCTCACTGGAAAGATACATGGGTTTAGAGTATAAAGCATATTATATTGTTGTTTGCCAGTTACATTTCAGTCTACTGATCAAGTTTTTTAAGTTAAACGAAAGGTATTACTGCCATATAGCAATACATAATTTATGTTCCACTTTCCTATGTTTTTTGGAATTCATTTTATCCGTTTTTAAAGCATGCAAAATGGCAAAGTGATATAAAATCAGCAATGTCACTGTATCCAACAACTAACAAGTGGATAATACTTTGCATCACTCCAGGTACACCACCTCATTTAATTAACCTAAGAGTTTAACAATGTGGGCATTTTAAAATTATATTTTTATTATGAAAGTGACATATATTAATTTTAGAAAAACCAGGAATTATAAAGTGGTACAAATAGGAATGACCCATAATCACACCCTCCAGAAATAGCTATTACACTTTTGTTAAGACTACCAGTGTTACTAATTTTGCAAGTCTGAAGATCCATTCCTCTTCTAGGCAATCTTAGTCATTTCATTCACATATATCTGACTGGCAATCTGATTTTATAAACTTTACAGGCATGAATTTTTAATTAAAAGCATATTAATTTTTCATATTAATAAGACTTTTAAATAATAAATCACATGGCTATATTGGTTTTTGAACATTTAGGTCTATTTGGAATTGTCATTGTTTTTATAGAACATAGTTAAGAGCTCTGGCTCCTGGATAGACTTCCTGTAGTCAAATTTTGTTCCATTACCTACTGCTTTTATGACCTTGGGCTAATTACTTTATTCTGACCCAGTTTCCTCTATAAAACAGAGCTAATAATAAAACCTTCTTGAGTTCCTCTGATGACTAAATAAAATAGCCCACGTAAAGTAGTTAGCCATACATACTGCCCAGTACATCCTTGGGCTCCAATAAATGGTAGTGGTTGATAATCAAGTTTATTGAATGACTTCCTATGGCACTCATTTTTTGACTCTCCTGGCTTCCTCCTTCTCTTTGGACTTGCCTTTCTCTCTTCTTTGAAGGCGGCTCTCCATCGCCTTCCTCTTAAATATCCGTCTGCAGAACTGAAGCCCTCTTCTCTTATTCTTCAGTCTCTCTATTCTCTCCTTGAATAGTCTCTTCTCCTTAGTGGCTTATATTAGTACCTATGTACACACTGATGGTACCCATATTCCTACCCAACACACACCGCTCTGAGTTTTTTCATCCATACATTTAGCTGCCTATAGCACATCTCCACTCAAGCCTAAAGGCACTTCAAAATAAACTGGTGTGAAACTGAACTTGTCCTTTTTTTCAAAATGAGTTTCTCCCCCTCCTGTGTGGCTCTGTTTGGTGAATGACCACCTAACAGCACTTCACCACTCCTGCCTGGATGCTGAGTTTTTTCCACTCAGCTCTCTCCCTGGCACCACAGCAAATACATCACCAAGTCACTGTGATTCCATTTCTAAAATATCTTTTACTGTCTTTATTTCCCTGGAACCCCACCATTCCTACACCAGTCTATATAACTAGCATCTTTTATCCGGAGTGCTATAGCATCCATCTAAACAGAATTCACCCAAACCTTTTCACATACTGTTGAAAGTTTCTTTTTTAACATGAATCTGATCATGTAGTACCTTCTACTTAAATCTGTCAATAGTTTCCTTGAACTTCTCTGATGAAAGACTAAAAAGGTCACACATCAACTAGCCTCTCCTTTGTCTGTCTAGGCTGTCACTCAGCATCACCTACCCTGAACCCACCTTGCTCAGTGAGCCTTCCTCATTCCAGCCAAACCAAACTTTCTCACAGTTTTTCCCACCACCTGGGAAAAACACCCACTGTTCTCACCATAAGACCCTATTATTTTTATCCCTTCTTCCCTCACTTCTCACTTCTAACCCAATCTTTGTGTCTTAGCTGATGGTTGAAATATTTTAAAAAAGCATACTCTATTGTTATAGCTCCTGAGATCCACTGAGCACACTGAGTTTCACTGTTGAGTGTGATCGGTTATACAGAAAAATGTTTTATAAGAACAATGATACAGGGGCGCCTGAGTGGCACAGTCGGTCGAGCATCCGACTCTTGGTTTCAGCTAAGGTCATGATCTCAGGGGCTTGAGATCAAGCCCCATGTCAGGCTCTGTGCTTGGTGCAGAGTCGACTTGAGACTCCCCTTCCTTCTCCCTCTGCCCCTCATGCTTATGTGCTCTCTCTCTGACTCTAAAATACAGAAAGAATAAAGATAGATTTTAAATTCATAGGAATGTTTTCCATTGTCTCAATTCCACATGAAATACATAGTGTGTGTGTGTGTGTGTGTGTGTGTGTGTGTGTGTGTGTATGTGTGTGTGTGTGTGTGTTATACATCTGTGTGTGTATATAATCAAACTCAGAGTTACCTGGCAAGTTAGAGTTTGTAGAAGGAAGTACCAGGTGTGAAAAGAAGACACATATTGATTTGAAAGAGGGGAGGCATGATGACATGTTTCAGCACATTCCACCAGTTTGTGAAAATGTATCCAGCCTAAGCAGATGAATGTTTTTAGTCCCCACCACAGCAAGAACTACAAAAAAACAGGTATCTCTGCACCAGATGCACTCTTTAGGGGGAGGTCCTTAATGACTGAGTTTCTATCTGACATCAGATAGGTTCTTAATTATATTCCCCCCCAAATCAAGAAGACTTTTAAATTAATTTTTCTCCACTTCTGGAACATTTAAAGACATGCTATATTTGACAATTTCATGTTCTGACAATGTAAAAATATAGAGATCATTAACAATGTTTTGTTTGTTTCTTTGTTTAAACTCACTTGAAAATCCACTGGCAAAAGCAAACTCTAAAAGAGAGATATCAGCATTCTAACCTTGATATGAAGCACCTTCTTTTCTTTAGGTTTTTGGGCCGAAAGAAATCCTAGAACAAATGGAGTCTTTGTAGTTTCTAACATTCCTGCACTCACCCCGTGGGTTTTTACAGTCACAACACTCTGTGTTGCTTTCTAGGAGATAAATAAAGCAGAGCTCAACCAAATATATTCCACACTTCCCACTCCCAGATTCCTGCCTCCTCTTGTTCTGGTTAATTAGGCTATTAGCTATTGCGGATTGCATTTCTGTCCCTCATTCTTCCCTCCAGACTGCCAACTGCCTCCTGTCCCCTTCCCCCAGGGGACACATGCCCTTTGCCCCGTGACTTTGTATTTTCTCTCACCAAAGGTAGAGGATATTTAATGACCCAAGTGATCCTGGGTTTGGTCTTGTGACATGATGTGGCCAACAAAATATGTGCAGAGGTGAGACTGCGCTAGTTCTAAACGCAGGCATTCAGAGGCATCACATGGTCCAATGCTCCCATATTTTGTTTCTACCGTCCTCAAGCAAAGAACAGTGAGTTCCCAAGGAGGATGGCAGGCAACTGGGGAAAACCTACAACTTGAAACCAAGCCAAACTAGATCAGCTAATCCACAAACATATGATAAAGAATAAAAGAGTGTTTTCAAGTTTTGGGATTGTTATGCAGCAATACTGTGGAAAATGTTAGCTAATAGAATAGCCTACCAAAAATCACAAGCTTCGCCTATCTCTCTCCTAAAAATTAAAGCCACCATTTCTCTTCCCTTCCCTTTCTTTTCCCTTCTTCCTCTCTTCGGGGCTTCTCATACATGAAGCCCATAGCCAAAACATCCTCTGCCCAGCACTGAAGGCACATGCTTCCAAAAGTAAGAGAGCACACAGACTGCCTTGAACAAAGGCCTTCTACAAGCCTGGCTTGGAGAAAGGAACCCCTGGAGATATCCCTCAGTAGCTACCCAGTGACCTTCAATAAAGTCCCTGCTGCTTGAAAGGTACAGAGTCTATGAAGAAGCAGGAGTCTAACAACTTTTGATCTAGAGTATCCTAAATCCTATCAAAGGAAAATATAATGTACTATGACCAGCACCATATTATATTTGCTATTTCTTATTCCTTTTAAAGTCAACCATTATATAAACTTTCCACATGAATATGGTAAAACTCTACATCTCCTTTTACTAATACCATATATTTTCATGGTACTTTCCAGTTCATAAAGCGTGATTACTCCCATTGTTGTGTATGAAAACTTGTAAGTTTCCTACAAGGTAGGAAAAATAGATATTAATCCACACATTCTACTGATAAAGAAAATAAAAGTCAAAATAACTTTTAAAGTGGTAACAATGGCTAACATTTATTGAGCTCTTCTGTGTGCCCAGCTCTTTACTGAACACTTTAAAGAAACTATGTTATTGAATCACTACAACCCAAAGTAGAAAAGTACTACTATGATTCCCATTTTCAGATGAGGAAACTGAGCTTAGGTAATGTGTTTATGCCACATTACTAGTAAACACTGTAGGCATGTTTTGTGTCATTCATACATTTGCATACATTTATGCAATAAATGTTTAATAAATCCTTATAATGTGAAAACTAGGGAGACCCCCCCACTAAGCCCAAATTCTTAAAAATCAAACTGTATTACTAAATAAAGAAAGCTAAGATTTTTGTGTAACTTCTGAAGTGGTTCTCAAAACCAGCACCTCAAAATATCACCTGGAATGTGTATTAAGAAGAATAATTATTAATCTTGAAGGAACCCAGGGAATTGTGTTTTAATACCATCTAAGTTATTTGGATGGATACAGGCAACTGAGACCACAGTGTCTCTCATATGTGTCCCCCCGATAGTACTGAAAAATAAAGGCAATATAATTAGCTTGTATAAAGCTATATATCTATATATCTATATCTATATATCTATATCTATATGGCTTTCTGCATATATATTTTTTCATTTGTATGCATACATATACATTTATATATACACACACACACACACACACACACACACACACATATATAGTGTGTGTGTGTGTGTGTGTGTGTGTGTGTATTGCAAAAAAAAATGTGAAAGATCCTATATTAGTTACACAACATAGGGATAGAGAGATTGGTCAAGGAAATCCCTGAATCTGGGAATTTTTGGTTTGGGATTTCTTTCAATATACCATTCTTTAAGGAAATAACTAGAAATTAAAAGAGACTCACATTCTGCACCCATTTTTAGTCATTTCATGTAGGGGTTATTAGATGAAAGAACACTGTCATACACTGAAATTCGCAGAATCACCATAAAAACAAAAACAAAATGATTGGTAAAAGAAAAATTTTTAAAAATTCCATATCCTAGAACAGAGAGCATATCAAAGGTTATCTGTCCTCCAAGTGGACATAGTAACGGGGTTATAAAATGGAGGAAAGCTAGAGTAGAACAGGTGATACTATGCCAACAAAATTATGCAGATTATAAAACTGTAACTATGAACCCTAATTCAAGATGCACATGCAGAGAATATTCATTTCTAAATACAGTCATTTAATATTTGAGAAATGTTAATGTCCTATCATTGTAAACATCAAGCATAATATCTAATATATGCCCCTTCCCCTATACAATAGCCAGGAAGGATCTTTTTAGCACATATTTCTAGAGCAATTTCTGGCATTTATTAGTCTCAGAAAAATATCTGATGAGTGAATGAATGGATGAATTAATGAATTCCTTCAGAATTGGCAATCTTATCAAGGTTGTTTTCCTCTGTCTTAACACTGAGTTAAAAGGCAAATAATTTGGAAATACAGGGGAAGCAGGATTATTTCCGGGGCGTAAAGGATTTTTTTTTTTAACTGAGCTAGAAACTTGGACCACAACAGTCCTTCTTTAATGTATGTGGAAGCTAATGATTTCCTCTATAAAATGAGCTGGGGATTTCATGTATAAGTGCTGATTTTGTGTGTGTGCACATGTGTGTGTTTGTGTGTGTGTGTGTGTGTGTGTTTGAGGTTGCCCTCAGAATAAAATACATTTCAAAAATAGAAACTTATGTGCCTAGATTTCTGTATACATTATCCCCTTAAACCTATGTATTAGAGTGTTTAATATGTTACAAGTTAAAAAGCCAAGATGTTAAAATAGCATAGAGGTATGTCTAGGCTAGTTACAGTTGAGTGGCACTTAGTGTGGATTTACTCACTGCCAACCGTCCTTGATATGCTGCTTGTCTCCTCCTGGTAAATGGCAGTGAAGGTCAGTGAATCTAATTTGACAATAATGAGCCTGCTTTGCAACGTGTTATAATACTGTGCCCCCACTTTTTTTTTAAAGGTATCAGCCAATCAAAAGGGCTGTTCAATGACACCAGGGAAACCCCAGGAGAGATGCGGAGAGTCAAAGAACAGTACTCTCTTATTTTTCTTTTCCAATAATGGATACAGCAGAGGTTATGAACATGTTCAATATGCATTAAAACAAAACACAGCCTGATAGGAATGTTTTAATTAATAACAATTATCTTCTGCAGCATTGTGATTCAAGCCAGGTCTCCGAGCATGAAGGAGAAACTTGACACTTGTGCTTCTTTGTGGACAGAGAGATTTTAAGCAAAGTTAATGGAAACTCAGCGGATGAATGGTGCCGCAATTCAAATGTACTGTAAAATTACTGAAATGATTTCAATGTCACAGGACTACACTGCATTGCATTTATGATTATTACCCCTCGCTATGCTTTAGTGATATTTTGTTAGGTATCTTAAAGCTTGTCGTTTAAAAAAATTGTATCTTTCGGGGGAAAATGATGCAACAAATAACAATCATTATTTCTACAATGATCTCTATCTATAACACATTCTACACATAGCCTAAATATTCTATATATAAAATTTTTATAATAACATAATTATATCATCATTTTATAGAAAAATACATAAAAAGAGGAATGTTGACACAGGGTAATGACCTACCAATAGCTACATCTCATCCCAATGTCTTAATGAATATTCTTGTATACCCTAAGCTTTTAGTTCTCAAAAGATAATTTCAGAACTTGATATGAGAGAATCACATTGGATACATGTTTAAAACAAATATTCCTGGGCCCCATCCCCTGAGTCAGCATCTCTTGGGAGGAGTCTGTTTTAACAAGACCTCCAGATAATTCTCATGCACACTACAACTTAAGAAGTGCTGTGCTATATCAGAGGTTCTTAAACTGGCAGCCACAGAATTCAGGGATGCGTGAACTTGAGATAGGAAAAAAAGGTCCTTAATTTTCACTAAATCCTAACTGAAATTTAGGGTTCCTTCCAATTACAGATACATGAAGTATTATTATCACCGATGAAAATCAGAGATATTTTCCTATCGCATTATAGTTGTAAAGATATCTGAAAATGTTGATATTTATTACTACTTTGAAATTATGTTAATTATTAGGCTTATGCTAGAGTTCTTAATTGAATGAATTATGAAATTAGCACATATATTACAATAAAAGAACATTTGAAGTCATATTTTGATTACAGAATTTCAATATAATTGATTTCCTTTGCAATTCTATATATTTTATCTGATGTATTTAGAAACATATTTCTGAGTGGTGCCTACAGGCTTTACAAGACCAGCATAAGCGTCTATGACAAACACCAAGGTCAAGAACCTCTGTTCCCAGTCCCCCTGGGCCTTGCATTTCTGCAGAGAGAGGAGGAAAGCTTGAAGAGAGCTAAATGTAAGCTGTGTCTCTGATTCCAACAAACCCTCCCTGGCATTTCCTCTGAACGGACATAGATGTGGGAGCATAAAGGAAGGTGGTTTATAAAATTCCAGTGTGTTTAAGAGTCGGGGGAGAAAAGCAAAGGAAAGCAGGAACACCTGTCAGTCACGAATGGCTTACTGGCTGAGTTCATCAGCAGGGGAGCTGAATTTGATCATTTCTGCCATGATTAGTGTCACTACAGTCAAGTGTAATTTCTGTATAAATAGAAATGGTGGATAGGAAAATAATTCAGTCCATCCCTCTAAATTGTCTCAGTCAGCACAGACATCAAAACTGTCAGACTGAGGTGGGGAAAGCACACATACCCAACCAAGCCTATAATTGTATTCAGTATTCAAATATTTCAAACGACAGAATATTATTTTCAACATAAGACCAAAGAAAAATCAGTGTTGACTGTGCATCTTATCTAATTGTGAAAATAGTGTTTGTTTATTTTTTGTTGTCTTTTTTGGTAGAAGTAAGCCAATAGTTTTTGTGTTTTATCACTTCTCAGTAGTGGGATATTTTCATCTCTAAATATGCCTCTCCTCTAATTCCTTAGCTTAATGAGTGATGCATCCTTCCAATCAGTTGTCCAAAACAGAAATTTGAAGGCATCCTTTCCCTCTGTTATCAAATAGATCACAAAATCCCATCAACTGTATCTCCCTAATATCCCTGAAAATAATCCACTTCCTTGGGGCCCATTGTTAACTAGGTTAGTTTAGACCATCATTATTTTCGCTAGAATGATAGGAATGGACTCCTAACTGGTCTCCCAGGCTTTAACCTGGCTTGTTTCTAATCTTTCCTCCATATGGTCCATCAGAATAATGCCCTTTTAAAATGCAAGTCTTAACATCACTCTCCTGCAAAAGCACATCCATGAAACCTGTCTGTCCTCAGGGTATATGCCATAGTTCTTAACATGGCATATGAGGGCCTTCATTATCTGATCCTAGACTTACATTTGCAGCTAGAGTATGTCCCCCTCACATTGTAGACCTGACATATTCATGTAAAGGAAAGCAACAGATCAGGACTAGATCACTGTTTGCTCATGTGATGATAAACACTCTATTCCTTTTTTTTTTTTTTTTTAAGATTTTATTTATTTAACAGACAGAGATCACAAGTAGGCAGAGAGGCAGGCAGAGAGAGGAGGAAGCAGGCTCCCCGCCGAGCAGAGAGCCCGATGCGGGGCTCGATCCCAGGACCCTGGGATCATGACCTGAGCCGAAGGCAGAGGCTTTAACCCACTGAGCCACCCAGGCGCCCCAAACACTCTATTCCTAATGAAGACCATATGATGAGTGAATTATTGGTAAATTATGGTCTATCCAGTATTTTTGTGGACCAAAGAAAAGTCCATTCTACATCTAGAACCAATTTTGTCAAAAGAGTGTCAGTTTGGGGCACCTGGGTGGCTCAGTGGGTTAAGCCTCTGCCTTCGGCTCAGGTCATGATCTCAGGGTCCTCGGTTCGAGCCCCGCATCGGGCTCCCTGCTTAGCAGGGGAGCCTGCTTCCCCATCTCTCTCTCTCTGCCTGCCTCTCTGCTTACTTGTAATCTCTCTCTCTCTCTCTTTCTGTCAAATAAATAAATAAGTGAATCTTTAAAAAAAAAAAAGAGTGTCAGTTATTCAGAAAATTGAGTATTCTTTGATGATTTTTAGATAAGCGAGGTCTTGCAAATGTGCACAGAGACATGCACTTTTCAAAAAGCAGGTAGTAGGGAGACACTGGCTTTCTATCTCATGTATCTACGTGTCTTTGTGCAAGTCAGTTCCACTTGAGTATCTCATCTGGGAAAACATGTGGGGGTAATTAATGTCCATGTTTAAAATTCCAAGTCCACGTGGTAATTGAAACAATATATCTGCAAATTCTTGAATACTCACTTTAAAAAAAAAAAAAGATTTATTTATTTGAGAGAGAGAGTGAAAGAGCAAGAGACTATGGGGTGGGGGAGGGGTGGTAGGCAGAGGGAGAGAGAATCTCAAGCAGACCCCATGCTGAGTGTTAAAGTCCAAGGTGGGTCTTGATCCCAGGACCCTGAGATCACAACTTTAGCCAAAACCAAGAGTTGGATACTTAACTGACTGTGCCACCCAGGTGCTCCTTGCATATTTCTTAAAAGATGTAGCTCAATCTTCATCCACTTGAGTGTGGGCTAGACTTCGTAACTTGCTTCTAACACACAGAATATAATAGAAATAATGACATAAATTTTGTGATTCAGATCTAAAGACTGAGGCATTAAGGCTCCCATTTCTGGTGCACTCTTGGTATTCACATATGCTTTCTCTCTTTCCCTTTCTCTTTCAGACTCACTCTGAAGGTCATGAAGACACTCAGGTAAGCCTATGGAGACATTCAAATGATAAGGGATGAAGTTCTCTACCCAACAATAAACGGGCCTGCCAACAATGGGACTCAGCTTGGAAGTGCATTCTCCAGCCCTGGTCAAGCCTGGAAGGGCTGGAAGGGACCCCAGGCCAACAGTAATTTCTGCAGAGAAGTCAGTTAAAATGACTGTTAGACCACTCTTGAGAATCTGACCCTCACAATCTTTGAGATAACAAGGTATTTGCTATTTTAAGGTGCTAAATTTTGGGGTAATTTTTTTTTTTAATTTATTTGACAGGCAGAGATCACAAGTAGTCAGAGAGGCAGAGAGAGTGGGGGAAGTGCTCCCCGCTGAGCAGAGAGCCCGATGCAGGGCTCGATCCCAGGACCCTGGGACCATGACCTGAGCCGAAAGCAGAGGCTTTAACCCACTGAGCCACCCAGGTGCCCCAATTTTTTTATTTTTTTTAACACAGAAACAGATAAATAACTACTACAGACCAGCACCCTATATATTATATAATTCTATGACCTCATAATCTTCCAAGTATTTCTTATTCTTGGTGTACACTTTTCTCAATGTCTAAAATGGCAAATTAATCACAACTGTAGATTTACTTCCTAACTACATTACTGAGGTTAGAAAACAGATTTTACATTTGTACAATGTAGATTTACACATGTACTACTTATACTCTTAAATGGATTAGTTACTATATTTTCAATGAAAAGGAACTCATCAGAATGCCAGCCCAGTTGCATAATGTGGACCTCATGCTGTGGGATTTGCTGCTTTCCCAAGTTGTATACGACAGGCGAGCTGCGATTACATCAATGAATTGTTTTCTATCATCCTCACCGGTGCATTAATGAAAGGCTGCACAATTAAAGAAAAGATTATACTGCTTGAAGAAGGCAATGCAACCAGTTTAAACAAGTAGATGAAATTAAAATCATTTTGCTGCACTAGTTTCCAATCCGGTAATTGCTGAAACTGCTCCAAAATTCTGTATACATCCATATTCAAGAATCTTAACATACTCAGAGCCAAATTTATCATTAAAAATGTAATGAATGGTTAATACGCTCTATCTAAATGGGCAAACTGCAAATTTACAAAATAATGAAAATGGGAAGATGTTATTTTTAGGGTTACTCTATATCCAAAGCCTTAAGCTCAACACTTTCCTTTACAAGAGGATTCCCAAAGACAAATGGTAGGCCCAAATACATTAACTTCATACTTCTCTCTTTCTCCTGTTTTCCTTAATCAGTTTCTTTTCCAGCTGAACCCCTATTCTCAATTTCAGCCTCACCCTTTCATCAGCAGGGTAGATACTTCTCAAGTACTTCGGGCTCAATGAATTCAAATAAGAAAGAACCAGCTCGTGTCATGCCAATCATAAGGCCCCCTGGGCTGCGAGCTCCAGGCTCATCCCCATTGCTTTCAGGAGCCTCTATGATGCTATAAACTTAGAGAGGGAGCAACCGAGGAAGATGGAGATGGCCAACTCCTATTCAGGATTAATAATAAAAATACTGATTTACAATGAAGTGACTCATAATTGTGCCCCTCTCCCACTCACTTTTCTTATTCCCTAAGAAAGAGGCTGGATTCCTCATCCGTATGAATTCTCTATTATACAATGAAACTTTTTTTTTTTATCTGTACTTACCACACACACAAAAAGTCTTATAAATGTCTATGAATGTGGCTGAAAATTGAAAAATATAGTAACTTTATACAGTGCACAGTGTCATTACATTATAAGCATGGTGTGGCTTACATATCAGCAATCCATACCATCCTCATAAGAGAAGACACGTATGCATCATATCCTGAATTCTACCAGAAATTCATGAGTCTAGGCCTAAGGGCTTATCTTTCTTCAGAGACTTGCGGGAATCCTTCTTGAATTTTCTTAATCAAGTTACTCATCTATTTCCTACTGAGGCCTAAGACTTTCTGACATACTGATGGCCTCTTCTTAATTGGTATCTCAATCGTTATGAGACATCAACTCAAACTTAGCCTTAACTGGAAGTACATCGGGGAGGAGAAAGCTCTTGATTTCAAAAGCCAAAACTACTGTTTGTATGTTTGAAAACACAAACTCAAAAGATAAGTAACAAAATTCCAAAGAGGCACTGCAAGTACTGAAAAGCCAAGAGTGAAATAAATGAGAAAGAGGAAAAACATGCATTACAGAAAAGTAATATGTTTCGTATCTCCTAATTATTCATACATGTCACATCCAAAAGATTGTAATACCAGACAAACAGCATTCGGAGATTGAAGTATACCTAAAGTAGAAACCAAAATAACAATAATAACCAAAAATGTCTTTGATTTCCACCTGTTGTCTAATTAAGATCTCATCAAACTGTATCTGTAGAATCTCCTTCACTTGGTTATCTTTAATTTAATATTCACTGAGTATAAAGGGATATTTTTGATGATATTTTATTTATTAATACTTCTTTTGGAAGGATCTGTGAACTAACATAAATACTAGAAATTACTACCACACCCATCAGTCTGAACTATCATTTATCTTTGCCTCTTTATACCTAACAGGATAATTCCTCTATATTCATGCCTCCTCTTCTCTCACAGTTTAACACAGATATTAATACTACTAATAATAGAAAGACTAAGAAAAGCATTCTGTTAAATTTAAACTCTTTCGTATTAGGAGTTTTCATCTTAATTTGAGCATTTCTACCTTTAAGGTTTCATGTTGGTAAAAATCTAAAGTTTTTAAAGGGTCGCCCTCTTAATCTTTTTTTCATCAATACCTTTTGGATATAGTGTATAATACAAATTCAAATGAAATTCTGGAAGAGGCAAGATTGATTTGTGTTTAAAGAAATAAGAACAGCGTTTAGCTCTGGGGGGTGGGGGTGGGATACAGTGGGAAGGGACATAAGGGAACTTTTTAGAGTGACGGAGATGTCTACAACCTAAAAAGGGTTTGCCTTACACAAGTGTATACACTTGATAAACACAGTGAATGTACACTTAAGATTTGTACAAGTCATTGCATATAAATCTTATATTAAGAGAAAAAGTACCGTAAGCCAATATTGAACTCTGTTTAATAGTACGCACGCTAATATATTTGGGGGATGTCTACTGATTTCTACAATTCATTTTGAAATGCAATAGATAGAATGTGATAATTTAAGTGTACTAAAAATGTTGATGGCAATATTTAGGTGGTGGATATATTCTTTCAAATATGCTCTGTTTGATGATTTTCATAATAAATGTTATAGAAAATAGCAATGTCTTCTTATTCTAGTCATACAGATGAAGGAATTAATACTTTTAAATTTCAGGTAAAAAATTCTAGAGTAATAACAACACAATAACTCTTTGGTAGTCCCCTTGATGTTCACAAAAATTTCTTTTATTTCCTTTTGGGACAGTGGAGGGCAGAAAGGCCACACCTTTTTACTAACATCAGCATTCTGCTGAAAAAATATTGCAAAATAGGCAATAATTCATTTTATCTCCTTCTATTGGAATCTGAGACAATAATATCTTATTTATAAGAAAGAACCAAAATGAATTTTATGGAACATTTTCTGCTTTGTTTATTCTTTTCCCACAAATTGAACATCAGCATGTTGAGAAATAAATTTAGCCTTAAATACTCTACATATACTAGTATTCCATGTTAATTTTTTTCTCTTTTAATTACTCCATCACACAATAATTGGGTTTTCCCTTTCTTTTTATAAGTATAATTAAAAAACGCAAATGATATAAAGGCACTGTTCTTTAAAAATGAGGAACACTAAAGAAAATACTGTTTTCCTATCATTTAACTTAGTAACTTTTGCAAAGTCCGTGGTATTTTGGTGTTCTCAAGGTCTAGAACTCAATTCTTAATCTAACATATGGATAAGAGATTAATCATTATGTGTGTATTTATTTGAGAGAGAGAGAGAGTATATGGGGAGAGGCAGAGGGAGAGAGAATCCTCAAGCAGATTCAATGTTGAGAGTGGAACCCAACATGGGGTTCAGTCCCAGGATCCTGAGGTCATGACCTGACCCGAAATTAAGAGTCAGCTGCTCAACTCACTGAACCACTGAAGTACTCCAACTTTTATTTTTTAAAAAATCAAAAGAAGTGATAAAGATTAACATTCTTATGATTAGAATACTACTGGTTAGTCAACAAAATAACTTATGATGCCCCAAAGAATAATAGAGTTTCAAGTGAATTATGTAGGCTGATAAAATTTGAGGTGGCTTGCAGAAAAATCCACAACAATTTAGCATTGTGCCTATTTTGTCACTGGAGTTCTACCATGTATGGAAAGCGATCCATACAAATGACATAAGGGTCTTTTATATAATTCGTGGCTCTCTGGCTCAGTATTAATGCCATATTTTTAGAAAACACCTTTGGTACATGACAAACCGAGTGATTTTTAAGATCAAATATGCTAATATTAGATATAAATCAAAGGTAAAACCTGGATATATTGAGACCTGTCCTGTCCAATACAGTAGCCACTACCCACTATTGAGCATTCGGTATATGGCCAGTCTGATTTGATATGTGCTGTTCAGTGTATTTTACATCGAGATTTTGAATCTATAGTATGTTAAAAAATGTAAAATATCTCATTAATTACTTTGATTGCATGTTGAAATAATAATATTTGGGGTATATGTAATTAAAGTATATTATTACATTAACTTCATCTCTGTATTACTTATTTTTTAATGAAGATACCAGAAAATTTAAAATTATATGTGTGGCTCTCATAATTTTAACAGAAGTGCTTATGTAGAGATCAGGCACAAGGCAGAAATTATTTTCATTTAAACATATGACAACTTTTTGATTCTGAAGTACTGTACAAGAACAAAAAGGAAGAGAAGGAAATAAGATTTAACAAAATCTTATTATTAGCGTGATTCGCTAATGCACCAAAAAGTTTGGCCTTGATTTGTATTTATCAATATTTTTTGAGGCTTGTCTTCTAACTCTTAGTAAAAAGCATTTTTTTTTCCTTAAAGTAAAATCAATCAATCCTATTTCTTCCTACTTTTAAGCTTCTACCCATCTGTCTGATATCTCTAATACGATTATAGCCTTCTTTTTTTTTTTTTTTTTGGTTTTTAGATAAATAATCCCTTCTATCATGCTAATTGTGAGACTGGCCATAATAGTTTTCTGCCTATTACAAATCTCTTATAATTTATTAAAGGAGATTAGGACCCTTTCCTCATTGAAAATTTTCATATTTTGCTAATTAGGTATTTATTTTGAATCAATTTTTTTAATTGGTGCATTAAAATATTATCTATCTTGACTACTGTTTTTTTTTGCATCCCCATAAATTCTGCATCAGAAGTGAATATATCACTAACCTCACCATAATCCTAACTCATCAGGTAATAAAAAGAAAAAATCTCTTGTTTGCAGGGAGAATAAATCCTTTTATGTGCCACAATGAACAAATAATGACTGGTCTTAACAAATCAGACCAACATCATTTCTTTGGCCAATGAAATAGAAAAACTGGACTGATCATTATAGCTTCTGAGAAAGCTTTTTTATTTGCCTTTCCTTCTTCCTGATAAAATGTACAGAATTGGCTGGCATAGCCTTTAACTCTATTTCATCCTTCTTTACCTTCAGACCATTAATATGGATATCATAGTGAATATACAACAACCATTTCTCAGCCACAAGGGGAAAATCTCAATGAGCTAAAAATGGAGAAAGAGAAATAGTAAAAGGAAATTTCCTATAGTCATCTATGAGCAACAGGACCACCACTAGACTACATACTTGTTAGTGAAAAACATAAATTGCTTTTAGTTCAAACTTCTGCAGGTGGGTTTCCCTGTATTTAAAGCCAAACACAATACCAATTAATATATATAGTCAAATTAAATCCTGAGTTATTTTAAACCATTTTTGTTCATAAAACTTTAATTTCTACTTTAATCATAAGCTGTGTCTGCAAAATGGGCATTATTTCACAACTTCATATATGAACGTATGCATGTATGTATACAAACATAAATCTATTATTTCACTTCTTGACTACATTGTTCTTATTTAAATTTTGGGAAACTCTTCTTGGATAAGATCACTTTTACTTTCTTAGCTCCTAATTCTGTTCAGATCTTTCCATAATTTAATTCAGTTCGACAAATATTGACTAAACCACTCTGTTGGGGACTAAATTAACCATTTTAAAGAAAACACAGTCTCTGCCCTTTGGCATCTTATAGATCACATTGGGTCACTCCTTGATATTAAGCTCAAAGCTATATTACAAGGCATCTTTCTTTAGCCATCTGGAAGTTCTTGAGGACATTCTTCTCATCATTACATAAGTAAATGATAGCATCTCAAACTACTGTGGTTGGTAGACTGCGGGTAGAGAGAATACAATAAAATTTTGTTTGTTTGGAACTTTACACTTGAGAAACACTTCCACGAAGATTGTCTCATTTGTCTTTTAAATCTCTACTGCTGATGAAAATCAAATCTTTAAGATTACTCCTACCTAAGCAGCAGACACTTAGTTTTCTTTTTTTATAAATGAACTCTTTCATTTCTGGGGGAGAAAAAGATCTAAAAATCCTGAGGAATGCACTGGAATAATTTTAGGCATGACTCTTGCAAGAATGAAGGGCAGAATTCTTTCTCTTTGCAGATTTAAATGAGTTTAGCATGCAGTATATTATATAAAATGCACACCAATTTGTTTTCATTAGAATTATTCTCCTGGCATGGTGTCTCTTTCTCTCGGTGATGCTTATTTATGCACTGAGCAGTGTTAGACACGCATGCATGCATTCATTCTTCCAACAGACAGTTTCTAATGGAAGGCACCATGCTAAGAGCTGTGGGAGAGAAAGACACACATTTCATAATTTCAGATTCTAGATGGTCTTAAAATATGGCAAGAAAAATTAGGTATGTAGGCAAATCAGGATACAAGAACCATATGGAGGGACAATAAATGAATATAAGAAGTATTATCAGAGAAGGTCTAATGCGCTTGAGATTTCAAGAGAGGGAGAAGGAAGAATAAACTGTATTCCAGGGAGAGAAAACTGGAGAAAAGTCATAAAAAGGACCTGTACTGTTAACTAGCCCACACCTGAAACAGAATCTTTGTAAAGAATGGCAGAGGTGAGGCTAGAATTACTCCAAAGTAACTTATATGTCAGACTAATTATTTTGTGTTTTATTCAGACAAAATAACTAAATGATTTAGCTTTCTGCTACTATCATATTTTTTTAAAAACGGAAATGAGATATGCAATTTCACCTATGAGATAGGAAAAAGTTTGAAAACTTGATAATATTCGGTGATTGTAAAAATGTGAGAAAACTGGTATACTCTTTCATGCTTGGATAATATGCAAATCATCGCTTCCACTTTAGAGGAAAATTTGTCAGTATCTATAAGATTTTAAGTTCCTATATGCTTTAACTCAGTGCTTCCAATTTTTGGAATTTGTTCTACAGAAATACGGGCATGAGTATATTAAGATGTGTGTACAAATACTTATTCTGACAAAGATTTATTTAAGGAAAAGAAGGGAAACCTTGCTTACCCATCAATAGAGAATTCAATTAATAAATTATGGTATGGCCATACAATAATATTCACATATTTTTTTAAAAGGTCTACACTTACTAATACACAAAATTGGCATGTTTTATTACATGGCAAAGACCGGCTAAAGAACAGTATTTGTGGTATGGATGTATTTATAATTTTTTAAAATCTATCTCTCTATACTGTATATATATCTAACTAATATTTATTTTCTTAAAAAACTTAATTGAACTGTTGTTATATAACAGACATAGTTCTAGGTGCTAGTGAGGCCACAGAGAACAAAACAGAAAAATCCCTGTGTTCATGGAATTTATATTCTATACAGGAAAGTAAATAAATAAACAAGATAACTACAAATTAGAATGAATCATGATGACAGAGACAACAGGGTAAGGAGATCATGGGTACTCTGTTACATAAAGGGTACAGGTAGGCTATTCTGAAAAAGTAACATTTAGCAGAGACCAGAATGAAATGAACTCTGGAGCTGTGAGAGTATCTTTGGGTAGGATATTCCAAATTGAGGGAATAACAAGGGCAAAAGGCCTGAGTCACTAGCCAGGAAAAGAGAAAGGTCAGCGTGAAGGGACAGTAAACCAGAGGAAAGGTGATAGGAAGTCACAGTCCATTATTGCCCCCCAAATGTACATCAGTTGTGGCTCTAGCTGCCTAAAACAATAGACGGTATCTTGTCTTGTAACAACGGCTACCGTGTTAACAGAGGCTTCCGCAAAACGTGCACCCGGTCAAGTATCTTGCTTCATTGTCAGGAAATGAATCTGTAAACCACTTGACCTTCAGTAGTGTTGGTTTTATTTTGACTGACATAAAGGCAAATCACCAGAAGAGATTCAGAGTTACCCTGGGCTGGATGAAAGAAGGTGGGAGGGGGCCCAGGGAGCGAGCAACGCCGTCTGCGCATGGACAAGCCTGTTTGAAATCTCATCCAGACAGTCAGAGATAAAAGAAACGGACTACAAAGTATTGAGCCAGTACAGAGAAGGTTAAATACGAGCTCCTACTGCCATGATTTATCCACCGAAACAGCTGGGATACTTCCGAAGTAGTTCATATATCACAGGAGTAGAGGAAGTGAGTCTGACTGTATAAACACACCTCGGGGCTGCTACCGTGGCCATTAACTGTCTGTCTCAGTAAAGGTCTGCAAGTAGACGGATTCCTGCTGTAGCTGAACAGAGAAAACGGCAGGTACGGATAAAAATTAGAGAGACATGTACGTTCAAGAACACTCATGAGAAAGTTTTCAGAGGAGAGGAGGAAAAGGACTTAGAAGATCTGACTATTTTAAAATTTGACAGTTGCATTTTCATGCACACTTAATATTTGGCTGTTTCATGCTAAATTCGTGGCTTCAGCCAATTATGGAAGATGCTTATTGTTTAAGTGTGTGCAGTCTCCAAATGCTGTAATAAAGCCGACCCTGGAACAACACAGGTTTGAACTTGAGGGTCCACTTACATGCAAATTTTTTGATAAATACAGGACAGTACTGTAAATGTATTTTCTCAAGAATTTTTTTTTTTTAAGATTTTATTTATTTCATACAGAGAGCAAGAGAGAGCAAGTGAGAGAGAGAAAACATGAGGGGTGGGAAGGGGCAGAGGGAGAAGCAGACTTTCCCCTGAGCAGGAAGCCCAAAGAGGATACTGGGCTTGATGCCGGGATCCTAAGATCATGACCTGATCCTAAGGGCAGATGCTGAACAAACTGAGCCACCCAGGTGCCCCTCCTTACAATTTTCTTAATAACATTTTCTTTTCTCTAGCTTACTATATTGTAAGAATACAGTATCTAACATATAAGATACATGTTAATCAATAGTTTTTGTTATTGGTAAGGCTTCTAGTCCACAGTAGGCTATTAGGTGAAATTTTAGGGGGTTATATACAGATTTTTTAGTTTGTTGTGGAGGAGGTCGATACTCCTAACCTCTGCTTTGTTCAAAGATCAGCTGTATATTTGATGAGTGTTTTGAGAACTTTCATTAAACTGTTCTTATAATCCATAGTCATGATTATAACTGACAAATGCAAGTTAAAATAAATTAATAAAGATTTCAGAACAAGGTCATAATTCCAAGGACTAACTTTATAAGAAATGGCACCAATCAGCCGACACACTCCTTCTAACTTGTCACAAATGCTCTTTCGGTTCTTTTTTCAAAGCTCCTTTGTATACATTTCTTCCTCTCTATCCTGACCATTTTGCTCTTAATTCAAGGTTTTCTCTTTCTGATCCATTGCACTGGTTTTTCCTTTTCTTTCCTTCCCTTTTATTTCTCTTTCTTCCTTCCTCCTTTCCTCCCTCCCCCCCTCCCTTTTTCCCTTCCTCTCTCTCTCTCTTCCTTTGTCTGTTTCTGGCATCCATTCCATAAATGTGACAGCATTATTTTCTCAGAGAGGACACCTAACTCCCTGGCCTCATGTTTCCATGTGGAGGCCTCCAAGCAAGAGTTAAATTCTTGTTTCCTTCCTAGAAAGGGTAATTTATTGATTAGGAGTTTGGAAGGAAAAAAGAAAGAAAACTCATACTGGTCTCTTCCTCTGTCTCTCTGAAGTTGCCCTTTATTCTGTATTTGAAGGTTCTCCATACAGTATCTGAGGTTTATTTCTGAAAGAAGAGACCTGATCTTTTTAGCGAGGGAGTAAGACCAGTGCTGGGGTGAAGTGTTCAGAAGTCAGCCTTTCTACGTACTAACTCAAGTTATAGTTCTGATCTCCATCCTGTGTACATCTTTTACTTGGTTCTGAACTTGGGGAAAAAGGAATATTATGAACAGGACCTCCAAATTCCCACCACCACTCTCTCGTTGAAAATCTTTAAATTGTTCCTGTTGACTACGTTAAAAAATCTTTAGTATGGCACACCAAATCCTTCCTAATTTGGTCCAAATCTGCTTCTTCTAGGTTCATCTCTTGCCATTCTACTCAAATCATCCAAAGCTACTGTTACAGCCAATCAGTCTAACATTTCCAAAGACAAATGCATTTGTCGTTTCTCCGCCAGGAATGCCAATTCCATTTTCTCCATCTGGATGGTTCTCCCTCTTTCTTCAAGGGCCAGGGTAAATGTCACCATATTGTGCACAAAGCCTTTCTCTAATGCCATAGAATTACTCACTCTCTCTCTTTCAATTTAAAAACAATGTCTTTTCACTTTAATATTAACTTATCACCAGTAGTGAGGGTAGTGCCTGGCAAATAATAAGAAGGCAATAAATGTAGAATGAATGAAGCTCACTACTTCCACTAATGAAAAAATGGACACATAGCCTAGGTCTATGCAATACCAAAGAGCTTACTGGTACAGCTAAAATCTTCTCTTTTTCTCTCTCTCTTTCTGTATATGTGTGTATGTATGTGTATGCATGTGAATGGGCATGTATGTGTTTTGAGAGTAGTTATGGTTATAAAAAATCATCTGACTTCTTATTACCATGAACTGTATTTTCTGTATGAACTGTATGAAGAAAAAAAAAAAAAAATAGAATCCAAGCTGCCTGGGTAGTTCAGTCAGTTAAATACGTCTTCAGGTCTTCAGCTCAGGTCATGATTCCCAAATCCTGGGTCCAGCCTTGCCTGGACTGCAGGCTCAGTGGGGAGTCTGCTTCTCCTTTTCGCTTTGCCACTCCCCCTGCCTGTGTTCTCTCACTTACTCTTTCTCTCTCTCAAACAAATAAATAAAATCGAAAAAGAAAAAAAAAAAAAGGGGGCGCCTGGGTGGCTCAGTGGGTTAAAGCCTCTGCCTTTGGCTCTGGTCATGATCTCAGGGTCCTGGGATCGAGCCCCGCATCGGGCTCTCTGCTCAGCAGGGAGCCTGCTTCCTCCTCTCTCTCTGCCTGCCTCTCTGCCTACTTGTGATCTCTGTCTGTCAAATAAATAAATAAATAAAATCTTTTAAAGAAAGAAAGAGAAAAAAAAGAGAAAAAAAAATAGAGAATCCAAATAACTTTCAAAGTGTGGGGGTCCTAACACAGATAACTTCAGCATTAAGTTCAATATAATATTACCTCAACTGCCTGGAACATAAACAGACTCTTCATTTCTGTTTTTTAGTAGAAACGGTGAATAAACAAAACATGAAATTATGGATTTACTTTTATTAAGCTTCTAAGATTTGGTCTCAGTTTGAGGAATCTGCAACAAAATCTTTTTACCTTCTTTAAGTACACGATAGCATAGATATACAGAACTGAGCTCACAAGAAACATTCTGAACATGTTTCATTCTTTAGGCCTTTTAATAGTTCCAGAGTACTTTGAGATCATCTAAAAATAAGTGTCCTTCCTCATTTCTCTTGTCAGATGCTGACCCCCTCGCCCCAGGGAAGTAGTGATTTGTCTAAGGCCACCCAGTATCTAAGACCAATATCAGGTCTGGAGACACCTGTCTAGAGTGCTTATAAAACTGTCTCTACCAATAGTCGATTGCTTTTGTTCTCTTCAGAACACTTCGTTTCCCTACTTAAAACTAGGCAGTATCTTCTAGTTATATTCAACTTGAAGTCCAAATTCTTGTGTAAGGTTTCAGACCATGTTCAAAATCTAGTCCCTGATCAGGGCTCTAACCCCATGCAAGGTCTTCTCTTTGCACGTCATGTTTCAGATTCTAGAAAATGACCCTCATCTCATATCTATGCCTTCTGAAAACAGAAGCTCAACACCTCATCTCCTTTTGTCACTCTCCTACTTCCTATTCATCCTTAAGTTTTTACCTTAGACATCACTTGTTCTAGAAAACCTTTAATAAAACCAACTCCATAAAAGTAAGAACTCCATCTGTTTTGTTCAGCTTTCTATTCTGTGCATTATCAGAGATCCTGGCATATGTCAGGGACTCACAAAATAATGAATAGATCACTGAGATAAGAATTTTTTTATGAAAATAATTCATTTTTCTTTATAGATAAAATAGAATAGAGATTCGCTGATTCAATATTACTTTATGAAGCAACATCTTAAATTTAATATAAATACTCTAAAGCAGTATGTTAATATGACTAATATTTTATCTGTAAAAATTATGTAGTAAAATACTCAGGGTTTTATATTTGTATCATCAGTCTATTTGCAAACACCATTTAATAACTGTAGCCCTTTTTTTTGGTAAGATGAAAAATTTTAAAGTAGGGAACTTCTAATGGAATATTACTTATGCTGTATGTAAATTCCCAACAAGTTCTCACCAGCTCAGCCTATTGTTCTGTACCCCTGCTGTGAACTATGAATCAAACTAAAATAATTAAATCAAAAACTACAATGTTTAGTACAATGGCAATGGTTTTGAAATAGCCTGAACTTTTCATAGCGTATGAAGATTTTCGTTCTATACCCAAAGCTATTTGAGTACCAAATTTAGGTAATGTATCATATCAAGATTTCAGCCGTCCCCTTACTTAGGAGTAGTGTCTTCCCTTAACACAAAGTTTCAGTCTGATTTCAATGTTTTAAGAAGTTTATCAATCATCTGGACCTCACAACACACTAGATGTTTATTCACTCATTTTTTTACTCATTCATGAATGTGATAGACGCAGAGGGAGGCATAAAGGATACAGTGTGAGTAAATCAGGTACTCTCAGACTTATAGTTTGGAAGGATAGATATATATTAATCATACTAAAAGTGTTTAATTGCCACTTGAGATAAGAATATAAGCACATTTCACAAAGAAGGCTTTGCATGATAAGGTTAGAAGACAGGGTTTGAAGCTCAAACTTGAGCTATGTTCTAAAGGAAAAAATACATTCAAAAAGTCAAAGTTTGCATGTGTTGGGAAGGGGGTTGTGCATGGAGTGTTCCAAGGAGAGGAAATCATAGTGCAAATGTCTTGTGACTTAAAAGAGAATGACAGAATCTGAAAGAAGGACAAAAGGCTAAACACAGCTGAGTATGTAGTAATATCCGGGTGCTAATATATTATGTTAAGGAATTGACTTTACCTTAAAAACAAATGTGAGGCATTGAAGATTTTTAAACAGTGGTATGGAAAATGATAAAATCATAGGTGCATTTTGGAAAGATTACTGTCACTCACACTGGAATTTGGGTTTAAAGCCAGTAAGGAGGTTACCAGAGGATTCCAGTCAAGAGATGATAGTACAAGATGAAGCTCCCCTAAAGTGAGAGCCACAGAGGAGGAGGAAAGTGAAAGGACAAGATCTTTAAAAGGAAAGTGGACAAGGCTTGGCGATGGGTTGAATATATATGGGCCATCAGTGTAGGGGTTGTCAATCATAACTAACAGGTTTCTGGTTTAAGTAACCTTAATTATTTATTCCCCTCTCTAAAGATTTATATGTACAAGGTAGGTATTAACTACCATATGATAGGAAAGAGATTATTTAGTTCTCATATGATAGGAATATTTTCTAAGAAATAGAATATATCCAAAGGAAACAAAATCACTACCTGCAGTCCCATGCTTATTGCAGAATTATTTACAATAGCCAAGACATGGAAATAATCTAAGTGTCCATCAATAGAGATAAAGAAGACATGAGAGCTGCATACACACACATGTACACACACACTGAAATACTATTCAGCCACAAAAAGGAAGGCAACCCTGGCACCTGCAACAACATGAAAGGATCTTGGGAGCATATATGAAGTGAAATAAATTAGAGGAAGACAAATACTGTATGACCTCACTTAAATATGGAACTAGGAAAAAAAAGAAAAAACTTATAGAGACAGAGAACAGATTGGTGGTTGCCAGAAGTAGGGAGTGAGAATGAGGGCAATGGATGAAGGTATTCAAAGTTACAAACTTCCAATTATAAGATAAATAAATTCTGGCTAGGTAATACACAGTAGGTGACAACAGTTAGCAACAGTATATTTTATACTGGAAATTTACGAAGAGAATAAATCTTAAAAGGTCTCATCACATGAAAAAATAAATAAATGTGAATTGATGGAGGTTCATTAAACTTACTATGGTGATAAATTCACAATGCACACATATATCAAATCATTATGTTGTACATCTTAAATGAAAACAACATTTTATGTCAATTTATATCTCAATGACACTAGAAAAAAATTAAAGAGGTAGGTATTAAAAACCCTGGGCTCAAATATTCCTGCACAATGTAGATTAAAAGAAAATGTACATCATGAAATTCATCTTGAAGATAAAGTGGGAGGGGTTCCTGGATGGCTCAGTAGGTTAGGCAACTGACTCTTGATTTCAGCTCAGGTCATGATCGCAGGGTTGTGAGACTGAGACTGGCTTGGGGCTCTGTACTGGGCATGGAGCCTGCTTAAGATTCTCTCTCTACCTCTCAAAAAAAAAAAAAAAAAAAAAAAAAAAAAAAAGATAAAGTGGGAGTGTAACACTCCAGCATGATCAAATAATAACTGAACTTTAACCTTTCATTTTGGTCACTATTACTCATTGTTATTGCTGGAGATTGGTAACTGGAGATTTGAATATAGGAACAGGTGTTTGTTAGTATTATGCTGCGGTGCCTCCTTCCCTGCTAAAACAAGCAACTAAAAAAAAAAAAAATGTAATCAATCCTTTCAATTAGGACAAATTACACTATAGATAATGGAATTGTAAACTCAATCCAACTTTTCCAAAGAAATCCTACTGTAAGAAAGTTAGGTTTCTTGCTTTCTTTTTCTTCTTTTCTTTCTTTCCTTTTTTTTTTTTTTTTTTTTAAGATTTATATCTTTTAAAGAGAGAGAGCAAAGAGAGGAGCAGAGGAAGAGAGAGAAAGAGAGAGAGTCCTCTAGCAGATTCCCCACTGAGCACAGAGCCAGATGCAGGGCTGGATCCCAGGGTCCTAGGAACATGAGCTGAGCCGGAATCAAAAGCTCCCTGCTTTTTAAATGACGGAGCTACCCAGGCGCCCCAGAAAGTTAGCTTTCCAAACCAAGATTTGAGGCTCACCTTTTTATAAAAGTGATCAGAAATACCACAATAAATCAAATACAAAATAATGATCTTTTATAGCATAGTACTTCTTAAACATCATTCAAATTAATGAAAAATTAACTGAAAATATATTTGGTAAGACATAAAACCATTTTTTTATAGTATGTAAAATTCCCACATTGTTTGAAACAAATGAAAACTAAAGACGGGAAAATCTCAGAGCTGTAGAACACAGAAACCTGCTTTACCATCATTGAGGAGATTTTGAGTGAAATACAGGACTACTTGATGACTTTTTCAGGAGTAAAATTTTTATTCTTATTTTCTTTTCTCCTTTAAACATCCCTGGGGCATACATAGTCCAATTCAAGGAACATTGAGAGCTTTTCTGGATTTTTTGTATGTAATGTGCTAAGCATTGAGAGTGCTCAAACAAACAAAAGAGCAAAGAGTAGGGGACAGTTCTTAGATTTAAAAACAGCATGTTCTAAAATTAGTAAGAGGGGAAGAAAAAAAAAAACAAGGACAGAAAAAAGGGACAGGGTAGACAGATTCTAGAAGAAAAGAATAACAATGAAATATACTCACATAGAAGTGGAAAAGATTACCAAGGGCTGATGGGACTGGGAATTAGAGATCAAGTTGCTGGCCCTTGGGCTGCATTTGTGCCCAGACTCATTTCCTCAAAAGTGAATGATGACTTATGTTAATTTGTGAGCTGCCATTTACAAGTGCTAATATGGTTGTAAGTGAAAACTATTCTAAGTCAAGTTGTTATAAATCAAAGATGATAGATGTCTGAGCTAGAAAGCTCTTCCCCATGGAAAATGCACCTATTATAAACAAACATTCCGATGAAATATTTCATTAGGTCAATCCAGTTGCATTATAGAGAATGGTCTCCTAAATCTTCATGCATTTCTCAAAATATTTGTTTTTCATGAATTGAGAAAACACTTTATAATGTGATGCTATTGGCATAATGTGATAGGAAAGCAAATGACAGGTAATGAGGAATAAATCTCACTGCATAGTACCTAGAAGACTGGCCCGTTGGGGTAAAACTTATTTTATGTATACACTTGTAAAATTTTATATCTAAAAAAATGGTAGTATAAAACCATGCAGCTTCTTTTGAAGGAGAATGGTGGTGATAATTGCCAGTGCACACCGAAAGTATTGGTTTTGCTGATCAAAAAATTCCCTCTTAGTTTCCAAATGGTAACATCTGCCTCTGATAAAATGGACCAATAATTGAAGCATATAGTGTATCCTCACAGGGGCTACGCTGCTGTTTTATTTATTCTTGCCCAACTGTGAAGATAAACTTCACTAAATACATGTGATATTCTGTCAGTTCAGGATAAGCATATTTTTCCTTGGACAGATGGCTGGCTAGTGAAACACCTGGATCATCTCAGGTCTGCAAGATTATAATCGTAGTGGATATAGAATCTCAGAAACAAGTCCACTTAGACTGAAAACATTCTCCTCAAGAATTTTCAGGGGCAATAACACCTTTCCTTTCCAACTCAGCTGTAATCTAACTACTATCTCATTTGCCTCTAAAACCATTATATTCCACATGACAAGATTATATTCACAGATCATTCCATCACAGATTTCTTATTCTCTGTCAAAACAAAACATTATGCTGTATATGATACTTGCAATGGGAGATTCCTCTTAAAACACAGGATGAACTTCTATCCTCTAGAACATTTTCTCTAATGTCACCAATTCTTTAACTCATGATGAGCATACTTCCAACCTCTCATTTCCTAATACCACGCTATTCATTTAAAACACATATGTCTAACTACATCATCTTCTGCCGTATTTGAAAATTCAGCTGAATACTGCCCAAGATTCTTTGACTGTACTCCTAGGGACATTTAATGCAAACTTACTAGCAAGTTTTTATGCCAGCATAATAATCATACCCTCTGTAGCAGCACTGTCTCTAATAATTTTATTGTATTAATATTATTTATTGAATGTATTTATCTTATGATCTAGACTCTGTTCTAGATGCCTAATATATAATAAATCATCTAAGTCTCACAATAAACGCTATCAGGTCAGAACTGCTCTCTTAACTCTACAATTACACTGAGACCCAGAGTGGTCTCAACTAACTTGTTCTTAACTAACTTGCCCAAGGTCATGTAGCCGTGAGAGAGTGGAGTTAGAATTAGAATACAGAGAGGCTTTCTCTGGACCATCTGTTTTTGACCATACTTCTAAACTGCTCTTCTATAACTTGATATGATTTATATTTATGTTTAAATCTTGATTTTATATAAATTTGCCTTTCTAGTTTTCAAATATTTAGCTCTGTCCACATCAAATAGCTGTTATGAATATATTCTTTTCTGTCAAGCTGCTGGTAGATATTAAATATTAGATATATGAGATACATACTATATATTTATGTATATACATATATTACATATATATTTCTATAGGTTGATACATGACACAAAAGATAAAATAACACATACAAAATGTAGACCTCCTTATCAGTCGCTTTTGAAAACCAGTAAGTAATCTCTTTTTTAAGTAAAACCATACTGATTGTGAATAATAATACATATTGTTACTACTAATCATACACATATGATTACCAACCAGAATTTCAACTTATCCTACACAGTTCTGCATTCATTCAGCAGAAATCTGCTTTTGCTCCAACGTGCAGCAGTTATGCTTCATGACTGACAATTATCTCATAATGAAAAACAAGTCACAATTAATAAAAATCAAAACTAATACCTGTTACATTCATTTAATGATTTAATGAACTTGGAGAGAGTTTTATGAAAAGACCTATAAAAGCATGAGACTCAATTTCCAATTAGGATCTACATTCACGAGTCTTCAGATTCCTAAGGGAAAGGAGAAATCTATTCAGCTCCCCCTCCCCCTGCCTTCAAATTTCCCTCTACCTGTAAAGGGGCATTAACTTTCAAAGAAAATCACTGTTAGCACATCTGTTCCCTCTATGTGGGTTAGCCATATTTTTGTGAGACAACTATTATGCTATGAAAAACACTTTAAGTATAAGATCAACAATTACTTATATGGTATCCCTATTACATTTTTATATTTGGCCTATAATTACAGATTCACATGGAAAACTAAATTAACTTGTTAACCAAAACAGTGTTTAAATGAATAGATATACAATAATAACAATAATAGTTAACATTCCCCAGGTACTCACCACATGACAGAAATATTCTATATCCCCAACACCTATTAGCTCATTTAATTCCTATAATAACACTACTAAATCAGCACTATTACTTTTCCCATTTTAATGATAAGCACAGAGTAAATTAAATAACATGGCCAAAGTCATACAGTAATTGCTGAGGATGATATTTGAATACAAGTCATATAGCCCCACAGCTTTCATTCTTGGCCACTATGAATAGACTGTCCTTTTTGTCCATCCTATTTATAAGTATTTAGTTTACTTCCAACTTTGCACCATCACAAATAATGTTATAAAGAACTCCACACTTTTTTGAACTTGACCTATTATTTTCTTAGAATAAACTTCCTAGAGGTATAAACACTGGAAGAAATGGCAAATACATTCATCTTTGTCTGGCTTGTAGGTGAAAGATGATGTTATAAACTATTGTTTTCATTTACATTTTTTATTAGTGAGGTTGAGCATGTTTTAATTAGTGGTGTGCTAGAGCCAGCTTGCACAGTTTTGGAGTAACCCTTCCATCTCCACTTTCAGTGACATCAAGTTGGTAGCCGGGAACTGACCATGGCTTGGAGTGTTTACACATTGGAAAATAGCATGTGATAGAAATGAGGCCTGTTTGATTTTGTTCTGTCTTGGAGAGCCTCTGAAAAAAAACCCTCTTTCCTTCCTCCTTTTCTTTCTTTCTTTCTTTCCTCCTTTCCTTCATTCCTCCCTTTCTTTCTTTCATTTAATCCTTCCTTCCATGGTGGCTTTATTTTTACTTTTTTTTTTTTTAAACTGACATATAATGTATTATTTGTTTCAGGGGTACAGGTCTGTAAATCATCAGTCTTACACATTTCACTTTTCACTGCACTCACCACAGCACATCCCTTCCCCTAGGTCCATAACCCATCCACCCTATTCCTCTCCCCTCCTCCCCTCAGAAACTCTCAGTTTGTTCCCTGAGATTAAGAGTCTCTTATGGGGGCATCTGGGTGGCTCAGTGGTTTAAGGCCTCTGCCTTCTGCTCAGGTCATAATCCCAGGGTCCTGGGATCGAGCCCCACATCGGGCTCTCTGCTCAGCGGGGAGCCTGCTTCCTCCTCTCTCTCTCTCTGCCTGCCTCTCTGCCCACTTGTGATGTCTGTCTATCAAATAAATAAATAAAATCTAAAAAATAAAAAAGAAAAAGAGTCTCTTATGGTTTCTCTCCCTCCCTGGTCCATTTCTATGTATAATGGCCATGGGCTATTCATATTCCTTGCCCAGGTAGAAGTTCTTCTGTAGCTTTGTTTTTCATTAATTTGTAAAATGAATGTTTTTATCTAATAAATTATAAACAAGGGGAGAAAAAGTATAGCATAACCCTAGTAACCATTATTGGAAACAATGGCCATACAACTTAGAGATTTGCTCAGAAATGATCCAGCTAAACTCTAAAGAATGAAACATTATCAGTTTCTATTCAGAATCTGCAAAATTCAAATAAATTATTAGATATATTCATTTTAAAATAATAGGTTTGCTTTATGATATTTTGTAATAAAAACGTGTATAATATACGCCCTTTAGAAATGCTATGGTATTAGGAGATGGTTAAAAAAAACAAACTCTAAGGTTTAAAAAAAAGAAAAAAATAAACCCTAAGATTTTGTGGTTTTGTTCTACCACAGAGAACTCAGTTGGTAATTAGAAAAAAGAAATAAAACATTTAGTTCTTAACATTAAAAGAAAACATTTTCAGTTCTTCCTTTAAATACATGCATACTCAAGATATGAAAGACAAAAGATTGCAATTTTTGTCATAACACTTTAACGTTCATTAGGTTTTATATCTTAATGCTAATGTTGCTGTATTAGGAATAGCAGATTGATCTATGGGTAATCTAGGTAACTTGCTAGGTAACTTTAACTAGCAGGTAACATTGTAGTTACGTGGTTTTCAAACAAGAATGTTATTCTTGAAGATACAGATATCTAGCAAAAGCTACTCCAGTTACAAAATAAAAAATGAGATATGACTAAATTAGTTGACATAAAAATATCAAACTTGAACTTTACTCTTCAAACAAAACTAATCTGGAGTTTTTAAAAGAATTTAATTATTCTCCTCTCTTTTAGTATAGCTGTGCTTTCTTTTCAAGTACACTGAAATACTGTACCAGCAGAGAATTTTTTTTGCTAGATTTTTAGCTAATTTATAAAAATACACTATACAAGATCTTGAAATTCCATCATATAAAAAATGAAAGGACATTCTTTGAGGACAAAGAAATTAAAATTCTTTCAACAGGAAAATTCCCAAAACCAAATGACCATGAAATTCATTTATGATAATTTTACTACTACTGGTCAAGAACAATCAGAAAATAAGCTACTTTTCTATTTTTCCAAAGATATTTTTACAGATTAACCATAGGAGAAAGGTCTGTTCTTTTTCATTTTGGATTTATGATTTAAAAACCTGACACTTTTGAAAAATGCCTTATTACTGCTTTCAGCATGCTCTGTTTCTATTCGGTCTGTTTTCAAAGTCATTAAATCATATTTATGAAGTGACCATACACATCACTAGCAATTTTGATAACTGCTTTTCTCCTGCCTTAGGTCATTAGTGGACTGAACATTTTAAAATGAAATAAAACATTTTATGCGTCACAGAGTAAGAAATGGACTGAATCAAGGGGCACGGTTCTTGGTTTACTCAGCTATTGCCTGGGGCTAAATCCCATTTCCAGAACTTTGCTTAAATCTTGATCCTTTCCTGAAATGACCTGGCCCTCTTTTCCCCATCAAACTTTTAACTTCTAAAACCCAACAAAAGACCTCATCTTCCTGACTATTTCAATCATCATTAACTAACCTCTTCTTACCCCTCACTCCAAATATTCAGAGCTATACCACATACTAATACTTATTCATATAGGGTTTTAAATTGGTGGACTGTGTTTTAGTCATGCTGGTATCATCTAATAAATTGTAAATTCCAGTATGTCTTATATAACTTCCAAAATTCTTTACTCCTGACAGTGTCAAGCACACACACTTAACATCCATTTTATCAGTTTGGAGTGCCTAGTAAATATTCACTAACAGCTTAACAGACCAAGTACCAATGAACCAGATATTTGTTTGTCTTTGTCTATTTGGTTTACCAATCAAGCGATCTTACTGCAGTGAAACATTTTCACATTTTCAGTTAAGTTTGGAAGGAACAGTAAAAACATAGCTTTGCAATTTTGAAAAGCGATACTCAAATTCCAGAACATTTTCACAAATGCCTCCAAATTAATTCTGTCTTAATTCAATGCTAGGTCCAAGAATGAGCTTCATTTGGCTCTTTATATTTTATTTATTTTTTTAAAGATTTTATTTATTTGAGAAAGAGAATGAAGAGAGAGTATGAGAGGGGAGAGGGTCAGAGGGAGAAGCAGACTTCCTGATGAGCAGGAAACCCAATGTGGGGCTTGATCCCTGGACTCCAGGACCTGAGCCAAAGGCAGAAGCTTAACCAACAGAGCCATCCAGATACACTATTCATTTGATTTTCTTAAAGACATATTCACAGAGAAGGATGGACCTCCCTTCTTTCCCTCCTTCCTTCCTTCTCTCCCTCTCTCTCTCTTTCTTTCTATCTTTCTTCCTTTCTTCCTTTCTTTCTTAGCAGCTAGGCTCCTGGCTTCACAAGCTAACAAAATGTAAGGATTTACAAAGACCAATGCAGTACTAACTTTGCCCCCATGGTATGCTGTTTTACACCCCACCCCATGAAATCAATTACTTGTTCTTCAAGAATGTATTTGGTCGGGCTCAGATAAAAAATAAACACGTCCACTTGAAACCGATTGAAGACTACCATTTTATCTGACTACCATTTTATCTTCAATTTTTAGCTATTTAGAAATCATGTTCAATTAAAATAGAAATACCCCTCAAATAATTTTTTTCATTATTTTTACTTGTTTCATTTTGTTTTGTTTGTTTTTTGTTCTAATCTGCTAACACATAAGTACGTCAGATCTTCCACAGAGTGACAGCCAGATCAGCGTAACTCATAATGGCCATGGTCACAAAGGTGGGATGCTTAGGAAGAATAACTCTTAAGATGGATCCATAGTCTAAATTACTGGGGAAATGTGACCATTCTGGCTCCTGAGTGGATGGAGGAAAAATAAGCAATGACATAATTGAGAAATTTGGCTAAAAGGGGACATAAGGAAAACTGAAAATCTGATTAATTTTTTTCTCAGCCACTGAGTAGTTATGGGGGACAGAGGAGAAGAAAGAAGCTTAATTTACAAATTATAGGCATATTTTGGGAAAGTTTTATCTCTTTTTATGCATATAAAGTACATATTTCAGTATTTTATAAATATGTTTCATTGTTCTAAAAATGCAAATAAATACATAAAAAATTTCAGGCAGTTGTCTAATGAATGTTTAAACAGTAAAGTTAATTATCCTACAACTTAAAGTAATTGGTGTTTGATCAAAACAGCTATGTTAGCATTGAATTCAAATGTTTGCTTATAAGAAATACATTCCTTTGTATCGTTTGTCACCTAACTAAACTCAAGGCATTTTGAAATAAAATACATTTGTATCCTCCATATAGGTTTAAAAATTACAATTAGTTAAATGAGAAACATAGGACTGGAAAGTGCCTTCAGAGGTCATTTCGTCCATTTCTGCTTCTGGCATGTTTCAGTTAAATCCTTTCAAACATATGGCTAACTACCTTGTGCCATCTTTGTTAGGCAATCCCAGTTCTTGGCTGTCCACGTTAATGATGTGTCTGCCTAAACGCTGGTTTAAGCGTTCTATCTGATTTAACTAGTCAAGAGTGTCAGATAATCCATCCACTGAGTAAGGTATCTCCCTGTTAAATCAGTCAAACTGTGGAGGTATCCTTCTGACTTAGCTAATTTTTGGTTTTACTTCACTTGTAAAGACAAAGCACTAAAACCAGTATAGGTGTGAAGAGACAACCTATAAATCATGTTCTTCCCTAATTTCACTAAACTGTTCAGACCCGATTTTAATCAAATTTTACTCAACCTTCCCACCCAGGAGCAAGAGACTGTCTCACTATATTCCTATCGCTAAAGGTCTTAAATAATCTTCCTTTCTCTCTGCTGCTTATTTAGGCAAAGCAAACTAAAGAGTCAAAGACTAAAACAGGGATTTTATGAACCAACATAAATTTATAAGGAAATCCAAGGAGAGATTTTTTTTTTTTTTGCCCCCAAAGTCAATATACTCAGCATTATGTTCAAAAGAATACTGAATAATGGAAGTGTGCAACTAAATAACACATGTCAAAATGCTTGCTACTTCTTTTTTTTTTTTTAAGATTTTATTTATTTATTTGACAGAAATCACAAGTAGGCAGAGAGGCAGGCAGGGGGCAGGATGGGCAGGGGGGGAGGGGAAGCAGGCCCCCTGCTCAGCAGAGAGCCCAATGTGGGGCATGATCCCAGGGATCCCAGGACCCTGGGATCATGACCTGACCTAAGGCAAAGGCTTAACCCACTGAGCCACCCAGGTGCCCCAAAATGTTTGCTACTTCTTTATATTATAGTGGTCCCTTTAAGAAGTAAGAAATTCAGTCTTGTCTCTGCTCTATTTTCTTTTCACATTCCTGTGTGAAAGCAATGAAAAGGTTTTAAATTTGTGTATTCTTTGTTTAAATAGCATTTCTCCTTAAAATCAAATTTAAGTATATAACTCTAAGATTTGCATTATTCTCTCTTCTTCAGACTAAAATCAGATTTTAGATATTGCTCAGAGACTGAACCCTAAGATCATAAACACCTGGAGCTTCCTGGACTGTATATTAAAAGGGGATGCCCAGGAATACCATCAAAAATGATACCACCTAGACAATAAACACAGAATCACAACAGTGCTATGCTTTCATATTGCATAAAACATCTGATGATTATTGATAATAGTGAAACTGTTTTATATAAAATACTATATTGTAATTACTAGTATGAGTTGGTAATTTCTCCAATTAAAAATTTAAACCAAAAAAAAAAAGATTATTCTTTCTGTATGCATTGTCAATAAATGCTCCACAATATGGAATCATTAAAATAGCGTTATGTTCAAAGATACCAAAATAAATTTGACAGCCAGAATATGTCTTAGACCTGTTAAAAATTTTAAAAGAGGATTTTAAAATATGCAATCCTCAGTCTGTTACTATTTTGTAAAATTAAGGGCATGCAACTCCAAAAGAGAAGAGATATTTGACTTCAACTTGAGATGATATCATAAATTCCTTTCAGAGGCTTAGCCATTGTTGTAAAGGAGAGCAAATAATAATGCAAAGGCAGATACAAATTATTCTCAGAGGCATGAATGATCTTCAAGGTGAAATATTAGAAGTGACATTATGAAATACAAATAATGTGACCAAGAGCTCCTAATGTTCTGATCTATGGCAATATGTTCTCACCCATTAAAGTCTAATTTTAGTGCATTGACAGTTAACAACCTCTAGAAATAAGACATCTAATTTCGATTTTATTCTTCAGTGATATACTCTTAGAATATCTCACAAGAAAAATATTCAAACAGGAATTCAGTACTTGTCCCCATACCTCTAGAAGTCCCTATCTTGGTGGATATTGGCCCAATCAACTCAGTTGCTCAGATCAGAGATGAGTAGCTATTCATCGCAAACCCCAAATCCTGTCAATTCTCCTTCGCAAATATCTTTCATCCCTTTCTGTTCTTGGCTCCTCTTCCTACTTCTTCACCTCCTCCTATGGGTTCAACTCTATTCTCAATTTTTGCCTTTGTCACAAAGACAACTTAGTCTCTTACCTACCTGTTCAGTTTCATCTATTACCACTTTTTTCCAAACTCTATAGGATTTGAATCGCCTTTTCTTTATTTCTGTTTATTTTACCCAGAAAAAGATTTTTCCCTCTCCTTACCTAGATCCTTCAGATCTCAGTTTAAGTATTAAGCTTAATCTTCCCTGACTAGGTGAATGTTACCCAATATAGTCTCCTACTCACCTATATTTGTAATGTATCCATTGTTTGGCTTCCCTATTAGAACACAATCTACATGGGGATAGAGATAATACCTGTCACTGTGCCTGACATACAGATTCTTATTAAATGTATGTTGAACATATGAGAGCTGAAAAGATACATAAATGAGTTATTTTTCTATGTATGTTTCCCAGTTCTTGCAATTGTGAATATTCTGATTATTTTATCATTACTTGAAACTATTAGTGACTTCTATCTAATCCACCATTCCTAGAATCAGCTGAGAAAACATGGTTCTCTTCCCTCTCCCAATATCCAGACATCTACTCCTGTCATGTCTTCTGCTTACCTCCCTACCCTTAACTGTTATGTCATTTTATTTCAAGACTTCTGTCAAACTATTTTTTCATTATTGCAGATTAAAAATTTTAAATCCTCCAAAAATCCTTGTGTATCTTCGAATTATTTTTTTTCTTTTTATTCTTAAAATATTTGTGAGTTTCTTTATTGAGAGTAACATAACAAAGACTTGTCACAACAATCTCCAATGCCCCAATTTACGAACAAGTTTAAATTCCACAAAGTGCCTACTGTAGCACACTAAATATGTTAGCCTCTACCTACCTCTTCAAAATACTACAAAAATAATAAGCACATGTTGTGATGAGCAGTAGGTATTATACACAACTAATGAATCATTGAACAGTACATCAAAAACTAATGATATATGTTGGCTAACTGAACATAAAAAGAAAATAATAATCAAAATAAGTGTATCCTACTATAATCCAATTTAAAGAAAAAGTTTCTTCTCTCACTGTAGATCTTTCACCTTAAATATGTGAGCACAGTTTATTAAGGTGCAAAAGATTCACACTGGTTTATAACACGCTTGAATACTTAGATCAGATGCAATTTCTAACCCTCATAATGTACCTGCTAACACTTTAAAAATCCCACTTTAACTGGTTGAAGTCATTATCTTGACAGGAACCAAAAGATGTAAACCTATTATAAGATTTACTGCCAGTGAAACTATTTTAGATATAATATTACTTAGATACTGGAACATGTCTTTGTAAGGTTAATGAAAGCATTTGTTTTTGATAGCAAAGACTATATAGACACAATATAATAAAACATTCATAAGAGGAACTACTTCTTAAGTGAGAATTCTTAAAAGTTGTCCTCTTCCAGTCATTGATAGCTTTGCATTCTAAAAAGTCTTATTTACTAAACTAGAAAGATTTTAACACTTCAAGTATGTGATTATTACCTAGAATCAGAATTTTAATTGGAGATTCACTTAAATGGCTCAGTCTCTTTGGATAGGTTCTACCCTTTAAGAATCGGGGGTCTAGGGGCGCCTAGGTGGCTCAGTGGGTTAAAGCCTCTGCCTTCTGCTCAAGTCATGATCCCAGAGTCCTAGGATTGAATTCCCGCATTGCATCAGGCTCTCTGCTCAGCAGGGAGCCTGCTTCCCTTCCTCTCTCTGCCTCCCTCTCTGCCTACATGTGATCTGTCAAATAAATAAATAAATAAATAAATAAATATTTATTTATTTATTATCTGTCTTAATAAATATTTATTTGTTATCTGTCAAATAAATAAATAAATAAAATCTTTAAAAAAAAAAAAAAAGAACCTGGGGTCTAGAGTACTTCAATTCATTTAAGTCAAGTGAAATTTTAGCCATTACTAATACAGCCATCTGTCCTTTTATAACGAATGTTACAGCCCTTACGGTCAATGTCAACTAAATAAAACCTAGACACCCAAATCTGAGAAACAAAAATCTACTCAATTTCGTATCTTAATGATGAAAACCTTTATCTTAAACAAAAGTAGTTTGGCTAATTAAAGAATATCATATTTTTATCAAATATGGTATGACTCTTTTGTAACTGGATATTGTTTTAAAAAATTAAGAAACCAAACCTGATTCTCATTCATTCTGAAAAGACTGCATTTCAGAACACAACTTCAGAATTGCATTAAACAAGGGAATATAGACACTATAGCATGTAAAATATCCAAACAAATCTGAATTAGGCTGATTTAGCTAACTACATGTTTCCCTAAATTTCACTGCTCCTCCTCAAGGATCAAAATACTGATCAATATGGGACTATGGACATTTAAAAATTAAGTTAAAATATACTTTTGTATAACTATCAATTTTATCAGTAAGCACATAATTTTGCCAGTTAAGTGCAGCTCCATAAAGTAAAGGCCTGAGGAAGTGATTCTCAAACTTCAGACTGCATAAAAATCATGTCAAGGTCTTTTAATATAGATTGCTGAATCTTTTCCCCATTTTCTGATTCTGTAGTTCTGCTATAAAATTCGCATTTCTAATAATTCTCTAGATCATGCTGATGCTGGTAGTCTGAGGACCACATTTAAAACTCACTGGTTTAAGGAATTGTCCTATTTTTCTCTCACTGCAAATGAGTTTGACTTTATTTATTTTAATACAAAGTATATTTAGAAATAGGAAAAATTATAGTCTACTTGTAGGTATAGGTATTGTTAGCTGAGTGAGACATTATTCCAAACTGAAATAGAAGTTTGCTTATTCTTCATCTTGACTTGAACATTGTGGGCAATAAATCTTAGATTTTTATAATTATTTATTTCAATTTTCTTTCTTCCAAATATACTAATCCCACTACCATCTCATATATGTGAAGATTATATTTTAATCTGTTTTATTTAATATGGTTTTCCATATATATTTTTCCATTTATCCCTTACCTTTTTTTCAGAAAAATTCTTGATAAAAAAAAAATTCATGATAAAAGCCAACATACAGCTGAAGAGAACAAATAGGAAAAAAATAGAACAATGATGTCTTTGGTCTTAGGCCTTTTCTTATCTTCCATGGTCTTATCATAGACAGAGGCCACATCTTTTATAGAACGATTCATACTGGGACACTCAGGAGGTCTCTCAGGAGCCATATACTATACTTGCTAGTAGACTGGCTTTATTTATATTCCCAGCTAGTCCACCTGATATCTGAAAGTTTTTCACTGTTGCACTGTAGACCGATCAATAGTGTGATTTGATATCCATGGGGAGGAGGGGGACACCCTCTGATACTTCCTATTTTTAAACAACTAAAGTTGTTTTGTATTCCCTAAACCATATTGATCCATAAAGCTAATGATAGTTTTACTAAAGCTCCCTTTTGTAAACTCTGTCACAGAGGAAACCTTGGAAAATTACAATTAACGGCAGGGAAAATGTTGGAAATCTATTTTACCATGTAACTTTACTGCCAGCTCCCGCTATGTACAAAATAAAGCTAGATCCACATTTTTTCCCCCTGGGTTTGGCTATGACTACACTGATACAGTGGACGTGAAGATGCCTTATATTTATACCTCCAGGGTGCTTTAACTCCCTCCCAACTAATTTGCCATCATGTCCATTATGAGAATGAGCTGTAACGGCTGAATTGGCTTTGTCCCCACTTTTCCATTTCAGTATAAATTTTAAAAGGAGGTTGTCACTATACAGGCTCAAGTGATGCCATCTGCTTTTTGGGGAAATGCACATAAAAATGGTGGGGAGAGTTAGGATTTAATTAGAGATGGACTATCTGTTTCCCCAATCTTCTCTAACTTGACACCTGCTGGGTCACACACGGAATACAAATAAGAAGACAGAAAATGGTCCTGACACTCTGGTACAAGAAATGCTAAAATTAGGTTGGCCACTGAATATCACAAATGCATGTTTTCCTATTACATGAAAATAAACACAAAAATTTTCATTCATGGGCAATGCATGAGAATTCTTAGAACAGTACAGTTGTAGTTATCAAGAAAATCATTTTATTCATATATGAATTTAGATTTCTAGGTATATACATTTTGGAAACTATATATTAAAAATTCATATTTAAAATGGAATTTAAGAACTGTCATCAATAATAGATGTCTTACTTTACCTACCAGTAAAAATGTCCTACCTATGGATGTATGAATATGAGGAACACTTTATTTATAATACTAAAAGATATGTCATTACTGTTACACCTTCAATGAGCCAGTAATGTTTACGGCAGGCTTTCAAGACTGTTGAGTGCATACTTTATCCAACTACTAGAGATATTTTTTCTTTACAATCTAGATCCATACCACTGTTTTGACTATGGCACAAATGCAATGTACATTTCAATAAAACAGTACAGCTTAACAGGCTAATAAAAAGGACTGTAAAGGTGCATTAAATTAGAATTTAAGATGTCTCCTGTATTTGCAGCATAAATGCTAATAAAAATATAAATCTGTTATTAACTTTTTATAACCATGCAAAGTAATAAAAGTTAAAAAATGTTGAAGATTTATCAGCACATATCTATAAGATGAACAGAAAAGAACAAAGTTAAGCTGTGAAACGAAAATGTTAGGGAAGAAGGAAGAAATTTTTAGAGTAGAAGTGAAGGGTAATTATATATGTATGTATACTGTTTCCTATCATTATTATTTCCAAAAATAATTAGTTTGATTTTGGTCTATAAGGCTATTACTATAATCTATAAGGAATTGATCTTTTATAACTATTAAGGCCAAGATAATATTTTATCTTAAGTGACTGAAGCATTAGGCTAGGAGATTCTGTTTTAGGTGTAGTACTATGTAACATGTTACTGTTTCCCCAAAGTAACAATATTCCATTTGTGTCAAATAGGTGCTGAAAATACAATAAAGTTTGTTCATTAGGATCATACCACCTGTTGGTCATTGTTTTTTAATATACTAACCTATTGGAAGTATTATTGTTTAAGTTGCACTTGCACAGACCTAATTATTACATGTGACTTGGAAATTAAAATTGTGATCTGTGCAGAGATCTCTGCTTCAAAATTAATATAACAATATTTGAAGGCTTTCAAAGATTTTATATTCAGATTTTAGAAAGAAAACCAACTGTTCTCAAAAGGAATATCAAGCGGTATACTTCTACCCACTAAGCCATATGAAAAAAGTTTTAGTAGTATAAAGACTAAATTATTAATAAGAAAAAGTAAGCCAAAATTGCTTATTTTTCACCTATATAAGTCATAATTACTTGAGATATATACTAAAATAAAAAATGCATAAAAATCAAATACAGGAAGTTCAGGAAGTGCCCACACACTACTTTGAGAAGCTGAAAAATTATGGTATGTGAAATTACAGTAAAATCCAAACAAGATTTAAAAACTGTATATAGTGTATAAAATGTTTGGATAAATTTATCATTAAATACAAGTATTATGTCATTGTAGTTATTACTAGAGTCCTCATTTGTCAGAATAAATTATAAATTCAGTAGTGTAACTTTATTTCTCCTCCCTTCAAAATATCAGTTTACCAATGTTTGGAAAGATTCTGAATAGTAATAGTTATCACTTGTGTATTGCCTTGGGCCTTGGACAGTTGACAGTTACTCAAGGTAACACTTTCAAAGAAAATCAAATAAACAAATATTCTAAAATTCAGGGGGAAAAAAAGTCTTAAGCATTTCTAGTTTTGCATTAATAGTCTATCACATAACAACTCAGCTAGTCAAAGTTCCATTTTTCTTTTAAATTTTAAAATAAGTTTATTTTATATTAAATTAAATATGCAGCTTTTAAAAAGATCAATTTGGGTTCTCATAAAATATGTAAACCATTTTGAGATTCATAATTTAGAAAAAAAATAGTGGTTATAGTAGATAATAAAAATTCACTGGGGCATAATTTTTTTCTATGACACAAGCATAATTCATGAGTTCATTATGGTTTTCATGAACATTGTCCTTATAAAGTAAAGACAAACAACATATAGATGGCTTAACCTACTCCATACATCACGTGCATAAATCAAATTTTAAAAGTGTATTTCAAGAATTTTTCAGAAATGCTTAAGTCCCATGTTGTAAGTAACCAAGGAAATATTAAACTAACCCAAACTAAGGGTATCCACCATTGAATATCCTCTCTAGCCAGGGTTCTTTATTCCACAACTGAGAAGGAAGGGAAAGGATTTTTGTTTTGTTTTGTTTATAGTAAAGTGGTCCATCATGCATGACCAAAAATGTGCATTCAAAAATAAATTTACTTTGAAAGAGGTCAGTATCTAGTGAGAATGATACAAACAATTTTAATGTAGTAATTTGCAATAATTTGGCCTGAAAATTTTAAGTGATGCAATACAATTTTACACCATGTCAAAGAGAAGGGAAGAAGCAGTGATTTCATAAAAGTAAATGCTAATCCTTATATAATAACACTTGTTTACTGATCTGGAAAAAAATTTACATCAAGTGACTCTTTTGATTATAACTTAAATGAAATAGTGTAGTTTCTTTTTAACTTCAAGTTCTCACACATGCCCAAATTAATAATTATAATAGCTAAATTAAGAGATGAATATATGTGAAGTATGTTAAATGCTTTCTATATATATAGCTTCACAATCCCTTATGCAAAATCCTTGGATCCCGGTATGTTCAGAATCTTAGGTAATTCAGTTCATGTACCATATATCGTGTTATGCTCCACCCTTGGCTGAGCAACTTTAATAATTCTCAGTAAAACAAGTTACACTAACTAGGATCAATAAAGACTAAAATGAGTCTCAGATCCATTTATGTAAGGTTTTTGCTAAGTGAATTTTGGATCTAACTTAAGGAAAAAAACGTTAGCTTTTACAACACTGTAGGTTTGGGGATTGTGGATAAGTGATCGTGGAACTGGGTTTTTGTTTTGTTTGTTTGTTTTTTAGGATTTTATTTATTCATTTGTCGAGAGAGAGAGAGAGAGAGAGAGAGAGCACAAGCAGGGGAAGCAGCAAGCAGAGGGAGAAGCAGGCCCCAAACTGAGCAGGAAGCCTGATGTGGGACTCTACCCTAGGATCATGACCTGAGCTGAAGGCAGACACTTAACTGACTAAGCCACACCAACACCCCAGAACTGGGTTTTCTAATTTAATCCTAAGCACAAACCTATTAGAAAGGTAATGCCATTATTATTTTATATACAACGAAACCGAAGGTTAATACTGATAGATATCCCACCGAAATTATAAGGCTAATAGCATAAATGAAAATTATTCACTTCAACCTGAACATTTGGTCTATAGGGCCTAGAATTACTTAGAGAATTACTTAGAGAATTGCCCATGATAGGCCCAATTATCTAGCAGATGCCACTATACATTTACTCCAAATTTTGCACTGTCTTTTTTGTTTGAAGCCATTTCTCATTTTGAAAGGTTGAGTCATAAGTTTATGTTACTAAAAGCCCTGGAACTATAGCTAACTACTCAAGTTTCCTATGGATCTATAGAAAAATGAGTTAGGGAGCATACTTTAAAATTCATATTCATTTCTTAAATTCTAACTTGAAATTGTGGATTAAACTTACTACTATAAAAAGGAATTTTTTTTTAAAGATTCATTTATTTGAGAGAGAGCCTGAGAGTGAGTTGGTGGGGAGGCGCAAAGGGAGAGGAAAGAGAGAAGCAGATTCCCTGATGAGCAGGAGCCCAACTAGGTGCTTCATCCCAGGACCATGAGATCATGACCTGAGCTGAAATCAAGAGTCAGATAATTAACAAAGAGACACCCAGGTGCCCCCACGATAAGGAAACTTTAAGTAAAGTGGGAATATGTTAAGTTAATGCATAAACTTTACATTTTTTTATTTCTACATATTTAAGATAGCTGCCCTCATAATCAAAACTATGAAGTTACTTAATAGATAAGACATTTGATAAAAGGATTCTTGTTAATAGAGCAAATAGAACCAAGTCATCATAATATATCATAATTTATAGAAAAGAATGCTCATACAAGAATGCTTAAGTTATAGAAAAAAAATTCCCTTATTAAAAGGAAAAACATAAACCATAAGGACTCTTATCTCAGGAAACAAACTGAGGGTTGCTGGGGGTGGGTGGGGAGGGGAGGGATAGGGTGGCTGGGTTATGGACATTGGAGAAAGTATGTGCTATGGTGAGTGCTATGAATTGTGTAAGACTGATGATTCACAGATCTGTACCCCTGAAGCAAGTAATACATTATATGTTAATAAAAAACTGTAAAATTAAATTATTTTTTAACATTTAATTAATTAATTTATTTGACAGAAAGAAATCACAAGTAGGCAAAAAGGCAGGCAGGGTGGGGGGAAGCAGGCTTCCCACTGAGCAGAGAGCCCGATGTGGGGCTTGATCCCAGGACCCTGAGATCATGACCTGAGCTGAAGACAGCAGCTTAACTCACTGAACGACCCAGAAACCCCAAAATTAAATTAAATTTTTAAAAAAAGGAAAAGCTATTACTGACATTTCTTGAAAGATAGTAACTATTACTTTTGGGGGAAAATTAAGGTTTTTTGTTGTGGTTAAATATACATAATATAAATTTTACCATTTTAACCATTTTTTGGTCTTCAGGTCAGTGGTGGTATGTGCATTCACATCGCCATACAACCATCGCCACTATCCATCTCAGACCTTTCCCACCTCCCCACACCGAAACCGCTATGAAACAAATCCTCATATCCCCTCCCTCTGAGCCCCTGACAACCACCATTCTGTGTTCTGTCTCTAAGAATTTGGCACTCATGTATGTGTAAACCTGTAATATTTGTCATTTTGTGATTGGCTTATTTCACTTAGGTGTAATGTCTTCAAGGTCTTGTGCCAAATTTTCTTCAGCTGATTCCACTGTATTTATACACTATGTTTATCAATTCACCCATCTTGGCCACTTGGTATTTTTCCACCTTTTGACTACTGTGAATAATGCTGCTATGAACACTAATATACAAATATCTGTTCAAGTCCCTGTTTTTAATTAATTTTGGTATCTATAGCCAGGAGTGAAAAATGGTAGATCATATGGTAATTTTATATGATTTAATTTGCTGAAGACCCACCATACTGTTTTCCACAGTGGCGATATCATTTTAAATTCCCACTAGAACACACAAGGGTTCCAAATTCTCCACATCCACACCAAGATGTGTTTGAAAATGTTCAATTTTTATAATTTCACTTTATCTAGAAACCTCAAACTATTTACAACTACCAACTCACTACTGATAACAGATAAGTATTTTAATTTTCCTTTTATTTTCTTACACACTATTCATCATTTTTTTCTTCTAGAAAAGAAGAAATATCATGTCTATCGATAATATGTCTATATCATGTCTATTACATCAGAATAGTGGTTATAGCTCCTTAAATTTTGAATAAATAAATATATCTCATTAGAGACCTTATATATTATATACACAGACCTAACTAAGTAACTTACCCAGATTCCTAGAACATAATTACTTAATGGGATTTGAAGTGGATATATAATAAACTTTGGAGTCTCTAGTGCTTAAGAGTGTCATGTGTATTGTCACAGAGGAGGCAAGAATAAACTGAAATTGTTCAGACTAGATGGTTTTCTTAAGCTATCTGCAAATATATACATTACCCTTAAGGACATAAAGCATTATAAAAAGCATGACCTACCTTCTTTAGTCCAGTCTTATATCTCAGACTTGCAGGCTTCCTCAATACTGCTCATGGATATATCAACCAGAAACTTTAAATTTTCAATTAGGGATGGACAATTAGGACTCCCCAATTCAGATTTTCTTATACAAAGAAACATGGATTATTTACTGATCTTCTGGCTCAGATTCCAGGGACAGCCAACAAACCAATCAGAATTCATGTTAGGACAGTCTGATCTATGTCCCTAGCATAGAGTCAAGGCCAGTGAAATTAAAAAAAAAAAAAAGACATTAGTAGACACCAGGAACACAGGCAAATAGTAATTTGTGTGATTAAGTTATCTGCAGATATGTTAAGGTATTAGGTGATTGGAGCCGAAGTATTTTTAACAAAACAAAAAATTTATTGAAGGTTTTGTCTTTCTGGACTCTCCTTATCTAAAATTTTGTAAAAGATCATGGCAGCTGTTCTAATATTATAGAACATTAATTTCACCTAACACCGTAGTGATGATCTCAGTTTAAGTACCCCTTCTTTCAGACAATATAAAATAAGAAAGATCTATGTAATTTTATTCTACTTTTGGGAGATTAATGTACATAGAATACTCAGTGGCAAATCAACTGATCATATTAAAGAACATAATGGAAAAGGAATGTGTAGACAAATAGAAAAAGTAATATTTAATGTAAATTTCTATCTCAATAATAAAGTCTATTATAGATAATGAAGTCTATATTATAGTCCTTCCTAGTATTTGGTTTTAAATATATCTTACATAAAAGCTTCATCTGAATGTTTTCATCTGAAAATTTCTGTGAAATTTTCCAGAAAGTTTAAATGGAAAAACTGTCAAGTCTATTGTTTGCTTTTATTTACAGTATAAGTTTCAGTATTATTTAATAAGAAATTAGCATTTATTAAAGTTAGTAATAGTACCTACATTGTAGAGTTATTATGAGACTTTGATAAGCTAATATTTGTAAGTGCTTTGGAACATCATCTAGCTTAAAAGTGACCAAATAAATATAATAATACTAACGAGGTCAAATGGCTAGTAATTTTGCAATAGTTGTTGGTCAAAAAGAGTTTGGTGGTGTTAGAAGCAAATCAAATTGAAAACTATTTTTGAGTTGCTAATATTCTCTTCCAAAAAGAGAACACCACATTTCCTCTGTAGGAAGCTCCAAAAGAAGTATTTTTACTTAAAATTGAGGGGTGCTAACTAATTAGATCACATGACTAATTAATTAGTATTCCACACACCTATAATTAGAAAGTGTTAAATAGGGTTTGCACCACAGTGATTTTATAAACCTGGCCTGAGGAATCAATCAGTCAGTAGGGTGGTATTTGTTTCTGAGTTTGAAAGCCATACTTGTCAAATGTTTCCAGGAAGAATTTGCAAAAATGCCAATTCCTTTGAATTCAAGTGGGAAGGAAAGCCAACAGAAATTCAGATGCATACACATTACATTTCTCTTTTCTCAGAATTCGTCAATTAGATACTGAGGAAGTTCATTTAAAATTTAATTCTCCAAGTTTTCCTTCTTTTATAACTTACCCTGGTGTTTAATTACCCTATATTTGTTGATTATTTTCTCCCCTTTCTATGAGCATATTAGCATGCAACCATAACTATGTTAAATTACCTTTAAAAACTCATAAAAATCAGTGGAGCATGCTGTTTTCCTCTTTACACTACATGAAATCCACTTTAAATATATTAGAATATTTTAACAGATTTTGGGAGTGTTTATTTTAGCCCCAACTCTAACACAGCTCAGGCTGATTGAACCTGTTGAGTGGTGCACTGTGGTTCTCTGTATGGCATTCTGGACTGTTATCCTACGGTGTATTCCGGATGGATTTAATTTTTCCCGTGTTGATTAATCAATAGATATTTTCAGAAGTGATGAGAAAAATACAAGACTCTTAACTGGCTAAACCTAGATTTTTGTCCCTCATGTTCTTACAATAATATTGCTTCATTTCGAAGACAACTCTGTCAAAATACTTTCTAATAAAAAAGAAAATCAGAATTACTGAAGCCCATTTCATATCTTAGAATTCATCTAAAGGGAGCTGTTTTCCTTACACATCCTTTATTTTGTTCTCTGGGACACCATGCTAGACCAGCCTATGGAGTCTTCTGTAGGCTCGGCTTGCTGTCCAGAAAGCAATGGTTTATCTGAGTGAGGAGGCCCTTTATGGAATTGCCATATGTACCAATGTTTATAAGCATATATCCTTACTCTACCCCTATTACTTTTGTTCTGTATCACCGGCATGTATCATGTGTAGACATGTGTGCAAATGTGTGTTTCTATGTCTATATGGGAGAGAGAGAAGGTAAAGAATTGAGAGGAAATACATGAAGGAAAGACTCTAGCTTCTTCAGCCTATACTCTGTACTCAAGAAATGTTTGCCAAATGGTTATTAATTTGGCTACAAAGCTAGAATCATATATAATGTGTAAATTGCATTTGAAATGCAATAAACCCATTTAAGCAAATAATCCATTCTACCTCCCTTCATTTAAATGAGAATTTAATCTTATTTAAAATGGTGCTAACTTTTACTAGTGATGCTAGTTTTCATTGGATTTTTTAAAGGTATATATTAATAATTTCTACATTAATTCAGTCATTCCTTCAATAAGTATTTGAGGATATCTCACACACACAGGAACCAAGGATATGTTGTGATGCTGAAATGTTTAAATACATGCATTAAGTTCCTCTTAACAGTACCATGCAGATCAATGTAATGAGGCAATATCAAGAAGGCTGCCTTCACGACAGGCAAGATCTCTGTTGGAAATCTGGTTCTGAAACCATGGAACAGGCATATATTTTTAACCAAAATGAATAATAAGTGAAATACCAGTTAGAACTATTGGCTTTATATAAAAAATTTTCTGGTAATTTTTATCTATCAGCTAATTATAGTAATAGTATTACTATATAGTATTATATATAATTCTGTACAAGTTATTTGACATAAAGTAATTCATTTTGTCATTTATATAAATACTCTTACATAAATTAATTGAACATCTACAATATGCACAGGCACAGAGGACACAAAAATTAGTGAAAGAATCAGAAATCCCCAATCTTAAGGAGCTTACATCTAGGGAGATAGATTGAAAATAAAGATAAGTGCACACATTATGTAGTGACAGTAGTATATACTAAAGAGAAAAAAATGAGAGAAGAGGAAAATGGGTTGAAATTTTAGATAGGGGGCACATAGAAGCCTTCACTGGAAAAGCAGCTTTAAGTAAAATCCTATAGCAATTAGCGTTGCAAGTGTGAGAGGAAAGCATAATCTGGCAGAGGGAATAAAATAGCAGGCGAAAAGACTTTTAGGCAGTAACATAGTTGACTCCTTCAAGAACCAATGATAAGGCTGCCATGGCTGGAACTTTCTGAAGGCGGAGGAGAGTAATAGGATATGAGTTCAAAGACATAATGAAGACTGGGTCAAGTACGATTTTTGAGATGACTGTAAAGATCTTGGTTTTTAGTGTGCATGAGATGGAAGGCAGTGGGAAAGTTTTGAAAAGAGAAAGAACAAAATCTGGGGCACCTGGATGCCTCAGTCAGTTAAGGGTCTGCCTTTTACTCAGGTCATGACCTCAGGGTTCTGGGATGGAGCCCCACATGGGGCTCCATGTTCAGTGGGGAGACTGCTTCTCCCGGTCACTCTCCCTCTGTGCTTTCCCTCTCTCTCTCTTTCAAATAAATAAATAAAATCTTTACTTTTTAATTTTTTAAATTATTATTTTTAATTTTTAAGAGATTTTATTAATTTATTTATTTATTTATTTATTTATTTGACAGATAAAGCAAGAGCGCACAAGCAGGGGCAACAGAAGAGGGAGCGAAGCAGGCTCCCCACTGAGCAGAGCGCCTGATGTGGGACTCAATCCTAGAACCCTGGCATCATGACCTGAACCAAAAGCAGATGCTTAACCATCTGAGCCACCCAGGTGCCCCAATAAATAAAATCTTTAAAAAAGAGAAAAATGACATAATCTGAACAACTTCTAAACAAATCACTCTGTTACTTCAGAAAATATGATAATATTATGCATATTTTGACATGACGGACTATATCAGTACTCAGGAAAACAACAAACAACAAACTAGTAACCCAAATCCTTCCTCAAGTCTCTGGGCCCAAGCAATGTTGCAAAGTCAATTCAATCCCTGGACACTTCATGTTTGGAGTAAGGTTATAAATTACTAATCAAGCACTTAGATATTTCTTAACTTTGTATGTCACTCAGGTCACAGGAAGAAACCATTATTTTCATCTCCGATTCTGACTCAGCAGATGGAAAAGTGAGTTGCGGAAAAGAAATCCTTTTAAAAGAAATGATTAGTGATGTTCACAAAAGATGTCAGATTTATTTTTCCTATTTTTATAAAATAAGTTAACTGATTTAAGATAGGTAAGTGATAGAAAATATAGATATATAAGGATATATAATATATAACTTACATTTGGAGCATTTTGTCCTTTAATTACTAAGAATTCTATTACAAGGGCAAATTATTTTTCACATAAGTAATTGAAAATTGGCCTTTTCATTAGGCAAAAACTCAGCATTTATCTTCTTGTCCTTTTAAACATTTTTCACAAAATCATCATTTTTCTTTCTAAACAAAATATATACTTTTCCCATTATGTTTGGCTCTGCATGGATGAGGAATCATGGACTTTAACCAATGGCTCTCTTGAAGCTAGTATCTGTGACAGGCTTTCAGAGATGACATTAGCCTCCAATGGGAACACAATTCTAAACCTATCTGTCTCTCCAAGGATGCCACTTAATTGTAAATTTTAAACAAATCGGATTGCTCAGTGTATTATCTTTTTTTAAGATTTTACTTATTTATTTGACAGAGAGAGATCACAAGTAGGCAGAGAGGCAGGAAGAAAGACAGAGGTGGAAGCAGGCTCCCCGCTGAGCAGAGAGCCTGATGCAGGGCTTCATCTCATGACCCTGGGATCAGGACCTGAGCCAAAGGCAGAGGCTTTAACCCATTGAGCCACCCAGGCGCCTCAGTGTCCGTATTTTTATTCCTACCTTTATTTCAAGCCAAAGTAGGGGGGAAAAACTTTTTAAAGATTTTCAAAACTTTCTGTATTTTTTTCAGTCAACAGAAAATAATGATAACAGAATATAATGCAAGATAATGTATTTTATCCTTCTAGTGAAAACTGTACCATGTATTTTCTGAATTCAACAAATCTTCAATTATTGCAATTTAATTTGATGCCTGCAAACTAACTACTTTCAATTACCAAATATCTTAGCCCTATTTATCATAAACATTGTTACTTGTCAATAATAACAATTAAGAGTGTCTTCTCCCTGTGTCTGGGGCTTTTAGATAGAAGCAATTTGACAATGACATGAATCAGAGAGAAGAAATAGGAATAGACAGTTATAGATAAGATATCCATAATCACTTTTAAAGGTAAAATATGTGGTTAAAGTTTTTTCTTTTTTTTAACTGATTTGGTTACTTAATATTTTAATCTGAAGTCAGATGCCTTTGTAGTACTTAGTGGTGCTCCTAAAGCCCAGAAAGGCTTTACTGTTCTGGTTTCTTCAAGCACCTAAATGTATGGGAGAGAGTTTCCTCTTGCAAGTTCTTCTCAGACCCAACATAATTTTTTTTATTAATTTATTTATTTTTAGAAAAACAGTATTCATTATTTTTGCACCACACCCAGTGCTCCATGCAATCCGTGCCCTCTATAATACCCACCACCTGGTACCCCAACCTCCCACCCGCCCGCCACTTCAAACCCCTCAGATTGTTTTTCAGAGTCCATAGTCTCTCATGATTCACCTCCCCTTCCAATTTACCCCAACTCCCTTCTCCTCTCTAACACCCCTTGTCCTCCATGATATTTGTTATGTTCCACAAATAAGTGAAACCATATGATAATTGACTCTTTCTGCTTGACTTATTTCACTCAGCATAATCTCTTCCATACATAATTTTATTCCTATTTTTACCATCAGTTGTTCTGACTTCTCATAATTTTGTTGGTTATAGCACTGAACTAATAAAGATTTGCAAGTTCATCCAGTTTTCATATGGCCCTGATCCTACTGACCTATTTTAAGGTAACAGGACTGTCAGTCTAACTCTGGCCAGCTTTCTCACAGCTCTCATGTACACCGCTGTAATTGAGCACCTAGCACAGGCCTGACACAGGCCAGGGAGGGGAACACTCAGAGACAGTCGTAATGCTGAAGAGAAGGAAATCACTAGATTCAGACTGTCTGGGTTTGGATCCTAGGATTGCCCTTCTCACTCCGTGACCTTAAGCAAATTACTTAGATATATTTACAACATTTAAGAAATATTTAATATTTGGTTGATAGCATGGGATTAAATGAAATAATACATCTATTTAGCAGTGAGCTCTGTATGTCAAACTTTAACATAAAATTAAATTTTAAAAAGGAAACAATGTGTTATGGCTTAGATCTAATGACACCTACTTTTACCCACATGCAGGGTGAACTGTCTCAGCCTGTTCTAGTCATAAAAGTTCTCCTTTATCCCAGTTTTAAGGAATCATATGCAGCATGATCATGAATTCTATGGTTTGCAATTCACCATGTTTTTTTTATTTTCTGACAAGTATTATAAAAGATATTCTTTTAAAAAGGTTTTCATAAATACAGTTAAACAGAGTGATGTTTATAAATGTCTGTTCTGCATGAATTCTAATCTGGAATTGGATATGAACATATTCTTAAAAAAAAAACACCTTCTTAAATTCTTTAATTTTGTTCCTATTACAATGATCAACGATGGTACAATAAAACTTTTTGTCAAGAATATAAAACTGTCATAAAAATCCTTGTGATAACAAGGGGCACCTGGTGGCCCAGTCGGTTGAGTGTCCGGCTCTTGGTTTCAGCTCAGGTCCTGATCTCAGGGTCCAAATTTCAAGGTTGTGAGACAGGCCCGTGACAGGCTCCATGCTCCTGCTCAGCACAAAGTCTAAAGTCTAAAGTTTCTCCCTCTCCCTCTACTCCTCCCCTCACTCGCTTGCTCTCTCTCTCCAATATAAATAAACCTTAAAAAAAAAAATCCTTGTGATAACAGCTTGAGTAAGAGAAATGAGGTCAGCGCACTCACATTAAAGAGAGAAATGAAAGTGAAGTCAACATAAGTAATGACAATAGAACATTATATTAAAAAGACTATTCAACTAATGGAATTCTCTATTTGTTTTCCTGTGAATAATCCTATGTATTTGGAAGCAGTGTCATCTGTTCTTATATGATAATATACTAAAAAAGGGGAATTAATTTGTCTTCAACCATTTGCTATAAAATATATTAATTGTGAACTCAGAAAATAATGAAATGTTATTTCAACTGAAGTGAAATCAGATCTAAATTTGTTAATGCTCCCAATGCTACATTAAATATAGGCTATCAAGAACAAGTATAAGCACTGACACATTTCTTAGGGATCATTTGAGATAAGACTGCTTATACATAAAGCCATAAACAAACTGCATACTTATAAAATAGCACAAGCTTTGTAAGTGATAGAGTCAGGCTTGCAATTTTTGACTTTACTGATCTTGGATAAGTTACCAGAACCCTCTGCATCAAACCTCCTATAAAATGTATAGAATTTTACCTACTTTAGAAGAGACAGAATTTTACCTAACAGAGATCATCTACTTCAACAATTTAGACTAGGATTTAACTTTGTGTTATATAGTCAAGTTCCTTTTTTCACCCTGCCATTTTATTCTAAAAGGTATATGAGTTTATGACTAGTTTTACTTTTTAATTTTATTTTTAAAAAATTTAAATTCAATTTAGTTAACATATAGTGTATTATTAAACTAATAATAGTTTTACTATTTAAATGAAATTTAAATAATTAGATGTAAAATTAAATCATACTGTACTCATTAGAATTATACACTTCTTTAAAACTGACCTTCAGAAGTTAATATATATTATTGTAAACAACATTTCATAAAAAGGCAACTACTTGATCAAAGGATTTAGTATTTGCCTATTTTATTTTACATGTATATATAAAATATATTCTTGGGATTTATATCCCCTTTATTTAAGGAATATTTATGAAGACTGAAAATAGGGGAAAAAATAACGGATTAATGATCAGTCTCTTGTATATACCTGGCTTATTTCTGTCCTAGAGTTTATATTTGCTGTCCCTCTGCCTAGACTGTGATTCCCTCTCATACCTGCAAGGCTAATTTCTACTCTTGCATTAGGTTTTTACTCTACTTTTCTAAGGAACACTTCCATGTATCACCTTATCTAAAATTTCAGCCCATATCCTCTCTCATTGGTTTTCTCCTTAGTACATAATAGTATAATATCTTATATAAAATGCTCACGTATCTTAGAGGAAGATTACATAGAAAGAGAGAAACATAGATAAAGGAAATATAAACTATGAAATACATAAAAATGACTATAGCAAGAACTTATATTGGAGTAGGACACGATTAAAATTTAGAACAAGAAGAAGAGAACTACAATGAGAAGAAAGAAATGTCACTAGGCTTGAAATGCAACATAAGAAAGATGGATTTAATGTGAAGATTTTGAGGATGTTAATAGGTGCTTGAAGGCAGTGAGAATTCAAAACACTAAGAAGACAAGCTTTACTGCTTTCTGAATTTATAAGGGAGGGAAACAGACACCTTGCAGGAGAAACTGGCAAAATGTGCCAATAGCGGTTGCATTACTTTGAACAATATTGTAACATTTCCAATATTAAATGGATAATTGCTCATCTAAAGAGATAAAAAGGTACCTGTCCTCACTATCTCATAGTTTCTTAATTAGATGAAAAATACCTTTATTTAAGTCATTAAATACATAGTTATTCTTGGGTGGCTCAGTTGTTGGGTGATGCAGATGCCTTCGGCTCAGATCATGATCCCAGGGTCCCGGGATCAAGTCCCACATCAGGTTCCCTGATCAGCCAAGAGCCTGCTTCTCTCTCTGCCTGCCATTCTCCCTGCTTGTGCTCTCTCTCTCTCTGACAAATAAATAAAAAAAGTAATTAAATACATAGTTTAAAGATCTTTATTCTTGTTCATTCTATTATACTTAAGAAAACTATACAAATAGAGTTTCAAAATAATTCTGAACTCAGAAAAAATACTCTCTCGATGTAACTCCTATGTATTTTATTGGGTTAATTTTAAATCCACATATATATCAGAATATACAAGAAACATGTCAGATCTTTTCATTTTCTCAAGTGTGATAGCATCTGTGCTATACTGGAGATTTCCTGACCCCACAATTTCTTTACATAAAAATTCATAATCCTTTCTATGGAAATAAAATTATTGTCACAGACATTTGAAATATCCAACTCAGACGAACTCTTTGTAACTGAATTTTCTGTATACATTTTTCTTATTTAATGGCAATACAGAATACATACCAAGACATCAATCACAACCATTTTTAAATCCATATTTTTTTAATCTTAGTGTATACATGCTATTTATTTGATATCAAAAGAAACTAAGTTACAGAGTCATTATGAAAATGGCCACTTTGAATATATTTTCCCCCAAATTTTAATATAATTTTTGTTTGTTCTGCTACTGTAAAGAAAACAGTATCATAAGACATTTCTCCAAATAATAAGTACTTTTTGCCCGTTTATTTTTAGGGATACAAAACAGAGACTAGAGGTTCAGACAGTATGTGCTAGTATTATAAGTACTTGTGACTTTCTCACTTATTAGTGGTGCTGTGGACTGAATTGTGTCCCCAACCTCTAAACTCATATGAATTAAAGCCCTAACTCTCCATGTGACTTTATTTAGGGTTAGAGCCTATCAGGAGTATAAGAAAGTAACTAAGATTAAATGAGGTCATAAGGGTGGGGCTTTAATTCCATAGGATTTGTATCCTTATAAGAAGAGACACTAGAGAGCTCTTTCTCTCTCTCTCTCTTTCTCTCTGCCTCTCTCTCTCTCACATACACACACACACACACAGGCCCTTGAGTGCTCTCTTTCTCATTAAGTCCAAACCAAAGTTAGTCACTTACATCTTCCTTTGAACTCATTTTTTTTCCTCCTCATGTGATCTTTATCTCAGTGAATGGCATCTCCACCCACTCAGTTTTCCAAGCCAACAAAGGAGTGGTCAGCCTTGACTCCCACTCCTCCCCAAACCTAATTACTCACAATATACTATAAATTCTAAATCTTAAACTTATCTTTTACTTCTTTATTCTGCTGTCACTACGTCACTCCAGGCCACCAAAACAAATGCTTGCACTATTGTAGCTTCCATGAGTATCTCTGCTTCTTTACTTAACTTCCACTCAATCTTCAAGTATCCATTTAAGCACTACTTCTGCAAAAAGCTTTCCCTGGAGAGGAGACACACACACACACACACACACAGGCATTCAAGGGCAGATGTTCCTGTTAATAATATTTTACCTAGCCCCTTGTGCTCCAGAACACTTAACATACACTATGGCAACGAATACCAGCCTTCCCTGAAAGATGCTGACTGCACCTTCCTGATCACTGTGTCCTTAGTGATTAACTCAGAGACAGGCATATAGTTGAAATTTTAAAACATAACATAGAATAAGGAATAAACAAAACCTACTTGTGGAGGAGAGTTGGGGCAAAAATAGTAGCAGTTCCATGTTTTATTTAGGAAGGTTTAGTGGTAAATTGTTGTCTTAGAAATTGGAAGACATTTAATCGGAACTTGTCTTAATTGCATGCTTGTAAAGAAAGCAGTTTTTAAAGTAGATTTTATTTCTTTATAGGAGCAGCTGAAAGATATTAGAATAATGGCAAAGCCCTCTTGTATCATCCCACAGACCTATGTCATAGGACCTACATCATTGAAAATGTTTATATTTTCTTATGCAACCGATAGAATTAAAAGGCTAGAATAATTATGTGAAATCTAGGAATATAAATGTATCCATTCAATTTCTGAAGTAAATATAAGTTTGCTGAACAAATAGTAAGATTTACTTAAGGTAGGATGATGGACATAATCACTAGAAGCCAAGTTGCTGATACGGTAACTCTGTTACTACACTTAGTAAAGTATATAGGCTATTTAATTGCTTTCCATTTTAGGTTTTAGCTATATTCCTCAGGATTTCAAATAAGGTTTCTAGCCAAAAGGCCATGAGAGTAAACCAACAACAAACAGAGAATTCAGTTTGTTGAGAGTTTTTAAATTATGAATGGAGGTTAAACTTTGTCAAATGCTTTTTCCATATCTATTGAGATGAACATATGGCTTTTATCCTTCATTCTGTGAATGCGGTATATAGCACGTTGATTAATTTTCAGGTGTTGAACCATCACTGCTTCCCTTGAATAAATCCCACTTGATCATAGTACATTCAATTTAAAGGATCACGATCCTTTTCATGTATTGTTGAATATGGTTTGTTAGTATCTTGTTGAGGACTTTTGTGTCTCTGTTCATCAGGCATATTGACCTGTAATTTTCTTTTCTTGTAGTATCCTTGTCTGGTTTTGGTAACAGAGTGATACTGACCTTGTAAAATGAGTGTGCATTTCTATTTTCTGGAAGAATTTGGGAAGGATCTGTATGAATGTAAACATATGCAGAGTTTCTATGTTACAGCCTTGAGGTATATTTATTTTATTATGTTGAGGTCTGTTCCCTCTGCACCCAGTTAGGCACTGCCCTGCACTGATACCACACAGTTAGGATCTGCAACAAGCAAGGGATCCAGCTACGGGGCATCATCGTGCCCCTTAGGGAGAAGGGGATGTTGGGGAGACTTGTGAATTGGAAGACAGCAACTACAGCTGTCACCAAAGCAGACATAATCCTTTGTTTAGGTTTCACTTCAAGGGTTCTGAAAACTTACCCCTGCTTCTGGTGTGTGACCAAGTCCCCTAGCTGGAGGCCTGCCTGCTACCTTGTGAATTTGCAGTGGCTCCTGAAGGATGACTGGGCTGCCCTATATCTCCATGGGAAGTGTGATAAATACAGCTCCTCATGGGTAAGCTGGGCCTGGACATCCCCAACAGGCAGAAGGGCTTCAGCTTCTCCCTGGCAGCTCTCCTGTGTGTGAGTGAATGAGGCAGCCACCCCTGCCTTGCAGATGCCCGCAGGGAACACTTAACTCATTTTACAACTTCCACTTAACTTAGCGCCTATCCCTGGGGGCTGGTTTGGCAGAGCCTTTACCAAATGCATGAAAACAAAGACATTAACATAATCTTATTTGATGACCAACAACAATTAGCAATTTGCAGAGAGCCAGAACACTAATTCAGCAAGTGATACCTCGATCAGCAGCAAGTGACACCTCGATCAACAGCAAGTTGCCCTCCCAAGGTCTACTGAGAATTCTTCAGGGTGACATTTCTATTGTGACATTTTTAACTCCACCCCCCCACCCCCCCCACCCCCGCTTTGTGAAAAGTCCTCCTTCACTGTGGTTGTCTTCCCAGTATGGTCTTGACCCTTGAAGACACCACTCACCTACCTAGCATCTACATAAAGAGGCAAAGGTGACACCTTTTTATGAGAAGAGAACACTCAGGTTATTTTAGACCTGACCAGACAAGAGGAAGCACATGGCATCATCACTAATCATCATGGAAATGCAAATCAAAACTGCCATAAGATATCACTTCACATCTTAGAATAACTATCATAAAAAGGGAAAGAGATAACAGGTATTGCTGAAGATGTAGAGAAAAGGGATCCTTTGTGGACTATTGGTAAGAATATAAATTGGTGTAGCCTGAATGAAAAACAGTAAGAAGATTCCTCAAAATATTAAAAATAGAACTGCCATATGATCCAACAATCCCACTTCTGACTATATATCTTAAGGAAATGAAAATGGGTCATTCGAAAGCTACCCACACACCCATGTTCATTGCAGCACCATTCCCAATGGCCAAATATGAAAACAACCTAAGAGTCTGTCAATGGATGAATGAATAAAGGAAACATTATATATACATATATATATATATATATATATATATATATATATATATGCGTGTGTGTGTGTGTGTGTGTGTGTATGAATATTATTTGGCCACGAGAAAGAAGAAGATCCTGTCATTTGCAACAACATGAATGGAATGTGAAGGTAGTATGCTAAGTGAAATAAGCCAGACAGAGAAGACAAAATTCACAGTATCACCTCTATGTGGAATCTAAATCAATCAATCAGACTCTAAGAAATAGCATAGGAAAGTCATTGCAAGAGGCTGGGTGATAGAGAGAAGTTGATAAAAGATAAATAAAAGTACAGACTTTCTACAATGAGTAAGGTCTGAGGACCTAATGTAAAATATGGTAATTATAGTTGATAAGACTATATGGTATAACTGAAATTTGTCAAGAGAGTAGAACTTAAATGTTCTCACATATTCAAAAAAGTGATAAATATATGAGCTGATAGATGTGTTAAGCAGAGAGGGAGAATCTTTTCACAATATATATGTATATCAAATCACTATGAATGTACATTTAAGTATCTTACTATTTCATGTATTAATTATACCTCAATAAGACTGACCAGAAAAAGAAAAAGAGAGAGCCTGCATATGACAGAATGACTTATCATTAGTCAAAGCTTTTGTTTCAACGTCATTTTGAGCAATGTTGTTAGTAAGTCAGCAAAATAAAAATTTACGTCATTAAAGAGCTTCGTTCAATTAAGACATGAGATATCTTAAACCACTGTTTTCCTTATTTTTAAATCTCAGAACAATTATCTTTAACATGAATACAAAATATTTTTTGTTGAAATGTGTAGAGTTTAAAGAATGGAGTTAGGTTGAAATAAACCCTTTCATGTTTCTTAATATCTTTGTCAGGCATTCTTTTTTTTTTTTTTTTTAAAGATTTTATTTATTTTTTTGACAGACTAAGATCAAGTAGGCAGAGAGGCAGGCAGCGAGGGAGGAGGAAGCAGGCTCTCTGCCAAGCAGAGAGCCCAGTGTAAGGCTTCATCCCAGGACCCTGGGACCATGACCTGAGCTGGAGGCAGAGGCTTTAACCCGCTGAGCCACCCAAGCACCCCAGGCATTCTTAAATGGGTAGAAATGTAATACCTGATAGAAGCGACTAATATTTCAACAGTGTTGCTTAAGCATGAAGAAGAATGTCTCTTTCTCCTAAGAACCCTGTTGTTATCTTTAAGACTTGATGGACTCTGTTTTTTTTCTATTGAATCTACCAGAATCCCTTAAATCACCTTTATGCTGTCATTAACTTAAATGTGAGGTTATGATAAAAGAAATTCAGAGAATTCAAATTTCCTTTGGAGTTTGTAAATTAATGCATTTGCTACACAAAAGGTAAAACTAAAGCTGATTGACTAGGGATTTTCCTTAAATCACAGAGCCAATGTAAAGACAGGGCTAAGACTAAAACAGGTTTTCTGATCTAAGAACAATTTTTCAATCATAGAAATCTTTTAATTCTTAATCCTTACAATTAGATATATGCTAAATTTTATCAAGTACCAACAGATAATATCTTGTTACAAATTAAATATTCTGATTAACACAGCATTTTTGTACGTTATGAGACATAATATTTTGTAAAACATTAGAATAATTTTATTCAATAGATCTTTATTTGGTAATCTAAATGTTTTATATATGTGCTGCCCAATATAGTAACCAAAGCTACCTCTGGCTATTGAGCAACTGAATTATGTCTAGTGCAACTAAGAAACTAAAGTTTTAGTTTTATTTAAGTTTAACTAATTAAACTTAAATAACTACATGTGGTTAGTTGCTACTGTATTGGACACCACAGTTTTAGAATATAATTAGAGATACAGACTAAATTATCTTGTACAGTTGCTGTATCTTATGGACATTATTACAAGATTGTTAATAAATACTTATAGTAATAAGATGATAGCTAAGAATATAGTATTTGTGCTTCTGTAAGTCCATATGCTCATATCTCTATAACTGTATAGAGGTCTACATAACTATGTACATCAAACCTAATGCAAATAATGGTTTTGCACTTATATGTAAGGATACTAAGAGAATTAATTAAATGAACTTGCTACTTTACTTCTTTCAGGAATGTTATTAAGAATGCTTTTTTTTATAGTTTCACCTTTATAAAAATCCATGAAATAAATTTTTCATAGGACTTGGTGCCAAGAAAAGCCATGAAATGAATAATTTATTGTATAGCTGTTCTTTTTTTCTGGCTGCTGGGAAGCTTAATCCGAATTTGCAACCCATCTTTTAAAATTGAGAAGTCACTGATAACATATTTCTAGGTAATAAATTTGCCATTGGCTTTGGTTTTGTTGTTGTTGTTGTTGTTTAAAGATTTTATTTATTTGAGAGAGAGAGAGAGACCACAAGAGCACAAGAGAAGGGAGAGTCAGAGGGAGAAGCAGACTTTCTACTGAGAGGAGTCTGAAGCAGGGCTCCATCATAGGACTCCAGGATCCTGACCTGAGCCAAACAGATGCTTAACCAGCCAAGCCACCTACGGTCCTCTGCCATTGGCTTTGACTTGCATGTTCTTATTCTTATTTTCACCTGGCTTACCTTTATCTATTTATTCTTCATTATATGTACACATGTGTATACATATGTGTGTGTGTGTGTGTGTGTGTGTGTGTGTATAGGATACACGAAAGGCCAATAAGTATATAGAAATTTCTAAATTTCATTAATAATTAGGGAAACACATTTTAAACCCACAATAAGATACCACTGCATGTCCATAAAATGGTGAATATTAAATGAACATAACCCCCAAAGAACAACAACAACAACAACAAAAACCTGCTGATATCAATCATTGGCCAAAAAGGAGAATAAGGGAATTGGAAAATCCATATCCTGCTGGGAGAAGTATAAATTTACACAATTACTTTGGAAAAGTCTTTAACAAAGAGATTTTGCTAAACTAAAGATGAGCACACTTAACAACTCACTATAATCCCAACAGAAATGCCATATAGGTGCATCAAAAGGCATACAAAAATGTCCATTGCTCTACTAGTAATTGCAATGGTCACCAAGTAGTAACCATTCTATGTTCAATAATAATGCAAGCAATAAATAAATTATGGTATATTCACACAAATGATGCTGGCTACACAGCAAGGGAAATTACTGAAATAAGTGGTACTGAATCTCACATACATAATTGTTGGGTAAATAAAGCCAGAAACAAAAGAACACATATTTTATGAAGCCATTTTTTTTTTTTTACCAAAACAGGAAAAATTAACAAGTGTTAAAAAAATTAAGTGGTGTTAAAGTCAGGTTATAGTTAACTTGGGGGAAAAAGAGGAGTAGTGGTGGGTGCAAGCAAGAGAGACTTTGGAGTACTTGTATATTTTGTTACCTGATTTGGGAGGTAATTACATAGTATGTCTAATTTGTGGAAGTTCACAGAGATGTATGCTTAGGATTTGGACAATCTTCTCTTTGTATGTGATATATGAGATCAATAATCAAATTTACCCTAAACATTCTACTAAAACCAGATATACTTACATGTCACACTCCAAGTATCCTTAGGAGAAAGTCAATAAATACATACATATATTAAAAAATTACTGAGAAAAGATAAAGGCTGAAAAGGAATTATTTTAGCAAGGACTAAAATTGCCATTTTTCATCATATAAACTCACTGTCGTGTATGGTGCACATTTTACAAAATGTATAAAGTGAGTTATGATTTCTTAATATTTTTAACAAAGTTTGATATATTCTATATAGTATGGAATAGGAATAATAACATAAGGAGTAATAATTTCAGAAATTCAGTTCCACAAAACATTGTTTTTTGTTTTTGTTTTTACCTTGAAGGTTATAAGGTAAAACAAGTCTCAGAAATATTACCCATCTTCATGCTATGAAGTCACTAATAAATATAATACTTTGTTAAAAATTTTTTTGAAGGAAATCCTCATTAGCAATTTGATATGGACATAGTTTGCATATATTATAAATACCTAACACTTAATACCTCTATCCTGAATTTTTACTTTTCCTTTGGCTATTTGCCTACTTTTCTTAAATTGATTTATTAATGTCCAAGGTTGCTTTGCAGTTTTATCCTTTTAGCAATAATAGATGCAATATATCACAAAAACAAATTTTTAAGAGAACATCATTAGAGTGATGTAGCACTAGTAATAAACCCCTTCACACTTGGATGAACTTAAATCAGTTTCTCTTTATTGATTTTTGGTCATAACATAATTTTAAAGTTCAACTCAGTTAATAAAAAAAGATTTGCTCTGGTGTTATGGGCAAAATAACTTGTGTTGTAAGTTTCCACTTCATTTGTGGAAGACTGTTACAGTTGTATCATATATAGATCTTGAATAGATAAAGCAATGAGGATATTATTTTATGATAATCTTTATGTATAATATCTTTTCCTCCCTTTTATTGATGTGAATTCTTCAACTCATCCTTTTCACAAGAGAATCCAATGACTCCATAATTAAAGGTTTATTTCCAATTACTTCTGGTTTTTGGTATATGTGTGTGTGTTTGTATGTAAGATGTAAAATTTCAGTATTTGCTAAATGTACAAATAGTGAATCTGTTTAAATGATTCGCTTTATGTATATCATGCGAACATTTTCATTATTTTTACTAATAATATGGTTTTCTTTAGAATGCTGCATGTTACTTCATCATGTAGGACTGTCAGCCCTATATGGAGAGTGGGTTGATTTTTTATCTTGTCATTTATTCATTAAGCTAGTCTTAAAAATCAACTAATGTAATTGTTTTTAACATTATGAGTCAACAATGCAAGGATTTATCCTCTCAGGAGAATTAGTATTGCCATTCAGATAGAAGTATTTGAACAAATGTAAAAAGGTAAAATCGAAGTTGTATATGGACTCAAATAAGGCTGTTAAAATTCTTTTTATTGCTATTCCTTCTATGAAGCCATGTCTACCATAATGGTTCTCATTTTTTCTCACTGCAACATAACAGATTATGTGTACTAAATGATTTCCTGGGCTCACGCAGGTATAATCTGCAAAATTTATAAAAATCTCAAGTATCAAAAAGTCCTGTCATTTAATTTCTTATGCAAGGAAACCAATCAAAATACAAAAGAGGAAGAGTTCTCACTATTATAACTGTAGATCTACTCTGTATTTTAAAAAGAAAGTATACACAAATTTCTCTGCCTTATTTTAAAAAATGTCCTAAAACACTCCATACTTGTATATATTAAGACTCTGCAGATTAAAGCATCTGGTCCATAGCACAATAAGTACATGTTAAAGACACAGGTAACATCAAATAATTAGCAATCAGCATATAGCAATTAGATATATTATTAGCTTAGATCACGGAATATGATTTTCATTAACTCTTGATTTTGACAGAAAAAAAGGCAATGGATTCTTGCTCTATTGTATAGCAGCCTAAAAAAGACAAGATCTATATTTTAATATATCTAGAGATAAAGTAGACCTCTATGAAGTTGAAAGAGCCAGACCCAAAATATACATCTCCAACATCTGTCCCCACTCATCAAAGCTTCCTGACATCTTTGCAAGGCCAATTGTTATCTAATGTTTAAAACTCAGCTTAAATGCATTTGCTCATTCAACAAATATTTATTGAGCCAGGCATCCTGTATTAGGAATATAGGGGAAAAATAAGACAGAGAGCTCCCTCTTCCAATAAAAGTACAGGCAATTTACTTTGAATCAGAAATGAGAATAATATATTACCATTGTAAAATGTGTCTGCAGAGTATGTCCAGCATAAGGCTAAGCAGACAACATATACCTCATTATGAATTTCTAAAGGAAAAATAAGGGAACTATTTTACTGCTCATAATGACAACAATATTGCTATCAGAACAGATCAAGTAGGTTAGAGAGTAGTTTAACTGAGCTATTAAAACATAGCCTTCAGAATCATAAAGAACTAGTTTCATTGCTATGTTTTTGAGCCTAGATAATTTTTTTAATATATGTACACTTCCATACCTTAATCTATAAAATGACACTATGAGTATTTTTGTGAAGATTGAATGATATAATACATGTAAAGAACTTAGGTCCTAGAACATAGTAAATGCTCAATAAAAAGTAGACTTCATCTGCAGTACTTATAACCTAAGATAGAAGTTTGAGCCAGTATATATCATGACCACACATCAAAGAAGATTTAATATTTATTTGTAAATGAGCTAAGAAAAAATTTTAGAAGTCTATTTACTGAATGCCTAATACTAGCAGCTTGCCTTTGTGACACCATATGATATGATTATTTTCAAAATTAACATTAGAGAAATCAAATAGTTATTTGTCATAATTTCAAAGTGCATTGCTGATAAGGGCTGCTTTATAAGTACCAGCATAAAAACTTTTTTTTTTTTTAAGTTGTATATAATTACAGGAACTAGTTTGAGTTTCAATTGATAAGTATTCCAGGAGGCTTATTTCGAAAATTTGAGGCAGTCCAATCCTTCTATAACACATAGAATTTTTTTTTTAAAACAAAATCCTAACTCTGGTATTCAAAGAGTAAAACATCCTGGCTATAACATCCTTTTGTTTTGTCTGTTTTCTTATTCATTTATAAGGACACTGAGATAGTAAGCCAATAAGAAAATAGAGGGCAAAGTCAGGTCATCTTCTTAAGAGATTTAAGTCTGTGAGAGAACATCTAGAATTAATAACGTGTGAACCTGGAACTAGTCAACCAGCTAATTGCCTTCAACAATGTTCATCTTTATTCCACATATTGCCATTCCATTTTAGTTAAATATGGAATTTCACATTGTCAAGACAGAATATACAGTACTCATATCTCACTAAAAATTGACTGCCATTTCTCACAGTACGCCAATGGCTCATGCTGACCTGTGTTAGTATTATGGTATTTATACCGGTAATCTAGGCTCATATGCCTCAAAGAGATTAAAGTGTCACACAAATCTCTCTATTTATACTTTATATGTAGAATGAGACTTTCAAAACTCACAAATAGAGCCATGCTTATCATTTAAAAAATACCAACACATTTTTTTAAGTTCATCATATTTCCTTGGACTTTTATTCTGCAATGCTGTGTATCAATTTTTTAAACCATTAAAGTAATATTATTAAATTATTAAAGGAATAATTTAAAACAGACACATACATGTACTTCCCACAGAATACAAGAAGCACACAGTGTGATTCCTGCTAGAATCCATTCTTTTATAATATCAAAGCTATTATAAAATAGTATTATTTTCTGATTATAAGGAAGGGAGACTTTGTAGAATGACAAAATCATGAAGTGGGAGAGTTGAGAGAATATAGCCCAACTCCCTAAGGTTAAAAACAAAAAAAATGAGACTCAAAGAAATTAGGACTTTAAACAATTGGTCAGTGGTGAGGCTAAGACTATTTCTTTTTTGTCCTCTAATCATTACTGTATTTCTGAGAAGTATACACATATCAACTACAACCGGTAGACTAGGGTTTTCATGAAGCCTTACCACAGCAATCAATAAAGAGGTGAAAGTCACCTTCATATTGTAATTCTGTTGCACACATAATCACATAACACTTTAAAACTGTCATGTCTCAACTGGTACCAAAAGATTGGGATCATTCCCTGCATATCTTCAGACCACAATGCTCTGATGCTAGAATTCAATCACAATAGGAAATTTGGAAAGAACCCAAATACATGGAGGCTAAAGAGCATCCTACTAAAGAATGAATGTGTCAACAATGAAATTAAATAAGAATTGAAAAAAAAATGGAAACAAATGATAATGAAAACACAATGGTTCAAAATCTGTGGGACATAGCAAAGGAAGTTCTGAGAGGAAACGACATAGTGATACAAGCCTTTCTCAAGAAACAAGAAAGTCCCAAATAAACAATCTAACCCTACACCTAAAGGAGCTGGAGAAAGAACAGCAAAGAAAGCTTAAACCCAGCAGGAGAAGAGAAATAATAAAAATAAGAGTAGAAATCAATGAAATAGAAACCAAAAAACCAATAGAACAAATCAATGAAACTAGGAGCTGGTTCTTTGAAAGAATTAATAAGATTGATAAACCCCTGGCCAGACTTATCAAAAAGAAAAGATAAAGGATCCATATTAATAAAATCATGAATGAAAGAGGAGAGATCACAACCAACACCAAAGAAATACCAACAATTATAAGAACATATACTGAGCAACTATACGCCAGCAAATCTGACACACTGGAAGAAATGGATGCATTTCTAGAGACATATAAACCAGGAAAACTGAACCAGGAAGAAATAGAAAACCTGAACAGACCCATAACCAGTAAGGAGATTGAAGCAGTGATCAAAAATCTCCCAAAAAACAAGAGCCCAGGGCCAGACGGCTTCCCAAGGCAATTCTACCAAACATTTAAAGAAGAATTAATTCCTATTCTCCTGAAACTGTTCCAAAGAATAGAAAAGGAAGGAAAACTCCCAAACTCATTTTATGAGGCCAGCATTACCTTGATCCCAAAACCAAAGAAAGACCCCATCAAAAAAGAGAATTACACACCAATATCCTTGATGAACACAGAGGTAAAAATTCTCATCAAAATACTAGCCAGTAGGATCCAATGGTACATTAAAAGGATTATTCACATGACCAAGTGGGTTTTATTCCTGGGCTGCAAGGTCGGTTCAACATCCACAAATCAATCAATATGATACAATACATTAATAAAAAAGAAGAACAAGAACCATATGATACTCTCAATAGATGCTGAAAAAGCATTTGACAAAGTATAGCATCCTTTCTTGATCAAAACTCTTCAAAGTGTAAGGATAGAGGGTGCATACCTCAATATCATCAAAGCCATCTATGAAAAACCCACTGTGAATATCATTCTCAATGGAGAAAAACTGAAAGCTTTTCCACTAAGGCAAGGAACACAGCAGGGATGTCCATTATCACCACTGGTATTCATCATAGTACTAGAAAGTCCTAGCCTCAGAAATGAGACAACAAAACGAAACTAAAGACAACCAAATCAGCAAAGAAGAAGTCAAACTATCAATCTTTGCAGATGATATGATACTTTATGTGGAAAACCCAAAAGACTCCACTCCAAATCTGCTAGAACTTGTACAAGAATTCAGTAAAGTGTCAGAATATAAAATCGATGCACAGAAATCAGTTGCATTTCTATATACCAACAACAACACAGAAGAAAGAGAAATTACGGAGTTGATACCATTTACAATTGCACCCCAAACCATAAGATAACTAGAAATAAACCTAAGCAAAGAGGCAAAGAATATATACTCAGAGAAGTATAAAGTATTCATGGAAGAAATTGAGGAAGACACAAAGAAATGGAAAAATGTTCCATGCTCATTGATTGGAAGAAAAAATATTGTAAAAATCTCTATGGTATTTAAAGCAATCTACACATTAAATGCAATCCCTATCAAAATGCCAACCATTTTTTCAAAGAAATGGAAAAAATAATCCTAAAATTTATATGGAACCAGAAAAGACTTTGAATAGCCAGAGGAATGTTGAAAAAGAAAGCCAAAGTTGGTGGCATCACAATTCCAGACTTCAAGCTCTATTACAAAGCTGTCATCATCAAGACAGTATGGTACTGGCACAAAAACAGACACAGAGATCAATGGAACAGAATAGAGAGCCCAGAAATAGACCCTCAACTCTGTGGTCAACTAATCTTTGGCAAAGCAGGAAAGAATGTCCAATGGAAAAAAGACAGCCTCTTCACCAAATGGTGCTGGGAAAATTGGACAGCCATATGCAGAAAAATCAAACTGGACCATTTCCTTAAACCACACACAAAAATAGACTCAAAATGGATGAAAGACCTCACTGTGAGACAGGAGTCCATCAAAATACTTGAGGAGAACACAGGCAGCAACCTCTTTGACCTCAGTCCTAGCAATTTCTACCTAGAAACATCACCAAAGACAAGGGCAAAAATGAACTATTGGGACTTCATCAAGATCAAGATCTTCTGCACAGCCAAGGAAACAGTCAACAAAAGCAAAAGACAACGGACAGAATGGGAGAAGATATTTGAAAATGACATATCAGATAAAGGGCTAGTGTCCAAAATCTGTAAAGAACTTAATCAAACTCAGCACCCAAAGAAAAAATAATTCAATCAGGAAATAGGCAGAGGACATGAATAGACATTTCTGCAAAGATGACATACAGATGGCCAACAGACACATGAAAAAGTGCTCCACATCACTTGGGATCAGGAAAATGCAAATCAAAACCACAATGAGATACCACCTCACACCAGTCAGAGTGGCTAAAATTAACAAGGATGCGGAGAAAGGGGAACCCTCCTACACTGTTGGTGGGAATGCAAGCTGGTGCAACCACTCTGGAAAACAGCATGGAGGAATTCCTCAAAAAGTTGAAAATAGAGCTACCCTACGACCCAGCAATTACACTACTGGGTATTTACGCTAAAGATACAAATGTAGGAATCCTAAGGGGCACATGCACCTAAATGTTTATAGCAGCAATGTGCACAATAGCCAAACTATGGAAAGAACCTAGATGTCCATAAACAGATGAATGGATAAAGAAGAGATGGTATATATATATATATACAATGTAATACTATGCAGCCATCAAAAGAAATGAAATCTTGCCTTTTGCAATGATGTGGATGGAACTAGAGGGTATTATGCTGAGTGAAATAAGTCAATCAGAGAAAGACAATTATCATATGATATCCCTGATATTTTGAATTTGAGAGGCAATATGGGGTGTAAGGGTGTAGGTAAGGAGAAAAATGAAACAACATGGCATCAGAAGGGAGACAAACCATAAGAGATTCTTAGTCTCACAAAACAAACTGAGGGTTTGTTGGGGGGTGCAGGGAGAGGGTGGTTGGGTTATGGACATTGGGGAGGGTATGTGCTATGGTGAGAGTGCTGTGTAGTGTGTAAACCTGGCAATTCACAAACCTGTACCCCTGGGGCTAATAATACATTATTTTAATAAAAAATTAAAAATTAAAACAAACCTGCTAAACAAGCACATCAAAAAGATCTAAATTATAACATTCTTCAATACTCCTCAATAGATAGTCTTCAATAAAATCAAGATTATCTCTTAAGCAAGTCCTTCTGCTTGAGATTGTCAAGATACATCATGATTCTAAACAGTCTACTTTTAATCACCTATTTTCAGTTGTATGGTTTAAATTCCTAACAGCTATGCTTGAGAGAAAAGTTAATTTAATTAAATTATTCATACTAGCCCTGCCTGCAGCCTCCCTAGAAGCCATAAAAAGTCAATGGGCTACTATATCACATATTTCCCATATCCTGATCATCCATACCTGAAATTATGTATCCTTCACTGCTATACCTTATAAACAGTAGTGTAAATTGGGCATGTATCTAACATGATAATATGGAACAATCTTAGAAATAAAATAGAAGCAGAAAGCCTCTAGTTTTGTCAATGAGAATAGGCTTTTATTATAAAGTGATAGTTCTATAGCTTCAAAAACCTTTTTTGTACAATATTTAATTCAGAAATGAAAATGTATTTTTTTAATTAAAAAAAGGGGGATTTTTTCATCAGCATTGCCAGAGGTAAAGGAACCTTCCATAATAAAAGACATAGAAAACCTATTTCAACTATTGTACTACCATAAGGATAAAGAAAATAGTGTTAATTTTGGATAATAAATCACTTTTGTAGCATTTCAAAGATCAAGAAACTTGCTTATCAATATCGAATTTAGTCATCACAATATAAGGTCCTCAGGCAATGAGAACTAGAGCAAAGTATTTTTCTCCTTTTTAAACTGGATCAATATTTTTGAGTACAAGATATATGTATTCATTGAGTCCTTTTTGCCCACTGTATTTCATATTTGCTACAAATTCTTCAATGTCACAGGAGGTTGAAAGACCTAAATTAAATCTAAATAATAAACAGATACAAACAGATACAAAAAAGTAGATAAAAACATACATAAAGAAAAACATTTTCTTTTTTTTTTAAGAAAAAAGTTTTTAATCACCATTCTGAATATCTAAGCAATGGTTTGCCCTGGTTAGAAAACCTAGAGATTTGGTTTTGTTTCCCAGCCTAAGAGTTAATCCACAGGTATTTTAGCAGAGATTCATAAATAGGGATACACTCTTCCCTAGATGTTTTTTCCTGGGATAATACATACTAAGTTAGTGCTTTCTTATCCTTCAGTGTGTAAATAGTAACTTGTGGGGGAAAGTCTCTCTGATCTCCTTTATCAGGGCAGATCCCCCAATTATGTATCTACCTCTACACTCACCCTATTGCTTTTGTTTTGTTTTGTTTTCCTCTCTCTCTCTCTTTTTTTCCATTTTATTTTCTTTTCAGTTTCAAAATTCAGTTTATGCACCACATCCAGTGCTCCATGCAATACGTGCCCTCCATAATACCCATCACCAGGCTCAACCAAACCCCACCTCCAATCCCCTCCGCTCTAAAACCCTCAGTTTGTTTCTCAGAGTCTACCATCTCTCATGTCTCTGCCTCCGATTTCCCCCAACTCCCTTCTCTCCATCTCGCAATGTCCTCTGTGTTCTTCCTTATGCTCCACAAGTAAGTGAAACCTTATGACACTTACCCTATTGTTATTGGTTTGACTGATCAATAAATATCTCACTCTGCACTATGATATAAGCTCCATGAAAACAAAGACCCAGTTTATTTTTGCCAATGTTGTGTCTCTGGTTTCTAGCAAAGGATATGATACTAAAAATATTCCACATACTTGTTTTGAAAAAAATATTAATAAACTAATCCCAGAATTTGTTGTCTGAAACCAGTTTATAGTAGACATCAAAACTACATTTTTACTTTCTAATAACAAAGGAAAAATTATATCTTGTAATCTGATTGAACCATGGATCAGGAAATAGGAGATATTTTTGAGTGGCAGTCTCTATATTGCTAATATGTACAACTGAGCATAAAAATGAAGCTGTTTTGAATTGATGGGGTCAGGGGGCCATAGGTCTGTAACAGCAATTCCAATGTCAGCTGTTTGAATTAATATAAAAGAGCATATGCTCAAGAGACTCAGATAGCTACTAAACATTAAACAAATATGTAACTTCAGTCGATATGTAAGTCATTCTTTTTTAACAAGAATATCCTTGGTTAAAATTTACCAAAAAAAAAAAAAAAAGTTTATGTTTGCCTTTTGGCAAATCTATATAAACAATACAAAATTACAGAGATGGAGTAGACATCAGTTTCTTAATAATGTGGCAGCAGCCAGGTTTTGGAATGCAGACATCACCATGTGTCTCAAAAATGTACAAATACTCTTGCACTCGCTTCATTTATACCAAAGTCACAGACACTGATACTCTTATCATTTAACATACGCATTTAATGGTGCTTTCCCAACTTCCATTCATATTTGTTGAACAAAGAGGGAAAAATCATCTGTAGCTATCAAAACACAAAAAGAACAATTAAAAATATTTCTGAAAAAATAATTTATTATTAAATTTTCTCATAAAATTCCCTACATCCTTAGTTTTCCTTTTCTAAAAGAGGGACCCGTACTGCTACTGTTCTTAAGCCATCTGTGACCCTCCTCCCAGCATCAACATTTAATTATGGCCCACCTACGCTTGATCTATTTCCTTGACTTTGTTAAAAAAAAAATCACTGTTTCTTAATATCTGTAAATAATACTTATCTGACATATAAATTGTGAAGGTAAGGATAGCTTAACTCCCTTATCAATCAATGGTATCCCTATCCACTGTCTAGAACAAATAGGCCTTAGGAAAATATATATTAGTGAATTAAGTTAAAAAAAAAGTGATAATAAACTTAAAAATTCTTATATAAAAGAATGTGTGTTTAGTGCTTACGTGGATGGTTTTGTGGAATATTATCATGTATGCAGTGGTTTCACTATCTTTATATTCCAACAGTTCTGAATGACTATCCTATCCTTTTGTTGCTATTAACATTAATTCCGTATTATCAGGGACATTTATGACCAGGAATGGGAGGTATGAGTTAATGGTCAAAATTACTAGAAAACATTTTCAACATTTCTAAATAATTACCACCTGACAGTCTGCTTTGGTACCCCTTCCATTCACAATTTTAAAAAATTACAAGGTATATGAATTTTAATTTAAAATTACTTAACATGAATTGGAAAAAAATGAGAAGTCAAGTCATTCCAGTCTGGTTTCAGCTCTAAAAGTTCTCTTGCTCAAAACATCCATGATTTCTTCAATGTCAAATTCACTGGATACTTTCAACTCTTACCGTACTTAACTATGTTTAGTACTATTTAATATAAACACATTCTTCTTCTTTTTTTTTTTAATTTAATGATTTTATTTATTTAACAGAATGAGATCACAAGTAGGCAGAGAGACAGGCAGAGAGAGAGGAGGAAGCAGGCTCCCTGCTGAGCAGAGAGCCCGATGCGGGGCTTGATCCCAGGACCCTGGGATCATGACCTGAGCTGAAGGCAGAGGCTTTAACCCACTGAGCCACCCAGGTGCCCCACACATTCTTCTTCTTGATATGCTATAGTCTCCTGGCTTTTATGACACCATATTCTGTAGGCTTTTTTCCTACCCTCATAGTTTTACTTTCCCCCTTTCGGTCCCAGCTCAAATGTCACTTCTAAGTCTTGTCTGATCTCCCTATCCTAATTTGCATTTTCCTCTTTAGTAAAATTCTTCAGTTCACTCTCATAGTTTCATCTAGTATTTTCTAACATTATATATTATCTAGAGTGGTTGTGTGGTTGATATTCCTTATTTCACTCCCACTGGACTATAATCTCCAGCAGAGGAGATAATATGTCTCTTTTGTTCAGAAATCTATTATGTTCTTGCACATAACTCAAGAATATTTGTTCAATGACTGTTGGATAAATAAATGGTCAGATTTCTTTTACAATCTTCACAATATCCAAAGCAAAGATGTTTTTGTGTCTTGTGTTTATTTTTAAGTAAATTTTTTCAAAGAGCAATTTTAGGTAGGTTCACAGCAAAACTGAGCAGAATACACAAGAGATTTCCCATGTACCTCATCCCCCTAACTTATACATAGTCTTCTTCACTGTCAACATGCCCACCAGAGTGGCACATTTGTTACAACTGATGGATCTACATTGACACATCACCATCACCTAAAGTCCATAGTTTACATTAAGGTTAAGGTTCATTCCTGGTGTTATCTATTCCTCTGGTATGCTTTCTACCACTTCTGTCCTTGGTACCTAAAGCCTATTCCAGTTTAAAATCACTCTTAAAGGGCTAGGGTTACAATAATTGGGACACACTTACACTAAATAAACACACACAAAGATCTATGAGAAACAAATATATATATATGTGTGTGTGTGTGTGTATAATTTTTAGCTATTTAAATATAAATTTATATCATATTTAAAACAACTCAAGAATCATATCCAATCTTTCTCCTCTTTCATCTATATGAACTTCCCTGTTCAAAGATGTGTAAAGTTGAAGTTACAGGTCTCAAGTCAAACCAAATCAATGTGCCATAACTTTATATTTGCTATCCTATAGTTATCAAATAAAGGAATGTTCAAAAGAACCATGTGTTTGACATCTAGAAATAACTTAGGTCGGGGCAACAGAGCTATGTTATGTTTATTTCAGGTGGGAGGTGGAAATAATAAAGCCAAGTTTGCTGGTATAGATAAAAATGAAACCAAATTAACTTCTGTTTTCAACTGAGCAAAAATAGGAAAAGAGAAACTTATTACTCTTCTGCTCATTTACCCTTTACACACACACACACAAAACAAACATAAACAAAAATGAAACAAAACAGTTGCGGTTATTAAATACCTCCTGACAACATCTTGACAACAGCTTTACGTAAACAACTAACCTCCCCTCACACACACCCTGAATGACAGCAGCAAGCCCAATGGCAGCCAAGCAACATGCAGTTTAATAAGGTATTAAAAAAGGAAGAAGAAATGGATTTAGTGTTACTACCCTATTTTAATGGGAACTTGGATGAGATGCAAAAAATGGGGTAGCAAAATGATGTAATTGAGTTTACCAGAAGAATAAGCCTTTTGATTTTTGAAGTGATAGTTTGAATTTGTTTTTTTAAATTATAAAAATTTGGGTTGTTGTGCCCTTGTTCTTCGTAATGTTGAAAAGAAGCCCACATTAATCACACTAATCAATGTCGAGCAAAATTCAATTTTTTGTGAATCATTTTTATTAAATTCTAAATTTATTATATGTCATCTCACTTATTGTAGGTCTCTTTCAGAAGTCATGCAAAACATTTTTTCCTTCTTCCCTCAAAGGACTTTAACATGTTTTACTATATAAAGACTTATAACTTCCAACAATTTTTACAGTTTTCATTTTTGGAAAAAAATGTAATAGTTCTATTATTAACTCTAACACATCAAGTGACAAATTTAAGTAATTGAAATAATTTTTGTTACTAGTTATTTTAAGAATGTTTTAACTTTCAAGTCTATAAAACTAAGTACATTATATTTAAGAAAATAGAATACTTTCTTATCATTTGGAGATATAATTTCTTCACTACTAACATTTATATGGGGTTGAAAAAGATTATTTGGATAAAATCTGAAAAGATTCCTTCTATTATCACTATGCATGATTTGTTGAAATATGGAATACTGCATTGTCAGCCAAAACTAAGTTTGAACATTCTCAATGTGACAACAAAAGCAAACAAAAGTCACTATAATATTTTGTTGCATGATATAAAAAATAGTTATCTGGGGCACCTGGGTGGCTCAGTTGATTGTTAGACTCTTGATTTTAGCTCAGGTCATGACCTCAGGGTCGTGAGATAGAGTACTGCATGGCTCTGTGTTTACTGCAGAGGCTGCTTGAGATTCTCTTTCTCCCTCTCTCTCCACCCCTCTCCGCTGTGCTCTCTCTCTTCCTCTCTCAAATAAATAAAGGTATCTTTACAATAATTTTAAAAAATAGCTATCCTATATAAGTAGTCAGGACTTACTTAAAGCAATGTATGTAATGTATAGCTCTATAAAGAAGACCAAATGAATAAATCTATATACATTTCACAATAATGGGAACTTTACACTTAATATATTCCTATAAGACACTTTTTTCTCTCTTTCCTTCTCTTACTCCCTCCTATTTCTCTGTTTTTAGTTTCAAACTATCCCCAAAGTTATGTTAGGCAGAATTCTAAGATGGCCCCAAGAGTTTTGCACCGTGGTATAACTCCTTGAATGTGATGAGTCATATGAATATAATTTCACTCTAATAACTATGTTATTTTTTTCTGCTCATAAAGAGATTTTGCGGATGTAATCATTAGCCCCAGTCAGTTGACTTCGAATAAATAAGAAAGGGAGATTATTTTAGGTGGGCCTCATTTAATCAGGTGAACCCTTTACAAGTTAGATCAATTCAAAGTTGGCCTGGAACAAAATGAATAGCCATGCTATAAACTGCCTACGGAGCAAGCTACATGGTTAGAACCTGAGTGTAGCCTGCAAGTTCTGAAAGCAACGCCAGGCAGAGGGCTCTAAGAAAACAGGGACCAGGGTCCTGCAGCTGCAAGAAGCTGAATTCTTCCAACAACCTTAATGAGTTTGGAAGAGGATCTCAAGCTCCAGATGAGAACTCATCATTGGCTGATATCTCTATTTCTGCCTTATGAGACTCTGAGCAGAGAGCCCAGGACATGCTGTGCCTGTACTTCAAACCCACAGGAACTGACATAATAAATGTATGTTGTTTTGAGCCATTAAGTTTGTGGTAATTTGTTACACAGCAATAGAAAACTAATACAGTCCAAGAACTTTATCTGAGTTGTAGGTAAAATTGTTTCCTACCGAAGAAAACATATTAAGTCATTTCAAGGAAATTTACTAATTTTAACTTATTCCAATCCAATGAAAAACATAATCACTGATAAACATATTTGTTGAATGGTATCTGTATATTAGATGGGTATTTTATATCAGTCTAACTACCCTTGGCAATATGCCACATTAATCTATATTCTGCAGAACACAAAATTATTTTCTTTGTATACTTTATTTCTTGTTACTGGGTTACTATCATGTAAAAAAAGTAAATGGAATACCAAAAAAATATATATAATTCAGAAAAATCAAGCTTGTAAGATCAGACAGGTTGGAATTGGTATCAGGACTCAGACACTTGCAGCAATGACAGGAATCTCACATACTTCAAGTTACTTCGGGATCTCCCTAAGTATGAGAGAAACTGGTTCCAACATGGAAACTGGAAACAGCTCCTAAGAACATAGTTTCATATAGTAAACTGGAGAATGGAGATTACAAGCAGCAAGTAGTAACAATATGAACTTGAAAAGTTGGCTCAAAACTTGAGAAAGTAGTAATCCCCTTTCTTGTTGAGAAAAGGGAGTATGCGGTGATTCCTTCTGTATCATGAGAGGTTAATCTCCCTTGAACAAAGTTTTGCTAAATACTTATCTGTCATGGTATTTCTCTCAGCTTACAGACAATGATTAATTTGAATAGTTACTTGACATATTATGAACCATTTCCTTCAAAATAATCATTTTATCTTATTCTTTTTTTTCCTTTTCATAACTAATGACCAATAATTGAGCATCCAGAAGCTGCAGAATACCATAAAATGGAAATAAAGAAATACATTACACATCACAAGTAATCAAGTCTTTGAATGGTGCTATGCAAGGAAAATGATTTCTGTACCCTTAGCTAAAAAAAAGTGTGTGTGTGTGTGTGTGTTTTTTTTTAATCAACTTGAATTCTTATATGATTAAAGCCTGTGGACAAGAGGGAGAGTTTAAATAAAACCCAATGGATTCCTATCCAGAATTAAAAAAAAAAAAAAAGTCTTATGGGAATTTACTCTGAATGAAAATCAATGCACACTCACATAGCATAAATAATAATGAGATTTGTAGTGATGAGACAGTATGCTTGGTATTGTGCTGTCAGAGACAAGGAGAATTTGTGGCTTTCTGCCAATCAAGCTGAGCTTAAAGGGCATGTCACAATGTTTGGATCATGTAACATAAATGAAAAGATTATACAAAAGTGAAACAGATATCCCTAATTTGTTTTAATAACCTACCAAACAATAAAAACATTCCTTCTCACATTCACCTCTTTGATTAATGTGAAGCTCATCAGTTGACTTCTTAAACATAAAACCAGAAATTCCTATATTTTAAAATAGTCAGTGTTATAAAATCCTGTTTATTTAAAATACAAGAAACATAGACAGTTATCTTAAAAACAAAACAAAACAAAACAACAACAACAAAAAAACTTGTAACATGCAGTTTTGGAAGAAGACAACAAAACCAGTGTAAATATCTGTGGCTGATTTCCAAACACTAAACCTGCTCTTAGGAGATCTGAGCATTATAAAGTGTTGAAGCCTCCTCAGAAAACTTCATCTGTGTATGCACCTTTACTTATGATGTATGTTCAAGTACAATATAATAGCAGAGAGGAAATAATTTATAATTAAAATCACATATTTCCAATAGACTAATGAGCCGTCAAGATCTTCAATGGATAGTTTAATTCACACATTCATTCAGCAAGAACATTTTTATGAGGCTATCACATTCATAGCACTGCCCAGAATTACAATACTGGAAGAAGGAAGAAATAGAAAATGGAATTTCATTCTTCAGAGTCTATCATGTGTGTGAGATGGTAGCTAATGAGACTATCAAGCATGGACCCCAACAAACCCCACCACCTAGGTGTTACAGTGCAGTGGCAAGTAAATGGGGAATGAATCTTTCTATATAGTACCAGACATCTGGACAAATAAATAAAAATTCAGACAACCAACCAGATGGTGATATATGCAATGGCAAACTGCCATATGCATGAAAGCTTTCAATAGTTCATTTTTTTTCTGTGACATTTAGAACTGTCTAGACAATACATTTCAACTAATTGCATCAACTAAGTCAAAATGTATATATAAGTGAGGTTTGCTGGCAAGTTTGTAATGGCTATCTTAAAAGACTTAGAATCTCCAGAACTGAACAGTATTGACAAAATGCCCAAGGAGAAAAGGGTTGAATAAGACCCTTGTGTTGGTTTGGAAGTGGAGATATTGTATGAATTCATGCAAAGGTGGAGAGGGATTGAAAGGAAGAGAGGATGTGTGTGAACCAAAGGTGAATAAGTTACATTCTTATATATAATCTTTGTGTAATATATAATGAGGAAAACCTCACTAATAATGATAGAGGATGATCAAGTAAGAAGAGAGGGAAGCAGAAATTTCTATAGAAACAAGTATTAGAGCAACTAACTCAAAGGTGAAAGAGAGACTCAGGAATCTCTTCTTCAAATAAAAAAAATATGATGTCTCAATGGAGTACGGGTGGATTAAATTTAGAGCTGAGAAAGGACTGGGGATAGTAAGCTAACGACCAGCAAGGTGCCCTGGGTGGAAGGAACCACATACATAGGCAAAGCACACAGTAAATGAAACCTTGGCCTGTTCCATTTAGGACACCGAAGAATGGTATGAGAGTGTGGAAAGAAAAGTGAACAGAGAGATAAGAAAGGGCCAGTAAATCGAGCTCAGCCTCAGGTTTTACAGTGAAGGCAAAGGACATAATAAGAACTCTGCAGCAGGAACTATCAACTCCAGTGACATTCTGAAATGAAAGACCTCTCTTTGGCTCTGTTAGAGTTAAGACTAAAAAACAAGGAAATATATTTAGGATTATTACAACTATCACAGGTGATAAATAATGAGACTCTCAGGAATAATGAGTGCTTCTCGAATAAAAAGGAGAGGAGAACTCTGGTAAACGTATGAAGTAAATTAACGGGATTTAGTGTTTGATTTCATGTGGGGGTAAAAGAAAAAGAGTACCATGTGCCTGGCTGAAGCCATTGGTTGGACAGTAGCTCATTTATATGATATGGAATGCAGAGATAGAAGTCAGGGTTATGACTGGAGGAAGATTATGGTGCTTGGTAAAAGCCCAAACACAAGGTGATAGAAATGCACAGAATGAATAGATACCAATATGGGTTATAACACAAAAAGATAGGCAACAAAAAATACTTTATCCAAAATAAAACATGCAGTTTTCACTAACTTTCTTAATTGACTTCCAATGGATTTTACGTCCTAAGATAAGCAAAATTTAAATTCAAAATCCAGCTTATTGTCTTTCAGAGACAATTGAGGTACAATATATTTTTTGTTTAAATTGTTAAGCTCTTTATCGAACACCATCACACAAATCATTAGAAACATATTATCTTCAGAATAATGACTGTTTTAAAATATTTAAGCAGATAGTATATAACATACAAGTGCATGTAGGTTTTAAACAAGCTCCCTTAGCTATGTAGACATGTGGTTTGCTGAACACATTTTGCAAACCTTGTGTCCAAATAATATAAATTATACATACTCACTCAGGTTATCATTTATCTATCTATTTACCTATTTATCTAGAATGAGGAATCATTATATAAAAATTTGTCACTAAAGATGAGCATGATAAAGATTCTAGAGTCTCAAAATCCTGTAAATAGCAACATCTCAGCAATCATAGGGGAATAATGAATTTACCATAGAAATTTAAATGAGATTATGCATAAAATTGATACCATTAACTAATATGATACCATTAACTAATATACCATTAACTAGTATGATAATGATAACATAAATTAATCACTGGGGTTTATTTTAATTCACTAACACATAAAGAATTCCACGAAAGATTGCAAATTTTACCCAAATCTAAGAAACCGATTTATTTTTTGTCATCTACTCTAGAAATACAATTAGGATGTAGATATCAACAAAACTGGGGAAGTTTACCAAAATTATCTTATTTCAATGATTAAATTTTCCAAAAGTAACTTCATTTTTCTGTTCCAATTTTTTCACCTTATTTTACAGAAAATCAAAGATAATTGAACATTAGATTATGGATAGATTTTGAAGGAATGATTTCATGCTAAGAATCAAGAAAAGTATTCACTCATTCTAAATAGACAAAATCTTATGGTGTCCCAGCAAAAAAGAAAAAAAAAAAGTTGCAAACCTTTTCACTTTGATCTTCAACCAGTTATAAATCATTTGTCTGGACTCCTGATGGGCTTATACCTACAGAGTCCTGGAACTTAAAAAAGAAGAGGATCTTTTCCTTACATCTTTCATTATTTCAGATTGAAATGGCAAGGTGCCTAGATATCATAGGTAAGTGCCAGAAGCAGCATTAAAAACTTGGCTCTTGTTAAATGTCTTCGAAGAAACCTTTGTTTTCATCAGGAGATGGCAATCACATAGATAATATGACCTGCCAAGGTTTACTGTGGAAAAGGGATATGGTCTGTACTAAGGATATTTTCCTTAGGTTTATTCACACTTCATACATATTAGTTCTCATAGAAACATATGATAAAAACTAATTAGCTATAATCCAGCACAATATATTACACTGCTGTTTATTCTCCTTATAGTTTTTATCCCTTCTGTACAAATACAACTAATCCTGGCATGTAATTATTTATTTGAACAAAATCTTGCAATCAACTAGGATAAAATTAATTTATTTCATTCTACTTTTCTCTACTTTTCTTTTAAAATTTGGTAAATTCTTCAATCTTCCCTTTAAGAAAATTTTAAGTAAGGATTTTAATAGTTTTAATGGTAAATCATACAACTATATGTAAGACTATTATGTTTGTAGTATTTCCCTCTGCCCCGTGTTCCCATAATTCATGTGAAACATAATGATTTAAAGGAGCCAAAATGTAATTTTTCAGTCTTGTATAGAGTGCTAAGTACAATCACCCCAAAAAATCTTCATAAGAAGAATAATGGAAAGAAAACTGAATTTGAGGTCTGGGCTTCAAGTGCTTTATCAGTTAAAACACTTATTAATTAATGGTCTTTATTAAATTACTTAACTTCTTAGAGATTTAATTTCTTCATATGTAAACAGGAATATTACACAAAAGCCCTACATTTCTGACAGTGTTATGAGAGAGGTACATGTTTCAATTGCTCTGTAGGGGGTAAAGCACCATCCAAAATATTATCAAGAAAGTTATTTCCACTGCAATCAAGGTCCTGAGACTACTGAAGGCGATTTTCATCAACTTCACTTTAACTAGTTAGATATGAAGTCTCTTCCTGTCCTTCTGCTACTCTTTATTTTCAAGCTATTTGGTTGAGTTCCATTCAAAGTATTTGCTAAGGAGGCTTGCTATATTCATAACCTCAGGTTTTCTCTTTACTTTAAAACACAATTCAACTTTATCAGGAGGTTTTTGTAATGATAATGTGGCACATTCCTTCAAACATAAATAGATGAAATAGAAAATTATGCTAATATACAAATACAAAAAACAAGTGAAAGACAAAAATGTTTTTATCTGCCAGAAATCTAATCCTAAAGGGACTGAATAACAAGCTTTTCAGAGGAGGAAAATCAGGTTAAATGGAAAATATTTTTACATATTAGGAGTCAAAGTAATTCACAAAGAAATGAAATGGGGAAGCAGCAAAATCTTCTACGTAGAGGTTCCCAAATCCAAATTTTAGATAAAAATGTTCATCTTGTTGGCTCTGTGACCATAGTCAGATACCTTATTCTTTCTGAACTATTTATGATGGAATCTTGAATTGAGGCTCTCAGCAAATTAAACAAGTCTTGTTTGTTCTTCCATGGAGATGGAGTTAGAGTAAACAAGAGTAGGACATGAATGTTTGCTTTAAACTCTCACCTAACCATTAAGAAAATTGGCAATGAGGATTTGAATTTTTTTTAATAATATATAAAAATGTAATTTTATTTCCAGGAAGTTACTAGCAATTACATTTATTTCCAGATAATAATGAAATTGAAGTATTCAAATAATAGGGGACAGAAAACCTTGGGATTTCACAATGCTATCAAGGCATAGCAATGTGTGAGCAAAATCTAAAAATCTTCCTATATTGTTCATTGTTTATGACAAATACACATATGGTCTTAACATTTTTAGGAGAACAGACTCCTGGTTTGGCAGGAGAAATCATCCACCTAAACCACATCTTCCCTAACAAAAGGCCATCTCACGTTTTTACAACTGTCTTCAGTGAGGAGGAATTTATCACTTTTCACAGGAGGTCATTTTATATTCAATCAGCTGTAATTAATACTATGACCTATTACTAGCAAAACTCTTTTTCTCCACAACTTCCACCCTTGCCACCCTTAAATTATCAAAGAAATTCCCTTTCTCTATTGCATATGATAGTCTTTATATTTTTGAAGATACCTTCATCTTCCCAGATATTCTCTAAGCTAAATATTTCATTTTTTAAAAAATTATCCCTCTCATGACCTGGTATCAGATTCATATGCCATCCTACATCTCTCTTTAGCCAAATTCCAGTGTCAAAATCGCTCTTAAAATATGTCAGTAGAGCACATCAGGAATATAAGATCTGAAACCATAAAACAAACTCCTAGAAGAAAACATAGGAAAAAAAGCTTCTGTACATTGGTGTTGACAATGATTTCTTGGATAATAACACTCAAAGAAGAGGCAGTGAAAGAAAACTATAATAATAACCACAAATGAGACATCAAATTAAAGAGCTTCTGCACAGTGAAAAGACATAAATAAATAAATAGAAGAATCAAGAAAATAAAAAGATGAATTATGAAATGAAAAAAAATGTTTATAAACTATATATCTGATAAGGGTTTAATATCCAAAATATGTAGGAAACCCATATAATTTAACAACAACAATGACAACATCAATAAAAACAAACAAATAGTCCAATTTAAAAATGGGCAAAGGAACTGAATAGATATTCTACAAAGAAGGCATAGAAATCACCAACAGGTGTTCAACATCACTTGTCATCAAGAAAATGTAAATCAAAAACTACAATGAAATATTTCACACCTGTTAGGATAGCTATTAATCAAAGTAACAAAAGAACAAGGAATCTTTACAAGGATATGGAAAAAAGGGAGCCCTTGTATCCATTAGTAGGAACATAAACTGGTATAGCCTCTATGGCAAACAGTATAGAGGTTCCTCAGTAAGAAAAAGAACTACCACGTGATTCAGCAATCCCACTTCCAGGCATATATTCAAAGGAATTGAAATCAGGATCCCATAGAAGTTTCTACACTCCCATATTTATTGTAGCATTATTCATAATAGTCAAGACATTGTGGTTGCCAGGAGTTACAGCAATAGAGAAACAAGGTGGTGTTACTCAAAGGGTATAAAGTTATAATTACACAAGATGAAAAACTCCTAGAGGTCTACTGTGTAGCATAGAGCTTATAATAAAAAATACTGTATTGTAAACTTGAAAATCTGCTAAAAGGATAGATCTATGTGAAGCGTTCTTATCACAACATATTATTATTATTATTATTATTATTATTATTATTGAGGAAGAATAATAATAAAGAAGGAAATTTGTGGAGGTGATGGTTATATTTATGGCAAAGACTGTAATGATAGTTTCACCAGTATACAGTGATTTCCAAACTCATCCATTGTATATATTAAATATGTACACCTCCTTGTATGTCAATCATGTCTCAATAAAGTGATTTTTTTTAAAAGAGAGGGACTGAGAAAGAGAGAGGGGCAGAGGGGTGGGACAAAGGGAGAGACTCTTAAGCAGGCTTCACACCCAGTGCAGAGCCAGATGCTTGGCTCAATCTCACAACCTGAGATCATGAACTGAGCTAAAATCAAGAAGTCAGATTCTTAACAGACTGAGCCAGCTAGGTGACCATCAATAAAGTGATTTAAAAACAAAATAGAATAAGTTGACCAGTCCAGAGTAGATTTGAGGAATCACTTTTTTTTTTTTTTTTAAGACTTTACTTATTTATTTGCAAGAGAGAGAGAGCACAAGCAGGGGAAGAGGCAGAGGGAGAGGGAGAAGCAGACTCCCCACTGAGCAGGGAGTCCCATGTGGAGCTCTATTTCAGGGCCCTGAGACCATGACCTGAGCCAAAGGCCGATGCTAAAACTGACTGAGCCACCCACAATCCCCAAGAGTCACTTTTTTAAACACCAAATTTTCAAGTCTTTGTATTACACTGGTGATATTTCATTATAGGGTAACTTTAAAAATTCCAAGCTTTCACGATATATGCTCACCAACTATAGATAGGTTTTATGTCTCTATATCTTGTCACCCAGTTATGTATAAATGGATAACAACATCAGCAAAATTACCTTAAGTTGTATAGGATATGTATTTGAGCAGTTCTAAGATTTTACTAACCTACCCACACTTTATTAAGTAATAATTTGTATGGGAGAGGGGAGGAAGCAAGATGGTGGAGGAGTAGGAGACTGAAATATCATCAGGTCCAGGAGTTCAGCTAGATAGTTATCAAACTATTATGAACACCTACAAACTCAACAGAAGATAAAAGAGAAGAAAAACAACAATTCTAGGAAAAGAAAAGTGACCACTTTCCAGAAGGTAGGACATGTGGAGAAGTGAATCCGAAGTGACAGAAAGATAGACCACAGAAGGAGGGACCAGCTCCTGGGAAGTGAGAGAGCAGCAAAGAACAAAATTGGAACTTTTAGAAGTCTGCTCCATTGAGGGATGTCATTCCAGAGACTAAGAGGGGGCTGGAGCCCTTGTGGGGACACTGTGGACTCAGGACCCACAGAAAGGTCACAGAAAGACTGGGGGTGTCTGAGTGTGGCAGAGCTCCCAGGTATCAGAGCAAGGAAACTGGCTACAGAGACGGAGCCAAGGGGTGTGTTCTCAGTTTGGGGTTACCTTAAACCATGATCTGAGGCACAGTCGGACCACTGCTCTTTGAGCAGGAACCCCACAAGTGGCAGATCTGGAAAGAACCCCCTTCTCCCTTCCCTAGGAGAAGTACCATGAGAGTGTGCAATAGGAATCTGCTGGGATTCCAAACAGGGTCGTGCACCAGAGATAGAAATGTTCAGTCACAGGCTTGGTGAGCTTGGAGTGTAGCTGGAGACCAGAGACATGGGAGGGATTGACTGGTCTTCTCTGAGGGCTCACTGAGGAGTGGGGTCCTGAGATCTCAGCTACTATGGGCTGGAGACTTGGAGGACACCATCCTCATTCCCTTCCTCCAAAGTTGTAAGAAAAGTGTTAAGGGAACAAAAGCTATGGAGAACAAAACTGAGCAGATTACTTAGCCCGGCCCCAGGCATGGATGGTGCAATTCCACCTCAGGCAAAGACATTTGAAAATAACTGTAACAGGTCCCTCCCCAAGAAGATCAGCAAGAATGTCCAGCCAAGACCAAGGTCACCAATCAATGAGGACTGTGGAAATCCAGAGCTAGGGGAAAGCAACACAAAGAATTCATGTCTTTTCCCCAATGATCCTTTAGTCTCTTAAAGGTAAATTTTTTAAAAGTTTACTTTTTCCTTATTCTATTTCTTTAACCTTCCTCTTTCCTGTATTAACATCTTTAAACAATTTTATCTTATGAATACCTTTTTTAAAAATCTTTTTAATTTTTCATTGTTATAGTTATATTTTCTCCCTTCATTGTATTTAATCTTATTTTTTTGTATACATATAGGATGATTTTTCTTTAAAATTTTGGGATACAATTTCTTCTAATATATCAGAATATATCCTAAATCTAATACATGGCTTTGTTCTAGTCTCCAGCCTGAATACAGTCTCTCCTCTTTTTTTTTTTTTCTTTTTCCAACCAACTTCTTATCTTCTTATCTAATCAATTCCTTTTTTAGAATCTTTTAAAATTTTCATCTTTATAGTCATATTCCATCCATCTTGTTTATTCTTATTTTCTCTTCTTTCTTTCTTTCTTTCTTTCTTCCTTTAAAATTTTGGGATGTAGTTTCTTCTAAGATACCAGACTACACCCAAAATTAACTGGGTGGCTCTGGTCCATTCACCAGTCTAATATAATTTTTTATTCTTTTATTTCCCCCCCCTTTCTTTTCCCCCTGGTTTCAGGTCTCTTCTGATTTGGTTACTGCATATTTTCTGGGGTCTTTGTCACCCTTTTAGTATTTTGTTCTCTCATTCATCTAGTTTTATCTGGATAAAATGACAAGGCAAAAAAACACCACACACACACACACACACACACAAAAACCCAAAAAACCAAAACAACAACAACAAAAAAACACACAGTACAAGAGACAGTACCAATGGCTAGGGAACTAATTAATTCAGACATTAATAATATGTCAGGACTACAGTTCAGAATGATGATTATCAAGGAGCTAGCTGGGCTTGAAAAAAGCATGGAAGATATTAGAGAATCCCTTTCTGGAGAAATAAAATCCCTTTCTGGAGAGAGAAAAGAACTAAAATCTAACCAAGTTGAAATTTTTAAAAAAAAAAGCTACTAATGAGGAGCAATAAAAAACAGAGGCTCTTACTGCTAGGAAAAATGAGGCAGAAGAGAGAATTAGTGATATAGAACACCAAATGACAGGGAATAAAGAAGCTGAGGAAAAGAGAGACAAACAACTACTGGACCATGAGGTGAGAATTCGAGAGATAAGTGATACCATAAGACAAAACAATATTAGAATAATTGGGATCCCAGAAGAAGAAGAAAGAGAGAGGGGGCAGAAGATATATTGGAGCAAATTATAGCAGAGAATTTCCCTAATGTGGCAAAGGGAACAAGCATCAAAATACAGGAGGCACAGAGAACCCCCTTAAAATCAATAAAAATAGGTCCATACACCCTCATCTAATAGTAAAACTTGCAAGTCTTAGTGACAAAGAGAAAATCCAAAAAGCTTCTCAGGGGAAGAGGTCTATAACATACAATGGTAGAAATATTAGATTGGAAGAAGACCTATCCACAGAGACCTGGCAGGCCAGAAAGGACTAACATGATATATATGGAGCTCTAAAAAGAAATATGAAGCCAAGAATACTATATCCAGCTAGGCTCCTATTGAAAATAGAAGAAGAGATAAAAAGATTCCAGGACAAACAAAAATTAAAAGAATTTGCAAACACCAAACTGGCCCCACAGAAGTATTGAAAGGTGTCCTCTAAGCAAAGAGAGAGCCTAAAAGTGACAGACCAATAAGGAACAGAGACAATATACAGTAACAATCACCTTATAGGCAATACGATGGCACTAAAATTCATATCTTTCAATAGTTACCCTTAATGTAAATGGGCTAAATGCCCCAATCAAAAGACACAGGGTATCAGAATGGATAAAAAAACAAGACCATTGATATATTGTCCACAAGAAACTCATTTTAGACCCAAAGTCACCTCCAGATTTAAAGTGAGGGAATAGAAAACAATTTACAATGCTCATGGAAAACAAAGGAAAGCTGGGGTGACAATCCTTATATCACATAAAATAGATTTTAAGCTAAAGACTATAATAAGAGATGAGGATGGACACTATATCATACTTAAAGGGTCTGACCAACAAGAAGATCTAACAATTTTAAATATCTATGCCCTTAACATGGAAGCAGCCAATTATTTAAACCAATTACTAACAAAATCAAAGAAATACATCACAATAATATAACAATAGTAAGGGAATTTAATACCTCTCTCACTGAAATGGACAGATCATCTAAGCAGAAGATCAACAAGGAAATAAAGGCTATAAATTACACACTGGATCATATGGACATCACAGATATATTCAAAACATTCCATTCCAAAGCAACAGAATACATGTTCTTATCTAGTGTACCTGGAACATTCTCCAGAATAGATAACATCCTGGATCACAAATCAGGTCTCAACTGGTACCAAAAGATTGGGCTCATTCCCTGTACATTGTCAGACCAAAATGTTCTGAAGCTACAACTTAATCACAAGAGGAGTTAGAAAGAACTCAAGTACATGGAGGATCAAGAGCTTCCTACTAAAGAATGAGTGGGTCAACCAGGAAATTAAAGAAAAAATGAAAAAATTCATGGAAATAAATGAAAATCAAAACACAACTATAAAATCGTTGGGACACAGCAAAGCTGTTCATGAGAAAAAAGCATATAGCAAGACGGTTTTCTCAAGAAAGAAAAAAGTTCTCAAGTACACAACCTAAACCATACACCTAAATGAGCTGGAGAAAGAACAGCAAAGGAAGCTTAAACCCAGCAGGAGAAGAGAAAAAATAAAGATCAGAGCAGAAATCAATGAAATAGAAGCTGGTTCTTTGAAAGAATTAATAAGATTGATAAACCCCTGGCCAGACTTATCAAAAAGAAAAGAGAAAGGATCCATATTAACAAAATCATAAATGAAAGAGGAGAGATCACAACCAACACCAAAGAAATACAACAATTATAAGAACATATCCTGAGCAACTATATGCCAGCAAATTTGACAATGTGGAAGAAGTGGATGCATTCCTAGAGACATATAAACTACCACAACTGAAACAAGAAGACAGAAAAAACCCGAACAGACCCATAACTAGTAAGGAGAGTGAAGCAGTCATCAAAAATCTCCCAACAAACAAGAGCCCAGAGCCAGACAGCTTCCCAGGGCAATTTTACCAAACATTTAAAGAATTAATTCCTATTCTCCTGAAACTGTTCCAAAAAATAGAAATGGAAGGGAAACTTCCAGACTCATTTTATGAAGCCACTATTATCTTGATTCCAAAACCAGAAAAAGATCCTATCAAAAATAATTACAGACCAATCAATATCCTTGATGAACACAGAGATGAAAATTCTCACCAAAATCGTAGCCAATAGGATCCAACAGTACATTAAAAGGATTATTCACCACGACCAAGTGGGATTTATTCTTGAGCTAAAAGGTTGGTTCAACATTCACCAATCAATCAATGTGATACAATACATCAATAAAAGGAAGAACAATAACCATATGATACTCTCAATAGATGCCGGAAAAGCATTTGACAAAGTATAGCATCCTTCCATGATCAAAACTCTTCAAAGTGTAGGGATAGAGGGTACATACCTCAATATCATCAAAGCCACCTATAAAAAAAAACCACTGCGAATATCATTCTCAATGGGAAAAACTGTGAGCTTTTCCACTAAAGCAAGGAACTTGGCAGGAATGTCCACTATCACCACTGCTATTCAAAATAGTACCAGAAATCCTAGCCTCAGCAATCAGAAAACAAAAAGAAATTAAAGGTATCTAATCAGCAAAGAAGTCAAACTCTCACTTTTTGCAGAGGATATAATATCTTATGTGGAAAACCCAAAAGACTCCACTCCAAAACTGCTAGAACTCATACCAGAATTTAGTAAAGTGTCAGGATATAAAAGCAAAGCACAGAAATCAGTTGCATTCCTATACATCAGCAGGAAGACCAAAGAAAGAGAAATTAAGGAGTTGATCCCATTTACAATTGCACCCAAAACAATAAGATACCTAGGAATCAACCTAAGCAAAGAGGCAAAGAATATATACTCAGAAAACTATAAAGTATTCATGAAAAAAATTGAGGAAGACACAAAGAAATGGAAAAATATTCCATGCTCATGGATTGGAAGAACAAATATTGTGAAAATCTCTATGGTATCTAAAACAATCTACTCATTTAATGCAATCCCTATCAAAATACCATCTTTTTCTTTTTTTTCTAAGAGATGGAACAAATAATTCTAAAATTTATATGGAACCAGAAAAGACCTTGAATAGCCAGAGGAATGTTGAAAAAGAAAGTCAAAGTTGGTGGCATCACAATTCCAGACTTCAAGCTCTATTACAAAGCTGTCATCATCAAGACAGTATGGTACTGGCACAAAAACAGACACAGAGATCAATGGAACAGAATAGAGAGCCCAGAAATAGACCCTCAACTCTGTGGTCAACTAATCTTTGGCATAGCAGGAAAGAATGTCCAATGGAAAAAAGACAGCCTCTTCACCAAATGGTGTTGGGAAAATTGGACAGCCATATGCAGAAAAATCAAACTGGACCATTTCCTTAAACCACACACAAAAATAGACTCAAAATGGATGAAAGACCTCACTGTGAGACTGAAGTCCATCAAAATCCTTGAGGAGAACACAGGCAGCAACCTCTTTGACCTCAGTCCCAGCAATTTCTACCTAGAAACATCGCCAAAGACAAGGGCAAAAATGAACTACTGGGACTTCATCAAGATCAAAATCTTCTGTACAGCCAAGGAAACAGTCAACAAAAGCAAAAGACAATGGACAGAATGGGAGAAGATATTTGCAAACGACATATCAGATAAAGGGCTATATCCAAAATCTGTAAAGAACTTATCAAACTCAGCACCCAAAGAACAAATAATCCAATCGAGAAATGAGTAGAAGATATGAACAGGCATTTCTGCAAAGAAGACATCCAGGCCAACAGACATATGACAAAGTGCTCAATATCACTCAGTATCAGGGAAACACAAAGAAAACCATAGTGAGATACTACCTCACAACAGTCAGAATAGCTAAAATTAAGTCAGGAAAAGAAAGATGTTGGAGAGGATGCAGAGAGAGGGAAACCTCTTATATTGTGTGTGGGAGTGCAAGCTGGTGCAGCCACTCTGGAAAACAGTATGGAGGTTCCTCAAAAAGTTGAAAATAGAGCTACCCTATGACCCAGTAATCGCACTACTGTGGAACTAGAGGGTATTAGGCTGAGTGAAATAAGTCAACCAGAGAAAGACAATTACATGATCTCTCTGATATGAGGAATTTGAGAGGCAGGTTGAAGGGTTGTGTGGGAAGGAAAAAAATAAAACAAGATGGGATCAGGAGGGAGACAAACCATAAGAGACTCTTAATTCACAAAATAAACTGAGGGTTGCTGGGGGGTGGAAGGGTTGGGATAGGGTGGCTGGGTTATGGACATTGGGGAGGGTATGTGCTATGTTGAGTGCTGTGAAATGTGTAAGCCTGATGATTGACAGACCTCTAGTCCTGGGGCAAACAATACATTGTATGTTAATAAAAATAAAGAAGAAAATTAGTATGGATAATATCCACTTTGTCTAATTTTATCTGGTTATCAGTTTCTATGATAATAGCTGATATTAATAACCAGATAAAATTAGATAAAACTGTTTCTATTGACAGAGAACTATAATAAACTGCAGTATAAATTCTGTTGTTTTCCCCACCATCTGCTTTGTTGTTGGCTGTCTCCCCTTGATAAATTTTTTACTAGACTATTTTCAACATTGGCAATCATACCTTTTAGGTATTTGACATATAGTCTAAAATAAATCAGTAGAATAATTGCATTGCATCAGTGAATATGTCAATTATTTCTATTTTCCATTTAGATCTCCACAAAGAAAATGACTGCAGAGTCTACAGCAAAGTCACTTTATCATGTTTTAATTTAATACATATGTGTACTTTCATGTGTAGTGTGTCAAAAGACTAAACACACTAGTTAAAATAAGATAACCTAAAAATACTGTATAAACAGTAAAGGTTAAAGTTGATCAGTATTAATGAGTCTACCAGAAAAGAGGTCAAAATTCTATGAAGTGAAAAATTATGTAAATATGATTATCAAGCTATAAATATTTTTATGGCAAGAAATCCTATATGCTATAGATTAAAATATAAATTGTCATATTGATTTTAAATTTCCAAGTAACAAACTTTGATCCCAAATTCATAAGATGTTTGGCCCAAAACATTAATATTTTGCATACCTTATTTGGATTAGATTCAAAGTAGACAAATTTCTCCAGTTACATTTAGTAAAACATTTGTTAAAGAATAGAAAGCACTAGTAAAGAGAAAATCTATAGTATTTTATTGATCTGATCAAACTGTCATTAGTTCCATCTGTAAATCTCTCATCTCAAGAAAGTAGTTTCCTCATAAATAAATCAAGACAATTAGCTCATAAACTTGTGCTTATTAGTAGGAATTTCTAGTGGGAAGACAGAGTAATATTAAGTGGGGTAAAATAAATTGTCATATATTTATTTATAAGTCTTATAAATTCAAAATAACAGATAATCCCCATCCAGATAAAGAGTGTTGTTATAATCTTAAAAAAAGGAAAAAAAAAACTTGAGTGTTTCACTTTGAACTTTCAAACTATTAGTAAAGATGGCATAGCAGGTTGTAAATTTTAGCAGAAGCTGGTATTGCAGGCTTTGTTGTTGTTTTCTTTTTCATCATTTAAATTGTGCCACTACAATTTGGAAGCTGTGCAGCTTGTTACTCTAAGACAAATCTCACCTAAGAGGATATGGCAGCCTTCCACATTGTGGTCTGATTGCATTAGACTGAGTACGGCTAAAGAAAGAAATATTTTGACAGGGGAGATTGCACTTGAACATATCAAAGTGTCAGTTCAGATATGTGGCATCTGAAAAGCAACCTCCCCTTTTCCCCATTGCATGAAATTTGCCACCTCTCATTGTCTCTTCCAGATGGTATGCTGAGTTCACTTCAGCTTTATTCCTAGAGAGCTTGAGTTGACATCAATCTGTTATGCCATTTTTCTTGTAATACTAAAGTGGCTTATTTATCAATGCCAATTAATCAATGGCACAGAACGGGGTCCTCCTTAGCAGCTAATGTAGTTTCATTCTTTTTTTCACTATTAGAAAAAATTTTTTTTAAAGAGCAGTGACCAGATTGGCAAGCCATACATCTGGCAGACTGTGGCCACTTAGGAGGCATTCGACTGATGTAAAGGTAAAAGTGTTTATTTCAAAAGATGATTAAGAACCATTTTTGGATGTTATGATTTCTAGCAGGAGAGTGAGGGCAATTCTGTGAAATAAGAGGAGATTTAATTTTTCTTTTTTTGGTCATACCAAACTCATGTCTTTCTTAATAGTCTTATATCCCCAAGGAAGGAGAAGCCTTTATTATTTTTGTGAGTTTTTACCTTTCTACTAGTCTTAGTGACATTAACATTAATATACAAAAGATCTATGAAAGCAACCAATTCTACGACAGTTCTACTTTATGACTGGGTGATCTGTTGTAGAGTAAATATACCATAGAATAGGGCTTGCATGTTGAAGTAACAACCTTGAGGTCATGATATTGGCAACAAATAAATACTCATACACATATAAAGAAGCACATTTTCAAATAGTATTTCAAAAATGAAAAGAAAAATAAAGTGATGATTATAATGCAACTTGAAAGTCTGAACTAGATTAAGTGACATCCATGTGAGTCAAGTCACAGGATGAACTAGAGACACTTCACATCTCTTTAAATCCCACCATAATGAATATATTTCTAAGATCATTATTTTACTGTAGTAGTCACACTGAATTTTGGTTCTGGTAAGTAGTCATACTCAAAGCAATTACCTCTGCATCTTGGAGTTAAGGTAAAAATACTATAAATATCAAATGATGTCACTACTAATGGAATTAAATAATGTTTATAGAGCCAGATACCCCAGATTCAAGCAAGAAAAAGAAGGAAAGGGCAGGGGGAGGAGCCCAGGACTTGTCATTAGTAATTGGAATTCAATAAGCAATTTTAAAAATGAACTTAATGATCTCTAGTTCTTTCAAATGGCTTCTTTATCAACCTCATTACAGTAAGAAAAAGCCATGTATGTATAATGAAAGGTGTGCTTTGGAAATATTAGAATGGAATGTGTAATTCAAGCTAATTTAATGTAAGTGTTCTAGAATCAGTATTTTGCACTATCTACTTAATACTTATGTATACAATCTTCGGAGGAGTACTAGTAATGTAAAAGCTTGTGGTTTAATAAAATGAAAAAAGAAATATAGGAAAAGGAAAGGACAAAAGGTGTAATATAATTCATGAATGATAAGCATGTTAATAAAAATAATTTCACAATATATAATTTTATAAAGTATATGAAAGAAAATAATTAAATTATAAAATACTTGTTTCCCTCCCACTGTTTAGCAACATCACATAGCCATCCCTTTTTCACTAGTTTCTGAAGGCAGTATTCAAGAGATCTCTGCCAGGGGTGCCTGGGTGGCTCAGTCGTTAAGCATCTGCCTTCAGCTCAGGTCATGATCCCGGGGTCCTGGGATAGAGCCCTGAATTGGGCTTCCTGCTTGGTGGGAAGCCTGCTTCTCCCTCTCCTACTCCCCCTGCTGTGTTCCCTCTATAACTGTGTCTCTCTATATCAAATAAAAAATAAAATATTTTTTAAAAAAGAGAGAGAGAGAGATCTCAACCAAAAGACTGTTTTACTTGATAATTTAACATAGAATGAAATCCAGAGGTTATGTGTGAAGCATTCCAATAAGATGTACAACTGTGATCTTGCCCTTGAAAACTACACAAGGCAGAATCTGAGATCAAAACAGACTAATAAGATAAAAATTGAGAGAGGGGAATATTGAGAAAATAACTTCCACTTGATTTCTGCTTTATGGCAACCACACTCATCTGAACCTATTTCCACTTTCAAGCTCTAACCAAAGAGAGGACCAGGAGAAAAGGTGTTTCCCAAAGAATCATAGTTCACCTTAATGTCTTTTATTCAACCCTGGTAATTTCCCTTTCTCAAACTATACATTTCCCTCAGGTGTGAACACTCCTCTCATTTTGAGTCAGTCAGAAAAAATTCCTTTTCAAATTTACCTCTCTTTCACAGTCCAGTTCAAGCTCCCACTCTTTGAAAACCTTTCTTGAGAATCTCAATAACCTCTCTCCATTTGACTTCCAATGCCAATATGGCTGTTCATTGGTACTGCTTAACCATGCGTAAGCTTTCGTTGTTATATGAGTGCTTCAGATATCTGTGCCTGGGCTCTCTCCTCTGTATTTTAACAATTATGTTATAGCCAAAATTAATTAAGCACATACTACATACCAGGCACTCACTGTTATCAGTGATTTACATATTTTCCTCACATAATCCCTTCAAAAACCCAAAATAGTCCGGTTGTTACTACCTTTTTTTTTTAGATGTTAAGGGACTTGCCCAAGGTTATACAATGAGTGCTGGAGCCAAGAATTAAACTGAGATCATCTGACTACAGAGTCATCACAAAATACATACTAACTATACTGCAAGAAAAGTCGCACAAAAATGCTATCTTTTACATGTTTAAACTAACCTAAACAGTTCTAAGACAAACTACGAGCTCAGTTAAAGTCTTTGGAATTCAATTCTAAATCTTAGTCAAGAAACTGGAGTTTATCACCTGGGATAGCTTCCATTCCTGTCAGCCACAGAATTGCCGATTTGAGGATTTAAGCTGCATTAATAAAAATGCTTTATCTTATGAAAGAAAATTCACAGCATGGCACAAAGGAAGGTCATGACTTTCATATATTCAACTTCCATACAATGTGTGCTTTTGTGCCTGTGACACAAACAATCTTTACCCCTTTATATTCCAAAATTATACTCTCTTACACCAGCTGCAAACCAGCATTTGGAATTTCCATATGAAATCACTGCCTGCCTGCCAACAATTCAGCACTGGGAATTAAAAGATATTTATCTATACAGTATTGGTTCTATGATTTGAACATTGTAATTTTCTATCTTACCAACATAGAAAATCTGATACAGGTAATTAAGACTTATACACCTGAAGTTTACAAGGGTAGACAAAGTTGAAAATAACTAGGTGGCTAAAGGCAGCAAAATCGTAACATCAACCAAATAGTCAGTCTTCTTGAGCTTAAAACAGAAGGGACAAAAGTAAATTAAAAGAGAATGAATAAATTCTTGAAAGATATCAAAATGTTATCTAAAATTTTAAATGTAATCAAAGATTTTAAGTTATTTATTAGATATGGAGGAACCAAGTAAAGTTTATTTGTAACCGCAAAGTTCAACTTTTGTGCTTGGGTTCAAGGAAATATTGCTGTATATGGAAAAGTTATCAGGCTTACTTGTTTGCGTCTCTCACTTACTACAGAATTTGCCAAGTGACCTAACTTCTCAATCTATTTCCTTTTCTTTTTTTAAATTTATTTTATTTTATTTTTAAAAAATATTTTATTTATTAATTGACAGAGAGACACACAGCGAGAGAGGGAACACAAGCAGGGGTAGTGGGAGAGGGAGAAGCAGGCTTCCCACTGAGCAGGGAGCCCAATGCTGGGCTCAATCCCAGGACCCTGGGATCATGACCTGAGGCTGAAGACAGACACTTAATGACTGAGCCACCCAGGTGCCCCAATTTCCCTTTCTTGAAGTGTGATAAGATTCGTGTGAAGACAAAAGGTGAAAGACATATAAATTATAAAACATTCTGCAACTGCATGTGTATGCGATTATTAAACATATTATAAATGACTCCAATTGCTCATTGAGACTTCTAACTTCATGATATGTAAAATTGTCCACTGAGAACTTAGAACTCTAAAAGTTACCTCAGTACAAATTTTTTTTTAATTTTTCTTTTTAGATTTTATTTATTTATTTGACAGAGAGAGATCACAAGTAGGCAGAGAGGCAGTCAGAGAGAGAGAGTGGGAAGCCGACTCCCTGCTGAGCAGAGAGCCCAATACCGGACTCAATTCCAGGACCCTAAGATCACGACCCAAGCCAAAGGCAGAAGCTTAACCCACTGAGCCACCCAGGCGCCCCAAGTACAGATACTTTTAAAAAGTTATCATGTTATTGTTTAAAACATTTTCATCTTATAAAAGAAATACATTCTTATTACAGAAAAATTTTTAAAGTATACAAAAAGTTTTTTTTAAAAAAGTAAAGTTATTATAAGTCCTTTTATCAGTCCTTTTACCAGTGTAAAAGGACTGGGTGTGTTTTTGCTGTGGATATGTATGTGCCAAGCTTAGTAAAATGTCAAATGTATTCTGCATTTCCTCTTAATATTATATCATTAATATTATCTTGCTTTTCAATAGTTTTGAAATATATTTTTTGCCAATCACATAGACATTATCCTACTATCACAGTAAATGAACAATAAAAAGGACTTATAAGAAGTCCTCTACAATTTCATCTCAGTGTTACTGAAAAACGTTTTGGAAAATTATTTTGGAATGTTGACAATATCCATAATAATAAAGTTCATATCTGGTATAACCTCCTATAATTTCTAATCTATGACAACAGCAGAAAGAAAATAATTTGTGCCTGAGCCTTAGGGGGAAAAAAAAAAGAAAGAAAGAAAAACTCTTTTAGATAACTATACCTGTTATCACTTCCATTTCTTTTATGATTTTTACCTTAGAATTAATTCCACTGTAAAAAGTGAAACATTATTGTAGAGACACTTCCTATTACACAAAGCATCCCAAGACTGGTATCAAATCTGACACTGATTATTGTTTCCCAGAGATTAAGAAAACAACCACCAGTGTTCCTATCGAGTAACAAATCTAGATGATGCTGCCAATCTCATAACCAGGCCCTTAATTTACCACCTCACCTCAACTTAATAATACTAGCTTATCAAGGAAAGAGAAACAGGCCAGAAAGCCTTCTCCTGTTCTCTCGGATATGCTGTCCCTTCCTTGTGACTATCTATAAAAGGGAGGTGAAAAAAAAAATTCAGAAGCAGATAATATATGACATGTTTTCTATGGCTGAGCTAAATGTTGTATGGCTGTGATTTCTATAGGATACAGGCATCCGGAGTCAACAGGCTTTGGATCTGTCAGTGTTCCTTTGCAAAGCTCGGGAGAGTCTTTAAGGTTGGATAGATGATCCTCTAACGGAGCTGTTTTAGATGTGTACTGTCTCAAAGAGCTCTGCAAATGTAGATTAACTGACCTCTCTAGGTTCTTCTCTGAATCCCAAGCTCTGAATATGGAAATGCCAGTTCACATGTATCTGCAATCCACTATTCAAAGAAGTCTAACATAAAGAACTAATTTATGTTAATAAGATCATTTTAGCTAAGAAGAGCCCTGCAAATTGCTTTGTTTTAAAAGCTCAAATTAATTGGATTAGTATTTTATTTTAAGCAGCTTGAATGTGGCTACATGACTAATAAATGTGCATGAGGTGAAATATATTCATTGAGTGTACTATGCCTCCTTAGGAAAAAAAATTAACAGAGATGTTATCTACATTTTAATAACAGAAGTCAATGCTCGATCTCATTCATTTATTCAACAAAATGCATTGAACACAATACACAATGTACTGAACACAAGACAATTACATGACTCAGTAAAGTCTGTAGGAGATGAAAAGATGAATGAGATATAACCACTGTCTTCAAGTAGCTTAAAGTTAGTGTGAAAGACAAAAAGGGATGTCATAGGAGATGTAGCTAAAAAGTTACTGGTTTGCAGAGGATGAGAAATAATTGACAGCTCTAGAATCAGAAAAGGTCTTGTGAAGAAAGTGATAGTTGAGCTGGGTCTCGAACAGAATTAGAAATGTGAAGACGAGAAAGAAGAGCACAGGAAAATAAAGTAATAGGAAGAAAGTCACCAAGAAAGGAAATCTTCAGTGTAGATACAGACAGTAGAACGTTTCTCTGCTTTCTATGTGACTAGATTTCCACATGTGCTCTGTCAGTTTTCACAGGATTTACATCTAAATTCCTGAAGCCTCAGGTTCCTTAACGTAAGGAAACCAATAGAATGAGATGATTTATAAAGTTCTTCTGGCTCAAACTCTAAAAACTTAAGTCACTTAAAGATCACTTTGATAATTTAATTTCTAGAAAATACTTATTTAAAAATGTTTACATATCAATAAATTCCTGGAAATCAAATTATTCATTGTTTGAGAAAAGAAAAAGGTAAAGAGATAATTATCATGCCACTACTAATTTAAATTCTGAGGAGTTACGATCGCTCATAGCTTCCAGTGACTATCTGACATTCTCCATAACCAATGACAAACTTCACAATGATTGGAGTACTAAAGCATTCTGCTATAGAAAAGATTTGGAATTTCAACCATATGCCATGGCTGTTACATCGAATGGAATGTTGTTTGTGATTCTTTTGTCAAAAATTAGTATTTTAGGGGGCATCTGGGTGGCTCAGTGGGTTAAGCCTCTGCCTTCGGCTCGGGTCATGATCTCAGGGTCCTGTGATCGAGCCCCACATCTCTGCTCAGCAGGGAGCCTGCTTCCTCCTTTCTCTCTCTCTCTCTCTGCCTGCCTCTCTGCCTACTTGTGATCTCTATCTGTCAAATAAATAAATAAAATCTTTTTAAAAAATTAGTATTTTAGGATTAAACTATTAACATTTCAAAAGATTTCCCCCTCCTGGGGTTTAAGAGGACTGCATTGAAAGTTTCTAATTAATATTGTCATCATTTCTAGCATTTTTTTTTAAAGATTTTATTTATTTATTTGACAGACAGAGATCACAAGTAGGCAGAGAAGCAGGCAGAGGGAGAGGAAGAAGCAGGCTCCCCGCTGAGCAGAGAGCCCGATGCGGGCTCGATCCCAGGACCCTGGGATCATGACCTGAGCTGAAGGCAGAGGCTCTAACCCACCGAACCACCCAGGCACCCCTCTAGCATATTTTTAAAGAAATAGAAAGTAGTGTGGTAAAATTATGTTCTGTTGTTTCCCTTAAAGCTAGAAAATTAGAACTGAGTCTCCAAAATTTTGTGAAGAAAATACAATAATGAAAACAAATACACATATGACTATACAAACAGTGTGTCATTGAAAGAAGTGAGGTAAATAACTGTCATGCGCTCTTTTCAAATTCTAAACATAAGGCCAAGAACAAAATCTGTGTATATCTACCTGGCATATTTACTGAGCACCTGCTGTGAAAAGTATGGTATTCCTGTAATAAAGAGAAGGCTCTGTTCTAATGAGACTTTCATTTAATTTGAGAGATGGATAAAGATAATAAATGTAAGAAAAAATATCAGGTAATAATGAGAACTAATTTGTACTGAGGTAGGGGCATTTGGGAGCCAAATAACAAGACAGATCCAGCTTTGGGATGATCAGGAGGAAAAACTGTCTCAGACAGAAAGTACAACTAGTGTTGGTAGGCCAAGACAGGAGGAGCCTCAGGTTTTTAGCCTGAATACCAGGTGAATAGTGGTAACATTTGTTGAGATGGGAAAACCTCAGAAATGACCAGATCTGCTCATAGCTTTATTTATAATAGCCCCAGCTGGAAACAATCCAAATGTCCATGAGCTGGTGAAAAATAAAAAAGAACAATCTAAAAATATATAAGCCATTAAATGGGTAAACCTCAAAAACAATATGCTAAATTAAAAAAAAAAAGGCTAGACACTAAACATAAATGCATTTAGTATATTTGCACTAAAAAACACACTAATGATTGACTAACATGAAATTTCTGAAAGAGGCAAATCTTAAGTGATAGAAGGCAGATCACTGCTGATCTAGGGCTGGATATGGGATACAGACTGATCATAATCAAGCATAAACAAAATTTTAAGATGATGGGAATGTTCCAAAACAAGGTAATGGGGATGGTTGCTTAGCTCTACGAATTTACTAAAAGTAATTAAACTGTACACTTAAAATAGGTGTATTTCATCATATGTAACTTATACCTCAACAAAGTTGTTAAAAATATAGGACTCCCCCACTTAAGAAAGTGTAATGCAAGAATTTCTTTAAATATTAAGCCTGCCAAGTACAATTACATTTATTTCTAATTATTAGAATTGGTTAGAAAATTTGGGTGAGCCTCCTCACAGGGGTCTTCAATATATTCTAAAATTTCCTTGTCTAGATAGCAATAAAAAGTAAACCATCATAAATTAGTCCGTTTTGTCTCACTTAACATGTAATCATAGCATTTCAGAAATTAAAGGTGTATTAAAGAAAATTCTCTACAGTGGCTATTGCTAGAGTTGGTGATCTAAGTAATATCGGAGGTACTATTTTGAAATTTTTACATTTCTGCATGATTTGAATTTTGTTTTTATTTTTGTGATTAAAATATATATTTAAAATATTTTGAAAGTGTAAGTCAACATTATTCAACAAAAGAAATAGTTTAGTGTCTAACTTATGATCAAAATCAGAGAACTGACAGTGGAACTTCGAGCCAATGTTCAAAATTTTGAATTCTGTACAACCATTTCAAAGACCCCCCATAATACAGCTTTATAAGAATTTATACAACTTTTTGTTAAGTTGGACTTTACTAAATACAATAATTTTTGTCCTCTGACAATAGTTAGTTTCTCTCTTCCAGGAAGAGTATATATTTAGTATATACTTGGTTTGTGACGTGGCTGTTATAAATAGAAGGGATTTTATACCATCAATTAAAAAACCTGGTCTCACCACATTGTTGTAGTGGTTATACCATATGGGATTCCTGGCTGCGATTTACTTAAAGAAAAGGTATCCACCTGTGCTTCTTCAATGTCAATTTCCCTCAAGTCTACATTACATAGGGTTACAGACCAATTCTTTACTTCTCTGTCATATCCCACCCGGTCACCACAAATTCAATCAGCCCTGTTTTTTTTTGCGGAGGGGGGGGATTAGTTTTTTGTTTGTTTGTTTGCTTTTTAGATTTTTATTTATTTGAGAGAGAGAGAGAGACCACGAGTAACGGGGGGACAGAGAGAGGCAGAACCAGGCTCCCAGCTGAGTAGGAAATCGAATGTGAAACTAGATCCCAGGACCCTGGGATCATGACCTGAGCCAAAGACACTTAACTGACTGAGCCACCAACCAGTCACTTTAGAAAGAAAATTTAAGATGTGAGGAAAAGAAGCAAGATCCATATATGAAAGTTATAGGTATTCAGCATAGACATGACAGCACAAGTAGTCAGAAGCAGGTGGTGGGTGGGGGGGAAGCAGGCTCCCTGCTGAACAGAGAGCCTGATGCATGGTTCTATCCCAGGACCCTGAGATCATGACCTGAGCCGAAGGCAGAGGCTTACCCCACTGAACCATGCATATGCCCCAGTAAGCATCTTTAAATAACGGAGTTTGTTTGTTTTAAAGATTTATTCATTTATTTATTTGAGAGAGCGAGAGAGAAAACACAAGCTGTGGGGAGGAACAGAGAAGAGGAAAGAATCCCCGAGAAGACTTGTCACTGAGTGGGGAGCCCTAGCAGGGCTTGATCCCAGGACTCTGAGATCATGACCCAAGCTGAAACCAGCTGAACCACCTAGGTGCCCCAAACTGAGTTCCTTCTTGCCAACCTACAGGGGTTGTGGTCTCTGCTGTCACCTATTAAATACTTTTATATTTTCTCCAGAATCTTTTGGATACTTTTATCATTTTCTTCAAATTTAAATGAGCTGTGCATATAATCTGGGAGTAGGACACTCTATTACATAGTAAAACACCTGATTTCTGCAATGTGAATAAACAAAAACTAATTGTATGAGATGCTATTTTTACAGGGACTAAACCAGCAACTAAACTTCATTTACTCTTTGTTAACACTCATTAACCTAGCTTATTGTTTACAAAAAAGCATATTAATTAAGTAAATCAACTTCATTGCTAATAACCATAAGAATTTAGTGTATGTTGATCTCAGAAAAGCAAGGCAAGTACCAATCTATCACATATAACTAAGATGATTCTGTAAAATAGATTATATATAAATACATTTGTGCATCATACATACCTACATAGGCTGTGTGTATTCATATAATAATGGAGACTGGAGAGAGATTAAGAACTCAGAAGACTCCCCATGATTAAACTTGTATTTTGGAAGAGATCCTGACCAAAAAAAGGGAAGTCATCACTCATGACATAAAGGAGAAGGTTGAGATATACGCTTAGCTAGAGTGGGAAAACAGGCTGTTTTGGTTTCTTTTTAGCTTTGTGTCACTTTAGGGTGAGAACAATAAAGCAACAGATGAAACTGAGGACTTCCGCAAGGAGAAAACTCCACTAAATCAAAATAGAAACTTTGGTGCCACAAGAATGTTTTCATCAGGGAAAACTTAGTGAGCTATGAAAGCTGCTGTGACCACCTGGGAATCAAACAACTGAAAGTTAACAATTCAGAGCTTTCTCTATATTTATAAAATTCAAGAATCTCAGAACCCATTAATCAGTTAATTCACAAACTAAAAAACACTAAACATTTTACTGTGCTTGCCAACCAACAACAAGCATCACTGCATATAAAAGGGAATTGATTTGCTAAGAGGTATTTTTTATTTACAATAAACTGAATACTGATTAATGCATTTGTATATAGCAAAGAAGTTTGACAATTTTGAAGAGCTTACATGCAATTAACAGGCAACCAAAATCAGTTGCACAACATGAAAGTCCATCTCATGTACACTCAACTAAAACGGAGTTGTGTAGCTCAAAATAATATGCATATAACTATCTGTTTGATCACGGCACCTAAACTTTGTTCAATAATTACATATAATAATATATTTAATTGATAAGGGTTTAATTATTTCAACACCACATTTTTTTAAAAAAAACTATTTGGGGTATTTCCCTGCCTTCTTAAACACAATGTATTGAACACAATCCAACCTATCCTTGATAGCTTGACATCTGAAGATGACCAAAAAGAATAGCAATAATTATAATGTACAGTAACACAATGATGTTTTTTGAGCTCCTGAGTATATGAAGTCATTTTTCCCATACAAATGACTCTAAGCTATTAGTTTTCTCTTCTTTTCTTTCCTCTTTTCTTTTCATTCATACAAGTGTATTTGTTAGGGGTTTTCTATTTCATTATTAGCTGCCAGCTGATACTTGTCTCAACTATCAGTATTTCTATCTATATAAGGTAATTCTTTACACATCTATTAATTTACACTTCCAAATAGTAATGTACACTTCCAATGAAGTTGAAACCTTATGTAATTGTTAAAAAAATGTGTAAATTAGCTCCAAGGGAACTGCTGAAACTATACAGTGCTTGAAATTTCTCTCAGTGACTTTTTATATTAATTTTGGCTGCTTAGGAGCTTCCTTATTTACTTCCTTATTTCTATTCTGATCTAGATGGATAAGATTGCCAGATATTTAAATGACAGCCTATTGTGTAATAAAATAATATATTGAGTTCGGGACACCATAATTAGTTTCAGGAAACATTAGACAGATGTAAAAATGATACAATCTAAACTGATAATATTCAAATAATATTTGATCTAAATTCATGCATTCGTTTATTCTTTGTTATTACACAATCAATATCTGAATGAATGAATTCAATGATCTTCACTTCATTTTCTAGACAAGCACATATAAGCAGCCCTGGCTTTTGGGGTGTTTTGTTGTTGTTGTGTTTTGTTTTTGTTTGTTTTTATTCAAAAGAATAATAAGATTATGGTGTTAAAAATTATCAGTTCGGAAATGTTTGAAGTAAAAGAGAAAAAGTCCCACCCCTCTGCTTTCTCATTTCCATTTCCCAAAATTAAATACTACTAACACAAACACAAACTTTAAAAAGATGTTGATAAGTAAATAGTTGTGTAACTTTCAGATTTTGCAAAATTCTGAAACAGAAAAAAAAAACAACCAGAAAGAAGTTTTAAGATTCTGGGTTAAGTTATGGAATTAGTTTATTTATCAAAGGTAGTCTATTCTTGGCAATAGCACTAAGGTTTCAAGTCAGTGGGTATAAAGTCCTTCCAAATATTATAAGTTCAAAAGTTGTTATTATGTAAAGAGCATATGTGACTCAATTTTAAATCTCTTTATATTTTGAATTCCAGCAAGGAAATTAATTTCTATTTAGAAGTAACTACATATACATTTAGCTGTTTTATTTTCAAAAGTGCTTTTAGTAGAAGTTTACTGAAAACTAGCATACTAGCATTTGATATATACTTATTGTGTACTTATTTGCACCAGACACTATTCTAGGCACATGGAAAACAACCACAGACAAAGGAAAGAAAAACAAAACAAAACAAAAACAAAAACAAAATAAAAAACCCTGTCCTCAAATACCTCATATTCTAGTGAGAGAAAACAGAAGATAAGCAAGTAAAGTATATACTGCTTGACACTGGTAAGGAATTGGAGAAAATGCAAGGAAGATAGGTAGTATAAAAGAAGTGACAATTTTGGGGGCTCCTGGGTGGCTCAATCATTGTCTTCAGCTAAGGTCATGATCCCTGGGGTTGTGGGATCCAGGCCCACATCCGGCTGCTCAGCGGGAAGCCTATTTCTCCTTCTCCCACTCCCCCTGCCTGGTGTTCCTGCTCTGGCTATCTCTCTGTCAAATAAATAAATAAAATCTTAAACAACAAAAAAAAAGTTATGATTTTTGACTGGATCGTCACAACAAGAACCTGTTTGGATTTTGAGAAATTGTATGAAGAAAATGAGACAGGGAACCATTCATATATAGAGGAGAAACCTATACAGGCAGAAGAAACAGCAAATGCAAAAGTTCTGATGCAGGCATATGCCTGATATGTTCTAGGTATGTTGATATATTGATATGACTCAGATGCTTGAAATGATCTAGTTATAAAAATGTCAGTGTAGGGGTGCTGAGGTGGCTCAGTGGGTTAAAGTTTCTGCCTTTGGTTCAGGTTGTGGTCCCGGGGTCTTGGGATGGAGCCCCGCATCAGGGTCTCTACTCAGCAGGGAGCCTACTTTCCCCCCACCCCCGCCTGCCTCTCTGCCTGTTTGTGATCTGTCTGTCTAATTAATTAATTAATTAATTTTAAAAATTTAAAGAATTAAAATGTCAGTGTAGCAGATGAGACGCAAGTGAGAGAGAATTGGTAGGAGATATAGGTAGAAAACTGATAGTAAGTGGGCCGTGTAGTTCCTTGTAGATTCAGCATTGGCTTTTAGTCAAAGAGATATAGGAAGCCATGGGAAGTTTGGGAACCAAGTGTCATGGTCTGATTTACATTTTAATACTCTGGTGTTTATATTAAGAGCAGAATGATGAAGAGGCAAGGGCAGAAGCAAGAAGACCAATAGAAACCCATTACAAAAATCCAAGAAAGAGAAAAGAAGGCTCTTTCAAGTGGGCAATGGTACAGGTGTTAATATGTCGGATTCTAGATACTGTTTCAGAATTTTTGGCATTTGGATGTACATTCTAACAGAAAGAAGTCAAATGTTTAGCTTGAGAAACTGGAAGACTCTAATTGCCATTTACTGAGATAAGGTATAAATTTGAGAATCATTCACATACCGCATTAAAAAAATCATGAAAATGGGTATGATTATAGATAGACAAAAAGATGTCTTAAAACCCAGCCCTAAGATACACTCCAACATTTGGAGGTATAGGAAGGGGAGGACAAATGAATAAAAGAAAATGAGAAAACCAGAAAGGTAGGAGGAATTGTGGTGTCATGAAATCCAAGTTAAGAAAAGGTTTCAAGGAAAAGAAAATGACCTTCTATGTGAAATATTGCTGATAGATTAAATAAGATGAAAACTGAAACTTTGAGCACACAACATGAGAGTTATTTTTGACCTTTATAAGGACTGTTTTTGGAAGACAGCAAGTTCAAATGCCTGACCAGAACTGTCTCAAGAAAAGATGAAGGAGAAAAATTATAGATAGCAAAATGTAGCCATACATCTCAGAAGTATTTCCTTGTAAAGGAAAGAGAAATCACAGTGGTAGCCAGAGGAAAAAGTGAGGTCCAAACAAAATTTTTAAAGATAGGAGAAAGAACAATATCCTTGTTTTCTGATGACACATCAAAGAAGAGAGAATTGTGAGGCTAATGTCTTTGAGAAAATGAGAGTACGTGGCATTAGACTGCTAGACCAAAAGCATGGAAAGTCCATGCTTTCACACATAGGGGCATGGATGACAGAAAGTGTGTAAGTGTAGTGGTGGGGACATCTATTCCAACACAAGATAAGTGCATTGTAAAAACCGAAAATTCAAAAAGCATCACACTTTCTTAGGGTATTATCCAATGACACTACATGCTCAGATAGGTAATCAAAAAATACATTAGCACAAGTGAGCATCTTGTAAGATGATTTGTATAATATCACTTACATTTTTTCTAATATCCATGACAGTTTGACATCTACATCCTATGTTTTCATCAAAAAAGTCTTCAGTTATATATTACATGCTTTGTTAGTTTACTTTTCTTAGAAGCAAGTTGTCTGCAGATTTATTCTATTTAATGTGAATAAACATCATGTGACAGGAGTTGCCAAAACAATACCACATAATCTGTAAAGTTCTAGGGCCCATTTACTAACGTGTTTAATTAAAACTAGATACAAGCTTTCTATTAATCCTATTTGGGGTATGGATCCAAGAAAACAATAAAAGTGAGGCAGGACTAGAGCTGTAATTTTAAAGAAAAAATAAATATTTAAAATTGCTGAAGTAAATAAAAGTTGAATGAACATCTCTAAATTCTACTCAGTAGTTATTTGTGATAGAATGTGAAAAACCATAACTGAATTCTAATTCATTCTTCCTCATCAGTTCTTCCATTATATATATTTATTTATTTTTATTTTTATTTTTATTTATTTTTTTTTAAAGATTTTATTTATTTATTTGACAGAGAGAGATCACAGTAGACAGAGAGGCAGGCAGAGAGAGAGAGAGGGAAGCAGGCTCCCTGCTGAGCAGAGAGCCCGATGCGGGACTCGATCCCAGGACCCTGAGATCATGACCTGAGCCGAAGGCAGCGGCTTAACCCACTGAGCCACCCAGGCGCCCTTTATTTTTATTTTTTAAGAGATTTTATTTATTTGAAAGGGAGACAGAGAGTGCCCAAGCAGGGAGAGGAGCAGGAGAGGGAGAAGCAGACTCCCCGCTGAGCAGGGAGCCCAATTGGGGGAGGGGGTTCCATCCTGGGATTATGCACAACCCCCAACCCCCAGCCATCATGACCTAAGTCAAGACAAATGCTTAATCAACTGAGCCACCCAAGTGCACCTATATACATTTTCTTTAAAAAAATCAAGAATTAGTAAATTTGTTTCTCCATTGAAATCAATGTTTTTCATATGCTTATGTACATAGTAATTACCTAGGATCTTATTAAAATTCAGTTTATTATTCAACATGTCTGGAGTGTGGTTTATCATTCTGAATTTCTACAAGGTCTCAAGTTATGCCCATTGCTGCAAGTCAGCAGAACACACTTGGAGTAACAAGGCTGTAAAGCCCTATGTCTTTTGGCATTTGCACAGAAGTCAAGATAATAAATAAGCTATTTCCTGCCTGGTTATTTGGATTTCCTTTTAAAAAACAGAGTTAAACCAACTTGAAAAAAATATTTTATTTAGTTGATAATAGATAGATATGTATATCGCTGGAAAAGTATATCGATTTAGACATACAATTCCAAAGCCTCCTGAAAATGTTATAACCTCTAATTAAAAACAAACAGAATTCACAACAATCCCTCAATGCAAAAAATTTACTCTTTATTTTATTTACCAGATTATTGCCTACAGCACAGAGCCTAATTTTACACCAATCCACTCATTAAATAACAAAATCAAAGGAAGAGAGATTAAGTTAAAATGAAGACATCTATGTTGGATCTGACACACTGAATCACACTGCAAAGGGAACAAACAAAACAAATAGCATTATTTAAAATTGCAATCCTGTAAGTGGCAATAAACTCTTTGTTATGACTCTGCCGTGCTGTTTTTCCCACACCTGCTCCCACTTGCCAGGTTAGACTGGCTCAATCTGCTCTACTGTGGGATCACAATCATTTGAACAAACCCCCTCAGGGCAGCAATATCCAGGCAGCCAGCTCTGTCTCAGAAGAGCTCCTAACGTGATTCCCCATGAATTTGTAATTTTGTTTATGTATATTAAAAGCACAGCATAAGAAAAATACAGCATACGCTGATGGTAAAAATTTCTATCCTGCTTTCATAAAGCAGCAAGATTTCTCTGAAATGTCAAAATTCAGGATTCACAGTATTTATGTATTAAAAGAGGATAAGGAACAGGTCATAAAGGTCCAATTTCAGAAGAACTGCCATTCCAGAGGGCTAGTTCATACAAATCACCTTCACAATCTAAGACTCAAGCAACAGATTATACAGTAAATATTTTGCCATAGGTTGTTTGTGAAAGAGGTACTCTCTAAGAAAGTCTAATTTTATTAGAACATTTGGTTGCTATTTAAGAGCCCAACAAAGAGTAATCCATTCTACCTTAGATCATGTAATAGTTGTAGGGCTACTCTTAATCCATCTTTACCTGCACATGCACACACACATACACACATACACATAACATACATAGCAAGCATATATATATATATATATATACACACACACACATAATTATTTATGGCATTAAATGAGGTAAAATAAAGAGTTCAATAGTTTATAATATTTTACATCAATGACACCTTATTGTTTTACATTATGTGCACTCATGAAAATAATCATATCACTAATTACTATCATTAAGAGAAACAAAAATAAAAGTAATGGTTTACCACAATTACCAAAAAGGCCACTCTCCAAAAGATTATATTTATATACATACATAATACAAAAAAGTCAATCATTCTGCTGGGGGTAAAGAGTTATTCACCTTTTTAAAAAGTAGCTAATTCAGCAAATTTTCATTTTTTAACTAATGCAACTCCATTCTCCATCCCCCCCCAACATATTTTGCTACAAAGGTCAAAGTTTACTCAATCTGCCAAGTATTTCTAATGTACAATGTAGAAACAAATATATGATGCAAATATATGAACAAGTACTTTTGTAGTATTTAGCAAAAATACACTATCAGCTCTAGGTACAAGAGTATTTAAGAATATATTTACACTTCCACATCACTGGGTATGTATATATAGGATATTTTGTGGCATTTAATATAGATTGTGCTTATTTATTTGGCTAAAGAGAGCACGGACTTCTTTCCCACACATAATCTTATTTGTCATAACTGCCTCATAAAATAATGCATAAAAATTGCTTTGGTAACTAGCAATTTCTGTTAACATTTGGTTTACTGACTCAAAAAATTTGTCTTATCACCTCCATCATCATCATCATCATCATCACCATCTTATTCTTTAAGAAATGATATCAGTTGCTTTTTTTGTTGGGTAGGTTAAGTCAAGAGAAAATTAGTTTGATGGTCAGAAACAAAGAAGGATCGTAGGTAAGAGTGCCAATGTAGGAAGAAAATAAAGAAGAGAGGTATGTGTATTCCTTGGAAAATCTCTTCCGGAGTTGGAAGGGCAGTGAGTTATTATTGAACATTTAGTGAGGGCCTACATGTATTAAGCACTATACCATCGGTTTCATGTAGTTTACCTAAGAACACCCTGTGACAGCTATTGTTCTCCTCACATTATCAGTGAAAACACAGAACGTAAAGTCAGCCTTTTATCTACGGGTTAGTGAATGGCAGAACCAGGATTCCAAGGGGATTCACACATGACTTTAAAACTAACACATTTCCCACAAATGGATGAAATGAATGATCAAATTTGACAGACAAAATTTCGCAATAGTCTCTACAAATACCAAAAAATATTACATTTGTGTGTAGACCATGGGGATCTGTGACAACCTGTATTCTAACAATTTAAATCCAAAGTTTGTGGATGACAGAAAGACTAAAAGAGAACAATTTTGTTTCCAGTTAGCTAACGGTCTGGATTGATTTTTTTTTTTTAATCCTTCATATGATACGGAGTCTTAGATAAGTTTGGACTTCATAGTCATTTGGCTCCCAATATTGCATAATTCTGAAGTAATTAGTGTTCACTTTTTCCCAGTTGAGATCAAGATTTTTCAGCAGTTGATAGAATTCTAATGATCAGTTCTTAATAGTTAGAAACCCAGATCTTCTATTATTTAGTACTCTTCTTGTTTAGTACTTAGTTTCTATAATTTAGAAATCAAACTTCAACTTTAATTTTCAGATTCTTCATAAGGATGTATTTACATCCCTGAAAAGAGGGTTTATTCAAGAAATAAAATTTTCTAAAACTTCAGTACCATAAACACGAAGACCCAGAAAATTTAACCACCTTGGCTCAAAGTTGCATAAACAATCAGTGAATTGTTAGGAATTCACTTTAAATGCAATGTCATGCTTCAAACATAAAATTCAGTTCTCTTAATGAAGCATACAAACTTCTGTGCACTTTGTAATATGTATATATTATCTAAAGTGGTAATCTAAGGAGAAATACATTAAGTCCCAGTTGTAAACAGAATCTCATTAGATGCATGAATATGTAGAAGATATGTGAAAAAAATATGGCCTGGTAATTAAGGGACTGGATTGTCAGTCAATAAAAGTGGCCCCAGTTTGTCACTAACTCAAGTATTTGTCCTTGAGAAAATATCCTCACTATTCCATAAGCCCTCAATTCATCCTGCTAAAAACCAACCAAACAAAAAAACAAATAATTCTGGTGTTCAGAATGTGCTTGAAAATATTTCAAAATCCTAGTGTATAAATTCTTACTTATCTACAAAATTGTTTATAGGAATGTTAGTATAAATATAAATAAAAATAAGTGTACAGTTATGATTTATTTCCTATTCTAAGTAAATAAAAAAGGTTAGAATTTTAAGGGTTTTGAATATCATAAGCCTTGGGTAACTTCAAGTACAATTTGCAAAATAGTATTTTTTAAAAAATTTTTTAAAAACTTCCTCATTGAAGATTCTTCTTTAGTTACATCAGCAAAAGCCAAAGAAAAGAATTTTAATCTATAAATACCAATTAACAAATTCAAAATTCATTTACCTAAAAAATTAAATCATAAAAACTTTAACAATAATGAAAACTACCACCCACCATCTAGGAAGAATTGAGTATTGACAAATAGCTTACATTTTAAAGGGGTAATAATAAGTATTTATTTGTATCTGATTATAATTTCTAAAAATCTTTACATTGCTTATATCTGTATATTACTTAATAATTGAAAAACTATGGCTCCTAATTCCCTGAATTTTTTTTTAAAGATTTATATGCTTATTTTAGAGAGGTAGAGAAGGAGCAGAGCGAGGGGCAGAGGGAGAGGGAGAATCCTCAAGCAGACTCCCCTGCTGAACACAGCCTGGGCATGATATCATGACCTGCCGAAACCAAGAGTCAGATGCTTAACCCATGGAGCCACCCAGGCACCCCACCCTGAATGATTTCCGCATTTACCATTGAATCATATTTCTTTTTCAAAAATGTCAAAATAGGAAAACAAATGAATAAATATACTACAAACAATATATAACATCAAATTGCAGCCCCAAAGTACCTAATGCTAAAATACTGCCTTTAAATATATGTCGGTAATAAAAGGTAAATTTTAAAAAATTCATTACAATAAGCCAGAAAAAAATTCACCATTTTCCTCTTTAAAAGTAATTCAGTTTGAATAAAACATTGAAACTACCTAGTTAAAAATGCCTAAGTAGTATAATCTAGTTCAAAATAAGTGTTTTTGGAAGTTATTTAGTTGATACATAAATAGTGCTAGAACCCACATTTCTAGCACCTTTTTTTCCAGGTCATGTAAAACTCATGAATTGGGGGCACCTGGGTGGCTCAGTGGGTTAAAGCCTCTGCCTTAAGCTCAGGTCATGATCCCAGGGTCCTGGGATCAAGCCCCGCATCGGGCTCTCTGCTCTGCAGGAAGCCTGCTTCCTCCTCTCTCTCTCTCTTTCTCTCTGCCTGCCTCTCTGCCTAGTTGTGATCTCTGTCAAATAAAGAAATAAAATCTTAAAAAAAAAAAACTCATGAATTGGTATATACAATTTTTACAAATACTAAAAGTATTTATATCTTCCATTTAATTTATTACACATCTCGCCTATGTCTCAATGATTATTGAAGAGGAAAGTTATGAGGAAACTTAAGAAAAATAAGAAAAAAAAAGTCAGTCTTGGAAGTCTACTGACATTTTCACCTTACCATGAAACACATCAAAAAAACAAAAGATGGGTTTATAGGTTGATAGTAAAATGCTAATTACAGCATTTAGAAAGTGGGTATATAGGGTCTACTACAAAATTCTTTCAACTTTCACATATATTTGGAAACTTTCATAATAAGATGTTAGAAAAGTAGAACCCAATTAATGTTCTTTATCAGATCCTTAAACTCTGTAACATATGAATGTCAATATTATCTTTAATGTTTGTCACTGTCTTTCAACATGACATATTAAAATAGCAAACTAAAAAAAAAGACTTTAAAAATCTATTAAACAACACTTCTTCTCACCCATATTATAAGTTATACTTTAAAATCTATTCTGAGACAAGTACTTGGAAAACCAATGGGCCCCCTCCCAACACACACTTAAGTTGAGAAATTCCAGGTACAGCCCATTAAATGCTCTGACCCAAACCTAAGAAAGCAACCCTTGTTTAAACAATGACTTTTGTTCCTCCTACTGCAAATTAATGAGTCAACCATGTGAATATAGCTATTGGAAAAAAGAAATAAGGACACATATAGAACTATGTTGCTTTAAAAAATAAAATATATCTTATATAACAGAACCAACAGAAACTCATATAAAATGTCTTTACTAGTTAACAATGTAAATATTTAATGAGTTCCAGTTTATAGAAATTACCAAAAAAAAAAAATAATAAAGACAGTATTCCAGGTTTTTAATTTAAGGTTTTTAATTTAAGCACCTCTTATTTAACTGTGGAAAATTACTAGTACTATTCCTCTCTTATAAGTCCTATGTTTAAATGGTATAATTTAGAGGCCCCTGGGCGGCTCAGTCAGTTAAGCCTCTGACTTCAGCTCAAGTCATGATCTCAGGGTCCTGGGATCCGGCCCTGTATCCACCTCCCGCTCAGCAGCGAGTCTACTTGTCCCTCTTCCTTAGTCCTTCCCCCTGCTCATGGTCTGTCTCTCTCTCAAATACATAAATAAAATCTTAAAAATTATTTTAAAAATAAATGGCATATATTAATTAATGGGAAGAAAGAGTAAGAAATCCACTTCTTACACAGATAAATGGGGGGAAATGTACCTTATAGTGTGTCTACCTTAAAAGAGATAAGTGAAAATTAAAATTTTATTTGGTTTTAAATGAAAATATCTGGAAAGTGGAGTGGGGGAATATGGTATGCATGAGAGAATTAGAAAATTAGGAGACCAAAGGATATTTGTGGAGCAGGAACAAGAAACAAAAGAGCAGAGCATTGGATAGAATTGGAAAAAATAAAAGGCTTAATTTGGTACAGCTACTTGAAGTTAGCAGGGTTTTATACCTGAATGGCTATAGATTATTAGAATTAGAAAAAATGTTAAATCAAAGTTTAATCAAAGTTTTATACAAATTCATAGTGGGCAAAAAAATGAGTCTATATCATTAGTTTACTTTAATGTGTTCATAGTGCCATCGACAGTTTGTTAAGTAATGACATGGATTAAGAAAGTAGGAAAAAAAAAAAAAAAAAAAAAAAAAAAGAAAGTAGGGTTCTTTTTAAATGTTTATACAGTTGACTTCAAGTGGCTATTTGAAGAAAAGGGTGAGAGAAAATTGGGAAATTATTGTTTTGGAAAAACTACAAATTGCAAAGTAGGGCCAAGATATGGATATGAGTAAATTCCAAGTATATGTAGTAAAAATTAAAGTGGACTAAATTTGGACCCAGAATGAGAAAACCTAAGGTTCTAATCCTGACTTGGCTTGGATAAAGCACATATCCTCTGTTAAGCTACTTTGACCTCTACAAAATGAGTTGTCCTGTCTGAATGTTCTCAACAAGGCTTTTCTGCATGTATAAAACTTCAGGTTTCTATGTACCAGAATTATGATAGACTTTTATGTGTGACCAAGATGCTGCTTGCTTATACACAGAGACCATATCTTTGCCTTCCCCACATATATCTATATATCTATACCTATATCCATATCTATATGATTATATGTAGAGATAATGGGAAAAAATAAAGGACAGGAATCAAATGGAAAGGAAATGAGATATTCTTCAGGGTTAAGATCCAGATGGTAATAAACAATTTATGAAAGTCATTCTTAGGTAAAATTAAGTAAAGGAAGTTTAAACATAGAGATAAGGAACAAAAAATTAATATCTTTGTCATCTCTATATACAAAAAAAATATATGTATATATGTATATATATAAGTTTCTGGATTCGGGAAGTAAGTACATATTACCTTTGAGAAAAGAAATGCCCAATAGTATCCAAACTAATGTTTTCTTTTTATGAAAGAAATTAAACTACTATACAATAATTTTAATCAAAGACTATCCAAGGAAAAAGAGAAGTAAGAGAAGCAAAAACAATCCACATAGTGATGACTTGATTTATGAGGAATCAAAAGCTGTTCAACATTCAGATTTTTTAATGATTTAGCAAACGTTAAGAAGAGTAGTAGTAAAGGCACAACTTTTGGGGGTTTAAACCTTGTAAAATAAGGAAGGGGCTCTTTAAGAGTATAAAACTAAATTTACAAAATGAGGTATGAATGTAAATATTTATTTGCAATGACAATGTAAATCACAATAAACCACTATTTTATAAATCTGACAAATGACAAAAACATATATTCCATACATACACAAAAATGGTATATCTTTTTTTTTTTTAAAAAATGATTTTTTTTAAAGGTTTTATTTATTTATTTGACAGAGAGAAATCACAAGTAGATGGAGAGGCAGGCAGAGAGAGAGAGAGAGGGAAGCAGGCTCCCTGCTGAGCAGAGAGCCCAATGCGGGACTCGATCCCAGGGCCCTGAGATCATGACCTGAGCCGAAGGCAGCAGCTTAACCCACTGAGCCACCCAGGCGCCCCAAAAATGGTATATCTTAATTATTGATGGATAAAACTCTATAATAATTTTTTCGTATTTTTTTGGTTGTGTATGTTGATCACTTCTTCATATGATAAAGATTTTGCAAAATCATTTTCTGTAGAAAATCTAAAGGGATAATTCAAATTTTCCTTTCTCCTGTAGATAGTTTTTACAAGTTCCTTTTAACTTCACAACCTCTTACTGGTAATGCGATGTAAATTGTTAGAACTGCTGCCAACCTTGGGAAATGTTTACTAAGATTTTTTCCATATGAGCTGTATGATTCAGAAATTTCCACAGAATAGCTTCTGCTCCACACATTTCAAGTCTTGTTTCTCCTCCACTTCCCATATATATCCATAGCCAGCCTCCATCATGCATATGAATAAGTCTCTACCACCTTTGGCCCTGTACTTTTGTAGTATGAAGGGAAGTGTTTTGGAGTAAAAATCAGAATAGAAAGGGAGATCAATATTACCTAATTGTGGTTAAAATATCTTTCTAATGTAAATTAAAACAAACAAACAAACAAACAAACCCAACTCATGATTTTGTGAACCATTGCTAGCCTCCCCCCACAAACCCAAACAGTTTAGTCACAATCAGCTTGCCTCTGAATACAGATAGCTTTAGGTAGGCTAAGAAATAGAAGGAGTAATGAACTGATTTCATTTCAAAACCATATAAGGATAGTGTGAAGTGCAGTGTAAAGGTGGATAAATAAATCATATAATTTGGCCTCAATTTTCTCTATATAACTCTATGGAACAAAAAAGCAAGGAAAATATGTTGGTTATTACTTATATCTAAAAGTACATCAGAAACCTTATATTCTCATCAAACAAGAAATTAGTTAATATTTCAGAAAAATCCTGGTTAAAAATACCTATTCACAATTACTACTTATAATGGGTTGAATACTGTCCCCTCCAAATTCATGTGACATTATTTAAAGTTCTATATGTTGGCTAAGTGAGCATAACAATAAAAAATAAGGGGTTTTTTTTGGCAGATTTTTTAAGGTAAGGATTGAGATAATACCATAGTAGGTTAGGGTGGGCCCTAAGTCCAGGACAAGTGTCTTTATGAGAAAGGAAAAAGAAGACACAGAGATGTAGACAAGAAGGCAACATGAAGATGGAGGCAGGGACTGCAGTGATGCATCTACAAGTCAAGTAGTGCCAAAGACTGCCAACAACCAAGGAACTGGGACAGAAGTCTGGGGCCATATCTACCTGAGAGCTTCCAGAGGAACCAGTTCTACTGATGCCTTGTATTGGGACCTCTGGCTTCCAAAACGGAAAGAATAAATTTCTGCTGTTTCAAGCCACTCGGTGGGTGATCATTTTATGACATCACCATGAAACCAATATAGAACTAATATGGAATATGGAAACATCTCCGAAATGGTTACCATGACCATAGATTTATGAATTGTATGTTTAAACTCGTGCCTAAAGACCCATGGAATAAAGAGGCTTCTGGGTAGTTCAGTCAGTTTTGCAGATGACTCTTGATTTTGACTCAGGTCATGATCTCAGGGTCATGAGATCAAGCCCTGCATCCCACTCTGCACTGGGCATGAAGTCTATTTGGGATTCTCTCTCTCTCTCTCTCCCTCTGCCCTTGCCCCTGACCTCATTCTCTCTCATACTCTTTCTTTTCCAAAAAACCAAACCAAACCAAACAAACAACAACAACAAAAAAACATGAAATAAAGAGGTTTCTCTCAGGATACAGCAAAAAAATATTTCACAGAGTACTACCATGCTCTAAATTGTGTTTCTGCAGGCCTCCCTAAAGCTGAGTGTGTTAAATGTTGAAGCAACTTGAGATATCAAATAGGAAAAGGACTGATGTGTTGATTCTGGGGAAAGTTTACAACTCTTCAAAGTGAATCTCTTTTCTATGACCAATATATTAAAACATTATAATAAAATCTTATGTTTAATTTGATACCATTCTCTAACTTTTAAAATATTTTAATGTGCAATAATAAATCAGTGTCAAATAACATGTTAACTGCCTGTCCTGGGGAGAAAAAACCATAAAAATAATATTTGATCACTGGACTTACCTACCTTTTTTTCCCTGATAAGTCTATTCTATTCTATTCTATTTTACTTTGCGTTTCAAGATTTTAACAGGATCTTAATAATCATTTCTGAGATGCTACTGTAATTGTTAGACCTTTTATTGGTTAATAAGTATCCCTGGCTTGTCCACCCTGCTGAATATTAAAGTCATAGAGTCCAATGGTCCTGCCCTGTGCAAATTTTTCTTCACTCACAATGCCTATCATAGTGTTGGGTATGTCTTAGATACATTATAGATGCTTAATACCTTGAGGTGAATTTATTACAACAGCAATAATGTCGGTGTCTCCACAGAAGGGCACTCATTTTCAGAATTCCTGAACTGTAAAGAACTACAGAGCAATCCATTTGAGAATATTTGCATTCATGTTAGTTCAAAATTAAATCTGAATGCAATTTGTTTATATAAAGTACTACAGCTATGCAAGTGGCTACCCTTCCATCAAGGAAAAGCTCTAGTTGGTCATATTTAACTGTGCTGGTGGAAGGCCAAGGAAAAGCTCTTCATTAACATATATTCAGTAATTACCAAAGGCACATAGACACATCTCATTTCTACCCTGCCATTATGCTCACTGGCCTGGAAAATGGGATTGGGCCAAGTGGAACTGTCCCAAACACATGCACTGTATATTCCTGGAAGGAGAATCACACACTGTGCTATATGGACAAGGAGTCTATGTACCTTAGAAACTCTCCCATGGCCAGTTTTCACAGAGTCCCTGGTCAAAATTACCAAGACAGCCTTACCACTGTACATTTCCTTCTGCTTTAAAATATCACTACATCAAAAACTAATGATATACTATATGTTGGCTAATTGAACATAATAAAAATAAAATAAGATATCATGACTATATTAAGGATGGTATTTTATAAAAGAATGTTTTTAAATTATTAAATCAATAAATATTATGAAATAGGAATTAACCCTCTTTCTCTCATGCTATACTTTATGCATCAATCTGAGATGAATAAAAGAACTCAAAATATTATGGATAGACACTTCTCACACAGAAATCTTTAGTTCATTAAATAAAAACCGATAGGCAACAGAAAATCAGCCTCAATAAATCACTATTGAATAAACAATAAAAAAGTATCTATGGGCTCATTATAAACTCTTTGCCTCAAACTCTGGGGGCTGCTGGTGGTAATGTTCCCTCCATCATGTTTCTACTTAGTAATGAAAGTGGAACTGGACTATTGTTGTCTATCTCCTATTAGTTCTAGGCTTCCCCTAAGTACCCCGCGCCATGGGGTTGATTCTGCAGAAGAGGCAATAAGAGTAAATATGTGTTATCACTGGTTCATTCTGTCAACATGTATTCGGTGTTCAAGTCAGTCCATTTAGGCCAGGAAAACAAATATAAAAAATATCAAGCCCCTACACTTAAGAAGCTCATAGTCTAGATAGAGGACAAAACCCAATATAGCTCATATGTATTTTTATAGAGCACAAGATAGATAATCACAGAAAAGAGGCTATGATTTTATACTGTCTGAAAGGTCAAAGAAGCTGTCATCACGGAGCTGAATTATTACACAAATAGAGATATCTCATGTGATTTGCGTGCTTCACATTTTCAAAATGTTGCTTTCTAAAATACTCAAATTAACAGGCACAAACTTGTTGGTTTTATCATTTTAAAAAAATTACTAGAAAAATGCTGTCACAGAATAGTGTAACATATTCACATATATTTTGGCACACAGATTTCAGAGTATACGTCTATGCAGTGAAGAATGGCTTGCTGTCGCTCTCCCATTCTAAACACCAGGATGGCACAAGACCCAAAGAGTTGGTTTCAGCAAGTTCATAATTAGTAGGCCTTAGTGTCTCTTGAGATAGCCTGGATGGTCAAACATAGGATTTCCTACTACCTGTGTTAGCTGAAAGAGCTGTATGTTGAAAGTTCAAACCAATATTCTTGTATGATGAAAATGTTTCTGATGTTGTCCCAAGTAGAGGATTTCATCACAAGAGCTAGCCAATTAAAGCATTTTCCCCTCTCATAAAGCTTCTGTATTAAAAAATAATATGACTGATAAATATTTTTGCTTTATCTTTTATCAGTTTAATAATTCACTTCCTCTCAGTTTAAAATCTTTTATGTATCAATTGTGAATAGAGATCTATAATTATAGTCACTTTCTAGTAGGAAGACTATTACCAGGTGATACATTAATAAATTAATCAATAAAAGGCTTTAGACTAGGATACTAAAGAAAGTAATCTGAGTAGATATCAGGATATCATCATTTTTTTCTAGATAAAATTTAAGAATAGTAAAACAGAACGTATGTCCTAAGAAATATATTTATGGGTCCTATCTTAAGTAGCTTACTTACCACACAAAAAATGGAGTCTATCTCATTGGCTATTTCCTTAAAAACAAAACAAAACAAACAAACAAACAAAATATATATATTTTGTTTGTTTGTATATATATACATATATATGTGTGTGTATATATATATATATGTATATATATATATATATATTCCTCTCTTCACTGCTCAAAGATGACACCATCCTCTAAATCTCATTCAGCATAAAAATTATGAGTAGATCCCAAAACTTGTAAGTTAAAAGACAGGAAAAGGAGACAGAAAACGGAATTTGCAAAATACACTCCATGGTGCAAGAAATTTCTTAGATTAAACTGTAAACCAACAGACTGTAACTAATCCATCAATTACTTTGTCTTTGTGGATTAGTTTAAAAGTAGGTGGTAAATGATCAAACACATTTTAAATATAAAGCCGGCAGAGAATCACATGGGGTTCTTTTATGAATCAAAGTTTTCACTTCTCCATGTCCCACGTGTTATTGTAACCACTGAGGCGGCATATAGTATATAGGACACAGAGAGCCACTCTGCTAATCGGTCCCCACAGACCTGATGGTGCACTTTGCTGCAAAAGCAATTTTCATTTTGAACTCCAGTACCTTTTAAGAGAACACCAGTGCTTTAAAAATAATCATATCATGGTTGGAGTGACTTAGAGCCTCCATTTCAGTTGCAGGCCATCCCCTCTCCTCTTGTTTCCCTCCTTCCTCCTTCCTATGCCCTTAACTTTGTGCCTAGAGATGAAATTCCTTTCATTTTTCTTTTCCCTATGAACTAATACGAGGAGGAGGGATATTGTTATTGGAAACATGAAGGAATATTTCTTTCCTCAATTCCTTTTCTTTAAAATTAAGATATAACCATCCAAAAGAAATGACTTTTAATTAGATATTTCTGTCCTGAGACAGAAGAACTTTTCCCTTGATTGGCAACCTGTTCTATAAGGAAAGACCCCACCAAAAATCAAATAAGAACTGTTGTTACAAAAGGGAAAACTGGAACTAGTCTCAGTGTAACTTGCTGGTTCTTTCTCAGGCCTTGCTCAGTGGGTTCTAAAGAGACTTTCGATTTTTTAAAGTGAGATCTCAGAGCAGTTACCTATTGAAACTACTAATCGTTCACTACTGCAGCTGAGAAGAATACTTCCAAATGGAACTGCATGGCTCCCACATTAGGAGACCATCCTAGAGATGAATGAAGTGCTGAAAAGAGAAAGCCTTGTTCTCCAACTAAGGAGTAAATTTGGTGACAGGATTATTATTAGTAGTAGTAGAATATTTTCAGAATACTTCTTCAGGCTAACAAAGGAGATTTTAAAATGAAAAGAATAACTGCCAACTAAGTTTGAAATTAAAACCACAGCTAAAGTAGATATAATTAGAAATCGGGCTTTTAAATTGAAAAAAAGGTTAAAAAAAAAGATGAAAAATGAATGAGAGATTATATTCAATTTTGGCCACATAGCGTTAGATATTATTTCCATAAGGTTTTTAATTTTGGTTTATTTCTGTCAAATGTAATGAACAGAACCTACACTAACATGGAGTTTTGTACCTAGTATATACCTGAAGTTTGGAGACTTTGAAATCTTGATTTAGCAGATAAACAAATACCTAAATATTCAGTGTGGTTGATTAAATGCTAGTCAGAGCTGGTCTAAATTACAGTTGTGCACACACTGAGTATAAAAATGCCAAAATATTACACACCACCAAATGTGGTTGCCTCTTGCTCAACAAATCTTAATCAAATGGGAAAAGCTAAATTGAAGAGCTGCTTTGTGAACATGCATTTCGATAAATCATAATGTTTGTGAAATCAGAACACAGAAAAAGAAGATATCAATATAAAGAAAATATTTCCCCATGAAAATTACCCATTTATCATATTTCAAATACAAATTCAGTAAATATTACTACATACTATTGCATAATAATAAAAGCAAGCTGATAGTAAAAAAAGATGCCAGATTATATATAGAAGCTAAAAACAACAACAAAAAAATAAAACTTTTGGGGCGCCTGGGTGGCTCAGTGGGTTAAGCCTCTGCCTTCGGCTCAGGTCATGATCTCAGGGTCATGGGATCGAGTCCCACATCAGGCTCTCTGCTTGGCGGGGAGCCTGCTTCCCTCTCTCTCTCTCTCTCTCTGCCAGCCTCTCTACCTACCTGTGATCTCTCTCTGTCAAACAAATAAATAAAATCTTTAAAAAAAAAATAAATAAAAAAATAAATAAAACTTTTGTAACCCATATTTGAATAAGTCTAGTTTGCCAGTTTACCTTAGCTTATTTCCATGTATAAATTGCAGGTGATTGTTTTAGTAGAGAAACTCGGAATTTGAATAACGTGCTTTCATTGATATAATTCAATGAAATGGCCACTACCCCCCAACAAGAAAACCCAAAGCATAACATTCTCATTCATTCTCATTTCTATACCTGGCACCATTAGATCTGGCACAGCAAAATAATTACATAGCCCAACAGCAATTTAATTATCATCTTAGAGAATTGTTAGTAGGTCAGGGATATATTTTGTGATTAACCATGTCAAAATATAGGGTAATTATTATTTACAATGATCTGAATCTCAACAGCATGCTATGACCAGTAAAATTGGTCTTTCCAGCAGAAATGGCTTAAACATCACCACCATATCAACTCAAATGCAATTCTAGTTAGCACGCTATAGGAGAGGGTGGGAAGCATAGAAGTTATTTCACAGAAACTGGTTTCAAGAGTGGGTAGAAAAGTATGCCTAAAGTTATCAGATAGCCAAGGAATTTCACCATAATTCTTCGTAAAATAATCTGAAATTGGTGAGAAAGGAAACTGCTTTGATTACACTTTCAACTTTGATACTCTAATTTAATGAGTTGAAAAAGACATATTCAGAACAATGGATAAAATTTAATATCACAAAATCAGGATTTCATAGGAAACAAAGTCATGTAAAACTCTTTGTACCTCTTGGAAACATTAACTTAATTATATGATATGCCCACCTTGGTAGAGTACAGTCTATTATAAATATGTAAGTATTATGTGTTTTGGCATATCTACCAAAATATGCAGGGACATTTCTGCATTTTTGAAATACTACTACTACTATTATTTGAGTTAATTCATATATGCACTTAATTCTCCAATATTGGGGTCAACTAACTTTTCTGAGAGAGGTCATATAGTAAATCAAATATTTTAAGATTTTCAGGCCACATGACTCTGACACACTTAAACAATCCTGTGTTATAGCTTGAAAGCAGTTACTGATAAAACATAATCAAATGAGTGTGACCATGTTCCAATCAAACTTTTCACTTACAGAAGCTGAACAACCAGTCAATGAAGAAATTAAAAGCAAAATAAAAAAAAATACATTGAAACAAATGAAAATGGAAGTAAAACATACCAATATTTATGGGAGGCAGCAAAAGCAGTTCTAAGAAGGAAGTTAATAGCAATAAATGCCTACCTCAAGAAATAAAAATCTCAAACAACCTTAATTTTCACCTCAGGAGCTAGGGAAAAAAAATTAAGCCCATGGTTAGTAGAAGGAAGAAAATACAAAGATCAAAGCAGAAATTAATAAAATAGAGACTAAAGAGACAATAGAAAATATCAATGTAACCAAGAGCTGGCTCTTGGAAATATAAACAAAATTGAGAAATCTTAAGCTAGAGTCACCAAGAAAAAAAGATAGAAGACTTTTAAATAGTTTCAAATAAGTTAGAAATGACAAAGTCTTTACAACTGGTACCACAGGTATACAAAGGATCATAGGAGACTACTTATGAACATTTATACACTAACACATTGAACAACCTAGAAAAAGTGGATGAATTCTGAGAAGCATACAACCTTCCCAGACTAAATCATGAACAAACAGAAAATCTGCACAGATCAATTATTAGTTAAAAAAAAAAAAGGCTTAAATCAGGAATTTGAAAACACCTTATAAACCAAAGTCTAGGACTAATGTCTTCAGTGGTGAATTCCACCACATGTTCAAAGATTAATACCAATCCTTGCCAAACTCTTCTAAACAATAAAAGTGGGAACATTTCAAAACCTATTATATAAGGTCAGTATTACTGTGATACCAAAACCATATGAGGACACCACAAGACAATAAATAAATAAATAAATAAATAAATAAAAGAATAAAAGAATAAAAAATAAAAGACTGCAGGACAATATCTTTGGTGAACATAGATGCAAAAATCCTTCCTAAATATTAGCAAACTCAACACAGCAATACATTATAAGGATCATACACTATGACCAAGTGGGATTTATTCCAAGGGTGCAAGAATGGTTCAGCATCCACAAATCAATCAATGTGATACACCATATTATCAAAATGTATAAAAATATGATGATCACATTAATAAATGAAAAAAGCACTTGGCAACATTCAATATCCATTCATGATTAAAAAAAAAAAAACTTTCAACAAGGTGTATATAGAGGGATTGTACCTCAACATATTAAAAGCCATATAGGACAAGACCCCAGCTAACATCATACTCAATAGTAATAAACTGAAAGCTTCTCCTCTAACATCATGAACAAGACAAGGATGCCCATTCTTACCCCCTAGGTACAGCATAGTATTGTATATCCTAGCCAGAGAACTTGGGCAAGAAAAATAAAAATTACCCAAATTGGAAAGGAAGAAGTAAAACTGTTACTATTTGGAAATGACATGATACTATACACAGAAAACCCGGAAGACTCCATCAAAAAACTGTTAGAGCTAATAAATAAATTTAGTAAAGCTACAGGATATAAAAAATCAATATATAGAAATGTGTTGCATTTCTATACACTAATAATGAACTATTAAAGAGAGGAATTTAAAAAATAATCTCTTTTATAAGTTTATCAAAAGGAATAAAATAACTAGGAATAAATTTAATGAAGGAGGTGAAAGACTTGTACACTGAAAAGTGTAAGACACTGATGAAAGAAACTGAAGAAGACACAAATAAATGGAAAGATATGCATGTTCATGAATTGGAAGAATTGACATTATTAAAATGCCCATACTACCCAAAAGCATCTATAGATTTAATGTAATCCCTATCAAAATTCCAATGGCATTCTTCACAGAAATAGAATAAACAATTTTAAAAACTAGTATGGAGCCACAAAAGATCTCAAATAGCCAGTCTTGAGAATAAAGAACAAAGCTAGAGGCATTGTGTTTTCTGATTCCAAACTGTATTAGAAAGCTATAGTAATCAAAACGTTATGGTATTGATGGGGTTCCTGGGCATCCACCTCTTGATTTCAGCTCAGGTCATGATCTTGGGGTCCTGAGATCAAGTGCTGCATAAATCCCCACATTAGGCTCTATGCTGGGCATGGAGTCTGCTTGAGATTCTTTCTTTCCCTCTCTTTCTGCTCCTCCCCCACCTTGTTCTTGTGTTGTCTCTCTAAAACAAAGAAACAAAAACCATTATGGTATTGGCATAAAACCAAACATATAGATCAAATAAACAGAACAGAGAGCCCAGAAATAAACCTATGTATACATGGGCAATTAACTTATGACCAAAGATCCAAGAATATACAATAGGGCAAAGACAGCTCTTCGGTAAAAGGCACTGGGAACACTGAACAGCCACATTCAAAGAATGAAACTCAACTACTCTTTTACACCATATGTAAAACTTAACTCAGATTAAAAACTTAAATGTGAGACATGAAACCATAAAGCTACTGGAAGAAAACATAAGGGGTAAACTCATTGACATTGATCTCAGCAATACGTTGTTGGATTTGACACCAAAAACAAAGTCAACAAGAGCAAAAATAATCAAGGGGGGTTACATCAAACCAAAAAGCTTCTGCATGACAAAGAAAACCATAAACAAAATGAAAAAGAAATCTATTAACTGAAAGAAATATTTTCAAATTATATATCTGATAAGAGGTTAATATCCAAAATATATAAAGAATTCATACAATTCATTAGAAAAATCATCATCATCATCATTGTAGTAAAAATGAGTAGAGAATCTGAATAGGTATTTTTCCAAAGAAGATATACAGATGAGCAAGTACATGAGAGGGCATTCAACATCAAAATCACAATAAGATATCACCTTCAAATTTGTTAAAATGGCTACTATCAAAAAGACAAGCAGTAACAAACACTGGAGAAGATGTGGAGAAAAGGAAACCCTTGTGTACTGTTGGTGGAAAGTAAGTTGGTATAGCTGCTATGGCAAATGTTATGGAGACTCCTCAAAATTTAAATGTAGAACTACCATATGATGTAGCAATTCCAGTTCTGGGTATTTATCTGAAGAATAAACAACACAAAAGATATATGCACCCCTAGGTTCCGGGTAACATTACTTACAATAGCCAAGACATGGAAGGAACCAAAATGTCCATCAATGAATGAATAGATTAAAAATGAATGGATGGGTAATTTTATATTTTTATATATGCATACATATATGTGTATTATATTGTATTGTATAATATGTAATACAATAGATACAATGGAATGTTATTCAGCCATTAAAAAAAAGAAAGCAATCTTGCCATTTGCAACCATACAGATGGACTTTGAGGGCACTATGTTAAGTGAAGTAAGACAGAGAAAGACAAATACTATATGATCTCATATGTGAAATCTTAAAACAAACAAAACAAAAACACAACAAACGAAATAAAGAAAACAGATTAGTGGTTGCTAGAGGCAAGAATGAGGGCTGGGTGAAACCATTACAAAATTCCAGCTATAAAATAAGTCTAGGATATCTAATATACAGCATGATGACTGCAGTTAATAACAACGTATTATATATTTGAAAGTTGTTTAAGAGACAAATCTTAGAACTTGAAATCTTAGAAATCTTAGAAATTGTTAAGACAGAAATTAAGAGAAAATCTTAAATGTTCTCCTCACAAGAAAAATTAATTCTGTAGCTGTGTATGGTGGCAGATGTTAACTAGACTTATGTTATGCTGATCGTTTTGCAACATACCAAATCATTATGTTGTACACCTGAAACTGACATAGTATGTGTCAATTATACCTTAACTTTTATAAATAAATTAATTTTTTTAAAAAGTAACTAAAATTTTAGGATGGAACTAGAGGGTCTTGTGCTTAGTGAAATAAGTCAATCAGAGAAAGACAACTATCATATGATCTTCCTGATTTGAGGAAGTGGAAATGCAACATGGGGGACTTGGTGGGTAGGAAAAGAATAAATGAAACAAGAAGGGATCGGGAGGGAGACAAACCATAAGAGACTCTTAATTTCACAAAACAAACTGAGGGTTGTGGCGGGGGGGTGCGGGAGAGGGTGGTTGGGTTATGGACATTGGGGAGGGCATGTGCTATGGTGAGAACTGTGAAGTGTGTAAACCTGGCAATTCACAGACCTGTACCCCTGGGTCTAATAATACATTATATGTTTATAAAAAAATAAAAGTAACTAAAAATTTAAAAATAAACCCTTTATTTACAAAAACAGGTGGCAAGCCAGATTTGATCCCTGGACCATAGCTTGCCCAGCCTTGTCCTGTTCCCATAGCTAAAAGGGATGCTTAGTTGAAAAAATGTCCTATACAATTGTAAATTATTCACATGATATTTTGATCTTTCTTTTATTGAGCTAGCATTTCTTTTTTTTTTTTTAAGGTTTTATTTATTTATTTGATAGAGATCACAAGCAGGCAGAGAGGAACGCAGAGAGAGGAGGAAGCAGGCTCCCTGATGAGCAGAGAGCCTGATGTGGGGCTCAATCCCAGGACCCTGGGACATGACCTGAGCCGAAAGCAGAGGCTTTAACCCACTGAGCCACCCAGGCACCCCTGAGCTAGCATTTCTGAAAGAAACACTAGAGGTCAATTTAAATAATCCTAAAGAGATGGAGGATGGTAGGTAGGAGAGGGATGAGCTAAATAAGTATTAATTATTAAGTATTAAGGGTATTAAGGAAGGTACTTGTGATGAGTACTGGGTGTTATATGCAAGTGATAAATCACGAAATTCTACTCCTGAGACCAATATTTATTATATGTCAACTGACTAGAATTTAAATAAAAACTTGAAGAAAAAAATAAAAAAGAATCCTAAGAGCTTGATTTCTTATCTTTTATCTTTCACTCAGAGAAGAAATTACTTCAATTTATCTAATTTATATTGACCTTTCTGTTTTTGACGGTCTTATAAAAGATTTAAACACTGATTCAACAAGTCATTAGCACTTCTGCCTTTGCAATAATAAAAGTATTTAAAATGTGGGCAAAAAAGAAAAATATATGTGGTTTAAAAAGGCTTCCTGTTACATAATGTATATGATTAACACTGGAAAATCAAAATAAACAAGCAGCCAAAAGAGAGAGCAAAAATGCCCAGAAAACTATGGGGATCTGTCACCATATCACTGCATGAATTCTATAGTTCAAAAAAGTCACTTGCCTTTTTAATGTTACTGCAATTTAGCTGTGCAGTAGGAAATTGGATTGACTACTTACCCACCTAAATGCCATTTACCTTTATCCCCAGAAAACAGGATGCCAGGGAGAAATCAGAGGCTGAAAGAGGACAGTAGAACAATGAACACACTCTATGACAGGTATGCTCAGTTCACACCTTCAGAATGTAAAAAGCAGGAATGTATCTCTAGCCATGATGTTCACACACATTTATGTGAGGTAAGTCAGCTGATCTGCATGATCTATAATCCATTAAGAGAACAGAGATACACTATTAACTGATATTTGAGTCTTGTAATACATATAGTTTAGATATTTTTGCCATTAGAAATTATTTTTGCATTTAATTATATGTACTCAATTTAGATTAGATTAGATTAATCTAGATTACATTAAGTACTTGGGGATAGCTATGGAAATACAAGTAAACATGGGCCCAGAAATTTCAAGGTTTTGTCCTGTTAATGTAATGAGATTCAAAGATTCAATGAGATCCAGAGTCACAGATTCTAATGTCCAAGACCAGTTTCTCTCTGACTCATGGAAGCTTTTTGGAAGTAATGTCACATTTTTATATACACTCAACCAAATTCCAGTGATGGGTCACTAATTCATCACTTACTCCTTGCTTTCTTTCCCACTTCTGTGGCAGGGGGAATGATTTCTTTATCCCTAACTGGGTATCATAACACCAAAGGCCTCAAAGGAGCACATCGAACAAAATGCAATATTTATTTTCTGTTTCCTCTTCAGGTTGTGTTGTTGTTGTTGTTGTTTGGTTGGTTGGTTGGTTGGTTGGTTTTTTAGTTTAGTGATGATAGCATAGAGCTTAAGGCATATTCTTTATCAAAAATTCCCTAAAGTGACTGAGGAGCTGGTTCATTTGCTCCTCCCACTGAGAAGTATGGAAGGAGCCTTCCCTTTGAATCTGGGCTTTACTGTGACCACTTTTACTAATAGTGGATAGCCAGAAATGATACTATGTCAGTCCTGGCCTTTTAAAAATTTCCACTTTTCTTTCTCATGAAATATTTTCATTTGGAACCCTAAATAACAGGAAAGAAGTTTGACATCCCTGAGCCTCTCAAGTTTGGAGGAAGCTCAAGTTAGCCATTTGGACAGGCTATGGGAAAGAAGGAAAGAAGAAAGGCAGGAAGGAAGGAGGGGGGATGGGGAAACTCCAGCTGAGACTCTAGGCATTGTAGAGCAGAGACAAGCCATCCACACTGGTCTTGTTAAATATCTTGCCCCAGATATTTAATAAAATTTTTTCTATTATTATAAACCATTTTAAGCCAATGAGTTTTGCAGCAGTTTGCTATGCAATTGATAACCAGAATTCTCTCTGTATTCCAGTTTTCTATTTATTTCTGTGAGTTATTAGAATATGTGATTAATATTTTAAAATCTGTTCATGTATTTATCTAGTGCCTATTTGTACACAGAATGGGGAAAGCTATGAAGGCAGAAGCACTGCCTGATTCGGACTTTCAGCACTTCATTTCAGCACTGTTACGATGCCTGACAACAAGTTAATACCTGTTAAAGGAAGCAACAGTGGTAGGTGATTTGTCCATTAAGAATTCCAGCTCTTTCTCATTAATCCACCATTTTACCACACTTGTTACACAAGGGACATTCAGGTTGATAGAAAGTAGGTTAGAATCCCAATGTCCTGGGATGGAGCCCCACATAGGGCTCTCTGCTCAGCAGGGAGCCTGCTTCCCTCTCTCTCTCTCTGCCTGCCTCTCTGCCTACTTGTGATCTCTGTCAAATAAATAAATAAATAATTTTTTCAGAAGTCCAAAAAAAAAAAAAAAAAAGAAAACATTTTTTTTTAAAATATTTGATCTTTTTCTGAATTATGTTGGGGGGTGCCTGGGTGGCTCAGTGGGTTAAGGCTCTGTCTTCGGCCATGATCTCATGGTGCTGGGATCCAGCCCCACATGGGGCTCTCTGCTCAGCAGGGAGCCTGCTTCCCCATCTCAGCCTGCTTCTCTGCCTACTTGTGATCTCTCTCTGTGTCAAATAAATAAATAAAATCTTTAAATTAGGTTGATAGCATTTTCATCTGCGACTTTCAGAATAACTTTTCTGAAAGTGATTCTAAAAATTATCATAATTTTATCTTATGGTTACAAACTCAAAGATTTCTCACAATATCTGTAATATGTTCTTACTTCTTAAAATTAATTTTCCCAAATCACAAGGCAACATCATAGTCTCGGTGATTGAAAATCATCACTATGAGTTATGCATTCCTTCTAAAATGGTATTTTAACAATTGTCAATGCACCTTCCTTTTTTTTAGTGTTCTCTCTTGTTCTAATAATTGGGAATCAGTATCACTTCCCAATAGACGTTTTCTGATAAAAGCCTATTCCTTTTATCTCACAAATATGAGTTCCACATTTAGATTTGGAATTCCTCCAGGTACACTTTAGGAATAATACTATGAAATGTTTAAGGAGAGTGCTGCCAGGTTGATAAGTATCTACATTCTGTTTTAGAAGGAGCAGAAGCCAAGTCGAGAGAAGCAGAGGCCAGATGCTCTAAAAATTTTGCTCAGAAAAAACTCCTCCTGAGGTTATATAGCAAACTTAAGAGTCCAATTCTTTTATAAGAATTGAGATCAACTAATTCCTCATTACCATTTTTTTTAAAGACCTGTGCTTGAGGCAGAAACTTTAGAAGGGGAAAAGCAGAGCTTCACCCAGGTTTTATCCAATTCAACCTCAGCATTCTCCAAAACCCTTGATTTATGTACCTGTTCATAAGGCAAATATAAGATGATGGTAATTAATAATGTCAAAAAAAAAGTATCAGTGGCCCAACACCTAACCATTTGTAAACTTTGGCTCAACATTCAACAAACATTTTCATAACTGGTCACAACCACATTTTGTGACCTACATCTTTCATCACCATATTCCTATATCCCATTATTTAAGAAGCTGAAAATATGCAACTATTCCTAAGACACTGGGAATATCAGTATGCCTTTAACCCTGGTATTCCTTTATTTAGAAATGCTATATATGTCAAATGATAAATATTTAAGTGTATTATATATTATATAAATATTCCAACTCATTTGACATCCCACTTATATGTTTCCTTCCCCATGAAGCATTATCTTAATGAGAAGTATTTTGTCCTTTCTCAGAACTCTGACTCTATTTTTTTCTATGTTATTGTTATTCTTTTCAAGAATAACAAATTTTCTATTTGTTTCTTCCTGTAATTTCTATTTCTTTTGTATTTTCTATCATATTTATTTTTCTATTTTAATTTTTGTTTCTATTATAATTAATTGTTTCTATTGTTTTATTGTAATTTTTCTATTTCTATTGTAATTAATTGAAATCGCCTTATTTCCTTATTTCGCAAGTAAATCATAAACTCCTTGAGCAAAGGGTCCTTTTTCTCCTTTCACATTTATGTTCCACATAATACACAGCACATGCTATGCAGTAAGATACACCCAGTAAAGGCTTGGTATGTAAGTAGATGGACCTGGTAAGATTTTTCATACTGTACAAGGCACTAGGCTACATATGTTTTGTCAGACACTGAAATGAACTTACTATCACAGTATTTAAAATAAATCAGATTATTAGATTGGTTTAAATCACCCAATAAGGAGCTAAAATAATGAAACACAGGTCAGATATATTCTCATGGGAATCAGAAAGAATCAAGCATGGCCAAAAGAGTAGGAAACAGACCTCATTCAAGGTGGTACGCATTAATTAATGAGACATACAGTAGAAGACACTGAAACATTTTTTTTAAAGTAATATAACATCTCCACTTTTCCTGGGGAAATTTTTTCAAAGGCTCCCAAGAAAAAATTCCTAAAGCAAGATTGCATTTGAGAAACTTATGAGAACACTGCATGGGTACATCACAGGAATTAAATTTTCTCAAAGTATATTTGTCAATTTAACTGAACTGCAATAACATATGAAAAATAGGTATCAATTGATGACATAAATTAAAGAATTTTACTTTTTTTGCAATGTTTAATCATAAATATAAATACACATATAGATTTATATTTGTAAATACACACACACACACACACACACACACACACACACACTTTGCCAAAAAGGTACTGAATTTGAGTCTTACATATAGCTATAGTATCTGGTTCATTTTAAAAATAAAATAGTAAGGACTGAGTGGTAAATACAGAATTGTTGAATCACTATATTGTACACCTGAAACTCATGTAACACTGTATGCTAACTGTTCTGGAATTAAAATAATTTTTTTAAAAAAAGAAAAAGGGGTGCCTGGGTGCCTCAGTCAGTTAAGCATCTGCTTCAGCTCAGGTTATGATCCGAAGGTCCTGGGATTGAGCCTTGCTTCAGGCTCCTTACCCAGCAGGAAGACTGATTCTCTCTCTCCCTCTCCCTCTGTGTGTGCTCTCTTTCTTTAGCTCTTACTCTCTCTCAAATAAATAAATAAATCTTAAAAAAAAATAAAAATATAGAATGGACAAAAGTTAAAGAATCATGAAATAGATGTTAAATGTTCAGCACATTCTATACCTTTTTCCTCTTCTAGGTACAAAAGAAGACTTCGTTTTTCACTCCTCCATAAAGTTAGAAGTGGGATTATATGATTAAGTGGTGGCCAATGAATTGTGAACAGATGTGATATGGCCACTTCCAGGCCCAGATAAGTGTCCCCCATACCCTTACATTTTCTGTCCTATAGCAACCTATGTTATCTCTTCCATCCGTAGTCTCAGGTTGGAGAAGAGTCACCTGACTAGTATCAGACTATAAAGTAAAAACAAAACAAAAAGCTTTTACTGGGTTAAGCCACATACATGGACTGATGATAGGACAGTTTGTAGTTATCACCACAAATGACACTGATAATTTAAGTTTTAAAATTTGATTCACTACCCTATAATTTTATGAGATTTTTTTGGGGGGGCTGGGTATAAATACTTCTAAATTTTTAGAATTATAGATTAATATTTTCCACTTCTCCATATGAAGGTAAGATAAAAATCGATTGAACTTAGAATTTATCATTTCTTTCAAAAATATAAAATGAGATTATTTGAAAATAATGTTTTTATTTACAATTCAGCTATCAAATAGATATGCTTTCTAAATTGTTAAATAAATCCCTCAAACATACAAGCTATACATTTGACTTCCTTGGCAAATTAAGACATCCTACATGTATTATACAAAGGTGTACACTGCTTACTGAAATATTTACATAAATTCACTGAGTAGTGAGGACTATTATTATAACTTTACATATGTGGATTTCCCAACTGACACAGTATTCCTTCATGGTATTCCTTTACATTTTCTGGAAAGAAAAAGAAAAACATGACTCTCCACTTCAGATTCATTGCCCAGGGGCCAACATTATAGCAATGTGAGAAAGTTTTATTTACTAGTATTAGTTTTTTACCTAGTTGCAAGACTATCATACAACATATTAAACTATGTTTATCCAGTTAGTAGTCTTGTAATCAAGCCTATTCTTATAGTTACCTCTCAGTCTTTTATAAAATACATAGCAAATCTATAATGCTACATATTTGATACACAGAGTTTTTGAGTTCTGACTAAGGTTCAAAATGTTTGTAAAAGAAAACACATAGAAGGGCATTGTGAACTCTTGGCTTAAGAAGAGTCCAGATAGTAATACCAAACACCTTATATAGCACTAATCATGCATCACCCATTGAACCATATGCTTTTACATTCTTCCAATGTCCTTAAAATAACTTTAACAGGTCAGTAATATTATTACTCATATTTCAAAGATGAGGAAATGAAGCATGAAAAAGTGAACTAACTTGTCAGAGGTCATGTAACTAGTAAATGGTGGGGGCAGAATTTAAACCTAAGAAATGTAGTTCCAGAGTCCATATAATTAACCAAAGCATTATTCTCTCGAAGTATTTCATCATATACAAAAGATCATCTTTATCTCCGGTATCTTGAGTTTGACTGTTTCTTAGGTCTACCCATGGTTGAACAGATCCCTTAGAACATAGCAGCCATTCAAAAAGGATTTTTACTCAAACAAAGAAATCAAGGGAAGATGACAATTTAGAGATCTGTTCCCTCATAAAAAGCATATTAATATCTGGAGAGCACAATCAAAACAAATCATCACAAATTTGAAAAGCCAGGGCAATGAACTGTTTTTATTCCAAATTCAGCAAGAGACTAAGCTTGAATGCCTTTTGGAATGTTGATGGGAACTTTAAGCAAAAATAGATGAGGTAATTAAACACCCATGTAGGACATATGGCTTGGAGATAGCTTCCCCCTAGAAACTTGTCATTCACAAAGGGAAGGGAGGATAAGGAGAAGGGTTTCTGAGAATGTGTGCATGGATCATGGCCAATAGCACACATGAGGAGACTTCATTCTTAAAAGGAAAGAAACCTCATAATTATTCATACCTGAGATCACCCAGAGTCAAAATTTTCCCTGTGATCTGCTGAATAACTCATTGTTCAGAGGAAAATCACTAAGGAACACAGTAGATTTTTTTTTTTCCTTTTCTGATTACAATTCAAAACCTTCTTTTTTTCAGGTACTTTACCCCTAATTTTTGTTTTCACTATTTGTTTAATTTAATTTCTTAGAAAAGCTATGTCATAAGCCATCTGATGACTTTGTAAATGCAAAGAGCCAATGTTGTGGAACAGACAATCTAATGACATAGTGTTTAGTGTTCCCTAAAGCAGGAGACAGATGAAGAGAAACGGTGAACCAGCAACCTTAGCATAATTAAGACAAGCTTGAGTGCTTGCCATGGTGCCATTACATTAATCTCACATCAGTGGCACCTGGCTAAAATTTATGAGATATGTAAAAGGGGCCTTTCCAACTGACCTTGATAAGACAGAGTTATTTATCACGTGAGAGAATAGTCAGCAAGCAAAGGGGAATGAGGTATATTAGAAGTAAGTTGGCAGACAGATTTAAGGGCAGTGGGCTGCAGTACACTTTGACTAAAAAGATCAAGAGAAGTATTTCCAGTACTCTGAACCTTATGCATCCTTGATAAGTAAAATATAAAATCATACATCATGTTAATAAGCAATATATATGAGAAGGGTAATAGTAAATGCCAAGTTTTAAACTGATGCCAGTTTATGCATTTAAAACTTTTAATGTATGTTTATTGAACTAATGAGACTTTGTGACCACAATGGATCCCAAATGATCTCATCCCCAAATAAGCAAGCAAAACATATTCATTGTGAGCAACCGGAGGGCACGGTCTTATTTTATTCCTCATTGCTTTTCCAGGGCCTAAGGCAAAGTCAAATACGTTGGCCCCAATAAATCACCCGATCTTTTTAAGGCTGGCTGTTTCCTGTTCCTGAGGTCTCAGTTCATCCATCACCTCTACGGAGAGGTCTTCCCTGGTCACCCCATCAAAAAAAACTTACCACTACAGGGAAGTTTCTTGAGTATTGCCTATATGTTTATTACTTGCTTTTCCTCCCTAGTCTCAAGGTCCCTTGTCTTTCCTGTTCACTTCATATGCTAACAGAGACCAAATACCTAGAACAAAACACAGTAGGTGCTTAATAAATATATATCAATGGATGAAAGAAGAGTTGCTTATTGAATGAATTATACAAATTATTAACAGAGGAGTAACAGCTATTATGCTTCAAAATATATTTTGGAAAATATATACTTTTATTCTACCTCATTGTGCTACCTGTAATGAAAAACTGAAAAATCTGATAATGACTGTTTTTCACTAAGGACTTCATTGTGATAAAACTAGTAACACAATAATCCATTCCTGATCATTCATTTTTAAAAACCTCAGACCTTCTCAGCAGTTGCCATTAATGTTATTAAATATGACAAGACTTCTTAGGTCATTATCAATTTTTACTTCAAACATCGCTATAAGGGGAAAAAGTGTTTTTTGTTGTTGTTGTTGGAATTTTATCTATTCTACTTCTATATAAAATCCAACACATAAAATAGTAGTACCACAAGCTATAGAAATTGCTGAAATGTAAGGGATGTTTTATTTCTGTACATGGGCCAACTAGTCAGCACAAGGGTCCTTTATTTTATTTATGCGTAATGGACAATTTGAAGATTTCTTTTTAACTTTATCAAATATAATTGAATTTGTACTTCTAAAATGGAGATGGATGGATACAATTCTATCTTTATACAATGAAAGCCTTATGGACTTTTCAGTGAGGGGGAAAAGCAGCACCACGTTAGAGTCTCACATAGAAAAACCACATCAAGTCAAGAACTGACAGATTCTAGTCTATACCAGTAACAAAATGTCTTTGTACATTTAAATTCTGCTTATCATTTCATGTTTGACAACTATTCTATGCAAAAGTACAACCTAGCTGAAATCAGCAAATCATACAATTTTTCTACTCTTTCACTACATCTCAAAATGAAAAAAACATAAAATGTAGGCACGTTTGGCAGCTGTTATTTTACAATGGAAGTAAAAAAGCAATCTTTACATTAAAAAAAAAAGCCCAAATTAATAAAATTAATATATTGATTTTTTTTAAAAAGTGTTGACTTGCCTTACTTCCTAGCATAATTGTTCACTTTAAAAAAATTATATATTAAAAAACCATTCATACTCATACAGAAAATTAATCACTTATAACATTTGTCTGGATTCCAGAGCTCTATTCTGGATCTATGTCAGAGATACAGGATATAACTGTACTTTGGGGATCATAAAAATTTTGGTTGGTTTCTTTTGCATATACATTGCAGATTCTAAAATTCAGACCTTTGTGAGGAAGGGATTTTTAAATTAAATACATCAGAACAATTAAACATAATTTAGCGTGAATTTGTGTACATTTTAATACAACATAACTTGATGAGTTATTAAACAAATAAGTAATAAGTTGTAAGGGTAGAAGAGAGTAGGATAATAAAATTTTCTCTACACTCAACGTCACTACTTGAGCTGAGTTTCCTTTGCTTTCTAGAACTCTTGCAGATAATAATTTAAAGTGCTATAAAATATCAGATTTAACATTTGTTGCCAAACTTACCCAAATCTTTCAGCTCTCCATTTAAATGTATACATTTGGATTATTAAAATTCCATAAGGAAAAGATTAAAGCTTCACACAAATAATATAATGTCACTGATTTCTATTTGTGATGGGAATGTTGAGAGAGGATGAAAGGGGATATGTAGTTTATATTTCATAATTCTGTAACTTAATGATCCTATTTTATTAAAGAAAATCAGCTGCACATTTATCTCATAATTATAATCATCAAAGCAGTAAGTGTTCATAATGATTCAAAGGCTAATTCTATGATCATATCTTACTGCTGTTCATCCTCATCCTATCAATTTTTCTCTAACTCTTGTCTTCATATTAATTTGATGAGATAACTTTTGTTTTTCTAATTAATCAAAGTACGTACGGGATCATCTTCTCTCAGCAAATATGTCAATATAAGAGGCTTACTTTTCTTTCAAAAGTTGTTGAAACTCATTTTTATTGTTTGTGTTGAAATGCAAACTTTTTCCTTTATATTAAATTAGAATCTCATGAATGTACAGGTCATTAGTTTCTAGAGAGAGAACTCAAATTAAGGACAATACTTTAATCTACAAAGGGTATAAAAAGACCCTTCATGAATAGGCTAAAAATGCTTAATTGCAAAAGAGAAATGTGATTATATTCTAAAGTTTAGAAAAAAACTATTTCTCTTAACAGAACTTACTCATTTTTTAACAAGGAACAAACAACATTAAAATAATTTTGGTCTCTGTTACTGAATTACAATGGAAGTAAATTTTCTTTAAAAAGAACTTGAAAATATGCCTCAGAAGGTAGAAAATTGTTTGAAAATAAAATAAGGTCCTAAATCACCATGTGATGCCAACCCAGACTAAATAAACAATGAAAGGTGTACCTGATTACCTGTTTAAATACTAGGCATCCAGTTTGCTTTCACAAACGTAGTGGTTGGCTACACAGCCGGTTTTTACTAGGAGCACATGTTCATTAATTTGTCCCTATAGCAACCAATATACTTCTAAGGTAAGACATGAAAATCGGTTTTGTCAAAAAACAAGTCCCTTATATCAGAGCACCTAGTGTTCCCTTGGAATGCTTAATTTGCTATAAATGTTCGAGGGAAAGAAACCAAAAATGTTTAACACATGCTGGAAGTTTAATGAAGAACAAAGTGATTCATAAATAGTTTTCTCCAATGATAAGTGTGAAAAATCAATATTTAATGTCAGAAATTTTTAATAATAAATTAGTCCAAGTTTTAACCACTTTCTATACTTAAAGGCAGTTGTTCCAAAACATGTCTTAAATATTTCCTATACATATCTCTTTTCTTCCTGAAGTGAGCAACATTTTCCATGTGGAATGTTGCAGTCATAACTTTATTCATCCCGGAGTCAATTCCAGAACAACGCAGTTAGATGTTAGAATGAAAGCATACGGAATGGAATTAAACTGAAAGATGGACTCAAGACTTGGAAACCATTAAAATGAGGAGGCGCCTGGAAGTCTACTCATTCAAAGCTTTCATTTCAGGGTATCAGAATCTGGGGCCAGAGAAGGTACGTGTCTCACTATTGAAAGACTCAGAACAGGTCGGTGGGCTTGTTACACTCAGTTCTATACTCTCAACTTGTTTTACACTCAAACAGTGAAATTGGGGGAGAGGGAATGATAATGAAAAATGGGGGAAAAAAATCACATTCTTTCAGGAATTATTTACTAAAACTGTTCTTCCCCTCCCTCTAAGTAGTATCATTCCCTCTTATTTTTCTTATTCTAAAAAAGTATAGCTGTAATTTGGAAAATCACTTAAAAGAGTCATAGATCTCAATGCTCTCTCCTCCCTTCTCTAGTTGGCTAGTTTTATTAAGGTAATTTAACTGATTTTCTTTAAGAGATCCCAGTGAATTTTCTTCCCTCTCTTCCCAATATTTAAAGCAGTATGGGAATTACATCATTTGCAAAATATAATTGTGAGATGTGAAAGGGATTAGTGTATAGTTTAAAAGGCACACAGTAGGTGAAAATTCTTCTCTGGGGATATAAAATCTTATCAGACTACTACATTTCCTTCTAAATGAATGCCATACCCAGACAAATAAAGATATTTGAGAAATGGAAATTATCCATCTCACTATTGGTTCTTTGTAATCACACATTTTTAAAAATTTTTGTTTTCCTTTGTCAGACTTACCCATTTCATTCATATCACTTACTCAAGCTCTCCGTGTTTCAGCCATCTGGATCACTCCGATTTCTTTCAGCTCTTTGCCATCTTGTTCTCCCCTTACAAGGCAGAGCATTGTTTCTAGGGGATTTCTGCATTTAAAGCTCTGAAGTCTCTATGGCACATTATGTGGCTCATTAAATACCACAGAGCTTAAATTAGTATATCATTTTCACATCATTGCTCAAATAGTATTTTTCTGTTCATTTAAATTCTGTGCCTATATGTGTGGCATAGCAGAATTTTAGGTCTAGTAAATAGCAACAAGGGTAATTTGTGGAATTCTTTTTCAATGTGGTATAAAGTGCTATAGTGAAATCAATTGTCTAACACAGACTACAAACTGTATGCATTTGAGCACATGATGAATTTATAAAACTACAAGTCTAAAAAATCATATATATATTCACACATTGTGCATCAAAGTGTAAAAATAATATTTAAGAATCATTTGATGGCATACCCAAACTTATAGGGAATAATTTGATCACTTAGAACTTACATTTCAGAAAATCCCCAAACTCTGGTAATCACAGTGTTCACTGACAGTCGCTAAATTGCCCTAAAGTTGACTACTCTACCATTTTAGACTATGTTGCATAAATTGATGTTATCCCTCTGAAACCTGGCATGACTTCAGGTTTGTTTTTGTTTGTTTTGTTTTCTTTTGTTTTTCCCATCCCCTCATTTTACAGATAGGGGTAAATGAAATTCCAAAAGCTGAAGTGATTATAAGCTTGGTTACAAAGCAATTCAGTGACAAAGCTGGAACTGGAGCCTGTCTCTCAAATACCACTCACTTGTTAATAGCCATCAAGGCTAAGGCAGCACTTTGAACTTGAAATCACTTTATTTCCCTCAGTATCTTTTTCATCACAGTGTCCAGGGATGTGGTGTTATCATCCTAACTTATGAGAGGACGCAGGTTCTGGGAGATGCTATAGCTAATATGCAGTCACATACATATCTTGAGTCTGTCCATCACATTAATTTCAGGAACATTTCAAGGCAAGGAAGGGTAAAAGTATTTGTTACTCATTAGAAACCAAAGTAAGGAGAATACATTTTATTCCATTATGTGAGTGTTTTCCCAACTTGGCTAACTTCTCTAATCACTGGAGTCACTTGAGATTTTTCTGGCTCCCCCCCAGACTCACTGAATCAGAATCTCCAGGGAAGGCGCCTGGGAATTTGTATTTTTAAGTGGCTCCCCAGGTGATTTTGATAATGAGCCAAGATTTGGAAACACTGGCAGTACCACTGAAAGTTAAGAAGATGTTGCCTTACAAGTTTTAGAATGTTTAGAAGCAAAATGCACCTACTGTTAAAATTGGTCCAATCCAGTTTCTCTCTTTTCTGAACAAGCGAGATAGGCGTTTTTGTCACAAGTGGGCAGACCAACTGCCAAATACCACCTATATTTCTGGGTCAGAGACAGATTGGAACTCTACCAAGAGAAACTGGGCATTCGTACTTGGTCTATTTCCATGGCAAGGACAAAACAATCCTAATCTTACTGATCTTTTCATTAAAGAATAAAGCAATCTCAGGGCATTAACTGCTGACAGTAATGCAGATCATGGATTTCACGGATTAACCAGACCACAAACAATCTAGAACATGTTCACAGAACAATTCTTGTTTGTGTAGAACAGGAGGCAAAAAGCAATCAGTCTGACTTGAACTATTGGGTTTAATTACTCAATATAACATTTGTCATTTAAAAACCCATATGCCCATCAGCCTAACAACAGTAGAGATTCTCTGTTAATGATATTGCATAATGTAACAGTACTCCACGGGTTTCAAAGCACTTTCACATATATTAGCACACTTTGTACTTACAATAGAGTGTGAAGTAGAGAGAAATTCTCAACAAATTGAAAGATTGTAATTAAAACATATTCTTAGTAGAATGCAAATGTCTTGAAGTGTATCTGATTTACTTCTGGTTTCAAGCAAAAAAAAAAAAAAATATATATATATATATATATGTATATATATATATATATATATATCTCACCCCTTACACTCCATGAAAATAATTTTAAACCCTGAAATATTCATTAAATTCTTTTTTTAATGGAAAATGATTTATGCAATGCTAATTTAAATGCTGAATTTTCTTTAAAAAGAAAGTGACAAGTAATCAAGCTTTTACTACTTTAAATATCAAGCATATAGATCCTGATTTATTTCATCAAAGCAATTTCTCAGTTATACCAAAGGATGGATTCTTTTCCCTATACAATGGCTCAGCTGAAAAGTAGGGACTATAATGAAGTACTACAGAAGAGAGTTTGTTTACTGACAAATTGAAATTTTTATTTTATTTTTTTTTTAAGATTTATTTATTTATTTATTTGACAGAGAGAGAGAGATCCTAAGTAGGCAGAGAGGCAGGCAGAGAGAGAGGGGGAAGCAGGCTCCCTGCTGAGCAGAGAGCCAGATGTGGGGCTTGATCCCAGGACCCTGGGATCATGACCTGAGCTGAAGGCAGAGGCTTAACCCACTGAGCCACCCAGGCACCCCAAAATTGAAATTTTCAAAATATTATATTTGCCTATATGCAATTAAAACTCAAATTCAAACTTGTTATTCTTTGTTTTTATTGTTTATTTGCAATTTTGCCCTTCATCCTTTTTTACTCAAGTCCCAAACCTCTAACTTTGTCTCAGTGTTATTCTTTCTGTTAGAACTTAAAAAATAAACTACAAAAAAAATTTTTTTTCTAGATAGAGTGAAAATAGCTAGGAAAGTTACCATGTGAAAAGAATGCTATTAAAGCCAAATATTCAAATATCAATTACAATAAAGAACTACTTGGACACATAATAATTTATCGTAGTTATTATTCAACTTAATATTATCAACAGGTTCAGATAACAATGTAAGTTTTTCTCATGGAAGAGACTCCATCTGAGTTCCTAATTAAATAACTTTTGTATAGTTCCTTTTCTGCCCTTCACAAAAGGTCTTTTTTTCCCTCCATTCTTGCTCTCTTTCTTTCTTTGTTGATACTGTTTACTTCCAAGCCTGCTTCTGAACTCTCTGTCTAATTAGCTCTTGATAGATCTGCTGCCCTGTTTCCACAAACATTTAATTCGGCCGTCAGTCCATTTACATTACAGCATGTTGCATTGTCTTTTACCAGCCTAATTTTGTTTGAGTGAATGTAAATCCCATTAAACAGTCACCTATTAGACTGTGGCATATAAACTCCAAAAGCCTCTTTATTACAAGAGTGAACATAAGGCACAATTGATAAAAGATTTCTGGGGCATTTCAATTTGTGGTCTACTTCAAATATTCTGTCTGCTTTAAGCTTAGCAGCTCACTTTTTCAAAGTATTTGACAGAATATATGAGTATCTTTCAACCTCTGTATTCCATAGCAAAACATACATAAACATTACTTGCTTCTCGTCTTGGGAAAAAAGAATTTACTTATACCTAAACATATGTTAAATATGTATTTTCCCCCTTTAGTTTATTTTCCCCTTGATAACCTGACCACATTATTTTCAAAAGACTGCATGAAGGTGTTTACAGAGATCAGGAGAAGCTTGCAGATTCTTCTGGAAAGAGCTCTTTTTTAATATTAAACACCAGTGCAGAATTTCAACAAACTTTGGTGTTTCCTGATGAGTTTTCTCAAGAGGAGTAAAAAAGGCATCCTGACATGTAGCCCATTTAATAGCAAGTAGATACTGGCATCAGAGACAGTCCAGCCCCTCTTGTAACATGGATCTATGTGATAGCCCGAAACAAGAAAAAACAAGACGTAAGAGATGGATAGAAGTTATGGAAAGACAAGGTAGCCAAATATCAGGGTTGCTGATATTTATATCAGTATATATTCAATCACATTAGTTCTAGGTTCTGGTTTTATCAGAGTGGGCTCAGTATATAGACTTTCCCTAAAGCTGAGTCATTCATTCAGCACCATGGTCACATAATTATTGGTTTAAGGTAAGGGTGAGAATGGCTTTCTTTCCATTTCCTCCTGGTAATAAACTCAGAAAGACACCCATGAAGTGCAAACCCTCACGCACAAAATTATTTCTCACCCCTGTGGTCTTGTCAAAGCCAATATTTCAGGAAAGCACAGGTTGTTGAAGGGGACTGTGATTTTTTGCCTGCTGTGAGTCTCTAAGGACAACAAACATTCCAAAAGAGACTGTAGCCACAATTGTTAATAACTTCACACAGCTTTTTGCCATGATGACAAAAATCCACGAGAAGACTGAATAGGTAATGGGTTAGGCGTTAAGCCACAGCTATTTATGTAGGAATCAAAATATGTATGGGATCAAATACCGGTTAGAGAGTCAACATCAATTAAGAATCTAAACAATCATGGAAATGATTTTGCCAAATGTGTGGAATGTATAGTGAATATTAACAGACACTTAGCTTGTTGTAATAAGTGCAAAAGAAAATTCAGTTAAGTACTTAAACTAAATGGTTTATGTTATTTAAATAGCATGAAATTACGAAACAACTGAGCATCAGAAATGAGACTTTGCATCAATACCCACCCATGTTTCTAATACATAGCTTCTGGAGTAGATACTACATAAATCCAAAGTCTTGAATATTCAGGCTCAAAAATACATAGAAATAGATGTAAAAACAATTTTCTTGGATGATAGGCTCCTTATTTCTTTCTACGTATGCTTCCATTTGGGTTAATGGCTTTATCATATATGATGCGTTGAGTTTGACATGACTGCTTCAATTTCTTCCTATTTCATAGAATTAAGAGACATCTTTATTCAGCTTTGTATATTCAAATAATTCATAATAGCTAACATGAGTTCCATGCTGGCCCCTTTTGTTGTTCCCTCATGATGGTTTCAAATTTAATTGAGATCAAGATTTCTAAGGGAAAGGTACATATTAGTTTAGTGTTACTTGTTCCCCAAATAGGCAACTGACTAGTATTACTTTGTGGTTTACTAAAGTTTTTCTTAAATATTAACATCATTACTGTAAAATGTAATGAATTTCAAAAGGAAATTAATTTTTAAAGCTGTGCAAATACTTTAAGTGGGCATAAGTGATTCATAATAAATATGCCAAAGAAATTTGAAAGTTACTAAACACATGAAAGTTTCTAAATACACATAGGTTTCTATACTACCTATAATATTTACAAAACATTTTTAACTTAAAAAAATCTGTATGCTATACCAAGACATAACCTATAATTATCTCTATAGATGGATTATATAACCTGTCTGAACCTCAGTTTCCTCTTTTGAAATGAAGAAAATATTCAAGATTAAATGAGTCAATTACATAAATAAATATTTACCAATTTCTTAATACAAATCATAAATTTGTAATATGCACTGGGTATATAGTAGTGAACAATCCCTATTTCCCACAGAACTACAGTGAGGAATATAGCCAAAACACATATATAGTTATAACTTCTGGTAAGCTCTATCATTAACAGTGATGGTCATAGTTTTGTCCCTTCTCCTATTAGTGGGATTTTTAAAATTTACTTTTAAAGTGAATCTATTGTAAGGAATTCTTGTAAACTGACCCCATGCCTACCTATGATGTGAGTAACCATATGATTCACCCTTAGTCAATGATATGACCTAATCTCCAAATTCACAGTGATGAAGGCTATATGGCAGGAGACATGATCTTTGCAGTAAGAACACAACTATGAAGATATGAAATATGAGAACAGAACTGCTTTGAGCCCTTTTTTTAAAATCACAAATTAGGAAAAGTCTGACTAAGAATGAAGAAAGAATCTGGAGTTGAGACATTAAGACAGTAAGACAGTATCCTAATGACATGGTCTCTCATGGATCAACGTGTACTTAAAGACCAAAACAATGTGTGCTTAAAGACCAAAACCTTCCTATTTCTGTAATCCAACAAAATCCCTTTGTTTAGATTAGTTCAAATGAGGTTTCAATCACCTACAATCAATGCACTATAAAAGTACACAAGACAATAGTAGAGTAAAATGTGGATAGATCAATGCTTTAAGCAGAGAAAAATATCATTAAGGCTCTGTCTGAGGTAAGGGAGATATCTATGAATTGAGGAACTATGAACTTAATATTATTATCACTATCACCACAACTATCATTCTTATGAAGAAGGAGGAGTAAAAAAGGCATCCTGACATGTAGCCCATTTAATAGCAAGTAGATACTGGCATCAGAGACAGTCTAGCCCCTCTTGTAACATGGATCTATGTGATAGCCCGAAACAAGAAAAAACAAGACGTAAGAGATGGATAGAAGTTATGGAAAGACAAGGTATCTATGAGATTCTTCTAGGTCTTGATTTAAAGCACTGGGAAAGATATTCCCCCCTAAAAGGAGGCTCCAACCAGACCATCTTTCATTTGCAATTTGCATTTCATTTCTTCTACTGGGTTATCAAGTGGAAGGACTTCTTCTAAAAGCAGATGTTTCTTGAAAGTAAGAAAGATAAAATTTAGATACCAGAAAGGATAAAGTACTGGAGACTTCATAGGTCACTAGGCAGAGAACCTTAGGAAACCCAAGGAGCCTCCTGCACAGCTGAGCAGAACATAAAGGAGAGAAAAGAAAATGAAGACAAAACTATCTAAGCCCCAATTTTGCCCTAGCTACCTAATTCATCGTATACTTTTTTTTAAAGATTGTATTTATTTATTTGAGAGAGAGAGCATGACAGAGAGAGAGAAAGAGAGCATAAGAAGGGGGAGGGACAGAGGGAGAGGGAGAAGACGACGCCCCACCAAGCAGGGTGCCCAACACAGGGCTCTCTATCCCAGGCCCCTGGGATCATGATCTGAGCTGAAGGCAGGCACTTAATTGACTGAGCCACCCAGGTGCCCCTAATTCAACATATACTTTAAAAATAAAATGAGGATGGTTTGAAATATGACTTTCTACTAACCTGAAAAATTTGTGTGTGTGTGTGTTTTTAAGAATTTACTAACTTTGAAATCCACCTTCACTTGTTTATCTGGTTGCTTTAAAGTAGTCATAAAGCAATCTAGTAGATGGCATTCTTTCTAAGTAGAGAACTCTTGGGTTCCTAAAATATGGTAACTGGAGTATCTTTGGATACTTGATAGTTTAACAGAAGCTACATTCAGCAGAATAGAAAGGATTCAAGAGAAAGTCTCTGAGTTAGTGAATATCAGATGGAAAATTAATAATTGCCCAAATTCTTCACAGATTATTTGTTGGAACATCTCAAGATGCTGAGTCAGCCATGCTTATACAAAAAACTCCCCTTTACTGTCTTTCATTGTGCATCTATGGTGCCTATTAATATAGTACCTGAATGAGACTATTTAAATTCAAAGGAAGTTTTTGCCTGAAGGAGGACAGCAGAATTGGGCCCAATGGGAGTTCTGTCTGAGTATTTGAGGGCAGAATTTAGTCTACTGGAAGGGCAGTCACTAACTAGGGATTTAACTACTACAAAAACTTTTAAGGAAAAAAGGAAGTGACAGTATTATAGGTTTTTTTCATTCCCTCACTTTTCTCAAGTAGAAATATTTTGATTAAAACAACAACAAGAAAAACTAAATTGGAGAGACTAGCTCTAAATTATAGCATCCTGAAATTAGAATTTCAATTTATGAATTTTGAATATCATCCAGATTTTCTATCATACAAATTCTATAGAAGATTTAACTGAGACTAAACCTGTCAGCCTTGTAAAAGGCAGTATTTAAGTAGGAAGTAAGTATCTCTCCGATCTTTATCAAATATCCAAATCATTAACTATAAAAATGCCACATATAAGTTTAAAATCCAACAATTCATATAACCTAATCAGCAGTCTTTTTTTAAATTACAGAAAAGAAATATAGCAAATACCTGTTTTTTACCACATCATATTAGCATCTGTGTCAGCCTTTTTATTTTTATATTTGTATTTTTTTAAACGACTTAAGCCATGTGTGTGTATGTGTGTTATCTTAAAGGCCATGGGAAGAAAAAGAAAACAAAGTTCATTTTAATATCCACACATAGTCCTTCTCTTACCCTCAAAATCACCACGGTAAGTCTGACCAGTATCCTTCCAGCTACCCTTATATATACACATACATACATATCTACATGCATAATAGTAAAAGCATTGTTTGACATGACTGCAGTAGTCTTTATCATAAAATTACTAAGTGAAAGGAACACAAATTGAAAATCCAGAATGTAAATTAAAAATTCTAGATTTATAGACTTCAGTGAGAACAGATTGTAGAAATCACCTCTCTTGTTTAATAGTATGGATTCCGTGCCTCAGGAAAGAGTCGCTCCTTAGGGGACACAAGGAGTTAGTAGAAGAGTTCCCAATGAGCCAAGATCTCTTACTTGTGAGATACTTTTTCCAGAATGACAGGCCACCAGTTGTTAACAGTCACATATCACATGCTTTGCTGTTTCTTTTCTTGTATATATGTCTGTGTGTGCATGTGTGCTATGTGTGAGGAGAGAAGGTATATCAATGGACTAATAAAGTTGGCAAAGAAGAAAGACTCAACATGTACTATGTAGTGGGCATTATGTTAGCAGTGTATGTACAACAAAGATGAAAAACTGTTATCATGGGGTTTACAGTCTAACAGAGCAAGACTGAAAAAGACGAGCACCATGATTGTGTGTATTTGAGTATGAGTGTGTACATTTGTTTGTGTAAAACTGATTACTCTAGTTAAAGGCTGTAAGAGACCCCAGAGAAAAGACAACTGTTTTCATACATTTTTGGTGTTTCCTATGGCTACTTCTTCCAAATATTAATCACACTACTTAACAACACAGCCTGATGGAGGAGGAAAGTTACTATAGGAAAGAGAGCTGTGCTCCAGCCATTTAGACCTGAGGAGTTGTCTGACACCCGTATCTGTCCAGGCATGTTTAGGACTGAAACAGTTTTTACATAGTCCATGGCAACAGTACTTCCTGTAGACTGTACAAATTAGTAAACGAGAGCACAGAGGTACAGATGATAGTAAGGAACATGTAGGAATAGAGTCTTACACATTTTTAATCAACTTTTTAATCAACTTTAGCATAATCCCATCATGTGTTTTAAAGTGGCTTTATATTAGATATTTTTCCCATGGAAAATGAATAATTTGCATTAAAATTAAGCTAATTTCATTGATAATGGTAAATTAGGCCCATTTGTACAAGGATGACAAAATACGCTTCAGATATGAATGTATCACAGGTGCCATTTAGTTTGTTTTTTCTTTTTTCTGAGTTACAAAGTCTGAATATTTTATATATATAATGAATCACTTAAGTTTTATATATATATATAAAACTTACCGCTTAAGTTATAACTTATCACTTAAGTTGACGACTTAGTTAAACAGAGAAATCAAATTTAATGGACTGTATAGTAAATTCCTAGTAAGCATTCTCCTCAAAACATTGTAAATATGTTCAGGGTGCTTACCTCTATTTTTCAAATGTATTTTATCAGGCTTCTTCAGAACAACTGCAGTGAAGGAAAAATGTCAGAGAAAAGGGAAATAGTTTGTAGTTTGTGGACTGTTACAATTAATTTTTCTGTATGTTCTCTGGGATACATGTATTTATGATTATTTTATTCCCAAAGAAAAGACTAATATAACTAAAATTTATTGGGGCCAAATATATCACTTGTTTTACAGAATTTTATCACAACACTTTATGAAATCAATAGTATTTGTTTTACAGGTGAGGAAAATAAAGATAAAGTACTATAATCTTGAATATCTTTGGTATAATTCTGGAAATAAATTTCTGAAAAAACTAATTTTTTTTGTTTGAAAATGAACAATTTTGAATTCAAAAAATTCAACTTTTTCAATTACCAAATGCCCCTTCTGACATGATTTCCAGCTGCTAAAAAATGTCTCTCACTTAAAGATTTCTGACTTGTAGACTTTTAAAGTATAGCTCAAAATCATACTTTCATTTTACAATTGGAAATAAATTTAGTACCTTCTCCAAACTTTTAATTTTATAAAGAACAAGGCTCAGAGAAGTAAAATAGTTTGCTTAATAGAATTTCTTAGCAGCAGAAATATAACCAGAACTTAATTCGTACCACTAGTTCAATGATCTCTGAACATTCTGCCATTGACACAGTTAACAGAATTAACTGTGATATTTATTTCTATTAGTGATATCAGAGACAATAAAAAGAAGTGATATAACCAAGCACGACAATTCCCCTATTCAAATTAGTTTCAACCTAAAGCCAACCAACTTGAAAAAATTAAGACAAGTATAATTGGGCATTAAAAAATTATGTTTAAATGTAAATACACAATAGTAAATAGTTTAGACGGCTGACAATTTCAATGACCATCGAAGCAACAGTATTATGGTGTCTGTAGAATAACAAATAGCATGGAGGACATGGGGAGTTAGAGAGGAGAAGGGAGTTGGGGGAAATTGGAAGGGGAGGTGAACCATGAGAGACTATGGACTCTGAAAAACAATCTGAGGGGTTTGAAGTGGCGGGGGGTGGGAGGTTGGGGTACCAGGTGGTGGGTATTATAGAGGCCACAGATTGCATGGAGCACTGGGTGTGGTGCAAAAATAATGAATACTGTTATGCTGAAAATAAAAAATAAAATCACTTGGAAAAACAATACAAAACAAAAACAAAAACAAAAACAAAAACAAAAACAAAAACAAAAAAAGAAAGGCAGTGAAAAGTTTTGTAAACTAATAAGCAATTTGATCCTATTGTGTGAAACCAAGGGGTTAACTTGAAGATTTGTTTATGTAGCTATAAATGTAATGATTCTATTAAGTAAAAATATGTTTAAAACTGAATAAGATTGCTTTATCTTCATTTTTTAATGCAACTTAGTGAAGAGAAATCAAACCATCAACCCAGAAAGAGTCCCAAGAATTCTTATTCTAAGAATACACATGTATAACTCCTAGAAAATGAAAATGTAAATGGTACTAAATTGATTAAATGAGGAAGCCATTAGACTGAGGTGGCTTGAATGCTGAGGTGGGCCCACATAAGCAAACCAAAAGCTAAGCCTGTAAATATCTCCGGTTATGAAACAGTAACGCTAAGGACAACCTCTCACAAACAGCCAACTAGACTCTAAATTAAAATCCTGAATAAAACTCTCAGAAGTTAAAAATCTACTTAAACACACTCACAAGCATTTAAATGTTATTTTAAAATGTATAATGTAGAAAATACAGTTTGTATAAAAAATAATAAATTCCAGGAAAAGATTTATTTTAAGGATGACTCCATAATAAAAAAAATCACATTACTGTAATTTTAATGTAGCTCCTAATATTGGAAAGTAGCTCCAAAAAACTTTTTTAGAAGCTTGTCAGAACTGATGCAGACAGCAAACTTTCTTAAAAATTTATGCAAAACAACCATTGCCATACATGATTTTTTCCTATTTAAATTAATATTAACTAAATGGGTTGAGAAAAAGCTATATCATATATATGTATAATACATGATGTAAGTTATATATACACACAAACCTCACACATATATATCCTATTTCAGATACCAAAAAGTATTTTCCTTTTCCACTTCCCTTAGAAAATCAGAATCAGCATTGATACTGAAAACACAAAAAATGTATTTCCTTAAACAGTAAAGCCAAATTTTCCAAGTAATACAGGTATAATTCTTTATAATCACTGTCACTATAACATTATATGAATAAGAGAAACTAAATAAAATAAAATCTAACTTCTAAGGATATTATTTGTATTGTGTTTTATTTTCCATTTGCAGATATACAAATATGGACCATATCAATACAAGATTTCATTATCTAATTCAATCCTATGGAAAAACTATGTAGAAGGATCTATCATGCAAATAATTTATGAATTACCTATATATTTTGTTTGAAGTAGAACACAGGTATTAGGGAGAAAACTGAAAGTACCCTAAAAGTATGAAATTTGTGTTCTTATTCTTACCTAATCTAAACTATATTCAAAGGATGGTTTCCTTTTGTAGTTACATAGCTTTTTTTTCTCCATCTCATGTCTTCTCATATCATTTATAATCTTAAAATTATAGTAACTAAGTATAATAAATTAATACAGTAAGTAATATAGTATAGTACAGATTACATATACATTCATTTCAACCTGTGAAGTTTCATAAATCTTAGCTATGGTTATTGTACTCAATCTCTCAATTAAAAATTGACTTTGGAGTTTGTCAAAACATATTCTTCTACATCTATTTATATGGGTGCTATTGAAATTATAATATCAAAAACTCCTTAAAAATACACACTTAAAAACTAACATATTTAATACTGCTTAGGATCTTTAAAATTATTATCTTAAAGTCAGCAAAATAAATGAAATGTGAAAACTAAGGATGGTACAATACAATCAAATTTTAGAATTATATATTATAGCTCTATGTCTATAAACAGTTTCAAAAGTCAGGTCAGAAAAGTGAATGACTGTGGGGAGCTTGATAGAGTGTAAAAATTTGGATGCATAAATCTCATTCAGGTTCACTTCCATATGCCTGAGGGCAAAGCCAGGTATGAAGCCTTCATGTGTTACTACTGAACTGGGTCATACGTGGTGATATTTGCTGTATGGTCCTGTGATGAGGCAGCATGGGGAGAACCAGCTGGCCAAGGCTAATGTACCATCTGGGCTAAAAAAATATTGCCAATTCCATTGGCAGAGGGGGAAGAGTGAATTTGTAATCGAGCTATAAATCACAAGCAGATCTTGCAAGTTGTCAATTAGAAGTCTGATATATTGATGTCCTCAATGCATGGATGACTCCTGCTTTTAAATTATCATTATTTGTATAACAAAACCTTTTTAAATATCAATCTTTACCTAATAAAAAATTACTTGAAGAACCCGTAAGAAACAAATCAGTACATTAAGAAATGTGACTCAGAACATTAAAAATAAAAGGAAAAGAAGACAGACTGGTTGATCACACTGCCTTGGTGGGATTCCTGAGTGTCTGAATGATATAGTCCCTAACTTTAAAAAGTAAAACTTAAAATGAGAGAATTTTCACTGACTATATTATCTTCACGCAGTTCTCTGTCCCAAATGAGAAAATCCATATACTCATGCGAGCTTGCGTGTGTGCATATGTGTGTGTTCACGGTCTATCACGTCATGATCTAGTAGAAGGAACATGGATTTGGCGGTTAAGGTAAACATGAACTCAAATCCCTGTTCTGTTGTTTGCTAATTCTCCGGCATTGTACAAATTAGTCTGTGAATCTCAGCGATGCTGCAGCGAAGTGGGAAAGGTTAATGATAACATACATAAAATAACTAGAACATATTAGCTGTGCAGTAAATGATACCTATATTACTGCGATATAGGGAAATGATACATTTGCACAGTCTTTGATTTAAATGCCCTGTGGTGTTATTTCTAATTAGAATAAATACATGAATTTTAGTCAGAAAACACAAAGCATAAAACTCAGACTCATTAAAATTTTTGCCAACTATTCACCAAATTCATCATCAAATGTCATGCAGTCAACTTAAAGTTTTTATTTTCTAATTTATTGTTTGAAGTTATCTCGATCAGATGATCTGTGGATTGATTAAGTTCTGTTGCCACTCTATGAAAACTTCTGAGATAATCAGTAGACAAGACAACTGAATTAATAACTATTATTCATTAAGCACTCAGTATGTGAACAGCTGCATATTAGGTACTTTAAAATGTTATTATAAATTTATATAAAATTATAAATTTACGCTATAATGATATATTAGCAAACCTGACAGTCACCACAGCATTTAGACTGCAGTTAGATTTGATCAAGGCTGAATCATTAGAAAGGCCCTTTGCAGCTTTCTACCAGTTTCTACTCACCAATACATATCCCTGGGACAATGCAGGATAATTATAGAATGGAACAAGAAAGCTAATCAAGGGGAAGACAGAGGACTGATGTTTTCCAATAAGGGAATTCCATCTGCTTCTAACCCAGAAAAAGAGACACTGATATATTCAATTTGAAATGCCGAATGTAACAGTTCTTCAGTAATATGCACAAATATTTCAAGGCCATGTACAAGAAGTTGGAGGGTTATCAAAATAAGTGTATTCAAAGGGACAAGATTAAATTTGTATACCCTCTTCAATCTCTTTTCTCTCTGCTCCTGTATTAGAATACATGCACCCTCCCCCAAGCCGCTCTCTGCTCTGTACCTCACTCAGGAGGATGAGACTGCATCTTGTTGGCCACTGGCTTCCATCTGAATGTGAACAAGCTGAGGAAATCTTTAGGAGGAGTTCCGAGAGGAAGAGGACAGAGACTTGTAAGTGTTTGCTGGGACAAGGACCAGGATGAGGCAATGAGGTACACATGTTGTGAAGTGTAAGGAGGAACTCAGGTCAGGTACTAACCACACTCATCCACCCTACCTTAGTACCAAGTCTGCATTCAGAACAAGCATAGCTCCCTCAGGATAAACCCTCCCTGATGATTCCCGTTCTCATTGGTCTTCCATAGCACCAGTTAACCCTAAAGAGAGTCCTAACTCACTGATGTTGGTCAGCGTTGCTTCACCATCCCTTATCCATTCAATTCCTGGCTCATACCTCTTTACATTAAACGATCTTTTCTGCAGTGACTCTCATAAGCATCATTCCAGTTTTAAGTCAACTTACAAGCATGTTGTTATTCAGATCTGAATGCATCTTTAGAACTATTACCATTTCTTGAGCAAATGAATATTTGTAAGCATCACTATTTATATATAAAAACAGCTTTAAAATTAATTGGTAGAAATACATAATCCACTTTAAATATCAAATAAATCTTAGGTTTCAATTAAAATGAGTGTTATGTATGATACAAATGTGCACAAAAACAATTTTATGGGAAAAAAATCAATCTGTTGTTGGATTTGACTTCTCATTCTTCTTCATCCTAACCCAAAATGACATTTTTAAACACTAATGAAATCTTTGTGATCAAAACAGATCAGTTCTATAGTATAAGTCTTAGTCCATTTTGCTTGTTTCTTAAAATCTAACAACTTATAATTCATTTTGTCACAAATTTTTTAACACTAAAAGATACATAAGTTTTTGTTAAAGGAATGACATATATAAAGCTAAAACTTTCATTTTGTAAAAGATAAATCTAAATGAAATAGAAATTAAAAGGACTTCAAAGAGCAATTAAAATATTATATAATTTATCACTAGATATTTAAGAATAACCATTACTTACATATTTTAGTAAATATATTTAACATTATACTATCTCAAAGTAAAAAGTTTTCCAGAAAAAAAAAGTTTAAAGATGATAAAAGTATGGTGTACATAATAATGTGCACTCAAATGTAATTTTAAATTAAGTGTAATTATAAATATACACATATGCAAACATATATGTGTATGTAAAAATGTATTATATATGGAATTGTCATAGCAATGATTCCATTACTTATTTTAAAGATATTTATGGCCAAACATCCTTAAAATACTTTATAAAAAACAGATCAATGTAAATTTAATGTGAAAATATTTGAATTTTTCAACAAAGTAGTTTTATCCTAGCCACAAAAAATAATGAAATAGCAAATAAATGAAAATATATCCTTATCTGAAGCTAGAAAACTGTGTTGAAATTTGGTGCTTTAATTATATGTTTGTCTGAAATGTAAACAATTGGGAAAAATGTATCATCCTACTGTAATACATTCGTACTAACATTATTTTAAGAGGAGGATCTTTTGGGAATTTAACATTTTATAAAGAACTTAATTAAAAGACAATTTGGTCTAGTTCCATATATCTAGATACAGTTTTGAATTTCTTGACTGCTCTAGATAGGACACTATTTTATTATTGCTCACCTTTTTTGTGATTGGAGATCAATCCTACTCTATACCACTTGGTAAAAGAAATCATTTTCGATATAGAGTAAAATGTTTTACATAAGCTTTATTCTATGTCTATGACAAAAGAGTTCTATTTTGGTAGAAAGAGAAGTTCAAGAGAGTTTTCCTTATTCAAGAGTAGGTTTCCTTAAGGAATCATCGTAACTAGTTCCTCAGGCCCTGCCATATCTAGAAGGTCTTTTAAAGAACTTCTATGTAGGTAAAATAAGGCTCCTCCTTCCCTATTTTATACTCTCTGGGAACTTCTCTACCTTATATATCTAAAACACTCTCATCCTTAATCATGCTCGTGATCCTCAATGAAAACTTCCTATTTCAAGATGGTTACTAAGAGCTTCAATTAAGGTGAAGAACATTAAGGTGAACAACAATTAAGTGAAGAACATGCTTTTTTGTGGAACTGCCTTCACAACATCCAGCAACGTTAGACACAGAAAAATGATGATTATGTCGACGGAAATTAAGTGAGGAGCACCTATGGATATAGGTATCAGATCAAACAATTAATGCCCAAGGAAGTCCTAGAAACTGGGATGCTAGGTCCTGAATGATTGTTTCAACGGCATATATGTCATTTTCTTCATCCTGGATGACATATTGGTGTATGTATACTGTACCACATTTCTATTTCATTGTGAACTACTTTTCTTCACATGATAATAATAATTATCCTGATAATAGGTAACATTTATTGTGAGCTCATTTTGCCAATGTTAGTCCCAGGGCTAAAGGCTTTACAAAGATAACCTCATTTAATCCTCACAACAATCTATGAGGTAGGTATTATAATTATTGGTCCCATTTTACAAATCCACAAAAGTGAGGCATAATTGACAACATTTTTGAGATCCTACATGGCTAATAATACAAGAAACAAACCCAACAAGTCAAACCACTCTGCTACATTACATATAGCATATATTACCAAAAAGGCATGAGGTCATGCTCATAATGATGTCAGTTATTTATGCCATAAATTTAGGAGTCATTTACAGACCATTAAATCCCAATGTTAATATTAATGCTAGCCAATCCCTTTTGAAGAATGCAATTGGTTATCTTCTCAATTTCAAGACATATAATTTATGAAAAACCTAAGTTGTTTACAAATATATAATATAAAAGAGTATATGAAGGGTTCTATATTGTTTTAGAATATATGTACTAATGCATGCATTATTTTCCCCAAATCTAATTTTTTTTTAGTTTAATAACAAAGTGATTTTTCTTTTTTTCATTTTCTTTCATTTTATTTCTTTTCAGTGTATGCATCCTTAAGTGTACATATTTTCTTCACTAATATTTACTGAGTGGCAACCAATAGTGGCTCCTGTCCTAGGTGTTGTGCAATATTGCCTAACTTTCCCTGAAATTTTACTTTGAGTCTCATTACTGAATATCTGTGTATAATAATGGCAGGCACATAGAGGTAATGATACAGCATTATTTAGAAATAATAGCCGCAATCATGTCAGTGTGGTATCACTACCCTAGGCATCAGGATAAGCAGCAGGCTCCTAGAAACTTAGATTCAAGCACTAATGAGCGGTGATAGCCAACAGAACAGCAGTCTGTGGTTTGAAAAGATTGGTGAATCTTTATAAGAGTTTTCACAAACTATCTATCTCTTTCAATTCAGCTCATTTTATTCACAGTATTGTTGCATAGCATGGCAGAAATTTTGTTTGTTTTTAGTTTGACATTTTAACTACCATGTCCTACATTAGATCAGCTGGAGATAGTCTTCATGTGTGACTTGTAGAAAATAACAGTCTCGTTTTTGGGTTTTTTCCCACTAAGGTATAAACTTATGGCCCCATATTTTCATTTATCCTCCTTCCTTACCTAAATCATTGGAGCAAAAATAAGAAAAGTCATTACATCAGCGAATTAGTTCACCCAAGCAGTAGCCTCAAACCACAGGTTAATTTGAACTGTTCAAATATAATTACTTAAAAAAGGAAAGGATTCATTACTTTTGTGGTGTTTGCTGGTTCATTGCACCATTGTCGGAGATTGTCAATAAACAAATTACATCTAACACTATGCCCTTCTGCTGAACAGGTCTCTTGAGAATATCTACTTCACATTATGCTTCGTTTCATTTTTTGTGTGTGTGACCCATAGTCACAGGATCTTGGCTTTAGCATTTTAAAACACTCATTTTCACTTAACAGTTGCATAAAAGCAATGTAAGCAGTCTAATATATATATAGGGTTACTAAATAAAACATTTATGTTGTTATATAGGGTTTGTTCATTTTTGTATTTTTTGTTTGTTCTTTACTAGGAGTTTATGAAAGTGACTGAAAATCTTGACTATAATAAGATGTCTGCATTTTTCTCGCAAGAATGACCACAGCTTTGATCAGATTTCAAAAGAAGGCCAATCCACACACCCACACACAAAGTGAAGAAACTTTGTTCTATAAAACTATTAATAGTGACTAATAAGGAAGATGCAAAACGAGACAGGACAAGGATGTAAGGGTTTGTGAAGGAAACCAATTAATAATTGCAGACCACATGCCAGAATTAAATAATATAGTCACTTTGTTATCTTATGAGATGACCAAAACATATGGGAAATACAATCACATACACTTCTTCAGATGAGCCATTCCAAATGGACCTAGACAGTCTAGGTTCTAATCTTAGAAATGCTTTTGACCCATGGACAAACATATTTCTCCAATATGCAAATATCACTATTTCTATTTCACTCACACATCATAAGGCAAAATTTAAAAAAATATAGTACTACTTCTGCATGTGCTTAACTCAGTTCTCTACAAAGCAAAGGCCCTTAATTCCTAACAATAGTTTTCATTCAAAAAGATGGCTAGAAAACAAAATGGATTTCTTCTCCAATTTTATTTATTAAGCCAGAAATATTATTACATTAAAAATGTTTCTTGGGGGTGCCTGGGTGGCTCAGAGAGTTAAGCCTCTGCCTTCTGCTGGGGTTGTAATCTCAGGGTCCTGGGATTGAGTCCCGCATCTGGCTCTCTGCTCTGCAGGGAGCCTGCTTCCCCCCCTCTCTCTGCCTGCCTCTCTGCCTACTTGTGATCTCTCTCTCTGTCAATAAATAAATAAAATCTTTAAAAAAAATGTTTCTTGTAAATTGTGCTAAAAGATTTGGACAGTTCCATAGTTAATCTCTGGCTAGATCATTATTATTAGAGAATATATACTGGTATGCTTTTATAATGCAAAATATTGTAAACCTTTCTTCCCTGATTTCATTCTTGCCCTGTTCTTATGATAGCTTCTCCTATCATGATTAAACCCTGATCTCTGAAACCCCCAAATATTATATAGCTTCCTATATATATATTTTTTGCCTATTTTTTTTTACAGTGTTAAATAAAGGTAAACTTCAGCATCACGATTCCTTAGGTGCCATCCCAGTGCCCTATCAAGCATAGTCTGAAAGCTCCAAAGAGATTAAAATGAAATTATTTAAAATCAGAGACCAAATATCCCATCTAAAGAAATATGATAAATATTTGTCAATTTATTCTAAGGACATCAATATGTGAGATATGTCATTTCACAAAGTGTTAGCCTATAGCATACTATGTGTCTCATAAATGATCCACTCATACAACCAACATTAATTAAACATCTGTTTTGAGCAGGCAACATACTAGGTGTTAGATATACCTCAGAAAATATGACAAATTTGGAACTCTTAAAAATTTAGTAACTTTTGTAATAAAAATTTGCACAGGGAGGGCCTGGGTGGCTCAGGTGGTTGAGCCTCTGTCTTTGGCCCAGGTCATGATCTCAGGATCCTGGGATGGAGCCCCACATTGGGCTCAGCAGGGGGCCTGCTTCCTCGCCCTCTCTGCCTGCCTCTCTGCCTGCCTCTCTGCCTGCTTGTGATCTCTCTCTCTGTCAAAAAAATTAAAAAAATTTTTTTTAAATTCTTATATACTCAGTGATAAAGAATATGTGTTCAGAGGTTATGTATCATACAAGTCCAGAGATCATCATTCCCAAAGACAATATTAATAAGCCTACCTGTACCACTTCCTTCAAATGCTCTAAGATTTACATCTTGTCCTAACTCTTTGCTTCTCAAATACAGATCATGTAGACCAGGAAGCATTTGAAATCACAGGGTAAACATGATTTTGAGGCACGATAAATTAAAGTACATTCTATTTGCTGTACATAAAAACATAAAATTAAAAACCATACACCACTTTTAAGATAAAATATAAGACCTCAAGAAAATGCAATGCTATCATCAGGGATGCTATTTCTCTACCTTCTGTTACCACCAGGGATAATAGTGGACATCTTTGAGTATAACTGTGCCTTGTTGTTTTTGATATCCCTCTAATTCTCCCCATTAGCTAATGTGGGGGTGTTTGAAGAGCCATCAGATTCAAACTTGGACAGATAGATTCCACCGCTTAGTAGAGATGCAATTTAGATAAATTAGTTCAATGTTCTAAACCTCAGTTTCCCCACTTGTAATAGGAAGCCACTATCCCCTACCTTAAGGGACTGTAAAATACATCAATCACCTCACACATAGAAAATTGAAGACCCATTTGTTCATTAATACTTTCCCTTGGAGTTATTAGTTATGTGATGAGAAGAAGCTAACATATTTAATACAAATATTTAATAATATATTTGACTTTAGGTAGATGTAAACTACTTGCACAAAATTGTCGCTTTTCAGAATACTTATGTTAGCTCTGTTTGGTTTAATAAAATCAACTTTGCAACATAACAGCTTTTATTCCACAACTCCACATGTTTAAATTTATGAGCAATCAAAATAACGGTGAATTAGATTCCATTTTATTACCCCATATAATTGCAGTATAATAAAGGATTAGCAAAATATGAGTTTCAGTATTTTCTAAGCGATCACCTTCTTTATTTTTATTAGGTAAGTGGTATCTCAAAAGTCAAATAATTTATATAATTGAAGAAAGAGATGAATGGCTCTTGTGAATTTCCAAAAGGATAAAACATTATGACCATCTATAAAACATGAATAAATACTTTAGCTTGGTCTAGGTAATTAGTGAGATTATTTTTTCAAAGATGGCAGTTACCATTATTGTTAAGAAAACAGATGAGTGCACTGACTATGTTGTTTTCTTTTGTTTCCATTTAAATGAATAATCTTCCCTTGGTTTTGAAGCCATCATTCCATGCATGGCCATAAACAATTGTTTATGAAAAAGAATAACAGAGGAGATTTTTCTCCTGGAAAGCCCCTTAGGAAAAAAAGAAGAGAGGCAGGAGAGAGGAAATAAAGAAGCAGAGAGAAGAGGAGAAAGTGGGGATAAGTAAGACAAGGGGTAAAAAGGATGAAGAGTGGAGGAAGAGAAAAAGGCACTTAGATTTTTATTTTCCTTTGTTCTTAGGAGGAAGATTTATATTTGCATTCCAAGGTGGAAGGGAACCAAAATGCAGAAAACCACCTTGAATTTATCCCATCATGAACAAGAGAAGTAGTGCTTTGCTGGCAAAAGTGAGTATTTCTTCTCACAGAGCTCCAGACAGGTGGGATGGTTAGGATTTCTACTTCATGTTGTTGAAAAAACACTCTAATTATTTATATTTGATTATACCCTCTGCTTAATCATGCAAGTGTAGGTATGGTCCTTCGTTCACAGCTGTAAAGATAACTCATTCCTTTCAATCAGGCTTCAGTTCACTAATTACAAGGAACTTTGTTCCACTGACATCTGATTTTTGTAAATCATGAGGGCAAGCTCTATTTGCTTAGCACAGGTTCAAATTAAGTAAACCCTAATGATAGTAAAAAAAGAATTAGTCTCATAAAAATCTTTCTGAATATTATACATATCTTAGAATTCCAGTTTAATTTTTGTAATAGACTTCATACTTAGATTGTCATATTATTAACATGTAACTGCATTCCCCAGGAAAAAGTGTCATTAGTTTTTGTAGGTTCAAGGCAAAGACCATCGATCAGTAACTGAATATTAAACTGAGGAGCTTTAAAATAAAGACAAATGTTTGAAATAAGAACCAGCCTTTGGCACCAGCCATGCTCTTTTTTCAGGAAGCCATGTTTTCCCTGAGACAGTTGATCTTTTAAAAATATTTGATTTACAGTAGATGTGCAGGAAGAACTGTCTTTGGAAACACGCTCTATGAAAACAATAAGAGTAGAAAAATAGGAGGGAAAAATACAAAGTAATTTTAAAATAGGTACCTTTCCTAATTTCCTAACCTAAAGCATAGAAATTATATCATTGACCTTCCTTCTTTTTATAGTCATGCTTTAGTCATAAATACATGTATCAGTAATATTCTCATTGAGAATGAAACTTGACCAAAGATGTCTCCAGTAGATTCAAAATTTGAGGATGCTCAGAAATTCAAGAAGCTTCTATCTAGTATGACCTGAAAATAGTAGAGCTAAAGAAAAAACAATCTTTCTGTACTTCAGAAAGAACACTGAGTGGAGAGAACAGGTTTAGAGATGGTAAAAATTAAAGGTTCCCAAGAAGGGGAATTAGAACAGTTTATCAGAAACAGGTAGCCTTGAAGAAGAAAAAAAAGTGTCTAAAAAGCAGGAGAAAATGAATGAAAAGTTTGTGCAAATTAAACAGTAGTAGCAGTGGGTACTTATTTAGCATAGCTTAGAAGAATTTCTGTATGTGACATTAGCTAAAAACAAAAACAAAAACAAAACAAAACAAAAAAACACCCCCCCACACACACACAAAAACAAAAACCAAACAGAAAAATAAATGGCACATCATATGGAAATTCCTTTATACAAGAATTTGGCTGAGTAGTCCCTAAAACCCCCAGACACTACTAGAAGATGGTATTAATATCTGTAGGAATGTCTTGAGAGAAATATGACAAAGGTGGAGAACACAAAGACTAAACTTTAAGAAAACTCCATCAGAAACTATTTATTACTAAATTAATGAATACTGAAGTATTGTATGGGTTTGAGGAAGGAGGGAACGGCTAAGAAATTTTAGAATCTTTAAGAATTCTAAGCCTCTGCTTAAATGCTAATCAACCAACCCTGAATCTGTTCCCTTAAACCTTAACCACTCCTTCCATGGCATGCATACCAGCTCAGACACACTCAGCTCTATTATCACCATTTAGCTCAGTGGTGCAGTTTACACCACAGGCATCCTCAACCGCCACAAAGTTATCTCCAAATTTCTTTATGTTCCACAAATTTCTTCAACACTGTTGTTTATCTCTCTCAAGCCATTACCACCCTCCTTTACTGAAGAAATAGACATCACTGGAGAGAACTCAGTTTACTTTTAGTGCCTGTGCTGACCTTTCTCTCCCCAGTCATAGTGAATAGGACCTTTTCCAGTTCAAAGCTAATTCTTCCTCTCACATTTTTAAAAATTTTTTTTAAAAGATTTTATTTATTTATTTGAGAGAGAGAGAGAGCATGAGAGGAGAGAGGTCAGCAGGAGAAGAAGACTCCCTGCTGAGCAGGGAGCCCGATGTGGGACTCCATCCCCGGACTCCAGGATCATGACCTGAGCTGAAAGCAGTCGCTCAAACAACTTAGCCACCCAGGCGCCCCTTCCTCTCCCATTTTTTAAACTTTCCCCTGCCATCCCTTTAAAGATAAAAAATACCTCACACCACAGGTCTACCCGTTCTCTTCAGTTTAGAAAACTTCTCCTCTAGCTATATCTCCTACATCCTTACTAGCGTGCTCATCTTTTTCCAACAGAAACAACAAAAACAAATGAAACCAACTTAATATTGAACCCCTCTCCTCAAGTGAACATTTTCCGTTTCTAGATCCTTCTTTCATAGACAATGTCACTACAATCATCTACATGCATGATCTCTGCTGCTCTCCCCTATTCTTCTATCCCCATGGATTTCTGATCTCTGCTAAAGTTTATCGTGCTGACGCCAACTGCCTCCAAAGCCAAAATGCATATACTCTTCCACTTTGTGGTTTTGAAATCACATTTTTCCTTGAATTATTTGACCAAAAAAAAAAAAAAAAAAGTAACTTCAATTGTTCTTTCTTGGACTTTTTTCCAAACTGTTTTTTTCTCTGCACACCCTTCAAATGTTTGGATCCCAAATTTCTGTCCTTGAATTACTTTGTTTTCATTCTTCCAAGGGTATTTTTTTTCCTTTTTCCTTTTTTTTTCTTTTCTTTTTTTAAATTTTTTTTTAAGAGAGAGTGAGTGGGGTGAGGCAGAGGAAAGAAGAGAAAATCTTAAGCATACTCCACGCTCAACACAGAGCTAGATTTCACTGGGGTTTGATCTCATGACCTTGAGATCATGACCTGAGATGAAATCAGGAGCTGTAGGCTTAAGTGACTGAGCCACCCAGGTGCCTCTCTTCCAGGGTATTCTTGTGGATTTCCAGAATCCCATCCTTCCATCTATAAGTGGACTATATACTAAAATTTATATTTTCCGTCTCAACACTTACTCTGAGCTCCAGACATGATTATAGAGAATCCACAACCTTATATTCCAAAGGTAACTGGAACTACATGTTCAAAAGTGAATCCTTACCTTTTCTCCTCAAACCTTTTCCTCCTCCTCCATTTCTTAGCATTACAAATGGCATCTATACCACCCAGCCTCAAGTGAGGAAACTGGGCATATTCCTCCCCACAACTCATCCTTAGCTTCATTTCTTTTTAGAAACCAGGCTAAAGCCCGTAGTCCTGCAAACTCCAACATTAATAAATTATTTTCAGCTTCCCAAGTTTACTATGCTTTTTTCAAACATCTATGGCCTTGACTCCTCTTGGAAAAGCTCATCCTGTATTAAATCTACTGATACTTCAAGTCTCATTTTAAATATACATGCTCTGAATCCCTTCTATAAACCTAGGCCCTAAGACAGCTATTCTTTCCTTGTGTCTAAGTTGGGACCCCAAAGCTTTCTAGCATAGTACCTATTCCATGTTAAGCGATGTAGCTGATCTCCTGCTACCTGATGTCCTCTCAGCCTGCTACTTCTCCACCATCTTGACTCCCCCCGCCATTCCATGTTATTTACTTACATATGTTTACCTCCATAAGATTTTAAGTTTCTCAATGGCAGAGTCATCTTATTCATTATATTCCCAGCACAAAATACAGAACTGATACATGGAACACTCACAGTAAACATTTAAAGGAAGGGAAGATTCTGGAAGGGGAAATTACGTTTTCTGTACAATTGATTGTAGTGGTGGGTTAACAATTTAGATTTTGGCTTTAGAGCTGACCATATAAAGTCAGTAAGCCTAATTCTCTCCCAATTCCCACTAGACTTCAAACTATTCATGTATTTGGAAACATTCCTCTAGTAAACAAGTAACAAAAATATTTTGAAATTTGTTAGGTAACCTTAGGAAAATTTCCTCCACATGTTAAAGTTAGTACATATCTAGAAAAGTCAGATCCATGTCTGAGCTAGTCAAGCACAAAAACTTCACTGTAATCTAAAGAAAACATATCCAGTATGTCCAGAGACATATTTCTACCATCCATCCCGGTGTCCAAATGTATCTTAAGCCAGGCCCACAAAAACCATACAAGATCAACCAAATTACTGATAAAACATTAATGAACTTTTGGTTCTTTATACTAGATATAAATTAGAAATGGACTTCTAGAAACTTTCCTTGAAATAATGATGCCACTGGAGTAGAAAGTTGAAGGAAAACTCACGTTACCAGTTTCTACATTATGACATTTCCAGGTTTATAATTCAAGAATTTGAGCCCTCCTAGCTTTTCTAAGCTGAAGTATGTTAGAACAGCCTCAACAGAGAAAGAAATCACTATAACAGCTTATGTGATAAGATCATTGCAGTCCACAATGAAAAATTAGCAATCTGACAAACACCTCATTTTTATATAATCAGAAAAAGATCACATACTATGGAAATCCCAAATTATTTAGCTTAATTTCCTATTGTGTTATGTATATTTAGTATGTATGTGTGTAGATATTTACACACATATAATTAAGGCAATGAAGAAGAAAACATACACTTAACATTAAAACACTAATAAGGCACTTACAATGTTTTCTTCGCATATAAAAGTAATATATATATTCAGTTTTATGAATGCCCAACTTATAAATGCCAAATTAACATGTTTATTTTATAATAGCTAATACCCTCTCTTTTCTTTTGAAACTGCAAACAATAACAACTAAGTTTTTTTCATTGTGGTACACTTAACAAAACAAAACCTGTTTCCTAAGGCATTCCTCTTTTTAGAGAGCTTACACCAAAAAAAGAAAAAAGAAAAACCAATTAGTATCTCATTATCAGTATTAATATATCTTGACGTTGTGACTGCTTCCTCTGAGCAAGACGCTTTTTCAAATACTTTCTAGAAGTCATCTCATTAAATATTTTTCATGTTTTTCATTTTACCTTTATTAATATTTTCTATCAATAATATTCAATTGGTGAAGATTAAATAAAGAAATGTACCCCATAACTTTTTAATTCTCCTTTTACTACCTATGTATAGTTGACATTATTCCTTACATTCATAATACAGCCATGCAATTTTTTTGGCAAAGGAAGCTATGATGAGACAAAGGTAAGAAAAAAGCCAATAAATTTAAATTTTTTGAAACACTTTCAATATGTCTCACAATATTAAACATTTAAATATAAAATATTATGACCTAATTTGCTGATTTTTGTTGATTAAAATATTCCCACAAATGAAAATATGCCAATACCTTATAAAAATAATTTTGAAAGTAAACAGAAATAAAACATATACACCTGAATATTTACATAATTGTAGATTATATTCTTAATTATACCCCTGAACATTAAAAGAAATGTATCTATTAACAGAAGTACACATACTTAATGAATTTTAAAAAGAGACAAAGTCAAAAGTCAAAATGGTTTTCTGGAAAAAAAAAATATGTATGTATTTTATATAGCCTGTGTCGTCTTTAGACATACTAGAACACTTCAGTTGAACCTCCTGGTATTTGTATAAGAAATATGTTAAACATGAACTATTTACCTTGGCTGCTTATTATATATAGACAAATAATTAAGTTGTGAGTGTATATTTATTCACACACACACACACAACATTCTAATGCATTGCTTTAAAAATATAATGCATAAAATTCATATGTATGTGCAGTAGTAGATAATACAGAGTAGCATTCTGCGTGTTTGATTTTCATATTAAGAAGTAAAAACTCATATTTGCATCCCCCAAAATATACCATTTAATTGTACTTCCATTTTTAATTCAGCAAGTCTATTGTTTTCCTTCCACTTGAGATACAATATTTCAAATAGGAAAAAAAAAAAAAAAACCTCTGTAAATAAAACTCTCCCTGAGTATATACAAACACAAATAAACCCCATCTCAACATGGTGACGGCAGCAAGCTCGTACATGATGGATGGTGGCCTTGCCTGAACAGTCAGGCATGGACACCTCTTTGCCCCTCCACCCCATTTCTTTATTTAATTACATAGCACTGGGAATACCAGGCAATAAAATTGCATTTTCATTCATAGCTGATTTCCATTTAGAGCTTGTCATGTTAATAGTGAAATAAATTGCTCTAATTGCCAGGAAACTTCATCAAATTCACATTTCTTCCTTATTTTATTCAATATTTATTAAACTCCATGTCCTAACTTGCCTGACTGGTAAAAGCAGTCCAGTTTCTGAATAAATTTATATCCTAATAGTCAGTGTGGTCACATTTTTAAAATAATGTCCTAATTTTAATTCTTAGAGTTTAGATGCATTTCTTCTATCACTTTTGGAAAATTTATTATGAATACCTGCTTACAAATTTACTTATTTAATAACTATGATTTGACTTAGAAAAAATAATGATTAAAAATGCAATTAAAATTCTTTATGTCTTCTGTAAATATAAATAAGGTATAACGGTACAGATTTCTGGATGACTTTTTCAATTGCCAAACAAATTATTTTGGTTTCCACTGTTTATTACTCCCAACTATTTCTAAAAACCACTAGAAATGGTTTAAGATGAAAGACTTAAATATTACTGAATCACTAAAATGAGTAAGAGAACAGATTTGGCAATAAAAATGTGTATCAGACTTGAAGTCAGAAGGCTTATGTCCCAATTTATTATGGAGGCTCAGTTACTTATAACCTGTGTGTTCGTGGCTCCATCATTTAATCTCTCAAACTCTGTTTCCGCTTTTGCTACTCAGGGAGTTGGATCACATGAATTCCCAGGTTCCCATTAGTTCTAAAACCTCTATTATTTTAATAACAAAAGAAGAGATGAGAAGAAGTATTTTTCAACTACAGCAGGGCAGCTTCTCTGACTAAATACAAACATTAGCTCTTAGCACCCCAGGCAAAGAAAGGAAAAGCTAAGAGGTTCACAGCTGCCACTGCCTTACTAAAAACATAGATCTTGCTGACTATTAGCAGAAACAAACTTTTTTTTTTTTAACTTAGTATTTTTTTTTTTTATTTCCAGCATAACAGTATTCATTATTTTTGCACCACACCCCGTGCTCCATGCAATCCGTGCCCTCTATAATACCCACCACCTGGTACCCCAACCTCCCACCCCCCGTCCCTTCAAAACCCTCAGATTGTTTTTCAGGGTCCATAGTCTCTCATGGTTCACCTTCCCTTCCAATTTCCCCCAACTCCCTTCTCCACTCTAAGTCCCCATGTCCTCCATGCTATTTGTTATGCTCCACAAATAAGTGAAACCATATGATAATTGACTCTCTCTGCTTGACTTATTTCACTCAGCATAATCTCTTCCAGTCCCGTCCATGTTGCTACAAAAGTTGGGTATTCATCCTTTCTGATGGAGGCATAATACTCTATCCCCAGGGGTACAGGTCTGTGAATCACCAGGTTTACACACTTCACAGCACTCACCAAAGCACATACCCTCCCCAATGTCCATAATCCCACCCCCGCTCTCTGATCACTTATCTAAATGAGGAGCATACAGAATTATTAAAGGTTGAGTAAATGCGTAGTATGTCTCCAGGACTGGTCCTTTCAAATAATAATCTGTGAGATATTTTGCACTCATATACATAATATGACATTGAGATCACAGGCTCGTGGCTAAAATATAGAGATTTTATATATTTGCTTCAAATACCAGGTGATTAGTATTTTCTTTTAAAAATAAAAACACTCAGGGTGCCTGGGTGGCTCAGTCATTAAGCATCTGCCTTTGGCTCAGGTCATGATCCCAAGATCCTGGGATCAAGCCCTGCACTGGGCTCTCTGCTCAGCAGGAAGCCTGCTGCTCCCTCTCCCATCCTCCTGGCTTGTGTTCCCTCTCTTGCTGTGTCTCTGTCAAATAAATAAATACAGTCTTCAAAAAAATAAATAAAAACACTTAACATATTCCCTTGCCCCAAAATAATTCCCTTGCCCCAGTCATACCCTGATCCAAAGTGTTCTAGAAGAATACAGATGGTTTAAAACCTTTGAACTATAGCTTTACATGTTCTCAATTGCCCAAAGACATAATAAAAGAGTAGAGTCTCTAAACTATGTATCATAAATAAGAAAAAGATACATTGTTCTGAATTTTTGGAAAAGCAGCTACTTTTTTTTTTTTAATTCTTTATTCCACCCACAGTGTGTACATATATCCCCCACAATTTCTGCTGAATAACTGCTACAGAGATGAGTGGGTCCAGATGAGAACTGCTTAATAAAATACTTGGTTGTTGATTTTGACATAAATGACAATAGCTGAAAACATAAGCTTACTCTCTGGCAAATAATAGGCATTAAATGTTAACTAAATATGTATTCATATGCAACTCCTCTTTCTGAATGTTACTAACCAAATCTCAATATATCTAGAATTATTCTCATAAGTAATGAGATAGTTACAAAGCACTTCAGAGGAATTTCCTTTTCTCATTTATTCACTCATATATTGCAGAGAAGATCAAAGATCCTAAATATCTAAAACTTTATTGTATTTTAGACACTAGTTATAAATGAATGAGTCTGAGGAAACAGTTTTGTTTATAACATTTACAGTTGGCATTTTCTCCATGAAATACCTCATTCCTACCTACAGTCATTCTCCAAATGATATTTCTATAAAAGACTCTGAAGAAGCATTAAAATACCAGAAGGTATTTTGAAGTCATATAGTTTGACCCTAGACATCTTCTGTCTAAAATATCAAAGGCTGATCAATATATACTGATAAAATATCTTCCCCTCAACTTTCTCCTCTCCTCAATTAAAGAGATAAAGGTTAGCAGTGAAGAGGAGAAATAAGCTGTGAGCCTGATATCTGCCAGTTTTCCATATAGATATTGGGTCATGAAACTCCGGCATGTATTTCTTTGAGGATAAAGTTGATTAAATTAGTTGAAACAATGTTTGACTGATTCACAGCTCTATAATTTTGCTAAACTAGAGGACCATCATTTTGATAGTTGAAGAAAATTTCATGCTGAGGAAATTGTATTAGAAAAGACACTTAAAGGAAATATTTTTGTGGGATTTGGGTCTATAATTCAATACTGGGTATAAATTTCCCCAGCAGAGAACAAGTAATCTACCTGAAGTCCTTTCCAATTCAACATATATGTTGGAAAAATTACTCAGTCTGAGGGAGGATACTCTGGTCTACCAAACTTACAACAAGCCTCACAGAATATTAAATTACGAGGTGCTCACCTAACCATCACTGTAAATTCAAATTTGAAAATACAGCAACAGTATATGAAGAAATGAGGAGTGGAGAGAAACAAAAAAACAAAACCTCAAAACTATGACTCACTTAAAATAAAATCCCCTAGAGCCCTCTTACACTGTTGGTAGAATGCAAACTGGTGCAGACACTCTGGAGAACAGTGTGGAATTTCCTCAAAAAGTTAAAAATAGAACTACCATATGACCCAGCAATTGTACTACTAGGTTTATCCAAGGATACAAAAATACAGATTTGAAGGGATACATATAGCCCAATGTTTATAGCAGCATTATCAACAATAATCAAACTATGGAAAGAGCCCAAAGGCCCATCAACTGATGAATAGATAAGGAAGACGTGGTGTGTGTACACACACACACACACACTCACACACACAGAGGAATATTAGCCATTAAACAAATGTTTAGATGAATTTCTAAACTTGCCATTTGCAATGGCATGGATGAAGCTAGAGTATATTATAATAAGTGAAATAAACCAGATAAAAATAAATACCATATTTCATTCATATTTGGAATTTAAGAAACAAAACAGATGAACATATGATTAACGTCTGATGTATATCATAGTAGTTTAATATTTTTATATATTATGAAATTATTCCCATGATAAGTCCAGTTGCCATCTATGAGTACTTTTGAGATATTTAAGTAGAAATATTAATTTAAGATGAGTTAACTAACCCAATAACCAAAGTATAAGAAAATGCACTTCAGATTACTTATATATATTTGCAATTCATATTTATTGCAATCTGTGTCACAACTTCCAATGCCATTATAAGCTTTGAGGGTATTTTTTCAAAACATCAGAGACCTTCAATTCTTCATTTTTCAGAATAAAATTATGACAGCTTCATTGTTATTAATAATGAAAAGTGAGATATCTAAAAACTTGCATATATATTTAATCTCAAAAGAGTTTATCATCCTATGTAATAGAAAGGAAAAAAATACTTTTAAAATACTGAAATACAAGTACATCAGTATGTTGAATAACGCTTAAAATGGCAGAGTCCCACAGTAGAAGTAAAACTTTACAAATCTAACTCTCCAGATGTTAAGTTTTAATGTGACTGATTCCATGGAAGTGAATACATTTTTCTTTGTCAGCAACTGATTTCTGTAATAAACTTTTCCTCAGTTAAATGTCAGTTTATCGTCTTAAAGTCTCATACAGGGACTACTATATTTATTTTTAATCATTTCATCACATTCAAAATTAAAATTCACAATTCTCCCTGTTATAACCACAATTATTAATACTGGCACTATTTTAATATCTTTTCAATTTGCATTTTCATTTATTCAAATTGCATCACGTTGAGCACTGTTAATTATAGTCTATTGTTCAGGACATCACATTTATGCCAGTTAATAGTGGCATCAGCAGAGAGACTGACAAAAGCAATATTCAGCCTGCCTCTGTAGAAGAGTTTGAGGAAAGAGGCTAAAACATTCACCTAATTAACCTATGCTAGTTCTCCAAAATCATAAGTGAAAATTTGTTTTTGTTCTTCATACAACCAATATTTGTTACTTCTGCTTTATTATACATAGACATGTGTTTGAAAGCCATAAGATTTTAATTTATTTATTATGTCTCATACCAATTTGCTAAATAACCTTAGGCAAACCATCTAATGCCTCTGTGTTTGAGTTTCTCCATCAAAAAAAAAAAAAGGAGTTCTGAAGTATCTTGCAAATAAAACAAAAAATTGGAAGAAAATTTAAGTGAAAAACACATTTTCAAAAAAATCAAATGGTGCATTTTTTACAATGCAAATCAGCAGATATGCATTAACTATTCAGATTATAGAGCAGCATTGCCCAATAGAAATATAAAATGAAAAACACAGGAAATTTAAATATTCTAGCAGCCACAATTAAAAAGTAAAACAAACACACAAAAAAAGGTGAAATTAATTTAAATAATATGTTTACTTAATCCAATATATCCAAAATAGTATGTAAAAACATGTAATCAGAATAAAATTATTAAAAAAGGATTTTATATTATTTCCTTTTTACTAAGTCTTTTAAATCTGGTGTATTGTTATACTTAAAACACATTTCAATTTGGACTAGTCACATTTTAAGTGCTCAGTAGTTACAAGTGCTAGTGGCTACAGCATCAGGATAGGTGTGGAGAATGTACCCTTCCTTGAAGTTAGGATTTTACCTTGTAAACACTACTCTATCTAAATGGTCTAGGATACTACCAGACATATAGTAGAAATCCAATAAATAATTGTTAAATGATTTTTCAAATTAATAACTTAAACTAGAGATGGGGTCATCAAATTTTTAGTTCCAAGAGGGGGGAGATATTATTGGCAGAGTAAAGAATAAAAGAATAGGGAAATAGGACAAAAAAGTAGAGAATGAGAGTAAAGTAAGAGCGTGAAGCAAAGGAGGTATAGGAACAGGATAAAGGACAGAAGTAGATATGGTAGGATGAAGCAGAATGCTACCCACTGTTAATGCTCTTCAATTTTTAAATAAGTCATCACATTATTGCATTTTAGATAGGAACAGGCTCTCTAGTGAATGTCTACAACAGGTATATATCTCAAATCTCTATCTTTACCACTGTCATTTTTACTTGCAAAAACAAAATAAATTTGTTTCTTTAAACATCAACTTTCAGACGATGGTCTTCTCTGTATTAAAAATTTTCATCTCCTCTTCCACAGAGATCAGTCTAAATATACCTGGTTTCCCTGAGCAGTGCAATATCCCCTTCACAACCAATTAAAAAAAAAAAAAAAACTATAGTTACTAAAATTATAAGCACCAAATACACACCAAATACAGTCACAAAATAGAGAGGTGTTTTCACATCTCCCCCTATCACAACAGTAAAGTGAACTGATCACATTCAACCATCTTTCCTCAAGTTCTAAGTCTTTTTAAAACCACAAATGAGACAGTTTTAAAGACCGTATCTGTAACAAATTTGAAAACAAAAAGGATTCGGGGCACCTGGGTGGCTCAGTGGGTTAAGCCGCTGCCTTCGGCTCAGGTCATGATCTCAGGGTCCTGGGATTGAGCCCCACATTGGGCTCTCTGCTCAGCAGGGAGCCTGCTTCCCTTCCTCTCTCAGCCTGCCTCTCTGCCTACTTGTGATCTCTCATTGTCAAATAAATAAATAAATAAAATCTTTAAAAAAAAAAAAAAAAGAAAAGGAAAACAAAAAGGATTCTATCAGTTGAGCAGAAACAATGAGGAATTCCTTAGTAGGAAGCATCACATAGGACAAAAATGACAAATGCAGACAAAGCCACGTCCACATTCATGCAAATACACACATGAGAAATCTATTGGGAAGATAAGAGCAAATCAAAAGACTCATAAACTTAAGGTCTGGTAAACAAGTATAGAAAGACAGAAGAGGCCCTGAAACAACTATCAAGATCATGACTTAGAGACAAGTCATTCCTGCTCTGAAAATAGTCCAACTCTTCACCTCATTTATTGGTGTCTTGAGGTAAAACCACCTAGTTGGACCCTAAAGACCGTGAGGATCCTAGCTGCATAGGTACAGAGTCCTGAAGTCTCTCTTGGAATCTTTATTTCAGATCTTAAATGATGACAGTGGGTTGGGAGGGCTGGGAAGAATCTCCCTAGATTCAAGGAACTATGAATTTCAAGAAATTATGCTAGAGTAACCTGAGACAGAAAAAGCCAGAAAAAGAAAAAGACTGAGAGAGAAAAAGACAGAGAAAGAAAAATTTTGTGAAATAGGGGAATTCAAACTTGCCAGTCTCCTCAAATATAATCATTGTAAAATGAAGCAATTCTTGTTTTCCTGCCATATATCCTTAAATCATTCTTTTTATTTAGTGGGAGTTTTTGGTAGTAAAATTTCCAAGATTCACTGAATTAGAAATTATGCATCTATTTGTCCGTGAATTAATTATCTGTCTCCCTATGATATTATAAACTCTATGAAATAAGAATGTTGTTTGATTCACAAGTGTATTAAATTGGTGCTCATTAAATATTTCTTGGAAAAAATTACTGGTATGATTATTGGCAGGTACCCTCTCTAAATTATATAAGATTAAATGATCAAATTAAGAGTAAACCTATTCTAAATCAATCTTTTTAAGTATGTAAGATATATATGTAGTTCTTTAAAAGGTAAGATAAAAATCAGATATATACAGAAATAGGTTATTGTCTCTTCTCTTGTATTGAAGTGATTAAGACTGCAAACAGCAGAAATATCTGTGGCTATGTTAAACTGAACAGCTCTAAAATGAGGAGAAAATCCTAATATGCTTTCTTCTTTCTCCTTTCCTTCTCTTTTCCATCTTTTTTCTCTTTTCTTATTTGCTTCTATTATTCTTTCTCTTTCTCTTCCACCTTCCTCCTCCTCCTTCTTTTATTTACGAAATAAATCTTAGGCAGCAGATTATTTCCAAGGATGAAAACACCACTTTCTTATCATTCATTCCAGCTCACTGCAGGAGCAAAGATTTTTCTGACAATTGCATGGATATAGATAATTACAACAAATGAATTAAACACATTACTTCTTTCACATTTTTTAAACCATTTTGTAATCAACTGAAATGTAGCATAATAGAAGCCAAAGCAGAACTAAACAATAAAAAGTTTACAAAGACATATTACTAAAGTCATTTTAATTGTGAAATTTCATAAATTCAATAAATAGACTTTTGAAAGTTATTATGAGCTAGTAAGTATTGAGTTTCATTACTACAAAAATATTTGATAATAAAAATTAGTTAATTACTTTATTCAATATTTAAAGTATAGTAAAGAATACTGGACATATTTGAATAAGTATCTTTTCATATGGTAGAAACATTAAACAATCTAGACAATTTAGAAATTAATGAAAATATGTCAAAGAAATACTCTCCTATTGAACACCAATTATTTTGACAAGCTTTATGTATCAAAGTGTTCCACTTATAAACCAGTCTATGACATATTTTTTCTTTAGTTGATACTTAAATGTTATTACTAACACAGTTTAGAAACTGGAAAGAACTGATAAACATTCCGACTACAGCACTGTAATATCTCCTTTTTGATAATACCACAAACTTTGATGCAAACCTCTTGGCATACACTTTGGAATGCTGTTATTCGCCAAAGGTTTGAAGAGAGCCCTGAAAAACATTTCCCAAAGAAGAAAATGTGCCAGAAAAAAACCCATAAAAATCAACAAAATTGAAGGAAGAATTGACAAGAGACAGTTTGAAAAACTCTTTATTCATATGAATCTGAGTATACAGTGTTTCTCAAAACATATTTTACAAAATTGATCTCAATTGAGTTTAAAAATATAAACTACCCTAATATCAAATATGGCAAATGAATGATGTCAAATGAGAGCTCTCACAAATAACTTTTGAGAAATTAATAAATTCTGCCCCTGGGGCTCATTTCCTAACAGTTTTTTACCTTGTATAATTTAATTGTCACATATTTCATGTACCTCAGAATATGTCAACTATACCACTTAGGTGAATAAATACACTTATACACTAACCTCACTGTCTTTTTCTTTTGTTTTCTTTTCTTTTTCTTTCTTTTTTTTTTTTTTTGTTAACTATTTCACTTTACTGATACCATGGGATATATTTATTTTGATATTAAAATGCCTCAATTTAAAATAATAAATCAGATTGTGATTAAATGCTGTGTTCTTTTATCCCATCTGTGTAAAAGCAGAATTAATGTGTCATTCTATGAGTATCATGAAATTGCTTAGGATGGCACTTTTACCAACATCCCTAAATATCAGAAATTAATTTCGTTTTCTAGGATTATTCATTTAATGGATTTTCACATTGTCTTTCTTCATATCTCTCTTAATTTTTTTAAAATTTCAATAGCTCTGGTAACATCTGCCAATTTACGACCCATTTATAAATTTTGTTAACTATTGTTTAAACTCTTTTACTAAATCATCAAGATCCTAAATAAATTCTATCCTATTTTAATAGACTAGAATCTCAAAGTTCTTGAGGCACTTTTCAGCAAGAATCAATTTCCATTTGTGACTCTCTCCATCCACCTCAATTTAAACTATTTAAAACTTCCAAATCCACTTCCAGATAACCTACCTTAACAGTAAAAAAATATATAATTTAATTAGTTTTAAGACTATAGGGTCTTATTTCTAAAATAAGTCATGCCATGAGTTGGCTAAATTAGGTATTTTCTTAAAATACTGAATTTACTAAACATTGAATTATGAAAGTATGCATCAAATTATTTTCAAACTTAACTTAGAATATTTTGCCAAGAACGTTTTTGAACAGCACTGAGTTGAAAATATTATACTCAGGTTTCATATTAATAAAAAGGTTTTTCAAGCTATCTTTGTCTAACCTTGTTTCACTTTGGTTAATTTCTATGGATTCCTTCCAGTACATTTTTTTAAACAAATTTTCAAGGACTTTTTCTTTAAACACCCAGCTTTGGTGAGTTACAGCATCCCGAAATGTACCCAAGAAATTTAGATCAAAGTTTGTGGTATTATATAAAAAAATAAAGTTAAAACAGATTATTGTGGTTATTTTGAAAGTTTATTTATATATCATCAACAAATTTTTTTATTCTACTTAGCAGTGTAAAAATGGACAAAATGAATATTAAAATAACCACATTTTGGTGACCTACTTTCAAGAAAGTCAACTTTTAAAACTTCTGAAAGAGAACAAGACAAGAAGGTCCATTCTCACCATTTTTATTCAACATAGTATTGAAAGTCGTAGCCACATCAAATGGGAAGGGACGAGGTCGGGGGAAGAGAAAAGCATCCAGATTGGTAAGGAAGAAGTAAAACTTTCACTATTAGCAGATGGCATGATACTGTATACAGAAAACCCTCAAGATTCCACCAAACGACTAGGAGAACTGATAGATGAATTCAGTAAAGTTCCAGGGTACAAAATCAATGTACAGAAATCTATTGCATTTCTATAAACTAATAGTGATGCAGCAGAAAGAGAAATTAAGAAAACATTCCCATTTACAGCTGCTCCAAAAATAATCAGATACAGAGGAATAAACCTAACCAAAGAGGTGAAAGGCCTGTATTTTGAAAAGTATACAACACTGATGAAAGACACTGAAGATGACACAAAGAAATGGAAAAACATCCTGTACTCATACACTAGAAAAACAAACATTGCTAAAATATTCATACTAACAAAGCAATCTACCAACAGCATTTTTCACAGACCTAGAAAATCCTAAAATTTTTATGGATTCACAAAAGACCTGGAATAACTAAAGCAATCTTGAAAAAAGAAAAAAGATGGAGGCATTACAATTCCGGATATCAAGTTATATTAAAAAGTTGTAGAAATCAAAACAGTATGGTACTGATACAGAAATAAGCACATAGATCAATGGAACAGAATAGAGAACCCAGAAACAAGCCCACAATTATACAATTAGCTTCAATCCAGGAGGAAAACTATACAATGGGAAAAAGACAGTCTGACACAAGATGTTGGGAAAACTGGATAGGTACAAGCAAAACACTTCACCTGGACCACTTACTTTTGCCACACACAAAAATAAATTCAAAATGAATGAAAAACCTAAATGTGAGACCTGAAACCATAAAAATCCTAGAGGAGAACACAGGCAGTCATTTCTTTGACATTGGCTATAGCAACATTTTTCTACATATGTCTCCTGAAATAAGGAAAATAAAAGCAAAAATAAAGTGTTGGGACTAAATCAAAATTTAAAAAACTGCACAGTAAAGGAAACAATCAACAAAACTAAAATGTAACCTATTGAATGGGAAAAGATATTTGCAAATGATATATCTATAAGTGTTAGTATCCAAAATATATAAAGGATTCATAAAATTCACAACACAAATAATCCAATTAAAAAATAGGCCAAGGACATGGACATTTCTCCAAAGAAGACATACAGATAGCCAATAGACACATGAAAACTTGCTCAACATTACGCATCATCAGGGAAATGAAAATCAAGACTAGAATGAGGTATCATCTCACACCTGTCAGAATAGGTAAACTCAAAAACAAAAGAAGTAAGTGTTAGAAAGGATGTGAAGAAGAAGGAACCCTCAAACACTGTTGTTGGAATTGGTGCAGCCACTGTGGAAAACAGTATGCAGATTCCTCAGTAATTTAAAAATAGAACTACCCTACAATCCAGTAATTCTATTGCTGGGTATTTACCCTAAAAATACAAAAACACTAATTCAAAGGGATATATTTACCCCTTATGTTTATTGCAGCACTATTTACAACAGCCAAATCATGGAAGCAGCCCAAGTGTCCCTCTCTAGATGAGTGGCTAAAGAAGATGTGGTATATACATACATAATGGCCTTAAAAAAGAATGAAATCTTGCCATTTTCAACAAAATGGGTGTAACTATAGAGTATAATGTTAAGTGAAATAAGCCAGAGAAAGACAAATACTATATAATTTCACTCATATGTGAAATTTAAGAAACAAAACAAATGAGCAAAGGAAAAAAGAGAAAGGAAAATCAAGAAACAGACTCTCTCTCCTTTTTCTTTTTTTTTTTTTTAAGAAATGGACTCCAATGCCTGCATGGCTCGGTCAGTAGACAGATGGACTCTTGATTCCAGCTCAGATCAGGATCCATGGTTGCAAGATGGAGCCCCCCTGGGTTCTGCGCTCAGTGGGGTCTGCTTGGGATTTTCTCTCTTCCTCTCCCTTAGCCCCTCCCCACCTCTCTAAAATAAATAAACAAACCTTTAAAGAAGAAAAATGAAATAGAGTTGTAACTATAGAATACTGATGCTTATCAGAGGAATGGGTAATGGGTAAAATAGGACATTGGGTAAAATAGGTGAAGGGGATTAAGACTGTATTTATCATGATGAGCACTGAGTAATATAAAGAATTGTTGAATCACTATATTGTATACCAGAAACCAATAATATAAGACTGTATGCTAACTTTACTGGAATTAAAATTAAAAACTTAAAAAAAAAAAACCCTTCTAAAAGATACTTAGTATAAACAACTGATTAGCATGCAAATCCACTTACTACTTAAGTCATTAAGAAATTTAAAGAAAGTAGCTTTCTGCCTGTGGACGCCTCCGAGTAAGCATCGTTAAAGTCTCCCCTCCCACCGCCGTCATGTCTAAGTCAGAGTCTCCCAAAGAGCCTGAACAGCTGCGGAAGCTCTTCATCGGAGGTCTGAGCTTTGAAACAACTGATGAGGGTCTGAGGAACCATTTTGAGCAATGGGGAACACTTACGGACTGTGTGGTAATGAGAGATCCGAACACCAAGCGCTCCAGAGGCTTTGGGTTTGTCACCTATGCCACTGTGGAGGAGGTGGATGCAGCCATGAATGCAAGGCCACACAAGGTGGGTGGAAGAGTTGTGGAACCAAAGAGGGCTGTCTCAAGAGAAGATTCTCAAAGACCTGGTGCCCACTTAACTGTGAAAAAGATTTTTGCTGGTGGCATTAAAGAAGACACTGAAGAACATCATCTAAGAGATTATTTCGAACAGTATGGGAAAATCGAAGTGATTGAGATCATGACTGACCGAGGCAGTGGCAAAAAGAGGGGTTTTGCTTTTGTAACATTTGATGACCATGATTCTGTAGACAAGATTGTCACTCAAAAATACCATACTGTGAATGGCCACAACTGTGAAGTAAGGAAAGCGCTCTCTAAGCAAGAGATGGCTAGTGCTTCATCCAGCCAAAGAGGTCGAAGTGGTTCTGGAAGCTTTGGTGGTGGTCGTGGAGGTGGTTTTGGTGGGAATGACAACTTTGGTCGCGGAGAAAACTTCAGTGGTCGAGGTGGCTTTGGTGGCAGTCGAGGTGGTGGTGGATATGGTGGCAGTGGGGATGGCTATAACGGATTTGGTAATGATGGAAGCAACTTTGGAGGTGGCGGAAGCTATAATGATTTTGGCAATTACAACAATCAATCCTCAAATTTTGGACCCATGAAAGGAGGCAATTTTGGAGGCAGAAGCTCTGGCCCTTATGGTGGTGGAGGCCAATACTTCGCCAAACCATGAAACCAAGGTGGCTATGGTGGTTCCAGCAGCAGCAGCAGCTATGGCAGTGGCAGAAGGTTTTAATTACTGCCAGGAAACAAAGCTTAGCAGGAGAGGAGAGCCAGAGAAGTGACAGGGAAGCTACAGGTTACAACAGATTTGTGAACTCAGCCAAGCACAGTGGTGGCAGGGCCTAGCTGCTACAAAGAAGACATGTTTTAGACAATACTCAAGTGTATGGGCAAAAAAACTCGAGGACTGTATTTGTAACTAATTGTATAACAGGTTATTTTAGTTTCTGTTCTGTGGAAAGTGTAAAACATTCCAACAAAGGGTTTTAATGTAGATTTTTTTTTTTTTTTGCACCCATGCTGTTGATTGCTAAATGTAATAGTCTGATCATGACGCTGAATAAATGTATCTTTTTTTAAAATGTGCTGTGTAAAGTTAGTCTACTCTGAAGCCATCTTGGTATACTACCCCAACAGTGTGAAGTTAGAATTCCTTCAGGGTGATGCCAGGTTCCATTCGAAATTTATTTGCAACCTGCTTGGGCACAGAAGCCATTGTCTCCACAAACCTTGGTGTAGTTGAACTGACAGTTAATGTGTTGTGACCTGGAGTTCACCATTAAAAGGTCACCCAAGCAAAGTCCTGGAGTTTATTTGGTTATTAATATGATTGTTGGCACATCCTATGCAATATATCTAAATTGAATTATGGTATCAGATAAAATTATAGATGGGATTAAAGCTTGTGTATCATCCATTATCATGTGTAATCAATAAACGATTTAATATTCTCTTAAAAAAAAAGAAATTTAAAGAAAGTATAAATTAAGAATGAAAATATATTTGAGCCAACTGCTTAATTTTGATCTCCTTTCAAGTCTTTTACCCAGAAAGAGCCTTTTCCTTCCATTTACTGTTTTACTATGGGCAAGTCATTTTAAATCATCATCAACATTATTTTTTCCTTGCATTTCATTGTTGACAGGTGTAGAGACCATGAGTTTAAATTCTAATTGAATAATGGAGTAAGACTGAATTAATTAACAATGCTAAATTTGTGGGAGAACTTAAGCTAATTTATTTTTTCTTTAAAAAGAGAGGCTAGAAAAAATTTTAAAATTAAAAAATTTAAGAAGAAGCTGGTTATAACTTGAGGTACTTTTATACTTTGAGATTATTCAAGTCATGAGGAAACAGCTTTGAACACCAACATATTGCATATTATACTTTATAAGCCAAAATATGTAAGTTCTAAGAACTGTAGTGAAAGATTGCTGAGAATGCTTATTAATTACAAGCCTTTTAGTTCTTCCTTTAATATATGATCCTACTTTATTTGTTACACATAAGACTATGAGAATATAATATATATTAATATTTTATATATATATATATATATATATATATATATATATATATATTTCCCCCTACCCTCTAACTTTCTCTGTGCATTCATCTTGGGATGAAATAACCTAAGAAATAACAATGAGCAAGCAAGTCATATATCATTTTGAATATCTAGGTCAGAGATTTGGTTTCTCTTAATTAGATCAGTCTTAGAAAGATTAGCAATTCAAGAATAAGAACCAAATAGGTGGCTCTTAAAAAAAAGTCTAGATAAAATACACATGTGCCCACACACAAAGACACACATTTATCACACATATAATTATTATATATTATTTCTGTTAAATTTCTTTAAAAGTACTTTAAAATAGCTATATAGCAACACATAGCTTTGATTTGATTACAGATTCCATGTTGGTAAAATAAATACTATCACAAAAGAACTTTAAAGAGTCTGACAAAAGAGTCACAGTTTCTGTAACTTTTCCAGAGTTATGCAAACATTCTCCCAGGCCTGGGCTGGGTAGAAAACACTGTTGTTTTGATTTTCCAAACGGTCTGTGCTTCTTTGCCAGTTCACACACAAAGGAATACTTAGCTTTCCTTAGCACAAAATACAATGGTCAGATTTTAGGCATTTTGCTGATATATGGCTTTTCTTGTCTTGAATTTTGATGTCAAGGGAGAGGAACATATTATACAATAAAACAAATTTCCTGACACTACAAAGAGCCAATTATTTTCTAAAGGCAATAACTGAATTCACAAGAGGACACACATATACAATATGGAATTAAATATGAACGTACGAGGCACTTAAAATTATCAGAGCAGCTGCACCATGACAGACACCTTAATTTTTTATTAACTACATCTCCAAATATTAGACAAGGAAGAAGCCAAATAGTAACTTCTACCAGTATAAATTAAAGAAACAAAAAAGCTCTAAGGAAGTGTGTGAGCCCCTGGCTGAAGCGGGAATGGCAAACCCATCGCTTTAAATAGCAATTATTCTTCGAAGGAACTATCGCAAATCCTTTTCTTTCCTGTGTACCTTTTGTTCTTTTTCTCCTAATAGTATCTTCATAAATAAGAGGAACTTTTTTGGTATTTTTTTTTTTGTTACCTACAGTAGAATGATGCACTCTCTCACTCTCTCTCTCTCTCTCACACACACACACACTATCAGGATGCCCCAAAGAGACTCTATATAATGGTGTATGTCCTTTGGGAAGGTGGGATTGCTTAATAATCTAGCATCAAAGAGCATCTAACCCCCAGTGCAGTCTTTAATCAAATGTGATAGCTATGCCCTTGCAGCATGTCCATCGGAAGCCCCCCACGTTTTTTCTGTCATCAATCTTCTTCAGCTTCGCATTCATCAAGCAGCATGGCAACTCTCATTCACACTAAATAAGCTTTCAGGTGAATTTACTTTGGAATCCCAGATGATCCAGTGTGAGTTCAAAATCACTCTTTCACGGAATTGCACCCAGATAGCCCCTGGCATTCTGATAAAAGTGGTTTGTCAATAAAATGCTGAGTGAAATTGCTTGTTTGGAATGTATGGTGTCAGCTGAGAGAGTAGTAGCTGAGCAAGCATCTTCCTAAAAATGGCAAGATTTTTAAGTGGTTAAAAAACACTTGCCTGGGAGGGTTGCACAACCATGTGTATACACTAAAAAACACTGAAATGTACACTTTAAGCGGATGCATTCATAGTATGAAAATTAGATCTCCAGAAAGCTCTTTTTAAATTACTTGTTTATTACAGTTGTGTAAAAAATGCTATTTATCACTAGTCTGACTTAGTTGTAAGTTTGAGGGACTTATTTGGGAACAACTATACTGAACATAACTAGATTAAAATCTAAAGTGTTTTTCTTCCCCTTATCCATTTGTAATATGTTCTTTATTCAATATTCACAAAATTCTGGAGCTAACACATTTTCCATTTTCTAGAAGTGATTATTAAGTGTCTGAGAAAATTTTTTTGTGTTCTTATTCACATTTTATAAGTATTTTAATGCACAATAATAAGTGGTTCAGTCATTTACTTACATTGTTCCTATTAAGATTCTTCCTCAATCAACAGCTCTACATACGCAAAAATATAGATTTAAAAAAACTATTAGAAATACCTTCATCTCATTATCTTCTTTTTGTAATCTTCATTCATATCAAGTAGCAGAGTAAAATGGTTTTTTCATAAATAAAAAACCTTTATCTAAAGATATTACATTAATCAAAAATCATATTTGAGGGGATCCTGGGTGTCTCAGATGGTTAAGCATCTTCCTCAGATCATGATCCCAGGATCCTGGGTTCAAGCCCCACATCGGGCTCCCTGCTCTGCAGAGAGCCTGCTTCTCCCTCTGCTTGTGCTCTCTATTTCTCTATCAAATAAATAAATAAATAAATAATCTTTTAAAAATGTGAAAAATCATATTTGATCTTTAATAACAAAGTAATATAGTTCTCAAATTTAACAGCCAAATTTGAACAGAACTATGACTTGCTTGTACAGCTCATTAAAAACACAGCTTCTAGATCCCATGGCCAATACTCTTGATGTTTTGGGACTGAGGTTGGTCCTCCCAAATCAACATTTCTAACAATCAATTCAGGTCATTTTAACTCCAGTAGTCCTTAAAATAGATTTTTGAGAAATAAGTCATTTTTGTATCATGGTATATGGGCAAAATATGTGGTTAGCCTTAAAAAATATAATTCCATAGAATTCTTAGAATTGTGGGTGTTTCCAAATGAAAAGAACTTTAAGAAAGTATCTAGTCCAGTCAGTTTCATGTTTTACAGATGAGGGAATTATACCCAAAAATATAAATTCATGCCCAAAGCACACAAATGCGTCATAAAGTTATGACTATTTCTTGTTCCTACTCTAACATCCTCTGCCATGAAACAAATGTTTTTCATCTGTGTACTTCTGGTAAACCCACTTTATATTTTGCTTCCCTATGCTACATATGAGGAATTATATTTCCTCAGATCATCGTCAATCCTGTTTGAAGTAAAAAGAAGAAAAAAAAACTGTTTTCAAATTTTGAACTGAAGTAATGACTGAATCACAACTTCTAAAAGAAAGCACACATTCTTAAAATGTGTATTGCTCCACAGCGAGATTGTCTTTCGCTCACCCAAAGATCCACACATTTACTCTACATTCAACAGCATCTATCATTTATTGATGACTGTATCCACTGTCCTCTTGGCTCTATTTCCCTTTAAAAAGTCCAGTTGAACAGGAAACAGAAATATTTAAAAAGCAGTCAGGGTTTTCAAGCATCATTTTCAATTTTCCCTCTTTAGTCTTCTACCTCTCTACAAGGGGAAAAAAAATCCTTGCATAAACTAACTCACGAAAAAGAGTTTTAGCAAATATAAACCACAGTATCACTTTAAACAATGTGCACTGCTCATCTTTCAAAATCTACACCTGAGGAGCTATCCAAAAGGGAGATATTAGTAAAGCTATAGGCTTAATCCTCCCTCAAGTCAATTAAAATAATCACAAACTTACAGTGAATATTTACACTAGAACCGGGTAGCCCTAGGTCAAGTGTTTCATTTGCGTTATCATAAAATCTTATAAAGCAGGTATTTTTTATGATTCCTAGTTTACAAATCCAGTAAACTGAGGTTCAGATGGCTTACATAAATTGCCCAGAATCATACAGCTAGTAAATGGTACAGGCAGCACTCAAATATGGGTCTGCATGATAAAAAGTCTTTATGTTTGTGGGTTCAATACATAGTCTAGCAGCCACACATGCTTAGTTTAGGTTGTATTTCTAAATTTAGGGCACTTAAATTTCTCTGATATAATTACTGTTGTAATCAGACCTTTCTTTCATTTGCTTGTTTTGCAAAATTAGGAACACAAAATAGCATAATGAGGATAGAACTTCTTCCTGGGTCTATTTTTTTATGCATTTGATTTCTTTCCTCCTCCAAGGGATTATTGTAAATTAGTCATTTCTTTTCTCAACATAAATGTTGTGAGAAATAAATTGGTTTAGTCTCCATAGAAAGAGAAAGAAGAAAGATAAATCAGAAAGAACAACAAAAAAAGAATATGTAATAAGATATCTTCCTTGCAAATTTGATTTCACCTAAGACATTTTGACAGGTAGGAACAAGACAATAGCTGTTTTTTGGTTTGTGGGAAAACTGAAGTTGACTTATTTGACTAGAGTTGAAAAGAGCTGTCTTAAACCCAAAGTAGATTGCTATTAGATTATAATAAGTAAATCTACCAAACAGAAACATGTTTTCTAAGATTCTGTTTAAAACACTTAATTATTATTATTATTTTTTTAATCTTGTAGGGCTCACCAGGATATTTCTCTCTGGAAGCTGAAACTACTGGCCTTCTTACCCACAATAGTATAGAATGGAGAAGAAAGAAGCTGAAGAAAAGATTCGCACAGCTTTGCTGGTTGATGGCATTTTGCCACATGTTGTGGCTAAGCATGCCAAGGAAACTAATGTCTATAATTCTTCAACGTACTCTTTGTATCAGTCATGGGATCACAGACATTTCAGACTTATAATCCAAATTCAACGATCCTAGCTACAACATCACTGTGATCTATGTTACCTCCGATACAAGTACTGAACTTAGTACCAATATAGGTAGTTAATTATGTGAGATCAAGCTAAGGGCTTGAAATTTCTTCCTCTTTTTAGGGTCAAAAAATGTATCAAAAAATGTATCAATCTGTAATAATTTCTACTTGTTGTTTTTAACTTTTGCTTTGCCAAACAAAATAGGTCTATTTCATTCTTCATACATCAGAGCCTTCAAATGATTGATAATAGCCATTAAGAGCCCCCTCCTTCTTCAAGTATCTCTATTTTAAACATGTCCCAGCCCTTTAATTCACCTTACTAGGTTTCTTTTGTTGCCACTGCCATCGTATTTTTGCTTTTTGGGTTGTTTTTCTTTTTTCCTTTTTGTTCTGTGTGTACATTTGTTTGTTTTAGAACAAGTACTTGCCCAGCTTTTTCAAAATTTTCAAGCAAGTTTTAAATGCAACCTTTTCAAATGACGTTTCTGTAGCAAACCCAAACATTCAACTCCATGTAAAAACTCAAACCCAGCTATAACTGAATATAGCAAGGCCAGTGGTAGAACAGTTTCGTATAAAGGGTTTATTACCTGTCACAAGAAGCGGTGAAATGTGAATGTGAAACATATAAGTATATTTTATCCAACACTTTTCAGTTTATGATTAAGACCGAATATGCCTCTTATTTTTTTCCCCAAAGATTGATTCCCAAGTCAATAAACAGTAATTCAGAATTTCTCTTTATGTAAACAATACCAGCCCTTCCTCAAGCTACAGCATTGAACACATACTTGTCTGTGAGAGTGCTAAATGTCTACATCACCACGGTAAGTTCATTTGGAGTTGCAAAGCTAGGGGCCAGAAACACAATGTATTCTCTCCTGCCGTTTCAAGATCTGTTTGGGAAGTGCATCATCCTCACTATCTCTTTAGACAGGTACAGTGGGATTTTCCTCCAGTATAGTCCCAAAGCAGTTGTTTCTGCATCTTAAGAATGTAGGCATGCTGGTCTGAGCAAGTGGAAGTGATGGAGTTATAAACTGAGATGACAAGGGACAGTCAAGAATGAGGATTCAGGTACATGGGATAAAGAAAGGCTGATATCTCCTGATTGAGTAAATCTGTTTGACAGATTTCCCAGACACCTATTTCCTTTTCTTTCTTTCTTTCTTTCTTTCTTTCTTTCTTTCTTTCTTTCTTTCTTTCTTTCTTTCTTTTTTTTCTTTTCTAGGGATGCCAGTAATTAGCCTACCAAATCCTTTACGTACTGTCTCAGGGAAATAAAATACAGTTTCAAGTTCAGACCTTCCCCCACCTTAGTAATAGTGAACAAAGAAGATATAAGGCCTATAGAGAATCTGTACTCTGATTTTCCAGTCTCTCTCACCACGTCCATTTTAGAGCTCTAGAGGCAAAGAAAAAGTAAAATAATTTTTAGCTGTAGGAGTTTTGCACTGAAAAGACTAAAGGAAAAATGGATCTACATGTCGGAGAAAGCAAGATTCAGGCTATTTTGTCCTGAGTCCCAAGGAGTTTGAGGAACAGGAAGGGTGGGAGTCACTGGGAGTGAGGGATAAGGAAAAAGGCTTGAGGGCACGATCAAGGAGACAAACACTGGGGACACAGAAAACTGGGGTAATGACAAGGAAAGAAGTCACCATTCATTGGCTCTACCCTACTTCCCCCCCCCCCACCCCGCCTTTGCTAGCCCTGAGGCCAATTTCCTTTTTAGCCACAGGTGAATGATGATTACCTGCCCTATATACTAACATCAGTGTGCTGTTGTGAGACTCAATGATTAGTGTAAAGGGACTTGAAAATTGTAAAGTGCAGTGCCAATATGATATTATTATTACTTGATTCCAAAATTCTCTCAGTAACAAAACACAACAAAATAAAATGTGAGCAAATGATTTTTTGTTTATGTTTTATTTACATGTTTATTTTTTAAACCCTGGTATGAAAAGAAGCAACAGGTTTAATCTATTACCCAAACTAAATAAAAAACTTCTTTTTAGAATTTTAATATGAGATCATTAGAATAGCAATATAGACCAATGTGGCAATCTACATTTCATAGTCTGTGGGCTCTTTTATTAATACTATACAGGTGCTATTTTAACACAGTGTTTCGACTTTTATGTTTTACTGTTGTATAATTTGACATATTAAGGCCTTACTTATGCTTAAGGTAGTTACAGAGCAACTAAGTTAATTGAGGGACTATAGATTCACTTAAGGAAATAAAGTAAAGCAAATGCCTACCAAACAAATATCATTCCACAGAAGTTGACAAGGGCTTCCCTTAAACACAGTCTAATTAAATTTAAGGTAGTAACTGTTTGTGAGAACAGAATTTAAAATAAAAACAACACAATAACTGTGTTCTTGCTAACAGTTGGGCTTAAACTTCAGGATTTTTCAAGCACAATAAGGCATTAGAAATACCATTAGACTTATTCACCATAAATTAGATGCCCTGCTGGTATCATTTAAGAACACAAACCAAACCAAAACAAAACAAAACGCATTCTTCATCATTCCTCCAAAAAGTTAATAGTTAATAAACCATGAACTTATTAGAGAAATTGATACCAATACAGAGTTCTACCACCTTGTGATTGACAGTTTAAGAAGAACCATCTGACTAATAGAGAATAATGTGATTTAGGGGTATAATGTGTGTTTATAGATTACACAGAATAGATAAAACATTTACAATCCTCCTCGCCTCTGAGGAGTCATTATCTAATTCTGAACATTGAAACTTGAGCTCTTATACATATATGTAAAATGTTAAGAATTGGTACAGCCACAACAGAAAACAGTACGAATGTTCCTCAAAAAATTAGAAATAGAATACCACAAAATCCAGCAATTCCACTTTCGGGTATCTATTTGAAGAAAACAAAAAGACCAATTCAAAGAAATATAAGTACCCTGTGCTCCTTGCAACACTATTTGTAATAGTCAAGATACAGAAGCACCCTAAGTGCCTATCATTGATCAAGTGGTGTGTACATACACACACTTGCACACACACACCCAAAAATGTTATTCAGCCTTTAGAAAGGATCAACTCTTGGGGTGCCTGGGTAGCTCAGTCAGTTAAGGTCTGACTCTTGATCTCAGGTCAGGTCTTGATTTCAGGGTTGTGAGGTCAAGCCCTGCATGGGGCTCCACACTGGGTATGGAACCTACTTAAAAAAAAAAAAAAAAAAGTAAAACCTTGACATTTGTGACAAAATAGATGGACCTAGAGTGTATTGTGCTAAGAGAAAGACAAACACAGTATGATTTCATTTATGTGGAATCTAAGAAACAAAACAAAATAGAAACAGATTCATATATACAGTAAAATATGCATTACCAGAAGGGGTAGGGGTTGTGAGTGAGCTGAGGGGAGGGGCAAGCAGATGAAACAGGTGAAGAGGAGTAAGAAATACAAACTCCCAGTCATAAAATAATTAACTCATGGGGATGTAATGTATAGCATGGGGAATATAGTCAATAGTATTGTAATAAATTTGGTTACAGATGGTCCCTAGACTTCCCATGGGGATCATTTCATAATATATATAAATATCAAATCAGTATAATTTAAACCTGAAAGTAATTGGTTATTTAATGTCAATTATATTTCAATAAAAAATTTATAAATAAACCAATTAATCAATTTTAAAAATGCTGAAATATAGCCTAGAATTATAGATAATCTTTTATGATAAGGCAGAAACCAAAGAATGGACAGGTTTAAAATCAGACAGAACTGACCTGAGGTCTAGACTTATAACTTTGGGCAAATAATGTCACCAGTCTGGGTTCCTTTTTCTTTATCAGTGTAACAGAGACAGGAACACATTTTATGCAATGTTGATGTGAGGTTTACCTGTGACTACAGAGGAAAGTCATCTGGGCACTTGATGGACACTCAAAAAATTACTGGCTTTTCTCTTAAAATCCAGACCTCCTAATAAGTTGAAAAGAAACACACACACACACACTATTTTAGAAACATTTTTAAGTGATTAAGTGTCTTCTTGAATATCTAATCTTCCACTATCTCAACAGACATTTCGGCACACATACATTTTAGAACTCATATCACATTCATTGCATGCCAGTTAACCATCAGGGAAGAGTTTATTAGATGAAAATAAGTCTGTTGTAAAAGATTTCCTTGCAATTACTTCCCTGCCATTATCCTGGCCACACGCTTATGCAGCTTTTCAAATTAATATGCTTAGATTACTGAGCGAGTAATCAGAGCAGAGGAATTCTATGAGGAACTCAATTACTAAAGAAAATGATCACTCAAGCATTTGAGAAATTGGGGCTACATCTAATTTTGAATAGTGGATCATTATTGACATTATGGAAGTATTCAGTACAAACACTTGGACATGTAGCACCAGAATAGCATATCACTTTATATACATATGGTAAACAGAACTAGCTGCTTGCTAATATCTCTGTTAAATGTTACTATGCCTAGCTGAAAAGAAGAAATAATATCAATCTGGAAATCAGTACTTCAAAAAAAATAGGGAGCTGATTGCTTGATTGAATAAAAATTGGATTGTTAACTCACATTTTAAAATAAACAACTCTAATTTTTCTACTTGAGAGAGAATAATCCTTTATAGTCTGGAAATACTTATCCAATGAACACAAATTTAAGGACTGGTTTCCACATATTTCCATATTAGAAAACTGCTTAGATACTTTCGTCATTGCATTTTAATCATTCCACCACCAAAAGGCTCTGTTTTTTACTAAATGATTATATATAGGTTCATGTACGTTTTTACTTATTTAATAATTCTTAACTGGAACTTTATTTTACCTAAACTAGCTATTATTCTGAACCCAGTTGCTTTTGATGAAAATTATTTGTCTAATTCTGATTTTTATCTAAGATTTAAAGTAAAGACTATTTTAAGAATTTTGCTAACTTTTTAAAAATATACTGAATTAGAAAAGGTAGTATGGGAAATGGGTTGAGAGGTTGTTTCTTTCTTTTCTATCTATTGAAGCAAATAGCAAAGAAAAATCTTTCAACAGTGAGTGATAATTCCTAACAAACCAGTGGTCTCATCAGCTCTGTCGACCTGGGGAACTTACTGCATCTCTGAAAGTATACTAATATAGCATGGTAACAGTGATGACGACAATGATGTTGATGAGAATAATGTAGGTACCACCAGCCTACCTATTTTATTAGCACAAAATAAGGTAATATATTCATAAGTAAAAAATTTTGCAAGAGAATATTATGATTACTCTAAGTCCCATTTTTTAAAGGACTGATTCTCAATTTGTTCATCATAGATCACATTGAAAATGTTAAAAGATTGGCTCCCTGTCCTCAGAAAAATGAATATATGAACAGATTAAAAATGTGAACAAACTTTCAGGAAATGATGGCCTCTCTGGAGCCTACTCATTGACCACCATATCTAAGATCTCCATTGTGATGGCAGTTGTTGACTGCCTGGTCAGAAACCACCCCTTCACATGCCTCAGACCCTATTCCTACCTTTATCACAAAATCCTGAAATGTTCAAGTACACATCAACACATATGATTCTCCTAAGTATATCGCACTCCTTGTGAACTAATGAATTGTGACTTTCCCCGCCCCCCTCCTGTTGGACATAGAAAAGGAAGCATGCTGTCATAATCATTTTGGCAGCCTGTTTATGATCACAAAGATAACCAGAACTAAGTTTTGAAGCCTACATTGTAAATGACAGGTAACAATGTCATAACTCGAGAAAATATGATACCACCTTATACCAGTTAGAATGGCCAAAATTAACAGGACAATAAACAATGTGTGTTGGGGAGGATGTGGAGAAAGGGGAACCCTTTTACACTGTTGGTGGGAATGCAAGCTGGTGCAGCCACTTTGGAAAACAGTGTGGAAATTCCTTAAGAAATTAAAAATAGAGCTACCCTATGACTCTGCAATTGCACTACTGGGTATTTACCCCAAAGATACAGACGTAGTGAATAGAAAGACCATCTCTACCCCAATGTTCATAGCAGCAATGGCCACAATCACCAAACTGTGGAAAGAGCCAAGATGCCCTTCAACAGACAAATGGATAAAGAAGATATGGTCCTTATATACAATGGAGTATTATGCCTCCATCAGAAAGGATGGATACCCAACTTTTGTATCAACATGGACAGGACTGGAGGAGGTTATGCTGAGTCAAATAAGTCAAGCAGGGTCAATTAAATGGTTTCACTTACTTGTGGAGCATAAGAATAACATGGAGGACATTAGGAAAAGGAAAGGAAAAGTGAATTGGGGGAAATTGGAGGGGGACATGAACCATGAGAGACTGTGGACTCTGAGAAACAAACTGAGGGTTTTGGAGGGGAGGAGGCTGAGGGGTTGGGTGAGCCTCGTGGTGGGTATTAAGGAGAGCACATATTGTATGGGGCACTGGATGTGGTGCATACACAACGAATCTTGGAACACTGAAAAAATAAAATTAAATTAAAAAAAAACTATGGAAAATAATCTGCATTACTCTGTACTTCCTACTGTATCAAATAATACATTTTCTTTACTCATCCTCAAAGTCTCAGTTCAGATATATTTTGCTTGGTGATGATATCACAGACTGAACCAAGCAGAAGTAGTCTGTCAGGACTCCAACCTCAAAATATCTAATGTATTATAAAGCTCGATTATTAAACTCTATTATTGTGTTTAACACCAACATTATAACAAAACCTAGAACAGCTTAAGGGCAGAATTTTTTTTCCCCCCTTTGGTTCACTATATCACTGCATCCACAGAATAGTATCTGCAACATAATAGGAATGTTCTATGTTTTTGATAAATTAATGAACACCAGATTATAACTAATTTAGAAAACACAAATTTTAAAAAGATGGATCTTGTTTATATTTATCCAAATTTTATAACTAGGATTTTAGTACTAACTGCACTTTCTGGTTAAAAGATTAGAATTCTTCATAAAAGCACAATAGCAGAGAGTGTTCATATAAGGTTTTTTTTAAAGTAACATTAGTAATCTGTGTGTAAAGGGGTGAGAAATACTGCATTCATTTTTCCTAAATAACGGAGAGATGATCTTGGATAATTCGAGGAGATGTCCAAATCCTAATGTTGCCACAGCCTATGAATTTACCACTCCCCATGCTCCCAAAGTTGTGGTATAAACTTCACAGAGAAAAGTACACAAGTTACAGTTGTACAGCTTAATGAATAAACACAATGTGACCACACCTATGTAACCACTATTCAAGACATGAAGCAAAATCTTATTAGCACCCCAAAAGCCCATCTTGGGCCCTGACCTTTAGAATAAGTAATAATAATGTTTGCAGTTCTTAGCATAATGTAGTTCCAAAATTACTGAAAGTAAATAATGAATAATTAATGCATATGTATTTCATTTTAGAAACTTTATTTCTAGAAGGATACTTGTTAATCATCCTTTTTTTTTTAAAAAGATTTTATTTATTTATTTGACAGAGAAAGAAAGCCCAAGCAGGGAGAGCAGCAGGCAGAGGGAGAAGGAGAAGCAGGCTCTCCACAAAGTAGGGAGCCAGATGCAGGCTTGATCCTAGAACCCTGGGATCGTGGCCGGAGCTGAAGGCAGACATTTAACCATGTGAACCACACAGGTGCCCCAAGACAGATGTTAATCATTCTTAATGTACATTCTTCTGTCTAATCCCTTTGAGCCCTTAAAGTGTGGTAATTCCTGATAGAGTGTATGAATCTAGAGATAGTCCATAAAAAAGATTGTAGATTTTAAATCTAGAAAACATTTTCATGCAGACTATATTTAAATTGTATCACTGATCTATTTGTCTGGCTCATCCCTACAGAATGAATTTTCTCTCTGAAAAGTGAAAAAGAAATAAAAGAGGCTTTCCACTTAGAAGGAGAAAACTGAAGGAAATGAGAAACATAACAGTAAAACAGAAATTAAATCCTTCAGAAATTGGTTAATTGATTGCCTGACAATTACAACAGAAATGCTTTAAATCTGAAACTCATCAATTCCTGACTCTGCTTTCCTTTTGTACTTAATTAGAAAAAAATAAAACATAAATGTATTCTTGTTTAGCTGGAACTTTGGGGAAATACGTAGGAAGTTATAAGCAATAAAGTACCAGCTGCTTCTTTGTTGCTAAGTTTATCAAAGAGTTAGCAGTAAATGTGTTTTTATAATTTATCATTCCTGTGTATTAAAGTTTTATGACTAGCAGCTTAGGAGAAACTGTAAGCAAAAGCCATGTTACCAAAACTGAGTTAAAATGCAGCATGGAGATAAAGGTGTGAAATAAAGTATCATCACTAACTAAAAACACACATTTCTGTGGGGGATTAACAAACACAGAGAAACAGTTCTCCCTATTTTTTTCCAAATAAAGTTATCAATGACCTTATTGGCCTAATTATCTGGCAACAAACAGGACGTTCTAGATGAAATGTTCTGCCTGTACATCTCAAACAAGGGAACAAAGAGGGCTCTCTGCAAAAACCTTTGATAGAGGAAAAAAGAACAACTGGAGAACCAAACAGCCAAGATAATATCTTACTGGGTTTTTAAACATGATAATATAATTCAGGGGCTGCGGACCCCAAATTAGGATGCTTTGCATTTTAAGACAATTACTGATGAAGAAATATGTCCATAAAACATCCCAGGTCAAAAAGCAAAGGTTTATATACCACGATTCTTACTGTTACATCACATTTATCATTCCGCATTTATATTAAGATCACTGGTTTTTTTTTTCTAACAAGTCATTCTGAAATACGAACATTTAAAAGTTAAAGGATTTTAAAGTCCTTTGTCTTTAAGCATACACAATAGGTTTTATAATAAACATCAAAAATATGCTTATTGTATATTGTAATTTAAGTAAAAGTTTTTGCTTTCTCTTGGCAATTTGGTGAATTGCTTACAGTGATTCAATGATTAGGCTCCTTAGCTTTGAAAAAAAATGTTTTTTCTATAGGCTATGTCACAAAACTCTTTAAAACATCCTTGAGTCACTTATGGGGGACAGAATGTCTGCAATGATAGTGACTGGAATATTTAGGGGTCTCTAGGGAAATGCTGTTTTGCAGAACCCTCTATACCAATATGATCTTTGACTTTGATTCTCTTCCAAAGTTGGCTGCAGATTTCAAGACACAAATGCACTTGTTTTTTCATCCATTCTTTTAGTGTTTATTAAGAAACTACCATGTTTAAGATTAGTGTTCATAGATCCAAGGGGTGTATGTGTCGGCGTGTGTTGGGGGGGGGGCGTTCCTCTCCACACAGCAGAGACAAAATTCTTTGTACTTTTTGCAAGTTCCTGTATGTGTCTGCTTATATACTCTTGCTACTGATCTAGCCCTTCCATCTCTTTAACCACTGAGACTATCTCTTTAAGATTTTATTTATTTTTCAGAGAGAGAGAGAGAGCACCAACAGGGGAAGCAGCAGGCAGAGGGAGAAACAGGCTTCCTGCTGAGCAAGGAGCCTGATGTCAGGTTCAGCCCAGGACCTGAGCCGAAGGCAAATGCTTAACAGACTGAGCCACCCAGGTGTCCCAACTGGGGAGACTCTTTAGTTAAAGCTGGAAATGAATGACATTATGTATCACCTGGTTCTACACTTTCATGGACTCAACCACAATCATACAACTAGTTAGTATATGAACTGAACCAATAATTTCTCAACTCTGGCACTCTCCAGTTAACGGAATTGTGTAAACCACTGTATACACACAAACATGAACATGCTGTAATAGAAACTTTTTTTTTTAAAGATTTTATGTATTTATTTACTTGACAGATCAGAAGTAGGCAGAGAGGCAGGCAGACAGAGAGACTGGGGGGGAGCAGGCTCCCCGCTGAGCAGAGAGCCTGATGCGGGGCTCAATCCCAGGACCCTGGGATCATGACTTGAGCCGAAGGCAGAGGCTTTAACCCACTGAGCCACCCAGGCGCCCCTGTAATAGAAACTTTTAAAGTAAGTAAGCAACTTAGTGAAAACCTATTCCAGCTCCTTTGTTTTTTTAGATTACAACACTGGAGCCCAGAGAGGTGGAAAAGATACAATCTGTTAAAGTAAATAAGAGATTCCAATCTAGAGCTACTTTCCATTATATATTTTGGTTAGAGATAATCTTACTGAATTAAATCAAATTAGTGTGTACAACTGATGAGAGCTTAACGCTCTTACTGAAATTCAGATTTTTAAATACAACTCTCCTTTTGTTAATTATAAACTTGTTGAGGACAGGAATTAATGTTTCATATACTTTTGCATCGTGTCGTACCTCTAGTTGGTACTAAGTAAGCATTTATTCGAGTAATAACAGAGTTTTAAACTTAATGCAGACACCAATCCAATATGTAAGTACAAATGATTTTATATTCTGCTGGATTGTTTCCAAGAAACCCACCCAATCTACGTATCCTATCGCCTCAGGTCACCCATATATAAATTAGGATTAAACTAGGCATTTTCCAGACAAATTAATAAATGTAAGCATAATTTGTCTCTTTAGAAAAGCCTATTTAAATTGTTCTCAAAATATGTCTCTCTAAGCCTAAAGGCAAAAATCACGTTACCAGCCTCCCTTAGTTCTTTCAAACTAAATATAGATTATTCTAAATTTATCTTATCTGTCCTGTTTTTTTAAAACTCTATAATTAGTTAATATTATTAATGCCTTCATTATTATTTTATTATTCTTAGATAGGCCCTTTCCAAAATTTCTGGCATTATTCCCATGATACATACAGAGAAGGATGAAAAGAGCTCCTTTTTTCTCTGGGTTGGAACTCAAATGACCTCCTCGTTCGTTACAAAGACTGGTGGTCTTTCTGATCCTGACACTTAGAGGAATAATTCAAAGTTAAAAAAAATAGTCAACAAAAAGAATGTCTATTTGGGTTTCTTTGTGGTAGGGTCCAAAAGAAGATCAGATTTTTCCCCACCAAAAATCACTGGAGTTGCTTTGTAAAGCATTGAAAGGTGGGTGATGATTATTTTTTTCCTTCTCAGAGACTCTGCAACAAAAGAGAAGGCATGAGTCTAAAAGGAAATTGGTATATAACAGTATACTGATCAACCTTAGATCATGACTCTAGCTTCCCTGGATGAAGAAATGCTAACAATCCCCAGAAATGATTCCTGTTAGGTGGTTAAAATTCAGACAACACATTTGCATACTTGCACACACATTATGCGTGCTCTCTCTCCTGCTCTCTCTCCTTGACAAATAAATATATAAATAAATAAACCAACAAATAAAATCTTCAAAAAGACAACAAAAAGGGATATTCATTCTGATTACTAGATTCAGGGTCCCAGTAAATGATCTTATTCATTCCTTTCTATCTGAAAGTCCTGAATCTGGGTGGTTATAACTAATTCTTCAGTAATAGTTCCAAAGTCTGTCCACACAACAGCATATTCTGAGTAGCTGTAAAAAAAAGGCCTGGTGTGGGCATCTAGGTGGCTCAGTTGGTTGAGCAACTGCCTTCAGGTCATGATCCTGGAGTCCTGGGATCGAGTCCCAGGTCGGGCTCCTGGCTTGGCGGGGAGTCTGATCTTCCTCTGACCTCTCCACTCTCACACTCTCTCTCTCAAATAAATAAATAAAATTTTAAAAATAAACAAATAAATTAAAATGCCTGGGGTATCTAGGAGACTCAGTTGGTTCAGCATCTGACTTAGGCTCAGATCATAATCTCAGGGTACTGGGATTGAGCCCCACATTGGGCTCTCTGCTCAAGGGGGAATCTGATTGTCCCTCTCCTGCCCCTCCTCCCCCTCATGATCTTTCTCTGTCTCTCAAACAAATAAATAAAATCTTTAAAAAAATTTTTTCCCTAGGTCCACCAATACAACTAATGAATTGGAATCCCAGTTTCAGAGTATGGAGATCAGTAGCTTTTCTATAGTTTTGTTTAATTTGGTTTGTTTGTTTGTATTTTAAACCCTAACCATTTTTCTGTAGCTTATTTGTGGACCAGAATTTTGGAACCACTGATCTCCGGTTCATAGTCCTTACTCCTGGGGCACCTGGGTGGCTCAGTGGGTTAAAGCCTCTGCCTTCGGCTCGGGTCGTGATCCCAGGGTCCTGGGATCGAGCCCCACATCGTGATCTCTGCCTGTCAAATAAATAAATAAAATCTTAAAAAAAAAAAAAAAAAACTATCATAGTCCTTACTCCTAAGAAGAAACCACCCTAGAATTATTCAGCTAAGGCACCTATTATGTAAATTAATTAGAGTTACTGCTCCAAAGGAAACATTCCTCTTCAGATACTGTCACTGCCATGTCCATTAAAAGTATAAGCAACTTGTTTAGAGGCTTAATATAAGGGAGATTCTTCAAACAGTTAACTAACACCCTCAAAAATATACCCTCTTCCATCCACAGCTCTTCAAAACCTTAAAATACTGCTACCTGCTGAATTGCACATAAAGGAAAAGATTCATGGGTGATTTAACTTTCCAGATGCTCCCGAAATAATGATAAAGTTAGAATCTAATTTCATTTATTATTTACCACTCTTAATTCTCTTTCTCTCTCTCTTTCCCCCATACTTTGCTCTGTCTACTGAATTACTCCTCATCCTTCAATACTCTTATTACTTATAAGGAATTTTTCTTCATATCTCTGGAATTCAATCTCCAGCGGAGAAAACATATTTAAAATTTTGCTTTCTTATATATTTTCGGTGACTGGCACAAAGTAGGTGCTCAATAATTACATGCTGAATGAATGAATCAATCAATCTCATTATTTCTATTCCTATAGGAACAAGTATTATTGGTTAAAATGTACTTATTGCTCATTTAGCAATGGATAATGATACTTAATATAACACTTACTTTAGCACTTGTCATAGTGCATTGTATTTATCTGTGTCCATGACTAACTCAAACCATGTCTTGTTTATATATGTCTCAATTTTATTCAGTGAATGGCATATAATAGGCATTCAATAAATATTACTTAAATGAATAGATAAATAGAACATTCTACCTCTCAAGATTCATATTTATTTCAAATCTCATGCCAATGCATTCAGATTTTTTAGATATGATTCAGATATAGTAATTTAAGTGCTCATTTTAATTCATGACGATTTTCTCTATTGGTTGTGAAAACATAAATCCCAAAGAGACATTATAAATATGTCTGGGGATTATCATTCATTTCAGTACTCATATTTCATATCAAGCAAGTAACAGTTCCTGAATAGACCACTTTATCAAGATTTATATTTGGATAAGTCCTTTTACAATAACATCTTAGAGAAAATACTGTCTTTTAATTTACCTTATTGCTTACCAGTTTTATCATTACATTTCTGAATCCTGAATGAGAGCCATTCAGTAAGATAGAATCTAAATACTGTCTATAGTGATAGCTATAAGCTCTGAAACTCTTAAAGTATCAATTATTATCAAAAGAGTAGGAGGTTATATCTAATTTCCAAAAGTTTTAAAATTATATAAATAAAACTATGTTTTTGAAGGGCTTCAAAATAATTTCAAACTCATATAATACAGAAGTTACTTTTCACAATACAAAATTGATATGTTCTTATAAATGATATATTTTGGAACAGATCGCTAATTTTACTTATGCAAGCTGTATGTGGATAAAATTAAATGTAGGCATAAGTACATCAGTAAAACACATACTTTTCTAATCCATAATAGTATATTGGTATATTATGCCAAGAGAATTTTTTGGAAAGATCTTCTTTATTTTAGAGAGGGGGGAGCAAGAAAGAGAGCACGAGAACATGAGGAGAGAAGGAGCAGAGAGAGAGAATCTCTAGCAGATTCAGCTGAGTGCATGCAGAGCCTGACACAGGGCTTGATCCCACAACTGTGAGATCACAACCTGAGATGAAACCAAGAGCCAGAAGCCTAACCTACTGAGCAACCCAGGTTGCCCAATGGAAGTGAATTTAAATCTTTGTTATTTATCACGCCCCCAAAATAAATAAATAAATAAATAAATAAATAAATAAATAAATAAAAATATACAAAACAATAAAATTGTTACAAACCCACAAGAATATACCCATATTAGGAGATGCCTATTGCTTGGATCTTTTAGTAAGCTTTGGATACCATACATGTTTATTGCTACATACACTTTAAAGAAAAGTGCATTATACTTACCACTCAAAGAAAATTCGAAGTTTTGAATAACCAGAGCAAAGGGAATGTATTATAGGACTCCCAATACAATATGGAATAAAGAAACTAATGGTTTGTAATTGAAAAAGAAAATTAGGGTAAATTATTTTTTTGGCATCGGTGTCAAGTACTTCAAGAAAAATAAAATAGAAATCAAGAAACAAAAAACATTTTTTTAAGAGAACCATGGTAAGATGAACTTTGGTTTCATTTCATCAATAACAGATACAAGGAGTAGTATTTAATGGATGAATATGGAATAAACAAGCAAAGATTCACTTAGAATTGCTCAGGAGGGAAAGTAATCATTTGTGTGTGAGCTAGAGATGTGACATGAAGACTAGTAACTATGTGAGATCCAATGGTGGAAAGAACAAATGCTAAGAGAATAAGAGCATGACTTCCCTTTTGCTACCCAGTTCTCCTTTCCTAACATGTTTAGGAATGAGTTTTAATTGATGTTTCATGAAAAAGAAGTTCATCAGTTAACTTTTTGAAAACCCCAGACTGAGCCAAATTAAACAGATCTCCCTATTCAAGTTTACTCATACTTTTAATATATAATGCCCAAACATATAATAGTTGCTGTGAGGGCAGCACCCTGCTCTGAACTACCTGAAATAACATCCCATAAACATCTGTTCAATGACAAGGGAACAAAATATTCAGTGTTACCCATACATTCTGCTCCATGAAATCCCTTTGTAAGCAAGAATTTGGGGATGTTGGGAAATGCATAGGGAGGCACTAAGTTTCAACAGAACACTCTTCAAGAAATGCCTATCTAAACTGCTGAAACAAAGGACATAATTTTGAAAAAAAAAAAAAGGCTGACATTAAATTCATGTTTTATAATGTTTGATTAGTTTGTGTTCACTATGATTTTGACTTATCTGTGATGTCTTTCTATCAGCTTCTATCGGCTTCCCTTTAATTGAAAAGTTGACTAGATTTCTAACCATATATATGTATATATATTTATATATATGTAAATCTGTCTTTCCATTAACATATGAAGACATTATTACAGACTAAAGACATTTTATAAATATCTTATCTCCCTTCAGACTTAAGGAAATCTATCTCCTTGATTTTTTATTTTGTCCTTTCTTATGGGATTTATATGAGTTATGTATTTTTCTTCCAGAAACAAAACTTTGTCAATGATCTCTTGAAAGCTCACAGACACAAAATGCACTCTGAGCCAATATTGGTGTATAGACACTTGATGCCAATGATCCAATTCTGTTTACTAGACTAAAATGTCATTTATGATAGAGAAGTACATTTCTAAATTTTTACTTTGATAGCGCCAAATCGCAGACAAAATTTCAGGCTACTGTGAGGGCATCACCTTGCTCTGAACTACCTGAAATAAGAAGTTTTGCTTTTATAACAGATGTTCTCACAAGTACTTTAGAGTCATAGCACGACTGAAATAAAATGTTAACATTTGAGTAATAATATTTTAGTAGACTCATTCTAACTCTCCACTCTCCACTGTGATTTGGCTTCCCAAATACAAGCAAATTTTTGTCAGGTCAGACATTTCTGCTTGTAGAACAGTGCCTCTCAAAGTTTAATGCACCTATGATTTGAGGATATTAAAATATAGGGTCTGATCAAGGAGGCCTGATGTGGGACTGGAGATGCTACATTTCATTTTAATTTGTACTATTGAAATACAGTTAACTTGTAACATTATGTAAATTTCAGATGTACAGTAAATTGACAATTCTATACATTACACAATGCTCCCATGATAAGTGTAGTTACTATTTGTCATCATACATTATATCAGTATTATGACTGTTTCATTCATTGTATTTTTCATGCCATAGCCTTTTTATTTTATAAGTGAAATTTTGTACCTATTTTTTAAAAAATATTTTATTTATTTATTTGCCCAAGAAAGAGAGAGAGCACAAGCACAGGAAACGGCAAGCAGAGGGAGAGCGAGAAGCAGACTCTTTGCTGAGCCGGGAGCCCAATGCGGGACTCAATCCCAGGACCCTAGGATTATGACCTGAGTCGAAGGCACACGCTTAACCGACTGAGCCACCCAGGCATCCCAGAGGAATTTTGTACCTCTTACTCTCCTTCACCTATTTTGTACATCCCCTCACTTTCCTCCCCTCTGGCAACCACTAGTTCCTTGTATTTATAAGTGTGTTTCTTTGCTTTTGTTCATTTGACTGGAGTCTAGAAAACAAACAAGGAAACAAACAGTATTCTGCATTTCTCAGAAGTCAGCACAGCTGCTTGTGGACCACATCTGGAACACTAAGGTTGAAGTGCATGAAGAGTCACTGCTGAGTTGGACACAAATTCCCTGTTTCTATGAAATATATTGCCTAAGAGCCAGCATATCATAAGTTCAGTACTTTGAATATATTATGTCTCTTTCCCCCTAATAAATTTTCATAAAGATTTCTATTTTAAGAAATCATATCTGTCCAACTCTCTCAAAAGATCTACAGACAGCTTGGGTTACTCTTCTTTTTTTTTTTTTTTTTTCTTTTTCCCATTTGGGTTGCCATTTTGCCTCAAGGCATCTTTCCCTTTATATCATTTGTTTTGGAAAACTTTCATGCAGCAAGACACAGCTAACCAATAAACCCTGTTCTTGCTCTATCATAATCTTTCTATTATACTCAGGACATTACGGCCCAATTTAGAAAAAATACAATGCAAAAGTTAAAATCACGCAAGACTCATGAAAACAGCTTTCAGATTCTTTAACTTTATGTATTTATTTGTAATTTAAATTCAACCAATCCACCTTCACAAAATTTTAGATGGCATCTGTTTCCTTCAAACTGTTGGCCCCTCTCTCATCTTATAACAATGGTTCTTTCTTTTCTTTTTTTAAAGATATTATTTATTTGACAGAGATCACAAGTAGGCAGAGAGGCAGGCAGAGAGAGAGAGGAAGGGAAGCAGGCTCGATCCCAGGACCCTGAGATCATGACCTGAGCCAAAGGCAGAGGCTTTAACCCACTGAGCCACCCAGGTGCCCCTTATTACAACGGTTCTTATACTTCAGTGTGAATAGGAATCATCAAGAAGATTATTTAAAATGCACATTCCATGTCCACCTTAGGAGATTCTCATTCTTAGGGATGGAGTGAGGCTTGAAAATCTGCATTTTAGCAAATGCCTCTTACATTTCTACAGTAACCAGAGAGTTTGGGAAATACTGCCTAGGAGCAATCCTGACATCCTAAAGTTCCAAAACGAATCCCTGAAACGTAAGTTCTGAAATTGTTGACGAGGTTTGTAACTGAGTTTTTGGACTATTTCAAAGGCTCTGTCTTCAAACATACTTCTGCTCCACAATTGCTCCCTTTGATCACTGTTTTGACAATCTTCCTGGTTTTGCCATTTTTCTTGGACTAAAAACTCTAAGTTATAAGTCTTATCCAGAAACTGTAGTTTATATTTCAAATCAGAGAGTCTTGAGAGTGATAGGGTGTGCTAATTATAATTATGCCAGGATAGGACCGCCCAAAGCAGACTTTATGTTGTCCTGATTTTGAATCCCAGATCAGGGAAATCTTTAACCATACTTCAGGCTGATGGCAAACGGTCATCTACTTCTGGATTCTCTATCCCAGTACCACTCTCCAAAAACCACTAAAGTACATCACATCAGACTTCTAGCAGTCACTGCTTTCTTTTACTGTCTTCATTGCCATGTTTTCAGATCCTGTTTTCTAGCAGACATGAAACTTTCATAGTGTCTGGAGGTGAGTGAGTCTGTTGTTGTAGATCCAGCCCCTCTGTGGCAGCAAGTTTATTCCCCAATCATTCCACAGGGTATAGGTATGTGGGGCATGAAGGATTATATTTATGTAAATGATAACGCGAATTCAAGGTGGATGCTTTAACCTAGTTGCCCATATTTGATAGAGCAACATCTTTTATGTTACAGTATAATGAAAAATAGTGGGTAAAAGGTACTTGGGTGGCTTAATCAGTTAAGAATCCCACTCTTGATTTTGGCTCAGGTCGTGATCTCAGGGTCATGAGACTGAGCCCCATGTTTGGCTCCTGCTTAAGATCCTGTCTCTCCCTCTTCCTCTTCCTCTCCCTGAACTCCCACTCTCTCTCTCTCCAAAAAAAGAAAAAAAAAAAAGGTAGTTAAAAATTATAACATTTTATTAAATGTTATATTATAACATTAAGTTATAACATATATTAAATGCTTTATATATTCCACCAACTTTCTCTAAATGTTTCCAAATGTGATATAATTAATATACTTCTTCAGAGAAAAGAGAGGAGTACTAGGATATATATTTTTCTACACATACCATACAACTCATTGATAGGTGTAAAATCAAGCAACAGGGCTTCTGTTTAGGCAATTCATCAACATTGACTCATGTGCCTCTCCTCTAAGTATTGGTTTATCTAATCAATCATGGAAGAACATTCAGAAAAATAATTATTTTCTATTTTAAAATGATTAAAGTACATTTAAATAGGTGTCCCATGTTCATATGAAAAAACTGAGAACAATTCATACAATGTAACAAGAGAGTAATTATACAAAGAGTGAAGGAAAACAGACTCATACATTTTAAAGTCTACTTCATCCTCCTGCTTATTATATTGGCATTTAATGCTGGCATATTTCCAACTGGGATTTGGAAAGAGAATAAAGATGGAAATATCACCTTCAAAAAATGTTTCCAGTGCATTAGTTAGAAGAAAGCAATGAACTAAGGTGAAAGTTTTAAAATATAATACAGTATTAGTAAATCATATATCCAGGCTAACCTTACAGGTATGTGTTGTTTTTATAAATTAACTAAAACTGGTTTAACCCCAGGGTCAAGTTCAAGTGGTGTACACCAGCAATCAGATTACAACTTGATGCAAATTTTGTCTCATTAAAAAAGTCACACACTTCACCACTTCATTTGCAAAATAATTATGAACCTGGTCAAGGTCAGAGATTTCCTTTCTGTTATTGTTTCTTTTTTTTTTTTCCACTAAAGGAATTCAGGTTTTTAAAATACAGTTGAAATGTGAGAAAGAGTACGTATTTTATTTTCATTTGAGGAACAGCAAGGGGAAGCCAACTTCAAAAACTCAGGGTTTTTTTTTTTTTTCCTAACTTCTGATTTTTTTTAAAAGAAATAATATAAAAATCTGCTTATTTTAGATTTTAAGAGAGGATATACTATAATATACTAGTACAAAAAATTCTATAATTCCATACAATTCTATAGAATTCTATAATTCTATATAGGGAAAAATGAGAAAATTATTAGTGGCAGAATAACTATAGTTCTTATGACATGGTTATGATATAATTTTCTTAAAAATGTATCATAATTATGTTCATATACATAAAATATGATAAATGAGGGCCTACTAGGAATGAGAGAAATATGGTGCCTCTAGGTCTTCAAGATGCCTCAACACTTTTAGTTTCTTGCATGAAATTTATATTCTACTATTCTCTAGACTCAAGATATTTTCAGTCATTTCTTTCTTCTATAGTTAAGTCCAATGATTATAATTTTTTTTGTTATTATATTCTACTAGAATATCTCTAGACAAGCGTTTATTGTGTATATTCTATCTCAGCTGATTAGACAATTACAGCTGATTTAACTCAATAAGATTTACCAAGACTTTTAAAAATATATACAGGGTTCTCTGCTTCATGTAGGAGATAAATTACTGCCTTACTATTATGTCTCCAAATTTGTTACTTAATAAAGTAGTTAATTTCATTTTAAATCTTTAAAAATTTCTTCCCACAAAAGACAAACAGCTGATGAAAATTATGTAACTGAAATTTGAGGGGTGTTTTAAATAAAATAAAAATTAATATTTGCTAAAGGACTTTGAAATGAGCCTGCCAAAGGATTTGGTATTATATAAATATTTTTTCTAAAAATTACCACACAGTATATTTCTTTCTTTTCCTAGGGGACCCGTACTAAGTATTATCTTAGAAGTGAAACTGACTTTAGCCAACATACTCTAAGGGCCTATTCAGCCAGAGCAGCCCCATCCTGGTAGAACTGCCATTTTGTTGTAAAACTTAAATTGACTTTGCCCACCCCCCTAGGGGAACTTACTTAAAAGCAAGTCCAGGAAACCAGTCCCAGGTAACAAAGTCCAAATACAAGCGTGGGTCAGGCCAGGTGGAGGTATTCAATCAGTATGGGTGCATACTGTCTCCTAGCTACCAAGGAGTATGGGCCCCGCCCTTTGGGCACCTTTTGGGCACCAATTCTGAACTAGGTGATAGGCTGGTTCAAATGTCTACTAGGATAAATTGTAATTCAACTGGTCGCCTAGCATCACTGTGGAGTTTCCCGAGTGTGTTACAATCTCATTGGCCACCTGTGTGTGGCCAGGCCCAACCACATGGCCTTTGCTCTATAAAAGTTAGTCTGGAAAGCAGGGAGGGGTCATCCTCTCTGTAGGGGCGGCCCCAACTGGTCTGTTTGATGGTCAGTCTGATTCCTGATGCTTGGCGTGAAATAAAGCATTGCTTGACCTTCACTTTGTATTAGTGCTGCTCCTTTAATCACGGACCCATTATTGGGGTACCTAATTTGGGGGGACCCAACAATACAGTACATCATTAGTTTTTGATGTAGTTTTCAAAAATTCCTCAGTTGTGTATAACACCCGGTGCTCATCACAACATGCACCTCCTTAATAACCATTATCTGGTTAAGAAAAAAAAATAGAAGTGAAACTGACTTTTATTTATTTATTTATTTACTTGACACAGAGAGAGAGATCACAAGTAGGCAGAGCAGCAGGCAGAGAGAATGCAGGAAGCAGGCTCCCCGCCGAGCAGAGAGCCTGATGTGGGACTCAATCCCAGGACCCTGAGATCATGACCCAAGCCGAAGGCAGAGGCTTAACCCACTAAGCCACCCAGATGCCCCTGAAACTGACTTTAAACAAGATTCTTTTAGGCATCTAAACTTGTCAAAAAGAATTAACAATTTTGAAAGTAATCCAAAATGTCTTAATTTTTTACTGATAAGTAATATTGTTTATATGTATATAACCCTTAAAGTGTTGTTCAAATTTTCAATCTTATCTGCCCTCAACTTTTCTCAATATTAAAAAAAAAGAAAAAAAGATAAGTTAGTTATGGTTTTAGGACCAAATTTTACTCCCTCTGTAATTCTTCAAAGCAATTGGTTGTTGAAGAATAAAAGGCCCCTCATATTATAAAGGTGTAGGCTGACTCTATTTAGTTAAATAACAAAGAACGTCTTCGCCAAACTTGAGACAGGTTCCTCTGAATCCCTCTCTTCTAAGCCCAGATCTGTCCTTGGTCAACTTAGTCCAGTTTCAACAAGAATACTGCTGATTTGGGGCACCTGGGTGGCTCAGTGGCTTAAGCAACTGCCTTCAGCTCAAGTCATGATCCCAGAGTCCCAGGATCTCCATCGGGCTCCCAGCTCCGCGAGGAGTCCGTTTTCCCTCTGACCTTCTCCCCTCTCATGCTCTCTCTTACTTGCTCTCTCTCTCTCAAACCAATAAATGAAATCTATAAAAAAAAAAAAAAAAGAATGTTGCTCAGTCAATTTAACAAAGATCCCCCCACAGGTTGTCTCTGATCACCCTGGATATTTCATCAAATTATTCATTCCCCATCTTCAATAATTAACTATCCCGGTCTGCCTTCGGCAAGAATTCCCTTAGCCTTGATGTCTCCTCTCAGTAGTTTTCTACTCACTGACATCCACCTTGCTCCTTGGCTATAAATCTCTACTTGTGCTGGTTGTATTCGGAGTTGTGCCTCATCTCTATTATCTAGTACAAAGCCCCACTGCAGTGGACCCTCCCTCTTGAATAAAGCCTTCTTTACTGCCTTTAAGAGTGCCATGAAATATTTTTCTTTAACATTAAGACCCAATATATATCCCATAAAATACTAAAAATAAGGTACTTACTAGTTAACTCAAACTATACTGCAGGTGAGCATGAACAAAAAGAAATCAAACTAATTGGAGGCTATCTTCATTCCCATCAGTTTAGTCTATGAGTTGACTTTGAGTTTCAAAGAACCAGCAGGACACTACCTAGCAAGGAAACCAGTAGGAAAGGACAATCTAGAAAGTGTTATGACTCCTCTTAGAAGATTAACTGTAGAATTACTATTAAATAATTGAAACTTTACTTTTTAGAGATAATACATTAAGTACATAGAAAGCTAAAGTAGTGTGCTTGGATAGTTCTGAGAAAGTTAATCAGTAAAATCAGAGTGTTCTATTACCCAGAGGATTGAACACAGGAGAAAATGAAGGGATTGTGGAATCAGGAATGGGCAGATTAGTATCTGACTGGGCAAATGACTTCTGCTCTGTCAGACAATCTGTGGCGCTTAAATTGTAATTATTTCCTTTCTGTCAAATTTGGTGGTGGTTCCTAGAATACATTCCTGTTTCACAAAGCCCTAGTGCCGTAAAGAACTCAGAGCATGTGCGTAAGAGTAGGAACAGCCATGCAAGGAAAAACCGCTTTTCAGGTAACTTCCAGCAGTTGTAGGCATGTTTTAGAAAGCACATTAAAGTGAAAGAAGTCTCATGATTTGTCACTGGCATGTACTTGCTCAAAGTCAGAGCAGGATAACTAGAGTTTTGTGAATAAAATTCTAGTACAAACTTTGAAATATGGGCTTAGGAGACTACAGACAGACAGATGAAGAATCCTTTGCAATTGATAGACTAAGTTGAAAGAAAAAAAAGGGGTGGTGGTTCTTTCTGCATTAAACCAGTATAGAAAGGATAGGATTAACAAGAGAGTCCACAGATGTAGAACTTGGTCACTATGAAAAGATGACCTGCAAAAAATAGTATAGAAATATTCTCATGTAAAATTGAGATAATAGTGGTACTTATTTATTTTAATTGCTTTAGAATACAATGAGAATATAGAACATTTGTTACAAACTAGGTTGTGGCTATGAGTCCTGCAAGAAGCAGAAGACAAGACCTCACTGGACATATAAGAGGTTTATTGGGGTAAAAGTCTGTGAAGGAAAGCAGATAGTACATGAAACCGTAATGTAGATCTAAACTTCTTAAAGGAGAGAGAAGGAAGAACAACTGAGTGGAAGTCCAAGATAGCTTTGCACTTCTAAGAAAGTTCTACAAGGCCAACAGTGAGTTCTCAAGCCAAAGCATCCAGAAACAGGAGGCCCATGTCTTTCAAGAATGCTTAGATTAATATCTGTGCCATGCTCAGTCATTTCCATGGGGGCTCATGGAAAGTGTAGCATCAGGGTTTGAGTGTTAGACAGTGACCAAGGTTAGAGAACGGAAAAGGGAATTTTCATGGCTGCTTAATAAATACTGTGCTAAAAAATTAATAAGCATTAGCTTCCATGATCATTTTTCAAATATTTTTGCATTATAAATGTGTATTCCTTAAACTCTGTGTATACTGACTACAAGTTCACATATTACAGCTCATCAATAAACATTTCATATTATTAATTTGTATAAAATCATAATGGCTGGCAGTTTATTTTCTAGAACATCATCATCTTTTTCTGAATATCAGAACAGGTACAGATTCTGATTATTTTAAATATAGACTTTTTAAATTGAAGAGATGCATAGTTTGGAGAGGCTACCTGCCATTCTTCAACCAGAAGGCCTTCCTGTTTTTAATCTATTTTGCTTTCTTAATATCCAGGTGTAGTCTTGAGTAGGGTTCTGGATCTAACAAAAGTCTGAAATCTACTGTCTTGATTGTTTTTTGCCTTGATTCTTTTATGAAAGTCATTGAAAAAACATTTTTTAAATGATTGTGCTTATCCTAGTAATAAGAATCATGAGTCACATAAACTTAATAAAAACCAAGACAAAGATGGTGAAAATGTTGGATCTTTATCCTCATATTCATGAAAATAAAGCCATATCTCCAGGTTGTCAATTATGAAGGGAAAATTAATGCCCCAACAATACTTATTCCTGCCTGATTGTCTCAAACATTACTTTAACAAGCAGAATGTTCTATTTTTTACAAGATTATTAAGCTTCCTAACTCTTTTATAACTTATGAATAGATTATATTGTAGATCTTAAACAATGACTTCCCATTATATAATACTACAGTTTTATAAACATATTTTTAAAATACCACTCTTCTTATTCATATCTAGCTTCTAATCTATGAATAAAGAAGGCTTAAGCTTTCATATCTTCTATTTACGGGCTCTCTTTTATTTATAACTAGTGAAATTATTCCATTAAACTTTAACCCATGAATTTCTATTTTTTTTCTACTTGCCAAGTAACTATTAATTCAAATTATCAACAATAAAGCCCATAGTACCAACCTGAGATTATGGTCTTAATAATTGTATAGGTTATAGTTTTTTCATTTCATCAGCTATGAACATGTTAATAATCTCATATGCCTTTGGAACATCATTCAAAATTCCCCTGACCTACCATTCAAACCCAGGCTGACACTGAACCACTAATAATACTCTTGGGACTTAATACTTTTCTACATGTGAATCTAATTCTCAAATGACTTCCACCACACACTTCCATTAAGAATATATCATATGGATATAAAGTCAATGCTGAGAGAGAGAGAAGTAAAAACTATCACTTTATCTATACTTGTCATTCTGTCACAGTCCAGAGTATTCCAATGAAATTGAACGGTTATCTTTGTTCATTCATTTTGATCCTCAAGTGATAGGAACAACACATGATTTCCTTGTTATAGTGATAAAGGTGCTATAAATCACTACGTACTACCACATAAAATTCTAAATGCATTGAATGGAACAGACATGTAAAAGGCGTTTTGCTGAATATGGAAGAAGGCCAAGAAAGCATAGATTTCTGATTTTTATAAGTAAAAGACCCTAGAAAGCAACCCCTGTCATCTCACTCTAAGCACATCAATTCAACAAAATTTACTGCAAAAACAATCCATAACATTCGTATTACACAGTTATTTTCAAAGCTTTAATAAATTAGATGTATTTCTTGTCACAGAAATACTGAAAAAATATCAAAGACAGCACACATTTCACTAATCAGACTAAGGTACTTAAATTTAATTTTATGTATTAGTTTTCATGCTTAAATATATTGTATCTCTAACTCTGTTTACATTTACCAAATACTCATAGTTATTCCTATCATGCACAGCCATTCTTGAGAATTCATTTCGTATAATAAATGACATATAGGAAATAAAATAATTCCAATATAAATTATTTTCCATTTTTCCATAATTGTTTTATCCTAAAGCCAAAGACATCATTGTCTGCTCACCAGGGCTTGGGAGAAAAATAAGGAATCATCCTAAAACTCTTTTGCAGAACTGCTGCTGTCAGGGAAAATTTAAGAAATAAATTGTGGTTGCACAAAGAGGGTGACATATTTCACTACGTCACAGAAGAAAGACTTATATACTAGTGGATATTAAAGAAATACAAAGGGATTATTATCTCTCAGCTTAGTACTCAAAAATATATAGAGCAAGTTTTTCAACATCTGTACTATTGACATGCTGAGACTGCATAATTGTTGGTCAGGGAGACTAACCTGGGCACTGTCAAACAGTTAGCAGCATCCCTGGCTTTGTTCATGAGAGGCCAGTAACAGCTGTCATCCCTGCTCCAGGTTGTGATGACCAGGATTGTCTCCTCATTTGGCAAAGCGATGCTCATTGTCCAAAATCAGAGATGTCACATACATATGAAAATAATCTACTTGTCTCTCCCTTACCTTTTTTGTCTAAAATGATGAAAGAACAAAGAGCTAAATATCATCTCTACTTTATAGAATAAGTAATTCCTGATTTCAAGATAACATATGTTCTATTTGTAACATTTACTTATTTATTTTATTTGGTAAGCTCGCCCAAGGAGACTTATAAACACCCCTAAATTATAATAAGGAAAAGCATACAAACATTAAAGTAGTTGCAAAATTTCATGCTCCAATTGGGAAACAAAATAAGTTAATATAAACCGCCAGAAGGAAGGAGGCTGGTATCATCTTGCATATGATGAAGCCTAATCACTTGCGAGGGTAACATATACTTTACTTAACACTTGTAGAGTTCACGGTATACTCTCACTCTGATTACGTTTTAAAATCTATTTATGTTGCTTCATGTAACTTATTACATCTGACTGTTGCATGATAAACTGTATCATGCATACATCAATTTATACTGTTATAAGCTACCATAACAGTCACTTTGGCTGCTCCTAGCTTCGCCTTACCATAAAACGTGCTTCAACGGACATTTTCATACATACCTCCTACAAGACCTATATGAGTTCCTCTGGTTTATATCTAAGAATAGGAAAGGTGTGTCACATGGTAGTAGCATATTTATTTGCACAAAATAATTTTTTTTTCTACCAGCTACTGCAGTGAGGGAAAACCCACAGAATATGTAATCACCAGAACCGTTGGATTAGCATTCTCTATACCGTATTACCTGAAAAAAAGGAGTGCCCAAGATGTTAATATGTATTTTAATGGAAAAGGTACCACAGAAAAATGTATTTTCTAAATGTTCTCTTAACTAAAGAGATTGCTCCACGGTAAACTGCTAAGTGTCTTCTAGCATGCTGATGCTCACTATAAATATTCAAGAGTCAAGAAGCCAATTTTCCCAAACATATTTGAGTCCAAACCATATTTCTAGGGGAACGTCTCACAAACATGTTCTGAGATATTTATTAATTTGTGGAATACAGTTTAGAAAACATCACATTGCATTAGGCAAAAATTGCTCAGAATTAAACCTAATGCACCCTGGAGCACCTGAGTGGTGCAGTTGGTTAAGCACTTGACTCTTTGTTTTGGCTCGGGTCATGATCTCAGGGTCATGAGATCAAGCCCTCCATCAGGCTCCACACTCAGCAAAGAGTCTGCTTGAGATTCTCTCTCTCCCTCTCCCTCTGCCCCTCCATTTCCTGCTCTCCCTCTCTAAAATAAATAAATAAATCTAAAAAAAAAAATGAATTCTGATACTAACACCTAAAAGATATTCCTCTGGAGTCCATGTAAGGGAAAAAAAGCCATTTAACATAATTATCTATATTTTCAACAATCCCTAACAACATAGTTATATATTTCATAAGGTTTTTCCTAATATAAACAAAATAAAGACTTAGTAAAAAGTTAACCTATGTTTGCTGACCAAACATAGCTCAGATACAAAGTTCTCTGATAGTGTGGTTTTATTTGAACAAAGTATAGAGAAATGGGTGACCTGCCCAAACTTTATCTAAAATGGCATAAATATCATATCTCATAAATGATAAGTTTTGGATAGTTATGGGATGGCATGAGTTAGACATAGATATAATGATAGACAAATGATTGACAGATTCCCGAGTAAATAACTGCAATTATATTTGAAGGTATAAACTAAAACAACCACATGGAGGTATTCAGAAATTAGGTAAAATAAATGTTTTCATCTTCAAAACTGATTTTCATAAGTCTTCTATAAATATTACATGTAAATTAAATATAAATTGTAAAGTAATTATTTTTACAATGATAACGCATCTCAAGCAACCCACTAAAATTTGGGTTGAGGAAAAATAATTGTTCAGTTCTGAGATCCATATAACTAAAAAGCAAAAGAAGAGGAACTTTATTTTAAGGCTCTGGAAAAGATACAGAAGTAGTACAATGTACATTTTCCACTATTTACTCATTAGGAAGTTCAAGATTGCATTTGCACTTAAAAATGTGTGTTCTTCCAGAAGTCTATTTAATGGTAAGTTTATTTAAGCTGATAAGTGAACTTTTCTTGAATATTGGTTGTCTAGACAATTTAACTTCCATTTTAGAAACACATTCTCAGAGGTAGAGATAGTCAGTTCTTTGTCACAGCAGATAAAAGAAGCTTACAGCCAAGAATACCAGAGCACTATTTTTGTCAGGTACCTATCAACATTTATGTTGTCACCCTATACAGGCAGAACATTTAAGAGATCTACTGTATCTACATTTCCTAATTATCTGATACCTATTTTTATATTTTCTCAGTGACTCTCCTCAAACACAAAAAGTAACATAAACTATAAAATAAAAATGTCTTTAAAATGAATGCAAAATGTTCAGATTCGGTGTTTTTTAATAATGTCTGTTTTCAAGAGATTAAACTTTGAAATTCAATTCACACTAATCTTTTTTTTTCTTGTTTTATACCAAGCGCTGAAATATATATTTGAGTAAAAGTTATAGAAACTCCTTCTTCTAAAAAAAAAAAGGTACAAAACATCAACAAATGTAAAGTGAAAATGAATTGTCAAGTCATATTCTGTAAATTTATTACTTTATAGCACTTTGTATGTACCTCTGTTATAGCACCATTGCTCTGTATTTTAACTATTGGTTTCTGGCCCTATCATACAATACATGTTGAAACTTTAAAGCACAGGAAGTACCCTATCATTTGTAATTCTCAGGGCTGAGGTACTTAGAAAAGAATGGGACGAATCAAGGGCAGTAGGAAAGAAATAATTAACAGACCCCAAAATGATTATTAGTTTTAGAAATACCAAACCCAACTTTTCTCTACATAAAAACAAGTACTTCTCCAGCCACCTTTATGATGATTCATTTTTTGGTTTTGATTGGTACTTCTAATTAATTAAATAAAATCAAGTGGTTTCTGATATACGCATTACTTTGGCTTTGGAGTTGACAGAACATGAACTTCTCTGACACACCCTTATATAAAAGAGCCATATCAGATAAGCCTGAGTGCTAACACTGTAAGTCACAGCATTGGGAAACATGCTTTGGCAAGCTTTCCAAAACCCTGACTCTCCTCAAGGAAATAACAACAACTTTTCATTTTTTAGAAGTCTGATAGATGATAAATATAAATACCAAAGGAAGAAAAATGTAGTTAACACTTTGCATTTAACAGACAAATACAATGAAATATATAAATTATAACCTACACAACTGATGATAACTACTTTAGGGGAGCCCATGTCTTCAAAGATTTCCATTATTGTTCCCCAGTGCTTTCTTTTTAGGTTAATAAGTAGAATTTTGATTAATATTTCCACATTATTCCTAATTTTGTGACACACAAAAATAATGGGGTATCAGGAATCACAGTGTACCCAGAATTAATTCTGAGGAAATAAGAGATATTAGAGAGCTTCATAGAATGGAAATAATGCTCTTATTTGATTATTAGCTTTCCTTCCATATTTCTTTTCTTTAAGGTTTAAAGAAATAACAAATGGAAGAAGAATTATTTAAATTAAAAATTTAAGTAACTCAGGATACAAAATTTAAATAAATCTTGGTGGTCTTTCAAGGGGAATATGTTTGAGACTACCAAATATTTTATAATATAGTATTTTAAAATACAGCTTGAAGGTGCTTCTGATCCATTCAGCTAGTTTTAGGCGTCATGACATCTAATCCTCATTCAGCACTTCCTATTATTATATATTTCTGGATAGGAGGGTATTTTGTCAATTCCCCTTTAAGACAATTAAAGTACAATCCTTAGTATCAAGAAACATTTTAGGGGGTAGGGAGAGGGTGGTGGGGTTATGGACATTGGGGAGGGTATGTGCTATGGTGAGTGCTATGAAGTGTGTAAACCTGGCAATTCACACACCTGTACCCCTGAGGCTAATAATACATTATATGCTTATAAAAAATTTTTAAAAATTAAAAAAAAGAAACATTTTAGAATTTCCAAGTAAAGTGAAATAATTATTTCACAAAGAACTCTTATCCAAAAAGGTCATAGGAAAAGAAAGAAATGGTAAAATTGTTTCATTGAAACTGAGCTCATACTCTGAAGTGAAATACCTAGGTATTTCACTGCCAAATTTGTATCTCTATGGCACTGAGAAACATGCTAAAATAAATCTTACCTATTTTGGTAAGTCACCTGAGTAGAGAGGCAGATAGTCTCACATATTCCTGCTTGAAATATTCCTGCTTGAAAGAGTGGTCATAGTACCTCAAATCTCATTACTTTCTATTAAGTTAAAAAGTTCCTCCAAGTCATCACAGGAAAATGAGAATGAAGCTAAAAACATACATTGTCTTATAGATGATGACACAGAAAGGAAATTTTGGTGCTATACTTACAGCTAATAAACCCTTGGGAAAGACTGCATCTGAGTATCTGAAAACAAGATAAACTAGAGTTTTAAAACTGAAAGTTTTAAATTTTACTGAGTTTAATTTAACTGAAATTTAATTTAAACTGGAAGTTTAATACAGCTTCATACTCTAATGAAAAAAAAGAATATCTGTTACAGAATGAATAAATTGCCCCTAAAATAAAAATGTGAAACTAAAAGAAAATAATCCTAAAATTTGAGGAACAGGTTTGGCTGGAGATACTTCAAAGCGCAGCGCCATGTTCGATATATGAGTCTGTGGGAATATGGCGAGTCTGTGTTTTACTTCAATGAGTTCCGTGTGCCAGTTTGATCACTCAGTATTAAGTTCTTGCTTCCCTAGATCAAATCTGCTTTCAAAAACTAATTAAAAAAATCTGTCCATAGTAACACTAACTACTGGCAATAAAACATGTGTAATAGTAAGACTATTGCCAAGACTTGGGCAAAAGATAGAGACTATAACTTGAATATTTAAAGAAATTTTTCACCAAAATTCTGCTGAATGCACGTTAGAAGTACAAGAGAGTCTATGGATAAGGGCAGCCATACGTGTGCTTCTATTCATGGACCTATGCTTACACAAATAAGCGATGATCGTCCAGAATTCATTAGAAGAGGACATAAGTTTCAAGAGTTGTGACACTTGGGGCGCCTGGGTGGCTCAGTGGGTTAAAGCCTCTGCCTTTGGCTCTGGTCATGATTCCAGGGTCCTGGGATCGAGCCCTGCAACGGGCTCTCTGCTCAGCAGAGACCCTGCTTCCCTCTCTCTCTGCCTGCCTCTCTGCCTACTTGTGATCTCTCTCCATCAAATAAATGAAATCTTTAAAAAAAAAAAATTTGTGACACAAATATACATGTCATCAGATTGTATCACATGAGAGGTGTTCAAAGGATGTGAAAATTAATTTGAAATTTTTGCTACAGAAAACATTGGGTTATTTATTCCCTAGGTCTCAAGACCTGTGTTGTTCAATAATTGGCTGCAAGTTATATTGCTATTTAAATTTGAATTTATTAAAATGAAATAAATTAAGAATTCAGTTCCATAATCACACTAGTCACATTTCAATTGTTTAATAGTCCCATGTGATTAGGGGTTACTGTGTTAGTGTAGATATTAAACATTTTCATGTGGCAAAAATTTTTCTTGGACAACAACTCTTATAAAATATGTGCAATCTATAACAGGAAGGAATACATGTGATATAAATAAGAGAACACTTAACTAGGAAAGATCCAAACAGAAGTTCATTTTTCTGCCATAATAAAAAGTACGGGGGAGGGGTACTTGCTGACATTAGTTTGATTGCCAATTAATGGCAAAAAGGAAGCTGCCTCTATTTCTCTTCTACCACCCTTGTAGGTTTTATAGGTTGTGAGCCTTGTCTTTACACTTCTCACCTCATGGATGTAACATATCTGCTGCAGATCCATATACCTTTCCCCATTTAAAATGCAAATAAGTGGAGAAAAGAAAGTAGAGCCTGCACCTACCTATTCCTTAGCCAAGGGAATACTTTCCTAAAAATCACCGGTAAGATTTCACTTATAACTCTTCGGCCAAAATTATGTCATATGGCTGCACTTAGTTGGACAGGATATATTCCCAAGAAGTCTGAGAGAGTAAACCTAGCAAACCTTGTCATTTAAGGAAAACTAGAATGTTAAAAAAAATAATAATATGATAAAGAAACTAAAATTATATTACCTTCAAATCATCTACTTCTCCTGGTAGTATCAGAACATTTTAAAGAAATACTGAATAGTCCAAATCTGTTGTGTGAGTTCTATGATCACTAAAACACAAATATTTATCTATTTCATGAGTTTATAAAATCATAGACCATTCTCAGAGAAACACCACTTTTCAAGATAAAACACATACATCATCATGAAGCATATTAAACAAACCATAAATGAAATAGCAAATGTGAAATAAAGAATATAAAATAATTACTAAAAACACAATTATCACCATTTGCAAAAGGGCCAAATATAGGTATTGTGTTCTAATAGGTATAACTATGGTTCTCATTTGAAATAAAAAGCAAGCAAAGCAAAAAATAGAAAAGGCCTTGGGTATACATGTCCAGAGAAGCAGGAGATACCAAATGGAAGAAAAAGCATTATTAGTTATTGGGTGTTATGGGTTGAATTTTGTTTCCTCAAAATTCTCCTGTTGAAACCCTAACCCCCAGTACTCAGCATGTGATTATATTTAGAGTAAGAATCTTTAAAGAGGTGATCAAGTTAAAATGAGGCCAACAGGGCTGGGCTCTAACCTAATAGGACTGGTATCCTTACTAGAAGAGGAAATTTAGACACATAGACACCAAGGATGTATGGGACACAGAGGAAAGACCACATGAGGACACAGAGAGAAAAGTGGCGGCCATCCACAAGCCAAGGGGAGAGGCCTTTGAAAAAAAAATATCCATGTTCCCACCTTGATCATGGAATTTTAAACTCCAGAGATGAGAAAATAAAACTCTATTGTTTTAAACCACCCAATCTGTGATATATATATATATATATATATATATATATATATATATATATTTTTTTTTTTTTTTTTTTTTTTTTAGGGCAGCCTTAGCAAACTAATATAAGGAGAATGAGTGACAGAAAGTGAATTTCTCATCTATTCCAAAGAGTCTGTTTTGGGGGGATGGTGACACTGATTTTTTTTTTTATAATACAAAATTTGGGTTAATTATTCCCTACAAATTTTTGAAGCAGTACTGACCAAATTTGGTACTAGCCACAGGTGGTTATTTAAATGCAGATTAATCAAAATTAGATAAAATGAAAATTTTAGTTCCACAATAGCTGTCACAAGAAAATGTTCATTTTCCTTATTTTCCCCATTTGTTCCAATAATTAAACATATAATCAGAGCATGTATAAACATCTTGGCTGGTATGAATTATACCAACAGAGATAATCATGTTGCTAAAATCATACACTAGCAAATGACCATCACATAAATGGATTAGTATAGTATCATCTTTCAAACAAAGAAGTACTTTATAAAATAATGTTAATGGTAGTAGCAGAATCAAAACAGAAACTATGACCAAAATCTTTACTAATAGACCAGAGATTTTTCTTTGGGAAACAACTAATAATTCATTTTAAAATATTTATTAACCAAGCTGTTAGTTGAAATATCAAGTTAAAATCTTTAATTTAAAAAAATTGGTTACTCTCTTACATGCATTAAATGAAATATATAAATGTATATATATAATATCATGAAAATAAAGTGAATTTAATAAGAGAACTTAAAATGTAAAATAGGACCATCTTTTTTTTTGTCCAGCAAATCAGATTACTCTAAACCATGAAGTGAAAGCAAAAATATATTCCACTAATAAAATGCCTATATAAAAAAATCATTTTACTATGGTGAGTTGCTTGGCATACTGGAAACTTCCACAATTCCACTTCAAAAATCTAATCTAATGTTCTGTGGCAAGGGAAAAATTCAGAACAGTCTTAGGAGATAACTGTTTTTGTCAGTTTTCTCTGGCAAAGAATGCATGGCTTTAAACTTTAGATCTGGGACCCACTAAAAAATAGAGTATTGATATGAATCATTAGAAATTATTTTCTAAACGGATACAATTTATACCAGATATTTTGCTGTTAGTAGTTTTCCTGTGTACCTTCAAAAAAATTTCCATCCTAAAAGTCTAGGTAGTGTCTCTGATACTGTTCACTAGAACAACAATTTTGGAAAAAAGGGGAAGGGAATCTACACTGAAATGTATTTAGTAGACCACTGTGTAAAAAGGGGAGGGGGGTGGGGAAGAAATCTTGAACCATTAGGCTAGAGAGTTAACAGTTAGTTCATAATGTCTCTGGGACAGATTAAAATTAATGCTCATTATATCAGGACCACATGACTAAGTCTGGGCTATGGACTGTGGGTGGAAATATTTGTTGTAACTTCTGGGCCAAGGCAGTTAAGAACCAGTGTACCTCCTTCATTCTTCCCTTTTTTTTACATGGTGACTTGGGATGCCACATGTGTTAGATGGTATAGCCATAGGATGGAGAGTAGTCTGCCTATATGGACACTTTCTATGAGAGAGAAATAAGCCTGCATTCTTTTAAGCTTTGTTAATCTCAGAATATATACATCACTGCAGGATTTATATGTAACCTGGCTTATCCTGACCAAGGAAGGCTATTTATTTATTTATTTATATTTTTTATTCAGCAGATATGTTTGTAATTAGCCTGTTTTCCACATGCAGTTGGCTAATCAAAGTAATACAACTATTGTATAAATAAGACTTAAAGCAGCTGTCCCTAAGCAGTTGCACACTTAAACATCTACATTTAGGGGCTAGCAGCAAGTTTAAATCCAGATCATGTGATTTTTTTTTTGCATTGTTTTGTTATTTGTTTTATACAAATAAGTTTTAATGTGACAAATTTTAAATACACAAGTACAGAATAACAATGAGCCTCTACTGCTACTAACATCCTGGAAGATACAAGTGCTTTTTGTTTTGTTTTGTTTGTTTTAATTACAGTGTAGTTAACATACAATGTTATATTAGTTTCAGGTGTACAATATAGTGATAGAATAGTTCCTTATGTTACTCAGCGCCCATCAAGATAAGTGTACTCTTAATTCCCTTTACCCATCCTAGTCATGTGATAACTTTTCATAATTGAAGAACCCAGAGATTTTTGCAGTGTTCTGTAATTTTAATAAGTCCTAAGAAGACCAGAGCCTGAGTATGAGGAGGCCACAGGGAAAAAAAAAAAAAAAAAAAAAAAAAGCATGGGAATGTTTCCAGATCAGATTTAATGTGTTCTACCTACTGTTACTATATAACCTCAGAAATATGTTCACATGCAAAGCAAAGGTGTATACATGAAATCCAAGGTGATACACATACATGAACACATAAACACATACACACAAAGTGCAAATACATATATAAACATATACATGAGCATATGCATTAATACATATATAAAATATATGCATATGAAAAAGCATTTTGAGGGTGTTTTTGTTTTTGTTTTTTTCACACCAGCAATTTCACACACACACAGAAGTTCTTCATCTGGAGACCTGCCTCCCAAATCTGTTTACAGACACAGAGTGAGGTGGAACTGCTCCTGAAAACCAGCACTGCCATTTTGGGGGATATTCTGGAGTAAAGAGACTCTTTGACAGGAAATTTCATTTGCAGAAAGAGAAACAAGAAAAGGTTACTGAAAAACGAAAGTGGGTATAAATCACTTAATTTTTCCAAGTGGCTTTTATCAACTAGAGTTAGACTTGGGAACACTTGCATATCTGTTGATTTTGTTTTTGTTTTGTTTTGCTTTGTTTGTTTTCAGTAAGTCCATATTAATCATAGATTGAATGCAAAGACTTGTTCTAGACTTCAGAGTGATCTAATGTTGAATAAGGCAGTAATTCCTGTCCTCAGCAAACAATCTAAGAGGGGAAATGAGACTGATATTTTATTTAAATTGTATATCTTAAGATATACAACTGATTTATACAATAAGATTATCTATTAAAGATATACAATTGATTGATACGGTAAGATTATCTATTAAAGATTGTCTATTAAAACTATCTTGCCTAATTTTACAATAAAATGTGACTAGTCAGTATTTTAAAAATGCAAACTGTATTTTCAAGTTTGATCTTTAATGATATCTTCAATTCACAAATTACATTGCATTTGATTCTTCATGTATCATTTTATGATGTGTAGGCTCAGGTGTTCTTATATTTTATGAACAAGACCACCACCATATCTTGGATAAAATTCTGAAGACTAGTAACAGCTTATTTTAAGAGTCTGAGGATTCTGTAGTATACAATCACAAGCAAACCATCAGCATTAAATAAACTTCTTCATGACTGGTACAAAACTGATGTATACTAACTATCAAGTTTTCTTTCTTTGGAAAGAAAAAGGGCCTGGCTCTACAAACCTATTAAAGTCCTTAAGTAGCCACTGAAGCTTGCTGAGTGACATTTGTCTAGCTTTAGCTTAACAGCTACACAAAAACTCAGGAGAGATAAAAAAATCACCATGCTAAAGCCCTAGGAATAGCAATGCTGCTGGTTAGTCTCACAACTGTGAGTTCATTTTCCCTAGCTTCTTAATAGAAGACATTTTAAAATCTTATCTACTATTGTAACCTACTCCTAAATAGTCAACTTGTCTGTATGGAGTTTATTACAGAATTTGAATAAAATCTAACTTTTAAGGGGTATATGTTAGATTAACCATGATGGGGTTAAAGTACAAGAAATCAAAAATTTATATTAATAAACATGGCTAAAGCGCTGCCAACTAATACGTCATCTGTTCCTACCGCAGCTTCCAACCCTTTCTCAAGATGTTAACCATGTCAACTGTAAGGGGAATTTGTACTATGCAGTTCAGTCCCACTGGGGTTAAGGGAAAAGCACCATATAAGATTAAATGAGTTTCCCTTTATGTACAATAATATAGTCCAAATAAACTCCCAGAGGTAAAACAGTTCTTCTTTATTCTTACAACTATATTCAACTTTGAACGTAAAAGCAACTTGACCTTTTCTGTAAAAAGCTGATTCTGTTAACAAGTTCAGTACTTTTAAGTAATATTTACTGTTCTAAACAGCTCATTGCAGACTGTTTCAGGCAGTACTTTAAAGGGAGCAGGCAACCATTTTGCTACAATGATCTCCATAAACTACACAAATTGCAAACATATTATTACAGGAGAAGTACAACATCATTAATCAAGTTATACATACTTCCATCAAAGGGGCGAAAGGCCAGTTGGTCTTTACCAGATGCACCACCCTAAATGGTTTTTTGTCCTTATTGGTTTACAGAGAATAAAAAATCTGAAGGTTATACTGATAGGATAATTTGTTTCTTACAGCTCCTTCTCCTCCCAAGAGCAAAATTATTTTAAAGTAATCATCAAAAACAGATTTCAAAAAAAGCATTTTTTGATCACAACGTATCACATAATATTTAAGTACCTGAGAGAAGTATTACTTTTTGCTGTTTTCCCCACTTATAACAAGTTAATACATTTTAGTAATTTATTTTTATAAAATTCTATGCAAGTTCTCTAGTTTTTAATCATAATCTCATAGCAAGCACTCTTGCTTTGCAGATGGACAGATGGACCCACATAAGAACCATCCTTTGATAAATTGATTTTACCAACTTTATCTTCATACTATAAATGCTCAATGCTGAGAACAGTTACTTGAACAGTACCCATAGTACTATTTTCTATGTGGAAATAAAATGAAAATGAATTGGTTGGTTTGGCTATCTTTGTAACTTGTTCATAGAAAGATTTTATTAAGATATGTTGTTAGATTCTGTTTTTTTTTTCAATCAGACCTGAATATATTCTGTTCTGATACCATCCTTTGGTAGGACTTTGGTGACCCAGGAACAATTTAATTTTAAACATGGTAATTTGAATTTTAATATATGTAAATAAAATGTTTCACAAAAATGATTCATAATGGATGATATCAGTGTTTTATCCTTCAGAAATTATATGCAGAAAGTTGATATCTCACAAGATAATCTGTCTCTTGGCTCTTGTTTCTTTCATTTCACTTTTATTTACAACACAGAGCCTTAACTAATATTATTTCATTCAGAACAACAAATTTAAAATAAAAAAAATTCATTTGCTTTAAATATTATGTCATTACCTCTCTATTATGATAAATTATGAAGTTTCTTTTGATGGTATCCTCCCACTATTAAGATACATTGGTAAGGTCAATTTAGTGTGCTTATCTATCAGTCTGTGAACAAGGAATGAAATGAGAATATGACCTTAAAAAGAGACCATGTGTAAGCAACTGCAAAAACGTATTAATATATATTAACTTGTTATAGATTAGTTGTGTAAAGCAGACCAGAGATAGTTTTGCAGGAATTTATAATAAATCTTTTAGAGCTTCATTTCATCAAACTTATTACTTGGAAATACTTCATCTTTTCTTTTTGCCATCTTCATTTCATGGAAATACACACTTGCCCACAGTAAAGCCTAGGAACTGAAAATGGTCTCATAAACACGTTTGACATTTTCCTTTTAGCAGACTCCTTACAATTGTTTAACAATGAATAGTGCAGAAATGTAGCTTTCTATCAAAGGTACTGTGTGCTGCCCTGCACTGTGTGGGAGACTTGAAATTGTTCAGACCTACGGTCACTTGGTTACTACATTACACTGCAAGAATATAGTAGTAGGTAAGCACAGTGGGGGGGACAAAGTATCCTTTCTGAGCTGTGAGGGTTTAGATAATGGACAAACAATGATGGATTTCATGGTGATGGATTCATTTGATTTCCACTGGCTTCACCCAGAATCTCCATTAGATTACTCTTGAACATAGTGTACTCATTCCTTTCTTATTTGTCAAAGTACATTTTCTAGGCCAATCTCGTTTTTGAGAGCATTTCTAAATGGCTTCCTACACACATTTTCAAGTTTCTCAGAAAATATTTGCTTGACAGTACTAATATTCAAACATACAAACTATTATTTATATTCCAATTTCTAAGAGCCGAGTCATGTCTTCCCACAATATGAATATATTTTTTCAAAAAAGAACTATGTTAATCTTTCCAACAGGGGGATTCATAAAATCCTTAAATGACTTGTTTATCCATCTGATCTTACAATTATTTTAAACTATTCTGTTTTCATATTTTTTCATAAGATCTTTTTTTTTTCTACATACCCTACATTGGTAGTCAGCAAACAGTATCTCTTACCAAATAGTACAGTTAATATTCAGCTTGATTTTGTTTGACAACATTCTGGTTTATCTCCTAAAATATGTAAAAGTAAAGTACACTTGTATAGCAGACAATTTGTCTGAAAAGTGTTCCATTCAAGTAATAGAGGATTATAAATTTTAAAAAGGAAGCAAATTCTTATTCCTTGATTATATCATCTTATATGGCATCTTAGCTAATTTTAATCTAGGTTTTTAATTTGAATCTTTTGGTCATTAAGGCTATGTATTTTTTAATTACTGGACTTCTTTGCATATATATATGTATATATATACATATATATATGTATATGTATACACACATAGTCTAAACTATGAACTGTTAATTAAGTAATATGAAAGACTGTAGAACAGTCCTTAACTGGACTGAAGATCACAGAAGCTAAATATTGCTATTACTGATAATTTATTAAGAGTGAATCAAAGAAGTAAAAAAATTCACGCTTTAATAATGCCTTAGCAATAACTCATCAGAATTAAACACTGGATTCTGAACCTAATTTCAGTTATGAACCATGAGGTCAAAAGATGTTTATAATACATGATTTTAAAAATTGCTCTGAATATAGATTAAGTTGAAACAGTGTATTACCCTAACTTGTGGCATGAGAAGTTGGTATAAATTATTCTACCTTAGTTACATCTTTGTAAGAACCATTTAAAATTGCTTATGAGAATTCTTCCTCTGGAGACACAGAGGATGGTTGGGGGGTTGGGGGGAAGTAGTACAACATCATATTTTGCCACACAATTTTATACTAACTATTGTTCTAAAAACAACAAAATCCTCAATCACAAGACCATTTTTAACAGTCTTGACTCTTGTCAAGAGTCAAGACGGTCTTGTTTACTATGCCCTATTTATTAGTGTCACTGTATATATTAAACCAGTTCTAAATTTGAATGTGCCAGCAAATCAAAAATATTAATTAAAAAACTTGGAGATATATAAATATATACTATACATTTAATTATATTTTTAAATGTCTATGAATATACATCTATATTTCTTTTTTCCTTTATAGAAAATGAGATGATGTGTATTAAGAAAACAATTTTCTATTCCACCTAAAGGCTTAGAAATTCATATGTCAGAAACAGAGTCGACCAATCAAATCTATACCAAATTGCTGAACGTGAATTTCCAGGGTTTTATTTTTGGCTAATGCATCCTTTTTTTCCTAGTTTCCAACCTCACAAAAAAGAAGAGCAGAGGACTGGCAAACATTGGCTTAATTATCCCCATCAGTCTCAGAGACAAGACGCTTAAGAGTTTTAGCTGCTGTAAACACTCCCCTGATAGCTGATAAGGAATCTGCTGAAAGGCGGTTTTGTCTGGGGAAACCTCAGGGGCACAACAGTTAATCATTAGTGTAATATTGTATATGCATTACTACATCAAAGGAAACAGAACCCAATATTCTATTGTGAAGATTTTCTGTGTTTTCTTAGAGGTAAGAAAACCAATGCTAAAGAGAAAAAGATTTTTTAAAAAATAGCCTTTGCTGCAGAAACAAAGCATGTTCTACTATCCCCTTTTTTTTTCTTTCTCCTTCAAGAGGGAATGTCATTATTGGTTTTGTTTTGTTTTGTTTTGTTTTAATATGTGCCTGCAGGGATATACAAAGTTTCCACTGAAGTCAAAGATGTAACTTTTGTCTCTAAAAGAATTTGCACATTTGTATCTAAATGCACTGATCAGAACCAGAGAGTATCACATAACCTTATTTTATCAAAACACTAGAAGTAAGCCAATGTTCTTCTGTATCAGCACTGTGTTAGTCTAGGAATCTATTTGTGGAAAACTAACCCCTCAAGGTCCCTAACAACCTTGCTATCAGTTCAAAATGAAGGCATCCACAATGACCTCCTATTCTTAAAATTTTATAGACTTCTCATAGTCCCACAATCAGAGAATCTAGGAGACTTCCGAAATGTTCATAATACCCTTCCAGAGTTGACTTCCAGTCTTTCTCAGCCATCCTGCCACTATGTCCAAGTAAAACAAAACTTCTCAGTGTCATACACTCCTCGCCATTTCCCATACCCTGGCCTTAATACACGATTTCTTCTGATTGGATACCCATCCTCCAGCCCCCATCTCTACAGGTCCACCTTTCCTGGAAACTCCAAGTTTCATATCTGACTCCCTCCAAAAACCATCTCTGTTCTTGCTTGCCTCATGCAATTGGAAATAATCTCTTTTATTTTTCCTCCAAACTTTTTAGCAACTTTATCTTAGTAATAACATATGTTCTAATATTGGTACATTTTGGGTCATAAATAAGTGTTGTTATGTGACTGAACTTAGTAGAAACTGTCTATTTTTATTAAAGATTGTGGTATAAATGTTTAGGGGGATTTTAAGAAGTAAGACAATTCTTTTTCACCACAGAAAGTGGCCACTTTCAATATTTCTAAGTTTCTTAGAGGAGAAAAAGTAAACTAACATTTAATAGGGTACTTTAATATGCAGCACACACTTACTGAATTGGTCGTAATTTGAGTGGCAACCTAAAAATTTCCTCTGAGAAACAACTTTTAAATAAATAGAAGTTACTGAAGAGGTTAAGTTTGTTTAAACCGTTAAGTTTTACAAATGTGTCTTCTCAAATGCATCCCAGGGTCATTCTTAAAGCCTTTTAAATGAATAAAGTCTTAACTATCTTGATTTTGGGTCTTCAGGAAGATTCTGTATTATGTTGGGTCAAATGTATCCCTTTTTTCTAGACCTCACTGGTCAAAATAAACTAGTCTTCAAGGTGGTTCTACATTCGTTGGGTCAAATGCACCACTTGTCTAGACATCACTAGTCAAAGAGACCAGTAAATATTTTAGAGTGACTGAGCATTGAATGCTGACATCAAGACAGAGTGGTTATATCTGGAGTTGGTATGTTCAAGCGAGATATTTTGAATATGGGCTCCAAAACAACACTGAACTGCAGAATATTATTATAAATCAACTCTTTTGCTGGCATTCATATAATAAATCAGAAATTTGGGCTAGACTTCTTATAGTAGAAAACAAAACCCATAGTGCATAGAGTACATGGTTACAAGAAGCTTTTCTATAGCAATTTAGAATAATAGAGCAAGGGGTTTGTAGTTTGCCAGTCACTAATTTGAAATCTATTTCTGGCAACTACAGCTATATTGCCTTAGGTAAATTATTTAACCACAATGATTCTCAATCAGTTTGTCCACAATAAAATATCGATTTGGCAATGCCTGACACATCATAACATCATTTGATTAATATGAAAGAGCAGAAATATGAAAGTTTTTCTATACATTTAAAAGAAAAGTAGAACATGATAACTAACTTTTCTTTCATTCTTTTTTTAGATACAGTAATAAAAGATTATATAAAATTAAAATTGGGATAATATAATCTTTATGAGTAAGAAAATAATTCAATAGGGATATTGAATAAAATTTTGCAATTTTGATCTCAGAGCAACAAGAATATAATTTAGAACACATATAAAACTATGTATCTATTTATTTCTTTCACATTATACTTTTTAAAAGAGCTATAATTTAACAGGTCTAATTTTAAGAGTTGAAATTTAATTATGATGTATAATTCCCAAATGTCATTTATAGTCCATTGTATCTGATTTATACATTTGAGCCATGATAATTAAAAAGATATTTTACGTGCCTACAAACATAGATAAATACATGAATTTAAAACATGAAATATTCTATTTACTGACTGTACATTATGTATATATATATATTAGTTAAAAAATGACTAACAGCAGAGACTAAATTTAACATTTTGTGGTATATTCCATTATAATTACAGTACAAAATATATGCACCAGAGTCACACTTATGTGATGTGATATTATATATTTTTAATTTAAATGTTGCTAGATAATAGTTTTAAAAGATGTATAATTTTCATATTTGTGCAATTAAATGGCATATGCAGACTTCTGCAAAATACACAATATAGAAAGAATTTATTTTCATTATATCTTTTTAAGATATTATTATGGAAAAGACTATTTGCTATAATTAAAGTTAATGAAAATAAACAGACTCTTGACCTATATTTATTTTATCCATTATCATTAATAAAAGAAATACACTGTATTCTTCATTGAAAAGTTAAATATATATGGATGACTAAAATTTTAAAAAATTTAACATCATTATTTTGCTGAATTATTAATATTTCAAATGTAATATTCACATTTATCATGAAACTATTTCAAATCTAAAAATACACTTACAGAAGAATAAACCAAAGCCAGCTATCTATGTAAAACACAAATGATTTACACTTGAGAATAAATATATCTAAGATACCTGCATTTGTTGTTTTCTTAAAAAATAAACTTACATATTTATATGAGAAACTTTTGTTTTCATTTTCATTTGAGAAACTTATGTTTTGATTTCATATTTGCATAAACATTTGTCAGATAATTTATGTAAGAATGTACCCTGGAATTTACACTGGTATACAATTTGTTGCATCTAACAATGCAAGGGAACAAATAAAAATGTATACTTAATCTACTTGAGTAAACCAATACATTCCATGTAATAACACAACCTGTTTAGCTATGCAAAGTAATTGATCTCTCATGTTTAAATGGCTATATTGAGTATGCTTACTTGTAAGCATAGGCATAAACTATCAAGAGTTAAAAAATATTTAATTTCTCAGCTTTAGGATGTATGCTTTATTTTTCAACCTATTGTAAAATGACGTCACAGTTAAACCAGCCTCTAGACATGCTTACATACAAATTTTCAAATCTTTCAAAAACTACCAATTTATTATTACCCATGATTTCCTCTATAGATTTGGGCTTGACTCACAGATATCAAATAGGTAATGGGAAGAAGATCAAGGGTATAAATAAGCGCATTTATAGATGCCAATGTGTTGAATATTGTAAGAGGAACCATGAAAACCACGTAGTTAGCACTTTGGGAGGGCACCATTCCACACATCTTCAAACAAAAACAAAAACAAAAACAAAAAACAAATCTGGGCAGTTTATTGAAGAATCTAAAGTTGGTAAAAATTCACTTCAAAAATGGAATACTGTATATCTCAATATTGAGCTACAACTTCTTTCTTTGGTCTTGTTGAGGAGTTCTAATTCCTTCTGCAATTAGCCATTCTTTTGAATCAACCTAGCATACAGCTAGTTGATTGTTTAGGGAGATGAGAGGAAAAGAGATGGAGAATACTCGGGAAGTGATTCAGAGCATGGATTGCCAAATTTTTTACACTGTGCATGCTATGCTTTTCCAAGTTGTCCTGTGCCCAATTAGAACCTGTTTTTTTTTTCTTTCAAAAAAAATGAATTTCTGTCTAAAGCCCCTTGACTCCTACTAGTGCTAATAAAGAATTCTCAGTCAGCAATTTGCAGAGTAGGGAAGCCAGGGATAATACAACTGGGCAGCCTTTACAAGCAAAACAAAACACCAAAGAAAGGGAATAAAAAGGCTGACAAACAATGTAAGCTCTCCCATAAGGTTCATACTTATTTTTCCCCCTTTAAAATGTACCATTAAAAAAGCTAAATCAGCTGTGACCATAATGATGCAAAGTTTTGATTATTATGGCAAATTATACCTTCACTATTCAGGAGAGGGCAAAAAAGTTTTGTGGCTCATCAAAAGAAGCTGGGAGTGAGAGCCAAGGCCACTGACACTTGTGGTTGCAGATTAAGCTGTGAGCAGACTCTAAATAAATTCCATTCTCCCCCATCCCCAAAATACACTATTCTGGCTATTAAGACTGACTTGCATTCTATGCATGCCAGTACTCTATCCATTCAGGATCACTTATTTCAGTGGGAGACAGGGAGGGCAGTCTTCTGAATTAGGAAGCTGTAACAGATTAGTTTTGTGTGTGTGTGCGTGTACGTGTGTGTGTATAACAGACTGCTAACTATGAATGATTACAGTCTCTGCTTCAACCTTAAATAAATCACATAATCTGTGGAAGTCAAAATCTTTTCAAGTGCAAAAAAAAAAAAAAAAAAAAGGAAAGAAAAAATATGTCGGCTTGTGTAATTTTTGAACCAGGAATTAGCCTTTCTGTCATCAAGAATAAGTAATTAATATAATTCTTTGAGAATCACAAAATAAGGTTTTCAAAGACATATAATTAAATTAGCCAAACCAAAACTTTCAAAGATGTATAAGCTTACATAAGAAAAAAACACCCAAATTATCTTGTGAACTCTTTGATTTTCTTGATTAAATGAAGTTTTCGTTTTGTGCTGATGAGGATTTTTAAAAGCTGTTTTGGAAAAAAGTATTCCCATTTAGAGCAAAATAAGAATACATAAATCATAAGACTTAGAGGAAAAACATGAAGCAAATAAGTTATAATAATGCAAAAAAATTCTAAAATGAAATTATTGAAAATGAAACAATATTAAAGACCATAAACCAAATGTCATTAAAAATATTGACAATCTATTGCAAATTCAGCAATCACTCAAACTGAATTAACTACAAGTACAGAAATTAAAACCTTATAACTTCATTCCAAACTTAATTTTAATAAAAATATTTTCTCCACTACAAACAATCTTATGAGGTAAAACAAATAAAGGAACAAGCGCATATAGGCTACAAATAGTCTTTGATAAGCCAAAATATCTGTTTCAATATTTAATGATATCCTTGCATTTTATACATTTGTCTTATATTTTCCCATCTATAAATCAAGATAATGTTTTCAAGCTAACTAGCACACAAAGAACAAAAAATATGTTCAAATTTATAAGAATTTGTAAATAACCATAAGTACATATTGAGGAGAATAGCTTCCTGTTGAGGAAAACTGTCTTTACTCAGTTGTATCTTAAAGGCAAACGTCTGCCCAATCACATCAGCGAAATTATCAATTTTGTACATGGCAAAATTGTACATGGCAAGATGGCCTAAGTATGTATCACATGTCATTCAGTGGCAATGAGGCCAAGAAGGCAAGTATCACCATCTCAAGGTGCAAAAATCCTAACAGATATAATTTGATTGACAAAATCTACTTAGACCACATTTAGATACTATTCACAAAATAAGTATTAAGTTGAAACAGGTATTAAAATATCGTCTCTGATGCTCACTATGGTATATCTAATATAAACTATGATTAGATTAAGTTTTTTTTTATTTTATTTATTTGATAGAGAGGAGTCACAAGTAGGCAGAAAGGCAGGCAGGGTGGGGGGAAGCAGGCACCTCACCAAGCAGGGAGCCCAATGTGGAGCTCGATCCCAGGACCCTGGGATCACGACCTGAGCCAAAAGCAGAGGCTTTAACCCAATAAGCCACCCAGGCACCCCAATTACATTAAGAATCTTGACAGTTTTCATTTTGTATCTTGGTTTGTGCTTGATATTACTGTAAATATCATTTTCTCAAAAAACAATAACTAATTAAAATGACAATTAGGTTATTATCTCAGCTTCATTAAATGTCTTATCCACCAAAGAGGATATAGAAATTATTAGGGGGGAAAAGAACCAGCTCCATGGTACAAATTATACCTTCCAATGTTAAGGACATAAAGATTCTTTAAAGGGAAACTTGGGATCATGTAGTATATGGAATCAGTCAGGAAGGTCCATAGCTTCCACACACCACACTGTTGAGCTCTTGGAAAGGGTTGTTATAAAAAAGCAAATGATAACAGATTTCTGTTAATATTTCCAAGTGATTTTTCCAATAATGATACAAATTTTGCTCATAAGAATATCACCAGTAAATGTAAGGATGCATAACTTGGAATATTTAATATCCCTTTCTAAATAATATTATAAAAATCGCTTTAAATTTTTTTTGCATTCAATTTTATGGGTTAAAATTCGTATGAATAAAAAAGAGCATATATTTGTTTAAATGGATTTTAACCACTCTGCAAAATTTTATCAAAGTCATAAAATCATTCAGTAGTATGTTACCTTTATTAGCAATGATTGATTACAGTTGTATAAATTAATCTGAAATTATAAAAAACACTTTATAATGGATTGAATTGTATTCCTTAAAAATTTATATGTTGAAGGCCTAACCCCCAATGTGACTGTATTTGGAAATAGGGCCTTTAAGAAAATAAGGTTAAAGGTGGTCATAAGTGTAGGTCCTAATCTAATAGGACTAGTTTCCTTGTAAGAAGGGAAAGAATTTAAAAAATAAAAAATAAAAAAGAAGAAGAGGAAGAGACACTAGAGATGTTTCTCTCAATCTTGTGCACATAGAAAAGGCCATGTGTGGACATAGGGAAAAGATAAGCATTGAAAAGCCTAGCAGAGGGGCACATGGGCTGCTGAGTCAGTTAAGCATCTAACTCTTTTTTTTTTTTTTTAAGATTTTATTTATTTATTTGACAGAGCGATTACAAGTAGGCAGAGAGGCAGGCAGAGAGAGAGGGAGAAGCAGGCTCCCTGCTAAGCAGAGAGCCCGAAGCAGGGCTGGATCCAGGAGCCTGAGATCATGACCTGAGCCGAAGGCAGGGGCTGAGCCACCCAGGTGCGCCAAACATCTAACTCTTGACTGCGCTCAGATCATGATGTCAAGGTTCTGGGATTGAGCCCTGTGTGGGGCTCTGTGCTAAGTAGAGATTCTGCTTGAGGAGTTTCTTTCTCTCCCTCTCCCTCTGCCCTTTCCTCTGCATGTTCTCCCACTCTCTCACAGATAAATAAATATTTAAAAAATAAAAATAAAATAATAAAAGCCTAGCAGAGACACCTCACAATGAAGCTACCTGGCTGGCACCTTGATTTGGACTTGCAGCCTCCAGAAACATTAGAAAATAAATTTATATTGTCCAAGTCACCCACCTGCAGTATTCTGTTATGGCAGCCCTAGCAGACTAACTTAGTCTCCATAAATACTAGTTTTTGTCCTGTAATTATATGTATGTACAAAGCAGAGGAGTCATGCAATTTCTCTGAACCAGTTTCTTTGTTTGTAAACTAAGAGGTCTAAATTAACTAAGGGATGGTAAATAAAGACACACATGACACCACTCTTTTTTTTTCCCCCTTGCCCACAGTAAACAAACTATTCCAGGTAATCATTACCAGTCAATGGGAATTGTCTTTTGAGATGAGGCCAATCATCACACCCAAGTTGGAAGATGTGTAAGATCTGCTTTTGCACTAGCAAGGCAGGTCTCTACTACTAAAATGTGGCTCATGGACCAGCAGAAACAGCAGCAACAGCACCTGGGAGCTTGTGAGAAATGCAGGCTCTCAGAACCAAGACCAACCTTCTGAACCAGATTTGCCTTTACAATATATGCAATGGACATTAAAGTTTGAGAAGTACTGATCTAGGGTTCAGAACTTTCTAAAAAGGAAAAACTCCCAGGCCACAAGATAATTATGGCCTGTTATATATTTTGTTTGGTTTCTACACTGTTTAAAATTCTCGAATGACTTGTCAAAAATTAAAATTGGGAAGAGAGTTGATAAATTGGTTGATAAATAAGAAGCTCATGTAAAAATGGGCTAACATTTTTTTTGCATGATACAAGAGGGAAGTGAGTGGCATTGCCTCTTTTATGACATGATTTACTTATGTTATCTGTTTGGCCCCGTTATACATTTGATTTTGTAATTTCTGCCTTTTCTTCCACATAGCATTGGAGGAAAACACAAAGAGGAAATATTTTAAAGTAAGAGATCTTAAAAGATACAAGTGTCTGTCCAAAATTAAAATTCTTATTTGATAAATTTTGGTTTCTCTTATTTTTTCTTTTTTCTTTTTTTTTTAATTTTATTTGTCAGAGAGAGAGAGGAGCGAGAGTGAGCACAGGCAAACGGAGTGGCAGGCAGAGGCAGAGGGAGAAGCAGGCTCCCTGCCAAGCAAGGAGCCCGATGCAGGACTCGATCCCAGGACGCTGGGATCATGACCTGAGCCAAGGCAGCTGTTTAACCAACTAAGCCACCCAGGAGTCTCTCTCTTATTCATTCTTTACAAATGTTAATTGTTTTTAATCTGAACCTAAACATTACTTTAATGATGAAATGTGTATTATGGTATGCATCTGATTAATCCATTAGTGAAACATTATTTAACGTAGATTTTTAGCAGTCCAGGAGAATTTTTTTTTCTTGAAAGATGCTAATTTTGTGTAAAGTAGATTGTCTTTTTTGTTTCACGTCTTGAAAAATCATTTTTAAAATCTCACACCTTGAAATATTTTAGAAGGCTGGGAAATGTAGAAAAAATGAGGAATTAAAGAAACATATATATGAAAGAAATAAATTAATAAAATAATGATTAGCTGACCCAAGATTAAATTTAGAAGTGTATACGGCATTAGCCTGGAGAATGCCACACATCTAGTTATGGTAACTCTCTTTGGCAGCTCCTTGGAAATATAAGGGAATTAATTATAAGACATATATTGCATCAAAGATATTTTTTGGAAGTTTTAAAAAGTGATACATAAAATATCTTGGGCCTTGAATTTGAAACTTTCAGGATTATGGTTTTCACTGAAATTAATGGAAATTAAGAAAATGTGTACCATATTGGCAATATTATTCTCATTTTTACTTCTCATTACATTAGGAATTTTATCCTCCTACTCTCAAACCCCAAGTCTTATTAATATTTTAAGGTTTAGAATCATGAAAGCCATTTACATTTCTGTTAAAAAACATAACTCTTGGGTCTTCATTGCCTTAAATACTGCATACATTCATTCACACAATTTCAACCATAATGTCAATAGCAACAAACAATACATTTTTATCACTAGGTCTATTTATCCAAATTCTTATTTTCTACATCTTATCAAATACCAAAAATATGTACCTAAGAAGCTTCCTAAAGCTGAATATACTTATTACCTAATTTCATTTCCCTCACATAACCATTTTTTTTCTTAGCTCAAGCACTGTAATTTTTTTTTTTTTTAAGATTTCATTCATTCATCAGAAAGAGAGAGAGAGAGAGGAGGGACAGCACGAGTGGGAGGAGCAGTAGGCAGAGGGAGAAGCAGGTTCCCCGCTGAATAAGGAGACCAATGCAGGACTCCATCCTAGGGATCCATCCTGGGATCATGACCTGAGCTGAAGGCAGGTGTTTAACTGACTGAGCCACCCAGGCATCCCAATAAGCACTGTAATCTTAAAAATCACTGGAGATAAGGAGTGCCTGGGTGGCTCAGTCAGTTGAGCATCTGACTCTTGATTTTGGCTCAGGTTAAAATCTCAGGCCTGTGGGATCAAGCCTTGCATGGGGCTTTGCGCTCAGTTAGAGTCTGCTTGGAAGACCTCTGCCCCTCTCCCCTGCACTCTCTCTTTCCCTTCTTTTTTAATTTTTTTTTTAAAGATTTTATTTATTTATTTATTTGACAGAGAGAAATCACAAGTAGATGGAGAGGCAGGCAGAGAGAGAGAGAGGGAAGCAGGCTCCCTGCTGAGCAGAGAGCCCAATGCGGGACTCGATCCCAGGAAACTGAGATCATGACCTGAGCCGAAGGCAGCGGCTTAACCCACTGAGCCACCCAGGCGCCCTCTCTTTCCCTTCTTAATAAAAAAATTAATAAATAAATAAATAAATAAATAAATAAATCTTAAAAAAAAAAAAATCACTGGACCAACTGAATATAAACTAGAAATAGGGGTAAAACATGTTGCCAACTCCCATGAGTTTTTTTAATGAATGCCTGTTTTTAGTGTGCACCATACTATAGATTTTCAATGACCGACCATATTGAGAAAGTTGCTCATGGTTCTCCCCGTCTTACTGGACTTACTGGTATCTGCCTCTTCTAATCCTCCCACATACTATTTTCAGATTCATCTTACATATCACTATTATCATAGTATTTTCTTATTTTAAGCATCACTATTCACTCCCTTACTACTGTTTAACAAGTTCTAATATAAGCCTTCTCTTTAGCTTTTCAATGTTTTTAATTAAAATGAAAGTAAACATACAGTGTAACATTGGTTTCAGGATTGAAATTTAGTGATTCATCACATATATAAAACACCAAGTGCTCATACCAACAAGTGCCCTCCTTAATATACCTCCCCCCTCCCAAAAAAATACACATCCCTCATTTAGCACATCTCCCCCATCCTCCTCCCTTCCAGCAACTCTGTTTGTTCTCTACAGTTAATATGTTTTGCCTCCCTCTCTGCTTTTATATTATTTTATTTTTCCTTCCCCTTCCCTATGTTCATCTGTTTTGTTTCTTAAATTCCACATGGGAGGGAAATAATATGGTATTTGTTTTTTTCTCTGTGTTATTTCACTTAGCATAATATATTTTATATTATGCTATATATCATAATATGCTCTAGTTCCATCCACATTGCTGTCAATGGCAAGATTCCATTCTTTTGATGGCAGAGTAATATTCCATTATATACAAAGATCTTTATCTATATCTATATCTATCACAAATTATTTATCCATTCATCTGTCAATGGACATTTGAAGTAGTTCCATAATTTGGTTATTATTGATATTGTCACTATAAACATGGGATGTGTGTGTCCCTTTAAATAAGCATTTTTGTATCCTTTGGATACATACCTAGAAGTGCAATTGCTAGGTTGTAGGGTAGTCTATTTTTAACTTTTTGAGTAACCTCCATACTGTTTTCCACAGTGGTTGCACCAATTTGCATTCCCAATAATAGTGCAAATGTGTTCCCCTTCTCTGCATCCTTGCCCTCATCTTTTGTTTCCAGAGTTGTTAATTTTAGCCATTCTGACAGGCAGGAGGTGATACTTCACTGTGGTTTTGATTTGTATTTCCCTGATGATGAGTGATGTTGAACATTTTTTCAGGTGTCTGTTAGCCATTTGTATTTTTCCTTAGAAATTTCATGATTCTGCACATTTTTTAGCTGGGTTGTATATTTTGGGGGTGTTGAGTTTGGTGGGATCTTTATAGATTCTGGATACTAGCCCTTTATCTGATACACAATTTGCGAATATGTTCTCTCACTCTATATGTTGCCTTTTAGTTTTGTTGATTACCCTTGTCTCCAAAGACATGTCTAGTAAGACATTGCTGCAGCCAAGGTCAAAGAGGTTGCGCCTGTGTTGCCATCTAGGATTTTGATGATTTCCTATCTCACATTTATGTCTTACATCCATTTTAAATTCAGTTTTGTGCATGGTACAAATAGTCCAGTTTCATTCTTTTGCAGGCCACTCTCCAGTTTTCCTAAATACCATTTACTAAAGAGACTGTCTTTTTTACACTGGATGGATAGTCTTTCCTGCTTTGTTAAAGATTAGTTGATCATTTGGTTGTAGGCCCATTTCTGGGTTCTCTTTTCTATTCCACTGATCTATGTGTCAGTTTTTGTGCCAGCACCACACTATCTTAATGATTATAGCTTTGTAATATAGCTTGAAGTCCAGGATTGTGAGGTCTCCCACTTTACTTTTCTTTCTCAACATTACTTTGGCTATTCAGTCTTTTCTGGTTCCATATAAATTTTAGATTGTTTGTTCTAGTTCTATGAAAAATGCTATTGTTGTTTTGATCAGAATTGTATTGAATCTGTAGATTGCTTTGAATAGTATAAACATTGTAACAGTATCTGTTCTTCAAATCATGAGCATGGAATGTTTTTCCATTTTTTTGTGTCTTTAATTTTTTTTAAAAGATTTTATTTACTTATTTGACACAGAGAGAGAGATCCCAAGTAGGCAGAGAGGTAGGCAGAGAGAGAGGGGGAAGCAGGCTCCCCGCTGAGCAGAAAGCCCAATGTGGGGCTCCATGGGATCATGACCTGAGCCGAAGGCAGAGGCTTTAAACCACTGAGCCACCCAGGTGCCCCTTTAATTTCTTTCTTAAGTGTTCTATACTTTTTAGCATTTTTCAGTTTTAAGTCTTTAGTTAGGTTTATTTCTAGGTATCTTACAGTTTTGGTGCAATTGTAAATGGGATCAATTCCTTGATTTTTCTTTCTGCTGTTTCACTATTGGTATACAGAAATTCAACAGATTTCTGTATTCTTATTTTATATCCTGCAACTTTGCTGAATTTGTATATAAGTTCTAGCAAATTTTTGGTGGAGGTCTTTCAGGTTTTCTACATAGAGTAATCTTATCTGCAAATTGTGAAAGTCTGACTTCTTTCTTGCTTATTTGGATGCCTTTCATTTCTTTTGTTGTCTGATTCCTGAGGCTAGGACTTCCAGTACTATGTTGAACAACAGTGGTGAGAGTGGGCATCCCTGTTGTGTTCCTGACCTTAGTGGAAAAGCTCTCAGTTTTTCCCCATTAAGAATATTAGCTAGGGGTCTTCTGTACATGACATTTATGATGTTGAGGTATGATCTTTCTATCCCTATTCTCTTAAGGGTTTTTATCGAGAAAGGATGCTTTATTTTGTCAAATGCTTTTTCTGCATCTATTGAAAGGATTATATGGTTCTTATCCTTTCTTTTATTAATGTGGTATATCATGTTGATTGATTGGCTGATACTGACCCCTCCCTGCAGCCCAGAATAAACCCCACTTAATCATGGTGAATAATCCTTTTAATGTACTATTGGATTGAATTAGGTATCTTGTTGAGAATTTTTGCATCCATGTTCATCAGGAATGGATATTGGTCTGTAATTCTTTGTAGTGGGGGTCTTAGCCTGTTTTTGGAATCAAGGTAATGATGGCCTCATTAGAATGAATGTGGAAGTTTGCCCTCCATTTACGGGTTTGGTTGTTTTGTTTTGTTTGGAATAGCTGTAAGAAATTAGGTATTGGGGTGCCTGGGTGGCACCATCAGTTGAGTACCTGACTCTTGGCTTCAAATCAGGTGATGGTTTCAGAGTTGTGAGATCCAGCCCCATGTGGCACCATGCTCAGCAAGGAGCTAACTTGAGTTTCTCCCTCTCCTTTTGCCCCTCCTCCATTCACACACATGCACACACTGTCTCTCATTCAAAGAAGAATAGGTATTAACTCTTCTTTAAATGTTTGGTAGTATTCCTCTGGAAATCATCCAGCCCTAGACCCTTGTTTGTTGGGAGGTTTTTCATTACTCATTCAATTTCTTTGCTGATTATGGGTCTGTTCAAATTTTCTGTTTCTTCCCTTTTCAGTTTGGTAGTTTATGTTTCTAGGAATTTATCCATTTCTTCCAGATTTTCCAATTTGTTGGTATATAACTGCTCATAATATTATCTTATAATTGTTGGTATTTGAAGATGCCAGGGTGGCTCCATTGGTTAAGCATTCAACTCTCGGTTTTGACTCAGGTCATGATCTCAGGATCATGGGATCAAGCCCCCAGGTGGCTACATGCTCAACAGGGAGTCTGCTTGAGGTTCTGTCTCTCACTGTGCACCTCCCCCCATCAAGTGAATAAATCAATCTTTTTAAAAAACAATAATCATTTGTATTTCTGCAGTGTTCATTGTGATCTTTCCACTTTTACTTCTGATTTTATTTATTTGGGTCCTTTTTTTTTTTTTTTAAAGATTTATTTATTTATTTGACAGACAGAGATCAGAAGTAGGCAGAGAGGCAGGCAAAGAGAGAGAATGGAATAGGGAAGCAGACTCCCTGCCGAGCAGAAGCCCGATGTGGGGCTCAATCCCAGGACCCTGAGGTCATGACCTGAGCTGAAGGTAGAGGCTTAACCCACTGAGCCACTCAGGCGCCCCTCCTTTCTCTTTTCTTTTTGATAAGTCTGGCCAGTGGTTTATCAATTTTGTTAACCCTCTCAAAAAACCAGCTCCTAGTTTTGTGGCTCTGGACTACTAGTTTTGTTTTTTGTTTGTTTGTTTTTTATTTCATTGATTTCTGCTCTAATCTTAATTGTTTCCCTTCTTCTGCTGGTTTTAGGCTTTATTTGCTGTTCTGTTCCAGATCCTTTAGGTGTAAGCTTAAGTTGTATATTTAAGGATTTTCTTGCTTCTTAAGGAAGGTCTGCATTGCTCTATACTTGCTTCTTATGACAACCTTTGCTGTGTCCCAAAGGGCTTAAACTTCTTTTCATTTTCATTTTGCTTCCATGTATTTTTTATTATTCCTTAATTTCCTGGTTAACTCATTCATTCTGTAGTAGAACACTCTTTAATTTCCATTTATTTGGGGTCTTTCCAAATTTTTTCTTGTGGTCGACTTCAAGTTTCATAGCTTTGTGGTCTGAAAATATGCATGGTATGATCTCAATCTTTTTGTACTTGTTGAAGCCTGATTTGTGATCCAGTATTTGATATATTCTGAAGAACAATCAATGGGCATTTGAAAAGAATGTGTATTCTGCTGCTTTAGAATGAAATGTTCTGAAAGTATCTGTTAAGTTCATCTGGTCCAGTTTGTCATTCAAGGCCTTTGTTTCTTTGCTGATCTTCTGTTCAGATGAAGTGTCTATTGCTGTGAGTTGGGTGTTAAAGTTCCCTACTATCATTGTATTATTATCATTGAAATTCTTTAAGTTTGTTATTAATTGATTTATATAATTATTTACGTAACTGGCTGCTTCTAAGTTGGAGGCATAAATATTTACAATTGTTATTAATTGATTAATATAATTTATTTATATAATTGGCTGCTTCCAACTTCAAGGCATATTTACAATTGTTAGAACTTCTTGTTGGATAGACCCCTTTCTTTTGATACAGTGCCCCTCATCTCTTATTACAGTCTTTGGCTTAAAATCTAGTTTGCCTAATATAAGTTTGGCCACTCCAGCTTTCTTTTGATGTCCATTAGCATGACAGATGGTTCTCCACCCTCTCACTTTCAATCTGGACGTGCCTTTGTATCAAAAATGAGTCTTTTGTAAGCAATATATTGATGGCTCTTGGTTTTTTATATCCATTCTGATACTGTATTTCTTTTGATTGGAGCATTTAGCCCATTTATATTCACCATAATTATTGATAGATACGAATTTAGTGCCATTGTATTACTTGTAAAGTCACTGTTCCTACAGATTGTCTCTGTTCCTTTCTAGTCTTTGTTGCTTTGGTCTCTCTTTCCCACTCAAAGGGTCCCCTTTAATATTTTTTGCAGAGCTGATTTAGTGTTCACTAACTCCTTTAGGTTTTGCTTGTCTTGGAAACTCTTTATCTCTCCTTCTATTCTGAATGACAGCCTTGCTAAATAAAATATTCTTGGCTACATGTTTTTCCCATTGATCATGTTGAATATATACTGCCACTCTCTTCTGGACTGCTATATTTCTGTGGACATATCTGTTGCTAACCATAGGTGTCCATCCTTGTAGCTCAAGGACCTTTTGTCCCTAACTACTTTCAGAATACTATATGTATATTTGTATTTTAGAAGTTTCACTGTATGTCTTTGTGTTGACCTGTTTTTGCTGATTTTGAGGGGAATTCTCTGTGCCTCTTGTATTTGAATGCCTATTTTCTTCCCCAGATTAGGGAAGTTCTTGGCTATAATTTATCCAAATAAACGTTCTGTCCCCTTTTCCCCACTCTTCTTCTTCTGGGACTTCTGCAATACAGATATTATTGTGCTTTGTGGAAACACTGAGTTCTCTAAATCTATATTCATTATCTAAGAGCTTTCTTTTCATCTTCTTTTCAGCTTCATTATTTTCCATAATTTTATCTTATACATCATCTATTTGATCCTCTGCTTTTTCCATCCTCAATGTGATTACATCCACTCAGTTTTGCATCTTGGTCATAGCATTTTCTTAGTTTGACATGACTAGGTCAAACTCTCTGCAGCCAGGGTTACTTTGGTGTCCTCTACGCATCTTTCAAGCCCAGCTAGTGTTCTGACTGTTCTAAACTCTTGTTCAGATATATTGCTTATATCTGTTTTTACCAAATCCCTGGATGTGATTTCTTCTTGATTTTTCTTTTGAGGAGAATTCCTCAATCTTGTCATTATATCTAGCTTTCTGTCTTTCATGTATTATGAAAGCTTGTTGTGTTTCCTGCTCCAGCTTTGCTGGTGGCAGGGCGTGGAAGATGATATCACCCTACCCTCTCCTCCCTGGGGAGCGGAACTTGCCACCACTGTTTAGGAGGTCCTCAAAGAAATCTCCCCTCCTGTGTGCCAAGCTTTCGTCAGATCCCTGTACTCAACCTGTCTGTGCCCAGTCGATGGCATGCCTAGTGCCACAATTCCCCTGTGTTTTACCTCTGGCCAGCAGATGGTATTTAAAACTCTAAATCTTAAGGGCACCTGGATGGCTCAGTGGGTTAAACCTTTGCCTTTGGCTCAAGTCATGATCTTAGACTCCTGGGATTGAGTCCCACATCGGGCTCTCTACTCAGCAGGGAGCCTGCTTCCCCCTCTCTGTCTGCCTCTATCCTTGCTTGTGATCTCTTTCTCTTTGTCAAATAAATAAGTAAAATCTTTTAAAAAATAAATAAAACTCTAAATCTTAAAGTACCCTACAAGGTACAGACCCGCTCCTTTTCCCTGGAGGAGAACCTCACAGTACTGCATTTTTCACCATTCTGTCCCAGAAAAGCAGTTGCATACCAGCATAGATGTCTGGTCTCTATGATGAAGCAAAGCAAAAAGTGGGGACCACGTTATATACCCTCTGCATATGTCTCTGTCCCCTGCTGTTGAAAGCAATAAAGTTTTCAATAGAACCCAGTGAGCCTTCTGTCCTTGGAAAGGCAAAATACCCTCCTCCAAATGTAATCCAGGAAGGGGAGTATTCCTTCCCAGTGTGACCCAGGGGATCCCCACTGGATGGCATCTTGTTCAAACCCTATTCAGTGCTCTCTCTTCTTGACTTCTCTCTATGAAAAGGGCTCCCTCCTTTGGGCACAACAGCTTTTCTCTCTCCCAATTCATGTCTCCAAACCTCACATCTGCCATGTTCTCTCCCTCCAATTGTGCAAATTGTATTCTTAATCCTCAGATCAATTTCATAATTGTTAAAAATGATTTGATGTTGTTCTGCGTTCAAGGGATGAGGCAAGTTCAGGGTCCCCTCACTACTCTGCCATCTAAACTCCTTCCCCTTCTCTTTAGCTTTTAAGGCCTTCAAAATCTACACTCCTCTTAGCTATCTAAATATTCTCTGTTCTATGCAATCTATTTCCTCAAGTACTTGCAAATGCTCAATCTGTGTTCTTATCTTTGTATATTCATTTTCCATGTCTACACTCATCTTGATTTCCTCTACTTCATTTTTCTGAAGATTTTATTTATTTATTTGATAGACAGAGATCACCAGTAGGCAGAGAGGCAGGCGAGGGATGGGGGAGAAGCAGGCTCCATGCTGAGCAGAGAGCCCGATGCAGGGCTCAATCCCAGGACCCTGAGATTCTGACCCGAGCCGAAGGCAGAGGTTTTAACCCACTGAGCCACCCAGGCACCCCTCTACTTCATTTTTAATTAAACAAATATGTGTTTATCAGCCACTATGTGTCATCTTTTAATGTCCAATCCAAATTCCACTATCTTTATTAAATCTTTCCTGAGCATGCCAGCACTGACTCATTTGTGACCATCATTACTAATATTTTAATACTTTCCCTTTTTGGAATGATTATTATGGCCACATGGCCAGTTAAAAAATTTATATACAATATTCCTTTTCTTCTTCTTAACACCACTGTGAGGCATTATAATTCCCATGTTGCAAATGATGAACCTGAACCTCAGAGCCCTCCAACATTTAGTTTGAACTATAGAAATTAGCACTAGATCTGTATTGATTTGCCTGGGTCACTATTACTCAGTGTCCCCAGTTAGATTCTACGTGCTTTAAGGATAGAGAACATGGCTTATTTTTCTGTCTCCCTCTAGTACTCAACACTATGCTGAACACTTAAAGATCATTAATCAAATTTAGTTGATTAATAAATGAAATGTTCCAGGGTATAAATTCTGGTTGCTTAGGCCATACAAGTGAGTTCTCCAACATTAAAAGTCTTATTTTGAGCTAAGAGGCTCATTCTCTTTACTCCACTTAACAAGAAGGAAAAAAAAAAAATGCTTGAAAGAGATAAAGTATTAGGTAGGCAAAAAAAGTTTGTGTGAACAACAGGAAACTTAAAATTTAATAGCAAGGTTGTTTTATTATGAATATGTTTCTAGTTTATGAATTAAGATAGTAATAGTATATAAAATATTTTAAAGATTTCTGAAATTATTTTAGAGGGAGAGATTGAGAGCAGGGGCAGGAACAGATGGAGAGAGATAAGCAGACTCCATGCTGAGCACAAAGCTTTATGTGGGGTTTGAGCCCACGACTCTGAGATCATGATCTGAGCAGAAATCAAGAGTTAATGCTTAATGGACTGAACAACCCAGACACCCCAAAAATATTCTAAAATTATATGGGGCACTTGGGTGGCTCAGTTGTTGGGCATCTATCTTCAGCTTGGGTCATGATCACAGGGTCCCTGCTTGAAGGGAAGGCTGCTTCTCCCTCTCCCACTCCCCCTGCTTATGTTCCCTCTCTCACTGTGTCTCTGTCAAATAAATAAATAAATAAATAAAATATATTTTAAATCATACTAAATGTTCTCACTTTAAAATTTTGGAAATGCAATATTGGTGCAGACCAAAAAACCTGGACCTTCATTTATAATGCCTGCAACATATGTGAACCAAATAGCAACAAGCCAAGTTTGAGCTGAATCCTCCACCAATCAGTCCTATCTCAGTTCCCCTTTTTCCTGACTTTATGAATAATATATTTGGTTAAAAACAGGGAAAGCAAACATATAGGATAAATATGTCCTTTCTTTTCTATCAATAATTATTTACGATCCTCACAGCCTCATGGATGCAAATTAATTTATCACCAAATTCCTGTTAAATTGCTTGAATTCATTACAAAGTGTAAAACTATGGAACAACTGATGTGATTCAATGTATAGGACCTCTACTGGCATGGAACAAAGAACACCATGTTGACCTTGATCCTACAGCAATCCAAGTGTTCTTTGCCTGGCTTTAATGGCCTATCGTGGTATGACAAGGGATACATCTCTGGCCATCACTACAGCTATGCCTGGCTACCTGAAGTTCTCTGTACACTACATCTTATTTCTACCCCTGTGGTACATGCTCATCCCTTGTCTGGAATGGCTCATTCACCCAACTATTGCTCAAGACAAGTGTAACTCCAAATTGAAGAGCAAAACAAAAACAGTAATTAATATTGACAGTATAAGAAGAAACCTCTTAAGTTAACTCTATGAAAACAGTATTTTTTGTGCTGGATAATTAAAAGGATGTAAATGATAGTGATGATAATTGCAGTTGACGATACTAAATAATATTTATTAAGTGATTAATATATCCTAGACTCCCTGCTGAAAGTCTTAATACATTACCAGATATAACATCAAACACAGACACAGTGAGGTAGATATTATATTATCTACATTTTACAGATTAGAAAACAAGAATAGAGAGTTTAAGTAACTTGTTTAATTGTATATATCTAGTTAATGTAACAGAGCTCAATGTGAATTCAATTACAACTAATTTAATAACACAGTGTGAGGAGAGCACCATTCAAAATAATACACTCCTTTAATGCCTTTTGTTACATTATTAGTCAAATTGAAGTAATGACTTTTTTTTAGAAAGCATCTTAATTTTTTGCAGTCAATAAACCGAGGATAAATCCACAAAAATAACAATAATAGTTTTCATCATTAGTATGTGCTGTTTTATTTACTCAAAAATGATTCCAGGATTTTTATGGCATTTTTAAAGCTTATTAAGCAAAATAATCAAGAATGGAAGTACTAAGAATAATTTTGTAGAAGTTTAAATAATTTCAGAAGTAAAAAGTTATAAAACAAGAATTGACATTGTTCTATATTTTTTAGTGAGATAGATGATAGCTGACTAAATCAATGGAGGTATATAAAATAACCATGATTTAATTTAAATATATATAATTATTGCAAATACAGATGTTTATGCAAAAAATGAGGCAGATACACTTTTTTGTGATTAATTTTTAGAAAACCAAACACAATGCTATAAATCATATTACATCTTTGACTAAACCATCTCTATGCCTTAACAGATTCTCTTGCCTATGAAGGAAGTCAGAGAACAGTGTTAACAATCTCTAAACGAAATACTGTAATGATTATGGAAATAGCCATCATGGATGTAGCAAAATAAAACAAAACAAAAAATAACATAAAGTGTATATATACATCATTTCCCATTATTTCTCTGTGAACACCTTACAGGTTTGAAGTTGTGTAAATGCACACATTGTTAGGTGTGTGTTTTCTGTCCAAATATTTCGAAGTTACCACTTCTCATATCTCATTCAGAGTACTAGAAGGTTTTAATTTTTAAGAAGGTAACCTACCTGAAAATCTTGTGAGTATAAATACATATACGCATGTTTGCAAAGAGGAAGAGGAGTATATTACAAGTGAGATAAATGACAAGAATGGTAAATGTTCTGTTGCTGACTTCCAAAAAGGTACCTATTAATTTGTCTTTGCCATCCGCCTTCAGAAATCAACAAGTAAAGGAAACAATATATGATTTGGGGCAATGGAATTGCCTTCACTAACTGAGTTATTTTGTGACAAAACTCTAGTGCCTACATTCACAGGTGAAAGTGACAAAGACTTAATTTAGATATTTGCTGAGAAGATTTTTAGACAAAAATTTGGGGGAAAACCTGATGCTCTTCTCCCAGGCTGAATTAATACATGAATGAAAGATTTGCTAATTATTACTTAATGAATCCCAGTTAAAAGAATATGGTGACTTTCAATATGAAACTAACTGGAAGTAAGATATCCTCTTAGGGAAGAGTCATTAGCTTTGTCCAATAAATCATATACTTTGTAGCCAAGCCAGATGAATGTTATATATATGACAAAATCTTACAGAAGTTCTCATTTTGAGTATGGGTAATAATCTCCCCACCAAATTTGCAAAGTTACTACCACAGTAATATTGTTGTGGCAATAAATATTATTAAGCTGTTGTATCATCAACAACTTAATAAGGTCCAAGCTTAAAGAGTTACAAATATAACTAAATCAATGTGGAACTTACATGATAGTCATTTGATTACTAATCCTGATCTTTCAACAAAAAAACAGAACTATAAAATTTTACCACTGATACAAATTTTCTCCCAAAAGACACTTATTTTATATGTGGTTTGTGTTTCGCAGTTTTATCAATAGCAAGTTGCTGGGCAACTCTGTCCCTGAGAGAGTAAATTGTGCTAATACCTGATTCTTGATGCTAAGGCTCTTAGAGGACAGCAGCTTACATTATTTTTCCTTTACAGGTTCAAAGAAGAATATATACAAAGCAAGCAGACAACTGGAAAAATGTAACTTCTCTTCCATCTCTCTGTATCTAACTTCTGGGCTGTAGACACAGAATTATTGGAGGAGATTTGGAAGAACATTTACTAAATCTTCTCCCCTAATTCACCGCACATGGGTACTATTTTGTTGACAATGCCTTTGGTGTCACACTTTAAGGTGTCCTATAATTCTTATATCAATCACAAAGACAAGATTTTGAAGGTTACAAATGATAACATTTCCTTGAAATATTTAAATAATGTTACTTAATGGATATAAGGGCTCTGTGAATGTATATTTTAAATGTTGGATAATGAGGGCCTGGGAGCATATTTTGATTTTTTATTTTAATTTTATATAAATAGCTCTCTTACATCTCGCCTCTACTTGCATTGTCCTAGATCCAGACTTTGTTATATAGTTTGGACCTCTTGTTGTTATCAGCATTGTACAATACATACAGGTAATTTTTCTCTCCTTGGTCAAATTCTCTCAACTTTGAATATTTCTCTTTAGCCTTATTTATCTTTTTATTTTTGCATCTCCAAAATTAATACTTTAACAAAGATGTGACAGTATCTACTGAATACAGTGTAGTTACTCTTGCACTGTACATTTAAACAAGCTTATGGTATATTCCAGATCAAAATTATATCTTTTGTAATACTAAAGTATTAGCTAACAATTTACACAGCTCTATACAGAAATATAGTAATTAATATCATTCATGATAAATTTTTGACACTAATTATGTATTTAGAAGTGAAGATTCTAGTGTCATTTTAAAAATGAAGAATTTAGGTATCTTTAAATATTATAATATATTTATTATTATGACCAAGCCTGTCGTGTCTTTTACAATTTTGAATATCTTATAGTGTTATTACATTCACAGTGAATAAAATCAAAGTCCACATTAATTTATCACTCAGCATCGAGGTGAATGGTTTAATTTTTGTGAAATCACAGTTGAAATCTTCAAACAATAGCTAACATTATGTAACAAAATATTTTATTGGGTTATCTAAAGAACTGAGGCAAATTCTAGGTGTAGTAAAGCACTAGTAAAGATAAGTGAATCTCATGGACCAGTTATCCTCAAAGTCATTATTAATTTATTCTATGCTTGTTCATTCATGTTTAAAAAGGTTTCCCCTTTCCATACAACAATAAAGTAGTTGTCAATATGCCAGTAAGCACATAATGATAAGACAGTACGGCTATGTGAAGTTCAGAAACAGCTTCTTTGTTCAAATCTCCATGGATTAAGGAATGAATGTAATGCATTATATCTAAATACACCAGGATGAAAAGTTATCAATAGAAAAAAAATATGCAAAAGCAGTCAATGATTGTACAGACTACCTTGAATAACATCCGATCAGGAATAATCATTGAGAATTATCCTGAGCTAGAAAGAACTTTAAAGGGAAAAAAAAAAACAAAAAACAACTACCAATATATTTCCAAGAAGGCCATTTTCACAGCTCTTTATCTTTAATAAGCTATTTTTGACAAAATGAGTAAAGAAATGAAAAAAAAATCAAATGGATATTGCTATCACAAAATAAAAATGACACAGTGAGAAAGAACCTGAATTAATCCCTCTGCACTAATGTTTTCAAAGAGGAAATTTAACTTTCTTTTTTTTTTTTTTAAGATTTTTTCTTTATTTATCTGACAGAGATCACAAGTAGGCAGAGAGGCAGGCAGAGAGAGAGGCGGAAGCAGGCTCCCTGCAGAGCAGAGAGCCCGTTGTGGGGCTCAATCCCAGGACCCTGGGATCATGACCTGAGCCGAAGGCAGAGGCTTAACCCACTGAGCCATCCAGGTGCCCCAAAATTTAACTTTCTGATCACATTTTTCTTTCATATAATTCTTTACATTGGTTGTGTGTGTGCATGTCTACATGCACATGTTTCCTCAGTGTCAGTGAGAGGTTGAAAGTAGTACAAGAAAAAGCATGGTAAGAATTTTTGAATGTATAAAATAGAGCAAAAAATATACTGCAAAGTCATATCTACTAGGTGTTTGTTCTACTCTGGTGGTGTTTATTAAGGAGGGCATGTGTTGCATGGAGCACTGGGTGTTATACATAAACAATGAATCTTGGAACACTACATCAAAAACTAATGATGACTAGCATGGTGACTAACATAACACAATAAAAAATAAAATAAAATAAAATCCAAAAAGTGCAGAAGAATGACTCTAGTAGTAGTGTTAAGACCAGTAAGTCTCTTTAAAGCTCCCATCTGAATCACATTGTAAAAATCTTATATTTTTCTGCTACATGATCATAAAAATATAACATACACCAACCATGCATATCTGTTATATAGTAGGTACAGACTCACGATTAATGCACCGGTTTGAGAAACTGACATCAGGAATGTAGCTCACTTATTTTAAGACATTATTTGGTTACATTATATTTTATTTAGGGTGCCTGGGTGGCCCAGTTGGTTAAGTGTCTGCCTACAGCTCAGGTTATGATCTCAAAGTCTTGGGATCAAGGCCCACATCAGGTTCCCTGCTCAGTGAGGAGTCTACTCCTCTCCCCATCTCCTGGCTTGTGTGCATTCTCTCTCTCTCTCAAATAAATAAATAAAATCTTTTATATGTATATATATACACACATATGTATTTTTAAATTTAAAACATAAATAATCACATGGCTTTTTTTTTCAGGAATTTTAGGTACTTTAAAAATGCAAATACCTTTACATTTGTGATTGTTACAATGCATCCTTTTTAAATCATTGATAAAATTACATTTGGAATACTACAATGACTGATGACACTTGATTCCAAATAGATTGAATAAAATATATAAAATATATTTAAAAACTTCAACTGGTTTGATGCCCTATACCTAATTTATGATGAAAGTCTCATAACTGTTACAAGCATGGTTATTAAATCTTAGAATATGGACACAGAATTTTTTCCTCCTCCATATTTTGGGTAATGTTCTTCTACTAATTCAAAATTGTCGTGGGGAAGAAAGGAAGGATGGTTTTGAAATCTTTCTTGATTTGTAAAAAATATGAACTCCATGTTTTAGTACTATCTATTGACTATCAAATCATTTTCCACAATTATTTTATGTGTACCACTTTAATCAGGAATTGTGTTGGATGCAAAGATAATACACGATGCTTGACCTCAGAAGTTAAAATTCAACTCTGCAGACAAAAATTACCATCTAGGTGCTAAATATGATAGCTTTTAGGGATTTAAGATAAGGAGAATGTTGGGTAGAAAAACTGAGGAAATCTTTGTGAAAGTAGTCAAGTTCAAGTTTTTATGGCAGATGGGAAGCACATTCCATGTTCAAGTAACAGCCAAGTACAAAGCCCTTCTACAGTTATTTCTGTTCTCTAAGAAAGTTATGTCTACATTTACTATAATTATGTAAGCACATTTGATGGATTGCCAATTGATTACAGATTGATGTTAAGAACAATTATACATTTTCAGTGCCCTACAGAGCTCTGAGCACAAATGCTTTGCCAATTGCCATTCCTTAATCGGCACTGTTCAATTAATTGCTTTTGATTTTATGTGCAAGTTTTCTTAAATTTTGCCTACTCCTGACTACTATGCATTTTACCAATATCCTTAAGTTGTACTTTAGAATAAAGTTGTCTCCAAATTTATGAGAGGAACTACTTTCTGTCCCCAGTGGCTAACTCTTAATGAACACAGAAGCTGCTTTTTCTTCCCTCAAGTGAAACATCATAAAAAGTAAGTGACAGCAATTGTGACCCTATCTGTGGAAGTTTATGAGACTGATTTGTGAACATACTGAGTTACAATGTTATTGTAACACCTCATCAAAATTCTTGTCCAGAGTTTTAGCAATGACTTAAGACAAGTGGACTGGTCTATAACCGCTGGGATCACTTCCAGCAATTTACCCAAGAGCACAAAATTACCTTTTTCATTTAACCCCAGTTAATTTCTCTCTCTCCTTGTTGTGGATGAGGGAAGGGATGGGGGTCCTAGTGGTCTAGCACAGGGAGGCAAAGAGCTGTAACATTTCTACTGTTTTGCTTTCAAAGAGACAAGAATCCTGAAACATCTATGACATTACATTAGTTCAGAAACTGATGAAAAGGTCATGTCCAAACACTTCATTCGATTTTCTTTTATCAGCTTGAAGCCATTTAATAGGTATAGTTTAATTTTCAAAGTATTTCAATATAACAGCATATATTATAAGAACACATTAACCATATTTAAGCAGAAAATGGCAATAATTTATGCTCATGTAATGACATAATTACAGCATTCATTTTCACCATTCATTTCCACCTAAAGTCAGTTTTATAAAAGTAATGTGGATTTTCCTAAGAAAACATCTGTCAGTTGAATTTCAGGAGTGAATTTCACTATTAGAAAACATTGTAAATGCAGAGAAAGAATTGAAATATTGTTCTTAAATTCCATGTTTGTGGAGCAAGAAAAAATATGCAGACAACTGTGCAAAACAACTAGTAAACTATGAGGTATTCCTTTTAAAACAGGGAGATAAAGAATTGTTTGTGTAGCTGCAATCTTTATGCTTATGACAGGAAAAATTCAATAACGTTTGCAAACCAACTGGAATATAACACTTAAGTAAACTAATTCAGCTGTGACTGATCTAAGAGATGACAAATTTAAAAACTGCACACATGGCAGTAAAATAAAGGCTTTTGCAAAATATACTTTGGTGTATTGAATAACTACATCATACTTGTTAGGCTTAATTCTATATTTAAAATAAATCCTAGTTAGAATGATGAGTTTGGTAAAGGAATTCCAATATATAGTGTATAATGCTTTGACCAAAGGATACAACAGGTGGGCAAAGATGCTGAATGCATTTCTCATACATGAACAAAACAAATTTTTCTTTCTAAACAAATTTCTAAACAAATTATGAAAATCTTATTTTATTTTATCTAAATCTTTCTATTTATATGAGTCAGCACTCAATCCTACTAATAAAACAAGTTCATACATGATCACCATTATGTGCATAAATTGAGCAATTCTCTTCTTGATATAAAACAAAATTAATCCAATGCAATTCCTGTCAAAATTTCAATGGGATTTTATAGAAATAGAAAAAAATACCCATAAAATTTGTATGGGAAGAAAAAGAGTCCAAATAGACAAAGAAATCCTAAGAAAGAAGAACAGACCAAGAGGCATCACACTTCCTGATGTGAAGATATACTAAAAAGCTATAGTCACCAAAACAGTTGGTATTGCATAAAAATAGACAAAGAGACCAATGGAAAAGAATCAAGAGCCCAGAAATAAACCTAAGTATATATGTTCAATATATTTGACAAGGGAGACAATAATACTCAAAGGAGATGAGATAGTCTCTTCAAAAACTGGTGCTGGAATATTTGGATATTCATATGTGAAAGAAAGAAATTAGAGCCATATCTTGTACTACTCTCACAAATTAACTCAAAATAAACACTTAAATATAAGACCTGAAACCATGAAATCCCTAGAAAGTAACATAGGAATAAATATTCTTGAGATGGGTCTTTGTAATAGTTTTTCAGATATCACATTTAAAACACAAACAAAATAATAAAAAATAAACAAGTGGGGTGATATCAAACTAAAAAGCTTCTGCAGAGCAAATGAAACCATCAACAAAGTAAAAAGACAACCTACAGAATGGGAAAAGTATTTGCAAAGTATATATCTGATATGGCATTAATATCCAAAATATATAAAGAACAGGAATGAATACGTGGTTGGCTAAGTCAGTAAGCACATGACTCTTGACCTCCGAGTTATGAGTTCAAGCCCCGTGTTGGGCATGGAACTTACCTTAAAAAAAAAATCCTCAAAATATATAAAGAACTCATACCACTCGAAAGCAAAACAAAACAAAAGAAACAAAAAACACACAAATAAAAATGAAAAACCAAACTAAAACAAAAAACCCAAATAACTCAATTTTAAAAATGCATAGAGGATGTAAGCAGACATTTCCCCAAAGAAATGTTGGCTAATTGAAATAAATAAAATTTTAAAAAATAGGCAATTTAAAAAGAAAACAAATAAAAATTATATAATAAAACTATGATAATTTTTTTAAAAATTAAAAAAAAAAGAAACCTAAGGATAAGTATGAGAGGGTATAGGGAGAGGAAGCTACTCAGAGAAGGTTACAGGTCATTTGTCTTAACATTTCTGCCAATATGGAAAACAGGGTGTTAGACAAAATGTCATTTTTAAGAAAAGAACTATAAATAACACAAACATTTTTTTTCTTGTGTGGATAAAATCATTGGTGTGTCTGTTATGTGAGACTCTCAAATCTTGGATGTGGGATAATTTTAAATCAAAATATTCAATACAAAAATTTTGTAAGTTTAATCTTATTAATTATATTTTCCTTAAATGTAAGAAGCTGTTTTTTTTTTTTTCAAGATACTGTCTTTTATTTCTCACTAAAGATCCTCAAATACACTGTAGTTTAAAGACCGAATTTTTTTTTTTTCCAGCATAACAGTATTCATTATTTTTGCACCACACCCCGTGCTCCATGCAATCTGTGCCCTCTATAATACCCACCACCTGGTACCCCAACCTCCCACCCCCCGTCCCTTCAAAACCCTCAGATTGTTTTTCAGAGTCCATAGTCTCTCATGGTTCACCTCCCCTTCCAATTAACTTATACTAAAATTGTGAACGACAAATAAAAATAACTTTTCTTCTCTCATGATTGAGTTATTTATTACTTTACTATTAATAGCAACAAGAAAAAGGAAAATAGCAACCAGAAGGAATAGACAGAATTCTAGTCCTCAAAATTATTTCATGATTAAATAACTGAAAGCAGTGATTTTTTTCAATTAATGAGAGAAATTTATATCCATCCCTTCATATATTTAAGGCACAGAGTATCATGGTCTTATGTACTGTGTTGTTCAGTGGTTCATTAATCGTATATAATACCCAGTGTTCATCCTTAGGTTTTCTTCTTTCATCTCATCTCACTTGGTACGTTCTGCTTAAGTCTTTTTATCAACTCCCATAGATTCACCCTCTAGGTAAACATTTATTTCCAAGTTTCTATATTTAGCCCATGCCTTTATTGCCATTATATATTTATATTCTAGTGTATGTGCGTGTGTATATATCTCAGAGATACATCAAATGTTAACTGATCATACATATCCTAGAATCTTTCTTCCTTCCCTTCTCCAGGATTGGGGTGGGGAATGACACAATCATTTACCCTGTCCTTAGAACAGACACTGAGAGTAACCATGCCCCATCAGTTAAGATCTGCCAAATAAATCTTGAGCTTACCCCAGCCCCTTAACCTATGTGGATAACCAGAAAGTCTTCTGTTCATTATCCATGCTATAAGGAGAATTATCTTTTATAAAATTACATATATTCTTTCTCTAAAAATCCCTTAACACGTTTAGTCATTTTCCCCTAAAGGAAAATTTCTGAGCATGACATGAAGGTATCTAGCCCTCAATTATACTTTACCTTGCATCATTTACTCCAGCTTGCCTTTTTATTGCATATATCACTACTTTTCTACCCGGAATATGCTCCCTACTCCCCTTGTTCTTTTAGAATTAAGTCATTGCTCTTTACTCAAACATTTTTCCTTATATTGTTTCCATAATACTAATATGTGGCTAGTGGGGTTATTAATTTGTCTTGAAATTGTGTGCTTTACTGATTATTTACACCCTACTCCTTTAGAACAATGATTTTTGTCTTCTTCATTTGCATCCCTAGCATCTTGCATAGTATTTGGCTGTTGTAGATTCTTAAAAAATTTTTAACGAATCCTTAAGTAAATCATTGAATGAATGAAGTGGACCAATGATTTTAGAAGAAAGTGAGAAATTCTAAAAATTCATCTTAGTTTTTTTTTTTTTCTATTTCAAGGATTAAAAAAAAAAAAAATGACTTGACAAAGGTTTAGAAACACCTGATAAGGTTTAGAAATACCTCAGAAGTATAATATATAATGTGGAGGTGCCTAGGTGACTCAGTCAGATAAGCATCTGACTCTTGATTTCAGCTCAGGTCATGATCTCAGGGCTGTGAGATCAAGCCCTGTGTCAGGCTCTACACCAAGTGTGGAGACTGGTTGAGAGTCTCTCTCTTTCTCTGCCTTTCCCCCACCCCTCCTTGGCTTGGTATACAGAACAAGATAATATCTATCTTTTCTGGACAGAAAACCAGTAATAAATAAACCCCCTTAGCCTTTTGCTGGATTTTAGCTAATATCAAACATAGCTTTAAAGTTGCCAGAAGCCAGAAAGCAAGGATATGCACAATTTATAGTGTTGAAGAATTTCTGTCTCATGTCTAGGACATGAAACAAAGAGAGTTTTTATGCCTTCATATTCTCTATTCTTTCTGCCTAGGATGAGCTCTCACTACTTTTGAAAGATATTCTTTATTTATAGAGCTTTCAAAGAACCAGAGTGTAAGCCATATGTAGATTAATTGATTTGTAATCCTTGCTATGTAATAAAATGATAATAATGTTGCCAGATCTGGGGGAAAAAAGGAACAAAACAAAAATTATAAAACTAAATAAAATATAATAAAACAAAAACTAAAGGGCCTTGTAAATGGTTTGGGACAAGTATATTAACTAGGATTTTCTCTCTTACCTACAGTTCTACATTGATAAATCTTCCTCCTGCAGTTGGGAAACATGAATCTGCAACATTTTAAATGAATTTTATTCTGAAAATTTTCTAAGAGAAGTAAATGCTATATGTTTGTGCATATGCTTTGATTTCTCAAGAGTACATATGTTTTGGTTAATGTGAACAACTCAGCAACAGATATAATTACCCACAAACTGTTGCATGCATACTATATCCACAGTACTGTATAATTAACTAGATGTATATAGAAATCAAGCTCAAGACATGTTTTCCGATCCCTTGAGGCTCACCAGCTAAAAGTAATATCAATACTAGAATGTCCCCAAGCATTAGAACATATTGCAAGCAAATATATTCTTGGTTTTGCCTTTAGAGGGGAAATAATGATGTCATTTAGCTATCTTGATATACCAAATGGGTGTTCGGTACTCAGTTGAGGGGTAATTAGTAAGCACATGACTAAGCTGATTGTACTAACTAGAGTTCTGTAAAAAGATACAATTTAGTAAAGTAAGGAAGCAGTGAATTATTTTCTAATTCAACTGCAACTAGTTAGAACTCAGAACTATGAATTGCTTGTTGCACTATTTAAAATAGAGAATGCGGGTGTCAGGAATGTCTCCCTTTCTAAAGCATTTTGTTTGAAATGGTCACAACGGGGGCAAGACTTGAAAATTAATAAGTAGTTGCTGGATGGGAGAATACTGAAATGACCATCAAGCACATAGACGTTACATGACTCAAGGATGGCTCCACACATCTTGGAGTGCTGCTTTAGGGGATGCCCAGAATTTAGCAGAGAGAAATTTCTAGAAGCCAGAACTTAGAAGGAAATGAAAGTTAGATTATAAACATTTCCTTGAAAGACTGGAATGAACAAATCCAGGTATCATGGAAACAACAGGACCTAGAAATATTATAAAATTTCTCAATATAGAAAAACAGTAAAAGTATAGAAAAAAAGTAAAAGAAAAACAGTAAATGAACCATTTTATTTAAATGGTGTGTGTATATTTTTTTTAAATTGCTAGTAACTGGGATCTGACATTACTTTGTTAGATGATCAGAATATTTCTTCATTTCCCCAGGCCTTGGTTTTCTTATCTATAAATAGAGTATTCTTTTAGACGATTGTTACGGTGCCTTTCTGCTCTAATACTCTATAGTTTTACTTTGTCTGCATATAGCATAATATGTTGATAGTCTGTACCACTTCTATAAAAAATGTACCTCATCTATGACACATTTCTTTTTTTATTATTTTTATAGTTATTTATGAATGTGTTATGTTTCATGTCTTTAAGTCTATATCTCCCTTACCCAAGGTGACCATATAATTTAACATCTAAATAGGTTCCTCTTTTTGTGCAAGGGTGTATTATTAATTAGTAATTACATCAGCACAACAGATATAAATCTGGACAGTTCCTGGCAAATTAGAGCCGTACTTTTCCTATTCAAAACCTATCACAGTATCTACCAGGTACAAAATGGGCAATAAAATATTACTATATAAATAAATAAATAGAATAAGTATGTTCTCACCATTTATAGATGAATAAAGTTCACACACTGGTACTTGACTTTGCAAATAAATGTGTATCAGTATGGATTCATACCCTTAGGCATTATGAAATGGTACAGTGTTACTGGGACCAGTTTTGTGAGCCTCGACATATTTTTCTAGCAGTAATTTGTTGACAGGAAGAGGTTTTTTCCTTGAATTCAAAAGAGAAGGCAGCTACTGAATTCCTCTGATAACAGAGGAGACCTAGGGCTTGAAAAGGGCAAATCTAATAAACTAAATAAGGTATCTCTAAATACTACTTAACTTTTAACCTACAATGTTTATCTGTTCTACAATACAACAGCAGCTTTACAAGACTCTGTAAAATTACTGAGAAATTTCATGGACCACAGACCAGACAGGATGATCAGAACTACCCCGAGACGGTCTCAAAGTTTTAGGTGGTAATGTCACAAAGCAAGGGCTTAAATCTGATACTCTAGCACAATATAAGGAAATCTTTCTTACATTTTGGTAAATATGATGTAGTTATAAACTTATTTCCAGTAATCTAAAAGAGGAAGTATTATAGATAATAAAGAAAATAATATATATATATTAAAAATACACATTTATTACATATATACATGTACAGAGGCATAGATTATCAGAAACAGTTAAGTTTAAAAGCTGTAGATTTTACTTCAAGTTAAAATATACCCTTGTAAAGCATAAACTGCAATTTCAAAAGCAAAATTTTATTTGATGTTTTCATTATTTTCTAATTATACAAATAATTACCACAAGCAGTTCTCCAAAGTCAGCACTCTGGTCACAGTAGGGGGTAAAAGAATTCATTCACTCACTCACCCATTGATCTTTTAGCAAATATATGGAACACTTTGTATTTGCTAAGCACTCTCCTGAGCACTGAGAATAGAGCAGTGAATAAAATAGACAAGTCTCCATGGAATTTATGTTCTAGTGAACAGTATAATAATGACAACAACTACAACAACAACGTTAGTAGCCATTTATTGGCTGTATTGCCTGTATTGTGTTACAGGCCTTGTACCAAAATTTTACCTCTTTTTGTGTATAACCCCGTGCAGAGCTTCATGTAATTGCCAATCCTTAGAAACATACAACGAAGAAGTTTACCAAAAAAGAGAAAGTTGAAATTCAGAAAATGAAATTAAAATGGTCCCATGACTCATATGCACAGCTGTTAGTCAAACCCATGTCTAACTCTAAAAACCATACTCTTGACACTGCTATGCTTCCTGTCTGTAGAGAAAAAGAAATAGTTCAATTTACCAATGAGAATAAAGAAGTCTAGAGAGAGTAAGTGATTTTTCTTTCTAGTACTGAACTGACCAAGTTGAAGAGGCTGGACAGAGAAATGTGTTACTTTAACCGAGGAAAAGGTGTTAATGCAGAATCTAAAATTACTAATCCATCTGTAAGTTTTAATGTAACATCTCAGGAATTCTCATTTAAAATGTATTTAAAATATAGTCATACTGCAAAAGGAATTTTCATTGTCATTGAGTTTATTAAGAATTCTAACATTGTAGTTCTTCAGGGCAGAGATCTCATTTATTAATATTTTAAGTATTAGGCAAGATTGTATAAATCCATTTAAGTAGGTTAAGAAGCATTCTAAATTTAAGTTTAATTTTGTTTTTTTTTGTTGTTGTTGCTGTTTATAAAATAAAATAATTCCCCACCTATTTTCTTTGGGAGAGTTTGCACAGAGAAAGAAAAAAATAAAAAGAATCAATGTATAAAATATTTCTAAACTAACAACTCTGCCAAAATAATATGTCCAGAACATCTATTCTTTTTTTTTTCTTTTGCTTCATTTATATTACTCAAATACCACTGCTGACCTAAATGCCAGAAAGGAAAGCTGTGTTATGTCCTTCAATATATAATAAGGATTACAGAATGTAATTCACTGAAATGGAAGATTATAATATCTAATACATATGCATTTTTCTTCAAATGGATTTATGAACACTTTCTCTAGGACACTGTTCAAAAGACATTACATTTTCTTAATTTCTTTACTGGTCCTGGATATTTTCCACATCTTTTTTTTTCCCCCTTTGTCATTAAACTTAATACTTTAGGATATAAGGAAGACTTAAGCTCAAGAAAAGGAGTACATTAATTGCTTTTTTGGTCCAAAATTCTTGAATTATACATAAGACATTTGTGACAGGAGAATTCTATGTAGAATCGGTTAAATGAAAATAGTTATCTTAATAGTTTTATAACAAAGAATACTCAATTCTTTTAAAGTACACATTTAGATCTCTGCAGAGATTCTTAAAATATGTGAAACTCAGATAACATATAACCTCATCAGTTCTTTTACTGCTATCTTCACACTGTAGTGAAAGACCACCATCCATGCTCAAAAACAGCTAATATTTCAAAAACAATAGCTAATATTTCCATTACTTCAACTTCAAACTTACCAAGGTCTTAGTCTTCACAAATAGAAAACAGATATCCTAAAATGCACCAATAAAACTCTTTCTTTTAGGCTATCTACTCCTAACTTCAAAGAATTTAATGTGTAATAGTTGGATCAATAATAACTTTTTGAAACTTATTGATTAGCCCTATGATTAACAGAAACAGAAACCATATCAACAGTAAGCTGTGTCTTTGAAGATAAGGTCTATTCTGGTCCCCTTTGATTCAGCAATGCCTAGTATAACACCTAACTCATATCTGATGCTTAATAAATACTTGTTGAATGAGTAAATCTTAATACTTTTATTTTATGTCCTGTGATTGAAACAAAACCCAAATGCAGTTCCCCAAATGCACTTTAAACCAAAATATTCATATCTTCTGCATTGCATGCCCTCACATATGGGTCACCAACAGCATCATCAATAAAGTTGTAGATTCATAAAAGTCCCTCTTACAGTAGTGTTGCTCAAAATAGGTTCTTGATATGTGGTATTACATGGGATATAAAAAAATCATAAATGAAATACAAATATAAAGTATTTGTATGTGATTATCTTTGTTCTATTTCATGAAGACGGAAGAGATTTTCCCAAATCAACAAAATAAATAAAACAAGCAAAATGAGTTTTGAATAAATACTATCACTACAGTTACATGATGTGGTTTTTAGTTATTGAAAATGATTGAATGGAACTTGAAACACTAACTATCTTTACAGTTTTTATTGGCACATTTTATTGGTTACTACAGGCACATAACCATCAGAAAGAATATAAAAATAAGGCTTTTAAGAGTGTCTATAAAACATAAAACAATAGTAAAAAAAAAAAAAGAGAGAGGTATCCCTGCTTCTGCTAATCCATCAGGCTACTTGGAATCACTGTGGGTCACTCAGACCAACATCTTTACTTCTTTCATAGACATCTCAGCCATTGAAATTATTGGGTCATGCCTCAATGGCATGGTCAGAAACTTAGAAATAATGTGTTTTCTGTTACATAAAATGAAAATCTGAAAAAAATGGCTCAAAAAATGGCAAGAAGGCAAGAAAGCCAAGATTCCTGAACTTAAAATTTAAGGAAAGAAAAGGCATAGAAGAAAGGAAGAGATAAACTTTTGAAATGGCTTAGGAATTTTATGACTTAACTCACTCAATAAACATTATGTACTAGTTATTAGTTAATGAATCCTTTTAGGTAACAAAGATACACAAAATTTATAGTATAGCAAACCCATGCATTATCTGGGCAGAGATATCAAGTGTGAACAAGTAAATAAAAATGCTGTATGATATGAATCTAATCAAAGGAAGCAGAGAAAATGAGTTCTTGGTCATCCTTTAAGACCCAGATCAAATGTTTTCTTTAAAAATCATTTTTTCCTTTGTGCCAACATTTTTTGGTGCAACAATCACATATCACTTGTATCACATATGTTTTACATTCATATTACATTATTAGTCAACAAATCTATGTCTGTAAACTTTTGAGATTCTTTTTTTTTTTTTAAGATTTTTTATTTATTTATTTGACAGAGAGTGAGAGAGCACATGCAGGGGGAGCAACAGAAGGAGACAGAGAAGAGACCCCCCTCACAGAGCAGGTAGTCTGACGCAGAGCTTGATCCCAGGACTCTGGGATCATGGCCCGAACCAAAGGCAGACACTTAACCATCTGAGCCACCCAGGTGCCCCTAAACTTTTGAGATTCTTAAAAGCAGAGATTATGTTACCTTTATCTTCTAAAATCATAGAAGCTTTAGGATACTCTGATCAATAGAAGAGAGAATGGGTCAAATCCAAGTTAAGATCTGGTGACCTTAGATGTCAGCTTTCAAACCACAGAGTATTTAGCAATGGGTGCAATATGGCTACACTGATAGACCACAAACCCGTCAAAGGCTTGCTGCCAAATGTCAAGCAATATGTAAGTTAGTATTGTTGCAACTGAAAATACATAATAAAATGTCAATGTCTATTATATGTAGCTTCTTGAATTATCTTAACAAAATATAGGATTCTTTAGGCTTCTTGTTAATTCATATGTAACCTAATAGCAAGGCAAAATTCTTGTATTAATTTTCTTTTATCACAGGTTTTGAAAAAAACTTCAAATAGTTGGTTACCTCTCTTGGAGGACAGGAGAGAAAGTCAGACGAAAGGACAAGGAGGAACACTTAGCTTTACACAGTTATCATAAAGTTTTAAGATTGGCTGTGGATTTACAGGCATTCATTATATTGTAAAATAAATTTAAAAAGGAAATAGAAATGAGATATGCAAAGGACCAATACTGATAATAATCATGGTGATTAATTCATTCTGTTCACCTAAGTTCTTATCACACTACTATCACTATCTACCAAAAAACAAAAAAAAAGAAAGAAAGAAAAAAAGAAAAAGAAAAAAAATCAAAGCAAAACAAGACAAAAACAGGAATTCAGCCTGTGCAACAGAAGTCATGCATTTACTCTTTACTGGTACTTGTGAACATCTTTGGCTTGGGAGTGCTTGAGAGAGTCAGGGAAGAATAGTACAGGGTTATACTCTTCCTCTGTGTGAACTCAGTAGATAACTATTGAGACTTTTAAAGATGCTGTAAGACAGTCTTAATCAGTAGTAGTGATTGTGTGGTAATTAGGGCTGACTTGTTTCATGTGGTTTGGGGTCTTCTCATACCTTTAAAATATGCTGCTAAAATTTCTACTACTTAAAAGTGTGCTCAAAGAGAAAGAGGTAGAAAACTGAGACAAATTTGCATTTTTCTAGAGACAATTAAAAGCCCATCCTAGGGGCGCCTGGGTGGCTCAGTGGGTTAAGCCGCTGCCTTCGACTCGGGTCATGATCCCAGGGTCCTTGGATCGAGCCCCGCATCAGGCTCTCTGCTCAGCCGGGAGCCTGCCTCCTTCTCTCTCTCTCTGCCTGCCTCTCTGCCTGCTTGTGATCTCTCTCTGTCAAACAAATAAATAAAATCTTTAAAAAAAAAAAAAAAAAGCCCATCCTAACCTAAAAATTCAGAATCAATTCAGAGATGATGCTCTAGAATTTCTTAAATTTCTCAAACTTTTCAATGTCCAACTTAAGAAGCAGTAAAGCCTAGATTCAAGTCCAAATGCAACCACCGCTTCTGTGACTGGAGCAAGAGGCCAACACTCTATCTGGCTTAGTTTCTTCTGAAAAATAGAAATAATCAATAAGTCTGTAGAAAAGAGGTATGGTGAGACTTAAGTTAATATACATAAATATACATAAAATTCTTGGAATAGGATTAATGCCTCACATACAGTAAGAATCCCTCAATGATAGATATTATTACCTTTATAGCAGCTATAACCTATAGAGAGCTACAAGAAAAGCCAGGTTCTTTCTCTTTTCTTTACTTTTTTTCTTTTCCTTCCTTCCTCCCCCCACCCCATTTTTGTCTTTCTTTCCAATGTGTCAGGTATTTTCATGGAGCTGAACTGGTTCACAGTATTTACTTATTTTTTACAGAGAGAAAAAATCAATGAACGAATGAATGAAACCAATGAATAATGCCTGTAAATCCACATATGGCTTTTTATTTAACGAACTTACTGGGGTTTTTTAAGAAAAAAATTTCTTGAAAGAAGTTTTTTAAACATTCCTGAGTTGTGATGTATACAGCTCAGTTCACAGAAAAAAAAAAGATTTTTTTAAAGTTCTTATCATAATAACTTCCTTCTAAATCTTAACCAGATAAGCATGTGTTTACATAAAAATGAAAAATTATGCCTTTTTAAAATCTATTTTCAATTGACAATACACATTTCATTTTTAAGACCACATATTAATTAGTCATATAACATTACCTATTTAGCCAATTAATCCTATAATTCAGATTTTATTCTTTTTTTTTAAGATTTCATTTATTTATTTGACAGAGAGAGACAACAAGCTGGGGGAACAGCAGGGAGAGGGAGAAGCAAGCTCCTCAGTGAGCAGAGAGCCTTATGTGGGACTTGATCCTAGGACCCTGGTATCATGACCTAAACCAAAGGCAGACGCTTAACTGACAGAGCCACCCAGCCATCCCGTGTAATTTAGGTTTTAAAAAGAAACTTTATTTTGACTCTAAATGGATGAAAGAACTCAATGTGTGATAGGAATCCATCAAAATCCTTGAGGAGAACACAGGCAGCCACCTCTTTAACCTCAGCCACAGCAACTTCTTCCTAGAAACATCTCCAATGGCAAGGGAAGCAAGGGCAAAAATCAACTACTGGGACTTCATTAAAATAAAAAGCTTTTGCACAACAAAGGAAATAGTCAACAAAACCAAAAGACAACCGACAGAATTGGAGGAGATATTTGCAAATGACATTATCAGATAAAGGGCTAATATCCAAGATCTGTTAAGAACTTATCAAACCCAACACCCAAGAACAAATAATCCAATCAAGAAATGGGCAGAAGACATGAACAGATATTTCTGTGAAGAAAACTTCCAAATGACCAACAGACACATGAAAACGTGCTCAACATCACTGGGCATCAGGGAAATACAAATCAAAACCAGAATGAGATACCACCTCACACCAGTCAGAATGGCTAAAATTAACCAGTCAGGAAATGACAGGTGTTGGTGAGAATGTGGAGAAAGGGGAACACTCCTACATTGTTGGTGGGAATGCAAGCTGGTGCAGCCACTCTGGAAAACAATATGAAAGTTTCCCAAAAAGTTGCAGATAGAACTACCCTATGACCCAGCAAAGTCTACTGGGTATTTAGCCCAAAACTACAAGTGTAGTTATCCGAAGGGGCATGTGCACCCGGATGTGTATAGCAGCAAAGTCCTCAATAGCCAAACTATGGGAAGAGCCTAAATGTCCATCAACAGATATATGGATAAAGAAGATGTGGTAAACACACACACACACACACACACACACACACACACACACACACACACAGAGAGACACTGGAATACTAGGCAGCCATAAAAACCTGAAATCTTGCCATTTGCAATGACGAGGATGGAACTAGAGGATATTATGCTAACTGAGATAATTCAATCAGAGTAAGACAATTATCATATGATCTCACTGATATGAGGAATTTGAGAAACAAGACAGAGGATCATAGCGGAAGTGAGGGAAAAATAAAACAAGATAAAATCAGAGAGGCAGACAAACCACAAGAGACTCTTAATCTCAGGAAGCAAACTGAGGATTGCTGGACGGGAGGAGGATGGGAGGAATGGGGTGACTGGGTGATGGACACTAGGGAGGGTGTGTGCTATTGTGACTGCTGTGAATTGTGTAAGACTGATGAATCACTATCCTGTACCCCTGAAACAAATAATACATTATGTGTGAATAAAAAGTAAATAAAAAGAAAAAGAAATTTCATTGTCAAGTTTTCTCCTAGTATTTACTATGTAAAAGCAAAACAAAACAAGGTAACTGCCCCCCTCTTTTCTTTTATAGGTGTCAGAATATTTTCCTGGAATAAAATCCTAAAAATTGGAATGGTTTAAGATTTATCATTATTTTTTATTGCTAAATTGTTTTCCAAATGGATTGTATTTTACAAGGTAGCACTCACGCTAGCAATTAGAAAACGGCCCTCTTTTCTATAGTCTGACAATATAATAAGTCATTTTAAATTCTGCCAATCTCATGCCCAAAGAATATGGCAAAGTGTTGCCTCCATTTGGAATTATGTGATTAATATTAATGTTTATCATGTTTTCCAAAAACTTTTATGAGTAGCATATCCATACTTTGTTCATATTCCTCTCAAAGCATCTATTTTTTTCTTACTGATTCTGGAGAGCTTTTAATCCATTAAGGTTATTAACTATTTATCAAAATTTTCGACTAACTTCCAGCTAGTTCTTTTTATTTTATTGTTGTTTATGATGTTCACAGCATTATTTTAAAATGAGGAAAATAGGTAACATTTTACTTACCAAAATTAGGAATATGAAACACCACTATGATGCTACTTCCTACAACCCTTTTTTCAAAAACATTTTTCAAGAGTTACATGACAAGAAAAAATGTCCATGCTAATAATATGTGAAGTGAATAATCAAGAAATAAAATTCTATATATCTTATGACCTCAAAGTGGAATGACAAAATGTAGATTTAAGACAATAAAGATATATTAAAAATATTAGCTCTTGTTATCCCTGGATGGAGGGGAGATGAGTGATTTTTGTCATTCTCTCTATTCTTTTCTCTGAAGCTCACATGTGGTTGTTTTTATATGTATTTTTTAAAGATTTTATTTATTTATTTTGAGAGGGAGAGAGAGAGAGAGAGAGAGAATAGGCTGGGTAAGGCCTAGAGGAAACAGGAGAAGCAGAGTCCCCGCTGAGCAGGAAGACCAATATGGGAGTCGATCCCAGCACCCTGAGATCATGACCCACTGAGCCACCTAGGTGCCCCACATGTGGTTTTAAAATAAAAAAAAAATCTTTCAATAAACTCAAATTTCATCAGTGATAGATTGAAGCAAACATCCAACATAGGAAAAGCTGACACCACTTAAGGATTTCTGCACTTCTCTGTAAACATACTAAAATTCTACATCTATACAAGATAAGTACCTCATTCCCAAAAACACACTCATCCAAACTGCCAACATGATCATTGTAGCATTAATTAAATTTTATTATGATAAGAGTAGTGAAACAGCAGGATGAGATGATGATTTAAAGATGAAGCTAAAGTATTTCGCAGCAAGATTTGCTTATACACAAAGCTAGCTATCCCAATTACATTTACATGTTTCTGTTATTAAAAAACAATATTTTTAAAAGACAATGTATTTAAAAATAATTTTACATGTCTCTACAATTTGATCATGTAATGACAATGGTGTAAGGAAGGATTTAACGAGGAAACTCATGGAAAAGAAAGTGGTTACATCAAGCCATTGGTCCCAATTCAAGACTTTCAAGGCTTATAAGACTGAAGAAGATTGAACATTGAGGTATTAGTATATTAAGTTTCCCTGAAAACATCTTCTGTTTCAAGCTGAATGAAAATACCCATCTTGTTCACTTCAAATTTTCCACGTGAAGATCAGTATCAAGCTGGCTATCCATCTACTTGAATGTGAAGGTAACCTCTTTTTTTTTTTTTTTTTTGTAAAATTATTAGGAGAGTCTTTTCAAAATTAACTAACATTTGAATGTGCATAGTACAACCTAAAAAAGCACAGATACAGCATTTCACATCAACTTAAAACTACCTATAAAATGGTGTTCATCTGGTAAACATTCATCTTAAAAATTAATCGTGGACTTCATTATTTACCCAATATCTTTGTACTTATTCCTGTTATCACTAGACACATCACCTTGGGATTAGACATGGATCCTAGTAATAGTTCTACCATTATTAACTGCGGATTCTTGGACATGACTTAACCAGCAATTTAGTCATAATTTCTTTATTTATAAAATAGTATGTCTTCCTGACAGAATTATTGTGAGGATCAAGCAAGTTAATATATACAAAAAGATAAAGCCCAACATAAATATGAGATTAGCTCACTTCTGACTAGGTGCTAAATAAGTCTTTTTATTGAATATATCCATTCTATAAAAACTGGTCTGAAAGCTCATATTGATTTGAGATACAAATGCTTTGTAAATACTTTTCTGGTGGTTTATACATTTACACCATTAAAATGTACCTGCACTCATAAGTTTGTTTCGCAGGGGTCCCAAGAAATGACTGAACATATACTAAAATAAACAAATAATGTATGCTTAGATAATGAATCATTTATAATGATAAAATTTTCATCTCAGAGAAGGATCCATTATATTTATCTATTCAAAGCTGTGATCCTTTTGTACAGTTATCACATTATTATACAATGGTTTCATCCTCCTTACGACTTAGAGTGTGAATTAGGGCTCTTTCCTTAGTAAAAGTAAGAGACTACAGATGTATTTATTAAAAACCAATTACATTGCTACACACTTCTCAAAATAGTAAGAGTACTAAATATTGGCATGAATGGTTACATAAACTGTGGTTCATATACACCATGGAATACTATTCAGCATCAAAAAGGAATGTACTGATGCACATAACAACCTGGATAAAACTCAAGATAATCACAATGCATGACAAAAAGCCAAGCCCAAGAGTCTATATTTTATGATTCTATTTATAAAATGTCTAAAAATTTCATTTCTGAAATGGAGAACAGGCTAATGTTGCCAGTAGTCTGGAATGGAGCAGGCCTGAGAGGGAGGTGGGTAATGTTTTGAAAGAAGAATAAACCTGGGTTGGCTCACCTCTGCCTTTGGCTTAGGTCCTGATCCCAGGATCCTGGGATCAAGCCCCTTGTCAGGTCCCAGCTAAGTAAGGAGGCTGCTTCTCCTCCTGCCCCTCCCACCGTTCCCATGCTCATGCTTTCTCTGTATATATCAAATAAAATAAATAAAATATTTTTTAAAAAGGAGAATAAAATGGAAACTTTCTGGTGTTAGAATTATTCAGTAGCCTGAGAGTGGGAACCAACACAGATAATAAAACTGTACAGAACTTATACACATACACACACACACACACACACACACACACACAGAATACAAGTAAAACAAGGGGAAACCTGAATAAGATCAGTGGATTATATCAATGTCAATATATGATTATTATATTCTATAGTTTTGCAAAATGTTACCATTAGACTAAGTATGAAAGGATTTCTGTGTATCATTGCTTGCTATATCAATATTTTAACTCAAAAAATTTTTAATTAAAAAATTAGTGATGTTGCCAAATATTAAAGAAACCTAACTACATATGTATAAATACAGAAGTTTATAAATTGACACACTCTAAAACACATTTTTGTTTTATTTTGTACAAAAGAAATACTAGATGAAAATCTGATATCAATTTTCTCAATGAATATCATACCAAAAGTAATTCACTAAATACAGTTCATTAATTTCTCTTTGATATATTTTGTTTTATTCAACTTTTTTTTTTTACTTTTATTTGAAGCAGCATATATACTTGTTTATAAATGGTTCCCATGTGCTAATAAATATCAGGGTTATAAGACTTGTTACTTATTCAGTTTAGAAATAAGAGAGATTTATATCTGAATTACAGCAATTATTTTACATAGAGTTAGAATTAATTGGCCCCCTTAGAGACAAATATCAAGACAGAAGGGTGGTCTACTGGTTTTATTATTATGTTTAGTAAAACAGATTAAATAGACTTTGTTAAGATATTAGAAAAAAATTTCTTAATCATAATTTAATTTACTTGTTTTCTCCTAGCTTTTATTTCCTTGGCTACAAAAAGTAAATATTGTGATGAAAGTGTACTGTTTGAATCCTCAGAAATTTGGGGAGTTCCTTCAGTTTAAAACCAAAATCATGCAGCTACTATGGAAAACAGTATGGGGACTCCTCAAAAAATTAAAAATTAGAACTATCATATGATCAAACATCCTATTTCTATGTAATTATCCAAAAGAAATGAAATCAAAGTCTCATGTACATTGCAGTATTATTTATAATAGTCAAGATGCAGAAACAATGTAAATGACCATGCATGGCTGAGTGGATAAAGAATATATGGGGCGCCTGGGTGGCTCAGTGGGTTAAAGCCTCTGCCTTCAGCTCAGGTCATGATCCCAGGGTCCTGGGATCGAGCCCTGCATCGATGCTTCCCTTCCTCTCTCCGCCTGCCTCTCTGCTTACTTGTGATCTCTGTCAAATAAACAAATAAAATCTTAAAAAAAAAAGAATATACATACAATGGAATATTATTCAACCTTAAAAATAAATAAACTATTGTAATATACCACAACATGGATAAGCCTTAAGGACATTATCCTAAGTGAAATAAACCAGTCACACAGAAGGATAAATACTGCATGATTTCAGGTCTATGGGTTACCTAAAATACTCAAATTGATAGAAGTACAGAGTAGAATGGTGGTTACCAGGGGTTGGGGTGAGAGGGGAATTGAAAAGTTAATAATCGAGTATAAAGTTTCAGTTATGCAAGATGAACAAATTCTAGACATCTGCTGTACAGCATTGTGCCTAGAGTTAACAATACCATACAGTACACTTAAAAATCTGTTAAGAAGGTAGAATTCACTTTAAGTGTCCTTACCTCAATGAAATAAACTTTAAAAGGACTAATCTTAATTTTATTTATTTCTTATACATTTCCCTTAGGCTAGTTGCTAGCTATCCCTATCCGGACATCTTGATCGAGTTTAAGTAGCAAGTTTAAAGCATAACAGACCGAAATTTTCAGATGGCTTAAAACTCCTGAACAAGAGTCATCATTTGCTAACCCTCTTAATAGTGATTTTAGAGTTTAAGGAGTTAAAATGCAAACATTATTCACACAAGTCATGAGAGAGGAGAGAAAAGCAGAATCCTGAAATGGAAGCAAAAAGTAGTATAACCCATCAGTTCCAGCAGAGCTCAATGATAAAAGTTAATAGCCAAAGACTATAATTACTTGAAGATATCATTCTTCCTCCTCTTCTTCAACACACAGTAATGACCTATTTATTTTCAAGACTTAGGTCAACTGATAGGCAAATGGATAGGGAAGATGTTGTATGCATACACACACACACACACACACACACACACACAAAGAGAGAGAGAGCACGCACGAGAGAGGAATACTGTGCAGCCATAAAAAAGGACGAGATTGTGGCAATTGGAAAAACATGGATGAACTTATAGGGTGTTATGCTAAGTGAAGAAAGTCAGGCTGAGAAAGACAAATACCATATGATTCCAATCACAGATGGAATCTAAAAAATAAAAAAAAACACAAATGAGTAAACAAAAAGCAGAATCAGGCCTATAAATAATAGAACACACTGATGGTTGCAAAGGGCAGGAGCAAAATGAGTGAAGGGGAGTGGAAGAAACAGGCTTCCCATTATGAAATAAATAAGTCATGAGAATAAAAGGCACATCACAGAAAATATAATAAATTATATATAGTCAATGATATTTTAATAGGATTGTATGGTGACAGATGGTAGCTACACTGTGGTGAGCACTGCATAGCATACAGAGAAGTTGAATCATTATGTTGTACACCTGAAACTTACTTAATAGTGTGTGTCAGCTACATGCAAATTTTAGAAAATCAAACAAAAGAAAGGATGGTCAAATTCTATTAATCCCACCTGGACCACAGGCAGATATACTCATTCTTTCTTCTGTCCCCAGAATTATTGATTCAACTCATTTGCAATCTATTCTTTTTTTTTTGTTTTTTAATTTCTTTTCAGCGTAAGAGTATTCATTGTTTTTGCACCACACCCAGTGCTCCATGCAATACGTGCCCTCCCTAATACCCACCACCTGGTTCCCCCAACCTCCCACCCCCCACCGCCCCTTCAAAACCCTCAGGTTGTTTTTCAGTGTCCATAATCTCTCATGGTTCACCTCCCCTTCCAATTTCCCTCAACTCCCTTCTCCTCTCCATCTCCCCATGTCCTCCATGTTATTTGTTATGCTCCACAAATAAGGGTAACTGCCATCTATTCTTTCATTCAACAGGTATTTCTGAGCAACAATGATATGCCCAACACACAAAGAAATGAAAAAGCAGACACAAAAATTCAGTTCTTATGAAGATGACAGTGGTATATGGGAAGATAGTAATAAAGTAGAAATATATATGTGTTTATAGTATGTTAGATGGCAAAAAATAGAAAAAATTAGTAGGGAAGAGGGCTAAAAAGTATGCATTTGAAGATGATGTATATAATTCTGCATAAGGACACCTTGGAAAGGCCTCAATAGGAAGAATAATATTTTATTAAGTAAGGAGAAGAGGGTGAAGAAAGGTCCTCATAATTAATAGTATAAGTATATTTCCCACTATTAGGTTAAGATATTCAAGGTTAAGGATCTACCTTAATCATTTTTTATGACAGGTTCTAGAACAAGGACTGCCACACAGACCAGACCTCATGTATAAGCTGAATGAAAAATCTCAAGTTTCTTAAAGTTCAGTTGCTTTTCACTTCACTTGGATTTCTACTTCAGAAAATTCTCAAGTTGAATACAATATGGACTTAATCAGGAGCATGCCTTCCCACATACTCACTGCTCAACATCTGAATTTAATAGAAGTATGACTTTCCAAATGTTATAGCCCAACAGACTGAAAGTATAGATGGAAAATCTGAATTTTAAGAATACTGATAGACAAGCCCAAGATCACTCACAGTGATGGACCCCTAAATCTACATTTTCACAACATAAAATGACATTCTAAATAGAAATATAAATAAATATAAATATAAATGTGAATATAAATAGTTTCCAATCCTGATTCTGTTCCAGGTCTTAAGGTTATTTTAAGTATCCCACAGTATGACTAATTTTATATTTAGCACTGCTGCCATTGATAGGTGTCTGAGGAGTTTCATCCATAGCTACCTTGTACCTGTGGCTACAGACTAAGTTTAAGATATTTTTGCCTTCAAAGAGCTGCATTCAGTGATATGTCATGTCCCAGTAAACCACTATACAAAGAACTACCTGTGAGTCGGTTCAGTTTTGACTGAAAATACAACCAAAGGCCTGGTACAAGCATGACCACTCAGTCTGGGATGATGAGATGGCCAATTTCTTGGTGCAAAATGGGAACAACATATATGGCTGAAAGCCATATTAGGGACAAAATTACTACTACTTATGTGCTGTTACAGATTGCAGATAAAAGATGATTACACATATTACAGTTATCTAGTTTTCATTATAAGGACTAAATGATTTAAGATTATAGAAAAGGCAGACTGAATGAAGAGCCCAGGACAGGTACATTAGTGAAAAATTTACCTTTGTTGTTCACCGTTAAAAACCTTTCAGAGACTCATCATAGACTGGGAACTGACTCTGGTTTGTCATGTGGGATAATGTATTTGTGAGTGCATTGATTATTGGTTCTAAAAATACCAATACTTGCATTATGAGTCCTTCAGTGATTCTCCATTATCACCAAGAAAAAGTCCAAACTCCTTAGCATAAGACACAAAGTTCTTTGTGGTCTGGCTCTTCTCTCCCTCTCTACACATCCCATGCTCCTCCTATCCTCAGCTCTCTGCAGTTTCCTGAATATGCTGTGCTTTCAAAGCCTACTCTAGTCTCTACATGTACACCTCTCTCTGCACAAATACGCTCCATCACCTTCTAACAGGGCAAATTTGCTTTAAATAGTTACCTTCATTTAGAAGCCATACCTGAACCCCACTCTCTATTCCCCCTGAGCTGATATCTCTTTCCCTTCTAAATCCTGTTATACTGAGCTTATTATAATGTATTAAAAATTAATATATTTGGAGGTGCCTGGGTGCCTCAGTGGGTTAAGCCTCCACCTTCGGCTCAGGTCATGATCTCAGGGTCCTGGGATCGGGCCCCACATCGGGCTCTCTGCTCAGCAGGAGCCTGCTTCCCCCTCTCTCTCTGCCTGCCTCTTTGCCTACTTGTGATCTCTGTCAAATAAATAAATATTTTTTTAAAAATAATATATTTGTCTCCCTCACTGAACTAAAACTTCTGAAGGAAAGTATCTTATTCATGTTTGAAAAAGCAAAAATATTGAGCTAATACCTAAATATAAAACAAAAATAGTAGAAACTAACATTTATTCAGTGCTTAAATATTGTCAGGCACTGTTACTAAGAAGAAACTGAGGTATAGTGAGTTTAAGTAACTAGCTTAAGATTACCAAACTAGTAAATGACAAAGATAGGATATGAACTCAAGAATTCTGACTGCAAAGTTCATTATCTTCCCTTCTATCCTATAGATACTTCCTAAATATATGAATAAATTTGTGTTCTTAAATAAATAGGAATATAAAAGTGGCTTTTAAGAATGAGCTTTAAATAGTACTACAAAGTAAGTTACTTCAGTGAATTAAAGAATTTGACAGAGACCATCTGATATCCTAGATATTATTTTTCCCCATAAGTGTGTCATAGCATTCTACTTAGTAATTTATAAAACATAATATCAATATACAAAGATTTTTTAATGTACTATGCTGTGTATTGAAGATAAATTTATCATTATGGTAAGTAACACACTTATCACTACTAGATAACTTAGTCAAAAATCGAAAATTTATATATAAGGTCCTTATTGTAAGATTAGATCTGCAAAATACTTTTCCCTATAAAAACAATTACCTGGGTAACTTTTATCCAGGAGAACTAAAATATATGCCTATAAATATATTAAACTGCTTTTTTCGGTAATATTATTTTATACCCCAAAAGTCTTTTGTTTTAATTCAGTATTTTCTATACCAGCAATTCCCGAACTTTGTTGCACACCAGAATCACCTGATGAGCTTTAAACAACAACTGGTAGTTGCACCAACAACACCCTCCACCTGCCTGCAGTGAGATGTTTTAATACCTGTCCATTAGGATTTGTTAAAAACTTCCCAGATAATTCCCATATCTATCTATCTATCTATCTATCTATCTCTCTCTCTCTCTCTCTCTCTTTTTAATTCAAATTCCATTAGCCAACATATAGTATATCATTTATTTTTGATGTAGTATTCAATAATTCATTAGTTGTGTGTAACACCCAGGGCTCATCAGATCACGTCCCAGATAATTCCAATATGCAGCAAAGTTTGAGAACAAGAATTCTACTGAATTTTACCTGAATTTACTCTAAATTTTACTGGAACCTCTTCCATACCTCATTTAAAAGCAATTCTGACAAATAAACTCATTCCAAAATTATCATCAACTCAACAAAGCCAGAACTCAGTGTGTAGTTTTTCATACCATATTTATTATCTGGCTACTGAATTCTTCAAATATAATTTCTTTAATCTTGGCTGATTCTCTTTACAGATAATAAAAATAATTTCTACACTAAATCATCTCTTTAAGAACATAGTTAAATTTACTACCTAACCACCAAATTTAATTATGCAGAATTCTACTTCATTTTCATTAAGTATCAATTTTCATACACTTAAAATCGAAAAGCATGTAGCTTAGATATGCAACAGGTTATTTAAAAGAAGGGAAGTTAGAATAAGGATAAAAATGCATAGAAACACAAATCCTGCAGGATAGTCTCCCATCACATATTCCCTTCCCTAATCTCCTTGCCATTCTAACCGGTTTATAATCTTAAATGTTGCCTCAAGTTAGAAATGGTAATTATTAAAAGTAACACTAATTAGTATAATAGTAATACTAGTAATATGGTCTTAAGCTAACTTTAATACTTAATGAAAATGAAGTAGAATTCTGCATAAATTCTACTTAAAAATGAATACACGTCGCGGAAGTTATGTGTTCTGGGGAGTGCTGAATTGTGTTAAGACTGATGAATCACAGACCTGTACACCTGAAATAAATATTATATGTTAAAAAATTAAAAATAATAAATACACCTAACATCTATATCTATATTGATAGTCTATATCTAATAGGCATTACAAATTTTATATCTAATAGGCTCACAAATTTTTGATTCTCTCTTCCTTTCAACCCATGATAGGCCTGTATTTCCTAACATCAATTAACTCAGATACGGTCCATTTGGCTTCATTTGATCAAATAAATATAAACATCATGTGTCACTTGTAAACAGAAGCTTCAAGAGCTATTAGAACTTCACTTTTGCTTCTGGCACAATAACCAATAAAATTCTCAATGAGAGACTACTCCAGCAGCATAGGTTAAGAAGTAAGGACAATGAACACTTAAATCAGAGCACCCAACAATTCCTCACTGGACCTCTAAATTGAGTGAGAAGGAAATAAATCTTTGATGTTTCAAAGTACTTGAGATTTCTGGGTTATTTTTTACTGTGGTATAATCTAGCCCATCAGTAATGAAATTCTACATTTATAGGTAATTGCATGTGTAAATATGTCTATTTTGGAAAAAAAATACATCACATGTATAAATGATTTAAGTAATATCTATTAGAGTTCTACTCTACTACAGGTACAATGCTTGTAAAAATATATCCAAGATAAAACAGTGAGGATTAGTCTATAAAGCCTGATGACTGAAGAGTTTTGTTTATCACATGCTCATGCTGGGAATTCATTAAAGATTTTTGCTATTAAATTTGTAGAATAAGTTGTTGGCTCCATTGTGCTAAACTATGAGTCACATTCATCAGTCTCCAACATGATGATAAATCACTGAATGATACAATGAAAGTTGATCATTATGGTTCAGTAACAAATGTATGATTAACTCTGTGCTTTCACAAGACATCACATCAAACACAAATTTCAGAGTGGAATAATTCTTAAGACTAAATACTCTAGAGCTCTGAAATCTAAATTCATGTGTTCTAGTTATTGATAAACATTGCCTTCATCTGAAAAAAATATACAAAATAATAGGTTCATAGATCGGTCAATATGAAAGAAGCCTCCTAAAATAGTTATAGAATTTGAAAGAAATAATTATCTTTTTAAAAAATTTTCTGAGTTTTCAACTATTTTACAGGTATAATAATTATAATTAGAATGAAGACACTTTATACAACTTTACAACATATCACCACAAGACCATAGCACAATGACTTTTTATTGAGAAATACATCATAACAATCACTGTCATTAGTAATGAAAGTTGGGTAATAAATGGACTGATGCATTGGTTAGTGGTAAAGTATGGATTAAAGTCAGGAATAATAGTAAACATGTTCTACCACACAACTTAATCTATGTGAAATTTCAGAGTATTTGGGAATCACCACAAATGAGAAAGAGGTTATTTTATTTTATATTTTTTAATTTTTTATTTTTTATAAACATATATTTTTATCCCCCGGGGTACAGGTCTGTGAATCGCCAGGTTTACACATTTCACAGCACTCACCAAAGCACATACCCTCCCCAATGTCCATAACCACACCCCCCCTTCTCCCAACCCCCCTCCCCCCAGCAACCCTCAGTTTGTTTTGTGAGATTAAGAGTACTTATGGTTTGTCTCCCTCCCAATCCCATCTTGTTTCATTTATTCTTCTCCTACCCACTTAAGCCCCCATGTTGCATCACCGCTTCCTTATATCAGGGAGATCATATGATAGATGTCTTTCTCCGCTTTACTTATTTCACTAAGCATAATACGCTCTAGTTCCATCCATGTTGTCGCAACTCGCAAGATTTCATTTCTTTTGATGGTTGCATAGTATTCCATTGTGTATATATATCACATCTTCTTTATCCATTCATCTGTTGATGGACATCTAGGTTCTTTCCATAGTTTGGCTATTGTGCACATTGCTGCTATAAACATTCAGGTGCACGCACCCCTTCGGATCACTACGTTTGTATCTTTAGGATAAATACCCAGTAGTGCAATTGCTGGGTCATAGGGCAGTTCTATTTTCAACATTTTGAGGAACCTCCATGCTGTTTTCCACAGTGGTTGCACCAGCTTGCATTCCCACCAACAGTGTAGGAGGGTTCCCCTTTCTCCGCATCTTTGCCAGCATCTGTCATTTCCTGACTTGTTGATTTTAGCCATTCTGACTGGTGTGAGGTGATATCTCATTGTGGTTTTGATTTGTATTTCCCTGATGCCGAGTGATATGGAGCACTTTTTCATGTGTCTGTTGGCCATCTGGATGTCTTCTTTGCAGAAATGTCTGTTCATGTCCTCTGCCCGTTTCTTGATTGGATTATTTGTTCTTTGGGTGTTGAGTTTGCTAAGTTCTTTATAGATTTTGGACACCAGTCCTTTATCTGATATGTCATTTGCAAATATCTTCTCCCATTCTGTCAGTTGTCTTTTGATTTGTTAACTGTTTCCTTTGCTGTGCAAAAGCTTTTGATCTTGATGAAATCCCAATAATTAATTTTTGCCCTTGCTTCCCTTGCTTTTGGCGATGTTCCTAGGAAGATGTTGAAGAGGTTGCTGCCTGTGTTCTCCTCAAGGATTTTGATAGATTCCATTTTCACATTGAGGTCCTTCATCCATTTTGAGTCTATTTTTGTGTGTGGTGTAAGGAAATGGTCCAATTTCATTTTTCTGCATGTGGCTGTCCAATTTTCCCAACACCATTTATTGAAGAAGCTGTCTTTTTTCCATTGGACATTCTTTCCTGCTTTGTCAAAGATCAGTTGACCATAGAGTTGAGGGTCTATTTCTGGGCTCTCTATTCTGTTCCATTGATCTCTGTGTCTGTTTTTGTGCCAGTACCATGCTGTCTTGATGATGACAGCTTCGTAATGGAGCTTGAAGTCCGGAATTGTGATGCCACCAACTTTGGCTTTCTTTTTCAATATCCCTTTGGCTATTCGAGGTCTTTTCTGTTTCCATATAAATTTTAGGATTATTTGTTCCATTTCTTTGAAAAAGATGGATGGTACTTTGATAGGAATTGCATTAAATATGTAGATTGCTTTAGGTAGCATAGACATTTTCACAATATTTATTCTTCCAATCCAGGAGCATGGAACATTTTTCCATTTCTTTGTGTCTTCCTCAATTTCTTTCATGAGTACTTTATAGTTTTCTGAGTATAGATTCTGTGCCTCTTTGGTTAGGTTTATTCCTAGGTATCTTATGGTTTGGGGTGCAATTGTAAATGGGATGGACTCCTTAATTTCTCTTTCTTCTGTCTTGCTGTTGGTGTAGAGAAATGCAACTGATTTCTGTGCATTGATTTTATATCCTGACACTTTACTGAATTCCTGTACAAGTTCTAGCAGTTTTGGAGTGGAGTCTTTTGGGTTTTCCACATATAGTATCATATGATCTGCGAAGAGTGATAATTTGACTTCTTCTTTGCCGATTTGGATGCCTTTAATTTCCTTTTGTTGTCTGATTGCTGAGGCTAGGACTTCTAGTACTATGTTGAATAGCAGTGGTGATAATGGACATCCCTGCCATGTTCCTGACCTTAGCGGAAAAGCTTTCAGTTTTTCTCCATTGAGAATGATATTTGCGGTGGGTTTTTCATAGATGGTTTTGATGATACTGAGGTATGTGCCCTCTATCCCTACACTTTGAAGAGTTTTGATCAGGAAGGGATGCTGTACTTTGTCACATGCTTTTTCAGCATCTATTGAGAGTATCATATGGTTCTTGTTCTTTCTTTTATTGATGTGTTGTATCACATTGACTGATTTGCGGATGTTGAACCAACCTTGTGGCCCTGGAATAAATCCCACTTGGTCGTGGTGAATAATCCTTTTAATGTACTGTTGAATCCTATTGGCTAGTATTTTGGTGAGAATTTTCGCATCTGTGTTCATCAAAGATATTGGTCTATAGTTCTCTTTTTTGATGGGATCCTTGTCTGGTTTTGGGATCAAGGTTATGCTGGCCTCATAAAATGAGTTTGGAAGTTTTCCTTCCATTTCTATTTTTTGGAACAGTTTCAGGAGAATAGGAATTAGTTCTTCTTTAAATGTGTGGTAGAGGGGCACCTGGGTGGCTCAGTGGGTTAAGCCTCTGCCTTCAGCTCAGGTCATGATATCAGGGTCCTGGGTTTGAGCCCCACATCTGGCTCTCTGCTCAGCAAGGAGCCTGCCTCCCCCTCTTTCTCTTCCTGCCTCTCTGCCTACTTAAGTTCTCTATCTTAAAAAAAAAAAAAAAAAGGAAAAAAAAGAAAAAAAAAAACTTTAAATTTTTGGTAGAATTCCCCTGGGAAGCCGTCTGGCCCTGGGCTTTTGTTTGTTTGGAGATTTTTAATGACTATTTCAATCTCCTTACTGGTTATGCATCTGTTCAGTCTTTCTATTTCCTCCTGGTTCAGTTGTGGTAGTTATATGTTTCTAGGAATGCATCCATTTCTTCCAGATTGTCAAATTTGTTGGCGTAGAGTTGCTCATAGTATGTTCTTATAATAGTTTGTATTTCTTTGGTGTTAGTTGTGATCTCTCCTCTTTCATTCATAATTTTATTTATTTGGGTCCTTTCTCTTTTCTTTTTGATAAGTCTGGCCAGGGGTTTATCAATTTTATTAATTCTTTCAAAGAACCAGCTCCTAGTTTTGTTGATTTGTTCTATTGTTTTTTTGGTTTCTATTTCATTGATTTCTGCTCTGATCTTTATGATTTCTCTTCTTCTGCTGGGCTTAGGGTTTCTTTCTTGTTCTTTCTCCAGCTCCTTTAGGTGTAGGGTTAGGTTGTGTACCTGAGACCTTTCTTGTTTCTTGAGAAAGGCTTGTACCGCTATATATTTTCCTCTCTGGACTGCCTTTGTTGTGTCCCACAGATTTTGAACCATTGTATTTTCATTATCATTTGTTTCCATGATTTTTTTCAATTCTTCTTTAATTTCCTGGTTGACCCATTTATTCTTTAGAAGGATGCTGTTTAGTCTCCATGTATTTGGGTTCTTTCTAAACTTCCTCTTGTGGTTGAGTTCTAGCTTCAGAGCATTGTGGTCTGAAAATATGCAGGGAATGATCCCAATCTTTTGATACCGGTTGAGTCCTGATTTAGGACCGAGGATGTGATCTATTCTGGAGAATGTCCCATGTGCACTAGAGAAGAATGTGTATTCTGTTGCTTTGGGATGAAATGTTCTGAATATATCTGTGATGTCCATCTGGTCCAATGTGTCATTTAAGGCCTTTATTTCCTTGTTGATCTTTTGCTTGGATGATCTGTCCATTTCAGTGAGGGGAGTGTTAAAGTCCCCTTCTATTATTGTATTATTGTTGATGTGTTTCTTTGATTTTATTATTAATTGGTTTATATAGTTGGCTGCTCCCACGTTGGGGGCATAGATATTTAAAATTGTTACATCTTCTTGTTGGACAGACCCTTTGAGTATGATATAGTGTCCTTCCACATCTCTTATTATAGTCTTTGGCTTAAAATCTAATTGATCTGATATAAGGATTGCCACTCCTGCTTTCATCTGATGTCCATTAGCATGGTAAATTCTTTTCCACCCCTCACTTTAAATCTGGCGGTGTCTTCGCACTTAAAATGAGTTTCTTGGAGGCAACATATAGATGGGTTTTGTTTTTTTATCCATTCTGATACCCTGTGTCCTTTGATTGGGGCATTTAGCCCATTAACATTCAGGGTAACTATTGAGAGATATGAATTAGTGCCATTGTATTGCCTGTAAGGTGACTGTTACTGTATATGGTCTCTGTTCCTTTCTGATCTACCACTTGTAGGCTCTCTCTTTGCTTAGAGGACCCCTTTCAATATTTCCTGTAGAGTTGGTTTGGTGTTTGCAAATTCTTTCAGTTTTTGTTTGTCCTGGAAGCTTTTAATTTCTCCTTCTATTTTCAATGATAGCCTAGCTGGATATAGTATTCTTGGCTGCATGTTTTTCTCATTTAGTGCTCTGAAAATATCATGCCAGCTCTTTCTGGCCTGCCAGGTCTCTGTGGATAAGCCAGCTGCCAATCTAATATTTTTACCATTGTATGTTACAGACTTCTTTTCCCGGGCTGCTTTCAGGATTTTATCTTTGTCACTGAGACTTGTAAATTTTACTATTAGGTGATGGGGTGTGGGCCTATTCTTACTGATTTTGAGGGGCATTCTCTGAACCTCCTGAATTTTGATGCTCGTTCCCTTTGCCATATTGGGGAAATTCTCCCCAATAATTCTCTCCAATATACCTTCTGCTACCCTCTCTTCTTCTTCTTCTGGAATCCCAATTATTCTAATGTTGTTTCGTCTTATGGTGTCACTTATCTCTCGAATTCTCCCCTCATGGTCCAGTAGCTGTTTGTCCCTCTTTTGCTCAGCTTCTTTGTTCTCTGTCATTTGGTCTTCTATATCGCTAATTCTTTCTTCTGTCTCATTTATCCTAGCAGTGAGAGCCTCCATTTTTGATTGCACCTCATTAATAGCTGTTTTGATTTCAACTTGGTTAGATTTTAGTTCTTTTATTTCTCCAGAAGGGGCTTTTATATCTCCCGAGAGGGTTTCTCTAATATGTTCCATGCCTTTTTCAAGCCCAGCTAGAACCTTGTGAATTGTCATTCTGAACTCTAGATCTGACATATTACCAATGTCTGTATTGATTAGGTCCCTAGCCTTCGGTACTGCCTCTTGTTCTTTTTTGTGTGTTGAATTTTTCCGTCTTGTCATTTTGTCCAGATAAGAGTATATGAAGGAGCAAGGAAAATACTAAAAGGGTGGCAACAACCCCAGGAAAATATGCTTTAACCAAATCAGAAGAGATCCCAAATCGTGAGGGGGGAGAAAGGGGATAAAAAGATGTTCCAAAAGAAAGAAAAAAAAAAGAAGAAAAGAATTAAAAAAAGAAAACGAATAAAGAAAAGTATAAAAAAGAAAAAATATATATATTAATCTAGTTAAAAAACATTAAAAAAGAAAAGGGTAAAAGTTAAAAAAAATTTTAGCAGAAGAAGAGAAATAAAAAGAAAAAGAAAAAATTAAATTAACTGCAAGACTAAAAATTCATAGGTAGAAAGCCATGAGTTCCATGCTTTGCTTTCTCCTCCTCTGGAATTTTGCTGCTCTCCTTGGTATTGAAACCGCACTCCTTGGAAGGTGAACTTTGTCTTGGCTGGATTTCTTGTTGATCTTCCGGGGAAGGGGCCTGGTGTAGTGATTCTCAAGTGTCTTTGCCCCAGGCGGAATTGCACCCTCCTTACCAGGGGCCGGTCTGAGTAATCCGCTAGGCTTTGCTTTCAGGAGCTTTTGTTCCCTGAGCGCTTTCCGTAGAGTTCCGGAGGACGGGAATACAAATGGCGGCCTCCTGGTCTCTGGCCTGGAGGAGCTGAGAGCCCGGGGCCCCACTCCTCAGTGCGCCCTTAGAGTACAGCGCCCAATTACTCCCGTATGCCTGACCTCCGGCCGAGCTCCGAGCTCACCGAGCCTGCGACCGGTTCAAGGTAACCCCGAGCTGTGAGCTCTGTCTCTATAGCCAGCTTTCCCGTCCCAACACCTGCAAGCTCTGCGACACTCAGACACCCCCGATCCTTCTGTGACCCTGCGGGACCTGAGGCCACGCTGACCCCGTGTGGGCTTTGCCCCGGTTTAGCCTATGGAGTGATGTCCCTCAGTGGAACAGACTTTTAAAAGTCCCGATTTTGTGCTCCGTTGCTCCGCCGCTTGCTGGGAGCCAGCCCCTCCCCCGGGGTATATCTTCCCGTCGCTTTGGATTCACTTCTCCGCCAGTCCTACCTTTCAGAAAGTGGTTGTTTTCCTGTTTCTAGAATTGCTGCTCCTCCTCTCTTCGATCTGCCAATGGATTTGCAGGTGTTTGCAATCTTTAGCTAAGCTATCTAGCTGATCTCCTGCTAGCTGAAGTAGTCTCAGCCTGCTACTTCTCCGCCATCTTGACTCCTCCCCCGAGGTTATTTTATTTTTTAAAGAAATCCGTGAGGAGGTACATTTAAAATAAGAGAATACAGAAGATATATATGGACTTCTTTTAAGGGAATTCTATTTTTCTGTTTTTTCACTGAAGCTTTCTTAGTTTGGGAAATCACTTAATGTTTGTTTAAAATTATGTATAAGGCCTCTCTACAGAATGAAGTGACTGTGTGCTCTCACTGAATAATATTCTCCTCTCATTTTTTCATCTAAGCTTGAGAATAACTTAAGGCAAGAATTCGGCACACTTTTTAGAATGCTACGAGACTACATATTAGCTAAAAAAGAAAAATATGAAACTAAATATAAATATGTTTTGTTAGAGGGTATGCTATTTTCCACTTCAAGATTACAACAAGTTTCTAACACGTATAGAGATATGTACATTTATCCTTACATACACATATAAATTCCTAAATTTATATACACACATAAATTTATATACATATGTAAATTCTCAAAATAATTTATTTGGGGGAAATACGAAACATCAAAATAATGAAATACAGCTACACTCTGTGATGACTGGCTTTTGAAGTCCTAGGCAAAAATTTTATAATACTATAATAAAAATTTTATAATTACTGTTAAATTTGTATTTAGACAAATTAGAACATGTCAGTCTTTTTTTTTAGGGGGAGGGGGCAGAAGGAGAGGGAGAGAGAAAATCTTAATCTTAACGTGGGGCTTCATCTCACAACCCCAAGATCATGACCTGAGCCAAAGTCAAGAGTCATTTAACCAACTGAGCCATGCAGATACCTTGGACACAACAGTCTTAAAAGTTAGAACATAAAACATTTAAATAAAATGATCTAAACTATTTTATTATAAAAATTTTTGGTGTTATAATGAAACAAAAACAACTAAAATTATTTAATACTTAAAGTGAGATAATGTCATCTGTGTAATCAGAATCCAAACTAAAAAGTCATTATTTATGTTTTAAAATTAATGGATCAGATATAGGCATTTATTCCTTTTCTGTTGGCTTCAAAGTCGTATTTTTCGGTCGCATAGCCAATAAACTTAGAAGGTTAAAAGTAGTCTTTAAATGATACCCTTCACCAAATTCAACTATGTATCTTTATAGCATAACTTGTTTACCTATCCAGATGATTCCTATAAATTTTAGAAATGTCTTCAATATATATTTGTGAAATCAAAAGTTAGAAAAACATATTGACATATACGAGGAAAGAAATTACATCAAAATAGTCAATGAATGAAAAAAAAAATACTTATTGTGATACTTATCTTGATGCGTAAGCCAAAGAAAAGGCCACATAATGGCTTCTTTCCCTGGCTTGTATTCTTATCCCTTCTCCCTCAGCTTGCTAATGCCAATTTCTAAAACCTTCCAGCTTGGAAGCTATGAAGAGAGGAGGCTTTTACTGGATTGGTGAGGAGCTAGTACTGGAGCTCCCAGAACTTGCCAACTGTTTAAAGTGATTCTTCTCTCTCAGGTATTTTTCATTTAGGAAGACATATTCCCTCCTCTTCCCTGCCTCGTTGAGATTTTCGTACTTAAAATTACCCTGACAAGGATGGATGCAACAATCTTCGTCCCTTATTATCTTGTAATATCAGCAGCTTCTATCTGCAAAGACTATTTTGATCCTCCAGACCATCCTTTTGAACAGGATTAAAATGACGCCTCACAGGATTGTTCCTGTGTCCCTCAACTGGTCCATGGGAAAGATTTAATCTTTTTTTTTTTTTCCTGAAAGTCTGGAATTCCAACAATCATGTCTTGGTTGTTTTCCGAAGTCAAGGTAATTAATCAGCCTATCTTTCACATACCAGTTCACCATATTCTTCAAACTGATAAACCCTTTCCTTGACTTTCTTAAAAGCACACTCATGAAGAGAAATATGCCTATACCCATCGTGCTCTGTAGGATTTGGGAATGGAAATCACAGTACACCAGAATCTCTCTGGAAATCTTCTTCAATCTTCTCCTCAAATTTGGTAAAGTGTTTAAGAATCCCAACACTAGTTTCCACTTTGTTTCTTCTTCCAAATTGATCATGACAGTCTTATACTTTGGAATGTGGTTCCTATTGTCCTCAGGTCTCAACTAAAGCTTCCATTCCAAATGTACTCAATTACATATATAATTTGAAATGAGGTAACTCTTGTTTTACATTTAAAATACATTTCCACTTGATGTTAGTGCATTTGAAAAACAGATCATAAATTTAGCCATAAACAATAAAATTTTAAGCCCCTAATTGCCAAGGTTTTTAATCTACATCAATCTGATGAACAGGGTAATTCCCTCTGCACCACTTTGTGGTATGTGAATACAGACGGAACTGAATAGTATTTTTATCATGCAAACTCCTTGTATATCTAGTGTCTCATTTACTCATGATTTCAAATGTGTGGAAAAGCTAAATAACTACATATACATCCGGTTATATCATAAAAATTACTCAGAATATTGAAGTTATATTCCATTGACTCAACTGAAAAGCCATCTTTACCCAAGTGTAATTTAATTATGATGATCCTAATTAATACTGGCTGGAAGGAATACAACTATAAAGCAGTCCTATAGTTTGTATACCTTGCTTATCTTATGTTTGCTAATGGAAAGCATCTGGTTAATTTTTGAAGAAAGGAATGTAAACAATATACTGGAGTTTGCATGGTAAAGCAGAAAAAGCCCTGTGCTTAAAATCATTACTCAGATCAGGTCTGTATTCCCATTTTTTCTTATTATTTAGACTAATAAGTATTGCCAAAATTATATTAAGAAGATTTTCTTTCTTTTTTTTTTTTTTTAAACTAATCTCTGCAGCGAACATGGGGCTTGAGCCCACAATCCTGAGATCAGGAGTCACATGGTCTACTGACTGAGCCAGCTAGGTGCCCTGAATTTACTCTTATATGAATATGTACACATGTGTGCATTCATAGACAGTCACATAATACTTCAGTTATCTTTTGCTGGTAACAGATTATCTACAGTGATTCTGTTCCAGAAAAAAGAGTCTTCAAAAAACAAAAAAACAGCCAAAACACACAGTATACTCCAGGATATTTCATAGCTACAGAAATGGGTAAGCTTACTTAAGCTTTCAGAATCTTAGGGTTTTATTTAATCTTTAAAATAACTTTAAAATATTTAATCTGTAAAATAGGGGTAAAATACCAGTTTACTACTTTCCAGAATTAATAAAATCTGATAAGATCATTTCTGTTAAAATTCTCCTTAAATTGATATAAACATAAGGAGGTGCTACCATATTCCTAAACATACACATAGGTACATATAACATAAAATTCAAAAATAACCTAGCAGTATCTCATGGGACTTCATCTCTGAAATTTCCTGACTGCTATTAGAAATCCTTTAAATTTCAACAGTAACATGCTTTATCACTAAATATCACCACTTAGAGTACTTTATGTAGAAGAATGTTTTGTAAAACTTCTAATTTGGCAGATTCATTGCCCTATTAGTGAAAGGCTATAAAAATTATATTTTCATTCTATATTCTTTTAACTAAGAACTTTAAAAAATCAAAATGATTTAATATTTGCAATTTAGTAGGCTCAGTGCATTTAGTAGGTAGAGGTGTCTTGCATACCAGAAGTTCATCTACAATTTGGAAGGTGATCTTTCTCCTGGAATTCTGAAATGCTGTAAAAACTTTATATAGCACTGAATTGCTTCATTCTGAAAATTCAGAGCTTTCTAATGTGACTAGTTTAAAGAAAATTCAAGGCCCCTATCTTAGTATTTTAAATAAAATTGATAAGTTGGGTACTTAACTTTAAGTTTTTTGATCCTAATAAAAATAAGAAGTTTAACAATTCCTTCCTAGACCTACAATATGCATAAATTTGAAATGAGTATAGCACTTTCCCCCTCTAGCTTTCTTTCTGTTTCATACGAATCTAAACGAGAAAGCATATTGAACTAATTTAAACTGCAACCCACAGAAGGAAGCTGGCTAAGGACATGGAGGCTAACTCAGTCTGTGACCAGACTGGTTTGTCTAATGATGTAGTTGTTGTCACAATAAATGACTACATGCACAGATTTCTGTCTAGTTAGACATTTGGCTTGAAATAAACATTCAGAGAACTGAATCCAAACATCAACTAGGCCAAAAGTTGCCTTAAGCTCTGCCAACCTAGTGCTAATTCAACTAGGAGTAACATGATTTTTGTTTCACAACAAATGACTCTTTGAATCTATTAAACTGAATCTGATGATGATTTCAGGAAGATGTCTGATGAGAACATTATCCTGCTGCAGTAGGTCTGGAGCCTAATTTTCCTGTCAAACCTCACTTACCTACTTTGGTATCTTAGAAGTGGAAGAAATGATCCAAGAACTGAGAGAGGAAGTACTTTGGCTCTAACTGAATTTAGGAAAAAGGCACATGTTTTACCACTTACTTTATTTTGTAATGCCTATTTTATAACTAGGTGTAGAGATCATTCCTTTGTCTGAAATTAGCTCTAGCTTACCTTCCTAAGACTCCATTAAAAGCAAGACAACGTGGGGCATTTGGGTGACTCAGTCAATTGGGCGTCTGAGTCTTGATTTCAGTACAGGTCATGACCTCAAAGAGCCCTCCATCAGGTTCTATGCTCAGAGGGAGTCTGCTTAGGATTCTCTCTCTCCCACTCCCTGCCCCCAACATGCTCTCTCTCTCTCTCTAAAATAAAATAAATCAATCTAATAAAAAATAAGACAAACTTAATAAAGTAGTAGCACAATTTTAAAAAAGTTTATATAAGGTTCTATTTACTCTTTATATTTGTATTTGTATATTTTTCATCCCATACAGCTGAAGAAAATGACATCTAGAAATGGTGGGAAAATATTAGTAAATAAATACAGGAATAGTAGCAGAGAGTCATTTGAATGGAAAAAGCATATCAAACAGGAGACTTTCCAAATCACTTGAAGACTAAAATTATATTAATATCTAATCATCATCAAATTTATTACTTGGAAGATACTGATATACTGTGTATATCATTGATATATATAGATAGATATTCTAGGACAAAGTAACAAATATTTGGTTAAATATGAATATGAAAGCCTGGCTATACAGCACCACAACTCTAAACTGAGTTTCTACCAGTGTTTATACTCCTCTTTGAAAAAATAAACTAAGTATTGATGACAAACACAAATATGGGTCTATTTAACAGCATGCAAGAATTACAGCATTCCTGTTTTTCATTCAGTTTATGATATTTACCATGGAACCACACAATATTAGCAGGGCCCAGTGCAAGATGAAAATGTAAAGTTCTTTATCCAAATCGAGAATTTCAACATGGCAACAACAAAGCATGGAGCCCTTATAAGCGAAGAGCCTTCTGTAACTAACTACACAGATTACAGACTCATGAAGTCAGCCATGCATAGATCCATCACCAAAACTTTCTACTGACTTGTATTTGTTTGCTAATAGGATTGCAAAAGACACGAAGGGTAGTTGTTACTGAAGCATCAGTCCTTGCCAACTCAATCAATGGAAAGTTATCCTCCCACTGGGTCCACCCATACCTATTTATCTGCCACATCAAAATGAACAGGCTGTAGAAAACATGGCAGAAAAGACAAGAAGTTGGAGAATTAAGACACACATCAAGCTCTCCAGTTTCCTGCCTTTGATAGAAATGCACAATAGTGTACTGTTCACAATATCCTTTCAATCCTTTACTGGAGAGATCTGGCTCACACCACTAGAGCCTTGTGAAAAGACGCAACCATTAGGAAAGTGGTTCAGAAACATTTGCTCATTTTCAAGATCCTTTCTTCCTATGTTTAAAAAGAAAGTAAATATCTATAATATCTGAATTAAAACTCTTGAACTTCAAACCGCCTATTCTTGAATCATTCAAACCCACATTATGCATTCATATAAAATTTGAATAAAGCCTTTAAAACCACGACAAGATTGAATTAACTGATGTGTATACACACACACACACACACACACACACACACACACACACTTTGTGAAACACCCAAGTTCAAATCCTACATCATTGTTAGCAATGCAGCATACTACTGAAATATATATGTATTCTGGGGTCACCACAGAGACTGAGCAAGGAAATTCTTTCTTTAATGCAGTCTACAGGTATACCTTAGAAATAATGATTCCTTTACCTTTCATTTATTGGCAGATTTGTTCACAGTGTTTCAAAGCTTGACTAATCCACAAGATAATATCAGCATATGTAAATCCTTAATTTCATCAGATCCAACTTTATTTGCTAAACGAAGATGTTTTCCACTTCCTTTCATTCAAAATCTCATGATATGGCCTTTGATAAGATAGTATCATAAATTGATTTTCTACAGGGAATACACATCTGAGAAAAATATACTAACTGAGAAGAGGAAGAAAAGATTTATACTTTATTTGAAATTCTCAAAAATTAGCATTTAAGATAAAACAATCAGGAGATGGATTTTATCTTTATAATTTTTGAATTACACTATCAGTCTAATTAAAAAGTTCCTTTAAGGTTTATCTTGTATATTTCTAGTCAAAGCAAATGTTAGATAAATATTTTAATAATTTTTATTACATACTTTTTAATCATAAGAATTTGTGGCATATATAGCAATGTCTATTGATATCTTAACGGAAAAAAATCAAGATTGTATACTTCACTTACTCTACACTGTCTTAAATTAACAAAACAAGAACTCAATAAATCCATGGAAATCAGAAAGACAAAAAATAAGTAATGGCAAACTTAAGCTTAACAAATAGCTTGGTCACATGATGTGATGAGTGCTGGGTGTTATATGCAACTGATGAATCATTGAACACTACATCTGAAATTAATGTACTCTATGTTGGATAATTGAATTTAAATAAATAAAATAAACAATGTAGGTAGTCAATGCTAAGCTACATTCAAATTTTAATGGTTCTCAATGAAAATTATTGCTCCCCTATATCTTTGAAACATGATCTATCATTTAATCAGTTAGTATACACTTACTATAATGGATCTTCCCTGAGGACTACTTTGTCTTAATAACACAGAAATGAGATACTCTTCAGTTTAAATTGGCACTCCTTTGAAAAAAATATGAGAAGGTATGCTGACAAATTCCTACAATCTTAATATTAAATTATCAATAGTATGTGAAAAACTGCTTATTAGTGTTGTAAATCTAGTTCCTGGTAATTTCCAGTGATGGCATTTCTAGTGTTCTCCAAATGTATTAATTACACTATAATGTTTAAATATATAATTTAGAGTAGAGAGTATTATTTAAAATAGTTCAAGTCAGGGGCGCCTGGGTGGCTCAGTGGGTTAAGCCACTGCTTTCAGCTCAGGTTAGGATCCCAGGACTGAATTGGGCTCCCAGCTCTGTGGGGAGTCTGCTTCTCCCTCTGACCTTCTCCCCTCTCATGCTCTCTCACTCTCTCTAATAAATAAATAAAATCTTTAAAAATAAATAAATAAAACAGTTCAAATCAGTGTATTCTGTACCAGCCAAGAGCCTAAATTTTCATATTAGTTCCATGTAACAGTAATTTTCTATCAAGAGAGCCTGCTTTTGTTAAAAAAAAATAAAATTAACATCTGTATTATAATCAAAGTTCATAAATAAAAACACTTGGTTTTCTTCAACTCTTATAGCATTAAAAATACCAAAAAAATGATATTAATTAAGGAGAAAAGAAGGAATTAGACATTCTTTTTAAAAAACATTAAATTAGTAACTTAAGAAGTACTTTTTTTTTAAGATTTTATTTATTTATTTTGAGAGTGAGAGACAGAGACAGAGAACAAGCAAGGGGGAGGGACATAGGGAGAGAGAGAAGCAGACTCCCCATTGAGCAGGGATCAGTGAGGGGTTTGATCCCAGGACCCGGGACCATGACCCGAGCTAAAGGCAGACAATCAACAGACTGAGCCATCCATGTGCCCCAGTAACTTAAGAAATACTTTTTTTTTTTTTTAAAGATTTTATTTATTTAGTTGACAGACAGAGATCACAAGTAGGCAGAGAATCAGGCAGAGAAGCAGGCAGAGAAAGAGGGAAGCAGGCTCCCTGCTGAGCAGAGAGCCGGACATGGGGCTTGATCCCAGGACCCTGAGATCATGACCTGAGCCGAAGGCAGAGGCTTAACCCACAGAGCCACCCAGGAGCCCCAAGAAGTTCTTTTTTATTGAAATTAATTGTACCTCCCTTAGATTGCTAATTAACTAACCTCTAATTCAAAATATTTTCTTATTTAAGAAACTTAAGTGATTTACCACACAAATCACAGCAACAATTAGGTAGATTTTAATGTAAAGCAAGATTTACCTAGACACCTAGTGTTTCTGGTGTCTCCACCTTGAATTTGTTCTATAATATAATCCTACACAGTTCAGTTTATTATAATTAAGTTTATTAAATATAGAATTTTAGTACAAATACTAAAGCTTCAAAGAAGCAGAAGTACTTATACTTTCCATTTGTAGAGAAACAAGATATGCTATACTCTTGGCTTATATTTTTTTCAAACAATACTATAGATTCACATTTTTTTAAACTTTAAGAATACTTTCAAAATTCACTCTGCATCCTAAATTGTTATAGGAAAACTTGAACCGACCTTCCGAAATTACAGTGTCTTGCAGAGCAGATAGATAGGTGATTTTCCAGTATCTACAAATGACACCAAATCATATGATATGAAGTCATTGCAACCAGATGCCAAGGGGGAGACCAAGAGTCAAGATTTGGTCTGATTTTGGAAGTAGTGGAGATAAACACACTAAACAGGAGATATTGTAGACACCTGCCCAACTGTGTATGTGGGTACCCACAGATTGTACTTCTTCAGAATCATACTAAACATGTAAATAAGCCAAAAAGACAAGATGGATTTGACTTTGAATAATTCTTCATCCTAAATTAGACATTGTTTTATCAGCTTGTGCTACCCTTACAAAATACTGTAGGATGGGTGTCTTAAACGACGGGCATTTATTTCTCACAGTTCTGGAAGCTGAGAGGTCCAAGATCAAGGAGCTGACAGATTCAGTTCTTTTGCAAGGACCTGCTTCTTGACTTGTAGATGGGCTTCTCCGTGAGAAGTGCTCACATGTTGCTTCCTTAGCACATGCACGGGGAGAGGCAAAGAGAGAGTGCACAAGCTCAAGCAGGTTCTCCTATCTCCTCCTCTTCTTATGAGGGCTCTAATCCCACCATGAGAGGACCACTCTCCTGACTTCATCTATACCTCCAAAAGTCCTCAACTCCAAATGACAAAAAATTAGGGGTTAGAGCTTCACCTTATGAATTTGGGGGGAAGACAAGCATTCAGTGTGTAATAGTCATTTTACTTATGATTTTAAAATACTGTATGTGTGCACATACAGACATACATGCAAATGTATGTATATATATATGTGTTTAACACATAGTATATGTCCTCTTTTAAAGAGCTCAAATTTAATTGATTCACTTCCTCATTTACCAATTTTTTAACTTAATTTTTGAGGACTTGCTATTAGGACTATATTAGGAATGAAATGCATCTTTTTCACTTTTATATAATTTATGCTCAAGACACCTGAATATTTTAAAAAAACACTTGAATATATTAGGCAACCAATCCATACCTAGAACTGAATTAATCAGTGTACTGTTCTAAAGTGGACAGGACCCAGAATACTGATTATATTTGCAATCTGTAAAGCTTCATGCATCATGACACAATTATGAGCTCTAGTGAGAAAGTTTTATTGTGTTTTCCTCTTGAAAATATAATGTCTACTTATTTACACTATTTTGCTCAATATATTTCTCAAATATGCTACATTAAAATGATTTTGTTCTAACTGCAAAGTTATATAAAAATTATATGACCAAGTACATTATGAAGCCTATAAGATCTAGTAAACTTTCAGAAAAGATTCTGAGAATATCAGACATTCATATCTTTTCTTAATATGTAAATATATTATCCTGATAGATATTTCTATTTTATAGCATTCACAAGTAAATCCAAATTTCAGAAGTGTTACATACACCATTCACCAGTTAATTATGTCTCCTTATATGTTAATATATTTCTGGAAACTGTTCCAGAAAGTAAATTCAAGATTGCACAATTTAATCTTCCACTTAGGAAGCTAATGTTTGGAGAAATGAAAAGGTATAGCCAGTTTGATATATGCTTAATATAAATCAAATTTAAATCTCAGGGAAATACTTTGTTTTCTTACAAATATATTTATTAAATGATTTTTTTGGCAAGGTCTTATATTTAACTCTTCAAATGTATACATGTTGTGCTTTAATTCTAGGAGAATGGAATCTGTTTGAATTTTCCCCCTCAACAAATCAAAGTCTGAATCACATCCAGGCAGCTCTTTGTCTTTCCAGTCAGGGTTTTTGCTTTTTTCATTTTAAGCATGCCTTTTATAGAAGTTCCATTCTGTATGTAATTCAGAAGTACAATCTCATTATTCCGAAAGTCCTGCTCTAGAACTCTTGATAAACCATCCTTCCAGTATCATAAAGAACATGATGTGGTAACAATCGGCCTCCCTCATGGCATACCTCATAATTACCATGACCTGCTCAATGGCTCTCCTTCCAGGCAGATGACAAGCATTATGTGAACAGGGGATAGTCTATAATTAGCACAGGACACAGTGCCTGGCTCAATAAATGTTTGCTAAAAGAATGGATTAACAGCAATAATATTTTATTTTATACACACACTCACATATTTGGTTTTATGGGGCTTTTTGGTTCCTGCAAATGGACATTTCACTCTGAGCTAAGATTTCTAGGTTAAATACTTTTAATATGCTATAAAGATGAGACACACAATTGGTCACATTTGTCTGCAGTTCATGGTGATGGTTTTATAGCCCATGGTCAGAAAGGCAAATATTTTTTAAAGCCTGAACAAAATTCAATATCTTAATAGATCATTATTTCAAAGAATTTCAGTAGAAATCGCAAGTTATATGTTAAAAGAACACTTAAAAAATAATATTGCCTTCCCCATGACAGGTCACATTTATTTAATAAGAAATTCTATACTTTTCTAGAGATTCTACTTACTTACAAGAAATGGTATTGAAACTTATTGGTCTGTATTCAGCACCACTTCTGAAAATCCTCTTTAGGGTCACACTGACAGGTGCTACTTTTCACACCAAAGGGTGTTTATGGTAGAGTTCCATACATATGGTAACCAATAATTCCAAAATTTCAATTGCCTCAATACTTTCCTTGCATTACCTAGTCTTGTTTCGAATATCCAGTTTGCCAAGGAGGACTAAAAAATTTTGTTCATTGTATCGAGAAACTACTTTCTTTGGGGACTGTACACTTTTGGATACCATCGTAAAATAAGAATGGGAAATTCCACATCATGCTTGACTTCTTACATTGTAAAGGTGAAAATCGATGTTTTTCAAAATAGTTCCTTTAGGAATCATAAAGTGGAAGGAGATGAGGTTGCTGAAACTTATCATAATAGAAAAATCATCATAACAGAAAAATCTGAAGATATCAAAAATGTTGTTTTCTTCAGGGCTCTCTGAGAGCACAGAATATTGACCTGATTGCAAAGCTCTGTTTAGTAATGAATTGGAGACATTATTGTAATCACAAGAGATTAAAAACTGAACAAGTAAAGTGAATACTTTTATTTAAGAATACTCTCTGAAAAGTCTGAGGTATTTGAAGTTAAAAGAATATTATCCATACAACTTTGATTAGATATCTAAACTCAGAAAGATATATAAGACAACCATGTAGAAAGGAGAGACCATTTCAGGGAAGCAAATATGAAGATGTGATGTCATACATGGAAAAGTGAATTTTTAGATATGCTCCCAGTGATAACACAGCATTGAAATTTATCACAGATTTGGAAACTCCAGACTTGACTAAATATGATACCTTTAGTTTCTCGACAGGACAATATGTCATATGCTTTGTATCTGCTGTACGCTGGAGTGAACTAGCACAAAACCATTCACACATTAAGACATGGGGGAAGAGAAAAAAAAAAACTGTTGCTTTGCAAAGTCAGCAGAAATAGAAAAACAAATTAACAATTTGTCTTAAGTCACTTAGATGATACCAGCTTTCGCCAGGTATATATTATGCTTCTACTCTGAAGGTTCTCACAGAGTACCATCTCATTAGAGGTCTACCATCTTATGATAAAGACAGACTAATAAACTATTCAGAAAACCTGTATTTTGTATTTGTATTAATTTTGTTAGGAGAGGAATAACCAAGTTAAACAATAGTGTATCACCTATTTAAAATACTAAAAAGAATCACCTTATATAAATGCAAATATGTAATTTAAAATTATCAAAATTAATGCCTCAGCTTTTATATCATTATTCAGTAGAAATTTTTTTTTAAAGATTTTATTTATTAATTTGACAGAGAGAAATTACAAGTAGATGGAGAGGCAGGCAGAGAGAGAGAGAGAGAGGGAAGCAGGCTCCCTGCTGAGCAGAGAGCCCGATGCGGGACTCGATCCCAGGACCCTGAGATCATGACCTGAGCCGAAGGCAGCGGCTTAACCCACTGAGCCACCCAGGCGCCCCTTCAGTAGAAATATTTACCAGTAATTGTTGATCAGATGAAAATTACCTCAAAAACCATACAGTATAATAACTTTACAATTTTTTGAAACAAAGTATGCAGAATACTATAATACTTTTAGAAGATACCAAAATAATTACTTGAAATCAGTAATAAAATTGAAATTATAAAAATTTAAGATAATCTGAGTAAATAAGTACTAAATAGAGCTAATGACATAACACTATTCATTAACTCTACAGAGATGATTATGAAGAGGGCAAATAAAAACAACACAATTGCAAAGAAATGCAAATGATAACCATATTTATAGAGGCAGTTAGTCATGTGGACAGAAAACATATTACAGCCACCACATTCAATATCAAGTTCTGTAATTTAGCTATTATCTTTTAAAAAGTGATATCAGAAGGTGCCCAAAGCTGACAGTGACAGTCTAAATCATAGAAAGAAGAGATGTCACCTTTGAGACAGAGAGACCATATGTAGAGGTGCAGCTAGTAGTCAAGTGACCACTGGCAAATTTATATGCATCTACAGTGGGAAAATGACATACTGACCATTTCAGTTCACACTGCAAGGCGGAGCATCAAGTAAGTATGGCATGTATGTACCTTATTTTTACCTACGCATGAGATTTCTATCTATGAGCTTCTGCATTAGTGTACAAATATGTATATGAAAATGATTAAATGCTAAGTAATTGCTATCTACATAACATAGCAGACTAACGATCATTATAATTCTGAATGTGAATCTATTTTTAAGATTCTTTAATTAAAACCTGTGCATTTGATCCCGTCTCTTGTTAGCTTTGCCTTTGTGTATTCAAATTTTAAAAAGGCGATCTAATGTGTTAACAGAACCTTTAATTAAGGTACATTTTCACTAGGTGGATGTAGACACTTACTTGACCATGAGATTTGAATGACTGAGCCAACATGATAGGAAGATGTTTTTGCGGTTTTAACTGGCCAAAAAGTTTGTTTGTTTGTTTAGTTACCAAAATATATTATTAAAACCTAAATAGTATTTTGGAAATCTGTGTTTAATCATATAAGATCAAACATTTAAAAATGGCAAATTTTATAATATAATTAATAATTCTTAACCACAACCATTATTAATCATATCTAATAAACATTTTATTTTTTCTCATCTTATGAGATATCATTAATTTTTTTTCAGTGTTCCAAAATTCATTGTTTATTCACCACACCCAGTGCTCTACATAATATGTGCCCACCATAATACCCACCACCAGGCTCACCCAACCCCCCATTCCCCTCCCCTCCAAAACCCTCAGTTTGTTTCTCAGAGTCCACAGTCTCTCATGGTCTGTCTCCCCCTCTGATTTCTCCCAACTCACTTCTCCTCTCCATCTCCCAATGTCCTCCATGTTATTTCTTATGCTCCACAAGTAAGTGAAACCTTACAATAATCGACTCTCTCTGCTTGACTTATTTCACTCAGCATAATTTCTTCCAGTCCCGTCAGTATTGATACAAAAGTTGGGTATTCATATTCATCCTTTCTGTTGGAGGCATAATACTCCATTGTATATATGGACCATATCTTCTTTATCCATTCGCCCATTGAAGGGCATCTTGGTTCTTTCCACAGTTTGGTGACTGAACATTGCTGCTATGAACATTAGGGTATAGATAACCCTTATTTCCACTATATCTGTATCTTTGGGGTAAATACCCAGTAGTACACTTGCAGGGTCATAGGGTAGCTCTATTTATAATTTTTTAATCTTTAATTTTTAATCTCCACACTGTTTTCCAAAGTGGCTGCACCAGCTTGCATTCCCATCAACAGTAAGAGGGTTCCCCTTTCTCCACATCCTCTCCAACACTTGTTGTTTACTGTCTTGTTGATTTTGGCCATGCTAACTGGAGTAAAGGGATATCTCAATGTGGTTTTGATTTGAATCTCCCTGATGGCTAATGATGATGAACATTTTTTCATGTGTCTGTTAACCATTTGTATATCTTCTTTGAAGAAGTGTCTGTTCATGTCTTCTGCCCATTTTTTGACGTGATTATCTGTTTTATGTGTGCTGAGTTTGAGAGGAGTTCTTTATAGATCTTGGATACCAGCCCTTCGTCTGTAGTGTCATTTGTGAATATCTTCTCCCATTCCATGGGCTGCCTCTTTGTTTTGTTCACTCTTTCTTTTGCTGTGCAGAAGCTTTTGATCTTGATGAAGTCCCAAAAAGTTCATTTTCACTTTTGTTTCCTTTGCCTTTGGAGACATATCTTAAAAGAAGTTGCTGTGGCCAATGCTGAAGAGGTTACTGCCTATGTTCTCCTCTAGGATTTTGATAGATTCCTGCCTCACGTTGAGGTCTTTTACCCATTTCGAGTTTATCTTTGTGTATGGTATAAAAGAATGGCCAAGTTTCATTCTTTTACACATGGCTATTCAATTTTCCCAGCATCCAGGAAATCAAAGAAGAACTTACACAATTCATGGAAACCAAAGAGAATGAAGACTCTTCGGTGCAAAACCTATGGCAAAAGCAGTCCTAAGGGGGAAACACATAGCCATCCAAGCCTCTCTCAAAAAAAATTGAAAAATCCAGAATACACCAGCTCTCTTTACACCTTAAAGAACTGGAAAATCAACAACAAATTGAGTCAACTGCACACACAAGAAGGGAAATAAGATCAGAGTAGAGATCAATGAAATAGAAACTAGAGATACAGTAGAACACATCAATGAAACTGGAAGCTGGTTTTTTGAAAGAATCAATAAGATCAATAATCCATTGGCCAAACTAATCCAAAAGAAAAGACAGAGGACCCAAATTAATAAAATTATGAATGAAAAGGGAGAGATCACGACTAACACCAATGAAATGAAAACAATCATCAGAAATTATTGTCAACACTTATATGCCAATAAGTTAAGCAAACTAGATGAAATGGATGCATTCCTATAAACCTATCAACTTCTAAAACTGAATCAGGAAGAAATTAACAACCTGAACAGACCAATATCTAGTAATGAGATTGAAGCAGTGATCAAAAATCTCCCAAAAAACAAGAGCCCAGGACCTGACAGATTCCCTGGAGAATTCTACCAAATATTCAAAGAAGAAATAATACCTTTTCTCCTGAAGCTGTTTGCAAAAATAGAAACAGAAAGAAAACTTTCAGACTCTTTTTATGAAGCCAGCATTACCCTGATCTCCAAACCAGGCAAACACCCCACCAAAAAGGAGATATCTTTTAATAACCCATCTCGAATTTCCTCCCCCCCCACCCCAAGTCTCCTTGCGGCTTATACAGACCTTCTGTGCTTCAGACCTTTCTATGATCAAAATGTCTACTTAGTTATCAGAACCAAAAGAATAATCTTTGTTCTACTTTCAGACCTACAAATTGGTTATTCATTAAATAAACACTTATCAAATACTACTGTGGTATCTGGCACTGCCTAGACTGTATAATGATGATTCCCTAGTTCCTGAAACTAGGGAAGACACCACAGTGAAATTCTGTATATCACTGTTGACTCATCTTCTAATCACTCTTCATTGAGCTAAACCACATACAACCAAAAGAAATGAGTGTAGTGAATCCATGGTCACAAAAACCCACTTTTCTCCCACTTCCAATCAGGAGGGAACAACTTTCCAAGGCTATATATTAAAAAAACGGGGGGGGGGGGCGCTATGATTTTCCAAATGTATTTCCAATGACAAATAGTAAATAATAAGTATACTCAAACTTTGCTACACAAATTAGTTGATTTGTTACTAGAACAATGAGTTCACCCTCTACTAATAGCCTTAGCTCACCTAGTTAACAGATAAACCAAAGTTGCCCTACGTTAGCATACAGATTGTTTTAGTGTAGAAGTGTTGCTGTGAGAGGGAAGAGTTGGGAAATTCAATATATACTTACAGAAATCTCAAATATATCATGTACTCTGTCCATATTTTTAAAAAATCCTTTTATTTGTCTTCAGAATGAAAATGTAAGCAGAAAGACAATTCATCAATTTGCCAATCACTTATTCTACCAGAGACAGTGTGACCCATGTTCATTTCAGTTATGATGTACAGAAAAATAATGGTTTGGTGATAGCTAATGTTAGCTATGTACCCATGAAAATATATTGTCCAGAAATATGAATATAGCTACTCATGGCCAAATCTATCTTTTATAAATAATGATTAAAGATGTAAGCAGATTTTTTTAAAGTTCTCTTGAAAAGGTCATTATAAAATAGTTATAATACTAAGTTCAAGAATGTAATTTAGTATTATAAATCTACCTCATTATTGATTTCACTCAAATCTTTTGAAGTTAAAATCAGTTTTTAATAACCTTTAGTTTTATGATGATACTGACATTTGCCCATATATATCATACTGACAATGATACTGACATTTGCCCATATATTTAAAAAATCTAATTTTATTTACTAGTATGTGATCAGTCTTCATATTGTATTTTCTAAAGCAAGGTACAATAGAATTTATAATATGTTATCATTTGTGTAAAAGAAGAGGGTAAGAAAAATATCTCCATACATATGTAATTTTATAAAATGATATCATAGAAGCTCTCAGAAATGATCCTCAAGGAACCAGTAACACTGTCATTTCTAGAAACTACAATTTGGTGGCTGGAAGACAGGGGTAAAGGGAAAAATTCAATGAATATTCTTTTGTGTCTTTGAGTTTTGAACAATTTGAATGCCTTGTCTTCTTAAATTTTCTAATTGAAATTGAAATTTTAATAAATGAACTTAGCACATATAAATGTGCTATGGATATATGCATACATATATATACCCTTGTAAAATGTACCCAATAATCAATATGTTATTGTAAAGTAATTGCATACTTCTCCCAAAGTATTAAGCAATTCTTAACTAGACAATAACATCAAAAAATCTCCTCAAAATGAAAATGTATTTGCATTTTGGTCATATATATTATAAAAGTAATACTGATTCAGGGGGGAATATTCTTTGGATCTGAGGAAAATTGAATGTACTAAGCAATTCAATACAATTCCACCTCCCCCTCTTCTTCCTGGTTACCTATATACCTTGAACATTTCACTATATATAAATTCATCTGTCAATGAACAACACTTTCAAGATCAGTGTGTTTCATTTTTCCTCTCCTAGAATTTTCTTGCTAGTTGATATTCATCATTTAAAACACGATCAAGAGGAACAGAAAAATTTATGTATTTTTCATTTCTTCATCCCTGTCCACTAAATGTTTTAATAATCAAATTCTTGATATGTAGGATAAGTCAGCTAATCATGTGAATTATTAGCTTCTCAGTTCAATTATAATTATAAAGTTTCCTTCTGAATCAATTTTCACATATTGAAACATTTATCTTCAGAAATGTTTTGATATCAAAAATTACAATCTGAGACTTCTCATCAGTGTTTTCATTTATACATTATCTGAGCTACTTTATGAGGTATTTTAGATTCTGCCAACTTTCAAAATATACTATTTATCATTGTTCTCTACTTTTAAGTGTGACTGTGACATCACTCTTCATAGAGGGCTTAAATCAAATCTCAAACTACAATTTTCGGTTTTTGCAGTTAATTAATTGCATTTTATTGCTAAATGTATATTAAAATAATTATTTTAAAAATAATGTGGCTATACCTTGTGCAAATTAGTCCTTTTTTATAGTGCATTTTCTTCCAATTATGTATTTCAATGTTTTAATAATTTCATTCTGGGGCTGACACACACAAGTTTATATTTTAATCTTTCCAAAAAATCTCATCTCTCTCTTCCTCTCTCTCCTCTTGCCTTTCTTTATGTGTGCATAAAGAAACACACACACACACACACACACACACACACACACACACAGGAACTCTGAGGAACTTTTATATTAATGGTGAATATATATGTGTAGGTATGCTTGTATATAACACCCCTGATCTACACGGCATCTACTGAACTTTGATGATTCTCCAGAAGTCATGCATTTGTACCACCAACCCAGACACCTTCATGATCATCCCTTTTGAAGCAAAGCGTACATTTCAAAACTACCATGCAGACTGTGAGTGCAGTTTAGGGTCACATAACAGAGCTAAAAGCTAACTGGCCCACCCACAATGTGAACAGGAGACAGAGGCTTCAGGATTATCAAAGTCTGGCCAACTAGTGCTGTAGATTTCAATGGACAAAAACAACTGTTACACACTTTTGCTTGTACATGGGACAAGAGTTTTCTGATAAACCCATATACTTTTAGATGCTCCCTGTTACAGGAGAATGTGTAAAAATCTCTTGTACTTATCTACATTACTTAATAGTATCTACTTGTAATAGATACCTGTTTCACACCATTTTAGTAGAGAATCAATTTGTCATTCCATTCCATTTCTAATGCAGTAGTCCAACCCAACCCAGAATGCATTATTGATATGGAAATGAGTGTAATTAGCAGCGTAAATGATCTGTTATTTATGATACAAGTCAAAGCAGTAAATCACCATTGGTTCACTATCATTACTATGCAAATAGAAGAAGGCAGTTAATGGTCCATGTGTTAAAAACAAGCTACTTGCTTGCTCATTTGCAAGTGAAAGGCAAGGGTGAGGGTTTAAGGTAGAAATGACAGTTTATCATATTGTCAGTCCCGGTGCTTGGATTTAAGAAAACCAAGACACAAATAGTTGCACTAGTTTTAAAATCTACACCCTCTCTCCACTGCATATTCCACCTTAAACCTACTCTAATGGTTCCTTCAGATTTATCTTTAGTCCCTTCTAATCTGAACAAGAAGAACTGGAATAATTGTGTTTGTAATTGTTTTGCAGTATATGGATACTTTTTATGTCAGCTGGGAAAAAACATAAAAACTCCTATCATGAAATAAAATATCATTGATCATACAATACACTTCATTTTCTTACAAATATATTTCATTCTCTTGTAAGGAGGTAAACTAGCAATGGTTTTGAGGACCCAGAGACTAAAAGAATTATCAGTGAGCCTTATTGGAAAGTATTCAGGATACCTAAAAGAAATTGTCCTTTCTTGCTTGGTCCCTTTTGTTTAATTTTTCAAGGAATTTTCTAGGGGGCGGGGGTTGGAGGGGGACACCAAGTGTATTAGCTACAGGCCAATGATTGCCTAGTGAAATGGGAACAAAGGTAGAATGCATGAAAAACTAGAGGCAGAAGAGGCACGAAGGGCAATGTAAAATTCTATAAGTATCACTTTTATGGATCTGGTAATTTTTAAACTATGTGGATACATAAATACAGAACTTAGAATAATCCTGTCTTTATGTTAGAAATGTACATTGCAGATTGGATTTCAATCTCATTTGAATAAATGAGCTCCATCTTGGCAACTCCATAAATACAACTGGCAAATCACTTACGGAATCTTATTTTTATTTGTTGTTATTTTTTATTAAGCTATGGATTCAAGAATGACTTACAAACCGGGCAAGAATTTTATATATAGGAAATGATAACATTTAAATACAATATGGTAGAAAACATTTTACCAATTTTTAAAAATTACATATATACAGTGATTAGACCTGTTCATGTTTTCAGGTATCAACATATCTTTTATAAATTCTATATTTTTCTTCCTTTAATTCAAGGAAATAGCTAGATTATTGGGTTCCCTCACTTCACTGGTTACCAAAGATAACTCCCTTCCTGTTTTTGCTTTTAGAAACCTTAAAACCATTGAGAAGATTAAACCAGAGTGAGGTGAAAGTTTTAGGGTGAGCTCACACATTAGTATCAAGAAGAAAAGAGATAAAAACATACCCTCTAAATCTGGGAAGGGAAGGGAAGTCTCAGGCAAAATAGATCGAGTAGCCCAAGTCCAGTTCCCAGGCAGCACTTCCAGGAAATGGCTTACCTTCAGGGGACAAGTTTATTCCCCTATTTATAAAAGTTCTAACAACCAACAGATGACACCAATTAGGAAAAATCAAGGAAAGCTAACATAAAAGTTACTCATTTTATTTTTTTTAATAAATCTTTATTTATTTATTTTTTTAAGATTTTATTTATTTGACAGACAGAGATCACAAGTAGGCAGGCGGGCAGGCAGAGAGAGAGAGAGGAGGAAGCAGACTCCCTGCTGAGCAGAGAGCCTGATGTGGGGCTTGATCCCAGGACCCTGGGATCATGACTTGAGCAGAAGGCAGAGGCTTTAACCCACTGAGGGTTAAACCCAGGCGCTCCTAAAAGTTATTCATTTAAAAGTTGTTGGCAATATAGGTGAATAACAAGGGACAGTGTGGTAGTGGGACCAACTCATCTGAGCTGGCATCAGCCCTGGACCCCAAAGAACTAAACCAAAGAGAGAGGTACAGACCAAGGAGAGTTTTGCAGAGTCAATTCCTTTACAGCAATAATGACCTTCTGTTGAAGGATACAGAGCAAGAAGATCTCACAGGAGAAAAACCAGGGGAACAAATACCCAGCCTCACTATCCTTTATCACTCTGATTTCCTGCTGTAGTTTTCCAAATGGATCACTAAATAAATATAAAACCTAGAAAGCAGAGGAGTCTGTGAATCATTAGCCAAACAGATCAGCCTTCCATGAGTAGAACTGAAAAGCAGAATTTCTGAGGAAACAGTGGAGCCTGGTGTCTTCAAAGGATCATATAGGTGGATAGGTGAGCATACCAGAGGTGACTGTGATGTGCTAAAAAACTAGTAGTCCTCCCCCCAAATTTTATAGGACATTTGTCTATATTTACTAGGTAATTAATATGTCCTATGGCTTGTAATAAACACTTTACATGCATTATCTTCCTTCCCCTTTTTAGTATTTTCAGATAGGTCCAATTATTATTCTCATTTTATAGAGTAGAAAACTGAGGCACAGAGAGGTAATTATCTTGCTTAAGGACACGTGATAAAATTATGGCAGTTAGATTCAAACCTGTATGGGTCTGGTTCTAGAACTTGTTAACTTAATGACCATATTTAATGCTTTTTAATATTTGACTAAAATATGCTGACAAATTCCCAACTGTGGTATGTCATTAAAACAAAATATAAACTATTTAAATCTAAGTATAATTTAAATCAAGAGAATCATATAATTAATAACATTAATATTTTAGTAGTGATATTAAATATTAATAATATTTATCATAGCTTGTCTTTGACTCTGTACCAGTAATTGGAGAAGAAGCAGAAGAATAGGACTCATACATTCACAGAGCTGCTTTAAAATGAGATGAAGATGACAAAACCACTTGGGTAAGTAAGTAAGTAACTCACTGGACGTCTTAAATCATCTGCTTGGCTAAAATCTAACAGGTTAAATACATATATATTTACCACACCTTTGCTAAAAGGCAACTTAACTTTTTGAGGACCTGAAAGGAATTCCACTGAAATATTAAAAATATACTTCTAAAATTCAGTAATTTATAGAAAGTCCTTTTGGAGAATTTTTTGGTCACATTTCCACTTAATATCAAATACTTGAGAAGTTTCACAGACAATGAAAACAAAAGTAAGTAAGAAGGTAAACAGATGAATGGATGGATGAATGGACAGAGAGACAGGCAGATAAATAGATAAGGCCTGGTGTTGTTGAGTAAAGGCAGCTATATATTCCATATTACATAAATTTATCTTGAGTTGCTACATGGTTACTGGCTTCAAAGAAAACCATGCCTATGAAAGAAAGCAGATTCATGTCTAGTGTTTATTATTTAGCTTGGCTTTAAACATTTTTTTTCTTATATTACTACTTATGTCTAATACACAGATGTAGGATATGTTTTATTAAGGGAAAACTGCATATGCAAGACTTGTGTAAATGACATATAATCAGTAACCATATTTTTTAAAAATCTACCCTGTGTACACATTTAATTGTCTTGAAGTCAGAATAACCTTTTTGTTTTTACATAAGATCTACAAATAAAGAGAAATTACTCAAAGTGAAGAATCACTTAGAGTCAGCTATGTCTCTTTATAGATTTTATTTAATTTGTATGCTCTTTTCATATAAAAAAGATTTTCATTTTGTCATTAATATAAAAATCAGAACATTTCATTTTGTTATAAACAAAAATCACTCACGTTAGCACTCTGATTTTTCATCATCAGGATCATAAGTGCCATAAAAATGCTGATGCTTAGTAAATGGAATTAACCTTATTATGTCCATTTGAGATCATTCAACAAGCTTACTTAGCGTGAGGCAGCTAAGAAACTGGCTGAAAGAGTAATTCTCCAAAAGAGTTCAACCTTACCTTGAGAAAGCAAGAGGGAAAAGGCAGGGAGGGAGGGAGGAGAATAGAAACAGAGATCTCTGAGACAGAGACAGATAGATGAAGAGACAGAGGCAGAGAGAGAAAGGCAGAAAAATAAGGAGACAGAGATTGAAATTGAGGTGCTAAGTCTTAATAACCGTTTGCTTCTGTCTCCAAATCTGGTCACATCATTTTAAGTGATAACAGAGGTGGTTGCCTGCCTTCATTGCCTTTGTTTGGGAGGAACTGTTGACTTAATTGTTTCTCATACCTTGATGATGTCATCTGAATTTAAGGCTCTAAATCTATATATTAATGGCTCCCTCTTTGAAAGACTTCTCCCTGGAACTTCAGGCTTGTATATCCAGCTGCCTAGGCAACATCTCTGGATGTCAAGTAGCATAGTAAGCATAATGAGTCAAGGCGAACTTCTAATCTCCCAGGCCACACTTAACTCAAACAGATACTCTCACAGTCTTCAAAGCACTGCAGCTGAGGCAACTCTATCCTTCCCCATCCTCAGATCAAAAACCTTGAATTTCTTTTTTGTTCCTCTTTTTCTTTGAAATCCCACATCTTATTTTTCAGCAATATTCCAGGCTCTCTCTTCCTTTAAAGTGTATCCAGAATCCCACCCCTCATAACTTCCATTTTTACTACTCTCAACAAAGTCAACACAATCTCTAGTCTAGATTACTGCCTTTCATGCCCTTCAATTATTCTCAATGGAAGAGCCAATGAAGAGAAAGCATGTAAGATCAGGTTATTCAAAATTTCAGAACTCCCCAGTAACTTTTCATATGTATAAAAATAAAATGCACATACCACATGCCTTCCTTCCCTTGTTGTTTCCATAGCCCCACCCCTAACGATGCTTGCATTTTCTTATCCTACCATACAAAGTAGTTCTTGCTACTTCCTTGAATACAGTCATCACAGGACCTTTGCACTTACTGCTCTATCAGCCTGCACCACTCTTTACCAGCTTCTTCCCTTCCTTTTGATCTTTGCTCAAATGCTTCTTTGTTAGTAAGTCTTTCTCTGACCTCCTTATGTAAAATTACAATTTCAATTTACCAACATTCATTTGCTTTCTTTCTTAAATTAGTATTCTCTCTAATACTCATCATCTAGTGTCCATATATTTTATTTATTTATTTTGTCTCCTTCGGCTCTACTAGGTCAATGATTTTGTCAAGGACTCTTAGCTGTTTTATCCATGACTGATTTCCAACGATTGGAACATTTGTTGTATTAAAAAAAAAAAAAAAGTCAGGGAAAAACAATACCTTAATATCTTGATGTAATCCAGGAAGTCTGTTTACTTTGTTCTCTCTCTGTCACTATCACCCTGAGGGGAATGGCTTTCCCTGAAAGGAGGTGAGATCAAAAATCCAATAGCCATAATGTTTATACCAGTTAAGAAATATAAATAGATATTTGTTATTACCAAAACCATGTTAGACTATAATTTTAAATGCATTTCTCCAATATGTAACTATAAAAATACCTCACAATTTTATATCTCTGTGTAATTCACTACTGCTGCAATTTGCTTTTCAGTTACTTTTAATATGATTAAATAGAGTAACTAAGATCATGTTTCTGTACAATTTTTGTACCTAACTATGAATCATAGGTTATCTCTAATAACTTAATGAATGTTCTATCTATATAGAATGCTGAGATATCCCCTGACGAGTATTAAATAACTTGGCTTCTGTAAATATAGTCTGAAATTTTATTTAAAGGCAAAATTTGACTTTACTATTTCTAAACATCACCAATAATAATAATTAGAAGCTACATTAACTTACTGAGAATAAGTTGATAAAGATCCAATTAGATTTTTAAATCATCATTGCAAATTATTGAGCTCTATTTTCAAGAAGCATATTTTACATCATTAACAACCCATAGCAGTTTGAAAGGCAACTTTTTTTTTTTTTTAAGAGTGGCCTCCAAGGGCACCTGGGTGGCTCAGTGGGTTAAGCCTCTGCCTTTGGCTCAGGTCACAATCTCAGAGTCCTGAGATCAAGCCCCACATTGGGCTCTCGGCTCAGCAGGGAGCCTACTTCCTCCTCTCTCTCTGCCTGCCTCTCTGCCTACTTGTGATCTCTGTGTCAAATGCATAAAATCTTAAAAAAAAAAAAAGAATGACCTCAGAGAGACCTACTTTTAGTTAGTTTCTTCATTGAAGAGTAACTCTTGTAATTAACTTGTCTCATCTCTTTCCTGAGTTATTCAGATGGGCAGTAAGAAAGGGAATGGTTGCTACAAACTCCTGGGATCATCTCCAAGCCTAATAATACAACATTGTCCTCATATGCAACACAGCATTGATTATGTGGTAGAAAAGTTAACTATAAATATGTGTGTCCAATCCTATAGTATGAAGAGGTACTTTTTGTATATTCTTAAAGCAGAATATTTTAGAAACTTTATACTGCTTGAGTTAAATGACATCTCTTATAAAGTGGAATTCATATGATAATTAATATTTTCTAAAATATTTCATAAAATTCCACTAACTGGAATTTCCATGATGGATATTGTTGTTTAAGCTCCAGTTTTCATCTATTATCAGTGTGGAAATTCATGCAGAAGTGATATAAAGAAGATAAGATAAAGCTTTCTTTTTACCTTCCTATTATATGTGGAGCATATGTTTTTTAATATTTTAATTTATTTATTTGACAGACAGGGATCACAAGCAGGCAGAGAGGCAGGCAGAGAGAGAGGGGGAAGCAGGCTCCCCGCTGAGCAGAGAGCCCGATGTGGGGCTTGATTCTAGGACCCTGGAATCATGGTCTGAGCCTGAGCCAAAGGCAGAGGATTTCACCCACTGACTCACCCAGGTACCCCTATAGAGCATCCCTAAGACATACATATATATATTTTTAAATATTATATTTATTTATTTGACAGAGAGAGATCACAAGTAGGCAGAGAGGCAGGCAGAGAGGGAGAAGCAGGCTCCCTGCAGAGCAGAGAGCCCTATGCGGGGCTTGATCCCAGGACCCTGAGATCATGACCTGAGCCGAAGGGAGAGGTTTAACCCACTGAGCCACCCAGGAGCCCCAAGACATATATATTTTTTAATGTGAGAAATCATTGAGGTAAATTTAACAGATATCCCTCCTGCTAGAAATTACATATGATTTCTGAAAAGGCTAACATGGCCAACTACTCGTGTTTTTATAGACAGAAATATCTACACATTTTAAAACTGGCAAACTATAATAAGCTGCAAATCGTATCACCTCTTCAAACACATTTCAACTATTTATTCTTCAGTTCATACACAGGTCCTCAGTAAGAACAACTGACCTGAAATTTAAAAAAAAAAAAAAAAAAAAAAAGGTATTTGACACAAAAACCTTTCCTGAAGAATTTTGATCCATTTATGAGTCCCTGGCAATGAAAATACATATATATTTTGGAATATTAGAAAATATCATTTATTATTTCCTGGTTCTATCATAAATCAACAGGAAGATATAAATATTAAGATAACAAATCAAACGAACTAAAATCCCTGTACTTTGGAGTGATGAATGAATTATATGGGATGCTAGTGTGCATGCTAACCCAAAGCCTGTGTTCCTGTGTTTACTGATGATTTTGTCATGTACTTTAGCAGAATCATTATATGAAAGAGGAATGCCCAAAGAGGTACTTTAAATTTGAGAATTATTTTTCTCTGCTCAGCCATTAAACTACCTCTCAGAAAACCAATAATTCACAAAGTGAAATTAAGCAAGGTGACTCAATTATGTAGCTTTATGTTCCAGTTCCTGTACATGCTTTCAAAATGCATGTTAAAAATCATTTTACTCCTTAGTATACTGTCAGCAAGAGAATTAGCAATCCACAGTGGAACTTTGTGGTATGGACTCACGGTCATGTAATCTAAATTGTGCCCTCTGGAGTTCCAGGGATCACTGACAGTTAAATCATAGTGATTATGATGAATTCTGAAACTTCATGACTCCATGAATACAGATGTGATTTTATGTGACCAACAAGTCTTTGAATTTGAGAGGTGCTCAAAAGCCAGAGAGAGGGGCGCCTGGGTGGCTCAGTGGGTTAAGCCGCTGCCTTTGGCTCAGGTCATGATCTCAGAGTCCTGGGATCGAGTCCCACATCGGGCTCTCTGCTCAGCAGGGAGCCTGCTTCCCTCTCTCTCTCTCTGCCAGCCTCTCTACCTACCTGTGATCTCTCTCTGTCAAATAAGTAAATAAAATCTTAAAAAAAAAAAAAAAGCCAGAGATAGAAACAAATGACCACATTCTGTCCCTAAAGTTCGTAGATGATAGTTATGGGAACTACAGACTTTCTTTCAAGCTTCAGAATACTGGGGACTGAGCAAAGTGTTAGAATTCTTATTTTCGCCTCATTATGTATTTGGAAATCTATCAGAAGGGTTATAGGAGAAAATAAAGATCTTCCCAACACAGAATCTTGGGGGAAAAATGGTAAGTGTAGAGAGGATATAAAAACATAACCACACTGCTTTGTAACGTGTAATCAATGGAGTCAAGAGACCGCACATATATCCATAAACATATTTACCTTAGTAAACTTCATATTTTCAAAGTGAATCCTGATTTTTTGCCTTGTGCCAGTGCCATGGCTAATTTTAAAAATTAAAACATGCCCTATCCTCTTTTGCCAGAAATAACTCTTTTATAATCTCATTATGATATAGAATCAAAACACAAATGTCCACCTACTTCTTTTATACAGGTAATTCCCATCACAACCAAGAAAAGAAATGTAAAATGTGCACAGTTATCCTAACCTGCCTGGTGGACTAAAAAAAAAATAATGTAAAATATAAAGAATTTAAATGCTTAAGGTTTTCCATCTTTCATCCATTTTCAGAAGACAACATTCAAGGGGAAAAAAATGATACAAAGTCCAGACTTCTCTGATATAAAACTGAGCTCTTAATTTTTTTCCACTGAGAAGAATTTTTATCAAACAACTGAAATAACTTGCTATTTATTCATTCATATTTCTCATAGGAAAGAGACAATGTTGCTTCTAAATCTCACAGGACTCAAAAACCAAAAGCAAAAATGAAGCATAAAACAAAAACTCAAGACCTTAAAAGATTTGAAATTGAGGAATGACCATAGGAAAGTATGAACAAGATGATGCTGGTGATCCTCCTGGTACCTTCTTTTCAAGATCATCTCCTACCATTCCACCTAATCCCTGGGTAAAAGTTTCCCTTTCTCGGTGGCCCATTACCCATTACCACCACAGAACCCTGTAGGCAACACTAACATAGGCAAGGAAAAACTTGCTTATTTCAAGTACATAATGTTGCCTTTCCCTGGAATTCTAAATTAGTGACATAAAGAAAAAAAAAAACCTCCTCCCTTTGAGTCTAGAAAACTTAAATTGTTATTGATATTGCCATTGTGGGGAAAATATAATAAATAAATGAAGGACATAATTATAAGAAATTCTATACTTGCAAGAAGAAAAACATGCATAAAGCTAATGATAAAAGATTTATTAAGCACATAATTCTAGCCTCTAGACAAAATTTTCATACATTTCCACATTTACTCGTATTTGCCCCTAGCACAGATGTTACTATTATCTATATAAGAAAACAAAGCCTTAAAATTCTACATGGCCCAAGATCCAGAGCTAGGCTTTGATCTTATGCCTCTCTGATCTCAAAGTTATAGCTCCTATAATAGTAGGTGCTTAATAGTTACAAATCTATGTTTAAATATACTAGTGAGAAAAAGAAACAAAAAATTGTGTTCTGTTGGTATGTTCCAGAAATTTCCTGGATATGTTAGGGCCTGAAAATGATTTTCTCTTGAGACTCTTGCACAATGAATGGGAAATTCAATACATAACCCAAGACAACAAAGTAATTATAATCATAAAAGCAGGGAGAAGATGTGCCATAAAAATCAATCATTATATATAATGTAAAGAAGACCAGAAATGATTAATAAATTAGTACATATAATCTCTAGAAAGAGTTTCTAGTCAGCACTGGCAGCAATATAAACAGGCCATGGTTAAAAACAAAGCAAAACAAAACAAAAAACAGAAAAAGCAATCACTATGACCTTAAAAACAAACTGAATCTGTTAACTTCAAAATTTAAATGTTTATATCAGTTATAAATCATATATTGAAAAAAATAAATGTGACATAATTTTAAAAATAAGAAAGAAAATTTAGAAAGCCACATTATCTCCAAGGAGCCATGGCTAACATCCACCAAATATGATAAGAAAATATATTATAGTAATTAAAAGATACAGCCAACTTACATTGATAGGTGATTCTATCTCCAGGAGAAATTCACTAATACTCTCTCAAGAGAAAAAAGATTGAATAAAAGAAATAGCTACTAAGTAGCAGTGTAACCTTGTTTCGACCTCTCAGAGATTTCATTTCTCCCTGGGCCTCCTTTTCTCTACATACTATTCAAGTTTTATTTAAAACTTATTGAAACCATAGTTTTATAGAATATTCTTTGCTTTTTTTCACACATACAAAGAAAGTGTATGTGAATTTTATCTATTCAGCTCAAATAACAGCAGAAGTTAAGGCTGACACAGTAAGACTCAAACTGTATTTGTCAATTTTTAAGGAGCAATGCCTCATTCCAAACACAGTTGGAATGACCAAACCCTTCTCAAACAAGAGGCTTTAACACATTAAGACTTATAATGGACAATACGAATGTCTCATCATTAATGACAGTAGACAAAGACTACAGGTAGGCAAAATACACCAAAGACAAGAGTAGGCTGGAGGTCATTTAAACCAGGCGTTACACTAGTATAAGGCTAGGGACCCCAAGCCCATGTAAAAACTAGAGATCAGTTGTGAAGCCAATCATATGATCTCATGGTAAGCTAAAGGAACCCTCCTGCTAAAACCTCCCATGTATTCCCTACTGTCTACACCACAGAATAATGTCCAAACGCCTTTGAAGGTCACAAAGCCCCCTATAATCTGGTTGGTATCTACCTGTTAAACTCGATTCTGTAGTCAATCCTGTCTTGCCCTTCATGTCTTGGAAATACCATATTATGTATAGTCTCTGACGCATAACATTCTATTTCTTGCCTCTATGCACTTTCTTCTGTGGTTCTAATTAGAAAATCTCATTTTCCACTTTATCTGATTATTTAATAAAATAAAATATCCTTTGAAACTTACCTAAAATATCAACTCCTTCAGGATGCTACCCTGCTATTTCATCACCGTAATTTCCTGGCTCATTAGTGAACCAACCTATTCACTAGTTCTGCCTACATAATATTCTAGGCATAAACTCCATAATATTTTGTGAATATCTATTTGCATCTTTTTAGAGTTTTATATCTATGAGACCAACCCTAAAGAGACAGTTATTTTCTTCTATAATAGAGTTTACAATTCAGATAACACCCAGCACGTAAATTTAATGCATTTATATGTCTATAAGGACAGATACAGTACAGTATTGTGTACTGGGGGAAAAATGGGTTTTGGAGCCAGACTTAGATTTTATTCCTAACTCTAGTACTTACTGTATATACTTTGGTAAGTTTGTAACCATTTTCAGCTATTTTAATACCCATAAATATAGGTGAAAAGTACTATTCATAAGATATTATATATAAAGCAACTGGTAAAACAACTATTGAACAAATATTATCTTTAAAAGATTTATTCATTTATTTTAGAGAAAGCACACATGAGTTGGAGGAGCAAAGAGAGAGGGAGAGAGAGAATCTCAAGCAGACCTCCCCCACACCCACCCCCAGCTGAGCATAGAGGTTGACATGTAGTTTGATCTCACAACCCCCAAGATCATGATCTGAGCCAAAATCAAGAGACAGATATTTAACCAACTGAGCCACCCAGATATTTCCCTAGTGAACAAATACTATTGATCATTTCCTTCCAGCTGTAAGCTCCTAGAAGATAAAGGATGACAATCTGCATTTTTTAAATATATTCAACAGTTAGCAAGAACAGTGTGTAATATAATTTGGGTACTTTACATGTTTGTTGAAAGAAAAAACACATATATAAAATACAAAATTAGTAAATTATGTTTCTATAATCTCAAGCTCTTAAAACAAATAATATTTTCTAATTAATATTGACTAGAAAAAACGTTAAACAGTTTTTAGAAAAACTAATTAGGACATAGTTGACAGAAAGCCTAAAGACAGTAAGTAAATTAAACACCTTCTTGTTTACACAGAATTAACCAGAAACTATTCACTTGCATTTCTACTCCTTATCCTATGTTAACTGTTCTGACCAAAGATACTTATTATTATATCATGCCAAAACCAAAAGGACTGTAAGTTCCAAAACCTGTTCATCAAAAATATATAAATGGAGGAATTTTATAAATATTACCTACAAGCTCTTTTTATTGTGCTTCACTTTACTAGCCTCACAGATACTGTGATTTTGCAAATTGAAGGTCTGTGGCAACCCTTTGTTGCTCAAGTCTATTGGCACCATTTTCCTACAGCATTTGCTTACTTCATGACTCCATTTCAGTAATTCTCACAATTTTTTAAGTGTTTTTATTATTATTACACTTTATACAGTCATCTGTGATCAGTGATTACAACTTGCAGGAAGCTCAGATGATAGTTAGCATTTTTTACCAATTAAGTATCTTTTAATTAAAATATGTACATTATAAAGACATAAATGCTATTGCACAGTTAACAGACTACAGTACAGTGTGAACATAACTTTTATACACACTGAGTAACCAAAAGTCATTTGACTCACTTTATTGAGATATTGCTTTATGGCAATTGTCTGGAACCAAACCCACAGTATCTTGGAGGTGCTTATAATTTCAACATCTTAGATATTTATTCGCACAGTGTTTGTTCATATTCATACATAATTCTACTATTCTGTAGATATCATTTATGTTTCCTTTTTTTACATATCATATTCATTTTCTATGTTTGTGTGCAATTCTCAAAAACTTTATGTTAAAGGCTATAAAATATTACATTGAGGTGTGCATCAAATTTATTCCAATATTTCCCTATCAGCAGATATTTCATAAGTAACAATGCAATGAATATAAATTGTTCACTCGGAATCACCTTCCTATGGAGGACAAAATATCCTGTCTTCTGTTTCACATAATTTTATTTAGGAAAGAGACAACAGCTTGCTAATATTTAATGCACATTTGCTGTATACTTCTTTGTTGTTTTAAAAATCAGATAACTGGTTCAGTCACTTGTCATGTTTTAAAGCACCTTTAAACAACAAAAATTATGAGAGAAGCATGCAATGACTTTCTTATGATGCAACTGTGAAACTTTTCTGGAAATAGCATATATTGGCAAGAAAGCTATTCAAGTATATTTTTTTAATTTAACATACTTAATAAATTTATAAGACATACACAGTATTGTAAAAATACAGAATGGCTACATGTAATGAATTCCTACTGTATGTCATGTGTTTAATATTGATTATTACCAATATTTACCATAGTCCTGCAAGGTGGTTAACTTCCCAATACAAGAAGTTCAATTCTTCCCAAATATATACAAATAAATAAATATTGAAAGTGAAGAACGAATTATTGATAGTTATGGTTTTCCACACAGAAAACCCTAGATATTAACTAAAAAACAATTAGAACTAATACAATTTTTAGTATATTTGCCAGAAAAAATACAAACATACAAAATCAATAACTTTCTATTTCCAAAGTCAGAAATAAAAAATCATATTCATAATAACAAGAGCAGTCATAAACTTCCCAGCAATAAATTTGAAAGGCGAAAAACTCTTACAAATAAATCTATAAATTTTATTGAATGAATAGAAGCAGACCTGTAAATAGACCATCAAACTCCTAAATACAATATTGTAAACATGTCAGTTATCCTCCCATTTAATCTGCACATTTAGTGTAATTGCAATCAAAATCGTTATTTGGTGGGCTGGTAGTTTTGAGGGGAAATAAAATTTGAGGGATTGATACTATCATGAAACCAAAAATGCAACCATAGAAGAAATAGTCTTAAATTTTTGAAATGCACAAAACTGTGATACTGGCTCCAAATCAGACGAATAGAATAAAGAAGCCAGACAGACACTTCCGAAACAGATCTGTGTATATGTGAGAATTAAGCATATTAATTGTAGCGTTTCAAATCACTGGAAAATGGTGGAATCTGCAAAAAATTCTGTTAGAAAACCTGGATGTCCATTTGATATTCAGAGATCACCTAACTAATGCAGGGTCGTATTTCCAGAAAGTAGACACCGGATTTGAAATGTAAAGAAAAGACGAAGCACTGTGCCTCACCACTTCTCAAAGTCTCCCTTAGCTACCCTTACACAAGCTCTTGAAATAGGGGGCTCAATTTTTCAGGATGATGAAACCAGAAGATGAAACCAAAAAAGTAAAAGATTGCCTGAAGTTTTCCATAGTGGGTGATGATACTAGAACAGTACCTTTAATTCTTAGCTCATTCACATTCAAAATTAAATATTCAGCCTCACTTCTAAATTTTCCCTGTGTTTCTAGTTCCAGTTTCAAGACTGTTCCATTAATTCAGTCAAATGCCTTGATCTTTTTTGAGAATTCCTGTTAATATACATATGTAGCTATGATCTAGATAAAATCATCCTCAAATCTAATATTATCATCCTCAAATCTAATATTATCATCCTCAAATCTAATATTATCATCCTTAAATCTAATATCTATAAGGCATTTATGGATGGTAAATTCATAGATTTTGAGATGTACCTTCCTCCCCTTCAAAATATCTCCCATTTAAATCACCAGGGTATGAAATTTTGGGGCTACACTTTCAGTCCTTTAATTTTAAACTGTTCTCCACTGTTAAAATGCACTATTTCATAAAGCATACACCTTGCACAATATTGGTCAGTTATGATTGTGAAGGAAACAGAATAATATGACAGAGAGCTCCTAGTGAAGAGGAGAGAAGGAAGTTTTTGGCTTAATAAGAATGATTAGGAAAGGCTTTTCTCTCTTTTTTTTTTCTTCTCAGGAAAGGTCTTCTTGAAGAAGTGATAGTAGAGCTTATTCTAACAAGATTCAGGTAGCCATTCCAAGATCTGAAGAAAGAAGGTTCAAAAATTAAATATATATATATGTATATATATAATTTATATATTTAATATTTAATACACATTACATATATGCACAAGTATAAAAACCTTGGGATTTTTAAAGAATAAGCTTATTTCAAATTGGAAGGGAAAAAAAAAAGGATAATAGCATGGTAAATTGCCCATGGGGACATGTACCAGAATACAGTACTACCAGAGAGGTGGTCAAGGACTGGATCATTTGGTGACATGTAGAATGTGACAATAAATTTGCAACTTAAATAAAATTGAAAGGGAAATCAAAGAGGATCCCTGTGAGCCATATTTTTTACACATTTATTTATTTATTTATTTATTTAAGATTTTATTTATTTATTTGACAGACAGAGATCACAAGTAGGCAGAGAGGCAGGCAGAGAGAGAGGAGGAAGCAGGCTTCCTGCAGAGCAGAGAGCTCATGCAGGGCTCAATTCCAGGACCCTAGTATCATGACCTGAGCTGAACGCAGAGGTTTTAAGCCACTGAGCCACCCAGGCACCCTACACATTTATTTTAGAGAGACAGCGTGCACAAGAGAGTGGAGTGGGGAGGCGGAAGGAGGAGGAGAGAAAATCTCAAGCAAACTCCCCTCTGAGTGCAAAGCCCTAGGCAGGGCTCGATTTCACAACCCTGAGATGGTGACCTGCGCCAAAATCACGAGTTAGATGCCCAAGTGACTGAGCCAGCCAGGTGCCTTATGCCAGCCATATTTAACAGAAATACAATGACAACACCATCCCTAACTTCTCCAAAGAGGAGAGGATGTGCTAAAGGAAACAGGTGGATGAAAACCTAGGATAACTTCATTTTAAGGAAGAGATTGAGCAGATTTAGGCTTCATGGACTTCACCAGCTTTCTAAACTCTGGCAGTTTTGCATGGGCGTAGACATTTAAAGTTAGGTAAACCTGAAGTGCAAATATTGAACCGAACCAAAAAATAATATGTCTAAATCACATGTCTCTACACCTAACATATTTAAAGAGTCATTGAGAGTTAATTGAAGAAAATAGCTTGATCAATTATTTCATCAGGAAAGGAAGTCAATAAGAAAGAAAGTGAACTAATTGGTATCAAATTTTTCAAAAGGTGAAATAATACATTCTCCCTAAAGTTTCTAGCTACTTCATCTAATTTCTCCTCCAAAGACCTATTCTTTTTCCTTTTGAAAAACTGTGACTTAGTAAGCTAATGAAGACTACTAATTACATTTCCTTAGAAATATTGTCAACATGTTTCATTTTTTTAATTACAGCTGTTCTTTACACCAAAGAAAATGCTTTCCATAAACATCATCTTTGAATTTCCTTAAAAATAATAGTCAGTGTGCTTTTTGAATATCTTGCCTTTCATCTGTATACAGTTAATCCAATTTTTAAATAAGGAATAAAAATAATAAGAACTATATAGAGGTTTCAGAGTTATAAGAAAATGTATGAATATTTTAATAAACATTCTGGTAATGAGCCAATGTAGTAAAAACTAATTTTTTTGTCATTTGCATGGTACACTAAGAATCTAACTCTTCAGGAAAAAAAAAATTCACTCACACACACACATATATATATTCAACATATATGTATGTGTTTCACACTGTTTATGCTAGTTGTAAATATTGTTACTTACACACTGGCTTTTAAACTGCCAAAAATCTTACACTGTCTTAATTATTTTCAAACACTTATCTGAGATCTTTCACAGAAAAATTAAGTGTTTCAGAAACTGTTATTGAATTGAATTGAATAAAATCACACTAACATTTGTCATGAAACAGAATTCAATATCGCATAGAATTTGACGTCAAGCTGTCTTGTTTCAAACACAAATTCAATGGCTTAAGTGGTACTGGTAACTGAATTATTCTAAAGATTCCATCATGAGAAAGTTTAATTAAAATATGGCCCCTTTATCATGATCTCTAAGATAATGCTGTCATGATGTTATGGTTTGCAGGCATATGTGTAAGGGATACTTCCGGGAAAAAAAAAATAGTAATAATTTTAAGCATTTGTCAAGCTTAAATTAAAGATTAAAGATTAAATCTTTTTTCCTGTTTTGTGTATTCAACAGAGCTGATTCTAAGGGAGAAGACTGGAAGATGTGTATATAAATTGAGTATTTTAATGTATTACAAATAAATGCCAATATGATTAAGAAAACCAAACTGTTTCTGAACCGCTGTTAAAAGATTAATTTTGACCTTACATTTGCTAATCATACAAGATGCTACAGAATACCACCATTTTTTTTTTTTAAATCAGAAACCAAAAGAACAAATGAATTAACTGTATCTGGCCATGTGTATAATCCTCCCAAGCTGATCCTCAGTGCATTGTACCATAGTGGGAGTGAGGCTTTTTCTGCCTCTTCTCTGTAACATATAAAAGGTATTAACATTCACTTAAAAAGGAAATAATGAAAGAAAGAAAAAGCAGCTTCTGTTTATACATAAACACCAGACATGGAGATTCTATACTGCATCCTAGGAGAAACCAGGGAGCCAAAATAATGAGCTTACAACCTCAGAAATCTGTGTCTATGATTCCATTATCTGAAAGCAGTTACTAAATAATCTCTTCCATGATACTAGCATATTTTCCTTTGTAACATGTGCTACTTTGTTTTATCTAGCCCCTAACTGTTCCTTTATTTTAATTGCTATTAAGCTCTTTGCCCAAGGTTTTATAGCTTCATCCTTGATACTCCCAGATTCCCTTTTTCTTCAGGTTTTGTAGCATGTGGTCATTGAGGTTACATTCACTTTCCCTCTTTTATGTTTAGCCTCATTGCCTCAAACTTTTCTTCCCACTGAATGCACATGAGGTCATTTATCTCTTCATATTTCTATTCACTCTAAGTGCTGATTTTGTGTGTGCATTTTGTGGGGGGTTTTTTGGTTTCTTTGTAGGGGTTTTTGCCTTTAAGAAAAAGTGCAGCTTCTCTCATTTTTCCCTAACTCATTATAACACCCAGATTTCTTTTTTCTAGTGCTCACTTCTTCTTTATAACTGGATAGCACAGAGCATCACCACTATGTATTACCTTTAAAGAGATTTACTGACCAATTTATTATATCTTAGAAATGCACTGCTAGTATTATGAATCAGAAATACAAAAATCGTGTCACTAGCAAAATTATTTTATGGCTAATGATAAGTATCAGTCAACTTCTGAAATTTTGATGGTAGTAAAAAGTACAAAATATATCAGACAGAAACCACTTTTGGTAAATTGTAATGAAAAATGTGATTTCTATAATAAGTTAAATGTATTGAAAGAAAAAGCTAATTAAATCAAATGTGTATTTTTATTCAAATAATTAAGACTATACTTAATTATATATAGCTTTCCCTAATGAGAAGGTGATGACAAATATCACCCCAAGTTATACTTGCTACTATGTATTTTCCAGGCTGGTTTTAATATTTTTCATACTATCTTTTTTTTTATTATTGCTCTTATTTTAATTGTCATCATTTGCATCATTGTAATTATTTACCTAAGCCTTTTGTAGACCATCTTCACAGTGCATTAACTTTGGCACTATTCACAGTTCATTAACTTTTGGCCCTCAAGAGCAAAACATATCAAATACTGTCCACTGATCCATGACCAACATGAAAATGGCAATCACAGGTATAAATATTCTCAGACAGGTATAGGACTGGATGAACACCCCCACTGACACAAATTTTATAATTATAATAATTCATAATTATAGCTACTAATTTATGATACATCCATAATAGACACTTACTGTAGATTTGGGGTATGTATTTGTTTACAAGTATATTATAATACCCACCTCTTTTTCTCCCATTTAAGAAATCATTAGCAGAATAAACTATGGGGAAAACCTTGCCTATATTCTATTTTAAAGGAGATAAATATTTTTTAAAAAAATTTTTAAGGCATTTAAATATCCCTGGTTACAAATTACTTGGGATGCACTTCAGAGGTGATCAGATGGGCTAGTGTATCTCTCTTGAGCCTGGAAACTGTTAACTTAGGGTTTCATTTCAAACCAAACAGAAGTCAAGGGAGCAATAGTAATGATGATCTAAATGGTAACAATGGTAAAAGTCTGGCTAAATCAAGCAAAATCCTTGTGGTAAGCAGAATAATGACTCCCAGAGATTTCCATGCCCTAATCCCTGGAAGCTGTTAATATGTTAAATTTACATGGTGTAGGGGATTGTGCAGCTATGATAAAACTAAGGTGCTTGAGATGAGAGATTATACTGAATTATCTGGTGGGCCCAATGTAATCAAAAGGGGACTTATAAGGGAAGGAGAAAGACAGGAAGCTCAGAGTTAGAGAAGGAGATATGAAGAAGGAAGCAGAGGTTGGAGTGATGAGATTGCTGGCTGAAGGCCATAAATTAAGGGATGCAGACTGTAGAAGCTGGAGAAGACTAGCTTTTTCCTTAGAGCGTCCAGAACGAATTCAGTGTCGGTGAGACCTTGATTTTAGCCTAGTAAAATCTATTTTGAACTTCTGCCCCCCAGCTCTAATATACTAAGTCTGTGTTGTTTCAAGCCACTAAATTTGTGGTAATTTTTTTACAGTAATTTGTTTCAATGTCTTGAAACAGTTAAGGCATATTAGTATACTCTAAATATGTCTCCTGAAGCATATGACTCACTGCCCAAAAGAGTTAGTTAACAGTGACTCAAATGTAGTGCTAATCAGAGAGATGTCAACCAAGAAAAAAGAAGCAAGAGATCATAAAAATCTTGGGAAAATAATATATGAGTATCTGCTTTACAGAAGGAGATTTAACCAATCACTTCCTTTACCATATCAGAATGATCCATTTGTTTGATTTTCTTGTTTTCCCCTATCATAAAATAAAATAATGAATGAGAATACATGAAAACTTTGGCAAAAAAGAAAATGGATAAATAAAGAATATAAGTAATTGATATTATTTTCTTTATGACTAAAGCTAATCACAGTCTTAGTTATATTAACTCACCTACTTAGTAGTTATGACTTAATTTTATCTATTTCCACATTGATTATCATTTCTACAGAAAACCATATCTATTTAATGAAAATGACTATTTCCAATTTTTCAGATATAGATCAATCTCACAGTTACAGTCTTCCATTTTAACAAGTATGGATTCTTCTACTTTAGCTCTAAATTGTAAATTACTCACTACAAAATCACTCAGCTGAAACATTAAGCACTAGCAGACTGTGTTAGCCAAACAGTTATTAAACACATCTCTCTACTTAAAAAATGGCACATTATATTTCTGTTGTAGTTCTTTCTAGGTAATCTTAAATCCAGAGACACACTTAAAAAAAGACAATGTTGTTATACATGATGTAATATACTGGCAGCACATCATTCATGTAATACATATCTTTCTTAAAAAACAAACCTGTTTTGGGGGCACCTGGGTGGCTCAGTGGTTTAAAGCCTCTGCTCAGGTCATGATCCCAGGGCCCTGGGATTGAGGCCCGCATTGGGCTCTCTGCTCAGCAGGGAGCCTGCTTCCCTCCTCCCTCTCTCTGCCTGCCTCTCTGCCTATTTGTGATCTCTGTCTCTCAAATAAATAAATAAAATCTTTAAAAAAAAAACAAAACCTGTTTTTTATATGTTAAGGGAAACAACTGAGGGTAAATTGTGGTTGCTCCATGGTCCCCATATACTGGCTGACCAAAAGAGGTGGACAAAGATCTTTCCCATATGATATTAGATAAATATTCATAAGGTATTGTAAAAACACTTCCCAAATGCAAGGAAATATTGCTACATTGAGGTCTATTTCCCTACAGATTAACAGAAAGCTAGATGGGCTTGAATACTTAATATTACATAGTTTTATGTTTAATAATCATATTTAAAATGAGGAAAAACATAAATGAGTGGTAATCACCATATAGACCTGTCTGAATTATGTTACGCAAAAGCAGTTTTGCTTTGATCGAATTATCAGATGTTAATACATTAAAAGTTTGGGACTCAATGAACAAATATTAATTGGAATGATTACTACACCCTAAGCACTCTGATATGCGGTGGAAAGTCAAGAATTATGAATATTTTTAAAAAGAGAATATTTTAATAAAGAGAATAAGAGAAGGAGTCAGCCTTTTTATTTGACAGCCCAGTTGTCGGGAAGGCCATGAATAAAAATCTACTGATACAATTGCTCAGGACTATGATAAATATTTTGTATATGAATAAACGAGCTATGTTTACAAAAGTATAAAAATTCTGTCTCATAATGTTAAAAAACATAACTACTTCTTTACACTTTGATTATTAAATAGAATTAAGTGATTTAAAGTATCTCCCCAATAGAATTGCCTGCATTGATATAAACATGGCTTAGTCCCAGGTGAAGACCTCTTTATCTTCAGCTAATACTAGCTATCATCATATATTTTGATGAAATGCAAAATAAATTACATAGTGATAAGTATATTGGGTGTTAAAATAGAGTAGCTTTTTTTTTTTTGCTTTTCATTAGTTCATTAGTTAATAGATTCTAACTTAAGAATAAAATCAACACATACCCAGTTTATCTGCAATAGTTTTATTTTTAATACCCCAAATATGTTATATAAAGAAGTTAGAACAAAACAAGAAATCACATACTTAAGAATGTCACCAAGTTCACCAACAATCATTAACTCTAGCATCTGAAGCAATTCCCCAATATTTTCTAACATTTAAGTACAGCTGAACTTCAACCACGCAGGAAAATACTATAGTTTAGATTTAAGCATACATTCCTTTCATTTCTGTCTAGTTGCTACAGGGCACAGCTATTCATATCTACAAAGCCTGTTGGATTTACATGTGAGGGGAGAATGGGTTGAAATGAAGGTTGCATCACAAGTGAAAGCATGAAGCACAATAGAACAGAACAAGAGAACGATTGTCTGAGGCACCTCTTTCGTACATTGCATGGACTGTGAGTGTCCAGTTCTTTTTCAGATATTTATCAGGGGCAGTTAACTATCATTCTTTTTGTTGTAGAAAATAAATGGATAGGGGTGGGGAAAGATGTCATGAGTAGGGCAGAAAGTTATGTGTGGAATGAAGGGGGAGGATGATGGGAGGGAATAACTTACCAAGGTTCTCTAAATCATGCAAGTTTAATGACCTTGCACATTTTATCCACACATACACTTTCCAACCTCCAGAGAGACTTAGACTTGTGACAATGTCAGATTCTTCTGAAAAGATTAGTTTAATGTCTTTTAAACTCAAAAATACATAAAAATAAAATGTAAGAGTCTTTTGATACCTCTGTACAGGAAAGGTGGCAACAATAATACAAAATTTGGTTTCAAAACTGCAAATGTTTTAAAAACCACCATACCCATCCAGATGTGCAAGTGAACATCACCAAGAAACGGGGAATAAATTTAGTTTTACTGGTCAGTATATAAGTCAGTGAAATTTAACAATTGCTCGGGACATCTTTATAGGATGGCATGGGAAAATGTTACTAAATGTTACTAAAAGGAATATTTAATTGGAGTGTGTAGCTAGAATTTGTTATCATGTTAACACATTCAGACCTATATGTTTACACATACACGTTAGCATGTACATATACGTACACATAAAGTTTAGAATCGATGTTTGAAACTGTCTTAGAATATAACCCACTTACTCTAAGTTTACAAACATCTGTAATTAATTCCTTTCTGTAAGATATATCTACATATTAGAAATACTAAAATAAAGATAAAAGATTAAAAATTGTTTTTGAAACCTAAGTATTTCAGAACAGATCACAACTGTTTTTATTCAAGAAAATGTAAAAGCTAGTGTTACTAAGCTAGTTCTCAAAACTACATAATTTTTAATATAAAATTTTAGGTCTCCAGAGTTTGTTGATTTATTGTATTAAAACAAACTCAGATTGTATGATGAATGCTAAATTTCTACATTAAAATTCTAGCTCTAACATTGTTTATGTGGGTATCTCGGGTCTAATCATTTAACTAGTCAGAGCTCAGCGATTTTAGATCTCAGGGTCCTGGGATAGAGCCCCCCATCCTGCTCTCTGCTCAGCGGGGAGCCTTCCCCCCTCCCCCCCCCCGCCTGCCTCTTTGTCTATTTGCGATCTCTGATAAATAAATAAATAAAATCTTAAAAAAAAAAAAAGAAAAACATATGTCCAAAGGACTTCAGTCTAAGATAAAAGTTATGCAAAGTCCTTCCACCTTTAATAATCGAGGTATTTTGAAAATGCACACAGAGCTATGTTTACGAGTGGCACTCACTGATATGGCAAGCAAGAAAATTTCCAAAAACAGATAACATAAGATTAATGTTGTATTTGTTACGTTCAGTGTTTGCTGTTGTTGCTGTCAATAGGATCCTTATTTAAATATATTTATTTAGTTGACATCCACCAAACTTTGATATTAATGTGATTTCTTTGCTTTTGTAAGATCTGTGATAAGTAATTTGTCACCTCTTTTTCATAATTCTGGATATGATTTTTAATGTTCCTGTATGATTATGATTATTGCATCAGGGTTTTTTTTAAATTAATTTAAATTTAACAGTCAATTTAAAGTTTAAAAATACTTTTATCTACCTATCAGAGAAGTGTATTTACAGAAAAAAAGGGACGAAAATGTTAAAGAATTAATGGACTTCATTCAGATTTAGGATATTTAAACCTAATTTTATCAATCTTTCAGACATCTTTGACAGAGCGTGTTAGAGAAAGTATTTTCTGCTTTCTCTCCAAAATCACTGAGTATACGAGTTGCAGACCTTCTGTATGTTAGCAGATACAATACTGTATTTCTTAACTTTTATAACTTACTGTGGTGAGGCAGTAGGAAGTTGACAATTTGTCTTCTTTTCCACTGAGAAGACAGACTAATTTAGGATGATTTTTCTTTCATATAACCCAAAACATGCTGTCAGATCGAAAAACTCAATGACTGCTTAGCATGAAAACATCAATCTGAAAAGCTAGCTATTATCTGAGAGGTTTTGTTTCCCCTCTACACTGATTTCAGAGAAAAATATTTATGCATAAAGCACACACATTGTTATAATCTGTATAAGAATATGAAACCTTTTGATTTGTGAGCTCCTACAGGAAGATTAATATTATTCCTGCAATAAATAATATTTTACCAGTTTCTAAAATAGCTTAATGATTCCCACAAATCTATTATGAGAACTGTTCATTAATCAAAACTTTTTTAACTTCTTGTAAATATAACCATAATCTATTAACTTTTTTTTTTAATTTTAAAAGATTTTATTTATTTATTTGACAGAGAGAAACCACAAGTACACTGAGAGGCAGGCAGAGAGAGAGAGTAGGAAGCAGGCTCCCTGCTGAGCAGAGAGCCCGATGCGGGACTCGATCCCAGGACCCTGAGATCATGACCTGAGCCGAAGGCAGTGGCTTAACCCACTGAGCCACCCAGGCGCCCAATCTATTAACTTTTAATTTCCTCTAGCACTAGCTGCTGGACCAAATCAGCAAACAGGAGCAATGTAATAGGTATTGTGGAATAGCACACTAACTCACTCTATAACCTTAGTAAGTCATTTTCACTTTCAAGGTCTCCTTCCATGTCAACAAACTGAAACAGACTCAATTTTTTTTTTTAACTTTATTTTTAAGTAATCTCTATACCCAACATGTGGCTTGAACTCACCCTGAGATCAAGAGTTGCATGCTCTACCAACGGAGTCAGCCAGGCACCCCAAGACTCAATTTTTGTTAAGACTGGTTTTGGTTGGGGGCACCTGGGTGGCTCAGTGGGTTAAGCCGCTGCCTTCGGCTCAGGTCATGATCTCAAGGTCCTGGGATCGAGTCCCACGTCGGGCTCTCTGCTCAGCAGGGAGCCTACTTCCTCCTCTCTCTCTCTGCCTGCCTCTCTGCCTACTTGTGATCTCTCTGTCAAATAAATAAATAAAATCTTTAAAAAAAAAAAAAAAAGACTGGTTTTGGTTGCACGATTCTGAGTCCTTCTCTCTCAATCTCTCCCTCTCCCTTGCATGAATGCACACGTAATAATACCATAATCTCAGAACTCATGTTAGGGAGAATAATATGTGCTATACATTCTAAAACAGAATGTAAACCACCAAAATTAAAATTCTGAGAAATAGTAATAATTTAGCTAGGTGAACTTGATCCAAGTTATGAAAAATTATTGATCCTCCTTCATTTGAGGGTTAAGATATAACTTAATGAAACTTGCTGCTGTTTTTGACACTGAGGACCTCACTAATCTTTTTCTGTTCATGAAAAAGTAAGGACCTTTGCTTAGATGCTATTTTCTTATTTTTCCTTATTTTTCTCTTACCTCTCTGACAATATGATCACTTTTAAGGAACTATTCTCCTACACGCAGATGTGTTTCCCTAGATGCATTGCTTCAATCAAACCTTATGCTTCTTTCCATTCCCTCATTAGGTGCATTTATGTGTTCTCTTGGTTTTAATTATCACCCATGTCCTGATGATTCCAGATCTATATCTCGGGCTCTGATCTTTACCCTAAATTATAGATTCTTGCCTACCTGCTTATCCAAAGACATCTCAAATTAGCATGATAAATCTGCATCACCTTCCTAATCCTACTCTTACTCCCATTTTCTCCATCTCTGTGGAAGCCAAGAGTCTTTAGCCCTGAGACACCCAACAAAATTTCCACAATGCTGAAAATATTCTACATGTATACTGTCGAGGATGATAGCTACTAGCCACATATGGCTAATAAGCATGTGAAATGTGGCAAATGAGGAACCGAATGAGGAACTGAATATTTAATTCTGGCATTTTAAATTCTTTTGCTTTAAAAAAAAGTTCTGGTGTATACTAAATTCTGGTAGGTTTCCATCACCAAAGATGGGGGAGAAGGAAAGTGATTGTCCATAAAACATATAACCATAGTATGGGGATGCCTCAGTGGCTCAGTCATTAAGCATCTGCCTTCTGCTCAGGTCATGATCCCAGGGTCCTGGGATTGAGCCCCTCATCAGGCTCCCTACTCAACTGGAAGCCTGCTTCTCCCTTTCCCCCTCCCCCTGCTTGTGTTTCCTCTCCAGCTGTCTCTGTTTGTTAAATAAATAAATAAATAAAATCTTAAAAAAAAAAAAAGTAAAACTATAGTAAAGAAAAAATTCTAAACCTAAGATTCAACCTCAAGATTTTTTTTTTATTTTATTGGATAGGAAAATAAATGAAAAAAAAGTGCTCATTTTATAAATTTTAGCTACAAATAGAGCATACCAGTATGTGTCTTATCCCAGAAGAGTAAAATAAGTATAAAACAATACATTTTTTAAAGTATAACACACTGATTAGTTGACAAATATTTATTGAGCACTTACTATGTTCAAGGCACCTGTGCTAGCTGCTGGGCAATCTGCAAGAAAAGAGACAGCCATCACCCAGGTCCTCAAACATCTTTAATGTAGTAAATTCTCTCCTAAGTTCCTTTTTCTTGGGGGGAAGGTAGGTTAAAAATTTCAAGTTTATTTCACTCTTAAAGAGAACTGGAAAAAGAAAGAATCTGTGAAAAATAAGCATAAATATATTTCTTCTGAGGATATAATGCTTTCTAAGGTAAACTAGAGTACATACTTTCTTTAGAGCAATATTTTGTTTTTATTAAATCTGTTTTTTATAGCAAACTTTTGGGATGATAGAAAATACAATTTCAAAAACACCTTCAAAAGAATCATCCCAAATATCTAATAAGATGAAGTTGGTGTAAAAAATGACAATGAAATATACATTATGAACAACCTATGTAGATACATGTTTATTCTCAAAGTCCTACAATGAAACTATATTATCGTTGTCAAAAAAAATATGGCATGCTTTAAATAAATGTAAAATACTTTTGGAGTACAAATACTGATGGGATACAAGATTAAGTGACAGGTAGAAGAAAAAGAAATCTGTATGAGCTGATTAATTATTACAGAATTATACTCTCAACTGATTGTTCTTCTTAAGTAGAAAAAGACTGAGTCTGCTGTTTATCAATACCATAGTGCTTCTTTCATTAGTTATCATCTTCTCTTAAAAAAAAAAAAAAGAAAAAAAGATACTGGGTTAATTTTGAAGGTTAAGAAACATATTCTGTTAGAAGTTTTTAAACGCAGAACTCATAACTAAAATAGCAAAAAAGAGCACAGTGTCATTTATACTTAAGGGATATAATTTTTGCAGAGCTTTTAAGGACAAGAAATGTATTTTTTCAGTTTATGTCAAAACATATAAAAACAGATATATATGCAAAAGATTAAAAGATAATCATTAGAAATATGACGTACAATGTGTTATCAAAAAGTGATTGTTAACTATACTTTTCCTATTAAGTAGAAAACAAAATTGATTATAATGGCACTCTTCTAATGAAGCTAAATGCTCTCGATTTTACATATTCTACTATACGTAAGTTAAGGTTTTATTATAATTGTGCCCTAGAATCTGCAGTTCCTCCACCATATTCTCTTATAGGTACTCTAGTGAAACTTCCACAGAAATGTGCAATAATTTCATTATACCAACTGTGAATGGTAGGAGTACCTCAAAATACCCTAACTCATCCATAAAGACCCATCATAGAGGAAAGATTTTTAACTTATTTTTTCTATTTTTTTTTTATACTTTATTTTATTTTTTTTTATTTCCAGCATAACAGTATTCATTATTTTTGCACCACACCCCGTGCTCCATGCAATCCGTGCCCTCTATAATACCCACCACCTGGTACCCCAACCTCCCACCCCCTGTCCCTTCAAAAGCCTCAGATTGTTTTTCAGAGTCCATAGTCTCTCATGGTTCACCTCCCCTTCCAATTTCCCCCAACTCCCTTCTCCACTCTAAGTCCCCATGTCCTCCATGCTATTTGTTATGCTCCACAAGATATTTATTTTTTAGAAGAGTAAATATTTTAAAATGTGTATGCAAATAATTCCTAAAACTATGAACTATTTTAGATGAGTACAGATGGATGGTGCCTTTATTTTTTTGGCTCTAAATACATTCAAATTTATTTTAAAGTGTAAAACATGAATAATCCAAGTAAAATTCTTAAGGATCTTGGAGTCTTCTACTTATACCACACTTCCATACTCTTCCTTCTACATGAAAGGACTGTGGTTTCATCTCTATGCAAACACCTGCACTATATTTTAAATCATTTAACTCCTTTCTGGACAAAAGTTTTGTTGAATTTCCCAGACATGTTAGCACTCAGAGTATTCTCAGAGAAATGGACATCCAAAGCTTTATACAAAGATGATGATGTGTTTTACTGTATTTTAATAGCTTTCTTCATGACTGTCCTTTGATATCCCTAGAATTAATACCATTAAATCACTACCTATCAATTTATTGGCACAATATGGTTTAATTATCTCTAAATCTTTTATTTTTAATAACCACATTAAAATTTACCCCACTTTTTCTAGTAAACTATATTTTTCTCTTGACTTCCTTTTTCTTTGACTGGAAGCATTTGAGGCGATGAAAGTCTTGATCTTGAGGGTGATTTTTAAAATAGGATCCTGGCAATATCTATTTTCCCATAGGACTTCTAGGAATACTACTGTGCTATTTTTCATCATTCAAGAGTAACGCTATCATTACATATGATATGAAAAGGATCTACAACATAATTATCTTCTATTTCATGTTAAAGTCATGGGAACATAACAGCAATTGTTCTTTTTGCCTTGGTTCCCAAAGCCATTTTTCCACAGTTGATTTCAATAAATATTGGGCACCTACTATGTGACATATAACACTGCCATGGGCTGAACAGATAAGATTAAGCAGAAACATTCAGAAATCAAGTGAGGGTGAGCAGGAGAGAAAGGTCACAACAAAAAATTGTAACACTGTAATAGTAACACACAAGTTAGCAAAGGGAGCAATTCATTTAATTTAAGGAGTGGAGAATCAGAAAAAGCTGATGACAAGTGTTTTATCTTTAGCTGGGCTTTGAGATTTATGTAGGAATTTGTAAGAAACAGCTGGAGGAGCAGAGAGGTTACCTAGATAAGAAAGTGTATCATTTGGTAAAGAAAAATGAGTAACCCACTATGGCAATAATAAGGGTGTCAGGTGGATATGTGGAAGATAATCTTCAAAAACAGAATGCAGAGAGGCTGTGGAGGACCTTCAGGAATGTGGCTAGAAGTTTCAGCTTGATTCTCTAAGCAGAGGAGGTTTTTGGTGCAAGAGTCCACAGTAAGATCTACATTAAGAAAGACCACTCAAACATACTCCAAGATAGATTTAAGCAGGAGAGTCTGAAAGGACCAATTTGGAGACAATAGACTATTATAACAGTTCCAGATAGAAACTGCTAAAGGCAAAAAAAGAAAAAAAAAAAATAAGGCAGTGAGAGTTAAGAGGAAGAGAAGCAGCTGAGCAGAGGAGGAAAATGTTAGGACACAGAAACTGATAAAACTTAGAGACACAAGAAAGACATGAAAAATCAAGTATGACTTAGAGTTTCCAGTTTAAGTAACAAGTTAACTAGAATAGGAAAAACAAGTGAATAAGTTTCATTAATGCCTTAAACGACAGAACACATCCTGTTCATTTTTAAATCTATCATTTAGCACAGGCACAGAATAGGCATTTAAATGGCTGTGAATTAATGAATAAATTATTCATTTTTGTGGTCAGTCATTTATTGCAATCTCAGTATTTTCAACAACAAATCTGCTTTTCTAGATAACCAAAGTAGGAAAATGCTATAAGCATAATCAAATATTAGACAAGTAAATTCGTACAGGATGAAGCTTGGAGTCATTTATTATAATGTCTTGATCTTCACATAAAAGGACACCATGAGTTTGTGTCCTTTGAGTTACTGGTTTTTGAACCATGTTAGGTTTGCCGAGAATATTCCCATAATCCCACTTCCAGGCAGTTCTTCTCTCACAAGATACAACTATAAAGGTAGTTAAGGAAACTCAGGGTGACAGTCATTGGTAATTAAATCATATATATGTATAAAAATATGTGTAATTATAGATGACATATGTATGTGTAATTATATGTGTAAGTGTATATGTAATTATATGTGTAAGGGTATATACGTATGTGTATATATATGTGTAATATATTTATATAATCTATAATTAGGCTACATACGAATCTCATTATTGGCATGCTTTTATGATTATGAGCATAAACTTATTTCCTCTGCTATAGGATCATTTTTAGATGTTACACTTTATACATGGATAGGATTATTTGATGGAGAAAATTTTCCAAAATATTATTCTGCATTAATATTTTCATCTGTGGTAAAATGATATAATATTCCAATATCAACAACCTAAGAAGCACAAACTAATTATTTTGTGGGTGTCCCCAGCCAGTTTCATTCAATTAGTTGTATGACTCAGTTCAAAAGGTGACTAATTGGCTTCTGTTTCATATTGCAAAATTACCATCCCATCTATGATACATGCAAAAATATTGAGAAATTTTAAATTTAAGCTTAATCACCTTGTCTAAATATTAAACATCGAGAAATAAGGGGAAGGGTAATTGACATTCAAACCCTCCCTGAGGTAGAACAATTTTCCACTTGCTCTTACCCAATGATACACTCTGTACACAATAGTTGTCTATCAGCAGTCAACACCTCTGGAGTACAGAAACTGCTTCCTCTGCTTAACTAGTTGGAGTGAATTCGACAAGGATTAGTTATGCTTGAGAGGGTATCAGTAACCCCAGGAAGTCTCAAAATAATGACTCTCCTTATCCTGCAATCCAATCATTTTAGCTAGAAGTGGATTGAAATGTTTAATTATTACTTGGAAACCAAGTAGGATATGTTGTTCTACTTTTTTCCCACTATTGTGTTACATTTTTAAGTAGATTTTTTTGCAACCTCCACAAAAAAGGCTGGTATATTTCTACATCTAAATAGATTTATTATACTAAAACCTCTCTTTCCCCTCTTTTTATGGGTGGGTGCATATTTCCAAGCACTAGTTCCATTCCAGTAGAGTCATTTTGCAGTCATTTCTGGATTGTCATTGTTCTATACATCTGTAAACTGGTAACAATGGGTTTTTTTCATCACATTTTGCAGATTAATAATTTCACATTTCAACATGAAAGTGTAGCTTAGCAGTTTGAGAATCGATGGTGGAACTTAATTTCCTATACTCATTTTCACATTTTAAGGTTTATATTTTGAAAGGAGTTCAAATTTAATTGCACTAATTCCTCTCAAGTATTAATACTACCTGCACAGAAGTACATTATGGATTTTAGTCAACTATGTAGTTTCCTAGAAGGATATTCTGAGTCTATTGGCCCAAAGTAATTTTTTTTTAAGTTACCTATAGAACTTCAAATATTTCTTTCCTCACAAAACAAAAGGTGGTCAATAATGACTTGCGAACAGTAACATTTTGCACATAGTGGGCACTCAAAGATATTTGTTTAAATTAGCAAATGTTCATGAAGGGTTTGTAATCCATTTAGGAAGGAAAACATGTGGCTAAGAAAGAAAAAAAAGCTTAGAAACTGACATTTATACTAATGCAAATTGAGTGAGAGTCTACAAACTATTGGAAATAACATTAGAATGACAGTCAAACTAAGCTCTTACCTACTTCTGCCACCATCTAGCTTTGAGATATTATAAAAGTCACATGCTGGGGCACCTGGGTGACTCAGTCAGTTAAGGCTCTGCCTTCAGTTAAAGTCATGATCCCCAGGTCCTGGAATCAAGCCCTATACCCATGGTGGGGGTGGGGGGGGGTTCTGCTCAGCAGGGAGTCTACTTCTCCCTCTGACCCTCCCTTCTGCTTGCATTCTCTCTCTGCCTCAAATAACTAAATAAAATCTTAAAAAAAAAAAAAAAAGTTACATGCTTAAAATAAATGTAAAAGTAAAGCAGTATTGGGGCACCCGGGCGGCTCAGTGGGTTAAAGCCTCTGCCTTTGGCTCAGGTCATGATCCCAGGGTCCTGGGATGGAACCCCACATCGGGCTCTCTTCCTCCTCTCTCTCTGCCTGCCTCTCTGCCTACTTGTGATCTCTGTCTACCAAAAAAAAAAAAAAAAAAAAAAAGTAAAGCAGTATTACAATGATGAGGAATGAACACAGGGAGGCTAGCAAATGTGCATTGGTTGGCAATCTAGAATTTATACTGACCTTTCTGGGCTTGTTTCCTCATTTTAAAATGAGAGTTGAACTAAATGACCTCCTAGTTCATTTTCATCACTAGAACATTTTAATTTTCATGAAGGGGACCAAAAGTAATAGCATGATTAAAATTGCTAATGTTCAACCCTGAAAGCTTCCTAAGTTTGGTTTTACCTGAAATTTGCTTAAGAAGGCAAATATGAATAAGTTAACAGAAAAGCAAGAAGTGATAGTCACAGCACATTTTTTTGCTGAATGAATGAATGAATGAATGAGGAAGCAGAAATAAATTATATTTATATCCTTATAACTTACAAAGTGTCTTCCAACAAATTATGCATGTATCCATTACATGCTAAAAAGAATCCTTTGAAAAACTAAGTACATTACATTACCCAGGAGCACGAAAACATACAAAAAGTGGAGCCATGTTTCAAAGCAAAGCATTTGGAGTCTAGCCCCTGCTGTTAACTGTAACACTCTGACCCAATCAGTATCTTTTTCTGTATGTTCTATTTTCTTGTTTCTCCAGGCTTCATTCATCACCTCCCAATTCAACACCCTTTTGGGTTTTTCACCACTTATACCTCATTTATCCTCTGGTTTTTGTCTCAGATATATAAATATACACATTCTTTTAGCTCTTTTTCTGCCATATTCTCTTTTCTAGCCTAGTATGTTACAAACATTTTTTATTCATTTGAAATTTCACATATCATTTAAAAGTGATATAATATTGTTAAAGTGTCAATGTAAAATGGAGATAAGACCTGAGGACTCCCTGAGTGGACAAAACCATTTAAACCACAGAAACAAAACTATATCTAGCACATTTCATGAACAAAAGTAAAACTTGGGTTATTTCTTGTAAGAGTCTCTGAAAATCATAAAAGAGACTTAAGTCATCTTCCTAAATGGGTCTGAGATAATTGCTTTTGACCTCTTCCCTGCCATCTGACAATCCCCATTGCAATCCCAATCACTGTAAAAGTTAACAACTTCCTCATTTTTTACTTTATAAACTATGCTATAACTTCATACCCCTGAGCTTCTTATCAGTTTCTATTTTTGAAAGCTCCCAGTTTACAAACTGTTATTATATGTATAGTAAGTTAATAATTTTTCTTGATTTGGCAGTTTCAATTTTGATTATTTCCAAATTTTTGACAATAGCTAATAAGTTAAGCTCAGTATTATATCTAACCAAGAGGAGATAAAATGATAAATATAAAATTTAAGTGAAATTAGATATAAGAATAGAGCTACAGATTTCTACAGCCCTGGGAAATGTTTACAGAACTCTAAAAATTCCCAGAAGTCCTCATTTTGTTTTAAATAAAATCATTTTATAACAATATTCAAGAAAATACGACCTAATTTAGAAATTTAAAAACACTGCAATATCAACAATAGTAGTTCCCTTTTTTGTCCTTTCAAATTATAGACAATCTTATCTGCATTAGATATTTATTTATTTATTTTGGGGGGGGGGAGAGCAAGATGGAATATCAGTTTAAGAAGGAGTTAAAAGCATTGAAGATAATTTAAAATTCAATATGACTATTGGTATATAATAGATTGCCTTTTAAACTTATCTGCCATATTACCAGCTAAAAAAAATTATTCAATGGTTACAAATGCTTTTACTCAGAAAAAAATATTTTCAAAATAATTATTTTCTATTATATCACGGGGCTGATGATTATCTGTGGACTGCTATAGAGATTAACTAAATGTTATTTTTCCAAAATGTTAACTATTTCAATATTTATTTTTTAAAAGATGAATCAAAAGAAATCAAATATCAAAAAATAAATTTCTTTTAAGATTTTATTTATTTATTTGACACACAGAGACAGAGCACAAGCAGGGGAAGCAGCAGAGGGAAAGAGGGAAGCAGGCTCTCCACTGAGCAGGGAGTCCAATGCGGGACCCAATTCCAGAACCCTGAGATCAAGACTTGAGCCCAAAGGCAGAGGCTTAACCGACTAAGTCACCCAGGCACCTCCCCCCAAAATAGATTTCTTTATGCCATTTAATTCTCTATGAGAGAATTGAAAGTGCTATGAGAAAAGTGCTTTTTAAAAATCAACATATAACTTTAGTGATGGCATTTTTAAATTAACATCTCAGTAAAAATAGCATCATCTTACTACTTATAGAGGTAGTATAAAGTTTTGAATGTTTAGAGTCAAAAATACTTCAAAGTTTCTTTCCCAAAATGAAACTATACTATGTAATTTCTACATATCTATTTTCTCTTAAAATAACATGGCTTCAGAGTATTAGGCATTTGGAAATATTTAGGGACAAAGTTACATAAGTTTATATTCCAACAGCAATTATAAACTTCCTTTCAACGCATTTGTCCCAATGATACAATGTCATATATATATATATATATATATATATATATATATATATATATATATGCCATTCTTTGACTGCAATTGCAACTTCAGAGAATGTGATTGTCACTTACTAGTTGTAGTTCTGAAAGATGTTAATATATCTTGGGTTCCAACTGTGCTTAGCACTATAAAAAGCTTTTCACATTTTCTTTTCCCTGTTACTGCTTTCTAAAGACAATCATTACACAGGTAAATCTCTTACAGCTATTCATTATATATGGTATTAATGGTGTTGATTTTTTTAAAAAAATTTTTGGAGAGTATTACCTCATATTGAGACCACTGTAGTGATCTGCATATTTGTGATTTTAGTAACATATACACTTTCAGATTTTCAATTTCTTCCATAATCTAGTCTTACCATATATATTCAAACTTTTTTTTCTCAACCTTTTCCAGTCCTACAAGGAGCCAGTCTCACAGTTTTTGGTACATTTTGTGCTTATTTCTGTTTCTAATATATTCCCTGTGCTCTTCTTTCTAGATGGAACACCAGCTTTCTTTAGCTCTATTTATTAATACTGCATCACTATAAGTAAACCAGACTGAATTCTCAAAATCTTTAGAAGACTATAGCACATACTGATCCTGGCATTCTCTGAAATTCAACTGTATATAGTCTACAATAAATTCACAACAGGTTGTTCTTTGTTTGAGTTTTGTTATATCTCTGCAAGCAGAATGCAAATTTCTTGTGAATAAAGGTTAAGTCTATTATTTTGTTATTTGTGTTACCCACTCCAGACCAAGATATAATCAGTTGTACGTCCTTACACTCTTCCAAAGAAAGCACAAATACTTTTCTGACAACACATCAAGCCCGGAGATAGTACCAGCTTCTCTGCGCTTCGCCCAGTCACAAGCCCGTCATCATCAACTTCAGTGTGGAACAGTATCTGCCTTATCTAGGGGACCTATTTTCTATTTATTCCAACTATGTGATTCAACTGAGGGTTGCCTATCATAATACCAAATCCTTGTAGCCAAATGATTTTTAAAATAATGAGACGTGGGTCAATCAGAGGCATTCCTTGAGGATTTTCCGACTGTAATTTAAAAAAAGAGAATCTTATTCTCTGAATAGCAAAATTTAGAAGATATGGAGCTGGAAGATGTTGGTAGCTATGGGTCCGCTCCACAGAAAATTAATCTGAGAAAATAACATTAACACACAGATACATGAAACACAAGAAGAATGGTCCCTAACATTGATCCATTTCCTGATCCAACTGTCTCTGAGGCTCAAATATGTCCCTGCTCTACCAGCAGATGGGTATACTAGAACCCTTTTAGTGGCTATACACCCAAAGGTAAATAAACAAGACACAAGGATTTATTGATTATTTCAATGTCTTTCTTTTTTAGTATGGACAGTTTCCAAATTTTCCAAATTCAAGGAAAAGATCATTTAAGTAAAAGCAGATAAAAATAAAAGCAGTCCTCTGAGATATAAATGATGTTACAATTTATAAATAATGCAATAGGTCAGATTATCACCCTTAGTCTGTCCTACAAGTAATGTAGATACTTAATAAAATACAAAAATTCTGATAAAATACCAAGCTTGGCCTAGACAAAGAACAACTTCAACATTCATGTGATTGTCAAGCATGATTATAACTCAAACATGAGAATGAGAGCAGTTTACTCTACCTTCAATACAACTTTTTGCCTAGAAACATCTTTCACAAATACAGTGGAAAGGGTGCTATTATCTCAATCATTCATATCCTACTTCACAATTAGTATTTCATAATTCATTTCTAAATTTGAGAATTTTCCAAGCAGTTTTAAGAAATATATTCTTATGGAAGAAATGGTATCATTCCAGTCTGTGTTCATGAACTTAAAATCTAAGAAAGAGATTCTTTCAGAGTTTTTAGGCTTTAGTCTTAAGTTCCCCTTCACTCAACAAATAGCTATTTATAAATGGTTATGTATATTTTAGATATATTTTCATATTTTCAAACTACATATAAAATAAAATACCACTGTATCATAGCTCACTAATAGAGATGTTTGTATATGGCACAAGTTGTATTATGCTACCTTAAACTTCAGCACCAAAGATGAGAATATTATTTAAACCTAAAAATCTGTAAACAAGTGTTAGTTCCATACTTTTTTGGGTAAAAAGGGACATTTTAATATGTACCTATAAATATAGCACAATACATAGAAGTATATATTTATATTTGGTTAAACTAATTATAAAGAGAAAAATGGGCTAATATTTAACTTAAACATGGAGTTACCATAAGTAAACTTAAAATGGTCCTATTAAGCAGATGATTTAAAGTGAATTGCATTCCAGTTTCACATTGTTAGTATATTAGTTATACTAATATATTAGTTATACTAATATACTAATATATTAACTAACTAATATATTATTTAGCATATTAGTATATATTGTAGGTTTGCAAAGAATGGCAAACAGATCTCTGCATTCTCGTGTTGACCACAGCATCATTCACATAGCCAAAATATAGAAACAACCAAAATGTCCATCAAGCAAGCTTATTCTTTGGGGAACCTCACTCTGTTGAGCATCTGGCTCTTGGTTTCAGCTCACTTCACCCATGATCTCATGGGTCATAAGATCAAGCCCTGCTTCGGGTACTCCACTCAGCAGGGAGTCTCCCTTTGCCCCTCCTAAAATAAACAAATATATCTTTAAAAAATTTTAAAAAGAAACAACCAAAATATTCATCAATGAATGAGTGGATAAAAAAGTGTGTGTCTGTGTGTATATACACATACAGTGGAATATTATTCGGCCATCAGAAGGAAGGAAACATTGCCATTTGTGAAAACATGGACGGACCTTGAGGGCATCGTGCTAAGTAAAATAAACCAGACAGAGAAAGACAAATACTGTATGCTATCATGCAGAGACAGAGAGAGAAAAGAAGAAGAAAAAGCGGTTTAAAAAAAAAAAAAAGGGTCCAACTCATAGAGACAGTAAAAAAGTGATTGGTAGGAGCTGGGAAGTGGGGAAAAAAGGAGGTTGGTAAAAGGGTACGCACTTTCAGCTATAATATGAATAAGGTCTGAGCATCTAAGATAGAGTGACCATGGTTGATAACACTGTATTGTAAAACCGAAATTTGCTAAGAGAATACAACTTAAATGTTCTCACACATAAAACTTTTTTTAATATGTGAAGTGATAGATGTATTAATTAATTACATGGTGGAAATCCTCTCACAGTTTATATGTGTATCAAGTCACTGCAACCACAATGTACACCATAAATACTTTATAATTTTATTTGTCAATTATACTGCAATAAAGATGAAAAAAAAATCTGGTCTTTTCCACTTAAAAGATTATTCTGTATATAAGGACCAGATTGTTTTTAAAATCTGCCACTGTAATAGAAATGAAACATGTAGCCACTTTCTAAAATGATCTATTCCTTCTCTACCTCTTACTGTTGTTGTCATTGTTACTTTATCTGGGGCAGAAATCATAAAAGAGATTCAAAGTCCATTTTGCATAAATAGATCCTTTCACCAGTATTTTATTAATGTTAATAACACTGCTAGAGTGTATTTAATAATTACATATATTCTAGCAGTATTATTCATATTGACAAATTACCAATTATTACAATTATTTTTTGTTTTGATGATAGCCAGTAGCAAATCTAAACCACATTTACCCAATTATCCAGTCAGTTAACAAAGATAAAGAGGGATTTTAACACCTGTTGTCATCACTTCTTCCCACTCAAATTAGAGATGATTTTATTAGCACTTGAGAATATCTACTATGTGAGGAAAGTCTATTTCTGTCATAAAAAGCAGGAAGTCCATTTGTATGTCAAATATCTATCAATTTATAACTTCATGTGATTTGTCAAATATTTAATTATTCCAGATCCAACATGCCAATCAAATATATGCAAAATAAATTACTAGTATTCAAATGTATCAACTGTGGTTTAATAAATAGGTACAGCATATTATATAAATATTTTTTCATTCAACTTGCTTAATGAAGAGAAAGGACAGTGAGAAAGATGGAGCTAAAAGTGCACTGAAACCTAAAATATATCGATGCAACAACCCTTTGATGTTGATGTTACTATCTCTTTTGTACAGTTAAGGAAACAGGCTCAGGAAGTGCAAACAAACTGCACAGCACAAAAAGTGGTATACAGCTCATTTGAATCCAGATCTACTTGGCTCTAAAGTCTTTCTTTTCCTTCGCACTACTGTTTCTTAACTTCTCTTACTTGCTGTAAACAAATATGCAAAAAAAAAAAAAGAAGAAGAAGAAGAAAAATAAAATACTATTTCTTTTTTAAGATTTGTATTTATTTATTTGAGAGAGAATGAGAAAGAGGAAGAATGAGAGCAGCATGAGCAGGGGAGGGGTAGAGAGGGAGAAGCAGGCTCCCCGCTGAGCAGGCAGCAAGACTGGGGCTTGACACCAGCATTGTGAGCTTTAGGCACTCCTAAAATACTAAGTATCTAATTTGAGATGTCTAGAGTTCCATAAAAACACCTCTACCTTAGGCAATTTTTAAAAATTTTTATTTATTTTATTTTGAGAGAAGGAGCACATGAGAGAGGAGGGGCAGGGGCAGAGGGAGACAAAGAGAGAATCTTTCACAGGCTCCATACCCAGCTCAGAGCCAATTGTGGAGCTTGATCTCTCTAACCTGAGATCATGACCGGAACTGAAATCAAAGTCCAATGCTTAACTGACTGCACCACCCAGGACCCCCACCTTAGGAAATTTTTAATGGAAGCAAATGCTGATAGAAAATATTAAAAGGAGAAAGCACTGCTTCTCAAACTAACTGCAGTGAAGGAATAGGTTGTTTCAGTTTCCAACTGCCACTCTACAATACTTCTAAAAATATGTAATTACCAGAAAAAAAAATCACTAGAAAAATGATCATGTGCTTGGACTTCATAGCAACATCAAATTGGTATAAAAACTTCTAAATGCTTGGTGCACCTGGGTGACCCAGTTGGTTAAGCATCCGACTCGATTTGAGCTCAGGTCATATCTCGGGATTGTGAGATCGAGGACTGATGGGCTCCACACTCAGTGGGGAGTCAGTTTGAGGGTTCTCTATGCCTCTTCCTTCTGCCCCTCCCCATCTCCTGTGTGCCCGTGTGCACTCTTTTTCTCTATCTCTCTCAAAATAAGTAAATAAATCTTTAAAAAAATTCTAAATGCTCACTCTGAATTGTTGTACTTACCTATGGAAGACTAGCACCAATGTGCAGGCCATACTTTGAGTAAAATTGATATAAAGGACAGGTTTAGCAATTAGTTCAACATATATTAATTTATATATTAGAAAATGTATTTTTCACCTAGATTTTATTAAAGTAAAGCCAATTCCCACTTTGTTGCAAAATCTTGATACTTAAGTTGCTTTTTATGCTAGTTTAGTATAGAAGAAAATAAAGTGTTCCTTAAGAAGATTAAGGAAATTGAAATAGAATAAAATATATTTTGTCTTACTGAAGCAGGTAGATAGAAAAGCATAGCCTTATCAAGTCAATATTCATTTTAGTTCTCTGTGTGTGTGTGTGTGTGTGTGTGTATGTACATAAAATTGTTATTAAGGATCAACATGCAACATTGCTAATTACTTTTGAATATGGTAATTATTATTCTGTGGTTAAAATTATTTCATCTTCTTTCTGACAGGCTCAGGGGATGTGATTTGTTCTTACTGAATATATTGATAATCACAGCAATGGAGAAACAAGATGACTAATGTCATGTTTATCCTTTCTGTCAAAGCTGGCAGATAAAAACAGGTTTCCACACTTGCCATTTTCCTAAATGTGGCAGCAGTTCATAATAGATCCCTAAATGCATTTTGACAAAGTGAAAATTTGTTTTACATCATGAGATCTGGGCAATGATTCTAGAAAAAATGTGATAATTAAATCCAGAAAACAAGAAACATGAAATAGATTTTTCCTGCAGCATAGTAAGTAGCTTTGAATAACATACTATATAATGACATTGTTATTTAGTTTTCTAATCTTATTTTTTCAAATGTTACTAAACATGGAGTACACTTAAGCACAACGGATAGGGTAATGAGATCAGTATTAACTGATTACCTTAAATAATTATCAAGTTTTTTTTTGTAATTGGGGAATAAAATTATCTTACTAATTTTGGTATATGGATAAAAACTACAGTTCACTAATATTGGAATTTTCATTTATGAAGCATTTTTTAGGGTACATAAAGAATATCTAATAAGAGTTTATGGTAAAGTTTTGAATTAAACAAATAGTATTATAATCTATGCAGAGCTATTACCGTTGTGAAAAAACAAACCTTTCATGACATCATGAAACTGAAGTGTTTTAAATTTCACACTAATTCTGAAAAGAAAAAGAGGTTGCTTTGATAAGCAATTTATAATAGCTAATAAAAGTCAATCAGTTGTAGAAAATTCCATAAAATTGTACCTTAATATTTAACAAAGTATAAAAGACAGTTTGAAAGTTATAAATACAAAATAATCATTTTCCAATTATTTTATTAAGTGTATAGTTTCCATGTAATTGCCCTACATAGAGAATACAATTAGAGATAGGTAATGGAAAAACCAATTAATAGCCCAATATGCCTCAGAAAATACAGGCAAAATCGTGATTTATTAGAGTGTTTGCTCAGTGATGTCACAAATTGGTATATTTGCAAATAGTAGCTCAGCAAATGATTGTTTAATTAAAACATATTAATACAGGAGGCGTACAAGAGTAATAAGGTTCAAAGTAGCAATTTACTGAAACAATACTGAGTGTGCCTGTCTCACACTGGGATTAACTTCATATTGTGTTGGCAGAGAAAAGATTTAATTCATGTTAGTTATCATTGTAACGGTCACCATGATATGGTACTAGTATAACTCAGCTGAAGAAATAACCTGTGACACACCAATAATTCACCCTGAACTTCAGCAGGGGCCTGCTCTTTGGAGAACCATGCTGTGCATTAAAGACTTACATGATTAAACCTTCTGAAAACTTTGGGTTTCTTGAGGATTCAGTCCTTGACCTGCTGCCTTTCTAAGTCTTCTTGATGAACTCACCAACTATCATGATTTCAACACCCCAAAGCTCTCTAGTCTTGCCTTCTCCCAAGAAATTCACGCTATTATATTCAGCTGTCTACTGACTAGGTGTTTTGTTTTTTTTTTTTAAGATTTTATTTATTTATTTGACAGAGAGAGAGAGATCACAAGCAGGCAGAGAGAGAGGGGGAAGCAGGCTCCCCACCAAGCAGAGAGCCTGATGTGGGGCTCGATCCCAGGACCCAGAGACCATGACCTAAGCCGAAGGCAGAGGCTCAACCCACTGAGCCACCCAGGCACCCCTGACTAGGTATTTTTGATAGATTCCACAGACACCTTAAATTCAACTTGCCAAAATGTAAATTATTCCCTCACACCTGGCCATTCTCCTTCTTATGGCCTCTAATTCTGTTGGTAGCATCATCTCCCAAGCACTTAAAACTAGAAGGCTTAGGAATCTTTTAATTCTTCCTTCTCCTTTATCACTTATATCCCTAACTTTCCTCTAGTACCTTCCAATTTGTCTGCTTTGTAGACATGCAACCAATGAAGTTACACAAGGGTCACCTGCTTAGAAGAGTCCCAAGCTTCTCTGCTGGTCTACTGTCACCATCTTGAAATTATGAATAATTTTTAGACAAGGAGCTTTGCATTTTCTTCCACTGGGACCCTGTAAATTATGTGTCCAGTCCTGCCGCCCATGCCCCTTATCCTCTGTAAAATCTGTGTTATAGCTTCTAAACACACTATGAAATTTCATACTTTCTTGTCTTTGTTCTCATTTTCCCCCTGCTGGGAATGCCTCCTTTGCTGATCAAATCCTCAAATATTCATTTCCAGACACCTCCCTCAAAGCTTTCCATGAATAATTAAGCTAGGTTAAGCACTCCAGTAATAATGCCACTTGAATAACACTATTATTTGAATTACAAAACTGTATTATTATCTGTTTTTGAATCTCTTATTCCTCTGACCTCACAGAAAGGAAGTAGGAATGACTTTGCAAATAACACAGTAACACACAGAAAACACACAATCAAGTTTAATTGTATGAATGAATAACATAATGCAAAAAGTAGAATAAGAAACTCTGCTGTTGAGTTTTAGGAATTAGTATTGTTTTCATAACAAAAAGCTATCGGAGTTTTATGTTTTAATCAAATGAATAAAATAAGACTTGCATTATCGATTCTAAATCTTAAATAGTTTTTGAATTTCTAACACTTCTCACTAGTTTGTTCTTCATCCCTACTCAGTCTGATAGTTTTCGTTTCTGGCTTGAACTACTATATAGGCTCTCTTACCTTTCCACAATCCATTCTCAATAATGAAGCCAGAAGGATCTTGAAAATAAAATTCATTTGCTGTGCAAAAGCTTTTGATCTTGATGAAATCCCAATAGTTCATTTTTGCCCTTGCTTCCCTTGCCTTTGGCGTTGTTCCTAGGAAGATGTTGCTGCAGCTGAGGTCAAAGAGGTTGCTGCCTGTGTTCTCCTCAAGGATTTTGATGGATTCCTTTCGCACATTGAGGTCCTTCATCCATTTTGAGTCTATTTTTGTGTGTGGTGTAAGGAAATGGTCCAATTTCATTTTTCTGCATGTGGCTGTCCAATTTTCCCAGCACCATTTATTGAAGAGGCTGTCTTTTTGCCATTGGACATTCTTTCCTGCTTTGTCGAAGATTAGTTGACCATAGAGTTGAGGGTCTATTTCTGGGCTCTCTATTCTGTTCCATTGATCTATGTGTCTGTTTTTGTGCCAGTACCATGCTGTCTTGATGACGACAGCTTTGTAATGGAGCTTGAAGTCCGGAATTGTGATGCCACCAACGTTGGCTTTCTTTTTCAATATCCCTTTGGCTATTCGAGGTCTTTTCTGGTTCCATATAAATTTTAGCATTATTTGTTCCATTTCTTTGAAAAAGATGGATGGTACTTTGATAGGAATTGCATTAAATGTGTAGATTGCTTTAGGTAGCATAGACATTTTCACAATATTTATTCTTCCAATCCAGGAGCATGGAACATTTTTCCATTTCTTTGTGTTTTCCTCAGTTTCTTTCATGAGTACTTTATAGTTTTCTGAGTATAGATTCTGTGTCTCTTAAATAGCATGGAGGACATGGGGACTTAGAGTGGAGAAGGGAGTTGGGGGAAATTGGAAGGGGAGGTGAACCATGAGAGACTATGGACTCTGAAAAACAATCTGAGGGTTTTGAAGGGACGGGGGGTGGGAGGTTGGGGTACCAGGTGGTGGGTATTATAGAGGGCACGGATTGCATGGAGCACGGGGTGTGGTGCAAAAATAATGAATACTGTTATGCTGGAAATTAAAAAAAAAAAAAAAAAAAAGAAAATAAAATTCAAACTGTGTTTGCATAATAATTATTATTTGCTTACATTCTCCAGATTTCAGGTTAAATACTACTTTGTTAGCGATACCTAGAAAAATTACTTGGCCCATAAATTAAAACAAGCTACTCCCTCCCAAACACACATGCGCATACACACACACCCCACACAGACATGTGCACATGTTTTTAATGATTCTCATTGTACTTTATTTTATTTTATTTTTTTTAGCACTTAGCTGAGTTTGTGATTCGTAACTTTTGGTGAGATGAATTAATAAAGTTTGTCTCCCTCACTAGACTGAAAACTTCTAGTTAGAGATGATGCTTTACTTTGGTCCACATTCTATCATCAGTATACCTGGAAGGTATCCAAAAAGAATTTGTGAAGTCGACACTAGATAGCAGTATTTTGCAAACATACGACATAGGACCTTCAAAGACTCTAGAATGTACATGACCTCTATGCTTGTTCTATCCTTGTTCTCCTCGGCCCTCTTTAATGCAATCGTATGCATTGGTCGCCTCATTTATGGTTACTCACATTACACTTCCTTACACTACAAATACATAAGGTATCTCTCAAGATCGCTAAGAAGCATTCCATAGTTCATTTGTTTAGCTTGTATATCTGAGTTCTTCCCCCCAAAGACCCTACTGAACATTGGAGAACTCAAGAAAAATGATGCAGAAGGCCCACAAATTCACAAAGAGTAAAATGCCACTTTCCTCACTTATTAACACAAATCAGCAAGTTTTATAAATAGGTAACTAGGAACTATAAAAATACTTTCCTCGCTCTGACCCACGGGGCTACAAACATTATAAGTTAAGTCCTTGATGACTGCCATAAGTTCATAAAATAACTCCCAGAAAATGACTTCTTCGTGAAACAAAACCTAAAGATGACACTGCTTCAGAAGTCTACATCCAATTATGAGGGTCCCAGCTAACCATTTCTCTGCTCCTGCTTGTGTTTTCAGAATGGCTTTTGGAACAGCGATTCTTACATATTCTAACACCTTAAGCCTCAGTTTCCTTACCTCTAAGATGGTATAGCAATAATACCACTACTACAAGGTAATTATAAAGATTAAATGAGAAGATCTATGTAGAGTTTATATAATATACTGTTTGTCAACTCAGGAGAATACTATAAGTCTTAGCTACAAATCGTAAATACTCAACACTTTTGTAACAGTCTGGAAACCACAGAGATATGAATAAAAATGACAGAACACTGCAAAGTTTTAACTAGAAGGCAAAAACCAAAGCTGGAAGATTGTGCCTATCTGTCAGACGGTTTGATTGGTTCTCATTAACTCCTCTCTGGCACTTGCTTTTCTCCCTGTACTTCTGCCACTTTGATAGCTATGCAAAATTACACCTCCAATGGAATCAGATAAAGAATCCAAAAGGAACCGTTACAATTAATTTGACTGAGAACGAGGCATGGAAGATAAACGCGCAGTACACCCTCAGGACCACAAACACTTTACATTTATCTCTATTTATCCACATGTCAATTAATGAACCAACTGGCTATAAGTCTTTAATAAGAAGTAATCATTTCCAACTAAAGTCACCAAATTCCTAATTCAAATCTGCATTCTGTGGTGACTTTTAAATGAAAAGAAAACATGTTTTTAAAAGCAATGTTCCCTCCTTGAATATTTCCACTTTATTGCTTTCGAATCGCCCAAGTTCAAATGAGACAATTAAATGCTGGGTCTTTTTTTGTTGTTGTTGAGAGGCAAGATGAAGGTAATTTGCTGCTTCATGCATCTGTTTCCTCATCAGCACAGTGAGGACTAGGCTAATTAGGGGATGAAAACAATATGGTCATATGGATAGGCCAGATTGCTTGTCACTCAGTTTTTCAATATGTGGGCTCTGTTTGGAGGACAGGAAACAGATAATGATTCTCTGGCGTCTCTCTTGCAATGCTTGAAAAGAAAGAACTGTGAAGTGTTCAGATGTTTACCTGCTTATTTTTAGCTTTCATCCTAGGAATAATCTTACTGGGCTGTGTCATTTGTTTTGTCTTTACAGGAATATTCTTTATTAGAAAGCTTCAACCAAGTCTGGTAACTTCCATCAAGAATGCAGAAATCCCACCAACCCACTCAAGTTCAATGCATTATTCTGAAGTACTTTATGGGTCAGAAAATTAAGTCCAAAGACAGGCAACTATATCCTATTTTCAGAAAGTCTAATTTAATGAAATTAACTCAGTAAGAAAAAAAAAAATATTTAAAAATATAAGAATAATTCTAGCGTTTTTACCAGATTTGTTTTCTGGTGCCAGTCTGTCCTCAATCACTTTACAGGTAGAATTCAGACATAAGAATGTCCAGTCACAGGCCTGGCTTGAAAATGTGACATAGTACAATTAGATTCTCTCGCTCAGACCTATGAATGAGGAAATGCCAAAAGAAAGAGTGGAAAATGAACTTGAAAACATGTAAGAGTTTGACAAGGAAGGACAAGGAAAAGTTATGAATAAATACAAAATAAGAGTGAGAAAGAGTAGCTAGTGGTGAAGACAGAAGTATGGAACAAATACACAGAGAAAAGCAGAGATACCAGGAGAGTGTGTGCACATGCATGCAAGAGAAGAGAATCAAATAAAGGGAAGTACCACCTTCTACTTCCACAGCTCCAGGATCCTATTCCCCTTCAAGTTCCAGATTTCCAGTGTCCTGAAGTCTACAGATACCAGTTCCATTCTGCATAGCCTATCTTTGGATCTTCTTCAAGTCTAACATCTCTCTTACTAATAATGTTATAAGCTGAATACTATCAAGACTTGCAACTGGACTAGGTCACCAGTTTTCCAAGAGATAAGTAGAAACTGATATATTTTGATCTTGCATGTTGTCAGAAATCCTCCCTCCCTCCCAAAGCCTCTAAAGATCAATTTGGGGGTAAAAATGGTGACTTACTGTGTCCACTTCATTGAGTTCCCACTTCTGTTGCATTCTCTATTTTAACCCTAAATTTCACCTTCAGCATTGTGTTTTTTTTTCCCCTGCACCATGACTGTCCAGCTGGACACTACCTCAATCTCTTTATTCTTCAAATGCAACACATTCAAGGGGTATACATGGCCAACTTTATTAAAGTGTAAAACAAGGAGTGGTACATTATAGCAAATAACTTAAATATAAGGCACCCCTATTCTTAAAGTCCCTCAGCCATTTCTATCACAAAGGAATTCTACTTAGCATCTTGTAAGAAAAGTCCTGTTTTCTTGCTATGTTGGTAAACTCCCTTTGACTCTTCTGATTCCCTCAACCCCCCAGACCCTTATAATCTCGAAGAGCTACCTCTGTCTCTTACCTTAGCCACTCAGACTATGACTAGGGAATCTTATCTCCATTAGCCATTAAACATACCAATGAAACCACACTCCAAAAGATATCCCCTTCTCTTTCTTCCCAAGAATCCTGAAGGTGCAAGTTAAGAAAACCAACTTTTTTATAAAAACAAGAGCACCCAAGATTGAGTAGTTACTGTGTTGCAAGTATTAAGCTTAAGAGCCATTAACTCACTTAATTCTTATATTTCCCTTTTGTTGAAGGTTCTGTAATATCCCGATTTTAGTGACAAAGAAATGTGCCTCCGGCCTACGAAGTTAAAAAGTATAGGGCTGAGTCTGTAATAGAGTCTGAACCAGAACTGGAGCCTCCACTCACACCATTACAATTCTGCCTCTGTCATGTTGCTCTGTATACAACCTTACAAAAAATAAAGCTGAAATGCTGATGATAGAAAATATATTTAGGGGCCCCTGGGTGGCTCAGTGGGTTAATAAAGCCTCTGCTTTCAGCTCCGGTCATGATTCCAGGCTGCTGGGATCGAGCCCCACATCAGGCTCTCTGCTTGGCGGGGAGCCTGCTTACTCCTCTCTGCCTACTTGTGATTTCTGCCTGTCAAATAAATAAATAAAATCTTTTTAAAAAATAAAATATATTTAAAATTCCTCTGGGATGTGTGCTGTGGAGACCATAAGCTCTAGAACTGGCAAAACAATGGAATAGAAAGCAGCAGCACATTCAGAAGTTTTGATGAAAGTGAATGTCAGTTTAACAGAGGACTTTATGATGATTTCTACAGAACAGCAGGTCATGTTGTCAGACAGTGAATCTCCAATGAAGCTTCATATGTTATTAGGAAGACATTCCCGCATTTATGGTAGTTCTATTTTTTTTTCCTGCCGTGTTTACAAGCAAAGAAAATTTCTAAAGGTATTTCTACATATTTAGGCTTTTCAATTAAATAAAAGCACTATTAAATTCTCACTTTTAAGCCTTGTGGATATTAATTATTACTTAGGTGAAGACCTTATTTTCAACCTGCCTCTAGGCAAGCAGACAACATCAAAGGAAGATAACACATTTAAAATACCTTCTAATAATTTAGGAAAAATAATGTGCTTCATCTATTCAATAAAATATGACATTTCAATGAATACCTATGTAATGCAAAGACTCTTAATGCATGTGATATTAGACCTTATTAATATAGGCATGCTATCAAGTGTACTTTACTGGGAAGGCACGGTACGTAAAAAGCTTGGCACATTGGAAGAACCAAAAGGAGGCCAGTGCTGCTGGAATACAGAGAAGAATAGCAAAAGAAGAGAAAGACAAGAAAACACTATATTGTGCGGGCTTTCTCAGCCACGGAGGATGGTTTGGATTCTGTTTAAAGAGAAATGAAAAATCTTTAAAGATAACTGCATAATAGTCTCCATGTGTCTTGAAATAAGGACAAAACAGCCATTCTATTCTTATCACACAACCTTTAAAGGTAGCGCCTCATTATAAAATACACATGGGTCATGAAGTATGTATGGAAATAGCATGTCTGTGAACTGCACTGCAGTGTGCTGTTGCCGTGCCAATATCAGGGAGACGCCACAGAGATGCAAGCCAGCCGGCCATATGTGCTCCTGGCATCACTGACACACTGTACAGTTACGGCATATGCCTTGAGTATCTTAAGAGTATGTTGTTACTAGTTTTACCACATTTGATTACATATTTAAGTTTATTTGGAGGTTTTTAAAAAGAAATTACTTCACACTTATAATCTTAAGATTAAGAAGTTACCAACTAATAACAATGTGCTATTTGCTCAAAGGAATACAGTTGTAGCCAAGTTTCCTAAAGCAGCTTTTAAAGTTACATAAATGTAATTGCCCTCTCAATTTTTAAGGCCTTAAAAAATTTGCATTTTTGAGCAAAATTTAGTATGATCATGTCTATTCTAAAACCTTTCCTAATTTTATATACATGCATACATACTTGCAAGCTATATATATTATATCATATATATAACTTCTCTATTATATTGTTACACTATATTACACAAAATTCAGGTCTACAAATTACACCATATAAAACACATTACATATGTCAGTCAGAGATATATATATATATATATATATATATATATATATATGCACAAATTTTAATGAATACCTAAGACACTTGAAAAGGTACACATTTTTCATTAATTGATAATGAAAATCATAATGTGCAAATTTTATACCATAAAAATTAGGAACCCTAAAATAGAAAACACAAGGAAAGAGAGTTACTTTTTAAATCCAACACAGAGAGATTCTAGATAGAATCTTTCTGTCTCTGCTAAAGAGGACAAAAGAGAAACTCTAAAAGAAGGTACTGACCCTTGAATCAAATTCCAGTTCCTCTAGTATCAAATGTGTGACCAATGGAAAACTTACCCACTTTGGGCCCTAATCTATTCAACTCTAAAATAGCAATGTACTTTGCAAAGCTGCAGCTAGATCAAAAGAGATAATACTTGATACTTAGGAGAAAGTCAACACCCATTTCTTTTCCATGTCTTTTGGAAAATTAGCAGCATGCCATGAAAGAAAGTATTCACAGTAATGTTTCCCAAAGATGAGTACCCACAAAAAAATGCTGCAAACTGTTGAAGCCATGAAGTACTTAAAGAAAGCTAGAAAAATAACATTTGTATTAAAATGTTTCCAGATTCAGATATGTTTAAGAGTTAGCACTGGTAAACTGTATTTAGATATTTAGTTATTATTCTGTAAGTCTTTTCTACACAACAGGACTGGGGAAGGTAAGCATCAATCAAGCCTTTTGATCCCAAAATACAAATTCAACGGGAGAATAATAAACATCACACTTCTCAATAAACAGTCTGGAGATTTACTCTTAAGTTTAGAACAGTTCCTAGAACATTTAGAATTCATTTTAAACAGTGTCGACACTGACTGCTCCAAGGTTTCAATTCATAAACATATTCATGAATTAGATGTGTTTCACTTGGAAATGGCTATACACTGCCTGAGCTAAATTTAAAAACAAAACTGAAACAAACAAACCAAAAATCCAACTAAGCCTCTGACTGAGTGCATTAAGGTCTGCAGAAATAAATCCACAACTTTCTTAGGGTTTGTAAAGGAATTTTCTTTCTTTCTTTTTCTTTTCTTTTTTTTTTTTTTGTTAAAGATTCTATTTATTTATTTGACAGAGAGAAATCACAAGTAGACAAAGAGGCAGGCAGAGAGAGAGAGGGAAGCAGGCTCCCTGCTGAGCAGAGAGCCCGATGCGGGACTCGATCCCAGGACCCTGAGATCATGACCCGAGCCGAAGGTAGCGGCTTAACCCACTGAGCCACCCAGGCGCCCCTGTAAAGGAATTTTCTTAGGAAAGGGGACATTTCTCCTTTAGGAGGTGAAAGCACATGAATAAGGTTTGAAGGAGGAATATGGCATACTAATCAGTATTAACTTCCATAATTTGGATAAGCATTTTAGAATCAAATTATTTTAAATCCTTAATCTTATTTGATTCTTAGGAACATCCTGAGGTAAGTTTTGTTATGATATAGATAAAAACACTGAAATTCCAAAAGTTTATAACATTTCAGTGATCACACAAGGCAAGCCTTAAAAGAAATTCAGCAATATGCTTGTAGCCATAGGGAAATAAGACATTTAACTCAATTCCCTTGTTGATATTTTTTGAGTACATAAAGATTTGATTAAGATCAGACAGCTAGGATCAGTCAGGTACTAAAGAGAGTATCTTCTATTCCCTAGCCTAATATTCTTGTCACTATAACATTCTTCCTTATATGTAGGTGAAAAGGACAGGGCGAGTGGCTGGGACCAATCATTTCACTGCTCTCGGTGAACCTAAAACAAAAAGACAGGTACCCACAGAGTGACTACTTAACCCACACTACTCTCAGAGCAAAGGTTGTACCATCTGCTGAGCTTCTATCCCCATCTTCCTGTGAAATTAACTGGAACAGATGACTGACATGATGTTCTCTGTACTCATAATTTTTGCAGGAAGAAAATTAAAAAGATAATTAAGTAAAGAACAATGAGGATTAATAAGGACCATTGATTATATTTTAGTGGTGAATTCTCATCTATCAGATGTGATCCTCACGGAATACCTCTTAGAAGAATATTTCTTATCCAAAGAAAGATTCTTCTGAATATGTTTTCTTAGCAATAGCTAGGTTTTTGGTTTTCTGATATTTTTTGACATAAAGATTTTTTAAAACCTCACAAGACTGAAAAATACATCCTAAATTTCATATGTATTTATTATCTAATAAATCAAAATTTTTTTTAAAAATTAATTTTTAAGAGAGAGAGAGCATGCAAGACCACAGGAATGAGTGCAAGCGGCTGGGTGGGGGGGGGTGCACTGCAGACATAGAGGGAGAAAGAATCCCAAGCAGATTCCATTCTGAGTGCAGAGCCCACACCATGCATGGGATTCGACAACAGGACCCTGAGATCATGACCTGAGTCAAAATGAAGAGTCGGACACTTAACTGATCAAGCCACCCAGGTACCCCTCAGGTTCATGGCTTTCAGGCCTGATAATCAATTCCCCATATTTTTCCATATTTCTCCATAGAAAACTCTCTACAGTTTAGACAGTAAATGTTTTACCTTCTCTTTGTCTAAAGATACTGTCCTAACTTAGACACTCATCTCCTTTTCATGGACTCTTGCAAAGTCTCTGTTCTCTTTTATTTCTGCTATTAATTTCAAAAGCACAGAGTCTAATCTTGCCATTGTGCTCCTTATCCACTGCAGTTGTTTCTGGAGTAGTATTCATATTCTATTTCTTGATCTGGGTGCTAGTTATACCAGATGTGCTAAGTTTGCGAGAATGTATGGATCTGGGCACTAATGATATGTGCATTTTCCTGTAGGTGTAATATAATTCAATTTAAAAAGACTCAGAGTCCTAAATATCAGTTGTGACATATGGACCACCACTTGAAACTTTCTGGAAAACACGTTTCACTCAAATAAAGGTACAAGAACGGAATGTAATTGAAACTAGTGTACCCTAAACACAAAGCAAGATTTTTTTTTTCATGAATAGAACATCCTTTCCTTGAATGATCCAAATTTCTAGTATTTTCTCCCATCTTTGAATAAGTTATCTTTTCAGATACAATGGAGTCTATAAAATATATAATATTCATCACAAGGCAAATTTATGATTGTCAGAAAGCACTAATACTTTGAAGTTAGTAAGTCTCTTAATTAGAAAAAATTAGTTTTTGCTATATCTGATTTTTCTTCAGCTTCTCAGCTCTTTTCTGTTTTTTTAGGAAAAATTATTTTAAAAAGTAAGGACGTGTTTAAAGTAGTGTTAGTGTAGAACATAACCAAAAAATACTTGAATTGAAAAAAAACCTTAGTGTCTCCACCTAGAGGACAAAATAAAATGGCTGTTTTGCTTCAAAGGCCCTTTCTAGATTAGGACTACCTTACGTTTCCCATCTGCACGCTTGTCTCCCTCCCATCATATCTTACACACACCTCATGGGCTCCAGTCACACTAAAACATATGGTATTTCTTAAACTTCACTTTCACTCCTCCCAGCATCCACTTGTTTCACATGCTGTCCCTACTGCCTGGAATGGCATGGTGGCCACTCTTTTCCCAGAGTTCCTTAAACCCACAACTCTGCAAACATGACTAAATTGCACTGAGTAACTAACTACAATGTGCCCTCTCTGGCCACAATGACTACCTGGAAATAAGCATATCACCAAAGTGCAGTCATTTGAAGTTCTTCTCCAGTATACTTATGGGGGGGGGGGGGATAAATACACACACACACACACACACACACACACACACACCCCAACTATGGAAAAGCCAATTGCCAATTATGGAAAACCAGAGAACATAAAGATGAGTCAGAAACTAGAAGAAATGAAATCGAATTTTGGTAGCATCAAGATGCTGATTCTAGACATGGAAGTTTCAGAAAATCCCCAATTACTATAGTTCTTTCTTCAATTCTATCAGTTCCAACATCACCTACTCTGGGAAGTCCTCTCCCAAAATCTCCAACTAGCATTCTTTTTTTTTTTCCCCCAATATTTTATTTATTTGTCCGAGAGAGAGAGCACAAGCAGGGGGAGTGGCAGGCAAAGGGAGAAGCAGGCTCCCTGCTGAGCAAGGAGCCCAATGCCAGACTCATTCCCAAGACCTGAGATCATGACCCTAGCTGAAGGCAGACACTTAACCGACTGAGGCCCTCTACCTGGCATTCCTTACAGAGGTAACTTTAGTCCCTACCTGCTCTATATCACCATGCCTCTATGATAAATAACTCTAACCTAAAGTTATTTGTTTTACTTGTTTGCATTCCCAACTAGAACTATAAACTCTTAGAAGGTATGGATTTGTATCAGGTATAATGCCCCCTTTGTGCTTAATGCACAAGAAAAGATCAAACATCTACTGAATGAATTATAAAAATGAACTACCCAGAAAAATAATATAGAAATTGGGTAAGGGTAGTAGTAGTAAAGACAGCAAGGGTATTTTAAGTACTGCAATATAAGTAAGTCAGGAATATCTTAGTGCTATTAAAAAATTAAAACTTATAAAAAACTAAAATGAATTTTATTTTATTTTCAAGGTTTTATTTATTTGAAAGAGAGCAAGCACCAGCAGTGGGGAGGGGCAGAGTGAGACAGAGAAGCAGACTCTGCTCTGAGCAGGGAGTCCAATGTGGGGCTTTATCGCAGGGCCTGGAGATCAAGACCTGAGCCAAAGGCAGATGCTTAACCAACTGAGCCACCCAGGTGCCTCATAAAATGAGTTTAATTTTAAAAGCACATGATGTGTACCAACAAACCAATAGGATCCCACTTATCAAGCAAGATGGGTCCTTAAAACTACACAAAGGACAGATTGGTAACCTGGAAGCCTTAAAGGGATGGTGGGAAAACAGAAGATAACAGGAAAAAAAAAAAAGGCAAACAAAATACAGGATGAATAAAAAGAAGATAAAAATAAGACCTTAGGAACATTAAAGTGGCCAACAGTATATAATGTGAAAAAATGAAGGTAGAATGAGGAGTAACAAAAGCCTAAAACATGTACAGTTAAAACATCTAACATAAAAATGGGGAAAATTTGATGTAAAATTTTATTAAAACTGAAGTACAACCTCATGGTTGTCATAGATATTATACAGGTTACCCAAAATATCATACATTAATATTTCTCAAACAAAAGACTACATCAGTTTTTCAATAAGAGTAATTTTATAGTTGTTTTGTTTTCAAGACAATCTGAATGATCAATAACAACACCATGTTGTACCCCATACTTCAGGGACTGAGTTTGCACTGCCATCTCCCTGTCACCATATAGCACTTGATTTACTGTCATGGGCTAATGAGTCAAGAAAACTGAGGGATTTCAGACATGGATGAATTAGCACTAAGTGAAAGTTAAGTGATGGTGAAGGTGATCATTATGAAATATGTGAAGCATTTTAGATGGAAAAAAATGGTGGAAAGACAGAGTCATCTTAGAGTGGGCAGAAGCTTCAACAGGGTGACTGCAAAGACTCTGTGCCTATAAGATAAGAATGAGGACCATAGATACACGGTGAGCAGGAATCTGGTTTCAGAGAAATAAACTCTGGTTTAAAGTAATGATGTCCATCTAACATTTTCTTGGTTTTACTATTTTGTTTGTATTAATTCATTTCATATTTTAGTTTTACAGTTAGAAATAAGGTATGATTATAATGAGTTTACAATTAAGTTTTTAGGGTTATACTATATTAAAATATTTTTTTAAAAAAACAGTATAATTTTAAACAACAGTAGTTGAGAAGGAGTAATTCCCAACTTTGGCTTTCCACATTTTTTTTTCCTTTTAAAGTTGTCACTATTATTTGTATTTGCAAAAAAAAAAAAAATTACTCATAAGCATGAAGAGGGGGCATCTGGGTAGCACAGTAGGTTAACAGTCCAACTCTTGGTTTCAGCTTGGGTCATGATCTTAGGGTTGTGAGATCAAGCCTACTTCCGGCTCCTTGCTCAGTGTGGAATCTGTTTGATAGTCTCTCTCCCTCTCCCTCTGCCCCTCCTGCTTGTACACCGTCTCTCTTTCTCAAATAAATAAATAAATCTTTAAAAAAAAAAAAAAAAAAGCATGGGCTGGGGGCAATTACTAAATTAGATGATCTCTTGGTATATCTTCTAATTCTCTCATTCTACAATGATAAAGACAGTAGTGTACTAGAAATATTTGGTTTGCTTTCATTGGAGAGAGGGAAGAAAGGGATTATAATAGCATTAAACATGCTGTTAAAGCTATAATTCAGTAATATAAAGCATGTCCTAATTATATATTGTCATATTTCTATTTACCAAATATTGCCTCCCATTGCTATTTTCCTTAAGGTTATAATAAATGAAAAAATAAATTTTATGTTTTATTTCATGGAAAAACACTTTAAAATCCTTATTGGAGTGTATAATTGACTTTGGCAAACTTTTCTTCTACTGAGCTGCAACACTTTAGAGAAGAAGAAACTAATATCTACTATGTACTCACCAGGGTAGGCATTCATTCATTCATTCATTTATTTATTCATTCATTTATTTATTTTCAAGATACAAAGGTCTTGAAAACAAATCTAGGTGGGAGCAATATTCCAAGGGCTGGAATATAAGCATGAATATAATCCACATTACATACCATCGAAGAGATTAGAGTTTAGAGGAGGAACTAGAGAAATAGCAAATGTCAATTACTATTATGACATAAATGAGGGGAACCTAAAATATTAAGCACCAAGCTTAGCCTACATTATCTCGATCTTCACAGACACAGTGGGATGGGGCTACCATTATTCCAGTTTTACTGATGAGAAAAATAGGTATGATTCAGAAAAATAAGTTATCTCAAATCATGACTTTTCTCCACTTTCTAGCTTCCTCGAATTTCCTGTGTGCTGTGTATTTAAGTGACAGCTTCTTTATTTTTCAAAATGTTCTCTTCTTAGGCTTTTGGTAGAGTTTATCAGAGAAGGAATCTGCATTCATTTTGTCAAGTTTCTCACATCCAAATCAATTCTCTGAAATGTGGTTTCTAACCCTGCCATTTTACTATCATAGTTCTTAGTTCACTGAAAATCTCCAACCTATCAAACCCTATGGTTAATTTCTAATTTTAATTCTTTTTTTTTAAAGATTTTATTTGTTTATTTGACAGAGAGAAATCACAAGTAAGCAGAGAGGCAGGCAGAGAGAGGGGGAAGGAGGCTCCCTGCTGAGCAGAAAGCCCAATGCAGGGCTTGATCCCAGGACCCTAAGATCATGACCTGAGCCAAAGGCAGAGGCTTAACCCACTGAGCCACCCAGGTGCCCCTCTAATTTTAATTCTTGAATTCTTTGAGTTATTTGATACTTTGAATCGCTCCCTCCATGAAACTCTTTTTTTTTCTTCCACTTTGCTTTTCCTTCTATTTGTTTTCATTTTTTTTTTTTTAAACTTGGTTTTCTCACTAGGATCTATAATGCCTATATGCTAAAAGCCATCCAAGGGAGACAACTGGGGGAACCCCAGACACTTTGTACTTACTCACTTTGTAATTCTGAAATAATCTCTATAGGTCTTGAATTCATAACTCTCCTGCTAATCTTCACTGCCATTATGAGTTCATATTCCTCATTCTCACTCACTGGAACAGACTATTACAATAGCCTTTTAATTATATCCATCCCTGTAGCTTTCACCCTACTGTTTCATCCATACTATTGTCCAAGTGATTTTTCAAAATCACAAATCTGATCTGCTCACTTCTTCATTCATGCTTTGGAAGAGTATATAGTGTAACAGAAATCATTTATAATCTATTTCAAATCACACTAGGAAACTGTGAAACCAGGATCTACATTACAAAGGACAGAAACAAACCGGTTAACTTGAACAGACAAGAATTTCCTGAAATTTTACCAAATCAGTCACTGAATCAACAGGAAGTTTGGAAAAGTAAGTTCCAACAAGATGTGAAGAAGGTAAGGCTCATACAAATTCCCACTAGAGAAATATTCTGCACATAATTCCATCACCATCATAATGGACACTGGGCACTAACCTGTGAATAGACATTCACTCACCCTAAACTTTTAAATTCATTGAAAATACCTGAAAAAATCTTTACTGATCCTTTGCATTTGCGTCACTTCCTCAAATCTAAATCTTGAGCAGGTGCCCCTAATTCATCCCAGCTACTCATAAACAGAACTTTAAGAAAATGCAAATGTAAAGCTCCCTCTACAACTTAAGACCAAATCTCCTCATGACTTCAAGAGTCATGCTCCCTTATATGGTCACAAGGCTGTCCGACCAACATTCCAGACTCTTACTTTATCACATCCCTCATTTTCCCTCCGGTATATTTCTAAGAACATTATGTTCTAAAAGCACTGAACTACTTAACAGATATCCCAAAACCCAAGAGAGGGTTTCTAGTTCCATCTCTTAGATCTTCTAACTCTTGAATATTTTGCAAAAGTCTATTTGTGAAGGCTTCAATTACCTGTCCCCCAGATGAAGGACATAATCATTTTCCTCATTCTATCTCTATTTCACAAGTGTATCTGTATTAGTTTACATGCCATATTTTGTCTTAACAGTTGAAGTCTATACTTGATTCATTGTTATATCCCTAGCTCCTAGCACAGTGTCTGGCACATGGCAAACTATCAAATGTATACGAAAAAACAGGTGAAATAATGATTTAATACATCTCTTACTGTTTCTCCTTTTCTCTGCTTTTCATTCCTCTTACTAGTTTCACTTCGACATTCTTACGGTCACATTGTCTAGTTCTGCCTCCTATTCTACCCAGAAAGTTAATCTGAATTTCACATCTGTTTCTTATTAGTAAAAATATCACTTTTGACCAGAAAAAGTGTTTTCTATTTACTGACAGTTTTGGAAGGTAGTTTCAATGAAAATTCAAAATGAATTTTTTTTTTAAATAATGTACTCTTTACAATCTGCATAGCATACAAAAGACATTTCCTATAAGCAATTTGATTTGTATATTTGATAGTGCTCTAAAACATAAAAAGTACCCAGAAAATTCTGTTACTATAGTATAGTTCAACAGTATTCAGGATTTCCAAGGAAACCTTTGCTTGCTGATTAACTTTGGGCTTCAAATAGTCTGTTACATTTTTTAGGTTAAAAAACAGTAAAAAAACAGCTTTTCTAGCCTTCAGTAATTGATTTCCAGTCCTGCATTAAAACAGATGACCTTCTACGATAGTTTCTAAAAATACAAGGTTAGGGGTGCCTGGGTGGCTCAGTGGGTTAAGCTTCTGCCTTCAGCTCAGGTCATGATCTCAGGGTCCTGGGATCAAACCCCACATAGGGCTCTCTGCTCAGCAGGGAGCCTCTTTCCCTCTCTCTCTGCCTGCCTCTCTGTCTACTAGTGATTTCTCTGTCAAATAAATAAATAATATCTTAAAATAAAAATAAAAATAAAATGTCAGAAACCCTTGGTACCTTTGAAAGTTAGTATTATTTTTGTTTTGAAATAGACCCAATTTCTTTTTGTCTTAGGGTCAATCTAAATTTATTTTACTCTGATCTTTCTCCCCCACAGCTGCTGGTATACCATCTTCCTCCCTTTTAAAAGTAAGATAGGTATTAAAGGGAGGGGTTGCAGGGTATTCTGGGACCCAACTGAGGCCAGCTCGCTAATTAAATCAGAAGGACTGAATGGTTATAAGCAAAAGAAAAGATGAAAATATCTGCATTGTTTTAACCCTACAACAGGAGAGGTTTGCAAATCAGTTATTGCCAAGTACATCTAGAACCTGTTCTATATGAATAAAGAATCTATCATATATCAATTTTTAAAAAAGGCAACTAAAAGGTACCATTCTAATTCCTGGGTCCATTTTATTTTATTAACATTTAACTTCACAGAATTGAAGTTAGGGATAACACAATGCCATGGCCTTTATAATCCAGGATCCCCATCAATTTAAAGACAGCAGATTCTTCTTACAGGTATAATAACACATTGCTTAATTTGTATTTTTTCTCTTTGGCACCACAAAAAGAAAGGAAGTTATTTCACAGAAGTTAAAGATGTAATTTACACTTTAAAAACTCTGAAAAACATATGCTTGAAATAGACTACCTTGGTGGATAATAATTTCAGTGGAACTTTTAAATTTCCCTAAAGAGTATATAGAGAAGTAGATTACTGTCTTTCATTAATTCACCATCTAGAATTTTCTTCTTTTGAATTTACAGGCTAGAAAGTTATTTTTATACCTACTACATAGAATCTACTATTTTTGGAACATCCATTCTTCAGTTTCTACAACATCTTCTAATTTACAAGCTTAGATGTGATGCTTTATTTCTTCTGTCACTCTAGCAATATGAACATTCAAAACTATTGACATTCCAAAGAACACATAAAATCTAGATTGCATAAATTTCCTGACCCTGGTGTCCATTTCACAGCATTCCTGAATACTCTCCCTGTCACAAGAACAAATATTCTTTGTTGTATACAAATGTTGCACACAAAGACATTTTCAAGCAGATTCTTGAAGCACTATTTAAAAAAAAAATTTTTTTGACATGCTCTTATAAGCAGAGACCAATAGACGCACATTGAAAATTCAGTAATAGAAAGCAAAGATATAAATTTTGTGTGGTCAAAAAATAGATTTTATGAAAATAAATACAAATCTCCAAAAAATGTATTAAGGTAAAATAAGAAACATGTATATCTAAATATATGTATTTAGCAATATATTGCATCTTAAATAATGGATTTTCCAAAGTAACTGACTAAAATATAACTTAACAGTATTTGATGATAAGATAAAGAGAATTTTTCTTGAATATCTGAATATCTATTATAACATTAATTGCACTGTGGTCACTAACCTAAAATCACTTTTAAAATAATAATTTTAAAAATCCATAAAAATGTTAATCCCATATATCCTCGTATTAATAGCCCTGCTAGAAAGAAAGAAAATTAACAACCTAATTTTAATATTATAGCTAATTATAAGTAGGTACTTATTTAAGTGTACTTTAAAAGAGTGTGCCTATGTATTCATGTGCAAAAGCGCTAAACCATGAGCAAAATTTAAAGGCATCATAATGTAACTAACACTATGTTCTATCTATGAAATTCAGGCATAGGGTAAAGGTGTCAGGTTTAGAGAAAGAAAACCTATGCTTCAGGCTTACTTCTCCATTTATTAATTTTAGAACTTTAAATAGGTCATTTAATTTTTCAAGTTTGAGTCTACCATTTACTGAAAACAGAATAAATTTCTTTAGCACAAAAGAGCTAAGGCATATAAAAGCACTTCATAGACTGTACAACACAAAATATAAGGAAAGAAGCTGTTAGCATAAAGTAGAGGTGACTAGTTATTTTCTTCTATAGAGTAGTTATTTATTATAATAGCTAGTTCCAAATAAATTTATTGATTTTTTTTTTTTTGGTGTTAAGATGCCAGTTAGTTTTTTTCAATTTTAACTTCAATGCTGAATTATTTTGATGAATGTATGGTGTTAAATACATACTGGTAACTTGATTCAAATTTCTCAAAATTTAGGTCTGCCCACACTTATAAAAATAAAGAGCCAAAGTAATTCTTTAAAAAGTTAGCAATAAAGAAACTATAATTTATGGATGAGATGGCTGCAACTGCTTATTGGGAGCTATTTTCATAAAAGTCTAGTTATGTATACGTACAGACACACATATACAGACACCCCATACACTATTTTCCTCAGTGTCTTTTATAATGAAAGCACCTTATAATATTCAAATTTTATTATTAGTATTTAATGCAAAGAAATAGACAAGTTTAAAATTGTTACATTATTTGGAGATAATATTCACTTTGTCTACCCAGGACCTTATTTTTTTTTTTAAGATTTTATTTATTTATTTGACAGAGAGAGATCACAAGTAGGCAGAGAGAGAGAGGAGAAAGCAGGCTCCCTGCCAAGAAGAGAGCCCGATGCAGGACTCGATCCCAGGACCCTGAGATCATGACATGAGCCAAAGGCAGAGGCTTAACCCACTGAGCCACCCAGGCGCCCCCAGGACTTCTTAACATATGAATTATTACACATGATAAGTCGTTAACATTGTACAGTCCCAATAAACTTAGAAATATATCAATTATTTCACATATACTAAAAAATAAACTCAATATCAGCCATATTTAGGGTACTTAGGAATTACTTAATTTTTTAATTTTTTATGATTTTTTAAATTTTTAAAAATATTTATTTGGGAGAGAGAGCACCTGTGCATGAACCCTGGGGGCTGGGCAAAGGGAAGGGGAGGAAGGAAGACAGAGTGTGAGAGAGAGAAAGAAGCACACTCCCCACTAAGTATGGAGCCAGGAGACACAGGGCTGGATCTTTCTGAGATCAAGATCTGAGTCACAATCAGGAGTCTTGACACTTAACCAACTGAGGCACCCAGGTGCCCCTAGCAATTACATAGTTCAAATTCCATAGCAAATTTAATATTAGCATTTTAAAATTTATGTTCCTTAAAGCCAAAGATTAGTATTAGAATTCACTAAAATCTAATCAGTAGAATTATTTGTCACGACACAAGCAAATTTTGTGTTGATATTTATTAAAACTATTTTGTAGCTCTATGCCTCTGTTTCTTTATATAATATCTTCCTTACAAAATAGGATTTTAAGTGGTAATTGTATAATTTTTGTTATTCAATTGTCCTCTTAGTCTGAATAAACCTATTTAATTTTTGACTTTTCAAGGAAAGGAGAAACTAATTACATATTAACAAAAACAAAAAAATTGGAAATTTTGTTGGAATATACCATTAAGAGAAACACAAGGGAAAGTTTTATTAAGGAAATATATGTCAAAATAAAAAATAATGGCCAATAAATCAATATATGTATTGAATAAAAATATCATTCATAGATAACTAATTGAAAAAGGCAATCTTTTTCCTAGTTTAACCTGTGTAAAAAGTATGTTACTTCCATGAGGATAAGAACCAATGAAGTCATCAAATAAGCTCTATAAGAAGTACACAATAAGTATCACAGGTATGTTCTCCACCCATTGAGTGTTTACATTCAAAATGAGGAAACTTTGAAATGGACACACAGAAAGACTCCACGAATCCCCATCATATCTAGATACCTTTCCAGAAAACAAAAGTACACTAGGTAGGATTAATACTAAAATAATTGAATACATTTTTTGTCTTACCATTTAAAAAATGACCTAAGTTAAAATAAATTTCTAGAGATTAGTGACCAACTGAGGTTAATGGCCTGAAACTATACTTTAGGCAATTAACTCCACCCAGCCATTCATTAATCCCCAGGAAATAACCAGGTCTACAATTGTTACTACTTAATTATAACCCAAATGGAACCATGAGAGATGAGAGCAGCAATGTGATTGGCTAATGTACAAAAATTAAGTTCTCCATGAATGCCTTGTACATATCAATTAAAACTGCATCACCCTTAAAAAAATCCATATGCCTATATTTCTCTTCCATTTTCAGTTCATAATAGCAATAATGACTTTGATGCTGGGGCATTTTCTGGGAATTAATGGCCAACGGATGTTAATGGTCCTTGGCTGTACCTTGAATCATTCACTCCTCCCTGTTAGTCATTAATCCTTATGAAATGCCCAGCTATTGCTTAATTAACTTTACAATGCAGTTAATGCAGATACGACATGATAGAAAGATTTTTATTTATAAGCTTCAAGAAAAACAAAACCTTCAGTTCAAAAGAGCCTTGTAAAAATACAGTTTCAGAGTTCTGAAATATACACTGAAAATTAAAAATGGGGAGGTGATGTCAGCAAGATGGAGGACTAGGAGATCCCAATGCTCATCTCTCCAATAAAAATAACCAAAGCAGTAAATAACCTTAAACGGGAGAAAAAAGCTCAGGGAAAGCTCTGGATTACAATGAAGGAGCATAAAACCTGCAAAGTGCAAATACTGAGGAATGACCACATAACAAAGCTCAGGAAGCCTATTACCTATATTACCTGATTCTCCAGTCCAGAGAAGCTTGGGGTCAGGAGGTATAGCCTCAGAGAACTTTCACCCCATAGGGAGATGGAGTGTAGGAGAACCCCAGCAGGCCTCACCACTGTGGACATTTGCAGCCTGTGAGACCAAGGTCTCCCACAGTGTTTACCAATGCTGATTCCAGCTGACAGTTGCCTAGAGTACGCTTCTGCATCTACTCCTAGAGGATAGACCTGTTGCTGGGGGAGACCTGCCTGCAGAGGCCCCAGTCACTGCTATCTCCTGCTTTCTTGGATCAGAATACCACAGCATCTTAGCATATAGGGAATTGGAGCGTCCACCGCTATGTGCCCCACCCTCACAGACCAGGTCTTGGCAATGAACCCTTATTGTCAGGGCCACACTGCCTGTCATGGCCGGGAAGTTCTGTCATTGCTCTAAGCCCAGTTCTACTGTGAACAATTATATACCAACAAACTGCATAACCTAGAATAAATGAGTACATTCTAGAAGCATACAACCTACCAAAACTGAATCATGAAGGAAGAGAAAATCTGAATAGAACAATAATGAGTAAGGAGATTCAATCAGTAATCAAAAACTTCCCACCATAGAAAAGCCCAGGACCAGATAGTTTCATTGGTGAAGTCTACCAAATCTACCAATATTAAATATTCCTACCAAATTAATGCCAATCCTAAATGCTTCCAAAAAATTGAAAAGAAGGGAACACTCCTAAACTCATTTTACAAGGCCAGCACTGTCTGAGTACTGAAGCCAGATATGGACACTATAAGAAAAGAAAATCACAAACTAATAACCCTGATGAATACTGACAAAACAATTCTCAACCAAATATTAGCACACTGATCTTAGCAGCACATGAAAAGAATAATTCACAACAATCAAGTGGGATATACCCCTAGGATGCAAGGATGGTACAATACATGCAAATCAATAAATGTGACACACCACATTAATAGAATGAAAAATAAAATCATATGATCAGTAGATGTAGAAAAGCATCTGACAAAATACAGCACCCTTTCATGATAAAAATCCTCAATGAATTGGATGTAGAAGGAACATATATCATAATAAAGGCCATACATGAGAAACCCACAGCCAATAGTATATTCAAGTGAAGGATGAAAGCTTTTTCTAAGATCAGGAATAAGACAAGAGTACCCAGCATAGTGCTGGAAGTCCTACCTAGAGCAACTAGGTAAGATAAAAAGATAAAAGGTATCCAAACTGGGAATCAAGAAGTAAAATTATCATTGCAGGTGAAATGATCTTCAGAAAATCTTAAAGAATCCACCAAATAACTAATATAACCATTAAAAAAGTTCAGTAGAGTTGCAGGATACAAAATCAACATACAGAAATCAGTTACATTTCTTTACACCAATGTTGAATTATCCAGGAGAGAAATCAAAAAGCAATTTCATTTATAGTAGCATTGAAAATAATAAAATCCTTAGGAATAAACTTAACCAAGAAGATGAAAGATCTGTACAGTGAAAACCATAAGACACTGATGAAAGAAACTGAAGACACAATTAAATGGAGAGATAGCCTGTGTTCTTGTATTAGACGAGCTATTATGGTGAAAATACCCATTCTTTCTAAGTGATTTATAAAATTCAATGCAATTTCAGTCAAAATTCCAAGGACATTTTTCACAAAAATAGGGGAAAAAAACTATTCTAAAATTTGTATGTAAACACAAAATTCCCCCAATAGCTAAAGCAATCTTGAGAAACAAAAACAAAGATGGAGACATCACAATACCAAATTTCAAACTATATTATAAAGCAATAGTAATCAAAACAGTATGGCACTGACATAAAAACAGGCACACTAAGCAGTGGAAAAGAACAGAGAGCCCAGATAAAAATCCACACATATGTGGCCAAGTAATTTTTAACACGGATGCCAAGAACATGCAATGGAGAAAGGACAGTACCTTCAATAAATGTGCTTGGAAAATTGGACATCCACATGTCAAAGAATGAAACTGAGCCCCAACCTTTCATCTCTCAGAAAAACTGACACAGAACAGAATAAGGATTTAAACATAAGACTTGAAATCATAAAACTATAAGAAAACATAGGAAAAAGAACATTGTTCTTTTCTTATTTTTTTTCAGTACTCCAATATTCATTGTTTATGCACCATACCCAGTGTTCCATGCAATATGTGCCCTCCACAATACCCCATACCAGGCTCACCCTCCACCCCACCCTCAGTTGGTCTCTCAGAGTCCATAGTCTCTCAAGGTTTGTCTCCCCCTCTGAATACCCCCAACTCACTTTCTCGTCTCCATCTCCCAATGTCCTCCATGTTATTCCTTATGCTCCACAAGTAAGTGAAACTATATGATAATTGACTATCTCTGCTTGACTTCTTTCACTCAACATAATCTCTTCCAGTCCCGTCCATGTTGATACAAAAGTTGGGAATTCATTCTTTCTGATGGAGGTATAATACTCCATTGTATATATGGACCATATCTTCTTTATCCATTAGTCCATGGAAGGGCATCTTGATTCTTTCCACGGTTTAGTGACTGTGGCCATTGCTGCTATGAACATTAGGGGACAGGTGGCCCTTCTTTTCACTACATCTGTATCTTTGGGGTAAATACCCAGTACTGCAATTGCAGCATCATAGGGAAGCTCTATTTTTTAATTTCTTAAGGAATCTCCACACTGTCTTAACATTGGTCTTGACAGAGATTTCTTGCACAAGACACTGAAAGCACAGGCAACAAAAGCTAAAATAAAAAAGTGGGACTACATTAAACTAAAGAGCTTCTGCAGAGCAAAGGAAAAAATAAATTGAAAAGTCAGCCTATAGAATGGGAGAAACTATTTGGAAACCATACATCTGATAATGAGTTAAATCCAAAATATATAAATAACTCCCATAACTCAATAGTAAAAAAGAAAACAATCCAATTAAAAAATGGGCAAAGGATATGAGTACTTTTTTCCGAGAAGACATACAAATAAATGGACAACAGATATATGAAAAAGGATTCAATATCACTAATCATCAGGGAAATGAAAATCAAAACCACAGTGAGATATCACATCGTACCTACTAGGATAGCTATTATCAAGAGGGCTAACAATGTTGAAGAGGATGTGGAGAAAAGAGAACTCCTATAAATTACTGACAGGGATATAAAATGTTACAGCCATTATGGAAAGCATGACAGTTCCTCAAAAAACAAACAAGTGAACTATACCATATGATCCAGCAATCCTACTCCTGAATATATAGCCAAAGGAATTAAAATTAATATCCCAAAGAGATATCTGCCTGCCCTGGTTCACTGCAGCATTATTTACAATAGTCAAGATATACAAACTAAATGTCCTTTGTTAGATAAATGGCTAAGGAAAATGTCTCAAACCACACATACAGAGGAATATTATTCAACCATAAAAAAGGAAATCCTGTCATTCATGAACCAATAGAGAGAATATGCTAAGTGACATTAGTCTTAAAAAATGACAAATACTGTATGATATCACTTATACATGGAATATTTTTTTTAAATATCTGACTTTATAGAAATAGAGAATAAAATGTTGGTTGCCAAGGACTGGGAAGCAGGGCAAGAGGTAATAAACGTCCAAAGATACAAATTTTCAGTCATAAGAAAAAAATCAATTCCGAGGATCTAATGTAGAACATGGTGTATACAGTATACAATATTGTATACTGGAAATTTTCTGAGAATAAATCTTGAGCATTCTTGTCACATACACAAAGAAGTTATATGTTAGCTATGTGGGGTTACAGATATGTTAATTATCTTGATCTTGGTAATCATACTATAATATATGTGTATTTCAAATAACCAAGTCTACACTTTAAATATATGCAAATATATTTGTAAGTAAGTCTCAATAAAGTTAAAAAATAAAGACAAATTCATTTCTAATCATGGAACTAAAAAAAAGGTATAGTTTAATGATGTCAATTTATAATAAAGAATGATAACTATATCAAAAAGTAAAATTATGCTAAAATAGTAGGATTATATCTTCTTTCATTTTTCAAAATTTTAGTAGAAAAAAATGGCTAAGATGCAGTTCTTTTATTTGTAGCTTTCAGGGATCATAAAAACACAATGTTTTCAGTTTTACATATGTGTGGAGAGAATGTATAGAATTAGAGTTTTAAAAATTCTTGATCTGGAAAGGAGCTAGATATCATATAACCCAATGAGTGTTTTTTAACAAATGAGGAAGTGAGAAATTCTGGGAAGCAAAGTAACTAACTTGAGTCATGTGGTCACTGCAAAACAAAAAGGAAGCCTTCAGTTTCCTTCCTTCCAGCTTAGAAACCCTTTGCCATCCTTTGACATTTTGGATGCATGGGCTGCATTTCTCCTTGAGGTTATGACAATAGCTTTACTTCTTCTAATCTTGTCAAATGAGCAGCCAAGTTTCTTGAACCTAAAGATACTAAGTTATAGTCAAATTTTTCTCTTTTGCAGAGATTATTTTGAGCTAGGTTAAAAATTCTTACATTTTACTGTACATGGAATTTTAATATTCCAGCAAGACTTTAAAGTTATATATATATAATATATAATTTAAAATTATGTATATACATATACATATATACATATACATAACATAAGCTATATATTTGCATATAGTTTTATGTTTATGTTTAGTGTGTATATATATATGCACACATGTGTATGTATGTGTGTGTGTGTGTGTGTGTGTGTATACACACACATATATATATGTAGTTTTCAGGTAGTAAGAACATTTTAGGAGAACCCAAGTAGGAAATGTGTTCAAGTTATTACACTATAACAATACATATTTTTCTGTTGATACTATTGAAGCAAAATGTACATTTAAAGCACTCAAAATTGACCTAAACTATAATAAAATCTAATACGTTTGTTTTAGCTTGAATGTTGAATAAAACAGATTAATATAAAAAATTTAAATTAAGACTAGAAAGGACCATGGGAAATAATGTATTTCAGACTCCATATATAACTTCAACTGTCTTCAAGGAAGTAGAGCTAGCCCATGGTAAAGATTATCCTAATTCCCCCATTTAGTTATTCTGATACTTATTTAACATCATTATGTTTGTCAAAACTATTTTTTCCTCATTAAAAACTTACTGAAATAAAAACAAGAAACAGTACTGTTTTTATGTAAGAACTATTAAGAAAATACTCTCCTTCTCACCCTTATGCCTTTTCTCTACGCCCCATGACTCAAGAGTTTGCAAACAAGTTTTCTAAGTGGGAATCACTTACTTGTTTCAGAGTAGTTTAAACTTGGTAAATTTTAGCACCCATTCTTCCTCAAGGGAAAAAAGAAATTGACTTCAATTGTAAGCCTACTATTTTATCAGCCTATTAAGGGGGCATTTTTCAACCCTACTAGCAGCTAATTAAAGGAACACAGTATCTGTCTCAAACCATCTGGCCTACTAGATGTTGTTGACAAATGTAACAGTTTCCATGCCGCATATAGTGAAACTATTTAAGTTAATAAATTACACAGCCATGGTAGAAAACCACCTGACAGCACTTGTGAGAGCCCCACTGATGCCTAACATCATCCGAGGCTTGTAACTACAGCTTTCGGGGAAGATCAGCTCCAGGATATATTAGCTTTCCTACAAAATCAAAATCCCTTATTTATAGCAGTGTCACACATGTACATAATTGGAAAGTTAGAATTTAGCTTTTACCTGCAAAGCATATGGTTTATAAATGTAACAGTGTAACATATATTATTATCTACTGGGTTTATTACTTTACATAGATCTGGTGTGTTGCTGATTCCCCTCATAAAAATAATAACCAGAGATCTGAATTTCAATTTTTACAATTATATGATTTTGTTTAAAATTATATATAAAAATGAATGTAGTCAAAAAGTTAATGTTTCTATGACTATTGGTGTCTTGGAACATAAGGTTCTGATGCCTATTTATGATAGGGATATAGAGAATGTTGAACACACACAAAAATTTATTAACTTATTTTTTCACTTTAAATATTTTAGGATAGCTGATAATTTTTGGAATAGAGAACCAGAAATAAAGGATAAGTCTGAAAATGGGAAAGATAAAATATACTTGTGTCAGTTCACCCTATCAAAAAATATGTACATCCTCTAGATTATATTCCACATTCACAAGTATGAGTGTACATTCGTATGTCTGAGCACACACACGTGCACACATACACACACAAACACCAGGCAATTTAAGTCATTTTTGGATCTTGAATGAATCATACAACTATTTGCAAATATTTCCTTTGCTAGTTGGTAAAACTACCAGAAAACCAAACCCTGATAGAAACTCACTGGCCTATATATTGAACAGAGCAATCTGTAAACCCAAAATTTTGATGAACTATATTTTGCAGTACTTTTTTTCAAGTCTTCCCAACACACATACTATAAGGAGAGATTCTCAGATAAAATTCTGTCCTTATGTAACCTTGATAATATATATTTTTTAATGCTGGTAAGTACGTATTTGATATGTATGTTTCATTCCCCAATCCTTTTTTTTTTAAGATTTTATTTATTTATTTGACAGACAGTAGTAGGCAAGTAGGCAGAGAGAGAGAGGAGGAGTAGGCTCCCTGCTGAGCAGAGAGCCCAAAATGGGGCTCCATCCCAGGACTCTGGGATCATGACCTGAGCCAAAGGCAGAGGCTTTAACCCACTGAGCCACCCAGGCACCCCTCATTCCCCAACCATTAAACAATTTACTTACCTCCCCAAATGCTCAAATAAAAAAATAAATTATCTCCATGCTGATTTTATAAAATCACTTAGATTTAAAAAAATGCAGTTTAAACAATTCACTAAAATGTTTTCCTAATTTGCTTAAATTCTCCTGCAGTTTTAATTTTTTTTTTTTTTTTTTTTTTTTTACAACACAGGTAATAAACACCTTTTTTTTCTTTAAATAGCCATATTATGCTGAGTGAAGTAAGTCAAGCAGAGAAAGTCAATTATAGTTTCACTTACTTGTGGAACATAAGGGATAACATGGAGAGCATTAGGAGAAGGAAAGTGAAGCGGGGGAAATTGGAGGGGGAGAGGAACCAAGAGAGACTGTGGACTCCCAGAAACAAACTAAGGGTGTTAGAGGGGAGGCGATCTGTGGGGGAAGGGTGAGCCCGGTGCGAGTATTAAGAAGGGCACGTATTGCATGGAGCACTGGGTGTTATATGTAAACAGTGAATCTTGGAACACTACAACAAAAACTAATGATGTATTGCATCTCCAAAAACTAATGTACATCAAAAACTAATGATGTATTGTATCACCATACAGTACATATATACACTAACATAACACAAAACACATAATACATAATGATGTATTGTATCACCATACATTACATACATACATACACTAACATAACACATAACACTAATGTATCACCATACCTTACATACATATACACTAACATAGCACAATAAAAAAATTTAAAAAAACTGTATTACAGGTATCTTTTTGAATATTACCTTGTATTTTAAATACTGGTTTTCTTCTGTTTTTCTTTTTTAAATCAAAATGAGATTTAATCCAAACTGAGAATTTTCCTTGAACTCAAAATTTCTTATTCCTTCATGAACCAAGACATGAACTCCTTAAGACATGACATGTATAAATATTTTAGTGTACCAACACATACATGTATATACTGCAGATGGAGTCAAAATGTAGACATTTTTGACCAGAGATCTTTTACAATGATAGAAGCATCTGGATGGGGTTCAAGAAAGCCAATAACTCTAGTTTCAATATACTTTTGGTATGTACAAGCCCTATGTCCCAGCTCCATTTCACAAAGGAAATACTACTCTAACATTCAAAGTTTACTGAAAGTATCAATTAAGGGGGGAAAGGTATCTCTTAAGAAAAAAATGATAACAAGATCTGTGAAAGAAATAAAAAAAGATCTTGACATTTATATGATTCCATGAATATCTAAGGCATGATATAGCAGAGTGAAAATTGGAGATCAGTGACCAAATTCAGCCAGAAAGCATGCTGTTTTTCCTGCATAATAATTAAAAACTTAGTAAGTCACGAATTTTTAAGTTGGGTATATTTACATAACATTTCATATTTCCAAAATTTTAATTAATAAGTCCACAACAGTTTTGGAACTGTGTTAAGTCATCCTCTTTAGATAGGACCTGTATTCTCCAGTCCCTAACACTCCCTGTTGCCTCAAGTTATTGCACACAGCCAAACATTATTAACACTTCTATTCTACACTTCATAATTTTGGTGTAGAGTGCCTACATTCACACACTAGGAATTCTGATGAATATACACATTTCATGATATTCTCCTTTCCCGAGAATATCTTCCTGCACATGCCTTTTTGAACCTCCAGTCTTTCAAATAAAAATAATCAAGAATCAAAGGAGCTACAGTTTTACTAAGAAAAGACAGGGGATTAATTCTTCTTGCTTCTTTACTGTTGGAGAATGTCATGTTTCTCAATTTACTAATTCACCATTATATTTAAACTACTTAAATCTTAAAACCCATTAGAATACATTATAACCAATACAGAAAAAAGAAAAATAAATACGTTTCAATCTCTAAATGACTCTCCAAAGAATTCAGATATACTTTTTGCAAAAAAAAAAAAAAAACAGTTCAACATTTTTAGTTGACTTCTTGTATTTTCATTTACATATATATATATTTTTTTTTTCCCCATTTTAGGGCCAGGAGTTTCACAATGACTAATATATTCAGTCTAATCTATTATGATTAATTAAATTCTTTCACTCAGGGAGTCACCCAAGATATAGTGAGATAGTATTTTTATGATAATGTATTAATACATTAATATTTAGATCTTTCTGAAAATCCATCAAGGTATTTGAGAGGTCTTTAAGAAATGTTTCATAACCTTGATAGCTCTTCCTATTTCACTTACAAAACACATTTACACACTTTTTTTTTTTTCTATAGTTTGAGACCTTAATTAGTAGGGGTAACTACTGAGGTATATGAAAGAAAAAGTATGAAAGGTTCTAAGCCCCAAACTGACTAAGCCTCAGAATCACCTGGGCCCTTCCAAAAATATATGCCTAGGCTGTATCTATGGAGATTCTGATCAAGTGGATTTGAGTAAATCAATAAATCAGAATGTCTCAGAGCAGGGCCCTGTCATAGTATTTTCTTTTAAACTCTGCATGATTTTAATTTTCAGTAGGACTGAGAGACACTGGACCAGATAAGCAATAACCTTAAAAAAGTCTTAATCTTAAAATAATTCTCCTGAATTATCTGGATATTTAAACAAAAGTGTTTAGTTCAGTTAAACAACTGTTGGTTGGCTATGATAAAATTGTATGAAATGCCATAGTGGATTCCTAAGAAGTGTTCTCCATACTCAACAAGTCTGTAACTAATGAGAATCAGGGGATTTAACATACATGAAATAGTATTAAATTAAAAAGTACTTCAGCAACTTGGTACTATATAACTAATGCCTTCCTATTAGTACCAAATTACTAAAGGTCTTGAACTGAGGCAGAAGAGTTTATATATTTTATACTTGACATGACAGTTTATCAAATATATTTTTTAAGTAAAGGATTTGAAATTGTTTATAAACCCAGTGTTTACTTCTTAAAGGATTATTAAAGAAAATGAGAATACTTGGTCAGCAAAGGCTATTGCAGTACCTTAGGTGTGCGCCTGTGAGTCTGGATAGGAATGATGATAAAGGGACTGGCTTAAGACATTTTTCAAAGGATGACTGAAAAAAAGGAAGATGATAGCTAGAATCAATAACAACAACCATTCATGTCTGAAGGAATGTTAAAGTGATGGTTCCTTTAGCAGAGACAAGAACACAAAAGTTTGAGAAAGAACCCTGTTTGGGGAGGAAATAGGATGCGTCTGGATCCGTTGAAGTTAACGTGATGGGAGACACTTAGTTGGAAATATCCACAAGATAACTGGAGATTTAGAAAAGAAATCTGAGTAAAAAAGCTGAAGATAAGCAAAAGAAAAAAACAGGTATTTATTCATGTTATCTTTCTGCCTCAAGTCTCAGCTATATTTGGGGGGCAAAGGGCACTCTACAAGTGACTTCTCATAATGAGATAATACTGTATCAAAACATTTAAATACCAAACTTACTGATAGGGATTGCTAAAGTATATTCCCTTTCCTCTGGATTTATTTTTTTCTTACAGACACAATGTCTAGTTCACAAACTGCTAGTTTAGCATTTTAAACTCACTCTTTATTGATCAAATGAGTAAAGGAATATGAACTGCCTCAGGTAAATTATCCACCATGTCACTGAGAGCTTCTTTGCATGGCCTTTATTTATTTAATGGGTTTGCATAATAAGGATTCACCCACACAGTTTAGTCCTCCTTCCTCCAGGCTGGTTACCTAGCTGTCCTAATTACCCAGTAATTAAAATAAAACTACTCCAGATAATTGGCAGTCTTCTCTAATTGAAAACTGGGTAGATAATCATTGGCCTAAGGAAATGCCCCACTCTCATACTGTAATATGAATTACCATCTGTCTATTAAATTAGTCATTGTAAAATATTAACATACAAATGACTACAGTACAGGCATTATAAAAATGATCCTAGCATTTAAAATTTTTTCTTATTTTTTTGTTTTCATTTTGTTGATTTACCAGCCAATTTCTTTCTAGGAAACAGTAAGGAAATGTATTCTAGGGTTGATGAGGGAGGGGGCTATGGTTATATTGATGATGTCTACCCTAGTATCCAAAGTATTTTCTCTCCAGTGAACAACATAAACATTGAACCAAGGAGCTACAACAAATTACATTAAAAATTTTATTTATCCACCCATAGACCTGAGAGCTCCCAAATTTGTTATGTAAGACAACACATATACTTCTGGGGAAGTAGGAGTAAAGACAAAAAAAATAAAAATAAAAAAATAAAAAACAATAAAACATCCTGGAATCTTAAAAACTGTCCAGTGAACTAAAAAAATTCTTGAAATACAACTGGCATATATTGAGGAAAAACCCTAACTCTGCCCTTCCTTAAAGGGTAATTCTATTTGAATGAGAAAAGAGGGAGAAAATTCATAAATATCAACAGATCCTAAAAACAACATGAGTAGACATTATGAAAGGGGGTAATCTGATTTTTTGCTGTATATAGATTACAATACTGTCTTTGTAGACATTCTTATATGCAGCAAATCATAGCAGCAGTAATATCTTCAGTTAGAAAAAACAAAGATACAGTCACATTATCTAACAACACCAAGTAGGCAAAAATTGGGTGAACACATTCTTTTTTCCCAGGTAAAGCTAATCCTAGAACTAAAAGAATGACCCCCTCCCCCAAATCCTCTATTATTGACTTATTATTGACTTACTATTTGCTGGCATGAAGTAGGTCTTATTGAATGCATAACTGATTTTGAATGTGGACTGATGATGTTCTAAACAAGGTCAAACCTTGATCCATGTAAATACTCATCAACTGATTAGGCAGAAATTACTTAAGATTACTGAAAAGTCAAACTAGTTCTATAGCTATCTAACAAAATAAGGGAAAAACAGAATTGCAATGAATATGAAAAAAAAAAAGCTCCCAATGACATACTTCTTTGACAATCACTGAAAACAGATATTTTTAGAATTTTAGATTTAGTATGCATGTATTTGTAACGAGTCAGAATTTACTCTAGAAGTCATACCTATCTTGAAATATTTGCTCCAGTCTGAACAACAGAAGAATCACTTTCCTTAAATCCTATCAATCACTGCCCACTATGAGAAAAGATCAAGCTCAGTCTTGTTTTTTTTCTTCACAGAACCTGATACAAACTGTAGAGTATTTTACAGACTCAGTTATGACAAGATGTTTTTATGTTCAAATGCAAAGAAAAACTCCTTAAAAAATCATTTTGTGGAAGCGAGATGAAGGAGAAAGCTTTTAATACCTAGAACTATAACTGAATGATTTAGAATCATAAGCGACTAAGGGTCTGGGATCTCTGAAAGATAAACAGAAATATAAATTTTATTCCATTATTAAAAATTCAGTTTATACTTTTATACTTAGCTTTACCATGGCTTTTTCTCCTCTATATTCTTTTATGTACAAAGAAAAGTAGAATGTAAATCAAGCTATTTCTGTTAATTAATGAAAAACTATACTTGTTCTAAAAGTAGACTTCTCATGGATTATTTACATTCTAAGTCCCATGACACTAAAGTATGTGGTGCAATTTTCTTCTTTATGAATGTATATTAGATTTTAAATGACTTGAATAACCAAGATGCAAAAATATTAAAACTATAAGAGATACATTAACATAGGGTAGACATTACAAAATGACAGGGGGCCTCTCTCTCTTCATATGTCTGTGTATTCACACAAACATACACTTACACACACACACACACACACACACACACACTACAGACTGTGTTTGTGTTCCTTCAAATTCATAGGTTGAAACCTAACCACAAATGTGATGGTATTGGGAGACAGGGACTTTGAGAAGTGATTAGGTCTCAAGGTTGGAGCCCTTGTGAATTGGGTTAGTGCTTTTATAAGAGACCCCAGAAAGCTCCCTTGTGCCTTCTGCCATATGAGGAAACAATGAGAGATGAATCAGTAAGTGGGTTTTCAACAAATACCAAATCTGCTGGTACCTTTATCTTGGGTCTTCATAGCCTCTATAACTATGAGAAATAATATTTGCTGTTTAAGCCACTCAGCCTATGATATTCAGTTACAACAGTCCAAATGGACTAACACACACAATTTTTTTCTTACTCTTTTAACTATTCTAAAAGTTTATAATTTCTTTCCTTAATAAATTCAACCATGAAGCAACATTGTTCCATTATAACTTTCAAAATTAGCATCTGCTGCCTGGAAAGAAAACCAATTATATGTTGAGTTTATGTCCTATCTGCCCCCAAATTTAGGTCTGCTGAATAAATATTTATGCTTTCATTTGCTTTGGACAGCTGCTAAAATGCACAATTTTCTGGAAAGCTACATCTTATCATACATAAAATAATCCCACTTTGAAAAATCACTTTGTTATTAAACTAAGCTAATGTCCAATAGAATCATATTTATTATGGATCATCATAGAATAAATAGCATTACTTAACAATAAAAATAAAAACTATCATTTTCAAGTATTTATAATTTTCGCTGCATTGTGCTAGGGACTTTATACACATTACATCACTTAATCTTTGTACTAGTTCTGTGAGGTAGATGTTATTTTCCTATTCTATAATTTAGTGTACTCTGGCAAATAGAAGATTAATAATTTGCCCAGGGTTACACATATCATAAATATCTGAGCTATATATTTTTTATCTTAAGTCTGCCTGACCTCAAATTTAAATCTCCACTATTACAGAGCATCTCTTCATTAAGTTTCCTAGAGCAGAGTCTGCTGGCTATTTACCAAAACCACTTCTAATCCTACAGCTTGAACATATTTCCCTTAGAGTTGGGTACATCAATGAACTAAATTCTAGCCAAAAGAATGTGGGCAAAAATAATGAGTCATCTCCAGGCTTAGCTCACAGAAACTTGCCACATGCGACCTTCCATTTTATTTTCACCCATCTGGCTGCAGTCACCCACTAGCCTGCAGTGAGAATCACATGAAACTGGTAGGACCCTAGACAGAAGTTCAACCAGAAACATCTGCACTGAACTGTTAAAGAATGAGAAACAAGCCCTAGTGGGTTAGGCAATCGTAATATAAGGATTATATGTTCTATTCCTTGGTATTAGCCAATAAACTTTTGTCAATGATAGTTACTAAATCAAATGTGATTTTGATGCATTTTAAATTAAAATTTTCAATTAAAAGTTAAAATGATTTCTCTAATAGTCTAAATTTGTCCTGACAACATCTGGTGAAAGTATGACCTCTTCTACTGGGAAACACAGATTTTAGGTAAAAATGGTAACTTGAAGACAGAAAAATCTAAAAGAATTGCATTTTTATCACTTCAAAAGCAAGTGGCATCCAAATGTAGTTTTTAAGTGATGTCTAGGTACTTTCTTTCGGCAAATGCAGGTGTCAGGATAATAAATGAATCATTTATTTGATGCACCTAATACTTTAAAGGAATCTGCACAAGCCCCCAAAGGAAAGAGAAAGCAACAGCATACTCAGAAGTATTTCATCATTTGAAGATGATATAACAATGCTGACAAGTACAAAAGGTAACTACTTTGTTCTGTCATGCTGTGTTGTAGAAAACACAAAGCATTATGTGACCTTTAGAGAAACAGCCAAAAAGTAACTTGCTTTGTGATGCTTAACGTGGGTATTTTTTGAATATTTGAAGGTCTTGATTTTTGTCAGTTGTGGCCAGTTATGTCTTGTGAGATCTCAGGCATCTGAGAGAAGAATGCAGATACAGTAAACAATTTCAAGGGGAGAGAATGAAATTCACTGCTTATGAAAAAAAGACTTCTTGTTAAGCATCTATGTATATGCAGGCTCCTTGGAAATTTCCATCCATTAAATATTAGCTCCCAAACTGACCTATATGTGTATGTATCAGCCATGATTAGCATTATATCATATGGAGACTGTCTCCTAATCATTACTTGTTTTTTATTCCTATTTCAAGGACTACTCTAACACTCTTCCCTGACTGACTAGAGACTTCCACTGTAACTAACCCAAATTCTATCAAACTTCAGGAGAGAGCATAGTCCTGAGACTGGAAGATAGTACATATAAGAGATAAGTTGCTATTAAGTCTTATTTTTAAATATATATCACTACTTCCAGAAAACACAGTTATATTTTTATCACTGCTAATTCCTTAAATAAATAACAGAAAATTTCAGCCCTTTAGATTAGCATTCCTTAAAGTAAATTCACATGTAATATGCATTAGAATTACCTGAATATAAATAAATATTTAATCTTCAGAGTAAGCATTAAAAAGAATATAAAAAGATATGCCAAAAAGAAAACTATAGAGACTATATAATAGACTAATAATAATAATAGGAATAAGGACAATAATAATATGGTATAAGTAATAATCCTTTGTTTCTGACCCAAGAGTCTCATTTCTCTGATACCATCTATGATATAGTAGCAAGCTATTTATTAGCATGTAAGCACGGTAAAATCAAATCCTAGTTATTACATAGAAATCAAATTTTGTTAATTTCAGTGTCACTAAAATGACTGATTAATATGTAAGTACAAACTTTTGGGCTTATGCATTGTGCTATAATTTGACAGTCACAGTTCATGGGTCCATTATCTAGAGAGTTTTTTAAAATTTCTGATTCATTGGCCAAAGCAATCTAAAGAGAAGCTCATTTACAATATATACATGTGTCAAATCATGTTGTACACCTTAAATTTTACAACATTATATGTCAATTATAACTCAATAAGGCTGGAAAAAAATAAATGCAAAGAAGTTAAACTCTTACATTTGAAGGCATAAGGTTCTTTATATACTTAATCAAATAATCAGAGTTCACAAACTGGAATGCTATTAAAGAACACAAGGCTATCATAAATTTAATCTCTTAAATGGTATATGGAGTCTAGGAGCATCTCTATATACCCAAAATATATATATAGCTATCTTAGTGGGTAATGATCCTAATTTCAGCATTCTAGAACATTTTCTTTGGTAGTCTTTATAAAAGGCTCTTAAAATTCACAAATGGCAATTATATCATCTTCCCTCAAGCACTTTCTCGGGCTTTAAAAAATGAGTATATTTCTGAAATTTTTCCAGTATTGCTTTCATTGCATCTCCAAATTTCTTCTTCGTCATCTGCCAATTCCAATAATCAACTGCTTCTGCACTCTGAAGTCTGCCAAGAACCTCTGAAAAACTATTTTTGAACTGAAGTGACAATTATTTTATTTTCTAATATCCTTAGACCTTGCATCTTTGGTTATTACGCTTTCTCATATATTCTGAAATCCTAGTTTCTTCTTCCAGAATATTTCCCTAAAAGTAGAAGCTAGGAGCCAACTACATAAAACTTTGCTCATAGTATTTTGTCAATCTCTTTGGAAATGATCATGAAAAGTAATTACCTAAAAACTCTGATACCCAAGCATGACAAGTCCAAGGCAAATAACTGCTGATTTTTAAATATCTCAGAATGAAAATATACAAGAATAGTGATATGTACTATACCATTTCATGACATATTGTTACAATTTCTCTTTTATTATAACTCTTATATTCATTTGATATATACTTTTTATAAAAATGCTTTAATAAATACTTCTAAGGTCTAAGAGCAATGAGGTTAAATTCTATTGATGTTATTACTGGTCAACATTCAAATACCTTCCCTAGTCTGGGGTCACAAAAGATTAAAACTTTAACATGCTTCTTTAATTTTGTATAAAAATTATTACACAGTGTTCTGTGCTTTATCATCATAAGTCATCACTGTTAGAATTACTTGTAAATAATTTATTTTAAATAAATTTGTGTTCTACATTCCTAATATGCAGTGTTACAATGGGAGAAACAATACTTAGCGCTGGAGTCAGACAAACATGAATTTAAATAATGCTGCTACTGTTTTCTAGGTAGGTAAGCTTAGGTAAATTATTGTCTTCTAAATATCCTCATTTCTTCATTGGTAGCATGTGAATAAAAATTCCCACAATGCAGGATGTTTTTCATACTCTAATGAAATATTCTATGTAGAGCATCTATCACAGAGACTGACATATAGTATGCATTCCAAAAACAGCAGAGAAAACTATTGCTACTGATAACACAAACTGATTAATTATTAGGTGAGTTAGAAGTTGTTGATATATGCAATATGGGCTTCATTTTCACTAGAACTTATCTGATCCTAATGAAGTAATTTGTTAAATTTGGACCTTTAGAATACTTTATATGCTTAATTAACAATGAAATATCCCAAGAATTCACTATCAATCATTAGCATGTAGCATGTATTTATAGAAACACTTAAGTGTAACATTCAATAAACATTTAATATTTCTATTCTTAGAAACATTTTACACGTGGAAAGACATAACACAAATTATTTCTATTCATCTTGCTCTCAAATGTATTTACTTACATAACACTTAACTACTAGACACGACACAAAAGCAAAATCATTTAGCTATAGGTATGATGATCATACAATTACTCTCATCTAATAGATTTGGATAATGATAAATTTGAGTACTTTCCAATACAGCTATTGTGTAATATAAATAAAATTGAAGTGTACAAAGGTCTACATATTTATGTAAGCTGTAGAAGTAATAAACTGGTTTGACAAGGTACAGAAGAAGAGTTTATTGTTTTTTTTTATGTTTTCAACCGTTTACTTTTTAAATCAAAATTTCAATTAACATATAGTGTATTATTAGTTTCAGAGGTAAAGTTCAGTGATTTCATCAGTTGCATATAACACCCAGCGCTCATTACATCATGTGCTTTCCTTAATGCCCACCACCCAGTCACCATATGCTCCCCATCCAATCCCCCTCCAACAACCTTCAGTTTGTTTCCTCTAATGGTTTGTCATCCTCTCTGATTTCATTTATTTTAGAAAAGTCTGTGGTTTTGAAATATTTTAAAGACTAAGACCTTAGTGACCTTATGATTTCACATCTTCTGGTCCTAACTCATAAATAGGATTTGAGTAAAATGTTTTTCATAATCAACGATACTATCTGTTAAGTTTGAAATATATACATATAATTAAAATATAAAGTATAAAATGTTATATAAAATATAATTAGAAAAATTATAGTAGAAACAAATTTCAAATAATATTACGATGGGTATTCATCCTTTCTGATGGCTGAGCAATAGTCCATTGTATATATGTACCACATGGATGGAACTGGAGGGGACTGTGCTGAGTAAAATAAGTCAAGCAGAAAAAGACATTATCATATGGTTTCACTCATATGTGGAACATAGGAATAGCATGGAGGGTCACAGAGGAAGGGTGGGAAAACTGAGGAGGAAGAAATCAGAGAGGGAGATAAACCATGAGAGACTATAGACTCCGGGAAACAATATGAGAGTTTCAGAGGGGAAGAGTTTCACAGGATGGGGAGGGCATGTGTTGTGATGAGCACTGGGTGTTACATACAACCAATGAATCACTGAACACTACATCAAAAACTAGTGATGTACTAAACAGTGGCTAAACGAACAAAATAAAAAAATAATATTACAGTATGGTAGGAACAAAATGAATTATCAGACTATGAAACTCCTTAATAGGAGACCACATAATTACCAGTAGGTAGAATAGCAGAATTGAAAAAAATTCAATTTTTTAGATTATATTTAATCTGATTGAAAAGCCTACATTCATGTCAGTCTTCAATATTTTAAAAGTGGGACATTTGCTAACAAGGCATGACATTCATTCATATTCCACTAGTAAAATATCTATCTGGAAAAATAATATCTGAAAGAAGCTGACAGTCATTAGTCATAGCAGTTCAAACTATTAATTAATAGAGAACTGAAGTAAAATTATTTTCCAAGTATATATGGAAAAATCAGGAGTATCAAATTACATTATTATTTTAACGACTATTTGATTTATAGCCAATGAAATCATAACAAAATACCAAGAAGAAAACATTAAATGCAATGAAATGACCATACATCGATGATTAGTCCAGTTTCTTGTTTATGGTAAGGCTCAACAGATACTTTTAAAAGGGAAGAAAGCAGTTCTTCTTCCTCCAAATTAAATATTTCTACCTGCAAATACATTTAAAAAGTTTTACTTAATATAGATGTACAGAACCAAAGATGTCACTTTAGTGTTAACTTTTTTATTTATTTATTTTTTTGATTTTGTGTATCTTCTCCAACAATTTTAGGTCCCTGCAAACAGTGTATTTTTTCTCTGAAAGCTGGTGAGCATTCTATACTGGGCTTCTAAAGGCAACACTTTGTGGGAGGCAAAATACCTTCTCCCCTAAACCCAAAATGTTCATGAGAATCAAATAACCTTACCTAAAGTTTAAGTATAGTGTTTAGGGAATAACGGATACTTAAGATACCCAAAGGAGGAGCCATACAGTTTTACTATTTCTCCTGTAACTACTACAAAATTTAACATAAATTTAAAGCATAATGAAATTTTGTGATTATCTACACAACAAAGATTTGGAATTTATAACTGTGTCCCTAACTCCGGCAATCCTCCTTTTCATGTCAGTCACCATTCAGACCTGGTTTCTATAACACTACAAGGCACTTTTTTTTTTTTTTAAATGGGCTCCATGCCCAGTGTGGAGTCCGGTGTGGGGCTTGAACTCACAACCCTGAGATCACGACATGAGCTGGGCTTGAGAGTTGGACACCACCAAATGAGCCTCCCAGGCGCCCCTAAGTAGAGACCCAATTTTTCCTTCAAACTTACTTAGTTCTTCCTAATGTCGACAAGGGATAGTCAGAGTGAAGAGAAAGACATTTGAATGAGTCTGCAACTTACATAATGCAACATAAGTGAGGGTACTATATTTGAAGATTTAGGGCTTGTATCAATTAAAGTAGTTTGGCTATAAATATGGCTTAAAAAATAAGGGATTTAATTTCTTCCATGTAGAAGGTCCAGAGATAGAGATAAACCAGGGTTAGCTCAGGGGATCAACAAGGTCATGGAGAATCCAGTGTTTTCTGTCTTTCCACTTCACCTTTTTTGAGTTGTCACGGATGTCTTCACCTGGGACCACAGGATGAACTGCCGCAATTCCAGGCATCACGTGGTGACATGATGTCTAGCCGAAAAGATCAATCTTCCCCTGTGTATCCCTTTTCCTTACCGAGGAACCTTCATCTTGAAGCCTATCATATTTGCTCTTTCACTGGCCAGTATTCTATCCCATTTTCATAACTGAATTAAGCACTAAGATGAGAAATGAAGTTGGTTTAAAGTAATTATGGTTTTCCCCTCAGGGATGGGGGACAACTCAACTAAATGTTACTTTGCTAGTAAGAAACAAGTAAAAGAAGTCACTGTTGGAACACCCACTCACTATTAATTTCTACCCCATGCCTTTGGAGTCAGAAAAATTTTGACTTAAATCCCCACTTTGTATCTTACAAACTTTTTGACTTTATACAATTATTTCATCTCTTTTGAGAGATAAATAAAGATGTAGAAATATAATAGATACAGATACCAGCACCTGGGTGGCTCAGTCAATTAAGAACTGCCTTCAGCTCAAGTCATGATCCTAGAGTCCTGAGATGGAGCCCCATGTGGACTCCCTGCTCACTGGGGAGACTGCTTCTCCCTCTTCCTCTGCCCCTCCCCCTGCTTCTATACTTTCTCTCTCTCTCAAATAATTTTTTAAAAATCTTTAAAATCTTTAAAAAAACAGATACAGATACAAATACAGATATAATATATATTCTAAACAGGTCTGTATTGTCAGAAATACAGAGACAATTTATGTGGAAGTACCTAACTCAGAGCCTGATACATGATCTAGGCCAATAAATATTATTTTAGCCTGTTTCCTTCGTCTTAATGCCCTCATTTCCTTCCTTTCTGTAAACAAAGCCCAGTAGCTTTCCAAGACACATGACCTAAATTTGATTCTGTCTCCAAAATTTTCAAGTCCAAAGGTGTTTTACTTGGTGTTTACTTTAATATTCCATTCTATGTATACTCCTATATCTAAATATCAGGGTTGTCAAATAGTAGCTTCTTTGAACAGTAGGTCACATACCATGATTCATACATGAACACACATGTACACATGTACTTTTTATTAGATAGTAAGTCCTGTAAAGCAAACCAGCACATAAACATCATCAATTATTTCAGGAAAGAAAAAAAAAAGCAAGCAATCCCCTAGTTAGAGATAAAAGGTTCCTTATAAACTCTCTACATTTTCAGTCACATCCTTTGCCTATCTCTGACATTTATTCTTTAATCACACTGGATTAATTGTCCACTGTACTTTCCAGTATAATTTATAGCTCCTTTAAGTCTGTGGTAAACTCCTTTATCTTGACCACTCCTCACCACTCTTAATTTGAATAATTCTTGTTCATCTTCATGACTCATTTCAGAAGACATCTCCCCCCAAAAATCTTCCCAGCTTCAAATGTGGGTTAAATGTTTCTCTTATTTTTTGTTCATTCCAAGGCACCTCCTGCATACCACTTATCATAAAATATTGAAAGTAGCTATTTTTACATCTACCTTCTTCACCAGATTCTTTGACGTGTTCCTTATTCAACTCCTGGTTCAGAAGTAGTTACTCAATAAATGTGTATTATATGAAATGAATTTTGTTTTGTATATTCAGTATTTGAAATGGAATACTGAAGCCAAAGCACCGTACATAAATTGTTTTAAAAAATAATTATCTAAAGCATTAAATACAGCATTAAAACAATTATCTAAAAATGATCTTCATATAAAAATACAGTAATATTTCTCAAGTACTTACCATGAGCCAAATATCATGCTAAGTGCTTTATACACATTTCCTTATATAATCACCCAAACAATCCCAAGAAGTAGGAATGTATTTTCTGTCATTTTAAACATGAGGATACGAAGGCACAGAGAAGTTTTACAAGATCACACAGCTAGCAACCCCTAAACATAGACCATAATGTTCATATTTTAGTTATTATATCCTAGAACAGACATTCTCTATATGTAACCTGAATTGTTATCCATTCTAAATTGGAAATGGTTTCAGAAAGCTGTAAGACAGCTAAACTTCATAGGAATAAAAAAATCATTTCTATAGACATGAAAGACAACAGCATTTCATTCCAACTTTTTTCTCCCTTTTTTGAAATCCATGTTTGTTCACCATCAATAGCACCTGTATTGATCTTCTGCACTGAAATTGTGAAAATACAGTTGACCCTTGAACAGTGTGGGGGCTTGGGAACTGACCCCCACTGCAGTCAAAAATCTGCTTATAACTTTTGACTCTTGGCAAATTTAACCTGTAATAGCCTCCTGTTGACCAGAAGCCTTACTGGTCTCTTCTACTGGTTGGATGCTTATTCTTAGGGAAATGACTTTTCTGAGTCTTAAGTATATTTTTTATAAAATAACGGGAAAAATGATCATTTTGAGAGCTCTTCCTGCAAACAATTCCAAGTCTCATATATATTAGAAACAGAGAAAACATTAAAATGCATTTAATATTATAATAACCAAAATAATCTGCAACTTCACTGGAATGTGCTGAATTTATATGCTGATTAATAAAAATTACCCAGAGGTTCTGAGTATATCAAGTGTTGTAGTAACCGATGTGCTTTCCTGGCTGGCAAATATATTAAAATCCTTTAGTCCTGACTTTTTAATGTAGATTGATGTAGTCTAATAGTGGAGCCAGGGCCAAATACTTTTAGTCTTGATCTTTGTATACCAAGCTATTTGATCCTACTGGTGGGCAATTCCTATTAGGTATGGACAAATGAGTGGAAGAATGTATAAATAATTGCAATGGATTAAATCTCACTGAAGTATGTTTGCATGATTTTCATAAATTTTAATATGAGACAAGTTTGAGCAAAGGCTTTAATTTCAGACCCCAATCATTGCATATTATACTGTCTGTATAATATTGATTTAAAAATCTAAGAATAACTAAATGTGAGTCACAATTTAAAACTGAAAATTGCCAAATCTCCCAAAATTTCATTAAGAAAAAAATGTAAAGTTCTTAGTTTTAGTTTGTTCTACAGCATAGGGCTTATTTTTCCCTTATCAAACATTTCAAAATGATATTAATGGAACTTTTTAGGAAGACTTAAGGACAATGTGAAGGAAATGATATTGCTGAATCTTGAATTAGAAAAGCTTAAACATGCATTATCACGTTTGCTCAAAAACTATTTGCAGTCACCACATCATTATATCAACAAAATTTTTTGCAGTTCAATGTTTTGCCAATTGATGAAAAGTTAACAGAAAAATATATTGAATTCAAGGAAATAGACTGTTTACTATATATACACCACGTCACTGTTATCAATAGCTTTCCATGCTTCGTATCTGGGGATTATTTGCTGTGTGTTGAGTGGTAAATTCAATCTAGTAAAAATAGTCTGTGCAAACTCCCCCTTGTTAGCATAAGAGTAACTACAATCCAAGGTCAGTTCTTTTCTTTCATTCTCTTCTTTCTTCTTCTCTCTCCAGCCATGGCAATAGAGCTCAGTTATTTCTGCATGGATGCAAGGTGAATGAGGCTGTCGCTTCTCCTTGCAGTGCTATTTATTACAGGTCACTGACAGAATACAGCTATTTTTTAAATGAAAAAAAAAAGTTATATAGCATTATCTCACTTACTCAGGTATTTGAAAGGAAAGTGCAGGGTGTTATTTATTTATACAGAAATCTGCTAACCAAGAGGCATCATCTTGCTTTGAAGGGCTTCCTGCTGACAAACTGAACAACCCTGTTATTAGAAGAATTAAAACACTGCACCCTGCATGAAGGAAAATATAATACAATCGTACAGTGCAGAGCTGTTTCAATTTCTGACCTGTATAAATACATTAATGCTTTACTCCAATAAGGAAAACTTAGGAAAGAAAACTTCAAAGTGCATCATACTTGGGAATATCTATATAGTTTTGGTTGTCCTCAGCTATTATATATATGGTATATAACATATATATACATCATACACACACAATTTGTTTAATGGATAGTTTTTGGTGACAATATCACTGCCGAATTTTGATCATTAATCAGTCTAGCATAATAAATCAATTGATAAGCAATGGATTCTCTATATATAAACCTCTCAGTTTACAATTTTCAAGGAATAAATAGAGTACATGTCTAGAAAGACAATCTGAGAAAACATAATTCTCAACATTGCCTCTGATCTCAACCAAAGATAGGGCGTCAATTAGTTCTTCCTCCATAATACCCTCACTGCAAATTCTATTTAAGAATGAATGTTGTTTCTCAATTACAAATTATATAACTTCACCTCAGAATTTCCCAAGACCCACCTAAAGATCTCAGGAAATAACTGGACATTTAATAGTGTCAGGGCTATTAAATATGCTTCAACATTTGCATACTTGTAAAAACTATAGAGCATAGCATAATGCACCAAGAGAATTGCAGTGATGCAGGAAACCACCACGAATAAAAATATTTGTATAAAAATAAACCATTTCTGGCACTACAAGCCCCTATCAGGTACAATTTTAATCCTTGTTATAAAGGACAACTTTGGTAATCCACTTAGACTTAATTTCTAAATAGGTTAGAGAATAGAGAGCTTAAACTGTTAATTGATCTTTTGCATAGCTGAACTAAAGAAACATGAGGGAGAATTGATAAAAAAGGAATAAAACTTTTCTGAGGTAATAACATCTGCTAGCCCAGCCTCTAACTCCACATCAAACTCCTGCTGGAGAAACAGTGATCAGGGGAGAAGGTAGGGGATAAATGTGAGGTCTTAGGACATGAATAGTTGCACGTCAGGCAATAATCCTGGAGAAGATATCTTTCACAACTTCTGGGACTATTCCAAATGGGGATCACAGTCAAAGGGACAGCTGCTTACAACCTCCTCTGAAAATAGTTATTTGGGACCTATCACTGCTGCCATTCTTGTGTGTTCCCAGAATCATATGCACTGGTGCTCTTAATCAAGATGTCTGGTGGAGAAGAATTAAAAACCTACAAAACCTACACTGCTTTTCTAAACGAACTTTATTTCTCAAAGAGCTTGCTATTTTTCTTCTTAGCAATATAATGTATGATAGATCATTCATCCCTAAGTTTTTTAAAAAGGACAATAAATCTTATTTAACTGGAATAATTTAAAATATTAGAAATGTGAGAAATATGATTTAATCTATGAGTTATAAGGAGTCTGATGTAATGTAAATATACCAAAATTTAATTGCATAATACATACAGCTTTACAACTCTCTTTTTGGAAAAAATTACAAATCATCATGTTCTTTTTTAGGAACATATTGATGGTGATAGTGTATTTGATGATATTAAAGCTACTCCTGAAATGATAAAGGGTACACGAAATGGCTATTTGAAATTGTCCTCACTGAAATCTGAGGGAAATAATTAATTTTAAAATTCAGGGGCACCTGGGTGGCTCAGTGGGTTAAGCCTCTGCCTTCAGCTCAGGTCATGATCTCAGGGTCCTAGGATCAAGTCCCACATCGGGCTCTCTGCTCAGCAGAAAGCCTGCTTCCCTTCCTCTCTCTCTGCCTGCCTCTCTGCCTACTTGTAATCTCTCTCTGTCAAATAAATAAATAAAATCTTTAAAAATAAATAAATAAATAAATAATAAAAAATAAAAAAAATCAATAACTTTCTGCTTATATTCATTTCAAGCAGATATTTCCATAGACAACCCACTTTATTCAGATTATTTGTGAAAACTAAATAAGGGTACAAAATAGTTTGAAATAAAATAAAATTAAACAATATCAAAGCTAAAAATCCAAAGTGCTACACACAAATTAAGACCATATATCAAATCACGATGGAGGGAAATAAGTGACACAATTAGCACCTTTGTAAATTCCTCCAAATGTAAGGTCAGTAAGCAGAATATTTGACATTGGGTGGTAGGGGCTGGTGCAGGGTGTTAACTCTTAAACACAAAGAACAAATTCCATAGTATTTTAAAATTATATGAGTTTTAAATAAGAAAATCAAAATTAGTAACAAAACTAAAAACTCTCTAATGGAAAAAGGCACTCTCTCGACTGGTTCTTAAGTAGGATATTGACTGGCAGTGAAAGATTAAGACTGCTTTGTAAGAACAGAATGAGTTGGTTCCTGATTCATGGATGCAATTAGAACCACTCAGGGGTGGCGAACAATAGGATCTAAAAGGAAAGCCAGCATGGAGTGAGATAAAGGAAGGAGACTGGCTGAGTGTTACGTGGTGGTCATTTCATTTCTAGCAGTCTAATTTACCCTGTTCAATATCCCTGCTTCCCTCATAAACTCAGCACATTGTCTTTTTTAAAAGCTCCGGCCTTGAATATTAATTACGCTCATTTCTATTACCTTGTGACCCTGTTGGTAGAACAGGACTAATCCAAATTACACCACCAAATACCTGGTTAAGGGTTCCCATAGTAACTACTATCATCATTTGTGAAATGCATTTACCTGCTCATAGCATCTTTGTTTAAAATACATCAGGACATCTTCACTGGATAAATATCTTTTTAAATTATTTGTATTCAAATATGCAGATAACAAATCTGTCCTCTAAATATGTGATCAACCATAGGTTAAAGAGAATGCCATAAATGATGGATAACAACAAAATCAATGGAGGAAAATCAGCGATACTGGCCGGGGTTATGGTTTAATATTCCAGTTTACTGGTTTGCATTTAAGTAAAAAGCATAGTCATAGATACAGGAGATCTTGGTCATAGTAATAGTCAACACTGTACCTAATAAACAACTGCTATGTTAAAATGTCTTTATTTCAAGGGTATAACTCATAGCTGGTTTGTCCCAGAAACTCTAATAGAAAACAAATCATATATCCGTACTACCCATATTATTCTGAAGCACCACCTGTCAGCTGAATAAGATAACATGTAATGGAGCTTGTAAGCTAAATTTCTACCTACCCCTCACTCCAAAGGTAATAGTCAAAACAGAAATAAAAATAGTTCTCTCTTTACTTCTGTTTTTTGTTGCAATGGGAAATTCACAATATTCTTGAAAATTTCCAAGTAGGTAAAAAGAAGAGATAACTATTTTCCTGATTGAACTCCCTGGCTGCGGGAAGTCTGCGATTATTGCAAGAAAGGAGTCAACTTTAGAAGACCAAAACCTGCCCTTCCCATTAGTAATAGTTTCTCTCAACATGTAAGGTTTTGAGGTCTTCCAGTGTTAATCAGTGAGTAAGCATTATTGGTACAACCCTGTGAATTAAACACCTTATTATTACATGCGTAGCACTTACCTGATTCCTTAATTATCTAAATAAATGTGTCCAAAGTATTATAGAGGGAAAACATTTAATAATCACAACTTACAGACTTTCTTCTATGTGGTAAAATATGTTTAGTATTTTTCTATAGATCTTGAAGATTTTGCTCTAGCCTGCAAAATTTTTTTCCAAAAATACATTCAGTCATACATTATATTAGTTCTGCCCTATCTTGAAAAGTTTAAATGCCTATAAAATGTAACATAAAAAGTTATCTCATGAATTTGATTAAAAACCATTTTCTCTTGAAAGCGCTTTAAAAAACAATAAGGATGAAAGGACAGAGGATTTGAGTTTGCCAGGTAAACATAAATCTTTGAAACAAAACTGTCTCTGTAAGCTTTTTTTTTTTTTAATACCAAAACTATAAAAACAGAATATTAAGGAAAAATGATTTGAGAAAACTGTCCCTCAGAGAGAGCCAAATGCTTTCCCAAGTAGTCTATTTATAGTACACATGCCTGTCCATATATACAAAAAGTCTGCAAACCAATATTGCATACCTGTTTATAAACATAGGGCACAGAACTTAAACTATGAGAAAGTGTCAGAAAGTCCATGGTCTTCCCAGATTTAATATTTTGTAACTTTAATTTTTTTTTCTTTTAACTACCTTAGGTATCATTCTACTGTTAATACCAGGACAGTATATTATATGGTTATCATTTATTGAGCATTTACCATATGGCTGATACTGTTTTAAATATGCTGTCTCATTTAATCCTCACAACATGAGGTTGATACTATTAGTATCTAGCTTTCCAAGCTATCCAAAGCTTAGAAAGTTTAAGTAATTAACCCATCTTTCTATGGTTAGGGCTCAAATTCAGGCCATTTAATTCTTAAGTTCCTCTATTGAACCTCAGCAATGTTTTACTTACTATTATCATTTTGAAAAGTGGACTAAACTGATCAGTCTAGTTGAAATATTATAAGTATGCTTATAAAATTATGAGATTATTAGAAATTGTATGTATTATAATTAGAAATGATATGACAATAGAAAAGTAGCATATATTATTCATATATTTGACCTTGTTTCTAAGTCTGACATATTCACATATACACCTGGTTAGGAAATAACTATTGTGGACAGCAAGTAAAATAATTATAAATGGCCTAAAATGGCTAAAATACTAATCCATATTGTCAAGATCCTTCTTAGAAGTTTTATTTTCATATATAAAATGTCACGATTTGGACAATGTGAAAATAAGAGGAACTGAGGCATCACAAATCCATCACCTGCACAGGTGTATACCATTTGGTAAACTACTTAATTTCTCTACTCTTTCATTTCCTTGCCTGTAAAATGAGGAGAGCAATGTCTATGCTGTAAAATTTAGGTGAGATATTGTATGAAAAATGCTTAACTTCCTGACACATAGACCTTTAATAAAAGGAAAATATTATGATTCCTTGTTTTTTTTTTTAACCAATGAAGAGTTAATTGTGTTTTTCTTAAAAAAAAAAAAAATACCAATTAAGAAAAGCATACTAAACTGCGAAAAGAAAAAAGTAAAATTTTGGACATCTTGAGTTGGAGACACTATGGTATATATGTATGGCATATATGGCATATGGTATATGTGATATAGATATAGATATAGATATAGATATAGATATAGATATAGATATAGATATATAGTCTATCCAATGAGGATATTCAGCAGAAAGTAAGAACAGGAGGACCGGGAGCTGCTGGAAAAAGGTAAGAGCTCAGAGCAGTCCACACAGTGGTGAGACGAGGGAAGTGAGTAAGAAACCAGACAAAAGTTAATTAAGAGGACCATGGCTAGATAGAAGCTTTAGAAAAACTTATTTTTGCTGAGTGTGTTATCTTCACTCATTGTCTCTTTATTTTATTTTTTTAATTTTTAAAATATTTTTATTTATTTATGTGGCAGAGAAAGAGATAGTGAGAGAGGAAACAAAAGCAAGGGAGTGGGAGAGGGAGAGCAGGTTTCCCACTGATCAGGGAGCCCGCCATGCTACGCGATGTGGCTCGATCCCAGGACCCTGGGATCATGACCTGAGCCGTAGGCAGATGCTTAACAAATGAGCCACCCCGGCATCCCTCATTGTCTCTTTAAAGATAGGTAACCAAAATCTAAGTCTAAAGTGTTCTCAATAATATTTAAGTGTATTATTAAATACTGTCCCTGCTGAGGATTGGGTTTGTGATTTTGGCCAATTATATAATGAGTCTCAGTTTGTTTTCTACAAAATGGGAGTTCATAGCACATGCCTTGCAAATTTTAGGGAACACTGAAATAATGCATTGCGAGTACCAGCAGTCACAGTGCTCAGTGCAGAGGAGGCATTATAATGGATACAGACGGCCTCCAGCGAAAAGAGGTGGTAAATCAGGACAATGTAAGGCTGAAGGTAGTACAGGACAGGAATGCCATTTTCCTATCAGGAAAGCCTAAAAGAATGTTAAAAGAATGGCACAAAAGAAAAAAAGTGGAAATTGTAGTTAGCGTGTTTTTTACAGGGTAGATTCAAAAGTAGTAGTAAAAGAGATTGAAGTGTCAAAGGCCTTGAAGTAAAATATTTCCCAAGCTAATAAAGATCTACTTTATTTGTAACTAAGTGAGGCATGCACACATAACTTCATCTTTTCACCACCTTTTGATTTTCAATCCCTTTAGGAAAGTGCTTATCTGTCGCCGCTATTTCTCCACACTGTATCCTCCACTCACACCTGGAGGTGCAGATTTCTAACTCCCTGCTCTGTCCATGCCCCACCACCTGCTTATGCATTTCTCCCTCTGCTCCAGTTAGACACAGTCTTGTAAATACCTAGTGGCATAAAACCAGGAGCATAATGAAATACATATAATTGTAAGTTTGTAGACTTTTGTTCCACATTGTACAATTTTTTAAATGGAGAATTATTTGTGGTAGTACATAGCTCAGAGGTATGAATATCTAATATAGAGACTGTTGGGAAAAAACAAAAGCAAAGTATCTTATACATAAGAAAATAAATCTTTAAAAGATCCTTCATAGATCCATCCATCTAATGAAGGGTGGTAGGATGGTAAAAAAGCGTCCCCATGGGACTCTTAGCCACAGAGACATGGAGTTTGGGTTTCATTGGTTCTATTTGTTGGGGACCCGGAAAGGATATCTGGGCACAGTGTACTTGTATTTGACCTCACCCTATGGGTGGAAAGGGCCCTCAGAAGTCACTGAACCCAAACCCCACCCCGCCCCCAACATCACGACCAGTTGTTCCTCAGCTGCCTCGTTCATTCCTTATCATAGAAAGTTAAATCAGAGCTCACCACCCCTCACATGAAGAAACTACGTCCCAGGACAGACCATTCCACTAACTGTGAGAAACTCCTTGATGGTGTTCAATCGAAATCTGATGCCTTACAATTTCAAACAGCTGTTAATGTTTCTGTTCTCCAAGGCTACAGAGAACAGTGCTAATCCCTGTTCTATGTAACGGCCCTCTAACTTTTGAAGATGGTTATCACGCTCCCTTCCCGAGCCTCCTCTTTTCCATACTTGGCATCTCCTTCTTTCTTTAATCACTCTTCAAGGGAAATGGTACTCCATTATTCCGTTGTAACACAGTTTTCCTTGCAAAAAACAAATAAGTACATTACATGTCCAAATCTAAATTACCAAGAGTATCATAACGAAGTTGATACTCACAGTTTCTTTCATGATATTATATTTTAACTATGCAAATATAAAATGTTAAATTGGATATTTTCTTCTCCTTACCTACCAGAAATGAAGACAGTATGTGTGGTGCCTCCAAGGAACACTCCCATGTCTTAAGTGACTTAATACACACATGGGATAGAGGGCACCTTGCCAGATAACTATTCAGTCTGGTTAATAATACAAGCATGTAATATGGTTATTATCACATAAATTATAGCAGTCACAAATTCAAACGGTTGTGATTCTTGAGCACCCCAATATATAGACACATAATGCCACAGCATCATCCACATCCATTCTCAGGAAAATTCATAGTACCCACTTTATTTGAGTCCTTTGGCCTGCCTCCCTCATGTGATATTTCTCCTAGGTGAATTCAGTATGTAGGCAAATGACATCCTATCTATCATTTTCAAGCCCTTTCTTTTCAAATTGCGAGTCAAATAAGAAAGTACCTGTGCTATTATACACTTAAGATGGAACCATGCCTTCTTCAAACTAGCTAATACTGAATTGTGGCAAAGTTAGTATTATACTATTCTTATACTACTTTTTTTTTTTTTTAAGATTTTATTTATTTGACAGAGATCACAAGCAGGCAGAGAGGCAGGCAGAGAGACACAGGGCGGGGTGACCTGAGCCTAAGGCAGAGGCTTTAACCCACTGAGCCACCCAGGTGCCCCCATATACTACTATTTTAAAAATGTATGGCAAAACTTTTATAATGTGTAAGCGTAATAGGGAAACTATTAGTGACCATAATGGCAAAAAGACACATCAGAATGGATCACAGCAAATGCCTGAACAGAAACAGGCAGGTCCATGATTGTGTCAGGTATTAATTCCTTAGTTGATCAGGAAACTCTGAGAAGGGGGTGACAGAGGGGGTGGGGGCGGTTCTGGGAAAGCCAATCAAGAAAGAATGTATTTCAATATTTTAACAATCAGGAAAATTGTAAGGAATATAGCTCCTGAATAATAGTCCTAGTAATGATAAATACTTCTCTGCTCCTACGCTTAAACGACACAAGGATTCACAGGATTTTGAAAACACCGAAGAAAAGTCTTCACAGTCTTAGTCGAAATTAAGAATAAACATTATTTTTCATATACGTGAGGAGGAAGCATTGAAAGCATTTGATCTTGACTTGGTATGAAATCAAAGATGTCTTTAGTTTAAAACCTTCATGTGCTATATCAGCACATATACAATTACTACCGACTTTAATCAAGAGAGAAGCTGTCTGACAAAAATTAACCTTGAAATAACCACTGGAAATATGATGAGATGAACAATTCATGAATGTGAGAATTATTCTCTATAGTGAGCTTGATTATGGAGAATGTAGTCTTGAGCCATGACAAAGTTCTAGCAGATATATAAATAACATTATAACCTTCAGACACCTCATAATTCACTATGCTAGAACAGACTTAGAAATGTTTGTGATAGTCCCAAATTATGGATATAATTGTAGAGACTCCCGGCTTTTCCCTTATTTGTGCTTCTATCAAGTGTAAGTGTAACGCATTTTGTGACTTTTTTTTCATACAAATCAGCCTCATTCGGAAATTTTACTAAAATTTATTTTCTTTTGCATGGTGGCACTATTTTTACAAAAAACAAAGTTTGGGTTTCTTGCTTCTTTTGTTTTATAACCACTTCCTGATAATTACAGTGGATACTATCATTTTGGCTTATATAGCAGGTGAATGACTAGTTCAGAATATGAGTTTCACCACATGTCAGATTCAAATCACAAAATCACATAAAATAATGGGACTTCTGAGTCACTCACATGTAGTCAAAATTCTTGAATACCCAAAACTGACTGTATATGCCCTTGAAAAAAAGGTAATTTGAATGTCTTGACATATTTTATTCTTTGCAGACCTGGAACAATTGAAATGTTTTTGTTTTTCCTTTTTTTTCTTTTTTTTCATTTATAAATCTACCTTCATAGTGCTCCTTCTGCCAGTGAGAAATATGGTACTTACAGAAATTTATTTTTATAGAGTCTATAAATATTGAGTGAAAGCTGTTAAAACTGTGGGAGACAAACTTCATCTGCACCTTTCAAAGAGTGACTGAATCAGTTTGTAGGAGTGCAATAGCATGTATCAGATCTAAATTTGCTAAACAAAATTAGCTGCGTGCCATTGTTTGTCTTATCTCTTTCTCTGGCTCATGGTGTGCTAATTCTGGCCACAAGCAATACAGTAAGCACAGAAATAACTAATGCCCCTTTCACCAACAGTTGCATAAAATGTTTTGTCTAGTTCAATTTATCTTAGAGCTTTTTATACTTTCAAATTTCATCCTGTACTTAAAGAAAAAAAAAAGGGTCACTAAAGAATGATACTGGAATACCAATCTCTTCAGTTTCTGTTAATTCTAAGTACACTTTTAGAGGTTTCGCTGTATCACCAGGAATAATGGGCTGCTAAATTTGAAGTTTAAACAACTGGGAAATATTAGTAACTGCTCAGTTGATATTTTTACATAGTAAAACTGTAACTTGAAGTGCCAATCCTGTTATTGCTACTTAAATGTGTTAATATATTAAAATATTGCCATATATCTGAACTGAGTACTGATTTTAATTTAGATGCACAGTTTCATTCACAGCTAGTAATAATGTCTACTGTAGTTAAAATGGCCACATTTAACTTAGCCAGAGGGTAAAAGTCAACGACAGATTGTTATCCATGCTAAATAACAAATGATTAAAAATTCAAAGAGCTATATGTTTCAAGGGGTAGGGCCTTAGTAATATAACTTTTACATACCAAAACTACAAGATTCCTTTAAAGCACACATTATAAACTATAGAACTGTCCAAGGGACAGTATTACCTGACCCATACTTAAAAATATGATATCAAGAAAATAGATATATACCTGGATTTGGCATAGTCATATTTAGAGAAAATATTCTGAAAATTGCCTGTATGTATCACATATTTTCACCAAAAGACATACTGAAGTGCTTTACAGTGTGATTTTACTACAGTCTTTTTTTTCTTGAAACAATGTGTTCCTCTTCATTAACAGTGGACACCAACTACATACAGTAGAAAAAAATAATTAAAATTACACCCAAAGTTCTTAGTAAAAGAGGAATGACGTTGTTTCTTAAAATATATAATTTTTAAATATAGGAAGAGTTATCATAAAGTTGTTTTGTTTTGTTTTGGTTTGGTTTTTTTTAGCTTCAGAGACCCTCTCTTGCATTGGTGCATTACAAGGCTCTGTTTTTATTTGCATTTTTATTTCTGAATTGTTTTAAAAGAAGTTCCCAAAATCGTATAAGTACAGGACCCAAAACCTTGGATATACCTCTGCTTTGAAGCTTTTTCAAGAAGACAAAGCTTACATGATTGTTTCCTTTAATATACAAAATACAAAGAACTACAGAGAATCCATCAGAGGAGGAGAAATACAATATAACCTAAAGGATTTATTGGACAGGTTTCTTCACATGACTACAGGGAAAGCAAAAAGAATTGCTGACCTGAGGGCAGAAGGACTTGGTGTGCTAAACATCCTTTTCTCACGCAATGTGGTAAGTACAGTGGAGGGGCCGTGCCTTTGAGAGGCATCCCTAGCTTCTGTCACTTAAGCAGAAGGCAGAGCCAACTGGTCCTCAGGACAGCTCAGACATGTAATCATACCAGACTAATGCACCAGTCGGGCTTCACCCTCACATACTACTTCTTTATATCCCTATTTCCTCATCTACAAAGTAGGAACAATAATCCCTGACTCAAACTCTCTTCTCATGAATTCTTAGAGGAAAAACAATCAAGAAAGTTACAGGAGAATTCAGACAGAAGTGCTAACGTCTCCACATCCAAGTCTCTCATTAACAGATTACTCTCCAGACTGTTAGATAATTTCAAAAGTTATATTAACTCTTTCAAGCCATTATAAACAAAGGTACAATTAGGATGCTGCAGTGACCTAGAAAGGTTGACTTTCTTAGAACCTGGTAATTGAAGAAGAAATGTCTGGACGAGCATCTTTCACTCATAGAATCTGACCCTATAAATACTATAATCATTTCACCAATTTTCAGAATGCAGAGTAGATCATCTTAAAGAACAGCTGAAAGAATCCCAGTCACCTTTCAGTTTAGTTATGCTGAAGAGCTTTCTTCATAGGACACCTTTTAAATGGTAGGCACAGGTCTATTTGTCTATTTTAGGATACTAAGAAATCTCAGTTATAACAAAGCTGTATTATCGCATATGTCTAGGTATAGAAAATATCACATTTAGTCTGGAACCCTTTTTCCATGAAATACTTATTAGCATCTCTCTGGAGGCAAATGTGCCTCCCAAAGGTTTGGAAAACTACTTAGTAATGTATTTTTTATATTGTGTTTTATTGGCCTCATCTATCCTTCCTTAAAAGAAAGGAGAAAGTTGACACCTTAGTCTTCTTATAGGTCCTCCTGTTCCTAACACTGTCCTGAAATATATTGAAGAATCAGTACATGCTCACTGCTTAAACACTTATTAAAATTTTTAAACAGGAGATAAGAAATAGCAATGTAATGACACATAAAAATAGTGGGCCACTAAAAGTTACATTTAAGAATGGTATTCACATATATTTAACTCACCAAAAATAAAACCAACAGAAATACTTTGTACCACATTATGAACAGACTCTAAAAATGGGAATGGGGGCAAATGATATATTCTTGGAAACAGTCCATTGAAAGAAATATCCTAGGACGCTCAAGAAAGCAACTAAAGAAATTCCCAGCATAAACATGTCTAATATCTATTATTAAGAATTCTATAATTATGTTTTTAGAACAGCTTACTTTGTGCACTATATGGTTTAATTACAAATAATAGCCACCCAGGAATGAGCTTAAAATTGTTTCAGCAAATGTATGTTATTTTTTCACTTAAAAAATATTTTTAAAGAGCTTACTATATATGTGGCACTGCATTTGTCTCCGCAGGGCATAAAAACTCCCGCTCTTAAAAAGTTGAAACTACACTGTGGCTTAAGAGTCAAGGCCAGATGTGGATAAGGATTATAGGCTAATCAGTGAAAAGAAAATGTAATGAAGAGGTATGATTTAAGGTAGAACTGAAAAGATTCAACTGCTTGAACAGGCAGAGTCACAAGTGAGCCATGAATTCCAGGGAAGGGGCAAAGCAAACGCAGAGACAACAAGCAAGGCACAGTCACGAAATACTGACTAGGTCAGTGTGGTTCTTAGGATACATCTTAAGAAAACTCTTAAGAATGGATTTTTAAAAATATGAACGCTATCTTAGTAGGCTTTGAACTTTACAATAGGAATCCACTGAAGGCTTCCAAATAGAAAGTAGGCTAATAAAAATATATTATAGATGGCCATCTGGCATGAAGTCTTGGCGGTGAGAGGACATTAGCAAGGGGACCGGTACAGCGGGTCTTGAAATAGCCCTGCTCTGAAGTTTTTAAATACTAGATGAGGTTAACAAAAATCTTCGGGAATAAGCTTTGATAAGCTATGTAATCGAATTCCCTTTTAAAAACACCAAAATGTGTTTAACAGCTTTAGTTCTAGACAACATGATAGGACAAAAGGAACTCCTGAAAATGGAAAGTGTGTGACTAAAAGAAATACTGTTCTGTTTTATTTTTATTTGGTTTTCTTAGGTCCCTATAGAAAGAAACTCATATTCTCATATTCTCTAATCCTATAGGGAAGAATACAAAATAATGACAAAGACAGATTTTAGTAAAAGGAGAGTTCGCCTAAAGCAAAATTGTCACTACCATCCATGACCTCAATTAAGCATTCCCCTGCTAGTGATGGCAACCATCCTGAAATAGAGAATTGTACTACTTATTATTGAAGCTCTAACTACACTAGATATAGTCACAGAACCTGGAGAGTCTATTGCCACTTTTTTCCGTCCTAACCAGCCTAACCATGAGATATCCTTAGCAGACCATCCATAACCAGGAGATGCATCTAGTTAAAGCAGGTTTAGAATCTCCATTTGTATCCTTAAGGCTTAAAACCTCAATGTTCACCTATACAGGATGTATATGGGACAAGACATCAGTAAAGGTCAGAAGAGTAGTAAAAATGGAGGTGAAACTGATTATTTACAAGTCTGATCATTGTGGGAAATACATGAGTGCTTATTTCACCATTCATTATGTTGTCTTTAAGCACCTTTACACTATGTTTAAAATGAAACATATATAAACATTCATACAGCCTTGATACCTATCACTCTAACTTCCTAGACTCAGAAACGAAGTCTTGCATATTCTTGCCGGTGTTTAATATGCTTCACTAACCCCTACAATATTGGGAATAACATGATTAACAGTAATGACCCCGAGCTATTTCTCACGGGAGAAGTTTAATGATGTCGCACAGGAAGTCCCATGGCATGTCTATGTTAATATTTTACGGGGGGTTCATTTTCATCTCAGATTCCTAACAGGAAGTGACTCTTCCTGTCAAAACAAGTTTCCAACCTCCCTTCTGTCTCTATGGCCCCTGAGAATGCTGATCAAATCCCAGAAAGCTTTGGCACTTAACGGAAAGACAGAGACAATCAGAAAGCGTTAAGGCGAAATCAACAACACTGCAGAGTAACAAGGTCCACAGGCAGCATCTTCTAGAAGGAGGCAAGTGTGCCACAGAAATACATTTATAAAGTTTTAGTACTTAAAGCTTAGCTTATATACTTAATCAAAGAATATAACTGCGATCTTAGCAGAGATCTGAAGAAAGAAAGCCCAATAAAGAGTAGAAAAAATAAAGATCCTTGGTCCAAGGAAGGGCCTGGAAGAATCTGAAATATCCCCAGGATTTGCTGGTTAAGGGTCCCCACCAACTAACCAGCAAACTCACTGTCTATTCCTTATAAGCCATTTTATTTAAACTTATATATTACTTAACACAGAACAGAGATTTATAACCATTCTCTACTTCTTGGTCATCTTTATAAAGTCCCAGGTAAAAGAAAACCTTGAAGGCGCTACTATATACAGATAACAGTGCAGATGCTCTTATGTGACTTTCAGAATCAACACTCCCTCGATTCTTTTTTTTTAATCTTAATGCGTGGCAAGCTATAAATGCAATCAGTGATTATTTCCTAAATATAAATTAAGGATGACGATGATCCCACGGTCTTCCCCTTGAAAAGAACTTCTCAGTAGGATAGTTAGGCCTATAGTTCTAATCCATTTGTTTTCATTTCAACTTTGCAATTCTCTTTTAAAGCAAAACTACCTTGTATTTGTGTATTTTTTTTAAGTGTCCACAACTTGAATTTTCAAGTACTTCTTTGTGTGTCCAGGAAAATGATATTGGTGTCAGAAGCTGTCAGCTACCTTACATCATCTCACTTCTGCATGCTTACAGGTTCCTCACTTAAAAAATGATCAGACTGCACGAAATAGCTTCTAACTAGTGCTAGATTTCTGTGAAGTAAGCACAGGAGAGTGGAGGCAATAGTGGAAGGAACGTGGGGGAGTGACAAAGTCAGGGAGCACAAAGCTATCATCTAGCTGCAGCTTTAAGAGAAGCAGCTCCCCCCACCACCACCCCCACCCTTTACCTGTTTTAGATACCAGGGTTACACACGTGAATTCACTTGAAAAGAAATCCACTAACAAGATTAATTAAAAACCAAAGGATTTCTCTTTCTAAAAGCTCTAAACACCATGCTACTGTCTAACTGAATTATTTCAAAATTCGAGATGTTAACCATTTAGGTTATCACCTTAGCCACCCTAATAGAGACTCAGAAAACTGAGACACACAGCAAGAAGTCTAACCCAAGATCACCTAGAAAATGATTGTATGACCAGAATCCAATTCTTCTAACTTTTAGTGCTTTCCCCTGTAGCATCACACAACAGCAGGGCTGCTGTATCGCAACCCACAGTTCAGGTGTGCACTATTCCCATTAAATTCTATGTGGCTGCTGCCCCCTGGATTTGTGCAAAGCAACGGGCCTGCAGAGTAATCACTTAGAATGAAAACCACTGTAAAACAATTACTATATGTTCATATAAAAAAAACACTCTACAATTCAATCGCATATATTTCACCTGTGTCATAAAAGTGAGACCATTCTCTTCCCTCCTAAAAAATTAATACAAAAAAATTTAATACAAATAGGAACCACTAGTTTAAGTGTCAAATATGAAAACAAGAAAGTGACTTCAAAGCTTTGATTAAAGATATGGAAAATAGGCCAATTTGTATAATAAATATGACAGAATTATCAAGAATTCAGAAAGAGAGAAAAAGATATCTACAATGAAATCTAAAAAGACCACAGAGCAATTCTGAAAAGTAATATTTTGGGGAAATGGATTTCAAGTACAAATGCTTTGGTTTAAAGACCAAAAGGTTTTCTTCAGACAGAGGTAGTCTGCTGAAAGTTTACATTATGTTACATTGTGTTTATTTATATATGCATGTGCATACACTTTTAAATATATCAATTAACTTGTTACTGGAATGTATCTCAATATTAGGGAAGACTTTAAAGCCAGTTTTCAGAAAACATACATTTTCCCCTCAGGCACAGAAGCCAAGTCACAAAGACATGGAGTGAGTGCTCAAGGTATTAATAAAAAACTGGAGGAATTTGTCCCCACAATGTAGAAATACTGATTGAAAGCACTTAGCCATGCCCTATGTCAAACTTAACCACAAAACGGGCAGTTATGTGTCCTTCAAAGTAGGTAGCACAGCTACAGGCTCAGGAAACATCGATGTAGGACCTTTTCATTAAAAAGTAATAATAAAGAAATTAAGGAATTGTCAGTATAAACTGTAAACTCCAGTCAACAACTGCGTGAGAAAGCGTGAAAAGTATGGCTTTACTCCAAGTGCCCAATATTTAAAATAATCCAGAAAATGAGTGTTAGATAAGATGCAGTTTTGCTCCATATGGTCAAATGTAACACAGCAGAACATTCCTAAAATGATATAACCTGAAGAAAAGCTTCTAATATGATTAGATTCTGCCCTGAATACATACTCAGATCATTATAAAAGATAACAGTGGAATATGCTTGACAATTAATTTTTGTAGAACAGCTGTAGGTTTGAACATGCATAAGCTAATTTTAATGTAAATATTAACATCTTTATAAAGCAGTTATCTCTCAAAAGGGTGAAATCAAGCAGCAAGTGCCAACAAGGTTGCAGGTAAAAGAACATCTTTTTGGATCATTTGTTTCATTTATGTTTCGGGCACTTACAAATTACACATAGATATCCAACAGCAGCAGAACATTGTAAAATAAAGCAAAAACTTTTTGCTCTTTTTAATATCTTAAATTTTCTTAATAACTGGCTTGAAATAATATAAATACGACACCACTTTAAAGCACTGCAATGTTTAAGGCAGTCTCATTCAATTTATTATCTAAAATGTGCACCTTGCATAGTCATTAATCTAAGGTGGTTCTAATCACAAGGCTTCAGAGAATATTTAGAGCATAATTCCTTACATCCCTGGTATTTCTTAAAAGGGGGTAGTCTACCTTCTATCCTTGGTCAAGAGGGGAAAAGAGAGAAAGAGGGAAGAAGGGACTTCTCTGTAGAAAGATCTGGCCTTGGAGTCAGGGTTTCTGAGATGTGCTAGTGATCTTGGATCGATGCCTTTTTATTTTCTTTCAGGAATAAATCTGCGCAATGGAATGGGTTGCAATTGTCCAGCCAACCAGCCATATCAGATTTATCAGAAAGAAAGAATGAAAACTGGCTCAGAGGACTCCTGCAGTGGCTGAGTGGCAGGTTGCTGGGAAGGCACACACACAAAAAGAATACACTTGGTGGTGGAGGGGAAAATATATATATTCACATGTGTAAACTCAATAAATAATAAGATGTAAAGAAAGAATCTACAGTAATGGAAAGGGTGAATGCATAAGACAGATGATAAATAGTACTTCTATTTAAGAACTAAAGGCATGAAAGCTCATGAATACTAAATATTTGAATCCACTTTAAGGAGGAAATATGATTTTTGCCTCAAATGAATGCAAACTCTAAAAATCAGTCAATGCAAACTTAGTGTGTTCAGGTTAGTGTAAAAAATACATAAATCTTCCATGAAGTGCATGCCCTGGTAAATATTCTAATGTAATTTCTTAATTAAGACACATTTCCCATGACTAAATGAAAAAATATATAAAGCACTAAGTACTGATTTTCTTAAAAATTGATTTTTCTATGCACAAATGATTAGAATAAAAGCAGTTTAGTTTAAATGGGAAAAAAATCAGTAGATGAGGAATCATGACACAACCAGTCATTCAATTTTATCCTAACGGTCCATATTATAGTATTTTCAACTTATCTGCAGTTATAATAGGTATAAATTGGTTTAGAAACATTCTGAAGAAAAAAATACCTTCTTCTAAAATGATTCTTTTTACATAAGAACTTCAAAGCTAAGAGAAAAAAAATAAAACAGTATATCCCGTGGGTGTGCTTACAGTAAACACGTGTAAGAAAGATTTGTTTTTCCTGTATTTATGCATTTGTATTTAAGATCTTTTTCATCATTTATCTAAGTTTTATTAACTTTTTTCTTCTCAAATGTATAGAAACTGACCTTAAGTTTGAAGATCTCTCTTAAATATATAGGGAAAAAAATCTGTGTTATTTTATAGCATGAAAAGCAGAACTAAGTTACTTGCAAATAAGAAATGGAAACTGAACTTGTTTATCCCATATCTATTGAGGTATGTAAGAGCACTGCTTCAATATTATATATTGCATTTCAGTACAAAGGTAGATACTATTTTTTAATCATGCCAGGAAAAGATGATTTTTGAAGTTATCTCTTTTGGTGGTAAAGGCTTTATAATAGTCATATAAATGTCCTTTGGCTATATATACTATTTCGAGATAAAATGAATTACTGGAAATAAGACAAAATTCTTAAGACATTTAAAAATTGTCTTCTCTAAAGTTGATTTCTTTTCCCAAGCAAGAGGAGAAAAAAAATAAAAACAGATCCTTTTCCATTACAATTGTTTTAATAAATATCTTAGATCTATACAAGGAATGGTCCCCCCACCCGTATCTTTATTCTGTTCACATAGAGCAGTAAATAAGGTGCATTCCTTCTGCTTCTTAAGAAATTAGCATTTCAAAAATATGCCACTTTCCCCTGAACTCCAAGCGTGTCTAATAATGCGAGAAGCAGATTGTCTTCCCTCGTTTCCTTAATTTGTTTCATCTAAAAGCAATTCACTCAACATCTTGTCGCCCTCTGGCAGCTTAGTTTACTTATCCGCACTTAATTTCTCATTTGGACCAAAACAAACTCCTCCAAACTGCTACTGACTGCTAACCGCGAGAGGGGAGACACGCAATATGTATTTACTTGGGAACACAGAGCCTCGCACACACAGCCACAGACACACAGAGCCTCACTCACACTCCAGACAGTAACTTGGTTTTGCAAAAGCACTATATTAAACCCAGCTGAACTTTCCTTGCCAGGTGCGGCTGGGTGGGGGTGGGATAGGGTGAAAAAAAAAAAGAAGTCCCCGGGGGCATTTGCAGTTTCCAGTGGATCACCTTAGCAAGCGTGTTGCAATTATACTAGGGATGCACCCGAGAGCTTTTCTTTGTGCGGCCCTTTCATCTAGATCACTTTGTGTTTTGAACAAGTGAGACTCGCCTTTGTGCCCCTAGAATTTCAAGTACAGAGTCACACACGGAACAACAATGGCACGCTAATCCTCGCGTTCTAAATGGGCTCACTTGTGGGTCTGACAATTCGCGGGGGGAAGCGAGAAGAGACCAGCGAGGGCGCGAGGCGGTGTCGCCTGAGACGAGGAAGAGGACAGCTGCAGAACTAATTTGGATTACATTCTTTGCAGAAATTCTGAAAAGGGCTTTTCGGCATAGCTCAACCCTGAGCCACACAGTTAATACCAAATTGCCGCGGACTCGAAGCCGGGTCCTCCAGTGGCTGAGGCTGAACCAGACAGCCCCCAGTAGGTTGCCTCGTAGAAATTCCTCTCGGCTAAGTCTGCATGTCGGTAGCAAATGCTTTTGAATGGGTCAATGTGCATAATCAACCCATTGAGGGAAAATATGAAGGGACTCGGAGTGGGGAGGGAGATAAAAGGGGATGTATCTAAGAGGCCGCTTGGAATCTCAAGTCCGTGTTGGTGTAATTCCGGAGGTGGCTGGAGCGCGGGACCTGGTATGCATGAAGAATTTCGGAGTATTTGGGAGGGTGCAAAAGGCTAGTACAAACGGCGCACACTGGTGGCATTCGAAGGTCATTTTAAAAGGCTCGAGGATTGCAACTTGTTATTTACTAGGCGAGGAGGGGTAGGCGGCGGGGGCGGAGCGGGAAAAACCACAGCGCGTTGTTTTCTCGGTGAGGTCAGAAGGACACCCTCCGGGGGCCTGAAACTCTCCTATCGCCACTCTCGGGGGCTTTATCTCCTCTAGCTGCCTCCCACGCTCCCGCGACCAGCCCCGGATGGTTCCGGAAATCTCCCCCGCTCTCCAAAAGGCCACCTTTGGCGGCATCAGACACCGGTCCTCAGTCCTTTTCCTGTCCCACTTTCATCCCCAGGAAACTCAAGTGTCAGAAACTTTGAGCAACCTCGCACTGCAGGTGCTGTCCTTAGCCCTGCCCGCTGCGGTGCGCCAGCCCCACCCGGCTGCCTCTCGGGGGTCAATTAGCCTTCCGCGTGTCCGGGGACCTGGGGCTCAAGCTTTCCTGCCAACAGTGGCAGCGCAGTCGCGCCCGCCTCGGGTTAAATCAATTCGCGCAACGGGTCGGCTCGGCAGCCGCGCCGGGCAGTAAACAGAGAAGTTGGAGGGACTCCGGCCAATAGCAAGTTGAACTACAGGAAGAACTCTTCCTGAAGCCAAACAGCAACCGACGGGAAGGCCGGGCCCCCGGCTCAAGTATGTCAACCCCCCCCCCCCGCACCTTTTTTTTTTTTTTTTAAAGAGAGCACGCAGGCAAGCAAGCTCCCTCAAGTCAATGGGGCGAAGGCTCCGGGACGCCGGCGTAGGAGGCCCGGAGTTCTGTGCCCTCCGGCCGAGGCGCGCCCTCCTGCCGCGCTCCAGCTGCCCAGGCTGGGCTCAAGTCGAGTCTGACCCCCGCAAGCTCCGGGCGACCGGGGACGCAGCGGCCTCCCGCAGCGCACACAGGTGCAAAGCGCCGCTCTCGGAGCTCCACGCCCCACAGCCCTCCCGCTCTCAAGAGGCCCCGCTGACACCGCCCGGGACTTCAGCCCTTTCGAAGCCCGGGCGGCGAGCGCTTCTTGGAAGCTTTTACTCTCGGGGGACCCGGACGGCCGGAGGACCGTCTCCTCTTAACTCGGGAATTGGGTCTCCCATGTCCCACACAACAGGCGGGGCCAGAAGGGATCCCGCTTAGGCTCACAGAAAACGTGCGAGAAAGGAAAAAAAAAGGGGGTGGGGGTTGAGGAGGAAGAGGAAAGGGACAGGGTCGCAGAGTGACCTATCACGGTAAATAAAACACAGGTACACAGCAAGGTTAAGTTTGGGGACAGAAAGAGGGATGAATGGAAGCGCGAGGAAGAGGCCCGGCTGGCGCGCTCCCTCCACGCCTGGGAGCCAGAGGGTCTCTGTTTGGGCGAAGGGGGCGAGGGAGCCACCCGGGCGCAGCCGAGCCGGCGGCAGCAGGTTCAACAACTGAGCGCGAGAAGGAACAGCGCGCGACCCACCTGACTGAGAAGCGTTGGGCTGGACGGTCCCCGCCGCCAGGAGAAGGCTCACCCAGACCCACAGTCCTGTCGCCAGCTTCATTTTTTGGAAGTCTCAGGTCCCGTGCTGACAATTACATGTCCAAATGGCATATCCCCTTTCGGGCACGCGGAGGAGATCCCTCAGCCGGGCGCGCCTGGGGGCGCGAGGGGAACCGGCGCGCGACTTGCGCGGTGCACCCGCTCCGAGCCGGGGCGACCGAGTCAGCGCCCGCGGGTCCAGGGCCGGGGACCGGAGGAGGGGGTGAGTGTGCGCGCTGGTGTGCGCGTGTGGGAGTGTGCTCGAGTGTGTGCGCCTGGGGCTCCGGGCCGGACTGTGCAGCTATTTTCCCGTGTGAGCCTTTGCTTTCTCGCTCCCTCCTCACTTTCTCTCACTGGTTGGTCAACAATAAAAAGGAAGGGGGAAAAAGGTTTCCAAAAAAAGTTGATTGCAAAGAGGCGGTAGGTTTCCGGCCTCTCCCCCCTGCCGGGCTATGTTCGGCTCCCTTTTCAGTTTCCTTGCACCTCCAGTCCAAATTGGGAGGGAATGGGAGGGCGGTGGGGGGGAAGCTTCTCGCTTCTCCCCCGATCCTGTCCTTCTTTTTCCTGTCAGCTTTCCTCACACTTGTCCGGCGGCTGCGGTAATTAAAGCTCCGAGCGTCATTTCCAACGCTCCGCGGTCTCCAGCTGCAGCACCACAGAGAAATTAATAAGACTCCGGGACTGGGGGGGAAAAAAAAAAAAAAAGGTGGGGGGGGCGGATAAAACAACCCTCCACGCAACCAGGCTGGCTCTGCTCAGCCGCGAAAACCCCGCCCCCGCTCTGACCCAACTAGTCCCGCCTTTTCCCCCGCCCCCACCCTAAAGGGAGATCTTATTGGCTCAGATACTCCCCAAAATTCTCAGTCTCAGGAGTTGGGAAAACACCTGTCTGGGAGCGGGCGCGTGCTGGTGGGGGCGGGGGGAAGCGGGATTTAAAGGGCTCACCCGAGACAACAGACTGAAACGGAGGCCCGAGACAGCTGGCCTGCGGAGTGTGGAGACCACCAGAGAGTGGCTTATGGGTGTATATATATACATATGTGTGTGTGTGTGTGTGTGTGTGTATTTTTTTTTTTTTTACAAGAAAATCATCATTTTCTCTATTGTCCCACCGTGTTCATCCACAGACTGGACCTAGAAATAGAAGAAAAGAAAACGTTGCTTCAAGCATAAGGCCTTCACCCTTCCCTATCCCTTCCTGAGCTCCACACTCAAAATAATTTACTGGTTTAGCAACCTAGCCTCTGGTGGTTAGGTGGTCCTGGGAATATAATCACCTGTTTTTCCAACTATGCCATCTCGCCCATCATTCTCACCCTCCCAAACTGACCACATTTGCATAGCTACATCCTTTGATTTTCAGACTTTGTCTTTTCACCTTTTCTTTGGACTCTAGGATAACTTGGTTTGGGGGTCATTGCCATTGAGCAGATTCTCGTCCAAAGCCATGAATGTGGTTCAAGCCTAGAAATTGTCCCACACCTCAGCTGTTCAATGTGCTCAACTGAAGGCCATGCCAGGACATAACCAACACAGATGATTAGACTTATTCTACAGTGGACCCAACTTTAGGCTCTTTCTGTATTGTTACTCGGCAAGTCCACACTCCCCAAAACCCAGCTTATATTTAAAGAGTTCCTTTGCCTTTCTTGATTAAATATATATATATATATATCCTGAGATTGGGTCATATCAGTGTACATATCCCTTGCCTTTTACAGCTCTGAAACTGTATGCTGGGCAGAGGCCAGCACCTCCTGGGGGTAGTAGGTTATTGGTTTGTTATTTGCACAGGCATTCTATGTATGAACTATTTTACATTTTATGTTTCTCCAGAAGCAGAAAATATATAAATAAAAAGTATCAGGGGACCTTAAAAATCAAGTCACCTCACTTCTCACTTGAGACCTTCCCATCCAGTCCCCACATCTTTTATCTGTAGCCTTGTCCCTCAAGAATTCTCATGGAGCTGAGAACAGAGAGAAACAGCAGCCTCATCCCAGAAACCTAAAGCCTTCCCTTTCTTAGGCCCACAGCAAGGCACAGGCCCAGAGAGGAGGCCAAGCAAGCTGAGAATGCTGTTTCACCGAGAAGCAGCCTGGTGCCTGAAGAAACGAAACCCAGAACAGATGATGGTGACTTGACCAGAGTGGTACTGATTGCTTCAGAACTGTGCACACTGCTCTTTGGGATTATCTTTGCTTTCTATTTTTATCACCCTCCCTCTCTTATTTTCTTCCCTTTCATTCAATCTCTTCTCAGTCTCCTTTCCTTAATTCTGCTTCTGCTCTTGGTGATAATGCTCAAACACCTCTCTTTCATGAAAACTACTTATTTTTAAAACTTTCCTTCTGTCCCTAGAGTAACAACTTAAGTGTTTAAAAACAAAAACAAACAAACAAAAAACCTTCCTGCTTTGGGGAAAGTTTAAGTTTCTATATTTAAAAAGGTCTTGTTTCTGATAACAGTTATGTTATAAGAAGTTGAAGAAACTGTGTATTTTAGCTTAAGTTGAGGAAAAAATTTATGGATTATTTAGGTTGCTGTTTTTCTACATGTGTCCATTGTGATAGTTTTTCTTTTTCATCAATTTTATAGATCTGTAGGAATTCTCCTATATACCTTTGTCTCACCCATGTATCTACAATAACTCTTGGCAAAAGAGAGATTTCAATTAATATTCACTGGTAAAAAACAATAGTCTAAAATTGTTTGGATGCTTGACAGTCTGTGCAAGGCCACCACCAATTAAATTACCTTGCATACCCATGGGGGAGGGGGATTCCGATTGAAACAATGATTGCTATCTAGTCGAAGTCGGATATTTGATGAGCAGTCAATAAAATGAATTGGCATGAAAGTTCTACCCAACAAAAGCATCTTCTGTTGCTTTTGATGGTGACTGGTCTACTCAATCAAAGTCCAGTTTATATAATTTGATTATGAGACTACAGAGACTTAGCTAGGAAGCTAGTACCCTGTGTGGAACAACTGGAAAAGTGAGAATGTAAGCTAGAATCAACAGTTCATTTTTTCTGTGTCTGGTCTCATTGGTTTCCCATCTCAACTGAGTCATCGTAAGAAAGGAACACCAGAGTAGGGGATATTTGCTATGGGATGTGGACAGAGCACACTAAATCCTCTATGACTGCTAGGGGATTTCTGAAATGGATACTTTTATTTCTTCACCTTTCCACGTATCCTTACAATAATTCTTTATCAGCCAGATTAACAAAAATATGTTGCTATTATTTTCAAATTGGAAAAAAAACAAATCTGAGTAACCCAACGTATTACTTAGACAACCTCAAGTTTGCATCTGAATTTACCTGCTCGGTATCCGTTTTCTAGTAACTCTCCTCCCCTCGGTTCTACATTTTTAACTCGGATTTACCTCCATGCTACAACACCCTCAACTCCTTTGTTCCAAGTTGGGCCACGCAAAATACTAAGGTTATACCAGTCAAAATGCCTTGATCATTGTTAACTGGTTGATAGATGGTCACTCCCACAGTCTCTTCCCGGGGATTTTTGTGCATGGGACAGAAAGAGTTCCTATTAACATTCACTGATGGCTTCTGAGACTGAAAAGAAAAAAAAAAAAAAAAGTCCAGAACTGACCTATGTTTCTTTCTATGTAGGTATGACGAGGCTGCATTGAGAAAGAATGAAGGTGCCATTTAAAATGGCACCTTGAGGGGGCACCTCGCTGGCTCAGTTGGTGAAGCAACTGCCTTCCACTCAGGCTCAGGTCATGACCTCGGAATCCAGTCCAGGGATCTGGGATATAGCCTGTGTCAGGCTCCGTGCTCAGTGGGGAGTCTGCTTCTCGTTCTCCCACTGCCCCCTCTCTCCCACTTGTGCTTTTGCTTGCCTTCTCTATCTCAAATAAATAAAATTAAAAATCTTAAAAAAAAAAAAAAGTAGCACACGCTCTTTCTGAAGGTCTGAAGAATATTCAAAATTTTTCTGTGGCTTTGTTATTTGAATCCCCCTTTTCTTAAGTTAGTTCAATTTCTTATGTGTTACCTGAAACCAGAACACAATGAAACCGTAAAAGGAGTCCAACTTCAGTGAGATCATATAGGCCATCATGCCTCCTGAGGAAGATACCTTGCTATGGCCCCAATTCTCCAATTTCCCTTCAGATTTTCTCATGCTTTCCTTGGCTAAAGCCATAACCCCAACATAAAGATTCCTTTGGTCTTTGCTACTTCCTCATATGGCACTTCCTAGTTCCTGTTTTCCATTCATAATAGAATTCAAGGAGAATCTTGACGTCATGAGTGACAGAATGCTACTGGTGGGATAATGCTACTGGGGAGGAACACAGTGATCTCCAAGTTCAATGTGGAATTAGATATATCACTTTGTACCAGAGTCTTCTAGATCACTCCACTCTCCAGCTTGTTTCTAAGACTTCCCTAAAAGTATGATTAGAGCTTGCTGCTTTAGCCATTTTGCTATTGGCCATAAATATAAATTTGGGACAAATATCAACCAAGAAAAGAAAACAAAATCTGGTCATAAATCAATTTTCTTCTCCTGAACATTCAAAAATAATAGGATAGGATCCTAATTCTCTACCCCTGTCCAATATCGTCTTCATCTTCATCTTTCTAAGTTATTTTGTGATCACAAGCAATTCACTTCATATACCCGAGCCCTTTGCCTCATCTTTAGACGAAGGGATTGTTAGGTCCCAAATCTAAGGCTTCATGAATCTATGATGTACTGATCACCTACGAAGTACAAGTCATAATTTTCACAGACGTTAATTGTTTCTTATATTCCTTCCTCCTTGTCCCCACTTACCCACTTCTTCATCTGGAGCAAACAACACAACCACAGCCTTAGGAAATATTCAGATAAGCTCACTACATTACTGTGAAGTGCTCAAGACTTTAGACTTTCCTATTTCATCAGGCCAAAAGAAATTTTGGTAAATGCCAATCAGATTCAGTATTATGACAGTGAAGCAGATGATAGATGCAGTACTGGTAGTATTTTTTAACTGGTTTTTGTTTATTAACTAGCAATTAAAATAACATCTTCTTAACCCTCAGAGTTCTGAAATTCTCTGATATTTCTGGTAATGTTCAATGTGTTAAAGCTAAAAAAAAGCTTTAAAAGTTCAAACTTTTTTTTTTTTTTTAATGCGTGACTATACCGTAACAAAAGAAATGTTTTTGTTATTACCTTAGTGAATTTAACATCCAAAGAGGACCTCCCTGAGAATATTTTCATTTTGGTTAGTAAGTGTTATTTTCTGTCTATGTGTGTGATTAAGCCTTAATTTTTTAAGTGCTAAGGAGGAGGGACTGAACATAAATAAATTAAATCTGTGTTGCTTTTATGTTCATTCACCAGTGGCTGTCCAAGTTCTTACAGACATTTTTTGGTTTGTGGTTGAAACTGCAAACCAATTTCAGCCCTGTGGACAGAGTAGTCTTTTCCAACAAAGTTATGCAAAAATGATTTTCCAAGTGAAACCTTTTCCTGTTGTGTATCTGCTTTATATATCTTCTTAAACTAAGTTCTTATGTCCCACATAGCTTTTTCTACTGTTTTGTAAATTTTTAGATAAAGTAAAACTTCCGTAACAGTTGCCAATTATAAACTAAGAAGAAAAAGGACATTTTTATTTTTGCATGTTTATATATTTATAAATGAGTTAACTAGTGAAGTTACTTTGAGGCTATGATTGTACCTGGCCTAAAATCTGAACCAAGAAAAAGTTTGTTAGTTTCTTTTTCAGGTAGCTTCTTATTTGTACTTCCTTTTTTCTGTACTGCTAACTTGGCAAAGAGCTTGATCATGTTATGGCTAAGACATAGATTTCTTAAAAGAATCTGAAGAAGTTACATTTGCCATGCACATGAAAATAGCTGTTATTCTAAGGTCACAAAGAGTTCTTAGAATTTTTCTTGAATTCCTGCCAAATAGTCAACTAATGTAATCTATTAGAAACCGTATTTTTTTTTCTTAATCTCAGATTTGTATAGGAATGGATGAATCTTCATAGCTTCAGCAAAAAAAGCTCAAATAGTTCAGAAAGGGCCCTAAAAATGTTGAATCTTCTTTCAACACTTGAATAGCCTGATCTATTATCTCTGAGTATTACTCCATTCCCTTTTCTTCAGTATAGTTCTCCAAGTCTCTGGTGCCTGCCCCAACCAAGCCTTTCCTCATCACTGAAAAATCTGTCATAAGGCCCAAGACATCTGCCAGGTTCTCTTCTTGGTCTTGGAGCCTAATGAATCACAGTTTTCTAATTTCCCAGGTTTTGCATCTTAAGAGAATATCCCATGTTCCAAAACATTTCAAAGAAATGGGCCCAGCAGAGAAGCTGCCCAAATTACTGAGTCATACAAAGTAGTAGCAAAAGAATTATAATAAATGGCAGAAGTTAAACTTTTCATCATGTTCAATGACAAGGGAGAAAGCACTAATAAAAGGATAAATGGTGTTTTTTATGTATTTTCTACAGAAGGATGGTTTTTAACTTATAGTGATTGATCTATAAGTGTTTTTTTCCTTTTGACTGGCTGTAAAGATCTGTAAAGATTCTAGAAAAACAAACTCTGCTTAGTATATCTTTGCTTATGAGGTCTTAGATTATCATTTGAAAAAAAACAGCCTTGACTATAGTTTGATTCACATCCCCTTTGAATGAAACCCTTGAAACTGCTGATACAACAAACATATTAGTAATGTGCTACTAGAGGAAAGCAATATGGCGTAAGAAAGATACAAACATCCCAACAGCTGATAGATAATATTGTACTTGGTGCAAAAAAATAGCAGCATCCAATTTAATTTTATTAAGATAGGGAAAGAGGTCAGACTGGACAATATTTTGAATCTGAGGTAAGAACATCAACTTAAAACAGTTTTAATAAGGAAAAAAATCTAAAAATCTAAAAAAATCTAAAGCTATATAAAGTTAGAGAAGTATTTTTTGTTCAGTAAAAATTTTACCCAAGTATAATTGTGAACATTTACTTAAATAATTTTTTTTAAGATTTTATTTATTTGGCAGACAGAGATCACAAGTAGGCAGAGAGGCAGGCAGAGAGAGAGCAAGGGACGCAGGCTCCCTGCTGAGCAGAGAGCATGATGTGGGGCTCGATCCCAGGACCCTGGGATCATGACCTGAGCGGAAGGCAGAGGCTTAACCCACTGAGCCACCCAGAGGACCCTACTTAAACAATTTTTTAAACAGCATAGACTTTTCCAAATATACAGTCTATTTAAAATCATTATATGAAGAGGATATGATGCCATATTACATACTGTTCTGGCTTTCCATTATGACGCTAACTTGCTTTTAAAATAAAACTAATTTATAAGCAATTGGTATTACTCAGTGTAAATTGTTGAATGAAGAAACATTCCACTAGATACTACATTGTAATATTTTCTTACACTGTATAAAGTATTGCCATGGACAGCTTGTGTATTTTATGTATATTTTCAAGGAAATTATATTAACAGGTATTATGATGTAAGGTATTAATATTTATCTTAGCTAAGACATGCATACTGACCACATTCCTTCTGTGTAGTCATTTCAGGTAAACACTGATACAGAAAGAAAAATGTTCTTTGTCTAATCAAATACTAGAAGAAAATAAAACAATTGTGATAATTTATTGTTGTCTGTTAGATAGAGAGTAAGAGAGGTCTGCTTCATACAGCTTAATGTGACTTTGTTAAATGAACACTTTTAGACAAATGGAATCACTACTTGTCTTACTGCATCTACTTATCACTCTACTCAGGAACTCCCCAACACGCTAGAGAAGAGGTTATGCCTTACACTGGAAAATAATGATCATTGTCGATGTTTTCCATCTCCATTATTTCTTTACAGAAGTGTTCCAAATACTGTCATTGTGTTCTTTGAATCATAACTCTAACAGAGTATTATTTAAGGACCATAAGTCAGTGAGAGTATTTACCCCTGCATCCAAAAGTCATTTTCATTTAGTCTTAATGCAATTACATTTAAGCATAACCTTACTTTCTACTATTTGCTATAAAATGGATACATATTAGCCACTGACATACACATTTATATATAGGTACATGCATATGTCCATAGTTTCACCCCAATTTTTGCTAGATACGAAAAACATTACTTTTTTACTTCCTTCTATCTGAAATAACTAGTATTCTATTGCCTTTTTTCAGTGTAGTATGATCTGACACTTAAAAATTCTAAATATTTCTAGAAGTATAACCTCTTCCTTTTATCCTTTCCCAAATTTTCTCTTCTAAGAGATTACATTAAAAAAAAAAGAAAAGTATACTTTTATTTTTAAATGAGGAAGAAAGAAAATAAAAATGAGATTTTATGAGCACTGCATTTCACTACCCTAAGTAAGGTCAGCAAATATCAATGAGAGCAGAGTATTAACTACAAAAGCAATCAAGAGGCAGACCATAAAAACATTATACTTTAAAATAAAAATTAAAAATACATGTTTTAGGTAATCAAAATATTTTATGCATATATGCAGTTGTATTATATATTCAAAACTGTGACTTGAAAAGGTCGTCCTGATGAAACTCCTGCCTCTCTCCTATATATATTTGAAGTGAATGAAATTTACCAATAATATAAAATTGGCACTTTTATTTTTTTTAGCCACATAAATAAAATCAACATAGCTGTCAAGATAAATATAATTATTTCAAATATTTAAATAGGAACTGTGGCTCTATCTGCCTTTCAGTAAACAATGACTAATTGTGCTGGCTCAAACTATACCTTCAAGATTGGAAGGCACAGATCCTGGAAAGATACTGAAGTTGGTTCCCACTCCCGTGGCCTTCACTGTACATTAATCAGAAGTGTTTGCTATGCAAATCTTGTCATAGGAAGCAATTATGGTTGTTCCTAAACTGACCTCATGTTTATTTATTACTTCAGCTTTTTACTCCCAAACTTGTCTGATCTTTTCAAACACACACACTTTTTATATTGCTTTTAAAAGGTACACAATACAGTTATTTTTCAGTATTTGCACCTAATGTAAACGGAGAAGCAATGTAACTATTTCAATCTGCAATGCAGTACTTAGTGAGCCTGAATAATATTCTAGTGACTGTTCATTCAAACTCTTTTCACCCCAGGGTCTCTGTTAGGATGAAGAGGCCCCTTTAATAGCTTAAGGCCATGACACCTCGTTTGGTCCTACTCTGCAACATTAGCTGATAACTAATGAAGACTGTCAGCTACAGTACACTAAGCAGAGAAAAAAAGTATTTCTATAGCAGGGTTGTTGAAAGTAAAAGATACCCAAAAATACAGTGCTAACCATTTATTTACATATTTTTTCCAACCTTACCTGCCTTCAGCAAGTGCAACTCCCGTGGAGGGATTGTGTTCATCAAGAAAAACTGTCTGAAGGCATAAATCCACAGTCGATAATAGCAATAATGCTCTTTAACTGGCTGATATTACATTGCCATAGGAAGTCCCATTCTGTGACTTGTGGTTGAGCAAGACTGGCATCCAGTGGCCAGATAATTGTTTCCATGATTAAAGTGTTCTGGGCAGTTCAGGCAAACAATAAATATGAAAGGCTTCAGATACATTTAGCTTAAACAAAGGAATTTACTAGGCAAAAACAAAGGAAATGGCTGCCTCTGTTTCCAGAACAACCCTAGATCAAGTCTAGGTCATAAGACTTGGCTCTGATGACTAGTGAATACTGGCAATCTCTCCACCCCTTAATAACCTCAATTTAGGATACCTGTTTACTGTCTACTATATTGAATCCATTAACAATAACCTTGATACACTAGAAAATTTCCCCATGATGAACAAGACATCAATTCTATGAAAAATAGCCCACAAAATCAAAAGGTGTAAAGCAAAGCTGATAACATGTTCAACGTTCCTTTTGAACAAAAATGTTCTAACTATCACCTGTGTCAAATATGACCCCTCCTTGTGGCATGTTACTGACATTTGGGATCAGGCTGGTGTTGTTGTAGCATGACTGTATCCTGGATTTTTGCTCCAGAACTTTCACTTACTGGCAAACCTAAGGAATCCTCAGAAACCGATGATAACTACTTCCTGGGGTTTGTGAGGCTTCAATGTGATCAATAAAAAGCTTCCAACCCAATCTTTGGCCCAGAGTAGATACCAAATAATGAAAAGGCAAGGACAACTTCTGTACCTAGCTTTCTGCATTCAAATCCTGCCTCTGACCCTTACAAGATGTGTGACCCGAGGTAAGTTGTTTCCACAGCCGGGGTATCAGTTTCCCTGTCTATATATGGGAAATAATAATAGTGTCTGCCTCCTAGGATCATGATGAGTTTTAAATGAAATAGCACATTCAAATGTTTAGAAGAGGGCCTGGCATACAGAAAACATGCAGTACATATTACCCTTTATTCAAAGTCGTAGCCTTCACATGCAAAAGGAAGTTTACTAATCATAACAGTAATAAATGCTCTGTAGCCCCCCATTCTGATTATACTTAGTCCTAAATGACTTCCCATCTGATATCTGTATAAGTAATGACATACATTTTTTCAGTGGGCAAACCATGAGAAGAAGTAATACAACCTGATCAAAGTAAATCAGTACCATCTAAGCCAAACCTTAGGAAGCAGGAGGATTCTGCCCGATTCAGGGAAGAGTAGGTGAGGTAAAAGCAACAGCAACAGCCTGGAAGGAGAGGTGGAAGTATACAAAATGTATCTTGGTGAGAGTGAAAGAGAGAGAGATTCATAAATTGAAGAGGTAATTGGACCAATACTTATTTTATCAAAATGCTTTTCATACACAGCGTTGTTAAGTAAGACACACCTGACTACCACCTTCATTTGCCACTTTTGTTTTACCTTATTTGATATAGGATCACAGCTATTTAGAATTTTTAGGAACTTATGACATCATTAACACCACTCCTGTTTATTTACCGGAGACACTCTTTTTTTCGTTTTTTTTTGGAGGAGGTGTGGGGGAGAATGAGAAAATGCCCTATGGGGAAGGCTCTCACATGTAGATACACTGGGGACGTTTCTTTGGAGTTTTAGCGGCTTACTTCCACCCACATGAGGCTGCAGGTGGTCTTAACTGTTCTTGGCCATCTTCCTCCTTCCCCCTCTTCCAGCCTTATGACACCTTAACTCTCACTTCTCTCCATCACACTTCAATGAAAAAAGTATTAGGAAAAAAATAACTTTTAGAATAATTATTAAAAATTTTCCCATAGCATGCCAGGTTGTCATATAGTCCAGGTTATTATTTGATTCTAATCTACATAATTATTTTTCTGTAAAAATAACTCATTTTTTTTGAAATATCAAAGTATATTATCAAAATCCAAACAAGATGGAGCAAGAGACATGTTTGGCTGTAATACAAGATGTTAACTGAGGAGATCGTAGAGCTGGGAGAACACGCATTCGTAGAATAAAGTATAAGTTCTAACCAAGTAGAGAATGGTCCAAGAGCAGCTGGAAATAGACCACTGGACCAAGGCACAAGGTAAAAAATGCTGAGTTAATTCCAACAAGAATCATTGGTACCATTGGATTCAGTCCAGAAAGCAGAAAGCAGCAATAAATCATCTAAGCTATTCCATTTAGAAATCAAACAAGGAAGCAATCTTAGTTATGTTCAGTAGGAACAGACAGTAAGGTTTGGTAGAACCTAAATCAAGGAAGGAGGGCTTCCCATCAGGACCAAGAAGCCCTTTTTGCCCCTCAAGATATACCAGTCTGGAACAGTCCAGACTGGAAATGCCATTATTACATTCTTTGTGTTATTCACTTCTATATTTCTTATCTATTCAGATGTGAATAGCCTATAGAAATGAAAACATCAAATCAATAATTCCTTAGTATGAAGTTATTTCATCATCTTTTTCAGTGTATCAATGAAGGGGAAGGCCCAGTGACAAATAAAAGTTGGTGAGAGTTGATGAACATAAAAGAAAAGGGAATTAGAGAACACTTTAGGCAAACATAATTTTTTAATTCAAAAATTAGTCTTCAAAGCTATCAAACCAAGCACATAATCAGGCAATTGCCTGAGAACATGCTACACTGTTGGCCAACATTTTTTTCCCTAAAGACTAGACTCCATTTTTCTTACAGAAGTTCTCTTACAAGTACAGAAATATGCAAACACTTATTCAGTGCTGACTATACACTGCTCCTGCCATTACCAGAGAACAGAAGGAGAAAGTCCAATGATCAAATGGTCCCTGGTATCATAGAGTTTACAACCAAAGAATTCTGCTTATTTTGTCCATGTCACCTGTAGTGGGACACAGTCACCAATAGTGGGTACTTTTTACCTAAAACAGAATAGCATTATAGAAACCTTCTAAAATTAATGCCATCTTCCTACTATTTCTTGCAATTTCACCTTCAGGAAGTAATATAAGCTTAAAGCATATTCTAACAGGCTAAAAGCAAGGAACTCAAATTAGAAATTTACTCTATGTCTACTTGGTTTTCAAAAACACTGTACAAATCCTTCGGGATGAGGGTGCTGCTTCTCTGCTTTTCATGTACAATGGAACCCTATGCCAGGAAACAAAGAAGTAAGTGATCCGCTAAATAAACAGACACTTCCCTTGTAGTCTCTCTTGAAGGGAAAGTGGTTGTTATTAAGTATGCACTATATTGAATAGTCCAATTCAATTGGAGAGAGCTTTATGGTAAAGAATTTTTTCTTTTAAAAAGTGTTTCTTGACTATTTAGAGATAGAACATATTTTCAAGAGTGTCTTGAAAACAGGTTGTGTGGGAGCTGTCAGCTTGCTTTGGTCTATTAAAGCAACTGTGATTCAGCATTCTTGGAAGAAAAACTGGGATGTAAAATTCCTCAATAAATATTTTCAAAACATGAGAAATACAGGAACGCATTCTGCTGTCTTTTTTGTGAAAGAGCTGGGGGAGAGAGACTAAGCTTAAAATTATGAGTCTGGATGTTCCTTTTCTGTTCTCTTCCAAACAGCACAGCAAAAGGCCTTGATGTATGATTTGTTTCCCTGCACTCTGCAGTTACTGGAGAGGATCTACAATGGATACAGTGTTGACATCAGATTTATTTTCAGGATTTAAGAGATGATGTCAGAACAAGTGGCAGAGCCGCATGAAGCAACAAGTGGGTTGTGAAGTCAGCTTGTTCTCATAGCATCTATTGTCACTTTGTTTACAAAACAATGGTTTGCTTCTTTCAGGAACAAGAGTGTGTGCTTGTTGTGTATGTGTGCTTATGGGTTTGTTATTTTTTTAGTGTAGAAAAGATTTCCAACATAGTAGGGGAGTTTCTTAGCTAAGAATGAATTATATTATGTGTGTGTGTGTGTGTGTGTGTGTGTGTGTGTGTGTGTGAGTGTAGTGCTATCTTTTGCATTTTAAATATTGTTATTTAGGACTCTTTTATACTGCCAAATTATCAATCACTTAAAAAAAATGGGGGGTGGCTCTTATATGAAGGTAGGTATCTTAAAAGATTAGCCTCGTAAAGCGATTGTCTTTGACAGTATCTCTTTGGAGAGGCTACTTTTGAGGACAACTGTGAAAGCTAACACTATTAAGAGAAGAAAGGAAATGCTGATTTAATGAGAGTGGTGTGGTATTTGCCACTGAAGAAGTTATCATCAGCCCAAGGACGGTGAATTATATCCTGAAGATAGTACATCCTAATTAAAGGGGTCTAGGATTTAAGAGAGTGTCCAAATATAATTGGAAACCACACCATCAAGGAATTGCCTATTTTCTGAACTTGACTTTCAATATCAGACAAAACATATTACCTGCTGTGTCACAGACACACAGAATATGGGCAGTTTAGGCAAAGGTTGACCAAGAATTATAAGGCTTGTAAACTTACCTGAACATAAAGTGGACACTTCATAATCACTCTCGAGATTATCATCTCTTTCTGCCATGAAGAAACCAAAATCAGTTGTGCTTCAGTAACTTGTCAGAGATGGCAGAGCTAGTAAGGACTGGCTTGAACCCAAGTCTTTAAATAATAAGACCTGTGATCTTTCTACTATTTCACAGAGGCCTGTGTTCTTCTGCCCTCTGCTTAATCTCGTGGATCTTTACAGACATTTTCCACTCTCAGACTTAGAGGAGTCCCCTAGAATTAGAGCGAAGCCAGAATTCAGGTGAAGGAGAAATTGATTTTTACCTGCCAAGTTCAACTATAAAAGATTTAGGGACTCTTGTATACAGACACACAACATTGGCATCGAGAGGCAGAGTTGGGATTGTTTATGCAATCCTAAATACATCCTTTAAGAAAAAGTGAATTGCTTGATATAGCGAAGAAAACTTGTACTATATAGAACAAGTACAGTTATGCCTTAACTAACAAGTGTGTGTGTGAGTAGAAAATATTGTCAAAATATAGTTTGCCCTGGTCCATACCCCAGTCTGGGTGGACTTGATACTAATTTTTCAGACTTAACAGTGCAAGGCCCAAACAAGTACTTTGGATATTAAGACATCACTTATACCAAAAGAATCTCTCCATTCATTTTATTTAATAAAAATCACAGGATTTTAATGAAACCATACCACCATAATTTTGTGACAGCGGTACTTGTAATTCATTGCTACTGCTGATAGATGATCTAGGCATCTGCTATGCTAGGTGTTTCATTAAACTGCCCCCTAGGACACACATAATAGGGTTAACATCTGGAGCATGGCACAATTACGTAGCACTATGATTTCCAATGGATGACTGTTTATGACATGTAAATGTTCTATAATGCCTGATTAACTCAGTTGGTTACTGTAAGGTTTTCATAAAATTGAGACAATGATTCTGCCAAATAAAAATTATGGAAGGCTTTTATACAACAAGTACCACAATTATGAAGATCAGTCCATTATTGTCTCATAAAGGACACCTTTGCTCATAACCAAACATCCCCCCCCCCAAAAAAAAAGAGGCTGGCACTAAGAAGGACACAAGAGCTGAATCACTAAATGTTACCTCCATCCTGATGTGTAATCAGGGACAAAGAAGAGATTTTGGGGAAAAACTTAGGCATACAATCCATGAAAATTACTTTCTTTTAGAACATGTGAATATGTTCATTGCTTAATTTCTTGGTTGACAACATGGTTGTCAACATTTATGGTAGGATAAATTTGTAATGTTGGCATTGTTTCTGTATTTAAATCACTTAAGAAGGCAATGACTTGTGCATAAGTAAACACTTTAACAGCTCTTTTCAGTTGCCTATCAGAAAAAGAAACAGCCAGATGAACGTTCTTATGTTCCAGGTGCTGTTGGCTTTCTACACAGTAGCTATCCAGATATGGCCAAAAGGCTCCCAAAACTGGTATGGTATGTAATGAATTTAGAGAAGTGGGATAGGGGAGGAAGGCTGTACATTCAGCAAGCACACACCCAAACAAATGGTTGCTTGACCTTAATCTTTGAAAAACGTGAATTATAAATTCTGTCTTCATTTGGAATATTTCACAACTACGAGCCCTCTAAGAGTGCCCAAAGAAAAGTCTTTGAAGTCTTCAAGCAACCACTCACTTCAGTAAGAAACCTATCAGTTATTCATGTTACAGAAATCTTCTCAGTTATCTTAGTCTATGCTTTTATATCTTACTTTACAAATCACAAGGGTTTATTATTATTAGGGCTATCATATCTTCAGCTTATTACTATCACAGGAAGAGTTCAAGTCTTGCCTGAAATTATATAAAGCCGCAACAAAGATCTTCCCTGTTCTACTAAAAGTGATCTTGACAAACTGCTTTTCATACCTCTGCTCCAGAATGATCCCAATCCATAGCAAATGCTCTCACACCAACCAACCAACCAACCAACCAAGCCACCTAATATCCTACACATGAAGCAAAGCCGTCTCAATCCACATTTTACAGCCCCCAACCAAGCATACAACCAACCAACCAACCCGCCCACCCACCTAAAGCTGCATACCCACACCAAAGCTCCCATGGTACACATCAAAGGCCAATCAACTGACCGACCGACCAACCAACCAATCAACAGACCCAATACACTACCCCACCCTAACCTCCACCAATTAAAATACTATCTGGAATGAACAAAAAAAGAACTAGATGACTCCCCAGGAATAAAAGTGAATATCAAGACAGCAGTATGATCAATAGATGAGTTATTTTAAATTTAACATTAGAAAACCAACTGGAAAAAAAAAATGGCCATAAAATCTAAATAGAACCTTTTAGCACCTGTTATTTTCTTGATTTAGCTTGAGTCTATCATACCACACTGTTAATATGACATTTACCTTAATTTCACATTAACTGGCTGGAAAGAAATCTGAAATCTTCTTATTTCTTATTCTCTGAGAATAACTAATTCTTATTTCTGATTTCTTATTCTCATGAGACACTGTGAAGCTTTAAGATTTCCTGTACTTCAGTTTCCATGATCTATAAAACCCAGATAGGTTCAGAATGAATAAATTAACATTTATAATTTTTGTGTACTGCATCAACAAAAGAAAGACAATATAAAATGTAGATATTATGAAGGAAAAATATACATAAGAAACATTTGTATGTACTACTTGATAAGCTTAATTTCTAAAACGCCCCCCAATATTATTCTCAACAAATGTCTGAAGTAGACTGAAAGCAGAAAATGGCAATAATAGAAACTATTTGAATCTATAGTCCTTCCCACTTAACCACCATATAAAAATCTGATGGTTCCTCAACTAACTCACCGAGTAGATCATCATGTAGCAATCCAAAATCTAACAAATTTGTGATACGAGCACAAGCCACATTCATTATTTCTAGTGGGTAATTTGTTAATGGTTACCCTAGTTAAAATATGAAAAACAAGTAAAATAATAAAGGAAACATTTCCAAACTGAAGCACATTTAAAAAAAACCCATGCCACCATTTCATGTGTCCCCATATTATACAAGGTCAGTACTGCCAGAAATTTGTCCTGTATCTGTTTAAAATACAACATTTATGAGAAAAACCTCTGGGAATGGTCACTGAAATGCTTCTGATTTTCCAGATAAAAGCCAAGATGTATTTTTTAAAAATTCAACAATGGATGTTTACTTTGCTACCCAACAAATTGTTACCTTTTACTACTTAGGCCTTTACCTTTTCTACCTTCCTTCTGTTATTTAAAAAGCAATCTACCTGTGTCATGCAAATGAATATTTAAACTTTCATGTACTCTCATGATGCTTCTGAACAGAATATGGAGGTATGGTAACAGAATCACCGACAACAGTTAACAAGACTGGTCATTTTCTTTTTCCTTTGAAACTGTTACCTTGGATGTTGAATCCCTCCATAATTTCTGATAGTTTTAGCGATGGGAATGGTGGCATATCAAGGAGAAATTGCATTTCATCATTTTGGCTTTAACACGTACACTATAAAAGTGACAGCTTGGTGCACTGTAGCTGACAGTTCCCATTAACTGGAAGCTAATGTTGCAGAGTCAGTCCAAACACAGAGTCACGGCCTCTGGCTATAGGAAGGTCCCCTTCATACTAGGATTCTCACACACACCCCCCATGGGAAAGAAAAGCTATAAATATTTTCCACTAGTTTCTTCCTCAAAGCGATATAATGAATATTTACACACTGGGACCCTTCTCCTACCCTGAATCTTCTTGGAAAAACACCTCCACTGATACAATGCATTGGTCTGAGCAGGTGACTTCAGCTAGCCCTTCCCCTTTCATAGTAAACAGTAAGCAGGCAGCAGGATTTGAGGTTCTGTTTTTTTGGAATCACTGGTAAAACAACAGAAAAAAGGGTAGGAAACTCATTTGGAGCATTTTTGTAGGGTTTTATGTGTTTGTTCTTTATGAATCAGTAGGAAAAAATGAAGCAAGTATTAGGAAAAATCAGCTAAAATATCAAAAAGCAAGATGTTAGAAAGGAGAGGTGGCTTAAGGAATATTTTGAAGAAGATTTCAAAAGTAAAATAAATGCTAAATTGATTTGCTGAAAATATAAGTATGGGAGACTAATGAAAGAAAAAATGAATCCAGTTTTTTTGAATGGGCTTATGTTCCTTTAGTAAGTTAGGTGCTGCGAGTTTGTATGCGTATGTAGTGGGAGGGGATAAAGAGGTAGAAAGTACAAAGAACCTGTCACTGTTTACAAAGTGCTCATATTCTAGTTAAGGAAACTTGAAAATCACAAATTTTCCAGGAGATACCACAAAGGATACACATTAAGAGAAGACACAGAAAAGCCAGACTGCCTAGAGCCAAGGTTAGGGCCAGACTGACACAGCCATCCACTAGTTATATACACCTTTGAGTAAGTTTATTTAAATTTTCTGTATTTATTTCCTCTCCTGCAAAATGGGATAATAATGGTACCCAGTTTAGTTTTAGAACTAAATGAACTAATAATATTTGTAAAATGCTCAAAGTAGTGTAAATAGTGACATAATAGAATATTTAACAATATTATTAAGGAACTATATGGGGATACAATGATAAGTAAAAGATAGCCCCTGCCCTTGTGGAGCTCATTGCCTACTCAGGCAGAGACAGAGAAGTAATTTACAAGTTTCCAAAAATGTGCGTAATTACAAAGTTCAAGGCACAAAGGCACAAGGTAATCTGGGAATACAAAAGAGAGATGTACATACCTAAAATAAGCTGATGGGGGGGGCATCTGGGTGGCGCAGTGGGTTAAAGCCTCTGCTTTCGGCTCGGGTCATGATCCAAGGGTCCTGGGATCGAGCCCCGAGTTGGGCTCTCTGCTCACCGGGGAGCCTGCTTCCTTTCCTCTCTCTCTGCCTGCCTCTCTGCCTACTTGTGATCTCTCTCTGTCAATAAATAAATAAATAAATAAATAAATAAATAATAAAATAAGCTTTTGGGGCTTAGAAGCACCCAAAAAGAATGCCCAGGGAAGGTAAAGCTTACAAGGAGACTTGAAGGATGAATATGAGTTCCCAGACAATGATAATTCTAGGGGACTGGTTCGAGCATTTAAAGCAGAGAGATCAGCATGTGTCATAGTCATATGTGAATAGTTGGCATATTTGAGTCTTAGAAGGAATTCTGGCATACACAGACTGTCGGGTGCACTGGACAACAAGAAGACGGAAAGACAGGCCAGCACCAGATTATGAAGGGCCTCGAGCAAAGTTCAGACGCATTCATGTAGGATGAAGGTGAACTTAGCAGCCTATAAACAGGGGTGCTTCCGTAATATTTACATTTCAGAAAGATCACATGAGCAACAGAGCTGAGAATGAATGAGAGGAGAGTGACATTAGTGACCGACGTATCAGTCGGTTGTTATGATCATCAAGGGGAATGCATACTCAAAGGAAGGACTCAAAGAGGCTGAAGAGCATCTGTAGAACCTACTCCTTGGTTAGAAACACGGTCAGGTTAAGGGAGAGGAAGAACTGAATCTCCAGGTCTGGCTGGGGGGACTAGGCTGATGAAATATGTTTCTCTAAGAGAATACAAGGGAAAGCAACAATTCTACAGAATTATAATGAGTTAGACTTCCATTTGATGTTGATGTCCAGAATAGATGCTTGAAATCAGAAAACAATTCTAGGCTTGGATTTGTGTCCAAGACTCAGTCCAGGCATCATCACCTCCAGAAATCTTACCTGAAACCCCTCATTTACTTAAACATTGATTTTTTCGTGCAGGATCTGTTGGCACCCATAACGGTATAATATATTATGCTGTATTCTCATTTTATATCTATAGCTCTTTACTCATTCTCTTGCTTATTCACTTATCAATCAATAAATAATTTTTAAAGATTTTTATTTATTTATTTGACACAGAGAGAGAGATCACAAGTAGGCAGAGAGGCAGGCAGAGAGAGAGAGGGAGAGGGAGAAGCAGGCTCCCCACTGAGCAGAGAGTCCAATGTGGGGCTCGATCCCAGGACCTTGAGACCATGACCTGAGCCGAAGGCAGAGGCTTTAACCCACTGAGCCACCCAGGCTCCCCAATCAATAAATATTTTTAAAATATATCCCATGCTATACATGAGATAGATGCTTAGAATTCCCAGTCAGCAGTACTGTTCTGGAACATTCAGTCTGAGAGGAAAACCAGATCCTCAGTAAATGCTTGTTAAATTGGATGAGACAGATCGGGGATCATGAGTAAAAGTGGTGTTGAAATCTTGAACATGGATAAAATCTTTCTACAAGTGCAAGACAGAAAGAGACTTCTGCTGAGAGAGGATGGGAAACCCCAATATTTAAAAGGTGAATGAACTCAGGAAGGGAAGCGTATAAAGGAGTGTTTAAAAAAAAAAGGAAAGCTGCATCCCTCAGAAGAAACAACATAAAATTATTTTTTAATCTAACAAAGCAGAGGTTCAGTGAAGGAATAATTCAGTGTCAGATGTTTCAGAGAGGCCCAGTGAGGATGAGACCTGAAGAGTACCATTGAGGCCTGGTAACAGGCAGAATTTGGTCTCCATGACCTTCGACCTCCAGTGCTATTCTTATAAATGTGTTAGATTAGGTAAGAGATGTAAGTGAGGCTACCAACCAAACGGCCTTATAAAAGAGATATTATCCTGGATTATCCATGGGGGCCTAGTCTAATCACATTACCTCTGAAAAGCAGAGATCTTTCTCCAGCTGATAGCGGAAAGAATAGCACCGACTCAAAGAAAAGGATTCCATGTACTGTTGTTGGATTGATGATGAAAGGGACTTGCATCAAAAAACTGGGAACCTCAGTCCTACAACAACAAGGAACTGAGTTGTTCCAATAATCTAAATAAACTTGGTAATGGAATCTTCCCTCCCACTTCCAGATAAGAGCTCAGCCCTGCTGACTCCTTGATTTCAGCAGAAAACCCAACTAAGCTATGCTGTGCCCAGACTTCTGAACCACAGAACTGTGAGATAATCAATTTGTATTGTTTTCAGTCACATTGCTGTAATTTGTTAGGACAACTGTTGGGGAAGCAGCTGTCAGAGGACCTGCTGTCCCTCTCCAGAATTGTGCAATCAGCATTCTAGGCCTGGAACATTCCCCTATATGGAAAGCGGGTGTTGGAGCTTTATACTGCTTGGGCCCCAGATTTTTCTTCCTTATTAGGAGAAATCGTCTACTTGTTCTAGCTACATGGTGAACTTCCTTGTGTTGCTTTTATGTGTGTGTATTCTATGGCACTGGGCCAGCCCCACCAGTATAGTATTTCTGCCTTCCCTCACCTTGTGCTGGCCCTGTCCGGGGGGAGGCTGATGCACACTACTGATGCTGATTGTGCCGCATCTTTTCTTTCTGTGAGAAAAGCACTGTCCCAGCCTTTGTGTGTTGAGGCCTCTTTGATGACTCCAAACCCATAAAAGAGGCAGTAGGCTGAGGTCTGTGAGCTGATCCTTGTGGTTCTCCATCCTCCCTGGGGACTGTTAGCTGGACCTTCCTGCTCTGCAACAGAAATAGAAAACCTAGTATACTCAGTGTGATGGCTAATTTTATGTGCTAACTTGAGTGGGCTAACAGATGCCCAAATGGCTGGTAAAACATTATTTCTGGTATGTCTATGAGGGTACCTCTGGAAAAGATTATCATTTGAGTCAATAAATTGAATAAAGATTTCCTTCACCAATGTGGCCATCATCTAATCTCTGAGGTCCAGAAGAGAACCAAAATGTGAAAGACGGGTGAATCCATTCTATCTGCTTGAGCTGAGACATCCATCTTCTCCTGCTATTGGACATCAGTGTTCCTGGTTCTTGGGCCTTCAGAACTGGCCTAAATTGCTTTCTAATTTTCTAATTTTCTTTCTACCTTTCTAATTTTCTAGTTTGCAGTGTGCAGATGATGAGACTTCTCTGCCTCCATACTCATGTGAGACAATTCCTATAATAAATCTACTTATCCTCATCCACTTAGTTGTTTCTCTGGAGAACACTGACAATACACCTGGCAACCATAAGTCAATAGAGGGTTGATACCGAGAACACCTTTAGTGGTATTCTGGGGCCGAGAAGCCACCTCGAGTTAGGAAAGGACGGGAGATGTGGACATGGAGGGGAGTTTCCTTATTTATACGAGTTCCTACTGTGCTCCACAGAACCATGGATTTTTGTGAGATGATTTATGAAAGCAATTTGTTGAATTTTATTCCTATCTCCACCAACTAAAACTTAATTCAATGAGTTTACAACTGTTCATATATTTGATAAATGTTTCCCTAATCTCTGTCTGGATAACTAACAAAGAAATGAGTCAAATAGAACAGGTCCAAAACCAACTTTCAAGTATCAAGATAAATTTAAAAATCTGCATTTAGGTGATATTTGCTAAATTTCAAAAGGTTTCAAAAGAGACCTAAGTCCCTTCCCAAAATTAAGTATAGAAAAACACATGATTGAAATGACTCTTTCGATACTGTGCAATGAAGCAGATCTCTTTTTACTTGAATTCCCACTCTTTCTTTTTCCCAAAATTATATTTAAAGAAATAAAAATTATAGTGGCGATATTTATGGAAAACACATAAAATGCATAATTAATTTCAATCTATGTTTCAAACTAAAAGTTAACTCCAAAAGTTGGAAGAATGAGACTCCTTCTGAAACATGCTTTCACATGTTTACCACATACATATGTAACATGCATATATACAAGCGCATGTGTATATTTAGTTATACAGATATGCATATATATAATTCCATAATAAAAATACAAAAATGATGTTGAGAAAATGTGTTCAATTTGTCTTTAGAGGATCTGATATAATACCATCTTCATAGACATTTATTTAGTTCCTACTATGTATGAAGTTCTCTCTACTAGATAGATTGAGGTGACGTAAAAATAAATAAAAGATAATTCTTGCTCTCCAAAGTCCATAGTTTAGATGTTTAGATGGAAATCCAAACACATTTTATTAGTATATGTATGGGAACACCAAATGGAATTAGTACGGTTAATCAGGTTGAACCTGATGTTAAGATGATCCCAGAAAGAGTGAAACTGGTTTTCTACCTTTTTCCAGGTGGGAATGTGTCATGTGTTTTGGTCTCACACAGTTCAATGGCTACTACAATAGTTGCTGCAGGGTGCCTGGGGGGCACGGTGGATGAAGTGTCCCACTCTTGGTTTCGGCTCAGATTGTGAGATCGAGCCCCACGTTGGGCTCCATGCTCAGTGTGGAGTCTGTTTGAGATTCTCTATCCCTCTACCCCTTCCCCTTGTGCTCTCTCTCTCAAATAAATAAATAAATATTTTAAATATAAATATAAATATATATATGTATGTATATAATATAAAATAATAAATTTTTAAAATTTAACCCATAGTTCCTGCTATGGGTTTTCAACTGAATCCAACAAACACTATCAGTTAGGTGTTGCATCAAGCCTAAAATTTAAAAGTCTCGTCATAAGGCAAGAGCTTGCCCTAAAGAAGCTGAGTCTCAGTTATATACTTCACTACACACCACCTGCCAGGCTTACAAGCGAAGAAATATTTAGGCACTTGCCATTAATTCTTTTTACATGTCTTCTTTTGTGTTTTGTCTTTTTCACATAATTTTATTCTAACTGATAATATACTCACATGGCACACAACTGAAGATTTTTGTCATCATTTTATCAATTTGGTGTATAAGAAGGTATCTAAAATGTGTTACAATTTTTTCATAAAGGTGAAATTGTGCCAGTTATGTTTATATTACCATACTTCTAAACTTCAAAAATATAAATGATAATTGGTAAGATGTCTTCAGACATGTGATATTATGATCTTAAAGTCTGGAACCTAACACATTATTTATACCCTCTCCATGTAATTTATTAAATATTTTTCTCATATGTGTGGTATGTAACTTAATCCAATTTAATACAACTTTTAAGTAATTTACAGAAACAAATCTACTAAGGTGGTATGCAGAAGCTAGCAGATATTTTCATCTATACATATAGCTTTAGAGAAATCATGTTTTATTCCAAAATATTTATTTGTTATACCTTACCATTGTGTTTTGTAAGCATACTATTCCTTGACTATAAAAAACAATGCCAGATTTTTAAAAAATGCCTTGCAATCTTAAAAAAAAGCAACTGAGGTTATTGCCTTATGCCATATACTTCATATATTTGGTAGTTTAAGTTATGGCAAATCTTTAAAACAAAGCTACAATTTTCTTCATTTTTAAATAGTACACAAAAGCTCCAACTTAATTTAAGACAGAAGGGAAAGTAAAATCTGTTTGGATTTTACCTGTTTGGATTTTATTCTGACCTGGTAGACTGCTGAAAATGACTTTGTGAAGAAATTACTTTGGTTTAACAATAACTCTCCCCATCTCCCTTTTTCTTCTTCTTTTTCTTCAACAACAGGATCATTGTAAGAGTCTGTGGAAATTGTATCTTTAATTTTCAGCATATTGATATTTTTTTGTCATTGAAGGAAAATAGCAAAAATAGTATGACTTTTAAAACAAACACATGGGTTTCTTAAACCAAAAATAATCTTGAGAAACACATTTGCCTTTACTCTTGGCTTTATATCCATTCAACTGACTTCTTCCTTGTTTGTGTGCCTTGTCGTTAAAAATCTAATCCGAAATGAAACATGTTTTGTAACATCAATAAGAATCCCTGCTGCCACTATTTGTACAACATGTAAATTTCTAGGCTTTCTTTTTTTTCTGCTTCATCCATGACATAAACAAATTAGTATTCCTCCACACAGAAAAGCATTCTCTTCAACACTGAGCTTACTAATGGCCAGCTTGTGTTTTCAGAGCATATTTCTAAAGCCAGAAGGAGTCCGTTTTAACTAAGAAGTCCATCGTAATCACATACCAGGCCCCTCATATTTCTACCAAGAATAAAAATACAACCTAGCCAACTCATTTGCATTGTAATCTAATTTTGAAATTACTTTATCAGTGCAATAACACATTCAATAGAGCTTTTGTCTTATTGATGAAAAGGGAATCCACTTGGTTAGGGAGTACATAACATTTTTTAATTAAATTTGTGTTGTTATTGTCTTTACATTCAAAGGGCCAGGTGATGGCAATGTTCCATGGAGGAAAATAATATTGCTATAATAACAACAATAGGCATGAAAATTTAATAACATTTTCACTGAGCCATGATGACATAATAATAAATATGTAATCATTATTTAGGCACTTTGTAGTGTTAAAACAATCAATAAGGATATTTGATAAATAAAGGCATTTCAAAAAATTGATGATAAGGAGATGGGATAAATATGACTCCTATAACCTAGTTTAAGAGGCAGATTTTATTCTACATACCAAGATAATTAACAGGGTGGCCAGTCATTAGACGTCTGTGATACAGGTTACTGGGTAACACTTTGAAGAGGCCTTAGAAATGAAAGGGAGTGAGACAGAGATTCTAGGCAGGAAAGGATACAGCTAGAGAAATACATGTAACATGTTGAAACAATGGCAATTTTGAATTTAAATAATAAATAAATAAATAAATAAAACAGAGACAAGTGGACCAAGAAATGACGTGGAGCATTTACACTGGAAGCCAATGGGGGCTGAACCTGGAAAGGTCACCTTAGCCAGACTGTGGAATATTTTGAATGTCCAACCAGGGAGGAAGGAGCATATTTTCTAGGAATTTAGATAGGACTAAACGACAATTTCAGTGGGAATTTAGAGGGACTGAAGGAGGCTCAGGCCATTATTTAGGAAGAATTTGTAGGATTTAGTGACTGAAGGACAGAATAATTGAATAGAGTTAAGGATGACACACAGATTTAAATATGGGTGACTAGAAAAATGAAGACATCAATTCTCTGTAAATAATACTTAAGAATATTTTCTCTAGGGTACAGCAAGGAGAAGTGTCAATAGGAAACTCTGAATGTTTGGTGAAAAAAAAAAATCACTCAAGCTATACAAGTGTTTATGTGAAAATCAAAACTGTTAATTTATAAATATTGACAATGACAGGCCTCAAGATCATAGTGACAGTGCATATGAATTGTGTCTCTGAGCCTGCATTTACTTAGCCTTCTTATAATTAAGTCTAGAATTTCTACTTGTAATGTTAAACATGTGCACTTACATTGAATTTTATACAATGAGTAAAAATATTTATAAGAATCCTATGCATAAAAAAAAGAATTCTATGCATAGAGTTTACCCAATCATATAGTTTCAGCTACTTTTGAGTATTTAATCATGTTTGAAAGTTTAAAAAAAAATAAAAACCACTGAACCATAATTAAAAATTTTGAGAAACCTATGAGGAATGCTTATTAAACATTAGAAGAGTCATAAAATAACTCTAGGACCAAGAAGAACAGAGATTATTGAAGAAAGGAAAGAAAGAAACTGAGATTTAAGGAACGGGATGCCCTAAGATCAATCAAACAGCAATACCAGATGTGAACAATCAGCAAGCTTACAAAGGTGAAAGGGCAACTCATGAAATAAGTGTTAAACCCACGAGCATTGCAAGATAAGATATTAGAAACAAGAATTAAGCACATTGAATAAATGCAATCTGATTTAAATAGTAACAATCAACAAGATGTTACAGAATAATATTTTATGCCAAAAGTTCCTGGTTACGTTGTAGCAGGCTATCCAACCCTGACTTTAAAAAAGTGATTTTGCTTTTAGCATAATTTAAAAGATTGCACAAGAGAAAATACCATGAGAAAAAAAAAGAATTTCATTTAAAATGTGGTCAAATAATTTGGTATGTCTCATTTTTTGTGAAGAACAAGTCTATTACAATTAAAAGCTCTTTGTATTGGCTTTTGTCAGGACCCAAGTTTATTTTGGATTTAGGTACGACATCCGTGAAATATTCTCCACATACTGCTTTAATACAAAAGTTGAGCTCCCTGTGCTGTTCTGAAGATTCCCAAAGTGAATAAATAATAAACCCACATAATACCACGAAATAATTTAGGCACTCGTTGTTAGTAGAAGTAAAATACACACAAAATGAGTAAATATCCCTTCGCTAGGAGATAAATGACTGGCAGCTCAGACAAACTCAAAAGCAGGTAAATCTGGCATTTTTTAGCTTTATTTGACTCAGTATTTCTGGCTTCTGATCACAAAGTGCCTACTTAAGTGTTTGGTATGAAGAAGGTATCTGATAGATGTTTCATAAGTAAATTAATGTATATGTGAATCAGAGATGTGCCCAAGAAGTGGGGATAGTCATAATCTTAAAAGCTAAAAAAAAAAAAAAAAAAAGTTTCAGAAATAACTTATTTTTGCATTCATAGAGAGCACATTTTCCTGAAGGGGCTGGCAATTTGACAACATCTTGTAGCAGTCATATGGAAATAAACTCTCTCACCCTTTCTGTTTTCTGACATATCTGAACTCATAAAGCTATTATAAGTTAGCTTCATAATTCTATTTTAATTCACACATCCTCAGGACAAGTGATTTTTCTTAGGCCAACTGTTTCTGAGTTCTTGTTTTAAGTCTCCATGACTAAAGGCTATCCACATTATTATTTTTTTATTTTTTATTATTTTCCTTAAGCCTCCCCTTCCTGGAGAGCCAGCAACTCTAACACAGGGAATTGAAAACCCAATCTCAATCATCTTCCTTTTGTTCCTGAGCTTTTTAAATGGGATGGACAAAATTACCTTTTATATATTTCATTTTACTGAACATTCACTTGCCCTTCAGGTTTTAACTGCAGAGAAGAAAAGGGAATGATGGATGTTCCTTTAGAGTCCCAGAAATCGGAAGTATTTCCAGAAGCATGTATGTGTGTGTAAGAGCAAGGGCAGATATTGTCCTGTTTCACAATATAAACATGCATTATAGACATACCTGTGAAACTAGAAAACTTGCCATCAAGGAATATTATACATTCCATAGAATGTCAGTGTCATTTTAAATTATATTGATCAAATCAACTGCAGGTCATTTTAAATTATACATTTTGATCTCTCTTGGGCTATGATCGGAAAGTCCATGTGGAATGAAAAACAGAGCCAAACTGGGAAGTAGAAGGGCAGCAACAACCACTCTATTATCAGCAAATGGTACCTATTCCTGGTCTGTAATCATTTAAGGACTTATATAAGTCAGTCCTATTTGCAGTTTGTTCTAAGCAGCATTAACACAGAAAGATCTATGCCAGCATTTTTACTGGAAGTTTCCATATGGAAATACTACAGCACTGAGCCTATACAGTAACTACAGCTTTCTTCAGGGTCAGTTCTTCAAGTGACCATCATGGTAAAAGAAAAGTTTATATTTTATCTAAGGGAAGAAAACGAGAGAATACAAGCTTCATTGACTAATGTGGTGACTGACATTCCTAAAACATACAATCAAGAAGCTGTTCTACTCTAAATCATTGTGCCCCCAAATTCTAAAACCAGGTGTAAAATAACTGTGTGTATCTTTCCTTTGCCAATGCTCAAGTAGTAGTAAGATATAGCAATAATAAAGGCAAAGGAAGTATAACATAGCTAAATTAATATCAAATACTATGAAAAGATTTGTATCCGATACTACTTGAAATATTTTTGACACTTTATATGTTAATCCGATCATCTAAAATACAAATATATCTAGTAGAACACATCAGGAAAGTAAAATAAAAGTGTTCACAGAATTTACCAAATGGTGTCTTTCTTAGATGCATGCAGATTAAAGCTAATTAAGACCACTGCAAGAAAAGCCAAGTATTATGTTTATCAATTGCTCACAAAGCAGATTTGTAATTTTTTCTTGTTTATACTTTATAGATTTTCTACAGTATCATTTAAAATTAATGAAGATAATTTGTGTATTGATAGTCACATTTTTAAAAATTACTGTTCTTTGAAATAAGAATGAGAAATTACATTAACAATTAGGTCCTCTCTACAAATTCATTTTATATAGTAGATGATACAGTAGCTCGTAGGTCTTTCTGACTAAAAGGTATGTTTTCCAAATATCTTTGATGACATAGATTAAAACAATACCAATTTTAAATTAAATTTATAGTGTAACACAGTGAAGGGTAACTCATTGAGCAGGTATTCTTAATTTGTATTTTTGTGTAGCCTTTCAATTAAGAGTGATTAAAAGCAAACAGTTAAAAACTCTCTCTGTAAAGCTGGCCTTTGCCATAATATGCAATCCCATCTTATTTTGAAAGTCTCTATTTTTTTCTCTTTCATTGCCAAAGTAGAGAAAGCTGTTCCTTCTTCCTCCCCAACCCCCAACTTTTAACAAGGAAAATCTGAGCTTGCCAAAGCTCTTTTCTAACAAAGGGCAGTACTGCCCCCTAGTGGTCATATGGCATAACAAAATAGATGCTCAAAAGGGATAAATATGAAGTTTTAAATAAAAGAATCCAATAGAACTAGTTTTAATGTATCAATGTGTCAGTTTTAGAATTGTGCCTGGATACTGTCCATTTTTCAAATAGTAATGGTCTTCACATGTTATTGGTAGTCAAGCACGATTTGTTAAAGCAAAAGAAATCAAAAGATCAAAGAAGTTGATTCAAGTTCGGTACAAATATAAAATATATGCTATCATTGCCATTGCCGTGAGCATGAGAAACATCATTCACTTAGAGTCCCATGGCCCAGGGCTTTGTGATAATCATTTAAATGTAAAATCAAGGGATGCCTGGGTGGCTCAGTGGGTTAAGCATCTGGCTTCAGCTTGGGTCATGATCCCAGAGTCCTAGGATGGAGGCCCAGGCTGGGCTCCCTGCTCTTCAGGGAGCCTGCTTCTCCCTCTCCCCTCTGCTTGTGGTCTCTGTTTTTCAAATATATAAATAAATAAAATATTTTTAAAAATAAATATAAACTCAAATATCCAATGCCACACCCCCCACTAGATCATGTAACCTTCTTCCGTGTTTCCATAACATTGTTCTTTTCCTTGGTAACACTTTTCACAGGTTGTCATTATATTAGAGAGATAAATTGCTTAATGTCTGTTTTACCAACTATATGTACGAGGGCTGGAACTACCTCTTAATATTCACCACTGTATCCTCAGTACTTAACACTGTGCCTAGCACAAGAGAGGAACATTGGATATTCTGATGAATTAATAAGTAAGCCAGAGAAATCAATTATTAGGGATACAAGTGGAGTGGAGATACGCTCTCATAGTTTCATACTAATTTCCCATTTAATAAGGTGCTCCTTATTAAAAATGACATACTCTCAGGTCTCTTAATCTACTCCTCCAGGTTTCAATTCTCACAATATACTTCTTTCTTTCTTAGTACCCTTGTCCTTCAAAAGGGCATTATCATTTAGCTTTCGCTTTCCCCTCATTATCAGGCCTTGAAGTATTACTGCTTTTGGTATGGCCTCTTGACACAGGTGACTGGATTTTATAAGTTATAGTCTATCTCCTTTAGAGGGGACACATACCGAGTTCTTGACATATGACTCCCCAGTATGCATGGTTATTTAAAATTCTGAAATGACTTCATGATATTTCCTCCGCAAATACTTCTTGGAGTACGCATAAGATAATGCCAAAAATTCAGTTGTCCTCTTCCATGAAATATATTCAGCCCATAATGACTGACTCACAGTCATGAGTCATTGACAATGATGGTAAATTAATATCTTGGGACTTTGAAGTAACCTTGACTTTATTTGGTACTCCAAGCTTTGCAAGAAGCTTACGCACTGCAACACAATTTGCTTTTGAAGATATAATTAGAGGATTAGTTCAAATGCAAACGCCAAAAAGGGAAGATTTTGGTACAGCACAGAAAGTCCCTTGATTCTTACATAACTTTCTCAGCACATTAATGGTTTGGTTTACCAAGTGACAATGGCCCAACATAAAACAGACAACATGCCTGAATACAGAAAGCAGTGGTGGCATAGTCTACGTATGCCCTTTGAGCCATCGCTCTTGGTTCAGTTGGGCCACATGCCATGTGACTATTGGAAATGCTCGTTATATGATTTCTCTTATCTTGTGCACATTTTGCTTTGACTTTGTAACTTTGCAACTCAGTAATTTCACCCATTCCTTACACCTGCTTCCATCCTGGTACATCTCTCCTCATCCTGATTTTTTTTAAAGATGTTTTAATTTATTTGACAGAGAGAGAGACAGCGAGAGAGGGAACACAAGCAGGGAGAGTGGGAGAGTGAGAAGCAGGCTTCCCGCAGAGCGGGGAGCCTGATGCGGGGCTCCATCCCAGTACTCTGGGATCATGACCTGAGCCAAAGGCAGACACTTTATGGCTGAGCCACCCAGCTGCCCCGCCCCAGCCTGATTTTTAAAGGAAAGTCCTATATTTAAAGTAGTATATATTTATTAGAGATTATGTATGCCATTTTAACTAGTACTTTTTAAAGGATTTTTAGTGTTCTGGTCATTAAACTACATAGGTTTTTAATTGCCTCTTTCATGCCTGTACTTTTCCTACATGCCCTATTATTTTTAGTGTGTTACTTAACAGAACATGAAGCTTTTCAGGAATGTACATATCCTATGTAATAGACTCCAGTAAGCAGAATATTGGCTCCCCAAAGATAATCATGTCTTAATCCCTGGAATGTGTAAAAAATATTACTTACATGGCAAAGGAAAATTAAGATTACTAAGCAACTAATCCTGAGATGGAGAAATTATTCTGAATGATCTAAGTGGGTTCAATGTAATTACTGAGTTCCTAAAAGCAGAAAAAAGAAAAGAAAGGTCAGGGGGAAAAAAAAGGACTACAACCACTACTGCTGGCTTTCCAGATGGAGGAAGGGGCCAGGAGCCAAGAAATATACTCAGCATCTAGAAAAGACAAGAAAATGGATTCTCTCCTAAAACTTCTAGAAAGCAGTGAAGCCTACCAAAGTTTGATGTTAGCCTGGAAAGACCCATGTCAGAACTACAAAACTGTAAGATAATGGATTTGTATTATTTAAGCCACCCCTCTTATGGCAATTTACTATAGCAGCAAGAGAAAACAAAAACAAACACAGATCTTTAAATTGTCACTCTTATTTCTGCTATTAATGTACCATATCTAATATTGCACAGTTGCATCAGAAAAAAATTAAGTGAGAAATGCTTTTATCAGTTTAACAGGAGATGGGATATTTTAAAATCTTCTTTCTAGGTTTATTTTCATTCGGGGATTGCCAATAACAATTAGATCTATATTGTCATTAATTCGATACCAATACTCTTTTCACCAATACTCTTTTCGAGAAAACAGGACAAGTCTTGGTGAAATGACTGTATATACATATTTATTTATATAGACACACATACACACACACGTACTTTGGAGATAAATCAAGACCCCTCCGCTACAAGGAACTAAGCAGCAGGTTTATCGTTTTAATAACACTATCATTATCAGCTCATACCCCGACATCCGCACAGCAGGCCCCACCTAACGTTTTACTTAAAGTTCCCTTCAGGTGTCACCTGATGTAGGAAAGTTCCTCTCTATCCCCATCTCCTTAAAACTGTCCTGTCATCTGTTCTGTTTTCTCTCATGGCTGAGAAGGAATTAATTGCTGTTAATGAATCAATGCAAATTGATATATCTACCTTAAATCAAACAATTTAATTTTAACTAGATCCTTTAGGGGATATTCATTTAACCTTTGACTTTAATTCATATGACTTTCAGGAGATAATATTGAGCAGGTGGGATTTTTCATCCTTCAAATCACGTGCTCAACCTTAATTGTCAGGTTGGGTCCCATGCATCTAACAAACTCACTCTTTAACCCCAGCTAATTAGCAGTGTTTTTTTTTTTTTTCTGTCTCCAAAACATTATTAATGGGATGACTAATGAAAATGCATTGTTATTAAAATATACAAATCTCAGTTTTTTCTTGAATGATTTCACTGAAAGCCTTATATAAATATATATGTGTATACATACAGATATATATATATATATACATATCTTAAGATTTTATTTATTTATTTAACAGAGAGAGAGCACAAGTAGGCAGAGAGGCAGGCAGAGAGGGAGAGAGGGAGAAGCAGGCTCCCCGCTGAGCAGACACCCCGATGCAGGGCTCAATCCCAGGACCCTGAGACCATGTCCTGAGCTGAAGGCAGAGGCTTTACCCACTGAGCCGTCCAGGCACCCCATTAAAAATATATTTATAATCTTCTCAGTTGTAGCTGTTTCATGATAGAAGACTAAGAGGATGGGTGATATATCTATTTGATGGACTGTCCTATAAAAAAGACATTAGATTTACTTGCTTTATCACCCAAAGGCAGGGCATCAAAAGAAAAATTAGAAGAGAAACAAATTTGTGTTCAATATAATCGAAATCTGGAAACATACTGATGCTGAAAATGGCACTGGTTTCCTTCTGAGGTACAATGTTCCTGTAATTTGAAGTGTTTAATCAGATATTAGTTAGATGGCAGTTAAACAGGAATAAATATGGTGACATTTATTGTTTTCAGTGGACATTATGGATAGAGCTTATAGAGATCTATCCTGGGGCTCAAACTTCATCCAGACTTGGTCTCTTTCCAGCTTTTGGCTTTGCTTTCCAATGTGCTGGTTTTATTCAGGCAAATGTTCTCATTCTCGGGTTGGCTGAGAATTACTATGATCGACCAGCCCTCAGTCATATATCAAAGCAGGGACTGGAAGTACGATCAGTCCCACTCAATTACAAGGACTGAGCATGGAGAGCAGGGGATTCTCTAAGAAAACCAGAGCATCATCAGCAGAGAGGAGAGTGGATATCGCGCAGCCCAAAACTACAGATATTGTTTATAGTGGGACTTTGATTTCTAAAATTTCTTTCAGCTCAAAGATTCTATGGTTTGTAAATTTCTTTCCTTCTCAAATGCAATTGACATAAAAATTTTTCTCTGAAGACTTCCGATTATTTTTAATTTTGAAAGAAAATTAATGCCCTTTTCCCAATAATACATTTTAACTAATACGGGAAGATTCCTTTTTACTTTTTTAAGGTTTATTTATTTTGAGAGAGAGAGAGAGAAACGCATGAGCGGGGGTGGGGCAGAGGGAGAGGGAGACAACCGCAATCAGCAGATTGCGCTGAGCTCAGAGCCCCACCAGGACTCAATCTCATGACCCTGAGATCACAACCTGAGCCAAAACCAAGAATCAAAAGGTCAACTGACAGCCATCAAGGTGCCCAATAAGGGAAGATTTCCTAAATAAAATACTCAGTATTAGTTAGGATGAGAATTTAGATGCATTATCTTAAAAAAGGAGGTGCTCTAGAAACATTATTTATTACAGAATACTGTGTAATTATTATGTAATATATGATTATTGTGTAATAGGCACAATATTGAATTATGTCTACTTGGCATCTGGTAGACGTTGTGCATGATTTTTCTCTAAATTTCTGTTTGTGTTTCACAGAAACCCGTAAGTACTACGAAAAAGAAAGTGATTATCTTTGGGGATTCTATTTGTCAAAATAAGATCCCCTTCCAACACCTACGCGGAAGAACTTGGAGATTTTATCGTAGAGTTCAGATGGGGTGAGGGGACATGGGTTATTTAACTACATTCAGAAGTGGTATTCAGGGGCTGCATGGGTCACTCAGTCGGTAAAACAACCAACTCTTAGTTTCGGCTTAGGTCATGATCTCAGGGTCCTGGGATCAAGCCCCACTTGGGGCTCTGTGCTCAGTGAAGAGTCTGCTCTAAATTTTCTCTCCCTCTCCCTCTGGCCCCTCCCCCCCTCAACTGTGCACTCTCTCTCTCTCTCATAAATAAATCTTTAAAAAAATAAATAAATAAAGGAAGTGGCATCTAGGAATCTAGAAGTCACCGAACTTTTTTGGCTAACATCCCATAGCAGCAGCATAGCATAGGGATTAAAATACAGAACTGGGTGCCCCATTGCTTGGGTTCAGATCCTAGCTCTAACACCTACCAGCTGGCTGACCTCCAGCAGAGGATAATAAAGGCTGCTGCTACCTAAAAGGACTATTAAGATTAAATGAGCTAATATTCATAAAGCATTGACAACAGTGTGTAGCACAGTAAGTGCGTAATGAAAGTAGTTCATTTTCTCTTTCCAATTCTGTTTTTGTAGTTTGTAAAGATACAGACAGCACTAACCGGACCAGTGACAAACTCAGCCTTGTCATCTTTGTTGCCTCTTTAACAAATGAGCACTTAACATAAGAAGTGGTACGTTCGTAATAGTCTGCCTCTCTCTGGGGATTAATTGATATAATATGATATAACATGATATAATTTATAAGAAAAATAATACAGAACTCTAGAGAGAGAGGTCTTTTATTGCTTGTACTTTACTGCTTCCTCAAATAGATCTGTTTTGAAGATTAGATTATTCACTGAGTACATTGTCCTCAATGCTCTGAAGTATGAAAGTAAAACAATTGGCCATATTCATCTTGCCTCTTTTTTGGTGAGGCAAATATAAATATTTATAATAAGTGTTGTGTCACCTAAGAATGGAAAATTCAACAAATTTAATACATAGCAAGAAAATGTATGTTTTTTAAATTAGATGCCATTTTTAGATGAAGTCATTGCCAGTTTAACCTACTTTAAAAAATATTAGCTGAAGAAAATCGGCAAGTAAAAGAAAAAAAAATTATATTTGAAATGCAGGATTTTGGGGTGCTTGGGTGGCTCAGTCAATTAAGGGTCTGCCTTTGGCTCGGGTCAAGATCCTAGGATCAGTCTCCCTGCTTCTCCTTCTCCCTCTGTCTGCTGCTCCTCTGCTTGTGCTCTCTCTCTCTCTGTCAAATAAATAAAATCTTTAAAAATAAATTCTGAAATGCAATAGTTTTATTTAGTCTTGTAGAGATAAAACCAAGTGAGGAGTTATCAGTAGATATTTTTACAATTCTCCTGATTCTCATCAGTCTAATTGCATTGCAATCATTGGTCTAGTCTACATGGGCAATTTGGGAGTAAAGGTTGGCACAAAACTCTGTGAGGAGGGGCAGAACAGATGCCAGTACGGATTCATGAGATGGGCTGTAAAGTTAATTGCATTCACATTGTTTTATCAATGTTTATACCCAGAATTATTATACAGCATCCTGGCTATTTGTTATTCATGGAGGGTTTTACCTCGTGCCAACCTTAAAACAGAAGCCTTGCCCATTTAATTTTAGCAAATGAGCTAACAGACCAGCAAATGGGTTTTTTTGTTTGTTTTATTGCTTGCTTGACATTGGTTAGTAAGGATTCTCTCTTGGATTTGATTGGTCTTGTTTAAAACATAGGGATTTCTGACTCAATCTTACTTTCAAGCAAGTCCAAAGAAAAATTTGGTTCCTGGGGGACCACAGAATGTATCATGATAGAAAAGATAATATATAATCTGCAATTATGTATTAAATTGTAATGGAAGCTAAGAAATACTTTAGACCTATATTTTATAAAATTTTTCTTTTTTAAAAATATTCTTATATTTAGTACAGACATTGGCTTAAAAATTGCTTCTTTTTGAACATGCCTGCTAAAATACCTAGGCTACAAATGCTTGATTCATTTCAAAACTGACCTAGAATATACTTTGTTTTCTCCCATGTAAATAAATGACATGGCAAAAAAAGAGTCTGACGAAATGATACCAACACACACACACACACACACACACACACACACAATTACATGAAGAGTGCATATATGTTACAAACCCATTTGGTCATATAAAATGTTACTTCCCTACACTCAACTTTGCGATGAACTGTGTACATTATATGTTAGGGTTTGATACGTAAGCATTTGCAAATAAAAAAATCAATGTTTTGTTTTTTAATTTTATTTAATAATGTAATCTGAATGGTATAATAAAAAAGCCTGATTTTTAAAAAGGTAGGTGAACATATTTATACATAAACAAGTCACAAGGAAATAAGAAACACATAACTATAAGTCACATCTGAGTATGTCCTAACGATATGGTTTTACTATTTTACAAAGTGTAAGTGACATTTATGGAAATTTGTAATAATGTTTTTATTCTGGCCAAGACTTTATACATTGAGTTTCAGTCTAGGAGAAACATTTTATAACTGAATTATAATCCCCAAAAGATAGGAATTTGACTTGAAAACTGTAAAAAAAAAAAAAACTCCTTAGATATAGCATCATAAATAGGAACCTATAAAAACTTGATGGCTGTATATGAATTAGAGTCGAGTGTACTGTGTAATTATCTCAAACAGCCCTGCTGTTTCTTAGCTTCTCTTAAGAGTAGGGCAACTGCTCAGAAAAACTAAGCACAGCTAAATACTCAAGAATTCAGATGTATAAAGCACTCCATTTCCTGCCTTGTGATCCAACCAATTTAGTATGTGTATTTTGGGCTGTAATTTCTTCTTTTGAAAAATGAACTGTTTTTCTAAAATTATTTAACATCTTCAAACACAGTGTAAAATAAGCTAAAATCTGAAAGAAAGATGACAAGAACTTATCTCAGCTGGCCACCAATATTCAGGAAACAAGGTCTTTAGGAGAAAAAAATTCAATTGACATTTTCATATTGCTGTTAGATGAAAGAAAAATTATTTAGGATGGAGTAAGACACAGTTTAGGAAAAAAAGACTACAGGATCACTTGCCTGCTTAGAAATCATTATTTCTTGTGTTATTTATATATAAATTCTCTCCAACTTCATTGCAAGATGACATCTTTGTAAAACAAACCACTTAGGTACAGTTTCATTTATACAATCAATTAACTACTGGTAATAACGGCCTTGGTGATATTGCCACTCACTGTCAATTTTTTCATCTGTTAATTGAGATAAATTCTATTAGTATTTTTGGGGCTTCATAATATTTTTGGGACAATTTTCATCTTTCTCTTAAATGTTTTTCTGAGATGTCTATATAGGGTTCTCTTTATACCTACATACATATATATATGAAGGAATATATATATGAATTAAAAGATATATACCTTCTAACATAGATCTAATAGTAAAGAGAAGATATTGATTTGTTCTCAACTTTGCACTTAATTACCCAAATATAACCTCCTCTACTTTTCCCCACCAATGTTTCATATTTAAGGCTTACTGAGAAATCAGGAGCAGCTGTAATAAGAGACTAAGAAAATGAATTTAGTATTCTAAATGCAGATTTTTTTTTAGATTAATGAAACATACTATTCTATTTTTTTATGGGCTGAAATTTCATTTCTAGAAAAATCTGTCAGACAATATCAATTTAATTTTATAAGTACATCTCTTTTATAATTCAGAAAGATCTCTTTCTTGTAACTTGAAACTAAGTTATGTCTTTCTGTATATTAATCTGCATATTGACAGGAGCAAGATTTTTTCTGAAGTTTGTACAAAAAATATGTTATATAGTAAATAGCGAAGTGACACTCATCCAGGTCATTGTCCCAGAAAGTCATGCATGGAGAACATAAAGAAGTCTTCAGTAATGTTTACTCAGATCTATAAGCAACAATCTACCAATAATCTATATGATATGTGCATAGAAATATTGTCCATTAGTAAATCATTGGTGGCATAACAATCTTTTATATAGGTTCAACAGTCTTTGCCACCTTTCAGTGACTGATATTAGCATTTAAACGAGAAAAGGCAATTGAAACAGAATTCCTGTTTAAAGATCAACTAGTATAACCTTATCCATCCTTAACTGCGACATGAAAAGAATGGAGGTAATCTCTAAAATCCTTTGCTGATTTTTAAAAACCTGTAATTGTTGCCACTGAGCAATTTATATGCTCTCTACTCCTAGATATCCCAGAGAATCTACTTTTATTGAGTATTTATGATGCCTCAGGCTTACAAACGGAAATCTAGTTGGAATGCATAACACCTATGAAACAATTAGTGGGCAAAACAGCCCATTATTTAACCTATAAAAATCTCCACATTTATGATATAAGTATCCAAATTTGTAAATGGGATGCTATTTGCCACGAATTCCTAAAGCTATATGTGCTTAAATTCGGGTTTGGAAACATACCGTCAAATGTGAAAAAATAGATTTGGAAATCGGTGGTGATCATGATAATGAGAGACAATGAGATGACCGGTAAACATGTCCCCGCCCCCAGCAACCCTTTAACAGAAGCCTTTAAAAATCTAAGAAGTGGGGCGCCTGGGTGGCTCAGTAGGTTAAAGCCTCTGCCTTCAGCTCAGGTCATGATCCCCCTGGGATCAAGCCCCACATCAGGCTCTCCGCTCAGCGTGGAGCCTGCTTCCTCCTCTCTCTGCCTGCCTCTCTGCCTACTTGTGATTTCTGTCTGTCAAATAAATAAATAAAACAAAAACAAAAACAATCTAGGAAGTGAGGTGAAGGGATATTTTTCTAAAGCTGAGCCATTACAACTTTTTGTTTCATTTTTAATTTTAGGAGAACAATAAGTATCAGAACTGAAGCTTCTATACCTGGACACAGACTGTGTACCCATGTACCTTCTCCAAGGTAGGTGACTGTCTTGTTTTCATTTGCAAATGAAGACGAGGCTGAACAATGAGACTTTCACATTCTTAATGCTTCAATCACATACCAAATAAGCTACAAAAAAGATAATAAATGTTACACGGCTATTCAATCCTTTCAATGGAAAGGAGGGTAACAGGTAGAGGGGGAGACTTTTCTTTAGATCCAAAACAAATATCTGCCAATCCCAAAATTCTTTTTAGCCAAACCTGCTGTGCTCATACCAGCAGGGAGCAAACTATCAGTGTGTGGTATACTGAGAATTTATGTGTAGTAGCTTGGTAAACCAGGACCAGTCAAGCGCTGTCTGGGTAGTAGAACAATCTTTAAGAAAACCATAGTAAAGGAGATTTAAGAGGTTAAATGTCCTTTGGCAATCCATTTTAATCTAGCATTTTCTTTTCATTTTCTTAATTATTAAGATAACACCATAATATTTAACATCTCTTCTTGATTTTTTTAAAAGGCTTTTAGTAAAGTAGGAATAGAAGGAAATTGTCTTAATGTAATTAAAAATCATTCTTTAGATAAGAATAAGCATAGTACTATTGTTTATTAGTATAATGACATTTAGTATTAGTATTAGTATAATGGCACTAAATGCATTCCCATTAAAGGAATGAGAAAGATAGCAGGTTTTACCACAACACGTAGCATTATTTTGGAGATTCTAAACCATGTGGTAAGAAAAGAAAATGAATCAGGAAAGGTAAGTGTTATAAAAAGTGAAACTATTGTTGTTTGTGCATGTAAATTTTTTAATTCAGAAATTCCAAAAATCAACTGAAGAGCTTTATGAAGAAATAAGAAAGTTTAGTTAAGGTGTCTGGTAACAATTGACATGCATACACACATGCACAGATGTGTGTGGGTATACTTTTCTAAAAGCAGTAATAACCAGTTAAAAAATATATAAAGAAAAAGCCCCTATTCACAGTAGCATTGAATAAGCAATAAATGAAGCCTGGGACTAAATAAGCAGTGTAAAAGATTCTGCACAAAGAAACTTCTTAAGCATTGCTGAAAGATGCAAAGAAGATATAAATAAATTATAATGGTGAGCATTAGGAGATTTGCTCTAACATACTATATTATATTAAGTATAAATGTATTAAAACAAAGTAGAACTAGTACAGGAATAGAAAAATGTATCAGTGAGGCACAGCAGTGAGTCAAGAATAGACCCTTGTATGTATGATAAAGGCACCATTTTGAATCACTGGGAAAGTACAAATCATTGACTCTAGCATATTAGGATGCTGAATATTCATATGGAAAAAGGATTTAGTTAAAGTCCTAGCTTTCAAAATATATAAAAATAAATTCCAGAAGGATTAAAAGGTAAAAATCTTAAAAATAATAGACTAAGACACAGAATTGCATCTTGAGAAGGAAAAAAACAATCTCTTCTAATCATGAGATTAAAGCCAGAAACCGTAGAGGAAGGCCAGATGTGGTGGGAAAAAAAAAACCCTTTAAGACTTCTGTGTAGGATGGGACCCCTGGGTGGCTCAGTTGGTTAAGCAGCTGCCTTCGGCTCAGGTCATGATCCCTGCGTCCTGGGATCGAGTCCCACATCAAGCTCCTTGCTCAGCAGGGAGCCTGCTTCTCCCTCTGCCTCTGCCTACCACTCTGTCTGCCTGTTCTCATGCTCTCTCTCTCTCTCTCTCTAACAAATAAATAAATAAAATCTTTAAAAAAAAAAAAAAAGAAGAAGAAGAAGACTTCTGTGTAGGAGAAGACCCTATCTACAAAGTAAAAAAGATAGTGTCAAACTGGAAAAAAATAGTGCTATCTGTATACTTTAAAAATTTTCAAATATAAATTCCTCTTACAAATAAATAAGACTGATTTGGCTAAGTAGGATGCTTGGGCTCTTTCCTTTACTACTTTATATACTTTAAAATATTTTAATTTTTTAAAATGAATAAATGCTCAAAGGCCCAGAGATTTTGTGAGGGATCAGAAGGTGAATGAGCGAAAATTTATAACAGGGAAGAAAACTGAGGACCGGGCTTTGTGATTTTGTAGTATTGATCTTCATATTCCTTCCCTAACTGCCCTTCACCACTTGACCTTGACAGCCTTCTCATTCCCATGCCTATGTCATGGCCATTAGATGAAATATTGAGATACATATTTTTTCTAGTCACAATTTTTATTGAAACATGTACATTTCCGATGTTAGAATAAAAAGTAGTTTATTGATTTGGGGGTGCCTGGAAGGATCAGTCAGTTGAGCATCTGCCTTTGGCTTAGGTCATGACCCAAGATCAAATACCGCATCTGCTTCTCCCTCTCACTCTGCCTACTGCTCCCCCTGCTTGTGCTCTCCAACCCCTGTGTGTGTCAAATCAATAAATAAAATATTTTTCAGTAGTTCATTCATTTGTATCGTCTCTGCCTTGTCAAAGTAACAGTACATTCTAAAATCATAGTGTTTTAATAAAAAGGTTTATTTCTTACTCAAGTAAGGTGCAGGTGATGCTCTTAAACAGCCCCCTTCCAAGCAGGAACACTGTTATATCTTATACCTGCCACCCCATACATGTGACTTCCAAGTTTGCTGTCACATAACAAGATAGTAATGGAGGGGGGAGAGAGATGTGGGGGAACACTTGTCAGCGAGAGGGATCCTAGAAACCCCTCAAAGAGAGCTGCTCCCTCTCAAAGCACCAGCATGCTAGCTGTGTACAGAGTTCTTATTCAGAAGCTTATGTGTGCAAATGGAAGATCCTGTGATTAAGTTTAAGGCACTAAATGCTACAGACAGTAAATGCATTAAAATAAAAAAGCCTTTGGTATTCTTCCCAAGATGCCAAGTCTATTTTTAACATGTAGCTACTAACTTTTATCACGACATTTTATATTGTTTAAATGGTTATTGTGGTATTGACTATTTGCCAAACAATACACTAAGTGCTGGCAAACCCCATGTGTTTCAAATTATATTTGTCTCATGAAGGTCCTTCCTATATAAATACAAGTTCTTCAGAAACTTTCTCAATTTATCTCCCAAATGTGTTTATTCAATTATCACATTTGACCGTGGCAATGCCGTCAATAAGCCATCATCTAGGTGCACTCACTGAACCATGTTTTAGAGCTCAAAGAAAGTAGGACAGTGGTAAGAATAACTTAAATTTTATTGTGAAGTTCACAATCTGTAACACCAAACTGCAAAGGGAATGAGAGGTACTAAATTATTAGTTCAGATATCCTGGAGTTTGCTAAACATGGGACACAGAATGAGATTAAATGTTCAACAATTATTACTGCAACCAAGTCTGCCAGGAGCCCAAAAACACAAGTATTTGATAAATATTTTTAAAGCACTTTCTATGAGAATAATCTGGTGTTCATGGTGTTATAAAGGGAACACTGTAAAATATGTCTTCTACTCCCAAACAAGATTATAATCCAGGTAAAACAGCAAGTAACTAACTAAAAATAGATCATGGTAAATATAATACAAGAGATACTAAGTTGCCACTAAGGGATTAAAGGAGGAAGTGAGAGCAATGCTCAAGGCAAAGAGTGCAGGATTCATCAACAGCATAACCTTGGATGACATTAGGTCCAGACTCAAGTCTGATCATCTAATCTTACACAAGGCCTGGAAATCTGGATTTTTATGTGAAATAGTTCTTCTACAATGTTGTAGATTTAAAAAATAAATAAACATAAAGATAATGTACAGGCTGAACTTGATCACCAGTGTGCCAATGTGAGGACAGAGCAGAGGCATCATATTTGGACATACTATTAGAAGTAGCACAACCTGCTTTGGGATCAGAATGTGGAAAGCTTTGAAGCACTTAGGGTTTTATCCTCAATAGAGTAGGAAATGGGGACATTTGAGAGGTTGTTAACAGAGGCATGAAATGAAAGGACTAAAACAGTGCTTAAGAAAGTTGAGTTTAGCAGCCGTATGTACACTAGGTTGGAAGGCTGAACGTCAAGGAGAGAAATCAATTACAGGTCTATTCTGATATGCCAATGAGAATGTGAACCAGGGTGACAAAAGTGGTAATGGAAACAAGGGACAGAGATGGTGGTTAAAATGTGGAAACATGGGGTGCCTGGGTGGCTCAGTGGGTTAAGCTTCTGCCTTAAGCTCAGGTCATGATCTCAGGGTCCTGGGATTGAGCCCCCCATTGGGGTTCTCTGCTCAGCAGGGAGCCTGCTGCCCCCTCTCTCTCTGCCTGCCTCTCTGCCTACTTGTGATCTCTGTCAAATAAATAAATAAAAATCTTTTAAAAATAAAAAAGTGCTTTAAAAAAAAGTGGAAACACATACAAAGTTCATAACACACTGTTCATGCTCTTTCTTCCAAATATAATACAAGTTCATATAAAAATTAATTTTCTGAAAAGCTGACTAGCCATATACACATATGTATATATGGCTAAATGAAAATACTAAAAGATTCCCTGCTATGCAAATGTAGGCAATTGCAATGCAATTGCAAAATGAAAAAGTAGGCATTACAATATGTGTTCAACTATTTAAACCAATAGTAACCATCGAGGTAGATAATCATTTTTTTAAAAATATGTATGGCATCTCCTCACTGACTTCCCTTACCTATCCTATTCACCTCCCTCTTTATTTTTTTTTAAAGATTTTATTTATTTATTTGACAGAGAGAAATTACAAGTACACTGAGAGGCAGGCAGAGAGAGAGAGAGAGAAGGAAGCAGGCTCCCTGCTGAGCAGAGAGCCTGATGCAGGACTCGATCCCAGGACCCTGAGATCATGACCTGAGCCGAAGGCAGCGGCTTAACCCACTGAGCCACCCAGGCGCCCCTCACCTCCCTCTTTAAAACTGCTCCATCAAAAGGTAGGATTTCAGGAGATGCAGGAGGCCCTGTTTCAACTGGTCTCCTAAAGTGAGCTAAATATCTACCAGAACACTCTGAATATCCATGAAATCAGCCCGAGATATAGGATTATACACATCTGGATTTCTATGGGGTCAGAAGATGCCAGTGGAGAGGTAAAGCAGAGTGGGAACCATCAGACTGATATTGGAGGATAAACAGAAGGGGGAGGGAGCCACCAGAAGTGACCCATTGGAAAGTAATACCCCAAGATGAAAGTGCCCTTTGATTAGGGACCAGCATTAACTTGGAGTCTGGTTAAAAGCATTCAAAAAGAGCAAAAGATCTTAAGGGGCAACTTGTGGAATCGGGCCGTCATGGGCATGGGCCCAGGACAGCCACCGCAGGCGACAACCTGTGCCAGAGAGAGTGTGGTAGAGCCTCCAGTTCCTGGTCCCAGAGTCCCCGAGGTTGCACAGCTTCTACCACTGCTGGGCTAGGTGCACTCCCACCCCCACATGAACGGAGTCTGATGTGGTGCCAGCCACTGCTTTCTAGAGCTACAGTCTTTTGCCCTTTAGGAACACTGCATGACCAGGGTCTGAACTGCACTCCCTGCCGGTGCCTGAGAGAGCTCCCTGTGGGCACCGGCCAACGGTCTCTAGGACCGGCTAAGGGTCCGGATGCTCCCAGCCTGGGTCTGAAGGATCTCTGGTCAGGAACACACCCCCCCACCCCCGGCAGCAAACTGCACAACGGTGAGGTCTGGATCCCAGATAGCCAGATAGCAGTACAGGCAAAGGCAGCCACCAGAAGCGGGTTCCCCGGACCAATACTACTCGCAGTTTTTAGTAGCATGGGGGTGCAGAGACAAGTGGGTGCTTTGGGCAATCCCGGAGATGGTGGCTGGGGACATGCACTACCTGTGGGAGTTTGCATGGCTTAGTGGAGTTTGCAGAGGGGGAATCTGTGTGTTCTGGACCACCAAGAGGGGAGCAGACTGAGTCTTCTCTCTGAGACAGAGGTCTGGGTGCAATTTGCTTTCCACTAAACCTCCGAAAAGCTGCAAAAAGCCACCAAAGAAAGAAAACCTGAAAAACTGGTTTCCACAGAGCCCAGACCCTTGATAGAGGGCAGGAGGACTCAACCCAAGCAAGACTGACTGAAAGACAATGCAATGCGGCAGGCCCCTCTCCCAGAAAGCCAGACAAAAGAATGAGAGGACAACCACCACAGGGTCCCCCCAAAACCGTAAAACCCCAACATGAGGGGGAAACAATATATTAAGCTCCCAAAACCTGTATGTTTCATAGATACAACTTTTATTTTTAACTCATTCTCACTATCTTGTTAATTCTTTTAACCTACTTACCATTACAACTAGAGATTCAATACAACATATTCCATAGTAACCTTTTAACTTGAACTTTTTTGATAAATACACCTGTGTTTTTCTTTTTCTTTTCTATTTTTTTTAACATACATATAGAGATAAGCTTCAGGATAATCCTCTTTCCTTAATCAATACTACGCCTATATATAAACCAGTTTTAATCTCCCTTTATCTCTGGAAAGTTGAGTCCTTTAACAAAGATATCAAGATACACCCGTGAAGAATCAAAATAACCTTCCTCACCCACATCAAGGATTTATAACCACCCTCCCATCTTTTTCTTCTGTCAGTGTTTCTGTGTATATCTTTTTGTTTTAGTATTACATATATCTTATTCTTGGGGTTCATTTTGGCTGGTTCTTTTTTCTTTTCTTTTCTTTTACTTTTGTTGGTCTTTTTGTTTGTCTATTTTTGTTTGTATACCTTATAAATCTTACTTTTGGGGTTCATTCTGGCTGGGTCTACTCTTTTTTTTCCCCTTCTCTATCTTTCTCTCTTTTTTTTCTTTTTTCTTTCTTCTTGGGGGTGACCTCCGATTGCTCCAAAGCCTTTCAGGGTGCACTTTGCCTGGATTGTGGTTAATATATTCAGCTATACATCCCCTCAACCACCTCACACCAAAATGACTAGTAGGAGGACACCCAAAAGAGGAAAAATTCAGAGATTTGCACTCTGCCACACAACTATTGCATATGGACATAAACGGTATGTCAGAAAGGGAATTCAGGGTATTAATTACCCAGGCAATGGCTAGGTTGGAGAAAACCATTAGTGACAACATAGAATCTCTAAAGGCAGAAGTGAAAGCTGCCCCAGGAAGAAGTTAAATATGCTATCAATGAGATCCAATCTAATCTAAGTATTCTAACAGCTAAGGTAAGGGAGGCAGAAGAAAGATTTAGTGATCTAGAGGACAATCTGATATAGAAAAAGTATCAGGAAGAGGCATGGAAAAAACAGCTTTAGAAGCCATGAAAACGGAATTAGGGAAATAAATGATGCCATGAAACGTCCCAACGTCCCAACGTCAGAATTATTGGGATCCCTGAGGAGGTGGAGAAAGAGAGAAGACTAGAAGATATAGTTGAACAAGTTCTGGATGAAAATTTTCCCAATATGGGGAATGGAACAAGTGTTCATGTCCTAGAGGCAGAGAGGACACCCCCCAAGATCAATGAGTCTAGAAAGACCTCCAGACACATGGAAATTGTAAAGTTCACAAGTCATAAATTCAGAGAGTATGTTTTAAGGGCAGCTAGGGGGAAGAGATTCCTTATGTGCAGAGGAAGGTCTGTCAGAATAATGTCAGACCTGTCCACAGAAACCTGGCAAGCCAGAAAAGTCTGGCAATACATACTCAGGGCACTAAATGAGAGGAGCATACAGCCAAGAACACTTTATCCAGCAAGGCTGACATTCAAAATGGATGGAAAGATAAAGAACTTCCAGGACAGGCAAGGTTTAAAAGAGTATGTGACCACCAAGCTGGCACTACAAGAAATATTAAGGGGTGTTCCATAAAAGAAGAAAGAACCCAAGAGTGACATGGAACAGAAATTTATGGAGACAATCAACAGAAACAAGGACTTCACAGGCAACATGATGTCAATTAAAAGGTATCTTTCAATAATCACTCTAAACGTAAATGGCTTAAGAGCTCCCATAAAATGGCAGAGGGTTGCAGATTGGATAAAAACGACAGGACCTGTTGATATGCTGTCTACAAGACACCTATTTGGAACCCAAAGATACATCCAAACTGAAAGTGAAGGGATGGATAAACATCTTTCATGCCAATGGGCCTCAAAAAAAAGCTGGGGTAGTGATTCTCATATCAGATAAATTAGATTTTAAACTAAAGACTGTAGTCAGAGATACAGAAGGACACTACATCATTATTAAAGGGTATATCCACCAAGAAGATCTAACAATTGTAAATATTTATGCCCCCAATATGGAAGCAGCCAACTACATAAGCCAACTATTAATCAAGATAAAGAGTCATATTGATATGAATACATTAATAATGGGGGATCTTAACATGCCACTCTTAGTAATAGACAGATCATCCAAGCAGAAAATCAATAAAGAAGCAAGGGCATTGAATGACACATTGGACCAGATGGACTTCATAGATACATACGAACATTCCACCCTTAAACAAGAGAACACTCATTCTTCTCAAAACGCATGGAAGTTTCTCCAGAATAAATCATCTACTGGGCCTCAAATCAGGACTCAACAGATACCAGAAGATTGAGATTATCCCCTGCATATTCTCAGACCACAATGCTTTGAAACTGGAACTCAACCATAAGAAAAAGTTTGGAAGGAATTCAAATACTTAGAAGCTAAAGACCACTGTGTTTAAGAATGTTTGGGTCAACCAGGAAATCAAAGAAGAACTTAAACAATTCATGGAAGCCAAAGAGAATGAAGACACATCTGTCAAAAACCTATGGGATATAGCAAAGTTGGTCCTAAGGGGGAAATACATAGCCATCCAAGCCTCCCTCAAAAAAATTGAAAAATCCAAAATATACCAGCTCTCTTTACACCTTAAAGAACTGGAAAATCAACAAGAAATTAAGCCAACCCAACACACAAGAAGGGAAATAATCAAGATTAGAGCAGAGATTGATGAGGTAGAAACTAGAGATACAGTAGAACACATCAACAGAACTAGAAGCTGGTTTTTTGAAAGAATCAATGAGATCAATAAACCACTGGCCAAATTAATCCAAAAGAAAAGAAAGAAGACCCAAATTAATAAAATTGTGAATGAAAAAGGAGAGATCATGACCAATACCAAGGAAGTAGAAACAGTCATCAGAAATTATTATCTACAGTTATATGCCAATAAGTTAAGTAACCTAGACAAAGTAGACACATTCTTGGAAACCTATAAACGTCCAAAACTGAATCAGGAAGAAACTAACAACCTGAATAGACCAATATCTAGTAACGAGATTGAAGCAGCGATCAAAAACCTCCCAAAAAACAAGAGCCCAGGACCTGATGGATTCCCTGGAGAATTCTACCAAACATTCAAAGAAGAAATAATACCTATTCTCCTAAAGCTGTTTCAAAAAAATAGAAACAGAAGGAAAACTCCCAGACTCTTTTTATGAAGCCAGCATTACCCTGATCCCCAAACCAGGCAAGGACCCCACCAAAAAGGAGAATTTCAGACCAATATCCCTGATGAATATGGATGCTGAGATTCTCAACAAGATTCTAGCTAATAGGATCCAGCAGTACATTAAAAAGACTATCCACCATGAGCAGGTAGGGTTTATCCATGGGATGCAAGGGTGGTTCAACATTCACAAATGTGTGATGTTCCATCAATGGAACATTGAAACATCACAACATTCCAACATTGTGAACATTGAACATGGAACATTGAAACATCACAACATTCCAATATCCAAACATTCCAACATTGGAACAGCACAATCAATGTGATGGAACATATCAATAAGAGAAGAGAGAAGAACAACATGGTCCTCTCAATTGATGCAGAAAAAGCATTTGACAAGATACAGCATCCATTTTTTATTAAAATGCTTCTAAGTATAGGAATAGAGGGAACATTCCTGAACTTCATAAAATCTATTTATGAAAAACCCACAGCAAATATCATTCTCAGTGGGGAAAAGCTGACAGCCTTCCTTCTGAGATCAGGAACATGACAAGGATGTCCACTCTTGCCACTGTTGTTCAACATAGTCCTAGAAGTCCTAGCAACAGCAGTCAGACAATGGAAAGAAATAAAAGGCATTCAAATTGGCAAAGAAGCAGTCAAACTCTCTCTCTTTGCAGATGACATGATAATTTATATGGAAAACCCAAAAAGGACTCCACTCTCAAACTACTAGAACCCATACAGCAATTCAGTAATGTGGCAGGATACAAAATCAATGTACAGAAATTGGTTGCTTTCTTATATACTAACAATGAAAATATAGAAAGGGAAATTAGAAAATCCATTCCATTTAATATACTACCAAGAACCATAAGATACCTGGGAATAAACCTAACCAAAGAGGTAAAGGATCTGTACTCAAGGAACTATAGAACACTCATGAAAGAAATTGAAGAACACCAAAAAAAAAAAAAAAAAAAAAAAGTATTCCATGCTCATGGATCAGAAGAATAAACATTGTTAAAATATCTAGACTGCCTAGAGCAATCTATACTTTCAAAGCCATCCCACTCAGAATTCCACCTGCATTTTTCAAAGAGCTGGAACAAATAATCCTAAAATTTGTGTGGAACTAGAAAAGACCCCAAATTGCTAAGGAAATGTTGAAAAAGAAAAACAAAACTGGGGGTATCACATTGCCTGATTTCAAGCTTTATTACAAAGCTGTGATCACCAAGACAGCATGGTACTGGCACAAAAACAGACATATAGACCAGTGGAACAGAGTAGAGAGCCCAGATATGGACCCTCAACTCTATGGTTAAATAATCTTTGATAAAGCAGGAAAAATATACAGTGGGAAAAAAGACAGTCTCTTCAATAAATGGTGTTGGGAACATTGGACAGCTATGCATAGAAAAATGAAACTCGACCATTCTCCTATACCATACACAAAGATAAACTTGAAATGGATAAAAGACCTCAACATTAGGCAGGAATCTATCAAAATCCTAGAGGAGAACATAGGCAGTAACCTCTTTGACATTGGCCATAGGAACTTGTTTCAAGACATGTCTCCAAAGGCAAAGGAAACATAAGCAAAAATGAACTTTTGGGACTTCTTCAAGATAAAAAGTTTCTGCACAGTAAAGGAAATAGTCAACAAAACAAAGAGGCAACCAAGGAATGGGAGAAGATATTTGTAAATGACACTAAAGGCAAAGGGCTGATACCCAAGATCTATAAAGAACTCCTCAAACTCAACACACACAAAACAGATAATCACATCAAAAAATGGGCAGAAGACATGAACAGACACTTCTCCAAAGAAGACATACAAATGGCTAATAGGCACATGAAAAAATGTTCATCATCATTAACCATCAGGGAGATTCAAATCAAAACCACATTGAAAAACCACCTTACTCCACTTACAATGGCCAGAATCAACAAGACAGTAAACAACAAGTGTTGGAGAGGATGTGGAGAAAAGGGAACCCTCTTATACTGTTGGTGGGAATGCAAGTTGGTGCAGCCACTTTGGAAAACAGTGTGGAGATTCCTTAAGAAATTAAAACTAGAGCTACCTTATGACCCCACAATTGCACTACTAGGTGTTTACCCCAAAGATACAGATGTAGTGAAAAGAAGGGCCATCTGTACCCCAATGTTCATAGCAGCAATGGCCATAGTCGCCAAACTGTGTAAAGAACCAAGATGCTCTTCAATGGATGAATGGATAAGGAAGATGCGGTCCATAAACACTATGGAGTATTATGGCTCCATCAGAAAGGATGAATACCCAACTTCTGTATCAAAATGGACAGGTCTGGAAGAGATTGTGCTGAGTGAAATTAGTGAAGCAGAGAAAGTCAATTATCATATGGTTTCACTTACTTGTGGAGCATGAGGAATAACACGGAGGACACTGGGAGATGGAGAGGAGAAGTGAGTTGGGGGAAATCAGAGGGCGAGATGAACCACAAGAGACTGTGGACTATGAGAAGCAAACTGAGGGTTTTGGAGGGGAGGGATGTGGGGGGTTGGGTGAAGCTGGTGGTGGGTATTAAGGAGGGCACGTATTATATGGAGCACTGGGTGTGGTGCACAATGAATCTTGGAACACTGAAAAAATAAAATAAAATAAAAATAAAATAAAATAAGATTTCAAATTACACAATGACAAATGTTTATACTATATTAAAGATATAATTCAGAGGAGAGAGAACTTCAGACAACTCCTTAGTGAAACAATCCCTTAGTAAGAACTACTTTCTCTTCATTGTCTTTGGAACTGTTTGTTTATAGCTAACTTTCAGCCCTGACATAGGTAAAAAGAAATGTAGACACATTTTCTATTAAATATGTATATGTTATGTATACACATGCATACCTTATATATGTATGCACATGCATACATTATATATGCATGTATATACATACATATATGCATATGTGTATATATGCACATATACGCATATATGCATATGCATATATGTGTATATGCATATGCATACATGCATGTGTATATATATGTGCATACATTATATATGCATATACATACCTTTTTATGTATATACACACATACTACAAATATACAATAGGGAAAATATGGCTGCTGCTATAAAATCTAAGCTTTTTTTTTCATTTTATTGATTTCATGGTACCAAGTAGAGTGTTTCCATAATTATCACTTAATAAATGTATAAATGTTCGTTACACAAAATAAATTTGTGATTTTTAAGTAGCCCCCACCTTGCCAAGATATTTGGGTATTGATCTTATTCAAAAATATGTGGGAGGATGAGACAGAAAGTCTGTATTCATTCCTCTAGTTCATTTTATTGCCCCTTAAATCTGAAGTACCTAACTCCTCCCCCATTTCAGATACTCTGAACCCAAGCCAAAGCCTTCACAGTTATTTACTATGTATCCATTTGTCCCTGTGGGATCTGCAACTCAAAATGTTCGGTTTGGAATATGGAAATCCTACCTCCTTTTTTCCATTTACTTTAGTCTGCGTCTATTGTGTGTCTATTATGTCTAAGAGAGCTAGGCAACCTAGGCAGACATTAGCCAATTTTAGCCATAAAGAATTACAGAATAGAATAGAATAGAATAATTAGCCAATTTTAGCCATAAAGAATTACAGTTCCAGTAGGTCATTTCGACTGAGTCAAAAGGATAAAATGTCTGCAAATGGTAGCTAAAAGTTGGTGAAATAATGAACTTGTTACCCTCTCCACCCAGAGATTTAATTTATGAAAGTTAAGACACCAGCCAAAACCCTACAACTTTTGTTTTGACATAGTTGCAAAAGAGTTGTTCATACACAAACCAGCAAACAAACCCACCAACAGATTCAGTTGCTTACTCAGGCACTCCTGATTCAAAGAAAACTGACTTGCATTTTATGAAACCTGAGTCACCTCTACAGAGATACCCAGTGGGCTTCTTATCTCTCAACATGCCACGTGAGCTTTTCAGATTCTGTATTTATGCTGAATCGGGCATTTTTTTTTCATATCCTTACTAGTTATATTTGCTATCTTTCTTTCAGAAATTTACTAAGGTAATAACTGCAACACTTTTGGATCTCTAAATTTTCTTCTACTATAGATGTTTAAAAGCTGCTACTTACTTAAAAGAGGTGATTTCATAGTTTAAAAGTCCAGTAACTTTAATGAGGAAAAAAATGGAGTTATGCAATCAAAATTATTTGTTATAATTGAAATGGAAAGATTTTTCTTCCAGACCACTCATTGCTATTAGATTAGAATTATATAATGTGAATTTCAAATCTCTTACTTTGGTAAATTTTTCTCTGCTTCTTGAAGTTGTAGGTGTCCAGGTACACAGAGTAAGAAACACTGAGTAGTATCGATTGGTACAATAAAGACTATAATATAAACAAGGAAAATGAAAGGAAATAAGAAAACACAACAGGAGCAGATACCAAGACAAGTGCTTGCTATTTGTTGTTTCAAGATGGATATCTTGGGAAGCCATTCCTGGCTATACAGGAATGGGGGCAGTGGTGTGGACATATAAAAGAGACCCCAAAGAAAGTCCAAACCTCTCTACTTAAAAAGCAGAAAAGTGTTCACTCTACTACAAATTCTGTTTCTTCTGGGAAACAACAACCCATTTCCCAATGAACACTGATACATCAGTTTAAATTTAAGAATGATAAATCTGGGAAGACTGGGGGGCTTACTCAGCTAAGTGTCTGCCTTCAGCTCAAGTCATGATCCCGGGGGTCCTGGGTTAGAGCCCCAAGTCAGGCTCCCTCCTCAGCAGAGAACCTGCCTCTCCCTCAGCCTCTGCCTCTGCACCCTCCCTACTCTACCCCTTGTGCTCCCGCTCTCCCTCTCTCTTGCTCTGTCTCTCTGTCAAATAAATAAACACAATAATTAAAAAAAAAAAAAAAAAGGAATGATAAAGCTAAGTTACTTTCTGTGGCTATTCTGTTTCTGCAAATTAAATGGCAAAATCATTTCCTGAGGAATGAGAACTGTACTTTCTTTGTAAGTTTATATGTTGTCATTAGGTACCTCATTTCCAAAATAATTCCAAGCAAGGTAACAACATAACGTGGAAACAATTCTGCATTTTGAGACACAATTTCAGCCCTACTAGCTGGATCTCCGGCTATTATTGCGTGATCCTGGCTTCTTAGACTCTTCAGCTTTGGCTTCATCTGCCAGAACCAATGGAAAAACCCTCAAAGCTGGGGAGCCAAGTGCTATTCATCTTTGTACCCCAGCACCTAGCAGAACACCAGTTACAAAAAATATTTTAACAAGTGTATATAAAAAATTTGTAAAATGGAGATCATTTACAATGTGATTATAAAGATCAAAGAGTCATCAGATGCAATAATTGCTCAATATGTAAAATATACATAAATATAAAATATTTCATTATTATCTCATGGCTAAAAAAATGTATTATATAGTGTATAAAGTCTTGTAAGAAGCCTTAATTCTTTTTCTTGAATATGCTCTCAGTACATGTATATATAAAATATGCTTATATATACATATACACATAAAATTCAATTAATTTAAGCCTGCATATCCTCATCTATAAATTAAAGAATTATGTTAATTATATTCAGTAATTTCTTCCAGTTGTATCTTTTATGGACAGTAAATTTATGATTTAGTGTTTTATATACATATCAATCTACCTGTATAAATATCAGATAAAGAGAAATTCTTATAATTTGTTTAACATCTTATCCAACTGATCAAGGTCATATGGCTCTTTTTTTAACCACATGGAATACTGTTTGTTGCAAAGCAGAAACCAATATTATATTAAGCCTACCAAAATATATCAAAATAAACTATCAAAAATTACAGAAAATCAAAATTTCAACAAACCTATCAAAAATTGTATTAATTATTAAATGACATGTTCAAACAATTTGAAAAGGGTATTTAGAAGAAGTATAGGAATTTCCTGAACTCAAGAAATTTATAGTCTAATAAATGCAACCAAATTATCCTATAAATAGAAACAACAGCAATTAATTCAAGACAGACTGTAACGAAACATCGAGTTATAAACAGTGTGAATGCTACAGAAATTCAGATAAGAAACAGTTTAGAAAGACAAGAGAAAGAGAAGACATGCCAGAAAATAAAAATTGAAAAATAAGTAAAATTTGACAAAAGACAGTGAGAAGTACCTTCCAGGCAAAGGGAATATAATTCAAGTTGTGGGAGTAAAAATAACCTGATTTTCTTTCTGAAAGTAAAGAAATCAAGTCTGACAAAACTGGGCATATGTTTTAAGAAATAACAGGAAAAAAGATTGGTAGGAAAGAGGGAGAGATACAATATAGGAATCCCTTAAACAATTGTAAATAGAAGAACAATATATTAGTATGCGGTGAGTCCAGAACTAAGGAAAACAGCGAGGAAGGGATTGCAGTCATTAATGTGGTGCCCATGAAAATCGAGAACAGACCAATCTCTGCAGATTAACTAGTAAATGATCCTTCATTCATCTTCAGTCAACCTAAAGGCATGTCTATTTTCATCTTCCTTCAGATCCAGTGACATAATTTTGCAGGCACTAGATGTCACTGTTCCACTTAAGCAAAATAAAATCCAGTCATTTTGAAGTCCATTGCATCTACATAATTATATCTACCTGTATGTAGATCTGAGTCTCCTTTAATTGATTCAGACAATTTCAGAATAAAATACCAGTAGTGATTTGTACCTACTGCAGTATGTTGAAAAATCAGCTCTGAAGTTCTCTTTAATATCTTCCCAAACAGTCTTTTACAAAGAATAAAATCAAAATTTAAAAAAAATTAATTCAAGAGAAAAATGGGAGGGAAATTAACCATTTATATTATTAAGAAATTAGGAAAATTTATACCATATAAGGTTTTGTTCATTTTTACACACACACGCACACACACACACACACACACACACAAAACCAAACACAATTTCTTCACAATGAGTACATACTCAATTTGTCTTATGACTGTAACTATAAGGAACCACATAGAATTTTCTCTTATCTGTCTGGTCTCTCAGAGTTGCATCTTTGACCTCCTTTTATGGAATTCCTCTTTGGGCCTAATCTTGAAGGTATAACCAGTCTCACACAAAAAAGCCTAAGGGACTAATCTGTTCTCTTTCTGCTGATTTAGGGTTTGATCAACTGGACACTCTTTGGGTCTCTGAGTCTTGAGTGAATGGTGCAGGCATATGGGAACTGTTGGAGGTATTCCTTTAGGAACTGTGCTGATGTGAACAAGACTGAGTGTCTCTATTAAAAGACTGTTGTTACACTTCTTGTGGCTGATTTCTCTAGAGCTCCTGTAATCCCTAGGTGTTCCCAAGGAAGCTTGGCCCTCCAGCTCATGAGTCCATGAGCCTGCTACACCAATACCACCCTTACCACAACACAGATACACAGACACACAGACACGCAGACACACACACACACACACACACACACACACACACAGCTTTACAATAAATTTCCTTTTCTTTTCCTTTCCCTTTTCCTTATAGTAGCCATGGTCAGTTCCTGTTGCTTGCAGTCACACAAAACAAAAACCTAAATTCACAGTTGGAAGAGCAATACAATTACTGAGCTGGTATTAAACCACTGTCTTTGCTTTGTCAGATTCATGCTTGCTCAACTTCTAGGGTTGAGAAACATGAAGGAAAAGATTCTCAAGGAAGAAATCTCTTATGTACCTCTCCACAAAATACCCCCATTCTGAACTTGAGCAGTCTTTTATCCTAAAAGTAACCAAGTACTTAATCATCCTCAACCTCAAAGTTTCTATCCTTTTGGATATTAATCTTCATATTTCTCTGAGAGACAGAAAGGTGTTGAAGGACAAGGCAACAGTATTTTGAAAACTACTGAAAATAGAGTCACCTCTCAAAGCATTCTGAGAAACTACAGGAATGCAAGCTGTCATTTTAGAACTGACGCAAGGACAAGCAGCAAGAAGAGAAAACTGGCTTGGAAGCACTTTCCTGTCCCCATCCTAGATGTTACGATTTCTTTTAGAGAGGGAGCCTGGGATGGTAGAAAGGGCAGGGACTTTAGCTACAAGTATACCAGGGCTCCATTTCCCAACTCCACTATTTGTTAGTCATACTAACATTAATAACTTAATAATATCCTGATTCTTGGCTTTCTTTTTTTCAAACAGGAAAATAATGCTGCTTCTCAGGGTGGTTGTGAAGTAGAAGCAAAATTCCTTGCCAGGAGTACATTAAAAATGCTATTTCATTTTCTTTTTTCTGTCTCTCTCCCAATTCCCACCCACCCCAAGGAGCCGGGTCTGGATGCCTTAGATGTGGCTAGAGAAGTAGGTGACTAATCGCATGAAAAAGAATCACACATTAAACTTGGGACAATCACAGAATTACTAACTTCTAGAACTCGGAGGAATCTTATTGATCTTATACATAGGAGGATGTAATTCATGCACGGAATTTTAGGATCTTTTCCAAGGTCACAGATAATAACTAAAAGCATTTACATGCCTTATTTCACACCAATTTCCAATCAATATTTTTACATTATGAAAAAGCATGATCTGAAAATCTGGCCCATTAAAAGGTATTTGTGACATAATGACCCTTGCCCAAAGCACTTGCATTTTAATATACTGACAAAGAAATAAATATATATTATATGGATGGCTTTTTTGTATGTGTGTGTGTAGGAGGTACCTTCCTATCTGTCCTCAAATAACACAGTGCTGATGTCTACCTATCTGGATAGGTATAAAATTTGAGTCTCTAGAAACTATGAAGACAAATGTCTAGAGGCTCATTTCTTTATATATATATACACACACACACACACACATATATGTATGTATATATATATATATATATATATATATATATATTGTTTTGTTCAAAAGATTAAAAAGGAAAAATATAAAGAAGAAAATAAAAGGTTTTGCTACAGTAATTTGACCCCCTAGGAATAACAGCTGTTAAATCATTGCCTTCTCTTGGCTTCACATTCTCTATCCTGCTCTTTCTTTCTCCATAATACATGAATATTGCAGAAAAATGTGATTATACAAGGCATATGTTTCGCAATATTTCCCACTTAGTCCAGATTTAGGGCAGGCTTCATTTGACGTGAATAATAGTCAGCAAACCAACAGTATTTCATAGTTTAAAAATACTTTCTGGTACATTATTGTCTTTACACTTTGTGACCATAGGTATTCAAGGGAAAACGAACAATGGATTATATTTAGAAAAGCAAAGGGGATAGAGTTACATAAACAAGCACAAATCTTACTTTCAACCTAAAAGGATCATTATGTGGAAGAAAATACTAGCACAACGCAGAGTGATTACCCTATATTGAAAAATAAGGTGCTCCTCCCCAACAAATTGATTTCAAAAAAGACCCCCCTCCCACTCCATGTTCAGATACAGGACTGCAAGAATCAAAACAGAATCAGGAATGTCAGGCAGGCCTGATGTCCCACTGTGCTCTACAGATGTGATATTAAATCTACAGCAGGGGCACCTGGCAGGCTCAGTTAGTAGAGCATGCGATTCTTGATTTCAGGGTCCTGAACTGAAGCCCCACACTGGGTGTGGAGCCTGATTAAAAAAAAAAAAAACACACATTGTAAATCTCTACAGTAAAGTCATATCAACAATTTCAGAAAAAGTAATTTTAAGTATTAGGTGTATGTTAATTTAGAAATATTATGATTAAAAAAGAGAAAGTCAAAGATACTAATAAACTTTTTTATTAATATTTTCTTAAATTCTGGTTAGTTAAAACATAGTGTAATATTAGTTTCAGGTGTACCTGGACAGCTCAGTCAGTAAGCATTTGACTCTTTATCTTGAGATCATGAGTTCAAGCCCCAATTTGGGCATACAGATTACTTAAAAACAGTAAAATACTAGTGAACTTTAAGCTTTAAAATAATGTGTCTGGTTGATTACTATAGTGGGTTACTTCAGTGTTGCCTTATTTTAAATCATTTTTTAATGTGAATGTATTTCACACCCGGGGTCCATGCCCATCTTGTACACTGGTGTATCTCGAACACCTCGGTGTATCTCTAGCACCTAGCACAGACCCACAGTAAAGAAGCTGCTTAATGAATAGCTGTTTAATAAACATATTCAACTCAATATCTTTATCAATCAAGAAGTAATTAGCCCACGTTCCAAACTTATCTTTATGACTTTGAAATTAATTTCAATTTATTTGTATTAAGCATCAATTAGTGAACATACAATATCGAGACGCTACTTTCTGCAATACATTATGGTGTTGGCGGAGGAAAAACACACACTATTCCTGCCTTCAAAGAGCATATTCTCTAGTTGAGAAATGTATCTGATTATTGAGCAATGTAAATTTGAAAGTAAATTAGCCATTTAGAGAAGACAGAGCTTATGATGTTTGGCAGGCAAATTTCCCATCTTGCTCCCCACAGATCTTAACTTCCTTCTGGGATTGCATGGTGTTGCTTTCAGCTTACTTAATGCAACACAGCTTTAAATTTATGTTAAAGAGATGCAGCCAGGTCTTCAAGGGAAGTCGGGTGGAACTATGTATGCCAAATGGGACTCTAAGCCTCTGATAAGGAAAAGGTGGACAAAATGCTGGGTTTCCTGGCATGGAGACACCCAAGAGAAGCAGGAAGCACAAAGAGAGAAGATGAGAGGTTATAAAACACATACTAACTCATCTGATAATTTAGCTATAAATCTCTCTGCTGGGCGATGTGGGTTGGCTGAAAATGAAACACGGCAAAGTACCCAAGGTTCTTAACTCTTACACAGGACCTGACAGAAAAAATCTTAAAGGTATTTGTTGAATATCCTCTTACATGTGTATATCATAAGCTGTGTTGAAACAGTTTTTAAAGTCTAGGGCCAGGAATCATTTTGAAATGGTTTTTAATCTACACTGTTTCTCTCATCACATAAAATAAAATTGCTTCCTTTTTTTCTCTTTTCATGTGCTCTCTCATCACCTGTTCTGCCATATTGAAGAACAAACAGAATATCTAGCTTTTTTTGATTAATGATATAGGGACTAATGGCTGATAAACAAAATCATTTATTAATTGCTATAGATAGCAAGCAGAGTATGGATTTTCAGGTAGAGTAGCTTATACTAACGCTGCCCACAAGGAAGAGAAAGCCTTAGAGGGAATTTGATGGAACATTAACAGAAAAGAAGATCAATGTTAACAGTGTTATGGTGTTCCTCAGCACATGGGTGGTACAAAGGTCATACAGATTCTCAGCGAAAGCAGAAAATTATAAAAATTTCCTAAAAGGGCAAGGCCGCTGTTTATTTTTAAAGTTAAATATAAGATAACGCTGAATTTTTTTTAATGTTCTGCCAGTGGATGTATTTGTGTTTCTGTAAAGACAAATATAGCCAACTAATTGGTTCTGTTTTCTTGTGTTTTTAAGCTATTTTGTTTCAAAATATTTTTGGTTGGAAACACAGAATCTCTAAAAATCCAATTTCCTGTTCGTGTACCTGAAAACCCTGAATATTTGCCTATGATCAATTTATTCAAAATATAGAAAAGTATCACTGCTTTCATGGTGAAACATAAATCATTACAAAAAGACTGTTAAAAGAGATCCAAAAATTCCATCAATTAGGAAATTAAGTTTAGCCTTAGAATGCATTCTATGGGGAATAAGGAGTATGATTTTGACTTTTTTTCTCAGGGCCAAGCTATATTTAGAATGAATGAACATTTGCAAATTTCTGACAAAAGACTCAAAAAATAATGATCAATCATCAAAATTAATTATGGTATAAGAAAGGAATAAAAATGTGTATATTTCAGGAGTCTTTTCATATATGGCTTTTATGATATTGAGGTATGTTCCCTCTATCCCTACACTGTAAAGAGTTTTAATCAAGAAACAATGCTGTACTTTGTCAAATGCTTTTTCTATATCTATTGACAGAATCATATGGTTCTTGTCCTTTCTTTTATTTATGTAGTGTATCACATTGATTGATCTGTGGATGTTGAACCACCCTTGCAGCCCAGGAATAAACCCCAATTGGTTGTGGTGAATAATCCTTTTATTGTACTGTTGGATCCTATTGGCTAGTATCTTGATGAGAATGTCTGCATCCAAGTTCATCAGAGATATTGGTCCCTAATTCTTTTTGGTGGAGTCTTTGATTTGGGGATCAAAGTAATGCTGGCCTCATAGGAAGATTTTGAAAGTTTTCCTTCCATTTCTATTTTTTGAAACAGCTTCAGAAGAAAAGGTATTAATTATTTTTTAAATGTTTGGTAGGATACCTCTGGGAAACCATCCAACTCTGGACTATTGTTGGTTAAGATTTTTGATTACTGCTTCAGTTTGCTTGCTGGTTATGGTCTGTTCAGTTTTTCTATTTCTTCCTGTTTCAGCTTTGGTAGTTCATGTATTTCTAGGAATGGATCCATTTCTTCCACATTTTCTAATTCATGGGCATATAGTTGTTTATAATACATTCTTATGTTTGCATTTCTTCGGTGTTGGTTGTGATCTCTCCTCTTTCATTCATGATTTTATTAATTTGGGTCCTTTTTCTCATCTTCTTTGTAAGTCTGGCTAGGGGTTTATCCATCTTATTAATTCTTTCAGAGAACCAGCTCCTAGATTTATCTGCTCTACTGTTCTTTTGGTTTCTGTTTTATTGATTTCTGCTCTAATCTTTATTAATTCTCTTCTTCTGCTAGGCTTAGGCTTTATTTGCTGTTCTTACTCTAGCTCCTTTTATAAGGTCATGTTTTTTTTTGAGACTTTACTTCTTTTTTGAGAAAGGCTTGTATTGCTAAGTACTTCTCTCTTAGGATCACCCATGCAGCATCCCAAAGGAGTTGAACAATTGTGTTTTCATTTTCATTTGGTTACATGATTTTTAAAAATTCTTCTTTAATCTCCTGGTCGACCCATTCATTCTTTAGTAGGATGCTCTTTACCCTCGTGTATTTGAATTCTTTCCAAATTTCCTCTTATGACTGAGTTCAAGTTTCAAAGCACTGTGGTCTGAAAATATGCATGGAATGATCCCAGTGTTTTGGTACCAGTTGAGACCTAACTTGTGATCTATACTGGAGAATATACCATATGCACTTGAGAAGACTATGTATTCTGTTGCTTTAGAATGGAATGCTCTGAATATATCTGTGAAGTCCATCTTGTCCAGTCTGTCATTTAGAACCCTGGTTTCCTTGTTGATTTTCTGCTTAGATGATCTATCCATTGCAGTGAGTGGGGGGTTAAAATCCCCTGCTATCATTGTACTAAAATCAAAGTGTTTCTTTAATTTTGTTATTAATTGTTTATATAATTTATTAATTTGTTTATATAATTGGCTCCTCCCATATTATCATAAATATTTATAATTGTTAGGTCTTCTCGTTGGATAGACCCTTTAGTAATGATATAGTGTCCTTCCTCATCACTTATTAGTGTGTGGTTTAAAATCTAATTTGTCTGGGAGCACCTGGATGACTCAGTGGGTTAAGCCTCCACTTTCAGCTCAGGTCATGATCCCAGGGTCCTGGGATTGAGCCCCATATTGGGCTCTCTGCTCAGCAGGGAGCCTGCCTCCCCTCCCCCTCCCCCACCTGCCTCTCTGCCTGCCTCTACTTGTGATCTATCTGTCAAATAAACAAATAATATATTTAAAAAAAATAAAATCTAATTTTTCTGATGTAAGGATTGCTACCCCAGCTTTCTTTTGATGTCCGTTAACACAATAAATGGTTTTCCACCCCCTCACTTTCAATCTGGAGGTGTCTTTGGGTCTAAAACAACTCTCTTGCAAACTGCTTATCAATGGGTCTTGCTTTTTTATCCAATCTGATACCCTGTGTCTTTTTGATTGGGGCATCTAGCCCATTTAAATTCAGAGTAACTACTGAAAGATATGAATTTAGTGCCATTGTTCTACATGTAAAGTCACTGTTTCTGTATACTGTCTCTGTTCCTTTCTCGTCTATGTTAGTTTTGGGCTCTCTCTTTGCTTAAAGGATCCCCTTTAATATTTCTTGCAAGTCTGGTCTAATGATCACAAATTCTTCCAGTTTCTGTTTGTCCTGGAAGCTTTTTATTTCTCCTTCTATTTTTAATGACAGCCTTGCTGGATAAAATATTCTTGATTGCATATTTTTTCTCATTTGGGACCCTAAATATACCATGTTAGTCCTTTCTGGCCCACGTTTTGGTAGATAGGTCTTTTGCCAGTCTCATTTTTTCTACCCTTGTGGTTATAGACCTCTTGTCCTGAGTCACTTTCAGGATTTTCTCTCTGTCTCTAAGATTTGCAAGTTTCACTATTACATATGGAGATGTTGACTTATTTTTATTGATTTTGAGGGGAGTTCTCTGTGCCTCCTGGATTTTGATGTCTGTTTCCTTCCCCAAATTAGGGAAGTTCTCTGCTACAATTTGCTTTAATATACCTTCTGCCCACCCCACCCCACCCAGCCCAAATTCTTCTGGGATCCCAATTATTCTAATGTTGTTTCACTTTATGGCATCACTTTGGGTTCTCCCCTCATTATTCAGTAGTTGCTTATCTATCTTTTTTTCTTTATTCTCCACCATTTTGTCTTTTATATTACTATTCTCTCTTCTGCCTCCTTTATCCTAGCAGTTAGAGACTCCATTTGTTTATTATATCTCATTAATAGCCTTGATTTTGACTTGATTAGATTTTAGTTCTTTTATTTCTCCAGAAAGTAATTTTCTAGTGTCTCTTATGTTTTTTTCAAGCCCATTCTGTGACATCTTACTTATATCCATACTTATTAGGTCCCTCAAATTCTCTTTATTGAGGTGAGTTTTCTGTTATGTCATTCTGTCCAGAGAAGAACAGATGAGTAAGAGAACAAAATACTGAAAAGGCAACATTGACCCCTGAGAAATAAACACTAAACAAATCAGAAGAGACCTGAAACAAAAAACAAAAAACAAACAAGAAGAAGAAGAAGAAGAGGAAGGAGGAGGAGGAGGAGTTGGAGGAGGAGGGGGAGGAGGAGATGGAGGAGAGGAAGAAGAAGAAGAAAAAGAAGAGCAAGAAGAGCATACCATCAGGTGAACTGAACAGAGCAGTACATTGGGTCCTGTGTACATTTGTTCTGTCTGTTATAAAACTAGATCCCAAAATTTTAACAAGAGAAAAACTTATATATGTACAAAAATAAAATTAAATATAATGATATTCTCAATGGTATTTTCTCCAAGGTCAGGAACATGGCAGGGATATCCACTATCACCACTGTTATTCAACATAGTATTTGAATTCCTAGCTTCAGCAATCAGACAAGAAAAAGATATAAAAGACATCTTGATCAACAAAGAAGAAGTCAAACTTTCACTCTTCACAGATGACATGATACTCTGTGGGGAGAACCCAAAAGACTCCACCCCCAAATTGTTAGAACTCATATAAGAATTCAGCAAAGTATCAGGATAAAAAAGTCAGTGTACAGAAATTAGTCACATTTCTATACACTAACAATGAGACAGAAGAAACAGAAATTAAGGAGTTGATCCCATTTATAACTGCACCAAAACCCATAAATAATATACCAAAGAATAAAAGTAACCAAAGATGCAAAGGATCTATACCCAGCAAATTATAGAACAGTCATGAAATAAATTGAGGAAGACACAAAGAAATGGAAAAATGTTCCATGCTAATGGATTGGAAGAACAAATGTTGTTAAAATTTCTATGCTACCTACAGCAATCTACACATTCAAAGCAATCCTATCAAAATACCATCAACTTTTTTCACAGAGCTGAAAGAGATAACCCTAACGTTTGTATGGAACCAGAAAAGACCCCAAATAGCCAAGGGAATGTTGAAAAAGAAAACCAAAACTGGTGGCATCACAAGTCCAGACTTTAAGCTCTGTTACAAAGCTGTAATCATCAAAACAGTATGCTACTGGCACAAAAACAGACACAGATCAGTGGTACATAATAGAGAACACAGAAATGGACTCTCAACTTTATGGTCAACTAATCTTCAATAAAGCAGAAAAGAATATCCAGTGGAAAAGAAGACACTGTGTTCAACAAATGGTGTTGGGAAGATTGGACAGCCACATGCAGAAGAATGAAACTGGACCATATACTTACACCACACACAAAAATTGACTCAAAATAGATGAAAGACCTAAATGTGAGACAGGAATCCATCAAAATCCTAGAAAAGAACACAAGTTGCAACCTCTGTGACCTCAGCTGCAGCAACTTCTTTCTAGACACATGTCCAAGGCAAGGGAAACAAAGCCAAAAATGAACTACTGGACTTCATCAAGATAAAAAAAATTTTTTGCACATCAAAGGAAAGAGTTAACAAAACCAAAAGACAACTGACACAATGGAAGAAGATATTAAAAATTATCTTGTCAGATAAAGGACTACTCTCCAAAATCTATAAAGAACTTATCAAACTCAACACCCAAAGAACAAAAATAATCCAACCAACAAATGGGCAGAACACATGAACAGACATTCCTCCAAAGAATGCTCAACATCACTGGGCCTCAGGGAAAAACAAATCAAAACCACAATAAGACACCACCTCACACCAGTCAGAATGGCTAAAATTAACAAGTCAGCAAATGACAGATGTTGGTGAGGATGCAGAGAAAGGGGAACTGTCCTACACTGTTGGTGGGAGTACCAGCTGGTACAGTCACTCTGGAAAACAGTGTGGAGGTTCCCCAAAAAGTTGAAAATAGAGCTATCCTATGATGCAGCAAATGCATTACTAGGGACTTACCCCAAAGATATAAATGTAGTGATCCAAAGGGGCACCTGTACCCCAATGTTTATAGCAGCAATGTCCACATAGCCCAACTATGGAAAGAGCCCAGATGTCTATCAACAGATGAATGGATAAATAAGATGTGGTATATATATGCAATAGAATACTACTCAGCCATCAATTAAAAAAAAAGAAATCTTGCCATTTGCAATGACATGGATGGAACTAGAGGGTATTATGCTAAGTTAAATAAGTTAATCAGAGAAAGACAATTATCAAATGATCTCATTCATATGCATAATTTAAGAAACAAACAAGATCATAGGGGAAGGGTGGAAAAAATAAAACAAGACAAAATTAGACAGGGAGAAAAACCAGAAGAGACTCTTAATCATAGAAAGCAAACTGAGTGTTGCTGGAGGGGAGGGGTGTGGGGCAATGAGGTAACTGGGTGATGGACATTAAGGAGGGCATGTGATGTAATGAGCTACGGATATTATATAAAACTGGTGAATCACTGAACTCTACCTCTGAAACTAGTAATACGTTATGTTAATTAACTGAATTTAAATAAAAAATAAACAATAAATTTTAAAAATGATCTATTTTATTTTGTCATTATGCCATATACATTTTCTTTTATAGGGTTGTAGCTCTTAGTTCCTCAATCATTCATCCACCTCCACTTTTCAATCAATGCTGTTGAACCCAGCAACACTGATCTCTGATGGGTTCTTTTTGACTGGACTCCTCACTCAGCCAAAATATTGTTCACCACTGGAATTACACGTATTCTGCTATGTGTCAAGACACTTGGGCAAAAGCAAATCCTACCTTCAAGCCCAGAAAAGAATGGTTGGGAGTACATTACGGGAGGAGATAGTGGCAAAAACCCAGGGTCCTTGAAAATGTACCTACTACATCCCTCTAGAGGACAGTCTTCTTCCCACTATAAAAAAGAAATTCTTAGGCTATAACTATGTATAAATTCGTCCACTTCTGAAAATCCATGAAAGATCAGGTAGAATCATCTGGCAGTATAGCCCATGAAGAATATAATGAGACAGACTGGTATTTATTTCTATCAGAACAAAAAATGGAAGTGCAGCTTCAAAGTTTTAAAATTAATTGTGAAATCCTTTTTAACAATTGTTCTCAGAAAAATGAAATAAGAAGCAGAACTAATTGGCATTTTTTTGTCTATAATCTTTCTGTTTAACTTACACAGGTTCTAATGTTCTAACCTATGGTATAAATGTGACCTACAAAATCATCCAGTATGTGCACCCACAATATCCACATGACTGTTTTCATTTTCATAAACAAACTGAACATACTGAATATTCAAACCCAGTAAAACTTGGAGTTTGAATAGCATATTGGGATTTTTTTTTCTGACCTAAACATGTGTTGCTTATGAACATCTAATGAATGGGTTAGTACAGAGAAAAGTATGGCAGAGGAAATACATAGGAGAAATGAGAATTGTCATTATCCTTTTTCCAGAACCTTCTAAGGAGCACATCTAACCTTGTGAATGTATCAGTTAATTTGTAAATAAGTGACTCGTCTATTCTTTATCAGTGATGGAAGAATAACCAGAAAGTTTTCTCAGCATTCTGAGCAGACCTTGTTAATTATAAAAATGGGTCCTCTTTAGTGAACACCTATGTCATGGACATCGTTAGTCACTTTACATATGTTCATCTTGTTAATTCTGCCACAAACTTTTGGTAAAATGCTTAATTTAGTTTTCTATTTTCAGAAGACCACATATTAAGGGACAAATAAAAAATAATAGCGGATAATATCACTACATGACTGTCTAATTAAATAGTGTGATTTCAGCTATGTCCTTATGGATACTCAACTACAGCAGAATAATAAAACTGAGCCATTGCAAACCACAACATGCCTTGGAGTAGGTCAATCCTAAAGTAGTAAGGATCTTAGAGATCCTCTAATCTAATGCTTTCATTTTACAGGTGAGGAAACTAAAGCCTAAAGAGTTCATTTGATTTGTCCAAATGGTGAGTCAATGTTATGAATAAGATTGAGCATTATTTTAGTAATTAATTCTGAAACACACTATTTTCAATTCGGAATTTTCCCCTTATGACTAAGATTTCTTCTATTTCTTTCCAATAATAATTCAGACCTTCAGAAATTGTTTTATGGTTTGATTAATTTTTGTTATGTATATTTTGTGTTACCAAAGATTAAAAGTGTCACTAAAAGATCAAAAGAGTCACACAAAATACAATATTTTCTTTTCAGTTTTACTGATATTTTTGAACAGTGAAAATCTATGGAAATTCTCTTGAAAATCTATATGCATCAGTCTACATATCAAAGACAAATGATGTGCTCTTTCTTGCCTACACAATACTGAGTTCATCAGCCATAAAGGAATATCAAGTGAGGTATGGTTTATTGCCTTTACAGCCAAATGGATAATTTTAAGGCTCATTAAAATTATAATTTCATTCTGAATGGCTGGATGAGGATGTTGGTAGTTTCTCCAGCTGGTTTCTTTTAGTCTCATATTTGTTACCACAAAAGCTTTATTAATTATCTGCAGGTTTCCATCATGACGATGATAATCAAGTAAAGCAATTCTATTTTTCAAGAAATACATGAAAGCTATTAATTTGACTGAAAGATTAAAACAAAACAGCAAGGAAGTAATGTTTATTTCTATATAAATTATTATATGGAACTTAGATGGGAACTTTGAGATAACTGATGAGTTTAAAAACCTTATTTTTACACTCTCGCCAATGAGAAAGTTAAAATATAAACATCAGATTCCCAGTGTAAGTATTTCTTTAGATTTAATATGATGAGAGAATATAGAGTTTGACACTTTTTTTCCGATATAATTCAATAATATTATACATAATAGGATGGTAAGCTCTAGAGTTGAGTTACCTTAAATAGTACCCTGGCACCACCAGTAACTCACTGTGTGACCTTGGATGAGTTACCTGAGTTTCCCATGCATCAATTTCAGGATAATATTAGCAACTATATCACTGTTTTAGTATGTGGGTTAAATGTAAAACGGTTAGAATAGTGATTAGCACATAGTAAGCACTCAGTAAATGATGGCTGTAATAATTATTATTATTAGAATTTATTCACTGTTACCTACACTAATGTATGCAAGGCTTGTATAGGTTTATATAGATTAAAATAACAACTGATCCATAAGCCTAATGATGTTTACTTTAACTATAAGTAACCCTCAATTATGAAATAAAAACTTAACTAAAAAAAATCAATAAATAATCCAATTGACTCATTTGTCAGTCTAATTTTTGTTAATGGTAGTTGGAAGTTTTTTCCTTTTGAACTAGATAAAAGTTCCCAAACTCTAGGATCCTAGTTGCAAGATTGTGTGTATCGCCCTACCGTAGTCCCATCATACCACCAGAACAAATGGGGCCACATTATTGTCTTCTTTTCCTAGATTAGCTGGCCAGTGGCCACCCATTTCTCTCTGAGTGAAATGATGCCTCTGCAGATCTGGTTACTGACTTAAGTGCTGAGAGAAACAGGTTTTGTTTTGTTTTGTTTTTACATCTATTTTAATAAATTGCAATAATTAATTGTCACTAAAAGCTTGTATAGTTAAAAGAAAAAAAAAGAATCAGTTGTGCATCTTCAAAAAGCCACGAATAGTTTGAAAAAAAAAAAAAGGAAAGCTAAACAACAGATGGGGTTAAAGATATTTGTAACAAATCTGAGAAAATATGGAATCTATATTAATTAATAAGAAAACACTAGAACACCAGAATAAATAACACACAAATGACAAAAAAATCATTTTTAAAAGTTTAACTTAATCGAGAAAATTGGAGTTAAAAATGAGATATTCTTTCACCTACACATTAATATTTTTAAGGAAAATACTACTGAATACATATATGTGACAATATTGATATGATAAAAGTGGTATACTTGATACTACTAGAAGCAATAAATGGTCTCATCTTTTCATGAAGGAAGTTTGGATATATAATCAGTAACATTTAATGAGATATCTCCTTTTGACTTAATTTTACTTTCAGGGATGAACTTTAAGAGAGTAATAAAACATGCAGACAGTTTATACTCAAAGATACTTATCATTGTAATACATGCAATAACAAAAACTAGAGAAAATCTGAAAATTCAACAAGGCAAATTCCTAAAATAAATTAAGATATATCAATGTGGGGGCACCTGGGCAGCTCAGAGGATTGAGCCTCTGTGTTCAGCTCGGGTCATGATCTTAAGGTCCTGGGATCGAGCCCAGCAACGGGCTCTCTGCTCAGTGGGGAGCCTGCTTCCCCCCACCCCCTCTGCCTGCTGCTCTGCTTACTTGTGATCTCTCTCTGTGTCAAATAAATAAATTTTTTTAAAAAAAAGATATATCAATGTGATAGAATGATATACAATCACGAATAGATCCTTTTCTTCATTTCTCTACATTTAATATTCCCATTATCAACAAAACAATACTGAATATTTCTGCATCCAAATCTCTGTAAAAGGTGTTCAGAGTCATCAGAGATTTGAAATCCTGCACCAGGCCCCTACTTCCTGCCCCAAAGTATATTTAATGATTTTAGAGAAGTAGGATTCATAACTTAGAAAACAATATAGTATAACATATGGTAGGTTTCAACTGAGTGGCACACTGTAACCCACACTTCATCCCTAAATAATGTGCTTCAATATGATGTAGTTAACTTTTTAAATTAACCTTAGAATGCATGTTTTTACTTACCTTATAAAAAACTTCTAGAGAAAAAAACCTCTAATATCAAGAATACCACCCCAGAAACTGCTGAATTAATTAAATGTTCCTTTCTCTCTCTCTTTCATATTTTGGAAAATTTAGAGCCATTTGTGTGACCAACTTTGGTAGGTGTGTGGGTTTTTTTTTTTTTTTTGCTTCATCTTTCATTCCACTCTTTTGTGCCATCTTTGTTTTCATTGATTCACCTCAGTTTTAATTCAGGATCCTTTATTGATTTTATGTGCCTTTGTAAATCACCTTAAATTCTTGCTAAAAATATATACATTAAATAATAGATAAATAAATGGAAGGAATGCAAGGAATTAGACGAATGTATCAGGGAGTTGAGGCTAAATCATGCTGTTACAATAAACCACTTCAGTTTTTCAATGGTTTGCAAACAAAAAAGGTCAGTACTTGCTTAAACCACAGGTTCATCAGAATGAGCTTCACCTAGGTTCCATATTGTATTTATTCCTGGATCCAAGGTGAAAGAGTAGCCCTGATTTAGTACACTGCAGGTCTCATAGAAGGAGGAAAAAAGTGTGGCTCTTAAAGCTTCTGCTTAGAATTGGTACTACCCACTCATATTTCATTAGCCAGGCATCTGGCACACCTGATGTCAGCAGGGCAAAAATGTATACTCCTCCCACAAGGAGGGACGACAAATACATATTCTAATGGATACTCTAATGGATCTGCAAGAAGAAGAGTGTACTCTTAGATTTGTAAGGAAGTCAACAACTAGAGGACAGGATATATGTTTCATTTTTTATCTCCTATAATTTCTAGCCAATGTAAGCACTTAAAAATATTTATTCAGTTGGGATGCCTGAGGGCTCAGTTGGTTAAGCATCTGGCTTCGGCTCAGATCATGATCCCAGGATCCTGGGATCCAGTTCCTCATTGGGCTCCTTGCTCAGAGGGAAGCCTACCTCTTCCTCTGCCTGTTCTTCCTGCTCTGCCTGCTCTGGCTGCTGCTCCCCCTGCTTGTGCTCTCTCTCCCTGACAAATAAATAAATTAAAAAAAAAATTAAAAATATATTTATTCAATTGAATAAAGGAAAATAAAGGTCAAACAAGGAAACTATTAATACAGAGTCTATATATACTAATTCACTGTGAACATCAAAATTCTTAGCTAACCAATTTAAATAATTTTCTGTATATTAAACCTATTAACATTAATGAAATTTTTCATTCAAAAGAGTAAAGATGATTTATAGACTGAAAGCCTAAAGGAAATGACTCTATAGTAATTCATCTGGCCATCAGACCATACAGCTGATATATTCAATGGCAATACTTAATATTGGAAGGAAGATCAGACACATACACAGAACTGAAAGTCAAAGAGCATAAGACAAGCAATCAAACAATAGATTTCCTCTGAGTAAATGTAAAAGGGAAAAAAGTGTAATGGATATCTGGACATTTGTAGGAAAACACTGGTGAAACTTCCTGAAGGGAAAAATAATGTCTAAACTGAACTTATTTCTCAATTTATAAACCAACTAGAAATTCTTAATGAGAGGTTGATATTAAGTACCAAAACAGTCACTAAGAACACCCTTTTCTATGTAAAGGTGGATAGGATTACATTTTAGGGACATCTGAAAAAGTAAAAATTTCAGAAATCTTAGCAAAGTAAAAAACATTGTATTTTCCCACATACTAGCATTTTGAAAACACCTTCAAGAACTTCCCAGCCTTATGGATGAAAAAACCATAGTAAACTTAAAACCAACTTGAACACTTGGCATTTCTAGAGAATGCAGGGACACTATCCTAATAAACACTCATGTGGTTAGTTGCTAGCAGGTCAGTATAATCAGCCATTCATTTTCAGTATTCAGGTACTCAGAAGAAGAAATGTGATTAAAGTCATCAACAATATTGCTAATCTAAGACAATTCTTTCCTGTTTTCTGATGATAAAAAAAAAAAAAGGCGGTATGAATTAGAAGACCCACATTGGTCATCCACTATGTAATCATGGTTTTCAACACAAATCTAGGGAACTGAGTTTCTAAAAACAGAATGATAATAGAATTATGCCTTTGGTTCAGACAGATAATAGTGGATACAATGACTTTCTATTTCTATTTTGATGGAAATTATTGAATTTCACACAAACTAAATAACTGAAAAAAGAAAACCCTTCATTTGCCACAATAGAAGGTGATTTTTTTGTGATAACAATACAAGGAGATGGGGTACAAAGAAAAAAGAAGAAAATTGTTGAGAATGTAAACTATTAATATGGAGACTTTTAAAAGATAGAAAATTTAATGTAAATATTGAAATTACATGGATTTAATATAATGCACTAGATATAATTTAGATATAGGAAAGAAAATGCTATATCCAGAGATGAAAGATACCATTCTTTCTCTTACTCTGTACAAACCAGAGTTATCACCTTTTTACTCTTTGAAGTAAAAGGATTGGAGGAGTTGGACACATAGTAGTCAGCAAATAATTTATTCAATATTCACAGGAAATAAAATACTACAAAAGATTTTGGAGAATTAAGATTTCTTTCTTATGAAAGAAGATAGTTTACCTGCTCTGGATTCTTGAAAATATCAACATACTATCTAAAAAAATGAATTTGGTAAAATTTGATAAAAATGCTTATGGACACTTTTAGCATACAAAAGACCTTTTACAAGACACTCAAGCTCTCTGAACCTCAATTCTCCCATCTGTAAAAGTGGGAAAATAATGGCTAAATGCTAGAATCTATGAAAAGTACATGAAAGAATATAGGAACATTCTCCAGAACATCTTCCAGTTAACATTTTCTTTGTGGAACTTGTTTTGGTTTACAGTACCCAAATTTCAGAGAATTTGGCTGATGTTTACCAAAAATCAATGTATGTGCCCAAACTAACTACATTTTTAACACAATAATATTTGGGGAAAATGTTGAATTACCTTCTAAATACAATTCTTAGACCATCGGAATCACATATAAAAATTTTGAGAATAGATAAATGTCAACAAAGTGAATATATAGTATGTTTCCACCCACATAAAAAAACTGCATAGGAATCAAATATTGATTGGTGAACAATAATTGATAGTTTAATTATTTACTTCCTAATGCGATTGTATGTTCCTCAAACATAGGCAGTTTCTTTGTCCTATTTACCTTTTAGGACACTGATTAAGGGCTTTGGGTGGGCAAGTAACACATTAAAATTGTTCACATATTTATAAAAAGGGAAATGGTCTATCAATTAGTATATTGTGCAGAGCATCAGATTTTCATGAATGTGTCACTGACATTAAACAGTTGAAGCCTATATATCCACATAACTGCCATTTAGTAGGAGATCAAAATATGTGAGGAATCCTCTAGCAAACCATGATAAGAGAAAGAAAACATTCTTTATTACTATCAATTTTTGAGAATGTTGTTCCTAAACACAGTATAATAGAATACTTACCTCACAGGACTGTCATGGAAAGAAATCCATGCTCAGAATTATAATTCACTATTTTTAAGTAAAACGTACATATTTAAACCGATTTTTGATTGCTAAAAAGTGTTACTTTAAAAAAAATACTTTAAGCTGCTTTCAATATTTTTGATGGATGTGCATAAAATATAAACATGTGTGCTCTTTTAATTGTCTGGAAATAGCTTGTGTTCCTGTAGAGTGGCCACATTTTCATGTAAGACTTTGCAATCTGTTGCCAAATTTTACTATTCCTGTGTATCTGTTGTGATTGTCAAGCATCATATCAATAAACAAACTCTTTTAGAAAGAACCATATAGTATTATGCTTAGCTAAATAAGTCAATCAGAGAAAGACAACTATCATATGATCTCCCTGATATGAGGAAGTGGAGATGCAACATGGGGGGGTTAGGGGGTAGGAAAAGAATAAATGAAACAAGATGGAATCGGGAGGGAGACAAACCATAAGAGACTCTTAATGTCACAAAACAAACTGAGGATGGCAGGGGGTAGGGGGGTAGGGAGAGGGTGGTGGGATTATGGACATTGGGGAGGGTATGTGCTATGGTGAGTGCTGTGATGTGTGTAAACCTGGTGATTCACACACCTGTACCCCTGGGGCTAATAATACATTATATGTTCACTAAAAAAAAAAAAAAAAAAAGAAGAAGAAGAAGAAAGAACGAACCATACAGTACTAAGAATAGCTAAATAAGCTACACAGAAGCTTGAGTATCACAGCATAGCTATAGGTTTCAATTTTTGTGGAGAGGGTAAGGATCATCTTAACAGATCATAACCCCACTCACTTATTTGTGATTGCCCTAAGAAGTATTTTGTGATATTTAATCTATTTGTAATATTTAATGATGTTGCTGTTATGGAATTGAGACATCCTACATTTGAATTAATTTCTGATTATGTTTAATAATTAAAAATAATTTTGTTTTGTTTTTCCTTCCTGTACAAATAAAAATCCTTGGAAAATAATATGAAGAAACAGCTTGAAAGATAACCAAGAAAAGGAAAGCAAAACTAGAAATGTGTCCTCAAGAGATAAACGATTATAAATAGTTGTAGCAAGAACTCCAGTTATTTTCTTTCATAAGCCCCAATATTTTGTACTTTCCACATTCACTCAGTCATCTATACTCTCTCCTTTGATGTACTTACATTTTTGGCCCAAACTGGTCATTTTGAAGTATTAGAAATACATGATAGAATTTTACAGAAGATGTATCACTTAGAGACCACTGAGGTATGAGTTTTATTCACCTTTATATCCCCAGGATATATTCCCAGATTCCCACAGTAGACATGTTTTTGAATAAATATATTCAAAACATGTTTTTGAATAAATATATTAACCAATCTTTTTCAGATCATAGAACATATAGAAAAACATAGAACACAAGCCATTTTGTATGGCACTCTTGGGTAAATGGAGGAGGCTTCTCATGGCCAAAGATCACTGGTCCAAAGACTTTGGCCAGCCTAGGCCCTGTCCTGCTGCCTTGAGTGGCAGGAGAGGGATTAGAAGCCAAATCTACAGAACCCCATTTGAAGAGATCCATTGGAAGGAAGATGCCAAGACCTAACTATACTGAAGGAGAGAAAAAGACACCACTTCCAAAAGTGGCTAAAGTTCTAAACCCTAGCTCTTAATTTGTTCTGAAGAAAATTTAACCAAAAACACTAGACTAAGGTGTACTTTTTTTCAAACTACTTAGCATTTTTAAGTATTAGTTTTGTTTTCCTGTGGCAATGAATCTTAATGACACCCAAATATATAGGCAGCAATAGCATGACATCAGAGACACCTTTGGCATTTGCTTATAAATACTATTGCCTTTGAATTTCAGCAGCCTGAAGTGGTGTGTGGGTACTACTTGACTTTTGAGTATCTAGGACACTCCTTAAATGTTTGCTGAGAATCTGTTTTCCTATGCCAGGGTCATTTCCAAGACTTTACGGACTTGCCCAGATTAAGGAATTCATCCTGTGATCCATGACTTAGCACTAAATTTTGGATCCTGGCTGGATACACAAAGGAAAGAAGACAGTAAGTGGGTGGGAAAAGAAAACTTTTGGAATGCTACGCAGCATGAGTGCCTTTCATCTTCTATCCTCTTTGCCCCATTAAGGATGAGACATAATCATGGGCTAAAATGTTTCATGTTCCATTTGGCATGTTTTTGTTCAATTATCAGAAAAATCAATTATCAGCAAAATAAATAAGTCCCCTTGGTTAGCATTCATCCCACTTAATTAATAAATAAGGGATAAGTCATCACTGCCTGAAATGACTTTTACCATAAGGGTGTTCCCTTTATTATGTTAACATTTAAATAATGTGCTCCCTTCATATAATCATCAAAGACAAAATCAACATGAAAAATGTTGTCAAGCTTGTCGAGCAGACATGAAATTATGCATGTATGGATGGAGTGAATCATTTACATAACAGGAGATAATGTATCAAATATAACATCAGAATATTGTGGCAAGGGTGGGAATAAAGTGAATATGAACTGGCCTCTGAGAGGGAAAATAAATTCATTAAGTAAGAACCAGTGGAACATTCTGGATCAACAAAGTTCTGACTCATGTTGCAAGGGAAAACTTCCTAATTCTCACACTACACCCTTCTCTTTGAGTCAGTCATCATCAAATTGGGGTAGATATTCCATGAAGTTAATAGAACATTTCATTCTTTACTTAATAAATATTATTGAACATCTGTTCTATGTTTCAGAAGCTATTCAAGAAAATAGACAAAGTGTATGATTTCATGGGGTCTGCATTATAAATACACAATAGGCCAACTGACGATCCTAACTAGGAAGAAAAATAAAACATGGGATAGAATTAGAATTAGGGGGTCAAAGTGAGTTTTTGAGAGGGTTGTCAAGGGTCTCCTCACAAAAAGAAGGCAGAGTATAAGGAGCTGGCGTAGGGAGGGAGGTGGATACAGAAGTTGGAAAATAAGGAGCTTATTTTTCACTGATGTATTTTCTCAGTGGGCGGGGGGAAGCAACATAGTGAGCTGAGGTGGGGAGGAAATAAGGAATGTTGGAAGTTTGAGGATCAAAGAGAAGGTGTACATGACTGGGGAACTGGTCGACCTGAGGGAAGCAGGGAGGCTGCTGGACAACGCTGAGGACCTGCCTCGCAGCTGTGATCATTTTAAACGATGACCAGTCCCTGTAGCCACGCATTGTTCTCCAGCCCCACCGAGCCGCTCAGATGTGGGTGGAGGACAAGGAGAAGGATGGTTTTAATTAGTTTTGGGGTCTGGGGGCAAGAACTTCAGGAGAGAGGAGCAAAGAAGGGGAGTATGGTCACGATGACGGATCCTAGAATGTGAGGTAATGAAATGAGGCTGGGCTGGTAGGACAGAGAGTGAAAAGGTGACTGAGCAATGGATCAGACGTCCCTGTGGTTGAAGTGAACTTGGACCACTGCCTAGGGAGCTGAAAGATCACTTCTGTGCCAGAAAGTATGAAAAGGCCTTGAGAAGGTTGGAAACGCAGACTAAATACTGAGTAAACACGGTGATAAAGTCTTTCTCCTGAGTGCCTAGCAAAGCTCTTAGGAGAAATAAGCAAACAAAAGAAACAAAACGAAAGAATAATGACTCTACCCAGAGAAATACAAACATGATCATTGCTTTTTTGTCCCCTAGTGACCAGTGGTGATGAATGTTTGTGTGTGTGTGTGTGTGTGTGTGTGTGTGTACACATACATATTTTTATGTCTCATTCTGCTAGAGATTGAAATAAAAATTTTACACTTAGATTGACTTCCTGAAGACAATTCCTTTCAACATTGAACAAAACTCTAAAATATTCTCTTTATCTACATTCTTGACACAGATCATTGCTCGGAGTGGGTTACCTGTCTCCCTGCCCTCCCAACCCGCCCTTAATTCTGACGGTTAGAACTTCTTAGCCAGCCTAAAAGATCATTGTTTGCTTTATATGACCTAGCCAAATTATCTTTTTCTGTGATTATTGAATGCTGACAATGGCAGTTTGCTCTCTTTCCCTGTCCTTATTGTATAATTTAAGTCTTTTCTCAAATTTCATATTTCAAAAGATAATTTTGACATCCAGACTTTCTTAGCAGGTGGGGGAGTGATTCTGAAAACAATGAATAAAACTTGCATGATTTTCCTAATTACAATTAGGGATACAAAGATTTCTGTCAACATTCTCAAGTAAAATAAAGTACATTGTAATGGCAGTGAGGCGACTTACCACACCTCCCCGCAAATGTAACTTTGAAATTAGATGTTCTTCCAAAGATTGGACTAATGTTCTACACATAACAGATAATACTAAGCACTCCTATGAGTGCAGAGTTCTGGGTACCCCCATCACAGTGCATTAAGTCTCATCAGACAGTACAAGTATGATCTAATTAGAGCCAAGAAAGGTATGCTCTAGTCATTATGTTGTTTCAGGGCTGAAGAAAAACTAGGTAACAGAGGGATATATTATAGCACCTTGAAAAAAAAAGGAAGTAGGGTTGCCTGGGTGGCTCAGTGTTTTAAAGCCTGGGCCTTCGGCTCAGGTAATGATCCCAGGGTCCTGGAATCGAGCCCCGCATCGGGCTCTCTGCTTAGTGGGGAGCCTGCTTCCTCCTGTCTCTTTCTGCCTGCCTCTCTGCCTTCTTGTAATCTCTGTCAAATAAATAAATAAAATCTTAAAAAAAAAAAATAAAAAAGGAAGTAGATCCCCAACTGTGATTCTCACCCCCTGTTGTAACATCTGACAGCAAAATAGGGGAAACTTATCTTGAACTTTGAAAGGAACACTGAGAATAAACACACACATAAAATAAAAGAATTTAGGCCCCCAAAACCTTGTATACATAGTGTTGCAATGGTGATCTCTTTAAACTTTTTTTTTTTTTAAGTGTAGTTGACACAAAATGTTCCATTAGTTTCAGCTGTACAACTTAGTGATTTGATAGGTTTATTCATTGCGCTACGTTCACTACGAGTATAGTCACCATCTATCCCGTTACATCACTATTATGGTGTCACTGACTGTATTCCTCATGCTGTGCCTTTTATTCCTGTGGCGTATTCATTCCGTACCTGGAAACCTGAACGCCCCACCTCCCTTCACCCACCCACCTTCCCTCTGGCAACCATCAGTATTTCAGCAATAAAGCAGCAGCTAGTTATAAATGAAGCCTTTTCTATTACAAAAGTAAACCTAGCATTATGTTTTTACAAACATTTCATTAAGGGAAAAGCAACCCACAAACCTAACAGAAAATCAGACCGTAGGCGCTTAGGTCTCCACCATCAGGATTAGCATGACCTTGACCTTCTGTGCTCCCCTTCTCCCACTCATTACTCTTTCTTTCCCCTGCGCCACTGCCCCACACAACACACTCTCCCCTCTATTTCCTCTCTCTAAAACTAAACTCTTACAAAAAGGGCCATCCTTTGTCTCTCCCCCTGCTTCCATGCTCAGAAAACAGTCTCCTCTGTCCCAGAGTTCTTATTCCTTCTTCCTATGTATTTTTTTAAAATTTATTTACTACTTAGAACTGCTTCCACAAACGATGCACTCTCTTATTTTATTGGTTTCTGAGTAGGATAAATTATATCGCACTGTATGTACCCTTTTGCAATGGAACAGTATTTTTGAAATAACACATAGAGATCTTACTGAGAGGTATATCGAGAGTGGTGTGCACTGAAGGTTCATATCCTCCCAGTTTGACGTGCTGAAGCCCTAATCCCCAATACAACAGTATCTGGAGGTGTAAACTTGGGGAGGCAATTAGATTTAGATGAAGTCAGGAGGGGGAGTGGAGCCCTGATGATGGGATTAGTGCCCTTATAAGAAGAGACCATAGAACTTGCCTCTCTCTCCAGTCCGTGAAGATACATCAGGAAGGCAACCATCCGCAAGCCAAGAGGGCTCTCACCAGACACCGGATGTGTGGGCACGTTGATCTTGGACGTTCTAGTCTCCAGAACTGTGAGAAAGAGGCACCAGAAGAGAAATTGCTGGGCTTAAGTATGTGAATATTCCCCTGTACTAAGTATCATTAAATGCTGGATTTAAGTATAAGAACATTTTATGCTAGGTATTCTAAAATTGCTCTCTGAAATGTTTGGAATTTACATTCTAACAGCAAGAGTTAAGGGTTCCTGTTTCCCACACCTTCGCTAATACCAACAGTTAGTAATATGGTTATTATTATTAAATTTTCCATTCTGTTGGATATGAAAATGTATCTTATTGTAATTTCCCTTTGCATTTCCTTGGCTGTGAGTAAAGTCCAGTATCACATTTTCCTAAGCAATGTATTAAGTGGTTCTATATAATAATTCCATGAGATGGCCTATCAGTGTATTAATACGCTTCTCACGTTGGTTCAGTATGTGAGCACTACTAAGGATTCTGGGTGGAGGAAAGAGAAGGTCCTAATCTCTGAACTTCAACCTGGAACTACAAGTCTCGGGGGCTGTTGACAAAATGAGAACCTGAAGAAAGAAAGAAAAATAGAGTCATGAGGATTCCTTCAACTACCCCTAACAACCTTAAAGGACTTCTATGACAACGTGAGCGGTCTTTAATGAATTTAATTTTCAGGTTGTGCAGAGGTGAACTATTAGAGCTGTCTTACTTGCACAATCAAGACTAATAATTAACTCATTGCTAGTTGTGGGTAACAATTAATACGATGCTAGTTGGAGATTTCTGAAGAGAACAATGGGCTCTTATAGCTACCAAGGCACGGCGTGAAGCAGGCTGTTGTCTGTATCAGATACCATCAATGCCCCTGCCACAGCCTCAGATCAATTGTGAAGAATTTTTTTTTTTTTTATTAAAGCCATCAAAACTCTCTGTATAGGTGAGTCATGGAATGGACTCCCCTCGTGCACCAAATCAAATCTTCTCAGCTCTACTTATTCTGTCTAGCCACTGCTATAGAGACAGATCTGTACCATAGACGCAACCTGACCATACCCTGATCAGGCCCAGATGGAGGGCCTCTGCCTACCTTCCTGTACAGACAAAGCTTTCTCTGGCACCACACTGTGGGACATCTGAGGAAACCCACCTGTCCCTCATGCACCTGCAACTTGGAGAGCAAGAGAGTTGATGATTCATGGGCTCACGGGGATGGGATCCAGTCGGTTAGTGCTTCTCTCCTCCAAGTGAACTATCCTGGTACATTATGAGGATCCAGGAATCAGTCTGGTCTTTAAGGTTGATTAAAATAAAAATTAAAAAAAAAAAAAAAGGAGACTCCGGCAAAGCAGACTATGAATGAAATACAGGTGAGATAAGAAGAAAATCAGAAGACAGAAAGGAATAACTATGGGAGCAAATTCTTATGTGGGCGGGACTGAGATGCAGTATGTAAGTGGAGGGATTCGCTACAGCCTGGAACGGGGCAAGTGCATCCATTGTAACAAGATGAAAACATGAAAACCAGCTGGTAAATACGGCAGCAGGAGGATGAATTTCTCTTCTGATTTCCTGAATTAATTCAGGCAAATTTAAAGCACTGTTATCAGCTAAGAGTGGGGAAAGATGAAGGGACTTGAGATGTTTGAGAAAAGAAAAGAAGAGATGTTTAATAAAAAGAAGAGAAGCGAGAAGAGGAGGGGAATAAGTAGTCCTGGAGAGTGAGGGAGTGAGGCGGTCCGGGAGAGTATTAGAATTAATGGCAACCCCTGACTTTATTATCTTTTCCCATGCACTAATCCGTTTTAAAAAGACTTTCCATAATTATTACAACTTTAAGCCCTGCACTCTTAGAACATTTTAGTCTACGGTAGTAGTTCTCAAAGTGTGGTCTCTGGACTAGCAACATCAGCAACAGCTGGATACTTACTAGAATGGAAAATACTGAGGCCCTCCCCAGACCTCCTGAAACTGAAACTGTGTGGCTGGGTCCAGTGATCTGTGCTTTAATAAACCCTCCAGGTGATTCTTACAAGAGCTAAAGGTTGAGATCCACTAGCCTACGGTATATCCTTACTTATATTACCTTTACACAAATTATCTGTGCACATATGATTCATAAAATTACTCTTTTAAAATAAAAATGCTATAAGATGATGAACACAAACTTTCATTTCAGAGTGAGTTAATATCTAGAACCAACCATTTTCTTTCAATTATAAAATCAACATATTTAGTAAAATACCAATTACACTACCAAAGCTATTCTAATTAGTATGAATTGAATTTGAGGCATTACAAATATTCCTATAAAATGTAAAAAAAATAATTTCTAAATTGGTTAACTGATGTATAGCCTAATTTTCTTACTACATGTTTAAAAAAATTTTTTTAAAGATTTTTATTTATTTGACAGACAAGAGATCACAAGTAGGCAGAGAAGCAGGCAGAGAGAGAGGAGGAAGCAGGCTCCCGGCTGAGTAGAGAGCCCGATGCGGGGCTAGATCCCAGGAGCGGGGGATCCCAGGAGCCTGTGATCGTGACCTGAGCCAAAGGCAAAGGCTTTAACCTGCTGAGCCACCCAGGTGCCCCTCTTACTACATTTTTAAGAACTGACAGCTGTTGGTTCACATTGTTATAACATTGAAATTAATACTGGATGTTAATGAAGCATATATTTCCCCAGATTTAACATTGATATTTTAGATTGACTTTTCAAAAATAATAATTAATATATTGAAAATATTATTATTTTTTTGATATGCTAAATTACTAACCAATTTATATGTGTTTTCAATGCCATCATTAGACTGAGAACAGAAACATTTTTTGAATAATTAGACACATTCTACAAAATAAGAAGAACTATAATGCAGATAGGGTATTTTCATTATCATTCAAATTCAAGTTAAAAATAATAACTTGATATTTAAAAGCATTATCAATTGCAGCTCTGTTATTGGTAGTTATTAATGAGAAATACAAAAGCAAACAAAATCTAATATACCTTTTCTATCAGCCTCAGTAAAGAAGCTTTAATGTCAGTGTTGTTTGGATGCTACAGAGATTATCTTGAATATAATATATTGTATACAAAAAGATTCTGTTGCCAAGAACATCTCCCCCAGTACACTATAAGAAAATGCCCCCTTGATTTGGTCAGTAATAGAAAACACACTAGTCCTTTATATTGCAAACTCATCACTGATTCCCAATTTCTTACCATCTGGGAATTGCTACAATCTATCTCCCTCAGTGTCTGATACCCACTCGGGAATTATTTGCTACACATTTTAGCAAAGTTATCATCATCATAATCATTATCAAAAATATATATTAAGTATTGACTGCTGTAAAAATGAATAAAAGATACATGGTTTCATCTGCTTGGAGTAAAATAAAAACAAGAAATTTCACTGCATTTTGCTGGGGTTTTTGTATTGTTCCCATGTTCTCTTCCTCATTTTTCTCTTTGCCCAATTGCTCCTATGACATTACCATTTAAATAAAGTTTAACCAAACTGACATGAGATGATATATGAAATTTGCTATAAAGTACTCCTGAGGTAGGTATGGGGGAGGGGTGGGAGTGAATATGAATGAAATAAGATTTGATATTTATTAGTAACTGTCCACCATGGATCAATGGGCATACAGAGGTTCATTTCTCTCCTATTACTATTGAATATGTTTGAGTTCTTTCATAATAAAAGGTTAAAGCAAAGTTTTACTACATTATATAATATTGTTAGGAAATTAAGAATTTGAGTGTTACAAAACAAAGATTGGGAATTAATGTTGATGCTTATGGAACAAATTCTCACAGCAAGAATAAAAAAAAAAAAAACAAAAAAAAACCCAAACCTGGTAGTAAGTAGATAGCATAATAATCTTTCTAGAGATTGATAGAGAAATAGCACCAATTTTCTCATCACTTTCAATTTGTGGTAATTATGAATAATTCCAAAGTCTCCCCAGGGTGTTTCCAGGGTGATCTGACATCCCAACGGAACCCGGTCTCTGATGCAGCTTGTTACCACGGGCAACAGCTCTGATTCAGCATGGGTCTGTGCTGTCTACCGAGGCACCATGTTGGACAAGGCATGTATGGGAATAAAGACTGGTGGAATGAGGTGAGGGTTAGGATTCTGAAAGAGAATTATACTAATGAGCTCAACAACTAGACAGAATCACAGAGCTTTCATAGGTAGCCACCAAAGCATACCGTACACAAATTTTAGAGTCCACAGGCCTGTGTTTGAAGTCCTTGTCTGTCTCTTACTTTGTGTCACAAGGGATAACTTTGCCTCTAAAGTTTTGTTTTTTGTTTGTTTGTTCCCACTTGTAAAATGGGAATGATAATACATATCAAAAAGAGGTGTTGTAAGGGTTGAGTAATATTTGTGCCTGTAACACTCCTGGTACACTCGAGATGATATAGGAGATGATGATGATTTCAGCTAACGTGAATTACATGCTACTATACCTGGAATAGACTAAGTTCTGATGAGCTAAATTCTGATCCATGCTATCACGGATGCAAACGACCCAAAAAGGGAGTGTGTGCAAATTCTAAATACCTCTTCGCAGATAGCTGTGGGTACATGCTTGAGGTTCAACCACGGAGCTTCAGAGCTGGCCATGGTAATAGTGCCCAGAGGGGCAGCATTTAGATGGGTTGGTCAAGTACAAAGGGGAAAAATTCTAATGTGAGTAGTGGACATCTTTTTTGATCTATTGATTTCTAATGTTGACAGATAGAGCCAGCTTAAAAAGGAGCTGAACAGAGAAAATATATTGGACTGCCATGGAGCTGTAAGGACATCATTATATTTTTTGTTTTTGTTTTTGTTTTCTTAATGAACAAAGGCCTTCTTGTTTAGACAACAGGCATGGAGATGGCAAAGTTAATGTGAACGATTTTTGCTTATGCTGATGAGGGTTTAAGTGATTATTATATCCCCAACACTGAACACTGACCCTTAGAATATCCCTTTATTCACAAACAAATAATTATTGAGTCTGTACTAAGTTCAAGGTGCTCAGGTGCTCAGGATACAGCAGGAAATGAAATACATAAAAGTCCCCCATAGAGCTCACATTTTAGAAGGTGAAGGCAAAAAAATTAATGTTTTTAAATGAATGTGTACTTCAAGAAGCCCCTGCAAACAGGTCCTAATTAAGCATCTATCCTGTGGCAGGCACTGGGAACACTGAAAATTCTTTTAAGACTTAAATATTACACAGCTAACACTTTTATCTGTAGCTCTCTTCTTTCCTGCCGGAATGTAAACTCCAGGGAGGAGAGATCTTTGTTTTGTTAACTGGTGATGACTTTCACTGTGCTTTAGTGACTTATTTCTTTAAAAAGTACTATGAGGGGCACCTGGGTGGCTCAGTGGGTTAGAGCCTCTGCCTTCCGCTCAGGTCATGATCCCAAGGTCCTGGGATCAAGCCCCGCATTGGGCTTTCTGCCTGCTTCCCTTCCTCTCTCTGCCTGCCTCTCTGCCTACTTGTGATATCTGTCTGTCAAATAAATAAATAAAATCTTAAAAAAAAAATATATATATATATATATAAAATAAAAAGTACTACGAGCCATCTTCTCTATTAGTATCTCTGTCTTTGGCAGTTCCACAGATGGCTCAACGGCACACCGATAGGTTCAGGGTAGCTGGTATTGTCAAGAACTAAGAGTTCCTACCCATGCCTGCCTTTCACACAGTGGAAAATCCTAGCCATCTTTCTTTTTCTTTCTATTCATGATTTTATCCACCTACCCACAACTTTTCATTAGTGGGTGATGTTCTGAAGGTCACTATTTGTCCAGTAAAATTCTGGTTCATCACCCCAGAAAATGCACTACTCATATACATGTACACATGCGTTTGACTTCAAGGGTTTCATTGAACCTAAAAACCTCTGCGCCATGGAACCAGGGTTAAGAAGTCCTGATTTAAAGCTATGGCATGGGGTGCCTTGGTGACTCAGTTCAGGATTCCGGGATCCTAGGATGGAGTCCCCTGCTCAGCAGGGAGCCTGCTGCTTCCTCTCCCTCTCTCCTTCCCCCTGCTCATTCTTTCTCTTGCTCCCTCTCTCTCATATAAATAAAATCTTTAAAAAAATAAAATTAAAATTAAAAGTATGGCATAATATACATAAAGACATGTGAAGAGAATAGTTTTACCCACACATGCGCACACACACATCTGCGTGCGCACGCGCGCGCACACACACCCCCACACACCAGAAATCTACACCGTGTCATTTACTTTTGTCTCATTTGATCAAACTTCTAGTTCTTCAGTAATATAAAATTACTCACAGAAGAAAGTAAAATCACTCAATTTATATTTCAGTCTGGATGTCTAAGTAGTTTGGAAGCCATACTATTAAGATTAAAAATTTAAAAAAAAAAAAAACATTTTAAAAACAGTTAAAATTTATATTCACAGCTGCTATGATTGATGTAAGATTTATTTGTAGTTGTCCATGTCTGAAAGTGATATTGTATAAAGAGTTGTTTCTGTTGTACCAAATCCATTTAGCTTGAAGCTGTTTCCTTCAAAACTCCTTTGTCAGATACCTGTAAATGCTTCTGGTGTGCTTCTAGAATGATCCTCCATCTGATGTTCCTGATAATAATGACAATAACAACAACTTAGTTACAACACAATAGGGCACTCCTGTTTGTTCAATCAAGGTGCCCCAGTGTTTCCATAGCAACTCTCTCCTCTGTTCCCATGTTCAACCTTTCCCATCCAGCAATGATACAGTGAAATTCTTTGATTTACTAATGCCAACCTCCTTGTCCATATTTACTTTATTTGCTTTTTTCCTTTTTGCCTTCTCTCATTCCTTGTCTTCCATTTCCCAACCTCGTTCTCACATCTCTTTTCCTACTTTGATATGTATCTGTCTCTCTTCTCAGACTCTGAAATGCTATTTCTTTTGTGTCTATTTTCAAAATAGTGATCATTTTTCTGAACCATATATATATATATATATATATATATATGATTCTATATATATATAGAAGTCCACTCATCTTAACCAGAAGTCCAATCAACTTAAAACCAGTTTAACTGGTGAAGTAAGTGACATCTCATTCATGAAGCCAGACTGTCATGTTGCCAGGACAACTGCAAATATGATCAAGCTCAAATCTTTCCTCAAGGAATACTACTCATGTTGTCATGACAACCTATAAAACTTGGTTTAAGTGTCATTTCTATATAGAAGATCTGCATATACTTTGGTTAAAATCAGGAGCATTTGATAAAATTCTGTAAATTTTCACACTTCAAATTCACCTCAAGCTTCCAAATAAATAATTAAATTGTGAACAGTTTAAAACATGAGAATTCTACTATTCTAGTGAAAAACATTGCATTGTTGATACAGACGCTATGACAATGGAAGCTAAGACTTACAAGTGATATTTTAAAAGCTACTGGTAAGTTGTGGATCTTTTTTTGGGGTGGTGATTAATCTTTGAAATTGGGATATGCAGTGATGAAATCCATGGGTCCTCACTATCTATGGAGACAGTAGTGGAATAAGTTTTGAATTAGTGGTATTTATGTCTTAAATAAATCCAATGATCCTTCAAATAGTAATACATAATGAACATTAAATGTTAAACAAAGGCAAGCTTTGATAAGAGTGAAATTTTATTACTGCTCCGCTAATCATCTCTGTCTCTTCTGAAAGATTTCATTGATTCACTGATTCGGAAGGCTTTAAATGCCTGCTTTTGTGATTTAAAAAAAAAAAAAAAAAACTAAAAAAAAACCCACCTTCTCTTTTCATTTCATTCAGTGCTGTACTACTAATATCGACACTGGATACTGATTTACTGACAGAGTAAAAACTGCTTTGAAAATCTGTCTTCTCATAAACAATCTATTCTTATTCTTTGTCATCTCTAGAATGTATCACATGTCACATCTCTTTACAAATAATTCTACTGTGGCTTTTGATTATTTCTTTCTTTCCTGTCTTACAAATCTCAAATTGATCCCACTTCTGATCCCTTGGCCTCATTTCTTTGGCACTTCTGTGGAAGAACTGTGATTCCGATAATATCCAGTGGACTCTCTAATGCCAGGCTCCACCTTGTCCTCTCAGGATCCCAATTACATGAATTTATAGCAAAGCTTCTGACAGAGTTCATGCATGGGTTTTAGAGTGTCTAAAAACACACCTGAAATGTGTGCAAAATTCTGAGTGTATATTCACATATGTATTTTTAAAATATTTTATTTATTTATTTATTTAGATAGTACAGGTGGGGGCTGGGGGAGAGGTACAGAGAGAAGGAGACCGAGAATTCCAAGCAGATTCCACCTTCAGTGCACAGCCCTTTCCCATGACCCTGAGATCAAGACCTGAGCTCAAACCAAGAATCAGATGCTTAACCAACTGAGCCACCCAGGCGCCCCTGCTGTTTTTGAGAAGAAAAATCCTCCATAAATGGCATCACATTAGCAAAGGCGGTAGGACCACTACTTTAGGGCATGATGTGGTGTTGAAAACAGTTAGATGTGGGAAAATCTAACTGTAAGTCAAAAGAGCTGGTTTTCAAATCCCAAGTTTTTCCCTATTAGTATATAGCCATTATATATCATAGTATAAATTTCAGAATATACCAATGACTGATAATTCTGAAAAACAGTGATGTCTATTAAAGCAAATTAAAAACTAAATGCAAATAAAATCATTAGTAGTAATTAATTTAGAGACTATTACTAATGTAAATTAACTTCCACATACTATTCCTCTGAGAATTGAAAAGGAAGATTTTTTTTAAAAACAACATTGTCTCCAAGAGACATGAATAGAAAAAATAAATGAAATAAATTCTAGAAAAATAAACTGAAGTGTTTAATATAGTTTGTATTACAGATACTTGAATAAGTTATTGTCCCTAGATTATAAATTCCTTAAAATGAAAAACTTTAACAAACCTCTTTATAATTACAATGTGTGATTAGCATTGACTGAATTTGGCAGGTTCCCAATAAACCAATGGACACATTTCCTAAGGAATCCTCCAAATCAAATTAGGTGTTCTCTCTGTACGTAGGAAGAACTTCTCTAGTACACATGAAGAATGATTTCACTTTAGATAAAGATAGAAAGTGAATCTTAGGTAGAGAAAACTAAAGCAACTGAAAACCCTCTGGCAAATCCCTGTAACAGCCATAAACAGGACCAAACCAAAAGAAATAACATCCCTTAAACTTAGTGGGGTCTCAGTAGATAAACTGAACATGAAAAACCAATAGATTGTCTAAAAGGAAAAAAAATCTTCCCAAGAAAATGATAAATCAGGAAGAAAATCAAGTTAAGAAAATAGGACTTATATAAAACAAATATTCCTTGAACATTTTATTTGCTAGAGTATTAAGCTAATGTTCAGTGCATTAAATTTAGCACTGGACTTAGAACTCCACCCAAGGGAGTTTGTTTGGAAGGAGAAAACTGTGTCTCAGGTTACCTGGATTCCAGTTAACCAACTCACAAACACATAGGAGAGCCAGGAAGCAGCACATGAAGCAGGAGCTCAGGGAGGAACACCAGAACCTCCTCGGAGGTGCTGGAACCCAGGTTTGCAAGAAAGTTTCTTAGAGAAAAAAACACTTTTGGGGGGGTGCCCTTGGGGACTGCCACATGTCCTTGAAGTGGCTCACCTCTGTTGCATGCATAATTTGCAGGAACTAAACAGGTAGCTGTGAGAAGAGGAAATGAGAACCATGAAACTCACTGTGATACCATCAGTCTCGCCAACCAACTGTCCGTCCATTCACATTTCTGGCTGGAGTTACATGGCAGGGGATTATATATGCTATGACTTGTTCGTAAAAATAAAGCAAGAAGAGTGAGGACCCCACCAAGCCCATGCCTAAGCCTACACTCTACAGAGACCCTGACCCGACAGAAAACTGTTCTGAGTGTCAGCAAAACCTTGCAGGAAGGTGCGTGGCTTTGTAGGAAGTGCTGGAAGTCTGTACGCTTCAGGTGATTTCTCGCTTGCAAGAACAGCTGAGAAGCTAGAACACATGGTGCAGGAGAAGAAAGCCAGGTGGAAGGAGAGCCCAGGGACAGAAGCAGTTCACCATTCCCTATCCTGTTCAAGCCCAAAGAAAGGTAGATTCTAGAGAAGGGGATGCACAGGTGATCTAAAAGAAACTATAATAATGTGCCGAAATTTAAAAGAAAAAAGAACAAAAGAAAAGGGTGATGTTACAGAATAACAAACTCCACACCAAAATTTAAAAAAAACAATTACTGGACCAGGTCCTTCACAGGGACACAGTCTCATCTAACCACAGGCTGCCCCACTGTCCCACTACCTGCACCTGGAATGACTTCAAACCCTGCATAAACCACTAACATTCACCTTCATGATGCAAAACACTTTTTTTTTTCATTTTTTTTCATAAAAGGAAACATAGCTTCCCGAATTGCTGACCCAGACCAAGCAGACACAATAACTCTTGGGGAAATGTATCAACAGACTATTGTGGGGTAGTTAACTCAAAGTAAACTACTAAATACTGTCCCTTCAATTTTTACTTCTGAATTTTCCCCCGACCATTGGTTTTTCCTCCCTACTATTCCCACCCAAGGAGAAAGGACTTCTATGCTTATGTGCTCTTAGATCTCTGGGTCTGATTTTTTTCTTCTCCATCAAATTTCTGGGACTCAAATGTATCACTTTTTAAATATCAATCCCAACTCCTGCCAGTTCAGCAAACTCCAACTTTGAGGTCATCACACAGTAAATTTTAAAACTCTCTGGATGTGTGTACCACATGATACTGGATGTTGACTTTGAAATCAACAGGTGCTCTGTCAGAGACTCTGGAGCAAGTAGTCTGTTTCTTTGTGACCTGGGGTGGTCAGACCAGCCCCACTAGCTGCACTCCACTCACAGTATGTTTCTTCATTTATCAAGAGTGTGTTTCCATGGAAGTTATGAGGGCAGAATTGGCTGAAAAAATTATGGGTAACTATAGGGTTTTTTGCAAACTCCCCACCCCCTCAAAAAAGTTGTATAGCTTTAAAAAAAAAAAATGGTCTGATGGTTCCAACTCTGCCATGTATTCTTCTAAACATTTATAATGTCCATTATTTATAAATGTGTGCTTGGGGAGTTCAGAACTAACTTTCTACCAAAAATGGAAAAAAATACAATTATCACCCAAAAAAGCACAGGTGAATGACAAAAATTATTCGGAGTTTGGTGGTGGGAGTTGAAGGAGAGTTCCCTATCACCCTCTACTCCATTACAATAAACATTTGCTCTTTTTATCTAAAATCTATTGGATGCCTTCTAAGTACATAGCATTATGTTAGGTGCTGGCGATTTCAACAACTGCTGGAACGTGTCACAAAAACCAGTGTGAGGAAGGGTTGGGGACAGAGAGCTGCAGAGAGCACTGGGAGCTCCATTTACTTAGTAGAGTGAAGCAAGGATATTGACTTTGTGGCAGTCAGCACATACGGGGTGGTTGACTCAGGGGCTGAGTCAGACTAATTAGCTCTCAGCCTGGAAAGCCCTGACAAGGAGTGAGGACTGAGAAAGCCACGGTAATGGTGCCAGAGTGTTCCAGCTCAGGCATGACAATTCAAGCTAGCTTGGGCTGAGAAAGATAAATACTCGGTCAAGTGGACTGTGGTTGGAAAGTAAAAAAAAGAAAAGAAAACTGAGCACATCAGGCCAAGGAACAAGAGCAGAAGGCAGTGGGTCAGGATCTATGGCAAGAGTAAATAGAGGAAGTAAGTTTCTGTAGCAAGGCTTGAGGTTAAGTAACCTTCAGCATAGGATTTTTTTTTTTAAGATTTTATTTATTTATTTGACAGACAGAGATCATAAGCAGGCAGAGAGGCAGGCAGAGAGAGGAGGAAGCAGGCTCCCTGTTGAGTAGAGAGCCGGATGCGGGGCTCGATCCCAGGACCCTGAGATCAGAACCTGAGCCAAAGGCAGAGGCTTAACCCACTGAGCCACCCAGGTGCCCCGTCAGCATAGGATTTTTAATGGGAAATAACCATACATAATGGAAGCCCATCTTGTCTTACAGGAACCACTTTGTAAATGTGAAAGGGAGCTTTAGACAAAATTTTAACAGACGTTAAGTCACTGCCCTTGCTGTCGTGAAACTAGCTCCAGAGACAAGATATGCACAGAAAAAATCAAATAAAAAATGCTGTTGTGCTTATTTTGCAAATAACACCTCATGGTAAGCCTTAGGAAGGATGCAAGGATGAAAGTAACGTGGTCACTGTCCTTAAAGTTTGTATAGTCTAAAGAAAAGATAAATATGAAGACAAAGTTCATCGCTTTATGAGAGAAAGGCCAGATAAGTAGAAGTATGAAGCCAGGTCTAAAATGACAAAACCTTGAACTGCTAGGGACATACAGTGGCACTTAGATTTCAATGGCAAACAGTATTTTAAACACAGAGTTAATCATCTCAAGCAAATGTTTCCTTCAGGGAAAGAAAAGTCCTGCCAATAACAGAGACCTGAAAAGATTGCCCATTTAGTTAAGCAGTAATGGAAGCCTGTGTTGTTGACAATCACTTCAGCCACACCTGCATTAGGAAAAATGACACTTGGGCGCCAAATTGTGTGAGTGCTTGTGTGTGTGTGCGTGTGTGTGTGTGTTTGAACATTCTTAAAAATTGATAATCTTCCTTAAATACTTCTATTCCTGTGCTTATCAGAAGAAATTTTATCTCAAATTTTAAGAAGTATATGTCATTTATTGTATATCTGTTTACATCTACTTTCATTTTTTTCTAGAATTAAAAAGATTTTACCTTGGAATTTCACAAATTAGACTTCTTTGTTACTTTTCTCCTTTCAACAGGAAACCATCTTTGTGTTCTTAAACAAATTGACAAATACAAAAGTCCAATGAAACTCAAAAGGACCAGTTGAAAATAACAGATTGTATCCAAATAAACCATAAATACTAAACAGAAATTTTGCTTTTCCATTTGTTTTAGATTATGCCAGTCAACACATACTAAATAAAGACTAGAAACTTGGTAAATGTGATTTTATTTAAAAAAAAGAAGATCCATTTAAGTAGTTGAAAAACTGATTCCCAAGTATGTCCTAAAGGAATTGGTTTTATCATAGAATCTCTAGAGACTGTGAATCTAGTTGCTCAAGAAAATCGATACTCTCTCATAAGTCAGAAATTATGGGTGTGGCAATGGAGCATTACAAACATTGGAAAGAAAGCAAAATTATTTTAGAAGATATAATTATATGACTGGGAATTCAAGCAAATCAACTGAAAAACTTTTGTGGATGGAAAAAAGAAAGGGAGTTAGGTCCTCTATGTCTCCATAATGAGTTCAAGAATTACCAAGTGAGCCTTATCACTTTAAGTAGGTGTCCAATACCACGTCCGTGGGTCTTCCAATAGTCAGTTCATCACACCTTTTTCATGGTAGGTTGACCATTTTACACTTTTAAAGTTATAGTTATTCTCAACTACACAACTGACCTGGGGGTTAGGGACACTTAACCCCCATACATTTGAAAATCGTTCTACAATTTTTGTTTCCCCAAAATCTTAACTATTAATAGCCTACTGCTGACCAGGAGCAATAACACAGTTGCTTAACATATATTTTGTACGTCATATATATATATATATATATATATATATATATATATATATATAACATAAAAATACAATAAAGTAAACCAGAGCAAAGAAAATATCATTAAGTGTATCATGAAGAAGAGAAAATGCATTTACAGTACATGTAAAAAAATCCACATGTAAATTGACGTGCACATTTCAAACTCATGTTGTTCAAAGGTCAACTGCATATTACAGTACATTCATGATGGACTGTTAATTAAAAACAGGAAGCATGGGGCACAGACACAGTGACAGGTGGGGGCCTCCAGCAGCTGATGGGGAAACAAGGGCTGGGGCCTTGGGTGGCCTGGGCACCCTGGTGCCGTCCCAGGGCTAGGTGGAGACTAGGGGGGCTGCAGGTTCTGGGGGTTGGGGACCGGAGGCAACATAATACCTCTGTGGCAGTGGAAAGCAAAAATGGAGACCAGGCATCCTTGCCTCAGTTTTAGTGGAAATGCTGTCAGTCTCTTCCCATTAAATAAGATGCTGATTTATTAATAGGGTTTATTAATATGGTGAATGATACTGAAACTCAACTTTCATTTCTGGAAAAAGTTCTACTTGGTCATGGAACAGGAATGCAAGAGATTAGAAGCCAAGCAGCTGGGCAAGAATGGGGTTCCCCACCCCATTTAAAGTGAGCACCCGTTGTCCTGGAGCAGCTGGTGCCCGCCATGTTGGGGGAGTCCTCCCAAACCTGGAAGGAACTTGGCCCAGCCTTGGGGGAGATGTGTTGCAGGGGAAACTGCTACTGTGTTTTATAATGACAAACAATGATTTTGTCTTAAAGACCTAAAACTGTGTCACTTATCACCCACGAGAACCTCTGATCATCCGAAGTCATTGGAGAAATATGAAAACAAAGCTTAGTGACTGACTCATTCCAGGAGGGTATACTTTTTGACTTTTTATACTCTTATTTTCAGAATTTCTGCATATTATGTTGCATTCCACAGCATAATCCTCAATCCTGAATCAAAGACCCAGCAATTTGAACTTACTGTATTTTAGGTTGATTCATATAACAGCCAAACATGCTCTGGGATACAGCTAATAATGTTTAACCTGAAAAATACAGCCCCATTATGAGTAAATTGTGTTAATGCTGGTGACTAACTGGTAACCTTCTTTATTCTCATCCCATTTCCATGGAATATATCTTTCAAATCCCCCCATCTGTTGGGCAAACACTTGGAATGTAATATGGATTCTTAATGCTCTGAGAGGCTGTGTTCTGGCATGAACAGCTTAAAGAAAAAAATTTGGCTCAAGCAACCGATTGGATCATTTTAGCTAATATTCTGTTTGAACAACAGTTTCTATTTGATTAGGATTTTTCCTCCCTTTGTAATTCCCCAAGCTTGCCTCTGTTATGTTTCATAGGAAATGAATCTGTGAGCACAGAACCTATATTGATATGTAAATTTATCATTTTTTTTTACTAGTGCTCGATATTCTTTTCATCTAAATTTCAGAAACTGACTTTAAAAACTCAGTTTCCCTTTATTTGTATTCTCAATAAAATTTCACCCAGTCTTGGGTGATTTAATATTAATATCCCTAGTTTCTAAAAGTCTTATGTAAATAAAGATTGAAATGTTAATTTGAAAAAAAAAAAAAACCAAGAAGCATGGATGTTTAAATACAACCTCTTTTTAGATGATTGTAGAAAATTTGATATTTTTGTAAATATACTTAAGATGAGTCATTCATTTGCTCAGCAAATATAGAAAGAATGACCACTATATTTCAGGTATTAGGCTAAATGTTAGGTCTAAAATAAACAAAACAGAGAAGATTTCTACTCTCCAGGATTTTATAGTTTAGTTGGTGAGATAATAAATATAGAAATAAATATATAATTTTAATCTCTTACAATCGCCAGGAAGAAAAGGAATAAGATACAATAAGAATGTAGTGTAAGTTGTAAGGTAAAAACATCCTTAAAAAAAGTGAATATTGAAGATTAGATGAGATGAGATTGATGAAAATTGAGAAAAAGAAATGAAAAAAAGGTAGGGAAAACCAAAACCCAAACACAACACCACCACCACCATTATGGTGAGAGCATGGTACTCAGAGGAAAATTGCACTTAAGGGAGTTAGGCAACGATGGGACGCCTGGGTGGCTCAGTTGGTTGGACGACTGCCTTCGGCTCAGGTCATGATCCTGGAGTCCCGGGATTGAATCCCGTATCGGACTCCCAGCTCCATGGGGAGTCTGCTTCTCTCTCTGACCTTCTCCTCGTTCATGCTCTCTCTCACTGTCTCTCTCTCAAGTAAATAAATAAAATCTTTAAAAAAAAAAAAAAGAGAGAGTTAGGCAACGAGAGACCCTTGTTGCCCCTCAAAAATACAAAATTTGAGTTTTATTTTAAATACAGTTGGAACCATGAAGCAGTGGAATCAATTTATTTATATTTTCAATGAGTGTTATGACTTCTGTGTAGAAATGGCTATTGGGTGGCAAGGATGAAGCTCCTGTTGCATTCCAGGGAAGAATTCACTTTCATAATACTATAAGCAAATATACTGAGTGACTTAGACTATGGTGGATGGCAGTGGAGATGGACAGAAGTAAATATATTTGAGGGGTGCCCGGGTGGCTTGACTGGTTAAGCATCTGTCTTTGGTTAGGATATGTCTATGGTTTAGGGTCATGGGACTGAGACACCTGCTGAGCAGGGAGCCTACTTCAACCTTTCCCTGCTTGTGCGCTCTCTCTCTCATCCTCTCTCTCAAATAAATAAAATCTTTTAAAAAAAGAAATAGATACATTTGAAAAAGTTTTGACAGTGGACTGAACAGGATTTGATAATGGATTCTTGGATATGAACATAGAAAAATGAAAAGGTAAGGTTTGTCTGTAAGTCCAACACCTAGAACAGAACCTAGCACAAAACAGGAAATTTAAATAAATAAATGTTGAATGAATGAATAAATGCCTGTATAAATCAGTGCAGGTGGCACTTACTAAAATGACTGAGTTTTTGAAATTTCTTCACAGTGGTTAAGACTACTGTGACTCATATATAGAACTGAAAACCAAAAGAACAACAAAATGTCTTCCTTAAAGCTATTTGTTTATCATGCAAAATGCAAATAATGAAACAATATTCAAAATTCTAAAGAAAGTTTTGAGATTTATATCACAATGAAATGGGTCAATAAATGGTTGGGAACCCAAACTCTGTATAAAATGTTTTAATTTTCTACTGCTGATGTTCTTGGAGATGCCTTGGTTCCTATTCCTTTTGTGATCTGTCCTCTCCCTCAGTTAAGTTTCCCTATTTTTTAACTTATAAGCTAGTTTGAGTTAACTCCCTGAACCACAAAAATATATAACCAATGCATCTTATTTTTAGTAGTAGCAAAGAAAAGGAAAATTGAGAGACTGCATTCTTTAAATACTAGTGTTTGGTTGAGGACGAGACCATATAAGAACTGACTGATGGATTATTTAGTCCGGAGAAGGAATACAGTGACTATCCTCAAACATTTGAAAGGCCAGGTACCCAGGGTAGTGAGGTCAGAGTACACCATTAGGGCCTCAGATCCTGGAAACACTTGGCTTCGGATTACAGAATTTAGAGCTAACACACGCAAATCAAAACTTGTCAACCGTTGGACCAGTACTGGTGGGCCATCCAAACAAGCTGTTAATCTGAAAGGACTACACCAAACATGGACGATAAATAAGATAGAATTGATCGTATATATTAGAGCTCAAATGAGGACAAAGGTTAAAGATAAGACAGAAATGGAAGCCGGGCTTGAAATAGGTTCATTATTTAGAGTCAGTTATCACTTTGCTCAAATTTTATTTTTGTGGTTTCAGAAAGAGGTGATGAGGGAAATCCCCAAAATGCTAAAGGAATACTTGAGCTTCAACTGAATAAACCTAATATGTCTTATAAGTTTACAACATATATATCAGAAGTAATACATAAGTTTATAAGTACCAGGAATTTTACAAATATCACCTCATTTAACCTTCACCAACATTTTACTTTCAGATGCATTATTGTGACTATTATCCTGATTTTATTCATGAGACTTAGCTACTATACCTCCTCTCTACAAGAAAGCATAACGATTATGTAAGACATCTGTGAGTAGAACCAGGTCCTACCCACATCAGTATAGTAGTGAATACCTGTAAATCTCTGTAGAACATTCTAAAAATGGAAGAAGCTCCCTCAGGATGAAGTGAGGTTCTCATCACTTAGTGGGTTCCAGAAGAGCTGGGAGACAGAGTAGTTATGCACTACAACAGATGAGGAAATCGTTAAGGTCCCTTTCCCACTTGAAGATTCTAATTCTACATACTTAGTAAAAGGAGTGAATGAAGTGTTTAAGTATTTTAAGCAAGGGAATAAGGTTAAGATAACCTGAATCCAAATCTTGCATAGCCTCTTCACTACCAGCTGTTTGATTTTGATCAAGTTGCGTAACCTTCTTAAGCACCAGTGCCCTATCTTTACTAATGGAGAGAACAGTATTGACCTCACAGAGTTGTACAAAAAATTATGAGACAACATTGATAACTTGCTAAGCAGACTGTCTGAAGCACAGCCAGCATCATTAAATGGTAGCTGGTATTAATACAATTCAGTGAATGGCCTATTGCTTAAATTTTGTCCTCAAACAGAACTATTTCACCTTTTTTATGATTAAAGAGAAGTAAACTCTAGCTTCCAAGCCTCTGTCTCATCATTAGAGTCAAACTCTAACAGATCTGGGGTACTAAAGAGAAAAAAAATAAAAATAATGAAAAAAGACAGGAAGCCTTGTATGAACTTTCCCATTACTCATCTTGATCAGATTCCCTGAGTTACCCAAGTGGTAATTGTTGCTGATAAGGTAATCAGATGAAAGAAACCAATAGGAAACAATGTGGAAGCACCACACTGAGAACTAAAATTCTTCCAGCCAGAAATTAATTACAGAATTGGCAGTGTACTGACAGCAAGATGGTTTCAATTGTTTAATAAAAATCTTATTCTAGCAAGAAATCATTTTACTGTTCTGTATCAATTTTGACCATTTCCTTTTTTTCCCCTTTTTTCTCTCCAGTATATCCATGATCATAGAATCATTCTCTGCCCAGAAGTTAAAAAAAAAAAAAAATGTAGTTTGGGGGAGGGGAGATAGAGAGATTTGATGATATTTTTAAATCTCCTACTCTTACACTTAAAGCTATGGTATCAATGTAGGCTCAACATTAGAATCATTTGAGGAAATCTAGAAGACATTCATGCATAAGTTCCATTCCCAGAAATTCTGCTTCTATTCAGCGTAAGTTAAGGCTGTGTATCAGGAATTTTTTAAACATCTCCAGGTGATTCTATCACTCAGCTGAATTTTAGAACCATGGACTTACACCAACCCTAAAAACATTAGAGCTTCCTTATAATGCTGCATAGTTGCAGCACCTGGGTGGCTCAGTCATTAAGCATCTGGCTTTGGCTCCAGTCATGATCCCAGGCTCCTGGGATCGAGCATCGCACTGGGCTCCCTGCTCCTCAGGAAGCCTGCTTCTCCCTCTCCCACTCACCCCTGCTTGTGTTCCCTCTCTCACTGTGTCTCTCTCTGTCAAATAAATAAATTTATTTTTATTTATGCTACATAGTCACCTAAAGATGTACTGTACAAAGCTGGCCTTTTCTTTGGGGCTCTGGTATAGAACAGACTGCACAAATGACTTGGGAAGTCATTCTTTTGAGCAATATGGGTCACCTTGATGCACCGGAGGGGTCATGCCTTTTTATCCAAAGATACTGCAATTCCTGTTAACCTGATAACCATGGAGGAGAGCTGTCTGAGCCCTGCTTGCCTTTAAGAATAAAAGGTATCTTCCAATATGCTTCAACTATGTGTGTGGCTAGACAACCCACCAGAAAAAAAAAAACAAAACAAAAAAAACCCCACCATCTTTCTCTTTCCAAGAGGTCTCATGAGCTGATCTAGACAGGTATAGAAGTTTTCCACATATTCTGATGCAAGTAGCCAAAGAAAGACTGAAAGGCATTTAAGGAGACATCACCGAAAAAGAAAAAGAAAAAGAAAAAGATTAAAATGAAGGGACTTATATGGAAGCAGAAGAAGAAATAAGACACATACACAGGTACTCACATTCCTATAAGCATATACATATTCAATCTTGGGTTCATAGCACTGGATTGATCTCCACACTTGGTTCATAAAACATCACTCTCAGGCATGGACTTCTCATTTAATTTTATTATTTTACTTGTTTTTAATCAATAAAGTGAACACTCATAAGCACCATTACCTAAACCAAGATCAAGACTACTACCAATTACTTAAATTTATTTACGTGCTATTCCTTTATCTCTTCTTGTCACTCCTCTTACACAGATATAGCTGCCATTCTGAATTCTGTGCTTTTATTTTACTTACAGATTTATTACTTAGGTTTACCTAGTATTGTTTAATTTTGTTTGTCTTGGGAACTTTTGAAAAAACGGAATCTTCTGGTACTTGCTTTAGGACTCAACCTAATGTTCCTAAGATGGATGCTAAATTTTCTGTGCATTAATTCATTTTCATTTTTATATAATAAAATTTAATGAACTACAATTTACCTCTTTATTCACCCAATTAATGAGTATTTGGATTGTTTCCAGTTCTTTGCTATTACCAACAGTGCTGCCATAACATTCTTTTCCAGGTCTGCTAGTTCACATAAGTCAGGGTTCCTCTTTGGTTTTATGCCAGTTCCTCTTGGGGACTGATGAACCCAATTCATGGAAATAGTCAATGTACAGAATAAAGTCAAACTGTTCTCCAATAAATAAAAGGTCTCAATGATTTCAAATTTGGGGTCAATGTTTGTCCATGCAAAGCATGAAAAACTGTATTTCAATAAGATCTTAGGGTTCTTCAGAAGATATCACTAGAGTCTAAAAAGGCTTAATTTAGCATGAAAAAAGATCCTGGATCTAGACGAATTCCATCCTACAACACAGAAACATCCTGAAAGCAGGTCCACACTTAAGTTTACAAACTTTGTCACCTATTTAATTTTAGAATACTGCAGAAAGGGAAGCTGTAGATTCATTTCGCTTATGGCCACTAATGAAAATTTCTGAATACCTGCTCCATCAGCAACTTGAACCCAGTGGTGTATTAATAAAATCAGGCATCATGACTAAGTGAGATTTTCCTGGGAATGTAGGAATTTTTCACTATTAGGAAATTGATTGATGTGATTTATTCCATCAGAAAATTAAAAGAGAAAAAACCAAATGAATACCTCACTACATGTTGAAGTCTGAGAAAACTCAGCCGGTTATATATTTAATGGAATGAAACTCTCCAACATGAGACATATTCATACATCCGTATATCGGAAAATTCTTTAAGGACAATTATAGTATTTGTTCATTTATACCCTCATTATCCAAGGTTTGTCACCTAATGGAAACTCAAAAAGGGAAAAAAAAATATGTGTTCCCATTTACTTCCAGTGTAAAAGAAAATAAAACGGTGGGAGGAAAAGATGCTGTATTCATGAGGTGCCGACGTGATACAAATAAAAAGAAAGGCTAATGGAAACCTGAGAAGTGAAAAAAAAATCAATCAGGGTCATCTGTACTCTTGTGGTTGTTAAGATATAATCCCATGCTAAATAAATAACCTTGTACATAAATACTGCCATAAACATATGAGAATGACCTTGAAATTTTGTCTAACATTTCCCTCTCATTAACTCCTAAGAGTCTCGGCATTAATGCAAATATGAAGGACTGCCACACTCCCATGCCTGCTCTGCAGTCATTGTGCAAGAACATCCTGGAGGTCACAGACACCTGGAGAGCACTTTATTAAACCACAGGAAAACCCCCTTGTCAATCCTAATGCAATGGAATGTGCTACCCCTGGAGCTTAATTTAATTCAATTTTTTTCTTGACTGATTTTTTGCTCTATACCATCTATATATATATATATATTTTTTTTTTATTTTCAGCATAACAGTATTCATTATTTTTGCACCACACCCCTACCATCTATATTTTTATGAACTTCTGTCAGGTGAAATAATTTACATCTGAATTCTCAACAAGCTCACAGGATAAGCTTTTTGCTTTTACACCTTCCTTCCGATGCTAAGCAACAAATCAGCTTCTCTAATGACGGTACCTATGTCCACGCACCCACACAAATATACACCTACATACATGCATATCGTAGACCAGCTCACTTAGTGGCCTCACCCATATAAAATTACAGAATTCCTTTTGCCCAATATACAACATTTTCAAACCACACTAGGTCAGAGGAAGGCAAAAACCATGTGACTATATGGCCACTAGCCAACTGTTAGGAAAAGGGGAATTGCTTCTGAGTTGTTGGCATTTTAAAATGTCTATTTTCAATAACTGTTAAAAATAAAAGCTAACTTGTGAATTCAAATGTCAAAGCTCTAAGAATGGTGCTGGGGAAGGAGACAGAACACTATTTTCATTACAGTAAATAGATTTTCTGGTACTTCAAGAAGAAACAAGTTTTAGATACTTCAATTTTATGTGAGACTTAAAAAAAATTACTGTCCTTTGTTACGTTAATCTTTACCTACCTGTTGGGAATAAAGTGTGTCAGCTGTGTTTCAGAAAATCACATTTCTTTTCATCAAATGTTTATCTCATTGTAAATGAAAATCACTCAAACAAAACTTCTACATATTCATTCTTAAACCACAGATTCCTTTTGAAACTAAAAAAAAAACAGACACAAACATTCCAAAAGAATTAAATTACCCACTTGCAATTCCCAGCACAAAGTTTCTATTCTTTAATGTTAAAGAGCCGATAGCATTGTCTTCTCTTTTCTTAAGGTTCAGAGATATAGGGATTTTTTTTTTTTTTTTTTTTTTTTAAGAAGAGTACTAGGTTAAATACTTTTGTGCTACTCAGAAGTCTTGAAATAAGCCTGGCCAATAAATTAAAAAAAAAAAAAAAAAAAAAAAAAACAGGAAAAAGAAAGGAGCATTTGATTCCTATTAGAGGCATTCAAACATGTGTAAATTTGCTTTTTGGTAGCTACTGTCCCTCCCTATGGTCTCTTGAGATAATATACGAGTATCACCTGCCTCCTGGCAACTACTCGTCATTAATTGTTTTTGGATATATGCATTTTTTTGAAAATAGAAAGCATCGCTTGAATATAGGTGGCAATGGAAATGGCACAAACCCTCTTGTAAAGCAGTTTAACGGAAGGTTATTGAGGGCCTTAAAATGTTAATTAGTACTCTTTAAGCTAACAATTTCACTTCTTATGCTAAAGAAATACTTTAAAGCATCAAAAATACACATTCATAAAGATGTTCACTACAGTGTTACTTAAATGCATTTTAAAACTGTAAACAACCTAAATGCTCAACAAGTAAAGAATGCCTCTATATACTGGTAAATCCATTCAACAGAACACTCTGTAGCAATAAAAATGGTATTAATAAAAAGCAGAAGAGTAAAGTGAAAAACTGGTGACATAATTTAAATAAGAATGGCAAGATGTACAATACATATCTAGTATTCATATGACTATGTACAAATATGCATATTTTAAAAAGATGTGAAGGGACCGTCCAACTTGTCTTTTTCTAAGAATTATTTATTTATTTATTTAATGGTTTCATTATGTTATGTTAGTCACAATACAGCACATCATTAGTTTTTGATGTAAAACTACTCATTAAATAGCAGCTAGGATTGGTGTCATTTGTATAATGTGCTACTCTACTAAAGTATGATGCAAATACTTTAAATGTGTCCTTCCGAATGCCACATAGGACACCCCTGTCATATCTTGATTATCTACAACAAGAAACTGAGGCTCAGAGACTTGCCCAGGGCCTCACAGCATTAAAAGTGGTCCAAGATCAAACTAAAAATTCTGGATTCTCAAAATAGAGGAGAGTCTCCAGTGCAAATCCACGAGAAGCTGGAAATTAAAATAATTGTAGGCTATAATTGTTAGTCCAATCAGGATCTTATATTTTCAAGATGATGCCCCTCAGTCCCCCACCCCCTTCTCCTCCAACCCCCCCTTACCCCCTGCCTCACTCTTGCTCTTAAATACCCAATTCTTTCATTTGGAAGGTGAGATAGAATCTGGATTTGGATTCAGACAGCTTGAGTCTAAATTCCTGCTCTACCACTTACTCATTCTGTGACTTGGACAATAGTAAGCCTCTGGATGCCTTTGTTTCCTGAGAGTGCCAGTAGTCCATCCCTCATAGGACTACTGTGGAGGTTAAAAGAGTTAATCTGCACACCAGGGGCTTACAGCTTAGTATCAGATGCACAGTAAACTGACTATGACTACAAATATTTAATTCTGTTTAATGTTTGGAGGACCTGTCTTTTCTCACGTTCCTATGCAGGTACTTGGTCTGCCTGTTTACAACCTACGTTACCTGCATAAAAAAGTAGTGGACCCAATATTTGAATACAGTTAAGATTCAGTCAGAGTTGGAGTAAGCTTGAGAAATTTCTACTTTGTCTGTTCACCTACAATTATGGTTTTGTCAAGTACTGTGTGACATTCTTATAGTGTAAAAAGAGTCCTTATTTTATTTTTTTCAAAAGATTTTATTTATTTATTTGACAGAGAGAGAGATCACAAGTAGGCAGAGAGGCAGGCAGAGAGAGAGAGGAGGAAGCAGGCTCCGTGCTGAGCAGAGAGCCGATATGAGACTCGATCCCAGGATCCTGAGATCATGACCTGAGCCGAAGGCAGCGGCTTAACCCACTGAGCCACCCAGGCGCCCAAAAGAGTCCTTATTTTAACACATCAATAAATCTGAAAGACAACAAGGAACTGGTCTTTCCTTTTCTAACTCTTTGTATACTCAACATAACATAACACCTTCCTTCAGAGGGCTGTATGGAGGACCCTTGGACACAAAGGGTTAGGAACAGCTAACTTCTCAGCTCGAGTCATGGGAGCATGAGGGCTACGCCTGCTGGCCTCTTGCTGGTGGGACTACCAGGTTGGAGTAATCAAGATGCATGATGAAATATACATGATGTTCCCTTCTACTAGAGACAGCTATGACTCAGAAATGGACACATTTATTTCAGGAACATGAATACACTTATTTTGCTTATTTTATTTCAAATTTTCAGGCAATCAATGGATATAAGATGTTTTGAACATACAAAAATCAATGTTCTTTTTCAAAGTTTTATTGTGAAAACCGCTGTTAATAAAACTGCAACGTATTTTAAAAATCTGTCAGGAAATATTTCAAAAACTTATGTAATGTTGGTGTTTCGTGACCTCCTTCACTGTCTAAAGGTGACTCTTCAGGACAACGCATGGTAGGGTTTCGTATCTGTAATTCTGTTCTGTTTTACAATCCACCCAGGCCTCCTGATCTTTCTCTCAGCCTCACCCTGACTTAGTCATTCAGTTTCTCCGAGTTCCTCTTGAAATGAACTTGGGCTTTTTAGGTCAAAAGACCCACAGGGCACTTAGAGTTCTGACATTGCCAAGATACGTATTAGTCCTGGGATAGATTTATATTTTAAAAATCTCTTCTTCTGCCTTGACAAGCACTACCGATGGTCTTTTGGACCTTTTCCTGGCCCATCCTAGGAAGAAGAAAAAAGGAGGAGGAAAAAAAAAAAATCTATCCAATACACAGAGACAGATGAATAGATACAGTTTTATATACAGGATATTTAACGTGTTATTAATCACTTTAAACCTTCTTGAAAGAGACTCTTAAATTACAAAATATACATAAAATTCTCAACTACAAGCTGATCACCCTTTGCTTTGGTAAATGAGCCTTCTACTTTTTTTTTTTTCTTTGCCTCATTCAAAATGTTTCATGTCAGGACACCTCAGAATTATGTGACATCTCTTTTAATTTTATGTGGGCACTAAATTGGGCAAGATTCCATTTCACTTAAGCCAAAAATGCTGATCTTTTCAGCTCTTATCTTGGAGGGAAGCCACTCAAATGGAATTTTCAAACATTCGTGTAGTTTTTAGAAGGCACAGCTTTGCTCCCCACTCATCATTTTAGCACTCTGACCTACCACACATTACAAGAAAAATAGGAAACCTGCACAATAATGAAGCACAAGGTCCCTGTGGAAGTATTTTCAAATTCAAACTACCAATCACTGTTGGAAATGACATCATTGACATTCTGTATCATTCCTGGATTCTGAGCTTACAGGGGTGTAAAATCTACTAACTACATTTCCAGATTCTCTGGCCAGCGAGGACCGAGTTGGAGTCCTTCAGTGCAAGAAGCCTGTGTTCCAGCGGGAAGACGGGAGAGAAAAAAAGGTATTATTCTCAGGTGGCAACTGCTACAGGTATGGTCTAGTCAGAGAGCTCATGAGGTTTTTGCCCAAGGCTTTTGGGTCACTTCCCAAGAAATGCCCATGTTAGCTGCTGTAGGCAGCTCAGAGAGACTACTGGTCCAACTCCACTGATGTTCTGCCCTTCCAGACTCCCAACATTAAACCTACTTTCTGTAGTAAATACTGGGGATGGCTTCTGCTTTCATGACCAAAACCTCACTTATACATCAAATGCCCAAAGAACAATTCAAATAATAATTTTCAGTTCACATATATAGTATCTTATTATTAATTACAGTCCCTGCTGTACATTAGATCCTCGGAAGTTATCCTTCTTATAATTGATAATCTGTGCCCTTGGACCTAACATCACTATACTTCCCTCCTTCCCCCAGCTCCTGGGAACCACCATTCTGTTCTTTGTTTCTATGAAATCAGCATTTTAAAATTTTTTAGGGAGGGAGTGTATGCCAGGGGTGGAGGGCAGAGGGAGAGGGTGAGAGAATATTTTAAGCAGGCTCCACACCTGGCACAGAGCCAGACACAGGGCTCAACCCCACAAACCAGAGTTCACAACCTGGGCTGAAATCAAAGAGTTGGACATTTAACTGATTGAGCCTCCTAGTCGCCTCAGCTTTTTTTTTTTTTTTTTCTTTTTAAGATTCCATGTATACATGATATACCATACAGTATTTTTCCTTCTCTTTCTGGCTTATTTCACTTAGCATAATATACTCCAGATTCATCCATGTAGTTAATAATATGATACTGTAGACCTGAACAGGGCTGAGAGTAGACCCTAAGCATTCTCACCACATACCACACAAAGTTATCTATGCTAACTACATGAGGTTATGGGCGTGTTAATTATTTTGACCTTGGTAATCATTCTATAGTACATATGTATATCAAATCACTGGGTGGCATACTTTACATATATACAATTACATTTGCTAACTATTCCTCAATAAAGTTAAAAAAGTAACTTTCAGTTCACTGACAGATTTCACAACACATCTTCGACTGAACCTCACAATAATCTTACAAAATAGATAGAGCTGGTATTGGTGATCTTATTTAGCATGAGGAAACTTAGATGCTTCTAGATACAGTTCCCTCCTGAATGCATGTTTCCTTCCTTTTTAAATGAAGAAGCAAAATAAATAATAAAGTATACGAAGAAGCAATGCAAGGATTCGCCTACAATTTCATCTAAGTCCTAATTTTGAACTTTGTCTTTGTAGGCAACCTCACTATTGTAGAAGCTTTCTCAACTGGTCCTCCTTTTAGTGACCCACTGGATTAACTTATCTCTGTAAAGTAGTGACTAATATGCATTGCACACTGATCCCAGCTAGTAGGGATCACACAAATTAAGTTTATCAGGAATCAGTTATGTTTGTTCCCAGTCCTGTTCTACCAGGTACACCTGATACTAGAATTAAATAATTTAATAATTATTACATAAATGTATTAGTAGTAGTATTTACAGAGCAGTTGCTATGTACCGGGTACTGCTCCATACACTACGTAAATTAATCCACTTAACAAGAACTTGGGGTACACATGATTATTATCCTCCTTTTAGATGTGAGAAAACTGAGACCCAAAGAAGGCAGGAAACTTGTCCTGAGTCATACAGACAGTAAGTTGCAGATCTGAACACAAGTCAAGAGTTATTTCTATTAAAACTAAATTAATCACAAAAACTCATACAGATATGCTCATAGCAATAGTATTCATAATTGTCAAAAGTAGAAACAATCCAACTGATAAATGGATATATAAAATATGGTATATCAATACAAGGGAATACTGTTTAGCTACAAAAATGCATGCCGTACAGATACATGTTTCAATATGAGTGACCTTTGAAAACATTATTAAGTGAAAAAGCCAGACACAAAGGTCACATGATATATGATTCCATTTATCTGAAATGTCCAAAACAGGTAAATCCACAGACATAGAAAGTAGAGCTGTGGTTATCTAGGGCTAAGTGTTTAGAGACAAACAGGGAATGGCTGCTACTAGATGTGGGATTCTTCTTGGAATAATGTATATGTTCTAAAATTGATCACAGCAACGATTGTACAACTCTGTGAATATACTAAAACCACTGAGTTTAGGGGGAAAAACACAATCAACTTAATTGCTTTGGAAAAATAAATAAGGTGGAAATAAATAAGGTGGAAAAATCAATAAAGGTGGTCTACTAAAAGAAATACAATAGAAATGCAAATGCAAAAAGACTTGGAGAAAACATAAACGTCTACAAGGACCCTAACGTTGGAGTATTTCAAAAGTGTTTTTACCTCCAGCTTCATTTGAAAAAAAAAAGGAAAACTGAAAACTGGGAACCGGGTGTTCATGGGTATGGGTACTACAAGAAAGAAAAGGTGTAAGTCCAAAACAGAAGGGGGAAAAGCCCCTGAAGAGGGGAGCAGGGAAAATTAGGGAAGCCTTTAAAGAAAGAGTGATACTGGAGTTGATTCGTGAACGTCTTCCAAACAGTGCTCAGCAAGCAGTGAGAAGTGCAGATGGTTTTCCAAACAGGGACAGGAAAGCCACAGGATCAGGATATGGTGAGAGTCCTGCAACAGGAAGTGGGTATAAAGAAGACAGAGGGAGGAGATGGAAATGCACAGATAAGCCAGGGCAAAAATGTCTCGCTAGGGATTATTTTGTCTGTCCAGAAGATGCTTCGAGGATAAACGTCGTGAGGTCAGGAAGCAGGTGGTTTTGCTCACAATTTTATCCCCGGAGCCTCCTCTCCAAGTCCTGACGCATGACTCGTGTTCAGTGTTCAGGGTTTCGGATGCTGAATGCACAGGAAGGAGAAGAATGACTCTGTGATCTTTTTGTTGCTGTTGTCGTTGTTATTTTCTAATATATATATTTTTTTATGTTTGCGAATGATACTTTCAAGTGAAAATGAAAATTGCAAGAGAAAGATCAAAAGGGAAAGGGTAAGTTTGCTGGGACAGCTTGGGATTGAAGAACCTGAAAATAAGACACTGGTGAAACTGTGAAAACATAACTAACTGAAAATATAGGCCAGGAGTTCCAGAAAGAAGGGGGAGGGCTGAGCACACAGGTTTTAGGAGCGCTACAGATGATAGCTACAACTGAGAACCGAAGAGCTCAAACCAGTTAAATCTTTAGGGCCAGGGCACCTGCGTGGCTCAGCCGTTAGGTGTCTGCCTTTGGCTCAGGTCGCGATCCCAGGGTCCTGGGATCCAGCCCTATATTGGGCTCCCTCTTTCACTCCCCCTCTCTGTCAAATAAATAAAATCTTTAAAAAAAAAAAAAAATCTTCAGGGAGAAGCAGAGGAATGTCATGGGTTGGATGCTTCCCTGACTGAGCCTCCCAGTCGCCCCAGCATTTTTTTTTCTTTTCAAGATTCCACGTATAGGGGCGCCTGGGTGGCTCAGTGGATTGAGCCACTGCCTTCGGCTCAGGTCATGATCTCAGTGTCCTGGGATTGAGCCCCGCATCGGGCTCTCTGCTCAGCGGGGAGCCTGCTTCTCCCCTCTGTCTCTGCCTGCCTCTCTGCCTACTTGTGATCTCTCTCTCTGTCAAATAAAATAAATAAAATCTTAAAAAAAAAAAAATTCCACGTATAAGTGAATAAGGTAGCTTGCAAGACCAAGGACACACAGCAGCAGAGAGGGATGGCATTAGGAAGTTCAAGAAGAAAAACATCAATATTTGGGTTTCTAATCCTGAACATACAATTAGGAGGGTCTGCCCGTATTGACTCAAAACTGACATGGCAGAAGAAAGATGGCTCCTTGTGGCTGTCACCCCAATCATGCCAACTTATCACCAAACTCTGGATTTAATCCAATTTCTGGATCTGAGAACCTGTCAGGTAAGCCCTGGGTCATTCATCAGGAGCATCATCAGCCTAATTGCTAGATTTTTTTTTTTTCTTTCCAAAGGATACCTTTGCTGGCCTTATGTTAAAATATTGCTGCCATGCAATTTTTTTTTTTTTTTTTTAGATTTTCATGTTAAGTTTGAAAACAATCCAGTAAAAAAGACCAGCTTCTCTGCAAATTAAATCATGATGCTGAGCATGTATCCACAGTAACAAGAAAATAACTGGGGTAAAGACACACACTGCCCACTCAGGTGTTAACCCAATGTGGCAAAGGTGTGTTCAGAGAGTGGGACCTAGAAAATGGAGGGCCAAAGGACAAAGAAGTTTCAGCATCTCTCTAGCCAGGGAGGGAAACTGTACTGACCAAGTGTCTATTCTCATCCTCCAGACAAAACAGGTTTGAGGTACGAAGGCATTCATCATCACTATACCTGTAATTACTGTAAGGAATAATTGTCAGGATAATGCAATTTCCTTTGTTATTACTCGATGGCCTCCAGCCACGCTCTTTACCTGTATTGTTTCAGTAAGGACCTGTCCCTGGGTGGTAAGCTTCTGGTAAGACTGCACAGTCAGCCAGCATCTCCTCTAACATCTTCCCACAGGAATACACGAATCCCAGAGCAGCCCCCCTACAACCCATGTCCTAGTGGAGTCATTTGCTCTCAACATCAAGGGGCTAAGAAAACACTGATTCATCAAACAATTTTGTAGACTGTCTACTGTGTGTTAGGCATTGTGTTGAGTATTTTGGACGGTGGATACATCAGAGATTAAAACAGAAGCTGCCCTTCCTTCATAAAGATCAATGAGAAAGATAGTAGGGGGGGAAAGGATTAATTAATTCTCATATTGTAGAAAGTGTTGCGATAAAAGCTGAACCCATTCCAAACTCACCGGCCTCTTGCTTTCCTCAAAGTGCCAGGCAACACTTCTACCTCAGGGCCTTTGCATTTGCTATGCCTCCTCTTATCTGAAATAATCTTCCCCCTTGTTACCTGTATGACTCATCCCCCTGCTTTCTTTAGGATTTACACAAATGTCACCATCTCAGGGAAACCTCTTCTTACCATACTATTTAAAATTTAACTTTTACTCCCCAAATTTTCATCCCATTCCCTACTTTATTTTTCTCCAAGCACTTGCCATCTGCTATCATACTATACAATGATGTATTCTATTTCCTGTACTAGAATGTAAGATACATGAGATTAGAGATATTTGTCATATTAATTGATTAACTCCAAGTCTGTAATAGTCTCTGGTACATAAACTGGTATTTTTCCTAAGACAGACAAAGTGGGAGTAAGGAAGGAAAGACTATTTTAGATTGGGGAGGGGTGGACCAGAGGCCTTGCTGAAAAAGTGCTACAAAGAATGTAACAGAGCTAATGATGCAGAAAGGAATGGAAATGTGTGCAGGGCAAAGGTCCTGAGGCAGGGGGCGACCAGCAGGTGCAAGGATCTGAACCAAGGCCAGTGAAAAATAAGGGAGCCCGTGGCCTGGGACAGGGTCCTAGAAGTAAGAAAGGGATCAATCCTGTAGTGTCTTGTAGATCAGAATAAGGGGGTAAGGATATGCCAAAGACAAGAACTTTGGGGAGGGAGGAAAGGACGTCCACAAACCTTGGCTGCTCTATGGACACGCAGATTAAAGGAAGCAGTAATAAAAGCACAGAGAGCCTGTTAGGAGACTTTAAATATCTCAGGCCAAAGACAAAGATGACCTGGAAAAGGGCCTACAGTGGAGATAAGAGGACGAGAAGAATTTACAGAATTGTTGGGAGATACAATGAACCACAACAGCTCATGGATTCTCTTGAGGCATGAAGTATGTGGAATCTAGGTTTCCAGTTTAAGAATCAGATTTCAGCAAAAGCATCCAGAGGTTCCATCCCAAATAAAAAGCAAGGACAGTACTACAAAATGAAAGGGACATAAAGGAGACAAACTGCTTGTTAAACCTTTTTAATGTCTTTGAAATCCTCTAACTCCATTAATCTGAGGAGAAGTGAACTTGCATTTCCATTTTAATCAAAAACTTTCACCGAGTTGAAGCTGGCAGCCCACGCAAACTAGTCTGTCCATGTCTTTTATTGTACTGAAGAGAAAGATCAGGTGCTCATAGTGTTTCTTACTCCCTCTTCCTTTTGTATGAACCCACTGCTTTACTGATGCTATGTCATTCTTCCTTCTTAGCAATCCTGTTGTGTTTGTATTCTTAGTACTTAAAAGAAAACCAAGGCTCCAGGAGGTTGAATACTTTTCCAAATATCACTGAGCTAGCAAGTGTTGGATCTAGGATTCAAACCCACGCCTACTCATTCCCAAATTGTTTTTCTTGGCTACTTCTGATGCTTTGGATTATTCTACATGCAAAACAGCAAAGAGTTCCCATTTCCTGCCCATTTCTACTCTCAAATATGTCATTTCATTATTCTTATAGTAATTTTACTCACATTTAAACTAATATTAAAATAGCTGTTGGTTTTTCTTGAGGGAATGCTGCCTGGACAAGGTGGAGAGAGGAAGGCTAAGAATAAACCCTAGCTTGAGATTAAAGATGAGCTATGATTCCAATATCTTTAAAAAAAAAAAAAAAAAAAGCTCCAGAATAGATTGTAGCTTATTTATTAACCAAATCACATAGAATAGTATCATCTTATTAAAGAATTTTCTCCCATGATCTGATTAGAAAAGGAACTCTCCATTGTCATTTAAATAGGAACCCTTTAATTATGAGCAAATGATATTTTATCATCTTATTTTCATCTCTAATGTCTAAATGTCTGTAAAAAGGTATCTGGCTGGAATATAATAGCTCTCAGCCTCAGGAGCATCCTTTGTTTATAGGGGCATTAAAGCTTACGCATGCAAAACAAAGGGAGAAAAGTTCCTTTTCTTCGCTTGACTTGGATATAGCATGATCTGATTTTATCCCTTTAGATTGAAATGGAAATGTTTCAAATTCAGAAACACATGGTCGAGTGAAAATGTCTGCACAGGTAATACTTTTACCCAAACTCCATATAGATTTCTAGTCTGACCAAAATGAAGCAAAATTAACAGAAAACTGTGGCTTGGGCCATCTTTAAATTTATAAGTTCCGTCAATCAGTTGACGCTTCTTTTTAGAGCTTCTTTTATGAATAATATCTAGAACCCTAATATACACACTTACCAAATTTAAAAATGTATATTAATATTAAAGTGAAAAAAACCTGAAACCCTGGGTACTGATCACAATATGCATTACTCACTGAACATAAAATAAAATTCTACATGGAATAACTTGTGTTATCTGAAATGACAGCTGAGCTAGTATCCCCCTCACAAGTGTAGATTGGGGGGGAGGGCAGGAAAGAGTATTTTACTATTACTATTTGTAAAATGAAGAGGTGCTATTTAAGTTACCAGAATAGGATAAGGCATATAAACAGATAATACTGCTTTGGGGCATGATAAATGTGCCTTAATTACAAGTAATAACTAAGGAAACAAAACAACAAACATCTAATGTTAAAATTGTATTGCTATTCCTTCCATCTAATTCTTTTATTTATTTTTTATTTTTAAAAGATCTTTATTTATTTGAGAGGGAGAGAGCAGAGGCAGAGGGAGAAGCAGACTCTCCACTGAGCAGGGAGCCTGACGTGTGGCTCGATCCCAGGACTGAGCCAAAGGCAGACACTTAACTGAGTCATCGAGGTACTTCTCATCTAATTCATTCCTTTAAATAAAGATTAAAGACTGTAGCCGCCCCCCCATCTGTGGTTTTACTTTTCATGATTTCAGTTACGGGGGAGGGGGGGGCGTCAAATAGGGTCTGGAAGCAGGTGATCCTCCTTCTGACAAAAGTCAATAGTAGCCTAATACGACATCATGATGCCTAGGTCATTCATCCTACTTCTTCTCATCATGCAGGTGTCTCCTCATCTAACGTCATCGCAAGAAAAAGGGTAAGTACAGTAAAATAAGATATCGTGAGGAAAACTGCATTCATGTAACTTTTCTTACAGTATATTGTTACTGTTCTATTTTATTATTGTTGTTAATCTCTAACTGTACCTAATTTCTAAATTAAGCTTTATCACAGGTATGTATGTACAGGAAAAAACTCAGTATTTATAGGGTTTGGTACTATCCATAGTTTCAGGGGGGTCTTGACAAGAATCCCCACTGATAAAGGGGACTATTGTATATGAAAAAACTTGTTTCAGGTTCGTAAGAGAAGTGCAAGTATATATTCTTCCACAAGGTGGCGAAAGCGTGCCATGCGTTGCTCATCTGTGTTGGCTAAAAATGTTTTACTAGTTCCTCCTCTTCCTTCCGTGGTCAAAGCAGTTTCTGTTATGAAGAGTTCACACTTCAAAAAGCCATCTTTTTCTTAGGCAATGCTTGCTGGTACACAAGCTATGCACGTTACATGCAAACATACAATGGAATCAGGACAATTCTAAGCAAATAAAATTTCAAACCTATTCAATAATCTCTTCTGAAAGACTACAGTTATCACTTTGACTTTATTGTTCTGGACTCTCTCTGAATCCCAGTGCAGTAAATATCTTTGCATTTCCAGTTTTAAAACATATTTTACAAAACGTGTTTAGAAAATTCTCCTTCACCAGTGTCTCAGGGTAATATCAACACTGTTTCCTAATAATAAGTGCAAAGCAGAGGTCTTCAGAGGCTTTCTGATCTGAAATGACCGGAGGGAAGCTACTTTTCTTTACTGTCCAAAAATCCATAAAGTGACTAAAATACCACTTTAAAAGAGTTTTTTTTGGGGGGGGGGGCGGGCACCTGGGTGGCTCAGATGGTTAAGCCTCTGCCTTCGGCTCAGGTCATGATCTCAGGGTCCTGGGAGGGACCCTCCTGTCGGGGGCTCCCTGCTCATCTGGGAGTCTGCTTCTCCCTCTTCCTCTGCCCCTCCCCCATGCTTCTGTGTGCTCTCTCTCTCTCAAATAAAATCTTTAAAAAAGAGGGTTTTTAAAGGTAAAATATTACCTTCTGTACCTGGGTCTTCCTTAAAAATAAAAACACTTCTGTTAGGGTAACACTAAGTCTCTAGCAGCCCTACTTATTGGCTGTATGACCTTGGGTGAATTACTAAAACTCTCTGTGTTTCAATTTTCCCATATGTGAAATTCAGGAAATAGTAGAACTTACCTCACAGCTGTTCTCAAACTGCAGGCGAGATCAACCCTTTCATAGAAAACCCCTTGCTCAGAATCTGGGATACAGCAAGGACCCAACAAACGGTAGTTTTGTGAGGATCATGGTGAACAACCCACAGGCTTCTTAAGTAATCTCTATGTGCAGCGTGGGGCTCAAAGTCATGGCCCCCAGAGCAAGAGTCCCATGCTTTGTGGACTGAACCAGCCAGGCACCCCAACGTGACAAGTCTCTTAAGGGATCCTTCGCTGGGGAGCTGAAACAGGGCAATGCAAGAAGAGAAGGGAGCAGTGGGGAACACTTCAAAGCACATTCTGAATGGCCATTTTGTTCAGAGGTGACCTGTATGCTGCTCTGACTCACTTTCTAGCACGCGAGTCCCCCTAAAACTTCCATTTTAGGGGCTCTTTTTGGTTTCTTCTCTTTATCCCACCTGCATCTACTCAACAAGATGGTCAAGCTCAACCAAAAGAAGAAACCTAGCCTTTCTTTTTGTGGCTCCTCACTCCAATTTACAATTTAACCAAATAGTCCCATGGGACTCGGGATTCTGCAGGCACTCGGTATGGGACTGTCCGCTCTGGCATCAACAGCTTAGAAGGCTTGCTGTCCCCCAGGCTCTCCATATATCCAGGCCAGGGTGCAGTGCCTAATACTAGCAGGGAGCCCGACTGCCATCTCAGCGTCAGTCCTGTCTCGCCGCATGTTGTTACGTTTACACACAGGGGCCACTGAGGAGCCTGATGAGGAAACCAGAAGTAACCTCCAGAGCAAAAATAACTCGAATTTCATATACTGTTATTCACTATATAACATAATAATAAGGGCAAAGAGTTCATGTTTTAAGGAAGGTGACTTCATTTTTCTCTCTTTATAAGATACTTCATATAATTAAGCTAGCAGTAAGTAGAATAAAATTAAATTTTTTTAAAAGCTATGTCAGGGGCACCTGGGTGGCTCAGTGGGTTAAGCCTCTGCCTTCGGCTCAGGTCATGGTCTCAGGGTCCTGAGATCGAGCCTCGCATTGGGCTCTTTGCTCAGCAGGGAGCCTGCTTCCCTTCCTCTCTTTCTCTGCCTGCCTCTCTGCCTACTTGTGATCTCTGTCTGTCAAATAAATAAATAAGATATTTTAAATAAATAAACAAATAAATAAATAACCTATGTCAGACCCAGCCTCCTGATTTTCGAATAAGAAAACACATTTGTCACTTTTATATGACTCTTTTTGCCAAATATTTTTAAAAATATGTAAGAGCAATGGCAGAAGAAATTAAGTGAGAACATTACATAATTAAGGTGGTGACAATATCATAATCCTGAGGTGAAACCTGCTGAGTGAGATTGGGCCATTGCATATACAATTTCAGGGCTGGGGATCAGGAAGTAGAGCTAGTTGTGTCAACGCGAGAGAATGAAATGCTCTAGCTTTGCGGTCTCCGCTATGACCTTTGGAGTTCCCCAGACTTTGTAGAGGGTCCACATGGCAAAAATAATTTTCATAAAAATGTGAAGACACTGTTTTGAAATTGAAAATTCTGTGGAATTTTCCAGAAGCTGTGTGTCATGTGCTAATGCCATCATTCTGACAGATAATGAATGCACTTGTGTATTCTCATGCTCTAAAAAGTTTTCAGCTTTAATTTCTAATATGGTAAATATCAGTAGGCACAATTCACATTAACAAAAGTTCTTATGGTCTCCAAAGATTTTTACATAGTGAAAATGTTCCTGAGACCAAATGTTTGAGCACAGTACTCTAGACCATGTTCAACTTTTTGCACAGCATTAATGACTTTGTCCATAAAGTTTGCAAAAGCTATGGTTTAGAATTCTCACTCTCGATTTTTTTTTTAAGTCCAAATTTCTACTAACTGAAAACTGCACTTATTCAAAAAGTTTTGGAGACCCCTGTATCTAAAGCTTTCCCTCAAGCTACAGATGAGTTGCAGGATTACATAATGTCAATCCAACATTTTTGGAAACTTATTGCATATTATACATTCCTGATTATTAAAGTATTCCTATAATTTCTAGCTATAACACTAAGCTGAAGTAAGAAACAGAAAACAAATGTAAACACAGCAATGTGAATAGATCTTTAAAACTTGCTGGATTTTTAAAGAGTCAGAAAAAGTCTACAACATTATATCATTTACCTAAATTATAAATACATGCACACAAACAACAACTCGTATTTAACAAGATACAGTTACATGCAAGATCATCAACATCATGTCATTAAAGAATCCTATGGGGAATGGGAGGGTCAGGGGTAAATGGAATCAGAAAAGACTTGTCAGAGACAAAGATAATAATGTGCCATGAAAGAGAAATATAAGTTCTCACATCTCCTGCTAAGGTACAGACAGACAGAAAAGGAGAAAGAAAAATAAATTACTACTAACCCCCCTATTCAGGAATTGTTAGTGTTAACATTTCAGTGTTCTTTATAGTCTTTTATCTTTTTTCATTTTTTTCCTTCTAAATAATAAACATTTTCTGTACTTTTTACACTTACATAATTAAAATGTGCCTTGTTAACACTCATTCAAAGCAGCTTCAGCCACTCACAGTGTTCTTGTAACAAGATCCATCATTTAAAACCATTCCCCAACTGGCACTTATTTGTTTCTAATAGTTGCTATTTTCCATAATGGTAAAGTAAACGTACGTATTTCCATGCCTGCTTGCTTAAGATAAATTCCACCAAATAATTTTTTTTAGGGCAGAGGGATGAATTTAGTTACATTTCTTGATATAAATCACAAGCACTTTCCAGAAAGAATATACCAGTTTTACTCTCCCCATCAGGTAAGACAATGCTGTCTGACTACAATCTAAACGAGTCTCAGAATCTCCCTTTGTTCTTGTCATTCCCATTTGATCAGAAAAACATGGAATCACATTTGTTTTCTTAATTTTTATCTTCTTGGTTATTTATGAGGTCAAATCTTCTGTCAAATTTTTTTGGCCTTTGAATTTCTCCTGTTAGGAACTGTCTTGTAGAGAACTTCATGCCGTGGTACTTAACACAATGTGTCCCAATATGTCAAGACATTTTTAAAATCAGAGCATTCTGGTGTAGTAAAGTGTAATTGTTTATTAATTAGCCATATGTAAACTATGACAATCAATACAATTTGTAACCCAAATTTTAGATCAAGTCTTTGTCTCCTAATTTAGGAAATCAAGTTAAAAAAAAAAAAAATCTTACATACTTCATGCTGATTATTCTCCATTTGCTCCCAGATCCATTCTCTGCTCTCCTCAGCCCTGCTCTGTGCACTGGGAAGCTGACCTCTACAAAAGGCATCACCTACACTCACTCCCCTGCTTTCTGGCTCCCAGTTTGGCCAATGAAGGTTTGGCCAAGGAAGGTTAATGAAGATTACCAATAGGAGGTCAGAATGCAAGAGGAGACAGGTTGAAGTGTTTAGTCCTCTTGCTTCTTCCTGCTTTCACTCACTTCTGGCATGGTTACTAGACTGGCTAATGGTCAACCGCTCCTCGTTTATGCTTCCAACTCTCCGCTGGGCTCCGCAACTCTTTCTCCCCCTGGGCCCTTGGCCTACCACCCTTGGTTCTTTTACATCTGGCTGCACCTCTGTAAATGATACCTTCATTAAAACATTTCTTCAACAGCTGCAGCTGAATGTCTGGTTCTTGCTAGATCCCCAACAGATACAGAATTAAATTTACTATTTAATTTATGTTTAGGATGATCTCTGATATCTGATTCAACAAAAACATTCTATTCAACATTAGCTAAGTGTTTACCTTGAATCTGGCCCAACAGCAGAGTCTGGGGATACATAATTCACCTTTCCTAACTTAGACAAGTTTTTTTTTTTTCTTTAAAACCCTTAATATTTTCCAATTTCCACAGCATCAAATATGATGATATTTAAAACTCTCCATAACAGACCCCTTCCTCACCTGCCTGATTTGAATCTCTGACTCCCTACCTACGCATCCTGCGACTCACTGTGCTGATCTCTGTCTACTGAATACATCAAATTTCTTCCCTACCCTCAAAATATTGCTCATGAAGCTCTCTTTCCACTAGCTATCGCAACTTCACATTATTTTCTTCCTCCCTAAAACTAACCTATTTTTTTAATTTAAATTCAGTTAGCCAACATATAGTCTTTCATTAGTTTCAGATGTAGAGTTAGTAATTCATCAGCGCTCGTCACATCACATGCCCTCCTTGCCCATCACCCGGTTATCCCATCCCCCACACCCCTCCCCTGCAGCGACCCTCACCTAAGGGTCTCTCATGGTTTGTCTCCCTCTCTGATTTCTTCCCGATCAGTTTTCCCTCCTTTCCCCATGATCCTCTGTGTTATTTCATATATTACACATACAACTGAAACCATATGATAATTGTCTTTTTCTGACTCATTTTGCTCAGCATAATCTCCTCCAGTCCCATCCATGTCAATGTAAATGGTAAGTATTCATCCTTTCTGATGGGTGAGTAATATTCCATTTTATATTTTATATATGAATATATATATTTATATATAAATATATATGGAATATATATATATTCCATTTTATGTTTTATATATAAAATGGAATATTACTTATGTATATATATGTATACACACACACACACACACACACACACACACACCCTGTATCTTCTTTACCCATTCATCTTTTGAGGGACATCTGGGTTTTTTCTATGTTATAAACATTGGGGTGACAGTCAGAATGTCTAAAAATTAACAAGTCAGGAAACAACAGATGTTGGCGAGAATGCAGAGAAAAGGGAGCCGTCTTACACTGTTGGTGGGAATATAGGCTTGGTGCCGCCGCTCTGCCAAACAGTATGGAGGTTCCTCAAAAAGTTGGAAATAGAACTACTCTATGATCCAGCAATTGTACTGCTAGGTATTTACCCCAAAGATACAAATGTAGTGACCTAATGTTTAAAATACTGTTCTTTTAGGGGTGCCTGGGTGGCTCAGTGGGTTAAAGCCTCTGCCTTCGGCTCAGGTCATGATCCCAGGACCCTGGGATGGAGACCCGCATCAGGCTCTCTGCTCAGCAGGGAGCCTGCTTCCTCCTCTCTGTCTGCCTCTCTGCCTACTTGTGATCTCTGTCAAATAAATAAATTTTAAAAAAAAAACTTTAAAAAAAAGTTAAAATACTGCTCTTTTAATTACACCCCTTTTCAAACTTTGAACATACAGTGGTGGTTCTTATGTTTTTCTCTCAATCATTAATCTGGGGCCTTAATCAAAGGCAGTTAACATTGTTTCACGCTTATATCTTGGGTATCTTCGCTTCCCGGTGACAACATGTTTTTTTCTTTAATTCTTTATATTCTTTACCAAATTTGGCATGATACTGAACACACAACAGTGTCCCTGAGCATCTTTTTAGCTAAATGTGAGAAAGGATTTGGCTAATATATAAAATAATAAAATACGAGTAAATGAGGTTTAGGGGAGAATTTTAAGGGATAAGTTCTGAATTAGCATATAGTATATTAAGTATATGATTTAATTTTCAAAGATACATGAACTGGTACTTTGTTTAAAGTAATTAATAAAACATAAATTCTTCAGTCTTCAAACACAATTAGAACCACACACATCACCGACGTGCCTATTCATACAGACACTGACTAACGTAATCTTAAGGCGATTTCATAGAGTTATCATTTTGAGATGCAAGTGAAACCCATAATGAAAGTAGCTACGCTATCACAAGAAACCTAGGCCCAAGTTTTTCTCTTCAAATTCCAGAGCACCTATCTTTGTGTGTTCAGAATGTGGAGGATACAAGGGTCTGCCATTCACTGCTGAGTGCTGACTCTGGTCAGGTTCACGCTGACCACCATAGCCAAAAGCCTCTGCAGCTGCCTCCTAAGATTTCCCCAGCAGCTCTCACAGCTGCACTGTGAAATGCGGGAGGCCTCAGGGAAAGCACAGCTGTGCTCCCGGTCACAGCTGCGCACCAGGAAAATGGCTGGGTGGGGCTAGACTAGCAAATACCACCCATTGTTACAGGCCCAACTTAGGGAGACCCAGTAACTTGGTGTGCATAGCACGCGGTACCTTTGAGGTTGGTAGCAAATGGTATCAACCCACAAAGTTGTATAATGAGCTGCTGTTCAGCTTCAAAATGGAGAATTAAGTGCATATTCTCTCTTTCCCACACAATACACCCCCCCACACACAAACACACACACACACACACACATTTGCTCTACTTTGTTTTGTTTCTTTGTGAAGTTAATTCACTGGATTTTCACTTGAAATGACACTAGTTTGAGTCTGCATTGACCCTGAAGAAAGCTCTACCCGCTGATCAGTTATCCACCCCTCCAAAAAAGAGGCAAGAAGAAAGTGAGCTTAATCTTTCCATGTATGTAGCCAAGAAAACACAAACCAAAATTGCGCTGATAATAACCACTAACTCAGCCTGAAAGTAACAACTAAGTTTTCAAGATAACTACAGAATCAACATTTATTCAACAAAATATTTCTTGCATATCTGCAATGTGCAAAGCACTTAGAAACAAATCTGAGATTTCTTTTTCCCCATTAATATAAAGGAAGAGGCTGAAAAAGATGACTAGTAAAAAAAAAATACTTTTTATATTAGTGAATTTAAAAGCACAATCTGTATCATTTCAAGAAAAGATGTCTTCCATTTTTATATGTTTTAAGCAAAAATTATTTAGGCTCTGGTGAACAATCTTTCACATCTGCACTGTTTATATCTGTGTGCAGTTCATATCTGCCCTGCTACTAGTATAAAAGTATTATATACTAATGCTTTGGGAAATTGAAGAAGTATTTATGGGTTTAATTTATTCTGAAGCTTACATTTTTCTAAGCTGTAAAACAACAGTATTTTACTTGGGCCTAGCATTCCTTCATGAATGAATCCCAAATGCATTACAAGTTTAAATTATTTTTCTCAAAATCTATTCAAGGCAAAGCAATTTAACGACGATTTCATATACAGGTAAAGTGATACATGTGAGTCAAATGACGTAAGTGTTGAAAAAGTAAACGGAGATACTGGAATTGTAAGATTTGAAAACAAAGGATCCATGTTTGCCTTCTTTTCTTTCTTTCTTTTTTTTTTTTTAAAGATTTTATTTATTTATTTGACAGAGAGAGATCACAGGTAGGTAGAGAGACTGGCAGAGAGAGAGAGAGAGCGGGAAGCAGGCTCCCTGCTGAGCAGAAAGCCCGATGTGGGACTCGATCCCAGGACCCTGAGATCATGACCTGAGCCGAAGGCAGCGGCTTAACCCACTGAGCCACCCAGGCGCCCCTGCCTTCTTTTCGATCTGGTAACTACTCCCCATGGTTTGCTAGCATGCTATCTGGTATTTGCCTTGCCTAAAATTGGTGTCATGGCAATTACTGGATTTATCAGGCTGCACCGTGTATCACTGCCCCATGTGATTTTTATCTGAGGTGCGTGAATAGTGCCGGGGTCGGGGGGACGCTAGCTCTCTCAAACTACAGCAGAGGTCTATGTCAGAATTTACCTATCGATATTCATGCAAAGAGTTAGGCAGAGGGTCATGCTTTAAAAATCAGATCCATTTCTAGAAAGATTGATAATAACTAGTGTTCAGTTACATACACAAAGAAGACATTCATGTGGCAATGCCCACATTTTATATGTCTCAACTGACAGGAACATTTTTTTCCTCTGTTCTGTATACACATTCGGGTAGTGTTGCCATTATGAGTTCATCAGTCATCCCATTAACAAAAATATTCTCTTTCCTGCTTTTTTCCTGGCATAGGCCATTCCCTCCTTCCTTCCTTCCCACATATGTACTCTTCCAGTAACTAATCTCTACAACTCTGGCAGTAAGAATCTGAAATGTTTAGTGTGAGATTTAAAAGAAAGATGGAAGCGTAAGTGCCAGTTTTTTTGCTCTACAGTACAGAATTAAAATCATATATCACTCCTTCCCACAAAAGCCTTTACTCATTAAATTTATTTTAAACGTAACTATCTCTACTAGAAATAACCACGTTGCTACGCATCAGAATGCAGATGAGATCGGAAGAGCAAACTAGTGTAACTCTAGCAATAACTTTAACTGCGCACTGCTTTGTGAATGAAAGCATTATGGGGATGAATATTTTGACACCACTGAAATAAAAAACCTCGAACTGCCGCCTCTCTCTCAAACCAACGATCGTGCCATGGGAAGTTATAACAAAGGTCAGAAAGGAAAAGAGATGTTTATAACTGGACCTTCATTTAGACTGATGGAAATGAAAACATGCACCACCAACCCTCTTCATAGTAAAGCCTGGAGAACAGTGATTTAATGAAGTAATTAAATCCAGTGGAGAATCCATGTTTGGGATATGTCTGAGGCGCTTTCCTGTTACAATTAAGGAGACCCAGGTAACGCTCAGAGTGGAAACCTAAGACTTCACTGACTTAAACACAAGTAGGAACATAACCTGGTGAAAAATGGAACGGTATACCAAAGACACAAAATGATCAGCAAACAAGGCAAGTGAAGAAAGTACTTGGCCTAGAGGAGAAGACTTGAAATTTTAATTAACCTTGTCACTTAGAAGGTGATTGTGAGCACATATCCTTTGCATATTTTTATGCACATTCTCATCAATGGAAAAAGAAACTACACTTGATCTTAGCCAGAAGGCCGAGAAACTTACCTCTAACACAACAGATTACACACACACACACACATATATATATATGTAATACATAATATTACATACACATATATAATAATACACATATATCACATGTGCGTATGTATATGTATGTATTAGACAGACACCCTGGTATGCATGTATGTATGTATATTTTCTTTGCTAAAAGAAAATCTTCCATAATGGTTATCACTGTCAAGTACTTAGAATGGATGACCATAAGAGGTAGTGAAAATGTATTTTTAGTATTCTATTTTTCTTTATCTGCCTGAATAGATTTAGTTCCAAAGAGAGGGATGAAGTAGCTAAACTTCAGTGTTTTAAGCTAAATTATTAGGGATATAATAATGTTCTGAATCATAAGATCCGGAAGGTGAATCTTACCAGTCAAGAGAGCAAATCAGAGGCTTTTGTTACATATTGGTCCACAGGACTCTTTAGTCCTTATGGCTTGGCCCTTAAGGACTTACTTTCCACACTGTTTATAAGAAATCCAGAAGAGACTCACGTAGTTTAATTAGTGCACCGGGACACTCAGTGGCCCAAATCAACCTATGCAAATTTCCCATTACATTAAAAAAATAATAGTAACTCTTCCAAAGGTTAAGGGTAGCTTATAGGTCTAAAGTTTCCAGCCAATTCTTTGTGTCTTTCACCCTAATTCATCACTAGTTTGCCAACCACTATTAAAACACTTTCACATCTAAATGTAAAGGCCCATATCCTGACATTGATCCAAGTGCGGAACTCCCATTGAAGTCGATCAGAGTGTTGCACAGAAATCAATGACAGGATATGGACCTCAAAGCTGGACCATCTCTCCCCTGGAACCTTTTCTTTTTTTTTTTTTCATTGACACTCAGAAATTTGAGAGTATTACAAGAAACAAGATACATAAAGCAGAGCATGTACTGATGAACTCTATGGTTCACTTTTTCTTCTCCAGCAAAGTTTATTGTGGGTTAAGAGCCAGTTGTACTTAAGGGGAGGGGAGTACTAAAAGTGCCAACTTTCAGCAACAATGTGCTAGACTAGAATTTCACCTCTCACCATGCAGGTGAGGAGGCTTTGTTTTAACCATAGCCTCTATTTTGGCAGAGGCACTGCCTTATAAACAGTATGAGTTATTTTTCTAGCTCTAATGTCTAAATTGGCAATCGTAAAATAGTCTACAAGTATTCTTCCTATTCAAAACTTGAATAATATTGAACATTTTATCATCTAATTTTTAATAGCAAACTATATGAACGATTCTGCCATGCTAACAATGCAACAAATAATCCTTTAGATTTAAATTGAGTCCTTCTTCCCGCGAATGCAAAGCATTTCAGGCATACTAAAGGTAATTCTTCTATTTTTACAAATAATCTTAAACAGTTTTCAAAGATCTTTAAGAAAATGTAAGCATCTTAAAATAAAATAAACTTAAAATTCCTTCTTTCCTTACCAACACTGGTATATCCCCATTCAATTCATCTACAAATGTGAGGGAAAGAGAAGTCATAATACGCATTTGGTCCCTTTCAAGTTTTAAATTAGTCGAAGATTAGTTTTCTGAAAAGACAACTTTGATTTATCTTGTTGCTCACAAGATGAAGCCAGGTTAAAGTGAACAAGCCCTTACTCACCTTGGTCTTGATTTCCTTCTAGGTCAACTGGATGGACTGTCTAGAATCAGTGATGCTCACATTTTAGCTGGCTTTAGATTCCCCTGGAGAGATTATTAAGACACAAGTTGCTGGGCCCCACCCCCAACTGTTTCTGACTGAGTAGGTCTTCGGGAGAGCAAAGAATTTGCATTGTTAACAATTTCCCAAGTGGTGCTGATTCTGCTGGTCTACAACCATATTTCCAGAACCACTGGTCCATGGACATCAACCTTGAGCAGGTGGTAAGAATCAGATGAGTAGTTTACTTAAATTGGGCTGCCCACTTCCCTCACCCCAATTTCGATTGAACAGGTCTGGGGTGAGGTCTGGGTATTCTATTTTTAAGGAATAATGCAGCTAATCCTAATGTGATTGACCTCAGGACACTTTTTAAGAAAAATCTGCCTCCTGAGTCCCTTCTAGCATGTGAAGGGACTTTTTTTTTTTTTTTTAAGTCAAATTAGAAAGGCTTAGACACATAGCCTAGGGACCATAAACAGACATCAGAGACCAAGACAACACAGAGGTTATGCCATAGCTGCCCTAGTCAAGTAACACCTTGGATTCTCTGTTTAGTGGCAGAAACTAATGACCAGACCACCTCCCACTACAAACCTATCCTTTGTAGCATTTTATGTATTTATAATTATATAATTGCTCATTTGTGAGAATGGATATAATATCTATCTTGGCAATAGCAATGAGATGACCAGGTTCCATCATTCTAAAAAATTTACCATTATATCTATTAAGTTTGACATATAGTAACACATTTGGGTTCAGGTTATTTTCTTTGGTGTGGAAATAGTAGATGTCTTCCTTCCTACTATAAGGAGAAATCCTACAGATAGGAAGAGAACTTAGTAGGATTTATAAAATTACTTTTGAGTATGTTGACTAAGTGTCTAGAAAGGTGTAATAGTTACCTACATCATTAACAAGATTCTATACACATGTTAGGATTATAGAATCCACTTCTCCTAATTTATTATTGGTTACATGGAAAAAAAGTTAATTAACATGAACAATATACACTTTGCCTCACTGAGACCTCTTGCTTGAGACACCAGAAAACCATTTAACACCCTTGGCCATTCTAGTTCTTCACAAGAGCACTGTTTGTGAGGATCATAGTTTTTGACTTAATAGTGAAATAAAGGGTTCCTTCCAAATTCAGGGCATCTGTTCTTCTGGTAAGTCACTGAATCTGAGAGAATAAAATTTTCTGTGTTTCAGTTCTTCATTTGCAAAGAGAAAACGTGGTTGGAATAGGAGATTTCTAGGGAAGACTTCTTCCAGTTCCAAATTTTCCTCATAAATTATGACTGAGAACTACAAAGTTGAACCAAATGACTATCATGTGAAAAAGTCCATAATGAAATATAGTTTATATTTAATATTTAAGTGATATTACAAATTATTTCATTTTTGACTCAGGCTCTTAAATGCCTTAATATTTCTTTTTATCTCAAAATAAAATATTCCTCTTAGGGTAAATCTGATGTTAAGTGTCCTTAGTACAAAACAAAACATTGCAGTAATAATAAACAAATAAATGTTTCTCTTTGAGATCTGGATAAAATAAAGTATTCCTTTGTTTTGACTATTTATTAGCATTCTTCACATTATGATTACCTAGTAATTAGGGCTTTTTCATTAATCAGAAAGATGGGGCATAGAGAATTACTTTATCTGATTATTTGTATATTTTTCATATACTACATAAGTCCCTGTGAGTGCTATAATTGTAACCCTTTATAATTGGCAGGCATTAATTACTAAAATTGTACTAGAATTTCCATATAAATTCATATTGGGGCCACATGAATACTGAGTACATTCATTATGTTTAGAATACTGATGGGAGAAATTAATTTCTACCTATTAAAAATGCAAGAATTTGTATGAATATGATAAGAATGAGAGAGCAGATTCCTAAGTTCTGTGTCATAAGTAATAGGTCTGTGTATGTTCAGGTGTATCAAACATAGAGCAGTTGCTATCCATTTACTAAATTAATCCAGTCCTCTCTTACTAATCCAGTTGGATGAGTGGGAGAGGAAGGAGGCAATAACCAAATGGAGAGAAAGTTCCCAGCCAAGGATGGCCATGACAGAGTAAGATGTGTCACAGTTGTCCTCAATAAGCTCATCTTTTAGACATCCCTATTTCTGCACTTCTACCAAACACTCAAGCATACAACTCAAAGTCATTTCAACTTCTTATACCATGGCACACATTCTATAGACTCAACCTCCATAATCTCCTTTTAGAGGACAAGTCCTTAATTTAGGGCCCACGAATGGTGTCACTATATCTGTAAATCTGAAACTGTATGCAAAATTGCAGACCCATTTTATGGATAGTCCTTCTGAGGAATCAGTCTACAGCTTTTATCAGATTCCCAAAATTAGGGCTATAACTCAAAAAGTTGAAGGGTCACTAGGCTGAATGGTTTCAGTCTTACTCAATTCCACCGCCACCAAGCACAGCCAGGTCCAGTGTTCCCTCTTTTCAACAGCAGGGTTCTTTCCATCCAGTCTCCTGGCTCCAGTTTTTTGTCTTCTTAATCTATCTCATCTGGTGCTGCCAAAGCCATCTTCCGGAAGATCATAATCAGTCATGGCAATTCCTCTTTCTAGGGTTCACTAACTTTTAGGGCCCCCCCAGTGCCCACTGAATAAAGTTCAAATTCATGGGTGCGTATGCTCCATCTTCCTCATCTTTGCATCCTGTGTATCTAGCTAGTTCAAGAGATTCTGGCTTTGGAGTTCTCCTAATGTCAGGAAATTTGTGTGGTCCAGCTCCAACCTCTCTTCAATGCTATCTGCCACCATTTCCTTTCAAGAAGCCTATGCTCCAACCAATTCAGTCTTTGACCTTTTGTTAGCAGCCTGAGCAGAAAGCATGTTTTCTCTCTTTCTTTGAATCTAATCATGTTTGTTTGTTGTTTTTTTCCCCCTTTGCTTTGGGTGCCCTCCTGACCCACCCCCCCCCACCCAGATTATTTTTGCCTGATGAAATCTTATCCATCTTTCAAAGCTTTAAAAAGAAAATACTTAAGAAGGCTTCTAAGCTCTGTCTCCCTGTGAAAAACAATCATTTTCTTCTCTAAACTCTTTGTACATTGCTGTTTCAGATGATGACAAGCAGGCAGTGCTGATTTTCCTGAGGAAGAATGTGAGGTTCAGACAGGCAGAGACAGTGGCACAAGCCCACAGAGCCAGTGAGTGGCTTATCAAGACTGGAGCTCAGGGGTTTGGACTTGATCTAAGTCCCTGCCCGCCACACAAGGATGCTCCTTTTTTGGACAAGAAAGTGTTTCTTTTAAGCAGTTATAATCTTGCTGCTTTATAATTCTAAAATACCAGCTTTGATATTTACTATCTGTATGGCTAAGTACTTTATCTAGTTCTCTCATCTGTACACTGAAGGTCTAGATGTAGTGTTCTTCATGCTTCCTTCCAGCTGTGAAGTTAGAGTTCCTTCCACCACCTCATCCTTCTGGGTCTCCAGCGAAGAAGGTAACTTCCCCAGGTTCTCCCAAGTTTCACCCCCATTCTGCGTCTAAGTAAAGTCCAGTTTCCAATAGGTGGTAATTACAAACATAACAGAATCAAAGAATTCACACTTAAAAAAAAATCAGACTTCATAAAGATAAGAACTTAAAGATAGTTTAAAAAATAAAACAAGATAAAAGATCCTTTAAGACATTTAAAAATTCAAATGATTAGGAGGGAAAAAGGCTAATCCTACAAATCTGCTACTTAATTTATGAAGTTTTATTATGGGAAGCACCCATATGTTTTTTCATTGTGACAAGTATGTCTGGAAAATAAGGTTTAAATCCAAAGTGGGGGAGGGGGGTGCCCCTGGGTGGCTCAGTGGGTTAAAGACTCTGCCTTCACCTCAGATCATGATCTCAGGGTCTTGGGATCGAGCCCCGCATCGGGCTCTCTGCTCAGCAGGGAGCCTGCTTCCTCCTCTCTCTTTCTCTGCCTGCCTCTCTGCCTACTTGTGATCTCTGTCTGTCAAATAAATAAATACAATCTTTAAAAAATAAAAATTAAAAAAATTAAAAAAATAAATCCAAAGGGCTCTGAGTTCCACCATCAAAATCAAAAGTGAAATTTTTATCTTTCATTCTTAATATTCCAAATGTGAACAGAACATAACTCTTCTCCCCGCCTTGGGATAAATAATAAGACTCCATTCTGATTCTTATTCTTTCACATATAGGTTTTCAAATATGAACACCTGCTAACAAGTCACGCACACAGCAAATTGACCCACTCTATTTCCATTTTGTTTTGCATGTGCTGCATTGTAGTTTCATCTGGTTTATATACTGTACCCTAAAATTCATCTCATTCCCCTCAATTCCAACACAAAGTCCTGGGCAAAATCTGACATGATTACCGGGTTCTGTAATTCTCTTTCTTACAGAATTCTTTCCTTTAGTAAATTTTATGTGAAACACAGCTTAAAAGGCCCACATTCATTCCTTAATAATGACAGTTTGTCAGGTGCACAGTCTTCGAAAGAACATGCTTTGCCCTCTTTAAGGGCAACATACACTAGAGGGAACAATATGTTCTGTGTTCCAGTAAGAGGGTAGCAGAATTAAATAAGGAAAAGTTACTGGGTGAGATAAGCCCTATAGAGAAACAAACTGGTCCACTTATTAGTCAAGAGACCAAGAGAATCCCTTTAAAGTCTCTAGATTTAGCAGAGGAGACAAAATCTCATGCTTTCTAAATTTGTTTCACAAATTTATTACTTTCTCTCAGGATACATTGATTTTCAGTTGACTTGATATCGGGGTCTTTAAATCAAATCTAACTTATTGTGTTTTTCTGTCATATAGAAGGCTGAGCAGAACAATAACAGGTGATCATAAGGGAAATTAATCCTCAATGTCATTTTAAAATACAAACATCCTTATAACTCAAAAAGCTGCCCCATTCTTAGTAGTAATTCGCTATTATATTCTCCCAGAAGAGCAAACAATAATGAAAATAATGTGATAACTTACTAAGATAAGGTGAGGCCTAGCCTCGTGCAAGTAGGTTATGTTTATTTACATATATATATACACATACAAATATATGTGGATATTAGGGATAAACATTATTTACCCTCTTTAAAGTTTTAATATATATATGCATGTGTATATGGATCCATATGTAATATATTATTTGTAAATTCATGTAAACTCATATCATGAACAGAAGAAGATAACTATGTTTCGAACCGTGATGAGCTCCATGCCAACTGATGGTGCTCGATTCCTGCTAAGCCTTAAACACAGGCTGACTCACTGTCCACTCTCACAACTGCTGTCATGTTACTGCAGGACTGTCACTCAGCTCTGATCTAAACTAGAAATTGTACATGGAACCGAGATATTAGGGCCAGATGATACGTTAAAGATAACTGTTGGAATCTTATAAAGTAACTCCTGGAGTCCAGGGGTGATAATGTCGAGGCACAAGAAACTTAATAAATGTCACGGGGGCTATGCAAGACCTAGTAGGACTTCACCCCAGACAGGCAAAATACCCTCCCCACCTCCTAAACCCAGCTCCCTCAAGAATAGCAGAGACGTCCCGCTCTCTGCACTTCCCAGATTTTACGTCCCTGTATTCGGTCAGCTTCCCACAATAAAATAGACCGTGCATGAAATATATGTGTTGACGTGCCCATTTTTGTCAACCCTCTGCAGAGCTAATCTACTACTGGGTTTAATTAAAAGCACATTGGTTTAAAAAGAAGAAGAAGAAGAACCAAAATAGCATCACTTCAGTAAACCGTAAGGGTTATATAGTTTATGTACACCTCTCAGAGACTTTTAAGTGTAAGGTACAATTTATATTACATAAAAATGGTAATTTAGTTAAATTCTACCAACTTTCCACTAGCCTACCAAATATTTTTTTTTCTCTTTTTGCAAAGAAATCTGATTCTCCCTTGGGACTAACGCAAGTTGAGCATTTAGAGTGATAAAACTGTTGAAATCATTCAAATTTTAACTCTGAATGAATTGTAGCTTTTAATGAATGAAATGTTTACAGAAACCCAGAAATGAAGCTGAAAGGAAACTGCAGGAAGATGGTGAGAAACCCAGTGAAGAACGTGCCGTACCAACTGACACCAAGCAGCTAAACAGGCTCAGATGACAAGTGTCTTTATTGCAAAGATGAAAGCGTTGAAAGATGGGAGCCTTGGCTTTAGGTTGGTTACAGACCTGAACCTTGAGAGAGAGTTGGAACCAGGAGGCAAATAAAAGGTAAAAAAGAGAATTCGAGCAAAGGTTGAAGGAAGAAAAGCAACAATAGTGCATAGAAAATCCAAGAATTTCCAAGATAATGAGTCTGGATTTTAATCAGTCAGAAATGAGAACCCACTGAGAGTTTCTAAACAGAGGGAAAAACGCGCCATTGTAAATTAATCTGTAGAAGGTTTACAGAAGGAGCAGAGGTAAAGTTAAAAGGCAGGAAGCTGTTACATTTGTCCAAGTGCAAGGAAACAAGAGCCTAACCTGAGCCACGACAGCAGGAATCGATAACTGTCAATGAATGAAAGAATGAAGCACCGTATTTCAATGTTCGTGATTTTACCCCAGGAGGGCTGTATTCTTAACCCATGTAACTATAAATAAAAAATTCTCTGGGATTTCGAATGTAATGTATTTAATTTGAAGTTTTGACTTCGGTTGGTAATTTTATGATATACTAAACTGTTGTACTTTCATGTTGGACACATAATATCACAAGAATACCACTGAGGTGAACTGGGCTAAGTTCTCTGTGCCTCCTTACAGACAAATGGAAAAACCTTTCTAAGTAATCACTATATCGGGGTGCCTGGTGACTCAGCTGGTTAAGCGTTTGCCTTCAGCTCAGGTTACAATCCCAGGGTCCTGGGATCAACCCCCTCCTGGACTCTCTGCTCTGCGGGGAGCCTGCTTCACCCTCTCCTTCTGCTTGCCACTCCTCCTGCTCTTTCTCTCTTTCTCACTCACTCTGTCAAATAAATAAATACATCTTTAAGAAAGGGGAAAAAAACCACAATTTTTAAATAATCATTGCATCAGTTAGGGATTGTGTGCAGTTCCTAATAATCAAGATACGGCCCACACCGGTGTACTTCCTCTCACATAAAAGAGGTCTGGGGCAGATGTTGTGGTTTTACTATGTCCCGGATTCCGCTGGCCCTTACTCTTCTGCTTCATCACCCCGGCTGCATGGCTTCAATATCCACAACTGTAAAATAATTCCTGCCTCTCTGGGTAGCTCGTCTATGCTCCAGGCAGAAGGCAGGCACTGCCCTCTTAACTGATCTCCAAAGCCCTTTCCAATGACTTCCTATGACTCATTGGCCACGCCTATCTCAAGGAAGTCTAGACAGTATATTCTTCTGGATGAATACACTGCCACCACGACTTCCATTAGCAAGGCAGAAGAGGGGGAATGGCTTTTGGGTGGGTTGCGAGCAGTCACGGCCATAGGCATGGAAGTTTCTCCCGGCTCTGGAATTTTGTGATTATAATTCCACACAGAATCCATGCACAAAGAAATAGCAACTGATTATTTCCTGGTGTCTTCTTTGAAAGAATTATCTTACTGAATTATGGGAAATACATGTTTTGCTTTAAAATTTAATCCCTCCCCCCGCCCAAAAAAAATCCAAAAAATGCACAAAATCTACCTCCTGAATTTTTTTTTTGCCACTTCTAGGCAATCAACTCTGCCCATAGATCAAAGAATGCTGCTTTTCTAAACTGTCCCGGACACTGATAGATGACGATACAATACAATCATACTGTGAAGGCTGCCAGAGAGTATCCATTACTTGCACATGGCAAATTTGGAACGAAGTATATAGTTTTTTAGCATTAAAAGCTAATGTCTTATCTTTGAGTTAAAGTCATCTATTTAGGCACTTCATGTTCCTGTCACCTGGATGTCCCTAAGGTCTTCTGTCATCTGAGGTCAGCATTTCCTTTAATTTCCTATAATATTCAAATGGAATGCATGACTCCCCATCTCAGACGAGGTGGGAAAACCAGCCTCCCTCACTCCACCCCAAATCTACAAAGATTGCCGAAATGCTTGCCATCTCCTAGTCACTTCTTTGTGTAATATTTTTGCTTTCACTGAACTAATTACCCACGTCTTGTCTGCTTTCTGCACTTCTGTGTTTGCTATTGCCTTCCTTTGCAGCATGTGGACACTGACTCTACTCCACAAATCCCCAAAGCACTATTTACAGAAGGCTGTTACTGGTGACCAAATTTTCCTAAGGATTCAGGGTAACAGAGAGAAATTAGAGCACAACACAGTACAGACACCAACTTAAACTGAACATTTGATAACACCGTACTAAAAATTCATCAGATTTTTCCCGAAGAGAAGGGAAATTTCTTTCTGATTGTACACCTTTCTTCCTTGCTCATTGCCTACATCTCTTTGGCTCTCCAGACTCTACCTCTGCTCTTCTTCTGCCTCCCTATTCTTTCTACTTTCTTTTTTTTTTTTTAAGATTTTATTTATTTATTTGACAGAGATCACAAGTAGGCAGAGAGAGAAGCAGAGAGAGAATGGGAAGCAGGCTCCCCGTCAAGCAGAGAGCCCAATGTGGGGGTCAATCCCAGGACCCTGGGATCATGACCTGAGCTGAAGGTAGAGGCTTTAACCCACTGAGCCACCCAGGCACCCCATTCTTTCTACTTTCTTATAAAAAGGAATTTATGTTTCACTTTCTGCCTGCTAAAAATGGAAGGAAGGAAGGAAGGAAGGAAGGAAGGAAGGAAAACCCAACTAGCATGACCTGTATCTGTATACAAAAACCTTATTAAGATGCTCTGCTAAACACAGGACCATTGATTCTATGCTTCTCCACTTTTTAATAGAAGAAAACAGCAAACTTTTTGAAATTTTCAGGTTGTATTTCTTCCCAATCTCAATCTAAATCTAAACTGCAGATCAACAGCAAATACTAATTGTAAACACATTACATGCATTTGTCATTCAAAAACCATTATTGTGAATCTAACTCATAAATCCAAAAGTACTATCTCACCAAACATCTTTTTCTTTTTTTTCTTTAAGATTTATTTATTTATTTGTTTGTTTATTATTTATTTATTTATTTGACACACAGAGAGAGAGAGAGAGAGAGAGAGAGAACATGAGAAGGGAGGACGAGCAGAGGGAGAAGCAGACTCTCCACTGAGCAGGGAGACAGATGCAGGGCTCTATCCTGGGACTCCAGGATCACGACCTGAGCTGAAGGCAGATGCTTAACCAACTTAGCCACCCAGGCTCCCCATAAAACTCCTCGTTTTCTTCTTTTCACATCTATCATACCCAGAGATGTGTTTGAGTCTTTCACTATTTAAAATCCAAAATCTCTCCCAAAAGCCCCATCTCAGGTAGATTTCCTGACACTTTCTTTCCCCTTTTCTTTTCTCCTGTTTCTCTAGTTCTGCTCTTCTAGCACTTCTTCCAAAATGTAGATCATGGGCCCAAAGAAACTGGACAGGACCAAGGGAAAGAATTTGATAACCATACCCACCCTTGAAACAGGCAGTCACAGACTGGAAATACCTCAGTCTAACATTGATGATATACAGAGCCACCTAAGAAAGTGGCAGGTCTACAGAAGGAAGGCAAATGAAAAGAAAGCCACTAATAAAGAAAAAGTGACAGAGGACTAAGAAGCATTCATGGGCAGCAGTCATGTCAAAGCAAACATGTAAATCATATTAGACCCAGTAGTAGCCCAACTTAAGCCATAAGAAATCCAAAGGGTAAAATAGGCAGCGAGAGCATACTGAATTGCTGTCCAGTTTTTGATGTGGGCTTTGGTAATCACGAAATCAAAAAAACAAAACAAATCTAAGAAGAGGTTGGTAGAAATTTGCCTATTACTTACGAATTCACAAAGAGCTACATTCTAAGGGCAGCAGTCAGCAGTGGGCTATTATGCACCCCCTCATCACCACCAGAACTACGATAAGCGAAGAATCAGTGCTACTAAAATCAACTACTACCCGATCCTCCCTCATCTAATCTATAAACACATAAGGAGGAATGCCAAGGGGAAATGAGAACTGAAGTATGGGTAGACATTCTTAGCCTACTACAGAATGCAGTAATCATGAGGCCAAGAGGTGAGAACCTCCAAGAGAACCATTTTTACAGTCTGTGGGGAAGGACCTATAAGAAAGGGTCCAACTGAAAGTTTGCTAGATGTCCTCTTGGGGCTGCCCTCAGAGTAAAGGAGTATATGAGGAGGCAGTTCTTAAAAGAGCATGTCAAATTGCCAGATTTGTGAGTTGTACATTTCCAGAGACGATGGAGCATCCATCTCTGGAACTTTCTAAAAAGACCAAGCTTGCTAGAGCAGCCTGGAGGAAAAGAGCAAGACATGCTGTGACAATGGTTGCCTGTGAAGAATCATTAACCTCATTCCATTTTTCTGCAATACTCAAAGGGAAACAGGTGCAATGGTCTCACATCAATTAGAGAAGCCAGAATTGGATCCAAGAGACCAAGCATACTACATCTACACTTTCAAATGTTTCTTTTCTAGAGCTTTATAATCTCAATTTTTCTTCTATTTCCTATGCCCCTGGTGCCTCCATTTAATGTTTAGATTGTCCATTAGGTATCCCAGCATGGCAACCTTCAGCATTTTGCTTCTTGAGATCACAGATGCAAAACTAGCCCCCCAAATATGCCCACCTATAGCCAACTCTACCCTGGCCCAGACCATCACTATCTCCCACCTAGAGTTCTACAATAGTCTCCAAAGTATCTTTCTGCTTCTAGCCCTACCAACTCTCCTCTAACCTCTTCTCCATGTTGCAATAAAAGTAATTTCCTTACAACATAAAATGGATCCTGGCCTTCCTTTGGACACAAAATAAAATAAAAACTCCTCACTTTGCTTTACAATACCCATCATGGTCTAGCTTCTGGTTCCCCTTCTGACCCATCTTCTTGACCAAAGAACTAACTGGCAGACCCGCTAACCCTTCCTGTGCCACTGTCCCCATTTTGATCTATGCTCCAGCTACCACAACCTTCTTTGAATTGCTATCATACATGAAACTCCTACCTCAGAGCCTTTATTTAGTCCATTTTCTTTTCTCTCTCTTCCTCTCTCTCTCCTCCCTCCATGACTAATCCCTCTTTTGGAAGGTCTTAGCTAAGGGTCATGTCCTCAGAGTGATCTTGAGCCCTCAAACTAAAGTAAGCTCCTCCTGCTATTCTCCACCATAACATCATGGAGGTCATAGAAAGAGGAGTTATTCGTATCACTGATCACAGTTTTTAATTGAATATTAGAAAATATATTCTCATTCTTAATATTTAATATTATATATTATGTTTAAGATTGTTGAGAATTTGAAAGCACAGGAAAAAAGTTAGATGGATCAACTGATGTTGAGAGGTCTCTGAGAAAAAGGTGGGACAGTTCTTTGTAATGATTAAAGGAAAAGAAAAAGGAAAAAATAATTATTTAGGTGTAATATGCCTTCAAAGGAGGGTGTTGGGTAAATGGAAAAGAATATTATGGCGGATTTCCAGCTGATAACCTCTATCTCTTCAGTGAAGCAGGAAACAAGAATGAGCATCAAAATAGCAAAGCACTGGGCTTCAGAAAGATGAAGAAGGTCAAAAAGAGCTGCTGAAGCAAATGGGAAAGAAAGTTGATTAGGGACATTCAAAATGGATTTGTAGTACCATCAAATCAAGTCTTCATTTAGTTACCCATTCAATAAATATGTATTGAGTTCCAACTCAATACCAAGGACTACACTTGTTTCTAACGTCATGAAGACAAATAGACACCAACTTGTGTAAAATCCCCTGGATCTGAATTAGAGGACACCAACTGTGTGGCATCCATAGTGTCCAAAACACCCAGCTGTGTCACTTTGTTCCCTGTGGCTCTGGTCCAGAACAAAGCAGAAATAACTGACCTCTCCTTGCTCAGAGTTAACTCTTATATTTCATAATATCATGGCAGGATTTACTGTATGGAATCACAATCCTTCCCTGTATGAGCTTGTAGTATTTGAAGATTTTGTAAAACATTTCCATTCCTTCTTTATAGACCTACTTCTCCCACCATTTCCATGAGATGCAGGATCTTTAGATAACATGTCACCCAAGGAAGAGGAAAAACGTAGGTTAGCAATATTCAATTCATAAAGGTAAAATATAATTACATATATTATACTTCAATATGATTTTTTAAAATAATTAATACTGATACAAGTCTTTCTGTAATATGGGCACCACTTGACCTGTTCAACCAGTCTCAGCTTTGCTGTAGCTGGTGTTAACTTCTCCAAGAGCCCTGAACAAGCTAAACCATCTCTATGACTAAGGTCAGATGATACCAGCCTGGAATTCTCTCTTCATTCTTCTTTGCACAACCTAATTTTTAGTTAGGTTTCATCTCAAGTCCTATATTTTCGAAATTCTAAACAATTTTAGGTTATCTGAGAATCTTAGAATATCTGGAATTGTTTAATATCTCTTTTAGTAATTAAATTTTATATTGATGGCCCTACATCTAAAAAGATCAAATCCCACCCTCTCCCCCAAAACAATAAATCTGACATTAACAATTAAAATACATAATTCCTTGAAATTTTAAAGCTGCAGTAAGTAGTCTGGATAAATAGTCTCAGATTGAGTTTCAAAAAATGAAATAGAACTCAGAAGACTGAAAGCACCTAAAGTTAAAACAGTGGGTATGTGTTTAGATTTTATGGATGATAATTCAGTAAATATTAGAAATATGTTATTATTAAGTTTAATAAAAGCTTATGAAAACCCATCAAAAAGGCCACACCAATATTCAGAAATAGCTGGGGCTCTGTTGACTCAGATGGCTTATTCCATCTCTCAGGAATGCAAGTTGTTAATGGCAGCATGAGAGATGAGGTGATCTACCATAAACACAGGGCTCTGATTCAGCCTGAATGCTAGTTATTTTAATGCCAGACACATCCACTTTCAGCTGGAGGGTATTTGTTGAGAGCTGCCGTGGAGAATGCCCACACTTAGAAAAAAATGCACACCCTTAGCAACCACTAGTGAATAAAATACAAACCTACTGATCAGGATTTGGAAGTTGCAAAAAACAGTATGATCAGGTATTTTGTAGTAATTCCAGGTACACAAAAACAAAACAAAATAAAACAAAACAAACAAACAAACAAAAAACCCCAAACCCAAAATCTAGTAATACAGGTTGGATTCAACAAGTGTTACCCAAGGTACCCTTCCTTTGAGATTCTTGGGAATTTTGCCCAAATAAGCGCTGGAAGCATGAATCTTATTATTTTTTTTTAAATTCCCGGACTATCTTCTTTACACCATGTGAACAGCAGTCAGCAGTGGGAATTCCTTTGGGTTGCAATATTGAAACCTATGGTGTACTGACCGAAATTCATCTGTGGAAAGATCTCCACATCTAAGAGAGATATATAGGAAAATGAGAAGCCAGCAACAAGCTAGTATCCTTCCCAATGTTTCTGACCATTTCCACCCACTTCATTACCCCAGATATTGGCCCAAATAACTATTTCATGAAGATAACTAGAATTGATATTAAAGAAAAAAATCCAGGAAAGCCCCCTGCCATTAAATTATAATCACAAATCTTGGCTTCTACTTCCATTTCTACCACTTTCTATGCCCATGAGGGGTGGGTGAATCAAGTAACCAATTGGAGTCTCATTTTCATGACTGGTGAGACAGGCCTTATCATTTATCCAACATTTGCTGAGTAGTTACTACGCACTAGGGAGAGCAGTGCATGGTATGCTAGGTATTGTCGTGATTTCCAGGCAGCTTGTCATTTATTTAGAAAAGAAGATGAAACTCCAAACATACAAATAATATGTAACTGCATTTTTCTTAAATTGCCATAAAGAAAAACTAAGGAGTACAAATAACAACAGGGAGATGTAGCTTAATCTGGGAGGTCAAAGAACATCTCCTTAGGGAATGATATTGAAGAAAAAAAGGTGGGAAGGTAGGGTTTGGAGAGAACATTCCAAGACAAAGGGAAAACATGTGCAAAGGCCCCAAGGCAAGGAGGATTTTGACAGGGTCCAAGAACAGCAAAAGACTCATGTGGCTACACCGAGGGGGAGAGTGGCAGGAGATAAGGCTCATAGTGTTGTTTCAAGAATCAAAGAGAAATGTGTGTGAACATGTTTTGCGGAGTACAAAGGCCTGTACCACAGTAAGAACGAACACAGTCATCAGTGTTTCAAGAGTACTCCCTCAGCACCAGCAGCAGCGGGCCAAAAAGAAAAAAAAAAGACCACACTTGAATCCAAGTTTTACTTCTTCCATTTTTCCTAAACTGACTATTTCTCTCACCTTGGCCGTCAACCAAAGTGTAAGAAGATTTTCAATTTTCACTGCTATTGTAAATCTTAATGTAAGACCTAATTATCTTTTCTGCATGTACCCAACTGGACTTCTTTAAAGCCAGAAGATGAAATTACAGAAGCCCTTTTATGTAGAGACAACAGAAAGCAGGGGAACTTGGAAAGCCAGAATTCCTTTATATATTCATTTGCCTTATATAATACCATATTTTAAAAAATGGAGAACTGGACATTCCCTCTACCTACTGTCTCCATTTCTGCACTTATTTTCCAGTGGAATTTAAATAATGAAATGTGGGAGGAAGAATGGTGGGGCTCATTTCCAACAAACTCATTCATTCATTCATTTATCCTATCAGCCAGTATTTATTGAGTATCCATCAATCTCTGTAATATTAAGTATGAGGATTCCAAATATTGACTTTTATCACAGTGATCTAGTTTCACAATTATTCAGAGAAATTAAGGACCTGAGGGCAGATTCCTATTTAAATTATGACCTTATCTCCTTTATCTAAATGTATTGTTAATTCAGAAGGATGATGCAGATTCCAGCTTCCTGGATAAGGCATCAGAAAGGGACTCCGACAACAGGAAGACTTAAAAGTCAAGGGTCAAAAATGAAAAAGTAGGTGGGGAGAAGGGTGGGAGGGAGGAGAAGCCAGAGGGGAGCAACAGGACTCTAGTGTGGGGTAAGGGGTGGAGTGGAGACGATGTCCACAAAGAGTAGACTGATGGCAATGCATGTGGACAGTGTCCTTGAATGTGAGTGAGCTCACTTCTCTTCTCCGAAGAGTGTACCAGGAGACAGCTTTGCTTGGAAGAGATTCTTAAACCAAAGTCATCAATAAAGCTTGTGCCTACTTCAGTAAGTGCTGCCTCCAGACCATTTTGTCTTCTGTCTCCCATATACTGTATACCTTGGGAAAACTGAGCTGACAGTGATGCATCATAAGATACCAGGCGATTGTCGCAATGAAAAACAGAACGAAGGGCTTGTTTCTACAGAGCTCCACATTAAGAAAGCATACAGAATGAAGTAGAAAGGAATTACTATTAATGTGGTTGAGGGAAGTTGGGAATGAAATGCTAGTCTTAGAGGATGAACATGAAATCATCTGGGTATGCTCCACTGTAGATGGTTCATCTGACTTTTAATTGAACGGTCTAGAAACCAACAAGAAGCTCAGAGATTTAGAAGAGCTACTATGTCAAAGAAGAAAAACTCTACAGAAATTTAGAAAAATCTCTTCCTGCAAGGCATCATGGCACTCGTATTACCCACTCAGGGTCCGTATGTGTGAGACTGGAAGTAATGGGGGAAGAGTTGTTAGATACAGAATCATGCATTTTTGTTTTGTTTTATCAGAAAAAAACAAAAACAAAAACATGAGAACATGAAACATGGCAACAGGAAACCTGTTCAAGAGAAATGTCAAGAGCCAAGCTAGTTAGAAGTTTGTTCTTAAGGGAGGACAGTCTCATATTCCACACATTATCAGAAAAGAAAACCGACATAGAGCAGATAGTAAAATTTTAAAGAAGACACAAGAAGTCTAATGCAAATAAACACCAACTGGTTAAGATACTTTACAGAGAGCCTTTCTCAAATGCACTAGGGAAAATACAATAAGAAATCTAAAAGAACAGTAACTCTGATTTCTCCCTTGCTTTGCTGGTTTTGACATACCGACAATCAGTTATTCTCTTTTAGTTATAGAGCCACTGGAAACAGTGCGGAGAGCCCGTACAGAGCTCTACTACAGTCCATGCACTATCTGTTCCAAAATTAAGATTTTGACTCTTACAAGTTTAAAGAATTAGATTAAATGTTCCCTGAAAAAAACCACTACCAGCATTACTACTACAATTACCATTTGTGCCAAAAATGCTTTCAATAAAATTTACCAAGACAGTGTTAAGATGAGAGTAAATCAATGTAAAAGGCCTAAGTCCTTGCCACTAGAGGGGAATGGACACTGTCAGTCTCCTTCGGACACACATTAAATATTTATCTAATTAGAAATTTCAATTGTTGGGGAGGAGAAGAGCCATTTGTAAAAGTAGCAAAATTTAAAAGGACAAAATGCTTCATATTTAAAGACTCATTTTTGTCACACCAGCTAAGAGACTTGAGAAATCTGTCAGGCATATCTACAAAACAATTTCAAGGGCTAGTCCTAGGCTGCCATGGGTTGTGGATAGAAAACAAATCACTTATAAACACATATAAATGGTGTCTTTATACAAAACCTGTAATGGGTATACAACTTTGCTAAAGGTATCTACCTACTGATTAGATATATTTAGAGCACAGAAAGCAGTTGTGTGACAATTTCCCCACAATCTTTGAACTGCTTATTCAACTTAATATCATAACTGAGACAAAGGCTTTTTCAAACATTTAGTAGTAATTTATTAATGATGAACTATAACCCTGGCTCTCATCAAAACCTACCTTCTCTACTCAAAAGGCTCATGACCCTTTCCCAGTTCCAGGCTTTATTCTCTCTGATTCAGACAATCTAAACCAATCTCTCAATTGATCTCTTTTCCTTTAACCCCTCTTTCCTTAATCTAGCCTCCACAGTGTCAGGACATCTACCTTCCTTAAAAAAAGAATTTAGGAATTATTTTTCCTCCCGGGGCACCCGGGTGGCTCAGTCATTAAGCGTCTGCCTTTGGCTCAGGTCACGGCCCCAGGGTCCTGGGATCAAGCCCCGCACAGGCTCCCTGTTCGGCAGGAAGCCTGCTTCTCCCTCTGCCATTCCCCCTGCTTGTGTTCCTTCTCTCACCATGCCATTCTCGGTGTCAAATAAATAAGCAAAATCTTTAAAAAAGAGAGAGAGAATTTTGTTCCTCCCTCTTTACACTACAGCATAAAATCCAACCCCTCAGCATGATATTCCTCCTGCAAATCTGCCCCAACCTGCCTCAGCCTCCTACTACCATTTCTTGTCTCTTGCTACTCAACCCTCTTAAACAGCACATTCACCTCCAGATGCTCACACCTTTCTTCGCTCTTGCCTTCCCTCTGCCTGTAACCCTTTTCTCCTCAGCTGCACCTGTCAAAACCCTCCTCCGGGAGCAAAATCTCACAACCACCTCTCCCATCCTCAAAACCTTTAAAATGCCATTCCCTTTCTTTAAATAGGGTTTTGTAGCTGTTGGGGGACATGCCAGGTAGCCCTTTAGTCTCAGCGTGCTAGATAAAAGACGTCCCAAAGCATCCTCTTCAACTTCACTTAAGGTGCATTATGTTGGGTTTTTAGATTGCTCTCTCTACCATTTGTTCCCCAGGGAAGCTTTCTGATCCTTGAGATTTAATTCATCATTTCTGTGTCAACCCCAGTTATTTGAAAAAGGTTAAGCACTCAAGAGCTCTTGGACCGTATGGATAGACAAACATCTGCACTGGTGGGATGGCCAAATTCAAGCTGATTCACAATCACAGGAGGTTCTCGATGAGCAGGTTTTAAACACTGTCCAGTCCAGGCATTTTTAAGCTTTTTCTGTTTTCTGTTTTTTTTTTTTTTTTTTTTTTGGTTTTGTTTTGTTTTGAGTAGGCCAATCCTGTTTTCAACAAGGATTTTATCTGAAAGCCTAAGATGTACAACAGATAAACTCCATTCATGTTAAAACCTGAGGGAGCCTATCCACATGCTTCCTACTCCCATCCCCAGCCATTAAAGGGAGTCTGAGGAACACAGCTTAAAATTCAGTTCACAAAAGTTGAAAAAAAAAATACAGGGGAAGAAGATCTTCACCCAAAATTCTAATACCCAGATCTTATAACTATTTCTAAATTGTATCTGAAGCACATATTTAATAATGTATATTGTCAAGTGAAATGAATTCTTAGACTGGACGAACTCTCTTACAGTATTTTAGGAAAGGTTAAATGGTTTCTAGTAACAGCCAGCCCTTAATATCCTATTTTTAAAAAATATTCTAGAAAGCAATCTGCTTAAAGGCAATCACTGCAGTGTTTTTGTGCCCAGCTCTAGATTTGGGTTCATTTTCAATTACACCACTTACTAGCTGTATGACAAGTTACTCAAGCTCTCTGCTCCTTAGGATCTTCTCATTTACAAAATCCAGGAAAAAAAAACTACCTATTTCACAGGGTTTTAGTAAGTATTCAATGAAGTAATACAAGTATTACCTTAGAACAGTGACCACATATAGTAAATCCAGTTAGTACATTGGAATTTGTTAAGATCCATGATGCAAAAGGCAAATAAAGAGTATCTTGGGTTCGGTGTTTTACAAATGAAAACTCGTGCGCCCTTTGAGATTATAAGTATGTGCTTGCTGCTAAAAGTTTGCTTTGTCCACTCGGCTAACCAAAGGAATTTGCCGACTGATATAGCAATTCTCTTTTCCTTTCCAGTGAAACATCCAATAATAATACAAAATGTCAATGCACAACAGCACACAGCTACACATAGATAATGTTTCCAACTGGTAAGTCCTGCTAAGTAACAACGCGGTTCTCCGAATGTGTACTGAAGGTTCTCCGAATGTGTACTGAAGGCTTCTGCTCACTGGCCATCTGGATTTCTGTGAGGGAATATCACTCATGTTCAGGTAAAGCCATGCCGCAGACTCCACAGTACCTGTGCTGATTTTAAGGACTCCAAAAGCAGTTCCTGGAATGCAGTGGAACAAACATCCATCAGAGAAAGGCAGGAATTTCAGAAAGTCTGAAATGGGGAAAAAAGAAACCTATTCCAAATAGACCGGAAATAAAACATCCTGCTGATGTTGTCATTGGGAGGATAAATAACGGTTGTCTCAGAGCTCCTTATTTAATCATGTCACTGGACTGGAAAAGCAAAGTGCAAACCTGGATAATAAAACAAAGGGAAGCTATCAGATGGTGGTCACACATTTCAGAAACTCTGTTTGATAGTCAGCTGGGCTGTAAAATGCTTCTGCAGAGTTGAGGTACAGTCGTTCCTGCCTCTGATGCCCAGGCTCACCGCAGATGCTTGGCACAGTCCTGGAGCACGTTGCCTGTCTCAGGTGCTTTCATAGTACCCAAGCACTGTGGCCCAAGCTTGGAATCAGAACGAGAAAGTCTCTCTTCTGCTCAAAATAAGACATCCAGAGACTCACACCAGTCAGAGACGCCCATAAACTGATGGTCCTCAAACATCAAGATGCAAAGAACTTGTCTTAGAAATTTGTTAAAGTTGGGTCACCTGGATAGCATCTTGGTAAAAGTGACCCTCTCTCAAGTTTCTACTCAGGTTGTGATCTCAGGGTTGTGAGATGGAGTCCTGATGGGCTCTGCAGCGGGCGTGGAGTCGGCCTGAGGCCTCTCCCTCTGTGCCTGCCCCCAAACCTCCCCACTGCCCTGCTGGCGCACATGCTCTCTCTCAAATAAATAAATACATACTTCAAAAAAAAAAAGAAGTTTATTAAAGTTTATGCATAATACCAACTGTAATAAAGAAGGTGACTCTACTTTCAATGGTTTCCCCTTGACGACTTTTACATCCCCATCCCTTCCCTGCCTGCTCCACATCTGGGCAACCAAGTATAGAGCACCCGCGTATGCCATTCATTCTTTGGCACCAAAGGGAAGTTCAGATCGTTCCAACTCCTAACTAACTCATGCTCCACACTCTCCCCAGTGCACTCCACAGCCACTCTAAGGGCCAAATCCACTCTCTCTGCTCAGCTCTTGCTCTCCCCACACCTAACCTGAGGCTCTCTCCTTGGAGAATCCTTCTGCTGTTTACTATGGGAATAATGTAGTTTACTTCATATCTACGGGTGCTGTGTCTACTTCATCCTAGAATCTACAAATTTTTGACCTGGGAGCTGAGCGGTGCGCAGCAGAAGACTCTAGGTACCCCCCATCCCACCCCCCATAAAAACACTGGACTAAATTCCAAAGATCCTGATTGAATAAATTCTGGGCATGGAGGACTGAGTACCAGGCCAGTAACACACAGTGTAAGCAAGCTTTCCAGATGAGTGTGGCAGGCAAGTCACAGACTACCTCAACTCTCCTAATTCTCCTTCTCAGTCTCCAACACAAAACTCTATTACTGCCCTCACCCTTCCACCCAGCTCCTCCAGATGTTATGGCACACTCTTAGGACTCCTCTGACTTCACTGTTCATCAGTCCTCTTGTAATTCTTCTTCTACCAGAGAGTCTCTAAATAAGGTGAGGGAGGAAAGGCAGCAGGCTAGAAAGAACCACAGTGTGTTCTGCTCTGATCTGGGCTCAGTTCCCTAAAGGCACTGTTTCCCTCAAGATATTTCTTCATGGACTCCTCCCCAGGTTAAATTCTATAAGAACGTAATTATTTTTTTTAAGGTTTTATTTATTTATTTGACAGATCACAAGTAGACAGAGAGGCAGGCAGAGAGAGAGAGGAGGAAGCAGTGTCCCCTCTGAGCAGAGAGCCCGATGCGGGACTCGATCCCAGGACCCTGGGATCATGACCTGAGCCGAAGACAGAGGCTTTAACCCCCTGAGCCACCCAGGCACCCCAAGAACGTAATTATTATTATTATTTTTTAAAGATTTTATCTTTTTTATTTGACAGAAAGAGAGAGTGGGAGGGGCAAAGGGAGAAGCAGACTCTCCTCGGAGCAGGGGGACTGATCATGACCCGAGCCGAAAGCAGACGCTTAACCGACCGAGCCCCCAGGCGCCCCTATTTTTAACAAATATTTTAGAAGACTGCTACGTGGTTAATAATTTCCCAGTTTAGTAGAAACATAGCAAAGTGACTTGACCGGCCCAATGAACTACAAGACGGTGGCTCCCTACCCCTGCCAACACTGCAGTGTTGGCCTTTTATGCATGAGTTCATTTTCCGGGGTGGGAGTGAAAATAGGGAAGGTCACAAGATGGAGATAGTGGTCCAAGGTACTCGGGAAGGAATGCAATAGTGGAATTAGACAGTCTATGTCAGTTCCAGATCTCAGCTCGGGAGCATTCTCCCTACATCTGTCAGACCACTCTACCACTCTGGGGCCATGAAACTTGGCAGAGAATACAATTAGTACCCCAGGGAGTTTCAGCTTTGGAGGCAGAAGAAGAAACGAGACAGTGATGCTCCCTGCATGGCAGTGGTGGACACCAAATATTTCACGTGATTTTGTTGGTGATGGACATTAACGAGGCCACCAGATTCAAAGGATGCAGAGATGCACGTCCATGAGCGTACTGGAGACTCAAGGCCGACATCCTCGACAGCAACGGGAGCACCAAGTTAGTGACACGAACACCAAGCTGCTAACAGACTGTGTGGCTCTTAACGACCTCATTTGCATATTTTCATCAATCATGAGAGTTGTGCAAAGAAAATAAAACCAGTAAGTTACTCAGAGAAAAACTTTCACTTGAAGAGCAAGTTTCTCGATCTCAGCCATCTCAATGTTTCAGCTTTTATCAAAAGTTGGCTTGAAGCCATTGATAACGGGAGGAATAATCTGAACACCTGCTCCCATCACATCTCCAAGTTTGATCTTTTGAGGTAACGAGAGAGTGCGGACGTGGACTAACTCATGCTAACCACCCCCCAGGAGATGGCTTCACAGAGGGCTACTGTGATTTCTCACCCTCGGTTTTCCTTAATCAAGGGCTAATGTGGACAATGACAACATTCCTATAAAAATGTTGATCACTGGGCACCTGGGTGGCTCAGTGGGTTAAAGCCTCTGCCTTCGGCTCAGGTCATGATCCCAGGGTCCTGGGATTGAGCCCCACATCGGGCTCTCTGCTCAGCGGGGAGCCTGCTTCCCCCTCTCTCTCTCTACCTGCCTCTCTGCCTACTTGTGATCTCTGTCTGTCAAATAAATAAATTAAAAAAAAAATGTTGATCACTGACCCTCGTAAGAAAACTTTGCAATAAATTTCTGCTTAGAGTGTAGAAAAATGGCAGGGAATAAGTAAATTTACTGAGAGCAGCTATGTGCCCCACTTTTTTTGTTTGTTTTATTTTATTCTTTGCCAGATGTTCATGTAGAGGAGATAAGTACTGTTACATTCATTTTACAGATAAGTAGAGAACAGCTCAGGTAAGTTACAACCCACCCAAACTAAACTGTGAGTAGAGGGCAGAATATAGATCAGAACCCACTTTGGTCTGTCCTCACAGCTCATTCTGTTTTCCCATGGCCTCTCTTGACAGAAGTTTAATTTCTCCTTTATAGATTTATACGGGAGCCTACTACTGCATTTCCCTTTTTCTATGTCTTCGAGGGTATTCTTTGCTCAAATGCCATAGCCCCTGCGTTCTTATATTGTTTAATCTTACTTTAATTTTGTCTCAAGTAGACCCCGTGCCTCGTGTGGAGTCCCATGTGGTGCTTAAATTCACATCTCTCGGATCAAGACCTGAGCTGAGATCAAGAGTTCAGTGCTTCACAGACTGAGCCCTCCCAGGGACCCTTAGCTAAATTGTTCTTGTAGCTTTTTGCATATAGTTGCTAAACCTTTTGGAAATAGGGGACATAAATAATCAACAATTTAGTAAGTTTTATTCAGGCACATTATTTTTAACTGCATGATTCAAACTATAAGGTAGGAGCTTTACATCTAATAGATAGTTTGTGGAGTTACTTTAACATTGGGATTTTTAATAGAACATTTACCTTTGCCATTTTTATCAATCTTTACTAAGAATGATAACATATATGCAACTTACTGTTGCATTTTTTAAAAAATCTGGAGACACAACCAGATGGGGAGACCATTCAGAAGTTCCCTCAATTCCACATACAGGCTTGCTCACCAAAACTTACCGAGAAACCCTGCTTGGTGCCCTCGTTATCAGGCAGCAGGAGAAAAATAGGATGTTTTCCACCAGACTGCAATGTTCATTGCATCATATTCTGAAATTGGGCCACGTACAAATATGAAGGACATCTGCACTGGCAGTTGTGAAACACGCAGAATTTCATAGGCAGTCGCTGGGAGTTCTGTGCCACAAAAGCGTGGCTGAGTAATGGACAATGCCAAAGGTATTCACCTCTACACTTGTTGAGCTGAGTAATGAGGTCAGAAGCAGTTCTGTTAGCATGTTGATAAAGCTGGACAAACCAGTCTTAAATGCCAAAGAATTACAATCTAGGAACTTGGACTTAGTGATTGTTGAATATTAGCCATTGCCTATAAAAACTGAGTCACCCTGAGAAGATATCCAAAGAGTATATTGGCTAAGTGGGGCTTAAACCTGAAATGCCATAAAAAGTCTGGCAAGATTCATCTGACCCAAAGACTACAGTCTAATTACACACGTGTTAAAGAGATTTCATCAGCATCCATAAGGACTCGTCATTCTAATGTCTACCAAGGCTAAGAGGACATTTTTGAAAATAGCCTTGTAGGGAAAGGGCTCCATGTATAAGACTTCTGTAAAGTGTGTGTATACGAAAGGGCATTTTAGGAGACAAAGCAGAACAGCTTTTTTAACTTTAATTTTTATTTTTTTCAGAAACCAGAACTCTTCAAAGCAGAAATAGGAACCATCTGATTGAAACAAACTTTTTATAAATAAATAAATATTTATTTATTTATTTATAAATAATTGTAAATAATAAATAAATAAAGTAAATATTTAAAGCCTTGGTTTTTGGTATGCCTGGGTGGCTCAGTCAGTTAAACAGCTGCCTTTGGTTCAGGTCATGATCCCGGGTTCCTGGAATCAAGCCCCACATTAGGCTTCCTGCTCTGCAGGGAGTCTGCCTCTCCCTCTCCCTCTGTTGCTCCCCCTGCTTGTGCTCTTTCTCTCTCAAATAAACAAATAAAATCTTAAAAGCAAACAAATTAAACTAAAAAAGCTTTGATGTTTTAAAAACCAAATTACATCTAAGTCTAAGGAATTGGTCTTAAAAATGAAACACAAACAATTCCTTTAAAGATTGTTTGTGTTTTTTAGTATAGGTTGTTATTTAGTATAGGTTAAGTATGAAATAAAACTATTTTTTTACTTCTGAATTTTGTTTTCAGTAAACATGTACCCCTTTCTCTTTTTTATTTAAATATTTTGTTTATTTTAGAGAGAATGAGAGAAAGAGAGAGAGCACACAAGCAAGGGGGAGGAGAGGGACAATCAGATTATGTTCTGCATGCAGAAGCCAATGGGAGGCTTGATCCCAGAAATCTGAGATCATGTCCTGAGCCCAAATCAAGAGTTGGATGCTTAACCCACTGAACCACCCAGGTGCCCTAACATGTACTCCCTTCTTTAACAATAGTTATGCTTAGGAAAATACAAGTTTAAAACCCTTTTCTTCATTATTCTAACTTAAGATATGACAAGGGTAGAAATTTCAGAAAAATCAAAAAACATAAAAATAATACTAAAACAAAACAAAAAAAAATGTAGGAGAAGAAATAGGAAACTGAATCCATAGGTTTGTCATGAAACCACAGGTACAACTAGGGAGCATGTAACTTGGGAGCAACATAGTAGCCTCTAGATCCCTTCTCCATATAGGTATCTTGTTTCCTGTGTTGGCTTTTGTTCCTCAGCCTAGCTCCATATAAGATACAGCTGTGGGTAGCTCAGAGCTTACAGCCTAAGAGCTTATAGCCAGAGAAGATAGGAAGCCTTTGTTTCTAACTCTGGTTAAGACAAATATCAGGAAAGGACTCTGGGAAACTCAATTTGGGTTCCATACTCATGCCTGGACCAAATGCCATGGTATATGCTTTATGGGACAGCCAGAAACATAGGTCTTCCTGTGGCCAGGGAAGGAGCTAATTCTAATTAGCAGTCACCATCAGAACCACATGATCAGAGGAGAGAGGAAGTACTTCAGAGCAGACAAAACAATAAATGTTCACTCCCCAAAACATTCCAATTAACCCTGCAATTACCCCAAATGTATCCTTTTTGTTTATGTAAGTATACATTACACACGTGTGCATGAACACACACACACACACACACACACACACACACAAACACACATACACTTGTTTTGTCCTAAAAAGTACACTTTGTATTTCTGTACTTTTTAAAACAATTTTTAAAACTCTACATGTTGAGTACAAAATAAGTTGTGAAACACTGTGCTAGCAATTTCTCAAAGACACAGCAGAAACACTTTTACATTAACAGCATTCCCTTTGGATCCAGAATCACTGGACGTTAAAATTCAGGATTTCATTCAAAGGAGGAGAATGTGAATTTGGGACACAGAAGAGAGGCTATAACAACTTTCTTTGTGAACACTAGGAAAAAAGTGTATTTTTGGCAAATAAGAATATATTTTCAAAACATGCTTTAAAATATTTTGGAAAAGATGATATTCTATAACAGTCCAAACTGAATTCTAAGCTGTAGAGATATTAAAAAAAAAAAATGTGGAGGACTCAGTAAATCCAATTTAGGCTGTGTTAAAAGATGTCAAATTAAAAGCTCACGCATAGGCTGTCATAATCTACCGGCGGGTCAGATTGCTTAGAGCAACCACGTGGACTCTGACCAAGTCATGCTCTGGAAAGCAAGTTTCTAACTCCAACAGGAAGTATATTCTAAACTTCAGGCCAGAAGCAAGCATCAGTAAAAAGTCTTTCTAAGTCAGTGGTATACCTGGAAGCCAGAGGTCAAGAAAGTGCACTAAATTAAAAGTCCAATAAGGTACCTGGATTTAGGAACAGCTCAGACACTAAAGATCAATGCACAAAGCAGCAGCCAGGAGAGCAGAAGAGACCCTGCTCCTGGACAGCAAGAACAGAAAGTACCTTGCTTGGAATGTTACTCATCCAATAGTAGAGATGAGCAAGTCACCATACACATTATGCAATGAAAGAGTATTTATTTGAAACAAGTACAAACCTGATATAAAAGTTCCTTTAGTTGAAAAGCTAAAGTACCTTCTAGGGGTTTTCTCATATCTGTTTTCTGTATTGTGACAGAAGTCTTGTGTTTGTGTATGGACCAAGGCAACAGAGAAACTGGGAAAGGAGGCAGGGCACCAAACGGCAAAGAGGGATTAAACAACAACAACAAAAATTCTGGCCTCTAGCCACTTGCACCTGGTAAAGAGTGTCAAGAAAAACCACAGATTTATGCCTGGGGCTTTGCAAGTTTTTAAAAAAAATCTATTAATTCTTTCAACAAATATTTATTAAGTATCCATTACCTGTCAGACAGTTTGCTGGGAGGTAGAGATGCAATGATGTAGCAGACATAGACTCTTTCCCTAAGGAGATTACAATGTCAGAGCGAGGACAGTAAGTAAAATTTACATTATGAGCAAAGGTCTAATCAAGGTATAAATTCTGTGAAAACCTAGATGAGGAAGCATTTCACTCTAACTGATGAAAATTAGTGGAAGTCTAGAATCTAGCTATAGAGAATGACACAAGAAACAGTGGAAAACTAAGGCCAAATCAAAAGACTAAACTTGAGTTTAGAAACTACCAATGGGTAAGGAAGTCATGTCCAAACAGATTTCTTGTAAATGTTCAGTACTTCCTGCTTTGGGATGGGCCACAAATATCAAGATAACAAGTTGAGTATATTCTGCTGAAACCAGGAAGTAAAGAGGACCATGAAAACTAAACCTGAAAAAAATAATGAAAAGAACACTTTAAAAAGTTAATGGACAAAAATAGTGCAGAACTTGGACTGAGACCTAGGAAAGAAATAAGTGTATTGTTCATTTTTGAGATATCAGTGCACCAATTCAAGGTAATGTTTTTCCCCCTTCAACCTAGAAATCTTCCAGAATGAGTAACAAAAGTCCTAATCCCTCCCTTATTCAGCAAAACTTGCAATACAGAGAACTTCAAATTCTTCCAGGCTCCCCCTTTCCCCTTTTCTCCTTCCATGACCTCTTGTAAGGCTTTGATCATTTGAAAGGAATGTGTGGGTGGTGTATAACCTTTAGAAAACGTTTTTCTGCCAATTTACTAGAGGGAAGTTTTCTTTTTCTTTTTTTCCCCTTGCCCTAAGTTCTGACAAAACCACGCCTCACTGCATTGTGCAAAGCCACTCAGAGGCGTCCTTGAAAGACTCCAGTGAGAAGGGGAGGGAAGCTGTGAAACCAGACAGCACCCCCTCAAAACCAGATTGTTGTGGCCCCAAACAATCCTGTCTCTTTGTGTGGGATGGCTAGTGGTTGGTGAGTCATGTAACCAGGTGTATTTATAGAACATGGATTAAAAATAAAGAAATAAAAGCAGTTATTGCCTCTCGAGTCTCAGAATAAGCAAAGAGAACAGCCAAAGGAATGTCTGAAAATCAGATGTACTACTATTATGAGAGTGCAGGCTGGCTTGAACAGATCAACCCGGGATAAAAGAGTTCATTCAAAAGACAGGGATTCTCGCTGCATCTTCTGTACTGTCCCCCACTTCTTTACACAGTGGCATGCACTTGAAAGATAATCAGTACAGTTTGTTGTGCAATCACCACCAATGACTATCAATGAACAAGATGGCTCGCCTCTCTTTCATGTATCTATATCCTGTTTCAGTTTGAAATATGCCTGGTGTGTAAGAAGATCCCTCTTCACTAAATGTTCATTTTATATTTAGGGCATATGAAAGTCATTTTTATAAAATGAAATGGTTGGGCTCGTGGCAACTACTATCTTGGGTAAAGAAGACCTGGAAATGGTAACTGAACCATGAACCCCCTCCCTCAAAAAGTCAACTGTTGATCAGGGAACTGGAGTTACCAACTAGTGACCTGAGCTGGGGAAAGTCTTCCTATTTTAGGAGCTCACAACCACTTCAGACACTTCTGAGCTGCTTCCCAGAGCAAGTTCCTCAGGTGGGAAAGGGGACCCTAACAAGAGAACCAAAAAGTAGTTTCAGTTTGAAACAGCAAAAGTTATGTCATGGTGGAGAGATGGAGGTAATGCATACATACACACTTCAAGAGCAGACGTTATCAACCACGGAAGCTGCTAGGTTTTCTGCAGCCACTAAATGTGGTCTCTAAAGTGGGATGCATTGACCCAAAGGGGTGCAAAATCACTCACTTTAACAAAGGGGAGCCAAATTAGAACTTACATCTTTATAAGTACTTCCGTTTAAGAAAAGAAATAAAACTTTATGGATATTTAATACAGAGATTCAAAATAACATATATATTAAATAGATACAAATTTGTGGGTTTTGTGTTCAAATACCCTTCTCTGACTGGCCTGTGTTATTCATTGGCTTTTAATGTCTGCTTCATTCACTGATATTTCCTATGTTTTATTTACTTTTTTAAAAAGATTTTATTTATGGAGCACCTGGGTGGCTCAGTGGGTTAAACCCCTGCCTTTGGCTCAGGTCATGATCTCAGGGTCTTGGGATCCAGCCCCGCATCGGGCTCTCTGCTCAGCAGGGAGCCTGCTTCCCACCCCCCTCTCTGTCTGCCTCTATGCCTACTTGTGATCTCTTTCACTCTGTCAGATAAATAAATAAAACCTTTAAAAAAAAGGATTTTATTTATTTATTTAGAAAGTAAGAGACACGCAGGTAGGGGGAGTGGGAGAGGGGAGAGAGACTCCTAAGCAGGCCCCCTGCTGAGCCTGCAGCAACCTGGGGCTAGATCTCAGGACCCTGAGATCACGACCTGGGCTGAAATCAAGAGCTGGATGCTTAACCAACTAAGCTACCCAGGCACCCCCTTCCTATGTTTTAGAAGAGAACTAGGATACAGGAGCATTCAAAACATTGTTTTTGAGTGAACTGGAAAATATTTGTTTACAAAGACTGGAGACTACGGACTTAAAATTAAGTGTGGTAAAGATGAGGTTTTTCAAATAATTAAATCAGATCAAGCATCCAGTAGTGTTTATGCCTTTTCCAAATTGTGTATACCACAAAGATCCTAACCAGTGGCTTCTAAGGCCTTTGGATAAGGGAAGGATTAAGCATAAAATCTGATGCCCACAGGAAGCCTCCCTGTGGGCCAGAGAGGAAAGCATCTTCATTATCTGGAGTTGGCCCCTGGAGAAGACCAGGAGAGGCTGTTGTAATGGAGGAGACCTGGAGGAATCTGGATTTTAAGAAATCCAAGAGCCACAGACATCCAACAACCCTCACCATAAATACATTAAAAACTACGTGAAGTCTACCTTAAACCAGACTGGACTATTTCCTACATTTGCTCAGCTTGACAGGAAAAGGAAATGTCTTATCCTCTGGCTAAAATAGAAATAAAAATCAGAGCTCCCACTAAGAAAGAAATATGAATTTGTGAGTCATATAGTATTGGGTTTAAATACCAATTCACCTATTTATGACCTGTATAATTTTGAGCAAACTTTTTGATTTCTCCAGTCTCACTTTTACTATGAATTTAAAAAGAAAAGTCATGAATACCTTTCACAGGTTTGTTGTGGTGCTTAAATAAATTAATGGAGCATTTCCCGAATCTCAGTTTTTCTTATAATTCTTGAAATTTTATTCATTCTAACACCACAAGTATTTTTTTTTTTTTGGAAGATTTTATTTGTTTGACAAAAAGAGACAGAGAGCAAGTGAGCACAGGAGCACAGGCAGGGGGAGAAGCAGGCAGAGAAAAGGGAGAAGCAGGCTTCCCACTGAGCAAGGAGCCAGACCCTCGGATCATGACCTGAGACAAAGGCAGAAACTTAACTGACTGAGCCACCCTTACCCCACCACTAGTATTATTTAACTATTCTTTTTTCCCTTAAATTCAGGTATGTAACAAGAAAACTTTGTATCATTACCATAAAGTATCACTTACACATAAAAGGCATCAGAAAGATTAATACATTCTCCTAAAATTAGGGGACCCACATTTTTTTAGCTGCCTGGATAGTTCATTTCTGTTGTCCTGGTGTAATTATTATATTGTTCCTTTTACTCACAAAAATATTTCAACCTAGGGACGCCTGAGTGGCTCAGTTGGTTAAGCAGCTGCCTTCGGCTCAGGTCATGATCCCAGGGTCCTGGGATCGAGTCCCACATCGGGCTCCTTGCTCGGCAGGGAGCCTGCTTCTCCCTCTGCCTCTGCCTGCCTCTCTGTCTGCCTGTGCTCGCTCGCGCTCTCTCCCTCTGTCTCTGAAAAATAAATAAAATCTTTAAAAAAAAAAAATTTAAAAAATATTTCAACCTAGACAATAAATGATGGAGTCACTCCACCTATAATTATCTGTGCACCCCCAGGGGTGTATTTAATACCGGGAACCATGGGCTCACATATGTGACATGCCCAACAGAGCACCTGGCATGTGGAAAGAGCCAACCATGAGAGTCTTCTTCCTGGAGTGCATGTGAGATGCTAACCATGGCCCTAACAGTTCCAGTCTAGAGAGAGTGAGGGGCGGGAGGGGGATAAACACTGTGGGAAATCAGGACACAGGGAGCAACAGCGGTGGTCACTGACCCTTTCATGTCCTCATGGACTCACATGCTAGTCTCAAAAACAGATGTGCACTGGATACTGGGTAATTTGGGCCCAGGTTTATTAATGAATAAGCAGGACTTAGCATCTCCCAAAGGTGAAAAAGTGATTTATAACAAAACATCTACAGAAGAGCAAACTTCCAGTTATAAGATAAATGAAGACTAGGGATATAATGTACAGTACAATGACCAGGGCTAACACAGCTCTATGGTACATTTGGAAGTTGCTGAAAGAATAGATCCTAAGAGTTTTCATCATGAGGAAAAAAACATTTCTTTTTTCTTTTTTTTTTTCCATCTATATGAAATGATGGATATTAACTAAGCTTAACTGATAATCATGTCACCATATATGTAAGTCAGTTAAATCTTTATGCTGTATACCTCAAACTTATACAGTGCTATAAATCAATTATATCTCAATAAAACTGGGGAAAACAAATTTTTAAAAATACATGAAAAACATAAAAAATCAACATAAGATCTTTCTGTGTTTATATTTTATATATATATATGCATTTATATAGTATATACATACATGTGTATCACATATATAATACATATCAGTAACATACTTGCATGTATGTGTAACATGCCTACCTGGAATAAAGGAAAAAAAACACAGGAATCTGTGAAACTCTAGAAATTGCAACAAAATATAATTGTTTTAATTTGAGCTCTGAGTTAACAAATTTGGTGATGACTGAGGTGGGGGGGTGTTGATTTTAGATTTTCTCTTATTTTTTCTGGAATTTCATAGATGAAAATTACACTAGAATGAAACAACTCAACTAACATTTTCTTAGCATCTGAATCTATTACCTTCTACAGTCTAAAAAATATTTTCTTGAAATGATGAAACCACTGCTACTATAGTTAAAACAGAAAATATTATGACAATAATTATTGAAAGAAAAAGTTGCATTGTGAGTAGGGATATAAGCCATCCTGAGAGACTGTTTGCATAACTCCCATCTTCCAATGGGAGTTGTAAACTTTACAAGTAACATCTTGATTTTGGCAATAAGTACCAAGAACCCTTGCTAAGGCAAAAAGAATGTTTCCAAGAGTACAGGGTAAAATGAGTAAATCTTAAAATTGATCCCATGTGTCTAGATAGAGTGTAAGACATTTTTAACTAGTAGGGAAATATCCTTTTTCATTCAGTAACTATGTCAATTTCACGACAAAATGGCTTCTGGATTGTTGTGTTAGTAAGGATGTTGAGCAGCACGGTTCTACTTGTAATATATGCTGAAAGTGTTAGAAAACTGTGTGCTAAATAAAAACAGTGCCCAGGTGAACATGCCAAACATCAAAAAAAGTAACAGAAATAACTAGATGACTAACAAACAAAAACAGATAAAGGAAAATATGAGCGTTTTAAAAGGTCAAAGAAAAATTCAAGTAGCTTGAGTTCTGTGCATTTGCCCTCTGAGGCTTTCTGAAAACTTTAGGGGCAAAATACCTTTCCAAGTGAGGCAGTTTTGCAAGTGGTTTCAGCTCCTCTGATGTGTTACTGTCTACATCAAGAAAACACTTCCTTTGCTTATCAGTAGCTGCTTGAGTATGCAGAAAGGATAAGGTTCCAAGTGGAAGGTACTTCCCCAATACCTTGTAACCTATACTTCTAAATGCTGGGCTGTTTGCACATTCAAAGGGTAGTTTTTAAAACAAGCATAGACATTTTGTGTAAAAAGATATCCTCTGTGGTTTTTCTTTAGAATAGAAAGGGAAAAGATTGTAAGATATACTTCATTATAAGCTAGGATCTTAGGTATAGATTAGTTTTTTGTTGTTGCTATCCTCTTAGAGGAAATTTTTATTCAAGGTTAAATTAAGGCTACCTCTAAGCAAAATAATGGAAATATGAATGGAGAAGGAATTCATGCTAGGCCTTTTTCTGTTTTTATTACTAAGTTTCACTCATTCATAGTCACTATAATATTTGTAATTTATTATCTTTTCCAGAAGCATTTACATGTTACATGGAGTTAGGTATATCCTAGCTCCAGATTGATGAAGAGATTCAATACAGTCCTGATGAAAATTTCCAGAAGTTTTTTTTTTCCTCAAAACAAGCCGATTCTGAAAGTTATATGAAAATCCAAATGACCTAGAACCATCAGAGTAATTTTTAAAAAGAACAAAGCTAAATTATACTACCTGATCTCAAGACTTATTATAAAGCTATGTAATCAAGCTATTGGATAACTGCAAAAACTGGACATATAGGGAACAAGAGGAAGAGTCTAGAAATAAAGCCATGCATAGAAGGTCATTTCAGTCTTATAAAAAAAAACAACCTGGAACAACTGGAGATAAGCATGAAAATCAGTAACAGCTTTGACTTTACCTCATGTTCTAAACAAAAAGTAAATGGACCTTAAATATAAATGTGAAAGCTAAACTATAAAGCTTATAGAAGAAAATATGTGAGAAAATCTTTTTGACCCTAAGCTAGGCAAAAATAAATAAATAAATAAATAATAAAAAATAAAAAATTTAAACACATGTACACACACATACATATAAGCATGAACCATAAAAAAGAAAACAAATAGTCAATTGGGCACCTGGGTGGCTTAGTCAGTTGAGTGTCTACCTTCAGCTCAGGTCACGATCCCGAGGTCCTGGGATTGAGCACCCCCCCCCATGGACTCCCTGCTCAGTGGAGAGCCTGCTCTTCCCTCTCCCTCTGCCTCTCCCACCCCCACTCATGTGCCCTTGTGCATTCTCTCTCTAGCCCTCTCTCTCACTCTTGTTCTATCTCAAATAATAAATAAAATCTTCAAAAAACTAAAGTAAAAGTCAAGTCACCAATTGCTAGAATTTGTTATCTAATAAAGGACTTGTATTTGGAATATACAAAGAATTTTTGCCACTCATAATTTTAAAAGCAAGAATGAGCAAAAAATTTACAGACAGTTCATACAAAATAATATAAATTGCCAGTATAACTGGCCAATTAGCACCTGAAAAGATATTCAACATTATTAGACATAGAAGAAATATAAAGTAAAACCACAATGAATACCACCATAAACCCACTAAAATGGTTGATTTTAAAAAGACTGATAATACCAAGTGTTTTCAAGGATGTGGAGCATGGAGAAAACGGAATTCTCACACAGTGTAGGTGGGAATATACAATAGTGCAACTACTTTGTCAAAACTATTTTTTGTTTGTTTTTCAGTTAGACCTCCCATATGACCCAGCCAAATGGGTCCTAGTTATTTACTCAAGTGAAATGAAAGCATATGTCCACCAAAGGCTTGAGTATGAATGTACATTAGGTACTTTATTCATAATTATCAAGACCTGAAACCAACACAAAATCCATCAACAGACACATGGATAAACAAAGTACAATATATATACACAATGGTTTACTACTCAACAATAAAAGGAATGAAGTACTGATGTATCCAACAATGCGGTTGAAGCTGAAAATCAGCATGTCGAGTTATAAAAGCATGTAGAATGCTTACTGTAGTCAGGGAGAGTGGAAGAAGTTGAAACTAGATAGGCAAGAGGGGCAATACTGTGAATATCTTGTATGCAAATGGGTTTGAGTTTATCATATAAGACAGTTAAAAATTGGAGCAGGGAAATGCTATAATTAGCTTGAGCAGGAGGAATATTAGTTCAAACACTATCATATATTCAAATTATATATATATATATATATATATATATAGAGAGAGAGAGAGAGAGAGAGAGAGAGAACACACATGAATAATATAACATTCAAGAGAGTTGTTACCTCTAGAGAGAAGGAGGACAAAAGTTAAGAGAGGGGCATACAGGTAGGTGATACAAGTCATTGGCCCAGTCTTGGGTGAGATGATGTTCGCGGTCGGATGATGTTCCAGATTTTGGTCCATGTTATATATTACATCTTGTACAGACCAAACATCATGCTATTAAGAAGGAAAGCTGTGTGGAAATATGATAAAGAAAAAAACTACAAGAAAAGTTTGTACAAGATATGATTAAGGACTGGTGCAGAATGGGGGTGGTGGTGGTAATGGGAATGGATAGGAATAAGGTCATTGAGTGGGAAGAGGGAGGAAAATAAAAGAAAAGGAAAAGAGAAATGACTTCTAGAACATTAGCTCAGAAAATTGTATGAAAGAGAAAGCCATTTGATTACTGAAACATATTTGAGGGAGGGGCTTCTCTAAGCTTTTTAAAGTTACATAATGAAGATGACTATCTACTTGAACAGTACAAGTTATCCAGGATCTTATAAAACCTCAAATGTAAAGGTCTATTATAAACACAGCCAATAATATTATCACCACAAGGAAACATATAGATGTATTTGTTGTAATACAACATTACGGTTCTTATAATAGCACAGAATACAAGAAATCCTTTAAAATCCTTAGCAGCTTATCCCTTCATGTGCACAGGTGACCATCATTCCTCCTCTCTTAACAGCATCCATGTATTAAGTGGCCCGGCTCTTCTACTCAAGTCAACTATGCCACATACCAAGAAATCTGAAACTGACAGGCTGAAAATAGACTGTCCAATTTCAGGGCATGTGAAAACTCATATTCCTATAGAAGGGCTGCAATAAAGGCTCTGTTGAATCATATCAGGCTTTCACTACTCAACTGTGAGTTAAAAACAGCTCCTTCCTAAGTCTTGCCCAGCTCCTGGGTTCAACACAAGTGAATAAGGAAAATCAAGGACTGTTTTAAAGACAATGGGAAGATTACCAAGAAAATTTATTCTTACCAAATTCTCAAAGTAGGTTCACATTTTAGTTAACAATGGGAGTGCTGTTTTGCCTTCATTAGGCTTTGAAGCCTAATAACAAAAGTCTATCCTAGATGTTTACACTTACAGCGGGGGTTTTAACCTTGTCTACCTTTGTTGTCATATCTTAGAGTCAAACAGATTAAGAAGTGTTGATATACGCAGGGTGATGTATGGAATTGTCGAATCACTACATTGCACACCTGAAACTAAGATAACACTGTATGTTAACTATACTGGAATTAAAATTCAAAAATAAATTAAATTTTTTTAAAAAGTGTCGAGATAGACACATATTTAACACATCTGCCAGAGTTTCATTTTGAGGAAGCATCTTGAGATCAATCTTAGAATTTAGTGGAGTAGTTTGAAAATGCTAGTTTTTAATTACACTGTTCTTAACAGGCAAAAACTTTGGACTTGTATTCTAGCCTAGTTACCAATTATTTTGTTCTAAGTTAGAATAAAATTTGGCAGGTGTCAAGAAATCTTGGATTCTAAATGGTTAGAAAAGCACAGGTAGGCCCTTAATTAAAAAAAACTCCTAATTGGCATATATGCAAATTAAGCACTACTTTTACCGAAATTAATTTACCTTTCATTTGCTTTTTTTAAAAGAAACTTTTTTTTAAAGATTTTATTTATTTATGTGTGAGAGAGAGAGAGCACACATAACTAGGGAGAGGGGCAGAGAGGGAGAGAGAAGTAGACACAGTAGACGCCAGGATCCATCCCAGATTTCAAACCCAGAACCCTGAGATCATGACCGGAGCTAAAGGCAGACACTTTACCGCTTCAGGCACCCAGGTGCCCCTTCCATTTCCTCTTTAAAATCTGTTTTAGTTCCTCAGCCATTGATTTATAATTATTTTTCCTTTTTGTAGTCATTTTCATTTCTATAAGTTGAATGAATAATAGTCATAGCAATTTTGAATTTTTGTTAATGTCATTATTGTTACACACACACACTCACATTCCAAACAGGAAGAATCTAAAGAGTTAATAACTTCATGTGACTCTCTCCAATCGTATAGTAACTATTCCTATACAATTTTACATTTATATTTAATGAGCTCATTTTTTAAAAACATATTTTAGGGCAACTATTGGCATAAAATATCATTTCAACACAAATAAGCTAATGAAGGTATGCTTTATGAACTTATTTTGATTCATTTAAATCTAACCTTGACTGAACTTTTACTGACACTTGGTACCTAGCTGGAAACTATAAAGACTATTCTAAAAAATGAGATTCTTCAATCTGTTACTTCAAGAAGTTACCATCTGATTGAGAGAACCACAGGTATGCCCATGACAGGTACAGGAGATGGATATATTTAAAACAATGCAGAATAAGTGATGTGCCTGAGAGAATGTGAACGAAAAACTTACCAGTGTAAAGGCAGCAGGAAAACAAAGTCTTTAATTATAGCTTAGGAAGGTATTCATGAAGCTCAGGAGCATCTCCTTAACTCCCTCCTGGGACTTCGGATATACTTTCAAAGATAAAAAGAAAACCTAAATCAAAATGTTAATAAGGTCGGTGTCTTAATCTGCTTGGACTGCTATCACCAATTATCACAGTCTGGTGGATTAAACAACAAACATTTATTTCTTGCAATTCTAAAGGCTGGAAATTCTAAGATCGAGCCACTGGCAGATTCAGTGTCTGCTCTGGGCCTATTTCCTGGTTCACGGATGGCTGTATCCTCACAAGGCAGAAAACCGAGAGAGCTCAGTGGGATCTCTTTTATAAAAGCACGAATCCCATTCACGAGGGCGCCATTTTCATAACCTGATTGTCTCCCAAAGGCCCACATCTCCTAATAGCATCACAACAGAAGTTATGATTCTAATTTATTAATTTTGGCGGACACAAACCGCCAACATATAATCGTTGGTGACACAATAATCTTGATTATGTGCTCTGAGGTTTCAATTTAAGTCATGAAATAGTTATGGGATCTATCAGCCCTAAAGGGTAACAGAAAGAGGGAGTGTTAAAAACTTGAGGAAAATTACAACACCAGCAACTTCTCCTCACTTAGTGTTTGTGGTGCAGGGAGGGAGCTCTTCACTAGGGAAATCCTTTGAAAGTAGAGCTTAATTGACAGGTCCCTTGGTGAGATTTATTTCAGAGACTGGTTGAAAAACTGTGTATATGTAAAATTTAATAACTTGATTATGAATTTTAACTTAGCTCTATCAAAAGTGTGTCACAGTTTCAAACAGTAAAAACTGCATGAATGGGTTCTCCCTGCAGAGGACCTACCCCTTATTTTCTTCTTGATCCTCGACAGACCTGCTCTGGTAGTTCGGAAGAAATAGGGTGCCTTTCTATATTGGGAACCATTTTTGGTCATGGATTTTGTCATACGGAGCCAGAACCATTTGAAAATGAGGCGACAGGGTTGCTCTAACAGGCTCCTGAATTGTTCTCTGACTGGGATTATTGCTCCTCCTGGGCAGGAAACCATGACATGTGGCTCAACTGATTTACCAGAAGCAGTAATTGTTTAATGTGAAGGTTGTCAAGTTTCATTTTCCTGGTGCTGCTGTGCTTGCAGAAAGTTGGCTAGTGAGTTAGAGAAAAAGCCAACTGGGAGAAGAAATCAATGCTGCTTGAGGGCCACCTCACATCCCCCAAGACGCCTCTTAAAATGCTCTGCCTGTTGGCTTTTTGTTATTCTCTTTAACTCCCTCCCTTGGCTTTCCTGTGCTTCACAGTGTCAATTCAAAGTCCTCCTCGAATGTTCCAGAATGCACAGGTACTTACCTTTACCTTTCCGGATACCTGCCAGGGACTTCCACCAGAATCTTAATCTCAACATAACTAAAATGACATCAGTTACCTTCCCTGAGAAATCAGCTCCCTTTCCTGACTTCTATATCCCTGTGAATTGCCAGATCATATACACAGCCACTCAAACAAGAGGCTTCAAAACAACTTTTGACAGTTTAAAGGGAGCTAACTTGGAAAAAGAGTCACGAAAGCCCCCAAAGTGAAATTTGAGGTAGTAGAAGTCAATACAAAGCTCAAGAGCCTTTCTACATTTTACTCTGCCTCATAAATAGCTTGTAAATATGTGGCTCACACCAGACCCTGACCCAAATTTAGTTAGGGAGTTGAAAATAATTCTCAAAAACTTTAATTTCTCAAATATCTGAGTATTTGCAGTGTCCATATTAAGGAAACTTGATAGAAAAAAGAAATATGAGCACTGGAAGGTAAGAATTTGCCAAAAATTTCTAATATTGACAAAATAAGGTACCCTGAGTGGAACTGTTTATTTAAATATCTTGCCAGAATCCCCCCGACAGTAAAGAGGGATGCATTAATCTGTCATTATTTTATTATATTAGCCATTTAGACCATCAAAACTTCTTTCCAATTAGTTATCTCTCTGTTAATTATTTCCACCCAAATTAACATAACAGTCAGGGAACAAAACAGATGAAGACAATGTCATCTAATGTGAGTAGTATGAGAATTTAATCAGGGTTCCTGGATGAGTTCAGACTAAGAGCCGGATGTCTGGTGTGTGGCCTAAGTAATGCATGCCCACATTCATCACAACCAACACCTTTCCATCTGTTTGCCAATTCTACTGTCTCCATGGAGGGTTGGGGCATCTGATACCATCAGGAGACAAGCAGTGCCACACAATTTCATGGTTCACATGAAATTGATACCAGCTTGAGACCTCGCCCACCCATTTGAGAGCAAGTCAAATAATCTTAAATTCCTACCTCTACCACTGACTCGGGGACCAGGCCAGTGCTAACGTGTGGTCTGGTACTTCTACTTTCAAGAAGGTAAGTGTCTTAGCATCTCTCAGTCTGCCTTTGTTACCATATTGTAGTTGCAGCCTCAGGGGGCAGGAAAGGGATGCTAGCTCTCCCAGATCTTAACTGCCCAGAGCTGCAACCCCGGGTCTAAGAAAATCCCTGCCAAAGTGAGCCTGGACCTTGAAGAGAAGACTATTGGCCAGCATCTCTGCTCCAATCCAGGCCAAGTTTAGCTCCATGTGCCACATGCTCAAGGTCCCAAGGCTGCCACTCGCGGGCTCCTGTTCCTTCAGTCCTATACACAGCCCTTCTCAGCTCAGTCCCACCACTCATCCAGTCTCATGACAGACCTTGCTCTGATGGAATCTGAAACCATAATCTCTCTTTCCAAGTTCGTGTTTCTAACCCAGGTGCAGACTACTTTCTTTACTGTCCACCTCTTCCTCTTTCTATGGTGAATAGTTTTAACTACCTCATAGAGTTTTAAGAACTCAGTCTTCAAAAACTCAAAAAAGCCTGTCTGTATGTCTTCCTTAGGGACAAAAAGGATGTAGGTCTTAGATACACAAATTTACGTTTACCATTCCATGTTGGATAATTTTCATTCTTTCCTGACATGCATCTTGAGAACAGACTGGAGGTCTTCTCCTTGCGGCAGAGAGAAAAAACAAACAAGCAAAACAATATCCACACGAGTTAATTTCTAAATGAGTCATCCTGCTACAGAGATGTGAGACTGTCTAATGTTCATCTCTAAATGGGTCACTCTGCTACTGAGAGAAAAGGTGTGTGACAAATCTGAGGCAGTAATGGCAGTTAAATTGTGTGGATAAAGGACAGGCATCTAGAGATAACTCACCATGCACGAAGAAGTTGGCTAAAGATACAGACTTAAAAACAAGACTGAAGTCAGGAGACTGGTAGTTTGGGGTAAAGTCTGGAGTGATCCGGGCCAACCTATTGGTTTTGCACCCTAGGAAGTCAAAGTATGTGTGTGTGTGTGCATGGGTGTATGTGTCTGTGTGTGTGTTCAGAACAAAGCAAACAAAACTGAAAAAAGATTTTACCCATCAGGCCTAAACAACTCTGAGAGAGGAATAAAATGCAGAGAGATGGATAGCATTTCCCTCCAGAAGAACTAAAGCTAAGCTATGGAGACCCAGAATATCCGTGAGGGTTCAGTAATACATAGCCAGTGGTAGCAGGGACGAGAGGGGCAGAGTGAAACCAAGGGGAGCAGGCTGGTGACGAGCAGACCAATTTCTAAGGGAGCTCCAAATGCTGGTTTGGCAAAGTCAACACTACCCGAGCAAAGTCAATAATGTAAGCAAACTGGAGGCGGTAGCTTGAGCAAATCCACCCACTCAGCAGAACCCAAGAGTCTTTCCAAAGTCACACAACTGAAATCCAAGACAGAGACACCTGCTAAATAAGTCATGAAATATGTTATAGGGACTCCTAGAGACTAGAAAAGAAGGGAAACAGTAAATGTTTGAGGTCTTGGCGTGGGTTAAGGTTAAGGAGACAGCCATCCTCACATCAAACAACAAAGTAATTGTATTTGAACCCAAAAGCAGGTGAAGCCTAGTGAGGTAACATTTACATATTTAAATATCTCTAACATGGTAGAGTTTAAGCAAACTTTCATTTATTTACTTCCCCTGTGACATTTTTCCTTAAAAGTTGTCAAGTAATAAATTAGCTTTCTCATTTATCCTGTGTGTGTGTGTGTCTGTGTGTGTGTGTGTGGCTGTCAGTTTCCCTGAGCTAGATTACTCCTGGCTCAACTGGCAAAAATCACTAGTTTTTGGAAGCTGCAAGCTGAGAATCCAAATCTAGAGGCACTGTATACCAAGGAACATTCATATGGGGGCACAAGATAGATGCCTTGTGAGCCTTCTTTCACAATTTTCCTTCAATTCATTTTCTCAATTCCGTACCGTCATAATCATAATCCAGGCCCTAACTAACTCACTTCTCTATCCAGTGAGTCTTAAACACTGCTTCCAGCCTTTTCTAACTCCATTATTTCTACCTGAAATTCCTCTAAATCTTACCATGCTTCAAGGTCCAGCTCAACTGTCACTTCCTTCATGAAGATTTTCCACATTACTCATCCAGATACTAATATTCCTTCCAGGAAGACTTAGGACAGTATATTTATGTCACACAAATAGGGCTTCTTTACCCCCTTGTTTGACAGTCTGGGGGGCGGGTTTGTGGGTGGGGGGGTGGGTATTATCTTACAACACTCATTAATGATTCAGAAAGTTCCTAAAAAGTACCACAACTTCACATCCTCACACAGTGTTCTCTGTTTTTCTTGTCACCCTGTTTGTCACCCATCTCGGGATGCCCCTTGTATTTTTATTTTTATTTTTTCCTTTATATTCTTTCCTATCAGGGTGGTTCTTAATGCCTGTGTAAACTAATGTTATATATACATAAAAGTATGGGAGTTTTGAGAGGGGGCAAGATTAAAAAAAAAATCTATTTGATTTTTACCAAATCATAAACTCCCTCAATCAGGAATGTATTTGACCCTTCAAAGCTCTTAAATGTTAATATTTTTTTTTCAATTCTTTTCAATTGCTACCCCCATTATCCATAAGCAGAAAAGCCTGAAGAAAGCATAAAATAGGAATAAACGATTCCTCTGTGATTCTCCTCCTTACCTAGAGTTTCCATCACTTAAATAATATTTAATGAACATCATGTTGATGACTCACAAGCAGATAATTCATCACCAACCAAACAGATCAAGTCAAAACTAGATGAGTCATGCTTTCATTTCAATGCTGCAAATTATACTATGCCTAAAAATTCTTTCAGTATCAATTAGTTAACTGAAATAAACCATCACTTAAAGCTACAGTTTAAGGACAAATATGCATGGTCTTTCCATAGGCAGGTGCGATGGGCAACAAGATAGTCCATCAGTATTTATGCATGTGAGAACTCTGTAAGGCCCTATGGCCTTCACAAATTCAATTCTGTAATTCAAGTAGACAAAAAAAAAAATCAAATAGAGAAATTGAGCTCTCAAAAGGAAAATATATCTCATAGGCAATGGCTCTGGTATGAAACAGTTTTCATTGTTTCACTCATGTAAGTTATAAGATATTCGATCCTGAGCCTTGAAATTAATCTAAGCTGGCCTTGCTCCAGTTTCTAGTAAGCTTCATATAGTATGGGACATTGACTTTACCAAATTGCCCTCTGGTTTCCTCATCTGAAAAATGGACATTAAAATTACCACCTGCTTCACAAAATTATTGTGAGAACTGAAATAATCCATATAAAGCTAAAACTGCCTACGCTGGAGTTCATGCTTGACAAATGTCATATATTATTACTATGTGATAACTCTTACATTAATGCCCTTACAATGTTTATGCAATACCAAAAAAACCTGATGAAAATAAAAATATCAACTATGCATTTTATTCTAGAGACTAAACCATGAAGAACAAAAGGATAAACAAGCACGGATTTAAAAAGCTACAATGCTTTTCCAGGACTCAAATGTTTTAAATTTCGTATTTATTTATTTTGGTTTAGAACATACAAATGTACTGCAAACACCAATCATTTCTGATCTTGAAAAAGATCAGTGTGTACGCATACCAAGTAATCTTGAGTTTCAACAGTAAAATAGTGTTTGAAATTTGCACAGGGAATAAACTTTTAGCATGCTATCTGTTACAGATCTATGACAAATCAGGCTAATGTGGCACAGCACATTTTTAAAACAACAACTCAAAATCTTATGATCTTGTGCTTGGTTGATTCTGCTATAAACATTAACCTTAGTTCAGTCCTTATATACTCATTTTTACAAATTTACAGATGTATGGATGATTCACTGAATTTTTTTCATTTTCTGTCTGAATATGTGGGTGTCATTTAGGGGAGTCATAACATAAAGCTCCTAAATGACTTCCTGATGAGGATAATAAGCATTTAAATAAACAATTTATATTCCTGATAGTCACACTAACACCTCTTTAAAAGAGAGCAAGTCAAAACATTAAAAAACAAACTTCATTTCCTCTTATTATTAATTGAAATGCTTTTCATTAATGGTGATAGAATAAATGCGTTTGCTAGTTAGCCTGCTAAGCGTCCATTATCACGTGCTGATAAGCTGCAAGAAATTGCCCTTGCAGGAGCAGTGTAACCTGAATGCTTTCCGTACTTCCATCAGCTCAGATAAGGTTCACCAAATTGTCTTTCCAACTACAGTTGTGTCACCTGAATGCAATTAACACCTTATTAAGTGTTAAGGCATTTCTACAGGTAATAAATTAGTCATGACTCAGTACCTTGCAACACTTCTTTAGTACAGTACTTGATACACTCACTGTAGGCTATGGAAAATGCTAAAAACAAATTCTGTAGAACAATACAATTATAGGGATAATTTTATAATTGTCTTAGTGATGCTGATTACACAAGCAGTCAGAGGATAGAAGGCAATAAGTTAAAGATGTCTCTTTTTATGATTGCTGGGCTTCTTCTGGATTTAGGCAAAGTTTAATGTCAGAAAAACTGGTATATTTTTGGAAATTTTTCATTAAATTTAAGTCACTAAAAACTTCCTTTATAAATGCTTCCCTGCTTTCTCCCCTACACTGAACATCTTAAGACATCAAAAATTAACTACGATCATTTTAATTAAAGAACTGCAAGATGGATGTGAAGCACGTCTTAATCCTTAATATACACAAGTAATTCTAAAACTTAAGGCTGCTTTATGGGCGCCTGGGTGACTCAATGGGCCCTACATACGGTGCTCTGCTCAGTGGGGAGTCTGCTTCTTCTTCGCCCTCTGCCTCTCCCCTTCCACCACCGCTCATGTTCTTTCTCAAATAAATAAATAAAGCCTTAAAAAAAAAAACCTATAGCTACTTTATATATCGAAAAAATATGCCCATTTGAAAATAACCCTCCTCCATTTTTGTTCCACAAGTTAAAACCCAAAGACTAACAACTTGTTCCATGAAGAAGAATGAATGGATGAAGTATCCTTAATAAAAAAAGAAGAAAAAATACAGGTAAGTAAGTTCTGCTCCCTCACAGAAAAAGATACTTTAAAATAATTTCTATTTGCATTTCTTCTGAGATTCAAATTTTCTACTTCCTTTCCCTTCCCCTGAACATTCACTATTAAAGGCTAAAAAGCAGGCACAGAACTTGTCATTTGTAACAACATCGGCTCTTCCAAGGGAACCGGAGAACTTTCCTTGGTTCAGATGATAGAAGTTATAAGATATTTGATTTCCCCACTAAATAAGAGCTCTAGTTCTACTGCTAGAGAAGTGAGTTTACAGTAAAAATGCACATAGCAATAAGGAATTCAAAAGTTATTTGCAAGTAAGCATCTCTTTAGAATTTGCCTGCATATATTTTTGTAAATGTAAGTGATAAGATTTTTTTTTTTCTTTCCTTGTCAGGAAGCTAGGCACTAGTATTAAATGCCACATAAATAGCTAATTGGGTGGAATGATAAGATTACATAAACCACGTCTCAGGTAGGAACCTCTGAGACAAGCTACAGAGAAATGTGGGTCAAATGTTTAAGCATCCTTTTCTGTGAAAATAAAGTTAATATTTCTTAGTGAACTCTAGATTGGCAGTTTCCAGTTTTCCCACTAAACTACAAATCAGACAATGATCCCAAAATCTATTAGAAGGTTACAATCACTCTAGCCCACTTCCTCATATTACAGTTGAGAAACTAAAATCTAAAGAGGTTAAATCTTGGTCAAGGTCACATAGTGAGAACCCAGATCTTATGACTTATGATGCCTGATCTGGAGCTTCTGTCACTATATTACTGGCTTTTGCCTTCCAAAAAGCCTTTGGGCACCATGTGCTAATAACACTTACTTCTAGGAACAGAACTTGGTAGATTAAAGCATGTTCTTATATACCCATAGTATATCCTAAATTTATATTGATTTTGCTTTGGTCCACATTAGAGTATACTGTAACAGTATAGAGTATACAGTAACAGCATAAAATACTTTTCCTATATTTTGACATTTTTACCCCATATGAGCTTTTAGAATATTTCTCTCTCTGTCTCTCTCTCTCTTTTTTTTTTAACAAATCTCAAGAGTAAACTAATAGATTTCTCATGAAGTTTCAGCATTATTAAAATTGTTCTTACAACTTACAATTTTAGGTCAGTTTTACCCTATGCTCTTCTTATATGATTTATCAGATCCTAAAATTAACTGAAATTAATCCACAAATGCTATGTATAAGTATTTCTTTTTTCTCAGATGCAAAGCCTTCCATAAGAAATAGTTGAAGATACCTACAAAAAAAAGGAAATAAAGACATTTAAATAGCAGTCATAAAATACTAAGAAGAAAACTATTTTTAAAAAAACTCTGCAACACAGTTATGGTACTTTTAATACTACACTATTTTTTCCACAAGTGCTCAAATAATGAAGTTTAAACAGTATTTTTAAAAACTGCCCTTTAGTTGCAATTAGCTCAGAGTTGAGTTAAGGGATACTATCCTTCAGAACTAGTTTAATTATTCCTTTGAACCAATGGTATTTTTCCCATGTCGCAGTCATTGGTGTCTACAGGAATGATTAATATACATAATAAACAGGTGCCTTTACATATTCTTACTTTCAGGATTGTCCTTTGAGGACAAAACTGAGATTTGATAAACTACAGAAAACCTTAAAACTGCTTTTCTTAAACATTCAAGGTAAGGTGCCTCCATTACTGCCAACAAAATATTAACCAATTCATTTATGAAAATACACACTATGGTTGAGGGCTATTTTTCTGTACAATGATCATAAGCCCCATTGTTGAAATAATTTTCTAGAAATATGGATTATGGAAATCATGATGTAGTCAAACATTTATCAAAAAAAAGAAATACTGTGGCATTATCTAAAATAAGCAATAATGAAAAAAATCCTTAGAAGTTAGAAAACTGTTATCCAGTAAATCATGTCACAGAGTTCTACCTTATTTTTCAAGCCTCCCTTAATAAATGTCTATTACTTTTATTATCCTAAATAAAGGTTTTAGAAATATTTTTTAAATGTCCCTTAAATGTCCTAAAGGCTTTGACAGAACCACAATATTGTATGTGTCATTGCCGGAAGCTATGCTATAAATGTATGCTGAGACAGACTATATTTTCCAAAGAGGAACACAGCACTGTTTTTTAGCCTACATGTTCTTTTTATTACCTGATATCCAGTGGTGAGGTCTAAGTCCCCTTTCTATGAATCTTTCCTGGAATTTATGAGTTCCCCTACCAGCAGAGTACATTAAACCATAGTACATTGTAATTTTTCTAATTTCCAAGGTTAGGTCATAAATACGTCATTCATGTCCACTCTGGCTGTGTGTTTGTTTGTAGAATGTCCTTTCTTTCTGCTGCCACCATGCTATGAGGAAATCCAATCTAGCCCCCATGGAGATACCACATACTGATCCCTCATACAGGTGGTCTGGATAACAGCTCCAGTTAAGGTCCCCTCAAATAGCCAACATCAGCCATCAGACATGCCTAGAGATGAATCTATCCCCCAAATATCAAATCATCTTTCTTTGAATTTTCCCAGTTGTGGCCCCAAACAAATCATCTTCTCTGTGTCCTTTCTGAAATCGTGAAACACATAATATGTGAGCAATAAAATGGTTATTGTTCCTGCACCACTAAGATCAGGAGAGTTGTTTTACATCAATGAATATTTGGAACTTATGCCTCCTCTAAATAGAAACAGTCACTTTCCACTAACAGAGAAGAAATAAGTCAATAAGGCGTCCAATGCTCAAATACCCAAGAGAGCAAATAAAAGGTTTGCAAACATCATTATGTGTTAATAAAAACAAAAGTGATATGTCTAAAAGAATAGTCAAACCATTTTGCTTTAAACACTTGGAATTTTTAGAAGACATTTTGAGTATTTAGTAATTCCTCACTGTAAAAGTCACCAAATTTCACTATATTGTTGAAGACCTTCATTTCAGTCTCAATTATCCATAACAAAGACTACCAAAATATGAGAAAAGAGAAATGTTACCTTTCACTTTGAGAATACATATGGTAGTACATAAGAAATTACTGTGATAGAATGAAACATGAGTTATTGAGGATTAAGTCAATTTTTAAAAGAAAAACAACGTACTTTTGAATATAATTTAAAGCTACACTAGTGAATAAAATGCAACCTTTTTGGTACTATCATAGTGAGAAATCACTATATATAATAATCTAGTACCTATCAAGTTAATAGAGAACAAAGGGTCCTCTTTTGCTACAAATGTGTCATTTGACACTCTGTGATACAATCTGAGCGTTAGTTACTTGTTCCTTTGGGTGAGTAATTGTTGTCCCATCTGTACACATAAATGTCAGAAGGAGATGAGACTAATTAAGTACATCTTTGCTATAACAGAGTCATAAGCTAAAAGGTCACTAAGCCACTCATTCATATAGTGGGATACACATTTAATATAAAGACTAAGTATAGGGTGTTTAAAAATATCTAATAAAATCTTAGGTTGGGAACAGAAGAAAACGTCTATATTGGTATCCCAAGAGATCATGTTTCAGCTGATACCTTAACAGTAAATAAGACTGTACTGGATAAAGAGACAAGTGTAAAACAAGTAGAATTACAGCTTAAATAAAAGCTCAGAGGAGAAGAAATGCATGGTATCTGGAGTAAACTCTAGTGATTCTGTTTGTCTGGATCTTACACTATTATTAGGAAGGGAGTGACAGCACTTGAGACTGAATAGGGAAGCAGGGCCAGGACATGATGTACTATACACATTCTTCTGTGTTTAGGCTTTATGCTACGACTGTGAAGTGTTTTAGTTAAGAAAGCGTCTTGGTCAAACTGATCTCTATCAAGATCTCTCAGGATAGAAGCAGAAAGATCAAATAGATAACAGTTTGCATTGATCGAGGGAAAGGACATTAGTGGCCTCAAATAAAACAGAGACAATGGAAATGCAGAGAAATGGATTTAAAAAGTGGATTTAAAGAAGTAATGTTAAGGTAGAAACATCAATGATATTTGTTGATTTATTGGTTGCAAGGCTGTGGAAGAAATCAGAATTTGAAAATGTACCAGGGTAGCTGGCCTGATAAATGAGAATATGGTAGTCACCATCTCTGAAACAAAAAACACAGGTAGAACATTCGGTTTGGGTGGGGTTAAGGAAAGGGAAAAGTTTTTAAATATGTTGACTTTGAGATATATATGAAACATGTAGGTAGAGATATTAAGGATGTCCTTGGATCTGGAGCTCGGGAGAACAACTCATTCTTCTGAGGCTGAAATGAAGGTCTTCAACAATTAGAGTGAAATTTGGTGACTTTTACAGTGAGAAGAGCTAATTAGTTGAAGACCAATGGTTTACAGAAGGTACCTGAAACATTATGACCAAGTGAGATCATCTTCAGAGAGCATGTCAAGTGATCAAGTATGTGAAAAATGAAGTATGTAAAAAGCAGTGTTATTTAAGGATAAGGTAGAAAAAAGAGAACATTCAGAAGGTGAACAGGAAGAACAATCATAAAGATAAGAGGATGTCCAAAACGGAGTGGAATCACATGACTAAAGAAATTAGAACTATTTATTAAAGAAGGATTTGTTGATATTTCAAATGCTATAGATAAATAAGGAAAATAAACACTAGAAAAGTTCCACTGAAAGCCTCAAATTCCTATATGGTTGCTTCATCAACATCTTTAGGTTCCTTCTAATTTCAGAAGGAGAAGTACAACAATCATATATGCAGGGACATTTAGGATAAGTGGAGATTATATTACTATGCTCTTCAAATATACTGTATAGAAAAATTATGGTAGAGAACTTTTCCCTAAAATTTCTCTGTAGTTACTGTCATAATAAATTTAATCTAATAGCTAAGAATTTGCTTTAAGTTTCTACTTTGAATATAGGTAAACTAAGGCAGGAACATTTAGGCATCATCTAAGGTTTTTTAAAGTACAGGAAATGGTCTTTAAACAGGGACTCATATATTCTGATGCAGAGTCCTGTGAACCAGGCTCTAAAACACACAGGCAAAGCAAATATCTTGTTAATTTCCTGTAGAACATTTTATAATATCACATTATTCAGCCTTTATCATTTTTAAATAGACATAAACAACTTCAGAGTCTCATATAATTAAAAGTTTTACACTTTGTGTGTGATTCTTTAAAGCCCTCATCAGTTTGTCAATTAACAAACAAACTAAAAAGCTCATTTATTCTAGTTATGCCTGGAAGCTGATGTTCCTAATAAAAAGGCTTCTTAACATAAATAAAAGTAAATGCCTTAAAGAACTGACTTTCCTCAACTTCCAGAATTATAAACCAGTTATGGCTCTTCTTGAGTACATTCAATACTTTCTAAGTGCAAAGCAAAGAGAGAGTGAGTTAATCCCTTCTGCACTGTAATATCTCTGTGTTTAACCACACTGATCTATGTACTGTTTCAGCAGGTGGATAGCATTGGTAGATGTGCAGACCAAACTGACTCATAGCCGCCGTGGATACCTGCGATACATTGGTCAAGACTCATTCACCACATCCTGCGGAAGATGAATGTGACCAGGGCATGGTCAGCAAAATGCACTCATACGCCGCATTTAGGCCTGAGCAACTAGAAGAGATGCATAAGAGAGGGAAGGTAGTTTTCACTGCTTAAAAGTCCAACATGTTTTATTCAAGTGAAATACATCAATGAAATAAATTCATCATTCTAACATGAGTATAAGAGAAGGTGGGTGGGTGTACTAGATAAGGCCATACCTTAGGAGAACTCTTAAAAACCTACAACCACTGGGGCACCTGGGTGGCTCAGTGGGTTAAGCCTCTGCCTTCGGCTCAGGTCATGATCCTGGGGTCCTAGGATCGAGCCCCGCATCGGGCTCTCTGCTCAGCAGGGAGCCTGCTTCCTCCTCTCTCTGCCTGCTTCTCTGTCTACTTGTGATCTCTGTCTGTCCAATGAATAAATAAAATATTAAAAAAAAATCTACAACCACCAACACAACAAAAATGAGAAGATACAATGTTTAAAGAAATTATTAATTGTTCATTATTTCAATGTATATTTGCTGAGTTGGCTCCATATGTGAACGTTGGATCCATATGTGAAGAAATCCATATCTTACCCTTGAGGACTTTACTAGAATGTTGTGTAGGAGAACGGAATGGCAAATGAGAACGCTGGAAAGTACCTTAGCATATCATAACATGTCAGGAGACACTGTTGGCTGTTACTCAACAATCATCACCTTTCAACCCCTTTCTCCCCCTTTTTTCCCACATATCTGCTATCCTCTCTTCCACCAGTTCAAGACAGGGAAGCCTCAGACCTAGTTCCAAAGAGTAAATCCTAGTGATTTCTCTGGCCAGGGACTGGTTTCAACATAGGCACATGATACATTTTTATGCAATTAGATAGAGGAATTCTGCCAGGGCCTTTTGGAAAATGCTTCCTTAATAATAATGATAATTACATAGGAAGATGAAGTCCCCCATTCCACTAGATGTTGTTACATTGTGACAGGATATCTCATTCTTTTTCTTCCATTTTATGGCCATGAAGGCTTCCAGCCTACATACTAGTAAGCCTAATGAAAATTGTAGGGAAAGAAAAATACACACACACACACACACATACACACACACATACACACCAGCTCCCAGTGATGTCTTCTAGCCACTAACTTCTGATGGTAGATGCAAATTGTTCATGTTGTTTAAACCACACAGGTCAGAGTTTTCTGATTATTGCTGTCAAATGCATCCTAACCAATATATATACTCTTAACGTACACATGAGGTAATGTAGACCCTATGAATCAAAGAGGTCTGCCATGTCAGACAACTAGTTATATCCAGTAGTTTTAGTAGCCAATCTACTTTTATTATTTTTTTTTAAGATTTTATTTATTTATTTGAGAGAGAGAGAGAGAGCGTAAGCACAAGAGGGGGAAGGGACAGAGGGACAAACAGACTCCCTGCTGAGCATGGAGCTGGATGCAGGGGTGATCCCAGGACCCTGAGCTCATGACCCAAGCTGAAGTCAGATGCTTGACCAATTTGAGTCACCCAGCCACTCTAGAAGCCAATCTTTTTTAAATCAATGGCCACTCTAGAAGCCAATCTCTTTTAAATCAATGGCCACCACATTTGAGACGGTTACACTCCACCTATGGTAACCTGACCGTGCCACATTAAAGAAATGCCCCTCTGTTTCTGATCCATTGTCTTGACTTAATGAAGCTTAATGAAGAACAGAATATTACATAGTTACAACATACCTCCTAAAAAACACTTAGCAATTACAAAGAGGAAAAAAAAAAAGTAACTTTACAATGGAGAAGATTGGCAGGCACCACCTTAATCAAGAAATCAAAGAAAACATCATCAGTAATGGGACAAATCAAAATTGTGCACCGACTATAGAATGCTGTGAGAAGAACACGTTATTACTCCTGTGACATCCTTATGAAAAATACATAATCTGAATCTAATATCATGAGGAGTTTGTTTTAAATATAGGTTTTATCATTATTCAGGGATGGTGAGGCCAGCACAGCAAAAGATGATTGCCATTAAAAGACAGTATGTTGGGGAATGTGGGTGGCTCAGTTGGTTAAGGATGGTTAAGCGTCTGTCTTTGGCTCAGGTCATGATCCCAGGCTCCTGGGATCAAGCTCAGTGTCCAGCTCCCTGCTCTGTGAGGAGCCTGCTTCTCCTTCTCCTCCCTGCTGGTGCTCTCTTCTATCTCTCTCTCAGAAAAAAAAAACAAAAAACAAAAAACAAACACAACAATGTGTTATTCACAGTTCCTAAGAGGAGGGGTCATGCCAGGATCCATAGGGAAGCACCAGGGTTGGGCAGGAGACAGAAGGAGCAAGGAGAAAGCATGGGCAGGTGCCTTTACTATAGTCTTTTCCAGGAAGGTAAGGCAAGGTAAGATAAACAGGTTTAGGGCTGACTGGTTGGAAAATTTTCAGTAAACTCTGCGATGGAGGGACTATCCCTAGTTGTCTTGTGCCTGGTTGGCCCTGGAATGATTAGAGAAGAGGTATATTGCTTCCTGAAGTGTGAGAGCAAGATAGAGGTGGTTTCTCTGTAAGAGGTGGACCCTAGTAGTAAGGGCTCTGAATAGATTGGTTTGCATATGAAAGACATGCTCTCAGAGAAAATTGCTTGCTATCTCTAAGAACTGGCCTACCCTGCCAGCGAAACAAAAGTCAAAATGAACTTTTGGGACTTCATCAAGATCAAAAGCTTCTGCACAGCAAAGGAAACAGTCAACAAAACAAAGAGGCAACCCATGGAATGGGAGAAGATATTTGTAAATGACATAGCAGATAAAGGGTTGGTATCCAAGATCTACAAAGAACTTCTCAAACAAATAATCAAGTCAAAGAATGGGCAGAAGACATGAACAGACACTTCTCCAAAGAAGACATACAAATGGCTAACAGACATACAAAAAATTATTCAACATCATTAGCCATCAGGGAAATTCAAATCAAAACCACATTAAGATACCACCTTACATCAATTAGAATGGCCAAAATTAACAAGAGAGTAAACAACAAGTGTTGGAGAGGATGTAGAGAAAGGGGAACCCTCTTACACTGTTGGTGGGAATGCAAGTTGCTGCAACCACTTTGGAAAACAGTGTGGAGATTCCTTTAGAAATTAAAAATAGAGCTACCTTATGACCCTGCAATTGCACTACTGGGTATTTACCCCAAAGATACAGATGTAGTGAAAAGAAGGGCCACATGCACCCCAATGTTTATAGCAGCCATGTCCACAATAACTAAACTGTGGAAAAACCTGAGATGCCCTTCAAGAGACAAACAGATAAAGAGGATGGGGTCCATAAACACAATGGAATATTACTCATCCCTCAGAAAGGATAAATACCCAACATTTGCATCAACATGGAAGGAACTGGAGGAGATTATGCTAAGTGAAATAAGTCAAGTAGAGAAAGTCAATTATTATATGGTTTCACTTTTTGCGGAGCATAAGGAATAGCATGGAGGACATTGGGAAAAGGAAGGGGAAAAGGAAGGGGAAAATGAAGGGGTGGGGGATCAGAGAGGGATATGAACCATGAGAGACTATGGACTCCAGGAATCAAACTGAGAGTTGGGGGCAGGGATGGGTTAGTACAATGATGGGTATTAAGGGGGACACATATTGCATGGAGCATTGGGTGTTATAGCCAAATAATGAATCATGGAACACTGCATCAAAAACTAACAGTGTTCTGCATGGTGACTAACATAACATAATACAAAAAAAAAAAAAAAGAAAAGAAAAGAAAAGAACTAGCCTATCTTGGGAGGGGCAGTCTTTCCCCAGTTCATGAGACACTAGAGGCCAAGTATCATCAAAAATATACAAAAAAGCAAGCGAGATAGTTAATACAGAGATTTCAGACAAACTCAAACTGAGGGTCATTAAAAAAAATATATAATAAATTGCAATCTTTAAAAATGTCAAAATCATGAAAGTCAAAAGACTTAGAAACTACCCCAGATTGAAGAAAACTAGAAACCTGACAACTAAATACAATGTGTGAAGTGAATCCTTTTCCTATAAAGACCATTCCTGGAACAATTGGTGACATCTGAATGGGCTATGAGAATTATAGTAGCAATACATCAGTCTCTGATTTTGAAGGTTTATTATGGTTATATAGGAGAACGCCCTTGTTTCTAGGAAATCAAATTGCTCAGGAGGCATAGGTTTTCAGCTGTACTTAGAACTTTTCAGCAAATTTTGAATTTTGTAAAATAAATAGATACAAAAATACAGGGCACCCAGGTGGCTCAGTGGGTTGAGCATCTGACTCTTGGTTTCAGCTCAGGTCATGGTCTTAGGGTCTTGGGATCAAGCCCCAAGTCAGGGGGTGGGGATGCAGAGGGGGGGGCATGCTCAGCAGGTAATCTGCTTGGGATTCTCTCCCTTTCCGTCTCCTCCCCTCTGGCCCTCTCCATGAGCACGTGCTCTCTCTTTCTGTCTCGCTAAAACAAATAAATAAAAATCATTAAAATATTATATATACAATGAGTAAGTTTTATGTTCAATGGTACAGTTGTACTTTAATGAAACTGTTAAAAAATTTAAAAATTATATATAAAACTACAACCCAAAATGGTAAAGAAATATTAAATCAGTGTATTGTAAATTCTGAAAAGATTCTTATAACTCTTATGTTTAATCTTGAATTTTTTCTTACAAAACTGCAACTGTTTCAGACACATTATCACATTTGTTTCACAGCATGACTGTAGGTACTTCAATTTCTAGGGTGGAATGACAGGAAAACAAGCTAAGGGAGTTGAGATGGGGTAGATCTCAGCCAAGCAAAAATGCCAACCAAGATTCAGGCTACTCTGGCTATACACCTCAGAAGTTAGGAGTCTGTGCTAGGATAAACCACTTCAAGGCCCCCCAAAAGCAGGCACAAAGTAAGGAACAAAGAATAAGTAGCAGCTGTAGACTTCAAAGATGTGGAGGAACACAGATAAGACTCCACCACTCCCCTGTCTCCATGAGATTCTTCCCTTTTCATGAAGACAGAGCCAAGCTATCTTTGATTATCCCAGCCCTATATTTTAGAGGTTGCTAACTGCCTGTGAGTATACTCTATTACTTTCCCACCAATTTTCCCACTATGTCTCCTCAGTTGGATCATAAAAGAACTGGAAAAAAGATTTGTGCCAGCAGGCTCATTTTTCCTGATTCCCAGGTATAACTGAAGAAGACCTGATTTCTCCCTAGGCTTCAATATTTAATACACAACTATCTATGGCTTGCGTTACCCTTGGTCTTTTTTTTTTTTATAAAAATGGAAGTGATCGGGGCAAAGGAATTTTTGGTGCATCAATTAATACTACATATTAATTGTGGCATAATAACACCTCCTCCCTCACATGCATCTAACACAGCACAACCCACATCCAGTCCTGGAGACCACAACATTCATTTATTCAGTAATAATTTCCTGAGCATCTACTACAACTCAGGCACTATACTAATCATTAAGGATATATCAGTGAGTGAAACAGAAACAAAGCACTGCTCATTTGGGGTTTATATTTAGCAGAAAAGAAAATAAAGAAAGAACACAGTTCATAAGTAAATTACAGCATATACTAGATGGTAATAAATGTTACAGGAAAAATGTAGATCAGGATAAGGGAGATTAGAATTATGGGATGTGGAATACGCAAATAGCAATCTTAAAAACCAAACTAATAACAGAAGGGAGTTTTACTTTGTCAGGAAAAAAATTATAGTCATAATCATAGTCAATTTTAATAATAGAAAAGTTTGTTTTATCCTCAAGTCTTTATCACCAGGTCTATCAACGGGAAAATGGAACTGAGGCAAACAGAACATGCAAAGATAGCAGAGGACTAAGGAGGCTGAGGGGACTGTAGAGGAGGCAGAGGTGTAGAAGGAAGACTTTGGAGAAAAAATGCCTCCATGCTATCCAAGATGAACTCAGAATCATCTGATGGGTCATATGATCTGAGGGAAAAAGCACAGACATTTTTTACAATGTTCCCTAGACTCCACCAGTCTTCTTGATTGTATATTAAAAGATTTTTCTGGAAAACAGTCATGTTTTCTTTTCCTACCTTACTTATCAAGGCCACTTATGACCTCCTGGTTACTACAACCAACGCTCAATTCTCAGTCTTCACCTTATTTGACTTCTCAGTAGCATGACGTGACCACTCCCTCCCATTCAATAATGATACTCACTTGGCTTCTGAGTCATCATATTCTGTTGCCCTCCAGATTCTGTTGCCTCTCTGGCCACATTTCCCAGTCTCTTTTGTTGACTCTTCCATATCTTCTCAACCTTGAAATGTTATAGTAATCCAGTCCTCTATATCTATAGTTACCCCTGAAGAAATTATATCCAGACTCATGGTTTTAAATATCATCTCAATGATGATTGCTGCCAGTTTCCAATCTCCGCCTCTGAATTTAGTCTACTACTCAACAGTTCCACTTGGGATTCTAATAGACATCTCAAATTTAACGTGTCCACAACCAGATTCTTGCTTTTTCTCAAGCACAACTATCCGCCTTTAGACTTTTCCATCATAGTAAATTACATCTTCATTCACCTAATTGCCAAGTCTAAAAACTACAGCATCATCCCTGATACTCTTTAAGCATATTAAGAATATCCCCTTCTCGGGAACCTGGCATGTACTGATACCCCTGCTTAGAATCTCCTTCTCTCCCTCCATCTATGTAGCCCATTCCTTTCCCTCAGGTCTCTGCTTAAATGTTGCCTCCTCGAAGAGCTCTTATCTAATGACCCTCCTAGAAGTAAGAGCTTCTGAAATCATGTAGACCCTTGATTTATTTTTCTTCAAATTTCCATTACTTGACAAACTATGTGTTATTTAACCATTTCTTTATCATCTGTATCTTCTATTAACAAAGAAGCTACATGAAAAGAGGGACTTTTGTGTAACCCTATGAGCAAGAATAGTGTCTGTCACACAGACATCCAGTGCAAATTTTTAGAATGAATGAACAAGAGAAATGATGTCATATAAAGCAGATATAGAATGTCTACAGAGCTGGGCTGGGTTTTTTACTAAAATCAAAATGGTTCCTGTGCTATCAGAAAGCAAAACCACATGGAACTTGAGGATGACTTCAACAAACACTATACACAAATCCCAATAAATTCCCACAATCCTTACGAAAGCTTCTGACTATAAATCTCTGCTTCCAAAACAGTAGCATATAGCCGCATGTGGCTATTTAAGTTTAAATTAATTAAAATTAAACAAAATTAAAAATTCAGTTTCTCAGCTACACTCAGTATTTCGAGTGCTCTATAGCCACAGGCAACTAGGGCTTACGGTATATGGGCATTTTCAACATGGCAGAACCTTCTACTGAACAGTGCTGCTATAGATTAACACTCGCTTTCATCACACCTCGAGCTTGCAGTTGCTTAGATCTTTTCCTCATATACCATTTGTAAAATGTCAAAAAGTCTCTGATTTAGGTATTTTGGTGTTTTATTTCTGGAGCTATCCTAATCTTTCAAGGGATCCACTTCCTTAACTGTGTGTGTATGTATATACAAAAACACAAACACACAATTTTTTCCAAAGAGGAAAAAATTTTTTTTCAGTTCAGCCTTTGCCTCTGTAAATTCTATTATATAGTTCACTGAACCTGCAAATATTTATTGAATGCATTATATGTTAAAAACCCCATGTCTATCCCTCAAGAGATTAAGAGTATGTAAGTAACAATTAAAGGTGACTAGATGGCTTAGGGAAGGGAACATATGGAGATGCTGAAGTCCGTTATACTGCATCCAGTGACCTAAACTAAAATGGTGGCTCAGGAAAAGAATCAGAGAATCTTCATAGATAGTAAAGAAACATAAAGATAAAGTCAACAAGAAAGGGGTGCCTGGGTGGCTCAGTCAGTTAAGCATCCGTCTTTGGCTCAGGTTATGGTCTCAGGGTCCTGGGATCTAGCCCCATGTCAGGCTCTCTGCTCAGCACACAGTCTCCTTCTCCCTCTCAAATACATTAAAAAAAAAAAAAAAAAAAAAAAAAGTCAACAAGACATAAGGACCGATTGGACATGGATGACATGGAGGAAAAAACATCAGCTGTAACTCTTGAGTTATGTGGGCTCCTACTACGAACACTGTGCTGGCATTAGAAGCACTAAAGCTTAGGGCATTAAAGCATTACTGAGGCAAACAGGCAAACCATGTGTGAAAGAATATTTTTTAGGGGATTTAAAAATATTGTTTTTGAAACAATAACAGTAAGATATTCAACTAAAAATATCCAGCTGGCAGCTGGACTGGAGGGCAAAAGACTTGGAAAGCATCTCTAAAAATGTGTAAGAATGAATGGAAATGCCAAAATATAAACAGCATTTTTCCTCTTCGTGGGCACCAACACCTTCAGATATTTTCAGCTTATAATTTTGTCCTCCTCACCATCCCCCAGTCAATGTTTTGCCAATTTTCACTAGACCTCTGCTCCAAGCTTTCCCTGTAAATCGAACTTTCTATTCATAGCATTATGGTATTGTGTACTCCAATGAATTCTCGTAATTTGTCTACTTCTTTGTACAGTCTCCTAATTACCCTGGCGAACAGAAAAGTACTTTTATACTACGGAAATATACATGCAAAGTTTGTATATTTTGGAACATAGCCCAGTTAAACTGTACTAACATAACCCATTAATGTACAGTTGTTTACATGCATCTCAGGCAGTTGAGAGTGTCTTTCAGGTTTAACAAGTACTACAAAAGCAACTGAGTTTGTAGAATAAACTCTGTCGACTGATGGTTGCTTTTGATGTTGAACCTGAGAAACAGCATTTTAAAAGAGAAGTGAGAAGTAAAGTGCTCTATTTTTGCTGAAGAAAAATGATGTCTACATATTTCTGTGAGGTTGCGTAGAGCAATCAAAATTACATTTCTATGTTGAATGTGTATTTCCGTGTACATTTTAACATCTAATGTAACCTTTTAAGAGCCTAGCTCTATAATAGGACCATCATAAATCAGAATTTCACTGGCCATGGTCTACTTCAAAAGAAGCAAAACAAGACAATAATATAAATACAAACAAAAATAAATAAAACTTCAGATAATTTAGATGCTATTAAGAAGACTGGACAATTAAGGTCATTCATTGATTGTTGAATGAGTTAGTTTTATAATCAAAGTACAGAATGCCAAGGAACTACACAGAAGGGAAACTTAGCCTTGTCTAGGACATCAGGGAAGCTCCCCAGAAAGTAACTTCTCAGCTGAGTCCTGAAAGATGAGGAGGAGCTAGCTAAAAGAAGAAGAAGGAAGAGGATCTAGGAGCCGGCAACAGATCTTATTCCCACAATTGCCCATCCTTAAGAAAAATGTAATAAAGCCATGTCTATAGCCTTTCAGAACTTTATCTGAGCCCCTTGAAAAGTAAAATCACAAGTATGAAAATGCATGGTGCTATTAAATAAAATAACATAAAATTAAAATTCTTCAAGTGATTTTAATGTGTGAGATGTGTAAGGGTACAATTACCACTCCAAAAATTGGGGAACACACCTATCTTGGGTCTTTTGAAATGGCAACAACCAACTGGAGAATTTCATTTTCTATGCTTCGCCATATTTGTCAAGACTAAAACCATCCCTGAGGGACGAGAGAAAAGATGATAAAACCACCATTTTCCCCTACAGAAGATGTTTACAATAACTCCTAAAATTTACAAGCCCCCGCTTGAAAAATTTTATTCTAAAACTCTGGAAGGAATTGATAGATACATCCAAATATTAACAAAAGTAAACAGCAACAAGACACTACAATTTTGGTGTGATTTCAGGTGCTTTTACATGAATCAGGTTACTATACTATTGGAATCTTCCCACTGATTCTAGACCATCAAAATAGTTAAAAAGAATTTTAGAATCTAACCTACATTAGCAAATGTGACTCTGATCATTTTATCCAAGGAAGCAGACTATCATTATTAGAAAAAGAAAACTCACTTAAATTTTGCCATATTATTGTAACACTTAAAACTATTATAACTATAAAAATAGCAAAAACATAAAATTAAGTGAAATGTAATTTTAAAATGTTAACAAGTCCCTTCTAGCTTGCAACGTAATGATAAAAAATAACACAATCTTACACAGCCAAAATCATTTTTTGTTTTAAGTTTTTATTTATTTATTTGACAGAGATCACAAGTAGGCAGAGAGAGAGGAGGAAGCAGGCTCCCTGCTGAGCAGAGAGCCCGATATGGGGCTTGATCCCACAACACTGGGACCACGACCCAAGCCGAAGGCAGAGGCTTTAACCCACTGAGCTACCCATGCACTCCCATAGCCAAATCATTTTAATAAAACACTGGCTATGGGGGGGGTGCCTGCGTGGCTCAGTGGGTTAAAGCCTCTGCCTTCAGCTCAGGTCATGATCCCAGGGTCCTGGGATAGAGCTCCATATCAGGCTCTCTGCTCAGCAGGGAGCCTGCTTCCCCCTCTCTCTCTCTGCCTGCCTCTCTGACTACTTGCGATCTCTGTCTGTCAAATAAATAAATAAAATCTTTAAAAATAAATAAATAAAAATAAATAAAACTGGCTATGGATTCAGAGAACTGGATTTAAATCCCTGCCCTTACTAGCTACATGACTTTGCGAAAGTTGCCTGATCTTCTCAAACTTTAGTTTTTTAATTTATAACACAAAGGAAATAATTCTAATCTGTAGTTTTTCTTCGAGAAAAGATGATAAATTGTATAAAGTACCTAAACAATTTTAGACAATAAACATTAATACCTTTTCCTCTCCTTTTTCCTGAAGTGTTACACTGAATTCAATAAATAACATTAAAATCCACTACTAAAATGGGGAAATTAACGTGTTAGTAAGGACCACTTTATAAACATACTTAATCCCCTCCATAGCTGAATTAATCTCAATTCTTGATTAAAAATCTTATTCTTCCATAAAATATTATCTTACTTTTTAAATTTTTTTTTTCTTTTCAGTGTTTCAGAATTCATTTATGCACCACACCCAGTGCTCCATGCAATACGTGCCCTCCATAATACCCACCACTAGGTTCACCCAACCCTCGACCCCGCCCCTCCAAAACCCTCAGTTTGTTTCTCAGAGTCCACAGTCTCTCATAGTTTGTAATTAACATCTACTTATTAGGAAACAGCTGCTAAATTGAAACAGCACTTAAAGTTTTAGTGAATATTTGAATAATGTTTCATTTTTGGTTTTTTATTAGCATATGATGAATATTTGAATAATGTTTCATTTTTGTTTTTTTATTCAGCATATGAAGAATGATAAGTTTTCTAAGGACAAATTTCAGGATGAGAGCAATAGAGCCACTATATTTTCCTCACATTTTTTTCATAGAGCTATAATTAAAAAATATACTTTCATTTACATATATAGAAAGTCCTTTATATATTCACATAGGTTTGACTGGGCTCGGAAACTTCAAAATGGTACTTCACAAGTAATTGCTGCTGCCTTCTGTTGGTCTTCAAGTTGTTTGGGGCTACAGCTTTACTGATATCGACCAAAAGTTTATTAGCTAAAAATCTGTAGAGGATACACAATGCATACTACCAAAGGATATCAAGATAGTCTACTGAAAAAGACTCAGTGAAGATTTGCAACTTTGTCACATGTCATAAACTTCTGATTTGTTTTTCCTAGTAATTTATATTTTCATTTAGATCCAACATAGATCTCTCATATCTATAGGGTGATTTTAATATAAAAATGAGACTCCCCCAAATTACTGATATTTACAAACTTTGTAATAATTTTACAGATAAGAAATTAGAGTTTAAAATGATGTGAGAAGCAAAAACAATAAAAATTAAAAATTTTTTTAATTTAAAAAAATTTTAAAAATAAAATGATGTGAGAAACAAAATAATTTGTACAAATTTGTTCCTTTTGATCACAAATTTAAAATAAGTATTTGGATAACAACTGGATATCAGAAAAAACTATCTATAATCTGTAAGATATTAATCACCTCTAAATGATGAGCATTTATACCCCTTCTATGCCATTATGGAAGATGCTCAGAATATATTTTATTTAACTTACACAATAAAGCTACAAGATGTATTTTATAAATCAACTGAAGCTCAAAGATTAAGAAATTTTCTCAAGATCTCACAATTAGGAACTGAATTGGCAGATCTGAATCCAGGTTTTTCTACTTCTCCTAGCTCTTTTTATCTCCAAGATTAAGAGCAGACATATTTTTCAGTGTTTTGGTAAATAAGATCTTATAAATGGCCACAAAATCAAAATCACTAAAGAATATTTGTTACATATTAGAAAATTCTATGTTGTAGAGAAATCGTAACTAGATACTGAGTCCAGGAACTGTATCTAATAAAATTTTTAGGTAGTATAATACTTATTACTACTTGTGTGAATTTTAACCAGGCAATTAATATGAGAAGAAGCCTTATTACAAACAATCTAGTTCAGTCTATCCAAATGCTAAAATTCTATGACAGACACATGATTTCCTAGATATTTTTGCCCAGATTTTAACTTTTATAACCTTTAACAATTCTATAAACCATATATGCTACTAATAAATATAATAACTGTAAAACTAAAATTAAAATTTCTTCTCTCCAAATCTCTTGTCCCGGTCATGGAGGAAACAGCTAAGTTTCATTTATTTGTATCCAGGAAATGCATTTTCTATGATAGGTTCAGAAAGTTTTTTATTAAATTATAACATACATAGAGAACAGTGCACAATTAGTAAATAGAGAGCTGATGAATTATGATAATGTGAGCACACCCAGGTAATCATCCCCCAGATTCCGGAATGGAATATTACAGGTATGCCAGAGGCCCCCTTTATCTCCCAAACACAACTCTCTCCTTCCTCCACAGAGATAATGCTTATCCTGTATCCCGACACCATAAATCAGTTTGCCTGGGTAAATGAGATCAAACAAAATGTGTTCTGTGTCAGGCTATTTACTCTCAACATTATGTTTATAAAATTTAACCCTCCTATTCCTTGTAGCTATGGTTTATTTACTTACTTTATTACAATGAAACTTCAAATATACAGAAATATAGAAGATGTATATAAAATATACTATATCCTAATATATAAACATATCATAATTTGTTTCCATCCTACTGCTGATGGACATCTGGAAGGTTTTCAGGCTTGGGTTATTAAGTATAATGCTGCTATAAACACTTTGTTCAAGTCTTTTGATGCACCTATGTTTGAAATACTGTTGGGTATTTACACAGAGGTATAACAGCTGGGTCATACCATTTGTAATGCTACTAACTTTAGGAAATAGTGCCAGTTTTCCAAGTTGTATATGTAGTCTCCCACCAACTGTGAATGTGAGATTTCCAGTTTTTCTACATTGTCTCCAATGGTATTAATGTATATTTTTTAAAAAATTAGCTCATTTTGGTGGCTATATATATCTCATTGTGATTTTAATGTTTCTTTCTCTAATGATTAATTTTTTTACACTTATTGGCCCTTTGGATATTCTCTTGGGCAATACTTGTTCACATACTTTGCCCATTTAAAAAATTTTGTCTATTTGTCAATATAATAAAAATTTTAAAATGAGTAACTATTTTTTATGTGAGGTTGTAATTAACCAATTACAAAATTTCTATGGAAATACAAAGAGAAAAGTATGTCAAAAGTAACCTTAAAGAAGTAGAGAAAAGCTGACACCTGGAGCACCTGGGTGGCTCAGTCAGTTAAGTGTCCGACTCCTGATTTCAGCTCAGGCCATGATCTCAGGGTCCTGAGATCAAGCCGCATCAAGCTCCCCAATCAGCAGGGAGTCTGCTCATCTCCCTCCCCACTTCCTTCCACATTCTCTCTCTCTGTAATAAATAAACCTCTTTTTAAAAAAAGAGAAAGAAACTGACACTGTATACCAAGACGTATTATAAGGCCAAAGACAATGTAGGATTGGTATAAGGATAGATAAAGAGACTAATAGAAAAGAATAGCGAATCCGGAAGCAGCCAGTTATATTCACCCTTGATTTATAACAGAACAAAGGAGATATATGCAGAACAATGGAGAAAGGGATGTCTTTTCAATAAATGATGCTGGGCCAACTGGCTGTCTTACTGAATACACGCTATTCTGAACTTGCCCTTGTTTCTACTGAACAACATATTTTAGCAATCTTTCCATAGCAACACTTATAAATTTAATGTATTTTTAATAGCTATGTAATAGTCCCTTATATGAATATATTGCAACAAACTCATCCATTTCCCCCTTGATTGATAATTAACTTGTTTCCATTTTTCTTCTGTGGACACTTTTGTAAGTATATCTGGAGTAAAACATCCTAGAAATAGAATTCTGGATCAGAGTTTATGAATTTAAAGTTACTGACATTTCCCTCCAGAAAGGCCACTGCTATGTATGTTCTTACCAAGAGTTTATGAAAGTGCCAAGATTGTGACATAAGCAACAGATGTTCCACATTTTCCCACTTCTACTGTTCATGGCTCACAAAGGACTCTGTGAACAAATTTAATCACACTGACCACCAATAAGTTAGAATGAACTTCTGGAGAGATTAAAGTAAGGGCTGACAGAGTAAACAGGGTGAACCACTCTATGATCTGTGTACAGAGCTGGTCTTGGGGCACACGTTATGAAAGCATGGAAACACACTATCGGAAAAGAGGGCCACAGGGCCAGTAGCCAGTCTTGGGTTGAGCAGAGAATGCTAACTCAAGAGGCAAACTGCTGACTGGAAGTAAAGTGTCCTCAATTTCTATGCTGATTAAATTACACCTAATTGCAAGAGATTGAGTAAATTGTCGTGTCATCAAGGAATTCTGTAGTACTGAATATTGTGTGGTATTTAAATAAGTGGGTCATCTGCTGGGATGCAGAAATCTCATTAAAGCTTTTCATTGGAATGGTATTTTTGTAACTGGATTGGACTTTTATTACACCCACGCAATTCGGCTAGTGCTGCCTTCCTTGAAAAAAAGTGACTCTTTTCTCTCAAATTATACAAATTCTCCGCCCATCTTTCAAAGTTCATCTCAAACCCCATTTTCTCCCCAAAACTCCTTCCATATTGACAGAATTTTTCCTGTAAGTTAGAATTGCACTTTATCAAGTGGAGCTTTGTCGTGTTCTTCCCGCTTCATGTCTAACTGCATCACACATAAGCACACCGAGCTTCCCGAAATTTACTGAGAGGAAGGTGATGGGAATCTACCACGTACTTCTACTGTACCAGGCACTCTAGGGTCATTTGTAAACCTCTGAAGCCATTCCCTAAGGTCTGTATTAATATTGCCATTCTTCAGATGAATAAATAGAATTCCAGAGATGTGATATGCCTTCCTTCGGGACCCACCTACTTAAGCGCCACTCATGGATTAGAACTCAAGCTAAAATTACTTTGAAGTCACTTACCACGATATCTTCCCAAAGACTGCTCTGTATGCTTTTTGTGCTGTTGAAATTGTACCTAGCTCCTGGAGGCATTTGAATCTGTGCTATCAGCAGCATCACCACCACTAAAATGGAAGCGTCAAGGGCTTCGGGAACTGGAAACGAGTGTTCCAAACCTGATCATATGACTCCGAACACCAGTCCCTTCTCTTTTTCATAAATACATACAAAATCTATCAACTTCCAGAAGATGCAATTGGTCTACAAGTATTACATTTAATTCTGTGCATTTTTTCAGAAGTAGTAGAACACAGTGCTCAAACTACATGTTAGAGTAAAAAAGATTCTGAGTTTGAGTCCAGGATCTGCCATTCTTTTTATTTTTTATTTTTATTAATATATAAAGTATTATTAGCCCCAAAGGTACAGGTCTGTGAATTTCCAGGTTTACACATTTCACAGCACTCACCATAGCACATACCTTCCCCATTGTCCCTAACCCAACTCCCCTCTCCCTACCCCTCTCCCCCCAGCAACTCTCATGGATCTGCCATTCTTAAATTGTCCTGATTTCAGCACACTATTTAATTTCTCTAAGCCACATATCACATTGGTAAAACAGCTTTAATCATCACCCTATCACTGGATCATTAGAAGGATTTAATGATATATAACATCCTTATATACATATATACATATTATATACATATATTCACAATAATGATATATAACATCATTATATACAAATTCTTTAGCATATTGCTGGCCCATAGTAAATGCTTCATAAAACTATCATCTGTGCTCCTGCTCACTGGATTAACAGACAACAGGTATCTAGGCTACAAGTACACTAATAATCACGCATTAGCACAGAAAGATTAAATCAAAGCAAAGAAGTTTAGAAAAGAGAAAAAAATTAATATCCATTATCTTGACATCTGATACTTAGGAAGTCCAATGTTAGAGTACTAATTAGACTATAGTTATAATTCCTGCCTGTGCAAAAATATTTATCACAGAATTCTTTTAAATTATGAGTAATGACAAACATTAGGACTCAGGTCCCACACAAAGACATTTTAAGAATCCTGTACATGAGCTAAAACGATAAAAACAAAAATCATCTTGTTTTCTCATTTTGCCTGCAGAAAAACAATGAAAATAAAGCTAGACTGATCTAGGGGCGCTTGGGTGGTGCAGTCGCTTGAGCAGCCCACTCTAGGTTTCGTCGCAGGCTGTGATCTCAGGGTCATGAGATCGAGCCCCACATCAGGCTCTGTGCTCAGGATGGAATCTGCTTGAGTTTCTCTCCTGCTCTCCCTCTGCCCCTCTCACTCTTTCTCTCTCTCTAAAATAAATCAATCAATTTAAAAAAAAAAAAAGCTAGACAGATCTAGAAACACTAGAACTTAGGTAAAAATGGTGAACATAGGCTTTATTTCTCTTGATGAGAATGTTTTAAAAAGTCTCCAAGAAAATACGTTACTTTTAAATGAGCTCTGTGCATGCGACATTATGTTGTGGATGCATTTATAACAAGGAAATACACCAATGTTTTTAAAGTTCTCTAAAGCAAACTGAAAATATTTAAAAGACGTAGATGCAACTGGGTCAAACTTCATTCAAAAGCGTGTATAGTTGTTTGCAAGAACCTCATTTGAATGCTGGCCTATCAAGTCAAGCACAGCTATTTTAGAAAGAAAAAAAAAATGGACAGCAGGAGTTAAATTTGATGTTCATTAACATGAAGGAAATTTCTTGCCCCATTTAACTAATATCTTAGCTGGTACAGTGCAACAAACAAATTTTAGCTGTTAAAATCTATTATACCTGCTTTAAATTGCATCTCCCTGTAGCCAGAGGCTCAATAGTTGGTTAAATTCAATTTGAGTTGCCAGGGGCTGTTAATGGGTAGGTTTTTCTATTTGTTCTCTTAATTGTTCTCTATCTAAATTATCACTGATGATGAAATCTTATGTGACTACATTCCCACATAATCAGAAAGTCTGAATAATTTTTCCTCTTCAGGATAATGATATGGAACTAAAAGGCCCATAAAAACCTTGAGGGACAGTTTTGTTGTTGTTGTTTGCTTTTGTTGTTGTTTTTATAATGTGCCACATTTAATTTCAAAATAAATAATTCTGCTTGGAATTCAACAACATTACAATCTGGAAATAATGAACAAGCAAACTGGAAATTATCATTGCTAAGCCCATAGTAGGCTCTTGATAAAAGTATAAATGAGTGCTGGTTAACTATCACAGTATATTTCTAGCATCAGGATGCCCTTCTAAATTCTTAAAAGGCAATTTTTTTCTGTCTTGAGTGCATTTTTATAATTAATGTGTTATGTGTATAATATGACATTGATATTTCATTCCTTAATTAATTACTGAGTTTATGATGTAACAGCCACAGTAAAATGCAAACAATGAACTGGAAAGGAAAATCTGTACCTATCTTTTCCAGCAGAGGTCTCTAGAGAGCAACTAAAGTTATAGAAAAAAGGGCTATATGTTCAGTAATTTACATAGAAAATTTAACTCTTCAGCTTTATATGAGCCCTTTCTTTTCACCCACGCCCCTTTCTCTTTTGATGTCTGTGCTCCTTCATCAGATAAAAGGCTGTCTAAAAAACTGATCAGAAGTAGACACAAGAGAACAGGTTAATCCCAAGTGCACCGGTGTAATGTGTCACAAAACAGACAATGTAATTATCTCAGCAGCCTGTTTAACCAGCTAATTCGGCAGCTTTGCATACCAGGGGTGAGCTCATCTGTTCACTGTATTACCAGCCAGGACGTTTTTCACCAAGATCACTACAGTTCTACAAAAGCTTATAAAAGCTTGAGGATTGAGTATTTCCTTGAATGTGGTATAACAGCTTTTTGCAATCTTTTATTTATAGGGAAGCAACAGACAAAGAGAAGAAAATGCAGATCAGTATTGTGCAATACCCTCCCCCACCAATGAAGTCAATGATATAAATCTCTGTATGTGCTCATTTAAAATGAAATACCCTCTCATTACTGGGAGTCTCTGGGGAGACTTAACAGAAACATGATTTTGATGGCAAAAATTTATAAGCCCAGTTTTGCTTTTCTTAGAAGTAAATTCATTTGCCCCAAATACATTCTGCATTTTGCTAATGCTGGTGCTGTTTGAGGGGAGTCAGTGTGGGCTTTACAGTAACAATGATCTGGACTTGAATCCTGCTTGATTTTTTTTTTTTTTTAATCTCCTGGTCTTGGGCAAGTTAACCTCACAGTTTTCCAGTCATTAAAATGTGAGTAATACCCACGTACTGCATGGTTATTGAGGGAGTTAAGTCACACGTCAGGGAAATGCCAGGCACAAAAAGATAGCTAAATAAATGGAAGGTATCTTATTACATGATATCCACACACATGTATGTATACAAATATACAAGCATAACAGACACACACATATATATACACGTACACAACCATATGTAACCCATTATACTTATATAACTCTCAAAAAAGTTAATTCACCAAAACCTTAGGAGTGTTCATGTATTATTCCAAGACTTTTCCTTAAAATGACTATCCATTGACCCTAGCTATGACCACAACAGATGCAGGACCTATAGCAAACACTGTGCTTTATGTGCTCAAGAATATTCGTTGAATAAAATAAGCATAACAGACCGGGGGAAGAAAAAAATACTGCAGCATATATAAAATTAGTCAACAGTATTGACAATACTTTAAAGTGATGTGTTTTGCTGTTCAATATTTTCAGCAAATTAAACTTCTACATCAAAGGATAGTAAGTTCTATGTCTAACAGCTTAGATGTAGGTTATACCTTTGATGTCACATGTCTCATCATTTGACACAGTGAAATGACAACAGTGACAGAAGAGTCCAAGTCAGAGAATAATGAAAATAGTCTAGAAGGTGAGGCAAAGATAAAGGAAGGTTCTGATTTATAGTAAAGTCTGTGGAAGTGCCTGTTACTGCACTAAAGTGATGAGGAAACACAGATGGACTACACTTGAGGGGCAAAAATGCCCAAGGAGATGGGGTGGAAAAACTCCAGGGCCAGGGACAGACTTCAGAGTAAACCGACCACCACCTCCCAGAGTCTCACGACAGAGAAGTCTCTGTTCTTCAATAGCAAGTTCGAAGCCCAGAAGTACGAGTAAGTCCCTACCTTTGACTTGCACTAGATTCCCCGTACAGCTTGTTTGACACACATCCGCTGAAATAAAAATTGGGTTACGCAGCTCCCCTACTCCAAATCCTCCGGCCGATCCTATGATCTCCACATTCCAGTTTGTTGCGAACCATTTTTATTTCAAACTGCTCCACTGAGATGATATGGGCCTCACAGTCATTATTTTTTTTTAAACACCCTGGGATATTTTTACCCACCACTGACTGTGTGTCTCTTTCCCTCAGCCTTTTGCAAGGTGTTTCCTCATTCCACTTCCCCAGGACCCTGCTCAAACATCACCGCATTACAAAACCCGTAGCTGACCACCTGTTCTAAAACAGCATCTCCAGGCATTCTCTGTCTTTTATTGTGCTTTCTTCTCCCTATCACTTACCTTATTTCTTTGCTTATGGTTTTACTGTCTCTCATCCCGTATTTGCTTAGTGATGCCAGGAATTTATTTCATTCACTGGTCAATCCCCACTGCCTAGAAAGATCCTTAGCACACAGCAGTCCCTCGGTACATATATTTGTTGAATAATTAGTGGGAAAGGAGGCTAGTAGCTGAATGTGTCTCTACCGAATTTTGTTCATTCTAGCTTCATATTGTAGAGTGATTGTGAATTCCCACATTCTAGACCCACCATGAGTCTGTCAGCTCCTTAAATACAGTAGAGCCTAGATCTTAATTGAATTTTGACTATAATGTCTGGCACAATGTGGCACCTGAAGGAATACTTGCCTAGCAAACATAAATATCAAAAATGAACAAAAAGATGAAATATTAAAGCTATTGAGGTGTTTTTAAAATTGAGAATCACAGTGTATTTCTAAAAATAATTAAACATGTCAAGATAATAGTGCTGTGATATTAAAACTGGTCCAGTAACAAATATTTCTCTGTCTCAGCCATTAATAAAAAGTACCAGACACTGATTTTATCTTGTAGAACTCTCAATATACTGCTGGCAGGATCCCATTATTATCATTCCTAACTTACAGGTGGAGAAATTGAGGTGAAAAATTGTTAAGCATCTTGCCCAGAATCACACGGCTAATAAATGCTAGGATTTGAATCCTAGTCATATTCACAGCTGTCTTTGGGAGTCTTTCAATATCTACTCTTCAGACTCATCTTCTGATATTTCAAATATTATTTTCTCCAATTCCTTTTCTAATGAATACCCACTTCCTATTTCTCTCTTCTAACAATCAAGTTAATATTGCTAACTTAAGAACTTAAACATTGTAAAGCTTCAGAAAGGTTTGGATACCAAACTCTTAAAACAGTTAATAATAAGTATGTGTAGGGGCACCTGGGTGGCTCAGTGGGTTAAGCCTCTGCCTTCTGCTCAGGTCATGATCTCAGGGTACTGGGATCAAGCCCTGAATCGGGATCTGCTTCCCCCTCCTCCTCTGCCTGCCTCTCTGCCTACTTGTGATCTCTCCCTCTCTCTATCAAATAAATAAATATAATCTTTAAAAATAATATTAATAATAAGCATGTGTCCCTCCCAAAAATGGGGTCTAACAAAGGTTATCGTTGTCCTTGGGGTGGCAAAATTTAAATTTCATTAGAGTCTCCTAAGCCTATTTTAGAGGGGAAAAAAATGTTGCCGTCTTTTCATAAAGCCTGCATTTCAAGGCACTTCTATGATTTATGAATTTCTCTCCCATAGAAAATGAGTGATATATAGCTGGAGTCTAATTCATTCCAACTCATCACATGTATTTTGTAACTCCATATCACCTTTCAAAATCAATAGGCATTTGATACTGAGGAGATGTATTTAGGTTTGAAAGAAGATAAAAATTAGATTGTGAGCTATTCCTTATATGGGATCCTGTTAACATATTTTCATATGGTATCAGGTCAAACACCTTGTTTTTTTAGACTCATTGCCCAATATTCTTCAGCTCCTGTATAATTTACTCTTACACTATGCTTGCAGGCAATATTAATTTGCAAGGGTTAAAAAGGGTCGTTAGTCTATTACTAAGTATTTGCATGCTCTCTGGCAAAGATAAAGTGTTACATAAGGAGTCCTCTCCTCAGAACCTTTATTTTTAAAGTTTTCTTATTTTTTCTTTTGTTATTAGATAATTTATATAGTTCTGTTCATAAAACTCATCAGTTTGAAGTGTCTTTCTTTTATCTACATATTTATTCATTTACTCAATAAATATGCATAGAGAACCGCTCTATTGTAATAGGCTCCGTGCTTGCGTTGGGAATAATGTAAGGGAAAAACAGACACAAAGAGTGAAAGACAATGTGCAGAGGCATCTTTGAATGCCATTATAATTATAAAATTAAATTAATAGTTAACAACTTGTTGGCAATAATACATACAGGGCCATGTCCTGTGGTTAAGGAAATGATACAGTACTGTGAGGGTTACGTCAACTTTCTCCATTAACTATGGTACCATTTAAAATATAAATACCACGTAAATATATTACCTATTTCAATATCTGAGCACATAAATTATAAATACACAGATTGTTTTAGATTTTACTAAGTTACTGAGGTATATTTTGAATTTATTTCTCTGAAATCTTTGAAAAAAGCAATTGGTCTTATCTTTTGGTCCCGGTTTAAGTGGGTTTGGGATGAAAGACAGAGGAATGGTTAATTTTTGAAGCCAAAGTCCTGGCATTCCATGCAGAAAAAACCATATGAGATGAGGAAGGGGGTCTCTGTGCTCAGGACAGCAAGTAATCCCATTTGGTTAGAACATAACAGTAGTGAAGAACCGTGGGAGATAATGTTGAAAATGCAATATGGTAGCTGTGTTGAGAGTTGTACTTGGCAGGCCAAGGAGTTGCCAGATCTTGTGCAGGAGAGGAACACAAGTAGAACTGGGCTCTGAAGAGATTAATCTGACAACAAGGAAGAGAATGAATTGGGAGAGGGGACAGAGGAGAAAGAGATGTTAATGGGAGGCATAAATGTCAAACCCAGTGACGGCCTGAACTAGACGAGTGGACATAAGAATGCAGAGGTAAGGAAATGTGCTGCGGAAAGAGAATCAACAGCACTGGAAAATGGACTAGATTTGGGCCAAGAGGAATCTGCTTACAAAATAAGGCAAGCTTTTTAGAATTTGTCTTGGTAAAGTTTCTGATGACAAATCAATATAAGCATTTTTAAGATTTCTTCAACTAAGATAATTGCCTCCATAGAAAATGTTAATATTTATCAATAGTGAAATATTAGATAATACTTATATGCTAAATATATTTATAAATATTTATTAGTTATTTTAATAATAAACATTTATCAAGCACTTAGTAGACAGCATGTTAAAATGTACCAGATGGCACATTAAAGATGTTACATATTAAATTCATCATTACTAGTTAAAACCACAAAAAACCAACAGGGAGGTGCAGTGATTATCCCCTTTTTACAAGTAAAAAAACTGAAAATTTTAAGTCAGAATTTGAACTCAGCTCTGCCAGACTCTGCAGCATGAACCCTTAGCCAAATTTATGTGAAAGAATAATCATTACTTCACCCTGAGGACCAACGAAGTTAAGAATTTGTCCTATTTACTTATCAAAATAAAATATTGAAGTATTTTACCCAAATATGACAAATTACCTACCAAGCATCCACTAGGTACTGACCTCTGTTTTAGATGCTTAGACACTGGATTCTAAGGTACCAAATTCTTACATGGTGAGCAGAAAGAAAAAAATATATAAAAATTCCAAGAATTTTTTCATTCCTATTGCTCAGCTATTTATTTATTTATTTTTGTTGATCCTTATTTTTATTTTTTTTAATTATTTTAACTTTTTTTTTTATAAACATATATTTTTATCCCCAGGGGTACAGGTCTGTGAATCGCCAGGTTTACACACTTCACAGCACTCACCAAAGCACATACCCTCCCCAATGTCCATAACCCCACCCCCTTTCTCCCAACCCCCCTCCCCCCAGCAACCCTCAGTTTGTTTTGTGAGATTAAGAGTCACTTATGGTTTGTCTCCCTCCCAATCCTATCTTGTTTCATTGATTCTTCTCCTACCCACTTAAGCCCCCATGTTGCATCACCACTTCCTCATATCAGGGAGATCATATGATAGTTGTCTTTCTCTGCTTGACTTATTTCACTAAGCATGATACGCTCTAGTTCCATCCATGTTGTCGCAAATGGCAAGATTTCATTTCTTTTGATGGCTGCATAGTATTCCATTGTGTATATATACCACCTCTTCTTTATCCATTCATCTGTTGATGGACATCTAGGTTCTTTCCATAGTTTGGCTATTGTGGACCTTGCTGCTATAAACATTCGGGTGCACGTGCCCCTTCGGATCACTACGTTTGTATCTTTAGGGTAAATACCCAGTAGTGCAATTGCTGGGTCATAGGGCAGTTCTATTTTCAACATTTTGAGGAACCAGCCTGCATTCCCACCAACAGTGTAGGAGGGTTCCCCTTTCTCCGCATCTTTGCCAGCATCTGTCATTTCCTGACTTGTTGATTTTAGCCATTCTGACTGGTGTGAGGTGATATCTCATTGTGGTTTTGATTTGTATTTCCCTGATGCCGAGTGATAGGGAGCACTTTTTCATGTGTCTGTTGGCCATCTGGATGTCTTCTTTGCAGAAATGTCTGTTCATGTCCTCTGCCCATTTCTTGATTGGATTATTTGTTCTTTGGGTGTTGAGTTTGCTAAGTTCTTTATAGATTTTGGACACTAGTCCTTTATCTGATATGTCGTTTGCAAATATCTTCTCCCATTCTGTCAGTTGTCTTTTGATTTTGTTAACTGTTTCCTTTGCTGTGCAAAAGCTTTTGATCTTGATGAAATCCCAGTAGTTCATTTTTGCCCTTGCTTCCCTTGCCTTTGGCGATGTTCCTAGGAAGATGTTGCTGCGGCTGAGGTCGAAGAGGTTGCTGCCTGTGTTCTCCTCAAGGATTTTGATGGATTCCTTTCTCACATTGAGGTCCTTCATCCATTTTGAGTCTATTTTTGTGTGTGTGTAAGGAAATGGTCCAATTTCATTTTTCTGCATGTGGCTGTCCAATTTTCCCAACACCATTTATTGAAGAGGCTGTCTTTTTTCCATTGGACATTCTTTCCTGCTTTGTCAAAGATTAGTTGACCATAGAGTTGAGGGTCTATTTCTGGGCTCTCTATTCTGTTCCATTGATCTATGTGTCTGTTTTTGTGCCAGTACCATGTTGTCTTGATGATGACGGCTTTGTAATAGAGCTTGAAGTCCAGAATTGTGATGCCACCAACGTTGGCTTTCTTTTTCAATATCCCTTTGGCTATTCGAGGTCTTTTCTGGTTCCATATAAATTTTAGGATTATTTGTTCCATTTCTTTGAAAAAGATGGATGGTACTTTGATAGGAATTGCATTAAATATGTAGATTGCTTTAGGTAGCATAGACATTTTCACAATATTTATTCTTCCAATCCAGGTTGCTCAGCTATTTAGACACTCATTGTTGACTGGGGAAGTAGCACAGAGAAGCACTGGAGGGAGCTAAGAGGCAAACTGATTCCACTTTTGAAGCAAGACAGGACTGCCCACTGATGACCCAAAGAAGGGCTGGTATGGAGAAGTAAGAAAGGACTAAGACTAGAGTTGGCACATGCTAAAGCTTTGCAAGAAAAGAAGAGAGATTAAGTGATTTATGCTATTTGGGGGGAAAGGAGAGGTTCAAAGGGAATGTTTTAGAAAATTTTATCCAGTGTTGTGCTGTGCAATCAATGCCCTCATTAATGTTCTCAAGCAACAGTTAGCAAAGACACATATAACATTTCAAGACTTGGAGGGTTGAATTTTTGTTAACTATGGGCACATCACCATGTTAACCAAAATACACTTAGAGAAAGCAGTCTCAACTTTTTATAAACATGCTGAAGTATATATCATGACTGTTCTGAGACAGGACCCCATATAATCTATTTCTAATAATCTTTAAAGTACTAAAGATTAAGAATAAATAAATTTAATTTTTCTTTGTCAGTTAGACGAGATTCAAGGATATCCCTATAACAGTACTGTCATTATTTAATTTCTGAAATCCTTTTATCTTTTTTTAAGGAGGAGGAGGCATGACTAGCCGGAAGGTAGTCAACTCTAACCCATATGGAATACGCTATAGCAATTACAATCATCTACCAAAATGCAGTTTAAGTGATTAAAATAACCTACTTATAGTGGAAAGGAGTGGGGAATCCAGAGTGAGAGTGGGAAATCAGGGATTGAGAACAGGAACCCTAGAAAAAGCTCCCACTGACAAGTAATGACCACCCACCTCTCTGTCTCCAAATTCTGTAATTCTACACTCAACCTGCCCCCAAATTCTACTACTGTGTCCATATCTAGAGATCATATAAAAAACGTTAGGTCCATAGTTCACTAGGGAAAATCCAAAATTACTTCTCGTCCTCCTCTACCTTCATATTACAGGAACTAGTTTTGGAGTTTTGTTTTGTTTTGCTTTGAATCCCATTTTCTCTGAAACCAGCTTTCTCTTCTCTGTTCGTGTCCTCCTGTAATTACCATCACCAACGGATTCACATTCTTAAACTGGAAACTAAACTGTGATAAAGGTTTGAAAAAAAGTATGTGAAACAAACAAACAAAAAAAAACCCACAAAAACAAAAACAAAACAACAACAACAACAAAAAACTCTGAAAAAGATTATCAAAAATCATATCCTGCTTGTCTTTTCCTATGGATTGATCTCTAAGCATCAGGCCCATTTTTAGATTTGGATTCCTGCTTCATTCCTTGAATAATTTACCCTCTTCTTCCTCTCAATTGTGAATACTATCTTTACCTTTGCCCTGACACTTGCCCATTTTTGTTCATCTATCTCTTGGCCAGTTATACCTCCCTTCTTTGAGACTACAGAACAACACCGGCCTTATTCCCTTTCTAATTCTCCATTCTCCAAACCAACCTCATCCTCAGTTCTTCAGTCATTTCACAGAGAAGTCACTAGGGAACAAAGGAAGCCCAGGCCAGAACATGAACATTAGCCCAGCAAGATGGGAGGCAAGTGTGGCAAACGGGAGCTCCTGTCGTGAGATGTTCATAGTGATCGACAGGAGCTATGGGATTCATGAATTCATTCAGGAAGAATCTTGGCTGGCATGCAAGGTTTTAGATCCAACTAAAAGTCACTAATAAGATACAGAGTTTAAATCAGCCAGCTGAAGTTGACTTTGGACATAAACACAAGTTCATCATGGTGAAACAAGCTAAAGATGGTCAGAGACCAGATTAAAATAGTGAAAACAGCCCAAACGGGAAGAAACAGAAGATGTGAATGATCCCAGGGCAAGCACAGGGGACCTCCTACTCTAGTTATAAATGTCCTTCTTGGTATACAATCTTGACTGCTTTGCAGAGTGAGTTAGCATTGCAAAGGTACATTTTGTTGAAAATTTTAACAGGAAGAGAGCTACTGTCTTTTATTTAACACTCCTCATTAAATTTCATAATCATCATGTATTCAAATACATTATCTATTTGCCTTATTTCCCTACTGATAGTTTCTTCCCCCAAAGCATGTAATAAGCACTTTTTGTATATAATGCCTGCTCGTTCAGAAATGATCCATAATTGAATGTAAACTGAATAGTAATTATTTACTCTATATTGCAGAAGTTCATCTAACTAATCTTTTCAAGTAATTTCTCACAAAACAAAATGTTAAATGCTATCATCTCAGAAATGGTATGCATATTGTATAACCTATTGGTGGGGTCAGGAATGGGTAGATAAGGGGGTTAAAGGAAAAGAAATAATTGACTCCAGTTCCATACCATAATCACAGTGAAGAATGCAGATTTTGTCTTCATCTTTGTCAGTACTGCTGTTGCTATGGGTACTAGATTACCTTTATTTCTTCATTCTATCCTAATGTTGACTTTCTGTGTACCATCTAAATACACAAGGGCTAATTTAAGGCTGTAGATAAGACTACAAGATCCCCTGAAAAATGTATATATGGAAGCACAGCATGTCATAATTAAGACAATCTCCACACCCCCCAAATCCTCAAAAGGCCCCAGGATTAGTTTGGTTTGGTGCCAGAATGTAGCGGGTTGAAAGCCAATAATCACCTCCCCTTTCCCCCTCCCTGCCTTCCATCTCTGTTTCTCCATCCCTCCTCTGTCTTACCTATCCTTCCTCCCTCCCCTTCCTTCTTTCCTTCCCTTCTTCCTTTCCTCCTTCCTTCCTTCCTTCCCTCCCCTACTTCCTAAAGAGAAGACTACTGGCAACTTAGTCCTGAATGTCACATTGCCACACTACCACAGGAGTTTGATTTGAGCCAGCACTCAGTATAAAACAACAGATGCTGAAATGACACACGGGCACGGGACAGTAAATTTTACCCTGGCAGAATAAAAGGGGTAAGGCTACCTTATCCTCCTTCAATAATTTAGTGCTAGCTATCTCCTTATTTTGTTTCTATTGACTTTTTTCCACTAAACAATATTTAAAAACAAGTGAAGAATATCATGGAGATCTGAAATTATAAATATATCCAAAGAAGACATACAAATGGCACAAACAGTTGACTGAAAGGTGTTCTAGATCACTAATCATCAGGGAAATGTGAATCATAGCCATAGTGCAATATCATCTCGTGTGTTAAGATGGCTACTCTCAAAAAGATAGGAGATAACAACAGTTGGTGAGGGCGTGGAGAAAGGGGAACCCTTGTACACTATTAATGGGAATATAAACTGGTATAGCCATTATGGAAAACAGTAGGGAGGCTCTTCAAAATATCAAAAATACAACTATTATATGATCTAGCACTCCACTTCTGGGTATCTATCCGAAGGAAATGAAATCAGTATCTCAAAAAAAAAAAAAAAAAGGTATCTTCCACTCCTATGTTTACTGAAGATATGGAAATAATCAAAGTGTCTGTTAATGGATGAATGGATAAAGAAAAATGTGGTATATATACAACAGAATATTATTTGGTCATAAAAAGGATGGAAATACTGCCATTTGTGACAAGATGGATGAGCCTGGAGTACATTATGCTAAGTGAAATAAGCCAGACATAGAAAGACAAATTCTGTATGATTCCATGTATACATGGAATCTTAAAAAGTTCACCTCTTACAACCATAGAGTAGAAGGGTGGTTTCCAGGTGTTGAGAGAAGTGAGAAATGGGGAGATGTTGGTCAAAGAACACAAATTTTCAGTTATAAAATGAATAAAATCTGGGAATCTAATGTACAGCATTGTGACTACAGTTAATACTACTGTATGTTATTCTTGAAATTTGCTAAGAGAGTAGTACATCACAAATGTTCTTACCACACACACACACAAAGGTAACTATGTAAGGTGATGGGTTTGTTAATTAACTTGATTATGGTAATCATTTCACAATGTGTGTGAGTGTGTGTGTATTAAATTATCACACTGTGCCATTATGCACCCTAAACAATTTCGAATGAATACTAATAGGTGGTTTTCTCTATCAATATTAAGTAACAAAAGTTTTTAAAAGTGGATTCAGGATTGCAAGCCTTAGAAACACTAAGACACATGGGGTGAGCTGAGAAAGAATCACCCACAAAGGCACAGAGAAAAAATGGTCAGAGAAGCTCAGAGATAGCTATAGAGAGCTTTGTTATGGCAGCCAGAGGATTACAGATATTTCACTAGAAGAGTATATGAAGTATGGTAGAGGGAAGATGCTCAACAAAGAAACTGAATATGAAAAGGCCTGGAACTGACCAAGGGCATTGATTAATTTCATCATAAAGTAATTTCCACAGAGTTGTAAAGGCAGAGAGGAACATTGTATGAAAGTATGAATAGAGAGGATCGAAACTTCAGATGGAAACGGGCGTGAACAACAGTCACAAAAATGACAGGGGGAGCCAAAAAAAGAATTCTAATGAAGCAGGGTCAAGAAAGACATTTTCAAGCCTTAAAGAAAGGAGTATTTTCACAGCCTAGATGGAAGGAGGCAACAGAAGAAAACAGATTGAAGATTTAGTTGAGAGACGAGAGTTCTAGGTCTATTTTCGATACCAGAGTTTGGGTATCACCTAGACTCTGGGACTAATTCTTTGTCCAAAGAGAATGTCACAAGCTTTAGGCTAGCATTTGAGTCTCAAGTCACCCTTTCTGCTACTTTCTGGCTTTGCTACAGGTCCTGCTTCCTAGGCTCAGGCTTTACCCACTGTGAGCAAGTCCTTAACTTGCCACACGCTCCACTTTCTTCTCAGGGGTGGTTATATACTGCCTGTCCCATAGCTACTCCCCACCTCCTTCTTCCTGGTTGAGATAATTCCAATTTTGCTCAAGTTTCAAGTGAACGTATGTGTTAAGGGTGGTGAGTTCCTTCCCATCCCAAGAAGGAGAACTTTACTTAGTCAAAGTTCATTATGTAAATTCTATTCCCCTATACAGTGATTTGTTTTCAAAAAGGTATGTCAAAATTCTCATCTGCTAATGGTCTAGGAAGAGAAAAGTGCTGGAAGAAAGATTTCAACATTTTTTTTTACTTGACATGACTGCATCTACACAGAACACCTAGCATGTGGACACATCCAGTGAACAATAAAACAACACAGGACTGCTGAACACGAAGAGGCAGAGACCCCGGGTATATCTTTCTTTAAACAAAAATATATATGTAACATATTGTATAAGTAAAGGCTATTAAAAAAGGGATTTCAGTAAGGTCATACTACATATCAATTACTTTATATGCATTATTTGATTTAATCTTTACAACAACGCTGCGAGGTTCATATTTGATCCCTATTTAAAGTGGTCTGACTCAAAACCTGACATTTCTCCCATGAGGTTGGAAGTCCTGACACAAAATTCTAGTTTGCATCTTTTAGTGTTATTTCTTGACTTTCCTGATACCAGTTTGCTAGACTTCAAACTTTTTTTTTAAGATTTTATTTATTTGACAGAGAGAGAGAGAGGTCACAAGTAGGCAAAGACGCAGCCAGAGAGAGAGAGAGGGGAGGAAGCAGGCTCCCTGCTGAGCAGAGAGCCCGATCTGGGGCTCGATCCCAGGACCCTGAGATCATGACCTGAGCCAAAGGCAGAGGCTTTAACTCACTGAGCCGCCCAGGCACCCATAGACTTCGAACTTTTATGGATATCAAAGTTCTGCAGCAGAGCATGAGCCTATGAGTATAGTTTGAGAAATAAAACAGACTGTTGAAACTTTAGAAATGAAACAGACTGTTGAAATATTAGCTGTGCAAACTAAAACACATTACTCAGAGTCTAGATTCTGTATTATTACTTGTATGAGACAATAATACGCCTTACACCCCAAAGGTGGTGATAAATATTAAATCAGAGAAGGCCTGTATAACCATGAGCCAATACCAATTTGGTCACATAATAAGTGTGCCTTTATTCATATTAATACTTATTATTGCAAATGCAGAGTCAATTTTTAAAAATCACATCACAGACTTTTAGGACTGTAAGAGACTACAGAGATGACATCTCCCCCATCAAGAGGAAAACTTAATTCAAAAAATAGCTCACGGCAAAATAGGTGTAAGTGACCTTTTTATGAATTTTTTAAGAGCTGAACAGAAATGAACTTAATCTCCATTATGAAACTATCATTTGGAATCAATGGCCGGTTAACCAAACATTGTAATATAGCTATGTGAAGGAGGGAAGAAGAGCACATCTAGTTAAAATTTAAGAACATGGCCATCTCCACTGCACTTTACCATGACAACTTTGTAGTGTTGTATAATTCAAAGAACACTGAACTTGGACTCCAATGATGTCGCTGGGAGCAAGCCCCTTCTGTATTATTTATTAGGTCTGTAACTCACCACCACTAAATCTCATCATCTTTAACTCCAAAATGGGGATGATGATTTAGCCTTTTGCTGATCTCACAATATGATTCTAAAAATCAAAGTAAATGCAGAAGACATCTGTACATTGAAATGTGGAATATTAATGTAAGAAAAATAAAAATTTCAGTGAACACAAATGGTGGAAACTTCCGACTCTGCCTTCTGTAACACATTCTTCAAGGTTTGTGTTTTTTTTTCCCCATCCCTTGGGATATTTACTTATTCCTTATTCTTAAGCATCGGCAGCTTTCTAAAACCTCATAGCACTAACACAGCACTGGGCCACGGATAGCTGTAGATTCAACCAGAGCCTTTTGATGACGGTGATCTTTGAAGGTTTCCCATGTATAGAGGTTCTCTTACTTTGCTCACTACAGTTGATAGAATCAAGCTACAGGCTTAACATGTGATAGCTGGTTTGAGTCAAAGTTGGAAATCACTCAATCAAGAAACCACTCAGTCACTCTGTCTAGAAAACAAATGGATAGAGAAGAAAAACCAAGATGACTCAGACCCAATTCTGAAAGTGTTTTTAATGGGGCATTGATTCAGCCTCTACTGAATATTTACTAAAAATAAAAAATAATATTGGCAACATTCTTTTGTGGAGTCTCCTGCAGACAGCTGTGAGATCTAAGGAACACTTGGAACACTGCATATAAAAATTCTATAAATAATAGCATCATTCTTGTCTATGATTATTTTCTCATTCTAAAAGGCCTTGCATAAAATGAACTATTTTTCAGGAATGTCAGAAAGCTCTAGAAATTAATAAATTGGGCACCACTACTCATTAATCTATTATTGCAATTTTCAGTGAGTATGAAAGTTCAGAATCCTTTATCCCTGTAGAAAATATGCTTTATGTGCTGGTTAGAATCTCAGACTGGCCTAAAACTTGACAGCAAACTCAGTGTGACCCAAACGGGACAGAGCCACTCAGAAAACTAAGGTATCACTAACAGCATTGACAGTGGACATTATACAAGAGACAGAACAAACCAGGAGCAAGAAAGTCACATACCACTCATGGAGGCCATATTTGAGGAGGAATCTGTCCGAAAAAGACCAGTGAATCATACAGAAACCACGAAGTACCTCTCCCTCTCCCATCATAGGCAGGCATCCAAAAGGAATATTCTACATTCATTGATTAAGCAGTTATTCACTGAAAGTTTATCAGATACTGTTTGATACTACAAAAGGAGATAACGAGTGTGGAGATATTACATACTAGAGTATATATCTAGGACCACAATCATTCAGTTTTAAGGAATGTAAATGCCCCGTATTCTAGGGGAATATCAAACTGCTTTCTGAAGTTATCTGACCAATTTATTATTCCACTGGCAGTACATAAACTTTCACACTGCTTTCTATCCTTTCTAATACTTACTATAGTCAGTTATCTTGATTTTTGTCAGTCTAATGGATATAAAATTATATCTGATTATGCTCTTAACTCGCATTTTCCTAGCCATTAAGGAGACTAAGCACCTTTCTTTTCATTTATTCCTCATTTTGTTTCAAGTCAGTTCATGTTGTCTATTTTTCAATTAAGTTCCTTACTTTTCTTATTGATGTATAAGGATTTTTAAAGAAAAATATATAAATATATATTTTAGAAACTAATCTCTTATTAGTTAATTGTGTTGCAAATTTTGTCTCCAGTTCACTGCTTGTCCTTTTACGTTATTTATGTACCTTATGATGAATAGCAATTCTTAAATCCAATGTAGTTATATTCATCAGTCTTTTATCCTGTGTTAGCATTTTTTATTGCTTGTTTCAGAAGTCTGTCCTTACTCAGAAGGCATAAGATAGTCTCCTAAATACATTTTTTAAAGTTTTAAATATTTCACATTTAAACCCTCTTTCTACCCGTAATTGATTTCTGAGTGTGTGTTCCCCCCAGTAACTTTCCAATCCATGCATTTTTAATTGTGCTACAGTCCTCCCCAAACCAAAATTGCTCTGCTTCAGGTCATAACTGTGTTGTCAAATACAATGGGTAATTTCCTTTGCTTTCTGCTCCCCCCCCCAATCATTTGCAGCATTTAAGAATCTCTAGAACACTTCCTTCTTGAATCTCTGTCTCGAATTCACTTCATCTTTCACTTCAGATGTTAGTCTTTCCCAATTTTCCTTCCATCTCTTGATCTGATCTTTTTTGGCCTTCAGAGATTTCTCCACTTGCAGCCTAAAAAGTGGGATGACCCAGGGTTCCATCTTCAATCATTCTTCTCATCCATTTAGTCATTCTCAGTATTCCCCCCCAACCCTTGTTTAATTAGACACACATATTCTAATGTCCCACACATTCATTAAACCCAGCTTGGGCCTCTATCCATATATGCTAGGCCTCTTGACTTGAATACCTCTTGGGGTTATCCCAAAGACATCTCAAAATAGTCATTTTTAAAAGAAAACTTTTCTTCCATCCCCTACCTACAAAATCTTTTCCTCTTGCTTCATTCTCTAACCTAGAAATTGATGCTACCCTCAGCCTGGTTCACAAATCAGAAATAGAAAGCCATCCTCCACTCTTGCCTTGCCACCACTCTCCTTCATTCTCTGCATCTAATCAATCACCTAGTTCTATGCATTCTCTCACCTACATTTCTCCCATGGCTGCCATCTCTGTGTTTCCTCAAAACTGAGCTAAAATACGGCTCTCACCTGAAGTGATACCATCAACTGAATGAAATCATGCTGGTCCTTTTCTTACCCAACTTCTACTACAGGGTCTGCAGAAGGTTCATGCCATCCTTGCTCCTACCACTTCCAGGCTCAGAATGTTGCATCTTCATATGAAATACCTATTCCTTTGATGTCTGTGTCTTCCTGATAGACGAACCTTATCCCTCATTGTGGCTTTATCTACAGATTTGTCAACATCCTCCCCATTCACTGACAATTTTTATGTCTTCTACCCATGACAAGCCCTCTCATCATGATGGGTACCATTAATATTTACATAGATGACATAACCAAAACTTGGCTCCTCATTTCTTGATGTAACCCTTGGTAACCTCCTATTCAACTCTACCACATATCTCACCCTCCCCCTACACATCCTTCCTCTGGGCAATCTTTCCTTCTCATATAGTTCTAAGTTTTTTCTATTTTATAATTCCTGCCAAAATTATCTTCGACCAGACTCATTCTTTGAGCTCTAGATGTGCATAAGTCACTTCTGCTGGACATCTCCATTTGAATGTCTTCTAAACACCATGAATTCAAAACTGAATTCACTATATGTATCGATTTTAAAACGCTCCCTCTTGTCCTCCATTATGCAGTATCTGGGAAAAAGGTACAGCTATCTACCCAGTTGCCAAAGGAGCTAGTAGTTCCTTCCATTTGTTTATTCTCCAAATTAAACACTGAGTCACCACCTCCTAAATATACCTCAAATCTCTTCCCTTACTTACATCCTTATGTCACCATCCTAGATCAAACCACTCTACATCTTTGCTGATACAGCAACAGCCTTCCAATGGCTTTCCCTTTCTCCATTCTTTCTTTGTTTTAACATAGTTTCACATGATATGACAGCAAGAATCATTTTCCAAAAATGCAAATTTGTTTATGTCCCCTATTAAAATCCCTTGGGTAACCTTAGCACTTCTTCCCTGATGTCAAATAAAGTGGGGGTGGGGAAGATGCTTTTATTTTTCTGGATCAAACACACAAAAGGAATCTGGATATCTGTATAAAGCTATCCTTTACTTTAGGCTAAAGTTGTAGTTACTCAAAAGAATTACAGAGGCACTAAGGCAGGTGTAGGAATCTTCTCCCCAGCATCCTCCTGGCCAGCCTCAAAAATTTTAGCCCTTTTGAACTTTATGTCCTCTTTCCCCTTGAGTATTTTTTATGCCATTTTCTCCTCATTCTCAGGGTTATACCTCTTTTTGTGTGAGCTGTCAGTCACTCCCATTGACTTTCCTGCTAGATAGCGATGGAGATGAGATTCAGGGAAAGAAAACCTCACAGTGATCAGCTCTCCTCAGTGGTAGGGTTTCCTTGAGTGGTACCTGCAAGATAATCAAAATTTTCACATTGTGGTAGAGTTTTATCATCTTTCATTATGTTAACACAATATAACATGTATCTATCTCTTTCTATTATCTTAGAATATGCCTCACTCCTGAGAGAAGAACATAAAAGAAATATCTTGAAAAATATAGCCGTATGTTTATAATCCATTATTGTCCTTAGTATAATTATTAATGTCTATTTATTCTGTTTCATCTTTCCCCATCATCCTACTGATACTTGATCCTGGTAGCAAACCTTGGTTCACCTTCCATATCTAGTCAGCACTCACCATTTATGCATGTACAAACATCATAAGGTACCTATGACTGCCTTATTACTTTCTCTAGTCACAAGGGCATGCTTGGCTGGTGTTCAGGGCAGACCAGAAGTGCTGGGGCTTTAGTATACTTAGGAACAGCCCTCAACCAACTATGAATGAGAACTGGTCGATAAATGCCCCAGTTTCCTTACCCTTTGAGTAGAATTTTGAGGAATGTTGTATATAGTCTTTCAGAGGTCCCCAGTGGGGTTAGGCCCTAGTGATCCTCAGAGGTAATCTGGTTGTTCATGTATTCTGCATTGGCTTTGCTACCTTCTCAGTCTCTCTCCCTCCCTTACCTACAAAAGCTTTTTCAAACAACCTCTTACATAAACAACTTGCACTCAAATCCTTCATCTCAAGATCTGCTTTGAGAGAACCCAACCTCAGACAATGAGTACCAGAAAGAGGCCTAAAAAGCAAACTTTGGGAACTGGATTCTGCATTTGGATCATTCACCAGTGAGATGGCAAGAAGAACCCTATTGCTGGTGACAAGTGAGCTGGTGATAACCCCTAATATGCTGTGGCATCACTATCTTAAGTAATTCTTAGATCTCATCATTGATGAACTGGGATTAGGTAGAGGTAGGAAGAAAAAAAATGCTGTTCTTAAAGACTGTGAAATATGCTGGCTAGTGTTAATAGCCACAGAAGCTCTAAAGGAGGAAAATGACACTCTCAGATCAATCAACTCTCAACAGGGCTCAGGGGAAAAGCCAGAATGCCTTCATGGCAGCATTTAAAAATACTTTATCTCCAGTTTCCCAGATACTGCTTTAAATCAGGCCCAAATTTGGATTGTGGTGGTGAAAGAAAGAGCTACAGAAGTGGCTGAATTCAAAGCCTCCAAGGGGCGCCTAGGTGGCTCAGTGGGCTAAAGCCTCTGCCTTCGCTCTGGTCATGATCCCAGGTACCTGGGATCAAGCCCCACATTGGGCTCTCTGCTCAGCAGGGAGCCTACTTCCTCCTCTCTCTGCCTGCCTCTTGCCTACTTGTGATCTCTGTCAAATAAATAAATAAAATCTTTCAAAAAAAAAAAAAGCCCCCAAAAGTCACCTATGCTGATCTCATGGAAGTAATAAAATCCTAAGATGTAAAATGTAGACATCTGAGTCAATATGCTTGAGAATTTTCAACTTCTAGATTTCTCTGGGCAGGCAAAAGTGGCTCCCTCTACTTGCTACACAAGGGCAGGTTCCTACTACCTGAAGTCCAAGAAAAGCCATCCTCTGTCCTAAGGTAAATGACTTGTACAAGAATGCTTGAACTCCTTAAGATCTATCCATGCACCACCTTATTGTTTCTGCACCAGTAATTAGAGTCATACCTCAGCATTATCTAAGGAGGAAAGCAAATATTCATCAGAAGAACGGGAGGCCCTAACTAATGTTCTTACTAGAAGAAAATGCCTTGGGATTTACTAGGGGTGATAGATGTGAATTAAGGGCATGAATATAAGTCACAGGAATATAGTAGAGTTTATTGATATAGGGGACCTCTTCTGTGTCTCTAGTCTAATATCCTGGTAAAGATGGCCAGATGGTGTTAATATTATACTAAAGTGTTGATTTGTAGCTTAGAAACAACAATGGCCTTAAAATCTTTAAAAAAAAAAAGAAACAACAATGGCCTATAGTACATGAAGTAGAGATGCAGAAACAGTCTTGACAAAGTACTAAGAAGGGGTCAAAGGTCATAGAGATGTTCACCTGCTAAAATGAATTTACTATATGGAATGAGAAAAAGCCCTATTTAGGGGGTAGAAATTACTTAAAAAAAAAAGAAAAGAAGAAGACAAAACCCAGTAGTTATCTATGATCCCATCTGAAGGTAGAATAGGGCAGAAACTCTCTTCATTAAAACAACAGTGAATAAGAAATGCACTAGTAGGCAGGCTACCAGCATCATTGGAAAACACACTGGCAATTTTCTGTAAAGGAAAGGTTGACGGATGGAGATGTTGCAATGGAACTTGGCTACTGACTGTCAATGGGGATGCTAGGATTCTGTAATAGCAGAGGCCACATAGTGACAGTTACAGCAAATAGCAACAAGACCAAAATGGTAACTATGAGGCTTAACCTATAGGTATTCGAGGTGATGCCTGATATATTACTGATGTTCCTTGTGAAGATAAAGATGATCAGCCCATGACTGTATAATTTGACCACCACCACAACAGAATTTAACTCCCTAGAAGTATGGGATTCAAAGAGCTTTCAGGCTGGTAAACATGTGGAGATACTGGGAGAATGGTGTACTTAGAACATGATGGAAGTGCCCCGCCTCTTCCAATATACTTTGTCCTATGCACCTCTTCCATCTGGATGTTCATCTCTTTTCTTTTTTCTTTTTCTTTTTTTTAAATATTTATTTATTTGAGAGAAAAGACAGACAGCATGAGCAGCAGGGCAGAGGGAGAGGAAGAGAGATCCTCAAGCAGACTTCGCATTGAGTGTGGAGCCTAACACATGGCTTGATCACAACCTGAGCCAACATCAAGAGCTGGATGCTTAACTGCACTACCCAGGGACCCCCACCTCTATCTTTTATTATTTCCTTTCATAATAAGCTGGTAAAGAGAAGTAAACTTTTCTTGAGCTCCGTGAGATGCTCTAGCAAATTAATTGAACCTAAGGAAGGAAGTCATGGGAACCTCAGATTTATAACTGATCTGTCAGAAGCACAGATGATAACCTAGACTTGCAATTGACATCTGAAGTATGTGTGGGGGAAGTCTTGTGGGACTACTATTTTAATGGATCTGAAGAGCAGAAGAAGAAATGACATAAGTAAGCACCACTGATAAAATACACATGCACCAGAGGGTGACAGACAAACCCTAAAATGATTCAAGATACTGCCATATTGGTGAGCTTTTTAGAGGTTCACTACCGGGAGGTAATTTTGGATATCTACTCAAATTGAAAGGATAAGTTCACACATGTAGCCCCTTCTACTACTGTATTTAAGATAGAGCAGATGCTGTATTTGGAACCACTGCTCCTACACATTTATATGGTAATATGGAAGTGGGAATTGGATCCTAAAAGGCCCAGATGATACATATTAACATAAAAAAGTAGCACATACCTGCCCTTCTCCTTCAGCTCACATATATGACCCAATAAAGCAATTCTTAAATCTGATAGGCCAGCTCAATATGTTGAGGTAGGCCACAAATTTACTGCTAATACACAACAGCCCAAGTCAGGGATGGCCTGAAAGAACATATACAGGCAACTGCCATTGTATACCTATCTGATCATCAGCTTCATGTGGAAAGAGAACAAAATGCTCAGACTACTTGGGGATGAAGGGAAGAAGTTCTGGGTAATCCCACTAGACAAGCAATTTGGAATAGCAAGTGTTGACCAAGGTGAGGGGAATCTAGAATAACTGGTAGAGGACACAAATGATCTATTTCAAATTTGGCCTTGGGATTAACTGCAGCAGCAAAGACTACAGTTGTCCCAGTAACTCTTCCATTATAAGTTCCATTATTAACTGTGACCAACAACCGAAGGTCCATTGAGAGAGCAGAGAGGACTCAATACGGGACACCGTACATAAACACATTTTATCTCAAATACCTGTGACAGCATGAGAGCCCTCTTTGGCTTTAAAAGCTTGTTCAACCTACATTCTAGCCAACATAGAAGTGTTGGGGAGTTAACATCCCTAAGAACAGCCTTCAATCAATTATAGATAGAATTTAAGGAATTGGGGTGGCTGGGTGGCTCAGTGGTTTAAGTGTCTGCAGGTTAAGTGTCTGCCTTTGGCTCAGGTCATGAACTCCATGTCTTGGCATCAAGTCCCTCATAGGTTTTCCTGCTCATAGGGAGTCTGCTTTTCCCTCCTCCTCTGCCCCGTCCCTGTGCTCATGCTCTCCCTTCTTCTCTCTCTCAAATAAATAAAATCTTTAGAAAAAAAAAAAGAATTTGATGAATAAATACCGTGGTTTCCTCACCCCTCAGATATCACAATTCTGAGGCATGTTCCATGCAGTCTTCCGAGTTCCACAGCAAGATTAAGCTCCAGTGTTCAGAGAGGTAACCTGGTCATTAATGCATTCTGTACTGAGTTTCTGACCTTCCCAGTCCTCTTGTCCACTCTTTTCTGATCATCCTAATAAGCTACTTTTACTCAAACTAAAGCCTCAGGATCTACTACTGAAGGATCCTACCAAAGAAAATGTGAACTTTATTTCAGATCCTAAGATATTTCCTGCTCTGTTTCCTCTTTTGGTACATTGTCCGCAGCCCATAAACCTCTTCCTCCCAGGTTCTCCTAGCTAAGTTTTATTTGTCTTCCCTTAGGAAGGGTGACTCTATTCCCCGGACAAATTAGATTCCAGAATATATGCTCTTATAGCTTTCCATATGTCCTTTACCATAGTTACCAGGCTTATTGTTATAATCTTTATTTTCCAATTAACTATAACTGTTAGGAAGACAAGGATGATGTTTTGTTCTTTAAAAATCCCAAATGTCTAGCACAGAGTTACTATATAATAAGCTCTCAGTAAATATTTGTTGAATGAAGCCACTTACAAAACTAAATTCATTACAATGGCTTCGCTCGATCTCAGTATAAGGTCTTGTCCTCTCTGATACCATCTCCAGCTATTTCCCCAGATGAGCCGTTCACTCCAGGGAATTAAACTACCTGCAGTTCCCTACCCGTACTTAGTCATACTGCCAAGCCTGTACCCATTTGTTTCCTCTGCTATTATAGTATGCCACTCATCTCCATCTAGCTTACTTCTAAACATCCTGCAAGTCTCAGGTAAAGTATAACCATCGAAGAAAATTTTCCCCAAATACCCAACTAAGATCTACAGGTCTCTACTTCTAATTCTGCATTATTCTACTATAAGCATAATCCTACTATAATATTTGAGCATAACTCTACTATAATTATTCAATATACTGTAATCATTTTAAACTTATTTTTCTTGCCCCTAAACCCATAAATTGCCCAAGAAATGAATCTGTGAGTGTTTTATTTTTATATACTGCCAAGCATAGTACCTGGGGAAAAAGTAAGTGCTCAACAAATATTTTCTGGCTGAAGGTGAACATGAAGTACCATTAAGAACTAGGAACTGGCCCCCTGGGTGGCTCAGTGGGTTAAATCCTCTGCCTTCGGCTCAGGTCGCAATCCCAGGGTCCTGGGATCGAGCCCCACATCAGGTTCTCTGTTCAGTGGGGAGCCTGCTTCTCCCTCTCTCTCTGCCTGCCTCTCTGCCTACTTGTGATCTCTCTCTGTCAAATAAATAAATAAAATCTTAAAAAAAAAAAAAGAAAAGAACTAGGGATATTTAGCCTAGAAAGAAGTTTTAAGGAAAGCAGGACCTCCTCTCAAGTGTATCAAGGCTATCTAAAGAAAGAATGGAGGGGCTTCACAATGGAGGGACCTCACAGTGGAGGTGCTTTTCTCAGTGTTTTATAGCTAATTGCTTTCTGAGCTTGCAGCATAAGATGCTGGGAATGTTTTAAAAAAAAAAAAAAAAAAAAAAAAAGCTTCTTGGTTGCAACAACTGCTGATGTGTATAGTTCCTTATAAAATTACTAAATCCTGCTGTTGGTGGTTGTTTACAGTTTGATGCATATCTGTACTTAATAGAAAAAGGCTTGGAATCCAGCTGCCTGGGTTCAAATACCAACTCAGCCTCTTAATAGCAGTATGACCTTGGGCAATTCAGTGCCTCAGTTTCCACATCTGTAAAATGGGGATAATAAAAGTACCTACTTCCTAGGGTAGTTGTGAGGGTTAAACATGAATGATCATATGTGAAATACTTAAAATAATATGTACTATGTATTATTTTTATTAAATCTGCTAGCCCAAAGCAGGTCAATGAGTGTTAAATGTTAGAAGGCAAATTTTGATTCAATTTAAAAATGATTTTCTGACAATGTTAAGTTTTCCAACAGTAGAATTAGCTGTCTTACAATAGTAAACATCATGCCACCAGAAATTAAACCATCCAGCCAAGTTACAGCAACCTATTCTGGAATGCAGTAGAGACTATTTTTAAGACTAAGGTATTCTGATTCCATGGATTCCCCAGCACTACACTATAATATCAAATGCGAATTTGTACATAACGTCTTCATTAGGAACCTCAGATCCCTTATACTCCTAAACTTTCTTCCCCTTTTCAGAGATAGAAAACTAAATATTGATCCAAGGAGGCAAAAGAGCACATTATCATTAACTCTTTCTTAATTATCTCTTCCAGCTAGATGATAGGCATAACTAATCAGCTGAAAAGGATACTACTAAAGCATGGCTAGAACCATAAGAATTAGAATATAAGCAACAACTTGCTCTCTGCCAACATCACTCTTTAGCTGACACCGTTCTTGGGTTTCATGGTCTAGGTAAGACATATGAGAGGATCATAATATTGCTATTCAGTCTACCACATGCCTAGATAGGGGGATTCTGGAGAAAAGCAAACTTGAAAAAGCATAAGGAAAGTTATAAATTCTCATTTACTTTGCAAGAACCTGCATGACCCCAAAGAAAAGGTGAACGAACGACAATTCACGAAGGCCTGCCTCTAAGGTTTGGTCTGTAAACAAGCACTATTTTTCCCCCAGTTTTTCATATCATCTAGCACTCCCTAGCCCACTTCCCAGAATACATATCTAACCACGGTCACATAGGAACTGTATATAGAAAGAGACTTGTATTTTTTCCCTGACAAAGTCATTACAGGAGAATGTATTCCTTGTTTCATTTTTGTTCCTTCTAGCAGTACTTTGAGTTGTATAAATCCAAAATTTAGAAAAAGAAATTGACACAGAGATTGAATTAAATCACTCAAGCAGAAAGGTCACATCGAAAGTTCTCTAATGACATTAATGCAAGAATTGGAACTCAACAATGACATTTCTTAAAAAATTTGTAGGTTTTATTGTATTTTTCTTGACAATCCTTTAAATGCAAACCATATATAAAACTAAAACTAAAAGAATACTTCTCTCCTAAAAGCATGGAGGCAAGTTGTAGCTCTAAAAGAACAACTTTATTAATTGTACATTTAAAAAAACTATCACCATATTCTTCTCCCTTCTGTTATGTATTAATTAAAATTTGCTCCTTAGAAAACACGATTTGGAGTTTTCCTCTGAAATTCTTAAGTGGTTAAATTCTTAAGTGGTGAAATTATAAGGTGGCTTTACCACACACCAAATCCATATAATAACCTATTTCTGGTCTTACAGACTGTCCATTGGAAATTCTTGTCATTTGTGTGTGTCCTAAAGGCTGAATATGTGGGACTTGTCCTTCTAAAAAGTAAAGCAACTGGTGTTAACTTCCCAGAGCCATTACACATGAAAACTCTGAAACCCTCTTTGCCAGGTAGACTTTTCAATTGCTTTCTCCCTTTCTCTTCTAGGAAGCAAGGAAGGAAGGGCATTGAAGGAAGGAAGGAAGGAAGGAAGGTCATTAAAGGAAGGATGGATGGGAGAAAGGAAGGAAGGAAGGGGAAAGAAGGAAGAAAGAAAAGGAAAGGAAGGATACTCTTTGTACCTAAGTAAATAACGGACAAAATAATCATAGTTGACAGAAATGTCCTTCATATTAACTTATTACATACTGTATAAAAATCTTTTGATGAACACTAATTCAGTGAGCATATAAGTATCTTTTTTCCCAGTTCTAATCTTTTGAGTTCATTTTATAATCTTTATACATATTTTCACCTCAACCCTTTCTCAAATCTTTCACTTCCTATGCCATATGAAAATAAAAGGGCATGGAAGTCTTAGCTTATAGTAATTCCAAATTAAGGCCACTAGTAGACATGTTCTCAAATTTTATTTAGTTTTTGTACCAGGAACAGTTGTCCTGGTGAGCCCCACTATCAGGGGCATGCATGTCAGCTTCTCTAGGTCATTATCCTAACTACCCATTATCTCTTGTATTCCATTAAATATCCCAGAGAAACAGGTATTGAAAGTATGAGAGGATTGGTCTGCCCTATGGCAAATCACAGTTCAGTGTTGTGTATGTGTTTTTAAACAGAGAATGTAGTGTCTGTAAGAAACTTTTGGTATAGGGGCGCCTGGGTGGCTCAGTGGATTAAGCCGCTGCCTTCGGCTCAGGTCATGATCTCAGTGTCCTGGGATCGAGCCCCGCATCAGGCTCTTTGCTCAGCGGGAGCCTGCTTCTCTCTCTCTCTCTGCCTGACTCTCCGCCTACTTGTGATTTCTCTCTCTATCAAATAAATAAATAAAAATAAAAAATCTTTAAAAAAAAAAAAAAAAAAGAAACTTTTGGTATCTGATGAGAATTTAAAGCATCCCAGGAGTTTGGGGGCAGTGTCTAATTACAAGGACAGTATTTATACTCATTCTATCTCCCCCAAAACTTCAAAAATCAAGAACTCGTCCTATTTCTGAGTCAGTTATTTGATGTGTCTATGATACTGGACTAAATTGTGATTCCTGGTCTCCACAGTCTGTCTTCATATAGAGGACAGAACTTTCCCTTCATCTCCTCATTTCCCTTTCATGTCTTACATGGTAGATGGTTAATGGTCTCAAATTTCTCCTATCCCATATGCCTTTTCTGCTTCTCCCATGCAAAGGGAGTTTCTCTTTCTATTCCTTTGAATATGACCTTACCTGGACTTACTTTCATGGAGAATGCCAGAAGTGATTAAGTAAATTTAGGTATCTAGATCTCAAGAGGTCTGCATCTCCTGCCTTTGCCCTCTTGGGATATTGCCCTAAAACTTCCAGGTAAGGAAGCCAATCTAGTCTACTGAAGAAATAGAGGTTCCAGCTGAACCTTTAGTGGAATGCAGCAAGACATCTTTTCCCCCACCTTATAAAGGTTGTGGTGTGTTCAAAGAGGAAGAGGTAAACCATCATGATTAGTATTTAGTGACAATTTTGTGATTTGTTTATTCTATCTACCTAGAAACTGCCTCAAACTAAGAAAAAAAAAAAAACAAGAATTTTGTAAGCACTGAAGTGCTGTTTTGTTATAGTTTACTCGAACAAGAAAGATAACGATGCGGTCTAGTGGTTTCCACATGTATTTGAATGTCAGCAACTCTGAGCTGTAATCTCATCCAACTGTCTTTCTGGCTGACTCCGATTACTTAAGAAAAATTACCCAACTTCTCACTGTCTCATTTTTCCTACCTGTAAAATGGAAGAAATTGCCCTTACCTTACAGATTTTTTTTAGAAGTAATTGTTGTTTCATATTGTGATAATCCTCAAGACACACACACATAAACACTGAGACATACATTTTTTTACATCTATTTTTTTGACACCCACTTTTTTTTTTATTTTGTTAAATATCTTAGAGAAAAATTAAGATGGGAGCAGTGAGGTTTATGATTTTTCTTTTCCCATTTTACAGCACCTCACTCCCAGTTCAGCAGCATGGAGAATCTTTCATTTGTTGTCAGCTCCTGTGCTGGGCAGTGATTCAAATTCCAGAGGTTAGTGGCAGCATCTCAGAGAGATTCTCAGATTTTCAAAGCTCCATTTTCTTTTAATTAGCTCCCTCTCTGCCTCAGGCAACAAGTTCAGGGAATCAATAGGTTACACTGACTGCAGACTTTGTAGGTATCAGGAGCTACGGTATGTTGGGACTTGTCAGACCCGGATTCAGGTTTCAGGAGGTTAGCATCACTGGTCCAAGAGCACGGAGAGATTTCAAACAGAAGCAGCTCACCAGCTTCACAGAGACTGCCTGCCCACCATTCCCAGGCAGGGACTGTCATTACTTCCAACAACACTTGGCCTTGAACAAGTCACCGAAGCTCCAGGGCTTGCCCTAGAGGCCTGCAGACCTCACCTGACACTTGCTAAGAGTTAACATCGCACTTGAGAGAAGCTGAAAGCCTGAATTCAACTGAGGTTTCCAAATCTGCACACTATGTGTCCGCCACTCTTATTATTTCTCCTGCCATAAGTCTTTCTTCATACCCAGAAGACATTTTGAGTAACCCTGGCTATATTCCTACTCTGTTCAAATTCTTAATTTCTGGTATTACTATTTTTTACTTATTGTAAACATGAGCTGCACAGAGGCTGACAACAGCTTTGCTAAGTGAGGCTCAGTGGATTTGATTCTAGGGTTCAAACCTCTACTCGACAGTTCCTTTTGCTCTAGGTGTTGCAATAATTGTTCTGGCACAGACATACAAAGTCAAGGGCAAAACATTTGGGATTCTTTGTGAGCATTCATTATTTATGCTGGAAATGGAACTCCAAAATTCCTTTCAAAAAAATCAGATTAAGTGACATGAAAAAAATAAAAAAGACAAAGCCTTAGTAATAAATCAGTCAGTAGCCAGTATTAAGTGACAGTAAATACCATTAGGACTTGTTCTGTTTGAAGCTGGAAGCAGTGTGATCCTGAGTGTTTATCTAAAAGAATCACAAGGTATCTGAAAAGTTGAGAAACAGGTGAACTAATTTTTAAATTATATGTTAGTTGTATTTCTAAAAAAAAAATGCTTAAAATATTTAAGGGTACAATACCTCTAAATTTCAAGCAATAGTGAAATTTTTAATCTGGAAAACTACAATGGATATACACCCAAATGTCCAAAATGTCTGGAAATACAGGCAAAGTACTGTACTTAATGGTTTGTTTTTATTTGCTTCTTTTTTTTTTTCCTTTTAGATTAACACTTGAACTCACTGCTTTAATTTTCAAAATGCTTCACTTGAAAATATGTCTGGAGGTTGAAGAAAAACATTGAATCTATTATATGAAAATGTGACAAACATACTGTGTAACAATGACTTTTTCAGATTCCTTGTATAATGATAAAAGATCCAGTGTTGTTCACGCAAAAAAAAAAAAAAAAAGAAAAGAAAAGAAAAGAAAGGGCTTACCTAGAATCAATTGATTAATTTAAGAAAGCTCGAGAAAGCTGAGAGTGTGGAGACAAGCAGGGGAAACGTATAAAGAGATAAACAGGAAGCAAGACAGTTAAGTTACTATAGAGCATGAGACTCTTACTCTCAGGATTGTGAGTTCGAGCCCCCTGTTGGGTGTAGAGATTACTTAAAAATAAAATCTCAAAAAATAAATTACCGTATGGAGCCCAAGAGATAAGTTTGGGGATAGGGAATCTGTTCATTCTATGGGTATAGTGGGCCTGGGCATTTTATGAGGTCTCACCAGGTCTGAGACAAACATCCTTTTAGGCTAACCACCTCCCTTTGCTTTAAATTCTTGCTCTCGGGGACACCTTCACGACTGCTAATTCCCGCTTTCCATCTATCTCAAGCCTGGGAAAGGAGTACTTTGGTTCCAATTTGGGCTTGAGGAACAAAAAGGATTTAGGTCTCAGCCCTTATTCTGGTTTCAACTTTCCTTCCTAAGATATGTGAGAGCAAAGTAATCACAGCTGATATTTGGAATTTTAAAGCAGAGTCCCATTAATTGCAGGGCAGAGATCAAAATACTAAACATGTAAATCCTCCTCTACCTTTCTTCCCCTCAGCCATACACATTAGGCACTTTTTAAACTTTGGGACGAGGAGAAAATGAACCAGCAATGTCCACGCTCGGTCTTGGATATAAGGAAAGTTAGCTACACCAAGCAAAATGGCTCTCCCGCCCTTTTTGGCCACCAGACAGCTGTTGCTGAACCCTGACAGCTTTTCGATGGAGAGTTAACATATAAAACCCATGGCAGGTCTGACCCTGAGGTCTCTGCAATGGTGGAGAGATGCCAGCCGAGAAGGTCTCACTTAGCTGCCTGACAGGGGTCTGTAGTCTCTACTTCCTGAGAGCAAATATGAAGGATGGGTCAGCCATATTGAGATATCCTCTGACCCTTTACTTTTGAACTACTGTTACTTTCTTCACATTAATCCAACAAATCCCTTGATATGTATTTCCTCCCAATACCTGGCATAAATATTCAAAGCAATAAGGCATACCTACCCAGATGATAAGCACTTGCTAAAGTCATTCTATCTTATAATATGTGGAGAGCAAATCAAGCAGACCTGTCAATGTAAGTGACCAGTTCATTTCAATTGATTATAAAGGGTATCAGACACCATTCTGTTGTGGATTTAGTTACGGCATCACTCCACAGTACTTTCTGAGGGTACTACTGAACTAGGTTCTGGATCTGCAAAACCGATGATTAGATTCTATAACCTGATGAAGTCACATATGCGCATACTCTTTTTTTTCTTTTGATGTCTGAAATTCTGGGTACACTTGTGCAGATTTTATTTTTACAGAGTTATATATCTATGCACACTTTTAGCATAAGATTTAGACCAAACTCAAATTCCATGTGTTTCCAAAGAAATCAAAAGAAATTAAAAATTTTAAGTAAATAAGTACATTTAAAAGAGACCTTGCTTTAACATCTGGCACCTCATAGCCTTTTTTTTTTTTTTTTTTTTTTTTTTTTTTTTTTTTTTCTGGGCACTTTTCTATCTTATTTACTTCATTTTCTCTTAAATTAGTAGGTGAATTTGACCGACCTGGAAAGAGAGGCTCTAAGAGCAGTGTCAAGGGCCAAAGACTGAACAAGCTTTCCTACATCACCCCTGTGTCTCAACAGGGTTGTACCAAATGTCTAATTTTAGTATTTGGCTCAACACCAAACACCTGGAAATGGCATTTGGCCAGAGATGAGCACAAAGCTAAACAGTGGGTGACAAGTGCATCTGTCTCCTCTTATTTTCCCCTTCTCAGCTATTAGGTAAATAAGATAGTCATTAGGTAAATAAGGTAGTTATTAAATGATGACTTCTGCAAAGCCTACAATTTTAGTTTTCACATTTCATCTTACCAACATTTACAAGCTCCTCAGCAAGAAACACTTTGGTAATATCTGTTATGAAAACCAGTTTGACTTCCTACTTAATACTATCTCTGAGGATGAATTTCAACACATTTTCTCCTCAGACCAGAAGGTACACAAGAAGCATGTCAGGTGTTGCGCATTTGTTGAAATGGAAAATTCAAAAGTGATGAGCTTTCAATTGCTGGTTTCCTCGCGAGCATGTTCCTCGGCCCCTCCACACATGTCCATGTCAGAGCACTCAGGACTCCTGACTCCATTTCTTCACCCACAGAAACCACATTTCCTCTCACTCCTTCTCACTTCACCAATCCACAAACCCTTTAACTACCCCTGAAATATGGAGATATTTCCCGACATCTCCACAAATATAACAGAAAGCTTTTGTGGTCTCATGTAACCAAACTTATAACCATATGCACGCCTCGTGTGACCAAGAAAATCACTCATCTCTCTGGAGTGTCCAGTTCAGGATTCTCTGTAATAGACCACGGTACATGGAATTTGAAGACTAAATGCTGGTGCAAGGATTTCAGGGGAAGCAGGCACATACACAAAAGCAATGAAAGCAACGCCAGATTTTATTTAGTGCTTTATCTTTTCAAGTACATAGCTTGTTTACTCATTTTTAAAGACTCTAAATTTTGCTAGCTCTCTGGAGGGAACATGTAGCTATTTCCCTTTGGTCTCAGAAGAGTTCTGCATAAACATGATTTAAAACAAAATTTAGTAATGTAATTATGAGTTCATTAACCATATATATTCTTAATGAATCCTAAATAAATACATGAAGTAGCAATAAGCAGTTTTATCCCTGCTTATTATTAATAACAACGTGCAGCTTTTGCATACTTTATTAATACCTCCTATGCACCTTCTTGGTCTCACCTGTCCTACTCCAGACACCAAACTGGTCACCTGGTCTGTGAAGGGTCTGGTCAGAGTCCCAAAGATGTATGTAGACAGCACTGTGCCTCAGAACCCCATCTCTTGCTTCCCACTTAGGGCTTTCCTGTTGATACCTCAACCTGGGGGACAGAGAAGGGAACTACTGTTTACTCACAGATGTACAACCTGGAGTAGGGGGAAGTAACACCTGCATTAGCTTCCTGGGTTAGACTGGGTGCCTTCAACAGTAGAAATGTATTTTCTCACAGTTCTAGAGGCTGGAGGTCTGAGATTAAGGTGTGGGTGGATCTGGTTTCTTCTGAGGCCTCTTTCCTTGGCTTCCAGAGAGCTGCCTTCTCACTGTGTCCTCACATGGTCTTTCCACTGTGCACACTCACCCCTGGTGTATCTCTGTCCAAACTTCGTCTTCTCATAAGCACACAGATCAGACTGGATCAGACTGCAACTTAATTACCTTTTCAAAGGCCCCATCTCCAAGCACACTCATTGTCACAGGTCCTGGGGGTTAGACCCTCAACATATAAATCTGGGGGGAAAACAAAATTCAGCCTATAATATACCCCCTGGGAGACCAATGATGAATTAATTCTTCTCTCATTCTTCCCCCAGACAGATGGTCCTGATTCACATTTCATGTGAAGGTTCTCAAATAGTACTTGGTGACCAAGTAAGCAGGCGCTTCTATCAATGGCCCGCTAGCAACTAATCTTTGTGTTGACTCTACCTCCTCTTTGGCCTGGGTTTCCCTGTCCCTCAGTCCTTCCGGTTCCCAGGATCACAAATTCCAAAACATTTGGACTCAGGCTCTGCTTCATATAACAACAACAACAGTCAATTACGTCTTCCTCTTATTGCTTCACAAATAAAGAAACAGGAGAGTCAGAGAAGATAAATGACTTGCCAAGGGTCACACAGATAGCAAGCTCCAAAGTCAGAACTCTGATTCAAATCTTTCGTTACCCAATCCTGCATTATTTCTCTGGTGTCATAATATCTCCTAGCAATATCTATGCATAATCAGATAAAATTTGAGCCATTTTCCCTACCAATTTTTAAAACAGTTGAAATGGACTAGAGATAAGAGTACATAATCCATCTCCCTATTTGTTGAATGTTATTCTTTACCTCTTTCCCCAAACCTAGAGTTTGATATTTCAACGCTTACCTGTATCTGAAATTATTCCTTTTATTTCAATAAAAATGATATAAATTACAATCTTTATTGGTATTATCACAAACTATATTTTTCCAAGCAAACCACATCTCACAGTCAAATTAGGGAGGCTCTTATATCTTAATCAAAGCTTAACAGTTTAATCGTTCATTAAACATGAGAGTAATTTAGTGTCCTACTATGCAATCATTATTGTTTCCTGAAAATCTGATGTGATGAGGTACAATAATGCATACTGAAATATTGCCTGTGGAAGGTTATTTATTATTTCTTCTAGCTAAAAACATTCATAACTGAAATTTATTGGTCCATACTCCCTTCATTATAAATATTTTATGTTCTGCCTCAGGGATCCATGTCTTAGCATTTAAATGTCTCAATCTTGTGTCAGTAACAGGAAGAACAAGCTCACTGGGTGGAATTTTTGCCCTTTACTTCAGAATGTTACAATAATAATAGGCTATAAATATGTTATAATTATGCCTTTGATCACTGCTGTAGTTTTCTAGTCTGAATGAATTAAATTCAAAACTAAAGCTGAGCTGCTCAACAAAAATGCCAGTGGTTCTCTTGAACTAAGATTTTACTAAAAGCCCTATTAATACAATGAAAATATTTAGAGTGGCAGGACAGGAAACCATTTTTCCTATTACTCCTACCTGAATGAGAACTAGCACTCGTGCTTATCACCGCCTTTACGCATCAATAGGCGTTTGCATTTATTTAAAGCTTTATGTTGTTAGGTGATCCCAATCACAACACCCTCTGAAGTACTAAGCACTTAAAAAACAAAAACAAAAAAAAAAAAAACCTCCATTGTTCAAATGAGAATACTGAGATTCAGGTAAGTAGATATGTATAATTTTCTTCTTTGATTTTTGAAATTTTAATCATGACATACAGAAAAACTGCACAACACTGTGAATCTTACCTCTGTTTTCTGCAAAGGTGGGTGGTGAGGGTGGAGGGGCGCACGTCTGAGAGGAGAGGACACGTGCAGGTGACAAAACAGCAAATGACAGGTAATCCTGTTTGGGGGACTTGGGATGTGAGACAGAAGGCATACTCTGCATCACTTAAATTCTCCCAGACCTATCTCTCTGCATAAAGCCTGCAGAACAGATTACTAGTAGGTTAACTGGGAAGGAGCTAGAATTGCTCTGGCTTTCCCGGAAGTCCCAGGCAGCTACGGGACCAACAGTTGCCCTTACTGATAGAAGGCTTGTTACCTCACATTTGTTAAGAGATTTATCATATCACTCTTGTTAACTGGAGGACCTTTCCAAGATCTTTATTTCCCTTGTTCTCTTCCAAATAAATTCCAGACATAAACTTTTGAGACCCGCCCAACACATGAGAGCACACAGAAGGAAGAAAAACTGAACTTCGTCTCAGAGATGATTGAAAGGAAAATTGTACCCTAGTGTTAAATTATTAAATTATCCAGACAGGAAATACATGAAGAAAAAACTATCCCCTCTTAGTATATATAAACAGGTAACAGGGAAAATTCCAGAAGAAGTATCCTGTAATTTGAAGAAAGGTGATTTTTGACAGTTTGGATCCAGGGTTTCTTGGGCACTGAATATTTCTTTACAATCCTGTGAGTCTACATGTCCTCAAATATATTCCTTGAGACAATGGTTCCTCTAGATGTAAATAAGTTTACACAAAAAGGGTATGCTGTGATCTCAGTGTCAAATGCCGATTCCCTGAAACACTGTGTTGACAAAGCATGGTTGTGTTTCTTGCTTACTGGGGTAAGAAAAACAGCTATTTCGACAATCTATGGAGCATCTCAAAGTGGGGAGAACAAAGTGGAGATATTTATAAGATTTGGGGGATCTGGTTAAAGTGAGGGGTCTGACTAGGATTGCAGAAGGTTCATGATATAATAGGACTGGTTAACACAGCATGGATTTGGTTTCAAAGAGAATCTTGAAAAGTAAGCTCTCCTTTGATGCTATATTATCCTGAGAAAGGGTATTTGCTCTGATGAGGATAAATGGAGTATTTTGACAAATGGATTTTCTGGAAGTTCCGAAAATGAACAACAAAGTTATTTGCAACTTTAACTTACTGACCAAGTTTCCTAAAGAGTAAAACCATTTAATGAAAATGGTCATAGTACAGTCCTGTTAGAGTATAGACAATAAACTTAGATATAAGTGGTTTTGGTTCTCAACATAAATTTGGGAATCCCCGGGTTAAGCAAAGTTAAGCAAATATATTTATAGTGGTACTTTTCAGGTTCTTTATTATGTGAATGCACATGTAAGTTTCGAGGAAGGAGTATATGATAAACATTTTTATTTTATTCTGAAAACAAAATCTGCCAGGACTAGTATCTCATGAATTATAGTTGCAGAAAGAGTGACCAAGACTTTGGGGTAGTCATTTAAAAAATGTAAATATAAAACTGAAATAGAGGGTAATAATAAATAATCTCAATGTGGCATGTCCCCACACACAGGCATGAATGTCTTAAGCAACCAATACAAAGGCACCCAGAGCTGAAATCTGTTCCTGAGTTAAGCACAATCAGAATGCACTCAGTGATTGAAATGAGGGCTCACAGCCCCAGTGGCTTGAAGAAGAAAGTGAAGCAGATGACACACAAAAAGGGGAATCTTTCCAGTGGAGATATATTGCTTAGCTAATAAAATGAGTCATGGATCTTTCTCCTGTCTTCAATTTAGCCTACAGTGTCAATACAGAATTGTTACATAGAGATAATGCTCTTATTAGATGTTACTCTTCTAGGAGGTGAGAAACACTGCTTACAACAAGTAAACAACACTTAAAATAGCATTTTATCTTCATGTACACATAATTTAAATGGTCACACAAGAGCTTTGGTATTTTCTAGTAATCCACAGAAACGTCTAGCTACTACCAATAACGGGACATCTACTTACTCCAAGATTGTTAAGTACCACGACAAGATGACATTCTTCAACAGAGAATGAAAGGAGTCAATCAGTCACTGTCTTGACATGAGCATTTCCACCTTTTGAAAGAAACAACTAAATGGGGAGCTTTGGAGAAACAGTAGAGGGAGTAAAGCAAATTTAAAATATCGGCTAAAAAAAAAATTAAGCTGATTAAATATTAACTTGTTGGGGGTGGGGGGGGGGATAGGCTTGATTTTTTTTATGCCAGGAAATACTGACTCAATTCCAGGAGATAGTAAGAGGATTCCAGGAGTTGACATAAATGTAATTCTAACTGTGCAACTGCAAATGAAGCCACAATAGAAAGTCCAGATATTCTATAGAAACCAATGTGGTTGCTGAGCTCAAATTCTGAAGGGAGATATATATATATCCCAAACATCACTGGCCCAGCTCATGGCTGGTCCGAGCGTGGTGATGTATGCAATCCTACAACAGCCAACAAATCATGGAAAAGTACTGCAGATCTTTACAGAAGTCTCATGAGACACACTCTATGAAAATTACATACACCTTCTCTTTACTCTTCATCCATTTTTATGGCAGGTGCTTCCTTAATACTAGCCATCTTTCTGGATTCTTCCCTTTAACTGTTCCCTAAAACTCTTCCACTTTTTAGTCCAAACTGAATGCCTACAACCCCTTCTTTCTCTAGGGCTTTTTCTGTTAAAAATCAATTTGGTCTTTCTTTGTTCTAAGAGCCCAAATCAAAATGTCAAAAGCCTACTCCTAAAGATGCACTAATAATTAATAAATTCTTCCTTCTTAGAGCTATAGGGGAGTAGAAGCTGACCAGAGTCTCTAAACTTGTCTCTTTATTTTTTTTTTTTTAAGATTTTATTTCATTTATTTGACAGAGAAACAGCGAGTGAGGGAACACAAGCAGGGGTGGGCAGTAAGAGAGGGAGAAGCAGGCATCCTGCAGAGCAGGGAGCCTGATGCAGGACTCGATCCCAGGACCCCGGGATCACAACCAAGCTGAAGGCAGATACCCAACCAAGTGAGCCACCCAAGCACCCAATATCTTTGTCTTCTCAACATGTTCAAAAGATGAAATGGAAGAAACATAGCTAAGAATTCCTATCAGAGAGTGGCACAGAATTGACAGATTCTGAAAGTCTATGGCACCAAATAAACTGTGGTTTACCAATCAATCAATTAAGCTTTTATGCTTTGATCAGAGCAAGTAGAAGGTAAGGAAGAAAATGTGTTCCACGGGAGGCCACTGAAGACAGATCAGAAAAGAGAAGGCAGAATTTCCTTTGGATTGAGAAAAGACAAAACATATCCATACCTCAAAAAGGGAATTCATTGGAGTTCTAATGTAGGAAAGACAGGTAAGCTTCTGGTCTTGAGTTATTTCTAAAGGTCTCTCAGGAACTTGCAAACTAGATCATTAAACCAAACACTGCCACTGAACTTTGAGGGGCTGTCAAGAACAATAAAGGGGAATAAAACTGGAGATAGGCAAATACCAGCCAATTTTGCAAACTGGGATGAAAGCAGATTTGAAACATTAGAAATAAGAGTTACCCTGATTTCAGCCAAAATTTTAGAATCTTGTATATATAAGTATATGTTCAGGAAACCTAAAGGAGCAATGATCAGTAGGAGCCAATAAATCGAAGTCCTCTAATTTCTTTATGTACAGTCGGGGTCCTGGTGTGGAACATACACAACCAGAGCGAAACTCAGGAGGACGTATAAAGGGGACTCCAAGAGCACAGGCTATGGTTAAGGGAAGTTTGCAGGGATAGTGAAGTAATTGTGGAAGACTAGTACACCCAAGGCAGGGCTGGCTACACAATTTGCAGGGCCAAGAGCAAAATGAAAATGCAGAGCCTTTTACTCATAATTTATTAAGAATTCCAAGGCTTTTCAAAAGAGCATTAAGCCAAGCATAGGGCCCTGTTGCTGACCACACAGGCTGCAAACCCACTGAAACTGTCTCTGACCCTTGGGTTTCAAGCAGAAAGGAGGGAAACATGTAGGAGAACCTGAACAGAGTTGTAGCTGTATCTTTAGCTGAAGGGGAGCTGTTGGTAGAAAAGACTACCCGTGGCTGCAAAGAGAGGCATGTGGAAAAATACATACCTTAATCTCGTTCTTTTCCTGCCCTTCTACAATTTCTGCCAGTGCAGGACAATGGAAGCTAGTTAACTAGTTAATACAATGCATGGAGGACAGCCTCCTGGGGCACAAAGCAGGTGCAGAGTCAGTTGGAAGAGTCAGGGCGAATATCTTGCACACCTTTATGAAGTTACTAATGCCATTAAATCGCTAAAACCTGGTACCCCTTGCCTATAAGGACTTTAGGAAAGTGTTTGACTCAAGTCCTCAGGGACAATATGGAGAAATACGGCCTAGAGCAAAGATCCATAATTATATGGATTGATACCAGGCTAAACAAATATAACTAAAATATACTGAAAATTAGATAAATGAAAACCTGAAGGGAGTTGTATGTGTAGCACAGTTCCTTTCTTCCATCCTATCCAGTTCAGCACTTTTACTACTGATGGGCAAATATGGAAGAACTGCTGATCAAAGCCTAGTTTACAGACTGCTGAGTGGGACGGTGACTAAGCAGGATGAAAAGATTAGAATCCAAAAAGATCTTGACTGGCTGTAGCGATGGGATAAAAAAAGACATGGCCAGCTGGAGCAACTAAATAAATCTAATAGTAGTAAATCTTGGGTTTTGCTCTCAAGTTCAAAAAGCCAGTGACATCACAGGTTTGGGACACAAGAGGCAGTACACATCAAAGGTGAAGTCAAGGTCAAGTCAGGAGTGGGACAGGTTCTCCACAAAAGCAGATCAGGTTTCAGGCCCCGTTAACTGAACAAAGGAGGTGATAATCCAAGCCTGGAATTGTGTTTATGAAGCCACACCAGGAAGTTTGGGTTTATTTTGTACATCATATATGACTTGTGATGTACTCTGAGAAAAGTGACTAGGATCAGAGTCAAGACTTAAAAACTAAGATCAACCACAAAAACTAATCTGGCTTTAATAACTGAAGTAAATATAAGTTGAATGTGACAATACTAAAATTGCTTGATCAGCAAAGAAGAGCAAAAAACATAGATGTCATCAAAGAAATGTGTGAGAGCATGGAGCAACTCTTGCCTCCTTAGTTCTTCCTCCTGAATTTGCAGAGGTAAGACTCTACTGAAGAGAGAACCCTAGAACCAACGCCTCACTCCCTTTTGGAAGGGGAAGGGACTATGTTCCCACAGGCATTTACTTTATTACCATATAAAGAAATTCTCATTAGGCCACAGTTACATACTTCTGAATTCTCTTTTTTATTGTGTCACTAGGCCTATTTGAAGAAAAACCATGCACTAACACAGAACAGAAATCACTCCTTAGTAGTAATAATTACAGAGATTGAGCGCCAATAATAAGAGACCACTCAGGAGAGTAATGGTATCCAAATTATATCCAAATATATTAAAGACGGCCATATGGTAGAATAATTACCATTATTACTGCTTACTCGCTCAAAGCATCAAACAAGATCTTTTTTCTTTCATCATAGAAACATGTTTTTAATGGCCAGATTTTCTGAGGGCAAAATGGACTGCCATGGAAAGCAGAAGCTTCCCCATAACTAAAAGTAACATAGCGTATATGTGTTATTTTAGCAGATGTGTTATTTAGGCAGTTCCAGTATTAGATGGGTGCTTAAAGTGATTTTTTAAAATCCCTTCTGCGGTTCATTCTTTCTTGCATTCTATAACTATTAAGAACTAGCCACATACACACATGGTCCTAAGGACTGAGGATACACCAGTAAACAGAAACAAGCCATTTCCTCATGGAGATTAAATTCTGATGGGACAGGTAGAAAATAAATCGCTGCTGAAATGTCCTAGAGTGGCAAATGTTGTGAAAATAAGTAAAGCAGGGGAAGGACCTCAAGCAATGGAATAAAAAACAACTTACCAACAAGAAGTCAAGAAAGACCTCTCTAGCCAGTCGGCCATCTTTTTATCTAGTAACTTCTCTAAATCCTCAATTCTGGTCTCTTCCTAAGGTTCTTATCATTTTTCTTTCTTATGTTAATTAGCCTCCACCTGATTTAGTCTTTAACTCCTAAATGGAGAATAACTAACTTTTTTTTAAAAAGACTGAGAGTGGGGCGCGTGGGTGGCTCAATGGGTTAAGCCTCTGCCTTTGGCTCAGGTCATGATCTCAGGGTCTGAATCAAGCCCCAAGTGGGGCTCTCTGATCAGTGGGGAGCCTCCTTCTCCCTATCTCTCTGCCTGCCTGTCTACTTGTGATCTCTCTCTGTCAAATAAATAAATAAAATCTTAAAAAAAAAAAAAAAAGACAGAGTGAGCAAGCATGCACACATGCTGGAGAGAGGGGAAGAGAGAGACAAACAGAGTGTGAATGCACAAACAGGGGGAGCAGCAGAGGGAGAGGGAAAAGCAAGCTCCCCACTGAAGCAGGAATTGATCCGAGGGCCCTGGGATAATGACCTGAGCCAAAGGCGGACCCTTAACCAACTGAGCCACCCAGGTACCCCTAACTTTAACATTTAAACCCAGAAAAACTCAGTAGTATATATTGTAATTTACAGGGGATATGCAGGGGATGTGCCCAAAACTTACAATGTAAGGATCTTCATACATCTTGTACACAGTATACTTCTTTTCCCATCAAGTAATACTTTGTAACATTTGGTGTCAGGCCTGTTTTAATAATCTCAAATTGTTATTTCTTTGAAGAGGGGGCATAAACATTTATCAATGTCTCTTGCCCATCTCAAGAAAGTTTTCTCTCTCCTTCATCTATGTCATTCTCTTTATTTTATGAATAAACAAAAATCCTGATATTTAATTGTAAATTTTTATTTCATGACATAGAAGGAATTAAAATACTCTGATCCCAACATTTAATCAAATCTACTATTGGACAAAGATAAAAAGAAAAGAAAAAAAGCAGTGTTAGTCGCCCAGCTTCAAAGCTAAGAGAAAGACAAAACAATCAGATTATAGACCCAAATTAGATATACACATAAAAATAACCCATGGTCTTATTTTTTTTAAATTTTTCTTTCTGCTTTTCTTCCTTTCCTTTCTGTCTTTCCTTCCTTCCTTCCTCCCTTCTGTTTTAACTACTATTTCTATATAGCTGAAGTATAGGGATATACTTGGAGAGTCAGAGGGTTGAAAAGACCACTAGGATATTTAAAAAAAAAAAAAAAAACAAGTTTCTGTTCACATAATATGCTAACAATTTGTTGTAACTTTCTAATTATAGGTTCACAGAGCTATACATTGTAATGAGGTAAAAATCACCTTCGAGACCATTAATTTTCCTGATACCCATGCCACCAATATTACCTTGCAGAAACAGTCTTAGCAAGTTAAAGTTAATTGTGCAAGATCATATGCTCATTTCTATAATCAAATAATTAAATGAATGATATTCAGTTCAAGATGGGAGAAAGACACAATTCCCTATTTTCCTCTTGTTCCTGGTCATGCTAAAGTTACATAGAAAAAAAATAAATAAAAATTAGCAGTACTGGAAAATAAAAAAGAGAGAGAGAGGTTCTGATGAAAGTTTGAGAAAAGACTAGAAGATACAAAGCAGACAGGATCTGTTCATTGGGGAAATCACAGCAGGGAAACCGTGGCTTCAAATATCCTTTTCTTTTCCTTTTTTTTTTTTTTTAAATTTAAAATCATTAACCAACTTAAAGTACATCATTAGTTTCAGATGTAATGTTTAATAATTTATCTCAAATATTCTAAGTAGAAGGGACAGAGGTCTGATTTTCCAAGGGATTCTCAAAGGTTCTCCATGCTCAGAGTTACAAAGAGCACGACAAGACTGTACACAAACAGAGCAAATAGTGACGAGACCTGAAGATAAACCTAACAGCTCGTCACACACCCATCCAGTCACATGCCTGAAGTCTCCAGCTCCTACCACTTCTTCCTGACATGGATGAAATACCATACTTGGGCTTCGCAAGCAGTAGCTACAGATCTAGATAACCCAACCCAGTTACAGAGGAGTTAAAGCTCTATGGGACAAATTCTAACCAGTGACAGAGAGATGCAGGAGGGTACAAGGCAAGAAAAAAGTCCTCTTTTCCTCACTTCTTGGGACGGACTTGAGTCTGAGTTTCTCTTTACCTTCCTATAAAAATGTCATAACGGGACAAGGAAGCACATCAGCCTTACAGACTACGCTGTTTTTGAAGGAACTTGATCCAAGGTCATTGTTTGTCATATAAGGTTACATGAAAATGTTAGTTACAAGATAATATGAGGGATTCTGCTGGTGCTGCAGCTACAGAATGGCCAGCTTTGGCGGGAAACACAGGCCCGGCGGGGAGGGGCAGCAGTGTGGGAAACAGTTGATGTGAAACAAAGTAAATCCTGTGAAGCTGATGTCTCCAGTGACCTTTGAAAAGTAGAAAATCATTATAAGCTTTTTCTGCCCAAAGATTTCTATCACTTCTGGAAATTCTGTGAAGAACTTGATCCTGAAAACCCAGCTGATTCACTTTCTACAAGCCTTGGACTTTGATTAATGGGTCCTTATGATATCCTTGCCGGAAAATGTAAAATGAAGAAAAAATCAGCAAACCTGAATTTTAACCTTCACTGGAGATTTTACTATGATCCTCCTGAGTTCCAGACCATTGTTACTGGAGATAATAAAGCTCAATTCCACATGGGGTATTTCAGGGATTCTCCTGATGAACTTCCTGTATATGTTGGTACAAATGAAGCAAAGAAAAACTGCACAATTGTTCAAAACGGAGATAATGTGTTTGCCGCAAATTGTTTCTGATGAGAAAGCTTAAGGAAGTAACAGATAAAAAGAAAACTAGAATCTTGAAAAACATATATGAATAACTCACAGAAGCAGCCAGAGAACTTGGGTCCTCACTGAAACACAGAACCATAAAGATGAAACAAAGAGATAAGAAAGTCATGACAAAGACCTTTCACGGTGCAGGCATGGTTGTCCCAGTAGATAAAAATGATGTTGGATACAGAGAGCTCCCTGAAATAGATGCCAACCTCAAGAGAATTTGCAAGACAACTGTTGAGGCGCCAAGTGATGAGGACAGACTGATTAAAAGTTTTTGCTCCCATTCAGGAAATGACGACTTTTGTGCAGTTTGCTAATGATGAATGTGAATATGGTATGGGGTTTGAGCTGGGAATGGATATCTTTTGTCATGGCTCACACTATTTTCATAAAGTTGCTGGCCAACTTTCACCTCTTGCATATAATCTGTTGAAGAGGAATCTCTTTGCAGAAATTATTGAAGATCATTTAGCAAACAGAAGTAAAGAAAACATAGACCAACTTTCAGCATGAATGAGAGTTGGCTTTCTTTCAGTGTATATTTTAAAGCATTGGTATAAACTTGTGATTTTTGTCTTATTTTGTTTTTAAGGAATACAGAAAATAAATTGATGGAAGTATTTACTAAAAAAAAATAATAATATTGGGACACCTGGGGTGGCTCAGTTGGTTAAGCCACTGCCTTCGACTTGGGTCGAAGGGTCCTGGGATCAGTAGTCCCACATGGGGCTCCTTGCTCAGCGGGGAGCCTGCTTCTCTCTCTGCCTCTGCCTGCCACTCCACCTGCTTGTGTTCTCTCTCTCTCTGACAAATAAATAAATAAATAAAATCTTTTTAAAAAAAAAGATAATATGAGGAATGACGAATTAAATGTAAAAAAATGTATGAGTATACACATATTGAAAAACAGTATGTAAAGATCTAAAAAGAGGTCTCAGTGGATATACATCTAATTCTTAAGAATAAGTAGGAGTAAAGACTTTGACTATTTATTTATACTTCTCTATTTAAAAGTTCTTTAGGTCATTTACTATATTTGTGATTTTAAAGAATACTAAAAAAGAAAAATATTATAAAATAAGCTCATATGATGGCATACTATTTTAAATTGAACATGGTGCAGATTTTTATATTATTGATAAGGAACTTTAGGTATCAGAAACAAAAATAGTTGAAAAATGGCTATTATTAAAAAAATAAGGTAAATAAAATAAATGTTCACATCTTTTCTATCTGCTTAACATTCACGGGTCCTAAATTGATATGTTTCTGCACTTAAAATAGGGACTATAATACAAAGCAATGTCTTTCAAAGTTGTATTTATACAACACAAAAGAAAATGCAAATCTGTCAGCTAATGGATTTTTTTAAATCAATGTGAATAAACAAACAAGTAGATGAAAACTCTTCTTAAAAACTTAACTGAGAGAGTATTTATTTTAGTTGTGCTCTGAATAACAGTATATCACTTGTGCTCTGAAGAAAAAGCCAAGCTCTTTATCTTTGCAAAAAAAGTAATCTCCTTAAGAAAAAAAATGAAATTGATCTCTTTCCTCTAATTTTATTAGATTAAAATTTTAATTTCCTATAATTAAAATTTAGGCACATAAAAACTACAGTGATAGCCTAATGAATATAATACTTCTTTAGCTGTCCATACATATATGCTTTCAAGATGCACTATGGGGCCTCTTTAAGATACCATCATAAATTGGTTTAAAAATACTTTTCTTATTTTAAGCTGAAAGTGGGAAAATCTCCCAAAGAGAAAGGGTAACATGTCCATAAAATAACAGAGTATTAACAGAAGGTACTTATGTAAGTTATACTAAATTGACTTTTTTCTATTATTCAGTTATTACCTTTAAAATGCAATATACAGTGGGGCACTAGGGCAGTTAAGCATCTGCCTTTGGCTGAGGTCATGATTTCAGGGTCCTGGGATTGAGCCCCATGTGGGGCTTCCTGATCAGCAGGGAGTCTGCTTCTCCACTTGCCCCTTGCCTCCTCATGTACTCTCTCACATGCTCTCTCTCTCTCAAATAAATAAATAAAATCTTAAAAATAAAGAAATTAAGAATTTAAAAAATTAAAATAAAATGCAATATACCAATAAACCAATTTGTTTTCATAAAGTAAAAATTTCAGGTATTCACTCCTGAATAACTTCCATTTGATTTCAGTAAGAATAAACAATTGATTTTAGGTAAATTGCTAAAGCAATATAAACACACTTTTGTTTGTAGTGAAAGTAAGAGACTTTGAAGACCCTAGAGAAGGAAAGCGATCACTCACACACTGCTGGTGGGAATGTAAAATAGTACAGAAGGGAAAACATTCTAGCCATTTCATAAAGCACTAAATTTGCAACCATCAAAACCCCAGCAATCACAATTCTACACTTACCAGAGACACAAAAACCTAGGTTCTTGCCAAAACCGGTACAGGAATCTTCACAGCAGCATGTTTTGTAATTGCCAAAAACAGGAGGCAACCCCATCCTTTTACAGGGGGGATGATTAAACGGACAGTGGCAACTCATACCACAAATACAGTTTAGCAAATCAAAAGGAGACAGAGTATTAACACATTTATACCACTGGGAAACTCACTTCCCAATGCAGAACACAGGTGGTCAGGGTTTACAAAGCAGGCACTCTGAATGAATTTCCAGAGAATGATTTTGAAGGAAAAATTCAATTCCCCAGAGATCCATACTGTAAAATTTCCTTTTACAGAAAATTCTTGAAATGGCAGAATTCTGGAAATGGGGACTAGCTTAGTAATTGCCAGACACTGGCAGAATGGGTCAGGAGGGAGGTGATAGAGTGACGAAAGGCAATCAGAAGGATCCTTGCCCTGAGGAAATGAGCTGTAATATGAAGGTCCAGATTTTGGCTATGACACTATTACAATTTTCCAGGACTTTATCCATGGGGGAAAGTGAGTAAATGGTACACAGGAATATTTCTATATAATTTCTTGCAAATGCATAAGAATCTACAATGTAATGACAACAGTGGTTTAATTAAAAGGAAAAAGAGAGAGAGAGAGAGAGAGAGAGTTGAGCCTCTAGTATTGAACAGGACCGAAGTATTCATCCAGTCACTGCGTGGAAATCTTGGCGGTCAATCAGCCCCGACCACGGTGTTCCCTTAAGAAAGTCATCTCTGCCCCAATGGAGACGTTCCCAAATGCTGCGAGTACAGGAGGTGGCCCAGGAGAACCAAGACAGCAATGAAGAAATTCTCAAGCAGGGATGGAAATGCATACAGAAAGCAGAGGCAAAAACAAAGAGGTACCCCAGATGCAACGGCGATCCCCTTAGCGGCATACTGATAAAGCGAAGACAGGCCGTGGCCTGGATGCGCCCAACAGCGCAGACGGACAGCAGGCCACACCCGGAGTGCTGGAAAGCACGCACGCTCTAGGATCCTTGGAACGAGAACACCTACTGACACTTCAGCGGAGCCGGCCCGCTCGGCGGTTTTGCCCCTCCCGTCCGCCAGGTGGAGCCCGTGCCAGCACAGGCGTCGCACTGGTCCAAACGTCACGTGCTAGGCCAAGGTCAGCTCTAGCTGAGGAGGCGGGTTTTGGGTCCCCGACCACACACCACCTCCCTTCTTTGCTGCTCCAGCCCCAGCGCCGTGCCCAGACCCACCTGGCACACTTGCCCGTCCGCTGCCTCTCTTTCAGGTGCACTTCTGCCCTTCCCCTGACTCCTCTTCCTGCCTGCCCTGAGGAGAAGCAGGAAGTAGGCCACCCGCCATGGCCCCATTCACTGCGGGCTCTTCGTGGCCTGCGCAGTCCCGCAGTGTCCATACCACCAGTCTGCGGCCGTCCTGGGCGAGGGACTCGGTCCAGTGGGCTGCACACAAGGCCCGGTGCTCCGACAGCACGCGCACCGTCTGCTCTCATCCACATGGCCCAAGGCCGAGGTGACCCGAGATTCGAGGGGGAGGGACGGCCGAAGGGCGGCCGGAGGGGCCAGAGGCACAAGGGCACGCGCCACAGCCAGATCCAGCAGCTCTGCTCCCCCGGCACCTGGTGCTTCTCGGCCTCCTCTCGCGGGCGTGCGCGAGGACGGCTGCGGGAGCGCTGGTGCGGCGAGCAGGCCCGGACGCGGGTGTCACGGGCTCCCGCCTCTGGGGCTCTTCCAGGTATGGCCAGGACTTCCGGAGGAGCATCTGGCGAGCCTGTGATGGAGGCCAGGCTCCTCCACCCGGGCTGAAGCCCGCAGGCGCAGCTTCGTTGTGCGGCACCTGCACTTCCGCTTCCCGCGTGCGGGGCCGCCCCGGCGGGGAGAAGGTGCGCGCGAGGACGCGGGCGCACCACCGCCTCTCCTAGCTGTGCTCGCTCCTGTGGCTGATGCCTGGGGCGTGGACCTCCCCTGCAGAGCCCCCTGGAGCTGATGGATCCGGAACGGCACCACCCACAGACATCCAGGCCCCGCAGGCTGGAGGCAGCCCCAGGACTGCAGATGCGAGTCTGGCAAACAGGCCTTCACCGCGGACTCACACACAGCCTCGCGCCTCGGACCAACCTTCGGTGCCCTTTCCCCAGATGCTAGCTCAGTGTCCATTCTACTACCGGTGCGCCTGTGTGACCTCCCAGCCACCTTTACAGCGTGGGCAGTTCTCCAGTGACCCATGTGTGAAGTCTGATATACTGGAGGAGCAAGCTTGATGATGGACCTTGACCCGTGTCCCACAGAGCGTTTACCTATACCCAGAGCTGAGGGTCACCTTACACTCCTCTCCGGGCAAAGGCGCACGAAGAGACAACCAGAGCACCTAGAGGCAAGGACCGGAGAGCCAAACCTAGACCTAGGTAGGCTACGTCCCAGCATAGTCGGCTTGCTGGATGAACTGGCCAGCTGCTCTCGCTCTCACTCGGACCTGCCCTCAGCAACCCTGCCTTGGCGACGGCTTCTTGGGCTTCTTACTCTCACCAGGGAATAGCCTCATACATTCTTCTTTGCTGGAGGCTCTCCCCCATTTCTTGGTGAAAGGACAAAAGCCAGATCACCACCCCATCCTCCTCTTAGCATTTGTGCAGAAATGAACTCTAAATGAAGAAATACACACACACACAAGGTTAAGCCTTATCTGAGTATGACTTCAATCAGTATTCTCCATATTCTACCCCCCAAAAAAGTAAAAATGTTGATCCGTAAAACTTTCCCAAACAGTTCTAGTAAGACTTCATTATCACCATTAGTTTTTACATACATTTATAGAACTTAATCTCCAAAGCTTTTGCCATAAGTTGTCTTGCATATTCTTTAATTAAATTCATCTGTGCTTCAACATAACATTTATTCTTTGAAAAAAAAAGAAAAATGAAAAGCATTTCATTCACTAGCACAAGATTGGTTTTTTTTTTTTCTGTTTGAAACATAATCTCTGCTCTCAAAATCATCAAATGCCTAGCACAAATTTTAAAAATAGACTTTCTTTTTAGAGAAACTTTAGAATCACAGCAAAACTGAGAGGAAAGTAAAGAGTTCCCATACACAGCCTCCCACACAACCAGCACCCCACACCAAGATGGTACTTTTCTTACCTTTTCTGAAACTACATTGACACATCATTATCAAAGTCCATTTTTTATATTCAGGTCCACTTTTGGGATTGTATACTCTGAGTTTTGATTATAATGACATATATTCACCATTATAGTATCATACAAAATAGTTACACTACACTAAAATTCCTCTGCTCCTTATCTTCATCACTCCCCTACCCTACCCCTGGCAACACCTATCTATAACTGTCTTCATGGCTTTGCCTCCTCTAGAGCATTGTAAAATAGAATCGTACAGAGTAGCATTTGCAGATGCTACTTACTTAGCATTTAAGTAAGATGCTTTTTCACTTAGAAATATGCACTTAAGGGTATTTTCATGTCTTTTCATGGCTTGATACCTATTTCTTTTTAGTGTTGAATACTATTTCATTGTTTGGGTGTATCACTTTTTATCTATTCACCTCCTGAAGGACATCTTAATTGCTTCCAAGTTTGGTCAGTTCAAATAAAGCAGCTTTAAATATACATGTACAGGTTTTTGTGTGGATACAAGTTTTCTTCTCCTTTGGGTAAGTTCCAAAGAATGTGGTTGCTAGATCAAATGTTAAGAGTACGTTTAGGTTTGTAAGAAACTGCCAAACTGTCTTCCAAAGTGGTTGTACCATTTTGCATTCCCAACAGCAATGAATGAGAGTTCCTGTCGCTCCACATTCTTGCCATCATTTGGTGTGTCAGCGTTTTGGTGTTCTGATAGGTATGTAGTAGTAGTTTGTTGTTTCAATCTGCAGTTTCCTAATGACATATGATATTAAGCATCTTTTCATATGCTTATTTGTCATCTGTCTCTCTTCTTTGGTGAGGTATCTGTTCTGATCTTTTGTTCATTATTAATCAATTGTTTGTTTTCTTATTGTTGACTCTTAATGGTTCCCTATATATTTTGGATGGCAGTATTTTATGAGATATGCCTTTCAAAGACATTTTTTTCTTAGCCTGTGGTTTGTCTTATTCTGAGTGTCTTTTGCACAGCAGAAGTTTTAATGAAGTTTAATTTTAATGAGGTCCAGCTTATCATTTGTTTCTTTCAATAATCATGCCTTTTGTGTTGTATCTAAAAAGTTTCCACCAAACCCAAAGTTATCTAGATTCTCTCCTGTGTTATTTTCTAGGGGATTTTTTTTCTTCTTTTCATTTTTGGTTTTTGGGGGGTTTTTTGTTGTTGTTTTTGTTTGTTTTGTTTTATTGTTGGTTGGTTGGTTTAGTTTTGCATTTTACATTTAGGTCGGTGAGTAAATATTTGAGTTATTATTTCTGAAGGGTGTAAAGGCTGTGTCTGGATTCATTTTTTTTCTCATGTGTATGTCTGGTTGTTCTAGGACCATTTGCTACCTGAGGTTGGATAGCATCAGTCCTCTAACTTTATTCTTTTCTTTCAACATAGTATTGGTGATCCTGGAACTTTCCCCTCTCCCTATAAAGTTTAGAATCATTTTGTCAATAACCATAAAATGCTTTCTGGGATTTTCATTGGGATTGCACTGAATCTGTATATCAAGTTGGGAAAATTAACATCTTGACACAACTGAGTCTTTTTATCCATGAGCATGTAATATCTCTTCCTTTATTTAGTTCTTCGTTTTCTTTTACCAGGATTTTGTAGTTTTCCTTGTACACATAATATCGTCTTGTATGTTTTTGTTAGATTTATACCTATTTCATTTTGGTGGATACTAATTAAATGGTATTGTGTCTTTTGTTTCACATTCCAGTTATTCATTGCTGGATATAGGAAAGCAGTTGACTTTTGTATGTTTTTCTTATAAACATGTAAAACCTCATTATAATCACTATTGCTTCCAAGAGTATTTTTGTTGATTCTCTCTATGTAGATTTTCTATAGACAGTCATATCATCTGCTAATAAGTATAGTTTTATTTCTTCATTCCCAACTGTATACCCTCTATTTCCTTTTCTTGTTTTATTACATTAGCTGGTCTTCCGGTATAATGTTAAGAAGTGGTGAGAGAGGACATCCTTGACTTCTTCCCAATCTTAATAAGAAAACTTACAGTTTCTCATCATTAAATAAGATGTTAGCTGTGGGTTTTTGTATACGTTTTTTAATCAAGTTGAGGACATTCCCCTTGATTTCTTGTTCTCAAGTTTTTAATCACAAATTGAGGTTGGACTTTGTCAAAGGCATTGCTGCATCAATTGATATAAACATGTGACTTTTCTTCTGTAGCTTGCTGATATGATGGATTACATTAATTTGATTTTTGGATGTTGAACCAGCTTTGCAAATCTGGAATAAATGCCACTTGGTCATGGTATATAATTATTTTTATACATTGTTGGATTTGATTTGCTGATTTTTTTTTCTTGAGGATTATTGCATCTATGTTTTTGAAAGATATTGGTCTATAACTTTCTTTTCTTGTAATGTCTTTACCTGCTTCAGGTATAAGGGTAATGCTGAACTCAGAATGGGTTAAGAAGTATTCCCTTTGTTTCTGTCTTCCAGAAGAAATTATAATTGATATATTTTTTTTCCTTAAATGTTTGGTGGGATTAACCAGTGAATCCATTTGGGCCCGGTGCTTTCTGTTTTGGAACATTATTAATTACTGATTCAATTCCTTTAATTAATATATATATATGTGTATACACACACACACATATATATATGTGTACCCACACATATATATATATGCCTATTCAGATTGTCTATTTCTTCTTTATAAACTTTGGCAGGTAGTGTCTTTCAAGGAATTTGCCCATTTTACCTAGATTAACAAATGTGTGGGCATAGAGTGGTTCATAATGTTCCTTAATTATTATTATTCTAATGTCCAGAAGATCTATAGTGATATCCCCTCTTTCATTTTTGATATTAGTAATTTGTGTCATCTCTCTTCTTCTCTTAGTTTTCCTGGCTATTACTGATCTTTCAGAGAACCTCCGTTTGGTTCTTTGGTTTCATTGATTTGCTCAATGAATTTTCCTGTTTTCAATTTCTTTGATTTATGCTCTAATTTTTATTATTTCTTTTCTTCTGCTTACTGGAGATATAATTTCCTTTTCTTTTTCTTAGTCTCTAAGCTGGAAGCTTGGATTACTGATTTTTAGATATTCTTTCTTTCCTAATATTTATAATCAATGCTATGAATCTCCCTTTAAGCACTATTTTCACTGTGTTCAACAACTTTTGATAATTTATATTTTTATTTTCATTTAGTTAAAATATTTTTAAATTTTTCTTGAGATTTCTTCTTTGACATATATGTTATTTAGAAATGTGGTGTTTAATCTCCAAGTATTTCGGGATTTTGCTACTATCTTTCTGCTATTGATTTCTAGAGTAATTCGGTTATAGTCTGAGAGCAGACATTGTATGATGTCTATTCTTCCAAATTTGTTAAGGTATACTTTATGGCCCAGAATGTGGTCTGTCTTGGTGTAAGTTCCATGTGAGCTTGAAAAGACTTTGTTCTCTTCTTGGATGAAGAATTCTATAGATGTCATTTATTTTAAAATTTTAAAAGATTTTATTTATTTATTTGAGAGAGAGAGAAAGCAAGTGAGATAGAGAGCACAGACCAGGGGAGAGGCAGAGGAAGAGAAGCAGACACCCTACTGTCTGGACATGGAGAGCTGGACATGGAGCTCAATCCCAAGACCCTGGGATCGTGACCTGAGCCAAAGGCAGGCACAACTGACTAAGCAACCCAGGCACCTATAGATGTCATTTATATTCAGTTATTTGATAGTGCTATGGAGTTGAACTATGTCCTTACTGATTTTTTGCCTGCTGGATCCATTACTGAAAAAAGGTGTTGAGGTCTCCAATTATAATGGTGAATTCATCTGTTTCTCCTTGAGTTCAATTAGGTTTGTCTCATGTATTTTGATATTCTCTTGTTAGGTGCATATATATTAAGGGTTGTTAGCTCTTCTTAGAGAATTGGACCTTTATCATTATGTAATATCTATCTTTATTCCTGATAATTTTCCTTGCTTTGATATCAGCTTTCTGCAGAGTTGGCATGATATATATTTCTCCATTCATTTACTTTTAATCTACATGTGTCTTTATATATAAAGTGGGTTTCTTATACATAACATATAGTTGTGTCTTTTGATCCATTCTGATAATATGTCTTTTAATTGGTGTATTTAAACCATTAATATTTAATGTGGTTATTTATATAATCTAATACTACCATATTTGTAATTGTTTTCTATTTTTTTTCCCTGTCTTTTGATCTGTTCTCTTTTCCTGGTTTTTGTGACTTTAATTGCAATTTTGTAGCTTCTATTTTTTTTACCTTCCTTAGCATATTGATATCACTTCTGTTTTTTTATTTTATACTTTTTTAACTGATTGCTCTGGTGTTCTCAGGATATGTCACAATTTATCCAAGTTTACTTTCATATAATGCTATATTGCTTCTTGTGTAATATAGGGTTGACAGTACATGTCAAACACATTGTTGCTATTATTTTTCTTTAAGATTTTATTTATTTATTTGTCAGAGGGAGAGAGAGAGCACAAGGAGGGAGAGCAGCAGGCAGAGGGAAAAGCAGGCCCCCTACTGAGCAAGAAACCCCATGTGGGACTCGATCCCAGGACCCTGGGGTCAAGACCTGAGCTAAAGGCAGATGCCTAACTGACTGAGCCACACAGGGGTCCCTGTTGCTATTATTATTTTGAACACATTTTTATCTGTTCAGTCAACTATGAATAAAATGATAAAAAGTTTTTATTTTACTTTCACTTATTCCTTCTCATATGCTCTTCTTTATATAGATTGCATTTCTGATGTATCATTTTCCTTATCTCTGGAAAACTTCCTAAATATTTCTGCAAAGTACACTAGCAATAAATTTCCTCAATTTTTTTTTGAGAAAGTGTGTCTCCTTGAAGGATAATTTTATAGGATACAGAATTCTAGGTTAGTTCTTGGTTTTGTGTTTGTTTTCCTCCCAACACTTCATATATTACACTTCACTCTTTTCTTGTTTGCATGATCTCTGAGGAGAAATTTGATGTAATTCTTATCCTCACTCTTCCATAGGTAAGGTGTTGTCTCTGGCTTTTTTCAAGACTTTTTTCATTATCTGTTAGCTCCTGCAGTTTAAATAAGATATGCCTAGCTATAGCTTTTTGTTTCTTTGTTTGTTCTTATTTTTGTTTTTGTAATTTATTTTGCTTGATGTTCTCTGTGCTTACTCAATCTGTGGTTTAGAGTCTAACATTAATTTGAGGAAATTCTGTCTTTATCACTCCAAATATTTCTTTTGTTTCTTTTTTCCTCTGGTATTCCTATTATGCATATATTAAACTTTCTGCAATTGTCCACAGTTCTTAGATATTCTACTACAGTTGTTGTTGTTTTTTTTTTTTCAGCCTTTTTTCTCTTTTGTTTTAGTTCTGGAATTTCTGTTGACATATCCTCAAGCTCACTGATTCTTCCCTCAGCCATGTCAGTCTACTAATGAGCCCATCAAAGTCATTCTTCATTTTGGTTACAGTATTTATTCTTACAATTCTTTTTTATTCTTTCTTGGAATTTTCATCTTTCTGCTTACATTGCCCATCTGTTCTTACATGTTGTCTGTTTTTTCCTTCGGAGTCCTTAGCATATTAATCACAGTTATTTTAAATTCCTGGTCTAAGAATTCCAACATCCCTGCCAAATATCTGAGTCTAGTTCTGATGCTGGCTCTGTCTTTGCATTTTTTCCCTTTTAATATACATTGTAATTTTTCGTTGAAAGCTGGACATAGCTTAATTTAAAAGAAACTGTGATAAAATAGCCTGAGATACATTGGGAGGGTGGAGGAGAGGGGAAGCTATTCTATAGTATGACTGATCTTTTAGTGAGCCTGAGCCCCTGGACTATGACCTTCATAAATTCTTTTCAGTTTTCTGCCACCTTAGATGGGATAGAAGGACTAGAGGGAGCTGGAATTGAATATTTCCCTCTGCCACGTGGTTGGGCTCTGAAAAACACCCAGTAGATCAGAATCTGGTAAAGCAGTTTCTCTTGAAGGCAGGCCTCATTAAGGACAGAGTGATCTGGACATATTTCAGTATTATGACTTTCCCCTTCTCCTTGCCAGAACTGTGAGAGGACTTTTTTTCTCATCTTCACTGTGATACCCTGGTAGGGCTCCAGGAGGTAAAAACTCAAAAAAGTGTGGGGACTCCCCAAAGACTGGGCTCTCCTAGAGTTTTTAGCTTTTAGCTTTGTTCATATTGAGCATCTAGCAATTTATCAATTATAGTTTAGGTTTTCCTAACCTAGCACTGGTTTCTACAGAGGTTCCTGCTCTGGGTTTTTGCTCCAGTAAGTGATGATTCTTTGTGTTTGCCTGTTTTTCCAATTCTGGGGATGGTGGTTTGTCCTGTGGCCTCAATTCCCTGACAAATCTAACACAATTTGTTGATTTTCAGGTTGCTGAGTTTCTTGCTTGTTAGAATGGAGTGATGACTTCCAAACTCCCTTCTTATATGCTGGACCAAGAATCAGAAGTCTGGTCTAGCACATTTTAATATGTCTCAGAGAACTGAAGCATATTGCAGTGTAAGCTAGAGTCCTCACTAAAACAGTCTCTTACAATTTTCTTGTGTAATGTTTTATTCTCTAGCACTGTCTCCTTTCATAATTAATAAATTCTTTTATCATTTGGTTAAAAAATTGGTACATTTCCCTATCAACTCTCCTTGGTTAGAATTTTACTAGTGATTTTCCTTGCTAGAAATGCTACCGCCTGTATGATGAGACAAAATATAGATTTACACCAGCCTGCTCTCAATCTCTGTCTTTGCATCCTTCCCCCAGCTTAAGCATGATTATCATCTTGGGTTAGAAACCCTTCTGTCAGGATACTTGCTGCAGGATGGCAATGTAAACAAGATAGAGTGAACAACGTCACACATTCAGCTTTATTACATGTACGGGAAATTAAGAGCAATATTTCCATCACATTTCCTCAATAATCAATGTCAGGGAGTTTCAATAATGAAAGAGGGAGATTAACACACTGTCATATAGAGTGTTTTCAGGGATATTGCTTGAAGATAAATAGGGTTGAATATTTTCTCACTGTTAAGTTTATGCTGGGCCCACTTATGTCTCATTTGTCATAATTCTCTGTAGCAAGTTCCTTTGAAAAAGTCTCCATTCTTTTCCCATACTTTGTTAGACTCTCCCTATGCTTTCATAGACCATAAACTCACTAATGCATACAGGTGGCTGGGACCAAGTCTCATCTTGGTACGTCTTGTGTCACAGTGAACCCATCAATCCACCATGCACAGAAAGGAGACTGCAGCCCTACAACCTCTTTACTTGGGTTTTGTGCATGCTGCTTAATTTCACTGCGTCTGTCAAGCCATTCTTTATTGGAGAGTCTAACAGCCTTTGAGTGCACGGTGCTCTATCACTTACGTAGGGGTTATATTGATCTTTCTGGTGTGTGTTCTAAAGTGGCTGGCATCAAAAGCCAGTGAAGCAGCCGGTTTGAGCAGTATGGGTCATTTACAAACTTCAGGATGAGATGCCGCAGGATGCCAGGGAAAATGTTTTTGTTTTTCCAGAGGGAACCATAGTTCATGAAATGTGGTTAACGTACCATATTTGTATACCCTTAAAATCATTTTATAACCACAGTGAGTGCCTCTAAACATTAAATATATTTTATAAGTAGTTGGTTAACTAGCTGTTGTGTGCTTTAAATAGTAAATAAAATGGAAAGGCACTAAACAGTGCCTATATTTCATAGAGTAAGATGCTTTTCCAGCCACTCAATAATTCTCAATGTTAAGAAAAATTGATTTTCTAACTGCTGAGTGCCTCTAAAAATTAGCATCTTATCTTCCTAAGGGGATGCTTTTCAGTTAGCCTTCTTTCTCCCAGCTTTTGACTTAATGATCTTGAAGGTTCTTTTCTTGCTTAAAAAAAAAAAAAAAAAAAAAAATTCTATAGGTACTATTGGGCTATAATTTCATTTGGGCATATATGTAGTTGACTGGGCAAAATATAAAACAAGAAACAATTCCATCTTACCTTTTTGAATGTTCATTTCAAAAGAAGTAGTTTTTCACCCACTGACTGATCTTAACTCCCATCACTTCCCTCCCACTGAGAACAAGACTATATGGAGAGACACCTAGGACAATGACTTAGAAATTAAAAGAACTAATTTCTGGGTACATACCTTCACACAGTGCATCTGAGCAATGGATGCTTTTTTGCATTTGTGAATGCCTAATAAGGGAAAGGAATAACCTAAGAAGTGGTAATAGTCACATATCTTCATGGCTAATTAAGTAATTCTCTCAGCTCTTTGTAAATTCTGTCTGGCCTTTAAGAAAATCAAATTGCCAATGCTGAGACCTTCCAGACAGATATAATAATGGCTCATAGCATCACAAAAGTTGAAAAATGAAATAAGCAAACACCCCACAATTTCAGAAAACAACATTAAAAGAAGATTCAACTCTTAGTATTGTCTAAAACACAACCAGCTGGGTGACGCTTGGGATGTCACAGAGCCTCCCTCAGTAATCTATCATAACTTTGTCAGTGTAACCTTATCAATAAAATGCATGGTTTAAGCTAGATTCTAGAACTTGCCTGATGGATAATCCCTACTTCCTTTTAGATCTGACTGTAAGAACTTTTTTCTAAACCCTTACCACATTCTGAGGAACCATGTGTCTCAAAGGTGCTTACCAGTTCCACAGCAGTAGGTGACTGGTATGTCGAAGCCTGAGGAAGAGCAAAAAGCATCAAACTTCCTGGGACATGTACTTAAACTTAGAAAGAATGCAAAGAATAAATAAAATTGTTCTCAGAAATTCTCTCAAAGTTCCCAGTAACGTGACTGGGAACTATACATGATCAGATGAGGACAGATTGCTGGTTTAGAGCCAAACCCAGTAATCAGCTGGCACTTAGTTATCTATGTTAGACTGATGTGGCCTTGGGGTCATAGGTTTGAGCAAAGATGTGGCCAAGAGCAAAACACCCCCAGAAGACTATAGGCTGTCTGGGGTGAGGATATTGTTTAAATCACCAATTTTTCTACAGCATGTAGTCAGTAGTATTTGCTCAGTAAACATTTGTGGAACTAAACTGAATCCCTTAAGCAGATGCAGTCTACCAGACAGAAATGTTAAATTGTTTAAAATGGAAAATCCCAAAAGACTCAAGATAGTTCTCATTATAAGCCATCTATTTAATAGTGTTACAAGAGAAACATCATGAAAATTATAATTGTCCAAAGAATGAATCATTTTGCTGATTGAATTTAATCTGGAAACAGCTTTTCCAGTCAAAAGGCAGAATAAAGTCTCACCCATCCTCCCCTATACACACATCCCAAAATACAAAAAAAAGAGACTGTGAACATGGATCTGAAATTTGTAGCATGAAGTGTCACCTTACTACTGAAGTAAGCAATAGTAATTAACCTTCATTGATGGTGTGTTATAGGCCATCTACTCTTCTAAGAGCTCTGTATGTATTATCTAACTTAAATCTCACTCCAGACCTATTGGGTAGACATTATTATTACCACTTTCTAGGTAAGGAAAAACAAGCACTGATATTTTTTAAAAACTTCAAAGTTTGGACAACTTAGAAGACACATAACTGAATCTATATCAATAGTCATTAGAGAGAGCTCTGCATTTAAAATTTGAGCTTCTAGTGACCAACCATATACAAATAAGAATATTCTTTTTTTTTCAGTGTTCAAGATACATTGTTTATGCACCACACCCAGTGCTCCATGCAATACGTGCCCTCCTTAATACCCACCACCAGGTTCACCTAATCCCCATCCCCTCTTCTCCAAAGCCCTCAATTTGTTACTCAGTGTTGATAGTATCTCATGGTTCATCTCCCCCTCCAGTTTCCTCGAATCCACTTTTCCTTTCCTTCTGCTAATGTCCTCCATGTTATTTCTTATTCTCCATAAGTAAGTGAAACCATATGATAATTGACTCTCTTTGCTTGACTTATTTCACTCAGCATAATCTCCTCCAGTCCCGTCCATATCGATACAAAAGTTGGGTATTCATCCTTTCTGATGGAGGCATAATACTCCATTGTATATATGGACCATATCTTCCTTATCCATTCGTCTATTGAAGGGTATCTTGGTTCTTTCCAAACTTTGGCGACTGTGGCCATTGCTGCTATGAACATTGGGGTACAGAGGGCCCTTCTTTTCACTGCATCTGTATCTTAGGGGTAAATACCCAGTAGTGCAATTGCAGGGTCATAAGGTAGCTCTATTTTTAATTTCTTAAGGAATCTCCACACTGTTTTCCAAAGTGGCTGCACCAACTTGCATTCCCACCAACAGTGTAAGAGGGTTCCCCTTTCTCCACATTCTCTCCAACACATGTTGTTTCCTAATTTTGCTAATTTGGGCCATGTGGTTTGCATGTGAATTTCCCTGATGGTTAATGATGATGAACATTTTTTCATGTGTCTGATAGCCATTTGTATGTCTTCATTGGAGAAGTGTCTGTTCATGACTTCTGCCCATTTTTTTATGTGATTATCTATTTTGTGTGTGTTGTGTTTGAGGAGCTCTTTATAGATCTTGGATATCATCCCATTGTCTGTATCGTCATTTGCAAATACCTTCTCCCATTCCATGGGTTGCCTCTTTGTTTTGTTGACTATTTCCTTTGCTGTGCAGAAGCTTTTAATCTTGATGAAGTCCCAAAAGTTAATTTTTGCTTTTGTTTCCTTTGCCTTTGGAGACATGTCTTGAAAGAAGTTGTTGTCTATACTTCCAAGAGCAATCTGTACTTTCAATGCCATCCTAATCAAAATTCCACCAGGATTTTTCAAAGTGCTGGGACAAATAACCCTAAAGTTTGTATGGAACCAAAACCAACCAGTGTTGGAAAAGAAAAACAAAGCTGGGGGCATCACATTGCCTGATTTCAACCTTTAGTACAAAGCTGTGATCACCAAGACAGCATGGTAGTGGCACAAAAACAGACACATAGACCAGTGGAACAGAGTAGAGAGCCTCGATATGGACCCACAACTCTATGGCCAAATAATCTTTGACAAAGTAGAAAAAAATATCCAATGGAAAAAAGACAGTCTCTTCAATAAATGGTGCTGGGAAAATTGGGCAGCTATGTATAGAAGAATGATACTTAACCATTCTCTTACACCATATACAAAGATAAACTCGAAATGGATAAAAGACCTCAAGGTGAGGCAGGAATCTATCAAAATACTAGAGGAAAATATAGGCAGTAACCTCTTCAACATTGGCCAAATAAGAATATTCTTTAATTAATGTAAAACCTTATGATGTGAGAAGGCATCATAGAAAAGAACAATATGATACACAGGAAATGAGTCAGCAAACCAGAAGTCAAAAATGATGCAGCTAGAAAAAGGAACAATTACCATAGCCACAACTGGAGAAAGATTTTATCTGTCCTATTGGGTATGATCTCAGTGAGTACAATCCCAGGAACAGGGTGTGTATATATTCATACCTTTCGATGTTAGAAAAAGAAAGAAGCTAGCACTTAAGTTACAAAAGGGCATATTTTTTCCATGGCTGGCCCTGGGCAAAATTATTGACTATGACAGAGTAATAAGTTTATGTTTTAGATCTGAATACAAATTGTGGTTCTGGTACTAACTGGCCACATGACCTGGAACGAGGTCACTAAATCTCTCTCAGTCTTAGTTTCCCTCAGATGATAAAATGAAGGACATGGGCTAAACAAATGCAAAGTCTCTAACCCCAAAAGTCCATGTCTTAGATGGTCTGTTTATCTCTACCGATTTCTGACCTATCTCTGACCCCATGCTTCTGCTCCTTCTTTACAGTCTCCTTACAGCTCTCTTCTCATGAAATGTGTGTCAGTCAGAATTCTAGCAGGAAAACACATGACATGTTCAAAGATAACCCAAAACGATTTAGTAAAGGAACGAGTAACAAAAGTATAAGGAAGGTATACAGATGATGTGGTGCCATTCTTTGGATGAAAGAGTAGTTATCAGGATCCAAAAGGAGAAAGATATATAGAGAGGGCCACTTTGAGAAAAGCTTTGACTTTGGAATCAAGGAAATAGATAATCAAAATTCATACATCATCCATCTGGTATCCTACTGGGGCTCTACCTTGGACAAATTCCACTGGACACCAGAAAAAAGGAAGCTTGTTAATGTGGTTCATATAGGGCACAGAACAGTGTGCAGAGTGTAGAAAATAGACCTGGAGGACAAATGGGTGATATCCAACAGACTCATTATAAAGGAAGGCTCTGCTGTTGATCCATCTATTATATTTTAGGGTAAATTATGTCAATAGGTTGATGATGTCTCATATACCTTTTTCCTTTCTTAACAATATATAATGCATATACATAAAAAGTAAATAAAAGAAGCCAACAATGTCACAGAGAATAAAGCCATTTTAGTAAAAATTCAGTCTTCCTCCTACACCTAACCCCAAATACCCAGTCTGTCCTCCTCTCTCCCACACTTCTGATATGATTACATTAGTTCCTTTGTGAAAAGTAGAAAAACCTTTTGGGATGAGTTCCAAGGCAATGCAACCCCAAGTTAGAACTTATCTAGCTAGCCCTGGCAGGATTTCTCTTATGCCCCCTCAACCAACCCTTCTGTACATCTCAAAACCTGCATAGATCTTCATGACTGTCCTAACAGAGGGTCGTATCTCCTTCCTGAAGAGTAAACATGGCTAACTAATATATTTTAATTCTTCCTTTTAAATGTGAAATAAGATTTGGGGAAAACAGTTGTATAAACAAAAGGAGCAAACAGGACTTTTGAGCCTCCAGTGGTATGGGCTAGTGCCGTCCACTTCACCTATGTAAAAGACCAACCATGATTACTATTTTACTCAGTGTTTAGTCAGCAAATGTTTGTTGAAACATACAGTGTGTCAGGTGGTGACCTAGGCTCTGAGGATAAATCAATGAAGATGTCCTCTGTAAACAATGTTAGTGGAGAGACTAACAAATAAATATAGTGAAACGCTGATAAGGGCTATGGAGATATTTAAAGTAGGCTTGGGGGGTGTGGAAAGAGTATGATTATAAGAAATGATCACGGATGGGGCACCTGGATGGCTCAGTGGGTTAAATTCTCTGCCTTCGACTCAGGTCATGATCCTAGGGTCCTGGGATCGAGCCCCACATCAGGCTCTATGCTCAGCAGGGAGCCTGTTTCTCCCTCTCTCTCTGTCTGCCTCTCTGCCCACTTGTGATCTCTGTCTGTCAAATAAATAAATAAAATCTTTTAAAAAAAAGAAAAGAAAAAAGAAATGATCATGGAAGGCATTATGGAAATCATATTTAGCACAGAACTGGAGGAGGAGAAGGACCAAGCCCTGCAAGGATTTGGGGATAAAGTGAAATACTAAAGTTCCAAGATAGATGTGTGCTATTATATTCAATGAGTAGCAAGGAGCAAGGGTTGAATTGGGGAGTGGTTACTAGATAGCTCAAAGGAAACTAGAGTGTTAGCCCTTGGCTTGTGGTCCATAGTAAGGTCTTTGATTTTTATTGCTAATGAAATTAAATGCCTGGGAAAATTATATACTATCATTTAGACTTTAAAAGGACCATTCTGCGACTAGGTTGAAAACAGGAAGGAGGCAGTATAGAACAGGGGAAACAAGTAAGGAGATGGTTGCAAATCCAAGCTTCCTTTCAAAGTTTGGGCAAGGATAATTTTGATGGAAGTGATGAGAAAAGATTGATTTGAGAGATTTGAGGGTTAAAGCCTCAGGGTTTGCTGATGGATTGAATGCTATAAGGAAAAGGAAGGAGGCAAGAATGACTAAGTTTTTTGCTTGAGCAACCAGCACATTGACTAAGTGATTACTGTATAATCTTAGTTTTGTTTCCTCACAGTAAATCTGTTTAACTTTCAGGGTACTTACGGCACCACACAACTTATCAGCAGACTCACAAAATAAAAATCATTCTTAGCAAATTGTATTTACCTGCCACTTCCTAAAATGTGTTGGGGACATTTATAATATTAAAACCTAAATAAAGCCAAATCGTTGGAGTAGAAATAAAAACATAAGTAGAACCAGAAGACATAAACATCTAGGAAGTAGTCTCTATTTTTGTCTCTCACTGAAAGAACAAGCACAATTACTTGAATTACATAACTTAAAATAAAGAAATATGTTTCTTTAGATGCTCCACCCAATCTTTAATAGTTTTTAAGCCCCACCTCACAAATCCAGAATTAACACAATTTGCTGAAGAATTCCAGCACCTGCCCAAAGGCACATCAGGGACATATGCTCCAGAGCAGAGAAAAAAGTCATTTTCCAGACTTGGATCCTTAAAGAATTCTTAGTCATCCACTTCCCCCTCAACGTTGGCCTTTCTCCTGCCAATCCCCTTTACCACTCAGGTGCTGAGTCTCAGATTCCTAGGTAAAATGCCCCTCCCTTTTTTCCCTAAGCCCTTCCTGATTGACAGATTTAAGTTTTGTTTTTTGTTTTTTGTTTTTTTCTCCCAACCCTTTCTCACTCGAATTAATATACTTTCTGAGCTGAGAGTCCTTTGCATTTTGTCTGACCCCTTTCTGCTTTCCAGGGACCCTTAGCATGTTCCTAATATGGTGTAGAAGGAACAGGCATGTATGTTCTCCCTACTTAAAGGAATGTGTGAGAGTCATTTCCTTCCAGCCATTGCCCGGACACCTAATGTTTTTATAATGAATAAACAAACTACCAGTTTCAAGGAGATTTCCACATTCCTCCTAAGCATCCTCAGAATTTAAAGTCACCAACACTAAGTTTTTTCCCTTTTTGAGACAGGCTCAAATACGAGTTTCCTATTTGAGCATTGAAACAGGCTGACATCCATTGCCTTGAGTCCTTAATCATTTTAGCATAAGATTTGATGGAGCTTTAGGAGTTTCTCCTAGGAGAGACTCAGAAAACACTGTATAATTTCATCAATCCTATAAAATTTCAGAAACTAGAATTAGAAGGATGGAAATCCCCAAGGGTCCAGTAACCATGCCCAATTCCCACACATGTGGTCTAAAACTCTGGATCTGGTGAGAGAGTTGAAAATAATTTGAATGAGGGAAACAAGCTAAGTCTTTTAGCCTGCATGGTTTACCACTGTACTCTTAGTGATAAAACCTAATAAATTTTTATATTAAGGTAGTGAGGGGGAACCTGGGTGACTTAGTTGGTTAAGCATCTACCTTTGGCTCAGGTCTTGATCTCAGCATCTTGGGATCAAGTCCAGCATCCAGATCCCTGGTCAGTCCCTGCTTCTCCTTCCCCCACTCTGCCTCTTTCTCTCCCCCTCTCCTCGCTCTCTCCCTTAACTAAATAAATAAAGTCTTTAAAAAAAGGAAAAATGTAGTGAGGAGAAGCAGAGACCCTAGATCTGGTGTTTGGTTTTTGTTGTTGTTGTTTGTTTGTTTGTTTGTTTGTTTTTCAAAGATTTTATTTTATTTTATTTTATTTTATTTTATTTTATTTGACATAGAGAGAGAACGATCACCTAGGCAGAGAGGCAGGCAGAGAGAGAAGGGGGAAGCAGGCTCCGTGATAAGAGGAGAGCCCAATGCGGGGCTCCATTCCAGGACCCTGAAATCATGACCTGAGCTGTAGGCAGACATTTAACCAACCGACTGAGACACCCAAGCATCCCCCAGATCTGGTGATTGGAATTAATACCAGAACCAGAAGGGCCAAGAGAAGCAAGACCACCAGACATACCAATACCTGAAATAAAAGTCAGAAAATTGAAACAGTAATCTCTTGCTACCCTTCCCATATACAAACTCTGACCTGTTTGTGGGAATAAGGGTACATCTAACATCCTCCTCCAACTGAGCCACATACACTGAAATAGGAATATTTTTTAAAGTATTCTCCAGAGCTGTCCTCTAAAAGCTATCATTTTGATAGATCTTTCCCTTAACAAAAACTTTTATTGATTCACTTATTATATTCCAGGGACCATATGATTTCTTTACTCATGGGTCATGGTAATTTTAGGGAGTGCCCTTGTTTCCCTTGAGCTGTACATTCCTTATCTGCGATTGACTTTCCTTCACATGATTCTAAACCTCCGTTTATCCACAATGTTCTTCAGAAGTTCAGGAGTGACAACAATTGCTGATTGGTGAAGTTCAGAATATGTTAGAACCTAATGAAAATGACTTGAAGACAGCATAGCCTGGAGTTAAGAGTCCTAATTTCACCTCCTAGTCATATTTAATAATTGTGATAGATTCCCTATTGCCTCCCAAATAGTTAAATTAGATACTATCCCCATTCTGAACCTCAGACTGGATTAGAAAAACTGACTGTGTTCCATAAGATGTCCCAGTATAGTTGCAAAGGGCAGGCTACGGTCCCTACTCAACAGCTCTTCTAACTGGGAGACACCATGGGTGGGGCTGAAAGCCTTCTGAGAACTTCAAGATTGTGGGTGTGACAGAGACACTCCTCCCCCCCAGCTCTCTGATGTTTGAGCTGTCAAATGATGATTCCTGAAGATTCCAATTATGCTTCTCATTCGAGGACAGAAACTGTGCTCTATTCTTCTTTGTAACCTTATACCCAGCACAGGGCCTGACACGCAGGAGATGCTCAGCCATGCTTTGGGAGAGAAGGGAGGGAGTGAAAGAGGGAAGGATGCGTGTTGAAACACAGAACCAGACCAGAGAATATGTTCCTGAATAAATATTGCCCTGTGCTATCTTTTCTGCTTTTAATCTCAAAGTAATTTTTAAACAGGACTTCTATTTTTTAACATTTTATCCTTTTAATTTTTTTCTCTAATGGGAATAAACTCTGAGAATGAAGATTTTTCTTTTTTGTTTTTCTTTTTCATGTGTACTTCATGGCAGAAAGCACAGGGTTAGCAGAGGATTTAAAATATTTATGATTTGATGATTTATTTGCAACCAGTACTTTCCCATAATGAATTCAAATTTAGAGTAAAATTTTAGTATAAAATATTTTCTAAATTTCTAAATCCATATCTGGAAGCTTTTTTTGCTTTTTAGAAACTGTCTCTAGATTCTGAAGAGTCATGTGTATTATATTTTTTATTTTGTAACAATTATTTTACAGAGATTTCATGTGATTTTAAACACTTTTCAAGCAATTTATTATAATACCACCTAAATCATTAACTTAAAATCCAAGTACATGCTTAAATACAACATTCCAAAGCAGTTGCTATTTTCTTCTAGGATCCACTATTACACTTTTATTTATTAGCAAAAGGATAAGTTGTTTTGAGTAAGCTCCCTAATTAAAAAGTTTAAAAGTGCACACACACACACCCTAAAGAGCCTACAGCTTTAGTATAATCTCCCAAAATTATAGATATACAGATTGGAATTGTTTTAATCTATTTATTATAAATTCAAGGAACAAGACTATTCTTGACTTCCTTGCTGTATGGTCCTAGATGAAATCATTATTAATAATAAGCAGGACAAGTCAACACTCCTTCCTTATTAGCACACAGAGATCTAGATAACAGCCAAGATCAAACCAGAATTTCTTACATATGGAGAGAAGTAGAGAGAAACCAACAGGGGTTTGTTCTACAAAAAAAGTTGTGTTTTTTTTTTTCCTAATTGAGATTTGGTTAAATTCTTAATTCAGTAAATTAGCATGACTGATTTGAAGTTGCTCATTATGAAAAGTCACTTTTCAACACTGATAGGTTGTATTCTTGAACCAAAAGAGCCAACAAATATTTCCTAAAGGTTTGCTATCTACATGGCCCTGTTAGGTGTTGGTGACAGCTACAAAAAACTATGCAATATGATTGACTACTATTTACATAAAACTTATAATCACCTTAGAAAGGAAAAAATTATTTAGTGGTGAAAAAGTTACAATACTAACTTAGTATTCTGAAAATCAATCTGTGTTTACCATATTCTGATTCTTTTTCAAAAACCTTCAAGAAGCAACATGTGTCTTCTAGAAAAGATGATACTGAAAACAATGTTTAATGTCTGGCAGAAAAAATGAGCCTAAATAATATTTAAGTTACACAACTCGAGCAATTGTTAAAAATACATTTTCTAGGCAGAATAAACAATGGAAATTGTATGTATTAAAACTCAGATGATTAGAAAAGCAACTGAGTGAGCTAAATAAAGGAAAGCTCAGTGTAACACTTTGGAGGAACACAGCCTTGGTACAAAGAGAAGTGTCCAGAACCAGAAGGGCTTCAATCAGAGAAACCTCACGGGTGCATCTTTAATCGTTTCTTCACATAACACAGAAGCACAAGCAGCTTTGAAATATCAGCTAAAGGATAGGACCTTAGATATCAAATGTAGGTACACATAAAGATGTCCCTTCTAGGGTGCCTGGGTGGCTCAGTGGGTTAGGCCACTGCCTTCGGCTCAGGTCATGATCTCAGGGTCCTGGGATCGAGTCCTGCATGGAGCTTTCTGCTCAGCAGGGAACCTGCTTCCTCCTCTCACTCTACCTGCCTCTCCATCTACTTGTGATCTCTCTCTGTCAAATAAATAAATAAAATCTTAAAAAAAAAAAAAAAAAAAGAGGTCCCTTCTCAAGTAAGTAGAAAATGAACTACTCTGCCACCAGAAAGGCTACAGGGACAGAAGAGGCCTCAGAGTACACCATTCACTATGTGTGCAATAATTTGTGTACTAGGATAGTAACATGGATGGATGTCTTCCTCACAGAGTATTCAAGTAGAAAGCCTATTTTAAAGAAAAGAGGGGGGGAAAAACTGGGCAGACCCAGAAGTACTAATAGAGCATATTTTCCTATGAAAATATTATTATAAATGAAAAGATGTATACTTTTATTAGCAAGGTCACATTCACCTTCAGGAAACAATCACATTTGGGGAGTTGAATATGGAACACCTTGTGTCTGGAGTAGACCAGGAAAAATGTAGGGCAGGTAATTATCAAGTGTGATGCACTTACCTCCTGTCAGGAAATGTTGGAAAATGTTTTCTTATTAAATAAACAGGAAAATAAAACAAAGATGAGGGTTCAATGGAATTCAATTTAGGAAACAGAAATAGTACAGAAAACTATAAAGATCAACAGAAATATTATTGCCACTGTAGAACAAATGATTTGCGAGATAAATGGTGATAGGTAAAAAGTTTAAGCTTTCGACTTTAATCCACGGACGATGGAGGGTTCATTAACCTTTCTTGCAGGGCCAGGAAGGCTAAAGAATGTGGCCAGTCAGAGAATCTGAATAAAACTCCTTTTCAGAAAGCTTTATTTATCAATGTACAAAGCACAAATCAAAGGAACAAAAAGCCAGACCAACAAACCAATTAAGAAACTGCTATGACAACCCACTATGATGTTATTAGGGGGTACAAAATTAATAAACATAACATCAAGAACAAATGCAGAAGTTCTGTGGGCATGAAAAGAAACTCTTCTTTTGTGGGAAATATGATCATTCTGGTTTAGAAACACTGCGTTGGAGGTACAGGAGGGATCCCATGTGAAGATTTATAACAAAAAACTGAAATTTCAGGTCCGGAACTCAGGATGGCTGTGATGGCTGGAGGTATATAGATTTGTGTCATCTACACAGAGGTGGTTGAACCATAAAGGGGAAGTGTCTTCAGAAGAAGACAAAGAGAGGCAGAGGGTCCAGACTGACGGCCTGCATTAGGAAGACAAAGGAAGGAAGAGTTTAAAAAGGAAAGACAAAGAACAGCCTAATAAATAGGAACGGAAGCAGGACAGACGCCAAGGGAGAAGGAAATTTCAGTTGTTGTGGAATGAAGCAGAGAGGGCGAAGAGAATGAGGTTTGAGAAAATCTATGATGCTAGTGGTGAAAGCAAGACCACCAGGAGCTAAATAATAATGGTTTCAAGGAATGGGAGAGTCAATTACTAAAGAATCTCAAGAGTGAAAACCAAAAGAAACTTAGGAGATCAACATCTAAAATCCAAATGCACTATACAGGTCGCTTCCAAATTGGCCCCTTACGTGCAGTTTTGCATGCCATTTTCAGAGATCCAAAGCAAACAGTGGCTTTTCACCACGAATAAGATTCAGTCTGTGTCTTGGCAACTGTTGGCACCTTGCCTGTTTCTTCTCTTCTACACTCATAAGTCTACTCCAGTCAAACTGGGCGTTGTGGCCAGCTTAAATGCCATGTTTAGGGTCTCAGCAGCTTTGCCATTCCACGTCTCCTAACCTCTTCATTCTCTTCCTTAGGCCTAATATTTAATAATTCCCCCTTTCTCCATATAAGGTTCTTCTAGGAAGCCATTCCTTCTTGCATGCGCTCTGGGAAAGCCACTTCTGGTATCATTCATTTGGTACCTAATATTACAAGGGAAAAAAAGGCTGATAGTATTAATATCTGTGTGCTCTGCTGGTTAAATAAGGTACCTTTCCTGAATTGATCCTTTTATCCAATATTGGTTTCTATACCCAGACTTCAGAACTTTGCTGAATAAAGCTGCATAATTGATTCACTTTAACATCTCCGACCAAGGCAATGCTCTTCATGCACTGAGCAGGCCTTTGTACCTCTTCCTTAAGTCAGTCCCATCCTCCCCAACTTCTTTAAATTATCCACTTTTTCTTTACCACTCTTCCCCCTCTTCCCCTCCTCAGCTTTTTACTTAATCAGCATGAGTGGGTTCCTTGGGTGAGGATTCCTTCCACTTCCCCTTCTGCCGCCAACATTCCTATTCGCAGCAATCTTTAAGAACTTTCTTTTCTCCTAATAACTTCTCCTATGCTCTAGGTCTCGTCTTTACTAGTTATCCTTTCCTGACCAACTCTCAGTCCCTCTCATACCTTCACCCTCCCCACGTCCTTACAAACAGGTTTCTTGAAAGAATAATCTGTTTTCTCTCTCTGTCTCTCTCTTCACTTTTTCTCTCCTGCATTCAGTTCTCAGTCTGCTGTCATCCGGCTTCTGTGCCGCAGCCCTCTGAATCCCCTCATCAGCGTTAGCAGCACATTATCATAATCAGATTTGGTGGCCATGTTAATGTCTGGGCGACAGGTTACACTTGACCACATCTTGGCTCCTGTTCTAGAGGCCCCCTATAATCCTGCAACGTGACTTTTTCTTGCATTTTCTATCTCCAGCATTGTTCTTTCATTTGTGCTCTCTCTTAGCCTCCTTTTTAGGCTGTCCCACCTGTACCAATCTCTAAACTCAGTGGGTTCAATCCTGGATGACCAGTAGAATCACGGGAGGTGGGTCTCGAATACCTGAGACCCACCCCCGGTGCTTCTGTGGGACTAGAACAGAGCCCAGGCAACAACCTTTCTCAAGCCCCGATGATTCTAACCTGTTGTTAAAAACCACTGCCTTGGGGCGCCTGGGTGGCTCAGTGGTTTAAGCCTCTGCCTTCAGCTCAGGTCATGATCTCAGGGTCCTGGGATCGAGCCCCACATTGGGCTCTCTGTTCAGCAGGGAGCCTGCTTCCCCCTCTCTGTCTTCCTGCCTCTCTGCCTACTTGTGATCTCTCTCTGTCTATCAAATAAATAAATAAAAATCTTTTAAAAACCACTGCCTTGACTCAGGCTCCCAAATTTGTCTCTTCTGAGGAATAATCTGGCAGTTGTTAAACATGAATATATCCAGATCCTACCTCCTTGACATTCTAGCTAAATGGGCCAAAGCTGAGAGACAAAAAAGTAATTAGAGACTCTCCCTTCCGCTCACATATCCATAAGGCAACAGTCTTTTGAAGCATCTATTATATGCTGGGTAACTCTCATTTATTTTCTAGTGCAGAGCAACCTTCAAGCTAAGGGTTTCTACATACTTTCAGCTCATTTTCCACACATCAGTTACTTGTTTGTGTCTCCTTTACTTGACTGTGAGTTTCTGCAAGACCGAGACTCTGTCTTACTCATTTTTTGTATGAAATTTCTATGAACCAATAAATTGTCCTGAACATATTAACTCATTCATAAACAAACAAACAAGTTTTGGTGAAATAATGAATGCATAAATAATTAAACTATTTTCATATATATATGCTGTTCCTAACACACAATACAGATGATGTTCTGCCGTTTTTTTATTCTCGGCCCTTACGCAAATTAAGCTAGTGTTTATAATGATGGATGAAAATTGTCTACAATCTATATTTTTACCGGTAAAATCCTGTATTACTATGTGATTTGTTTCTTTTGTTTTTGTTTTTTTCTTTCCCTTCTTCTTTTTGGCACTGGTTCCAACTTGGTCAAATGACTTATAAATGCTATGATATATTTGGGGATTCCCCTTTGTGTAGAGTGCATGGACTTTGGAATCAAATAGATTTGGACTTCTGTCTCATTTCTCCTCATGTGTATTAGGCAGATAAAACATACCTGTGATTATTAAAGATAAGAAAAACTCTGGCCAGGAATTTTAATTTTTTTTTTGTCCTTTCAGAGTGTTTGTTCCTATAAGAAAAATTACACAATTTATATAATTCCAGGGGGTAGTCTTTCTTTACCTCACTTTCTCATTCCCCTTACCCCATCTTATGTGAAACTCTATCTTCACTAATCTTTTTATTTTTTCCCCACAATCTCAGAAAATGTTGGATCTCTTTTCCAATTCAGGTCTGATGAATCCATCTGTGTCTTTAATCACATTGGCCCCTTCTAGAATGTGCTTTGTCTGGAAAACTCTGATTGGTCCCTTAAAATCCTTCTGATATAGGATTAATACGTTCTTCGTTTGTACTACCTCTGTCTAGATACAGGCTTTTTTATCTTTGCACTTGTCATAATGGCCTGTAATTTGGGTTTACAAGTTTTTCTCAGGAGGTTTTGAGCTCCTCTAGGATGAAGATCAAATTTTATTAATCAATCACAGGGCTGGGTGCAATGCTAAAGTATAGATACTTGATATTGGTGAAGTTGAATTTGTGGAAGCAGACTTTCATTCAGTTTACCTTTACAATCAAATCTTCCAAATTTTCATACCCTCACCATTAACTTTAACATTAACTTTGGAATTGAGAACTCGAAGTTCAAATCTTTGTTGACCCTTGTTTTTGTTTTGTTTAATGGTGAAATGGAGATTATTAGGCTTACATTCTTGTTTGTAAAATTTAGACCTACTTACTGTGTTGTCTATAAAACTGAATAGTGGTACTCAGTAATTGCTGATAACACAGTGGTCAGCATAATTCTGGTGTAGTCTTGTTTGTTTTAGTTTTGGTTTTATTTTTTAGGGTGGGTTGTTTGTTGACCACTTACTATAGGATTCTACTAGTAAACTGTAGTACTGAAAATGCACCTCTCTGTTAAGTCTTCAGGCACATTGAGTAAATCTAAATTTTTCTTGTTTGGCATTTCTATCACAAAATCTTAAATCCCTCTTTTCACCTTTCATACTTTTTTGACCACTTCCCAAAGTGATGATGGGGGGCTGAATAATCATTTCTGCAGATAACAAAATCTTGTTTCTGGACCACAAGTCATTTCTCATTACTTGAACTCTCATCCTCATGGATTTTGATGTCCTCTAATCCAGAGCAATCTTCTACTCCTCTCTTTTCTTTCAAGTCCTTCCAGTGTTCTTTCTGGAATTCCTGATAACTCATCAACTTAATCTCCAGGATTCTTAAATTCTTTAAATGTTTCCTTCACTTTGCTACTCAAACTAAATCCTGATTGCCCTTGCAGATATGGTAGTCCCTGTAGCCTCCCAAAAGGCTTTGTTTTTCCCTCCTCCATTTCGTAAATCTAGAGGGTGAGGTAGATATTCTTCTTTGTTTCTTGCCAGTACTTTCAACCCCAAACTACCTTTTTTCCTTGAAAACAAAACAAAAATTCCAGCTTCTTTGAACTTCATGTCACATGACAACCTCCTGTCATAGCCTCTTTCCTATTCCAGACTTATGTAGACACCAAGGTCATTCCTCCTCAGTGAAAATTTAGTAAGTAGCTCACTGAATGTCCACCACTACTCTTCAGTCATCCTTGCTGATTTTAATATCCATCTAACTCACACTGTGGAGAATCCTGTCAGTGTCGTGACTTTCTGAATCCTGACCTCCTCATGCCTAGTGATCTTGTTCTTACCTCCCTCAGCCACCCGCTCCTAGGTCATATCCTAGGTCTTGTTATGACCATCAACCACAGATCTCAAAAACCTCCATTTGAAATACCCCAATTGGTTTTCAGCTCTATTTTCAGTTAATTCCTTTCATATACCATACAGAGATTCTTCAGCTCCATGGGGGGCAGGGTGATCTTATCAACTTTTTTTTTTTTAATTTAAGCTCAATCCGCCAACATATAGTACATCATTAGTTTTTGAAATCCTGTTTGGTGATTGATCAGTTGCGTATAACACCCAGTGCTCATCACATCATGTGCTTTCCTTAATGCCCATCACCCAGTTGCTCCAACCCCCACCCACCTCCCTTTCCACAACTCTGAGTTTGTTTCCTGGAGTCAAGACTCTCTTATGGTTAGTCTCCCTCTCTGATTTCTCACCATTCAGTTTTACTTCCCTCCCCCTATCATCCTCTGCGCTATTTCTTATATTCTACATGTGAGTGAAATGATATGGTAATTGTCTTTCTCTGATTGACTTATCTCACTTAGCATAATCCCTCCAGTTCTATCCATGCAAATGGTGGATATTCATCCTTTCTGAAAACTAAGTAATATTCCATTGTATATGTGAGCCACGTCTTCTTTATCTATTCATCTGCTGAAGGACCACAGTTTGGCTGTTTGTTGGCATTGCTGCCATGAACATTGGGGTACAAATGCCCTTCTTTTCATTACAGCTATATCTTTGTGGTAAATACCCAGTAGTACAATTGCTGGGTCATAGGGTAGCTCTGTTTCTAACTTTTCAAAGAACGTCCAGACTGTTTTCCAGAGTGGCTGCACTAGCTTACATTCCCACAAACCATGTAAGAGGGTTCCCCTTTCTCCACATCCTCGCCAAAATCTGTTGTACCTGTCTTGTTAATTATAGCCATTCTAACCTGGTGTGAGGTGGTATACCATTGTGGTTTTGATGTGTATTTCCCAGAAGACAAGTGATGTGGAGCATTTTTTCATGTATCTGTTGGCCATTTGTATGTCTTCTTTGGAGAAATGTCTGTTCAGGTCTTCTGCCCATTTCTTGACTGGATTATTTGGTTTTTGGGTGTCGAGTTTGAAAAGTTCTTTATAGGTCTTAGATCCTAGCCCTTTATCTGTTATGTCATTTGCAAATATCTTCTCCCATTTGGTAGATTTCCTTTTAGTTTTGTTGATGATCCTATCAATGTTTGCCTATCTTTCATCTTCTTCACATCCTCTCTTCCCTTCTTACCCAGAATAAAAGATGTGGGCCATGATTATAATCACTCCTCACACAATCCCTTGACAACCCTGGCTAAATCCAATTTTGCCTATTCTGTGCTTCACTCTGAAAAGCTGGACATGACCTGATAAAACATAAAACATAAAACATAACCTGTCTCACTTAAAGTATATGACTACCACCCACAGTGTATCCATGCTGCCCCTAGCAATCCTTTATAATAGGATTACCAATTCAGTTTACCATCCCACTTAACAAAATGATTATTTCATCATTTATCCTTTCTTCTTGGTATCTCTAACTTAATCACTTCAGGTGATACCCTTACTACATATTTCCCTGCTAAGGTAGCAGCAACCAGAAAAGAATATCCTCATGTTCCCACCACCCAATGTATACTTCACTGTCTCTACCAGGTACTTTGCCTTCCTTCCTGTTGCAATGAATGTACTTATATCTAAGGACAACCCATTATCTCATACCTGTTAGAATGGCTATTATCAAAAAGACAAGTGATAACAGTGTTGGAGAGCATGCGGAGAAAAGGGAACACTTGTACACTGTTGGTGAGAATGTAAATTAGCATAGCCATTATAGAAAAAAGTATGTAAATTACTCAAAATGTTACAAATAGAACTACCATATGATCCAGCAATTCCACTTCTGGGTTTGTCTCCAAAGGAAATAAAAGTAGTTAATTCAAAGAGATATATGTACTCTTTGTTCATTGCAGCATTATTCCTAATAGCCAAGATATGGAAACCATTTAAGTGTCTATCTACAGATGAATGGGTAAAGAAAATGTTACACACATACACACATATACACACACACACACAAGAATATCATCAGATATTAAAAAAGGAAGGAAATCTTGACATTTTCGATAGCCTGGATGAACCCGGAGGACATTATGCTAAGTGAAATAAGTCAGACACAAAAGACAAATACTGCAGGATCCCACTTATACATGGAATCTAAAATAGTTGAACTCATACAAACAGAGTAGAATGGTGGTTTCTGGGAGTTGGGGGAAATGGGAGATGTTGGTCAAAGGGTACAAAGTTTTGATTGTGCAAGATGAATAAATTTTACAGACCTTATGTACAGAACGGTAACTATAGTTAATAATTCAATATTATTAATAATACTATATTGTATGTTTGACATTTGCCAAGAGAGTAGATCTTAAGTGTTCTTACTACACACAGAAAAGCAGTAACTATGTGAGGTGATAGATACGTTAACCAATTCGATTGTGGTGATCATTCCAGTGTATACATATGTCAAAACATCGAGTTGTACTTCTGAACTATATGCAATTTCTATTTGTCAATTATACTCCAGTAAAGCTGAAAAAAAAGATAAAGTCAGCTCCTCCATACAACCTTGCCAAGGTATATGCGCTAGACCCCATTCCCACTCACCCTACTCAAGGGCTTTTTTTTTTAATAAATGTCCGCCTCTCTAAATCATCACTTACCCCTTATGTAATGAGGTGATCTATATACTAACATGCTCTAACTCCTATCTCAAAGCAAACAAATCAAAACAAACTTTCCTTGATTTTACCTCCCCATTTTAGATCCCATCTTCTATTTCTCCCTTCATTTTTTCATGTCTGCTCTTTTACACAAAACTGATAAAAAATTTTGTGTTTATTAATGTCATCACTTCCTCCCCTGCCAGTGTCTCCTGAAAGTACTCCAAGCAGTCTTTCAACCCCAGCTCTGTGGAAGCAGCTCTTGTCAACATCGTGTTTCACCATGTTGCCAAATCCATTGCCTTCATAGCAGCATTTAACATGGTTGAACACTGCTTCCTTCTCAACACATTTTATACGGTCAGCATCTAAGATAGCTATTTCCATCTTGCTCCCATATGGATGTCCTCCTAACTTCTGGGTTTTTTCCTGATACTCTCAATAGAGCAGCCAAATTGATTTGGTTAAAACATAGATCAGATTATTTCACTGTTTTACTCAACAAAACTCCATGGCATCCTATAGTCACTCGGGGGGAAAAAGTCCGTTCAGTGATTTCTGAGGCACTACCCTGACTTGATTATTGCCAACTAACTGAGTCACCACTCCTCTCTTTGGTCACTCTACTCCAGCCACATACACTCCTTTCTGTCTTTGAATATGCCAGGCACACTCTTGCCTCAGGACCTTTGTACTTGCTGTCTCTCTACCTGAAAAGATACTCTCTAAACATCAGAGTGACTGGCTCCCTATTTCATTTAGGTTTCTTCCCAAATGTCACATTCTTAGAAATGGACTTCTTAGTGGCTGCATGCTCTTCCCCTCCTTGGCAATCACTATTAATCCACTAACTTGCTGTGTTTTTTCTTTATAGAGCTAAGTGCCACTGGAGAGGCACATATTATTTGTTTGTTTACTTATTTGTTTATTGTTTCTCTTCCCCACATAAAATTAAAGCCACATGAGAACAGGAACAATATCTGTTTTTTTTTTTCTTTTCACTGCTGTATCACCAGCAGCTAGCAGTATTTATTGTGCAATAAATATTTGTTGAATGACTAAATAAAACTGTTCTTTTGACATCTAAATTCCTGTGATCAGCATCTGCATATGCTTTCCTAAGATCATTAAACATCTCTATCCATAACTTAAACCAAATCCCTAGCACAGTAAATTGAGAATTTAGGCAAATAGGTTGGCCATAACCCTCTATTGAATGTGTTTCCTCTGTCCTAGCACTAAATTTATTGACTCACTCTTAAAACTCTCTCCATTTCCCACAAAATGCACCGTGGTTGAAGTCCAAAATCAATAAAAATAAGAATGCTTAGAGCAGGAAAGAAGAAAAAATAGATGATAAAAGAAGAAAAAAATTAAAGGAACTCATACACATCTTAGAACTATACTGGGGAAACAAAATCATGCAGAAGAACTTTAAAAGAAGAGCTCTTCTACAATGCTGTGTCCTCTCTCTTTCTCCCCTTTCTCTGTAATAGAGTCTCATATAATTCTTGCTTAGGCTGGACTGTCCCCTGTCATGCAGAACAAAGGACAAGCCTTTGGCCTCAGCTTCTAGTTATCTGAGCCTAGATAAAGGCAAACAGGATAGGCCCAAGGCAAAACTGTCAAGTGGAAACACTTGGACTGTGTCCGGAAATTCCCCTTTCTCTGCTATCTTCCAACTTGGAGATACCCCCTTTGACCTCAAGTGCCCAGTAAACTCTTACTTCTAAAATCTTTCCTCAGTCAAAAAATAAAAACAATGTCTTACAATATTTACATTTGCAGCTAGGTTGTCATTTCTCTTTTACTGCATGTAAGTAGTAAAGGTAATGCAAATTTTGAATTTTCCTAATAACTGATCTACTCTTCCACTGGATAGCAAGGAAAAATATTAGACTTAATCCAGTCCAGGAAGCTCAAGTGAACTCAGTATCTTCCATAAGTATTTGCATATAAATACTTAGCATCTCTAGGTAAAATGCCCAGTATCATAATTTCCACACTTTTGGTGTGTAGTTATATATGACTCCATGCCAGAAGAGGGGAGGAGATGCCTGATCTTTTCTGCATTTTCTTCTGCATTTTCACAAGTTCTGACCTCAGAGTAATTCATTTGTTCTGTTTCTTGGATTGGTGATTGTTCAATTTCAAAGACCTGTCTGCTCCTCTTGGTAGGAGTGACAGGTGGAAGCCACTACTCAGCTCTCTGTCTCAACTTTCCAGCCTGCTGGAAGGTTCGCTCTAAGGTTTGCCCTCTGCAGATTCATCAGCCCTCCTGGAAGCTCTGTGGTTTCTCAGCTGAGAATGTAGGAACTTCTGAACGTAGGAAATGAACAAGTAGAAATGCTGCCTCAGGCTCCATTTCAGCTCCCTAGCTCCTGGGCCATGCTGGGTATGAGGATTCTCCTAGATATTGGCAAGTTCCCCCCATACTCAGGGAGACATGACACTGACACAGTGATGTAAATCTCCCCCACCCATCTTGATGTTTCTATGACACACTAGGTTGAAAATGTGAGCTCCAAAGTGGGGGGAAATCAAGGACTCTATCTGGCATCTGCTTCCTTACTCTGTGCTCTCTTCTCACACCCACATTCCAAGGGCTGCCCTCATTCTCATCCAATCAGACACAATATACCCTTTCAATAATAAGTAATTTGTGCCACTGCCTTTCCTCTTCTGAAGTGAAAATCATAGATAATATAACTCTTACATAACTTCAGAAAAATCAATATTATATCCTAACTATAATAAAAAGAGAAATAAAACAAAAGTAATTTATTCTTTATGTAGTTCAAAATGTAAACAAGTAGTCATATTTACAAGGAAGGACCTACTGAATCAGTCCGTTGGTCAGTCTCTATGTGCCGAATCACCTGTCTGTGATTATTATAAATTCTGTGGTGGAGACTCAAGCTCCATGAGAACTTTGTTGATAATATTCTGAAACGTTGACCAAGTCATAGTAAAGTTGCAAGTGAAAAAACACTGTGATTTTCCTACCACTTATTCTGTAGGTTATAACACTTTCAGAAAGTTCAGTGTGCATTAAAATAGGGCAAAAATTATTTTCTTTCTTTAATGTCAGTTAAGTTAATGCCTTTACTGGAGTTAAGTTCCAGACTCCAGATGACTTTAAGCAACTTTTCTACCCACACAAATGTCTGTCTGTGGCTTAGGATACTGCTTTATTTCAAAGAATTGGGCCACTAACTCTAGCTGTCTAGAATCCCTGGACTCTACTCATTATATGTAAAATGCTGCCTCCGAACATTGTGTGACAACAATAACAAAAGAGCCCCACAGTTTTCCAAAATGCCCCCTCAGGGGTGATGTTCTACCTCGCAAGAATTACTTCTCTGCATCATTTCCTCCTTCCTTACTTAAGGAGCAAACCTCATGGGGCTGTGATCATTGTGGAGGAGGTATCTGCTTCTGTCTTGCCATAAAAGGAACCACCAGTGATTTTCAGGTTGGCTTTTTTTTTTTTTTTTAAAGATTTTATTTATGCATTTGACAGAGATCACAAGTAGGCAGAAAGGCAGGCAGATAGAGAGGAAGGGAAGCAGACTCCCTGCTGAGCAGAGAGCCCGATGCAGGGCTCAATCCCAGGACCCTGAGATCATGACCTGAGCTGAAGGCAGAGGCTTTAACCCACTGAGCCACCCAGGCACCCTCAGGTTGGCTTTTGATGTGAAAGCCCACTGGATACCTCCAGACAGAGATTTTTGAGGATGAAAATCATTGATTTGATAATGCCAAAAGATCATCCTTATTATATACTGAACCTCATTCTAATTGTTAAATTACCCAGATATTAGCACCTTGAACCTTCTTACTGTAATTTATTAATTTGACGTTTTCCAAATTGCAAAAGCAATACATGACTCTGGTAACAAGCTAAACAATATAAAGATAGTTTCTCTGTTCTCTTACTTAATTTCCTCTCCTATCTATAGACACATGTACCCACTTACATACGTGTACTACTCCCCTACACACATACACTGGACTTGATTTTTCTTTTTTTTTAAATCAAAATAGAATCATCTTCTACATGTTACCCCATGTTCTTTTTTTTCACTCATGACCACCCCAAAAGCTATAGAAATTAACTTTTTCTAATAGATAATACATCTACACAAAATAGTATATACTCACATGCGCTTACGTATAAAATGATCTATGAATAGGATTTATCCTGCCACTTTCCAAGCCAGTCTTTTTCTTCGTCCTTCATCCGCTTTCCCCCCTTTTGTCTCCACCTGTGTACTGCTCCATCCTCCTTCAAGCTGCGCCTTCCCTTCCTTTTCTTTTTCTCCTTCTAAAGTGACCATTATGTAACAGAGGGACTCACTAGTAGCAGTTCTACGATGATTATGCTTTTTATCCTACCAAATCTTTTTCCTTGTGATTTTAATCAGCATTTTTTGCTCTGTGCTTTATGATATTTCTCACCCTTGATCTTCAAGGTCACACATTTAGATTTCAATGCTCTTCAGATACTTCACTGAGATATATATATATATATATATATATATATATATATATATTTCTATAGATCGATCTATATCTATAGATCTATAATGAAGTATAATGAAGGCTTTCTACTTTAAAAAAGATTGGCAACTTAAATATATATATATATCTATAGATCGATCTATAGATATATATATATATTTAAGTTGCCAATCTTTTTTAAAGTAGAAAGCCTTCATTATACTGTTTTAATCTCCCTAGATGCTATTGTGTGCTTTACAATTTTTCAAGTTGCTATTTTTGTCCTTTCTATCATTTTTTCCCATGAGTTTACATCAAGACACCTATTCTAAATTTCTCTCATTCTTCTCACCCCTGGAATCTGGGTCCCTACGGGCATTTTATTATGTCCATGTGTCTGTTTACGGGGGCTCAAGCAAGCTTTGGAGAACATTCAGATGCTTTAATCCTATATATTGTCTAAAGCACAATTGTTGCTGCCGTCGTGGGCTCACAGTGTAGCCAAAAAAGGTTGCTGATCATGTACTGAGATACTAAGAAGAAGATGCACAGCTTCCCAGTATCTCCATGCCCTCCTGTTCCTAGGGAGAATGTGAACTCAGTCACTTGTTTAGCTGGTCCCCAATTCCATGACTTCTCAGGAGATCACACTCACTCAAACAAGATGATATCAATTTCGTCTTAGGGGTTCTCAGAAGACGGCAGCCCAGTTCCTCCTCAGAATCCAATATATTCTTGCAGGCCAATCTCCAGGCCCCCATCCAGCCTTTAGCTGTACAAGTAAGTACATCATTCGTTCTCCTTGTCAGAACACTGATGGACCCACGTGCACTGTGAAGACCACCTCTGCAGACCTAGAGTCCTCACCATTAGTTTGGCTCAGAATCCTCTTCTGAGGATTGAGAATGGGAATGGTGAGATATGCCATGTTTCAAGAAAAGCATGCCATTTTCCAAGAATTTCCCAAGGTTGTCACTTCTGATCAGAAGAATTAGGAAGCCTTTGAGAGGAAGAAACAGGTCATATTTATCTTCTCAATCCTCTTTGAACTCAATTTCTTCATTTTTGGAGTAGAGATAACACTACCTATTATATAAATTAGAGAATGGCATTTGTGATAAGGTTAAATGAATTAGTATATGTTATGTCCCTGGCATGGTGCTTGGCCCATGGTTGTCAGTCAGTAATAATTTATGTCCTTTCTACTTTGAGTGCTTAATACAATGCCTGGTACACAGTGAGCACTCCAAAACAGTCATGGGCTGATGGATTGCTACTATTAAACTCAAAGTAAAACTTAAACAAAGGTGATCTTTAAAATAGTATGATAGTAAAAAAAAAAAAATTATTCTTTTATCTACACTCATGAATTCAGTGTTTTTCATTATCCATAATGCCATAATAATAGCATATTAGAGGTTACATAAATGGCATCAGATGTTGGTATTTTTCTAATTCATTCTGGAGTCAAAACTTCAGAATATAGTGTAGTAATCATGTTGGAACCATCTCAATATTACCACAGATACAAAAGCACAAAATCGTAGCTGTGAAATGGATGAAACCACCATGTAAAATTCCACATGTGCTTCAGTATTCCGTGAAATTTCTTCAAAATATGAAAGCAACCCAACAGAATATTTTGGAAACAGGAATATGTAATACATTTCAAGATTTTCATTGCACGTTAGCATGCCCATCTTATAGAGTGTCCAATTAATCAGGGAAATAGTTACTCTTCATGGCAACAAGTTGTGGCCTACTTATTCACTGTGGGAAGACAACATAATAATACAAAATGTGGCTTAAGTTTTATTTTCCCTGGAATGAGAAGAGAAAAAATTGCTCTAGAGGTTATTTGGGTCTATGTACTGTTAACTTATTATGTCCTGACATTGTTTCATCTCAATTTTATCTTTATTAATTGGGGTTCTACAAAATTAGCCATGTCACTATTCAGAGTATAACGAGGGTGGTACCAGTGCATTGGAGTGAACAGCTATCTCATGCAGAAGCAGAAGGGAAAACAGAAGGAAGGGAGAGGCATAAAAACAACAACTCTCCAGTATGATAGACCAATGCTCCTCTGAAGAGGGACAGGCTAAGGATCAGTTTAGATCACTCCCAGTAGGATGATTCCCATTTTCTGTCGCAACACAACTGCCTCTTTAATTTGCCTACTCTTTCATTCAGCAGTTACATTAATGTGCACCTATTATGTGCCATGTACTATTCTATGCTGTAGGGATTGGATTAAAAAAATGCATCGTTCTTTTGAGTCTTCAAGTGTTTTTAAAAAGAGGCAGAAAGCAACAACAAAAAAGTATGGCACAGAGACACCTGGGTGGCTCAGTCAGTTAAGCCTCTTAATTTAGCCTCAGGTCATGATCTCAGGATTGTGAGATTGAGCCCTGCATCACGCTCTACACTGGCTGTGGAACTTGCTTAAGATTCTCTCTCTTCCTCTCTTTCTGCCACTCCTGGCTCACGCACACTCTCTCTCTCCAAACAAACAAACAAATAAATAAATAAAATATATATCACTATAAGAATACTTCTATGAATGAACAGAAAAGTTCAGTGGAAACATAACAGAAGGACTGTTTAGAGCCAGGGCATATTATGGACCCAATAAATATTGAACAAAAGCATAAATGATTGAGTAAATGAATTGAAGACCTTCAATGTCAGGGAAGATTTCACAGAAACAAATAACATTTGAACTGAAAAGCGAGAGTTTTTTGGGAATGTGGAAGAAGAAGAGGTACCTAAGAGGGGAAAACAGGTTCAAATTCAGAGGATAGAGAGCATGGTAAGTTCAGGGAACCACACATCATTTAGATGGCTGGAAGTTAAAGACCCAAACTACTGGAAGAGCCTGAGACCAAGGAATTTAGGCTGGATAGTTGGCAAATGACATCATCAAGATCCTTGAGAGTCTTATGAGGGATTATAGATTTTGTTCTGTAGGTGAGAGGTTATTGAAGAATGTTGAACTGTGGAGTAAAATGCCAAACTCCTTTGATAAAGAGTACTTCCTGTTGCTCTATGGAGGAAAAATTTGAAAAGGAAAAAAAAAAGAAGCAAAACAATAAAGGCCCACATCATAGTCTCAGGGGAAGACCATCAGAGTCTACACCTGGGTTGTGAAAATCAGGATGAAAGATCTTTAGAATATTCATGAGGAAGAATTAACAGGTCTGATGGGGTATGGAGAGTGATAAACAGGGAGAGAGAAAGACTTAGACTCACCTTAAATGCCAATATTTAAGCAGTACATGAATCAAGACTAACAGAAAATGCATCTTAAAGAGAAGGGGTTGCAGAGCTAAGAATGGATTGGAGTGGAGACAAAAAGGGCTGAGAGACTAGAAGATTGCTAATGGGGTGTTTTCTGTAAATACAGAGTCTTCCCTGGACATGCACTGCAGTTCTGTGAGTGAGTGCAAGCTTCCCAGAGGTAGCAGACCAAGTCTTCCAAGCTAGACTGGAATCCGAGCTGCATTACACCATCACAGAGCCTAAAACTCTCTCTTTTTCCCCCTTCCCTAAGGTCTCCGTAGCTATACAGAGAAGTGAGTTTCTTTTGAGTACCTCTTAGCCCAGACTTACCTACCATTTTCCCTTAAAGTCTGTGGAATACATTCGATATACTGTTTCCACTGGCTTTAGTGACTTGGTTCATGAAAACTACTTGCATTGGAAAATTCATGACTGAGAAGCTAAAGATCTTTAGGAAGAATTAAAGGCAGGCCACAAGGTTATAAGGGAAGTTATGAAAACTGTTAGTGTTTTTTTTTTAACTATAATTAAAATAAAACAGTATGAAAGGGCATTTAAGTTCCATATACTATCTAACAATTAATTTGTAGTTAATTTGCATTTGCATTTCATTTTCATGATAAACATTTATGAATTTACTTTTTCTTCCCTGCAATTTCAACCAGACAATCACTGGTTAACTTTTCTTATTGTAATATGAAAGCTAAAATTTATTCTATGTTTAATCCTTCAACTAAATGTTAAATATTTTTCTGATTTTATGATTTATAGTTATTTAGTCTCACCTTCTCCATTTCACCACAGTCCCAGACAGAGTAACTTTGATGCTTGAGATGGGAGAAGCTTAGCTGAGATCTAATTTTTTTTTAGCTCTCTCTTAATGCATCGGGAGGCATAAAATGTTGATTTTATCCAAGATAAAGTCACTCCATGGCAAACATCATCAGTTCCCTTGACACACCATGAGAAACTGAAGTTGGAAGATCTCTAATGCAGGGTTTGTCATTTCTTATGTCCCCTGAGTTTATCCTAAACAGTTCTATTCCTGTTCTATAGCTCACTTTGTCTCCATTTTCTATGACGATACTTAGTTCTCTTTCTAATTCTTGCCAAGAGAAATTACTGGAAATCAAGGCTTATGTTAGGACTTAAATATGCCCAAATATGGTGAAGTTAAACTGAAGTAAACTAGCATAAAATAGAATTTCATGCCAATAAAGTGAGATGTTGGTGAGCGATTACTATATTTCTCTGTTACTTGAAAAAGAAAAGTCCAGATATTTATATTCTTTTTGTTTTGCTTGGGTAACCTCTATGTCCTTTTCTTCTAACAATAGGACTAACACCTCTTCTACTTCCCCACCATGAGGTTTGAGTGGAAATGACTCAAATCCTCAGCTTCAGGAGTGGGTGGATCAAAAACGAAATTTTGGCCAAGTTGTACCTTAAGGGCAATAGTGGAGTATAGTTGACCTATTAAAATTAACTTACCAGGGATACCTGGGTGGCTCAATCGGTTAAGCAACTGCCTTCAGCTCAGGTCATGATCCCAGAGTCCTGGAATCGAGTCCCATATCGGGCTCCTTGCTGTGCGGGGAGCCTGCTTCTCCCTCTGCCTCTGCCTGCCACTCTGCCTGCCTGTACTCTCTCTATCTCTCTGACAAATAAATCAATAAAATCCTTAAAAAAATATTTAAAAAAAATTAACTTGCCAAATTCAAGTGGTTATTCAGAGCACTCCATGGCCTTTACCTTGGTAATTACTCAGGGATAGGTACACAGCATAAAAGGACCCAATGGTAGCCATTCCAGAAATTTTAACTGAGGTGACAAGGACAGAGGCACTTTTATTCTTACGATGTTTCTAAACGTGGATACAGAATATTTGCCATCTTTGCCACCATTTAAATATTGCCTGTCTGGGAGTTTAGAAAACACAGAAGAAGCACATTTGGGAGCTGAAATGAGACAGGTTCTTGACAACAGTGTTGATCATCTGGATCAAGTCTTACCCAGAGGCAAATACCCCCCAAATTTATACTTACAAGAATTAATAAATTCATTTTTTGTTTAAGCTCTTTTGAATTCCTGTCACTTACAACCAGGAGTCCTAAAATCCCAAATAAGGCAATAATTCTATAAGCTACATTTCAGGCTACCTATTCCCAACCCTAAATTCCTATACCTCTGGGTTGGTAGGGCATCAGAGAAGTGCATCTTATTCTAGCCGTGGTTTATAACTGGTATTATTGCATCCTTCCAAAATAAGTGAAATAAATTAGGTAAATTATTTGCGAACATCTCTGAACATGAAAAATTAGTGCTTTATTGGCATTAAAAAACACTTTGGAATCTATGTAGTCAGCATAATGCATTATGGTTGCTAGACCACTCAAGTCTGGCAATTTCATTTTAATAGATCAATTCTGCCCCACTATTGTTTCTAGGCTACAATTTGGCCAAATTTCACTTTAAAGGGCATTTTATGGCAAAGATCCAAGCTCTTTCACAGCAAAAGCTGAATGCTAATGGAATTGTTGTGATTTAAAACTGTGAAACACAATCTATTTTTCAATGGAGGAAACAAAAACCATAACCACAAATATTTCCAGTTTCTTAACTCAACCTTGAAGGATATTTTTGCATTTTTATTCATTATTTAATGATGAGGAATACTGTAAAAGAGTATCAGATAGTGTCAGAGCCTCAGGTTAGGAGACCTGAGTTTAAGTTTTGGCAATGCTATCTACTAGCTGGGTGATCTAGAGCAATACACTTAACACCTTTTAGCACCAGTATTAAATTGTACCATGGATATTAAATGAGAAGATACTTATAAAATGTTTTGATGTGAGCCAGACACATAGAAAGCATTCAGTAAATGGCTGTTGTTGCTGTTATTATTACTGGTACTAATGTTAGGAAGGGTAGTATTACTACTAGTAAAGTACTAATCTCCCATGTTGGTTTCAGTGATGGAGTTTTTGCATGCATTACTTTCTTTCCTCTGTCCATCCACTCATCCCTTCTTCTCTCCCTACCTCTCTTCCTCCCATTTTCCCCTTCTTTCCTTCCTTCCTCTAACCTTTTCCTCTTTCTTTCTTCTTTCTTTCTCTTCCCTTATTCCTATCAGTTGAAATAACAGAAGTGAAACTGCTGTCGAGGAAATCTTAGGTCTAATAGAAAAAGATGACACCTGTTTCACAGAGAATAAAGACAAGACAAATTTTAAATACCAAAGGATTCTTCAGAAATAGAATTAAATAAAATTACTCACACATCTAAGAATGAAAGTAAATTTTCCAACTCACAATCATTGACTCGTAGGCTACAAATCTTCAGAATATCATAAGAAAATGAATATTAATTTTTAAAATGCACCTTGAATTTTGGAAGTAAAAATAGTGAAGTTGCCTCATAGTGTGGAAAAGAAAGGATGATAGTATTTCCTAATCAGAAAACAAAGACTTTTGTTAGATAATGAAAAATTTCACCCTCTAAGATTATCTCTTTCATTGCATACTTAATGGATATTATAACTTTAAAAATTATTTTATGGCATCATCCTACAAAAATAACATTAGAAAAGCCTCAGGATTCTCATAAAACCAACACAAGTTTGCAACAGAAGGGAGGTGAGAATTATTCTGGTTGTATAAAGAACAGACACCCAAGGGCCAACTTACAGGAAGGGAGACAATTTAGGAATTTCATGGGGTCACTCATGCAGGACATGACGATGGCTTGGACCAGGATCCTAGCAGTGGAGAGTAGGAAAAGTGGTTAGATTTAAGATATAGTTAGTTTGGAGGTGAGTGCCTGGGTGGCTCAGTTGGTTAAGCACCTGCCTTCACCTCAGGTCATGATCCTGGACTCTACTTCTCCCTCCGATCCTCTCCTCTCTCGTGTTCTCTCTCTCTCTCTCTCAAATAAATAAAATCTTAAAAAAGGAAAAAGATATTGTTTGGGTGTGAGGTGATTTACTGAAGGATTAGGTATGGAGTATGAGGTAGAGAGAGAAGTAGAGGATAACACTTAGGGGCTGAATGATGAGAAGAACTGTGATGGTGATGTCACCTATTGAAATTGGAAAACTTTATGTTGCAACTTAAGTAGATATTTGCTAAGCAGTCTGGAGAAAAATGGTATTCCAAACAAAAACAACATCATGTGCCAAGGCATAAAGGTTTTAAAATCCTGGCAGATCCATGGAAAGAAAATGGGTTGGTTATATTGTTAGAGAAATGGAAGACATGGATAGTACCCAATAGGTTAGGTCAGGTTGTCATGCAGCTAAAGATGTTGCCAAGAATTAGTTTCCTGAGATTGAATTTGATCCTCTAGTTGGTGAGGGATTATGAGTTATGAAAGGGTTTAAAGCAACTAGCCTTCCATAAAATAAATCAAAGAAATTAAAAATAAAGAAGCTGTGGCAAAACAATTTGTTATGCACATTGAATTAATTTATACATAGATCTCAAAGCTAAAAAATGGGTAAAATCAAGTTTGCAAAACAGAATATGAAAATGATACAAATATGATAAATGAAAAAAAAATATGACCAGCAAGAGTCAAATCAAAGGATTTTGAAGAGCAAAAGTGAATTATAATATGTAACACTTGCTCACTAGTTTTTCTTAAGCATTTCTAGGGACTCAATCCTCACAAAACACATTGAGGTATCTATTATTATCCTTGCATTATAATACAGTAGGGGAAACCAAAACATGGAGAGCTGAAGAAATCTGCCCAAATTGATACACAACCTTGAGTGGCAGAGTAGAATTTTAATGTGGCATTTGATTTCAGAGTTCACAACTTTTAACTATTATTCAAAGGTATAGTCTCTGAGAAGAATTAAGATATTTTAAAACAAGGATTCAATTTATACTGAGTGAAACTGAAGCATGATCTTAAAAGACCTTCTTAATGCTTTCTTTATGAAGCCACGTTTATTTGAAGTTCAATAACTACTACAGTTTTGGGGGTGCCTGAGTGGCTCAGTGGGTTAAGCCTCTGCCTTAGGCTGGGTCATGATCTCGGGGTCCTGGGATTGAGCCCCACATTGACCTCTCTGCTCAATGGGGAGCTTGCCTCTCCCTCTCTCTCTGCCTCTCTGCCTACTTGTGATCTCTTTCTCTGTCAAATAAATAAATAAAATCTTTAAAATAAAATAAAATAAAAAATGAAATAATAAAATAATAAATAAAATAAAATAATAAAATAAAAAATAAAATAAAATAAAATAAAAAATAAAATAAAAAACACTACAGTTTTAATCTGGTTTCCTTTTTTTAAAATATTGAATTCCTTTTAGTTACAATTAAATCAAATACATTTCACTTAAATATTCCATTATTATAAAGTTACTTTGACAAATCTCCTTTCTCTCACTATATCTCATTTCTCTCTGTATATGTGAGGTAAACCTGAATTTGGTACATTTGTGTTTGGGTATGTATAGTGATTTGTTGCTCTTTTTCTTCATATTTGTCTGTATTGATTGATTTCAAATTATGAAATTTGTATCATTTCAATAAACTATAAATTCATTATTATAATAAAAGAAAAAATGGTTGAGTGGGGATGGGAATGAGAAAATCATATCTTTCATGATATTCATTTATTCTGTTCTTAAAGTTGTTTAAAAAAAAAAAAAAGACTTGTCATCTCCAACCCAGAACAAATCTTTTTTTTCTAGGTTATACATATTAATCCCATATGTAAAAATAATAAATGTCCAGCTTTATCTTCACTGCTTGTGAAAATTTAACTTCTTCATTCACTAGTGGGACACACATAGATATTGAGACAATAATGGAAAAACACTTCATACAAATAGTGAACTAGGGAATGAATTTGCTATAGTCTTGTGGTTACTGAATTATTTAAAGAAGTACAGTTAAGTCCCTTGAGTAAAAATCTAGTCACTTGTGTAATCAAGAGAAAAGAATAATGGTCTGTAATGAGAGATAATGGTGCAGGAGAAATAATACTGAGAATTAGGGATCTGAAGTCTAGTCCTAATTCTGTAACTGGACTTAAAATGATGTGGCCAAACTATTTTTGCTGGGATTTTGTGTTCCTACAAATTAAATGGTGAAACCAAATACTCTCAATTTTTAATCTAAAACTTTGGATTAAACCTTGGGGATTGAGTATGTGCATGTACTTCTTTTCCCCAAAATGAACAATATGAAATAGGCCTCTACCCTCACATGAAACAGAAGAAAGTGTAGAAAACAACAGAAGACAAAATTTTGGAAAGTGTATGGATGAACAGTAATTGACATAACAAAATACAAGGAGTGGTCAGGCAAGGTGAACAAGAAGTAAGCTGATACCCCTTGCAGAATTTTGGAAAGGTTTAGGGACTTCCCACTTCAGGTACTTCTCAAACTACAGGGTACACTGAAAAATAGGATTGGTTGAAATTTGTAAATAGTTATATCTCTGGATCCTCTCCCTCTGTTTATATTCTCAGGCTATTAATCCATTTTTTAGTCCGGCAGTAGACTTCAGAATTTTTTTCTGGAAATGTTGCCCAACACAGTATCTATATTCAATGAATCAGACACTGAAGGTGGAACTAAAGTGACAAAAATATTAAATAAGAGTTCTACACACTGAATACCCCTTCTACTCTAAATTTAGGGCTTTCAGCTTTTTAAGAGCTTACTATTGTTTTAAAGATTTTATTTATTTTAGAGAGAGAGAGAACAAGCAGGGGGAGAAGAAGCAGACTCCCCAGTGAGCAGAGTTCCTAATGTGGGGCTCAATCTCAGGACCCCAGGATCATGACCTGAGCCAAATGCAGATGCTTAACTGACTGAGCCACCCAGGCACCCCAGAGCTTACTTTAAATAAACCTTATGAAATTACCAATTCTCAACCATTTCTAACCTACAAAAAGAGCAATTTCATATGAATCAACTTAACACACACACACAAAATCAAAGGATCATTAAACATTTGAGAAAAGTCTCAAAAAAGTACAAAACAAAAAGAAGAAACAGACAAAAGAAAATCAAAACAAACCATATAGAAATAATTATTAGCTATTACATCCAGGAAATGAGAATAAGACATAAAATTTTTAAAAGACAAAACCAGAGATCATGAAGGAAATATTAAAAATTTTTAAAAATGTAATAGCAGAAATTCAAATTTTCATGAAAATAAATTTGGGGGAAAAGTGAGACAATTTTATAGAAAGTCTAGGAGATATAATTTTCAAAACTTGGAGTTTTGATGAGAGAGAATAAATTAAAACCGTACAATATTTCCCAGAACTAAACAATGTCAGTTCCCAGATTGAAATGACTTTCAAGATTCCATACAATGATTTAGAAAAGATTTACACTAAGGGATTCTTGTGTGTGTGTAATGTCAGAAAATTATGGATGAAGAGAAAATCATAAAAACTTTTGGAGACATAAAAGAAAAAAATCAGACTATATGAACATAAAACTTATTAACAGCAACATTGAAAACTGGAAGGTAATAACACAATTTCTTTAATGTTTTGAGAAAAAAAATATTTCCAGTCTATAACTCTCTACTCACAGCAACTATTAATCAAGGATAAGTGTAGAATAAAAGCATTTTTTAGACATGGACTCAAGACATTTATCTCTTACGAATAATTCTTGGGAAGTTTTTGGATGGTATTTTCCACCAAAATGAGGTTGACAACCATGAAAAGGTGAAGGAATGTATGAGGGTGTTAAGGGAAGCCTTGGGGTGCAACCATCACTGAAGGCCTGGGGATGAAAAGTCCAGACTGTAACTGGATAAAACAAGGGTACAAAAGGCATAAATTAAAGAATAAAATAATATTTGATTTTTTATTTGGAGAATATTTAATTTATCTCCAAATTTTATTTGGAGAATATTTAATTTGGAGAATTTTAGCTTTGTTATAAAGCTAAGAGATAAATTAATGGTTGGCATATAAAAAGTAAATAAACAGGGGTGCCTGGGTGGCTCAGTCATTAAGTGTCTGCCTTCAGCTCAGGTCATGATCCTGGGGTCCTGTGATCCAGCCCCGCATGAGACTCCTTGCTCAGCAGGAAGCCTGCTTCTTCCTTTCCCACTCCCCCTGCTTGTGTTCCCTCTCTTGCTGTGTATGTCTCTCTCTCAAATAAATAAAATCGTAAAAAAGAAAAAAAAAGTAAACAAACACAAAGGCAATAAACTTCAAGAAAAAATAAAAAGTTCTATAAGAAAATGCAATTATCACTATATTGTTTATCTCTAAATTATATCTACATAATAATAATTTTGATAATGTGAGCTCTGAGTATTTATGTAACTCCAAATGGTGAAATATCTCAAGAACAGGAAAAAGTGAAGAAGGTGTAAATATGTGTTGGAGGGAGTGAAGGGATAGGGGTGCACAGAGCTAAATTCTTGTCTTTTGTAACAGGAAGTTCATAGATAGTGTCTAAAATTCAAAAATCAAGACTAGTAATAAAGCATGTTGCTCAGAAATATCGAATTAAATACCAGAATATATAGCTAAATTGTTTCTGATAATTTAATGCCTTAGAGTACAGGGAAATAGAATAGGAATGGATGTGTCAAGGTTCTGCTCTTTTTATTATTAACTCAGTAGTTTATAATATGACTTTTGAAACATACACACACTGATAAGATCTCTTCCAGCATGTGTATTTTACTTAAATATTCATATATCCATATAAGCAATATTGGAAAATGTGCCAGAAGAATGTGATCTTTGGAAGCAAAAAAAAACCACACACACACAAAAAGAAAAAACTTGAAACATTCTTATGATATATCTTTAAAGCAAGAAAAGAAACATATTTTTGAAAATAGAATGATTGAAGTTAGATCAGCAAGCATCTAGCCTTTTTAATATTCACCAGATAAATTCTGTGTCACTAGGAAATCCTGATACTAGGTCTAGAACTATAATAGCAGCAATCTCAACTTGTCCTTCATTTCCCCCCAGTAATCCACTTTGCTGAAATTTAACTGAGGTTGGAATCTGCCATCCGTTCTAAAATGATGACTTAATTTATACTTATTATAGGACCATTGCCTTATTCACTGATAACCCAAGTTGCAAGTGATAATTTGATAATAGATTATTTAGATATTTTATCCTCTGTTGCCCTTCCCCATGGTACCACCTCGTATGAACTCCTTTGGTCTAAGTGGGCTTTCATTGATGAGCTCATAAGGAATGCTACTATTTAATGACAAGTAGGCTCTCAAAATACTTTTCTCTGTTAGAAGAACACCATATGCACATGTGCAGTTGCACACATGCACATCTTAGAAATAATATGTCAAAATGACAGTAACTCATAATGGAACATATGGGCTCTATATCTTTTTGTTTTGTCTCTATCACCAACAGGTTACTTATGTCATTAATGCTTATAAAACTGTCTAATCCTTTAAGCCCAATTAAATTATTTTATAATTATTTCCTACATGAGTAATTTTTGTCCATTATTTAGTACTACCAAACACAAAATTATTCTTGTTACTTTTAAACTAATTCATAGACAACTTCATTAAGTTTTCTCTTGCTCTTTTAATTAATTAGGAAACATTAAAAATGTGCATCCTGAAAGTTTTTTTTTTTTAATTTCTTTTCAGCATAACAGAATTCATTGTTTATGCACCACACCCAGTGCTCCATGCAATACATGCCCTCCATAATACCGACTTCCTGGCTCCCCCAACCTCCCACCCCCCCCCACCCCTTCAAAACCCTCAGATTGTTTTTCAGAGTCTATAGTCTCTCATGGTTCATCGCCCCTTCCAATTTCCCTCAACTCCCTTCTCCTCTCCATCTCCCTTTGTCCTCCATGTTATTTGCTAATGCTCCACAAATAAGTGAAACCATGTGATAATTGACTCTCTCTGCTTATTTCACTCAGCATAATCTCTTCCAGTCCCATCCATGTTGCTACAAAAGTTGGGTATTCATCCTTTCTGATGCATAATACTCCATTAGTGTATATGGACCACATCTTCCTCATCCATTCACCCGTTGAAGGGCATCTTGGTTCTTTCCACAGTTTGGTGACTGTGGCCATTGCTGCTATAAACATTGGGGTACAGATGGCCCTTCTTTTCACTACATCTGTATCTTTGGGGTAAATACCCAGTAGTGCAATTGCAGGGTCATGGGGAAGCTCTATTTTTAATTTCTTAAGGAATCTCCACACTGTTCTCCAAAGTGGCTGCACCAACTTGCATTCCCACCAACAGCATAAAAGTGTTCCCCTTTCTCCACATCCTCTCTCTAAAAACTAGGGTAACTGAGACAGAAGATAGAATTAGTGATCTGGAGGACAAACAGATAGAGAGAAAGGATAAGGAGGAAGCCTGGAACACAAAGCTTAGGAGCCACGAAAACAGAATTAGGGAAAAAATGACTCCATGAAACATTCCAATGTCAGAATTATTGGAATCCCTGAAGGGGAGGAGAAAGAAAGAAGTCTAGAAGATATAGTGGAACAAATTCTCCATGAAAACTTTCCCAATCTCATGAATGGAACCAGCGTTCATGTAATAGAGGCAGAGCGGTGTCCCCCCAAGTTTATAGAATCTCGAAAGTCCTTGAGACACCTGACAGTAAGAATGAGGAACCATAATTGTAGACAGGCTCTCTTGAAGGCAGCTAGGACAAAGAAGTTCCTTATGTACTGAGGAAAGCCCATCGGAATAATGTCAGACCTCTCCACAGAAACCTGGCAAGCCAGAAAGGGCTGGAAAGATATATTCAGGGCACTAAATGAGAAGAACATGCAGCCAAGAATACTTTATCCAGCAAGGCTGACATTCAAAATGGATGGAGAGATAAAGAGTTTCCAAGACCAGCAAGGCCTAAAAGAGTATGTGACCACCATGCCAACACTGCAGGAAATATTAAGGGGGGTTCTATAAAAGAGGAAAAATCCTAAGAATAACATTGAACAGAAATATAGAGACAATCTACAGAAAGAAAGAATTCAAAGGTAACACGATGTCAATAAAAACGTATCTATCACTAATCACTCTCAATGTGAATGGCCTAAATGCGCCCATAAAACGGCACAGGGTTGCAGATTGGATAAATTCACAGGGCCCATCCCTATGTTGTCTAAAAGAGACCCATTTCGAACCTAAGGATACACCCAGACTGAAAGTGAAGGAATGGAGAATTCATGCCAATGGGCCTCAAAAGAAGGCCAGGGTAGCGATTCTCATATCAGATAAATTAGATTTTAAACTAAAGACTGTAGTCAGAGATACAGAAGGACACTACATAATTCTTAAATGGACTATCCACCAAGATGATCTAACAATTGTAAATATCTATGCCCCCAATATGGGAGCAGCCAATTACATAACAAAACTATTAATCAAGATAAAGAGTCATATTGATATGAATACATTAATAGTAGGAGATCTTAACACGCTTCTCTCAGTAATAGACAGATCATCCAAGCAGAAAATCAATAAAGAAACAAGAGCATTGAATGACACATTGGACCAGATGGACCTCATAGATATATACATAACATACCACCCTAAAACAACAGAATACTCATTCTTCTCAAGTGCACATGGAACCTTTTCCAGAATAGACCACATACTGGGTCACAAATCAGGGCTCAACCGATACCAAAAGACTGAGGTTATTCCCTGCATATTCTCAGATCACAGTGCTTTGAAACTGGAGCTCAATCACAAGGAAAAGTTTGGAAGGAACTCAAACACCTGGAAGCTAAAGACCACCTTGCTTAAGAATGCTTGATCAACCAGGAGATCAAAGAAGAACTTAAACAATTCATGGAAACCAAAGAGAATGAAGACAGTTTGGTCCAAAACCTATGGGATACAGCAAAGGCTGTCCTAAGGGGGACATACATAGCCATCCAAGCCTCCCTCAAAAAGAATTGAAAAATCCAGAATATACCAGCTGTCTCTACACCTTAAAGAACTGGAGAATCAACAACAAATTAAACCAACTCCACACACAAGAAGGGAAATAATCAAGATTAGAGCAGAGATCAATGATATAGAAATTAGAGATACAGTAGAACATATCAATGAAACTAGAAGGTGGTTTTTTGAAAGAATCAATAAGATCAATAAACCATTGGCCACACTGTTCCAAAAGAAAAGAGAGAAAGCTCAAATTAATAAAATTATGAATGAAAAGGGAGAGATCACAACTAATACCAAGGAAATAGAAACAATCATCAGAAGTTATTATCAACAGTTAATATGCCAATAAGTTAAGCAACCTAGATGAAATGGATGCATTCCTGGAAAACTATACACTCCCAAAATTGAACCAGGAAGAAATTGACAACCTGAATAGACCGATATCTAGTAACAAGATTGAAGCAGTGATCAAAAACCTCCCAAAAAACAAGAGCCCAGGACCTGACGGATTCCCTGGGGAATTCTACCAAACTTTCAAAGAAGAAATAACACATATTCTCCTGAAGCCGTTTCAAAAAATTGAAGCTGAAGGAAAACTTCTGGACTCTTTTCATGAAACCAGCATCACCCTGATCCCCAAACCAGGCAAAGACCACACCAAAAGGGAGAACTTCAGACCTATATCACTGATGAATATGGATGCTAAGATTCTCAACAAGATCCTATCAAATGGGATCCAACAGCACATTAAAAAGATAATCCACCATGACCAGGTGGGATTCATCCCTGGGCTACAAGGATGGTTCAACATTTGCAAATGAATCAATGTGATAGAACAAATCAATAAGAGAAGAGAGAAAAACCACATGGTCCTCTCAATTGATGCAGAAAAAGCATTTGACAAAATCCAGCTTTCGTTCCTGATTAAAATGCTTCAAAGTATAGGGATAGAGGGAACATTTCTGAACTTCATAAAATCTATCTATGAAAAACCCACAGCAAATATCATCCTCAATGGGAAAAAGCTCACAGCCTTCCGGTTGAGATCAGGAACATGAAAGATTTTTTTTTTTTTTTTTTAAGATTTTATTTATTTATTTATTTGACAGAGAGAGAGATCACAAGTAGGCAAAGAGGCAGTTAGAGGGGGAAGCGGAAGCAGAGAGCCCAATTCAAGGCTCAATCCCAGGACCCTGAGATCATGACCTGAGCCGAAGGCAGAGGCTTAACCCACTGAACCACCCATGCACCCCCTGAAAGAGTTTTTCATTCATTTTTACCTCACACGTATATTGGCAATATAATCATCACCTAGCAAATATTCAAAGTACACTGAAGGTTTGATCATTCTTTCACTAGCTATTGGTGTAGTTTAATCTGTATTAAAGATGAGACATTCTTATACTACTTGAATCATTACTATATAGGTTATCTTAGAATATTTTGTGACCTTTAACGATAGTTCTTCCTTATAGGAATCACCCGCCTCCCAAAGGAGGTAAATTAAGAAGTTACTATTTCTTGCATCATATCAGTTTCTCTCTACATGGACCCAGTGTTATGAAAGTTTTCACAAAAAGAGCTACCAAACTGATATTTCCTATTTTTTTTGCCAATTCAGAATTCACTGAAACTTGGATTACTACAAAAAGAAATAATATCAAAATGTAGACACTAGAACAAGGTGTTCACAATGGGATTAGATTGAGGATTGAGGGTCCAGCTGCTGGAATGAAAGAACAGACAATAGATATGGATCATCAAAATATTCTGAAAGTTTAATGATTCCTCGACTAGCTCTCAGTATACATTAATCTATGTTAAGGCAGGGAAGTTCTAACGCAACCTAAACTATTGTTAAAAACTTCTAAAAGAATATTTTATGATTATGAAAGGCAAAGGGAAAAGAAAACTGTGTTGTCAGAAAAATCAGTTATGGTAAGTAGAAATGCAAGAGCTGTGCTTCAGCAGATATTCAGGATCTTTGCTTAGAAAAGAACTAGAACAAGAGGAGATGTAAAGGAAGAGGGATTGTTAGGAGGCTTTTGGATGAAAAATAAGACGGGGACAGATGGCTTACTTATTAAAAGTACATATGCTTAAGAGACTATGGGGCATAATATCTGAAATAAGGATTGACCTAAAACATCTCAGATTTATATACTTACATAGCTTTAACAGAATCATCAGAATATTAGCCTAATATAGTTCAGAAGCCACACTGTCCCTTTATGTAGTATTTTTTTTTCCTTAAGTGTGCTGAGAGATCTTGCATCAAAATCCCATGATTCACTTGGTTTGGAATATTCCCTTTATGATTTACCTTGTAAATTGTAAGTGTTGGTTTGTTTTGTTTAATTTTGGTTAATATATTTTCCTTATATTTCCCCTAAGGAGTGTATCCTATATTCTATGATTTCAATAAAAATTGCTGGTATAGTCACTTCTTAAAGAAAGTGTTGACAGTTCTAATGAACTCTGCTACGTCAATATCTTATGCATTTCATTTTCACGTATTTATCCTTAATAACTACAGAGGTAGAGACTATCAGAATTCCCATAACACATTTAATACGGCATAAGTTTCACTTTTGCGTTGCCTATTAAATCATAAATTAGCAGGGTACAAAAATCAGAGAAGACACATTACAATTTGAAAAAAGAAACCAAAATTGTTAAACTATTTTTTAATCACAGAGTAATATGTAATGATACAGCGGGACAAAATGAAAGGTAACTGCCTTAGGGGACTGAGAAAAATACAACACTACATTGCAAGCAGAGGCATAAATATAGACAGGCTGACGGGAAATAAAAGCCCACCTTCTACTTAGTAGCTCTGTCATGCTCTTAACTGAATTCTAGTAAGACCACAGCTCGTTGATTGCCAGAAGAGCAGAGCTAGACACAGACCCATCATATAGTGAGGCACCATCTGTTGACAGAATGAATAAAAACCACAAGTAGGACTGATTAAATCTGCATGAATTCCATACCCAAAGATGAGGGAGAAAGAAGCAGGGAATCAAGGTAAAGGCAGTTACACTCCCTCCTGTTTTCTATCTCTGGCACTCTCACATTTAATTCTAACAACTGTCTTCCAACTTAACTTTCTTCCTATCACCAGACTTATGGAATATCCAAGTGAAGAAAAATTAGATTTGTTTGCTTTTTTGCAAGAAAAGTAAATACATTTTGAGTGAGTCTTGAACCTGGAACATATCTCAAGATGTCTTCACTATCTCTTAGGACTCAAGAAGTCATTATTTCCCCTTTGTTAAAAAAAAAAAAAAAAGAAAGAAAAGAAAATGAAGTATTTTAAGATTTTACCACTTGCAGCTAGAACTTTGTTTATAGCCTCTTTATTATTTAATTTTAGATTGCCTATATATCCTTAATGTGAAGTACAGGGAAAGATGTTTGTAAAGGCAAAGAAATTAATGGAAGGATATTGGAGAAATAATTAACTTAGGATCAAACTACTTTTCAAAGATGCCAAGTACAGTCGTGAGCCAGCGTAGGTAAGTTCCCCACAAATTCTAGTCTATCGACATGACCAAGGGTAAGAAAAACCTCTTTGGTTTTGGTTTGGTTTGATTTGGTTCGTTAATGCAAATTGTCCCACTATCCTGTTGGTACTTTTGTTGTTATAGTAAAAGAACCGTGAAATCTGTGCTTCAAAAGAGGCATTTTGCTTGGTGTTCTGTCCCTTTAAAGTCAGTAGCTTTTCTAAATTCTCTGGCCAACCCCTAAATAAAAAATTCTGAAGGAGGTGCTCCTAACTCTTCAGAAATCCATTAGGCTACAGGACTGAGCTAATCCTGTAAGTGTTTTCCTGCACAGCAGAAGTATGGTGGCTTTGGTGGATGATGGTCTTAATGTCCTAGTGGAATTTCTCTGAGCTGAGTGGGGGTGAGGGAAATGTGGTCTGTGCCCTCCCTCTGAGAAATTAACTGTCCTAAAGTCTAGAGAATATGATGATTTTTTTTTTCCTAAACAAACTCTTTCACCTATTTCAGTTAACTTATCCATTACAGAAAAGCATGAGGGTACACAGAGGTAAAAGTATAAAAGTAACCTGAGTTTATTCATTCATTCGTTCATTCATTCATTCACTTATTCAACTATTTTTTGAGCCAATACAGGTGCTTTGCTGGGTAATAGAAAACACATGGAAGGGAGGAAGGGAGGGAGAAAAAGGAAAGGAAGGGAAAGGAAGGGAAGGAAAAGGAAAGAGAAAGAAAAGAGGGAAGAAGGGGAGGAGGAAGGAAAGGGGGAAGCGACGGAGGAATGGAGGGAAGCAAGGAAGGAAGATGTATTCTCTGCTGTCCTAAAGCCTATAACCAGAGACTGAGGCACACAGAAACACAGAAAACATTGCACAAATATAGCCCAGTTCGTTATTTTTGAGTTGGATTAAGGTCTAAGAGAGAAAAGCACTCAGTGAGAAGAAAGTATATAACACAGAACCGGGGGACCTGGGTGGCTCAGTCGGTTAAGCATCTGCGTTTGGCTCAGGTCATGATCCCAGGGTCCTGGGATTGAGTCCCTGGTAGGGCTCCCGGCTCAGCTCTGCTTCTTCCTCTGCCTCTTCCCCAACCCTGCTGGTGTGCGCTCCCGCTCTCTCTCTCTCTCATAAATCAATCCATCAATAAAATCTTAAAAAACAAAAACACCAAGACCCTATGTGACACCATCTTTGGTTTTTATACAGTTTATAAAATGTTTTCACATGTGAAATCTCATTAAGTACAAAGGACAATGCTGTGAGGAAGGGGGAGTGGTTATTAACGTCATTGCCTAGAGGAAGGACCAGAGGCTCTAAGACTAAGTGTTATTTCACAAGGTTGCATAGCTACTGGAACACAGGACCAAGAGCAGGCTCAGGTCTCTCAAAACTCCTTTCCTTCTGTCACACTGCCTGTCATTTTCATGTAGCCATTTTTGAAAATGAAAGGAAGCTGTTGGTTTTGTTAGTTGTCCCATGCAAGAGTCGCCAGCAGAGAAAAAGTGCCTCTTAACATGGGTTTTTGTATTTAATCCACTTGCCCAGAGTCACTCAGCTCTCTTCAACCGAAAAAATAGCGGCAATTTGGCTATATATAAGAGTCTTCCTACTTCAAAATTTTTAAAAAGCTCCATAACTAACACTTTAGTAAGAAATAGCACCTTCTTAGTCTTTCTACTCTTTTCTTTCCCCAAAAGAGAAAAACATGAAAATAATCATGTTGGTTAAGTATTATGAGTGGAATTGAAAATTTTCTTTGTGTCAAATGTAGGCTTGGAATAGGCAGTTTTATTTTCTCCTTTAAATTGATATATTATAAAAGTCATAAATATATGTCTGATTTTTTTTTAATAAATTAAAACGATGGAAAAGAATGTCAGAAAACCTAGTTGTCTCACCTGGACCACTTTTTTCACCACAGGTAAACTGGTAACCTTCAACACTCTTTGGTGCAGATTACTCCAGAAATTTGTTTTATGTATTAATTTTACTTTGAAATTTCTTGATACTATAAACAATCCCATAACAAATATCTTTTGTTCATCTTTTGTGCATGTATATAAGAACCACTATACAATAGCTGTCTAAGGATAAAGCTGCACATCAGTATTTTTACACATATCAAATGTTAAAATTCCCCTCCCAAAAGTATGTGCCATTTTATACTACTTCTTGCATGTGACTGTCATCCTTTTTCCCCAAGCTTTATTGAAGCATAAGGGACAAATACAAGTATAAGATATTTAAAGTGTATGATGTGATGATTTGATATACATATACGCTGTGAAAGGATTCCCCCATCTAGTTCATTAACACAGCCATCCCATCACATATATACCTCTTTTTTGGTGTGTGAGAACATTTAAGCAAATTTCGGTTATACAATACAGTCAAATCTACTCTCCACATAATAAGAAGATCCTCAGACCTTATTAATCCTGTAACTAAAAGTTTATACCCTTTTACCCAGCCTCCTCTATTTTCCCCATTCTCCAGTCCCCGGCAGCCAATTTTTTATGCTCTTTTTTAAAATTAATTCTTTATTTTTTATTAACATATAATGTATTATTAGCCCCAGGGGTACAGGTCTGTGAATCGCCAGGTTTACACATTTCACAGCATTCACCATTGCCCATACCCTCCCCAATGTCCATAACCCAACCACCCTCTACCTATACCCCCAGCAACTCTCAGTTTGTTTTGTGAGATTAAGAGTCTTTTACAGTTTGTCTCCCTCCCAATCCCATCTTGTTTCATTTTTTCCTTCCCTACCTACCCCCCAAACTCCCCACCTTACCTCTCAAATTCTTCATATCAGGGAGGTCATATGATAATTGTCTTTCTCTGATTGACTTATTTCATTCAGCATAATACCCTCTAGTTCCATCCATGTTGTTGCAAATGGCAAGATTTCATTTCTTTTGATGGCTGCATGGTATTCCATGGTATATATATAATATACCACCTCTTCTTTATCCTTCCATCTGTTGATGGACATCTAGGTTCTTTCTATAGTTTGGCTGTTGTGGACATTGCTGCTATAAACATTCAGGTGCAAATGCCCCTTTGGATCACTACATTTGTATCTTTAGTATAAATACCCAGTACTGCGATTGCTAGGTCGTAGGGTAGCTCTATTTTCAACTTCAAGTAAACTCCATTCTGTTTTCCAGAGTGGCTGCACCAGCTTGCATTCACGCCAACAGTGTAGGAGGGTTCCCCTTTCTCCGCATCCTCGCCAGCATCTGTCATTTCTCAACTTGCTAATTTTAGCCATTTTGACTTGTGTGAGGTGGTATCTCATTGTGGTTTTGATTTGTATTTCCCTGATGCAGAGTGATGTGGATTTATGCTCTGTTTTTAAGTTCAACTTTTTTTTAATTTCCACATATAAGGAATACCATGCAATTTTGGTCTTGTCATATTTTATTTAGCATAATGCCTTCCAGGTTTATTCATGTTGTTGTAAGCAACAGAATTCCCTTCCTTGTTAAGGCAGAATAATATTCCATTGTGTGTGTGAGTGTGTGTGTGTGTGTGTGTGTATTTACATTGGGTGTATATGTGTGTGTGTATATCTACACATACATATGTTACATTTATGCATTCATTTTTTTGATGGACATTTACGTAACTTTCATGCCTTGGCTATTGTGAATAATGCTGTAATGAAAGTGAAGATGTCATCCTTTTTAATGTTTGTCATCGAATGGCAAAAAATTGTCATTTAATTTGCAGCCACCTGATTAGTAGTAACATTAAGTGTTTCATCACGTGATTCTTATTCCTGTATTTTTTCTTCGTTGTATCCTTTGCTACCTTTTCTACTTTTTGGTTGTTGTGGATGATTTTTGTTTCTCATGAATTTGAAGGCCCACTTTATAAATTACAGATATGTATAATTTGCATGTGTATAAGGTGTATGTTGAAAATATTTTCTCCCTGTCAATTGTATTTTATTTTCATTATATCATTTTTGCACCATAGCTATACTGTACATTTTTAGGCAGCTGTGTGGCTACTTCTTGGGTTTGTGTGGTTGTTTCTAGCTCTTTAACATTCATTCCACATATTTTAGGAAAACAGCTTGGTTTTCTCTTCCCTCTTTGATCATTTGATAGCACCATTGATCAAGATGCCCTGCCCTCATATAACCTATGTGCTGAAATGAGACCTATTTTCTACTGGACAAAATCCATTTGCTTTGTACCAGGGAACAAGACTCTTTTTCTTCAATATGGCCATGAAACATCTGCATCAGCATTCACCTTCCACAAGCTAATGCCCATAACTAACTCTTGCATAGACCGACAAAAGACAATCAAATGTTCACACTTCCATAGACTCAGACAATTGCCAGAGAGGCTGCTAGATAACACCCAGTATTCTAATGAAAGGACACTCAGTAATCTTCTTCTTGCCCTTTTCAAGACTTTCACAATAATAATCCTTGAGTCACTGATTTCACTGTCTACACTGACCACTAGAGTTAGGTGGATTCTGTGATAATACATATTCATCATGAAAACAGTGAAGTAAGTGATTCTTAATCTATTCTTCACAGATGCATTAATTCACACATTTTCCAAATTCAGCCATGTGCAAGACAAATCAAAATTAGTTTTTATAATATCTTTTAACAAGCATAAATGGAAAGATTGTTTTATTTGTGTATAAAAATATGTACTTAGGACAAGTAAACTGATTTATTTTTTCTCTACTACTTTATTTTTAAAAAATGAAATAATTGCCATGATTACCTCAGAGAGTTATTGAAAAGATTACCTAAGATAACATATGTGACATGTTTCAATGTATAAATTACTTTACAAAAGCAAGTTATTTTCATTGCAATGAAGCCATATATACTAAAGAAGACAAGGCAGGGGGCTAGAAGCCAAGAGGCTTGAATTCTAGTATTTTTTCTTTCATAAAATAATTGTTTAAATATGAGTAAGTACTAACACTCTCCTTATCTGTAAAATAAGAGAATTAAAATCTTTGATGCTTTCCAGCCCAAAATTAATTGCATTTTTAGCACATTAGTAGACAATAGAAAGGAAAAACACAAAGATATTTTTTTAAAGGAAATCAACAAGCATTTATAAACTGTCTAGCCCTGTGTTCTAACAATGAATAGCACCTAGATCTTTTCCTAGAAGAGTTTACCCTATTCTTAAATCTGTGCCTAGTAATAAAGTACATTTGGGAAGAAGAAAGAGGATCAGAGTGGGTCAAGGTAAGAACAAGCTAGAACCTCCTGGCATCTCTGCATCTGTTCTTTTTCACATTTAAGCAATGGCCTAAGGAGTAGAATGGCTGCTTCACTGCTGACAGCCAAATTTCACATAAAATGTCTATCTACTAACCAATTGTAATCTGAGAAATATAGAAAAGATACTTTTAATTTAACTAAGTTGACAGTGTAAAAGCACCATGATCATGTCCGTTTGGTGTCTATGTCCTCCTTTTAACCATATTTAAGTCCTAAGTAAGAAAATAGCAAAATCATGCTTCCATCTCATATGATGCAACCATCAGTTATACAACCAAAAACATGCTAAACCTTTCTCCAAAAGAGAATACAAAATCACTATGTCAAAATTTAGATGATGTCCATTCCTTTCTGAGTCACCTATTGAATTCTTGTACTTTGTTTTTTTATTTTATTTATTTTTTTATTAACATGTAATGTATTATTTGTTTCAGGGGTACAGGTCTGTAATTCATCAGTCTTACATAATACACAGCACTTACTACAACACATACCCTCCCCAATGTCCATCATCCAGCCACCCTATACCCCCCGTCCCCCTCCCCTCCAGCAACTCTAAGTTTGTTTCTTATACTTAAGAGTCTCTTATAGTTTATCTCCCTCCCTGGTTTTGTCTTGTTTTATTTTTTGCTCTTTTCCCCTATGATCCTCTACCTTATTTCTTAAATTCCACATATTCGTGAGATCATATGATAATAGTCTTTCTCTGACTGACTTACTTCAGTTAGCATAATACCCTCTAGTTCCATCCATATCATTGCAAATGGCAAGATTTCCATTTTTGATGGCTGCATAATATTCCTGTGTGTGTGTGTGTGTGTGTGTGTGTGTGTGTGCACATGTGTGTAATACAATCTTCTTCAACCATTAATAGGTCAATGGACATCTGGGCTATTTCCATAGTTTGGCCATTGTGGACATTGCTGCTGTAAACATTGTGGTGTAGGTGCCCCCTCAGATCACTATATTTGTATCTTTGAGGTAAATACCCAGTAGTGCAGTTGCTGAGTCATAGGGTAGCTCTATTTTCAACTTTCTGAGGAAACTCCATGCTGTTTTCCAGAGTGGCTGCACCAGCTTGCATTCCCACCAACAGTGTTGGAGGGTTCCCCTTTTCCTGCATACTCGTCAACATCTGTCATTTCCTGATTTGTTAATTTTAGCGGTTCTGACTGGTTTGAGATGGTATCTCATTGTGGCTTTGATTTGTATTTCCCTGATGCTTCCTGATGTTGAACACTTTTTCATGTGTCTTTTGGGCATTTGGATGTCTTCTTTGCCAAAATGTCGTTTATGTCTTCTGCCCATTTCTTGATTGGATTATTTGTTCTCTGGGTGTTGAGTTTGATAAGTTCTTTATAGATTTTGGATACTAGCCCTTTATCTGATGTCATTTGCAAATATCTTCTTCCATTCTGTCAGTTGTCTTGGTTTTGGTATCTTGTACTTCAAATTGATTAAATGATATATAGGGTTAAATCATATTAATATATCTTCTTTGATAGGGAAGTTAGAGGGGAGGTGGGTCTGGGCTGTAAGCAGTCTTGTTTGTATTATAAGTTGCTATATTTTTTTCTTAATTTTTATCATAGAATGTAAGTACTAAGGGGCTCTACAAGGAATCTCTTGAATTCCGGACATTCTCCTTAGCCACCTTATGCAGCCAGAGCCCAGTTTCCCTTTACAGTCATGATCAGTCACTCCAGCCAATAGGGGAAAAACTTGTTTTTTTTGTTCACTACATGGAAAGTCCAAGATAGAAAAGTGACATGTTCAACTTTTAATATAATGAAACCATTTCTCCATTCCCTGGTAAAAGCATTTCTTCCTTGGGAACAAAGATCTCTAGACCAACAAAGCCCAGAGTTGTGGAGATGGAGAAAGAATTCTGCTAGTGAATCATTTGAGTAAGAGTAAGAGGAGCTATTTCCCTTTCTACCCCATAGTTCCAGAGCCAAGAATCCTGGCTATGGGAGAAATAGCAATATTTGTCAGTGATTTAGAATATATACCTTACCTTCAAAGACATTTCCACAGCCTCACAGTGTGCCACCTGCTGGCTTTTTGGTAAGAATGGTGTGTGAAATGTCATGGTTATAATTAATACATCCTGTAAGCACATGGATGGTGGTTTTCACGGAAGTACTGGAGAGAGGAAAGGTAAATCCATATCTAAAGAAGTGCATATTCCATTCCATAATGGAAATAATACAATCTAATCTACCTGCTACCATATGACTAGTTGATTTCCCTGAAGAATGATGCCATGTTGAAGTTCAATAATGGTTTCTGCTCTTGGCTGGTTGGACATTTAGCAGTGACAACAGCCACATTCGCCTTGGTGAATGGAAGTTCATGTTACTGAGTCCATGCATAGCATTCATCCAGCTGCTGCAGTCACTCTGTTCATGAGCTCACTGGTCAGTAATAGAGATGGCTAGAAAGAGGCTGACTGATATTTATGGAACAAGTTATCTTGTACACCATCCTCTGCTAATGCTGCTCATTGGTGATTTTTCTCATTTGACACAAATATCTTCACACCTTGTACCCATTCAGAGAAGTCTATCTACATATACTTTCCCCAGTCCTAATCTCCAGTTTTCAAAGTTCTTGCATTGTATTCCTTCTAAATCCCTGACCATTCAGCTAAAATATTGGCCACTACTCAGGAAGCAATGTTGATCCACATCTCTGGCTCGCTCTCCTTCTAGGCAAAATAAACAACCAGGAACACTGTTCAGTGCTCAGCCCAGTGGGAGGATTTCTTTTCTCTACTGTCCTTCACAGTTCATCCCAGGACAAGGCAGTAGTACTCCAGATGGCCATTTTCAGAGAATTCTGAAATACTGTACAGAGCCATCTATAAACTGGGCTTGACTTTTCTTTCTTTGTCAACTAGTCATAGGGAACGCCACATGAGATCATAGGTGTAAACTGAGATGAAAGACAATGTAGCCAGTGTAGGGACCATGGACATTTACCACTTACACATGTAATTTATTCATTCAAGACTTACTTGAGGCTGATATTTTATATATCACCTTTATATCATGACGTGTGCCTCTATACATACTCAAGTCAGGGCTTGCTGGCTGAGTCACAAAACACATAGCTTAGTTTCTACGGTAACTTAGTGGCTCTTGTTCCTCTAAGTTGCTAAAATGTCCAGTGTCTACTAGGACTGAAATCAAACTAGAAGTTGTTTCTCAAAAGAATAGCTATCTACAGGGGGTGGTATAGCTTTCTCCCAAAATCCTAAAGATCTGCACTATGATACATCTATATAGGCTTACTAAAGACCATACCTGCCACAGACATTTCAAACACCGCTGGATCTCCTGGTCAGATGGACTAAGTCACAGAATAGCTCACACAGTATCTTGGACCCATGGCAAATACTTTTCTTGTTCTCCACCCCATTCAAAACTGGCAACCTTTCAGGTTTCTTACTGAATGGGTTAAAGTAACATATCCAGATAAGCCCATCAGATATTATACCTTTTTCTAATTGGTAGGAGATGCTAAATATAGCAAATCTCCTTCATCTTGAGACAGATATATGGGTATGCTCCAGACTAGAGGTTCCCTTGACATTTCTCCAAGATGGCAGGGTTCTGAATTTTTGTGGGATTTCCAATGTTCTGGAACACATGTGTCTAACCAAGGGTCAAAAATAGCTCATGCAAAGCATATTAAGTACTTCATACTTTCTGGGTCCCAACAGTGTGATATTTTCAATGTAACAAATAGTATTATGTCTTCTAGAATTGAAAGCTAATCAAAGTCTGAAAGTGAAATTATGAACAAGAATTACAGAGTTGATAGAGCCTTAAGCTAGGACAGTAACAGTGTATTGTTGGCTGTGCCCACTGGATGCAAACTTCTGATGGTAGCAGAATGTATCTTCAGAGAATATAGCATTGGCCAGATTGGTATCTGTGTATGTGTGTGAGTGTGTGTGTGTGTGTGTGTGTGTGTGTGTGTATGCACTAGGGGATGTGTATGCTTACTCCAACAATAAAAACCACAACAGGAATATTAGCTACCATTGGAGTCACCAGTTAATTAAATTTGTTATAATCCACTGTGATTCCTCTAGATATACCTGTCCTCTGCATAAGACAAGTTGAATGGGGATATGGTAGGAATCACCACTTCTGTACCTTTCAAGTATCTGGTGGTGTCCCTAATCTCTGAAATCTCCCCAAGATTGCAATATTGCTTTTGGTTTACTATCTTTTTATGCAGAGCCATTGGGGTGGCTTCCACATGGCCTCTCTTACCTTCATAGCCAATGTAAGGATTCCAAAAGTTGCTAAGTATATCCATTCCAACTATATATTCTGAACCTGGGAAGAAAACTCACAGGGAGCATTTGAGAAAAGCCTTTTAATTTTCTCAGTAAATGGGTTAGAATGCTGGGCTCATTGGATTGAGGACGCTGTGGGTCCAAGTCAATACTCCATCAATTACCTGACTTCCCTAAATCCCTATTCTGCATGTAGACCATTGGGTTTCCAAGGATTAATGTCATGTTAGAGACAGTATCTAGTAATCCATGAACAATCTGATTATTTACCCTTCTCCAATGAATATTCATACCAGTAAGTATCCTTAGTTCTCTTTAGAGAAGACTAGGAGGGTGAACACTCCATAATAAATTTTTGGCTATATAACAGTAGTTCTTCCTTTAGAGGATCTGATCTTCCCTTTGTTCAAGGTAATCTGAGTCTTAAATCAGCTCAAATCTGGGAATTGGTTGAAGGATTAATCATTCTTCCCTCTTGTGGTAACTCAAGTCAGAATTTTGTTCACAATACTTAGAGCTTTTCTACTTTATTAAGTCTTTGGTAAACTTCCAATTGATTTCAGTCCTAGGATCATTATCATTATCTAGTCAATGCCAAAGATCTCTGTTGGTTAAGCCATCATAATTACTACCTTAGCTCTGCTGCCCATTATGACCATCATATCCACATTGTCTTTGATGATTATGTTGCCACTTACTGTTGCCATCTAGGAACTCCCATTATCTCCACTGAATTCCAGAAATTCAGTTTTATGGCAAGAATTCCCTTATTATTCCTGGCCTATAGAGAATATCTAGCACAGAACTCTTCTTGGATTCCAGAGCTCTTCCCATGAGTATGTGTTTTGCAGCCTTGGACAACCTTTTTTTTTTTTAAATTAAAAAAAAATTTTTAATTAAAATACAATGTATTATTAGCCCCAGGGGTACATGTCTGTGAATCACCAGGTTTACAAACTTCACAGCACTCACCATTGCACATACCTTCCCCAATGCCCATAACCCCACTACCCTCTCCCTACCCCCCTCCTCCCAGCAACCCTCAGTTTGTTTTGTGAGACTGAGTCTCTTATGTTTTATCTCCCTCTCAATCCCATCTTGTTTCATTTATTCTTTTCCTACCCCCCAAACCCCCCAACTTGAGCCTCGGACAACCTTGATAGAGGGAGTGTCCTCTTTACCTTCCCAAGTTGAAGGGTGTATGAGCAGGTCTTATATAATTAATTCATTTTACCTTTCCAATCCTCCTAAACCTTTGGATATCTTTCTATACAATTCATCAAGAAAGCTCTGGCATTATAATTTTATTTGGTGTAAGTTAAATTTGGGTCTAGTTTTCAGTCAACCAATTAGCCAAATTATTAGACTCCATCTTCACTGTTTAAGGTGTAACCATGAACCCAGAGTCTCTACACAGTGCACTCTTAGAAACAAATTCAGCTTGATTCAATATTATTTCCTTCTACCCTACTCCAATTTGCTCAGCTGAGAATTTAAAACTTCAAACACATCATTTTCTTTTTCCAAGTTCTCCAATGCATTTAAGAGCAAGCACTCTATCCCATTATGTACCTCATTTTTTCTAAAATGTTCCATAGCAGAAACTTGATCACCATAAAGCCTTGTCTCCTATAGGCACTTGATTATAGATGTCAAAAGTGAACATTTAAATAACTGTTTGTCAGTGGATTACCGGCATTCCTTTTACCACAGTAAAAGCCCACAGTAACACTGATGCCTTTAAATCCAATAAGATCAGTGAACCAATTCCAGATACTCATCTTGAAGTTTCTGTTGCCCTGGAACCTTAAGGTTTTCATAACCAATGACTTCAGCATTTAATGTGTAATTAGGGAAGCAGAACAACTTTGATATTACAGATAAAAAATTTATTATGGTAATTACACCTTATACAATTGTGGAAGAAGCTGAGGAATAAAGGTCTGGAAAATACCAGAAAAAAATTTCACTGAATACCTGGAATGAGTGAACCAACTGAGTTTTTTTTTTTTTTTTAAACTCAAATTCTATTTTATTTAATAAATAAAATCTGTGAGGTAATTATAGAGGTGAACACAGAACACAAATATGATAAAGCAGGAAATGACAGGGGAGGGGGAGCCATGCTCTGGAGCTGCATCCAGCACGAGCTGCTGCTTGGGGGCCGAGCCTGCTTGCTCCTTGGAGGCACGTGGCGGCAGCTCGGGCGGGTTTTTAGGAAGCATGGCCACTTGCTTCTGTGGACCATAAAGTAGGCTGGTGCAAACATCTATGGGAAGTGTGTGGTCCTTTATGGTCATTGTTTGTGTACTTTCACAGCAAAGCATCTGGTGGTGGGTCTGGCATAGCTTTTGATCTGAAGTACCAAGAGTTGGGAAGAACTTGATGCAAAAGGGAAAAAAGTAATAACACAATGAAATAACTATGTGCAAAGTTCCTAAGGTAGGAGAACAGTTTTTGGCTTATTTAAGACAGTGAAGAACAGTGTGGTTGGAAATAGAGAAAAGAGTAAAAGGTTAATTCAAGATGAGATTGGAAAGATAGAAATGAGTCAAATCATATATAGCCTAAAAAATTTATAAGTTATTGTAAGTATTCTAATAATGGAAAACCATTGAAGGGATTCTAAAATGTGATCATTATCACTATCATCATATTTACTTACTTAGTACCAGGGACTACGGTAAACATTTTATATAATCTTCACCTAACATTTATTGATCATCTGCTATGCTTTAGATACTATGCTCTGTACAGAGATTCAACAGTGAATGAGAATGTTGAACACAGATGTTCTTCTTAAATTTGTAATCTAGTAAGTATTGCTGCTTTTAATCTTCACAGTAACCCTAGTGGTAGGAAAGTGAGGCATAGAAATATTAAGTTAACCCAACTTAAATAGGTTAACCTTAACTGAGGTTACCCAACTCGATATTTATAGGGTCAGTATTCGGACCCTTCTCAGTCATATTTCCATGGCTACTTTTAAGCAGTAGTCTGTCTGTTAGGTAAACACTCAGATAAACCCAAGGAATAAATCACAAGGATATGATTAATTTCTTAATCTCTTCATGGTCCTCAGATCTGTATTCCTGTGTCAGTGTGTTCATCTTAGGTTATAAATTTCACTTGAGCAAGGAAATGAGACAGCCTTGAGTATGTGAAGTGTCCTTTGCAGAATTCAGAACAATTACGTTTACCAGCTCTCTTGATTTTTTATGTGCGTGGTATGCACACAGAAGGTGCTTGGCTGTCCATCATGAGACTTGAAGTTTCACATTATATTGGACTGGGCATGCTCACTGGAATGACACATCCAATTTGGAGGCTTCTTCTCGGAATCACATCATTTTGTCATGTTTTTTTTCCTAAAACAGGAAGTGAAATCCTATGTACTTTTGTTTGTTTTAAAAAGTTTTTCACTGAGTCTAAGAAACAAGAGTTAATTTAATGCTGAATACATTGAACCAGCATTGGGCAGATAAGAATCTAAATTTGATTGTCATAACTGTCAGGCCATTTAGAAACCAAATAACTCACATCCTGCTAATTGCTTTTATGTTCATTTATCCAAGAGACATGAGTCATCTCTCACAGAATCCCAATTATGAATGACTTACACCTTGTCGATGACAGAGCTCTGTGTTATTCTTATAGAAACTTTCCAAGGTGTATATCTTTCTAAATAATTTTAACTTTCTCTGATTTTAGTTTATCTGATGAACTTGCCTTTCTTTCTCAGAAATATGTGACCTAGGGGCTTGACCTTGCCTGCCTCTCTTTCCTGTAGCCAAAGGGTTGCTCAAAACCCAGGAAAACTGAGTTCCTAAACTTTTTTGCTATAAAAAGTGTTGATGCTGTGATGACAGATTAATCCAGGCACATGATTGCCGAAGATCCGTTTTAGAAGCGTGCTGTTTCATTAGGGAATCCAAAAATACCATAAAAGACAATAGAGAAATAAAAATCATGTAGTGCCTATTTGAATCTATTGAAACAAGGGTCACCACATGCTAAAGCAATCAAGTATTGAGTCTAGATATACTTTTATTAATTGGGTATTAACTAATATAGGGAATTAGTCCAAGATTGATGAGGGAGAATCAATATAAATGTAACTCACAGAATGTATTGTTTTCAGTATTTATTTACACAAAATGTCTGCTGATTCAGATTCAGATGTTATCCACTCACACATGTACGTGAACACACATATGTTCATACTCCAGAATTCAGCAACAAAAATGTTTGATCCTTTGGTTTTTCTACATTTCATAGCACTGGAAATAACAACTTTAACCCCTACCATGCCAATATTTCTGTCCATCCTCATGCTCAAATCAATTCTAGCAAACAGCAGCTCAAAACCTGCAACATATACTTGTTTATACTTGTTCAGACCTATTTTTGACAAATATTTCTTGGCTTAAATTTCTTTTATAGCATCAGGTTTCCATTCATATTAAGTTGTCAGTGTGAAACACAGGCACAGGGACAGCTTTACAAGATTTAAGCTATGAGGACTAATCCTTGATTCTTCTAAAATAACTCTCAAAGACTTTCTATCCTACATATCTGGGAATTTCACATTAAGGAAAGATTGATGTATGATTAAAAACAGGGTTCACGTATTGATTCAGCACAGGGAGTGGTAGTACAAACTGTCTGGAACATTATTCCAAATGGGAGGATCTAGCAATAGGGATCAATTTTTCTGCTGAGTCAAATGTTGGCTTCTCTTCTGAGAATTCTGATATATGGGTATAAGCAAATGCTGTATAAGGTGATAGTTTTTTAATGTGCAGATCTAGCTGGTAGGCACTAGTAAAACTATAATTTTTCTTTAAATGAGCAACTTTTCTGGTCTTATTAACATTTATATTTATTAATTCATATTTATAATTTATAAGGCACCCCAAGCTTTGATAAAATACAGGAGTTCTGTTTTCCATAAGTGGAAATAAGAACACAGATAGATTACTTAAGGTCATACGGTTTATTAAAAGCAGAACCAGTAGAAAACAATGCCTACCCTATTATTTTAAACTGACCACAGTAAATCATACCCTTTTGAAAAGAGTCATAAATAGGACTTCAACTCCAAGCCTGATATGATTTCTCTATCATATTTAGAGTTCTGAGGAGCTTAGTCAATTTCTCCCATTTAAGCCTCTCTATAGTCTATGCAGTGTAAGTTCATTTTTATTTGATGCTGCATTAGGACTCTCTGGAATTAAACAATCTCTACAGGGAGAATACTAAATTCTCTAAATAAATTTTCAAATTATCTGAAATATTTGGTTAATGGCTCTTATGGAAAGAGAATAATTTCTGTCCTTCTCTCTCTCTCTCTCTCCATCTCCCCCTCCCTTTCCTTCTTTCCTTCCTGTCTTCCTTTTCTTTCTCCTCCTTCTAGATCTCCTTCTCCTCCTCCTCTCTCCTTCGTGGTCAGCCTTATTGCTTATTAAGACAGGGGATCTCATTACCGTTATAAAAAATGGTTGTCATATCAAACTAACTACCACATTATTACAAATTACTCTGTACACAGTCATATAGATTCCTTCCCTCACATCCTACTCATACTCTCCCTGCTGTCTCATTCTTAACCGAGACACAAGTACATTACGACACAGATAATAATTCTCCTACAATGCAGGGACTATCAATGTCAATCTAAGTCACTCTAGGCCATTATAAATTTTATATGGTAAAGGGGGGTTTGTTATGATGAAAGACATAGGATACTGTGTTCCTGGTATATACATTTATAGCCAAAGGAAGAATCCATACAGCAATTCTGGTTAGAAGTTTAACTTCTGCATTTATAAGTAAATAAAAATCTTACTGCAGGATCCTTTTATCATAGTAAGTTCACTTCTTAAAGCAAAAGTATATTAGGAATATTTTAAAAACCAGTCTGTAGCTATAATCAGGAACCAGGAAGCATGGTAAAATAGACCACAATTGGTAAAGCAGGACTTGGTTACCTAGCATTGGGGCAGGATCAGACAGGCTAAGAATCTCTGGGCATCATGCTTCCTGGTTGTAAGAATACGAGCCAATCGTAGGAGCTCAGCACTGGGCCCAGAGCAGGATGAATGAGTGGGAGAGGTCAAGACCAAGTTGGAAAACAAATGCAAGAGAAAAATACTTGATTTGTGACTCTTTCATGAAGTCAAGATACAAGGAGTTCTGAAACGCAACAAATTTTTATCACTAAGTGTGAAATAGCCTAGATTAATAATTTACATTAGTTAAACCTCTTTTGGCATTAACTGGAAATGTATTTGTGATGATTGGCAACAGAGTTCATTCTTTTCATAGATTAAAAAATTATAAAATTGGTATGACAAACTATACAGATATCTTTCATTGTTCCTGAAATATAAGGATAAATTATAGTGTATTATTATTATAGCCAATAAAGGATCTTCACTCATAAGATGACGACCACATTTCAGAATCTTATCGATTAGTTTTAACAAAGAAATACTTCTGAAAGTAGTTAAATAAGCAAAGGTATAACCATATGCTCTAGATTTCCCTTACATTTAATGATACTATTGGTAGAACACCTAAGATGAAGTGTAGAAAAATAAATTCATTCATTCATTCAGCCATAACTCCATCAAATAGGAGGTGTGGTTTAGAGACACAGATCTGAGGTCATTAGCCAGTGCAGCTGTGGATCCTAGAAAAAAATTGCACCATAGTTTCAGCTCAGACAAATTTTAAAACGAATAGTGTTAATGCTACTAACAGTTTAAGTAAAGTGGAGATTGAGAATTGATCTGTGGATTTAGCAGCATGAGGATTTTTAGCAGCTTTGACAGGAATAATCATTTCTTTCTAGTCGTGGGGGGCAAAAGACTGGTTGGAGTAAGTTCAAGAGAGAGGGGGCAGAAGTGAGAGGCTGCGGATGTATTCAACACTTCCAAGGACTTTGTCTAAAAAGGGAAGGAGAAAAATGGGACACTAGATAGGGTACATCAGTTCCTAAAAGAGCTTCTTACAGTGGGAGAATAACATCCTGTTTGAATGCAGATAAAAAATATCCAGAGCAGGGGGGACAATTGGTGATACAGGCAAGAGAGAGAACAACTGCTGGGATGATATCCCTGAGGAGGCAGCAGGGGACTGGCTCTAGGTCCGAAGTGGGAGAGCTGGTCCCCGTTGGGAGACCAGACAGTAATAGCAGAAAAGACTCTCAATAATAGTTGTGAATAAATTTTAAAATGTTTAGTAGGTTCTTTCTCAGAATTTTATTATTTTTTAAAGATTTTCTTTTTAACTAATCTCTATACCAAATGTGGGGCTTGGACTCAACCCTGAGATCAAGAATCACATGCTCTACCAACTGAGCCAGCCAGGCACCCCAATTCTTTCTTGGGATTTTAATGTCTCACTGTCCTCTTGTATGTGTCTCTATATTCCCGCTTGTTCTTTTGTAAAAGAGGCAATTTAAAATATAATTCAGAGTTAGTGTGAGCATCTGAAAGGAATGAACTTTCACCCTTTCAACTTTCATTAAGGTTTATGGGACATGTACTTAGACTGTGTGAAAGGCAAATTGCTTTTCGTCTGATACTTCTGCAAACTACCCTGAAATTAAGACATCGTTAATGAAATATCCAATAACAGAAAGACACAGAGATTAACTCTTTTCTGGGATGTTCTTCACAATAGTTCAGGGGATCCTGAAACAGGTAGGAAAATAATTTTCTTCCAAGATTATAATTATTTATGCCTTTTTATCCAACAGACTGCATGACCACGTGTCAATGGATAACATGTTGTTAATAAGCATGTAGTGCATTGTTACCAAAAAGATAAGCATTGCACCACTACATGAGAGAAAAGATCTTGTATCTTGGAACTTTTCAGTGAGGACTGTAGGATCATTTCCTCCCATGTGAATCGCTTTGACATTTACAGAGTTCATGGAAGCAAGAGAAAGGTAAGGCCCATTATTGTAAAAGGAAAATGCCATAACTCTCATGGAATGTCCCTGGATTTCTGCCATACAGAGGAAGGAACTTGCAGTGGATGGCAATAAGGAATAAACGTCACTTGTGTGATGAGTAGCTAACCAAGCCACTTAAGGTTTACAGTCATGAAGGCAATGAAGTGTCAGTCTCTGCACAGTTTGGGTAGATGCTAGTAGCCCTGACTACGTTCTGTCATCATCTACGCAATTCATGATCCAAAGGGATTAAGAGACTCAAGCCATTCCTTTGCTCACTCCCGAAAGAGTAAAACAGACACTGGTAAATATTTGTTTAAGAAAGATCGTTTCTGATAAGCAAACTGGATGCCTTTTCAGAGGAACCACAGAAGTAGGATTAGAATTGTCTGGGTGGACTAGAGGAGGTGGTTAGAGAAGGGAAGTTGGGTGTTACCATGGAAGTCTGGAATCCTGCTCTACTGGTGGGTTAGCCTCTGCCGCTTTGGAATCTTTTAATTGCCACAAAGCCCCATTTCTGGTTAAACACAATGGAACTCATTTTGAAAGGAGGAGAGAGAAAAAACAAAGAACAGAGAAGTAGCTTTCCTATTCAGGGAAAATGGTAGGCAGCTAACACTTCAGAGGCTGGGAAAAGGTTTTACAATCCCTGGGACTTAAGGGTTAGCAGGGCCCCTGTACAGTGTCATACGTTCTTCGAGAGAATGAAAATATAGTATCTGAAACCTCAATAAGGCACGTGAAAAGACCCAATATATTCGGAATTACCAATTCTATAGCTCAGGCCACTACATTAAGAGAAAATGGAGAGAGGAGGGACTGTCTCAAGTTTCCTAGTTATGCATGGCGTTTCTGGCTTAAAAAAAAAAAATCAACGTTTTACACACACCCCCCCTTTTTATTACAACAATTTACCTATTTGTCAAAGCATTCCTAGCCCACAGTCCAGGCTAGACAGATTGTGCTTAGTTGAGTGCCACTGGCTAAATTTAACACCCTGGCTTTCTTGTTCTTGAGTATGAAGGAGAATAGCAATCAGAGGTGCTCTGCTCTAGTTCTTTTTAATCTGTTTTTAATTATAGCATAAACACAATACACACACCAATGGGGTGATTTCCATGGATTGTTCTGGCAGGTATCAGCTGGTTTCTAATTGAATGACTTATTTTCTTCCTTTCTTCATTCAAACCCTTTTTTTTATTTCCCCTGAAGGAACACTTTATTTAAAAGGCCATTGTCCATATTATTAATTACTATTTTTAGGTATGCAAGAAGTTTTAAATTTAGAACAAGCAAGATAAGGCAAGGACTATCTCTTTTTGTAAAAATGATACAAAGATGGAGAAATAAGTAATGATTTTTATACTTTTTTCAAAAACGATTTTTGAAATAATTTACCTCTTATGTTTTGGAAAATTTGTATTTCATAATGATGAGGAAAAATTAAACTGTAATATTAAACAAGTACAATAAGCAAATAACATGGGCTCAAATTCCATGATTTTTTATTTCATTGTAGATAGGAACTTCCCCCTTGTTTCTCTATTATTGTAATTATTATAGCAGTATTACTATTATTATTATTACTTTAAATATGTATATTTTAATTTAAAAAATACTTTTATATTAATATTTTATTTTATCTGTATAAACATATAAGTTCTCATTATTCCCACTTGATAAAGAAACAAGAGACTTGGAGATCAAATGACTTGCCAAAGGTCAGAGAGTTAATAATAAGTGGAAGAGTCAGAATGTGAATGTAAGACTTCCAGTTCCAAATTTAGTCATCTTTATGCTACAAACACTGTAGAATTCTCAGTAATCTTCATTTTCATATTTTCTCCAAGTTCCATACTCTTGTTATCATACACAAAAAGTAAATAGATGAATCTTGGGTTAATATTTCATTAAGGCTACATATATTAGCTATCTCCTTTATATATGCCTCTCATCAAATATTTCTGAAGTCTTTCAGGCAAAAATTTAACTTATTCAGTTAGGATTTTTTTTCACAGGTTACTCACTCTATCTAGACCTTGATTTCCAAATCTACAAAATGGGAATGATAACTGTAACTCTTAGAATTATTTAGATATGATTGAAAGAAATATATCTTCATTCTTATGCTTTATTTTTCATTAGAAATTAATCACAAGCATTTACTAATTTAATTTTTTATTTTGTAAAGAGCTGACAAGATTATATTGCAAATGTCATTAATAGTCTAGGCTCAGGGCATCTGGGTGGTTTAGTCAGTTGAACATTTGACTCTTGATTTCAGCTCATGTCATGATCTCCTTGTTGGATCCAGCCCCCTCAGGCTCTGCTCTCAGTAGGCTTAAGATTCTCTCCCTCTCTCTCATCTCCTCTCCTGGCTTGTACACCTGCTCGTTATCTTTCTCTCAAATAAATAAATCTTAAAAAAAAAAGAAAAAAGTCTAGGCTCTCATCCAAATAACTTGGAGGTAAGTTTAGAAAGATTCATAGGGAAATATTTTTCAAAGATGAAAAGAAACAACACGAGAGAATAAAGGAATTCCTTGTTTTTCTACCATGTGACAATTAGGAAGGGTTAGCAAACATTTACATTTTTTAAGAATAATTATATTTTGGGATGTTGCGAAATTTCTGACTTAGCTTGACCTTTTGGTGTTTGAGTTTGTCTGCTTTTGGCATAAGATAATTTCCTGACTTAAAAGACATCAGGCAGTTCTTTCCAATGAACATTTTAATTATTCAAGTTGCATAAATGACTTGAAAACATATGGAATCAATTCCTAACACAATAGTCATTGGTTAAAAAATTGTGAGAAAAATGTTTTTGCTATAAGTGAATTTAATTTTCTTGAACTTCAAATTTCACGGGCTTGAAGGCAGGCAGATTCCCAATAGACCTTAAGCAATTCAAATAGAGCTGACCATAATCCCAGTGCTAATATGAACTGTTGCTCGTACTATTAGCTTATACTGTGATCAGTTTGTATCTACACAATATATTTAATTTTATCATTGCCCTTTCCTTATCCCCTAAAACACATTCATATCATTCTTGAAACTGATGCCAGAATTCTACAAGATAAATCGTACATGCTACAATCCATAGAATATCAAAGAGCTAAAATATGTGATTTGTGCTGATGTTCATTTTGCATGGACTTTTAATGAAAAAGAAAATAGTTCATTTGATAATTAAACCAAATTGTGATGGCCACGGTTTAATAACTCACCAGTATTTACTGTGCTTCAAATTTCTCCAGTATATGATTTTACTACTTGTCTTCTAAGTATAAATTCCAAGTCACTGGGAGCTACAACCCTGCTGTTTTCCCACTTATTTTTCTGTCATTTCACTTAATACCACTGAACATCATGTGGATTGCGTGGGATTATTGCACTTGGTATGAAAAAGCTAGTGGGAGGACAGCAACAGTTATGTTGAAATCAAAGTCTGGCATAAATGCAAAGCCATCTTCCAATTCTCTCCCATTTCCATTTTGGCCCTACTATCATATATTATTGCTAACACTGATTTTGTTATCACTCTGAGTGATTTAATTCTGCAACACATTAATTTTAAAAATCATTATATTTCAATTGGTTTATCCTTAGAACTTTAGTAGAAAATGCATCATCAGATTTGAAATGGTGAAAACAAAGCAAGGTTGACCATTATGTTACTCACTGGTCACCAGACTCCCCACTATAAAGATTTAGTCCATTGATTTCTCAGGGTGGATAGGAATAGAAGTGTCCACAGGATTAAGACTCATTTTGTATTGTTCGTTTGCATTTACCGTTGATTCTTATTGTTTTCAGATTCCATATTTATGAATTTGCCTCCCCACTAAAATTTATTTGTAATCCAAAAATCAGTACTCACAGTGCTTTGTGATCACTTTTGGACGTGCACAGAACAGGAACAAATGTGAGTTCCCAAAAAGCATATCCCTAGCTGAGGTGGAAAAAGTGATATCCTGCCTTCTTAACATCAGTTGTCATTTTGTAAATATGCATCCTTTTCGTGATCTATTTAGTGTCACATTTTCTACATTTCTGTGTTTTGCTGTGGTTTCACGTTTAAAATGACCGACCCGCACGCATAGTGATGAAGGGCCATCTACCGTTCCTAAATGCAAGATGGCTATGATGTGCCTCTGGAGAAAGTGCATGTTTTAGATAAGCTTCATTCTAACCGGGGTTATCGTGCTGTTGGCTATAAGTACAATGTTAATGAATCAACAATAATATTAAACAAGATGTCTTTAAACAGAAACATACCAAAAAACAAGGGTATATATTAATTGGTTGATGAAAATGCAATGAAGCTTGTAGGAACCTAACCTTGTATTCTCCCTAGGAGCAATGGATTAGTATTCTTGGCAATGTTATTGGACGGAAATGCCACAAATAAGGAGAATTTATCCTATATAGGACATTTCATCATCTGGAAAAAGGGACACATGAGAGTTTAGAGGAAATTATTACTATATGTAAGTTTTTTAATGAGATGCTATGCCCATCATACCCTCCCTTTTAAAAAAATTATGACTTTTAATTGCTTTTTTAAAAAAGGCCGTTCTTAGTTATTATTTTACGTTGGTAGGTGTCACCTGCTGCTCTTTCCTAATCTAAAGCTCAGCAGAGTGACTTATTCTGAGTCCACTGGAAGCTAGCTGGTGGTCGTGGCACTTGAGTGCCCAGGAGTGCCCTGCAGTCTTCCAGACTGGCCACATCACGAATATGACAAGCACACTGCTACCTGCAGCAGGAAGAACATAAGTAGATCTAAATTCAAGCTTTACCCATTCGTGCTTATACAATCTAGAATGAGTTCTATACCTTTCTGAGTTTCTCTTTCTCTCTTCTTCTGTAAAATGAAGACAATAATACCAATTTACAAAGGAAATACTTTTCGTTACTGAAACCATTATCTAGAAACCCATAGCCGTGGAAGAACCTTGGGGGTGAGATGGGTGGGGAACCAAGCCGCTCCGCATTTGCCCCAGTTCTGTCTTTCTGGGAGGTTGTCTCTCTTTTACTACCACGGCTAACATCTGGGATCTTCTCAGGCCTAATTTGTAATTCGTAGTAGTTAAATCAGAATTCTGCAGCGTGTAAACAAGGCTTTTCTTGTGCTTTTGTCTTTTCCGTCCTTGTGGCCTTTTTAATTGTTTTTTCCTTATTATTTAGTAAAGTCCCTTTAAAACCAGCAACCTAGAGAAAAACAAAGTTCCCGTTGTGCTAATGAATCTAATGTGGGATTTCTGGCCAGGTCAAGAATAGAGCTGGAATAGAAGGTAGACATAATATTGAGGGTAGCAATGTTAATGGGGTGATGCCCAAGAAACATTAGGGAACAAAGTTGAATTTTTTCATTAGGCATAATTTCCTACTAGTAAGAGTACGCCAGTGGTTGTCACAGGGACTGGCTATAACAATAGATATAAAAGTGTTCAGTACAGGAATATGGCACATCCTTCTGAAACGTTTTGACAAGTTTAAATACGTATGCTAAAGTTAGATATTTTAAAAATTTTTTTGTAAGAAACCAAATTGTACTAGAAAAAAGGAGAGTGATAAGATCATTTAAAAAGTGACACTGATTCCATCCATTGAGTTCAAGACAGAGAAAGTAATATAATCATATAACTTCTTAATGAAATCTGTGGTGAGGATAATTATCCCTGTTTTACCAGAGGCAAAGAGATGTGTGCACATTTCCAAATCATGGGTAGAGTTTAAATTAGGACTGAAAACTTTCAGTTTCCATACATAACCAATACTAAATGAAACTTGTTGTGCGAATTAATGTTGTTGGTTGAATTCTACTGCTCCCTCAAATATGTCACATTTCGTAATTTTTAAGTCTCAAAGAAATCTGTTTGTGCTCATTGCAAGACAATAAAGAAAAATACTTCTGTAAATAGTGTTAAATGACTCCTGCTGGCTGGTGGAATCAGGGAAAAGGGAATGTTAGCCACCAATTTATTTCCCGATTCAGAAAATGACTCACTGTGGAACTTCGTGAACGTTGCTTAACCTTTCAGCATTCCAGTTTCTACAGCTGAGAAACAGGGATAGTATTTGTCCCACCTTAGAATGGTAAATGCTCTAAAAGAAAAAAAAAATTAATCTCATATCAAGGGACAGTAAAGCTGGTTTTTCATGTACTTGAGATATCACTGACACATTCACAAAACAGTTTCTGCCAAAGTTGTATGGTTAATGCTTCCAGATCACCTCCCTAAACACCACATTGTGCACTGAACTCTTTTTATCCTGCCCTGAATCAGAATGGTAATTGCCGTGGGGTGTGTTCAACATGACTGATGAGACGCATCCCACAGCCTGGATCACCGCCTATGCCAGAGAGCTTTCCGCATGGTTGTCAGGGAAGACAAAACTCAACAGAAGGAGAAAGATCCATACGGTGGGAATAAACTTTCTCCTTGAATTTTGATTCTGGAAAATATGATGAAAATTATGAATGAGCCAATTTCATTTGCAGTCTTCCTGCCATAATGTACAACTGTTCTGTTTCCCTCATATTCTGGATACCATAACTTAGGAATAAGATGAACATGTCCTCTCTTGTGCTTATTTTCTCCTTCCCCTCCTTATAAATTTGGCTTTCTTTTGTTTCTAAAGAACAATTATTTACAATAGTTAGCTCAGGTTCTTCTGGTCGCTGTCGCTTGACAAATCGATATTTTTGCCCCTTATTCTCCCAGCTGGGAATTATTGGAGTTCATGAAACTAAAGTCCCTGTGTCCCTTCAACTTTTCTTCTTGATCATCTATTGCTTACATGGAGTTTTAGTTTTAAGTGATAAATTCCAGTATACCTTAACTAGGTTGAGACAGAATGTTATGACCACCAAGAGACAACAAGCAGGCACTAGCAAACCTCATGCTCTCTCCTTTGGCTAAAGTCCTCCTATAAGGAGTGTAGAAATGACACCAAAAATAGATGTATGGAATAGGTACAGAATTCACACACACACACACACACACACACACACACACACAGCCAATGGGGCTCTCAAACACAACTGGACAACATCAGGACTCCAAATTGAAAAGCAGTGGAGAGAAATAAAGCTGTTTAGAAAATAATTAAGATTTCACATTATGAAAGCAAAGCAGACTTTTCCAAATGTAAAGTTGTACTTTAAAAGGGAAAAGAATAGAGTGACTTTCTGAAACACCATGTGCCCATTGCACAAAAGAATGTTTTCTAATTTTATATTGAGCTGCAATTTAATGCCACTGCTTTCAACACACTGTGACTAGCCTTGTCTATAAAACTAGATTTGGATTTTGAAAATTTGGGTTCACAGCCCATCCCTGCATGTCAAAGCAGAGTTGCTAATGTTCATATGTATGTATCCTGAAGTGTGGATATCTAAGCATAAATGTTAAATCCAATATGTGACTAGAAGTAAATAAAATGGATGGTCATTGTATAGTGAGCACACTATCAAGGTGTTTAGATGTTGTTAACATGACGTCACGTACCCAGAACACATAGACAAAGCTTCAAGAGCAATGTTGTTCCATGCCAGGATTTTCCAACCTGTTTGCCTTAAAACATATGAGATATTATTTTGTACTGCCAAAAAGTTTCATGTTTTGAGAATTGCTGCTTACTATGTACACCCTTCTCTTGGAAACTCATAATATATATTAGTCTATGAAATAATCCAAAATTATGTGAAGGCAGTAACTTTCTTTAATTCAGCCTTCCCCAGAATTACTTGACCAAGGACTGTCTTTTATGTTTTTTATTTTTCTGGGAATATCTAATAGAAGCTCTCAGACCCTCGGAGACAGTTTGGAAAATATATATTCTATAATTGAGATTTCAATCCCTTAAATGTAGGTTGAACTTCTGACTCTAAGCTTTCACTGGTGATTCCTTCAACATATTCTAAACTGTATATTTAAATTTTAAATGCAACTAACTTCCCTATTAGCAGAGACCTATTTTAGGCGTGACCTGGGAAAGGATTAACTACAATTCCTTTTTCTTCTGAATCTTCCTTTAGAGAATTTGTGGGCAAGCAGTTTCCTCATTTTGATGGTGAGCAAGCAGAAAGTATTTGTGTAATTGAATCAGTGTATACCAATATCAGAAACTTCTATTTTCTACAATAAAGAGTATTCCACATGGCAAAAAGAAAGACCTGATGAAGTTATTTTTCCCTTCCTTTTTACATATTCTTTTAAAAGAGTATCTGCCAAAGACAAAAAGAAAAAGACATCGAAGCGTCTCATCTGCTTATCATGTTTATCTGCCAGTGCTGTGCTTTGAGCACAGAACTGTCCCAACCACACACGTGTCTCTGGAGATGTGAATTAACAGTGAATTTCGGCTGCAGGAGCTGGAATGTGGTCTAGCAATTCTCTTAAAAAAATAAAAAGAAAAGTACATAAAGTTCATACATACTTTCCTTGACGAATATTAGCGTGTTTTGTTTTTCCTCTCCCCACTCCTTCCCCTATCCAATCTCTCCTTTTCCAGAATAACGGAGGTTTCTCTCTTAGTTTTGTTGTTAAGCATGAGTTTGCTTTCAGTTTTTCAGAAAGAATCATAGAATCTCAAAAGTCCATTTTCACATAAATTGTCCTCCTCCAAACTCAAATCCTTCCTTCCACAGATACATGCACTTTATTAAATGACACTTGTGTGTTTTGGAGGTATCTTCAGTGGAGTAGTGACATTCTCAAGAGTTTCAGCCCCTATTTTATTTTATTTTTTTAAGATTTTATTTATTTATTTATTAGACAGAGAGAGAGATAGAGAACGCACAAACAGGGGAAGCAGCAGAGGGAAAAGGAGAAGCAGGCTCCCAGCCGAGCAGGGAGCCAAATGCAGGGCTTGATCCCAAGACCCTGGGATTATGACCCAAGCAGAAGGCAGACCTTAACCAACGGAGCCCCCCAGGCGCCCCTCAGTCCCTGTCTTAAAGGTGGAGGACAGAACATGGAGACCAGGTGACTTATGCGTTGTCATATAGTGAGTCACCAACTTCCCTGCCAGAAGGAGGCATTTTCTCTATCCATTCACACAAAACTTTTTTTTTTCTTTTCTGTTTTTGTCATGAACTTTGTAACCATCATCAAATATGTTTAGATGAGTTAGAGAAACACACACACACACACACACACACACACACACACACACACACATGTCTTTGTAACACTGCAGCATTGTCCTTGAATTTTTATGATCATTCAGTTAGCATTTGTACCAGGTCAGTGTTAGTTTCCCTGTTATGCAAATCCACACCCATACTAAGAGACTCTAGGTTAGGAACACAGTGATAATATGACTACTTGGTTTCGGTGTTTGTGCATAAGAAGCCCCAGGTCATTTCCAGAAAAAAAATGAAAGATTCAGAGGACAGCCTCACCAGTGAAAATGAGCACTCTCCCTACCCACCACTTGCACCCACTTCTCTCTCTCTCTCAGTAATGAAGAAAAAAAGCAACCATGAAAAAGGGTCAAGAGGATATGCAGTTATGGAATATCAACAATAGACAATGAATTAATTCTCCATTAAGTCAAGAAAGTTGTAAAGCTAAATTTTCGATGCAATGAATAAGTGGCTTCATGAGAATTCTGGGTGCTTAGGAAGAGGGAGTACACCGAGATTAAGAGACATGTCATCTCCATGACAGCTAGGGCCACCCTGCCCCTTGAAATTTAGATGATGCTTGTGCAAAATCCCACAATTTCAAGGCCTGTATACGTCAAGGACTGCTCCTGTCATTTCCATGGAGTAAAAGCTGCCTCTGTTTCTGGGCTCCTATGACCCTACTGTGGCCCCTGCTAAGCACAGAGATAATATTCAGCCCTTCTCACATTTCCACCAAACACCTCCTCCCATAAGAGATGGATGGATGGGACCCAGCATATGGGTGGGGCTAGGGAGGAGTTTTTAATAGAGTTTACATTGAAGCAGTACAAATACTTCTAAATCAAACTTTAAGAAGCTCCATTCTTAACTACTCAAAAATATCCTTGATTGTGCTCAGACCATCTCCTCCTCTGCGCCCCACCCTGCCCCGGTGCCCTTTCAGCCTTGTGGTTCCCAAACACTAAGTCACTCTTTTCCCTTTTTTGCACCAGTCTCACCCCACTGCCCGCCCCCTTCTCATAAGCCATAGCAACGACTTTTCACTTCCTCAAGCTGAGGAGTAGAACCTTCTCTCGATGCCCGCCCACCCCCTCAGGGTCTCACTTTCTATTCCAAGCAGCCCATGATGGGTTTTCCCTAAACAGTGGGGTTCTGGGGCCACCTCTTTACAGATGGAATGTCACCCATGTCACAGTTTCGGCCGGGGCCACTCACTATTTCTTCTCTCTCAGAGGCGAAGCCACTTAAAGACAAATTTTGTGAATAAGTTTTTCATCAAATTCAAGTGCTCAATTAGAGTAAGACTTTATTCTTCCAAAATTTTGCAATGTTGTTGAATTAGGTGAGAATTGGGATAAGAAAACTTACCTCACAAGTGATTAAATTATCCCCACCAAGCACACACGCTGCCCCGTAACAGGGTCACAAGATGGCGGTGGGAGGGTGTTACAAGAGACCAGAAGCTCTGTAGCTACGTGGTCCAGGTGTGAATTCTGGTTCTGCTGTTGCTGTGCATCCTGGGGCAATTCCTTAATCTCTAAGTACCTCAGTTTCTCCACCTGTAAAATAGTAGGAACCCCCCCCTTGTCGTACAGACTAAATGAATTAATATGTATGGAGCATTTTGAAAAATACTGGGCACCTATACATGTGAGCTGGTTTTGTTTTAATTTGGACACATGACAAAAGACTAGAGAAGGGCTGGGCAAAACACAGACAGCAACAGAGCTCCTTTGGCAGAAGTTTTCCCCATGGGAGGTAAAAGAGATGGTTGATGTTACTATTGTAAGAGTTTGGAAAACTCCACTCAGGAATTAGTCCTTTGGCAGGTTCTGTGGTTATACACTTTTGTAGGTTGAATCCTAGAGAAGAGCTAGGGGTCTCTCCAGCCCCAGTATTTTAGAGTTGGGCTTTTTTTTTTTTTTTAATTAATAAACAAGGCTTTATTTTATGAATGAATTTGGGTATTTTCACAAAACTAGATCCTAGTTTCAATTGCAATGGTTTTCTATGCCTCTCATGTACTAATATTTTATTTTCTGAACAAAGTGAACCTAAACATCTTTGAGAAAAAAATTAAAAAGCATGAATGCATATGCTTAACAGAAGTCTTGCTCACGATCTCTCTGAAGAATGCCTGTCTTATACTCTCCCATCTATGGTACCTTGCATATAGTACTGCTCAGTAATTACCATTTGGTTTGATGTTCATCCTAAAAACAAAAACAAAAACAAAACCCTGAAAGATCTGTTTTAAAGACCTGTTTTTAAAAAACTAGCAAGTTCCACACAGGCTTAGCAGCAGCAGCAACAACAGCAATTTAGATAACTTTTCCATCCAATTCTGGGGAGACTTAATCACTTGGGTTCGTATGTTAATTTGCTGTACTTCTAACCACGCAGGAGCATTAGATCAGGGAGTAGTCAGTGAGAAAAGAATATGTTTGTTCTCATTTTCAAGTGTCCTAGGATAAATTGTATTCTATTCAGTGGTGCCAGAAAAAAATCAATACAGATCATAACAGTAAAAATATTCATTATTTGTGAAGAAGAAAGAAGCAGAACAAAGCAAAACAAAACCCCACAGTGCTGGGGAACCACAGATAGTGAAAGCATACCAGGAGCACTATTTGTACAAAACATGTGAAATATCCCCAGATAATTGTTCCAAAGGTGGCCTTGAAGAATACCTTTGGTGTCTAAAATTTTAAGTGATTTGCTTAATGGTCACAGACAATTCATTCATTTTTCTGCGTCTCATTGTTCGCCTGGAGTGATCACATTTAAAATGATAAGAACTGGGGGCACCTGTGTGGCTCAGTGGGTTGAGCTCTGCCTTTGGCTCAGGTCATGATCTCAGAGTCCTGGGATCGAGCCCCACATCGGGCTCTTGGCTCAGCAGGGAGCCTGCTTCCTCCTCTCTCTCTGCATTCTGCTCTGCCTACTTGTGATCTCTCTCTCTCTCTCTCTCTCTCTCTGTCAAATAAATAAATAAAAATCTTTTAAAAATTTTAAAAATGATAAGAACCAACATTTTTTAGACACATTTCTATGTGTCCAACACAGTGTACACAATTCACACATATTAGTTCATTTCATTTTTACAAAAAGTCCCATTAGAAAACTGCTCTTATGCCCATTTTACAGATGAGGAAACTCAAGCAAAAAATAAATAAATAAAAAACCTCATCCAAGGTTATGCAGGTAGTAAGTAGTGGAGGTAGGGTTTAAAGGCATGTGGCCAGGTTCTAGCATCAGTAGTACTACAATACTATTTGATTTATCAGGCCCTAGTACATGCCAGGGCACCATGGTATTCATGGCCATTGTGGTTGAGGCAACATTTCCTGGTTGGACAAACTGAGCATGAGCTTTCTGGTTAGAATTTTAGGGAGAGTAATACAAAGGAGTCCTCTCTTTCCAAGGACCATGAGATGTCTAACCATTACAGAGACCTCCAAAAGGCCACTCATTGAACAAATTCAGAAAAACTGTGTTAAATCTTAATATCTGACTGGACATTCTGGAAAACCAGAGACAAAAAGTTACACTCTCTGTGATAGCTATATTCAATCAGGAGCCATAAGGACTTTCTATTTAAGTGCTGAGAGTTGGGGATTCTCTTAAACACTAGGGTGCCTCTTGTCTCCAGTTCAAAAAAGTGAGCCAAAGTCTATCTGGTCTTCTTCAGGTAGGAAGGCCCAGATGATTTCAAACTCCATCAGGAGGCCTCATTTACACCCTGGATTTTAAGGCTTCATACTCCGAGTCTCATTTCCCAGGTCCCATTTGTGGGGCAATTAGAAAAACTCTCCATGGATGTTGGGTGCTTTGAAATTCTCAGTTGGATGCTTCCTTATGAATGTAAGACAGTCATTTTACTTTAAAGCCATTCGATTATTCCCAAATCAGCAATTCTGTTCCATGACAAAATCTTTGATTGTCACTTGTTTTTCTTTGAAAAGAATAATTTCCAAAAGAAAGTAGGTGAAGGAGTTATTCTAAAAGCATATGAAATATTTGGGATTGTGTGATGGTTATTTTTAAGCAAAAGGTATAGGAAAAACAAGGCAGAAAAGAAAGGGAGATTTCTGTTTTCTTAAAAACTAACAAAGTCCCACCTTAAGTCTGGGAGTATCAGGTTAGAGTAGTTCTGAAAGGATTACCTGGCTCTCAGCCCTTGGGAATTCTTAGCTCTGTGGTGTTTGTTTTTGTCTCCCAACAGAGGTGTGGTATGAAGGGGTCAGGTAGAAGGTGAGCAAGATGTTAAATGCTCCATTTCCTTACTGTGAAGGAACACTCTGCAGTCAAACCAGGTGAGCTGAAATAACTGGATATGTTTCTCCACAGAGCTAGTGTTTTCATCAAACACTTCCTCAACAAATCTTATTCCCTGACTTGAGCATTCTTTGCTGCTGCCAGTGATAGGGGTATGAATGTAGTCAAGACACCGCCGAGAAAAGGAAATGACAAAGAAATAGAACGATATCGTCTGTTTTCTATAAAAGAGATAATTCATACTACACTATCTGGACTTGAATGAATTAGATATTTGCAACTTGATTTTGTAAAGAAATAACTTGGATGAGCTTTTAATATTTAAAAATCTGATGGTTATAGTAACTAGTAGTGATATAGAGACAATGACCACATATTTAGGGGGGAAAAATAGTTGAGGAAACGAGGTAGTGATGTTGAACAGATTCTAATTCAATCTGGGTTATAATTCCCTAATCTAGGAGACAGGGGACTGGACTAAATTATTACTAAGAACAATCTTGCTCCGAAAACTCTGACTGTATCTGGAGATCTCTTAATTCACAAACATATACTATAAACTTAGTCACTGAACAAAAAAGTAGTTGAGCAGTATTATTTATATTTCACTAAAACCGCTTTGAGAACCTATTTTTGGTTTGTAGACAGAATAGAGGAATAAGGGATTTCAAACACAAATGACATATGGGCAATGAAAGATTGACACCTATATTGCCTATCTGCCTTACCAGAACTTTCCTAATGGCTATTTATCCTTCATAAATTCCCATATAAATTATCAATTACCTGTGAAAAGTATTTCTAGTAGGACACTTTTATTTTCCCTATTAAAATTAGTCCAGAAATTCAGACAGTCTAAGAAATGGATACAATACTTAGAGTTGCCAGTGTAATCAAATGCCGTTTGTGTGAGAAAACTTGCATATTCTGAAAGGATTATATCCATTGGATGAAAAGTTCTTGAGCATAGGAACCCACTTATGCGACCTAAGTAGAGTGGAGTGTATTGCTAAAAGGAATTAATTCATCCAACTTTTTCACTCTCACCCAGTTCACCTCCTACGCTTGCCGCACCTTTCCACCTTTTTTCGAAGCTCCTCCTTTTCCAGCTGGGTTTCAAATAAATACTGGCATCCTCATCCGACAGCTAGTACTGAGTGTACCTGGAAGACAGTCCAGTTCACTGGAAAGCACACGGGCTTTTTAGTAAAATATATCTTCCTCTGACTTCTCTGCCATTTACAAGGTATGTGGCTTTAGGCAAATTACCCTCCTTGAGTTCAGCTTCTCCCCTACATAATGGGCATAACAGCATCTACTTTGCAGTGTTACTGTGAATAATAACTAATCTAAAGTAAATGGAATACTTAACATCATAATGGCATTCAATACATTAATTATAGCTAGAATTAAGAAAGTATCTTTTTTTTAAGATTATATTTATTTATTTGACAGAGATCACAAGTAGGCAGAGAGGCAGGCAGAGAGAGAGGAGGAAGCAGGCTCCCTGCTGAGCAGAGAGCCCGATGTGGGGCTCCATCCCAGGACCCTGAGGGATCACAACCCGAGCCAACGGCAGAGGCTTTAACCCACTGAGCCACCCAGGTGCCCCAAGAAAGTATCTTTGATAGGATTTTGAATGAACATATAATTTGATCGCATCACTTCCTACTTTAAAATTTTAAAGAGCCCCTCCTTGTTCTGAAACTTCTAGTCTTCTTCATATAGCTTACAATGTCCTTCCTGCTCCGATTACTGACCTCTCCAGTCACGTTACCAAACCCACACTTTCCACTGCGCTCCGTGCTCTAGCCATACTGAGGGCTTGGTTGTGGTTGTTTTATTATGCTGAGAGAAAATGCAGTCATGCTATTCCTTCTGCCTGAAATGTGCTTTTCCTGCTTGTCTTACAACTAATTCCTGGTCACCTCTTAGCTTCATTTAGTCAATAGACTTCCTGAACCAGCCTGGATTATGAGTTACCAAAACGGTCTGCATTTCTTCTGTCATAGTGCTTACCACATTGTTCTACGATTTCCTAGTCAGGTGTCTATATCCCTCTTACGCTGTGAGTTCATTGAGAGCTAAACTGTGTCGATCCTGTTACTTCACCATAGCCCAGTAACATGCCTGGCACATACTGCGCAATCACTAAATAAGTCAGTAGACAAATGAATGCGTAGACTCCAATTTCCATTTCTGCATGTGGCCAGTTATATGGCTTCAGGCAGCCATGAGAAGGATATGAGCTTCCGATTTCTTTCTTACTTACCACTTCCTTTTTGAATAGGAAAGGAGCATATGGATTAAGCAGAATGCTTAATTTTTAAGAGAAATTCTGCAAATTGGCAGAAGACGGTTTAAGATATTCTTTCCAGGAAGTCAAGCTTGATGAAACAGCCTTGATCAATAGAAAGAGTTCATTTTTATCAATTTCATTATTAAAAATATATAGTATATGTATGGTATGATTTCAGTTAATAAATATGTGTATGCATACTTAGCCGGGGGGGGGGGGAACTGGATAGAAATACTGGAAAGAAATTTTGAATTTGACATCTCTAGTTTTTGTTTTTATAATTTTCTTCCTCATGTTTTTCTGTCTAGTCAAATGTACTCTAATGCTCATATATTAGTTACGTAATTTTTTTACTCAGGTATAATTGACATACAGTGTTATATTCATTTCAGGTGTATAATATAATGATTAAACAATACTGCATATTACTCACTGCTCACTGTAAGTGCACTCTTAATCCCCATCACCTGTTTCACCCATCCTCCACCCCCTGCCCTCTGGCAACCACTCATTTGTTCTCCATAGTTAAGAGTCTGTCTGTTTTTTTCATTTGTCTCTTTTTTCTTTGTTCATTTGTTTTGTTTCTAAAGTTCCACATCTGAGAGAAATCATAGCGTCTTTGTCTTTCTCTGATTTTTGCTGCATTTTCAGATCTCAATTTCTTTACAGTCTTTCCCGATAAGACACTTGGCCAAAGAGAAAGGTTCCTCTTTCCCTTTCAGCGAAGCCCTTCAACATTTACACAGTCTGAGATTTATTTTCTCTATTCCTTACTATTATCTTGGGGTTTTCTGTTTCCTAATTTCTCTAATTGTATATTAACTACTCTCTGAAATTAGAAGTTTGCTTTTAAAAGATTTCATGGTTTCTAGGATGTCATTGAACGTTCTTCCAAAATACTATTGACTTAATGAATTTTGCATAAGAAGATACTTTCTACAGGAAATAAGCAAGAGTGCAGGTCTGCCCACTCCGAAGACACAAATGATTAGTTCTTGACTTTTTTTTTTTAAGGTTTTATTTATTTATTTGACAGAGAGAGTGAGAGAGAGCACAATCAGGGAAACAACAGGCAGAGGGAGAGGGAGAAGCAGGCTCCTTACTGAGCAGAGAGCCCAAGGTGGGGCTTGATCCCAGGACTCTGGGATCATGACCTGAGCCCAAAGCAGACGCTTAACTGACTGAGCCACCCAGGCTCCCTAGTTCCTGACTTTTTAGACCATTATAGCATTTGGAGTTATTTTACCAATTACAATGAATGACAAATTTTAAATTAGGAAAACAAAGTTCTCAAAAATTTTGTTTTTGAAAAAAACAAAATTACCTTCTAAATCTTTATCAGAAATTGTTTATATAAAGTGTATTGCCTTTAAAGACAAAGGAAAAATACAATCAAATCATAATGCTGTGTTACTAGATCATCAGTGAGTTCTTTCTAGTCCACTAACGTAATTTTTAAAAGAATATTTGAATGACTTTGATCTAATCACAGCAAATTTCCTGCTCAGTAGATGATGAGAAATTTGCTTTTAAATGGGAAGGTCGGTAAAGATTTTTTTTTCCTTTTAAGACACACCAGTGTGCTAGAAATAGAAGAAAAGATAGAATAACACTGTTTTTAACACTATTTAAGGTTTAAATAGTGCATCATCATGTATCGCGCATCATCAAATCGATGTGTTTTGCTGATGAGTATTGCCTGCTGACAATTCCTCTAGTTTATACTAACTGTTCTTGAAAATAACAAAAACAAAAACAAACAAACAAAAAAACCCTCTTAATTTTTGTTATTATCAGGAAGAGAACATCTCGGTTTTAGGAAGCTCTCGGAGAGGACAGGAAGCATCTTCATGGAATCTGAAAATGGTCAACCAGATATCCCCATAACATTTTAGAAATGACCAGCCTTTCCAGGTGTAGACCTAAGTCCTGACTTAACCTGAAAATGACACAATCATATTTTCTGAGTCTTGTAATGCTCCTGTACCTGAGCTAACTGGCGAGGATTGGAGAAGTTAATGCCATCACTCTGACCCTCATTTAAATCTCATGGTTTGGGGATTCATGAAGAGTCAGAGCATAATTGTACCTTGCACACACAGTAGGCACCTCAGTGTTTTTTGAGATTGTACTTTAATTATTGAAAAGCCAACCATAAGAAATCTAACTAATGTTTGCCTCACTGCAGCCTGAAGCCACATTCAGCAAACCCACTCAGAATAACCAGGAGAGCCACTTAACAAGCAGTATGAATTCTTAAAAGAAAAAGGAAAAAGGCATGCGAACGATGTCAAAGGCTCTGATTCCTGGATATACATGTGCCCTGACTTTTTGTCACTTTTCCTTTTCTTTGAAAAATGGGAATAATTCTTATCACTGAACCACTAGAATATTGAGTAGACAATAAGTTAGCACTTAAAAAGGATTTATGGTGAAAGATGCTATGTGGGTTCAAGGTATTTGTTAATGTTACTACTCAATCTATTTTGGCCCAACATTGAAACAAAAGCAACTTCTATTACAAATAATATGTTGCTAAAATAACCTAAGGAAAGGAGAATAGAGACGCCTGGGTGGCTCAGCTTGCTAAGTGTCTGCTTATGGCAGGAGTCCTGCATGGAGCTCCGCGCTCAGTGAGGAACCTACTTCTCCTTCTCCCTCTCCCTGTCGCTCCCCCACTTATGCATTTGCTCTCTTGCTCTCTCTCTCTCACTTTCTGATAAATAAATAAGTAAATAAAAAGAAGGAAAGGGAAAATAAATGAATTTCCAAAGACAGATCGTTATCTTCTGGATTATTGAGAATTCATATTGAGGCTATAAGCTTTGAACACTAAAAATAATGTTCTTTTAATTTTTAAATATCTTTAATCAAAGAAGACACATTTGGGGAAGAAAAATAGGTAACATGTTAGTACCTATTTATAAAGAAGTGACGTTTGTAAGTACAAACTAATAAATATGTTTGTTAAGACAGTTTTTATGGCAAGACTGTATTAAGCAGTAGTTTACTATAGCAAATTTTAAAAATGGTATATGTAACAAAAGGTGCATGTGTGAACTCAGGAAATATGCAGGACTTAAACTTGAGCAGGTTCATTTAAGATCTTAGACACAGTCCAAAGTCCAGAAATATGTATGTATGTGTGTGTGTGTGTATATACATAAATTTATCTAATATAGTTCATATTAATATGTTGATATATCATTTATCAATATAATTGTATATCAAATATTAATGATATATTAATCAACATTATATATCCTATATTAATATATGAGATATATTAATATATTTATTATTATATTTATAATAATGAGTGCTGTGTGCTGTGTAAGACTGATGAATCACAGACCTGTATGCCTGAAACAAATAATACATTATATATTAATAATTAAAACATAAAATAAAATAGTCTTAAAATAATAATTATATGTGTGTGTGTGTATATATGAATTTGAACTGAGAACAGATACGATGTTATAACATCTGCCTTCACATAGCCTTTCAATTAGCTTCTAAAGGCTAAACTGCTGCCTTTCCTGCTCACAGGTAGCTATTAATGATAGGATTGAATCTCCAGAAGTGCCTCGTCTAGACTCCCAATAGTGCCTTCCATGTAAAGGAATCTTCACTAGCATAGCAGTCCTGACAATTCTGCCCTCAGGAAAAAAAACAATCACTTAATTTTATTGAGCCCCTCTATCTTCCCATTCTCCTGGGAGCTAAGTGCCTACAGAAAGCATACAGTCCACTCTGTTTTGGACCCAAAGTTTTAGAGGAGGTCCATGTTGTACAAAGCTGGGAATAGGGCGGGTAAGTCTCTCTCAATCTGAAGTTCAATATTAGTAAGTCCATTTTCCAAAATCAGCTTTATCAGTGAGAAAATTTATAATTTGTTTTCCATCATCTTACTATCTTATTTTCATAATTTGTTTTCCATCCATCTCACTGTCTTATTTTTCATTGGTTCAGACTCAGCTGGGAATAGAAATATCCCTTATCTTGAGCCCCCTAAAGACTCCTCAAACCCACAATACAATGGGAGGTACACACATCCCTGCCTTTTCTAAGCCAAAGGAATGAAAGAAAATCTAAGTCCCCAAAGGCTTAGAATAAAATATTATGGATATAAACTCACCAAAATTAAACTCTGCCATTAGAAAATGGAATTGGGTTAGTTTCCTATAGTTATTCTAACAGATTACCACAAACTCAGTGACTTGAAGCAACAGAAATTTATCCTCTCACTGTTCTAAAGGACAGAAGCTCAAAATCAGTTTCACTGGCCCTAAAGCAGGGAGTCAGCAGGGCCATGCGACTTCTCAAGACTCCAGGGGACAATCTGGTCCTTGCCTCTTCCAGCTTCTAGTGATTGCTGGCTCTCCTCATTCCTGGCTTCATCTCTCCATGACCACTTGATTTCTTTCTCTTCTTTGTGAGTTACATCTCCTTCTGGCTCTCTTTTTTAAGGATATATATGACTACATTTAGGGCCCACTCTGATAATCTGGGAACATCTTTTCATCTCAAAATTCTTGACTTAATCACTTACAAAGGTCATTTTTCCTTTTTCTTTTTTAAGATTTTAAAATTCTATTTATTTGAGAGAGAGAGAGCAAGAGAGAACATGAGTGGGGTGGGAAGAGGGAAGGGGCAAAGGGAGAGGGAGAACCTGAGCAGAGAACCTAAAGTGGAGCTTAATCCTAGGACCCTGAGATCATGACCCAAGCCTAAGGCAGCTGCTTAACCAACTGAGCCACCCAGGTGCCCCGGAAAAGTTCATTTTTCTATCTAAAGTAACATTTATAGATTCTAAGTATTAGGACCTCATATCTTTGGGGGACCATTTTTCAGTCTACCACATTAATTTCAGGAGTCACAAATAAGTCTCATTTCCTTTTCCCCTTTTCTCTATATTCTGAAGTTTTACAATTTAAGATTTTAAAATACATAGTTTTACACCACAGTCTTAGAGAATCAAGGCAGTCAGTTCATTCTAGAGTTGGACCACCCAAATAATATTTACAAAGAATATATCATAAGATGATCACCTTTTCTGTGCATGTGTGTGAATTGCCAAATTTCAAATACATGCCATGTAATTTTCTACCTGAAGTGTTGTAAAGTATAAACTTAAAAATGTAAATGATTTCTGCATTTATCATTGACCTTATGAATTCAGGACCAGTGGACTAGGTTTATACTATTTTTAAAATCCTGGTCAAAGCATTTGCTAAAACAGGTCAAATATTAAGTCTTTTTTTTTTTTTTCTTTACATAGAGCATATGATGGAATTAATCATCATTCTGATAGGAAGTTATAATTTACTATCAAATTGTAAAAAATACCCATAGCTAAGACTTGACTTCTTAGTCAAGTCTTGACTAAGAAGGACCATAGCTTGACTTCTTAGATATACTCAATTTCATTTTACTCTTTCTACTTTCTTCTTTTTTTTAAGTAGCTGACTTTGTGTTGTGGCGTTCCACCAATATTTAAAAGATTTGCCACTTGACAAGAGTTACTGCTTGCAGAGATGAGTGGGAGACATGGTGAAAAGTAGGCATAGAGCCAAGCTCTCTCACTGGCTAGGAAACTTATACTCAAGACCACAAGTGCACTTTTCAGTGAGGGCAGGCTATGCTGTGATAACATATACACCTCCAAATTTAATGTCTTAGGGAACAAGACATTTATTTCTCTTTCAGACAGCAGACCAGAGTGGGAGTTCCAGATCAGGAGCAGCTCAGCTCTATTCAGTCATCCAGTGGACCAGGATGACAAACCCTCCATCATCCTTTCAAAGTGGCCCTGGTCACCTCTCTCCTAGGAAGCCAGAAGGTAGACGTGCAAAAGTACATCAGTACAAGAACTCTAGCACCTTGGCACACCAAACTGCAAGAGAGACTGGGAAATGGAGTTCAGCTATGTGCGCAAGAAGAGGAGAAGGAATTTTGGTGAACCGCTCTCAGTCTTTGCCGCATGCACTATATAGATCTCTGCCTCAACAAAATTAAAGGTAACTATGTAAGTAGTTTTAAGACAACTATGTAAGTAGTAATCATGGGCATTTGGGGGTGATTACCAGCATTCACATCTGTGAACAGTAAGGATTTATTCTACTTGAGCAACTATTTATGCTTAAGTAGGGAAAGGGAAAAGGATAGAAATGGTTTATTTTCTTTTAGTTATCCCATATATTAGTTCATACAAATTGTCTCAAGTGATGGTAGCTCAGTCTTTTTTCTAAGTAAACTTAAGTATTATATAATATATGTTGAGAAGTTTTTCTTTCCTCAGTTCTTCAGTCCACTGAGGAAGGAAATAGGCCAAGGCAGTTAAACTTCTTTTCTCAAAAGGCCTAACTATTGGTCCAGGCCGAGTTCCAAGAGCGGAAACAAGGAACGGTAACTAGTGGGACTGTCCTTTTGCCGAATGAAGAGAAGAAAAGAAGAATTCCAAGTCTGTTTCCCAGGCACAGGAAGGACCAGGAAGCTAGGAAATCTCCAATTTTCAAGTCCACTGAGCAGAATACAAGAACAGGGTCCAAAACAAAGAGTTCTCCATTGAGAACCGGTAAGATGGAGTAATCAAGTCCCGCAAGCAGGCTGAGCCTGGAAAGAAGCCCAGAATCAATGGCATTCTTGGGAGGGAAGTTTCTCTGGACCCTGAAGGAGCTGAGACTTTGACATTCCAACCCTGCCTTTAGCTTGTGATTTTGCTACTCCTTCCATTTGGAGAGGAGTAATCTGAAGTTAAACCACTCACAGTGTGAGAATGCTGATTCATGACAAGTCATGAAGGGAAAATAAAACAAAACTTTACAAACAAAATGAGTAGAACTACCTGTAAGGCCTATGAGAAATTAGCTTTCATGGAAAAAAAGGTATTATAGCATGGCTTGGGATTTAAGTACAGTGAATTTTTTTTTTTTTTTTTATCGTGCTTAGATGCGCATTTTATTTTTTTTTATTTTTTATTTTTCCAGCATAACAGTATTCATTATTTTTGCACCACACCCCGTGCTCCATGCAATCCGTGCCCTCTATAATACCCACCACCTGGTACCCCAACCTCCCACCCCCCGTCCCTTCAAAACCCTCAGATTGTTTTTCAGAGTCCATAGTCTCTCATGGTTCACCTCCCCTTCCAATTTCCCCCAACTCCCTTCTCCACTCTAAGTCCCCATGTCCTCCATGCTATTTGTTATGCTCCACAAATAAGTGAAACCATATGATAATTGACTCTCTCTGCTTGACTTATTTCACTCAGCATAATCTCTTCCAGTCCCGTCCATGTTGCTACAGAAGTTGGGTATTCATCCTTTCTGATGGAGGCATAATACTCTATCCCCAGGGGTACAGGTCTGTGAATCACCAGGTTTACACACTTCACGCTAAGTACAGTGAATTTTAACTAAAAAGAGTTTGACTCAATTTCCTGTCCTTGCCACTGAGTAGCCTGTTACCTTAGGCAAGTGATTTACACTCTCCAAATCTTAGTTTGTAAAAAAGAAAGGTAAAAATACTACCTAACTCATGTTTTCTGGGTGTATGTGTGGATTTCTTTAGGATTTAAATGAACAAATGTTCAACTATATTTACTAAGGTATAGGCACCCAACGAATACCAGTTAAAAATATTTTGAAGAATGTTCAAATATTTTTCTGTGTTTCTGGGTATAAAAACTGCCTTTATAGCTATTAATTAATTGATTAATTAAACCATTTTCCATGACCTCTTAGGCTCTATTGAGGGTAGGGGTTTAAGTTATGACAACTGACCTATCTAACAAAGTAATATGCTAATTTAAGAATGTTCCCTCTCAGACATGAGTGTTCCCTGCAAACCTAGGTATAGTTCTAAGCTCTTAAGGAAATAAATACCAATAAAAAAAGATGACATAGTTCAAGCAATGTGGAAAAACCATTCACAGTGATATCTCTCAGCATTCTTTCAGATTTCTCAGCATATGAGTTGTATAATATGCCAAGAATTTATGATTTTCTGCAATTTATTTAATATTTCCAAAATGGGCCATATTTCCTATCATTACTCTGTCTAGATCATTATGAATTTTATTTTCAAGGACTTCTAGTCCTTTCTTAGGAGCCCATCATCACTGGGTCTGCCAGTGCATCTTCTGGCAAACTGTGAGAACAACATTTGTTGGCAATTGTGGGAACAAAAGAAGATTTTTTTAAAGGTGATGAAGCAGAAAGGGAAAGCAGATGCCCCTGAGGAACAAGGAAAAATGTCAAGGGAATTTGTCTATCTTCTTGGCATCCTAAGGCCTGAAGGTAAGGGGGATGTGCCAGGTTATTGCCCCATGAAAAGCAGAAAGGGAAGGGTTCCTATGATCAAAAAAGATGGCTTGGAAAAGGAAGGTGACAGTCTTAGAGAAGAGGAGTTGCCACATAAATTGGGAGGCAGATAAATCTAAGATAAAATTGGGAAGTGATAAGATAAAAGATTTCCCAAATGCACTGGAAAAATTAGCGGAATCTTCAAATTGTTTTATAATAATTATATTAACTAATATTTACTAAGCATCTGTTAGGTGCCCAGTACTATGCTAAGTACTTTACATGCTTTTCTTTAGTTAATACTGTATCCCTAAGAGGTACACACCAATATTTTCCCCATTATACAGATTGGGAAACTAACAATTGTAGAGGTTAGGTCCTCAGGCTTATGTGACTTTATGGACTAGTATAGAACCTGGCTAGGAAAAGAACTTGAATGTATTTTTCAGTGATACCTAAATTCTAAGAAAACTTTGCTCACATCCTCTTGGATGGATTGATAACTAGTTTTATGTCTGGAAAGACATGTTTCTCTGAGGTCACGTTGCTGCACTTTCAAAAGGGTTTCCCTCAGGGGTGTTTCATCTATTAGTATCAGCAAAAGAATCTCACAGAATGACTAATTTTTAGTAATTGTGACCGGCAAGTCTTTGTTGAGTCATTCTCTTCAGAAATAACACCCTGATTCATCAGATCTGTTTTTAACATTAATTATAGTTAACATCTGACATATTCCTTACCCTTTATTTACATCACTGAATACTAGAGAGAAAATAAGACCAGCCTAGCTCAGATTATTGTTAAAATAATAATTATTAGTGATCTAGGGTGAAAATGGAATTACTTCAACAGCTCATGAAATCAGATATGTCTTATATTTCATAAGATAAAAAAGATCATGATTAAGAACTTTTTCTTAATGCTTAATGTTACTGTTGTACAAAAATTGCATGGTACAAATTATATGCTTTCACATTAAAAAAAAAAGATTTTTAATGTGTTCATTCTAAGAAGTGAAATGATCAGTAAGGAAGCATCAACTTAAAATTAGCTGTCTTTCAAAAGCCTTGTGAAACTAACAAATGACTTACCATGAACAGCTGAGACTTCTAAAAATTGTCACTACCATTTGCATAATAAAGTGTGTTTTGGCCTTTAATTAAAAGTGGTTAGTTTTTGAACTTCTAATGTAGGTGTACAGAAAGATGTCACCAACACTGGATCAAATAGGCTAATTTTTTTTCTGGACTAGTCTCTTTATAGTATTATTGGCACATCATATTACACTATTTTCAGGTGTACAAGTTAGTGATCTGATAATTTTATACATTATGCTATGTTCATCACAAGTGTAGCTACCGTCTGCTCGATTACATCACTTTTATTATATCACAGACTGTATTTCTTATGCTCTGCTTTTATTCCCATGACTTACTCATTCCATAACTGGAGGCTTGTATCTCCCTCTCCCCTTCACCTATTTTGCCCAGTCTCCCCACCCACCTCTTCTCTGGCAACCATGGGTTTGCTCTCTGTATTTATAGTTCTGATTCTGCGTTTTGTTTATTCATTGTTTTAGATTCCATTTATGAATGTAATTATATTTGTATTTGTCTTTCTCAACCTGACTTATTTCACTTAGCATACTATTCTCTAGGTTTATCTATGTTTCTCAAATGCCATGATCTCATTCTTTTTTATGGCTGTGTGCTATTCCTCTGTGTGTGGGTGTGTGGGTGTGTGGGTGTGTACGCGCGTGCACGTGCACACCGCATTTTCCTTATCCATTCATCTACTGATGGACACTTGGGTTGCTTCCGTGCCTCAGCTATTGTAAATAATACTGCAATAAACATAAAAATAAAAAAATTTTCTAAAACATTTCCTTTGAACCTCTCCTTCCCCCCAAATACCATAAATCACTTATCTCTCTTCTTTTCCTGCAAAGCCTTAGTATGTACCAACTCCAGTCTTAGTCCTTACTTACTTCTCCACACCAGCCCTTTTTTTGGTCATCAGTGGGCAGTCCCATGTTGCTTCAAAGGTGGAATCAGTTTGCCTCTTAGCTCCCTCCAATGCTTTTATCCTTTTGATGTATTTATCTTTTTGAGTTAGTGTTTTCATTTTCCCTGGGTAAATACCCAATAGTAGAATTACTGGGTCCCGTGGTATTTCTATTTTGAATTTTTTGAGGAAACTTCGTACTGTTTGCTACCCCCACCAACAGTGCATGAGGGTTTCTTTTTCTCTATATCCTCACCAACATTTGTTTTTTTTTTTTCATCTTGATTTTAGCCATGTGACAGGTATGAGGCGATATCTCATGGTTTTGACTTGCATTTCCCTGATTAGTGATGATGAGCATCTTTTCATGTGTCTGTTCTGTGGGCCATATAAATGTCTTCTTTGCAAAAATATCTATTCAGGTCCTCTGCCTATTTTTTAAAAATTGAATTGCTTGTTCAGATAGACTAATTTAGAGAGAAACCTTTTCTCCTCCTGTGATAAGACAAAAGTGCCTGTGGTGAATATTTGTTGTTTTTTTAAATAAGTTTAGCATCCCTTTCCTTTGGTTTGATAATGCCTGGATACTGTCTGATTTTCTGTGGGATATAACCATTCTCCTCATATACTATTGTGGTGGGACCATAAAACTATGTGCAAAGAGTGGGTTTCCTAGGACAGAACATGGTTGGAGCTGAGTCTTTTGATTACAACTCCCCAAAGAGATTGTCACTATTTCTTCACCCAGATCCCTGTTACAGCTCTACTTCTGTCCCTCTGCACGTCTGGTTGTACTTCCCGTTTCTCAGGTATTGGGAGCTAGTCTGCATTCTGGCACTAAATCTCACTCCTCTTTATGTTAGTCTGTTTCTGTTGCTTGACTTAACTGGTATAGTAAAATGTCCTTTCTTCTTTTACTGAAGATCTTAAACACATTTGCTCTTTTTAACCTCGTAAAGGAGGTCAAACCTTTCCTGAAAGTGTTTTGAACTTAACAAATATAACATTTTCTGTTACAATGAGCTCTTTTTGATTAAAAGAATCATACCAGTATCTAAACTGTCATAACAAGTAACTACATATAGTAAAAACAAGAGTTCTCTCTCATTCTTCATTCATTTCTTCTAACCCTCATTATTTTGAGTTCTCTTCACTGGAAAAACAGTTAAACAGAAGGTTTAACTATTTTGAATGTGAATTTGTTTTCAATTCTTTCTTCTAGAGTGTTCGTAGAGCCAACAAGAGGTTGTTGAAGGCCCCCTTCTCAGATATTGAGACAGGTAAGAAACTACCTTTCTGTATTAGGCTAACTTGTGTCCTAAAGCTATACTATAAGGAAGGAAAGCATGTTTTTAGACAATTGGGGTAAAATTCACTTAGATCTCAATTATTTGGCCACTTGGAGTTGAAAGAGTTAGCAGCTTAAGGTTTAAATTGACAAGTTAAATTGAACATAGATCCAGCCACTCACTGAGGAGTGACAGTTAGCAGGTTGGGCACAGGGATTGCCTCCCCCATGAGCAAATGCACTAACTAGGTTGAGATCAAACTAGATGTCTCATTATATTCAAAACCAAAATCCATCATATATAAGGTTTTTTTTTTTTAAATCACAAAATATATACACAAAGAAGTGCATAAAACTGATAAGTACATTTTAAGAACAATTATAAAGGGAACACATTCAGAACTATTTTTCATTCATTATATTCAGTATTTTATATTGGCATACTGAAAGCTTCCCAAGACTCCCAAGACCAAGGTTCCATGTGATGACCCTTAGTCCTTGTCCTTACCCCTATCAAAGCACTTATCTTGTTTTTTCATATCTATTGAGACCTCATAATTACCAGTGTTTACACATAAAGCTCCTTAAGGATATGGATCATACATTATTACCATTGTATCCTCACAGCTAGGCACAGAGTTGGTCGCTTAGTAAATCATGATAATAAATGAATGAAAATAAGTAAGTGACCCATCACTGTTTTCAAGCAGCTCCAAGGAAAATGGGAGGAGATAAACTAGTAAAACAACAATTAAATACAATTTGCTAAGTGTTTTGATAAGGAGGGGGTGAGAGTCACAAAATTGGCACCCATGTCAACCACAGCTTCCTGGAAATGGTGCGCTGAGCTTTAGTGGAAGAGCAGGTGTCAGCAGTTGAGAAAGCAACAAGAAGGAGTAAAGTGCAGGAGGAGCAAGAGACCTAGTAACTTGAAAGGCTGTTAAGAGACTAAGGCATAGTCTAATCAGAGGTTCTTAATGCAGACTCTGCAGATCCTGAAAGGTCCCTGAAGAGAATATAGAAGGTTCATGAACTTGGAAGAGAAAAGAAATAGATCTCTGCTTTCACTAACTTTTAACTGAAATTTAGCATTTCTTTTGATTATGATATAGGTGACAAATACAGTAGTGGTAATAACCTGTGACTTTGTCATGCAGACATCAAAATTTCATATCACAGTAGAGATGTTTGCAGATATCTTGAAATATAGTTTATACTCATTTTTAATTTGATATGGCAATAAAAGATCTTTAATGTTTTGATAAATATACATTAATTGTTGTTAATATGCAAATTTGTTATTTGATATTTAGATACTTATTTCTTTATAATTCATTTCCTTTCTAATTATATGTATTTTATTTTATGCATCTAAATGTTTTAAAATATTGTTCTGAGATGGGATCTATCAAATTCTCCATATTGGCAAAGAGGTCCAAGACAACAAAAAGGTCAAGAACCTTTCATGGTGGGAGTCAGAGAACAGGGTTTTTAGAGGGACGGATAAATGGGAACCTTGGGGCCAGTTCTGTCACCTGAATAACTCAGTCCTGGGAGAATTTCTCCTGCCTGTCATTATTTTCCCTTTGTCCCTTGTATGGGGCTCACCCATTATGGAGGCATCATTTGCACTTAACTTTATCTAGACAATCAAGGCACAAACTTGCTAACTAGTGATTTCATTATACCAGGATACAGTTTAAGATCTTTGAACCAAGTTCCTTTTGTACAAATTACAAAAAAAAAAAATCATAATTTTCATCATAATAAATTATATTGAATTTATACATGACCTCTTTTTTTTTCTTTTAAAGATTTTATTTATGAGAGAGAGAGAATGAATGAGAGAGAGAGCTCTCGAGAGAGAGAAGGGTCAGAGGGCAAAGCAGACTCCTTGCTGAGCAGAGAGGCATGTGGGAACTGGATCCTGGGACTCCATGACCTGAGCCAAAGTCAGTCGCTTAACCAGCTGAGCCATCCCCAGGTGCCCTACATAACTTCTTTTCAACTAAGTTTTCCATCTACTATGTTTGTCTTCATAAACAAGTCCTTGAAATAGAATAGATATACAGGAGAACAAGAAAAGGAAAATATGACACAGAGATTTTTAGAGTTGGTTCACTTACTTAACAAGTGCTGAATGTTTGCTATGTACTCTTTATATAACAATGGAATGATACAAGAAATAAAAGACCTAATTTCTAACTTCAAAGCCCATTTTATTCTATATATGGAGTCAAACTATGTGTCTGCAAAAGAGTATGAGACTGTCTATCAATATAACTGGCTACAAACATCCAAAGGAATGTACTTGAGGAAAGTAATATTTTAACACACATAGAATTGGTGATGTCTCATGGAAAAGGCTTGTAAGTTCCCCTTTCAAGATTGAGAGTAATAGAGGAACTAGCAAGTGTAGAGCATTTGGCAAATTCTGAGCCCTGTGCTAGTCTAGCATTTGCCAATTTTCTCATTTAATCTTCTCTGTAATTTCATTAGATAGATATTGTTATTAATCTCATCCTACCCAAATTTAGGAAGATTACATAAGTCCTTCAAGGTCCTACAACAAGTAGATGACAGATCCTGCAAGTGAACGCAATAGAGAGCTCTTAAATAATTAACCTCCATGGGGACCAGGACCGTCATTTTCTTCATGTTCTTCTGCAGCAGCTAGCACAGCGTTTGGTATACTTTAGATGCTCAAAAGTTTGTAGTTGAGTGTATTTTAATTAAGTCAGGACAGAATGGCTCTGACTTATTAAGTGGTAACACTGAAATTCAAGTTAACTTCCTGTTCATTCTTTCCTTTAAACCCAGCACTCCAGACAATTAACAGCAGAAACAGAGACACGATTGCACTTCATTACAGCTCCTCTTCAGTCTAGCTCAACAACGAACGACAGCAGCAAATTACATTAACATACAGAGGGGGTGAGAGAAGCACATGCCTTTGTGTGTGTTTGTATATGTTATTTACCACAAACTCCTATTGATCATTTAATTTCTTCTTGTCTTCAATTTCTTCTTATTACCTATATTTATTACGTACCTATATTTATATACCTATATTTATTACCTATATTTACATAGGTATCTATATTTATTATGTTGTACCTATATTTATTACGTTGTTGTTGTTGTGATGTTCTGAATATGTCCATGTGAGCATATGTTGGATTTTAATCTCATTTTTATTTCTTTATATTTACTTTATACTTTATATCTTACAATATCCTCTCTCCATAAATAATATAGGCAGATGACAAATTGTTTGTACCTTTTATTTGTGTCCAAAAAGACTATCCCCCTAAATACATCATTCACTTATGTTTTATTCTTTTCCACCTAGGGTCTGGAGAGGAAAACTGCAGCTCTTAATTTCCAAAGGCTTGCCACTTGGTTTCCTTGGAATTCCCACCTCTATGGTTCCTCTCCCTAAAGAAAACCCAGTTGTCAGCTTCAGGTTGAATTGCCTAAATCCTTGACTTCTTCCTGTGAGGCTTTTACTGAGGCCAATTACAACTAATATTAGCATTTTATAAGTAACTACATCAAATGCTTCTCAGAATTCCAATTTTAGGATGCCATCTCTTTTCATATTAGCAAAATGGATGTTCATATTTTTTCCTACAAACTCATGATGCTCACTTCAAATGACATATTTTGGATGAATTTTGGTTTCCTCTTAAATTTTGATCTATGATTTTGCAAATTTTTGACAATCCAGTCCCACGACAATATTTAGGAGGTCAACTATAGGTAACTATTCAAAAACAATTCCAGAAGGTATTCTCTTGCTCCCAGACCATGCCTTATTGTTTCAGTGGCTAAGTAGTATTTCTTCAGTGGGTCCTTCATTCAAGCAGCATTAGCTAAACAAATGGTGTTCCCTACTCAAAGAGGGGTCCTTGAAACAGCATCTGTATCACTTGGGAATGCAGAACTCAGGCTCTACCTGAGCCTAATGAACCAGAAACTGATCTACATTTTATCTGGACCCCCAGGTGATTTTTATAAGGTTTAATCTAGCACACTGAGACTAAATGATTGGTGGTAAGCCCTCAGGGATACAGTATTAAGATGAAATCCTCAGTTAGATTTGGGCTGGATGGAAAAGAGTAACAGAAGTGGCAAGTGAGGGGCACCTGGGTGGCTCAGTGGGTTAAACCTCTGCCTTCAGCTCAGATCATGATCTCAGGGTCCTGGGATCGAACCCCACATCGGGCTCTCTGCTTAGCGGGGAGCCTGTTTCCTGCCCCCCCTGCCGCCTGCCTTCCTCTCTGTCTACTTTAAAAAAAAACAAAACAAAAGAAGTGGCAAGCGATAAATGTCATGACTTTGGGAGTGGGATACCTTGATTGCACCTGTCTTAGCTTTCCATCATCTTCTACTTGATCAAAACAACTTTATCATGAATTTTCTCACAACACAAACTGTCTCATTTGGTCAGGCCAAACTTTGCATTTACATTATCCTGCAAATGTTGTGTGTTTTCACTTATTGTATTAGTCAAGGTTTTCTAGGGAAACAGAACCAGAAGGAGAGAGACAGGTAGGTAAGTAGATAGGTAGGAAGATAGATAGATAATAAGAAAGTGGCTCATGGAAATTGCGGAGGCTGGCAGGTCTCCCAGGAGCTGCAGGATGAGTTAACATGCTGGAGACCCTGGAGGGCTGATGGTTTGGTTCCAGTCTGAGTCAGAAGGCCTGAGAATCAGGAAAGCGAGTGGTATAAGTTCCAGTCCAAATGGCTCAAGACCCAGAAGGAGCCAGTGTTTCAATCTGAGTTCAAGATCAAGAAAAAAGCCCATGTCTCAGTTTGAAAGCAGTCAGGCAGGAAGAATTCTTTCTTTACTTTGAGGGGAGGTTCAGTGTTTTTGTCCTGTTTAGGCTTTCATTGGATTGGATGAGACCCAACCGTATTAGAGAGGGCAATTTCTTTACTCAGTCTGCTGATTTAAATGTTAATCTCATCCAGAAACAGCCTCATAGAAACACCCAGAATAATGTTTGACCAAATATCTGGACACGCCATGGCTCAACCAAGCTGACACATAAAATCAAACATCAGACTGTCCTGTTTTTGTACCCTGGGGTTTTCCTCCTTCTACTACACATCTTTTGAGCCATAGCTCAAAGCCTGTGCTTCCTGGGAGGCTTTCCCTAACTTTACTTTGTGAATTTCCTCCTGATCCCCATTGCCTATAGCACTTGAGGAGTCAATATCATGTGCCAAGGCCAGGGTAATTTACTATCTTTCATTTTCTACTCTTGTTTTTGGTGTGTTAGATTTGTCTCTACCTAAATAATAAAGGGGAAAATCTTGTCATACTTCCCTGCAAACTTCACAGTACTTAGATTATCCCCAAAGCCTGAGTAATTGATTTTTTATTTTTCCCACTTCAGTTCATAAAAATATTTATCTTAGTACTTTTACTAAATAGAAGATTATCTTTTCTACAAGAAGTGCTTACAGCTGAAATGACCATTGTTACTACACATTTACTGACTGGGAACTACTTGGAGATAGCCATGATGTTGAATTTGTATAGCATCATTTTTTTAAGTTCATAAAATGACATCATTTTAGATTTTGTCTTAGCTTGGATTCCTACAGTGACACAGATTTTTCTGAAAGAGCCTTGGGTGGTAGTGTGTTCATACATATAGCCTACATGATATTGGGTAGGTAGCCATTTTATTGTAATGTCCTAGAATCACTACAGGTGGGAACTGGGAAAGGAGGTTAACGGAATTGCACAGAAAGAACCATGGACTGTGTAATGAGAAGGTTCATTTTTTTCAGCTCAGAGTACATGCATACATGGATGTTTCCCTCCCAAAGGAGTTTAAAATGTCCACTGGTTGGATTGCTTCAGCAAGTCACAGTCTGACCATGGTAGAAGAAATGAAATAAGGGTTCCATGAGAGTCCACAGCTCTGAGCTTATAATGCCTGTGTCCTTTCACTCCAGGGCAGTCATTAGTTCTCCTCAGCACACCTGGAGGACAGTGATGACATGTAGACGGAGAGCCAGGAGGTAGGTGAGAAGGGACAAATGGGTCTCTGTCAATATCAGACTTTGGCTGTTGATGAGTCTTGCTGACACAGGCATTGACACAGGTCCTCACAGCAGCTCTCAGGGCTAGGTTAGTTACATTCTTTCTGGCAGTGACATCTGGGCATTAGCTCCCTATACTTTGATAAACTGATTCCCATGCCCATGCCTCTTTCCCTGGAACTTTGCTTTCTTAGATGGTCATACTTAAAGGAAAAAAGAGACACTAGAGTACAAATGGGGGGTTTATATACTATATGTCTAAATACTTAGAAGTTTAGACCAACAAATACTTGACTGAAATATATTCCTATCTATGTCCTTGACCTGGAAAGTCAGGTTCAAGTATAAGATGCATTGTAGCCCTTCAGGTACAGTTATGTCTTTGGTAAAAAACAGTTACCCTTAACCAAAAGCTTAGGAGATAGCACAGACTACTCTTTGGAGGATGGACAAGCCAAAGAGGCCAGTGATGTCCAATAGGCTCAGTGCTTGTGTTGGGTGGGAAGTTCTGAAGACTCTGGAATCCAGAGAGTCATCCTAGATGACTGGACTCCCTTTCCACTGGACTCAGTGGAAAGGGATACAACCAACAGATAACTAGAGTCAAATCTCTAATGCAGAAACCCAAACTACAGCATTCTCTGAGGTTAGTCTTGAGGCATAGGTGGCAGACAGTGGCTCCTGTACGTTAGTAGAAAAATTTCACCATAGCATAGCAGGGAGGATACAGAGAAGACAACCTAGAGGAAAACTCACACATACACCACTTAGGTCACAGAGTTAAAAGCTTTAGTTTCAGGAAATGTCCACTCAAAGATGTCTGGTATTTGCAGCTGATATCAGGACGAATTCAAGTCCTTCACATTGGGGAAAAACTCCATATATAAAAAGTGTGCTCAGGGTCAAATGTATATGTAAGTCAGACTTCCAATGATTTTTCATTAAAGTCCCTGAAGCAAGATGCAGGTTCCCAGAACAAGCAAGACAGGACATAGAGAAGAGAATTTCCAGAATTTAGAAAAAGAAGAATCCAGACCATCTGAAGTCAGAAATTATGTTCTTGGTTACAGATCCTCTTACATATCCTTATGGTTTACCGATAGCAAAATGTAGATGGTTCTCCTTTCAGAACCAGGGTTCAGTCATTCTGAATATATCCCGTTATCTACCTGAATCCCCCAAGTCATATTATTTATAGATACTTACACCAGCCCAGGAAAGCCTCTCCTCTACCAGCTCGGGAAAACCAGTTCTGCCCATGTTTTCCCATCCCTGCTTTCAGTGACTTCAGGATGGTTGCTCAAAATTGGCATGAACGGTAGTACGTTTTAACACCATGGAAATTGGCAAACATTACAAATCAGGGTTTGTCTTTCCCTGGAGAACCTTGTGTTAGGAAATTACTAGCATACAACTGTACCTAGTCCCAGAGTGGGCAAAAATATCAGATAACTAGCTATCTTAATGATGCCAAATATTTTCGGAGTAGGGTATGTACTTACTACTCACCGAAGCATAACTTATATACTTGTATCTAAATGTGATTCTAATGTATATTTTTCCAAAAATTCCTTAGATTTTGTTTTCAAAGGTTAAAAATGAGAAATATCAGTAATTAAAAATTGTCAGCATTATCTCCCAGATTACTTTGTCCAAATGTGATTTTAAAAGAATAATAACGCGTTTCCTAGGAAGCTAATAAAAATTAGTTCTGAGTTTTAAAAACAGGGAGGAAAAAATATCCTGAGCCTGGTCAGAAAGTGCTACTAAGCTCTTGAGAATAATTTTGAACAGCACAAAGCCGTTGTCATATTGATGATTTCACTCTAGGGTTTGTTTTCAGAAACTGCCTAGAGCACCAAATCCAAAAAAAAAAAAAAAAAAAAAAAAAACCCCAAAACCAAAAAAAAAAAAACAGGTGTGTGTGCATTTCCTCTGGGAGTCTGTCATCCCTTTGGTTCCCCTCTCCTGAAGGAAATTTTTAAAAATTCAAGTTTCCTCCTTCGAGTCATGCTTCAACACGCCAAAAGGCAGACGGGGCACACCTGCTCCACCTTCCCGGCATGTCGCTCATCAGCAGCGGGGAAAAGGCCTGGAGAGGGAACAGTGACAGTGATCCTCGTGATCAGCCCCTGAAGAACTGGGAAGGGCCTCGGCTGTTCTCTGTCTGAAGGCATAAAGTTGCAATATTTGGGGAAGTCAGAAGTACAGGGAAAACTAGCTATGTAATTCCTTTACTGGGAAGAAGGACTGAAAACTGTTGTTACCGTTTGTCAGCTTTCGGCTGTTCGAGAATACTAGACCCGCATGCCCTGACTGCATCCCTGTTCTCATATATTTGCCACATCTGTGGAGAAAACCACAGACTAGAAAGAAATTACCTTGACAACCTCTTTCACCCAAAGAGCTGTGTAGTATTTTCTCAATGTTCTAGTCTATACTTGCTCCCAAAACACATTTGTGGGGTGGAATTGGGAAGTTTCTGATTTGAATTTACTTTAACAGTTCTGACGTGGCTGTGGTTTAACGTGCCTAGTACAAAGTAAATATCTTGAGTTCTAATGAAATTTTAAAGAATCTCCTTCGGGGCAAGCATTACAGTGTAGACAATTCACTGTAGTAGGTTTAATAACGGCCCCCAAAATGTCCATATCCTGATGTTCAGAACCTGTGCATGTATAATAGTCTGTGGTTAAAGGGACTTTGCAGGTGGGACTAAGTAAGGGCTTTTAAATTGGGAAGAGTATTCTAGATTATCCAGGTGAGCCCAATGTAATCACAGGTCTAAGCGGGGGAAAAAAGGGGAAGATCCGAGAGATTCAATGTTGTGCTGCTGTCTTTTAAGATGGAGCAAGGGGTCTAGAGTCAAGGAAGAGGCAAAGAAATAGATTCTTCCCTCCAAACTCCAGGAGGAAGGCAGCCCTGCTGACATTTCGGTTTTAGCCTGGCGGAAGCCATCTCAGACTTCAGATCTCCAGAACTGTAAGAAAATAAATTTATGTTGTTTTAAACCACCAACTTGTTACAGCAATTGTAGGAAACTCCTGTATTTACCAAGCAAAACTTAAAAATCTCTTCAGCTTTTATGGGGTAAATTTTAGCTGCAGTCCCCAAGATTAGAGCCCATGTATATCTACATCTCACCCCACACTGTTCCTTGTCAAGGTTACATGCAAATCACTATTCAGGTTTTATACCCAAGGTACTTCTGTTTCAACAATGCTGTTTTGATTTGAATGCCAAAGGATAATTTTTAGACTTAAGGAAAAACATATGATAGCATCAGTAGACACAGACATATTTAAAACCCTAACAGAGATTTCACTGTTGAAGCAGATAGGTTGTCAGTTGATTATGATGACTTTTCGATGAGTAAAATCTCACATTCTGGGGAAATGGAGACTGTGTTTGTGTGTGTGCAGTTAGCTGGAAGGATTATAGGAAGCAAAAGAAACCTATTTTAAGAATGTTATCTAAAACTTCAAGGGAAGTCTAAGTTTGATTTCCACTACCCCAACCCACCCCACCCCCACCAAAGAAAAGAAAAAAGATGGGGAGTGGGGTGCCTGGCTGGAGGGAATAGCCCGAGTCACTGGTGTACATGCTGGGGGTAGGGAAGCTGGTAAGGCACCAGCAGAGCCATCTCTTAAAGGGCCCGGGCAAATGAGGCACAATGCTTCAAAGGAACCATAAAGCCAAAGAAGAATACAGGTTTTTAACAGACTTTTCCCTGACCTGAAAAGCCATAAGACCAATCAAAACAGAACTTCTGTAAGGAAGAGGCATACCTTGGAGAGAAGCCAGAGCCAGCCACTGGAGCAATGCTTGTTTTTGATGTTTCCTTATGGTGAATGGGTATGGGTCCCTCGGGTGAATGAGGAAGGAATAGGCAAAGGTGGCGATCCTGTTTGGGGGGAAAAAGCGTCTCTGATGTTGACTGTGAAAAAGGCAGAAATAAGATAACAGAATCTTAGGTGTTAGATGGCTGTTTTTTGAAATTTACCTTGATGGGATTTGGGGAAACTATCCAGATTTGGGGACGGAGCAGCATAAATCCCAATTGGTCAGTTTCTCTTTAGCAAACAGAGAGCCTGGAGAGGTCTCTGAATACAAGTCTCAGAACTGCATGATGAGCCAAGTGCAGTAGCAAGTAGGTCCTGAGCCCATTTTCACCTGGGGTCGAAGTGGTGCATGAGACCCTCAGAAAAGCAGTACCTGTTGTCAGTTTTCTAGTAAATACCAAAAGCTAGCAACTCCCGTCTGGCTGAATGAGATGAGGGCGTCCAGGTGCCCTTTCCTAGAGGGGTACATTAATTTTCTCTCTTCATCAGTTCATTGCTTTGGACACACAATGCTTACTTTGCAGCAGTGACCAGGGTTCTCTGTCTCTTCCACATCTACCTAGCTGGCCAAGCTTTTAAAAAAAAAAAATTCTGTACAAGAACAGTATGCATCCTGCCCATGTCCTTTATCTACTTCTCCATCCACATTATTAAAACCACTCAGTGTAGACCCCAGAGTAGAAGTTTGAAAACTGTACTATTTCACAGATCCCTTTAAAAATCTAAAAAAACAAACAAACAAACAAAAAAACCCAAAACCAAAAAACGTGCAACCCTCTCACCACACCCAAACAGGCAACTCTCCTTACGCACGGAATTATACACCAAACGCCACCTATATTTGCAGGAGTTCATGAACCCCTCCAAAGCCCGTTTATGGAAGCCCACGTGAAAAAGGCCTGGCCGCAAAGGATTGTTTCACCCTGTGTTAGGGTTGCCAAGAGCTTTAAAACTGGAGAGAAGGCGTGCCGTGATGCATGTGGCTTTTCTTTTGAGATAGCTGGGATCTCTCCATGAGCAGTTGAGGAGTCGAAAAGCAAACAAACGTCAACAGTTCTGAATCCCAACATTGTTTAATGACAACCTTCCCATGTTTGCCGACTTGCTGCTTAACAACAATCCTGTTGACACTGTGTAAAAAGCGTTCCAGGTCCTCCCAGGTAAATAACCCACTCCTACTGATCACCTGGCTGCCCAATTGAACCTTTAATGCACCCAGACTTCATGAAGATGAGTCATTCTCTTTGCCAAACGTACCTTGATATGTAAACGATTTTACTGCTTCACGAGATCTTTTCATGCACTGATCCTGGCAAAGACGATGACAAGAATGCATCAGCTTTAAGTGAAACTCTGACTAGAATGAAATTTTTCCATATTTGTGAAAACTGTAAATACCTAAAGTTTCGGAATCATTTCTGTTTGTCTTGCTCGAATAGGTTTAGCACATGACATTCTGGACAGGTGAGAAGATTTTTGTCCTGCTACTTCATTTGCTGCGGAAGGGAAGTCTCTCACCAAGTTAAGTGAAATTCAGGGATGTGCAAGAGGTAAATTTGTGACCAAATCATTGATTTGTTATAAACAAATGGGCGAATGGTAGGTTTCCATAGAAAGGAAAAGAATGACTAACACTTAAAGGAAGCAGAACTTTGATGTAGAAAAGACAATTGTGGAGGGGAGGGCAGAGGAGAAGCATTGAGCCCTTGCTGGCTGCTGCCTCCAAGGCAAAGGTAACCTGATCCCTCTCAGTACCCCTGGCTAGAAGCCCAAGGCTAGAGCAGAGAACTGACGAAGGAAGCAGGGGCTGGGGCTCAGAGTTTGTTGGATTGGCTGATCAGGCCCTTCCCTAACAGCCAAGAAGGAAACGGATTACCTGTGGCTGTGACTAAGAAGCCCGTGGCCAACAGGACCTGCATCGTATTCTACCAAGAAGTATAAGAATAGTTCCAGCTTTCATGGTGGTTTTACTCCAGTTTGGAAACAGGTGGGAATGTCTGGGGGAAAAAAAAAAAAAAAAACAGGTCCAGTTTAAACTTTAAATGGCAAATAAAGATAGAAAATATTTCCCAAAGTCAAAAGTGATTATATTGCTGGAAGTAACCTTAAATGGCAGAGCTCAGACTGGTGGTAGATACATCATCTAGGATTGATTCTGGCATAAGATAAAAGGAGCCAGGATTGGAATTGCATAATGAAGATGTTGAGAACATAAATTATATGTTCGATATAATTTAATCTCCCCCCTACACTCCTATGTTATAGATGAGGGGCTTCACAGAGTTTCTGAGTCACAGTATGAATGACCTGTGATCCTCTGGCCAGTGGCAAATCTTATAGGCTCCAGAGTTTTCCAGGACTAGTTTGGGGATGCTGGAGATAGAGAAATGGATATAAGAGGTATGGCAATGTAAGGCCAACTGCAGATTAACACCACCTGAAGAAGTGCCAAAATAGTGAGAAGTTGTCATAGGGTAACCAGGTATTGGCAGACTTAGAATGAATTTTGGTGCCTTTGTAGGGTTCTTTTTAACTTTCTTGGGTTAGAAGCCTCATTCTTAGAAAGCATATTCTAGTCCTTCTTTTTGCAACCATGTCTATAGGAGACCAAAAACAATAGAGTGCAGAGGTTCTTCCTCTACAATATCAGGAAAATGATCTATACCATTCCTCTTGTTTAATAGAAAGTTCTTAGAAATGTCATTCAACAATTTGTCCATAATTTGACTGTTTTTAAAATGATAAGTTCTCATTATTTCTCGCTATAAATTGAGAACAAATTTTAAGCTAGGCAGATTATTAGATTCTAATATCCACATGAACTTTAAGGAACTGAAGTTCTAAAAACCTACAGTAAAAAAGAATGGACACCTTGATTTGGTGGTTAATATTTTTTTAACACTCAAGTAGAACCTTTTGCAAGGTTTTTAAAAGATCATATTCCATAAGAGCGCATAAGAGACTTCTAGGAAGTTTTCTACAATTTATTAAGGAACTTCGTTTACTGGAATTTATTATAGAACTAGGAAAAATTGAACTGTCTGGAGTATCCAAAAGGTTTCTGTTCTCTGAATTCAGAGTTTCAGAATTCAAAATTCACTTTAAATCATTATCCCAGATGTAATTTTTTTTTTTAATTTGCTGTAGTAAAAAACTTTTGCTACTATTTTCAGTGCTCTGGATACAGCAAGAGTGATTAAGATGTGCTTTTAGAAAAAGTGGATCCTAACTCAAAAAACTAAAGAACCATGAAATTAGTTCTAGATCATGTTACTACATGGTTATACATGTTAATGTATACATGTTAATACATGATTGGTGCTCTTTTTAAGTATAGCTTCTTCAATTATTGTTTACCTACATTTGATTTATCCTCACCTTACATTAAAACACAATATCCACTTGGCCATCTAATGGGGTGATACTCGGCCACAGGAGAATTACCTGGAGCCCAAAAGTAAAGCACTCCATTAAATGATTCCTAAAACAATGTACAAAGAAAGACGTCGACACTGTTCTTTTCATTTTTGTAATTTTCTTTTTATGTGAGAAATTAACTTTACATGACTGTCTAGGTACTTGAATAATCAAATAAACTAGTTGAAAATATGCCAGTGTAGTACATGAAAGCATTTTGACATGAAGTGTCTAAAGCATTTTAGACTCCTCTGAAGAGGAATATGATAAGTAGCAAGTGTTACATCAGTATAATCTGACTGTTAATTACCAAAGGATAAAACCGAATCCAAACACTGACTTCACAAGAGGCAAAATGTACAGAAATATTACTGGAAATTTTATAAGCTATAAACTCAACACTGCAAGAGCATTTTCAGAGAAAAACACAACATCTTGTATCACTTAGGTTTTAGAAATATGGTGGATGGACTTTCCCATAGAATTTGAAATGAGAAGCAGAGAAAGAAGAAAGTGTATTGTGGTGTTAAGGACGATGAGTGTAGCTATTTCAGGACCAGGCCTTTTTTCCTAAGCATGAAAAACGCAACAGCAATGGCCAAGCAAGTGTCGAATTTGTTCTGCCAGGATTTAGGAATAAACTGATAAAGTTCCAAGCAGAATGACTCTGCATATCACTCCCATCACCGAGAAACTGTTAGGACAAAGCTTCTCGGTTATGCTTCCAGTTGAATTATCAGAAAGTGCTAATCAGAGCACTAACTTACCCTTCAGAGAACTTCCATATTACTCATGGTATTTAGACAATTCTAATTCCAAACAATGCAGAGCAGCTAGGAAAGAATCAGAGTTCACATTCAGTTGCTGGCCCTTGGAACTTACTGGAGCCAAACTACAAATGCTAACACCTTTTCTTTGTTCTCCTTTTTGTTAAGCTATACTAGTCATTTGATCACAAATAGGTTGAATCTTTTTAGGTTAATACAAATATGTAGGATTTTTGTTTAATTTGGTTCTTAGAATTATCAATTTCTAGCTTCTATTTTGTATTCCTCTGGTCCTATAAATTCTAGGCTTCTTCGAGTCTTCTCAGGTCCCCATGCCAGCTGAAGCTTCTGCCCTCCTCTGCTGTTATGTACGTCGATGGCAAACGGTTTAGTTGTATACATTTCCATTGTACCAGTAGACTGAAAGAAAAAGGGTAAAACCACAAGGAGTTGAAAGTATAAACTTTATCAGAAATCTCCTTAATCTCCAGGTATTAAAAACCTTAACATTTTATTCAGGTAATACAATAAATACAATGAATATTAGTGTTACATATAGCATCTTTTTCTGATCACAAGAATGAAGAAATATGACACATTCACAATGCAATGTAAATTCAAGATTTGGGTGGAATACTGTAATTATCTAATCACAAACACAGACCCAGGAAGAAAATTGTTGAAAAAGGGGAGGGAGGACAGAAAACTTCCATTTGGTCTCTAATAAAGTTTCATATAGAGGCACCTGGGTGGCTCAGTGGGTTAAGCCTCTGCCTTCAGCTCAGGTCATGATCTCAGGGTCCTGGGATTGAGCCCCACATCGGGCTCTCTGCTCAGCGGGGGGCCTGCTTCCCTCCCTCTCTCTGCCCGCCTTTCTGCCTACATGTGATCTTTCTCTTTCAAAAAAATAAATTAAAAAATATTTAAAAAAATAAAGTTTCATAAAATCTTTAACATTACTTCTGTGGAAAAAGAAAAAACAACATTGTTAAAAGCATAGGTCATATTAAAAATCAGAATCTCTATTTTATACTCATTTTCAGAAGTCAAGAGAGCTCAGATGAAAGAGAATACTAGCCTGAGTTGAGTATCTACATGTTCTTTCATTTAATTAATCAGTACCCACTAAAGAGGAAGGCACTTGAAGTGTAAAAGCAGTTCCTTCTTCTTTCTCATACTTCAACCTGTAAATTTAAGACTAGGCACTTAAAAAATTTTTTTAGGTATCTACTTATCCAGACAAACATACAAACCCACTGGTGCCTTTGTGTGTGAATGTACCCAGTTGTCAGTGATGTTGTTAATGGGGAGGTGGTACCAAAGGTAGGCAGAGAGTGGAATTTTTACCTGTAGAAGTTGAGAGTATCTGGCCAATTCCTTTGAAATATGGCCCAACTCTTGATATGTTCATTAGTTCATTCATTCATTGGTTCATTGGATTTCATTAAAATCTTTACTTAAAATCTTGATTGAGAACCTACTATGTCCTAAGCATTGCCTTTAGCACAGTTAGTCTCCTTTTAAATACTAACTAGCAAGCCAGAAAATTAGTCCCTATAATTCTACAGAGGAAGTGACTCAAATATACTTGAGTTTGTTTCACTAATATCAAAATAGTACCCTCTTTTTGTTTTTCAAAAATACTGGAAACGATGAATAAAGAAGTGCATATACATACATATACATACAATACATACACATACAATACATACACATACAATGGAATATTACTCAGCCATCAAAAAGAATGAAATCTTGCCTTTATAATGATGTGGATGCAACTACAGTGTATTTTGTGAAGCAAAATAAGTCAGAGAAAGACAAATACCACATCATTTAACTCATGTGGAATTTAAGAAACAAAACAGATGAACATATGGGGTGGGGGGTGGGTAGAGAAGGAAACAAACCATAAGACACTCTTAAAGATAGCAAACCAAGGATTGCTGGAGGGAGGTCGGTGGGGGATGGGCTAGATGGGTGATAGACATTAAGGGGGGCACTTGTGTTGAGCAGTGGGTATTTTATGTAAATGATGAATCACTGAATTCAGCTCCTGAAACCAAGATTGCACTGTATGTTAACAAATTAGAATTTAAATTAAAATTTGAAGGAAAAAAAAAATAGTAGAAAAAAATACTGTCTAAACTACATACCCACCTGAGGGTTATTAGCCTTAAGTTAGTGATTAAATTGTAGCATAGGAGCAAGCTTCTAGGCAGTTTAAAAAAAGCAAACTGGGGAAGAGAATACAATGAATAAGTATACTGTAATTACCTTTACTTGGAAACTCCGCCTAAAAGAAAGCACATCTCCTTATATATCTTTTCTTTGTCCCTGAGAAATAGGACCTGGTCTTTAATGAAGTTCTGTATTTCTCTTATCCAGATTGGGAGCTTGGAGTCTGAAATACACATCTTGGCAGTTGACAAATACTTTGAAAGGAAAATTTGATGAATTTTCCCTAGTAAAGTCAATTCCCTTTAGGAAACTAGAATTATGTTTTATATGTAAGTACATACACATTACAAATTCTATAGAATATCTTTTCTCCAGAGATGATTTGTTATTTTCTTTGTGAGACCTGGACTGTAGAGTGTGATCTCTGCTCTGCCATCAGAGTTTTGCTCAGGGAAATATGACCATATCTGAGTTTGCATGTCACCCTTCCTACTTCTAGTCCAGCCTATTACTGCTGGAATATCCCAGGCATAGTTAAGGTATGCTTTTTCAATTCAAACAGAATGCATTTAAATCTTATCTCACATTAGCTCACATACAGCAAAAACCTCATGTTCTCCGTTTTTCCAGAAATTCTGGCAGGAGAAGCGAAGAGAGGGTTAAGATGGTGTGTGTGCTTTTCCTGGTCAACCCTGGCTCTGAACTGCTTATTATAAATTTGTTATAGATTGTGATCCTTTCCCCAAGTTGTATCTGTACGGTCCCTTATAACCCCGAAGCAAAACACAAAACTATCTCCTTCATGTTTCCCCTAAAATAGCATCCTCCCTAGTCATTTTTATTAAAGGTTTGGGGATAACTAGGAGATTGATGTAGCTAGCCTTATCATGTCTCTTTTTCTAAACTTTCCCCAAATTTCTGTTACCCTCTTGTGATTATGTAGAGCAGCTACACTCTCTACCGTTGCATCACCAAAACCGCATTAATATGCCAGCCTATGCCACGGGCTATCTACTCTTGCTCTTTCCTTGGACTGGTACCACAGAAATTCACTGAAGTTCTAGCCTTGGCTTATTCTGCCCTCCCTTCCTATCCCTAATAGACTCTTCAGGGAAGGGAACAGCATTGCTGAATTTCTACTGATAAGACATAAGTCATTCCCTATGGGAACCAAAGTAGCTCTTACAGTTTGGGTTTTAAAAACCATTTGTTTCTTTCTCCATAGTATTAGATGGTCCTCAGCTTTGGAGATTGCATTTTTTTTTCACCACAGGATCACAGATGAAACCCTTTCCCTTTCCATATGGAAATCTATATAGATTGGCTTTCAGACCAGTTATGGGTTGCCCATAATTATAATCTCAAGATCCAACTCTTACTGGTCATACCAAGATACTCTAATTAGGGAAGGGAAGGAAACTTGGAATTTCCTAAGTGTCTGCTCTATGCCTAAGATGACAGATTCACGAAAACTGAACAAAATAGGTACTAGTGTTTTAAATTTTATAGATAAGGAAGCTGAAATCAAGAGAAATCATTTATATAAAATCACATGGCCAAAGACTGGACCCAGACCTTGTGACTAACAAAGATGTGTGCCCTCCCAAAATATCCCAGTACTAGGAGAAATAAGATGTTAAACTGTAATTTCCAAAGTATTTGACCCCTCAGCTCTGGGAAACTTTGTTTCCAGTCTTTCTCAGCCTCTCAGATTCTCCCAGCAGGTGATAAAGGCACATTGTAAATTGCCCAGGGGCAAATAACCTCAGTCTTTTTTTTTTTTTTTTTTAAGATTTTATTTATTTATTTGACAGAGAGAGATCACAAGCAGGCAGAGAGAGAGAGGAGGAAGCAGGCTCCCTGCTGAGCAGAGAGCCTGATGCGGGACTCGATCCCAGGACCCTGAGATCATGACCTGAGCCGAAGGCAGCGGCTTAACCCACTGAGCCACCCAGGCGCCCCAACCTCAGTCTTAAAGAGCCCTTCCCTGTCCCAATCTGGGACAAATTCAGACATTATTTCAGGAATCCACCATTTAGTACTGAATTAAGAAATATCCCAAAATCAATTGGAAAATTGTGTATTTTTTATATTATATTTTTATATTATAATTCAGTTAGCATATAATTTATTATTACTTTCAGAGGTAGGATTTTTTAAAAAAGATTTTATTTATTTATTTGACAGAGAGCTAGAGAGAGAGTACAAGGAGGCAGAGAGGCAGGCAGGGCTGGGGGAAGCAGGCTCCCCGCTGAGCAGGAAGCCCAGTGCAGGGCTTGATCCCAGGACCCTGGGATCACGACCTGGGCCAGGCAGCTGCTTAACCAACTGAGCCACCCAGGCACCCCTCAGAGGCAGAATTTAGTGATTCATCAGTTGCATATAACACCCAGTGCTTATTGGCACGTGGCCTCCTTAATGTCCATCACCTGCTTACTCCATTGTCTGCCCACCTCCCCTCCAACAACCCTTAGTTTGTTTCCTATAGTTAAAAGTCTCTTACAGTTTGTCTCCAGAAAATTGCATATTTGAAATAAACTGAAAACCATATTTTTGGATTGATAGTTTGAGAGGAAGTGAAAGTACAATTTTTTTTGCAGACGGGGTCATGAGGTCTGGTGGTAAATGTGTACACACATGTATCTTTAAGGAGCTATAAATCCACTCATCCGGCCATGTCTTCAGGAAACCATGTAAGCAAAAAATGGAGAAATGTAGCATTGTCGCTGCCCAGGTGTTTGTGTACAAGTGTGTTGTAAAATATACATAACATAAAATTCACCCTTTCACCATTTTTGAATGTACAATTCAGTGGCATTATGTACAATCACATTGTTGTACAATCCACACCACTCGCTATCTAGAACTTTCTCATTCTCCCAGACTGAAATTTCATACTGATTAAAAAATAACTCTCCAGTTTCCCTCCCCAGCAGTTTTCAGCCCCCCAGGCACCCCTTTTCCATTTTCTGTCTTATAAAGTGAAATCCTACAGTGTTTGTCCATTTGTGTTAGGTTTGTTTTACTTTGCTTTATGTCCTCAAGGTCTGCGCTGCTGTTGAACTCCCCTTTGCCACCGCTGGATAATGGCAGCAACACCCATAGGGTGAAATGCCCGTGGCTTGGTCCTGTCCAGGAATACCAGAGATGGAGAAATTTGATAAATATGCAGATTAACCAAGCAAGAATAACATATTTGTTTTCATAAACATCGGCACTTGAGCAGATCCGCAGAATCCGGAAGGACAAAGAGTTTTGCGGATGTGTTCTGCAATGTATAAGGCAATATTTTAACACTAGGAATAAGTATTAAACTTAGATTTTTATTGATTAGCTTAACAAAGACTTATGAAGCCCCTACTATATTAGAGCTACCAAAAGAATGAGATAAAGATCCCATCATAAATGAGAACAATGAAAATTTATGTTCTTAGACTTATCAGCCATCCTTATGAGCCTCACTAGGAGGTGATATATACAAAAAGATAACTGAAGGGTTAAAAATAAAGGTTTTACTGGTACTGTCAATGAATATTATTCCTAGAGAAGAAAGCCATTTTTATTAAAAAGGAAGCATTGTGGCTTAATGTAATGGAAACTGTATTAAGAGCAATGTATTTCTGGCAAAACAGTGCTTAGAACCCAGTCGACAAAACAAGCCAGGCTGCTGTAAAAAGTTAAAATATTTCATCAATTCCAAGACACATGCTTCTATCTCCTCTTACATCTCTAAAATCAAAAGATATCTTATAATCTATAGATGAAATTGGGTAAATAGAATAAAGTAAATTATTTTTGTTTCTTTCCTGGGGTGGTTTGCCTTCCTTTTAAGGGAAGGTTTTTTTGATGTTTTTTGGTTTGGTTTCTTGGGGCTTTGTTTTTAAGAACTTGTTTATGAGTCTTCCATTTGCTGGTGTTTAATGATTGTATGAACCTAGAATTTAAATGGTGCGAAATTCTGACCTTCATTTTTATTCTTTGTTCTGACCATCCCAGAGTGCACCCACTGAAGCAGAAACAAGGTCTGAACATGTGTACCTGAGCCCTTTCTGTGGAAGGCTCTGGAACGTCTCTGCTTATGTTTGAAACTTGCATCTTGAACCTATCTACCTCTATCATCTGGGACAGATTACTTTAACCTCTCTGTGACTCAGTTTCCTCCAATGGTGAATAACGATCTCTACCTCATAGTGTTAGGAGGGTCAAGTGAGTTTAGTATAAGTAAAACACTCAGAATAATGCCTGGCACATACTCGTCCCTCTCAACGGTTAGGTGTTCCCATTGTGTTTTCCTTCCTTACTGTCTTGGTTCTTCTTTCTCTCTAGGTCCATGTGTTTAATTTTGTCCCTTCTTTGGACAACTTTCAAAATTATATGTTCAGCACGGGCCTTCCCTCTGACCTCCAGATATGTACTTCCTCGGATATCTAAAGGTATCTCAAAACTAACAGATCTGCTAAATAGAATTCCTAATATTTTTTAACCTTCATCAGACTATTCCTCTTCCAATTTTCCCAGTTTCCATAAATGGCCCTAGATCATCCTTTAAATCACCCACTTGGTCTACCACACTCCACATTCAAGTTCTTAGTAAAACCTGTCAGTTCTACCGTCAAAATCACTCAAATTTGACCATTTCTCATGACCTCCACTGCATTTACTCTGCTTCATACTATCAGCTCTCTTGAAAAATTGGATTACCTTCCTACTGATTTCTCAGCTTCCTTCTTCCTTACTTCGCAGACTCTTTATCCAGAGTGGTCCCTTTAAATTGTGGCCCATTATCTTGTTTCTCTTTTGCTGAAGTCATTTTCCCTCTACTTCCAGTTATGCCTAAGTCCTAGCACAGCCTCTTGGCTGGTACTTGATCTGGCCCCACACTACGTCTTGTGTCTCTTCTTTCCCCTTTTTATTCCGCTCCAGCTGCTTTGATTTCTTCAAGTGGCTCACGTACCATCCTACTCTTGCTAGTCTCTCTTCTGACAAATGTCAGGATAGCTGGCCCCTGTATTTCCTTCAGGTCTCTTATCACATGGATCTGTCTACCCTGGTCCCAAGGTGGAAGCAGCACTTATTTCCTTCCCCCGCCCCCAGTATACTCTGTTGCTTACTTCACTTTCCTTTGTTCCCTTTCACTTATCAACCCTGATACATTATCTATTTATTTGGATTTCTCCTAGATCTAGGACATTTTGTGCAGCCTGTATCCCCAGGGCCTACAACAGTGTTTGGCACATAATAGGGGCTCAGTAAACATTGAATAGATGAATAAAATAATGCATCACTTTGTAAGGATGACTTTGTTGGGATCCTTATTTGAGTGGCTGGATTTCCCATTGCCCATGGATTTATGTTTATTTGATGGATCTGGAAGATTTAAGATTGGGTTTAGAAGGGGTTTGTTTTTGTTTTTGTTTTTGTTTTGCCTCTCCCAGCTTCCTTTGGAGATTTGGACACTGTTTCTCTTACTCATTCAGAGCCAATCAATGTCACCCCTTAGTCTGCCAAAGTGGTTGCTGAGTGATGAGACATTTCATCCCTCTGGGAGCTGAAGATACTGCCTATGCAGCATGTACTGTTGCTTCTGGCTATGAGTGAAAATCTGAAATTGATCAAGCCACAATCCTCTACGAGGGAGCATAGGCAAGGAACATTCCAACTCTGGGTCAGTTCATAGGGCCTTTCAAGTCTTCCCTTCAATACTGACATGGATTTTTTAGTGCTCATGAAAGCAAGGCACCCCAGAGAGTTTGCTTCAAATACACGGAAGCATTCCCACAGAGCTTCAACCACAACTCTGCAGAGAGGGAACTCGGTCTCTCCGGTGACGAAGCTCATCATATACCTTTACAACTTAATCTCCAATAAAATATTTGAACCAGGAGAAAAATCCCTTGTGAATTTTAATGTTAGAGCTGGAGCAGTTAAGAACTCCATTTTTTCTCGCTAATGGGACTTTGTGCTTTAGAACCAATATAATGATTGTCTAGCCACTGTGGTGGTTTTAGTCTGTTCAGGCTACTGTTACATATGTAGACTGGATGGATTAAACAAGAGAAATTTATTTCTCACTGTTCTAGAGCCTAGGTAGTCCAAGATTAAGGTGCCCATAGACTTAGTTCCTAGTGAGAGCCTGTTTCCAGGCTTAGAGATAGTCACCTTCTGGCTGTGTTCAGATGATCCTTCTTCACTGCATGCCTTTGGAGAGAGAATGAGAGGCCTGTCTTCTGATAAAAGCGCTAATCTCATCATGAGGGTCCCACATGCATGACAACATCTATACCTAATTACTTCCCAAAGGCCCTACCACCAAATACCATTACGTGGGAGATTAGGGCTTCAATATGTGAATGAGGGGGAGGTGGTTACTAATACTTAGCTCATAATTATTGAGATAATTACTAGCCAATCGCATTTAGGCAAGTTACTCAACTTTTCTAAGCCTCAGTTTTCTAAATCTGTAAAAATAGCTACATCGCTGAAGTCCTTTTGGTACAGTACTTGGGAAATTGTCTCTATAGAGCAAATGTTCATTTTTATCTTTTAAATATCTCTGTTTACCTTTTGTAATCACTAAAAATATTCAAGAAAGTATTCTACTTACAAAGAAATATGCTCTAATTTTTACTTCTGATTTATAATGAATTAAAATGTAAAATATACTATCTCCCAAATGGAAATGGGCTTTAGAGGTTTCTAAGCTCTTATTTTAAAGTACCAATTTTCATATTACATAGGAAATTTAGCAACTGTTATTTTATAAACATAGAGTGTAAAAATTCTACTTGACACTTAAATACTATAGTTTATTTTTATCAATCTAACATGAAAATAGAAAGTGAACATGTTCTGACAACTATATTTTTTTCTCTTCAGTGAAAAGCCTAGCTAAGTTGTAGGCATACTGATACTTAAGAAATGATACCTTTACCTCATCCCGATATCTGTATAAACGTTAACATAGAATGAAGTTCATGACAAAAATGTTAGCATTTTAACTTTTTTAAATATTAGTTTCTATTTTTAACATTATCACCTCCTTCATTTGCCGGATTTCTGCAGTTTTTAGTGCAGACAATAAGAGCTCTCTTTACCTACATTCTGTTACCTGCAGTGGTCCCTTTAAGTTGTTAATCACTGTTCTATCACTCTTTTGCTAAAATAACTGTTCATTGTCTACAGAGATTCAGTCATTTATTAATTGGGACTTTATTTATTAAATGCCTCCTGTGTACCAGGCACTGCTCTATGTGGTGAGTATATAGAAATCCTCTTGAATACATTAAATACCAGTGTGAAATGATAGATCATGCAAGCAACCAAGACTATTTCAGATTTTCAAGAGTGTTCGAAAAAGCTAAAGAATAGTAAACAGGGGTAGTATCTAAGATAGCTGGTCAGGTGAAGAGTCCTAGAGGTGGTGTCATCTGAGCCAAAATTTGAGCTGAACTAACCAGCTAGGTTTCAAAAAAACAAACAAACCAGAAGAGTGCCACGTTGAGGGGAGGAACAAACCTAAGGCACTTGATGGCAGATAAGAAGAGTTTAGCATGTTCAAAAGCCAATGAGTAGAACCGTAGAGTTGGGAGCATAATGAATAATCTGGAAGGAAATTGTGGGTGAGTTTGCAGGAACCAGATCATAGAATGTAATCTGAAAGAGAATATTGAGATTTTGTTAAAATTCAATCAGAAGCCAAAGAAGAGTTGTTTTGTTTTGTTTAAAGATTTTATTTATTTATTTGACAGACAGAGATCACAAGTTGGCAGAGACGCAGGCAGAGAGAGTGAGGGGGAAGCAGGCCCTATGCGGAGCTCAATCCCAGGACCATGGGATCAGGAACTGAGCCGAAGGCAGAGGCTTTAACCCACTGAGCCACCCAAAACTCTTCTGTCCCCCAAAGAAGAGTTTTAAGAAGGAGAGGAGGGACATAATTTGACTACATATTAAAATGATGAATTTGACAATTGTGTGCTTAGGGTGCTACAGAGGAGAACAAAAGTGAAAGCTGGGAGCCTACATGTGTGACTATTTCCAGCATCCAGGCGACAGGTAATGGTAGTTTCACCATGGTGGTAACAGCAGAGATAAAGGGAGAAAGCACAGGCTCCTAGATTTCCAACTTGAGCAAAGGAGAAATTGGTGGAGCTGTGAAGGTAAGCCCAGGTTTAAACAAGATGGGAAGGTATCAGGAGTTCTGTTTTCAATGTTTGTTTAGAAGATACAGGTAGAAATGTAAAATATATTGTTAAATATGGGTACAGGATAAAGACCTATTTAGGAGCTATTGGCATCTAGGTGAAATGTAAATTTGCTGGGCTAGGAGAAAGTATAACTAGGAGAGTGAGCACCTGATCAGACTGTGGAGCACGCCAGCATTTAGAGGTCTCATTCTTAAAAGGGAACTAGAAGGAATGGAGATGGAGCACTCAGAAGTAGGAGAAAAACCAAAAGAATGTCTTTGAATAATAAAAATGATTATAAGCAATTCCTGGACCAGATACTGTTTTAACTGCCTTAACCTAATTTAATCCTTAATTTCAAGATGTAGGTACTGTTATTACCTATTTATAAGCAGGAAACCAAGGCACAGTGAGTTGTCTTTTTACCCAGGTTTACACAGCTCATATGTCATGGATCTAGGACTCAAAGCTATCTAATTCCAAAGGCCATATCCTTAACTAGGACCCCATATCGACTCTCTGACTTACAAATGAAAAGTAGCTTTCCTACCCTCTTTAAAACTATGTATGTGTCAAATGTCACTGGGAGACAAGATAACAGGAAAGTATACATTGGATTTGTAATATGGAGATAAGTTATTTCAGTGGAGATAATTTTTCAGTGGAACATTGGTAATGAAAGAAGGATAAATGGAGCTTAACAGGAAAGAAGGAAGCAGGAAGTGGAAACCACAGTGTTGAAGTTTTCTCGTGCAAAGTTCCGTTGCAAAGCAGAGCAAAGAATTGAGGCTGTAGGTAGAAAGATGTGCTGGTTATTTGGTCTGGGGAGCAGATCACGAGGTAAAAATAGAGGTACTAGAGATTTACTGGGATAAGGTCTCTAAAGGATAATGAGGAAGGAGCAGGTAGATGGGGAGAGCCTCTAGATGATACATGTCTCACTCCTATGAAAGGAAAAGGGAAAGAAAAGCAGGATTAGGTGGGAAGAGATCATGGTGCAGCTCTGAGGAAGCCTCAACTAGCCTAGCTAGGGAGCTCAGTCAGAAAGTTGCCTGTATATCAGACACATGAAAAAATGTTTATCATCACTAGCCATCAGGGAGATTCAAATTAAAACCACATTGAGATACCACCTTATACCAGTTAGAATGGCCAAAATTAGCAAGACAGGAAACAACATGCGTTGGAGAGGATGTGGAGAAAGGGGAACCCTCCTACACTGTTGGTGGGAATGCAAGTTGGTGCAGCCACTTTGGAGAACAGTGTGGAGATTCCTCAAGAAATTAAAAATAGAGCTTCCCCATGACCCTGGAATTGCACTACTGGGCATTTACCCCAAAGATACAGATGTAGTGAAAAGAAGGGCCATCCCTACCCCAATGTTTATAGCAGCAATGGCCACAGTCGCCAAACTGTGGAAAGAACCAAGATGCCCTTCAACAGACGAATGGATAAGGAAGATGTGGTCCATATACACTATGGAGTATTGTGCCTCCATCAGAAAGGAAGAATACCCAACTTTTGTAACAACATGGATGGGACTGGAGGAGATTATGCTGAGTGAAATAAGTCAAGCAGAGAGTCAATATGGTTTCACTTATTTGTGGAGCATAACAAATAACATGGAGGACAAAGGAAGAGGAAGAGGAGAAGGGAGTTGAGGGAAATTGGATGGGGAGGTGAACCATGAGAGACTGTGGACTCTGAAAAACAACCTGAGGGTTTTAAAGGGGCGGGGGGCGGGGTGGGAGGTTGGGGGAAACCAGGTGGTGGGTATTATAGAGGGCACGGATTGCATGGAGCACTGGGTGTGGTGCAAAAACAATGAATACTGTTAAGCTGAAAAGAAATTAAAAAAAAAAAAAGTTGCCTCCTTCATGAGGCAGAATGACAAGTATTTAGGAGCCTTGTTATGCTTAGACATTGGCTAGGGTTATCTGGAAAGAGGCTCGCCTTGGCTTAAATGTAGGACTTCCTAAAAGGTGCTGTGGCTATAGACTGTCAGCTAACTGAGCTTCTAGCGGATCAGTAAGACCTTTTTAAAAGACAGATCTTAGTGACAAACCTCTGTGGCTGTCCTATTAGGGTTATTTGTTTTGTATACGGGCTTTATAATATTTGTATGTTGACGGGAATCAAAGTATAAAAGAGAACACAGTGATGCAAAATGTATAACAAGTACAATGGGACTGAACTTTGTCTTGTTGACGCCTCTAACACCAACATTTTGGGTAAAAGAAAAGTTTATCCTAAATTAAAGGCATTCAAATCGGCAAAGAAGAAGTCAAATTATCACTCTTCGCAGATGATATGATACTATATGTGGAAAACCCAAAAGACTCCACTCCAAAACTGCTAGAACTTATACAGGAATTCAGTAAAGTGTCAGGATATAAAATCAATGCACAGAAATCAGTTGCATTTCTCTACACCAACAACAAGACAGAAGAAAGAGAAATTAAGGAGTCCATCCCATTTACAATTGCACCCCAAACCATAAGATACCTAGGAATAAACCTAATCAAAGAGACACAGAATCTATACTCAGAAAACTATAAAGTACTCATGAAAGAAATTGAGAAAGACACAAAGAAATGGAAAAATGTTCCATGATCCTGGATTGGAAGAATAAATATTGTGAAAATGTTTATGCTACCTAAAGCAATCTACACATTTAGTGCAATTCCTATCAAAGTACCATCCATCTTTTTCAAAGAAATGGAACAAATAATTCTAAAATTTATATGGAACCAGAAAAGACCTCAAATAGCCAAAGGGATATTGAAAAAGAAAGCCAAAGTTGGTGGCATCACAATTCCGGCCTTCAAGCTCTATTACAAAGCTGTCATCATCAAGACAGCATGGTACTGGCACAAAAACAGACACATAGATCAATGGAACAGAATAGAGAGCCCAGAAATAGACCCTCAACTCTATGGTCAACTAATCTTTGACAAAGCAGGAAAGAATGTCCAATGGAAAAAAGACAGCCTCTTCAATAAATGGTGTTGGGAAAATTGGACAGCCACATGCAGAAAAATGAAATTGGACCATTTCCTTACACCACACACGAAAATAGACTCAAAATGGACGAAGGATCTCAATGTGCAAAAGGAATCCATCAAAATCCTTGAGGAGAACACAGGCAGCAACCTCTTCGACCTCAGCCGCAGCAACATCTTCCTAGGAACATCGCCAAAGGCAAGGGAAGCAAGGGCAAAAATGAACTATTGGGATTTCATCAAGATCAAAAGCTTTTGCACAGCAAAGGAAACAGTTAACAAAATCAAAAGAGAACTGACAGAATGGGAGAAGATATTTGCAAACGACATATCAGATAAAGGACTAGTGTCCAAAATCTATAAAGAACTTAGCAAGCTCAATACCCAAAGAACAAATAATCCAATCAAGAAATGGGCAGAGGACATGAACAGACATTTCTACAAAGAAGACATCCAGATGGCCAACAGACACATGAAAAAGTGCTCCATATCACTCGGCGTCAGGGAAATACAAATCAAAACCACAATGAGATATCACCTCACACCAGTCAGAACGGCTAAAATCAACAAGTCAGGAAATGACAGATGCTGGCGAGGATGCGGAGAAAGGGGAACCCTCCTACACTGTTGGTGGGAATGCAAGCTGGTGCAGCCACTCTGGAAAACAGCATGGAGGTTCCTCAAAATGTTGAAAATAGAACTGCCCTATGACCCAGTAATTGCACTACTGGGTATTTACCCTAAAGATACAAACGTAGTGATCCAAAGCGGCACGTGCACCTGAATGTTTATAGCAGCAATGTCCACAATAGCCAAACTATGGAAAGAACCTAGATGTCCATCAACAGATGAATGGATAAAGAAGAAGTGGTATATATACACAATGGAATACTATGCAGCCATCAAAAGAAATGAAATCTTGCCATTTGCGACAACATGGATGGAACTAGAGTGTATCATGCTTAGTGAAATAAGTCAAGCAGAGAAAGACAACTATCATATGATCTCCCTGATATGAGGAAGTGGTGATGCAACATGGGGGCTTAAGTGGGTAGGAGAAGAATCAATGAAACAAAATGGGATTGGGAGGGAGACAAACCATAAGTGACTCTTAATCTTACAAAACAAACTGAGGGTTGCTGGGTGGAGGGGGGGTTGGGAGAAGGGGGTGGGATTATGGACATTGGGGAGGGTATGTGCTTTGGTGAGTGCTGTGAAGTGTGTAAACCTGGTGATTCACAGACCTGTACCCCTGGGGATAAAAATACATATTTATAAAAAAATAAAAAATTTAAAAAAAAAAAAAGAAAAGAAAAGTTTATCCTAGTATTTATATGGTACCAATAAAAGTATTTTTAGTGACTCTTATCCTAGGAGCTATCTCACTGAATATCAATTCTGATCATTCAACTCCTATAACTCAATATCAAAAAAAAAAAAAAAAAAGGAGAGGGGTGGGAGACAAAGGTTCTGAAGATAGACCTCCAAAAAGGACAGAAATGGCCAACAGGTTCATTATCACTAATCAGGGATATGCAGATCAAAGCCAGATAAGATATCACATCCCGGTTGTTAAAGGGGCTATTATCAAAATTAAAAGTGTTGGCAAAGATGTGGAGAAATTGGAACCCTTGTATACTATTGGTAGGAATGTAAAAATGGTGCAGCTACTATGGAAAACAATATGGAGTTTCCTCAAAAAATTAAAATTCAGTTCTCCAAAATGAAAAATCTTGAGGAGATATTTGTACTGCTGTATGCATTGCACCTTATTCATTACAGTCAAGCCATAAAAACAACTTAAATGCCCATCAACGGATGAGTGGATAAAATGTACTATATACATTAGAATATTACTCAGCCTTAAGGAAATCCTACCACAGGAGACCAACAAACACAGGTAAATTATGAGGACATTGCGCTAAATGAAATACTCCAGCCAACAGAAGGACAAATACTTTATAATTCCATTTATATGAGAAATCCTTAATAGAGACACAGTAGAATGGTGGCCAGGAGGGACAGGAGAAAGGGGGAAATAAGGAATTCCTTTCCAGTGGGTATAAAGTGTCCATTATAGTAAACAAATTTCTGGAGATCTGTACAATATAGCACCTATAGTCAACAAAACTATATGGTACTTAAAAAGTTAAGAGGGTAGATCTCATCTTAAGTGTTTTTCTACAAGTTAAACATATATTTTAAAAATATATATTTTATTTATTTATTTGACAGACAGAGATCACAAGTAGGCAGAGAGGCAGGCAGAGAGAGAGAGAGAGAGGAGGAAGCAGGCTCCCCGCCGAACAGAGAGCCCGATGCGGGGCTTGATCCCAGAACCCTGGGACCAAGACCCAAGCCAAAGGCAGAGGCTTTAACCCACTGAGCCGCCCAGGCGCCCCCAAGTTAAACATATTTAAAAAAAAATTCTGGATATGGGGCGCCTGGGTGGTTCAGTGGGTTAAGCCTCTGCCTTCGGCTCAGGTCATGGTCCCGGGGTCCTGGGATCCAGCCCCGCATCTGGCTCTCTGCTCCGTAGGGAGCCTGCTTCCCTTCCTCTCTCTCTGCCTACCTTTCTGCCTGCTTGTGATCTCTGTCAAATAAATAAATAAAAATCTTTATTAAAAAAAAATTCTGGATACTCTTTAATAAATAGAGCGAAAGTTTATAATCAGTGTTCCTCACCTGAATGCACGTGGCCTAACACACAGGCTGTGAGAAATAACATTCTGAGTCAAACATGCCCACTTGCTTACTTTGCATGTCTCAAACATCTGAACAAATCACATAATCAAATACAAACTTGATGTTCCTTGTGAGTACAATTGGTAAATAAGTAAATGTCATCCAAAGCTTTTTCTTTCTGTGTCCATGAAATGGTGATATGAAGGTGCAACTGAAAGTTTTAAGGACAAGACACCAAGGTAAATTGTGCAAGAGGTCACTCAACTAAATTGTTCTTAAACTTTAGAAAACCCTGCTTGGTACTGAAATGATGATAAAGTGTTCAACAAATACAAGTCAAAAAAATTGAGACTTTATTCTGTGCAAAGCAGTAATCTTGTTGTCTGCCTAACTGGATACAAGGTCAGTTGTATAGGCTGCAAAAAAAGAATTAGGGATTTGTACACAAACACACACACACACACACACACACACACACACACACACACCCCAAAATGGAAAGAACTTCACAGATTACCGAAAAATAGATGCAACTTTTTTATATTAGATCAAGGTATGTATACATTTGTAAGTCCGGACAGTGTTTGTGAAACACTCTTCTCTGACCTAATGGACTTCCCATTAGGAGTAATTTTAGAGGTTATCAATTGCTTGGGGATTCTTGGTGAAAATTAGTAATCTGAGGAAGCATAAAGGCAATAATATAGCAGGTATATAAAAATATTCACAGTCACTCTTTGTTCCTTGGGAATTTAGATGGCTAATCCCATAAGATTAATAGTACTTGTTATGTAATGCAGAGAATGATTCCAAAACAATAGAAGTCACCAAGGAATAGTAAAAGGGAGTTAAAACTGAGGGGAACCTTGCTTTTCTGATGGACCTGGAGCTGTTGGCAATCTTGGCCAATGGTTGCCAGCACCATGTCCTCTTCAAACCAACTTATGTGCTAATTTCGTTGAAGAACCTGACAATGGAGGACTTTAGTTTATTCAATGGCTTGTTTTGTTTTAACACCATAATGATCTCAATAGAGATGACTGACTCCTTACTTTGTGTTGCTATAGCTAGTTCAGCTACTAACAGGTTATCTATATGGGAATGACTAGGAGTAGTTTTAGAGGGGAAAACAAGACTGAAAAACCTTTAGGTGTCATGGTTACAGGCACAAAATTGCTACCTCTGTGGCCCTTAGAGAAAATTGACGTTGCACACACTTGGAACAGCAATATGCTCCTTTGACTACTTTGCATTTGTGAGGGGATTTCCCCTCCAGAAGGTGCAAGGAACTCTGAATTCTGTCAGGCTCTCAGCAACACTGTGAGTGCTTCATTTACATGAAGACCCAAGGAGTGAGATAAACTAGGTCTCAGACCTGTAAGTTAGGAACAATATTTCTGCAGAGCAAAACTGATTGTGTGCGTTCAGGCAACAGGATTAAGTGAATGCCACAAGCGCTTTTTGTGAAAGGTAAACTTCTCCTGGCTGAAGAGAACAGCAGTAATTATTCAAAATTCCTGAAGTAGGCCAACCATTTGTCCAGAGGGCAAAGAAATCCTGCTTGACTGGCTTCCACTCGAAACCAGTGTCAAGTTCCTGACCTTATGAACTCCTCAGAACAATATTAGGTGGAAAAGGAGGAGCTGTTCTCTTTAGCTTCTGTCTCTCTCTCTCTCTTTCTCTCTCCCCTTCTCCCTTAACTAGAGCCAGCAATGTGGCTATGTTTGTATTGGCGGTCACAGCTTATTTCTCAGAGAGAATCATTATATTTGATAATAGACTTTCATTCTTTATAAGTTAGATGGTATTTTTCTTACCCCTCCCCCCTTTTTTTAAAGTGAGAATGTTCCTTAAGGAAATCCTTTCTTTCCTTACAGTGGGCAATGATTGTAGAAGAATACGTACATTGCTGAAGCTGACCCTAAAAGTTTACCCTTAAGAAGACCATGCTGTGTTAGTGATCTTTTGCCTTTTCTGGTGTTTTCTGGGTGGGACTGGTGACAGTTGGTCTCAGAACTGGAGAAAAGGGAAGAATTAAACTTGACCATCTAAAGTGGTAGCTCTTAACATGTGCGATGTCACAGGTCTCACTGGAAGATACACTCCTAACAGAAAAAAATTATATGCTCATAAAAAAAATAAAGTCTTGAGAATTTCAGGACCCCCATGACATGCATCACTTGACCTCACCACAAAGGTTATGAATATAAGTCCTATATAATGAAAGGGTGGAGAGTCTTACCCTACTCTATCAAGTTGGAAGACTCTGGATCCCCCACCATACTGCAACTTATGGCTAAAGACGTTGGGTGTTGTTATGTAGCTCCATTGCTCTGAGCTCTGCCATCAAGAAATAACAGCTGGGTACTCAGTAGTAACTACATTCTTCATACGTGCTGGTTATAAAGCAAATGCTCTACCCTATCTCTCTCCAAAGGTTGGGTTCTTAAACCTTCAACCACAATGCATTGCAAAACTCACTTGGAGCACTCAGGAGTTTACTTACATGAAGACACACGTGATTTCAAAATTATCTCTTGCTGGGTGGTTTTGCAGTTACCTCTATGAAATGATCTGTCAATTTTAACTTTAATCTTAGGGAAAACCTAGCCATATCTTGATACATTCTTCATAATCAGCTTGGATAATACTTCTGAATTAGAAAATTAAAAGTATCCAAAGAATGAACTAACCTCTCACTCCTTAAGACATTCCCTCCAGGGCAGGCTGAAAGTATCCTGGGAAAAGCAGAAAGGGAAAGCTTATCATTTTTCTATCCTGAGTGTCCTGGGCTGTCAATTCAGCAGCTTTTACAAGAACTAAACCTGCTTTAAAAAAGAGAGAGAGAGAAGCTTAAAAGTGTTGTACCATTAGCTATTCTGATTCTAGTCCATGCCAGGAAGCAAAGGTTCTTATTATACCACGTTCTATTTTTGATCTAATCCCTACCAGCAGCCTGAAGTCTCAGCATAGTAATGCTGGGGAAATTCTTTGATGCTAATGGGAAGCTTCACTGCCTTGCCCCTTAAGTTAGACAAACAGACTGTCACTAGGAGTGTCATTTGGGCTCAAAAGAGCCAGGGATAGGAAAAGTGGGCATCTGAAGTAGTCTCTGTGGAGGGTACTGTAGCAAGTCAGAGCCTCCTGTGAAACTTCCCCATTTGTTAGGTTGGTGATACAGAATGAAGGTGATGTGTGTCCCTACTCTGATCCTTTAGAGCCTCAAGACAACCTGGTATACATCCTTCAAATACCCAGACGGCACTACCTTTCCTTTCTGTGCCCTCAATAGGATATGGGAAGAAAAGTCACACTCTACAGCAGTTACTGAAAACAGTTCAGTAGAACACCAGGCGTTAAAACCTGGTACCCTCTTGTCATGATAAAGATTGTAACAAGAACAGGAAATGGCACAGCACAAATCCGTTTGCGTGATAATCATCTCATGAATGTAAAGAGCATAGGAAATGGAACAAATGTAACCCATTCCATTACCACCTTCAAACGGCAACATCCTTGTCCTAGTCACATGCCCTACTTATGGTCCTGAGAAAAGAACAAAGGAAATCAAAAGGTCGACTGACCCTAGGGACCAAAACAGCCCAACATGTTTGTGAGTGTGTGTGTGTGTGTGTGTGTGTGTACCTTTCCTCCTCTGAACTCTGTTGCATTAGAGAATTCCTTATAGTTGATTCCCTAACTTTGACCTGATGAAGCAGTCAGATGTGTGAGAAACAAAGCAATGTAAAAACCAGACTCATTTGGGAACCCGCACATGTCTTATCACTGTTTCTCCATGTTGAGGAAACCCTGACCTTCCCCTAAGCAGAAGCCATGAACAAAGAAGGTGACCGGATGACTGACGCTCTGTTTGTCTGTCTTTCTTCCTTCCTTCCTTTCAAGATTTTATTTATTTGAGAGAGCTAGAGAGCACATGAGTTGCGGGAGAGGAAGAGAGAGAGGTAGACCCCACTCTGAGCAGGGAGCCCAATACTGGGGCTCCCAGGACCCTGAGATCATGACCTGAGCCTAAGGCAGACACTTAATGGATTGAGCCACCCAGATGCCCCTGAACAATTTTCTTCCTCTTGCCCTCATTGCTTCCTCTGTTTGGTAAGGAAAATGGAGCTCTGACTCCAGGGGTGTCCTCTCTCCCCTTTCTGAAGAGATTTGCCGCTTGATTTGGGCTTATCTAAAAGCAAAGAGGAGATCTCAGTAACACAAGTAAGCCACCCCTGACTGAGGTCAATCAGGCCAGGGCAGAGCGGGTGGTGTAATCCTCCACACGTCTTCAACCCGGCCAAGTTTTCCAGGAGGTTCTGTTTCCCTTGGAAAGCTCTTTAAGTAACACTCTGTGAAATTTAGAATCAATCCTCTTGTCCCAAGATGACTGCTTTCGTTGTGAAAGGGAAGAGTGACGAAGGATGGCTGAGTTTATCAAATACTAAAGGGGATGAAAGCCAGATTGCCTGGGGTACTGTGTCCATACGCTGCCACAAACAACTCACTCACTCTGCTCAGCTGGCTAATAACTTCTTACATGGCATCCAGGGAACTGTACTACACATTTTCTTCTCCTGGGAATTTGTTCAGGCAAGCAAGCCTAACTATGCATTTCAGGCATCCTGGATGCCTGTCCCTTCCTGATGATAACCTGATTACCAAATGGCTCTGGCTGGCTAATAAGGAATGCAACATGGTTATATGTCAATGTGCTGTTGAGAGATTCCAAGTGATTTCATATCTTAACATAATGGTTGGTGGCTTCCTTATCGGATGCCATGAAAAAGTGTTCTGTGAAGTACACCCATTTCCTAAGTATCCTAGCCTGATTCCCAAAACAGATTACATTGGAATTATCTTTACAAAGAAAAGAATGAAACCCTACATTTCAAATGGCCTAAAATTACAGTGGATATAAGCAGTGAAAAATAATCCTTTTGGGGACAACAATCCTACGTGGGGAAAAAAGATGTACTGGAAAACTGGCTACGTAGTTTCTTTTCTAAGGGGGTTTAACTGATTTTATATGATTATGGTCAATCAGAACAATGTGTCTGTTTTCCCCATTTTAAAACATTCTGTAGTTTCTTAGGGACACCTGGGTGGCTCAGTCGGTTAAGCGTCTGCCTTGGACTCAAGTCATGATCCAGGAGTCCTGGGATAGAGTCCCACATTGGGATCTCTGCGCCAGGAGCCTGCTTCCCCCTCTGCCTGTCCCTCCCCCTGTTTGTGCACTTGCACATTCTGTCTCTCTCTCTGACAAATAAAATCTTAAAAAAAATCTTTTAAAACGTGATATGATTGGGATAACAGGCGTGTAGGCCAAATTATTAGATTGATCTACATCCTCTAAATTTTAGTTTTACTCTTTTTATCCTTGTCCTTTTCATCCCCAAATGACCAGCTTATATGTATATCTTTACAGCACAACTATTTCTTTGCATTCTTTCACTATTCTATGGAAGACACTGTGGCTGTTTAGAAAGAAAACTAAAGTGAGAGCGAAATGAGGAGCCAGATCTCAGTAGCTGGGTAGCCCGGGGTCATCCCTTGGCAGTGTGGAGCCTCAGTTTTCTCATTTGTAAAGTGAAAATGGGTCTACTTGATATCCAAGGTCCCTTCTAGCTCTGAAATCTAAGTAAGACACATTGGGGTTTTTATGAAGTCTAAGTCCATGACATGGACATCACCCATATTAGTTGTTGATATTTGTTTGTGGACTTTTAAAAAAATGTTTTATTTGGGGCGCCTGGGTGGCTCAGTGGGTTAAAGCCTCTGTCTTTGGCTCAGGTCATCATCCCAGGGTCCTAGGATGGAGCCCCGCATCAGGCTCTCTGCTCAGCAGGGAACCTGCTTCCCTTCCTCTCTCTCTGCCTGCCTCTCTGTCTACTCGTAATCTCTGTCTGTCAAATAAATAAATAAAATTTAATAAATGTTTTATTTATTTATTTGCCAGAGAGAGAGTGAGAAAGTCTGAGAGCACAAGCAGAGGGAACTGCAGTCAGAGGGAGAATCAAGCTCCCCGCTGAGCAAGGTGCCCAATGCAGGACTCAATCCCAGGACCCCAGGACCCTAAGATCATAACCTGAGCCAAAGGCAAACACTTAATCCACTGAGCCACCCAGGTGCTCCAGTTTTGAGGATTTTTGATGAACATTACATTAGTTTTTTTTTTTTTTGAGGAGCACATTATCTTTTTTTCCCATGAATATTAAAGCTCTCTTATTTCTTGCATATAGTTCTTTATCTTTATAGGTGAGAGGTACTTAGTTGCCTTCCATGTGTATTTGTTTGTTCAGTGTCTATTTTTAAGGACTAAAGACATGAGAATAGGAAAGAAAATTACAGAGTGAGTTATATGGAAAGTTTGTAAAGCACACCATGGACCTATGATAGAGACAAGGAGGGGGGTTTTTATTTTGTTAATTAGGACGCTGCATGTGAAATCTGCAGAGTAAGAGGGTTACATGTTTAGGAATATAATGAATGAAAAAGAGTTTGTATATGTGAAGCTCTGAACTATATTTGGTGAGAGGGAGACATCGACTTCTGCTAAATCATTGGGCCCCAGTTTTATATCTGTGAATAATAAACCATTCTCTGGATTTATCATTAGAGAATATTAGAACCACCTGTGCAATTCTGAAGCATGAACTGCAGTCACCTTGCCTAAGATAGATCAATGCCGTCTATACATAATCTTGAAATACCCCTCACTGGAGCTATCCAACTGCCAGGCCGCTGCCGTTCTCTGTCATCTGCTCTGTTCCAGCACCCTCTTGGGTAACCCAAGTCTGTTTCAAAGGCTTTCACACTGCGGAACCAGAGATAAGAACTGTCTGAAGCTTGCACAGACAATAAATGCCGGCCACAGCAAGGTGCCATTTCCCACCCCAGAAGTGGTCTCAACTGAAAGGGGAACTTTCTTTGATCTTATCCAGGGACTTCATGCCATTAAAATTACTCCATTTCGGCATTCTATTTCCCAATGCTACAGTCATCTTGGCTGGTTGGCTATTCGAATACTTGAGGTTGCCTTATTTCAAACTACTTCTCACCTAGACAAATTAACTGGGAATTCAAAGCACTCATCTTGTGGTGTGCAAAGGATACAGAGACCACCTTGTGTGCAAAGACAAACTGGTCACAAGGTGTCATCTCTATTAGTAGCTTGTGACCAGCTTACCTCTCTGGGAATCAGGTGGTATCTTCTAGTAAGATTTTAGATATGTGATTTTCTCCTAAGTTAGTTGCTGGTACCAAGACACCTTTGACTAAACTAATAAACTGGTGGTGGTCAAGCAGATCTGACTTCATTACCAAAGGTTAAGAAGACTATGGAAAAAGTAAACCAAATGTTACAAGCTCTACTACTACCACCTACTACAGAAGTAACAACTAAAACGATACCACCCCCCCAAAAAAGATCCTCCCGAAGATTGCATTTTCATTGCCCCACTTGTCAAAGATAATCAGAACCCAGATGAGAAATGTTCCTACCACAACACAGGATAACAAAATATAGTATAAACAATAATGTAGAGTATCATATTGCTGTACTTTTGGTAATCTGTACCAGTCTGTTAGAAAGATAGGAGACCAAATTAATGGGGGTTGTGGTGATGATAAGAGAATTGAAGACAAATAGAAGGTCAGTGTTTGCCATCTCAACTACGGATCTATGCACCTGGTCATAGGTCAAAATAGGTTATATTTATGACCCACATACCATATGTCTGAGTGTTTGTTGCTTGTATGCATGCATTTAAGCTATGGGGAGAAGCCTAAGGTATGTTAGAGGGAAGTCTGTATATTTGAGATAATCTGATAAAAGTCAAATTAAAGACATATCATATTCACAGGTTTGTATGTAACCTCTCTCAATTCCTTTCAGTTAGGGAAAAGGGGGCATTGGTTAAATTGGAACCACGTGTGCAATGTTACCTCTGAAAATGGCCCAAGGGCTCCATGTGTCTTTACTAAAATGAGAAAGACTCTATGAATAAAATAGATTTTTTGAGCTGAGTATTGAAGAAAATTTAGGAATGCATGTAGATGAAAATGTGACTAAAGAAGAAACCAGGAAGAAACAGCAGTAGCTAGGTATGACAATGGGAATGTTGCTAGATGACCTCAAAACCCGAATCAGGCATTTGAGGGATTCTCAGAGAATTGCAGGATTCCAGCAATGGAAACCAGTTAGTAGCATTTAGATGAACATATCTATGGAGAAGAAGATCTTGGATATGAGTGGTGAACCAAAAAACAGCCCCAAATCAGTATAAAATAAGAAAACATACATACAATAACTCTGACATTATTCGGGAATGAAATTTACCGGGTTCTGACATCTCTGAATATGCCGGGACCAGGAAAGACTGCTGCTAGGGGTCAGAGGCTGGCTCTGCCTAGAGATAAATGAAGCTTTCTTCACCTCTTTTCCCTCTTCTCCGCTACATATTTGGAAATGAATTTTCTTCTGATGTTAAATAAGTAAGTTATGACATACAAAACAATGATGGAATAAATCCTGTTGTTTTTCTGATTCAAGAGGAACTTCAATTTCTTGCAATGACTCATATTAAAAATGTTAACAGAGTTGTTCAGGGAAGATACAGAATAATGATTAACAATTATTAGGCATCTTTGGTGTTGGGTACCATGCAAGGGGCTTTACATATGCCTTCCTATATATTTAGTTGTTACTGTTCCTATATAGATATTCCAGGTCATCTCTTTCTGTTTATCTTATTTTATTTTTTTAAAAGATTTTATTTATTTATTTGACAGACAGAGATCACAAGTAGGCAGAGAGGCAGGCAGAGAAAGAGAGGAGGAAGCAGGCTCCCTGCGGAGCTGAGAGCCCAGTGTGGGGCTCGATCCCAGGATGCTGGGATCATGACCTGAGCCAAAGGTAGAGGCTTTAACCCACTGAGCCACCCAGGCGCCCCTCTCTTTCTGTTTTAAATAAATACCACATATTATGTATAATATTCACCCACTTACTGAAGAAATGATTTAAAACAAAACCCAGTGTGAAATGGCAGGCACATGCAAATGGAGGTCTTAAGAAAAACTGAGAAATTCAGGGATTTTTTTGACAAGTTTAACATTAAGATATAGGTGGGTACCTGGTTAGCGATTTTATTAAACAACAACGAAAAGGATCTAGCAAAAGAAGAGCCTCATGCTGTTGTAACTAGAAAGTTCTATAAGCATACATGGTTGGATTTAAGAAACAATATTAAGACAGAAAAGCTAGTATTTTGCATCATTTGCTACAGTTCTGAGACATCACTGCAATTATTTCCATGGGGGTAATGAGCAAATTTTGTGGACGATTAGGAATCTTGAGCAATATTAGCATATATGCAAGATAATCTTGAGCAAGACTCTTATTTCTGTACACAACTGGATAAACTATGTCTTTATCTTAAGATATCTTGACTGGAAGATTCACTAGTTATAAAGGAATTTCAGGTCCACAAACACATATTAAGTGCATAGGTATATGGACCACTATGCCCATTCCCAAGGTGCATCAAACTGAAAACCCAAAACTCATTTTCTCTAAATGCTTCGCATTAAGATTAAAGATTCTTACCCCAGAAGAGAAGTGCCAGTATATTAATTAACTCTCTTCTAGGCCCTTTACATGGGATCTGTTTATGTAGCACCTAGGATTAGATAAGACAGCAATTCTACATTGTGTTAAGTGAGTAAGAAATATTTCCCATTTTTTCAGATTAAATTTGAGCCACAGTTGCCAAACACTCTCAGGTATTGTACCTGGTGGGGGGGGGGGTGGTATATATATATAAATTTCTGTCCAATATTACATTCTATTTTATCTTCAGTAGAGCAAGCTGAATTAGAATTTCTAAGATGCTAAGTGATATTATAAAAAAGAAAAAAGAAGTGAAAAAATTAATCTGCTGTAGGTATGCGGTGTTCTGGCAATGTTTTACTATTTGTAGAGCAGGTTTTATACACTGCCCATCTTTTAAATAGGAGAATAAATAATGTGGTCGTAAGTGTGTAAGCAGGAAGTTCCCTGAAAGGAAGGCTTCAAAGGAACAGGTGTTTACCGAAGTATTCTACATTATGTGTTAGAATCAGGGGAGAAGTCTCCAGAAACGTTGTAGTTCTTTCTGGTCACATCAAATGACATATTGTGTTGAGGATTTCAGGGCATATCTCTGCAGTCAAAAATAAAACCCGAAACTGAGAATAGTCAAGACTACAAATGGCACCTGAAACAGAAGAATGGCTCTCTAGAAAACTGAAAAATACATTCAAGCATTATTAATGCTTAACAGTTGGACGAAAAGTCTTTTAAGTTTTTCTTTACCATAATGCATCTTATTACCTTTTCAGTGTTATTTCTCAGTGTCTTCAAGTTTAATTGAGCTTAAATATATGATATGTAAGCATATAATTCATGATTTGGAAATGCAGAGAAGCAGAAGTTCACAAATTGTGGAGAGAATAGAATATCGCTTGGCATTTAGATGAAATGTTTTCCCTCAGTGTACTTTCAAATCCATTACCTTGTTTTATTTTAACAACATTCCTAGGATATGGGTAATTTGGCCTTTAGAATTATTCACATTTTACTGTGGAAAATGAGCTTGCTACCTGCCCAAGGAGAGTAATACAGAATTTATATTCAGACGACAACTCTATCACCTTGACATTCTTTCCAGTAAGGGTTGCTGACTCTGAGAAGTAGAAGCAGGATGGACTTCAACCAAAATGTGGCAATAAGTCCGAAAAGAAGAAATTATTTTAAAAAGAGAGACAGGTGGCTTGACAAGTGATGATCATACAGTCTCATAATCCTCTGGGTTGGTTAGGTCAGCATTTGCAAACTAACCCCTCACTGATGCTTTAGAGAAATCACATTTTCTCTTATGGTATTTTTTTTTACACATATTATATGCTCTCAAAAATAGTTTTCCACATATATCAAAAAGAAGCTTTAAAATATTTGGGTTGAGATGAATTATGATACAAATTCCTCCGGACCCCTATCCCTGCTTTTTTTCCCCTAAAATCACCATTTTTATCACTTCCAACCTGAAGATACAAAACATTTGACCAAACGAGGTGGCTATCTTTGTGAGATCTCCTATGTCCTTCTTAGAAATATTGCCAGTATGTGCCATGACTTCTGTGTGGCTGTGTCATGTGAATTTATACTACCTTCTCTTAAAAAGCAGTCGTTATTATAGGACACCTGGGTGGCTCAGGTGGTTGAGCATCTGCCTTCGGCTCAGGTCATGATCTCCAGGTCTTGGGTTGGAGCCCTACATCGGTCTACCTGCTCAGTGGGGTCCGCTTCTCCCTCTCATTCTGACCCTCCCCCCGCTTGTGTTCGCTCTGCCTCCTTCTCTCTAAAAAAAGAAAAAAACAAAAACAAAACAACAAAAAAAGAAAAACTATGGTTGTTATGCCAGTTAAGACAGATACTACTGTGAAAGAGTTCTTTTCTAGGAATTTTCTTAGTTTCTAATTCTGAAGAGGAAAAAAAATGGCTTATTAAAAAAAATAATAATAACCCAAAAAAACCGGTGGGGTAGGGGCACCTGGCTGGCTTAATGGAAGAACATGTGACTCTTGATCTCAGGGCCATGAGTTTCAGGCCCATGTTGAGTATAGAGATTACTAAAAAGAATAAATAAATAAACTTACACTGGTGCCTCACCAATTTTTTTTTTTTTAATCTTACCAATTTTTAAGAGATGTGCTATATTTTGGGTATGAGTATAAAGCTTGTTTAGTGAGAGTTATACTAAAATTTCAATTGACAATACTTATGATTTCTGTTTCTCAAATGTGAAATCCTTGTTTTACATTTGACAACTTATTGCTGCTTAAGTTGTTAAAATGAACCAAAAAACCTCCTTCAGCTGGTTACTGAGTCACTAAATTTTTCTTAATTTTTCAAGTAACCCAGGTGAGTTAAAATTAAGCTAAACATAAAGACAGTGAACTTTATAGTTGAGGTTCTAAATCTCCTTTCAAAATTATTTCCCATGGCAAGATGTTAAGTACTTGAAGTGTTAGGGGTGGTGACATCTTACATTTTTGTCGCCCCTCCAATAATCATCTGTTAAAATTCCAGACCAATAATAGATGGTCTACAAAGGTCTGATGTTTAAAAAACAAATGCTTGTATCGTTGACCTCTTCCTTGCTCTCCCTAATGATTAATTTTTGCCAAGAGCGCACTGGTTGGAAGTTATTTCAGTGTTGATCAATTAAAACATTTAAGAATTAAACACCGAGCTTAATGGGAAGGAAGATGCTAGAACTGGCCGATAAGAATAATTCTAAAATAATGAAAGGGTGCAGCAGGAGTAGTCGTCAGTGTTAGGCTTGCGAGGAAATGATGAGTAGGAATTTTGTGACACCTGACTAAAAATCAATGCTCCTGGAAGGTGATATAATAGCTTGAAGCTGGAAAAAAAGAAGTACAGGGTACATCAAAGCTGACACGGTAAAACTGCCCAGAAAGAAGTGGGGAGAAGAATGACAATGTCCAGCAACTAATGGGTCTAATGAGGCATAACGCGATGGCCAAAAGATCTCGTGTCTTCTAAAACGACTAGTTAATTTAGCTGACTAATTGGCTTACTCACCTTTTCTACTCAGTCTCCTGGGAACACTGGGGTGGTCACCTTCTATCACACTTTGAATCATTTCTCAGGAGAATCCTCAAAATAGCAGTTAATATTAGAAAGTTCCCTTGGAAAAAGAGAAGTATGTGTTAAAAATAAGGCCTTTAACTTATTTATTAAAAGGATAACCACCTAACTCCAAAACAAAATCCCAAAGTTGTTTTTCTGTATGAGAAAATACAAAGGAATGAGGAATGAAAGTAAAATGTGCACCTGTATTTTTTCTGGCTCCAAAAGATCAAATTAAAAGGCGGTGGTTTGCACTTTGTTAAGAGAAAGGAATGTGAAAGGTAGGCATTTGTGCTATATTTTCTTTACGTTAAGTTATTCCCAAACTCCTGTTTCGGTTGGAAAACTTGTTAGTAGCTTCCTTCATGTCCTTCTGACTTAGAAATTTTGAAATGTGTGTAGAAATGAGTAAGAGAACTTACTTGAAAGGGATTCCAATTTGGAATCTGCCAAGCCAACTCCTTAAAACTGCAGTCGAGTCCCTTGTTTTCAAGGTGGCAGTCAGTGTCTTCAAAGCTGGTTTAACTTGGCTAGAGGATAAGTATCTCTTAGTGAATTAAAGGGTCTCAAAATATAAGAGATGTTTTATCTTGGATAAGCTGATAATTTGTCCTACTTAAGCAAGTCATGCAAATTTCCTTACAAAACTCCATGCCCGTTAGCTCATAGTTAGGGTAATAAATTGGGAATCACCAAACAGATCAGTGAAAACATCATAGTGTTAGTGTGAGTGTGAGCTTATCCTGTAGGACCCAGTGGAGAGTTTGCAGAAATCTATTCAAATTCTGAAGGCAAGGCTCTGCGTAATTATCATAAATTTAACCCCCTGGAAGAAGAGGAAGAAACAAAGGCCAGAGGAGGGGCAGGAAACCACTTTTTAAGTCCGTGTGAAAACTGAAACTTCTAAATGGATTTCTTAATATGGAGAATTCTGATAATTCATAAATATATTTTAGAACTATCTTCTAGTGGGTCTCCCATGTAAGTTGTCATACATGAACATTTTTGCACGTAAGCCTTGACCACAATGCTGGGGGAAACCAGTGGTCTGGAGCTACTAGCAGTTAGTCAGAATTCACGTAGTGAGTCAAAATAGCATGTCAAGAACAAAGCCCAAGCACAGGACTCTGCAAAGCAGAAAGCCCACATTCCACCCTCAGTATACCGAGTTCTGGGCTGGACAGATAACTATTCTAGAGATGAGAAAGAACGGAAAAGTCTCAGGAAATTAAGCAATTCTGCTTTCTCTTTCTCTCAACACAAAAATGTTCACTCTAGGCAGCTTATCTGTACACTTTTAATACACCTTTTGTTCTGCTTTGTTTTCAAACCGTTTGCAACAGCCAGTTTGCAAATCATTTACAAATATGTCCCCTTCTCCCTTAAAGCTCACATTAACTGATACCAGTCTAAGTCATGCTTACACCTGCTGTAAGAGCTCCACCCAACTCGTCCATTTTCCTCCTCATTCAAGATTCAGAAAAAGTTGATTCATGTCAGTACTACACCGTGTAGATTGACTAAAACTAAGTTCAACATTTGGGTAAACATGTCTTCTCAGTAGAAGAATCTGGAATTAGACTTAGACTCCTTATACGTGTATTTGTCCTAATCTGGGTGATGCTTAAATTAACTGAGTTTCTTTGTGTTTTGTGTTACTACTGAGAAAAGTGGTATGCTAGACTCTGAATTTTTCCAGTCTTAGCTGAGAAAAGAGGACGGACTCTTCAGTGATTGGTTTGCTCCTTACATAAGGCGTTACCACTGAGATGGAAATTCTTCAGTTATCGATTTGGTTCTGGGGACTAGAATGCAGAATTTTAACCAAGATGGAGCTATTAATAATTTAGAAAATTAGAAATACATGTCCTCTCTTTGAAGAGACAACAACAAAAAACCTACACAAGCAAATATGACATCTTTTTATATATTATCCGGAGCAAGAAAGCTTCTAGATTGAAGACCACAGTGGAATTTTAGTGTATGCTAATGAATGAACAGAAAGATACACATCATGTAATATTAGCTGAAAGACCAAATCTGCATGGTGGGCACAGAAGTATTTTTTGTTTTGGATTTAACTCCTTAAAAGTTGCTGGTAGTCTGGCTGCCATTTAAAATACTTAGAACAATATATATGGGTATGAGAACTAAATCCAGTTCTCGTTAATGAATTAGGTTGGAACTTGAATTCTCTTCTGGCAGCTACCTTTAATAAAATCAATTTAAATATTATGTTCTTCATTTCCCCTTTCTTTATCAAGGATGTGACTACTATCCTATCCTCCAAAAGCTTTTAGCACTGATTTACATTTTACCAATCTATTCATGTCTTGCTTCTTGGCCTTTCGGCAAAGTCAAAAATTGCTGCCAAATGTTCATCCATTGCCTGGAAGTCTCCAGACAAACTACATAACAACTGTCAGTTTTTCAAACTGGATGAAATACCCTGCTATTTTTCAAAATACAGCTGCAAGCAGCATTTCTCCCAACAGAGCCACAGGCACCATCCAGTGGTGAAGAGTTTACATCCAGATTGATATTGAACTAAACTGGAGGTGGGGGAGGGCAGAGATATTCTTTTTCAGAGCTAATATAATGGAAAAGAACTGCCTTTAAATGCCTTTAAATACTACAGGCTACATCATACACATGGAAGTATAAAGGTGATAGAAACAGTGTAGAAGTTTTGTAGGTTGCTAGGTTGTGTAGTCAGCGCTATGGCTTGAACAAAATGAGGGGCTAAATCCTGCAGATAGACCCTCCCATCCCCCAAATTCCCCCACCTCAAGTTTTCTTTCCAGTAGATCGTTTTCCTAGGATTTATTGTGTATCCTAAAAAGGAGAACATACCGGGACCTTTTTCAAATTTAGATACTTTGTATTTATTGTGGGGAACTTGGGCGATGCACTGAAGGATAATCTAGGCTTCTTAGGGATTCAATCAATGACTCCTTTTGTTATTTAGGACCAGAAATACTTAAATGCATGGAATCTTTTTAGTTCAGTAAACAAGAATCATTGAGTACCCAAAATTTGTCTTTAAATCTCCTCCCCAATTCTATGCTTTTCTCCTTCTGGGATCTCAACTACAAAACTCTCTGCCCCTTCTCTCCTTTACACTTTCCTGTGAGCCTTGCTAATATCAGCGTGGTGCTTTCTTCAGGGGTTTTGCATTTCAACACTTGCATGGAACTCTGGAATGTAAAGCTTTGTCCCTGTGACATGTCAGTTTATACTAGGTCTTACTTAAGGGACAGGCTCTGAAAGTAAACTTCCTTCTTAAGTTTATGGGAGGAGGTGGTAGGTTTCTGTGCTCAACACCGTACTCTTTTTTTTTTTTTTTTTAAAGATTTTATTTATTTATTTGACAGACAGAGATCACAAGTAGGCAGAGAGGCAGGCAGAGAGAGAGGAGGAAGCAGGCTCCCCGCTGAGCAGAGAGCCCGAATGCGGGGCTCGATCCCAGAACCCTGGGATCATGACCTGAGCTGAGGGCAGAGGCTTTAACCCACTGAGCCACCCAGGCGCCCCTCATCACAGTACTCTTTATGCAAAAGATTGCTCTACCCATTTCCAGGAGGTAAAGATAATAATGGGACTTAAAGGTGGTTCGGTATTCTTCTAGTCAAAACCGAGACATAGAACTCCTGGTGAACAAGAAGGGTTTTATTCTGCATTAAAGCAGGGCTCACCACTTTTCTCTCCCTGTCATGGTGCCCATTGTCCTTCAGATACAGAAGCAGCTGGGAACATGTGGAAGATACATTGGTCCTACAAGGCTAGCCATGCGTAGGTCATGAGCTAGTGCAAGCGAGAGCAATCTTCTTTTTCATTTAGACCAATTCAGGAAAAATTTATAGGCCACGTAAAAAAATCAACATTGAGTATAGCTTCATTTGGTCTTTTGTGAGACTAAGTATACTCACTCAACTTAGATTACCCGTTTAATGTCAGTGGAAAAAAACTGGAGCCACTTCTTAATTACTAACATGTTGAGATTTGTCATAATGCACTGCAGTTTTCTAATTGCATCCTGAAAACAGGTCTTCTATCACATGGAAAAAGTCAGGAAGATTACAAAACTGAGTTAGGAGTTGTTCATCATTGACCTGGAATCTGATCCTCTTTAAGTCATTCAGAACAATTAATGTCAGAATTTCTGTGAAGGGAGAATTAATTCCTTTGGAAGTGAGGACAGAGAGTTTCAAACTTGAGTCATGTGAGAAGAGTAGGCATTGAGGATGTGAACCCAATACTTAATTTTTAACATGAGGGCAAATGTCAAGATTATCTCATTCAGCCTCCCAGATGTCACAGACAAAGAACCACCAGCTCACTTGCATAACTTTTCAAGGCAGTTAGTAGCAAAAGCTTGGGAGTCTGACTACTTCAGTTTGATAACTAACTGGCTCCAGTATCTACCTACCTCCCTTTCCCATAGTTTCTGTGTCTACAGAATTGGGATGGTTTTATAATACCACCTCATAAAATTATTGCAAGGGATAAATGAATCTACTCATACATATAAACCTCTCAAACCCTTACTTGTAACTGATCTGCCTTCAACAAATGACAAATTCTTCAACTCTTCTTCAGTGTGAGGCATTTTAATTTTTCCTCAGAACTTTCCTCATGACTAATTTAAAGAATATAGAGATATCTTCCATGACTACAACATTTGTGAAATAGCATCCTTATGAGTTGCAGAATAGAAATATATTTTCATTCTTGTTAAAGTTTGGGTCTTTAACATGAACTTAGGCCAGACTTGAAAAGCTGTAGTAACTTAGCTTATTAGACAAACATTTCAGGCTTGGCTAAGCCTTGAGGAATGGGAAAAAAAAGGAAGTGGAAAAGCCTTCTCCATTCGGAGATAATACTTCCCCACCCTGCTCATAACTCAGACAGATCTGTATTTCACTAGGAGAGGGATAAAAGGAAAGATAAGAAAAAAATAAGACTTTTCTTGCAACTCAGCCTTTCTTAGAATTTCGCTTTCCATGAAAGCCTTCCTTTCTCTTTCTAGCTCTCTGCCTATCATTGAAGGCCAAAATCTTCATGAAAATTTGCGGAGTTACTCAGCCCACAGTCACCTCTTAGTCACATAAAATTCTGGCATTTATTGTCAATCCATTTATTTGGATATTAATTCCAAGTCACACTCTGAGAACTCCTCTGCTGTTTTAATACTCTGTTCTTAGTTTTCCTGTGTTAATATTTTGCTTCCCAACTAAATCATGAGGAACTTCAAGTTTCTGGAAGGTATCTTTTTCTTTTTCAATTAGTTGACCAAAGAAAGAAAAGAAAAGGTAATATAGAAAAAGAAAAGTAAACATTGTAACTCAGAGGAATTTGCCAGAACAACTCAAATACCAGCTTTGCTCCATAAGCCCCACCCCAAAACTAAGCAGGACTGAAATGTCCAAAGCAAAGCCATAACAAAGCTCAGTAAATATTTAGCTTGTCTTGGACTCTTGCAGTAGATTCCTAACTAATCTGCTTGCCTCCAATCTCTCCTGTCCAATCCATTCTTCACACAACTGCTCCAATGATCTTATGTGAGGCACTCAATAATTAGTTAACTGAATTCATTAAACATATATTTTGTGTAAGAAAAAAGTTACCTTGGTGATGCAAGCAATTCTATCAATGTCATGCTGTAAGTAAAAAGGTAAAACTTTGGCAATTTAAAGTATAAGAAACTCAGAAAACAAGGTTTTAGGGGCATTTGGGTGGCTCCGTCAGTTAAGCATGTGACTCCTGAGTTTAATGTCCTGCATTGGGCTCCACGCTGGGCATGGACTCTACAGAAAGAAAGAAAGAAAGAAAGAAAGAAAGAAAGAAAGAAAGAAAAAAAGAAAAGAAGTTTTAGTACAATGTATGCACTTTTTCTAAATTCATAAGGATGACTACTAGAGCTTGTTGTTTGTTTATTGGTTTTTCAGGAAACGTAGCAAAATAATTTTTTATCTACACTAAATACAACATATAGTTTGATCATTAATTGTCTTACTGGAATACTACTGAGGTTAGAAACTATAATTCAGGAAATATTCTACATTTCCTAGATTCATTTCATCAATCAGCAAGTAGATATTCAGTACCTTCTACATTCCACATGCCAAGACTGACAAAATACAACAGAAGGAAATCAAGTAATGGGTTGTTACGAGAACCTTCATTTTTGCTACCTATGACAAAATGTATGCTTACCTACTTTTTTCATCAGTCAGAGTCCAAGCAGAAAACAGATGGCACATTCAAATTAAGAAAGTTGGAGAACAGTACAATGTCCCTTTTATGATCTGGGTAGAAGGAAACAATAGGGCTAGCAGAGCACCAGTGTCTGAGAGGGTCTGCACAAGCCTTACACCTGCATAGGCAGTGGAGAAAGAAGGGTTACTGCGAAATCTGGAGATGGAAAGGATGCTTGTGAAGAAGCAGCTGGACAGAGCTGAAACCTTTGAGACCCATGGGGCTGGGACCTAAGGAAGGCTCCCCCCATCTCTAGCACTTCCCCCAATGCCTGCTCAAAAGTCAGAGTGAGAAGGCTCACTGATGGCGTCCACATACTTCAGCTGCCCGGGGTGGGGGGAAAGGGGGGGGACGACAGAGCAGCAGGGGATGGAGCCTAGATCCAGAGGTGAAGCTATTCACGCCCCTTTGAAACTGTATCTTAAGCGTCCCTTCAGTCTGCCAATGCTGGTTGAACAGTGCAAACCCTTGATGAATGAATGATTTACATTGCATTTTGAAAAGAGCACAGTAATATTCTAAGATTCCTCAGGCAAGGTGTCAGAGAAGCTGTCAATGATGTTTATAGAAAATAGGAAATTAACGAAGCAAGAAGAAAAAGACTGATTTGAACTTGACTTGGCTGTGTAAAACATCTACTAATTTCGGCTATATATATAAATTGCTTACCATTTATGCCTAATTACCATGTAGCACAATAATGTGTATCATTTAACATGTGTCAAATTAACTTCATGAAACTAACTTTGCAATGTTAGCTTCACACCATGGCTCAGTTCAAGTTTGGACAGTTTTTGTAGGTTTTGACACATGTCGGATGTTCCTTCTTTTAACTCCAATAAAATATTTGCTTCAGTGATAGTCTGCCCAATCATGTGATCTCCAAAGACCGAGCAAATTGAAAATGAAAATTGTGGCAGATCTTCTAGCAGTAATATGACTTAATTTAATAGTGCTTAGAGCCAAACCAAAGCCCAGGATTGAGTTATCAACTAATTCCAGCCACGATATCGAGCAGGGAAAAGCTCATGCCAGACCCTTTATAGCTCTTTAGTCATAGGACTCAGTATGCAGAGAACTGCCACCAGCAGGATCAGATGGGCAAGGGGTGTGCTAATTTTAGCAAATGTATCCTGATCACTAGGACCACATTCCATTTTTGTACTTGAACTAATTCTTGATTGTACCTTAAACCTGGAGACAAGCTGACCTGCCCTCAAACACTACTGATGAAGGTTACCATATGTCACTACGATATACTTGTAGGTCCAGTAAAGATTTGTGACTGAGTGTATACATTCATTCTAAGCATTTATCATTTAAAAAGTTGCTTTTGCCTTGGTAAATGGAGATTACATTTAGTCCACAAATTCTAGATCCTTTAATTTGCCAGAGAATGCCTGAAATAACGCTACAAATTGTTTGAAAAGGCACAGTTTAATTCTACCAAGAAGCCATAATTCAGCAGTGGGCCTGATGCTATAATTAGAATAGGTCCAAGGTACTATGTGGTATGCATTTAAAGAATTACTTTGCTTTAAAGATATGTTCCTTTCGCCCCAGTGAATAGTTGTTACTATTGCTTCATTTCTGGATAAGGATCTGTACTCAGGAATTCAAAAGTTTGAGCATCCCCTGGAATATGGGCCGTATTTCATGGACTTAGAAAATATCAAGATTCTCAGGGATTCTATTCCTCTGTGGGGATTAGCTATCAAGGGTCACAAGACCTCTAAAAGTCACTGCCTCCTCATTTCAGGCCTTCACCTGTGATCAGAGGGAGAGAAAGTTTGTATTAAGTCCCGGTATGTACCAAGAGAGAAAGCAACATGGTAGCGTGGAGAGAGGGCAGTCGTTTGCATTTTCACTTTATCCATGCATCCTGACATGTTATTTGACCTTAAGACAGTTTGCTACTGCTGTCTAGAGAGGATTGTTACATAATCACTTAAGTGCCAACAGGCATCAATGAACCATCCATGGTAAACAAATAATGAAAATAAGATAGCTTGGAGTATTTTTTATGGGTTAAGGACACTTACTGTATAATAATATAGGAAACATAGTTAACCTGTATTATCTTCCTATTATCTACTACATACTTAAAATATCAGGTTATTTAATTCTCAGAATAAGCATGTGAGGTAAGCAATATGCCCATTACATACATGAAGCAACAGACACTAATGGAAGTAGAAACATTTACCTCAGGTCTCACAGCATAGGCAGGAGGAAAAGCCCAGGACTGAGACCAAGCCTGTCTAGTCCTAAAATTCTTATCTTTTTTACTGTTGTGTAAACCTTGGCAATGCCTTTCAGCCTTCCAGTTATGGTTCTGTTTTTCTCCACAGAGATTTCCCCATTATCTTGTATACACAAACCCATAGCTTACCCCTGACTCTTCTCCTGCCCTTTGTTCCATCTTAAACATCTGACTCAAGAGTAATCTTCCTGAAGCAGCAAGGCACCCACTAACGAAGCAGAAGTGCTATTATGTCATTTGGGACAACGACCTATAGGCTGTGGTCAGCAGATTACAGTCTGGAAAGGTCACAATTTGGGGGTCAGAGGTGATGGTTAATATGATGTCATCTTTTATCAAGATCAGTTTTAAGAAATGTCAGAATATCTAGTCATCCAAGTTTTCTAAAAAAAAAAAACTTCTGACAAAAGAATTCTTTTTGCAAAGTTTGAAGTAATCCGCTTCAGTGTTCTGTAACCCATGGTTTTTGGAGACAGTCAGGAATTAACAATGACAGATTTCTCCTTCCCAGGGCTCATTCTGGCAGCCGGGCCTTACATCCTATCCCTTCCCAATGCCTTAAGAAACTTGTTTCTACATGTTTTATCTTCATCTCTAGAGTCTTCAGTTTCTTCCTCCTCTTTTATTTTTTTCTGCCTTTAAACGTCATCCAAAATCCTTTAGTTCTGCTGTTCCCTCCAGCTGCCATCTTACTTCTCATTCTCATTGCCAAGCTTTTGACACAAGTGGATTCCATGTGCCACCTCACCTTTGTTTCAGACTGTCCCCCAGCAGCCTCCGACATTCTGGCTCCCACCCCACTGTTCTTTCCTGGAGGTTCAGTGGTTTTCTGTTTGCCAAATCCATTGGACAGGCTTCCTTCTGGGTATTTCTGTGCCATGCTATTTTAACTGCTCCACTCCTTGAAACACTGGCTTCCTTCTTAGTCTCCTTCTATAACTTTCGGCAGCTTCCTTTCCCATTTTTCCTTTCGTATTTTTATTTATTTTCTCCTGTTTTAGGGCTTCTATGTAATGGTAACTTAATGAGTTTATTCTTCTTTCTTAGAAGCTTTCTTGAGGTGTAATTGACATGTAATAAATGAAACATATTTAAAGTACACAGACAGATGTTTCGATATTCTTACATACCCATAAAATCATCACTACAATCAAGATAGTACCATCATCCCAACGCTTCCTCATGGCCCTTTGTAATCACTCTCTTCTCCCTCTCCAACTGCCTCCCATTTCAACCCCAAGCAACCACTAATCTGGTTTCTGCCACTATAGTTTAGTTTTCATTTTCTAGAATTTTTACAAATGGAATGATACGCTATTCATCCGTTGTTTGGACTGGTTTTTTCACTTCACATAATGACTTTGAATTGCTGTTGCACGTACCAGTAGTTCATTCCTTTTTATTGTCAAGTTTGAGTTCATTGTATAAATACACTAGACTTTGTCTACTTATTTCAATTCTGCCTAGTCTTTGATAGACATTTGAATTATTTCCAGTTTTTGGTTATTACATACAAAGTATCTGTGAACATCTGTATGCAGCTTTTCTTCTAAACATAGGCTTTCATTTCTACGTGATAAATATCTAAGAGTAGAGTGCATAAATCACATGGTAGTATATTTAGCTTTTTAAAAAACTTGTAAATTGATCTCCAAGGTGCTCTACACTTTACATTCCCACCAACAGTATATGAGAATTTCAGTTCCTCCAAATCCTTTCTAACACTTGGTATGCTCAATATTTTAATTTTAGGTATTCTGATAGATGTGTAATAGTATCTTATTGTGGCTTTAATTTGTATTTAATACCTAATGACATTGAACATTTTTTCATGTGTTTGCCATCTGTATATTCTCTTTGGTGAATTGTCCTCCATCTTTGCCAATTTTTTTTTAAATTGGTTTGTTTTTTATGTTGAGTTTGAGAATTCTTCTTCTTTTTTTCCTAATGTGAAAGACCAGGGGTTTTGTTTGCTTGTTTGTTTGTTTGTTAGATTTTGTTTATTTATTTGACAGAGAGACGCAGGAAGAGGCAACAGAAGCAGGGGGAGTGGGAGAGGGAGAAGTAGGCTTCCCGCTGAGCAGGGGGTCTGATGCGGACCCTGGGATCATGACCTGAGCTGAAGGCAGCCGCTTAACAACTGAGCCACCCAGGTGCCTGACTTTGAGAATTCTTTATTTACTCTGGATACAGTTACTTTAACAGATAGGGTTTTCAATTTTTTTTTTTTTTCCACACAGTCTGTGACTTTCTTTTTAACAGTATCTTTCAAAAAGCTTTAAATTTTGACAAAATCCAATTGATCAATTTCTCCTTTCTTTTGTATCCAAGGAATCTTTGCCTCAACCAAGAACACAAAAATTTTACATTTTACTTTAGAAATTTTAGTCTTGTCTTACATTTAAGCTGGAGATCCATTTTAAGTTAATTTTTATATATAATATGAAATGTTCATTTTATAATTTTTATAATTTTCATTTTATGGCATTTGGATACCTAGTAGTTCTAGCATCATTTTCAAAAAGACTAGCCTTCCACCACTGAATTGCCCTTGAAGCTGTGTCAAAAGTCAGTTGTTCATATGTGTTCGGGTTTCTTTTATGTCATTCCATTGGGTTGTCTATAATTATACCAACATCCCTATGCCTTCATTCCGGTAACTTTATAATAAATCTCGAAATCAGGTGGCGTTAGCCCTCCAACTTTGTTGTTTTTCCCCTTGATTTTTAAATTCCCCAACTGTGCCTATTTCTATAGGTACTGTTATTTATATGAGCTTTTCTCTCTAAACATGATGGGCCTTAGTCCTAGAAACATTCTCATGATTTCCATAAACACTTTTTTGCTAAAGGTTCTTAATAAAAAGCAGAACCACTACCCCCAGCTTCTCCTGTGAGTGGCAGGCCTCTAGCTCTGCCAACAGACGGGCAGCTGCAGTTGGAAATCCCGTCTCTTCAAGCTTTGGACTTTCTGTACTTCTCTGACATTCCCTGTTACCTTTCCATTCCCAGCTTCATTATGTCACTCCCACCGTTCTTCTCACTGTTGCTCAGACTTGAACTTCGTCTTTGACTTAGCTATGTTTTACTTCCCCTTATCCAATAAATCACTGTACCCTGGCCATTTTTTTTTTTTTCACTCAAAATACCTTACATATGTTTCTCTTCCCTATTATCACTGTTAATTCATATGCTCATTTTTCTCATGTGCAAATGACTGAATGTCCAACTGACCATCCCACTTCCAGAATCTTCTTGCCCAAACTATTTTCTCAGGTTTATATTTTTAAAGCAAATTTATCCCCAATCAGACCCCATCCAGAAGTTTTCCTTTCTAGCTTTGTTTCTTTTGAACTCTCTTTTTCTAACTTGCTCCAGTATAGCTGGTGGTTGTTTTTTGTGTTTTTTTTTTTCTCCCTTTACTCTCATTTTACTCATGAAACTGGCTAGTTTTCCAAAAAGTATTTTCTAAATAGAGAGGAATTTTAAGTAACATTTATTTAAGTACTTTGTAGAAGGCTGTGATATCCAGAAACTATCAAAATGTTGTGCCTAGTCCTACTACTCTACTACTTTATCTTCTATCTAAGGGGGTTGGGAGCACATACACATGTGAATCTTAAGTCCAAGTCAGGGCTGGATCCCATTACCCTGTAATGAGGACCTGAGTTGAAACCAAGAGTCAGATGCTTAAGTGACTGCGCTACCCAGGCATCCCCCTACTACTCTATTTAACTGTGCTTTTAGAGTTTTCAGTGAACTGGAAGACACCCAATCATCTGATAGTGAATAATTTCATTTAAGTTTTTCCCTTGTCCTGCAGACATACAAGAACCTACTAAAGGTTAAACAACAATAACAAAACAAAAATGAGGTCTAGTGAAAATTCTCTCAAGTCTCTAAGACAAGCAGTAGACCAGCTGGACTAGCATTCTATAGTGACGTGGACAAATTCCAGTGACTACAGGTAACGAGAAGAGAATTTTCAGAAATGACAGATTACTAAAGATCCCCTTTCTTCAATGAAAAGTTCAGTACATGCAGTTAAATTTAATTTAGGTAAATGCCCAATTACTCTTTAGATTTCCCAGCCCTCATCAAAAGTCATGGGAAAGTAACATTTATCATAACTGAAACAACTTTAAAAGTTTGCTTCCTTATACATTGCAGAAGAGATAAGAAAGAAAACATTTTCTAATAAATTTGATTCTCCTTTAAAGGAAAGTAATATATGGAGATCAATTGTTTTGAAAATAAGAGAAACATTAGAGCCATGTTTATGGATACAGAGGGACATGAACTAGGAAATATATCTTCTGCTGGTTTCAAGAATGTGATATCTTAAATGGAATTATTAATATTATGAAAGATCCATAGTTAGGGAAAAATAGCACAGTTGATTATTCTGGTATAAAATTATTCTTTAAAGGCAAGTGTTTATCTTTTTCCAATTAGCCCCTAACAAAATACCTTATATATAGTAAGCATTTATAATATTTATTTAAAAATTGAATTCAGTGATACTATTTCCCCAATAGTAATAATATAAACCTAGTTAAACAACTAACTTCAGAGGATCAATTGATTCCTAATTTGCGGGAAGAAAATTAAAAATGAAAAGCAGCAGTGTAATTCCAGATTCAATCTTGTATAGGCTAAAAAAATAAAGTGGAAGACCTGATTCAGAGCAGGGCACTTAATGACATAATTTTCTGATGTGTTGTGTAGATTTATTTACAAATGCTAAAATGTAAAAACCAAGGTGGGTGGAGGGGAAGACCAGCATATTGTATATGTAGAATGATTTTCTTCCAAGGAGTGTAAATTCTTGGAAAGACTCCATATCTTCAAGGACATGCAGGTTCAAGTATGTGAGTCTGTAGGGGGTAAAAGTGTCATAAGCAGAACCTGGTGTTTCCAACACTGGGGCCCTTTATAATCTCACATACTGCAACTTTGTAGTTGCTTCAAAGTAGAGGAGAATATGGAGTTTCTTAGAACTCTTATGAATAGAAGGAAACTAGCTTATGTTTCATCTTCTTCATGTATAAGGAATAAGCATCCAAGAAGGAGTAGTGCCCCAGTTAACTTCACATAACAAGCTTGCCCAAACATTGCCCGACTACTCGAGGTCTGTATTACATTAACTTTTTACCTGTTCAGGAAAGAGCAGGAGAGTGCAATGCTTTGTTTGGATGAAAACACAAGAATTCAGGTAAGCCAAATCAAACAGCTTCGCCAAGAAGATGATTCAGCTTATTAGGACTTGGGCAGGCAAATGGGGAGGAAAAAAGAAGAGGAAGGTGGGTGGGGGGTGGAGTGGGGGATAGGACCTCTACTATTCCTCAGAAAACCAAATCCCCCTCCCCTCAAAAATCCACAGTCAAGTTTAATTTTAAAAATATATGTATGTTGTTTTATAGAGTAGGAAGAGGAAAAGTGGAAAAAGATTGAGAAATAAGTGTTGTGCATGCAACGTGATTTCTGATGATTTTAAAAGAGAATTTGAACATGAAGAGGTTTTGAAGAGACTTGAAAAGGAAAGGAGAGGGATATGAGAGCATGAACTTGGCCATTGAAGCATGTTTTCCCCCCAGTCCTTACTGCTCATCTGAAAACAAGAAGTAGAGCAGGTCAGGAAAGGGGTTATGGTTAACACTGCAAGATGAAAGATAAGCAGCCAGGCAGTTAGAAGCCAAAGCATTTTATCTAGAAGAGCAGGTCTGGCCTTGTTTCCATCTTGATAAGAAGTAGATGGGAGAGCTTGTTTGTCCATAGACTAGGATGGGGCGGTGGGGTTGAAGAAGGGGGACAGGGAAGTCGGGGGCTTAGCTATGGAGTGGTGGCAAACCACTAATGTAGTGATAAGTCCCTCTTTTGTGTTCCTTGTCTACCTGAACTTTGAAATTGTTAGACTTGTCTGTTTAGATAACATGGCTGTGTTTCTTTCAAATGTGAAGGCTTAAAATATCCAGAAGGTTTAGGTGAACTGAACAGGTTTATTATCGTAGTCTGAGATTTTAAAACAGTGGCCTCCTGGTTAGGCCACTGATTCAACATTGGAAGGAAATGACATCTGAATTTAATCTCTCTCTAAATGGTAGATTTCTCTTTATTCTGAAGCATATGCACAGTATACTCTGAATTTCATTTTTTTTCTTTAAATGGTGTTTTCATTTTCCTTCAAGTCCTTTTTAAAGACAGATTATAATTAGAGGGGCTTCTGCTTTCATAGTGTTGTAATCTGACGACATACTGGTTCAGAAGCAGTTTTTACAATTATTAAAACTGACAAAGTTCTAAGGTTGCCATGTTTTGTTCTTGGTGTTCTTGGATAAGACTGGGGGGCAGGTACTCCTGGGCTTTTATTTGCTATTACTTTTAGTATCTCGGTCTGTCTCAGAACTAGGAAATCAGAAATTCAAAATGGAATGAGTTGTTCATATCTTTTTAAAAATAAGCCTTCACAATTATTTTCATAGCTAAGTGAAAGGATTTTAATGTTGCTGGGTTTATGATGCTTATGCCATTAACTGTTCACGTAGAACTTACTGAATATTTAAGATGAATAGCATGGGAGATAGCATTCCAGAATAGATCTAACCCATAAAAGTGTTGGGGTTTGTAATCTACACTGAGAGATAAAGCAGGACATTTGTAGTCCCAATGCTTAGATACTAAAACAAGTTTGTATAAATGACAGGTCAGAGGAACGAGCCTTAAACTATGTGCTCTTAGTTATCTTGGCTACTTTCCAGATTGTCTAGTAACTTGAGTCTTATCTCCTCTCCTCCTGAGGCAATTCCTATACAGTGTCCAGAAGGCTCTACCAAGAGTTCCCTTCCTAAAATGCTCCCTCCTGGGTGCCTGGGTGGCTTAGTCAGTTAAGCATCGGACTCTCGATTTTTGCTCAGGTCATGGGGGGTGAGATGGAGCCCGGCCTTGAGCTCCGCACTGGGCAGGGAGCCTGCTTAGGACTCTCTCTCTCTCCCTCGGCCCCTCCCCCTGCTTGTGCTCCTGCTCTCTCGCTCTCTCTCTCTTCAAAAAAATAAAATAAAATGTTCCCTGTTTAAAATTTTTCTTCATTACCTTTTGCCCATGGCTACTCAGAATTGTACTGGTACTGAAAGTTGGAGGCCTGAAGAAATGTTGATAATGATGACGATGATAGCAGCCTTATTTATAGGAAGCCCTCCAGGTGGCAGGACTCTGCAAGGCCTTTTACATATGCTGGTTCTTCATTGGTTACAGATATGCCCTTGCATATGCCCTTAATTTACTTTCTTTCACAGGCCAGTTTTGTCAAGGAATAATTACCACTTGCTATTCTATATCCTGACCTCCAGGATATTTTTATTCATTTTTTTCCTATAAAAATAATGTTTAGGAACACCTGGGTGGCTCAGTTGGTTAAGCGTCCAAGTCTGGGTTTTGGCTTGTGTGATCTTGCAGCTGTGGGATCGAGCCCTGCCTCTGGCTCTGAGCTCCGTGTAGAGTCTCTCTCCCTCTCCCTCCTGCTTACTCTCTCTGTCTCTCAAGTAAATAAATAAAAATCTTTTAAAAATACTGTTTATATATATAAAATTTATAAATGTGTTAATAGTAAAAAGTAAAATTCATAATCCAACTACCCACACATAAGCAGTTTGATACTTGGTTTTCTAAAATTTATTGTTCCTATCAGTACATATATACACTATCACAAATGAAATCATTTAAATCATTTGGGTTATAACTTTTTTCTGATAATCCATTGATATCTTTGCATAATATTAAATAGTTAACTTGCAACCGTGAAAAATTAGGTAATTATCAGAAGACATGGATATATAAGTTTTTTTTAAATCAATCTTACCATTGAATATTTTGGTTATTTTTATCTGTATTGGTTTAACAAACAATATAAATACTTTATAGTATTTACTCACTTAATTGTAATATCTGATTAGGCTGCTACAATATTATTGATAACGGTAATCCTTTAACTATTTAATAGATAAAGAAACTGTGGCACAGAATAGTTAAGTAACTTCCCCATGGTCACAGAGCTAGGTAGTGGCAGATTTCAACTCAGGTTGTCTGGCTCAAGAGTGAGTGTTCTTTTTTTTTTTTTTTTTTTTTTTAAGATTTATTTATTTATTTATTTGACAGAGAGAGAGAGAGAGAGAGATCACAAGTAGGCAAAGAGGCAGACAGAGAGAGAGGGGAAGCAGGCTCCCTGCTGAGCTGAGAGCCCGATGCGGGGCTCAATCCCAGGACCCTGAGATCAGGACATGAGCTGAAGGCAGAGGCTTAACCCACTGAGCCACCCAGGTGTCCCTCAAGAGTGAGTGTTCTTAACTACTGTGGTACGGTTACGCTCATAAACAGCGCTGCATTGAATGTCCTCATTTCTTATTTTTCCATAGGAAAAAAAATCCCTAAAATGAGAATTCTGGCTTTTCAAATGCATTGGCAGTTAACCTTCAAAAGTTTGATACTTTTCTTCCCCAGCTGTATATTTGCAGGCTATAGACCATCCTGGGTGTTAAAATCTAAAGTTAAATTGCATGATGTTTTGACTTGTATTTCTCACTTACAGTCCTCCTAATCTAGTGAACTTTTTTCAGTCCTCTTCCTCCGTTGCATTTAACAATATTTGATCACTCCTTTCTGATACAATTCTCCTGCTTCGGTGTGGTACCACCTCCACTACTGCCTTCTAACTTGTATTAACATTCCTTCTCTTTCCCTGCACTGATACTTCTCTCTGACCTCCTCTTTAATTTTAGTGTTTCTTAGCTCTCCACTTGATTGTCTTCTCATGTTGCACTCTCCCTGGGAAATCTCATCCATTCCCATGACTTTAACAATTTAAATGCTAATGCCTCACAAATCTTTATCTCTTCTTAAACATCTCCCGTAAATTCTAGACTTACATATGTAACTATCCATTAGACATCTTCACCGGGGTATTCTCCAGGCTTTTAAAAGAGAATACGTTTAAAATTAAACTTACCATTTTCCCCTTAAATCTGCTTCTCATCTCATATTTACCATCACACAACCAAACACCTAATGTGAGACTCATTCTAGATTTTGGATGCTGTACAGGATATTGACAAATAGCAATGACTTTGAATTAGGTGAAGCTGGGTTTGAACCTTACCTATGAAACTTTAAATCTGGATGACCTTGGGAAAGTTGCCTAAACTCTCTTAACTCCAGTTTTATTATCTATAAAAGGAGTATGAAAGTACATACTTTGCAAGGCTGTTGAGAAGGTGAAATGGGAAAATGTATGTTCCTTGTGCTCTTTGTGGTGTTCCCGATAGACTAAAAACACCTAATAAAGAATTTTGCTTCTTTGGGGATAATGTCTCACCTATGACATCCAATCCATTTCTGAATCCTGTGGTTTCTAACTCGGTAACTTCACTCCAGTAATCCTTTCTGGTTGCTATCCCCGCTAATAATGCCTAATTAGGATCTAGTCATCTCTGCTGCAGTGTTGCAGTTTTCTCTAACTTAGTAGTCCTCAACCTTTCCTCCTGGCATCAACAAACAGGATGAGTTATATTCACCTGTGGGATTCACTCCCTCAGGCAGAGTCAATGTTAAGTACAATTCTAGCATTGGACGCGGTAACTCCGTCCTTTCTTACCCATACCACGAGAAAACACGTTGGAATAAAAGAAAGAGCAACATCATTAAAGAGGTTAACTTGAGTCTGCTCCCATTTTTTTTTTTTTTAAGTCTTGTGTCAACCTGAGTACTAGATGTTTCGTAGCCGACTTCTTGTGGCACTTTTACACGCTGTTACATCATAGGCGCAAGCTTTGTGTTAAGCGGCTTCCTTTACCGAGTCTCTTGCTCCACACGCACCCCATCCTCCACACTATTGCCAAAGTGCACTAGTTTCCGTCATGCACACTTTACAATGCGCCCTGCATTCCCTAGGGGATGAACCTCAACCCCCTTTAGTCTGGCTCTCAGAGACCTCTAGACCCGGCCCTTCTTAGCTTCTTCGGACTTTTTTCCTTTCTGTACTTCACCTTGCCTGTGGACTTTCAAAACAGCAGAATAACAGCATTTGTCACCTCTTTCCTTACCACCCCTCCTTACTCCTCATCCCACGAGTCTGCCGTAGGGTCCAGATGCTCCCTCAGATGTGCCTTTCATCCTGGGCACTTACATACTGCTAAAGGTACTGGGTATTTTGCCATTCAGCAGAAATGGGAACTTTGAATACTCCTCTTGCTCCTAATTCTTTGGCTATTTCTTTATTCACCATATTTTTGCCCCCCCTTTTTTCCTGCCCATACTTCAATATTCTGTCTCAAGGACTTTTTCCTATGCAGTTTTCTCTTCTCTGTCCCTCTGTTCTTTATCTTCTATTAGCCTTCTTTGGGAGATCATCTCTATGTTCCTGTTCCAAAAATCCCTTTGTACGCAGATGTCCACCTGATGGCCTTATAAGTGACATAATAAGCACAGTGTTTCCAGAATGGTCTTCATCAACCTCCCCATTCTTCCCAACCAGTACATTTTTCTCATTAAAGTTGCATACCTTTGTATATAGCACTACTCATCCACCCAACTTCTTAAGCCAGAATATATATTTCACCTCTCCCAATCTTTTTGACCTCTACATCTCAACCAGCTATCATATTATATTATGACTTACAAATACCTTCAAATCCATTTCTTCCTCCTTAATGAAGGCTGGCATTGTCTCTTATTTAATTTGTCTCCTTCCTCACCAACCCATTCTCCACACTCAACTAGTTATTTTACCTCAGTCCAAGTCAGATGACATTACCCCTTAATTTAATTCAAGATACAGTTAAAAGATTTATTATGATTGATAAGGCTTTCCAAGATCTGGGTCTAGCCCTGCCTACCAGCCCAGACTATTTGCCAGCTCCATTCTCCTGCTGTAGGGTCCACGACGTTGAACTTTTTCAGTCCCCCCTGTCTCTTTTTGTCTCTGTTTTGCCTGCATGAGATGTTCTCCTCTCCTTACCCCCTTCCTTTGTCTGGAGTGTTCCTACTTTAGAGTTCCTATTCTCTAGGGTTGATTATGTCTCCCCACCATAGATTTCTAAGGTCCCAGTATTTTCCATATCACTGTATCACGTTTCTTTACTAGAGGCTCTCATTCTGTAGGACTGCCAGTAATTAGATTCCAATTGAAGAGCTACAAAAATGTTATCTACATATATTAAACATTTGTTTTAGCCTAATACACTTAAATGCACCATTACTCACCAGTTTTTTGTTTTGTTTTGTTTTGTTTTGTTTTTGATGTAGGGCTATGGCCTTTAATTTGGAGATGAGTCCATTGACTGGAAATTTTTTGCCTTTATCATAGTACACCAGGTATAAGTTCTAGTTTTACTTTATTTGAAGTAGAGTGATAACTTCAAGTGGAATGGAAACTTAGACATTTGTCAACCAACCTGAATGTAGAATTCTCAGGATTATAAAGACTTTTTTGCCGAGACTTTTCTGGTTGTCTCTCCTACACTTAGTTTTGATAGGAAAGTTTTTACTGATTCTTCTTTGCAGAGTCTTTCCAAAATTCAACTTAATTTTCAAAGAAACAGCTCTTTCATTTTACACTCTGTTTCACTGAATTATGTAAGCAATGTTTAATTATATTACATGGTTACAATAATAAGTTAACTGTCATAAATAGTTCGGGCACAAATACAACTAATTCTTGGCAGGCATGCAACTCAACCAATGAGAGAAGTGTGTAGGGTTACTGGAGCGTAGCCTACTGCCTGTGAGCTTTCACTAAGCCCTGAATATTAATCAGTTTGCTTTGCAAAGGCAATTGATAATATTAGTTAATTTGCCAAGTCAGTTAAGTGGAGGTCTATTAAGAGTGCTTTGTTATCCTAATGCGTCTCTTTCACATTAACTGTAGGCACTGAGGACAGGAGAAACATATGTGTCTTAAAAAGGGACCATCTCTCTTTTTATTCATTATCATATTCACCACCATGTGCTGGATACACATATTTGCTGAAGGAATGAATATATTAATAAATGTGTAGAATACATAACCCTTATAGTCTGTCCTTAGAGTGTCCCTCTATTATAGCTCAAGTGTCAATTGTCTAATACAGGCTGACTTTCCTGCCCTCTTCATTCTCCAAAGTAAAATGTGTGACTTCCCTTTTCCTGCACCACCATATTCTATACTTACTCCCAATATACCACTTAAATATACTCTAACATTGGGTTTTGTTTCTGTTTCTCTGTAATCCATTTCATATCTCCTGAAGGCAGAAGGTTGTTTTTATTTTTATTCTTGTGTTTAATATATGAATGGCACATGCTATTTGATCAAGAAAATTAATTAAAGGAATAAATAAAATAGTCCTGCCATGTAGGTGCTTTTGTCATCACTTTAGATGAGAATTGAGGCCAGAAAAATTAAACAGTTCAGGTAATATCACAAAGCAAATGAATCTTGAGGTCTCCTTGATCTGCGGATCCCAAAGCTCGTGTCCTCTTTCAACACTCTTATGTCTCCTTCGTCACCTAGTACAATAAAACCTCTTCTAGGAATGGAAGTAAAGCGTTTCCTGGCCCCACTCAATTCTTCTTACCTTCCAGCTATTTGTGAATATTAATATTCTCTTTGCTCAATTTTTTTAATGGGCTCATAGGTAAATGTCAAGGAGGGAGGGCAGGATGAAGAATGCTTAGGAAAAAAGGGTACAAATCTGAGCAATAAGGGAGAGTGTGTGGTTTGACTTAGAGGAATGTGGAGGTTGACGTGGGAAAAGTTTGTATAACGCAAACCAGACAGACCCAAGGATATAGATTTGCCCTATGGCATGAATGAGAACATGGAATGAGAACATTTGTATACATTATCCATGCTATTGTTTCCCTCTGTGGAGGATACTGTATTTCCCATGTGTGGTTTGGATAGTCTTCCTGGAGTACATTAATTTGAACTAGTATCTTGAATGGTAGAGAGAAATATAGCTTAGTGTTTGGGGAATAAAAAAGATTCAACCTGTAGGTTAGAAGGTCAGTGATAATAAAGGAATGGACAAAAATTAAAAATAGGTAAATCCCGATGGTAGGTAGTGAGAAGAGCTATTGCAACATTATAGTGAGAGGTGGAGAATCTGTAGAATCTTTTTATTGATGATTTCCCTGGACCTCCAACTCTGTAGCACTGACCCTTGAGTTCATCTTCGATTTTGTCCAAATCAGACTTGCCTGGTACTCATTTTAGTTCTTCAGAAAACATATGCCAAATCTCTTTGCTCTTAAACTCATAACTTCCTACTTTAGAAAATTCAGATATAAAATCAACTCTCCAGTTTTTTTAACACTTCTATAACTTATTTTTTTCAGCATACTTAATAAGGCAGAAGTTCAATCTTGTGTGTTTTACCACATATTTTCTTCCATGTCATCTGATTAAACGTGTCAGAGATCTACTACTGTCCTTCTTTCCTCTCCTCATTTTCAGTGTTTTTAGCAAAGATATACATCTCTGTGGTTACTTTCTTCAATATTATTCAATGTGGTCTCTCTCTTCAGTATCATTCTTCAATATCATTTCTTCAAAATCATCTCTTCAATATCATTCTTCAAAATCATCTCTTATTTTTCTTTACTACTTACAAATTCTCTTAACCCACAGCAAGCTGGAAAAATGAGAGACCAATGGCCCAACTACCAATTTACTTCAACCACTTTACCTTGAATTTGCTTCCCCTAAAATCCAATTGGTGATCTTCACTGAAAAATAAAATACAAGATGATCTAAAAAAACATTAATTTCACTTCAACATGCTTTATCTTTGTGTTTGAATCCCTGGCCCACCATTTGTTGACTCCACAGATTTAGGCAAACTACTATGTCCTTTTAAGTCTTCTGTTACTCCAACTACAAAATGGAGTTGACAATGACATCTGTACCATATGAATATTTTGGAGATGAAATAAGAAGAACACGGAAATCACCACACTGACTACCACATAAGAACCTACTAAAAGGTAGCTGTGGACATTATAATAACACAGGAATATTTATATAGTTGAGTTTAATTGTTAGGATAGATCATAGATCTGCCGCTGTTGAGCCTTTGAATATGTTGCTAGCCTGCACTGACATGTGCCGTATATGTAAAGTGTAAACTGGATTTCAAAGACTTCATGAAAAACAAGGTAAAATATCTTATTAAGCTTTCATATGTCTACATGGTGAAATGATCATATTGCAGATGTACTGGACTAAATAAAATATATTAAAATTAATCTCACTTTAATTTTTTAAATATGGCTACTAGAAAAACTTTACATATGTTGTTTGGATTTGTAGCACATATTACATATCTATTGTGTGGCTGTGCTACAGATAATCATAATCACAAACTCACGCGTGGGTTTAATTTTACTTAGAAGTCCTGCCACAATCTTTCTATTTCAGGCGAAATGTCACACATGATAAATTTTTACTAATTGTTTTTTAAAGATTTTATTTATTTATTTGTCAGAGAGAAATCACAAGTAGGCAGAGAGGCAGGAAGCAGGATCCCCACTGAGCAGAGAGCCCGATGTGGGACTCGATCCCAGGACTCTGAGATTATGATCTGAGCTGAAGGCAGAGGCTTAGCCCACTGAGCCACCCAAGCACCCCTTTACTAATTCTTATATACATATTTAAAATATTTTAAGCTTTTCATTGTAAGATCTATAGAAGATGCTCTCTCTTAGGATTATAGATTTTAAATGATTTTAAATGATCAACTTATTATAATTTGAAATTCTTTTTATGTCCTGTATTTGTTAAATATTCTCCTTACATAACCTAAAACCTGAAAATAATAATGAAAATTCACTTAGTCATCATATATTTATGTACCTAGTTATTTTATATCTATGTGGACAACTGAAGATTTGTGTGATAATAAATGGGAATACTTAGTTAATTTTACTATAAGGCAAGCAAGTTACTCGTTCCATAAGATTGTTGTTGAAAAGTAGTCCCAGAGAGGCCTATGCAAGTAAGAGTGTTGTCAAAAAGCTGTGTCTGGATATAGGGTTGTTCTAAAGCTGTACATCCTGCCTCTTCATTGTGAGGTTGAACATCACTTGACTATGATGAAACCTCAGTACCCGCTCATTGTGAAGAAAAGAGGCTTGTATAAATACAGTCACCTTGGCATGAGGACCTCAATTTCTGTCTTTTCAAATTGGGATGATCTCCAATAACTTCTACATCAAAATAAGGTAATAGTATGTGGCACATTGAAATAAACATAAACATACACCTACTTTTTTATATTTATATATGCCACGAGTCTTAAAAGAATAATCTTAGATATCAGTCCACTATACTGATCACAAAGAAAAACAAACTGCCCAAATATTCATGAGAGAAGAGACCCATGACCAGACTTCCCTCAGATCCACGCCCCCATGGCTGGCATTAATGGGGACTCCTTTTCTGGTCAAGCAGAGTCCTATGTTTGTGCAGGTTTAGCCTTTCTGGTTCTGCTCTTTGTTTCTTTCTTAGATACATTCAAATACAGAGGAAGTGAAAAATTGAGATACATGTCCCTTAAAATTCCTCTGTAACATCATTTTGGACCTAACATTCTATTGTCTTCCTGAAAACTTTTCAAAATAATTTTTCAAAATCTCTATTTAACATCACTTTTTGTATGAGTCTATTTGGCCCCCAAACCATCTTCTATTATGAGCCCAAGTTATTTGTCTTGACCCTTGGTGACATCTTTTCTCTGTGGTCATTTTTATATAAGTCTCATTCCTTCTACTGTTATGTGCATTCTTTGATAGAAATCTTTAATACGTTACATTTTAACCCCTTGAGTTTGACTTTAATGTTTGCTTTCTTACTATATACTGTTCCCAGATGATCTCTGGCTTCAAAGACCATGTGATATATAAAAATACACACTATATTATATCCAAGTGGTGTTTATAAAACTTAGCCTCAGGAGTGCCTGGGTGGCTCAGTTGTTTGAGCACCAACTCTTGGTTTCAGGTCAGGTCATGATCTTAGAGGTCCTGGGATTGAGCCCCATGTTGGGGCTTTGAGCTCAGCAGGGAGTCTCTTTGGGGATTCTCTCTCTTTCTGTCCCTTCCCCTGCCCTCTCTTTCTAAAATAAATATATCTTTAAAAAAAAAAAAAAGAACTTAAGCTCAGATCTCTCTCCTGATATTAACCCTGTACCTTTAATTTTCCTTTAATTTGGATGTCATACTATCATGTCACACTCAACCTGTTCAATATGTTTCTCTTTTTTCTACCTCTCAGATCTGTTTCTCCCTCAGTGATTTTGATATCAGTAAATGGTATCACCAAACACCTGCTTTTCTGACTCAGAAACAAGGATATCATCCTTAATTTGTCCCACTTCCTCACTATGTGCATACAGTCAATCACCATTATAGCAAATTCTACCTGTTAAGCATCTTTGGAATCTAACCACATCTCTTCATTTCCAGACCACCCCCATAGCACAAGCCACTGTTACCTTTTTCTAGGATTTACTGCAACAGCTTCTACTTCCAGTCTACTTGGCATTCCTCCAAACTAATCTATTGAAACACAAGCGATTTTGTAGATCTAATCATGTCACTCCCCAGTAGAACCTTTATTGGTCCTTGTTTCCCTTGGTATAAATTCAAATTCCTTGGGTTAGAAAAACAAAGCCCTAATATCTGACTCTTCTTATCTCATTTTATCATCTGCTAGATTCCTGTTCTTATCCTATGCTCTAGTCATACCGAATACGCAATCCCCTAAAGGTAACTAGTCAATGGATTTATTCTCTTTCTTTCATTGTTTCTGACTCTCCTTTAACCTCTCCCCTATGTGTCTGTCCTTTCTAGGACTTTGCAGACGTCTTCCTAATCCTTAGTACACATGCTCCCTCTTCCACTCTCTACTTTTGTCTTCTTCAAACTTAGTCCCGTTTATCTTTTTGGACTCAGCTTAGTTGTCATTTCTATCAAAATGCATTTCCTCATTCTAAGGGTAAATTAGGTTCTCCTCCCATTTGTTCCCATAAACTTTTACTTCCACATTTGTAGTAATAACTATCATATTTTATTCCTAATTGTTTTCTTTCTCACTGTAAGATAATTTGCTTGAGTACAGGGACTGTGTCTTATTTAATATTATATCCTAAACACCCAGTATGGCACATCTGAAGTACTGAATAAATGAATTCCCTATAGTACTTGGCAAAATGGCAGCATGCAGCAGGCATTCTAATCCCTTGAATTTTAGGTGACTTTACCAGTGAATGCTGTAACAGGGAGCAATCATTCAGAAAGAGATTGCACAGAAAGGAAGGGAGAGAGCTTATGACCTCAGACGTTCCAAGTAGACGCTAATGCTGAAAACTAGGTCACCTGCACATTCTATCCTCTTCAAGTCTCATCCTATAGGATAATTCTGTAGACACTTCCTTGAATTCTAAGGACAAAAAATAACCTTACCAATGGGGCATCTGGGTGGCTCAATGGGTTAAAGCTTCTGCCTTCAGCTCAGGTCATGATCTCAGGGTCCTGGGATCAAGCCCTGCATCGGGCTCTCTGCTCAGCAGGGAGCCTGCTTCCCTCTCTCTCTCTGCCTGCCTCTCTGCCTACTTGTGATCTCTGTATGTTAAATAAATAAATAAAATCTTAAAAAAATAAATAACCTTGCCAAAAATCCCAGAATAAATAATGTTCACTAGGCCAGAACCCTAAAATGAAAATGTGACTATGTCGCTTCAAACATGTTCTTTAAGTACTACTTACTAATTAATTTCTTCAGGGTCCTCAAAAAAAAAGTATTCCATCTTTTCAAATGATAACAACTTTTTCCCTTCACCTTGACAAAATCAGTTTAAATTAAGTTTAAAATGTGTACATTCTTCAAATACATCTTCTAAATATTCTTAAAAATACCGGATAAAATAATCAAGGATATTTTTCACACTTAGACCCAAATATAAGCTTCCTTTATTTGGAGAAAAATATTAAAAGGCCTTGCTCTGTCATGAATTAGATGTTACTCCATATATATCAGGCCTGCTTTTGTACATAGTGATAAATGGGGTGGGATAAGCCGTTCAGTCTTACTGTCATTCAGATGGTCAATGCTGTAGCTGTCCTTGTTTCTCCAAATTAGTTTTATTATGGAGTTCTGCCATAATAGTTGGACAAATGGTGTGAATTCAGATCTCATTGACCAAAACAAATTAAGAAGCTAAAGCTTTCTTCTTTTCCCAGACTATTGCATTTCTAATTTACTCAGTCTCAAAAGAGCGAAAATAAGTCTTACTTAAAAATAAGAAAAGTGGGAAAAAGTCTTTGCTTCTGAGAAATACAAGGGTTATTTATAATTCAGCCTCCAGAGAACTAAGGAACAAATAGCCAATAAACAGAAACCAGAGTATCTACACATTTAAAATATAACGAGTAAGGGGTGCCTGGGGTAGCAATGTCAGTTAAAGGGCTGACTCTTCATTTAGGCTCAGGTTGTGATCTTGGGGTTGTGAACTCAGGGTTGTGAGATCAAATCCCCATACTGGGCTTCACACTCAGCACAAAGTCTGGTTGAGTTTCTTTCTCACTCTCCCTCTGCCCCTCCCTACCACACTTGCGTGCGCATGCTCTCTCTCTCTCTCTCAAATAAAATCTTTACACTGTAACAAGTGCATAAATTATACAGGTTGTCCATTCACCCTGTGCTGGTATAGTATTATAGGTGACACTTGTCCAACAGCAGGCTGATAGATCTCCATTACTGATACGTGATGCTCAGATGGGCTGGGTTACCATGGGACACTAGCAATTGCCCAAAGCTACTTATACATGTCTACGTGGTGACTAATAATTGTAGTTGAGCTATACACACATTAGAAATGTAGTTGGCAAGACTTACTGTTATTAATATGAGCCATATGATCATGAAAGAAGTATTCTTCATTATCTCGGTCATTTCTGGAGGTCTTTTTTTTCTTTTTTTCCCCCTCTTTGTTTTCTTTTTTCTGAACTGGGATAATTGTGATGTGTTTTCTGAGTCAGATACAGGAGTATAACATAACTAACTCAAATATACTGTACAGGAGTATTACATAACTAACTCAAATATACTGTAGCAACTAATCCAAACTCTTCAGTGTTAAGGTTTCTTTATAGGTTAGAAACTATGAACCAAGATAAATTGCTCTAAGAAGAATTCAAAATACATTAGTACAAATGAACATTTTATTAAAGCTGAGAAACGCCATATTGAATATGGTCTCTCAAGATGATATTTAATAAAAATTTTTAAAAACCAAACATTTTTATAATTAAGGCAGAGAATGTTTTTCAAAATTTTATAGTTAAATGGGTGTTATGTGTCCCTCTTAAAAGTTTCTATTAAAGACAAAGAAGGGATGTAACACAATAGAGCTCTCCTTTATCTCACAAGAATTAGGTAATAGCTGACTTCGTATCTCCAAGACCCAAGAAAGGTACTTGAGATCTCACAAATAAAATGACATTTTCCCCTTTACCCATGCATGAAACATTTTTTCCTCATAGTCATTATGTGATCAAGTGATCATATTATTAGCTATAATCAGTTTTGTCAAAACATTAAATAAGAAACCAGAAGACTCTGGGCTTAAATGCTTAGGTTGGAAAATATAACAGTGTTAGGGTATAGCCAAAGAACCATTTTTTAGGATGACTACAAAGTAGTTTGGCTAAGAGTTTGGAAAAACATGAGTCATTTGCTGCCCCAGTTTTTTTCCCTTTAGTGTTATCAAATTATAATAATATATATACATGTTACAATCTGATGAAAATAAACGAAACCATGAAGGGAGGGGGAGTAGGGTTAGGAGACAAGGAATAGATTGTTTGAAGGCCAAAATATCAGGCTACTTACTTAAATTGTAGAAGTCAAACAAGGAGAACGTGATGGTAGGTGTAACTACAGCAGTCATCCTTGAAGACTGGAGAAACTTCTCAGATCAAAGCCAAGAAATTCCAAGTGGTTGTACATGTCTTATTCCTGAGGGTAGACAACATGAGGTCGGATTTTATTATAAATGTATCACTCACTTCACTATGGATAGAGTTGAGACTGGGAGGGAATCTTGGAAATGCTATGCTACAGAATTAACAGTAAAGGTAGATTTTAGCACCTAAGCAGAATAAGGATAATGTCTAGGCAACTCACGGAATTCAGAAGATACAATAAAATGATAACTCATTATTGCAAACACTTAGATATCATGGCCAGAGCCTCCAGTGTTGGTAACTTCATATTGTTCTTGATGACTTAAGGTTTTTACATCGGAAGACATCCGAAAACAAAGTGTAAGTACTAGAAATTGTATTCTGCAAAAAGGAAAGAAAATGGATATGGGGATAGAGATGGTGTTTTAGATATGGGCAAAGAATTCCATCAATGATGAAGGAAATTTGGTAAATAATCACAAGTCCACATTTAAGTATAAAAGTAGTCTTTAGGAGACCAAGATAGGGATAATTTATCTAGTTTGAAATTTCTGCAGAAATTAAATCAAAATTTAATTCCATGTTGTTGTTGCCTTTCTACTTAATGCTGTATTTCTCAGCTATTCTGACTCTGAGTTCATTTGGGATCATTCTGTTTAAAAATTAGAATTAAAAAATGTTACTTATAAGGTATGTCTGCTGCAACAATATTTTTTGTTGCCCACTACTTTGTAATAGTTGCTGCCTTCATCCTATTGGGCTGCTATACCAAAATGCCACAGAGTGGGTAGCTTAAACATAAGAAATTTATTTCTCACAGTTCTGGAGGCTGGAAGTCCAAGATCAAGGTGCCAGCATGGACACATTCTGCTGAAAGCCTTCTTCCCAGTTCATAACTGGTGACTTCTCACTGCATCTCCATATGGTAGAAGGAACTAGCTTTGTTCCTTCCTCCAAACGGAGCTTTGTGGGGTTTCTTTTAAAAGAGCATGAATCCCATTCATGGGGGCTCCACCCTCATAACCGAATCACCTGCCAAAGGCCCCACCTCCTAATACCCTCAAACTGGCATTAAGATTTCAACATATTAATTTTGAGGAGGACACAAACATTCATGCTATAGACTTGCTATTCTTCTTTGTTAATGGGGCTTGCCAAGCAAATGCTGAATACATTTGTTTAGAAAATAAAACACTGGGTTAAGTATATCTGGAATTAGAATCTAGTTTTAGCTTTTTTTTTTAATATTTTATTTATTTGATAGAGAGATCACAAGTAGGCAGAGAGGCAGGCAGAGAGAGAGTAGAGGAAGCAGGCTCCCTGCACAGCAGAGAACCCGATGCGGGGCTCGATCCCAGGACCCTGAGGTCATGACCGGAGCCGAAGGCAGAGACTTTAACCCACTGAGCCACCCAGGCACCCCTAGTTTTAGCTTTTTTGCTTGCTTGAGAGTTTTTATGAACAAAATCACAACCAACCTGAACTTGTTTCTTATCAATAACATGAAGTATCAGATACCCTACACTTTCCATGAGAATTTTGAGAGCAAGTTAGATAAAGTCAGTCAATTGTGTTAATCTGCGAAGTGCTTGTGGAGAAGGTCGTAGTTTAAACTATATATTCTGGTTGCATTAGATTACTTGTATTGAAAGAGACTGTATTTCAGATGATTAATCAGAATTATAACAGGATGAACAGCAGATAGCAAATGGTACCACGGGTTATGCAGAGAAGAAGGGAACAACAGAAAAGACTGATGTGGACACAGATAAGGAGTGTGAGAAAGAAGCTAGAAGGAAATGTAGATGCATTACATGAAAAGAAAAAAAAAGGAAAATAAGAAAAAAAAAAAAAAAAAAAGGAAGAAAAGGACACTTACTCCTCCCTGGCCTAGGATATTCCACTTCTAAGATGTACATCCAATTTTACTGCTCTAAAACCCAAATGCCCTAGGTCCCCCATCCCTACTTTGAATGGGGGATGTTAGAGTTCAAAATTCCATCATTCATAAAAATTTGTGTTGGCCAAAGTCTTTTAAGCTTTTGTATCCACCAAACCTGAACCAACATGTGGTTTGACTATATTCCCATTCCCTCTTAGTTATAGTCTCCTACTTCCTCATCAGTGGAGTTCATGAAGTACTCCCAAAGGGACAGTTAACTCTGATTACACTATCCATCAGTTGAGGTAAAATGACAAGTGATTCCTTCCTCTTCAGTCATAGGCTTACCCAAGTCCAGTACCCTTACCGTATTTCCTTTATATCTTTGGTTTTTCCTGAAGCACTCAAAAACCTTGCTCCTTTGCATATGTTCCCATTGGTCAGATGATCAGTTTCATACAGGTTTCTAGAAAAAACAACTCAACAGCAACATGGGAAGTATCTGCTTTTACTGTTCTGAAGGACTTTTCCTGTGCCTGACAAAATTCCAAGTTAGAAGCAGTTGGTCTGATCTAAGACATTGAAGAATTAAAGAGCAGCAGGAGGGACCCCCACCCCCCACAAAAGTTAACCTTTCTTTTTCTCAGATTATTATGTTTTTATTCTCCAGGATCTCCCCCCCCCCATTTTTACCCATTTTTTCCCCTATGGGATTATGGATACTTAATCATCTTTGTCAATTTCTCCCATCTGCTTGTTAGGCTAATTTAGGGAAGCACTTCCCTCAAGTTTTGTGCCAAATGGAAGAAAAGCAGCAAAATTTAATTTCACCAGTTATTATCTTCATTGGTATTTCTAGTGAGAAGTTCAAATCATAATGGGAACTTTTAGTGGGGCTATTAATAAAATATGAGGTGTTGCTGGAAGTTTAATGGTTGGATCTTTGAGAGCCCCTAAGAGCAAGATGTAGAGTTGCCAAAATACTAAATGAACTTCCTTTACCAGGTGGCTCTTACCCTAAAGACAGTCCTTTGTCTTGAACATAGTGATAAAATCTTAAAATCAGAGTGATCAAATCTTAAAATCTTAAAATCAGATTTCAAATATTTATCATTTCTCTGACCCTACTGCAATAGAAAAATCAAAAACATGTGGCATCTTTTTAAAAAGTCGTTTTCATTTTGCACTTGTTAATATTATAAATGGATGAATTTGATAAATATTTCTTGTTGATCTTCAAGGAATTCTTCATAAGTGTAATCCTAGACAATAATTTGTAAGGCTCTTTTTGTCGTTTTGTTTGTTTCTGCCTTGCTACTTTTGTCTTCCCCCATGATTTAGGTACTTGGAATTAAAAGACGGTCAAGGAAATAAAATGACACTGAATGTAGAGTACTTTCCATTCTGTGAGAAAACTACTGGAAAACGTGATAAATATCCGTGAAAATCTACAAATGCTTACTGACGAAAAGTTCTAATAACACTCAAATGTGATGGTGGGCTTGAAATTGGCATGGGGATAAGCAAATCGCTAAAGATAAATGAGCAGCCACAGGCGCCCTTTTACATTTCTGGTTATGAAGACGTTGGTAACAGAACAAACTTCTCTTGGAAAGACACAAGCCATATTTATAAAACCTGAGAAGTGTATGATTCCTACAGTGATAGAGTAATATAAAGCAGAACAGACATTGACACTTTTGCCATTTTGTCTATGCCTTAATCCTTATTTAATCTTGGTTTGACTCCTAAGAAATGCTGGTTTCCAACATGGTTATTGAACCATTGGTTGAACTGCTTGCATAATTTACTGTGTACTTTGGAGCAGCCACCTTCTGCCCTTAGGTTTCTTCTATAAATAAAGGATAGGCTCAGACATACATACCTCCTAGATTTAAGGGTAAAATAAGATATATATGAAAACAGTTGGACGAATAAAGAGACGCCATCCTTAACAATTCATGGAATACTTTCTACTCTGCTCCGGGGGACTACCTAGTAATGATGGGGTTTCCTGATCTCAATGCATCCGTATCTCTGGGTCAGGCATTGTGACGTGTATACACAAGGACAACAACTTAAGCCTGATATTATTAAAATTTAATCTTCTGTATTTGGAAGGTGTGTTTGTGTACAGAATTTTCACCAGAAAGTTTTTATAGCAAACTTTTTATGTCAGAAGTTTATTTTATTGGTAAAATATTAAATAATATACAGAATTAAAAACTGCACTTACACTTCTGAGAAGAAATAAATCTTGGACAAATTATATGCTTGTTCCTGAGATTCCCTAAATTTATTCCAGTAGCTGTGCACTCAGACAGTACAAACCTTTATAATATAATCCTTTTCACAAAGTATTACAAAGTTTCTGCAGCTTTAGTTGTACACACATACAGACACACACTCACACATGCATATACAACACTCATACACGTATACACAGTACCCACATACATGCACAGAACATGTATGTGTGTGCATTAAAAACAAGAAAATACAAGTCCACATTTTAGTCTGCAGTGATCAAACTGTTTAGCAGAGGTCTCCAAATTGGTAATATAGCAGAGTGACTTCTCACACAGCTGCAAAGACTGTTTCAATATTTCCATAGTAAACCTCATTTTCTGAGGTATTGTATTTGAGCCTTAAAAAAACTACATTACACTGAGCAAACCTGACATACAAGGTCTGGAATTTTAATTTTACATATATATTTATATATATTTCTTTTTTAAACAATTTTTATTTTCCCAAATTATTAGTTTGAAAAAAAATGAGGTTTACTGGTTTGACCTATTTTTTTTTCTTTTGCTTCTAAAACTCAAAATATCCTAGAAACTGTCAAGCAATTAGTTTTTAAAGTAGTCTAATTACCTTTGGTATTGTTAAAGAAAAAAATCTAAAATGGCCAAGACATATACTATACAAATGCAGTAACTGCCTTTAAAAGAAATGCCAAAGAAATGTTATCTTTTAACAAAACATGTATTTACAATACAGCAGTTTTACTACAGGGACACAGGTATAAAAAAAGAAAACCAGCATTCTACATATAAATATGTATGATACGAAAAATACTTCTTACTTAAATTTGTATGAAAACAGTGCTCCAAATATTTCTTAAAAATTGTCTTCAGTAGGTGATAGGTGTTTAAAATTGAGCTAAGTGCTTTGCTTTTATTTTAAGGTTCATTTCCAAGAAAAGGAAAATGAAATAAAAAGTATTAGGTTCTTAATTTAAAACATCGGGCAAGGTAAGAAGGAAATTAAGTCTTTAAAAATTGCAACTTTTTCAACTTTAGGACACATTTCTCAGGCAAAAGATTACTAATTCCAATGAAAATTTAGCCTAAATATAGATACCATAAGATTAGACTAGTGGTTTCGACATTCTCTAATCTTTTGACTATGGAGTGTTTTGTTCTTTCTTTTTGTTCTTTTTTTTCTCTCTTTGCCCATTGTGTCCTTTAACTAACATATAATGATTTTCAAGGGTTTCTTTTGTCATTAACTAAAGAAAGAATTTGTTAGTATTAAAAAAAACAAACAAACCATAGTTTTTAAGACTTCAAGGAAAGTATTGCACTTGTACAGAAAGAAAAATATCGTTTGAACTAAATAACAGAAGCAATCATTGTGGGATTGCAAATAACACATGGTCTAAAAGATCCAACTATTAAGAGCAAATATGAAGCCTGGAGAGCCCCCTCCAAACCTGGAATATTATTATAGTAAATGTTAAAGCATTTTCTCCCAACTGGGAGATAGTTAAGACTTTTTGCTTTAGACTTTTAACGCCTTTCTAAATTCTTGCAAAAAACTGTTTAATCTCTCATACATTTTAGAAGGAAAACTCAACAAAAAAGGAAGGCAAACATACCATATTATGATGACATAATCTCTGAAGTCCTATTTTAGGTACCCAATATTTGAAAGTGAAAGTAGCACAAGGGTTATATACCTTACTATTTTTAATCCAACTACTTCTCTTTTTAATATAAAACTACACTTGAGTATAAAAATATGTCAGCAAATTATACAGCCAACAAAATCACACAAAAAATGTTAAGACTTAAGAGACCGATGAATCAGAAGAGTTGATCTAAACTTCACACCAGTGGGGGAAAGAGAGGCCGAGAGGTCCAGAGGCAGTGATGGAGCCGAGGCAGACAGGGAAGACAGAAGAGGGAGGGTTCCAGGGAGGAGACAAAAATTTTTGAGCTAACAAAGAATTTCGTTACACAGAAGGGGAAGTGATATATGTTCAAAATCTGAGAGTGCTTGACACTCGAAATGTTTTATCACAGTTTCAGAAATTGAACTACTTAAAAAAACCGCACACAAAATAATGAAACAACAAAAACCAAAACCCAGAGTCCTTCCCTTGTTACAGTGTATTCATTTTTAAAAAATCCATTTCCAGTAAATTAAGTAGAATCCTGATAAGTGCATAGTAGGGGATCTAGTGACCTCCACCCGTTTGAGAAGCTTTTCTTACTGTGTGTCACTTGAGGTAATTTGAAGGGCCCAGTTAACTGCAAACTGGCTTATCTGTACCTTTATGAAATTACATGCTATATTTTATGTGGCTTAACAGAGGGCCTCTAAATTTTATATTTTATTCACAATAAAAAGGACATCTTAGAAAACTAGTCATTCACGTACCACTCTCTGTATGGGGTAAAGATTAATTCACAACAAATTTATACAGAAAATATACAAATGCAATGTTATGGGAGAAAAACCCCACAAACAGAATTAGGAACTTATTTCTAAGAGTGCATGTGAAATATATCCACAAACTTACAGTACAGCAAGAAAAAACTAAGAAGCTAGAAATATAAGGTTACATAAAAACTTTATGGAAATCCCAAAATTTTAGGTTTCTGCAATAAATGTAAAAATATTCAAGGTGTCATTATTTGGCCTAGCAATACACTATGATAAAAAGAAACACTAGCATATCACAGCTTCTTGGTCATATGACATTTGCTTTGTATAACAAGCAGCTTGTTTTTGTTTTGTTTTGTTTTGTTTTTTAAAAAGCTGTCATATCCTAACACATCCATTGCAAGTAATACACAATCATGGTAGGAAACCATTTGAGATTATGCTTTGGAGAATAGCAATGTGATATGACTGTTCAGTTTTGTTTTGTTCAAGGAGAATTAATTACCTGCTTCTTTACATTTTCCATAAAACATTAACAGATTAGGAGACAGTTTCTCAGACTAGTACAACACTAGTCTGTAAATGAAATTCTAAAACAATACTGTATTTTATTGACCAAAAATTCCACTAATAAAGCCTTGTGTGATACTAGAAATTATTCTTCCTTAAAAACAAACAAACAAACAAACAAACAAAACCACATGCCATAATGCAATTCACAGCTGAAATTTCCCTCTAAGCCATATTTTACCTAAGTGATCTTGTAACGGTATTCAGAAATACTATCAAACTAGTAAGATTAAAATCTTGTTTCAAAGTTTCCTTTTACTTTAAACAGATGAGCTGAAATTCTCTGTATTGGAAATTCCTCTAATAGTTTTGCCCTAAGAACACGATGTATTCTATAGTACTCAAATTTAAGTGGTTTTTAAAAATACATAATAAAAGTGTTTGTAGCGCTACAACAGCTAACCAACACTCTCTCAATGCATTTTAAAAAGGCACCAATATAAAGAAATTTTATAAGTATTTAATACATTAAAGTCAGGATCTTAAGATACCAGTTACTGTATATTTTAATTATTTTGCAGAAACTGGAGGTTTAAAAACATTTCTAAGATAACTCTCATATATACAAACTTCAATTTCACCCCTACTCTTTTTTTCTTTTGCATTTGGGGAATTTTTTTTTTTTGACAACCCCATATGGATAGTACTTACTAAAATAATATATAACATATAACTAAAGATGACCACATATGTAACATATCCCTTTTTGTAAAACAAACTTTTCAAAGTAAAAATAATAATAATAATAATAATGTAGCCAGTACCTCTTATAATCCAAGTTCTGTCTTGACACTAGGGGCATGCAGATTTTTGTTTGTATTTTTGTAGTCTTTTCTGTTCTTTTTTCTACTTTATGGAATCATTTTGGAGACAGGATGAAATAACATTTGGAGAATAAGTAAAACATAATTTTCATCTAAATGCTTTCACTAATGTGTATTTTGTAAAACCTTTATAACATATAAAGACTTCATAGTTTTGTGAGGTGCAGAACTGATACACAATAACTATAAGTAAAAACAACATCAAGCTCACTAAAATATTCTGGTCTTTCTCCTTTGCTTCCAAGTAAAATTAATCATTTTTCTTTTCTGTATCTTCCTATTCCAAAGTTATTTGTGTTTCTTTCACTTCGGAAATTACACCAAATCAGCTGAAAGATCTTTTTGTGTGTTTTGATTTCTTCTGGAAATAGATTGTAAAGACCCAAGGTTTAAGTTTAATAGTTGAACTAGTCCTAAAGACACACTAATCACGTCTTTAATATTTGTTAATACAATCTGGTAAATTTCATAAATTGCTCAGGTATCATAATTTTAACTCTTTATGTGCTTTTGCAACACATGTGGTCACTAATTGCTCCTTTTCATGACTTTGCGTTTTAAAAGAGTATGTATGTGTGTACAAACATACACTGTTGCACATATGCAATTGGTTTTATGTATGTGGGAAAGACATACCCTACTTTGTAGCCAGATCCAAATCCCAGTCTCTCATTCTCCCATTTTGTCCCACCAGAAAATTCTCAACGGAATGTTTTAACGACTTGAAATCTCTTCCAATCTGCTTATTGGTCATTTTCACGGTTCTAGAAAGCCAGATTAGGATGGCTTTTTAAAAGTGATTGACCACTGTTAGAGAGAGGCAGCACACATCTCCAACAGGAGCTGGAGATAAATTTCTGGGCAAAATTAGGGCAAAGCAATGTGATGAATTTCTGGATTTTTGCCAAACTAGGAAAGAGAGGCTAACCCATTTTCATGCCCCTCAAATACTCTGTAATGTGAAATCTCACCTAAATAAACTGGGCATATAACTGTTACGTAAAACTTGATTTATTTGGTGTCTGACTCTCATATTTATTTTTAGGCCCTAACAACTTGCATATTTCCTTTTGTGAGGAAGGAGGCATGCAAATATAGCCATTCAGAGTTTCCCAGAAAGCACTGTGCCCACAAAAATTCCTTCTAACCTGCACATTTGAATTGACCTCGTCCTTATCTGTCCCGGCCACACCCTGAGCCGTCTTTACCTCTTTCTGTTCCTCACATTGTGAAGTTAAGAAAGTCTAAGTGTCCACCTGTGGCAAATACACTCTCACAGATACTAAGACCCTTCAATAAAGGAGATTTCCAAAGAGGTGGAATGAGAAAGGGGGAGTACATTAGCGCGGTCTTCACGGGGCATCAGACAACTCTTTAGGTCCACCTAAAATTCAGCTTCATCCCAGGGCAGTGAGGTACATGACAGTTCATACACTGAAAAGAACAAACAGTGAACAGGAAGAAAACTCCTAGATGATGCCAGCAGAAACCCACACATAGCCAAGGTGATGAACATATTATCTGCCATCCAAATGCTTCCTTAAATTGCAGTAAAACACAGAATCAGGAACTTTAAGTTATTTACCTTCCTCCAAAAAGGAAAAAAATATATATATATACGAAATTCCAATCTTTTTGAGTGGTTAGGGTAGGGGCAGTAAGGGAGTCTCAAAAACCCGCTTTACCTTTGGATATACTGTATGTTCACAATGTACCAAAGCATGCAGGGGGGAAAAAAAGTGACATTCTATTTAAAACATTTCATGTCTCTGTTTTGGTACATTCTCTTTGACTTAAAGGACCAGTGTGGATATTTCTCCAAAAATAATTACAAGCGGGGCCAGTAAAGGAGAGCTGAGTTATAATCATTTTTGCCTAGCTCTATCTGTGTTAGTCCTTAGAAGTCGCTTAAATCAGCAGATGATAAATGAGAAAATAAGAAAAGAACAGTCAATATTGGGGTCAGATTTGCTTCTCTGTCCATAGGTCTCTAATCTTGCTAGTTCTCACATCATCTGTATTACACAGTTTCAGCATCCTATTTGATGATTTTTTGTTGTTGTTGTTAGAGCAGTTATCAGTTACTGCTTAACAGAATCAGTATTCATAAACGGCTAACAGATAATCCAGTCACCGACAGGCCTGTCCTCCCTCAACACAAGCAGCAAGTTCTGCATCCCAGTGTGACTTGATCCAAATGACTCAATTGCATTTGGTTTCTCCCCTCTAATGCTGTTGGACTGCAGAGAAAAAACAGCACCCTTATAAATGAAATAAAAATTTGCATATGAAAAATGGCAACATATGTATGGATTAAAAGAAGAGAAAATTTTTACTAAGGGATTGAGATTCCTTTCTGACAAGGACTTATACATAGTTGAATGCTTTCAAGACAGAAAAATGTGCAGGACATGGTGACTTTCACTTGGAGGTTAGATTACCTTCTAGACTCCAAGAAGGGTAAAAAATAGGTTTTGTTTTTTGTTTATCTATAGTCTAATGTACAGGTTACAAAGAAGTTCCCTTTTCCTTGCACCACAAGTGGTAAATATTATTATTGAAGAAATACTAGAATAAATAGCCCTAGTTCCACGACCTTATGGGGTTCAAGTTACCACATTCAGGTAGAATTAGTAATTGCTCCAAGATTTGGAAAGCAAAAATCTATAGCAAGATTTTTATGATCTTCTACTCAAATAGTAAAAGATGATGGACTATGGATAGAACACTGGGTGGTCACAGCTTGAAAAAACCAGTGAAAAGAGACATACCAGAAAAGGGATTTCTGAGTGGGTTTTTTCCCCCCTACTGTTAGCCTAATTATGTTTTTCTGCTGACTGGTTAACACTGATTAAATGCTGATAAAGTGACGATCGTAAGCATACTTTTAGAAACAAACACGCGTACTATGCTGCCACCACATTACAACTTTAAAAGAAAACTTCCCAAACAAATTTATGAAAAGTAGAGGTCCTTTCTGGAAACTACTGACTGCCTCTTAGCCACTCTTAGACCATATGTTATTCTTAAAACTAGATAAAAATTCTATTCATTAAAGGTGTTAAAAGTAAGGCTGCCAGGGTGTCTATAAAATGCCAGTCATCAAAACTATGGAAAACAGTGCTTAAGTTTAGAAAAATAAGATCATAGGACCTCAGATGTATTGTTGGTGTCCTTAACTACCTGTAGTTCAAAAGTTTTCCTATATGGTACAGTGTATAACATATTGTATTATAAATTCCATTGGGGAAGTAAACATAGAACCCACAACAACTCATCCAAGGAGTTATCACTGAAAGTAACAATGTGTTTGTGTTCCATGATCTATCGAGGGGGAAAAAAAAGTTTACATTTTGAAACAAAATTCTTCCTTGAAGAGTAAAATTACTTATACCACTTTAAACTGCAATAGTTCTACCCAGAAACTCTAAACTTTCCTGCCTTCAATCCTGATCCTCCACATCAGTGGCAACTTAGAATCTCTCAGGTGAATCTATATGAATCAAGTGATTTTTTTTCTCAAAGCACGATATACCTTATATTTATGCATGGCAGAAATGGAACTGCTCTTAAATTCCCACAAAAGAAACAAGCCAAGGTATCAAGAAACAATATCCCTTGTCCCTTCTCTCCTCTGTTTCTTCCTTATTGTAATTAGGCAGAGCAAACGACACTGCGTCCACAAAGTAAGAATTAATGACAGTAATAATATTTAAAAAAAAAAAAAAGAAAGAAAAGGTATGTCAACATCTGAGGGAAGGTGGGATTGTAAGTGCAGTATTTCTTCATGTGCAGTTCGTCACTTCATAGGGGTCCCCTTTGGAATGAAAAGGCCTAGTGGAATGTGTGCTCCCCTCGAACGATGTGTGATGAAAACTCGTAGCGGTCCTGGCTTCTGTAGCCACAGATGTTGCATTCCAGTGGGTCCCGGTAGCCATGGCAGCCCATGTGAATGGTGTACATGACATGGTCTAGGAAAAGGACTCGGCAGTGCTCACATTTGAAGGCCCTAATCTGTTCTCCTTCCCCATTGAAGACCTTGTAGATGTCCTTCAGAGAGCCCTTAGGAGCCTTGGTATCCAAAGCCTTGACATCCTCCTTCATGTAAGCTGGGCTTTGTTTCCTCTTGGGATTTAAGGCAGGGTTTCCTTGGTAGGACTGGTGGTCATCGTGGCTGCTTTCTGAGTCAGTAGAATCCAGGCAGCTATTGCTGGGAGAGGCCTCTCTTTCCTGGGGTCGACTCTTTGGTCTGATGAGGGAGAGAGGACCATCCATGTTGTTTTCATGACTATCGGAGGTTTCCCTGCTAATGGGTCTTTCTATCCTATTTGGATGATAGACCTGAGAATAAGCTGAGCTTATAACTGGGGCCACCTCAGCGATTGTGCTCGGCGGGTGCTGCATCAGTGGGTGAAGGGCCTCAGCTCCAAGGTAGGTGATTGCATTGTTGATGGCTTGGTCCATCATATGAGACTGCATTAGCTCAGCCTCCTTCTCATAGGTTAAGTTCATATCAAAGTGAATGTCTGGGTAGCTGAATCGCATGAGCTTTTCCCCTGAAAGGAGGAGAGCGAGAAAAGTAAAAAACAAACAAAATACAACAAAATTAGTGATTGGATTAAAACATAAGTGTATAAAGTTAATCGTCTCCATTTTCTGTAATATGATAATCTTATTCTTTAGATCAAGCATTTGGGCTCTTTAATTCTGCTGAGACTCACAAATACTCTCAACCTGCAAAGAGGATTAGTAGTAAGAATTTCACAAGCCATTTGCACTTGTTTTAATGCCATCATGAAAATGCATCTAGCCTGAAAGGTCTGATTGACTGTGTTATCTTATTTTTATTCTCAATTAAAATTTCCACTTGTGTACAGCTCAGTGACTACAGGTGGAAAAAGAAATACCGGGTGAAAATAAGTCAGAGACTATGCTTGTTTTGCATATTTTAGACATCGGTGACCAAGCCACAAAGATCACAAAAGCGAGAGTGATCTGCTTGTAACGTCTGTCACCTCACTGTTATATCGGGTTAATTTGGTTGATTTGATGGCTATGTTAGGAAAAAAAAAATCACAGAGTCAGTATATGTCACCCTGGAGAATTAAAAAAACCATCACCATTAAAATACTGTTAAAAGATGCATTGTTTGGGGATGCCTGAGTGGCTCAGTTGGTTAAGTGTCTGACTTTTTGGCTCAGGTCATGATCTCAGGGTCATGAGATGGAGCCCTAAGTGGGGCTCTGTGCTGGGCATGGAGCCTGCTTAAGATTCCCTCTTTCCCTGTCCCTCTGCCCCCTCCCAGATGCTTGTGTTTGCACTTGTTCTCTCTCTCTCAAAAAAAGTTGTATTGTTTGATAAACTAAATGAAATTTAGGACTGTATACATACAGGAGTTATTTCCAAAAATAGATTATTTATAAACTTGGAAAATACTATGTTTTGTTGTTTTGCTTCTTGAAATGGAGAATTCGTCATTTTTACACCACCCCTTCCTTATTCAGATATATGGGCAATGGTGCTGGTAGGTACACCCATTGTTAATTTTCAATACTTTATCTTGACTGAAGGATTTTTGTAGTTTTCCCTTTAATATTTACTTCGACTAATTTATACTTTACTTCGAGATTAACCATGAAGAGTTCTATGCATAAAGCAGAAGTAATTTTAATTTTTCTCTTTTAAGTACTGCCAGCTTTGGACAGCATATTTTAAATCTTTTTAAAATTCTGTCACTAAATATGGTCTCCTACTAACTGCTTGCTGTGTTGATAGGTAAAGCTCACAGATAAAGACTTCTTAAAAATATATGTGGACTTCTTAAAAATGTTTAGTATGTTATAGATGGAGGCCTAATTTGTAAAGCTGATTAAAAAAATGTCCACAGAAATGTATTCTGGAAAAACACTTTCAGATATCCAGCATTAATTTCAGGTTTGAAGAGTGATCCCCAAAGTGAGATAAGGGGAATGATCAGAGTAATGAAAACGGAAGCAAAAAAATGATGAGACCTTATCTCATGGCATTCAATTTAAGATATCACAATGTTAAGAGTTTAAAAGGTGAGCTAGACAAATCTAACCTAAATTCTCTAAGCTCAGTTTAGAGGGAGAGACAGCAATTTAGGGTTCATTATTAATACAGTGTGATAGAAGTTATGAGGTCAAATAAAAGGAATACACAACTAGGGGAGTAAAAGACGACTTCTTGAAGAAAGTGGCATTAGAGATAAGAATGTGATGACAAATACTAGCCAACTAAAGGAATGCAGGGGTGTACCTGCTGGTAGGAAGGCTCAGAAGCAAGAGGGCATGACTTGTCAAGGGCTTACTTATATGTCACCATATAGCTGAGAGTGGAAATAGATGAGGAAGATGGAAAAGATAATAAAGGGGCTTATTCAACAGCTAAGGAATTTGAATTTTACCCAAGGGTAATAAGGACTAAAAGGGTTAAATGGGGAAGTGACTTGATTAGGCACTTATTTGTTGAGATGGTTTAGGAAGTTATTGTTGTAAAGATCATGGTGGCCTGAATTAGTGCACTGGCAGTGGAAATGGAGAAAATTGGATGGAATGGAGAGACATTTAGAAGATATAGTTTCTAGGGCTTGGTGATTATCTAGACCTAGAATATGCAAAAGAGAAAGAAGTTAAACACGGAGCCCACGTCTCTGGCCTAGGAAACTTAGTGGATGGCAAGGAGATAGAAAAGATGATGAGTTCACACTGGGAAAGACTGAGTCACAGTCATGGTGCAGTAACTACTAAAATATAGTCTCAAATTTCGGAGACAGACCTCTGCTTGAGATGTGGATAGCTAAGTCATCAGCTGATAGAAAGTAACTTCTGAAGCCATAAGAAGAGAAGATAATACAACCCAGGCATAGGTAAAGTGTGAAGAAGAGAAGGTCAAAAATAGAACCTGGAAGAACACCGAGACTTCTAATGCCTGCCCAGACCAAGGCAAGTTGGATTCTTACACTGGGCCCCATGTTTACAGAGTTTTTTTTGCTCCTCATGGAATGAGGAATGTATACAGCCAAGGGAATGTGCCTATCTGGAGAGGACTGCCTAGACCATATACCCTACATACCCATGACCCCAGAATTCCTTGCTCAAATGGCACTGAGCTTGCACGAAGGGTAAGTACAGTCCTTGTCACAGGGTCTCTCCTCCAGAGCACTAATTTGTGCTGCTGGGATTCGTACAATTAAGTCTGAGGAGTGGCCAACACACGACTCTTCATGTGCTGTGTGTGGGGTCCAATGTGAGAAGAACTAGAATGCGCAGGCTGAGAAGTCTACATACATGTGCATGAGGCCCCCTTTCAGTACTGGACATAGCCAGAAGTAGGTCTAAGAGCGAGGCCTGGCTGCAGGTTAGGCGATGGTTCTGCTCATGCTCATGATGGTGTGGTACTCTAAGGAATTGAAGGATTCTATATTTATCTGAACTCAGTCTTCCAAGTTAGGAAGGGTAGGACACAATAGTTTTTCAGCTTGATTTAAAGTATTAAAATATTGAGGCACAAGAATGGAGGCCTCCATTAGTCCCTTTGCTCCATTAGCACAGCTGTCAAGGGCGAATTCATAATGAAGACTGAGAAGGAGCAAAGAAGCTGAAGAAATGCAAGGAGATCCATGTCACAGATACCAAGGAAAAAAGTGTTTCAAAATGAATTAATTGTTCAAGAGTGGCAAATGCTCTACTACAGAGGCTACTGGTGACCTTAATGATGAAGAAAGCCAGGTTGCATATGCTAGGGAATGAGTAGAAAGAAAGAAATTATGGAAAGCAAGCACAGAGAGAGAACTCTTGCAACAACTCCCATTTTTGAAGAGAAGGAAAAAGTAGGTAGTAGCTAGAAGGAGACTTCGGTTTTAGGGAATTTTTTTTTTTTTTAAATGATGAGAATTTATTGTATTAAGTACAAAAAAGAAAAATGCCAAGAGAGGGAAGAGGTTGAAAATACAAGTGAGAAAAAGGAATAATAATGTAAGATATTTGGGGGGTTGGGATAGAATTCCAGAGCACAAGAAGAGGACTGAACCTTAATTAGAAAGAGGGATACTTCTTTTACTGAAACAAAGAAGACAAAAATTATTCATATAAATACACATAATCTTTATAAGATCAGTGATATTATACTGAAACTATTTTGACTGATTTACTCCCTGTAAGCTGAGATATAATACCATCAAGGAGTAAGATACAATGTTTGTGGAGAAGGAAGAAATGCTGAAATGGCCCTGGGGTTGAGTAGGAGCGAGGACTGTCGTAGGATGGATTGAAGGAGGTCTGCTACACATATGGATGGAACAACTAATACTTATTCACTGATTTATAGTGACACCAATTTGTAAGGCTGTGGGATTTTCTCCACAAGTACTAGCAGCCTTATAGATAGGGGAAAGATGTTCCTCTTCTCACTGGAGAGTGGAGTTTCACCAAGAGAAGGCGATAGAAAGGCAACAAAATAAGAGAGTCAAGAATATTGTCAAGAGAGTGGTAAAAGTAATTAACCACGGAATCTAAGCTGGATACGAAAAAGAAAGGAGGATGCAAAAAGATATGCAGAAAGTACAGGGATTGTTGGTCTGGAAGGCTTGGTAAGGTCAAAGAATAGTGTTTAACTGAGGAATATGGTAAAAAGGAATTTATTAAAAAAAAAATCACAGAGACAGTGTGTGATTGTTTTTATATTTTGTTAGAAAGGATAATCCAAATAAAAAATACCATTAAATTCCTAATAAAAAATCTAATGTTATTTTATTACTTCTTTTTTTAGAAATTAAAAAAAAATCAAAATGTAATAAAAAGAATCTGTCTCTCTTTTCTAAGGAATGTGATCAAATCAAATTGGGACTAGTATCTCTAAGTCATAGGAAACAGAAATATTTCAAAGGGCAGAACTAAATAGATTCAGAAGATGTAAAGGCATATTTTTCCAACGATACTAGTGTCTAGTTGGGATATAGGCATTTTAATGGACATCCATCAAATTGATCAGTTTATAAAACCGATGAAATGGCAATTAAAAAATAGTTATTTATAAAAAGGAAGGGAGAAAGACAGAAAGAAAAGTTACTTGGGGCCCAAGGCAGGCGTTTGAGTATTCCTGCAGGAGCTTTAAATTGACCTAGGATCAACTGTGATTCCTTAGGGCTGGTCTCTCGCATTTTTTTTTTTTTTTTTTTTTTCCCCCAATGAGCTCTGTCAGTAAATCTCTCTGGCTTTCTTAAAATGATATTTTGGTGATTTGTCAGTTCTTCAGTTTAGATTGGAAGGGAATCTCTAAGTGATTATTGGAGTAAAAGAATTTTATTAGCCTTCCCTCCCTGAAATAACCAAAGAGAATACTGTCTCCCATTCACCACTCAACCCACAGCAGGATGTTCCGCAGTAGTCTTTGACACTAGAACGTGAGAATCTATTTGAAAATCTTTCTCTTCTAATTTTTACCCTATATAAAGTCTGTAAGAATAGACATATTACATATATAATTAATGGCAATTCTTTATATAGAATCACTATTTTTAGACATTCTTAAAAAGCTTGGATGCTTTTTGCATCCTTAGAGACACTTTATGACTTAGAGCATACAGAACGATGCCAACTCTGAGCATTATTAAAAATAAGGACTTGGAAGTGAAAAAGAAAAGTCTAAGTATATCATATTTAAACTTTTTGTTTCAAAACCATAGGCTGGATGAAAACAAAGATCCGAACATGAAAGCTCTTGAATATAGGCTGCAGCATTGTTTTTCTAATGCAGAATTTTTCGGGGAAAAGATTTCTCTTAATTCCAGATCAAACAGAGAAAGCATTAATATCATGTAAAGAAAAGAGTTTAAAGACCTGGCACTAATGCAAACTGGAAAAGAGATTACAAAACTGCCCTCTAGGCAACATCATTTTCCTTAAGTATTTTTATTTTGTAAATAAATGAACATTTCATTTTATATACTACTATACTATATAATTTCATTTTGAGATATCAACGTCTATCAGTCTTTCTTTTATTTCCTAGGTCCATATATCTAAGGGTGTGTATGTATGTGTGTGCGTAAGTGTGGTACCCACAGAACAGTATAAAGTAGAAATGAATAATGGGCAAAAGAAATGGCTATTTATCTCTTGAGCTGAAATATACCATCTATGTTTCTAATACATGGGAACCTACTTCTGCCCATCAAAACCACCTTTTAAGAAGTAAAATCATTTGTAATGCTTACCCACAAACTTTTGTGGAGTGGAGCTTTTACGTTTTCCCATATTCCCTGTGAGCTTCTCTATGACAGCAGGTCTCTCAAAAGGCACCAGAGAAATATTGTTGTCCATGATAGGCTCTTGTTCCTTACAATCTTCCATAGGAGGTACTATGTAAAACCATACAAAAGATGCAATCTGATAATTTCTTCAACATTTTAAGAGCTACAAAGCTGGATATGCCACTCAATATGTGTTAAACATATGCTAGTGTGCTTGAATGAAAGCAGAAAGATGATCTTTAGTGTTAAAGTACATGCTCTAATTTTACACACAAACACATACACACACACACACACACACACACGCACAGGATTTGTTTTCATCTGAGTCACTCTCAGATCAATGACATAAACTGTTGGCCACTATTGGTGGCAAACATGTTCATCTTGTTTCTCATCTTACTCCTCTGAAAGTGTTTTCAACATTGATTAAAATCAATACCACTTTAAGACTGCACTATTTTCAAGGATTCTGGAGTTTATTTTTCTAAAATAATTTAAGTAAGTCAACTTTATTTTGCAGGAAAGCTTAAACAGACACACAGAGTAACAGCACAATATATAACCAGTTTTCCCCCCCTCCCATGTATTTTCCTGTAGCAGATTTCCTATTGATGAGCTGAGTGAGCTTTTAGCCCTATTGGCAGCAGATAAATACCTGCACAAAGCAGCCTCCATGAAGGAGTTCCAATTCTGAGCATGTCTACACAAGTGGCCGCTTTATGGCTGTAATTTATTTTAAACAGAGCTCTTCAGCAGGATAAGAAAATTCCATTTCCAAACTGGCATATTTGCTCACTAAACAACTGCTCTAATTCACTTGACGTAAACTCTCCAGAGCTGCTCCCTCTTCATCCCATTTGTCTAAGTTGCTGTGGGCTAACAGATGAGCTCAGAGATACTGACAGTAGAGATGGCATTTATAGTACAGACAAAGAACTTATGTTTAAGGGTACAGATACAGATGAGATCAATGACAGAGGCCTATGTTCACAGGAAAGACCACAACTTATTCTTGATTATGGTTGCTTTCTCTAAATTGTACCTGTGCCAGTACTGTTTGGGAGCCTAAAGGTTTCATATCTTAGACTACCTTTACTTGCTCTGCATATACTGCAAAATGATTTAGTCTATTCCTTTCATTTGTAAAGGATAGTTCTACTACGTGAGAAATAATACATTCTCATTTATAAGGACGGACCCTAAAATAAAATGAAAAAGCAGGAGATGAAAGTTAAGAAAATCCAGTGCACAATTCAGGTGACCTACTTAATAACCAATACAGGTTGCTGATTTTGAAGAAATGAAAAATGGCAGCAGAAAGATGTTTTCCTAATTTGGACATGTTTAAAGAAATTGATACTCAATCTAAGTTTTGGGTGAACCTAGTATAGTCCAGTGGATAGGAAAGAAAAATTTACTCTTCAATGTCTGTAAGATACGGCTACGATGGACAAGGGATGCCGCAATTACTGGATTTAAATTGGAAGTAAGGAAACACTCAGGTCATTTTCTGTACTGACATAATCCATGATGTCATCAAGTGGAAAAATATGTATTCCAAGATATTACATAAAACATTATGTCCTCTTTCAGCAACAACTGAAACAAAAACAAGAACTTAAAAAGAAAAGTAAAGAAAGGCCGACCAAAAAATTCAAACCGGGGTGGTCAGGAGGATAGGATGGCAGTGGACAATGGAAATGGTTAGGAACCATTTAGTAGATACAGATGACCAGAATCTTAACTTTTGTTTTGGGTGGTGAATTTATAGGCACTTACTACATTATTAAACATAACTATAAAGCTAAAAAACAGGCCATATACAAACTGAAGATGAAAATATGTCACAAACTAGGATCCAAAATGAAAGAAGGAAAGAAAAAAAGGTTTGTTGTAAATTTTGCTAGAAAAACAGCAAAACTGGTTAACGGGGTTTGCCCCCAAATTGAATATATTAATTAGTTTTGAAATGAGTAGTCTAAAACTTGGCAGTTTTGCTCTAAGTCTAACCTTGAATTTTCATATTTGCACACATTTAACACTCAAAACGAAACCTGGGTGTGCGAACTGTCCCACACCACATCCACCTCAATTCAGATGATTTGTCCCAAGTTCAATGAAGCTCATGTGAACTGAAAACAATGACTTTGTCAGAGCTCTGGTCTTACTTCTATTTTATATCAGCCTTTCACATATCAAATATTGATCCTGTTTCTACCATATCAGCAACAATAATAATAATAACTGATACATACTATGTGCTAAGTACTGTTCTAAGACTGGATTTAATAATTTATTTAATCTTTTCAATAATCTCCTCGAGATAAGTACCATCTCCATTTTACTGATGGGGCAACCAAACCTCAGAGATTCCTTGGGGTTTATATCTTGTTAGTAAGGACTATATGAGTTTAACTTAGGTGGCTGGGCTCTAGAGTCTGGGCCCTTAGTCATTATGCTACACTATTCTTTTGCAGGCATAATTTGAGTGTTGACTTTTCATAAACAAGTTCGATATATTTTTAAGGTCTGCCATTGGGAAAAGATCTGGTACATTTTCTCAATTATGTAACTAATCTGAATTTTTTCTTTCTTTCAAGGATCTGGGTACAGTGTTTGGGCTTGAAACCCAAAACAAGTTCTTAAGTTAACTCAATAAGGCAACAATCACATATAGATTTACCTAGATTTATCTAGGCTAAGAAAACACTAATGAACTAATCTTACTTGTTAGAGCAAACTTGATAACCAGATATCCTTCTTGGCCTTACTTTTGATGTTATAACCAAGATACAAATAATTTCATATTTGTACTATTTCATTATCTCACCACATTGAAAAATCTTAAAGACAAAAGCATGTAAGAGTGTGCCCAACATAGCTATTTGTACCAAACAGTCCCCTGAAAATTCAAAATCCAAGAAGACAGAGGCTGAGGGACTTGGATTATAGGTCACATGGCCACCCTCTGGACAAGAGAGGGCAGAGAACCTAGGCTGACAGTTCTGATATGGCTTCATGCAATGGGAGACAGTCCTCTAAAGGAAAATGGAAACTTTGTTATCAAAAGAAGAAGGAAGGTATGTATGGCAGGCAAAAATAATGGAAGTCTTCTACACTGCCATACATTTTCTCCACGCTGCCAAATTATATATAAAACAAATTCAGTTCTCTTATTTTCTTGATAACATCCGATAGTGCAAATACTTGCTTGCTTTGGCTTTTGAAATCACTTCCCATTCTCTCATTCTCTGCTCTTACTCATCTTCATGGCTTTTTCTTTTCTTTCCCTTTTTTTTTTTTTTTTTTGGTCTTTTTTTTTCTTCCTGGTATGTTGGTGTATTGTTGGTCTTCTAGATGTCTCACTCTATAGTTACCCATATGACCTTAGAAAACGTATTACTTCAGGCTACCGCCTATATAATGATGGCTCCCAAATATATATTACCTACCTCTCTTGAAAACTTGAGATCTATATATTCAACTTTCTCTCAGACTGTTTCACTTGGCAGTTCAGTCTTTCACAGAGATAATGTGTTCAAAATCTGAAATCTCTGTTTCCCATCCCAAACGTTCTCCTGTTTTCCTAATCCCCACCTTCTTGAATGGCACCATTATCTACCTGGTCAACCAAGCTAAACATCTGCAGCAAATGCTAGGTTTCTTTCTTTCACCCAGTCCCCTTTCCCTTCTCTCTACTACCTCCTCTTCATGGACACACATGGAGGTACTATGTATTTTAGATTCTACATCTTCAGTTCTCAGTTTTTAACTGTATATTCTAGACTATTGACCAATCAGGAGAATATTGCAATGATCTACTTGCTTTTGTCTTGACTCTTCTGATTGATGTCCTATATTTCTAGCAATTAAATGTAATCCACAATTATTTTTTAGGGTAAAGTACAAAACTCTTTACTTGGCACAATTGGCCTTTGATATTCTGTTCTCGGACTATTTCTCTGATCTTATCACCTTCTAATTTCTTTTGCCCTTACAACCTGTGCTCTAATTCTACTGGTTACTTGTAGGTCCTTAACTCACCATGCTCTTTAGGCTTCTTCTTCTTCACACATGCAGTTCTCTCTGCATAAAGGACTCTCCCATTTATTTAGCTGCCTTCTTGCCTGTCAAAACTCCACTCAAACATAACTTTCCCCAGGAATTCCTCTTGGACACCCAGAGTCCGATTTGGACATCTATCCTATATGTCCCTATAAAGCTTGTCAGACAGTGTTCTGTTGGTTTACTGGTTTATTTCTTCCAGTGGTTGGTAAGTACCTTACAGTAGAGATTGTATTTTATTGTATCTCTAGTACTTTTTACGATGTGAAACAAATATAACATTCAATATATTTTTACTGAATGACTTCATGAAGGAAATAATGTTACCCAATGAAAACAAGTTGAAGAAGTTTACAGGTTCTTAACAATGTTCCCTAAACTGCAATAAAGAGCTTCCCTTTCTCAAATAATTAAAAGCATAAACTTAAGAATATATGTTCTTGCTTTAAAGCTAGCTATCTTTTGGTTCATGTTTTCATTTTTCTCTTCTGGCAAGGGGGAAAAAACTAATTATATACTTTGGTGTTTAAAGTTTTTTTCTTCAAGCTAAACAGACTTCAAAAATGAGCATAAAGATAATTTTCAAATAAGATAATCTGTCATAAAATTCATTATTATTATCTTTATTTCCAAAACTACAAGACATGAATTTTCTCCTTTTCTCTTAAACTCAAAAGTTTTAAATCTACCTTCTAAAATATGTCTCAAGGATTTCACCCTGTTACTCCTGCTACTGCCTTCTCATCTTTTCCTTAGCATTCTCACTTCCAGTCTCTTTCCCCATACGTCAGTCAGGCACCTCTCCTATATTCTACATGGGTGACATTTTTCCTTATAAGACACAAATCAGATTACCTCAGTGGAATTCAAACACTGGATTAACATAAAAGAGTCCATTTTTGCATTACAACCAATTAGGTCAGTGTCATCTCCTACCACTTCTTTAACTCCAACTATGTTCGATGTTCAGGAACCTGCTAATGTTCTTTTATATCTCCAAGTGTTAACCTGTGGCAACTGCTCTGCCTGGAACATACATTCTCTGTGAATCTAATTTGTATGATTTTTTTCTCAACCTCATGTGTGAATCAAGCACTGCATGTAAGAAGCTTCCCTTGATTTCTCCAGACAGAGTTAGGTCAGCTCTGCATTTGTGCTCCTCTAGAAGTGTGTACACGTCTTTATTTTTTTCATCTTCCTTTAAAGTATATATTTCCTACTATACTATAAATGTAAGAAAGAAATTATGTCCGTTTATCTTTATACCCCCAGAATGTTTTGTAGAAATGGGCACACAGCAAGCCTTCAATAAATGTTTCCTGAATGCAGTGAAAGAACATCTCTTTGAACTCAGACATCCCCTTCCCTAGAAGAGTCAACATGGGGAAGAACATGTTTTAGGAAAGAGAGGCTAGGAGACATAACTATGTCAGTTACAAATGAAATGATAAAGAATAATAATTAATTTCAAGGAGCTAATGGCAACCACAATGAGGGCAACCCCCACCTCTACCACCACAAGAAAAGATAAAAAAATAGACAAGACACAGCACGATAGTAAGAGACGGAAGGGGATAAATACAAATTTCACTGTAACTGTCTTTAAAATGAGACACATGCCAAGCTATGTATCTGAGACAAGGTTAATGATAGACTCTAGGAGCATTTTGCCATATTTTTTTTCCTTTTATGGCATTTATCAATTCCTACCCCATACATCCAATCCTCCATTAAGAATGTTAACAGAAGAAAAAGATTAAGGATAATCTCAAATTATTAATTCCATGTGCCCAAAGAAGTACAGCATGAAATAATATTAATATAAACTTATGTGGTTAAAACTATATCCAATACTGAATAACAAATATTTGGGTCTAAAAACGATACCAAAACCTATCTTCCCCTCCCTCCCTTCCCATACACTTATCTTGGGCTTCGTCCCCTGCTCTACCCAGTACCTGAGTATCTTTCCCACTTTCCCCATTTTGTTCCAGTTTTAGAGCAACCTATAAAGGATTTTTAATTATTATGAGCTAAGCAATCTGGGAGATGAGTGTTGACGCTACGGCTGGTTACAAGTCCCCCCGCCCCAAATGGACCTGCTTAATTTTTCATCAGTACTTATTCTATAACTGGTTGATTTGCCAACACATAGTTAAATGTTGACTATTTATGTACATTTTACCTCCCTATAACAACATAAAGTCTTTCAGAAGAGACTCTATTTCTTATTCAGATGTGTGTGCAACTGAGTTTCATAAAAAACTCAAAGGAAAAGGAATTAATAGAATTAATAATCCAATCAAATGTCAAAACGACAAGGAGAGAACATTATACGGAAAAAATAGTAGTAGGATCACAAGGTGTCTTTAGAAAATTCTGGCATATCCTCAAGCCTCTATCAGTTACCCTGCCTCAAGCCACCTCTAAAAACGACAATTTAAACAGAAACGGCAAATGAAACCTTAAATGCCTAAGTTAATGCTGCTGGTAAGTAACAACTTTATAGGGCATGGAACATTTAACATTTCTTCATATTTAATGCCCTGAAATGTAAGAGTGAAAAGAACCATCTATTAGGTATTTATTGCATATCCAATCACATTTAGTTCTTACATCAAGTCTGTGACACAGATGCCACAGAGCCAGGCCAGGTCTGTTGGACTCCTAGATCCACCATTTTAAATTCCCTGCTCTGGATTCAATGCTAACCTCATTAGCTGAGGTAATGCAAGTTGCAATGTCAAATTTACTAAGACATAAAACAAAGACAGGTTTTCAAAAATGTTAGTTAATAATATAAAAGCAAAGGACTCATTCACAACAAAAAGTAGAATTAAAATAGTTCTTTAGATTATATAAACTATCCTTAAGAAGAAATGCTTCAATTATTCAGGGTAACAAAATAAATATTTTAAATTCCCAACTCAAAAACAAATAATTACTTGCTGCCCAATAAACAGTTTCACAGCATGTACTACATAAAACAGAACCCACGAATAATCCTTGAGCTGTCTGTAAGTTGCTAACTAGACATTTATATTTTGAAAATGACTATAGTGTTCTCCAATTATATTATTTAATACTGGCTAAATCTTTTTAAAATAAGAGATATAAATGCAACAGTAAATTAAGATTTTTGTATGTACTTATATGAATGATAAAATTAATCAGTATACAAATATGATTAAGAGGACAGGACAGATGCTTCAAATCTAAAGAACTGAAATTCATAACTTTACTTTGTAAATCTGATTTACCAACATTAATTTTTCAGTAACAAAGAGTTATTAATTGGTAAACCTTAGAAACTACCTTTCCACCTGCTATTGTATATTGTGGCGGTAAGGATGTTTTGCTTGGGTTTTGATTTTTGTGGAGGGAAGTGGTGCCCGATTTTAGTTTAGATTGTTCCCTACACTTAGTAGAAAGCAAAATGAGTAATTTCCAAGATAAATCACAAAACAGATTAGAGATATTTCCAATTACATCAATTATATCACTGATCACTTACCTAAGAGAAATGAAAATACACAACCAACTCTTTTAGGAACTGTACAGAGTTTCCTAGAACCCCTTCTAACTATTTGGTGCCTCCAATGAGCAAATACTATCTTCCTTTGGTGTATTCAAAGTCCGCTGTCATTATTATGTTAATTCAAATGCAGGTTATCAGAAATAACTTGGAATTTTCACAAAAACTCAGGACAGCTTGTTTGCCAAGTTTCGCAAAGCTCAACTCATTTCACATGCTTAAGAAGATAATCCCACTGGGGCACCTGGGTGGCTCAGTGGGTTAAGCCTCTGCTTTCGGCTCAGGTCATGATCTCAGGGTCCTGGGATCAAGCCCTACACCAGGCTCTCTGCTCAGCAGGGAGCCTGCTTCCCCCTCTCTCTCAGCTGTCTCTCTGCCTACCTGTGATCTCTCTTTCTCTCTCTGTCAAATAAATAAATAAATAATCTTAAAAAAAAATAATAATCCCAGGCAAAAGTTAATGTGATCTAAAATTGTTTTAAAAAGAGTAGATTCGATCTTCATGCTCAAGGGTAGAGAGAACTGTCTAGCCCCTAAGGAACTACAAAAGCAGTGAGAGGGGAATGAAAATGGTGAATGCCATTTCTACCCACCATGGTGACTCATGACCTGCCCCGCGGCCTCCATGCTGACATTCTGGAGATAGTTGTGGCAGCGTTCCTTGTGCTCCTCCAGTGAACTGCGCTGCTTGTAGCTTCGTCCACAGTAGTTGCACTTGTGAGGTTTACCCACTGCAAAGAGAACTCGAGATTAGTGGTGCTGTCAGTCTCATCCAAAGCAAAATTAACAACTGACTTTTGATAGTGTGGAGGAAGCATTTATATGCTTTTCAGACTCAAATCTCTTCCTCCTCCACACTCTGATTTAGGCAAGAAAAGCTAATAAATTTCTACCAAGGCTAAAAGACAGAAGATAAGGCAGATCGTACCTTTGGTGACAGGGGAAATACTGAATCAAATTCATGCTCTGACTGTATCCTAGATCATGAGGGGCTGATGATCAGTCTTCAAATTATCTGACTCGTAACACTAACTCGTTACACAATGCTCTCCGCTTTGACTCATTCAAAAGACAAATCAGGAGTGCCCTAGATACATGGTGAGAATTTTTTTTTTAATTTATTTTTTAGGGAAATAAGGACAGAATTTTTACTGAAGAAAACGAAAATGCAACAAATGGAATGTCATTGTTTAATGAAAAGATTATTCACCTTACGGTACCAAGGGCCCAAAAAGAATTTAAGTGATGAGAAAAAGTACAGATAAAAGCAGAGTTTCTCTTTTCTTTCCATCTTGGTAATAGCTCTTCACACATGCAAAACTTGGCAGCAGTTAAGTGTATTCTCCCACATCAGCACTGTTCTTACATTACCAAGAATCAGCCTACTAGGTGCTTTGAGCCAGGACTATTAACAATAACCACTGAAGTCCTAAACTATTTAGCTATATGATGATAGTAACATTTTCTTCTCCATCTTCTTTTTTTCTCTAATGCATTTCACATTCAGGAAATGAATTATTTCCTAGTAGCCAGAGTGTCATATCTCAGTATACCAGGTAAAATACTTCGATGCTCATGTTAAAAAAAAAAAGCAAAACAAAACAAAAAAACCTTCAAAGAATTGATGAAGAAAAATACCCTTATGGAAAGAGACATGTTTTACTGTATGCCAATTCACAAGGATATCACAGAGCACTTTGATTCTTGGTTTTGAATAAATACAGAAACAACAGGTCTGTGCCGAAGCCCTTGGTAGTAAAACATAGTGTGAATCAGGTCAGTGGCCCTCATCTGACACAGGAATCACTTTGTTTTGCCCAGAGGACAAAGACCACTCTTTTTCATAGTTAAAGATAGTATCCCTCACTCCAGTCACCTTACAAACCCACACTATGATACTGGTCACAAGTGGAATTGAAATACTGTAACAAGGCATTCAGAACTGCATAGATACTTCACCGTACTGATTAAGAACAAAAAACAAAAAATAAAATTCCACCCAATTTTTAAAATGTATTTGAGATGCACATAAACTCTGTTATTTCATGATCATAATTTTTGCAAATAGTTTTAAATAAAAGCTATCTAAAGCAGGATTAATCATTTCTAAAAATACTAAGCAAACAAAGATCTATTTTTTAGAACAAAGAATTTTTATATATTGAACCAAGTTTGTCTCTGATATTGTGAAGAATCTTTATCACTGTGTGAGAACATTAAAAACGACAAGAACCTACTTTTAGTCAAAAACATTTCATGAAAATAGTGTAAATATATTTGCATGTAGTTGCATTTTAAGATACGGAGTTACATATTACAAAAAGCTTCTGTTTGGTATCACTGTTACTTAATTTTGGGTTTTTTAGTACTGTTTCTCTAGAAATAAGTGAATTTTCCCTAAACAAGTCTACTAACTAATACTTACTAAGCACATACACTGGGCTCAATAGCCCATGTCAACTAGTTTCATCGTCTCTGTCTTCCTCTTTATCGGTCCTGTTGCACTGTGTCCTAGGATACCTGTTTTACTATGAACATATAATCCTATACTTTCTTCCCCTTATTTATATAAACCTGAAACCTTCTGAACTTCATTTAAACATAGCTCCCTTCCACTCCCCTTGGCTCAAACCCTCAGTGAACTTCTAACTCACCCACCCAGGAAGAAAAGGGTACTTGTACTTTTCTTGAAGTACTTGAAGAAAAGGGTACTGTTTTCAAAACTCAGTTTTTACTAACTTCATTTTTTGAGATCTATCCTTTCTGCTTTACTTCAGCTTCTCCCATTTGATATCTGTTTTAAAACATCAGTCTTTCCTCTTCATCCCAATTGAAGTGAACTGTTCTAGAAGTATTACTTCAGTTTCTCCAAAATCTTGATCTGGGTTCCACTGTAGCAATCCACATACTGGGCAACAACATACGTTGTAACTGTTTTCTCTCTAGGACATTTACTCTGGAAATGCTCCACTTTATCCTTCTGCCTCTCTCAACTAATACATATTTGTTAAATACTTATTACGTACCAACAACATTGTGATGAGGCTGGAATGTAACGTAGAGAACAAATTCTCCTGGTGCCTATGCTCATGCAAATGACTGGTGAGGAAGATAGACATTTAACAAATATACAAACAATATATTACAAATTGTGGTAGATTCTATAGAGCAAAAGAATGGTGTGTTAGCATAAAACAGGGAACCTAATTTAGTTCGAGAAGGTTGGACAGGAAGGTCTGCCTGAGGTAGGAACACTTCTGCTGATGACTGAAGGAAAAGTAAGTTAATCAGATAATGGGGGACGGGGGCACAGGGTGGAGGAGAGGCAGTGTTTCAGGATTTCCGGGAACTGCCATCTCCTTGTATTTGTTTTCATGTACTTAGCTCCTTCAAAGTCTAAATCATGCTCTTACTACTCTTTTGAAAATTGTTTTCAAACATTAGCCACAATCCTCGCCAGATCCAATGGCTCTACTAGCCCCACAGGACCACTTCCTGTCAGTTCTTTGATATTCCTTAAAAATCAAGTTCATGAAAATATTATTTACATTTTCTCCCTATAATAAGCTTATTTGCGTAATACTTATAAACCATGAGTTAATATGTATAACACATTATCTTGCATTTATTTTTATAAATATTATATTCTCACCATCTGAAACACCTTAATTCTGATATTACAGACATTTTTAGAAAGTCATCAATAGCTTCTGAATCACTAAATCTGGTGAACTTGGATTCTAAATCTTCCTAATTTCTTGGCCACTTTCAAATTTGCATTTGCCTTGAATCTCTTTGTTTTAGCTTCTGGGATCAGGTTCTGTGTTCCCCCTCACTGGCTTCTCAACCTCTTCCTACCTGGCAAATAGATACATAACTTCCGATTTTTTTCTCACTATAATAGTCTCCCTCCGTTCCCTCTCGATTAAGCCCTCATTTTCATGAAATGTCCAGATCCTGCCTGGAATAGTTTCCCATGTTTGTAAGCTGCTACTGGTCATTTACACCTTTATAGGATGATCTTGGTTAACCCAAAGATGAGTTTTCTCCTCTGTGCTCTCACTGTCCATAGTCTGATGATACATTACTTATGATTTCATTGTGATTATCCATATGGTATCTATTCATCTTCCTAGTTCCAAAAAAATGAGCTCTGTCCTAAGGACAAAGGTCATGTTTTACTCAATTTTGAAGTGATTGTGCTATGGTGGTTATTAAACACAGGAGATACTCAATACGTATTTGCTGAGTGACTGCACTTTAAACTCATACTTTCAAATGCCTTTTGGGTATTGCCTTGTGCTTATTCCTCTGAAATCTAAAATTCAACATATCCAAAATTATCTTCCTCCACAAAACTACTTCTTTATTCGGACTATTCTTTTGTCACTGTTACCACTGTTATAATAACCCGGATTCGCAACAGCCAGCTCCTTTTGTTGCCTCCTTATCCCTTTCCCATATCCAACTGCTGAATTATACAGACTCAACTCCTTCAATGTTTCTCAAGTTTATCCTTCCTTTTCAATCCCACAACCGATAAACAAGTTCAATTCTTCATTACTAGCCTACGCTGGCATAATAGATTTTAAACCAGGTGTTCTCTTGTGTAATTATTTAGTCCCCTCCTTAAAAACCCTTACTGACTCTTAACTTCTATCGAAGTCCAAATCCGTCTACCTGGCATCCAGTACACCACACTAACTGGTTCCGAAGCATACATCCCATCTTCTACCCCAGAATTCAGCCAAAATCACCTTGAGCTTTCACACTTGTGTCTTAGTTCTTTCTGGAATGGCTTCATACAATTTGGGTTTCTTGAAATTCCATATATCCTTCCATTCCCAAACTCCCTCATCTTCCATCTAAAAGTGATCTTTCCCATGAAAGAATCATAACCATATCAGCTCCACGCCTAGGAAGCATAATACTCTATTTGCGGCTGTTTATACACTCCTTTTGATCTCCCATGTTAGACTGTGGTCTTCTTGAGAAGCTAGAGCAATGTCTTACGTATTTTTGTAGCCTACAACAAGTTGAGTATGGTGATTTGTTCAGAGAAAGAACAGGTTGGCGTTTCATTAATGACATCATTTCCTCACTCTTTAAGTATTTTCCTCTCACTGATTTTCCTTAAATTTCACTAAATTTCCAATTTTCAAAGCAATATGTCTGTATAGAAAATACCAAAATTCACCAAAAAATTACTCATGATTTCACAATTTAGAAATAACTATCTTTAACATTTTTATCTTCTTGTATTTTTTCTGTACATGCAAAGACACAGTTTGTTATGAAACTGTGTGCCTTTATACACTGTATTTATACTCTACTTATTTTACTGAATATGTTTGAACATTTCCCTATGTTATAATACTTTTGTTGCGGAAGTTAGAGGACAATTTTTTTCCTAAATAGAATTATGATAATGTTGAATTACTTAGCTTGCATAGTATTCCTAGTCCTTTTCTTATTTAATAATTATTTCTCTTTTTACTCTAGTTATTTATGCCCACACCTGAAAAAAATCAAGTAGTCCCAAAGGGCATTTAATGAAATACACGGTCTCCACCTCTCTCCCCCACCCAATCTGATCGTAATCTATTCCTCTGTCCTCTTTTTGGATTTCTATTAGTTTGATGTTAGAACTTCTGGACTGATTCTTTAAATTTCTTATCTTGCCCCCCTCGTACTGATTGACCTTTTACTCTTTTGACTTTAAAAAATGTCCTCATCTTTTTCTTTGAATCTTTCTGCTAAGTGTTTCCTGGTTATCATGTATTTTAATTTCTAAGAGCTCTTTCCTGCTTTTTACTTTTTTTTTTTTTTTAAAATAGAAGTCTTCTGTTTTTTCTTGGGCACAAAACTTACCTCTCTGAGCCTTTTTTCTTTTTAACTTTTCTTCCCTCTTTATATTGTCTCTTTTCTCTGAGCTTGTTTCTTTTTATATTGTTCCCTGTATTGAAGGGCTTTCTTAAATGTCTAGTGCCTGAATATCTATTGTTCATTCATATTGAACAATGAGGTACTAAAAAGTTAACTGGAAGTTCAGGAAACATAAGTGAAGTTTGAGAACTATTGCAGTGTGATCTCTTTATTATTAGACTCCCATGTCTTCTCTTTCAATTCCCTTAGAGAAGATGCCTTCAATTTCTAACCCCAAGGGTGATATAAGCTGGATGTTTTGTGTCAAGGAATGGGGCCACAAATCCAAATGTTCAATTGTGGTTTTTTACAAAATCTCCTTGCTTGAAATTCTTTGTTTCCCCTCTACTCTCTCCTTTCCCTGGAGTTCCTAAGCCCGAATGCTTCCAATTCAATTTCTCCAAGAAATAAACATTTATTTTCCTGCGAGGGGAGGAGGAGGATTTCGTTGGCTGGCTGTACTGTGTGAGAGTAGCTCTGTGATCTAACAGTTTTGTATGCAGATTTTGAAATACCTTTATATTTGGTCCAAAGCTCCAACCCTGATTTCAACAACCCTGTTTCTTCTACTTTTCAGGATTCTCTGGTGCCAGTTAGCTTGATCTCATCCCGTATTCCCCTCTATAATCACTAAAGGTTTCAGTCTCGTCTTATTGTTACTATCCCTCCCTCTGTTTTCCTTCCTCCTCTTCGCTGCTATTCTATACTTTCCCACTGTCCTTGATCTGATGAATTTAAGCTTCTGGAAATGTCTACCGTGATTTTAGTGGAGTTTTAAGAAGGCGTAGAGACAGATGTAGCTTTTAATTTCATCATGTTTAAACAGCAATATACAATATCACTTTTGTTGTTGGTATAGTATAGTTCTGGAAGGATGGATCATACCTGCCCATTTAAAAAAAGGTGATTTACAAAGTGATTTAAAAAAAGTGACATGATATATTAGGAAAGCTTAGCCACCAAAAGAGTAATCACACATTAGTAAGACAGAATTTGTAGAAATGTAAAATTGCATATCTCCTCTTTTCTATTCTGTTATTTATTTAACTACTCTAACACAAAATTCCCTACCTATCTTCAAAAATGTTGTAGCTTAACCGTTTGCAATGGATCTCAAAATGTGAACTGTAGGCTACCTATGTTAGAATTCCCTGGAGTGTTTGTTGAAATGGAGATTCTTGGGTACCATGCTTGACCTAGAACTTCTGGGAGTGCTACCTGGAGGTCTGCATGTTAACAAACTTCCCAAGTGGCTGCTTACATACCTAAGTTGGAAATAGTGGTTTTATAGAATATCAGAAATCATCATGTTCTCTAAGTCTGCTTAAAAATTATTTTTAAGGTAAAGAACGTTTTTTCTTCACCTTACTATAATGATCTTAATTGTATTATCAAAGGAGTTGAAATTAACCTTATAAGAAATTTTGGGATTAAGATCTGAAAAGCCCTTGGATGAAGCTTCATTTTATTACCAGTAATAACACAAAAAAGAAATATTTTGATATGGAAGTGTACTCCTGTATGATGATTATATATTTTGAGGATAATGATACAGTTTAGTTTAAACTTTGCATCTATTCTCCTTCAAACTGACCTGTGTGCCTGAATTCTAAAATTCAAGGGGAAAGTGATTACTGAACCATTTCTCTTAAATTGCAAATTGTACTGTTATCTTTTTAGAGGGCTATATTATGTTATTTCACACTAGGGAAAACAGCATAGAAATTAACCATTTCCACTAATAAAAGATAAGTGGTTTGCCAGGGCACTGATCATGGGATTCTATCTTTCCCAATTTCCACAGGACCATAGTGAGTACCAAACGGAATATGTTGTCGAAACACAGCTAAAAACCATTAAGTCATCTTCCCCCTCTCTCTCCAACTATGACTTACATGAAGAGAAAACAGTTGAATTAGAGTTCCCACTTTCCTTACTTGATAAAGTCGGGCTTAATCACATGGTAACAGCTTTACACTGGCTCTTCTAAGCAACCATCTTCCTCACAAATATTTGTTACTCCTGAATTCTGAGTCATGATATATGCAGATTTTATTTTAAAAAAATCAGCATTATGGAGGTAAAATTTAGATAAAATCCATCCACTTTATACAATTCAAGGAGTTTAGAAGTATATTTAGTTGTGTAACCACAGCCACAATTAAAATACAGAACATGTCTATTTCCCTAAACATTTCTTTGTTCTTTGCACCAAATCTCCCTTTGTAACACCACTACTGTTTTGCCCTTTTTTTTTTTTTTTTTTAAAGGATTTCAAATAAACTCAGTCATGCAGTATGTAGGCCTATGTGTCTGGCTTCTTTCATTCAATGTGATGATTCTGAGATTCATTCATGCTGTTACATGTATTGGTAGTTTATTATTTTTACAGCTGAGCAGTTTTCATTATATGAATATACCACAGTTTTTTAATCTACTCATTAGTTTAGGTTGTTTCTAGTTTATGGCTCTTAGGAATAAGACTTCTACCAACACTTGCAGGCAGGTCTTTTTTAAAATATGGATATCCAATTGTTCTAGCTCCATTTATAGAAAATATTATCTTTCCTCCTTAAATTGTGTTAGGACCTTTGTTGAAAATCTATCCATAAACTAAAAGAATAGATACTACTAACACAGTTAGTCTTTAAATTAGGTAGTTTAAGTCATATGACTCTGAATTTTCTCTTCTCTCTAGAGAAGGAGAGGGGCAGGACAAGGAGAGGGAGAGGGAGAGAATCTTATGCAGGCTCTACACCCAGCATGGAGTCTGACATAGAACTCAGTCTCATAAGCCTGAGATCATGACCTGATCCAAAATCCAGAGTTGGATGCTTAACCAACTGAACCACCCAGATGTCACATGCTTTGTCAAAATTATTTTGGCTATTTTAGATGTTCTGTATTTCCAAACAAATTCTATAATCAGTTTGTTTAATTTCTACAAAAGATCCTGCTAGGATATTGACTGGGATTGTATTAAACTGATAGCTTTAATTTCCAGAGAATTAACATTTTAACAGTATTGAATCATTTAAACCACAATTATGACACATCTTACCACTTACTTAGGTCTTTAAATTCTCTCAGCATTTTTTTAAACTTTCCTTGCACAAAGTTACATAAATTTATCTCTATGTAATTCATGTATTTTGGATCCTATAACAAATCATGTTGCATTCTAAATTTCAGTTTCTAATTGTTCATTTTAAGCATATAGAAATAAGTCTGATTTCTTTATATTGATGTTGCTTCTTGCAATCTTAATCAAATCTCTCATTTTTAATTTTTGGGGGGTCGAGTCCTTGCTTTTTCTATATAGGTAGTTATATTATCTAAAACTAAATACAGTCTTACTTATTCCAATGCAATACTTATGTCTTTTATTTCTTTCTGTTGCCATACTGCATTGACAAGGCTCCTAGTACGATGCTGAATAGAAGTGGAAAGGTCAGACCTTCTTGACTTGTTCCTATTCTAAAGGGTAAACTTTCATTTACTAACAGTATAATGTAAGCTCAAAATTTTCCAAAAATGGCTTTTACCATATTGAGGAAGTTCTTTATGTTCTATTTCTGAGAATTTTTAAAAAATCATGAATAAATACTGAATTATGTCAAATGCTTTTTCTGTATTTATGAAGATGATTATAATCAATCAATCTTTCTCTCTTTCTTTCTTTTTGGTCTCTTAATATGGGGAATTATGCTGATATTCTTCTAATGTCAAATCAATTTTGGACTCCTGGGATAAACCCCAGTTGGTCATGATATGTTAGCCTTTTTTATGTATTTCTGGATCCTATTTGCTAAAATTTTGTTAAGGATTTCTTTTCCTGTGTTCATGAGGGATATGGTTATATACTATTCTTTTATTGCAGTGCCTTTGGTTTTAGCATCAGGGTAATGCTGAACTCAATCTGTATGGAAGCATTATTCCCCTTTCATTTGTTCCCTAATGTTTCCTTAAATTACTTCTTCCTTGAATGTTTGACAGAATTTACAAGTGAAGTAATGTGGAGTTTTCTTTGTGGGGAGGTTTTTAACTATAATGTCAATTTCTAGAAGAAATATAAGGCCATCATAGTATTTCTTTTTGAGTGAGCTTGAATAATTTCTGTATTTCAAGGAATTTATTTTATCCACTTGAATTTATTGACATAAACTTATTCATCATATACCTATATTATACTCCCAATGGCTATAGGAGTTTTAGTGACATCCAATGTTCATTTCTGATGTTGGTAAGTTCAGTATTATGTTTTTGTACTGACTGATCTTGGCTAGAGGTTTATCTATTTACTGATCTTTTCACAGAATCAGCCTTTGATTTCACTGATTTTTCTGTATCATATTCTTGTTTTCCCTTTAATTGATCTCTACCTTTAAAGTTATTTCCTTCCTCTGTATTCTCTAGATTTAATCTGCTATTCTTTTGTTCTATCTTAAGGAAGCTTAGTTAATTGGTTTTAGACCTTTCTTCTTTTTTAAAATATAAACACCTAATGCTGTCCATTTTCCTCTAGTATCATTTCTACTCTCATTATTTTCACATTTTCCTTTATATTCTTGAACATATGGAGTGTAATTATAACAAATGTTTTATCAACCTTGTCTGCTAATTTTACCAGTTGGGCATTTCTGGGTCTATTTCTATTGATTGAGTTTTCTACTCATTATGGGTAATATTTTCTGCCTTCTCTGCATATCTGTTAATTTTTAGTGTCATTCTAGATTTTGTGAGTTTTACATTAGTGGATTCTGGATTTTGTTGCACTTCTTTAGACTGTGGATCACTTATTCTGGTATGCCATTACATTACTTAGAATCCGTTCGACTTTTTTGATGTTTGCTTTTACACTTCAAGGCAGTTCCAGGGCATGCTTTAATCTAAAGGCTAATTTATTCCCAGTACCAAGGCAATAAACTTTCTGAGGATTTTACTCAATGACCTGATGATTACAAAATCTTTCCACACTGGCCGGAGAGAACTGACTATTCTCACTGTTGCATTAGCTCCAGGAATTGTTTGACCTTCTGTTTCCTTCCTTTTCCCAGCTGTACATAGTTTCTTCATAAAAATAGGTAGATCACTATTTAGCCAAAGAGTCAAAGGGGCTTCAGCAAAACTCCAGAGTTTTTTCTGTGCATTTTCCTCCTGATACTTGCTATACTCCAAGAACATTAGTCTCCATGAATTCTGATCTGTCTCCTCAAATCAGCAAGACTGACTGGCTCTTTTGGGTTTCCTGTTCCCAAGCATGGCTTGGAAATTGCTTCTAAGAAGTAAGCTAGGATAATCACAGGACTCACCACATTTGTTTTTCTACTCTTAGGAATCCTAGTCCTGCAGTGCCTGTTGTTGAATGTCTAAAAGTCATTTAATATATTGTGTCTGGTATTCTAATTGTTCAGGGTAGGGGGTAAATCTGGTTCCTAATACTTCATCATTATGTTTGAGAGCAAAAGTTATATATGTAATTGGGTTAAGTATTTAAAAAGTCACACTAACCTTGTAAATTTTGTTACCAATACAATTCAGGTAACTGAAATGAAGTTTATTATATATAAAGTTCTACAATATGTATTATAATAAATAATAATACATAGTATAATAAAGATTCTGAGACAGAAGATAGCAGGGTTAGTGTTCCCAACTCTCTCAGAAGTTAATATGTCGTTTCCTTTGATCTACCGTCCCTCACAAAAATCCTACACTAACAAAAAGAGAAGCATCAATATAACCTGTTAGAGATATGGAGATTACTGAACTGACCTGAGAAATAAATTATAAATTAAAGATGCAGTAAAGGAAATTTGATAATCCTGACAATTCAATTCAATTAGAAAAAAAATTTGCTAGCATTTGCTAGTATTTTTCTCCATCTGTCATTATTAGGAATAAATACCTGCCCCTGTACTAAAACCCCCATATACCTACCAAAAGGAAGAGCAAAGGAAGTAGCCATAAATAATTTTGAAGTAGGAATGTTTACCATAAATTCATAGGGTGTTATGAAGGTATATAGCACAATCAAGTCTTGTTCACTTATGTTTTCTTGAAATATGTCACTTCAAGAGTTATCCTAGTGAAACCTATAAAACAAATTACAATAGCACTAATATATGTGGTAAATGTTTTGTTCTTTATATAGATGTATGTATGTTTACACATAAACATGCAAGAAACCACATCTATATACAGAAATTATATTTACCATTTGTCACGATACATGTAAAATCAGCAACAGTATTATGCATATAGCACATTCATTTTCCTTTAATAAAACTAAAAGCACCCACCATCCTATAAATATTTATAATGCAAAAAATGGGAACTTGATATCTGATTTTACTTGACAATTGCTTACAGAATTAGAAATTAATCTGAAGAAGGATGAGCACTGAAATATGGTGCAATCAATAATTTTTTTTCAGTTTTTAGTATGTATAAGTTATACTTTGAATTAGTTGTCTACTTTATTGTATGAACCCTCTATATAAACAATTTTAATGTTCCTGATCCCTGTTGTTCTACTGCTGCCTCAAAAAGGATTTTGCCAATTCGTATTCATGCTATTAGTGTATGGGAAAGCCTTTTGACCATACTCTCAACCAGAACTCTGATTAAAATAATAATTCTCTAATGTGCTAGGCCTGCGATCCTTAAATTTTAATGGGACACTAAAGCACACTCTTGGGAAGGATATTGTAAAGCCAGATAAGCACAGGATATTTTAAATTTTTAAGGGAAATAATAATATTCAACATCCCTCAGACACCAAACAAACTACTTGCTCACAGTTTCAACATATCACATTACAGTCTTTTCAATGATTGTCACATCTTTATGAAGCTAGGTTTCAGGAGCTGCTGCAACACAAAGCGAGTACTGTGTGAAAATATATTTTTTCTATAAAAATATTTGGATACTAGTGGAGGTATTCAATCTGATTCCAAGATATGGGAAGTTGTGTAGTGTCCAACAAGGTGCACACTCCCATTAGTAAAAAATTGTGGCTGTTCAAGAATGAAATAAAAACATTATTTTGTCTTTCAATTTATGTGTATTTTCAGATTATTTTTTCCATTAATTGGCAAAACCTTTTCATTATCTATTATGTACCAAGCACCATTCAAAGAGCTGGGGATACATTAATAAACAAGACAGAGGATGTCCGTGACCTCATAGAGCTTACATTCAGATGACAATGGGAAGAGACAGGCAACATGTGCATGAACAAAAAATCCAAGATAATAAATGCAGATTCTGATTTAAGCTTTACAAGACTTTAAGATAGAGCAAGATCAAGAATGAGCAGGGGGATGTTCTAGGTAGGGTGCTTATGGAAGTCCACTCTAAGAAGAAGCTATTAAAAGCAAGTATCTGAAGGATAATGAGGCATCCATGCCAAGAACTGGGAAAGAGCTAAAGGAAGAGACTTCTAGGATCATCAGGGCAAAATCCCAAGAGTAGAAAGGAATAAAGGAGCCAAGGGTAGCAAAAAACACAGAGTGAGGGATAGAGTGATATATGATCAGACAGGAGAGGTGGGAAGCATTTCCCCTGGCTATGATAGGCAGTTTGAGTTTATTAGAAGAGCAATGGAAGGCCATTAAAAGATTTTATGCAGAGAAATCACATGATTTAAATAGGGTTTCTACAGAGAATTCTGGCTGCTATCTTGAGAATAGACTGGAAAGCAGGAGTATGGTAGCTGAGATCATAGACTCTGGGGTCAGGCAAAGCAAAGCTTATTTCCCAGCTTTTCCTGGGTAAAAGTTGAATAAAATATGCATATGTAGTCTTAATGATAAGATGTTTATTACATCAGAGCATAATTTTTTAAAAAGTACTCTCACAAAGATAATTTATACATGCTTGGATTTATTTTATTCTAAATTTCTGTATGTACTCAAGCTTTATGGAAATCTTCATTTATTTCAGTATGATACTTTAGTTTTGTTATACTGAGCATTTTTGTGTATGGATATGTCTGTGGTATGTTTAAAATCTAATCCAAATAGTATACATTGTGGGCAAAATATGAATAAAGACATTAGGTTAAAAATATAATAACCTCAATAAGGTAAAGCTTTATAAGAAGAACCATACATTTAATATTTAAAACTACAGAATGTAGGGATCTTAGGTAGCATCTCTTATTTACTTGTTTTAAAATTTTTTTTGAGTACAGTTGACACACAATGTTAAAATTAGTTTCAAGTGTACAACATAATGATTCAATTTCTCTATACATTAAGCTATGCTCACCCTCTTTAAATTGGACTTTCCTTAGCTGTAAAATAAGGCTCTTAAAATAGTGCTTGTCACAAGATAAGAGCCCATTAAATATTAGCCATTTACTTTAATTTTTGTAATGGACTGACATTTATCATTTATTAGGAAATAGATATAGCCACCACTGACCTCTACAAATCTTAAACTAACTTTCTAGTTAACGCAAGAATGTGCAACTGAAAGCACCCAAAGTTTCATTTATTCATTTGATACAGTATAAGGGATACAGATGCAAAACAGAGTAAGATTTCTTCTTTGAGATACTGAACGTAGGATCTTTCATTCTTATCTATATACTTATTATCGTCATGTTTCTGTATAAACTAAAGGGATTATTACTGTAATAAATTATTTATAATATCCTAAATAAAAATTTAATTATATTCTAAATATGTATTATATGATTATAATGACTGATATTGGTTTTTATATACCTCATTTGTAAGTTTTTTTTTTTTTTTTAAACCTTTTGGGAGTTTTCTTACAAGATTTGGCAAGATAGTACAGGCTGTGGATGAACAGGTTTTTTTTGACTCACATACACGGATCAAGTAGGAAAAATAAAAGGAGAGGGTGGAGGTTAGTTCACAAAAAAACAAAACAAAAACACAGTGTGATGTGCCCTTTTGGACACTGAGTAATGATGCTAGCATGCTGCCCTTCCACTTCTGCCATGAATTCAACAGTGCCAGTCCCACAGACTCAGGGACATGGAAGAGAAAATGTGAAATGGCCACGAAATCAGACTATCCATACCAACATCGATGCACGGTACAAAACTGAGCTAGTCAACTTGTAATGAGGACGATGTTTGTAGAAAACTGAGAAGAATGAGAACTAGGTCCAAAATTCTTGCTTATTTCTTTTTTTTAATTTTATTTTTTTCAGTATTCCAAAATTCACTGTTTATGTTTAGCTTATTTTATAAGAATTTCTGAAAATAGAAAAAGATAAGAAGGAAAGGTTCCAGCAGTAAACCAAACTAAGAATGCACCAAAGTACTATATCACATGAGTATGTATTATAAGAAGAAAGACCTCTTTAATAATTCCTTCTAGAAATGTATTTGAAATTTAAGGAAGCATGACAACTGATATTTGAAAAAAGATGAGCTCGTGTATGCTATTTAAAAAAAATTAATTTCTGAGGGATAGATAACGTAGAGTATATAATGATTATTGGTCTGGAAAAGAAAAGTGTTCTACTTACTGGATAGAAATCACACAGATCGTCTTACCAGCTAGCTTGACTGAAAGTGGTTTTTCCTTCCTGATCATATTTCAATGGGCAGGGCCATTAGGGTGTGTTTGAAGAGTCAGGAATAAAAATACTCATCCCATTCCCTCCCTCCAGTGTCTACTCCAAAGCATATAGAGAGGCACCATGGGCGTCATTATCAGGAGTTGGGTGAAATCAGCACAGCACAGTTATGCAAATCATGTGTGCAACTGACACTGCTTGTGTATTATCAGTGTAATCCACCTCTATGGAGCACCTCCAGGAAGGAAAGGAGGGGAGGGGGGTGGGGAAAGTTCACACTTGGGAGATCACCCAGAAAGTGGGCCAGATGCCAGGTCTACAATCAGGTGAAAACAGTTCCTTCTCATGGGAAGTCTGCAGGACAAATTATACTATAGTTAATGCATCATCACTATTATGCACGAGCTACAATAGATTCAATTTCTAAACCAGGGTAATTTAATCCAATATGTCCATCATTATCCTGGGCCATGGATTAGTATTTTTAAAATGGGTCTCTGACAAATCTGAGAGAAAAGTCATGATGATCTTGTTTCAAAATAATGTCAATATGAAAATAACTAATAATGATAATCTTTTAGGCAAGTACCTAATTTTCAGACATTTTTTATTCTTCAGTCATTTCACAAGTTGTTAATATCCCAAAGTCTATAACCTGCAGCTGTTCCATGTTATTCAAATAATTTTGTATGTAATACAAGCTAAAGGTACTTATTTACATACTTTTTTCTGGTAGTCATCTCAAAAAAATGAAGCAATACTGAAGCAAACATTTAAGGATTGGGGGGAAAAAACCTATGAAAAAGACAAAGAGTAGAAGGCAAAAGGAAACACAAGAGGAAAAGATTATTTAATGAAACAAGATGGAGAGTAATAACAAAGGCTATATGTACTTTAGAATCCCTTCTAGTTTATGGAATTCCTGACCAGTCAGCAATAAAAGGAAATGGTGTGGCTGTGGTAGTGAATCCTGTAGCAAGACATGACAATATATTTGAAAGCATTTCATTCTTATGATGAATTAACAGACTGTCCCATGTGAGAAGACTGAAAACTAGAGCATTTGACATTAAGTTGTTTCTTTAATAATACGGTCAAAGGTTAGCTCTGTCTCACTCTAAGCCAGATACTACTTTTGAGCTTTAAGAATCTGAAGATGAGGAGTGATCTCTTCAGTTGTCGGTTTCTCTGAGAGGAAGTAGTTTAAACTTTAAAAATGCCTGTTAGTTGATGGAATATTCTACTAAAGGCGAATGTTCAAATATATTAAAAAAACAGGCAAAGTCATAATATTTTATAGTTTCCTATAACAGTTAAAAGTGTAACTGAATAAAACATAAACTAGTGTTAAAAATAATAGAAATGTGTAAATGAGTTTGGGGCAGTACAGTATTTAACTGATAATGTTTTTAAAAAAATCAATACCGGGAACTAATACAAGTATTCAATACTTCTGAGCTATTTTTATGGAAAAAAAACTGGGATTACAGGATCTTTAAAAATAAAAAGGCAATCCTTGTATTGTAGAATTAAAAAAATGTATAGCGAGGGAGTTACTGTTTTAACAGTAGATATTTATATGATACATCTGGTCCAGTTGTTTTTTTATAGGACAAAATAGTTTTAAACTGATAATTAGACATAAAGCACAAACTCCTTAGGCTAAAAATTGTCAAACACTGAATAGGTTACAAAGTAATATTGTAAAAATCAACATTCCTAAGGTGTTTGGAAATAAGCTAGATTTTTGTTCAGAATAACATAGGCTTATTGACCCTACATAAAAAGATGAAGACTTTATGACACTAGAAGTTTTCTCAAACAGCTCTAACTCCAGGGTTATGTGATATACCTGCATATATACATATATGTACAGATATGTATGATTCAAATATATCACATAAACTAATTTTACAAAGCATTTATTTTTAGATGATATATCCCAATAAAGAATTGTATAGTAAGTACTGGTTTAACTGAAAGCTAAGGTTTTCCTTAGACTATTATAGGTAAGTCTTATTGAAAACCCAAAGGAATTATTTTTTAAAAATGAGAAGAACAACAAAAAAAGGCAATTTGGGGACCCTTGGGTGGTTTAGTAGGTTAAGTGGCTGCCTCAGGATTTTGGCGGGTCATGATCCCAGGGTCCTGGGATCAAGTCTTGCATTGGGCTTTGTCTCAGTGGGGAGTCTGCTTGAAGATTCTCTCTCTACTTCTTGCTTTGCCCCCCCCATAAATAAATCTTTAAAAAAAATAAGTTCCTACACTTACCTGCTTACTCAAAGATATTTTATTTAAATACTTAAACAATATTTCAGTGTTACAAGAAGAAAGCATCTTTGAAAATATGAGTGCTAAGAAATATTTATTTTTTTTTAGAATACAAGAGACAATTTCTTTAAGACATTAGCATTTTTCATTTTCATATATTTTTTAAAAATTCCAGTTTTAAGCAATAAGTAATTTTTATAATAATCTGGATCCAGGACAATTCCATGGATATCTGAATTTTAGATATGTATGGCATAAAAATATTTGAGACTATGAGAGAGATATTCTTACCTTTTCCTCCTTGCATTTACACATAACAATTTATAATGCATATATATTATATAAATTTCCATATATTAAAAATAACCTTCTATTCTGTTTTAAATATTTAATTTGGTCACAGCATCATAGTATCTGAGACATATATTTGAAAGGCTAATTAGGAAAAAATATGCAATTCTAGTTCCTCTTAGATTAAAAAAAATAACAAGTATGCTAAGTATTATTTTGATTAATAGGGGTCCAAGACTTAATTAAAATACTATTTCCCCAGTGTATTGGGTATAATAAAGACAATTAAAAGGAGCAATATATAACGTATGAAGCACACTAATCAAATTTCTAAGAATGAAAGGACTATAATTACTTGTTAAACTAAAAGTCTAAAAGACAAAACTAATAAAAATCATTTTTGTAGAAGGAGTACTGATTCACCGATTCATCATTAAAAACTCACGTTTTAAACGTCATATGTTATAAATTTATATATAACAAATCAGATAATTTGTGTGGTAAATTTTAAGATTAATTGGTGGAGTTTTTTTTTTTTTAAAGATTTTATTTATTTATTTGACAGACAGAGATCACAAGCAGGCAGAGAGGCAGACAGAGAGAAAGAGGAAGGGAAGCAGGCTCCCTGCTGAGCAGAGAGCCCGACCTGATGAGGGGCTCCATCCCAGGACTCTGGAATCATGACCTGAGCCAAAGGCAGAGGCTTTAACCCAGTGAGCCACCCAGGCGCCACTAATTGGTGGAGTTTTAAATATAAACCAGTACCTTTTATTTTCTTGTATCCTTACATAATGTATACAAGAGTATAGATTATTTTCTCACTGGACCAAAATATTTGACTGTGAACTTCAGCTGATACAGTGTTGATAATTCATTCCAATTCTTTATTTCTCTCCCCTTCACATTCCTTCCCTATCCCTCTTAGAATGTCATTTAAATTTCACATGTAAAAAGATGGGTTCTTTCCCCCTTTCTCAGCCACTCATTTTGTTTTGAGTGTTACAAAAAGCAAAAGTAGAAGGAGGGTTGCAATTGCTAGATATGTTTAAATTTAGCCATCATATTGCAATAAAATAAACACTGAAGATAGCCATACAAACAAAACTTAGATTCTATCATTTCACCTTTTTCTTTCTTTGTGAATGGACACTATTTCAGAAATAGGATATATCACCACTACAACCAAAGTAAGAAATGTTATGATTTCTTCTGTTATTATTTCAAGAAGTAGGGAATAAAATATGGGAGTTACTGACAAAAATTATCTGCTACCGAGAAAAGACTATCATATTAATCTGATATGTTTCCACAAATAATAAAATTAAACTATTCAAAAATTATTGTAAGAAAACAAACATTTTCATGGCAAATACTGCTAAATACTACTGAAGTATAATTGTTCTTTAAGGGGTTCTTTTTTAAAAAATATTTATTTATTTATTTATTTGACAGAGAGAGATCACAAATAGGCAGAGAGGCAGGCAGAAAGAGAGAGGGAAAGCAAGCTCACTGAGCAGAGAGTCCAACGTGGGGCTTGATCTCAAGACTCTGGCTGGGATCATGACCTGAGCCGAAAGCAGATGGTTAACCTACTGACCCACTCAGGTGCCTATTCCTTAAGGGGTTCTGACTGGTTATTGTAAAACTGGACATCCTTCCAATTTAAAAAAAAAAAAAATTATCAATGTCTGTAATAAAAATTTAAAGCATGCAATCAAATCAAGTAACCAGGGTTTTATAAACTTAAACCCATTTTCTATGCCAGTGTAAAAAGTATTATTCAGGTACTAATTAGCAAAGGTGAGGGAAGGAAAATTCAACATTGTTTTATACTTTTTTGGTGTTCAGCACAACAGATGGGGCTTTGTAAAAAGTACTTCTTTTTTTTTTTTTTAAGATTTTTATTTATTTGACAGATCACAAGTAGGCAGAGAGGCAAGCAGAGAGAGAGGAGGAGGAGGCAGGCTCCCTGCTGCACAGAGAGCCGGATGTGAGACTCTATCCCAGGGTCCTGGGATCATGACCTGAGCCGAAGGCAGAGGCTTTAACCACTGAGCCACCAAGGCGCCCCTGTAAAAAGTACTTTCAGTAAAAAACATCTTCCTAGGAACATTGCCAAAGGCAAGGGAAGCAAGGGCAAAAATAAACTACTGGGATTTCATCAAGATCAAAAGCTTTTGCACAGCAAAGGAAACAGTTAACAAAATCAAAAGACAACTGACAGAATGGGAGAAGATATTTGCAAACGACATATCAGATAAAGGACTAGTGTCCAAAATCTATAAAGAACTTAGCAAACTCAATACCCAAAGAACAAATAATCCAATCAAGAAATGGGCAGAGGACATGAACAGACATTTCTGCAAAGAAGACATCCAGATGGCCAACAGACACATGAAAAAGTGCTTCATATCACTCGGCATCAGGGAAATACAAATCAAAACCACAATGAGATATCACCTCACACCAGTCAGAATGGCTAAAATCAACAAGTCAGGAAATGACAGATACTGGCGAGGATGCGGAAAAAGGGGAACTCTCCTACACTGTTGGTGGGAATGCAAGCTGGTACAACCACTGTGGAAAACAGCATGGAGGTTCCTCAAAATGTTGAAAATAGAACTGCCCTATGACCCAGCAATTGCACTACTGGGTATTTACCCTAAAGATACAAACGTAGTGATCCGAAGGGGCACGTGCACCTGAATGTTTATAGCAGCAATGTCCACAATAGCCAAACTATGGAAAGAACCTAGATGTCCATCAACAGATGAATGGATAAAGAAGAAGTGGTATATATACACAATGGAATACTATGCAGCCATCAAAAGAAATGAAATCTTGCCATTTGCGACAACATGGATGGAACTAGAGCGTATCATGCTTAGTGAAATAAGTCAAGCAGAGAAAGACACTGTCATATGATCTCCCTGATATGAGGAAGTGGTGATGCAACATGGGGCTTAAGTGGGTAGGAGAAGAATAAATGAAACAAGGTGGGATTGGGAGGGAGACAAACCATAAGTGACTCTTAATCTCACAAAACAAACTGAGGGTTGCTGGGGGGAGGGGGCTTGGGAGAAGGGAGGTGGGGTTATGGACATTGGGGAGGGTATGTGCTTTGGTGAGTGCTGTGAAGTGTGTAAACCTGGCGATTCACAGACCTATACCCCTGGGGATAAAAATATATGTTTATAAAAAATAAAAAATTAAAAAAAAGTACTTCTAAATGGGAATGTGTTTTAAGTAAACTTCTGCATCTCTGAAGCTAAAAGTACAAAATCAGAAACTGTCCTTATCAAGACTGTCTCTTAAATATAGGTTAGTAGACAGTTGTAGAGAAGTAGTAGTGGTACTGTGAAGGTCATCTGAAAAGCTTAAGACCTATTCCATTTTTTGCAAATCTATTTTAAAGTTAAAACAAACCACAACAAACTATAAGACAAAAAAGTGGGGTGTGGGGATTACTCTTTTACTCTTTAAGATTTGGTTGTAGTGAACAATCAGTATTCAAGTCCTGGGAAAAAAGATAATACATTGTATTTAGCATCATATAATACTGGGGGTATGGGGAGACTTAAGATCACATTAAGTGACTTGGCAAAGTAATATAACTAATTTGCACTGAGCCCATTCCAAACTCAATTGTTTTGTCTTCTTCTAAATAGTACTTTTTTCTTTATCATTTTGAGTTAATTTAATCAAGTTTTATAGAATAAACATATGGGGCTGTATCATTTATCCCATATCATACAGGTTTTGGAGTTTGACTGTCTTGGTGTGAATCTAGGCTCTGCAAGTGCAACCTCTCTGAGCCTCTGTCTTTTCACCTATAATAAATATAGTAACAGCAAAAAGCTTTCTCGACTGACAGCCTCTTCCCGAAACACTGAATTCCTGGAGCTTGTAGGCCCCTCTTTTCATGTCACACATAAACACTTTCGAGTGGTTGAATTACAGAGTCCCTAAGAGTCAGTTATAATTCTAGCCAAGCCTATTTATGCCAGCTAGCTGTACCACCTATTATAATTAGGTAAATTATTTAAATATCCATATTTCAAGGAAATAAGTACAAAAAGAAAATTGGTTCTAAAAACTAATTTTGTCACTTTGGAAAAATTTAATAAAGGTGAGTTGATTTTAAAAAATACTAAAGAATTAGAGGTGGGCAAAGATAGTCATAAAAATTAGTGCAAAATCTTAAAAATTTAATAGAAGTTTGATTGCGTCACCAAGGGTCTAAGTTCTTAAAGACACTGAAAATGGAATTAGAGATGATGCACTATATTTTTATGTTGAAAAATATAAACATAAGAACTTTTGTCAAAAGAATTTCTCATGTTGCTAGACTTCTTGCTGTTGATTAATAAAATACCTAGTTTTGCTCATGTCAGATAAAAGGGCTTTAATTAAAGAAATAATCCTTGGGAAGTGCTTGCTGCAGTGCCTTGTGTCTAAGGAGGGTTCAAGAAATGCCAGATATTATCTGTAAATAACCTAACTATTGGGACTATACAATCAAAACCAAGACACTACCTGGTGTCCTCTAAAATATGCAAGTAGAGTTCCAAATAGGAAATTTCAGCTTATATGGGATCATACACGGGGTGTGAGGGGTGGTGGAGGAGTGGGGGAGGAAGGGTTAGCATTTATTGAATGTGTTTTTTTTTTCAATATTTTTTTAAATTTGTTTTTATTTTTTATTTATTTTCAGCATAACAGTATTCATTATTTTTGCACCACACCCAGTGCTCCATGCAATCCGTGCCCTCTCTAATACCCACCACCTGGTTCCCCCAACCTCCCACCCCCCGCCACTTCAAACTCCTCAGATTGTTTTTCAGAGTCCATAGTCTCTCGTGGTTCACCTCCCCTTCCAATTTCCCCGAACTCCCTTCTCCTCTCTATCTCCCCATGTCCTCCATGTTATTTGTTATGCTCCACAAATAAGTGGAACCATATGATAATTGACTCTCTCTGCTTGACTTATTTCACTCAGCATAAATAACCTAACTATTGGGACTATACAATCAAAACCAAGACACTACCTGGTGTCCTCTAAAATATACAAGTATAGTTCCAAATAGGAAATATCAGCTTATATGGGATCATACACGGGGTGGGGGGCGGTGAGGGAATGGGGGAGGAAGGGTTAGCATTTATTGAATGTATTTTTCTAATTTTTTTTTTCATTTAACACATAAGTGTAAATCAATGCCAAGCTCTTTGTTACCAATCTAGTAGAGAAAAAATTTCAAATCTAAAATATAGGAAGCAAAGATGCAATATTGATACTACACAGCACAATAACAAACTAAAACAATGGATAGTCATTACCCAAAGTGGGGGAGAGGAAGGAGGAAGCAAAATACTTTGTACTGATAATATCCATAAAAACAGAAATTAATATTAAAATCACTACATTAGCCTTACTACCCTATACTAGTAATTTTAAGCACTAGTTCCTAAATTTTAGTCTATCTGTGGCATATTCTGTGTCACCTTTATAGCCATTTGCACCCTTCTTTGCTCCTGCAGAAAGCTAATTTCTATTGCCTTTATCAGTAGGCTTTTCTGTCCTTTGGCTTCTTGCTAGCCTTCGTGCATGTGAGGAATCAGCAAGAGACCAGAAAGTGGAAAGACTGAGGTCAAGGTGTTTATTCTTCAGTCACAGGTTAGCAGGGGCACATTCCTCATCAAAGCTCAGTGTTTAAGACCCATCTCCTACCTCTTCTAATTCGAGTGATCTCTTGATCCCCTCCAGACATAGGGTTGCTAATGGTTTCTTGCTATTGCTAGCGTTGTAATGCTTCAACCATCCTTCGCTGGTTTCCTTTATGCCTCACTATTCTCTTGTAAATTACCCTGAATGTCTCCAAATTTTTCCCATTGAGCAATTTCTCATTGCTCCTGTCAGAGCCTTGGTTGATAGTTACTGGTAGTAGGAGTGGCCCAAGGCCTCAGAGAGTCAAAATGGCATTCTGGCACTGAGTTGCTCAATATGAAGAGAACAAGATGGCTTTCTTACTGGGGAGTTAATGGAATCATATTGCTGGCAATATGATTACCCAAATTATCACTGCTGGTAGCATGTAGCCTTGCTGAAGTGACAGTGGTGGCGTGTAGAGTGAAGACTGTATGTAGTATGATACGGCTAACTCTGATGACCCTAAGGATTACATAAAGGAGGAAGGACAGTTTGAAGGTCTTGAATGCTCACTTCATGTCAGAGCAGAAGGTGGAATGTCAAAGTCCTCTGTCAGCTTTAAAAGAGTCCTTATTTACCTAAGCCTCAGGGCAAATAAGGCTGAAAACCAACTCCAGAATCTGATTTGAAGGGTTATAGAGTTGCCACACTAAATAAAATGGGCAGTACCAATACAACCTGGTCATGGCAATGGATTAGTGAAACATGGAATGGTACTATCTGATCAAATACCAAGGCGCAGAATGTTGAACCTGCAAACACTTCCAAACTGCCCTTGCTGGAAGACACAGTCCTCACTCCCCACCTTTCCATCTAAGGAAACTAATGTCTATACATCAGCATTCCCATAAAGTAAGAAGACTTTCGATTGTTTCAGCCAAGGCAAGAACCCAATCAGAAAATGGCAATTCTTTTCAGGACTCATTCCTATTAACTCTCATTGTCCATAGGCTCATAATAAATTAGATTCTAATATAAACAAAATCAAGGTCTGATCCAGGAGGTGACAGCCCTATATACTGAAGGAATTACAAAAGGCCAGTTGTACCAGCAGGAGTCCAGTTAGCACGTAAGGAAATGAATCGATTTTAAGTATTTTACAACAAGACGATGAAACAAAATACTAGATTGGGCCAAATTTTTATCAATATATATGCATTCACCTGGATTTGGGAATTAATATATTGCCTTGAACAAGTGGGAGTGACTAATTGAATCCTTGATTCAGTGATGGCTTATTAGTAAAAAGTTTAAATGCCAGGGTTTCCTGGCATAGCAAAGAGGAAGAAGAACAAAAGCTCAAATAAGTAAGAATAATGGAAAGGATCTATTATGAATCATCGGTTCAGCCTACCACTTACATACTTCTAGAAGGGCCTGTGGGAAACTCCCTTCACCAAAGAATTACACTGGTCATGAAAGAAGCCACATGCTTGAAAAGCTTTATGGTAATTGTCTTCTCTGGGCTGGACAGAACAATGATAGATGTTGCAAACAGATCTGGCCTCCTTGATTTAAATGTATATGTGCTCTCAGAGTGGCACAGGCTCTACGGTAGGAAATGGAAATACCAAATCCTACCGCAGATTATTAGTCTATTAGATTAGCTCTGAGTTGACATTAATCTCTGGAACCCAAAATGCCATTGTAGTTGACCAGTTCAAAGTGGGGGTATATGGAGGTCAAGGTATATATGTAGGCTTTACCCAAGTCCATCTTACAGTATTTTGGGAATAAATAAACTTAGTAATGGATAGAATTCTTATGTTGGTTCCCTGACCTACAGCAATCATGGAAAGCCAAGAACTGTGCTTGTCCAATGCAAGTATGAATCAGACACATAATTTTACATTTTCTAGTGGCCACATTTTAAAAAGGTGGAATTAATTTTAATCGATTTCATTTAATAAGAAAATATCATTTCAACACACAGCACTAGCCACAGGAGGCTAGTTGCTACCAGATTGGAGATCACAGCCCTAGACTTAAAGATAGTAAACTACAAATGAAAGAGGTTGGCATGGGGATTTCTACTACATACCCATGTATACTGCTGATGAGGTTAATGCAAGCTAGATGGTTCTGTGGATGCATGCAGTCTTAATCATATCAAAATGCCGACTACAGATGCAGTTCTAGCTGTAATACCGTTACTGGCACATATTAACATATAACATAACCCCTGATACCAGGTATGGAGATAATGACTTAACAATTTCTTTGGAAAATAATTCCTTATCAACAGATAATCTGAAGCACTTTGCCTTCACACTGCAGGGAGAGCATACTTTTATTATCTTAGCTTAAGGCAAGGTCAACTCTTCTGTTATAATACAGTCCAAAGAAATCTAGTTCATCTTGACAGCCCATAGAACATCAAGTTGGAACATTACATTCACGGTACTGACTGGACATGGTGAGCAGGAAGTAGTAAATACCTGAGATGCCTCCGTAAGATATATGCCAGAGGACAGGAGATAACTGCCACAGAAAGTTCAGAGAAGCACAGTATTAGTGTAATGTTATGGATTTGGTGGTCTGGACATGTTGAATTAGGTCCTCTATGATAAATGAAAATTGGGTGCACTTTGCAAGTTTCACCATGAAGAAGGCATGGTTTGTATGCTGCTCTGATGTATGTGCTAGGTACCCAAGGGAAGAGTCTTTCCACCAGGGATCAGAGGTCTGGAGCTGTCATACTGGACTCCCCCCTGGCTATTTGGGGCATCTCAAGCTGCTAAACTAAGAGGGAGAGAAGTGGGCTATTGGTTGGTAACTTTTCTAGACTACCAAGATGATTCTGGGTTGTTATGCTTAGAGCTCAGGTACCTCTTTTAAAAAATGTTCCCAATAACCCTGGTTACTGAAAAATTGCAGTAATGCAAGGAAAACAGGATAGTGAAGTCCTCAGAATTTGTAGAAATTAATGTTTGGGTCACTCATCAGATAAAGAATCCTGTTCAGCCCAGGTGCTAAAAACAAGGGTAAGAGTAAGAGAAAGATGGAATTGGTAGCAGAAGAAAGCTGTAATAACCAATTTGGGCTTTCTGAACAATTAGAGGGCACGGAATTTAGCAGCTATATTTTATGTTGCATCTACTACAAAAAGCATTGGCAATGGCAAATATTTTAGATTACAGTTAGAAGTGTAACTGAATTCATATCACCTGTTGATGATGCAGTAGGTAGATGACACCTTCCTCTCTCTCACTGCTCTGTTAAACTCTCTTTAATTAGCCAGTTTGAGTATACTATCTATTTATATATCTACATAATCAAGACTTTGTATACCAAATTGCAAAATAATAGCATGATTGCAGTTACAGGTTCCATGTCTTTATTTTTTTCGAACCTCAAAGTAGCAGTGATTTACTTACAAAATGTGCAATTTCACAGAAACAGCTTCACTTTATACACACAAACTTCATAATCACACAGAACCATGTAAGTGTTGTCAAGTGTCTGGCCTGGTGGAACCCAATGGGAGTGGCCTGCATTTGGAGTAACATCTTTCTCATTCCTCACTTCATTAGCCGCCAACCAGGAACCTCTAGATGACTCATGACTAATTTGCAAAAAAGATGCTGATTGCAACTGCCAAGAGTTCAGCAGAAACAAAAACCAAGGTGTCTTCTTAGACACCACCCACAGGGATAGATGTGTTAAAAGAACAAAAAGGAAATCAAGACAACACAAATTGAGGTATTGAAAGCCTTCCAGAGGTTGAGCTTTGAAGGCATTGAACCTTCTAAGGGCAATATAGCAATCCCGGTAAAGTAGCATGTGTATATTATATCATGATATTAAAAGCAACACAATTTTGCAAACAATGAAATAGATGTTTAAAGTTATATTTTTTCCTCAACTTCATGTAATAGATAATGTTCATGAAAATTGATGTTTTACACCATCTGTGGTCAATTCAGTAACGCTTTAATAAGCCAGAATACATGGCTAGGTGAAGGAATTAACTGTCATGTCTTAAAAATATCCTTCAACACAGAATAATTTTTATAATAAAGATGTAATTTTCATAGCATAAGTTAAAATAAAATATAAAATGTCATAGATGGAAATAAGGGAATTACTTTGAATCAAGGAGGAAAGTAACTGTATATACTTAAAATATTTTGTTTTTATGTTTGTATTCATTTTATTTTTCTATAACTGCTCCAAATTTACAAGTTAATGCCTAAAATAGTTTCACACATTTCATATTCACATTAAAAACCAAGTAAAGCCTTAAGGATTAATATGGAAAATGTAAAAAAAGATAATACAAGCATACCTCACAATCCATAGCACTCTCTAATACAATTCGTCAATGTAGATGAAAATATCACTTCCATCAAATCTTCATATTAAAATTAAAATTTAATATGTCATTATGGACAGAAGGAGGATATAAAACTGGCTTGAGAGTATTCTATATTAATTTTCCACCTTTAACTTTTTGGTTATGGCAATTCATGCTAAAAGTCAAATGAGATTCATTCAGATTTCTAATCATTCTTTGTCTTTTATGTACTATATCCTAGCATTTTAAAAATATCACACTTACTCTAGATTTTTTAATGATGATTTATGAACCAAAGAAAAGTTTCAGAGAAAATCCAATGGCTACATTTTGAGAGTTAAAGAAACAAGGTGTGTTTAAAGGAAATATAAAATACTCTAACAGCCAATTTTCTAATAAGCATATTATTTTCAAGCTTAAAAATAGCAATGTTTGTTTTCCCACTGAGGTCCCAGCCTGGACACTCTTATCAGTTGAAAAGTACCACAGCCTTCATCTCCTCTATGGTAATATCAGCATGTAACTATGGTATTTTACTCGATTTTCCATTATCCAGGATTAACCATAATTATTGAATTAATAATTATAAAATTAAAAATCATACAGAATCTATAGAACAGTTGTTTCCTTACTTCAATAGCTCGGAATAAAAGATTCTTCAGCTGATGGTACTACTTTCTGCCAAGTCTGTAAGTCTAAAAAAAGGAAGGGCCATATGCATCTTGCAAGATTTATCAGTTATTCAATGTACACAAATAAAAATATTGTTGAGCTCATTCCTAGCTATGTACCAAAGCTTTAAGTTATTCTGTATTACTCTATAACACTTTCCTGAATTTCTTATATTTTAGCTTTCTTTTCAAAGAGTCAGTGACACTTACCAGAGTGGGTCCTGAGGTGTCCTGTGAGGGCGTCCCTTCTTCTACAGGCATAGCTACAAAAAGGACATTTGAACGGCTTCTCTCCAGAGTGTAACTTTATGTGTCTCAAAAGGTTGCCCTTCTGAGTAAAAGAGGCTCCACACTGGTTACAGTGGAAGGGACGTTCACCTGCCGAAGGGAAAAGAAGTGGAAACGATCGAGTGGGTTATGTGTAACGGACTGATTGGCTGTATGCTATTAACTGGCAGCGGCTCTCTGTGCTGAGAGTTTTCTCCCTCCTCAGACTTCTGAACCATTTTCTTCCTAAAATTTGTTAATACTGAAGCCTTAAACTTTAGGTTAAGCACGGTTTCCTCTCCTCATACAATTATACCGGATTCCTGTTACTGGCTCAAAAGAATCAGTAATCGCATTGACCACTCTTTGAAGAACTAAGTGCCATCACTTCACTGACTTTACTGGTTGCTTTACATAGAATATTTAAAATCTTAAAATCATATTACCAATTAGGTCTCTAGAATTTCAATTTTCAAATGAAGAACTTGAAGTTCAAGAATCAAAGTATCTGATTATAGTTACAGAGCTAATAAGTACTCAAACTGATAGGAATCTTGCTCCATTGGACTACAAAATCTTGCTCTAATGAACCATGCTATATCTCTTTTAATATTACAGAAATTTTGAATTTGAGTTGAATTTTGACTTTTTAGACTAACTCTCTGATTTAGCCTTTGATTTTGTCCCTGGGGGCCAGGTTACAATGTTCATTATCACGAAATCTCCCAAAATTAGGCCAGGCCCAGGTCTCTCCATTCTCCTAGTGAAAGCTTTGGCAAAATTTCCTGACATAAACAAGAAAAGTCCAAAGAAAATTATTCATCCAGGTATTTCCTGTATTCTTTTTGTTGTGAAAATAATTTGAGAGAAATATTTTCCTTCTTTCCTCCCATTACTGGATACTGCTATAAAACTGTTCAGCCAGAATTATCAGTTTAGTCTATTGTCATCAACTGGCTGTCACCAAGGTCACTGAACATAAAAACATATAGTTGGGGAAGCAGTAGAATTAGCATTTAGGGTCAAACCACAAAGAAAATACTATTATTTTAAGTTTGCTGATCTCTAAAGAGATTTATGAACTAAGTTATAAATTAATATATACACAGTACAAAATAGTAAAGTTCAAAGTTTAGAACGGACATAAAATTTTTTAAAAAATGCTCCTTTGATTTAACTGGACTATTTCTGTACTTGAGGTCAGATGAAGATTTTAATTTTAATACTTAAAAATTTATACTGAATTCTCATGTTTTATATCTTTAACTGAAACATTTGAAAATAGTGAATAATGAAACCTCATTATTTTGGGGGGCCTTTAATTAATACAAACTCAATGATTCCTTCTATTAAAGGAAGCTAGGAGTCATAAAGAAGATAAATTGGCCATTTTCTTGCAGTTGCCACTGCATATTCTATCATATAGATTTGTTATAAAACCTAAAGAAATTGAAAAATGGATACATCAGGTGTATCTCAAATTCTGTACTTTTTTCTCATTTTGGAACTTTATGAGATACATATCCAAAATATTATAATCTATGTGTTCATGTAAGAAGGGTAAAAGTTTTTCTAACAAAATCTGGAGATCTGAATTACATTTACAAAAAGGCCTTGTACTAGTGTATCATGAAAAAAAATATTTTAAAAGTCACCTTAAATTTTATCTTATTTCATTTGTTTGATGAAATTGATGATATTGGCAAATTTACCGAAAAATTTCTTATATGAAGTCTCACAAAGTAATCAAAGTTTGAAAATAAATCTAAATTTGGTAAATCTTTACACACATATGCACACACAAACACACACACATAACAATTTGTTGGCTTTTTCTGTCAATGAAATAGCAGTCTATAGCTCTTTAAAACCAGGAATTTCTACTTCCCACCCCTGCCATGGAATTACTAATAAAAAAGAAGAATGTACTTTCTTCATGAGAATTTTTATACTGTAGGAAAATAGCAAATGCAAATTATACTTTCCCGTCCAAATACTTGATTTTACTTTTGAAATCTGTCTGGGTCTTCCAGGCAAGTAATAAATTAGTATGTAATAACTTTAAAGTGAATTAAATCAGTTTGGTGAACAAAAACCATTTGAAATCATGTTTGCCTTTAGAAAATACTCCTATAACGTGCTAACTTAGATTTTCATTAAGCCTCCTACAACTGAAATATTTAAAAATTCTTAATTTAGAGTACTAAATTTGTCATCCCAAGTAATGCTAATCAAAAAGGAAAAAATAATAAGGATAACTCTTAAAAAGAATTTTGAAATTCACCTAATTGAGTTTATGAGACCAATGACAGGGTAATTTTATTTTTACACTAAAAAATATTCCAGATATCTTCAAATATGTTTTAACAGAATTGCATCTGAATTTATGTGATCATCCTTAAAGGGGCAGGAGAAATGAAAAGGGGTCTAGGTATATTAGGAAATACTGTGTGTTGCTGAATGTGTCTTAGTGTGGAGTCTTTTGCTAACTATATTCCCATGGCCCTGAGAAATAAAGAAAGGCATGATGAAGGTTTACAAACCCTGTTCCCATTTTTGATAAGAGGAAAGAAGCAATCATAGTAATGCACTTTGATTGCAGCTGGATGAAGTTTTGAGAAACACTGATCTACATGGATTAAGTCTTGAATTGGGATTATGAGAGACATGTAAAATGATCTGATATTTAAGTAAAAGGTTCATATATTGTGTCTATGCCTTGAAACAACACATCTCAATTATTTTTTAAATAATTTGCTTTTTCTTTAATAAACAGGCTTACTCAACTAGTTCTTTTCAAATTAGTTGAGACTTTGCCTGAAAAATATATTAATCATGTTCTTCTGATATAAAGAAAAGCAAACTTCAGAAAAACACCACAAAGGTACTAAATACACTATACCTAATCCAACTGAAAAAATCATGTAGGCTATTGTATCTGTGATAACCAATTCCCCCATGGGTGGGTACAAAAGTCTGGATTAACAACTCTGAATCCAGGAGAATAATTAATATGGAGGCATGCTATCATTCATTTCCATGCTTAATCTGCTTTTTGTTTTGTTTTTGTTTTTGTTTTTTAAATCTGCTAATCCGCTCAAGGACCTTTTTTAGTTATTCCCAGAATGAAGTTATTTATTCTTATTTTGAAATAAATTACACTTCACTATTTTATGTACTTTCATAAACACATTATTTCTAGGTGTGTGTTTAAAGAGTCAACTGAAATACAAGTATACATGCATCAGTTTACTTTGGTGCATCAGCGACAGGGTGTTCCTGTGTTGGATGGAACAACCACCTAAAAATATGAAAAATCCCGTGTACCTGTTGAGAGGGCCTTGGAGCAAAAGAATGATTCCACATAGCTACAATGTACACAAAGTTACGAAGATGGGAGTACTCTACCCCAAAGAAGGGCAAAGTTAAGAACAGTCTATATTTATAATGGTCCACATAAATTCATGTTGAAGCATGAATTGATTTACTACCCCTACTTCTTTTACTCCACCCCTGTCGCAGCGAAGAGTGCCTGGAGTATCCGATGACAATATTACCTGATTACCTACTAAAGTAGCAACACCAAGAAATGACACCAAGCCATGTATAAGACACTGGAATTGGCACTTTAGTAGAGTTTGAAAGAGAAAGAAGAAGAAGTGAATTAGATATGATACTCCACATCATTTTAGTAAACTGGGTGGTTGTTGTGTATCTTTTTCTACTATCCATTTTGTAATGGATATTCTATGATACACAAGTATGTTTCCCAAAGGCTTTATAAGGATTTAAGACAGTGCCTTGTACACTAGCTATTAATAATTGGTAAAAGGGGGAAATTCTGAAATGAAGATAGTATTTCTTGGCATTAATGAGAAAACATTTCGTTAATGACTAGATCTCAACCACATTTTTTCAATCTAGTTCAAGTTAAACACACACACACACACACACACACACAAAGACTTTGTATTCTCAAAGAATACAAAAAGGGAGTTGAAAAGGTCATGACCTATTCAGATGTATAAACTGGGTCATCAGAAATACTTATAAAAACAGCTATTTTTTTAATTTTATTTTTTTAAGATTTTATTTATTTACTTGACAGCCAGAGACAGCCAGAGAGGGAACATAAGCAGAGGGAGTGGGAGAGGGAGAAGTAGATTTCCCTCTGAGCAGGAAGCCCAACGAAGGGCTCAATCCAGGACCTCGGGATCATACCTGAGCTGAAGGCAGACATTTAACGTCTGAGCCACCCAGGCACCCTAAAAAATAGCTACTTTCAAGATATATCACATTTTCAAGGTCAACATGTGTGGCAGGTATCCAGAGCTCCTCCATGAATGGCTTTTAACTTTAACAAAAACTTTCCAGATCTAAGGAAAGTGAAATTTTTACAATACTCCAATAAACGTTTATTAACAATAAAGTTCATCGATTTGCAACAGGACTTTAGTTATTTTGTCCATTCTCCTTCCCTTTACTAGTTGAGTGAATCCCATATTCATAGAACTTGTGGAAATCTGTATAACTATTTTAGGAACATTTTCTCTGTCAATTTGATGATTTTTCAGAATCAAAATAATTCAACTCTACCATAGTTGTAAATATTAAATAAGCAGTAGAGTCAGTATGTAATTACTCTTGTGTTTACAAACCAATAACACTCATAAAAATAACTACAAATACAGTGGAACATTGATTAACCTAAATATTCAAGAGAGTACACTCAGGTTCTTTGAATTTTCTTGGCTCAGACCATAAAAGGTTTATTAGAAATCTTACAAAAAATTGTTGTTAGTATACTTTTCAGCCTTAAAATGCACACTATATGCAATTCAACTGAAATTGACTACTTGAGTTTATATGTTGCTAGAAGGGGGAAGTTACACATTTGAATGGGTATTATCTTCCTCAGTATAATCACTGTGAGATAATGAAAACATTATAACTTGTAGAACTCTTCTTTTAGAACTGCAGTTAACATTACTTCATGAGCATAGAAGAAAAGTAGACTCATTATTTTATAGTCTTTTCAGATCTTTCTTATCGAATACCAAACTTGATCTTTTAACTTTTCTAGAACTAAGGGAAAAAAACACCTGCACTAGTAATACAAATATTTTAAAAATATGTTGTTTAAAAAGGAAATTAAAGACAAAACCGAAAGTAAACATGTAGCTGTAGAATTTGAATGAGGGTACAGGATCCAAACCTGATGATTTTGATTAAGATAACACTGATTTTAATGTGTAACTCCTTACTATAATTTTTAAGCCTTATAATCATATCTCATCATTAAATGTTGGTGCATTAAGATACCACGAATAGTACATTTCAACAAAACCAGTCTGGGCATCAGGAAACCTTGATTTTAGCCTCATAATGTCCTAACTACATAAGGGATAATGGACAAATCACTTGACTGTAAATGTGTAAATGAGAGGTCTGGGTTAAAAAGACTTCAGTGTACCTCGTATCTCTCATGTTTTAAGCACTCACTAATTAAATTGATTTATCTCTCTTCCAAAGAGAATCATATTTTAAAACTCTGGGAGTATTAGTGATTAATATTTTGCTATCTAACACTACCTTGCATTATAGGTAAAGATACCATCTTTAAATCAATTTTCATATGAACTTAAAACTTTTCTAATAGTCAACCACCTGCCTTTCTTACACATAATCTCATTTCTGTTTGTTTGTTTGTTTGTTTTTTTTAATTTAAAAGACTTTTTTGTTTCATTTTGCCAAAGGATTTGGAGGGATTTAAATAAGGCCTTCCTCTCATTTAGCTGTTTTTTTACATTACTCTAATGTCTAAAAGTATATCTTACATTAATCGGAGGCCTCTTTCCTCACCCTATTCCCTGATCACACATTCCTACCAGCATACCTACCACCCTTGGCTATACTGCACCCTCCGTATCTCTTGCAGGAGTTATAATAAAAAAAATTACAGGAAGATGGTAACATCCTCAAACTAGGGGAAGTATCTGCCCAATACTGAGACCCATGATGGGCAGAGATTGATTGGAAATTGTATTCCAAGAAGTTAACCAGATAAGGTGAAAATGATCCACCTCTATATAAATGCATGAGTACCATTTTATAGTATAAACTCGTAGCTAGCAAACTATATTACCTGCCCATGGGTATGGTAAAATATGTATAGAAATACAAAAAGATTAGGTTACACAATGAGATTCTCCTATACCTTTTGAACCCTTATCCTATTATTGCTATATTAAGAACTGTGGAAACTGAATCCCAAACTTCTTTTCTGATATGCTATTCAGATTTGAAGGCTGGAAGTCAAGACCCAGGCTACTCTCTGCTTTTCAGCAATCCAATACTAGCAGAATTCTGAAAAGGTGGTTTCACCACTGCCACCCCTGAATAAAAAGGAAAGAGAATAGGTGTCAGGTAATATCAACATCAGATGTCACAGGCAGTCATCAGGTTATTCTTTCAGCTGCTTACCAGTGTGACTCCTTTTATGTACCATAAGCACATTGGGCCCAATGCAAACCATGCCACAGACGTCACATTTCAGTTTACCATTCGGAAGCCGGATTCCTCCCTCGCCTTGAAGCTCCTGGACTTTCCTGTTGTCGGCCACCTCGCTGCTCTCAATTAGGGGTTCTTCTAGGCCGCTACCTTCATCATGGCCCCTGATCTCATCTTCACGGCTCAGGGGTTTCCTGTCACACTCTTCATCACTCTGCATTTCTAGCTTTACTGAATTTGCTGTAATTTAAAAAAAGAAATGAAGGGATTTTAAATGCAGGTCGTGGTGTCACCTACATCTCTTCTCCACCCAGTGCCATTCTACGAACATGGATAGAAATCACCAATGCAACATTAATACAGACTGCTCAGAACTATTTGAGTGACTTTGGCATCAAAGTGAAGATGGCTCAGAAAAGCTCTAGTCAACAGAATGACACTTTATTTGTACAGTCATTTCTTTCTTTAACTTAGTTATATGATTTTAAACAAGTCTTTAATTCTGGTATGGGCTTTTGATTTTGTCGCTACCGAGACTCGGCATTGTGTATGATACAAGATTAGATATTGCTTAACCCACTGAGCCAGGCTTCTCCATAACACTCATATCTATATAGTATAAAAATACACATATAATATATACATAATATATATACCTATATATATACATATATATATATACACACACACACACATACAACATACGCATACAACATATACATATGTAACACTTCTGTCTTACATCAGAATACTTGTAAACCTGCTTCAGGGCTGAGCAAGAGAAACAACTTGGTATCTCAATCTAGCAAATGTCTTAGATGTATGAAGGCATACCGTCAATGCAAATACCCTAAAATCAGCTTAAAAACATATATTCAGTGAAGAGCTATATAAATGTAGGGCAGAGTGCACAGACTTCACATGCTCTTAAGCTACTCCTTTTTTATATGAAGAAAATTCTCTATGGAACATATTAGTCTGCAAATCAAAGTATTCCAGCTTTAATCTATGCACAACAAAAAGCAATGAATGACAGGAATGGCATAGCAGGCACGCACGCACTTCTGACTGTTAAGAAATTTAATGCCTTCTGTTTGCTGTTTTTGGATCATCCCACAGAAATGTTGGAATTTTGTTAGCACAGCCCTCATTCTGGATTGCTGACAAAGTCTTTTCACAAAGCAGAAACAGGCTTCAAATGAATACCAGTTTTTTTATCCCCTGATCTTGAAAATTCTTCAGAAATCATATCAAAGTTCCTGTGCAAAGCAAATTATTTGGTACTACTTGAATGAAATACCTTCATAAAAAGGAAGTAAGTTTTTTTTTTGCCGCAATTTTCTTAGAGAAACCACGCATTCTGTTGATTTGTCATTAGGACTTTAAACAGGTAGCGCTATCAAAATGGCTCTTCCCCTGCTCCCCTTCCTTGGAACTCCCCTAAGAATAGAGGCAGCATGGGTACAAAATGAGATGATTGCTTTTACTCCAAAGACCATGGCTGTGACATTTATTAGCAGTGTAAACTTGAACTAATTATTTAATGCCTAAACCTTTTTAGTCTTTTGTTTGCAAAGCAGACATAAGTTCAAATCACAAAATGAAGTTTAAGTAGAATAGTTCAGCTATTAGGATTGAGGATCCTATAATCAAACTGCCTGGATTTGAATACCAGCTCTGGCACTCCTTGGAAGCAGTGTCACATTTTATAAGATACTTAAATCCTCTGTGTACTTTATAAAATGAGGATGATAATGGTACCTACTTCTCAGGCTGATGTAAGCATTAACTGAGCAAATACAGAAAATGGGCTTAACTCTTGTTTTTTTGGTGGCAGACGGTGCTCTATTTTTTCCATAAACTTTTGCAAGATCAATTATAGTATATATGTACACTACTCTGAGATGTACAAAAGAGTATATAGCCTTTTTGGCCCCATTTCTTTAAAGCTTTATTTATTTATTTATTTATTTATTTATTTATTTATTTATTTGACAGACAGAGATCACAAGTAGGCAGAGAGGCAGGCGGGGTGGGGGGGGGGGAAGCAAGCTCCCTGCTGAGCAGAGAGCCTGATGTGGGACTCGATCCCAGGACCCTGAGATCATGACCTGAGCCAAAGGCAGAGGTTTAATCCACTGAGCCACCCAGGTGCCCCTTTTGGCCCCATTTATAATAGAAAATCTCCTACACTAAGTTTTAACTAACGTACAAATTAGTACCATTTTACCAGTTTTTGAGAAGAGGAGACATGATACTTTATCCCTCTTCATTTCCCCAACATGTTCAAATAATGTGTGGCCTCTAAGGAGGTATTCAGGCAGTATTCGCTGTGGTGTTTTAGTAAATTAAGAATTTTCTTTCTTTAGAATTTTTTAAAAGATTTTATTTATTTATTTGACAGAGAGAGAGAGAGAGAGAGAGATCAGTGAGAGGGAGGACACAAGCAGGGGGAGAGGGAGAGGGAGAAGCAGGCTTCCCGCCGAGTGGGAGCCCGATGAGAGGCTGGTTGAGGGACTCGATCCCAGGACACGGTGGTAATGACCTGAGTGGAAGGCAGATGCTTAATAATTGAGCCACCCAGACGCCCCAAATTAACTTTTTTTCTACTCGAAGTTCACCATCCCTAAATTCTGATCTCAAAAGCAACTTTTATCCTCATTTTCTTCTTTTTAAAGATTTTTTATTTATTTATTTGACGGACAGAGATCACAAGTAGGCAGAGAGGCAGGCAGAGAGAGAGAGAGGAGGAAGCAGGCTCCCCACTTGAGCAGAGAGCCCAATGCGGGACTCGATCCCAGGACCCTGGGATCATGACCTGAGCCGAAGGCAGAGGCTTTAACCCACTGAGCCACCCAGGTACCCCTTATCCTCCTTTTCTAATTGAGAACAGTATGTGAGTGTGTGTGTGAGTGTGTGTGTGTGTGTGTGTGTGTGTGTATGTGTGTGTGTAGATGGTCTCTCTTTACACAAATTGGAGTATACAAATTATCTGACCTTACTTTGCTTTCTTCATTTAACAATATCTGTTTAATTTTTCCATATTATTACACAGAAATGCACACTATTCTAACAGCTGCATAAAATCTACTTTATCAATATAATTTATTCCTAGGCTTTACCAATAAAATCTAAGATTGTTTGCTTCTGTTATAGATATTATTATATATCACATTGAACTGTCAAATCTGTTAGATAAAAACTGGTATTTTACCATAGATTTTAATCTGAATTTTTTATGGGTGAAATTGAGCATCTATGTCTATGTTTAAATGTTTGGGGGACTTGGGGGGCTTTTGGGGAGCTGGTTATGGAAGTTATTTGCCCATTCTTCTACTAGGTTGTTGGTTTTTTTCTCACTGAATTTAAAAGCTTTATATGCTAAGGAACTTAACCCCATGTTTGTTATGTTTCTCAAATGTTGCATTATCTTATTACTCAAGGGTATTTGGGAGCATGTATTCTAATTTTACATTTTGAATTTTAATGTTTTCAACTGTGGTTTCTAGAGTCTGTATTTTGCTTTAATAAGTTTTTCCATACTCCTAGAAGTTTTTCATGTTTTTTTTTTTTCTGGGAATGAAAATTATTCTAATCAGAGTAAAACACTAATTTTTACCCTATGTAGTCCCATATTTCATTCATAATTCTCATTTAAAGAAAAAATTAAGAAAAATGAAAAGTATGACTATATAGCATGACTTCATATACCAACCTGTGAGCAAACTGTCTTATATATTTAAGTGATGTACCAGAGGTTAGAAACTACATAGCAACGTCATCATTTATATTCCTGAACTGGTCGACATCTGATAAGCTGCATTTAATGACTGTAAAGTCTACAAGCATTCTATATCAGGAATTAAAGAAATGTATCTTAAAAGAGTAGGTCTGAGTTTGAAACTTCTGGGCCTCTTAAGTTTCAAAACAGCACAAAATTATAAAGAATATAACTTGATGTTATATTAAATGATCACCTTTCCCCTAGTGAGAATATTATAATACGGACATCAAATATAATATCTAATGGGTAAAATGTCATTTAAAAATTACTGTGTATTAAAATTATAGTTAGAGGGGCACTTGGGTGGCTCAGTGGGTTAAAGCCTCTGCCTTGGGCTCAGGTCGTGATCTCAGGTTCCTGGGATCGAGCCCTACATCGGGCTCTCTGCTCAGCAGGGAGCCTGCTTCCTCCTCACTCTCTGCCTGCTTCTCTGCCCTCTTGTGATCTCTGTCTGTCAAATAAATAAATAAATCTTTAAAAAAAAAATTATAGTTAGAGCTTTGCATCCACAGAGGAATATAACTGAATATCCAAAAAAGTAAACATTTGTTAGAACTAAAATACAGAAGAAATGGTAAACTTTAGCAATCTTTTCTCCAACCACATTATAATCTAAAGTATTATATGTTTATCACATATGAATGTATATACTACAGCTATAGTAAATATATTAATTTATATTCATTGATATAGTAAATCAATAAATGCAACATTTTATTATACATTATATTTTATCACATATGAATGTATATATTACTATAGTAAATATAGTAGTTTATATTCATTGATATAGCAAATCAATAAATGTAACAGTTTTAGTATATACATATCACAGATGAAATTTTCTATTAATATGGTGGTCTATGTACAAACAAAATCCCATCATAATTAACTTTTATTCTGCTTCACTAAAATTAGGTTGAAATTTAGGATTAAAACAATTAGTCTTTGAATTTCAATTGTTAAATGAAAAAAACTTCCTTACTCAAAGAATATAAAGAAATTCCCTCACAATTTTTTTCACTATTTAAGATGTTTCTAAATAATGCAGAATACTATATTTTAACTCATTAATTAAACTTAAGTCTTCAGTAAATTTATGTATACTCTAAATTACAATTTATATATCAATGAGTTGTATTATGATTATTTGTAGCTATAATATATAAAGCTACTATAAATATTAATCATTGTATAATATTCATAGTATATTTGTTATCAAAATTTTACTCGTTATTACTTGGTATTTCTTTTACTGTTTGGTAACAGGAAAACATTCTCATAAATGGGCTAATTTCTGTGAAGATGAGAATTTGTTAGTGTGAGAGGGATGAATTCTTGTTATTACAATCTCAACACCAAGAATTATTTTATAGACTGTTTCCTCAATATGCCCGAATTTTATATTCTTCTTTTCATATCTATAGGAATTTATACACATTACTATCTAATGACAAACTAGTAAAGACAATATTTTGTAACAACATATTATTAGCAATGAAAATGGATATGAAATAAGATTTTTTTAAAAGAACTTATTTATTTGACAGAGAAAGAGAGATCACAAGTTGGCAGAGCAGCAGACGCGGGGGGTGGGGGGAGCATGCTCCCCGCTGAGCAAACAGCCCAATGTGGGGCTTGATCCCCGGACCCTGAGATCATAACCTGAGCTGAAGGCAGAGGCCTAACCCACTGAGCCACCCAAGCACCCCTGAAATAAGATTTTAATTAATTGATTGGTTTTTTCTGTTATTCAATACTATAGTCATAAATAACTATAATATATAGATATTTGAATATTTTAATGAACAAAATAAAGATGTTTAGGTATTTTTAAGTTAAAGGAGATAATGTGATTTCAGAGTTTATTTTTATTTTTTTAAGAGATATTATTTATTTATTTGACAGAGAGAGACAGCGAGGGAACACAGTGGGAGAAGAAGCAGGCTTCCCACTGAGCAAGGAGCCCAATATGGGGCTCAATCCCAGGACTCTGGGATTGAAGGGTGACCTGAGCCAAAGGCAGACACTTAATGACTGAGCCACCGAGGTGCCCTGATTCTACAATTTACAAAAAGGACAAGTCAAATTTTAAAGCATTCACAATTCTGAAGAAAAAGTTAACTATACATATTTTTAGTTGAATTGGAGATTCATGAACATGGGTAAAATAATAGTTAATAAAAAAGAATTTTATGATCAATTTTACATAGAAGCTTTGAATATATTTCAGGACAAAACGTACAAAGTTTACCTTTAAGCAAAAAGTTGCTTCAAAAGGCAAACAGGTCTATAAATTTAAAATCCCCCCCTCTTCTTCATGCTTCTAAAGTACTACTGAAATTTAGGATATAGCTTTTGGATGCTACAAAAACACAAAATTTAATTGCCTCCATTTACAGATGATCACACCAAGGCAGAGAAGTAAAGAGACTTACCTAAGGGCTTATATTATAAGTGACTCCCAGGCTAAACAATTTTCAATTACAGAAGTTTCTTCAGTAACCATACTAGGCTCTCTACACTCAAAGGCTTCATAATTATCCTCGTTTTGAGATATGTAATAGTGAATGGAAAAGCTTACATTAGACTTGCCTTTAATTCACTAAGATGGTATTAAATAAGGAAATAAAAGAATAAGAGTATTTACAGAGATAACACACGTAGATCACTATTTTAAAAAGGTAGCAAACCAAATGGGGAAATATTATATTTTGTGAAGCTGTTAAAAACTATTGTAAGGACTCCCTGGGTGGCTCAGTCAGTTAAGCATCTGCCTTTAGCTCAGGTTATGATCCCAGGGTCCTGGGATCGCACCCCGCGTGGGGATCCCTGCTCAGCAGGAAGCCTGCTTCCCCCTCTCCCACTTGCCCTGTTTGTGTTTCTTCTCTCGCTGTCTCTCTCTCAGTCAAATAGATAAATAAAATCCTTAAAAAAAAAAACTAAAATAATTCAGCTTATGTCATAACAAAAATTTCTTTGCCACTATTATTGCACTTTGAAAATTTAAAAAGACAATTTAAAACTTGAATATATACCATGTAAAAATGAGATGGAAATGAAAACTACACATTGTTACATACACATGATGCTCCTAGAACTCATCCATGTCAGCCAGTATGAAACAAAGACCAAAACCGAATTCTCGTTAGAAATAAACAAACTAGCAAATACTTACTAAGTACTTGCTGCTTGCCTAATAATTGCTAAAACTGATTATGATGGTTTAAGATTAAGAGATGGAGAGTATTAAATAAGAAGTCCATGTCAACAGGAACAGGTCATGGAAGAGTTCATGACTAAGAGGAGGGAACTATTTTAATAACACATATACTTTGGTTACATAATTGTTGAAATATTAACCCCAATGGTACATAAAGGGAAAGAGACTTTTCCTTAGAAATTGGACATTCTCTACTTTTTACTCCATGCTTCCCTCAAGCCACCCACCTATGCAAGATAGCATACAATTCTGCAATGTCTGGCAGCTGATGTCATCAAATAATAAAATTCTCCATTTTTAAAATTTGGGGGGAAAAATAATTTTTAATATGTATGGTAAAATACATTGAAGTTAATTCTGAATTATCAAATTAAAGGAACAAATTCTATCCAATCCTTACAATGTCACTGTCACAGATAATTCTGTCATTTTAAAATGTCAGCTTTGGGAAATAGCACAGTAACCAGAACCTTAGATATAATTATTACAATATTTTTAATATCTCAATTAAACTTCCTATAACTTAAAATGTTGTTATTAGTATGACTTGATTCTACTAATCCACCAACAGATTATTAAAATTTCATAGCTAGGAAATAATACAAAGGGATTATGATTTATTTGCTGTATTTAAAAGGATATATTTATTATATGGAGTATAAATAGGATTTCCAGATTAATTACTTATCAAATTAGTGATTTATACCTGTTCAGTTTCCAATTATATTTTTTAATTTTTAAAGGCTGTAAATACTATGAGACTTAAAAGAAACATTTGTTTCACAGTAATGAATAAAAGACAGTTAAAACCATTCTTTAATTACTAAATTTGGGGAGAAAAGTCTTCCAGGTGTGATATATAAGTGGACTTTTTATATGCTTGGTTTCTGTTGCATGAGAATTCAAGAGGACACTTGAGTGGTGTTATTACTTACAAGCATCAATTTCTCCCAGTCTATGCCAGCTACTTGAAATGGTGTTAAACACACTAATTGAATCAATATGTCGATCTAATAATCTGCTGAAGTTGCTTCTGAGCTAATATAACTCTCTCTCATTTAAACTATCGAAACAGAAACACCAAACATGATTAAATCCATGTTAACAGCCCAGCAGCTGTTTAAATAACGTGTTAGAAAAACAAACTGCCTTCAAAAGTCTGATGTAAAGCACAATTATTTACTAAGAACTTAACAGTCTAAACAACTAAAGTAAAATCACAACAAAAATTATTTTAAGGTATGTGAAATCATTTTATAAAAATCCTCTCAACAATATTTCACACCACATGAACACTTTGTTTCTTGCAACTGTGAATAAATAAATGTGTAAGCCCTGCAAAACAGCTCCTCACAACATCCTTCAAGATTCGTTTTATAAATGGTTTTAGATAAGTCCAGACACTGGTGTCGCTCACCTGCAGCTGGGCCATTTGTGGGTAGCCTTTTCAGTGTGTACATCACAGCACCGCATTTCCTTTTCCTCCCCACCTTCTCTTCTCTAATAAAGTGACATTATGTACTTCTTAAACCTACTAGAGTAACTACATCAAGACAGTGCTGATTTCTGATATGCTCTCATTCTAAGAACGGTATAGTAAAAAGTTTCCCTGTACCTGACGCAGGAAACCAGGGTCTTCACTTCCCCCTCTGCTCCCTAACTAATTGTGGGACCTTGGGATATTTGTTTTCTTGGATTCAGCCACCTGCACCATCTAACATACGGGGAAAATAACACTTGATGTTCATGAAAACTGCACACAAGATAGTCTCTTTACACTAATAATAGCAATAACAGGAAAACAGCAACTTCCTATAATTCTTCATGATTTATAAAATACAGACTCTGTCTCAATTGATACTCAACAAGGCATGATAGGACAGTTACAGATAAACAAACGGAGGCATCAAGTGATTTTCCCAAGAACACAAACTTAGTAAAGGTTAACCTGATACCATTTCAAGGTCTTCTGCCTCTTTCTATGACATGATACTGGCTCTCCAATTAAACAAGTAACTAATTATATTCAGGGAAAATATTGTATTTAGGACAAACAGGTCTTTCACATGCTATAAAACTATGTCCACTGGCTGAAAAAATACTAGGAATTCAAGTTTATGATGGTCAAATAAAATAATATTATTTCCCTAAAATTAACTCTCAATATTTTCCATCAAGTTTGGAATGTATATGTCCACTCAAAACAACTACCTCTTATATTTTACGTCTGCTTTGGTCTTAAGGCAGAGATAGGGTTTGTATTTCTGAAAAATTTGTCAATACATAATCCTCTACCCATCCCCAAATTTTCTTCTCTATTCCTTGATAATGCTATGACTTATCAGTGGTAGGTAAAGACAGCCATTTGAGGAATAAGTCAATATTATCAGTTTTAATCTCTAAACCAACAGTTTATGCTGGATGTCATTTTAGGACTTCCTTTGTGGTCAAATTTTGACAGTTTTGTGTCAGTTGTTAAAAGATAAATCATACCCAAAAGCAGCCCATGTAGTATTTCATTTCCATTTAAAGAGGTGTTCATGAAAAATAAATACAAAATATATGTTCTCTCTAAGAAAGAAAGAAAAGAAAAGGAAAGAAGAAAAGAAAAGAAAAGAAAGTAAAGAAAGAAAGAGAAAAGGGATGACCTTAATGGTCTCCCACAATGCATGAAACCTTATATACGATGCCCATCATCAAACCACAGTGGCACAGTGGCATCATTGTAGCCCAAGGACAGTGGCACAGCAGAGTGGCATCACTGTAGCCCAAGGATGAAGTTTCAATATTTTGGCAGACAACTTGTTCATGAGAAATGTACAGTGTGGAGGAAATAAGCCTACTTTAAATAGAGATTCCACAAGCAAACAACAGTCTGCCCCTTTATCCATCCTTTAAGTGAATGATTAGCCAAGTCCTAAAGATTCAGTATATGCCACTTGTCGCATATCCTTTTTTTGGCATTTTCATGCAACCCAGAACGACTTTAAGATCATCTGTGCCATTTCGCCCAGAACAGCTAACTGATCTCTCTTGTCTTTCGTTACTTTCCATTCTTCTAGATTCATCCCATCCTCATGATTCATGCCCCATTATATTCACTTGTGCAGTTAATCTTCCTAAAGCATAACTCTTATTACTCTCCTAAATGTCTTCAATGACCGCCCACTGTATATAAATTAAATACAAAGGTGTTGGTGTAGAATTTAAGGACACACTCAGCATAGTTCTATCATAGCTCTCAGCCATATGTTCTAGGAGTCCCTTAGTCATTTTCCAGCCATTCTTCCTGAAACACATCCTATGCATCTCTACTTACTAGTTTTTCTTCCTGGCTCCTATTACTATTTTCTGGAATCCCTATTTCTATCAATATTAGCATACCATTCAAGGCCATTTATCTCCTACTTTTTAAAAAAAGATTTTATTTATTTATTTGACAGATCACAAGTAGGCAGGCAGAGAGAAAAGGGGGAAGCAGGCTCGCTTTGAGCAGAGAGCCCAGTGTGGGGCTCAATCCCAGGACCATGGGATCATGACCTGAGCCAAAGGCAGAGGCTTAACCCACTGAGCCACTGAGGTGGCTTTTTTCATGGAATATTTCCTGAGCACAAAGACACATTCTAGTGATTTCTTCAGTGTTTTTGCCTTACTTCTACATTCCCTATAGCATAAAATCCTTGAAAAAAAAAAAGTGTTATCTTTATTCACAGTTGCAAAACCATTATACCCTTGCATACACCAGGCACTCAGTAATTGCTGAATTGTTGCTAATTTACATATTACACTTCTTTTTGTAAATTATGGAGACCATGCATAAATTAACCCCAGGTGACAAACAAATATATCAATACAGAGTTGGGTTTTAAACACAAAACATCATCATCATAATATGATTAAAGGACCACTGTATGACAGGAAAGACTATAGGTGCATAATACATGTCTCCTGTTTGATCATGATTGCTACTCTGTGAAGTACCTAATATTACCCTAATTTTACAGATGAGGATGCTCAGATGGGGTGAAGTAACATGTCCCAGTCACACCTCAACCCAGAGCCAAATCTGAGACTAGAACTAGAATTGCTGTTACCTTATGTCACCAAAACCAAACTGGTTACTAGTTACCAGTAAAGAAATAAAGAAAAAAGGGATGTTAAAATGTTAATGAAGAACAACTCTGAATCAGCATGTGCCATCTGACATGATTTTTTGTATAAGTCTAATACAGGTGTAAGTAGTGTGCCAGCTTTGAGTAAAGCGAAATTTGTCTGAGAGCCTGTTTTGGAAGAAGACCAGCTTATAGTGCCAGATTTTCTGAGCATGGATTTTATTTCATATAAGAGCAATCTACTTTGAACTGGTGTTTGGCAACCGTCTGCTTAACATAGCTGTGGGAGGTTTGTGAAGCAAATTACATTGTGAAATTATCTCTTTAATAAGGGGAGCACAAATTTTTAACCAATCTTCTCTAATAAGTAAAATCATTACTATAAAATCCAGCGGAGTGGGTATATTCCCAAAGGGACCCAACACACTGGACTGCCAGAGGTCACTAAGGACGCTTAAACCAGGTCAGAAGGCAGTGCTGCCGGCACGCTGAAGAGAAACAGATAAGAAATGGAGCAGGGTTTCTATTACAGGGCAACATTAACAGAGGAGAGAACCAAAGCCACGCAACGCACTTCAGCGGCTTTACTGAGTCTCTGAACTGAAGTGACAGAGGAACTCAATAGCTCTTCACACTCTGGGTTCACATATCCTCGGTTTCCAAAATCTGGAGCCTAAGTACTCCCATCAAGGCCACAGAAATTCTTTCCCTGGTGTTTTTCCATAAATACTTCCCTATTTGTGTGAAACAAGCAGGGTTAGCATTTGGCCCCGAGATGCAGGATTGGTCAGTTGGAAATGTGTAACGAATGAAATATGTCAAGTAGTAACAAAGAGGAGAAAACTTACAGTGGTGATTAGGAAAATGAATCTGGAAAACCACCTAGTAAATTTTAAAAGATCAGTGCCAGTAAGATACTTATTTTCCATATCGTAGCAGCAGCAGTTGTTTGTTTGTTTGTTTGTTTGTTTTTTTACAATGTCCTAACGAATAGACATTTTAGATAGTTATATAGAGTACATATATTAAAAGGTTAAAAAATAATTATATTGCAACTAGGAGGGCCAAGGTGATAATGGAAATGTTGGATTCAAATACCTGTGTTGAAGTTCTTCTCACGTGTGAATGTTAAGTCACTTAATGTCTCCTTGGTTCCTACTGTGTAAAGTGAGGATAATATCTTCTATGTAAAAATCCTGAGACTGGGAAGGCACACAATCATTTAGAGCAGGCAGTATAGCCTGTGGTTAAGATTATGGGATCTAGATTCAGTACCCTTGGGTTTAAGGCCAGATTCTTTCATTTATTAGCCACATGACCTTAAGAAACCTCTCTATCCCATTTTTCTCTTCTATAAAATCAAGATAATGATAATACTTGCCTTCTAGGGCTGTTCTGAGTACTAAATACAATTGTATATAAATACCCTTAGAGCTATTTTACTTATTAATAGATTTATCAAAATATGAACGCATATCATGAAGTGTAGGACATCAAACAAATATAAACGTAGAGGTATGTGTACTGTGGGGAAGCACAGGATGATACAGAAGGCTTCATGAGGAAAGTTGCATTTAAGACAGTAGTTACAGGTTGGATATGCTTTACATCAGAGAGAAAATAGATTGCACTCAACATTGGAGGCAATCATAAAGAGAAGAAAAGGCATGATATATGTTGGTCTGAGTGACACCATTTTCTTTTCTGAAATGCATACATTCAATGAGTAACATAAATAGAAATATCCTAAAATCTAAGAGAGTTTAAAATGAAGTAAGCCATAAAAAAATTAATGTTTATAAGGCAGTAATTTCACAGACAAGTACTGTCAACTTATTAACAGACGGTGTTTCAACAATCGTAGTATGAAAGAGCAAACTCCTTAGAATTCATTCATTTAGCCATTCAAAATTACTGAGCATCTGGTTTCTACCAGGTACTGCAATGCAGCAGTAAACAAGATGGCCCTTGTGATTTACACATATGTGTGTGTGTGTGTGTGTGTGTGTGCATATATGTATATGTACAAATATCTTTTTTGTAATAGATGAGCTCAACTATGCACAGTAAAATATTGTGATGAGAATTACAATGACTGGTAATCCCTTACCCCAGAATATACTACTACTATAAAATTTCACTGCAAAATGGAGAGCATAAATAATCAGACACTCTCATAAGATCACTATTTCAAAAGGATAGCTTCTTCTGAATTGTAAGTAGTTACTTTAAGCATGCCATCTATCTGTGAACTGAAGTTTTGATTATTCAATGAGTTGTCTGTCTCCATATCCGGAACATTCATTAGACAGCTTTCTAAAGCTCGTAACTAAAGTATACAAAACATTCTTAAAGTGATGACATAGTTCTATGTATCACAGAGAGCAAATGATACATGCCAAATAAAGAGTACACCAAGAGCTTTTTAAAAAACTAGAAAGGTAAGTTATTACATTTGTCAAGTGTAAGAGTTCCTTATTCATTTAAATATACTTCTTTTAAAATACTTGATATCTGGTCACATCAAAATTAAAGTAAACTGTATAATAACTGGGTTTTATTTCTCCTTCTATTAACTTATGATTTAGTGCTGACATTGTATCTCTGTCACCCATAATTGGGAGTGTTACCTTCTAGAGACTTAGCTTCCTTAACTATGAAATGGAGATAATGTTACTTATTTGTGCAAGTAATATAACTAAATGCATACAAGCCTGAGGCCAAGGCTCTTGAGGTCCCTTCAGTGTGTGGTACCCATGATTTTAGGATGCAGCCAAGGTATGCTTGAAATTTTATGCAAAAAAAATTATGTAATTGGTAATAATTGTTAGCTACTGAATATCTCAATATAAATTACTTTATGCAAAAAAATCTGACTGATTTCTTGGCTCATCAGCCAAAAGTGATGGCAAGCAGCCTACCACCTACATTTTCTTCTAGGAGCTTTACAGTTTCGGGTTTAAATTTAAGTCTTTAATCCATTCTGAGTTGATTTTTATGAATGGTTTAAGATATGGGTTTCATTTCAGTTTCATTCTCTTGTATGTGACTGTCCACTTTTCTCAGTACCATTTACTGAAGAGCTTATACTTTCTCTATGTGTCTTCTTGTCTCCTTTGACGTAAATTAATAGACCATAGATGCAAGGGTTGATTTCTGGGTTCTCTAATCTGTTATATTCATCTGGGTGTCTATTTTTAGTGCCAACCATGCTGTTTTGATTACTATAACCTTGTAACATAGTTTGAAATCAAGAAGTTTGCTTCCAGCTTTGTTTTTGTTTTTATATATATATTTTTTTCCTCAAAGACTGTTTCAGCTATTTAGTGTCTTTTGTGGTTCCATACAAATTTTAGGATTGTTTTTTCTATTTCTGTGAAAATGTCATTGGAATTTTGAGAGAAACTGCATTGCAACTATATATTGCTTTGGATGTTATGAACATTTTAACAATGCTAATTCCAACCTATCAGCATGGAATATCTTTTCATTTATTTAGGTCTTCTTCAATTTCTCAGTTTTCAGCATACAAGATCTTTTATCTCTTGGTTAAATTTATCTCTAGGTATTTTTTTTCTTTTTGATGCACCTGCAAATGACATTGTTTTCTTAATGTCTGTGATAGTCTGTTGTTTAGTATATAGAAGCACAACTGATTTTATATATTGATTCTGTACCCTACAATTTTAATTTGTTGGTTATTTCTAATAGTTTTTTAATGGGTGTCTTTAGAGTTTTCTATTTATAATATGTCATCTGCAGATAAAGTCAGTTTAACTTCCTTTCTGAATTAGATGTCTCTTATTCTCCTCTTTTCGCACAACAGCCAAGATATGGAAACAACCTAAGGGGTCTAGCAATGAATGAATGGATAGGGCTGTATTACTTACACACACACACACACACACACACACACACACACACACGGGAATATTATTCAGCCATGACAAGGAACCAAATCCTGTTGTTTACAACAACATAGACAAACACTGACAGCATTATGCTAAATGAAATAAGCCAGCAAGGGAAAGACAAATAAAGATGTTATCACTTATATGTATATATGTGGAATCTAAAAACAAGTAGAACTCATAGAAACAGTAGTAGAAAAGTGTGCTTCTAGGGGATGGAGGATGAGAGAAAGAGGGAGAGGTTGGTAAAAGAGTACAAATTTTCAGCTATGAGATTTATAAGTTTTGGGGAGCTAATACATAACATGGTGACTATTGTTAACTCTGTATCGTATAACTGAAATTTGATAAGAGTGTAGAACTTAAATATTCTCTCTCACACACAAAAGATAAATATGTGAGGTGATAGATGTGTTAATTAACTAGGTGGAAGGATTCCTTTCACTATGCATACATATATCAAATCATCACAATGTACACTTTAAATATCTTACAATTTCATTTGTCAATTATACTTCAGTAAAGCTGAAAAAATTTCAGGATGCATTTAAAAATGAATATGCTTCTTTATATCAACTCTCTTCCTAGTATGGGGTTCAGATAAAGATCTATTTTAGATCATATATTTTAAAACTCTGGCTTAGAAGCAGCATTCCTAAATCTATGTACTGATGTATTTCTAAAGGTCATAAGTAAGAGCATATTTAAATGTTAATGTACATTTAAACACATACACAGTATATAATACTGGAAACCTAGTTGGTATGTGTTGAGGATGGTCTTTATTAAGCAGTAAATGTTAGCTACTTAAGCAAAAGATAGTGCAACATGATTAATGGGCCATCCCCATGAGTTTCCTTCAGTTGAATATTGGCGGGCATCCAGGAGGGGGTGGGGAAAGCAAAATAAATACAACATACACAAAACTTGAAAAAAAAAAAAGTGCTACAACCTTCATAAAAAGCATAAAGTCCTTGACTCAAATAATGTTATGAAGACTCTTCTGAATTTTTCCTTTTTTCTACTTTGTCCCTGTCAGGATGTGAACCCTGCCATTATGTATGGCTTGCGGCTGTTTGCAGGTTTCCTCCCCATCTGGGACTAAGAGGCAAATTGCAGGTTTCCAGGGAGGGGGAATGCACTTACAGTAGGGACTGCTTCAGCACTTCATATGGATGGTGCCAAGCCCAGTGATACTAGCTCCCTTGCTCCCTGGGACAACCAGCCACCAGATTTTGTACTTAAGTTACTGAAAACATACAAGTTGTAAGTTTCAGAAGCCTGAAGTCTTTCTTTGCTCGAAGACCATAATAAGTACAAGGACCATTAAAAGTCATTTTACTCTTTTCCACCTGCAAAATGAATGAAATTATTTCAGGGACACCAGAATACCCAAATCTACATTTTTGTCACATTCATCTCAATGCTCACTGTCCTCTTCCACATCCCTAGGACACTGCTGCCTTTTTTCAAAGCAGCACATGCTTACTAAAAGCACTTCATTCCGTGGGAGCTGTCAGCAATTACTGCAATGAAGTTTAAATCTTCTTCCTCTAACCACTGTAGTATTCTAGAAATAATGACAAACTTCTCCCGGCTTTAAAATGTCAAGCTGACCACTCAGAAATGTAAGCTAGGTTTCTCCAGGAAGGCCCACCTGATAAGACATTTTATAAGGCTTCCATTTTATCTCCTTTTCCATTACTATAGTGCCTTAACACTTTCACAGTGTAGCAACACCTTCTGGGACAAGCTGAAACTAAAACAAACCACGAAAGCTGCCACCTTAACGAAGTTAACAATATGTGCCTGGCAAGAATAAGCTATATCATTTTTTTTAATCTGACACTATCTTTTGAATTAATTCTACTTTCTTCCTCACAGTGCTATTTCTAAACAATTTAAACCCATTACATAACTAATTTACCTAATGGCAAGATAGCTTTTCCTTAGGTGTGCAATAGTATTTTAAATATATATATGCCCAGTACACTATACTATTTTCATACATTTTAGGATTAAATTTATTTCCAAATATCTGGTTCAAGTTTTACACTCAGAAAAATATTTGAATTAACTTCATTACTCCAATGAAGCTTTACATTCCCAGCTGACATCAGAATTACTGATTTATAAGGTTAATGGGAATATAATAAAATCTCAATATAGTTTTTCAGATAACATAGAAAGCTTACAACTTATATCTTTAAATACTCTCAATTTTAGCAAAGGAAGGTATATTATTTAAGAAAGAGCCATAGAGAGATCAAGTAAGGTTTAAATGGCATATCTTTGAGCATACAAAGGAAAAACAAATTAAGACACTGGATCCTGATAAATCACTTTACCAACAGAAAAGTTAGCTTCTCTCTTCAGATACCAAAATTCTTGTTACTGCTTCCATCAAATATTTACTGCACACTTGGGAAGGCACTGGGTCATACTCCAAGATCAGAGAATTTGCTGGCTTTCCTAATACTGCTTTCGTATCATCACTTCCCCATAAAAGTAGATAAATAAGCAAGTCCATTCATTCAGTACACATGTATAGGGTGCAGTCTATACACCAGCTACACTGCTAAGTGTTGGAGGTACAGGGGTGAACAAGACAAGCATGGGTTACAGTCTGGCTGGAGATGGACAGGATCCCAATAATGCAGGAAGTTCTCTGACAGGGAGTGCCAGGGTAACACCTGTCTCAGTGACAAAATATAGAAAGTCTGAGAGGAGGAAAAAGAAAAAAGGCAGGAAAACCAATGATAGTGTTCAGGTCTCTCAAAGTAATACCACTAACAAAGAAAGAATCAAGGATCTTAAAGGTAAAATCCAGTGCCAGTGTAGCCATGGGAACGTATTCACCACGTGGGGCAATTTCAGACGGCTAGAGATGGAAAGAGTAGACGAAAGATGGGGAGAAGTACTGACATTTTTGTGAAGTTCCATTTTGCTGCGTGCCCTTCAACATTAGCCATTTGATTCCCAAAACTTTCTGGTAGGTATCAGTTTTGTTTTATACAAAAGGAAGCTGAAGATCTGGACCACATGATAATGCTGAATAATACCATTACTCTGAACAAGCCAAATATCCTCATAATATATTGACTACAAAGGGAACCAAATGGGGAGAAAAATCTAACTTTTACCGATATGGGAATTTAAAGTTCATTTTCTATTGATGGTGTCATCTTAAGGCATTCATATTTTACTAGGTACTATACAAACAAATATTTATTGGTAACTGACCTCAGAGTAATACAGAATAAAGATATATAGTATTAAACAAAATATACAGCCATTCACTAAGTAGCATGCAAATGAATGCAAAGCAAACTAATAAATTAAAAAGTGCAAAGAGAAAAGGAACTAGCAGAGAAAAGGAACTGAACACAATAAATGGGTCTAAGCACTAGACTTTAATGCCTGATTTTAAGGTGGCAAAAATGTGAGTGTTCATTCACTCCACAAAAATGTCTGGGGCACAGCTGTTGCACCAGGTACTCTACTAAGCAATAAAGACATAGTGACATCAAGTCAGATATAGTCTTTACTTTCATATTTTGCCCGTATCTGGTGGAGACAAAGGGAGATGACAGCCTTGCAAGAGTCTATTTGTGCGAAAGGAGGAGGTAGTGTAAAGGCAAAGAATCTGGAACAAGAAAGGCCCAGAGAATTCACTAAAGTTCCTACAATTGAGGACCTCTAACTCTACCATATAACCCTTTATCAGAAATAACTTCATTATTTTATTAATTTGAATTTTTGTTCTTAGTATGTAAATAACTAACAAAGCAAAATATTTATTGTTGAAAATATACATGTAAGTATCAGCTGGCATTTTCACTAATAATTCCTAGATTGTTTCCATCACAAATATAAACAAAAGTACCTAATTGTTTTTTTTTTTTTTTACCATGAATGCAGCTTCACAATGTGAGAGAACCCTGAAAAAAATAAAACATATACACACACAAAATTTGAATGAAAATCTAAAATGCAACCTCTTCAACCCATTATATTCACCATCATTAGATACAAGATTGCTCTGACAAGTAATAGAACATTTGGTCAAAAAATAATAGCTTGGTTAAAATTTCTATGTGCTGATAATAGTTGCAAGCTTTCACTATGCTGCCATATTACCAGTCTTAATGAAATTCACTTGTCAGTTCCATTTTGGAACAGTGAATGCTTGCACTGCATGACAAGGGTAAAATTAAAATCTCTTTTCTTTTCCTAATCAAATCAGCTAACAATGAATAATAAGAAAAAAGAAATAACCCAGAAATTTCTGTCACTAATTGGTCAAAAAAGATAAGTTTTCAGATTCCTTTCCTTTTTTTTTTTTTTTTAATTTCCACGGGTGATCTTTAAATATCACTAGTCAGCTACTTCTTTTAAGCTCACTGTTGCCAGCAAGTATATTCAGTAAAATGAGCCAAAAATATGTAAGATAAAATACAATGGTAAGGAATGATGCAGTAGATAGTTAAGAATTTACTTCTACCCCAGCTGGAGGTTTTATTATCATTACCATTCACTGGGTATTGAACACATCCTGTTGTGGAATATGCCAGTGAATGGTTCATTATAAAATAAAGAAAGCAAAGATACCTGTCTACATATCTTAACCTTAATTATGAACTCCTATAAGCTTTAGTGAATTTCAAAACTCTTGAAAGTAAGTCTTCTAAGAGAAGAGGTCATATTTATTTATCTTTTTATTTTCATTTGAGGCTGAAATATCAAGCCTAGCGTATTAGGCACATTGGACTTTGTCTAGTGCTCTTATTCTAAGCTTTTGCTGAAAAGTGTTAAACATGGCAATCCAATAAAAATTAAGTATAGCCTAGAAGATGAAATGAGAATTCAACTCAAATGACAAATGAACCTGATGAAGTACAGGCAATGAAACCCATCCACCTCGACCCTGAATTTTTTTTTTTTTTAAGATTTTATTCATTTATTTGACAGAGAGAGATCACAAGTAGGCAAACAGGCAGGCAGAGAGAGAGGGAGGAAGCAGTCTCCCTGCTGAACAAAGAGCCCGATGCGGGGCTCAGTCCCAGGAACCTGGGATCATGATCTGAGCTGAATGCAGACACTTTAGCCCACTGAGCCACCCAGGCGCCCCCCCCGGGACCCCGAATTTATGCTCCATTCTTTAATTCATGCTGTTTAATGTTGTTCTATACTCTCAATGTCCAATTTTTAACTTATTAATTCATTTAATAATACAGATATTTAATAAATATTAGAAAACTACCACACAGTGCAAATATAGAACAGTCCTGGCTATAAGGCAGCAGAAGGTTTAAAGGAATAGATATAAATATTTTCCTCAAAAACCTTAAAATCTACTTAAGCAATATATCATAAGCCCATACACTTCATGATTTAGGGAGTAGACTGAAATAAAGGCTATTTTTCCATTCCTTGAGAAACATCACAAATAAAGATTAATAAAGAAAATAAATGTAGTTAATGTGGTTCTAGGAAATGATACACAATAAACCAACCACAACTAGAAGATGCCTAGATCCTATTGCTGTTTAATAATGGACTTCAGTGAGTAACAATAATCATTATGTATCAGTTTCCCAATGAGTAAATGGCAAACTAACTCTATATTTATCACAGAATAACCCTATAAAAGTCAAACGGAAAATATTTCCAGGGAAACACTATACAAGTATTTTCCCATAATCATAAAAACATTTAGAGTTATGACAGAGAATTATTCAACACTTGATGGGCAATTGATAGATAGCATGTTCTGTCCTTGAAGGGTGTACCTCTTACACCACAAGAAAAGTAGCAGAAAAATCAACATACGCTTATATCTTTCCAAAATGCAAATTTCATATTAAATATATAAAGCTCAAATCAGGGAAGTGAAAACCACATTAACTTCTTAAAGAGAGATCTGTACAAACTGATAAATAATGTAAATTAAAGAAATTTAAAAACATTTGAAGAACCGTCTCTAACACAAAATCTGGAGGCTGAGAAAAAGTAAATTTCAATTTCACTTATTAATCCCTGAGGTTCAGAAATATGTACCCATGTAACCCAATTTCTGCAATCATATTTCCCTAGTCTCTTGAATGTATGTATTTTTATATCCTCTCAAACATAAAAATGTAAAAATATTTTTCCATTATTTTGTTGCAAATGTCCAGAGCACTGATCTAAATATCAGACCAATTAACAGCAAAGCAAAATAGTAAGAAAAAAAGAACTTTGATGGGACAGGACCATCTCAAACTAAAAACATGAACACAATAAAAGTATTTGTTTGTCATACTTTCCCTTCCTTGGTAACCCAATATAAAGGTAAATCCAAAGGAATAAAATTATCCTGGTATAAATATTATATACAAATATTTATGTCAAAGATTAAAATCCAGACTGAACGTTACTTAGAATTCACAAAAGCAAAACAAACCTCTTAAATCCAGTAGACGAAATATGCTTTCATGCTGTGTGTGTGTGTGTGCACGCACACACATACACAAGATTGGCACAGCATTAATGAATACAGAAAAGTTATGGTTTAAATTTCACTTGGAATTCAGATTTTGTGCTGTACTTCAATATTTACTAAGTTTTGCTAAAGTAATAGTATACTAAATTTTTTGAGGTTGTTACAATTACCAAAAAACCCCAAACCCTTCCCTTTATATAGTCTGCCAAAATCTCACTATTAATATGGTGATACAGAAAATTATTACTATAATTATTAATCATTACAAGTATTACAAATTATTATCCTAAGTACAAGCCTAATTTACTTGTTTTTTGTTTTTTTGATTTTTGTTTTGTTTTGTTTTAAGAAGAGAGAGTGGTGGGGAGGGTCAGATGGGCAAAAAGAGACTTTTGTAGGCAGGCTTCCTGCCCAACATGGAGCCAAAGAGAGGGCTGATCTCAGGAGCCTGAGATCATGACCTGAGCCAAAATCAAGAATCAGACACTTAACCAGCTGAGCCACCCAGACCTCCCCCCACCCAACTTTTTTTGAACTCCAAGTACACACTTTATTTCTATTATAAAGATATAGTGAAGCAGTTGTTGTTTTCTTAAAAATAACTTGTAGTGATCTGAATTATGAGTGTGGTTTTCTAGGAAACAATTCAAAAATGGCATACAAATTAACTGTTTCTCAGCCATCTACCATGCTGATACCCTATTATTAATATGACTTAGTCTCACCTAAAGTGGAGTGCTTAAGTCCATCCTGACTTAATTTTGTTCAGTTACAGTCTTACTGTGTCTGCTGGCTTCATACAGCCTTCTCAATATTTCAACATATGTTTCATTCCCATTCATTAGCATTAAATATGAAATAGTAAATCCCACTGGGATAAGTTTCCTAAAAGTCGTGCCATGTATTACTGAAACAATCTATTGAAACATGCTGTATGTGTTTATATTCATTAGCAAAATGGTCATTTAAACATTTAAGCAAATCAGTAGAAATATTTACAGTTAATCATGAAATAGGTAAAAAGGCCAACTGTGTTTGGGTTGTAGTCAGTAGAATATACATATAAATTTTGTCATATGTAAATTCAAATGTAGATGTTATTACAATATCATTAGTATAAATTTATTTTTCAAGCGACATATAATTTGCTGTGGATGTTATCTAAATACATATTTATCAACACTCATTTGAGAATTCCAGTATAACTATTGCTTGTCAGAGGTAGTATAAAAATCTTCAAAAATACAACTAGTTAGGGGGTACCCGGGTGGCTCAGTGAAGCTTCCAACTCTTGATTTTGGCTGGGATCGTAGGATCGAACCCCACAATTCTCTCTCATTCCCTCTGCCCCACCACCCAGCCCCACATTCTCTTTCTCTCAAAAACAAACAAACAAACAAACAAAAAATAAATAACAACTAGTTATCCAAGGGAAACATTTCATTAATTTTTCATAAACTGATATTATATGTTGACATAATGACCATTAACTAATTTATATTAAACACACTAAGTATATGTATTACTCAACCTTGTTTGAAAAAAATGCACATAAAACATTTTCATGTGACTTCTATCTTTGTATAATTCAAGTACTGATATGCAACCAAAAGTATATGAAAAGAAGATTTATGATCTTTCTTCACCTGGGATGAAAATTATCAAAGGACCCATGGGCATAAAACAATCACAAGCAAGCACCAAGAATACCACCACCCAGACACCGGACTTGATCAAATTTAGGTGAATGGCACATAGCAAAGAGCTTCATAGTAACTCATATACAGCTATTAAAACACATGGACACACTAATAACTATGGCTTTTAAACAAATAAGTTTGTAAGAAATAACAGGTTTTTTTCCAACCCTTTTCTACACATCAAATCACTTAAACTATAATTAGACTTTTGTAAAACAGGCAGGAAAAAAATGAATTAAGCCTCAAATAACCCCATTACAAACTTAAAATTTTTGTAAGGATGAAGTTGTCACATGAATTACCACATAGTTTTTCACTTACACAGGAAAACCTAGGTATACCTGTTCCATTTGTTCCAAAACACTAAAACAGGAAAGGGTTCCTAATATATAATGTCATTTCAAAAAAATAAATTAACAACCATAATAAAATTCCTAAATACAAGATATAAACAAGATATGAATAAGAGAAGTATTTGTATAAGTACTGGGCACTAACCAGTTATGCTACTGGACTCTAAGAATTGTTTGGAGACAAGTAATGTATATCAGGCATATAATATTTATATGAAAATTACATAAGATGGCTTGTAATGTAGTTATATTGACATACCATTTGTATTTTGTCCTCTATTTAATGTAAATGAGATATTGTATGTGAAGTGTTTTTTAATTCCAAAAGCCAAATGCATGTATTAACGATGGTTATGATATATTGGAATTAAACATTTGATATATCAATTGGATACTTCCTTATATTCAACATTACAGAATGGTTATTCATTTTCAGTTACTCAGGAAAATTTCTATATGTTACTTTAAATTAGAAGAAGCTTGAAAGATATCTCACTTCTATATCTAAACTATACAATTCACTAAAAAAAAGTATATGAACTTAGAAAATCAGGAGGCATATAACTAACATACATATCATTTCAAGAAAAATTCTGGTTATCATAGAATAAAAGACTGTTACACATTGGCACAAATTTACCAAAAGGAGTGTGAAAAATCTTTATGCAGGCTGCTTAAAAATGACAGAAATTTCCATCTTACATATGTGAGAATCGCCAAATCTGGTATAAATAAGGCTTATTTTAATGACTTCCCAGTGACTTAATTCTCCATTTCAAGAATTCCAACATCAAATGAATATCAGAATGGAGGACAAATATGTATACTAATTGTCATTTGTTTATATTAGTGCCTCTTAAAATGTACTTCCAAAAAGCACAAATGTTCCGTATGCTAAGTTGAAGTATTCTACAGCTAAAGTAAAATAATACTGCTTTTTTCCCTCACCACAGAAAATCAATTACTAGAACTTTCCAAAGTTAAAATCTTTTGAAAATTTTTTATTAAACTGCCATTAATTATGTCTTATCTATAGTGAATGCTCACAAACAACAAAATGAATGAAAATAACAAATGAGTATGTTCTGTGTGGGACAACATCTTTCATGGTGAATACTAACTTGCGAAATATCAGTTTGATATAAAAGAACAAGTCCATCATAGTTGAGGTTAACTCTATTAAAAAAAACATATATATGGCATTTATTGTTTTGAAGGGTGAGGTGAAGGAGTATATATCAGCAACAGGTTCCTTACTTATACCACCATCAGAAATTTCTTACATATTACTAAGAGAGGAACCTCATACTGTCCCACCACAATTGGGCAGAATACGTTTCTCAGTCCAAGTAAAACTGTCTAAAATAACAAACAGAAATATAAAACAAAAACCAAAAACTGTATTTTTTAATACAATGGACAAAATTTCTCATCTCCTTATTTTTTCAGCTACTTCCATTTTCTCCAAAGTACTCACTTAATTGGTGCCCATGTTCTTCTGTCCTCCATTTTAACATCCAATTTGTCCTTTCCACAGCATATCCTAAATGAGTAACATTCTGTATATGCTTTCCTATCCCCTCCCCAATCAAAAGTCACCTATCATTTCACCCATCCCTTGGAACTATGACAAAGGCTTTTAAGAAACCAATTACCTCATCTGATAAACTGACAAGCAATTTCTAGCAAAAAAACATATTAACATTTAAAAACCATATGTACCCCAATTCTACTTCCGATAACTTAGAACTAGAAATGTCAAAGGAACAAAAGGAATGAAAAGACTTTTTTTTTTTAAGATTTTATTTATTTATTTGACATTTATTTATTTATTTGATCACAAGTAGGCAGAGAGGCAGGCAGAGAGAGAGGAAGGGAAGCAGGCTCCCTGCCTAGCAGAGAGCCCGATGTGGGGCTCGATCCCAGGACCCTGGGAACATGACCTGAGCCGAAGGCAAAGCTTTAACCCGCTGAGCCACCCAGGCGCCCCAGGAATGAAAATACTTTTAAGAGGAAAAGTAAGAAGCATGAAGGCTGAACTACTATATATCCTGGCCAAATATTTATATAGATAGATAGATAGATAGATATGTGTATGTGTGTGTGTGTGTGTGTGTGTGTGTGTGTGTGTGTGTACACACACACAGAGTTCTGATGTGATAAGCCAGAAAGAAAGAGTCTTTGCTCATCCAGTAATTCATAAACATTAACTTTTAAAGAAGTTGGAGACCTGCCTTAAAATAATCTGTGAGGGAAAGTAACTTGGGTATAGCTAAGAAAACACTAACTATGAACTGATAACTACTAAAGCTGGATGATGGATTCATGAAGGTTCATTAAAAATCTGCTTCTCTATAGATTCACATTTTCCATACTAAAAATAAAGAGAAAAAAGGAAGAGAAGAATCAATCAGTCAATCAATTCAGTGGCAACAGTGATAAAAATGCAAGTATATTTAAGAAATTTGAAATGGTTGAAACAGAAAATAAGTGATCAAAGAGAAAAAAGCATTTAGCAATGCATGACAATAAGAAATAAGGGTAATTGCAAATGACATATCAGATAAAGGGCTAGCTAGTATCCAATATCTATAGAGAACTTATCAAACTCAACAACCAAAGAACAAATAATCTAATCAAGAAATGGACAGAAGACATGAACAGACATTTCTGCAAAGAAAATATCCAAATGGCCAACAGACACCTGAAAAAGGGTTCAAATTGCTTGGCATCAGGGAAATTCAAATCAAAACCGGAGTGAAATACCACCTCACACCAGTCAGAATGACTAAAATTAACCAGTCAGGAAACACAGATGTTGGAGAGGATGTAGGGAAAGGGGAACCCTCCTACACTGCTGGTGGGAATGCAAGCTGGTGCAGACACTCTGGAGAACAGTATGGAGATTAAAAAGTCAAAAATAGAGCTATCCTATCACCCAGCAATTCCACTACTGGATATTTGCTGCAAAGATATAAATGTAATTATCCCAAGGGGCACCTCTAGCCCAATGTTTATAGCAGCAATGTCCACAATAGCCAGACTATGGAAAGAGCCTAGATGTCCATCAGCAGAAGAATTGATAAAGAAGACGTGGTGTGTATATATATACAATAGAATACTATGTAGCCATCAACACCCCCCCCAAATCTTGCCATTTGCAACAACCTGGATGGAACTAGAGGGCTATGCTAAGCAAAAATAGGTAAATCAGAGAAAGACAATTATCATATGATCTCATTGGTATGAGGAAATAGAGCAACAAGACAAAGGATCATAGGGGAAGGGAGGGAAAAATGAAACAAGACGAAACCAGAGAGGGAGACAAACCATAAGAGACTCTCAATCTCAGGAAACAAACTGAGGGTTGCTGGAGGGGAAGGGTGTTGGGAGGTGACGGACATTGGGGAGGGTGTGTGCTATGGTGAGTGCTGTGAATTGTGTAAGACTGATGAATCACAGACCTGTAGCCCTGAAACAAATAATACATTATATGTTAATTAAAACAAACAAACAAACAAACAGAAATAAGGGTAAAAGGCAAATGATTAAGACTATGCAAATAAGAAAGATGTGGTCCATATACACTATGGAGTATTATGCCTCCATCAGAAAGGATGAATACCCAACTTTTGTAGCAACATGGCAGGACTGGAAGAGATTATGCTGAGTGAAATAAGTCAAGCAGAGAGAGTCAATTATCATATGGTTTCACTTATTTGTGGAGCATAACAAATAGCATGGAGGACATGGGGAGATGGAGAGCAGAAGGGAGTTGAGGGAAATTGGAAGGGAAGGTGAACCAGGAGAAACTACAGACTCTGAAAAACAACCTGAGGGTTTTGAAGGGACGGGGGTGGGAGGTTGGGGGGACCAGGTGGTGGGTATTAGGAAGGGCATGGATTGCATGGAGCACTGGGTGTGGTGCAAAAACAATGAATACTGTTATGCTGAAACGAAATTAAAAAAAAAAAAGACTGTAAAATAAGTGAAAACTGAATGTTTGGAAAATACTTCAAAGAATTTTTTAAATCTAGTAAAATTTCAGAGATCTGATTAAAGATTTTTAAAGGAACAGTATTAGTTTTCAAAACAATGACAAATTTAAGATGAAGAACAAGTTAGCCCTAGCAAGAAATGTTTTGATGGCAATGAAACAAAGTATATGATACCAAACACATCACTGACTCAAAATCCTAACTAACTCTAATAGATTTGATATCTGTAACACACATGGTGGGGAGGAAAGGCCACTTACTAAGCTCTCTCCAGAACTTATTTAATAGGAGATGGAATGTTTGGCAAAGACCTGATCTATTCTTAAATTAGTCCAAATCATTAAACATCCCTTTTATAAAGTTTTTTTTTTTTTAGGTGTTAATCTGGAATTTTTTTAGTATAAATCTTTTAAAACTGATAAAAAGCCAATTCCAATTTGTCCAATTTCTACTAAGGTACATAGAATCATAAGCCTAGAAGCTAGAAAGATGAATAAAGTAGAACCATTGCCCCTGAAACTCAAGTGGAGACATAATAGGCTATGGGAGAGCACAGGAGGTAGTTCAGGAAGACTCAGATCCTACAGAGCTGGCCACTGTTTATCCTCACCATCAACCAACTGAAACATGGCCCAATGGTACAGAATGCAATCAAGATATTAGCTGGAACCGAAGGAAAAATGACCAGATATCTGAGTATGATATTATTACATTCAACTTAACTCTAATACCCACAAAATCTTCAAGGCAGATGAAAGACAGGAGACTGGCAATGATCCAAAATGAAGCAGCAGAAAGCATTCATTCCTTTAAATATTTATTGAATTACAAAGAGCTCAGTCTAGTAGAGATAGAAAGTCAAGAAATAATGAGAATACTGTGGGATGAGTACACTTTTTAGGTATGTGTACTTAGGAGGATGTCAAAAGTAGTTTGAATGGGTTAAGGAAGGCTTCTCAAAACCTTCCTGACTAAACTCCATCTTGAAACATGGGTTTGTCAGCCAAACGGGGTTGAAGAACATCCAGGCAGAAGCAATAACATGTACGAATGCAGTGGAATATGAAATCATGGAGTATACATGCTTAGTGGTCAGAAACTAGTCATAGAGAAAGTAGGACTTAAGGGCAAGAAATTCAAAACCCTGGAAGCAAACGACAAATTAATGTAACTGTGTACTCAACTAGTGAGCCACCACACAGCTCCTAATTTTCTCCTTCTTTAGGGCCTAGAATCTGAGTTCATTAAAGGGAACTGTTAAGGTCAGTGGTCAGGCTGCAAAGTCAGGCAGATCATTAAATATATTTTAATAAGAACTAAACTAGAACTAAAATATAGACCCAATAAAGGTCCGTAAGGAACTAGTGAAATGCAAGATCAAGTTAAAGGTAGTGAGGTTGACTACAAGTTACCAATAATTCGACAGAAATCTAAGATTTCTGGTAACACATCAAATGGGAATTCACTTTTCTAGTTTTGTTCTACTCAGTAATGTTGTCTACTATACATTAAAACAATTTATTGGGACACCTGGGTGGCTCAGTCGGTTAAGCTGCTGCCTTTGGTTCAGGTCATGATCCCAGAGTCCTGGGATTGAGTCCCGCATCGGGCTCCTTGCTTGGCGGGATGCCTGCTTCTCTCTCTGCCCCTGCCTGCCACTCTGCCTACTTGTCCTCTCTCTCTCTTTGACAAATAAATAAATAAAATCTTAAAAAAAATTATCATGAACTCCAGCAGCAACAAATATACAAGGAAGACTTGTTATATAAAAATTTTTGTGTTAATTTTAGTATTATAAGGAAACAACAGGAATGATCTTTAAACTCAAGAAGCTTACAGCCATAGTAAGTAGAACATACAACTCTTGATCTCGGGGTTGTAAATTTGAAGTTTGACCCCCACAGTGAGTATAGAGATTGCTTAAAAAAAATATATCAAAAGTGTTTTTAAAAAAGAATCTTAGAGCCAAATAAAGGGAGTAAAACAGTCACCTAAATACATGAACACATATATAAAGTAGGACATGTGTCAGATAAGGGCTTTCCTTTATTTACCAATGTACTTTTTTACTAGCTTATCCTGTGATGTTACATTCACGTGGTAAGTGATGAGATTGATAATAAAAAATACTGATAAAAGGAGAAAAGGGCCATTATGGAATCAGTGTTAATAGTGCAGTGAGCAAATTCTTTGAACAAGTCAATTCTAAAACTCAAGGTTTATAGAGTTTGATTATATATGCAGTCAGTATCCCACATCATTCAAATTACACAAAGTCCTTAGTATATAAGATGTGAAAGAGTATTTAGACTGCCTGAATGAAGCAAGAGTTAAAAACATTCTTTTTCAGGGGTGCCTGGGTTGGTTCAGTCAGTTGAGCATCTGTCTTCGGCTCGGGGCATGATCCCAGGGTCCTGGGATTGAGTCCCATCATCAGGCTCTCTGCTCAGAGGGGAGCCTGCTTCTCCCTGTCCCTCTGTCTGCTGCTCCCTCTGCTTGTGCTCTCTCTGTGTGTCAAATAAATTAATAAATTCTTTAAAAAACCCCTCTTCAAACTTTGGTGAGTATGTGAATAAGAAACACCTGCTATCAACTCTACACAAATACCAAAAGGCTTGTAAATTTTATTGACAAATATTTTGGAGGGGTTTTCCAGAAAATGAAGTTATTATATCCACAGGGACATTTTTCACTAGCTTTGACGGTTCAAGTTTTCCTTTTCATGATGAAATACATTTGAAAAACAATTTCAAAGGAGAGATTTTTGCTTTGCTTTACAGGGTTATTAGCAATTCATTTAAGTCCCCACAAAGCATTTTATATTTACTTTCTTTAATGTGTCTGCTTATATGATGGCAATTTTATACCTTTAATACAAGATAATAAATTTCCTAATCTTCAGTTAAAATGAACCATATGGGTGAAAACTATCAAAAACTACAGCATAGAACTCTACGACCTAGCAATTACACTACTGGGTATTTACCCCAAAGATATAAAGGTAGTGATCTGAAGGGGCACCTGCAACTCAATGTTTATAGCAGTGATGTCCTCAATAGCCAAACTATGGAAAGAACCTAGATGTCCATCAACAGACGACTGGATAAAGATGTGGGGTACACATACAGGAATATTACTCAATCATCAAAAAAATGAAATCTTGCCATTTGCAATGACGTGGATGGAACTAGAGGGTATTATGCTAAGTGAAACAAGTCAATCAGAGAAAGCCAATTATCATATGCTCTCACTCATCTGTGGACTGTACGAAACAAAACAGAGGATCAGAGGGGAAGAGAGGGAAAAATAAAACAAGATGAAATCAGAGAGGGAGACAAACCATAAGAGACTCTTAATCATAGCAAACAAACTGAGGGTCAGTTGAGGGGAGGAGGATGGGGGACGGGATAACTGGGTGATGGGCACTGAGGAGGGCACATGACATAATGAGCACCGGGTGCTCTATAAGACGGATGAATCACTGACTCCTACCTCTGAAGACAACAGTACATTTTGTTCATTCACTGAATTTAAAAACCAAAACTAAAGCAAAGACAGCAAGAAGTATTAAAGTTAAATAAAGAAAACACTCCACTTTTATAATGTTTGAAGTTCAAGTAACCTGCATAAGCTCTCATGTAAAGAACAGATTCTGAAGTAAATCAGGCCTTGGTTCAAATACCCAGAACAACACTTGTCATTTACCAATTACTCAAGTACCCCTGTCTAAGCCATAGCAAAGTGAGCACATGCTCATCCTGATTTCAAATTCCAAAGCTGTCATTTACCAGTTGCATATCACAGGGCAAGTTAGTTGGCCTCAGTTTCCCTTTCCCAGACTGCTTCCCTGATTTAAAAAAAATAAATAACAACAGCTACTTCTCAGAGATACTTTAAGGATTAAATGGTATAAAATACATGAAATCATCTCATATAAGGCCTAGCACATAGAGGCACTCAATAAATATTAGTTCCATTCCTTGCTCCTCTCCAAAGAATTCTCCTAAACTACAGTTTGCGCACACAATATTAGTTTAATTCCTATAGTCATTATTAGAAAAGTGCTTGGTAATACTTTTTATTATAGCTTGGGACAAAGAAATGAGTACCTGGAATCTTTTGGATTACTTGTAGATAATATAAGTAAAGTATACAGAAAGCATTTTTGAAATAATCATAAAATGATAAAATACATGAATAAAAAATAACCTATGTCACTTTGAAACAAGAATATACTCCAGAAGAGAAAAATCATGGCTTTCCCCTAAACTTAATGTTCTGTGGTGGCAGGTATCACATCTACTTTCATCATCTGAGGTCTTCCCAGCACCAAAGACAGTATTAGATATGCAGTACGTAGTCCATTATTATTTTGTCGTACATATAAATGAATGAATGAATGAATGTGCAAAGAACATAATTCATTTTCCTGTCAAATATTAAGGGATTTAAATCTTAGGAAATTCTCTTTGTTATTCATTTGAAAACCTTTGCAGCATATATCATTAATTTTTAATTGTTTAAAATGTATTAATTTGAGGGGCACCTGGGTTGCTCAGTGGTTAAGCATCTGCCTTTGGCTCAGCTCATGACCTCAGGGTCCTGGGATCAAGCCCAGCATCAGGCTTTCTGCTTGGTGGGGGGCCTGCTTTCCCTCCCCTCTGCCTGCCTGCTTGTGATCTCTCTCTCTCTCTCTCTCTGTGTGTGTGTGTCAAATAAATAAATAAAATCTTTAAAAAAAAATAAAATAAAATGTATTAGTTTGAGATGACACACAATGTTAACACTGGTTTCAGGTATACAACTAATGATTTGACAAGTTTATACATTATGCTATGTTTACCATCAGTACAGCTACCATCTGTTCCATTACATCCGTATAACAATATCATTGATTATGTTTCTTATGCTTTGCTTTTTTTTTTTAAAGACTTTATTTATTTATTTGATAGAGATCACAAGTAGGCAGAGAGGCAGGCAGAGAGAGAGAATGGGGAAGCAGACTCTCTGCTGAGCAGAAGCCCGATGTGGGGCTCAATCCCAGGATCCTGGGATCATGACCTGAGCCAAAGGCAGAGGCTTAACCCACTGAGCCACCCAAGCATCCAATATGTTTTGCTTTTTATTTCTATGACTTAGTCATTCCATAACTGCAGTCGATAAAATTTAAGAAACAACAAAAGAGATTCCCTCAACCGTCTCTTCTTCTTCTTTTTTTTTTTTTTTAAAGATTTTATTTATTTATTTGACAGACAGAGATCACAAGTAGGCAGAGACACAGGCAGAGAGATAGGGGGAAGCAGGCTCCCTGCTGAGCAGAGAGCAGGATGCAGGGCTTGATCCCAGGACCCTGAAATCATGACCTGAGCCTAAGGCAGAGACTTTAACCCACTGAACCACTCAGGCGTCCCTCAACTGTCTCTTCTTTAAGTATTTTCTAAGTAGCTACAAAGTGTCAAGCTCTTGTTGGAATGTGCATAACTTAAAAACCTTTCATACATGAAAAATATTAGCATGACTTCTCTAAATTGAAAAACAGCAATAACAGTAAACTTTGTTGGGAGTCATATTTTGCAAACTTTGCAGCACTTTCCTGTTTCTCCATTGCACTGATAAAATGCTCTTTGTTCATGCAATATTCCTTTTTACTGGATGTCCTTTTTTGCCTTCATTTTCCAGCTTTCATCATCCCAGCTGGACCCCCAATGTTACTTCCTCAAAGGATATCCATTTCTGACCAATTTCACAAAATTAATGTTTTCTATCAGAGCAGTGAACCCCAATTCTAAGGGAGTGACATGATTTCACTCTCTCTTCTGTTAAACTGTGCACTGGGACCTGAGAACAATCTTATTCATCTCTGCATTCCAAGAATTTAACACAGAGGCTGGCACATAGAAATATTCAGAAAATCTTTACTGAAAAAATTGAATCCTTTTCCAAGTTACTTTTCTAACTTGTTATAAAAACACTTAGAAGCAGGTATAAAAGAAATTTTCAGTAAGCATTTTTTAAAATAAGATGAGATCTTTCTTTTATTAAAAGGTGCTAAGGAGCAACAAAATATTTCCCAGATTATGTATGTTATCAAACAGAAAGGCTTTTGGACACTTGCTCATTTTATCAGCAAAATTCACCACAAAGGTAAGTGATATCATGACATATTACAAATTGAACGGTATGAATAACAACATAGTAACATCATATTAACATATTTAAATGTGAAATCATTTAAAGGAGGCTTTGTTTTTTAAAAAATTCTGGTTTAGGTCTTTATACCCTGTATTCTGATTCCAGAAACTATTTCTAAAGCTTATTTACCAAAGCCAGTAAAACTGGAGTTTATTCAGCAGGCCGTAAGAGTCAGAGTGCTGGTTTCACTGGGGTGTAATAAAAGAATGAGAGAGTAGCTATCTACTCAGCAAAGGTGTTGCAGCATTAATGATGGGGAAACTGACCTGAGAAAAACATCTGAAACCCACAACATCATCTGTGGAATGAAGGACGCTACACCGCCAGTCAATACAATGCGCTCTGTTTACAAATCACCTTATTCTGATGTATAACCTCTTTATGTTTTGCCGTGTGTACAGAAGCGCAGGTCTCCATTCTCCGTTATCCTTAAGGAGGTTGCACCCTCGTTCATGATAGGTGTCAAGATCTCCCCAAGAGATGGACTTTACCCGCTGGAAAATGTTGAGACTTTCCGGGATCACTCTGGCCAAGTTCTTAAACTTGAGAAGGTGGTGATTAAAAGTTAGCAAGTGGCTCTGTTGTGGTGAGATGTGGGGTAAAGAATAATGGCTAACCCCCACGGCAGGCAGCACCGAATACTAACTTCACTGAACTACAGAACTCAAGACTGCTTAGTATAGGAATCACCACCCCAATAAAGAAGAGGATTTACTTGGATTTAGGAAAACTTTTGAATTTTCACCTAACTATACTAATGAACCCTATGTTCTTCAATATTCAGCAATACTTCTTACTATTTAAATATAACTCTGAATGTAGACACTGCAGAATCCAAGGAAAAAATCTCTGGAATGTTGTAACTGTTTGAATAGTTCACCCTGTAAATACCTGCATCCAACAGAAAAAGAAAAGAAGAAAAAAGAAAAGAAAGGAAAGAAGAAAAGGACAAGAAAGGGAAGGAAAGGAGAGGACAGGAGAAGACAGGCAGGTTGGAAGAGAAGAAAGCGGAAACTGTCACTACTTTGTCAGTACTAAACTTCCTGAAAATATAGTTTAACGATGCAAAACTGCATATGACATGAGGTATAACTCACAAAAATCAGACTAAAATAGCACTAAATTTCTGTGGACAAGAATGTCCCCTGTGGCTGAGGGGAAGCAGAAGTGATTCTGATGTGGTATTAAGTTAATTCAGGTGAGTAACAAGAGTCCGCTTATTTTCGCACATAAACACTAGCCATAGTGGGGGCAGCTCACCTTTTTCCTATATCCCTACATTTGTCTGGAGATTTCTGGATTCCCTCAGCAGGAACCACAGAGACTAACAATCCTTTCAAGGAGACACCCCCACCCCTTTTACAATCAGACAGGAGCCCAGCAGCCCCTGGCTGTGCTCAAGCAAGGAATTTTAGGAATGGAGAAAGGAATGGCATATTCCCTAGAGAGGCTAGCTTGGAACAGGAGTAGAAGGGGGGAGGAAAAAAGGGCACCCTTCACATCCCTGTCAGTCAACTATTATTAACTATTATGCTGATGGAATGGAATCTAACCTTATACTGGCCATGTCTGGCTTTCTTCCAGGTTCAACATGATTGCCAAAGAAGAGACTGTGGTTTTATTAAGTGATCTAGCCTTTGCTCCTTAAAGATCTCTGTGTTAATGCAATAGGGAACATCTCAACATTAAATTCTCTGTTATACACTTACTCTGTTCCAAACAAAACAAAACAAAACATCTTTCATAATACCAGTACACCTAAAAGTAGTAATCACAGGTTTTAAAACAAAGGGTAGCGGAAGCCAAATCAACAGACAACCTGAGCAAATCAAAGGTCTTTGATACACAGTGTATGGTGAGATTAATCTTGGTAGAACAGAGAAAAAAATGTGATTTGAACTGTACCTGTTGCTTCAACTTGACTCATTATTTCTGTGGGAGTTTTGATTTGCATAAAGGTATGGGAGACTTTATGAAGTACCAAAGATTAACTCAGATCACTAATCATATTTACAATTCAAAAAAATCCCACATGTGCTTATAAAATTCAAAATCCTGATTTTAATATTTTGTAATTCTAAAAGGTATAAAAATGCAGTTCATTTAAATGAGAAAAAATCACTTTATATATAGGTCTATAGAAAAATGACAATCCATTATTATTTGCTCACTTATATGCTCATTCCAAAATATTTAAAATCAGCTTTAAAAATAATATTCCTTTTCCAAAAATGATAAGCAAAACTGAAGATATTTAATAGATATTAACTGCATGCTAGGCACTATGCTATGAGTTTCACAAACATTATCTATTATAACCAGCGAACAATTCAATGAAATAAGTGATATTATCCCCAGTTATATTGAGAACACCAATTAAAAAAAGTAAGTAGCTTAGCCAAATCTTAAAATTAGTAAGTAGCAAGATCTTGGAGAGTAGAGATTTGTAAAGAAGAAAAACATATAAAGATAGGAGAAAAAATAAGAGTGTATCACACATAAAAGATCTGCCATACATATCAGGGGTAAAGGAAGTCATGCATGATGTTCACATATCTGGCAGCTTTGAACCGTGATTACACTGTAAGTCATTTCAAAATTGCTCTGCGCTGCAAGAGCATTCTGGCTCTCCTATCCTTCGGTTAAGACCTTTTGGTTAAGAGTCAAGATCTCTATCTGCGTGTCTTAGAGAAACGAGTCTCAAACTTGACCTGTTCAAAACAGAAATTTTCCTCGGATCTCTGAATCCACTCCTCCCTCCGGGCCTCCCCGTATCAGTGAATGACATCACTATTCACAGGGCTGCTTGGGCCAAAAACTAGCAGTAATTCCTAACACCTCTTTTCGCTCCCATGCTACTTCCAATCCATCAACAAGTCGGATAGGTTCTACTTACACAATACATCGGACCTCTTCTCACCAACCCCACTGTTCTCGCTTCCAGTTGGATCCACCGCCATCTATCACACAGATCACTTTCACACAGGCTCCCTTCACTAGCTGGCTTGCACTACAGCACCCTTTGTCTACACTCTACAGAGTATCCCACAGGGTGGCCCTACGAGTCTCCTTCTTCACACCAATATCACCACACTGGTCTTTTTGTTCCTCAAATATACCAAATAAGCAATGTTTCACAGTTCTCAAGAATGATCCCGATACATCTTCATTTGGTAAATCTAATGCTTTGTGTAACAGAACATTTTTGGCTGCCAGATCTGGGGCCCAAAATGTAATCTCCACTCTCTAGCCCCAGCCCTATTCCTAATCAGTCATCTGCATGACAACCTTTATTTGTAAAGGGAAGAAGTGGGAGGAAATTGAACTAAGGGTAACAGATAAGTATAGAGGTGAAAGTACAGCCCAGTATCTATCCCCTGTGGAACTCCTTGTCTGAGATTAAATGTTTATAGTAGAGGAATGAAGGCCACATAAATGATGGAGCTTTGTTTCATGAGAAATGAAAATCTGGAAAAGAGATTACAGCTAAAAACTGATCAAAAGGGACTTCCTGATTTTCTGGGCACTAGAGTTTTTGATTTTTTTTTTTTTTTGAAGATTTTATTTATTTGAGAGAGAGAGAGTGAGCAGGGGGAGGGGCAGAGTGAGAGAGAGAAGCAGACTCTCCACTGAACTGGGAGCCCCGTGTGGGGCTTTATCCCAGGACCCTGAGATCATGTCCTGCGCTGGAGGCAGAGGCGTAATGGAATGAGCCACCCAGGCACCCCTAGCAGAGTTTGTTTAAAGCCCAGAGGATATGGTATGGCAGAGTTGGGGAAAGGACTCCCTATTAAAAAAAAAAATCTCAGAAGACACATATGGCATCCTCGAAATAAGAACTGGTTTCCTCCTCACAGACAGTGATGACAAAGGATCTTTGTCAAGAACTTCTTGAGCTATAGATGTGAACATTCAGGAGCCAGGAGAGGAATAGCAAGGCAGTGTGTGGGAGTGACAACTAAGGGAATGGTTTTCAGACGTGTACGAAGTGATAGTAGGTCCTAGCAGTAGCTTGTAACACTGTGAAGGAGGCTAATTCCCATGAATCAGGCCAGTGGGGTTGCTACTAGGGAGGCTGAACTACATTAATCAGCTCAATGAAGTATATGTGTCTTTCTATGAAAGTCACAGGCTGGTGAGATCTGTAACATCCAGGTTCACCTACAGGCATCTATGTTCTGCCTATAGGTGGAGCCCAGTTTTTTTTTTTCTTTTATTCTATTTCTTGTATTTTTTTTCTTTCTAACAGAAACTTAACAAATATGATCTTTTGTGTCATCAGCTCTAGACTCATTTACTTTGACACTTCTACTTTTATTTGATGCTCTGCCCAGACATAGACAGGATTATATAACACAATGAAATGATTTTATATCATTCTTCATTTTCACCAAGAAATAAACCAATTTAAAAATTGAAGTTTTTTAAAAAAATTAGATATGTAATTAGTTAAGATGAGGTATGACTGGTAATTTTATTTAAAAAAGAAAGGCAATTTGGACATAGACATGCACACAGGACGAAACCCATGTGAACACGAAGGCCAAGATTAGGGTAATGTCAAACTACCAACACCTACAACAGAGGCCAGGAACAGATTCTCCCTCCTACCTCCCAGAAAGAGCCAATGCTGCTGACACCTTGATCTTGGATGTCTAGCCTCCAGAACTGTGAAACCATAAATTTATATGGATTAAGCCACCCAGTTTGTTGTACTTTAATACAGCAGCCCCATAAAATTAATACAAGTTCAGATGAGATACATTCCATGAACTTCAAAGGAAATGCACAAGTGATCAAGAAACTACTGTAAGAACCTTTTGAAATACTTAAGAGACTAGGAAAGGTGCCAAAACACCAGAGATGGGCTATTCTTATAATTTTTAAAAGCAAAGGATGTGAATTCTGCAAATCTCAGATAAATAAACTTGCAATGAACCCATTAAAATTAGTAGGCAAATGTTTGTGTAACAACTTTAAAAGAGGTTTCAATGTGGTTTCACTAAAATTAGTATTTTTATTGTTGATTCAATTATTAGGCTGGTAGATAAAGAAAATGTGAACTTCATCTATCCTGAACTTAAGTACACTTTTGAAGAAACCTTTCATGATATTCTTGAGGTCAGAACAGAGAAACATGCAGGAAATAATATGAGTTAGGTACATTCATAACAGGTTGAACAACCACACCCAAAAAGAGTTGATTAAGGAAAGATGTTAACTAGAAGAGAAGTCTCAAGTCCTATGCCACAGGGCTACTTGAACAGGAATGAAAAAAAAAAAAAAATGCAAGGCCTATTTATCAAACCTGTAGATGACACAAGCTGATAAGGATACCTGATCCTCTGAATGGTTAAGTCTGGATTCCAGAAATTATCTAACTGAGAAAACACTGAAGGAATTAGAGATGTTTAAATAGGAGAGAAAGAACAGAAAGATGGATATGAAAGCTGAAGCTAGATATATAGAAGATTTAGGATCAACAAAGTTCTTGCAGGAAAGATCTGGATCTTCATAAAAGAAATAATAGTTCACTTCTCTCTGCTACCATCACTCTAGTTCTAACTAATATGTTTACTTAACTATTACAGGTTTCCTCATGTCCACTAATTTCCCCATTTCTTTTCCTGCAATTTTCTAACCATGCTCTAAAAAACAAGGTAGGCCACCTTTTGTAAACTGTGACCATGGTAGCCTGCTCTATCATTTCAAGGTACAATTATGGCTATATTAAATGTTTACTTTAAGTATGACTGATTAGCATTCTCACTTGCCCTAGAAGTCTGTAGCAGTCGATATACTATATGTTAAAGAAGAGTAGAAAGTACTGGTTATTTTGCTACCTCCAAGGCTACTGGTCAAAATCACTCATCAGTGCTGGTCCAATACTGGCTCCCTATTCAAGACAACAGTGTTTTACACTTACCATTATCAACCGCTCTTCTTCAGTGTACAACCTACCCTCAGGATATCTACACTACTTTCCAGCATCAGTCCCAGGAGCACAAAAGCTCTTCTGAGAGTTGATCCCCAGCCTGGGTTCCGCTTTTGTGTCCTCAAGTAAATTTTTCAAGTAATTTTTATTTCAGAAGTCTTATTGCCCTTTCTTGAGCCCAGGTTTTCTGGGGGCAGGGCCACAGAACTCCATCCCATCAGAAAGCAGGTATTTAGTTCTTTCTCTCCCAGAAGGCCCTGAGCATCTTATGTAAATTGACCTCCTCCTCCCCAGAAACCAGCTTTACAGAGCAGAACATACCTGCATTCCCTGGAGGTAGCAGTCTTGTATTAATGAAGTCAGAAAACTTTCTACTCTGAGAATATGGCTGTGTACTTGCTCTACATTTCCATAACTAAGAAAGTCATTTAAGTAATACAGGAAATCAGCCTTTCTAAAATTTAAAAATCTCCTCCCCTTCCCCCACAAAAAAACCCATAAATCAAATCCTGCCAAGTCGGTGTTCAAAATCTTTCAGGAGCTGCTCATCTGTATTAGGATAAAAATACAACCTTCTTCTATGATCTACAAGAAAGTACAGTGGCAACAGGCCCCCTTCCTAACTCCCCAGCAACCAGTCCCGTCCTTCCTCTTGCTTGGAAACACAGGCCCACTTGTCTGCTTTCACTTCATTGAGAAACACAACAGCTCTTGCCTACCTTAGGGTTGTTGCACGCTATATATCCACTAATCTCTCACACACCACAGCTCTGTGTATATACCCTTCTTACTGACTCTTCAGCTTAAATTTCACCTAAATATTAAATATTAATATTTAATATTTCTAAATATTAAATATAAACTAAAGTCCTAGTGCTCTTTTTCATTGTCCTCCTGTTCTTATACTTTGCAGCTCCTATCATAAATCATTATTATACATTTCTATATATGCTTAATTTTTAATGTTTCCTCCCAAATTGGACTACAAGCTCTATAAGGACAGAGCCGTGTCTGTTTTGTTAATCACTGGACGGCAAGTTCAGTGCCCAGCCCATAAAACATCAGGAAATATTTCAAAACTGAATAATAACTAGAAGTGGCCAAACAACAGAACCACCAATGTTCAAGGCTTGGAAAAAATCTTCAGTGTACATCAAAGGTTTTACAGAAGGAATTCCTGAGTTAGAAAATAACATCAACTACACAAACTCTAACTTTCTAATTTTGAAACTAATACTTGGTAAGATATAGTCTGCTACGTGGATTCTAAGAAGAGGAGGTCATTAGAATCTGGGAAGTCAGTTCAAGGAGAAATTACCCAAGATAGAAGTGACATAGAACTTAAAGAGAAATCTTTCACTTGGAATGGCACAAGACAGAGAATTTCAGAGGTGTGAAAGTGAGCAAAGGCAAACATAGAAATGGGAATTAGAACATTTTATCTAAGAAGATCAATCTCACTCACTGAGAGAGGCATGGAATAACAACAGGTTAGGCAGAAATGGTAAGGTCAGTTGGTAAAGGGTCTGAACTGAGTTCCATCTCTTGATCAGAAAAGCAAAGATATTAGGGACAGTCATTTGTATATGATGAATTTGTTAGAAGGAAAAGTAGTCAGAGATAAAGGGCCAGCAAGAGGTTACTAATCCACCATAATAATTATGAAGCTCAAAGTAAAGACGGGGGTAACACTCTTCTACATATCACTTATATAATCCGGTTCACTGCAAAGAGACCACAGTTTCCAGAAGCAACAGCAGGACAGAGGGACTACCACAGATAGCTGTAGGAGCCCAGGGGGCTACTCAGCATTTGTTGAGGCCAGGGTGTGTGTGTTGGTTGGGCGGGGGGATGACTCAAGGGAACTGGAGAAAAGGCTATTATTTCTCAAACCCGTATGGAAGCATTTTAATATTTCAGCAACCAGTATAATGTACCTGTGAGTGCTGGGTGAATTATCAGCCCCAAGTAAAGAAAGCCTAGATGAGACAAGGAACAGTAGGATAAGAGAGGATAGGAACAAGCCAAGAGAAATCTTAAAGAAAAAAGAAAATAAGAAACTAGAAGACTAAGCCAAGAGAAATCTTAAAGAAAAAAGAAAATAAGAAACTAGAAGACTAAGTATCAGAAACAAGGAACATTAAGTAATCAGTAAGTTCAAGATTTCAAGCCTGAAGAACCCTAAAGAATAAAGGATCATATTAATGACAGGGATAAGATATTTTGGAAAGAGAATAAATTTGAGTGAAAAGGCATAAAAGAATTCTGAAATTTTTTTAAATATTTTTTTTATTTATTTGTTTGACAGAGATCACAGGTAGGCAGAGAGAGAGAGAGAGAGAGAGAGAGAGGAGGAAGCAGGTTCCCCACTGAGCAGAGAGCCCGATGTGGGGCTCGTTCCCAGGACCCTGAGATCATGACCTGAGCCGAAGGCAGAGGCTTTAACCCACTGAGCCACCCAGGCGCCCCCAAGAATTCTGAATTTTTAATCTGTTGAGCTCAAATGTTATTTACAGTTATTTCTAAACATCCTAAAGGCAACTAGAAATATAAATCTTAAATTTGGAACTCAACTCAAAGTTGCAGACTTTGAGAAAAACTAAGGAAAAATCAGTATAAATGTGATAACTACAGATAAACTCTTTAAGTGAACATTATAATCAATAATTGGTAGAGATTTTACAATAAAGTAAATTAAAACTGACCAAAATATACCATTAAGTTAAAAATTAGGGTGTTATATAATATTGCAAACTGAACAAATCATTCAATAAACCCAAGATTCATTTAAAACAGTGGCCCTCAGGATACCTAGGTGGCTCAGTCAGTTAAGCATCTGACTGTTGATTTTAGCTGAGGCCATGATCTCAGGGTCATGGGATCAAGCCCTGCATTAGGCTCAGCATGGAGTCTATTTGCCCCTCTCCCTCTGCTCCTCCTCCTGCTCACACTCACTCTCTCAAATAAATAAAAACTCAAACAACAACAACAACAAAACAGGGACCCTCAATTCAGGATGCATCCTATAATCATTTGGGTAATTTTTTTTTTAAGATTTTATTCATTTATTTGACAGACAGAGATCACAAGTAGGCAGAGGCAGGCAGAGAGAGGTGGGAAGCAGGCTCTCCGCTGAGTAGAGAGCCCGACGCGGGGCTCGATCCCAGGACCCTGGGATCATGACCTGAGCTGACGGCAGAGGCTTTAACCCACTGAGCTACCCAGGCGACCCTAATTTTTAAAAAAATACACTGACTCTGGGGGCATCTGGATGGCTCCATCAAGTTAAGTGTCTAACGCCTGCTTTTTGCTCAAGTCATGATCTCATGGTGGGTTGTGAGATCAAGCCCTGAGTCAGACTCCATGCTGGGTAGGGGGTGATGGAATCTGCTTCAGATTCTCTCTCCCTCTCCCTGCCCATCCCCTCTGCCCTCATTCTCAATCTCTAAAATAAAATTTTTTAAAAATCTTAAAAAAAAAAAAAAAGTACTGATTGCTATGGACTGAACTATGAACTAGATCCTTGCAAAATGTGCCTGTTGAAGCCCTGACCCACAGAGTGATGGTATTTGGAGATGGGGCCTTTTTGGAGACCATTAGGTTTAGATGAGGTCAGGAGGGTAGGGTCTTCATAATGAGGGTAGTAACCTTTTCAAAGATACCACAGAGCTTCCCCTCTTCTTCTCTCCCCCGCCACCTCCTTATCCTTTCTCTGCCTTGTGAGAATACAGTGAGAAGGTGTGTAAAAGCTAGAAAGAGTCCTCACCAGACCCAACCATGCTAACATACTGATGCTTAAATAATTAAATGAGAATCACTGAAATAAAAAATATTCTAAGACTGCAAAAATATCTATATCCAAGCTAGTCACCTGGCTAATTTAATTGAAATATTCTGAAGGAAGATCTGTGACCTAGGAGAAATGTGTTCCACACACAGTAAATACTCTATAAATGTTTGTTACATGAACAAAATATATGAATGAATGAGAAATCCATGTGTGACTAACGGAATAAAATGATCTTGTGAGAGAAAAGTCAAATATCACAAGCTGAGAAAATATAAAAATTTAATCTTCACTGAAGAGGTATAAAACAATAAAGGCTTACCTAGATCATAAAAATAGTTTAAACACCGAAGAGCCAAAAATCTAAAACCATGTTTATATTAATTATTTTAATTATACAATGACCGCTTTAATTGTTCAATGGTATATAATAAACATTTCAAAGATCAACTCCAAAAGTATTTTTAAGAAAATTAATACAACTTTGAGGTTGCCTTCTTATTTAGTTTTACTTAAGTTTCACTTAAGTTTGTTATGACAGATGTCTACTAATGAAAGGCTGGCGAAGTGGACATTTCAATTTATGCTAAGTTGTACACTTTGCTTTTCCACTAAATCTAACAAAAAATATGTTTATGTATGTATTTCAACAGAAGCAAAACTCAGGAAAAATTCCTAATTTAGTATTTTTAGCTCATCTAAGGATATCGTTTCCATTTACTAAAAACAGAATTACAGATACTTAAAATAACATGTAAATATTATGACTTGGAGTAGAAGAATTCCATATGCAGTTTCCTTAATATCAGTTGATACTTGTACCGAAGCCATGTCGAGGTTAAAATGACTGTAACATCATGCCTTTGAGAAGATAATGTGGAAAATAAACCCAGAAAAACTTAAGAGAGGAACTGAAGAAGGTGAAGCTGAAATCACTAAAAACAACACCCCATCTCTGAGGACAACTTGTTTGATCAAGAGAACACCACACTCTAAACTTGATACAAATTTCACAAACTTAATAGTTAGCTAAAAGATGGACACTAAAAATGTCTAAGAATATCTAAAAGTATCCAAGAATAGCAACTCAAGCCAGGCCCTCAAAATAAAGCTGTTGATAATTACATGAAAATTTGTTTGATACTTTTTCTTTCTGATTAGCAAAGCAACAAGCCCTCACTACATAAAACTGGTAAACACAGAGATACATAAACACCTGCAAATCTATCCCTACTTTTAACATTTTAGTATGTCTCACCCTGTCATATCTTTTCAAGGAGAATTGACACCCTATGTATATTAATAAACAAATTATAGACATATATAATATATATTATATACTATTTACTCCTCTAAATTGGTATAAGCATTTCCCATTTCATTAAGAAACTCTTCATCAACACAATTTTCTAATTTTACATAATATTTCATCTAAAGAATAAACTTTACTCAAGCATTGTTTCCAAACATAATTTTCAATTATAAACCTTAGCAACCATATTTATACATAAAGTTCTGTCTGCATTTATGATCAGTTTCTTAAGATTAGAGTGTTAAAAGAGGAACTAGCATTAAGAGGTCAAAAATCTGTGTGGATACAATAAGGGTCCTGACAAATACTACAAAATTTCCTTCCAAATTGGGGCACCAATTTCTGTTTCTATGAGTACGTGTACTAGGTGAGAATGCCAATGTTACCAATAGTGTTATCAATCAAACCCATACAATGTTAGCAATGTAAAATAATCTCAGTAGTTTTAATCTTCTTTAAGATCATGGGTGAAACATTTTTTTTTTTATAATATGTATTTCATGTTTGCAAATAGGGATGGACACTTCCTTCTTTTTCTTATTTTTAAAACATTTTTAGATTGAGTTTGTTGTGTAAGATGTTAACCTGTGATAAAAATTTCAGAAAGCACCAATTTAATTATCAGTCACTGAAAAGCTAAGCTATTGCTGTCTTTATACTTTAAGAGATAATGCAATGAAGGTAGTAAAGTCAAGGCCAATGGTATAATTTATGTAAATACATGGTTTACAGTGCTCATTAATACAACTGTGGAATCATTCAGATGTTAGAGTGAACTACTGTGGTTCTAAAACTATGTAATAATTAGAAATAATCAGACATAATGTAAAATAACATAATATTTTAAAACACTTTATTGGTAAATAATCATATGTAAATAATCAAAGTAAAATTCATCTCTGCTATAATTACCAAATAGAGAAAATAAAAACAAAATTCTGCACAGTTAAGCAAATACTTACACTATACAACCTGTAAAATAAAATGTAATACCAATTATCTTTCTCTGTGTTTTCTTTAAACTACATTTACTTTTGCTGACAATAATTTAAATCTCAAGGTTCATTCCTGACTTGGTATTTCTCAACTGTCCAGGAGTCTCTACAGTTAGCCTCTATGTCCAGTAGGTAAGTTACTTGGATGACTTTTAAAATCAATCATATCCATGATATTATACAACAGAACAAAACATAATAATTTTAATTTAAAAAGTATTTAAGTCCCAATTTCTTTATGGGTGAGGGAAGAGTGATTCCAGGTTATTGTGTTCTAGAACCTGGCAATAGCCCGCAGAGGTGTTCAATAAACATTACTCCCTTACTTTTCACTCCTCCCCCTGCCACCCTTCTATCCATATACTCTTGACAAATAAATTTATTTGTAATTAGATGTGTAATAAAATAGGATATAATTACATACTGAAATATCCGTCACCAAACATTTTTACACTCTATTAACAGCTGAACATAATCTGCTACAGGATCATGTGAAAGGATCCTTTTCCAACTCAATATTAAAAAAGAAAAGACACTTTGCAAAAGAATACTTTTTGCAAGGGTGATTAAATTAGTTAATATGTATTAATTAACCTCAAAATATCCCAGACATTAGGTCAGCTGTTACCATTCTATACCAGTGGTTCTAGACTTTCATTGTGCATCAATTTATTTAGGGAAATGCAATCTATTCTATACAAAAATGAACAGATAGAAGGAAAAGCTGTGAATAGAATCATGGCCTTAGGTGATGGGCAAAGAGTCTCCAAAGCAGAGCTCTCTCTTACACTGTCCTGGTTAAAACCTGTTTGTCTAGGGATTGGCTCAGATGCTCCAGTTCCAGCTTCCCAGCCTTCCAAGGTGCTGACGTGACCTCAGTCGTCTCTTAGCAGGAGCTGGATCCAACTAACAAAATCCAACACATGCAGGCACTTGTTTCTCCATTATCCAGTGCCTTCAAGGGCAGCAGAGAATCAGGAGTCAGTCACCTCTGCTAGTTCCGCCCTTGATAGTTTCTACCCTTAATCTTTAAACACTGCTCAAAGGCTATCAGGCAGATGGACACATCAATGATCAGTGGTAGAATTAACCAAATAAAGACAAAATATAAATCCAACTATATATTAACTAGGTGAATACCAGAATTTTAGAGAAGGAAAGCATCTAGCAAAGGAACCAAGTTTACCCATCTGCTGATGAAGATCCAAAGGCTTATTTCATTGAGGACTCTACATAAGGAAAATCACCCTCAGTCCTTTTCTTCCCACCTGACTCCCTCTCTCCCTTCCTGTTTTTCAATTGCAAAGATAAAGAGAAAATAGGTTATTGAAGAGCCAGGGAAAGGGAAAATTATCTTAAGTATTACTTTACTTGATGCAAATATGATATACATGCTTCTTAAGAGTTGAGTATCTATGTCCGCATGAAAAGTAGAGATGTTATTGAAAAATAACTTCTCAAGGTACCTGGGTGGCTCAGTCACAGTGTCTGACTATTGATTTCAGCTCAGGTTGTGATCTCAGGGTTCTGAGATCAAGCCCCACCTCAGGCTCTGAACTTAGGGCAGAGTCTGCTTGAGATTCTCTCTCTCCCTCTCCCTCTGCCCCTCCCCATGCTCTCTCTCTCTAAAACAAATAAAATCTTTAACAAAGAAGAATCACTTTTCATCTCCCTTTTGGGAAGGATTCCACTTGACAAACAGTATCACCTATAACGTGAATGCATTATCCTTAAAACTCTGCATTATCAATAATTGGTACTTCAAAATCAACATGTGTGATGAAGCCTCATCTTAATTCCTGTGCCCATTTACCACTGAAGATCTGCAAATGCTTGAGCTTTCTTCTTCTACCTCTAACTAGCTCCTCATTTTAGAGGACTATGCACAAAAAGATAATAAAATCTAATAAAACATAACACATTCTCTTTTTTCCTTCTATTACTAAAACAAAAAAATAAATAAATAAACTCCTAAAAATCTGGAATATAAATTAGAAAACACCATATCCTATCCTAACATACAAAATTTACACATTTAGCAACCCTTCCCCTCATTCTAAAGATGAGAATAAGGATAATATGGAACCCACTCCAATGTGCTTTTATAGCACAGACAGAAAGCAAACTTGTACCTGGTACTTTGGAATCACTTAATAAATGATACATAGATATATGAATAAAAGTTCTGCTACTTCAGATGTAATAAAAAGTTGGCTTTCATTTTTACTTTAGTATCCTTTATAAAAATTATACAGTTATTTAGACATATAGGTTAGTTATATAAGTTGGTTTGGGATATGTTTTACATTTTAATGTACAGTGCATAAGGTCATTGATGCTGGGCACATAGATAACTCTCCTCATGTCTTCTAAAACAGTGCTTGTCAAACAATCTGTGAAGGACACTTTTATTTTAATTTCCAATTTGTCAAATAAATACCTTCATTAATGCAAAGAAGTGAAATTTGAAAAATATAAAATACAAATTTACAAGTTTTATTACCGTGTCAAATCTTTACAAAAGTTTTACACAACACTTACTTAATTCCTATATTTATTTCCAGACAGACAGGTAACAAACATTTCCCAGACCACTTATCAAGTAGGCTGCATATCTTTGCTACAGAGAATACACTCTTGATTTTAGAAATGATGGACAGTGACTGCTTTGTAACAAATGAAAATTAGAAATTAAAAATCCTTCTCATTAATGATGTTCCACCTATATGGATCTCAATCCAAATTAGGTACAAATTTTAAAAAAGTAAAGTAGCCAGTATACTCTATTCACCCCTTTGTAAAAACCACATACTTAATTTATGATTTTAAGGTGTCATTGAGTGAAGAAATTGGATTTTAAGTCAGTATGGATTTAGAATACAGCAGTATAGTACAGAATAACTTCCACACTGTAGAACAGTCACGAAATAAACTATGAAAAACAAACAATAGGAGTAACATCACAGGTTTACATTTAAATAATTAAAATAAGTCCCTCACACTAATTTAACTACAATGTATTTTGGACATTTGGCAACTTGAACAGAACCTGTTGCTACTTCAGGTTTCAGGTAGTACTGAAAGAAAAAAAAAGTGCTATGTACCCATATAGAGTTAGAGAAGTCCCAGTAATGTAAAACCAACAAAGTCAAAAATATGGTAAAACGTTTAGTTTCTCTTATTGAGGAATATATAATACTTATTAAGTATTTTCTCTTCTTTTATGGTTTCAACACAATCTCTTATCAGTTTTGGCATTAATGCAAATAACAATACAGACCCTACCTACACAGTTGAACTTTACTAGGGTTGACCTTTTATATACTTCTATCCCTTTAACTGATGAAAGAGTATCTCCTATATTCCTATCCCTAAACAAGTTAATAATACAATAAATCAAAGTGAGGTGGACAGAAAACTTTCTTGTGTCTGTAATGACAAAGTTTGATTTACCATCAATATCACTTCCAACGTTTCAAACTCATGTTCAAAAAAAAGCTCAGGGGCGCCTGGGTGGCTCAGTGGGTTAAGCCGCTGCCTTCGGCTCAGGTCATGATCTCAGGGTCCTGGGATCGAGTCCCGCATCGGGCTCTCTGCTCGGCAGGGAGCCTGCTTCCTCCTCTCTCTCTCTCTGCCTGCCTCTCTGCCTACTTGTGATCTCTCTCTGTCAAATAAATAAAAATTAAAAAAAAAAAAAAAAAAAGCTCAGAATCATGAAATGTTTTCACTGGTTATTTAAAACACTATTATACAATGATTAGGATTAAAGATGAAAGTGAGGGGCAGTCTCTAAATCAACATTACAAGTGATTTCTCCAATCTGAAAGACTTTTTCTCCTTTCCTATGTCAAACTAAAAGTTTCCTTACTTAAGGAAGTACAGCAGAGGTATCAGAGATTAAATGGATTGGACAGCTTCACTCCTGTCTGCTTTAAGAAAGCACTAGCTTTCTCTACATTAAGGTTTTCCTGGCGATTGACACTACCTACTAGGAAGATGATTCTGAGATTACAAAAGCAAATTAGTTTCAAAAAGAGAGAAGTATTTCCTAAACCCAAATTAAATTCATATTTCATTTCAAAAAGCAATGTTTAAAAAATGTTTACCATCCAAAAGTGAAAATAACTTTAAGACCCAAACATAGAAGGCCACGATCAGTTTTAAATGAATAATCCAGTGCCTTTCCGAGTACTTTTAATCACTGTCTGTATTCCATCACACATGAAATACAGTACAGCTTGTTCCACGTTTGATCCAAGATGCTAATGATAGTAGCTGTGGCAATCAAATCAGTAGCACAAATGATAGCACATTCACACCTCAAGTGCAAAGGAACATTCTTACCACTTTATTCTCACTTCAGCTCAGTCTAAAGGACAGGAAATAATGTCATTCCTCCCTTAACAAATAAAACTGCCATTTCAGATAACTGATCCATGACGGGTTACTAGTATTCAAAACTGACACTTGGAACAGTGTCCCCATGCAAGCCAATAGGAAGTGATTTCCAGGCTGGACACCTGAATCTGCTATACAGATTCTTCACTCTCTAGATAAAACTAGGAACAAAGCCCATAGGATACATATTTTTTTAAAGTTATAGCAATTTTCTTTTTTTTTTTTTTTTTCAATTATCATCTATTCTCACTGGAATTTGTGAGTGGCATCTTTCAGCTGGGACAAATGTATACTCCCAGAAATAACTGACTACTTTCTGTACCCAGGAAAGCCAAGGTGTGGTACTGTTAGCAGTTGCCAAGGTATCTGTTTGCCCAACTTTTATGCTGGAGCAAAGGTAATAAGTAAGCTCCTGAAGCATGAAGTGAAAGTGGAAAAGGAAAATTTGCAGATTAGATTTCCAATACTGAACTAAAATGCACAGTGCTGTACAGTCCTTGATCATTAAGTGCAGTACAAATAAAAACAAACCAGGGCAGTTCATAATTCACCAAGGCAAGTTTGGAGGTTGTCTTTGCACCTCTCCTTTGTTTCTGACATACAAGCAATATGAAATTTTAAGAAGTAAGATGTCGGTCTCTTAAGATTTCAATAACTCACTACCAGAAATAGCAAAAGGAGTACATAAAAATCCACAGCATATAGCAAAATGAGTTTCAATAAGACTATATCAAATATTTAAGGGAAAGGGCCTCAGTTATTTTGAATCTACAGAAAAATGTACTCTGTATTTAACTAATAACGAAATATTTCACTCTTTCTGCCATATTCCCACTACAGCAGAGGAAGAGGGCAGAGAGAGGAGAGCAGAGCTTCCTCAGCGTATCCCTGCTGATGGACAAGGCATGCATGAGGGCAACAAGATGGGAAAGTGACAAGTCAGGTAGATGACGAGGCCTTTTTCACTCTAGAATATTGGGGGCAGGCAGTAATGGAAAAATGAGAGAGGCAGCATGGCTAGGAGGCACAGAAATAATCTGAGGTTGGAATCCATAAAGTGGTCACAGTAATGATAACATAAACAATAACAATCAAAAGTTACTAAGTGCCCATCATGTTCCAAATGCCACACGGGAGGCTTAAATATACATTTAATCTAATTCTAATTGTCTTAACAAGTAAGTGTTATCATTTCTCTTTACATAGGCAAGTCAAGTGAGGCTCAGAGATAATTTATTCACACAAGGTCACTCAGTCAGTAGCTGACTATTCTCTGGGTCAATAATGATAGACTGTGATAACTACTGACAGACAGACAGACATGTACACATGTTTATCACAGCTAATGAAAACTCTTCGATTCTAACCTGTGACTGACTGTCTCCAAAGCCTGGACTGACGACTTAATTAAAAAATCATAAAAGGCTAATCAAAAAATATTTTATTAATCCTTTTAGAAGATAATCCTCTGATTTGTCAAATCAACAACTAAAAAGGAAAGGCTTAATATAAGCTTAGTGGGCACTTAATAAATGTACATTGAATGAACACAAGATGACACAGGTTAAGTTTTTTTTTTTCTTTTGAGGAAAGAATAGGAAATCTCTTTAACCTTTCTTATTGCTACTTCTGTTCCCTGAAAGGGAAGTGTCTTCTTAAAATTAAATTACATCTTAATCTTCAATAAGTGTTTGTTTTGTAAACTTTGGATAATTAGGGAAAATAAGGCATAATACAATATTTGAAGGGAGCTTAAGAATGAGATATTTTAAAGTATATATAGATTTGCTAAGGATGGTAATTGTTAAAACTTAGAACAACTATTACAGAAATATACATTGTAAAATTATTAATCAAAAACATAGTGATCAGATTTATAAGGAAAAAGTTAAAACTACTTTGAATTTTCTAAAAAGTATATTTTGAAATGTATTGAATAAAATGAATGCTAATTATGTCATATAAATGATGTATATTATTTTCTGCATAAAAATCATTTCCTTTATTTTAAAGCTCACACACTTCAGATTCTACTTGTAATAGAGATAAAATAGGAGAAGACAAAAAGAGTCAACTATTCTGCAAACTTTCAGAAATGGCCAACTAGTAACAGTTAACAGTAACAGTTTTGTTAAAACAAAACTTGCTCCTCTCTTAAACTACCACACAAGTGTTTTAAAAGTTTTGTTTTGCTGTGGTTTTAAAGCTTAGTGTAATCTCTCTACCATTGCTTCCAACGGGCAAAAAACAAAGAGTGAAAACTCAAAATACAACGGTAAACCACAGGACAGAGACACGGCTCTCTCAGCTCATTCCTTCACAAACTTGTTGATGGTCCTGTCCTGTCCGCACCATCCTAACGCCTATGCTTCTCTGGCCTTGGGCCAAGAGTATCATTTTACTCTAAGCGAAGTGAAAGAGTTTCATTCTTCCAATCTTGTACTACTTTCACCCCGACCTTGTAATCTTGTTTTTCCACATTTTCTAACTACTCACACAAAAGCTTTACCCCTCAAATATTCATACAGAATAGGAAAAGAAAAGAATGGGAAGGAGGCGTTCTCTTTATAGATAGTACTCTTAGTACTGGGCACTACTTTAAACACTGATAAGGGCAAGCATGGAAGCAGGGACTCTGCTTGCACCCAGTGAATTCAGGTAATGTATCCATTGTTCCACATTGCTATGGTCTGGTGACAGGAACCCCAACTAGAACAAGCTTGCCCTGCATTTTCCTTTGCATTTAGATGCCAACTTTGATAAGGTCACGCCTTAAAAGATCCACATAGCATGCAACACACAGATAGCAATAAAGCCTTCAGCTATTCCCATACTCAGATAAGACAGTAAAAAGAAGAGGAAATCAGAACAACATTCACATACACAAATAGATTTACACAGCCAACCCATTTGTAACTACAGCTATCTCAATCCTTCCTCACACCAGGGACTAAGTGGAGCCAACAAGAGTAGTGAAGAGATTCCACCCCTCTTTGCTGGCCCGCTTCTAATTCCAGAACTTTCTCAGAGGAGCTCATTGTTTTTCCTCACTAGGCTCTTTGAGGAGTATCCAAAAAAATTCCTTCATCCTTTCTTTTCTTTCGATTTCAATGATGCTCTAAAATGTCCAAGTCCTGACCCTTAGTTCCCCTGAAGCTCCCCAAAGATTTGACTCTTCTCCTACCCTGGAGCTCTCTCCCATGAGCTACCCATAGAAACCAATTCCCCTGATTGCCTTCCCTCCCAATCATTCCCCAAAGATCCAATCCACTTCTCCCCTACTGTTTTCCTTTCCAGCTGCTCCCAAAAGAACCTGACATCACTATTAGTTAAAACACACATGAGGTTTGGGAAGGAGGAGAAAGAATACCACTGTAGCAAAGAAACACACACACACAACACACACACACACACACACACACACACACACACACACACACACACAATATGAAGAAATGACATTCTAATTCTTGAACTGGTTTTTCTCTTATCAGAAAGTTTTGTTTATATATAATACATCATATCATCTCTGATACAGTCAAACTTTCCCAAACTGCTTGATGAAACGATTTTATCTAAAACATTTTAAAAAGTGTAATATATGTGTGTGTGTGTTTTCCTAATAAAAACAACACAACTTACAGAAAGCTTACTAGTATAAAATTGTGACAAAAATCAACACTGGAGTGCAAAGACTGAAGCGTAGAAGACCCAGGTTACCTCTTTTTTTTTTTTTTTTAAGATTTTATTTATTTATTTGACAGATAGAGATCATAAGTAGGCAGAGAGGCAGGCAGAGAGAGAGGAGGAAGCAGGCTCCCTGCTAAGCAGAGAGCCCTATGCCGGGCTCGATCCCAGAACCCTGGGATCATGACCTGAGCCGAAGGCAGAGGCTTTAACCCACTGAGCCACCCAGGTGCCCCGACCCAGGTTACCTCTTATCAAACACTAGAAATCAGAATTTTGAAAACAAACTTCTTCAGCCAAAACTATTGATAGATTGGGATCATGCTCGAAACTCCTGTTGGAGAATGCTACGCTCTAGCTCACAGTTTAACCAACTGTCAGAAATCCTTTATTTCATAATAATATTTACACTAAGATTTAAGAGTTTTGAAACAACTTCATTAATAGTATTTAACTTTTGCCTACTTCAGATAATAAAACACCTCTGGACAAAAAAAAAAAATGTATAATTTGTTTCAGACCTTTTTTTTTCAGTCTATATATTTTTATAACCAGAAACACAGCTATAATAATTAAATGATTCCATTTTTCCTTTTAAGATATGTTTACTTAAACATATTTATTTGAATTGTTAAACTTCAAAATTACTTTAAAAACAAAACATGAAAAAGCATTACTATAATGATTGAAAATAACTAATCAAATAATTAGTATTCAAATATTTTAACACAGATCTTGTCATTTTTTTTTCCTGTGGTTTCTAAAAAGATATTTATGGAAAAAGGAGATCAAACTCTTCCTGTTTAATTTAGGACATCTTTCCTTTTTCTAAAGAATTGTCCTTTATGTTTTCTTATTTCTTTAAGAAAAAAATGATTGCTTTTAGGTTTTCCATTCTGATACCAAATTTCTAAAAGCCCTTTTGCCTCATGGAAAATATAAAAGTAAAGGGTCTCCACATCTCAAACTCCTATATGTAGCTCATAATACTATGATGAATATACTAAATGATGCAGATGTTTAAGATATAGTTAATATGTAAAACTTGGACAAGCTTACTAAAAAATATCTAATTTATAGATAATTTAGCACTGAAAGATTTTCAAAAACTTAATGGAATTTTTTTTCAAAATATCTCTATCATTTCCCCAATCAAGTCATCATATGGTAAAGAATAGACACATCATGCTTTATTGAGAAACAATCATCTATGTAGAAATTAACTATGTCACATGGAAGGGGAGCAAATTAGCCAGCCAGATTCAGAAATAACAGTTAAGGTTCCCTCAGATATCTAATAAAAGAGCACCATCACAAAGCACTTGGACTCTTTATAAAGGACTGTCAAAATAATGGTCCTTTGAAGACTATAGTCCCTTGCCCTCAGAGAACTTTAAGGTGTAACAAGGCAGAAAAATGAAAAGTTATTTCTTATTTGAATGAGGTTTATTATATTTATTTCAAGAAAGAGAGAAATAATTTATAAGGTCTCATGGCTCCAAAGTTGTAGCTTTTGAAGGAGGGGAATCTGAACTCCAGACAAACTGTATGCCCCATTTTAGGTGTGGGAGTAGACATTCATTTTTCCAGTTTCCATTAAAATTTCAAATTCTAGTACTGTAGAACTGTCTCTACATGTTTCTTTCCCTACATAAAAAAAGATTTGGTCATCTTGTAGTGAAAATCTGAACTTAATAGGTAAGGCGAATTGTGGTTATTGCCAGACCTTTCATGTACCAGAGTTTTCTGTGATTATTTGGATAATTTATCCTGATATAAATATACATATCTTTTTTATGAATACTCAATAGAGAAAAATCAATTAAACATATATTACATATATATATTTCTATACTCTTTGGAGAGATATGACAAAAATCTTAAACCTTTCTTGACAGTATTTTAGAGAATTTTCCAGAATAACTGGAACATGTAATAATACATGCTGAAATGGAAGTTAAGTGATGAAGTCAATCTATTTAGTATAGCCCTGAACAGTTCACTAACTTCTCCGTGTCTCTGTTCTTACACCTCTAAAATGAAGGGTATTGAAATATTTCTGAAAAGCTATGATTAAGTGAAATGAAAAGAATAAGGGACAGGATCCTAAGTTAGGCAAAAGGTAACATAAAGGGAACAGGGACACCAAAATGAATTGCTAGGAGGATGGAATGAAGATACATTGAGGAAAGATGATTGAAATGACTCAGTAGAAATCCACAAGACATCCTTTTCAGTATTAAGCTCCCTAAATATTCTCCAAAGTATTCACAATGGGTTTAATATATTATGTCAACTAAATTAACACCAGCTATTAAAAAAAATGAAATAATGAAGACTATATAAGATACAGATTTCATTGGAAAGTTAGGGTTGTTGTTTTTTTTTTTTTTTCAAATTGAGCAGAAGTATGACAGAACTTTATACATTTCTTTTCAATTTCTCCTACATTTACATAGCACAAAACAACCTAAATTAGCTTAATATGCAACTTTTACTCTCCCCAATGTCCTCTGATCTGTATTTGTTCTCAATAAGCAGATTTACTTGTGTGAAAAGACACAAGGATCATCCTCTAAAAATCCCTGAGTTGTGGCCCACAATTTCAGAGAGCTGAGCCACATGCTGAGCTACTGAACTGATGTGACCTGAGATCTGATCCTACTGCAGTAGCCACCAGGCTACAGTGGTAGTGTTACTTTACCAAAATAAACCCCTCCCCAATACGAAAAAGTGCCAAGAGTCCTTCTAGGTGCCAACTACTATTCTTCTGGAATAAGATTCCACCAACAAAGTTAGTATAGTTTGAAATATATATATTTTTTAGAAGTACATATATTTAGATTCTACTATCCACCCTTAATCTATTCTTAAAGTATCTGCAAAATCACATACATATATGCATACATACATATATATGTGTATATATATATATAAATAAGCAATATAGATTCATTGTAGAAAATTTGGAAAACTAGAAAATAAAGAATGAACAAATATCATAATTCCAACACTCAAAAGACGTCCACTATTAACATTTGATATATATTCTTCCCATCATCTCTCTATGAAATAGATACACACACACACACACACACACACACACACACACGTTTATTTATATATGGTGGACTTTTGTTGACAAATTTGAGGTCTTACTATATAAACTTGGGCAGCCTTTTATATTTCCATATTTTGCAAAATTTCTACCCTGAGGCACCTGGGTAGCTCAGATGGTTAGGCATCTGCCTTCAGCTCAGGTCATGATCCCAGGGTCCTGGGATCCAGCCCCATGTCAGGCTCTTTGCTCAGTGGGGAGCCTGCTTCTCCCTCTCCCTCTGCCCTCCCCTCGTGCTTTCTCTCTCTCTCTAGTGCTCCCTCTCTCTCTCTCAAATAAATAAATAAGATCTTTAAAAAAAAACTTTATGCCATAATCACCTTATACAACATGATTTTTAATAGCCGCATCTTACTCTATCCAGTGAAAATGCCATTTTAAAACAATCTACCATTATATAAAAGTTTTCAAAGAATTTAAATCTAATAGTTTTCCATATTAAATATTTAATTTGAGAAGATTATTTAAAAAGTGATTTTAACAATTGATTCTATCAAACTCTGAGTAAAGGAAAAAGGCAAGTAGACACAAGCTTATAGCAGTGAAAATAGTGTAATCAACCCCTCCATTTTATTCAAATAAATCAAATATTAAGTAGTGGCAACTGTGTATATGATCTTGTTAACATTCACCTTGAAATTTTAGGTCTGCATATCATGATTAACATAACCACAGGAATAACAAATGCTTGTATCCAGCATCTATTATGCTAAGTGTTTCCTAAAGATATTCACTCTGATTTTGACCACAAACTTCAGGGGTAAGTACTAGTGTCCTTTCTTAAAAACTGAGAAACCAGCTTTCTGAAAGATTAAATAATACACACAGCTAATGAATCCTACCAAAAATTAAGATGTAGCTCTTGAATCCCATATTGAATACACGTTCGAAGTTCTAAAAAAATTAGCTGTATTTTAATGCTAATGAAAATAAAGCTCAAGACTATTACTATTACTATTACTATGCTGTTATAGCATGGCAATTTGACAATGTTATACCTCAGAGAATTAAGCACATAAGCAAGGTAAAATATATACAAGAATTGTTAATTATATTATAATTTTGGGGGTGCCTGGGTGGCTGAGTGGGTTAAAACCTCTGCGTTTGGCTCAGGTCATGATCCCGGGATCCTGGGATCGAGCCCCACATCAGGCTCTCTATTCAGTGGGAAGCCTGTTCCCCGCCCCCACCTGCCTCTCTGCCTACTTGTGATCTCTGTTTGTCAAATAAATAAATAAATAAAATCTTTAAAAATAATACTAATAATAATATAATTTTCAGTGTTGCATGTTATATATAACAAGGTCTGGTAAATTTTAAGATAAATTCCAGTCCTAATTTTTGTTCAATCTTACTTTTTCACTGCCACTTACATACATACATACATACATTGATGGTACTAAAGTGTTAAGATATCAAGACATAAAATGCCATTAAAATTATTAAATGTCTACAAGAAATAAAACTTCCACCAAATGACATAAGTGTAAGGGATCTGCATTGAAATTATACCTGGGGAAAGCAAACTGATGGGTTATGCTAGTCTTTTACAGTTCCACTTGCAAGAAACTGTGCAGTTGACATTTTTAGTCCATTTCATAGGAAAATTAAGTTCTCTATGAACATATATAAAGTGGCATAGTTTGTTTTTTGTGTGTTTATCATTTTTTTGGTTGAATAGATCCATAGTTTCATGTTCAAAATTTGAAAACATATAAATAGAGAAATGTCTTGTTTTTTTAAAAAAAGTGTATAGTAAAGAATCTTGCTTCTATCCTGGTTCTCTACCTACTCAGCTCCCACTGCTCTACCAACATGCTCCCTAAGCAATTAACCAGCTTATTGATTTTTTGTATATATTTTCAGATCTTAGCAATACATTTTGGAAATCTTTCAATATCCGTAATTTTCTCTCCTTTTTTGTACACCTGCAAAGCATTCCATTACGGATATGCCTAACTTATTTAACCATTCTTCTACTGATAGATGCTATCTGCAGAGTAATTCCTATCTTTTGCTCTTAAAGACAAAGCTGCAATGAATCAATTTGTACACTTAACATTTTATAAATATATAAAATAAATATATAGAAATAAGAATATTAAATCAAAGCTTATATGCATTTATTCCATTTTACATTCATAACAACTTACATTCCCATTAAGAGTGGAAAACTCTCATTCCCTTGGATCCTCGCCAACAAGCAGGCTATTACACATTTGGATTCTTGCTAATATACTAGATTAAAAATGTGTTGGTATAGTTTAAGATTTCTCCTATTTTGAATCAAGTTAAAAAATTCTTCACATGTGTAAAACCCAGTGATATTTCTGGCGAAATATAGTTCACATATAGTGAACTATAGGCAAGGATACTTTGACACTTTGACCAGATTTCCATTAGTTCTTTTTGGTCAATTATTATGAGCTGTTGCTATCAGGGAGATTAGATCTTTATTCATAATGAGGTGCAATTTCCACCTCAATTTGTCATTTATCTTTTGGTTTTGCTTATGGTATTTTGTTGCTATAAATACAGAAGTTTTAAATTTGTAAAATTTCAAACATATTCATCTTTACATTGACTTTTGGATTTTGAATTTTATTTTATTAAAAAGGTTTTCCTTATACTAAGACCACAAGGAATCCATATACTCTTCTATTACTTTTATGTTTTCATATTTCACATTTAAACATTTGTTCTAATTCAGTGCTTACCCTGATGTTCAGCATAAGATAGAAAAGATGTCCAGTGCACTTGTCAAAGAAAACAGTATTACTTTCCATTTTAAAAACCTCTCTTGCAGATTATTTAATATAAATAACATTCAGTTCAATGAAATTTGAATATCAATTTTGAACTTTCCTATCATTCCATTATTTTGTTGCCATCATTTTTCAACTGATTCTCTGAAATTTATGGGTATTAAATCTTCTCATCTGTAAACAGCAATTATTCTGTATGTCTTTCTAATTTTTATGCCTTGTTTTCTTTTATCTAACTGTACTGGCAATTTTCTTCAACATGATACTAAATAATAGTGAATAAAGTGAACCAAATTTGTTCTTGTCTTTCTGATGCTAGTAATATGCCTCATGTGTTTTCTACCAACTGTATTAGCTTTGGGGATAAAATAAGTAGTTTTTATCATGCTGAGGATGTCTCTTTCTAATTCTATTTTACTGAGTGTAGAGAATGGTTGTTAACTTTTTATCCTATGTCTTTTCAGTGTCTATAAAGAGAATATGATTTTTATCCTAATATGATAAGTTGTAACAATTTTCCTACTATTGAGTTATCCTGACATTGCTGAAATAAACCTTACTTGTTGGTAATGTATTTTTATTTTAATGGAAACTAGACTGTTAAATTGTTTTTAGGAATTGTCACTTATTTGGGACTGTGATTATCATTTGACCACATTAAACTACAAAAGGGCAAATCTTAAAGCAATAAAAATAACCAAAAAGATCTGGAGAGGAGAACTTGAGTTTAGGTTGGAGGCTGGATATAAATTGATTGATTATATTGAGCTGTTACAATTCCATTGGTTAGAAACTGTGGGACTAACATTTTCAGTCCTGCTCTACAGGAAATTATATGTTCAGCAAAGAAGGCTTTTATTCCAACACTGTGTGGATTTTACCATTTAATAATACATTAATTTGACCTAATAAAGAATTACTGAATACCAATTATTTTCTAAGCACTGAGTGGCCCTATAGTGTAGTTCAGTGACTTGCAGATGTTTTTTGACCTAGATACATAATAAGAAATACATTTTTTATTACAACTCAGTATAATGTATATCTATGTGTATCTAAATATATATTCTTATGTTTATGAAAAATGGTTTCATAAGACAATATTTACACTTACTACACATAAGGTACAATTAATACACACAATGTTAGCTTCAATCCCATTCTTTTTTTTATTCCATATCATTTTTATTAAAGTGCTACTTGCAACACACTATATTGGTTTTCTAACCCATAATAAATCGCAATCTATAGTTTGGGGAAAAGCATCATACTAGCTACTAGAACTAGTTGCTGGCCACCAGAACAAGGTTCTTAAGCCAGTCTGCCTAAGCTTGAGTCACAGTTTTACCTCTTAATGACTTTTCATTGTACTTCTATGTCTCATCTACAAGACAAGGGCAACAGTACATACCTCACAGAGGTCATATTAAATTAGTGAATACTTATAAATATATATTTCAATAATAAAGTTGAATGGTTGGATGAACTATTTCCTTGAGCTTACACCTGCCAGAAGAAAAAGAGCATCTGAGGAAAATACAATCCTAAAACACAGAAACTAATGAAAAATCAGTAAAAACATGGACTTCCTATCATCTACTATAAATGATTATGAGCATTCCAATATGATCTCAAAGTCTGATCTGGACCACGTCTTCTCTTCCAAGGCCTTGGAAATAATTAACGAATATTTGCTGAATTAAATAAGCATTATGTTCTCCATTTTATTTTCTCTTTACATACAGATGCATATAAGTCGTTTTAGGGGCTACATGGAACCAATATGCGTGCTAAAAAATTATAATTTACCAGGATGTTATAAAGAAGTCAGCAGATATTATGACTCTTAATTACATACTTTTTAACTATTCCACAGAAGCATATAAATATCTCTGATAGATACAGTCTAATGCTCACAATTTTCAAATCAGTAAACTAGATAAAGAAACACTTTGAAGCTATGCTTCTTAAGATATTTACAAAAATCTTCTGGCTTATTGCCTTATCCCCTACTCCTTACTGCTTCTGATTGAGTAGTGAAAAGGTAATGGTACCTGCAACATAACTGTAAGTATGCCCAAAGAACTTCAGTAACTGAGTTCCTGGAATACAGGGGTTCAATGTCTCTTACCCATAACTCCTACAGAAGTTGGTAGCACTAAGAGAGGTGATGTGGACAAATATTTTCCTAGGGAGTAGTGAGAGCTTGCCCTCCTCAGATCTATATGCTAATTTTTAGGGAATTCAAAATGAAATGGACACAGGAATGTGGCAAATTCTATATAAAAGGGCAGAGGTATCCTACAATCATTTCCATGATAACAAAAATTAGCCTATTTTATCCACCAAGACCAGTGCACACTCATGCTGGCTCTCGGCACAGCTATAGCAAAGGACAGTCGAGGTGATTGCTATATCATGGTACAACTCTTTTGTTTTCTCTTAAAGATTTTATTTATTTATTTGACAAGGACAGAGAGATCACAAGTAGACAAAGAGGCAGGCAGAGAGAGAGAGGTAGGCAGGCTCCCTGACAAGCAGAGAGCCCGATGTGGGGCTCGATCCCAGGACCTGAGCCAAAGGCAGAGGCTTAACCCACTGAGCCACCAGGCACCCCTCATGGTACAACTCTTAACTCAGTTTGAAATGGCAGACAGAGGGTACTGTAATCGCTAGAGTACTAGGTATAGAAACATCTTAAATCTAGCCTGCAGGAAAGAATCCCTTTACTCCCTCCTTAACTTTCAGTATTCCAGGGCCTCTCCAAAACAAACTTTGGAACCAATGAAGAATAGATATTTATCAGCCATAATTTCACTCCTCTGTCACCTTGCTAGAATCTATACTTTATACATATCAAATATTAATATTTAGGCTGCCTCTGGTAAATATGCTACATTAGTTTAAATTCAATCTTGAGAAATCCCCTAATTATGCAAGTGTCTGTCTCTCCAAAAACGAAAGAGAGTCATGTTTGAAAGTTGGTTTGCTTTTTTTTTTAGATTTTTTTTTTTTTTTTTAGTACCCTCTGTACCCAATGTGGGGGCTCGAACTTACAACTCCAAAATCAAGAGTTGCATGCTCTACTGACTAAGTCAGCTAGGCACTCTGAAAGCTAATCTACTTTTGAAGTAAGAAATTTTGTTTTCTCTACTCCCTCCTTCCTTCCCTTTCCTTCCGTGCCTCCCTCATCCTCTCTTTTTCCAACTGTACCTATGACATTTGGCACATTTTTTTTTTTTTTTCTAATTGTGGTGGAGGGATAAAGAGAGGTATTTGTTTAGTTTTAACATGTTCCTAAATCTGACTAGGATTGTATTCCTACATTTGGCATCTATTCACCAAGGAGGGGCAAGGTACATGAGTTTGACAGAAATAAAGGTAAATGAACATTTTTATACTTATCACAGGGACGGCAAGTGCTAGCAGGCTGGTAGGACACCCATCTCCCACTGAAACAGTGACACCACCCGCCTCCTGAGATACCTATAGCAATGAGTCCTGCCTAATACATCTGCCAGAGCCTTGTTCTCTGCCCTTAAATGACTTCCTGAATTCCTTCAATATTGATACCAACTCCAAAGTTTAAGTTCAGGTAAGAGCTGGCTGAAAATTTTCAATATTTTTTCAGTGTTCGTATTTGTGAACCTGTGTGTATTGTAAAGACAAAGGTGTTTTTATATTTTTTTACTCTGACAAGCACTCTGATAGTTTTATTTTGATAGATCCTAAATGTAAATCATTACAGAAAAATCTAAGAGTATTTTGGTTACATAAAATATTAAGTAAGAAAAACTAGCTTTTGTTATTTTTTTGCCTTTCATGTTTCACCCACTGATTTATTGTTGGATAGACTTTAGAAACATACTTTATTAGTGAGCATAGTAAGTCAATGTGTTATGTATACACTGTATGAACTAAACATATTCACACACACACACACACACAAAAACTTTATGAAAAAGAATGTGAAAACCAGGTAAGAGATCCCTCAAAAAGAGACAATTTCCCTGCCAAATGCATGAAGATCTGATGTTCCACAGTATCTAATCTAATATGGCATAAACCTGTTTAAAGCATTAACCTCTCAAGAAACAAAAGCATAAACCTACACAGGGAAAGCCTTCTAGAATTAAACCAAATGCACATCAACTCTTAAAAGCCGCCAAAGAGGAATTTCAACCAGATTCTAAGAAGACAAAATCACAAATAAATTAGGTAATGCTGGGGCAAAGTTGTTGTGGAAAAGCTGGGTAATAATGTGTACAATCTCATACATTATCTCATATTTCATGTTGCTATGTAGGTCTTAATCTAATTTCACTTACTTGATACTCAATAAATATACTGAACTTCTAGTTTATGCAAAGCACAGGCCTACAAAAAGAAAATTATACATTTTTATGCCTCAGATATGAACAGTCCTGATGTAATGGAGTTGTGGGGGAGGGGGGAAATACTGATTGGAGAGAAAATAAGACTTCTCATCCCCTCCTGAATAAACATGCTATCCTATTAGTTAGATGAAATTCTATAGGCTCGAAACAATGGAAGAATTAAATCTCAAATGGAATATTTCCTCTTATTTCTCTGCCACCCTGGGAAAACGTCTGTTTTCATAGTGAGGTCTCTCAATATGATAGCAGACTAATCGGTACAGGTTCTCGAGATAATGGAAGCTCGCCTGGCCAAGCAGGCAGCCTGCCCATCAACTTCAGATCCACATATCTCCCGAATTACAATCAGAGACTGGTGTTCACACCCTGAAACCAATCCATCACTCTCATCTCCTGCCTTAAAAATATATTAAAGGGAGAGGTGAAGGCAGTGCATGACTCAAACCATGTGGTTCTCAACAAATATGTTCCATTAACTCTCATGGAATAGTCATAATCGGCATTGGACCAAGTTTTCCCCACCAAAACCAAAAGATAATAGAAATGCCACATGCCAAATTTCAGTAAACCAATAAAATCTACTTACTTACACAGAAAACTTAATACCTAGATCTTATTTTACTTTAAGGCATTTTAGAAAAGAAACAGCTATCTCAGAATCATCATTTGAGTGCATGATGGGAAAAAAGTAGCTGCGTAACATTGACCATTTTGTAGAGCAGGTACACAAAAACAGGGTAAAATCCTTACACATACCAAAGCACTGCCTGAATCTCTTTTAATATGAAAGAATAATAGATGATACATTATTGATTTTCTGGTTAATAACACTATTTGTAGGAAAAACAAGGTCATTTATTAAGATCTTAAGTGGTAGACTCTCCCTCAGTTACAGGAACACAAAGAGATGCACCGGTAGGTTCAATTACCACAGAATAAAATATTTTGTGGTTGTTAAAAATCACAATGAATATATGTGCTCAGTAACATGAGAAAGTATTCAGAGTGTGTATACTGTTAAGGGAAAAATAATCATATCATAAATTATTTTTATTATATGATCCCAGCCATTCCTATGTTTATAGGGGCATAGAAAATGACCTGGATAGATAGACTTTGTGCTGTTAAATAAATTAGATGCAAATCACTTAGAACAATGTCCGATATATAGTAAATGCTATATAAGCATTTCTGCGATTATTATTTGCATAGTAATTGGTTCTGATTGTGAGATTGAGTGCTTTTCCCCTTTTACTTAAACATATTTTCTTTTTCCCCTTAATTAACCTGCATTCATTCTATTTAAAAAATTTACAGTGAAGTGTATATATCATTAAAATATACTTTACTAAAATCACCATTTTCACATCCAATAATCACAATGCAGGAAAATTAACCCATATTACAAATCCTTCACATAAGGAGTATCCAATAATTTTTACTCAACGGCATTGAAGGTAAAATTCAGTAGGAAATAAGCTCAGAAATAAAGGTATCTAGAAAGGGAAAGAAACAAACATTCTAAGTTTAGATATCAGAGTGTTCTGTGCTGTTCTATTAATGAAATTAATTTCAGAGAAGCTCCTGACCCCAATAAACAAACCAACATTCAACGAGTCATCATTATTCAACACCACCTCCCTGACTCCGTGACAGGAGCTACCGCCATTCATTACCCCCCAGTTCTTCAACAGCATTTCACATTCACAGGAGCACTTACTAGGTGTGCCAAACTCTGCTACAGCTTCATGCTTCATCTCACTTAATTCTCCCAACAGCCCTAGGAGAGAGGTGTGCTTCACCACCTTTAGGGCCGAGGGAGATAAAGCACGAGGTTAAGTAACTTATCCAAGATCACAGAGCTGACAAGTGGAGGCAGGATTTGAACTGAGGCAGAACTTGGGCCCCAGGTTCTAATCAGCAGTTACTGAGCATCTACTATGTACAAAATGTTAGGTACTTCAAATAAGTGATCGTTGCCCAACTGCCAACTGGCCAGGGTCGCTAATGATTATTCTCAGTCAGCCCTCTTCCAGCTCTCAGTCTGAGCCCCTGCCTTTAGCTTCAGAGCCGCTGTAACTGTATTTATCACTGCCATCACCAGAACTGGGACTGCCAACACTCTGTTGTCCATTCCTGACTCCATAGGGAAAAATGTGTTCCTCGAGTTCTGATCTGTGATTTGAAATGTATTTCCTCATAAATGATGAGTCTGAATAATACTATTAAAACTACCAGATAAATAAATAAATGTCACAATAACCAAGCTTTTTCATTGGTTATTCTGGAAATTTAACCATGATTTTACCATGGTTCCACATAAAAAAAATTCTTTTACCATAATCAGGATACAGAACAAAACTACATTCTTAATAAAAAAGAAAAGTGGCTTATAAATGGTTTTAAATGCAATTCCTGTTATATCATTCCAACTGATCAGGTATTCCCTCCTCCTAGGACAAATGCATTGGATACCGGAATAGAAAGGTTTGGTATATTTTTGCAAAATATATTTTTATACCTGTGCATTTTCACTTTACAGATATTTTAAGTTGTGGCTTTATGGGGGCTTTATCAAAACAGCTGCAATGCTCTTTCATGGCAGAGTTTGGACAACTGGGGAAAGTATTAAATGAGCACAACTTTTCTACACTGTACATGACTGAGCACTGCTTACCCACAGACAAGGGATGGGTAGAGGTCTGTGGTCTGAGAATATCAAGTGCATATTTATACAATATTCAAAGACATTTGTAAATGTGTTCTGTATTTATGAAACTGTTAGCCAGAAGTTTCTTATATCAAAAAAAAAACAAAAAACAAAAGTAAACAACATCAACTCCAACAAACTAAAAAAGGGAGTTTCAAATCTGATCATTAACTCAAGCTAGTAAGGCTTTACAGAGAAATTCCCCCACCTCCAAAATTAATTGAAAAAGGGTCAAAGAATGGCCAAGGAGTCACTTCCAGATCCTAATATGCTCTAATACTTTTCAACCACAAAATTAGTCTTTACTGCTGATATTTAGTACTCATGGAATATAAATCTCCCCTCAGGTCTAGTACTGTGTTTGAGCTGCGAAAACAGTTACATTGATGACATCAATTGGGTAGAAAACAAAAGAATATTTTTCACGACCCCAAACGTCTTCTCCATACGCTCTAGTGTGACCTGGTGCTTGAAATCTCTACTAGATTTTTATCACAACTTGAGAGTGAGTTTCTAGAAAAAGCTCTCTTAAAGCATATATGTTACTGTAAAATAATAATAACCCACTAAACAAAGTCACTTCCTAAAATCTCAGCTTGAATGAGTTTACTTGAATGGTTCTACAACAGGACAGAAAGCTGAGAAAAGGTTTCCTAGTGCCACAGACAAGTTTAGATGCGGATGAAGAGGAGTTGTGGAGACACATAAGAGAATCGTGCAACCCTGAAAGGAAGACAGGACAGAGTGGGAAAGTAAAGCAGCAAGAAAGCACCACACGGGAAGTGGGTTTCTAAAGAGGAGTGCTAAGGAAGAAGAAAGAATAGCAAAAGGGGCCCAAAGACAATTCAGGTACTTCACGACAGCTAGTCTTATCTACATAACCTTTGCTGGGGCACCAGCGGCATGCCCCTTCCTGCCTTCTCAGTACTCATCCCACCACAACCTCATTTTTTTTTAATGAAATAGGTCAGCTTGACAAAGGGCAAATAAGTGAGCTGAAACAAATTTCCCGAGGTTTAGCCAGAGGAGATTTCAACAGAAGTCTAAAATCATGAGCCAGCATAAACAGGATAGATGCAAGTGTGGGAAAGAAGAAATATGAGAAGGACAAAGAAGAGTGTACATGTTACAAATGACACATACAAGGAAGTGCATTCGAATTTTGCTTATTAACACTCCAGCCTACCATGCGGCCCAGCTACGGATGGACCCATCCTGGCTAGCTCCAAGTGACATGAAGCATGACCTGAATAGCCTTGAGTGCTGATTGCATGACTATCTCCAGAGCTCTGGGTTCAGAGGTGACCACCCTAAATGAGTCCTTACTGCAGCCTGTTCACATATGGGCAGATGAAAACTGGCCTTTGCTGTTTGATCCTTTTTCCCCTCAGCGAAGGGAGCCCCCTCCACCTGCCTCTCCTCCAAGGCAGTCCCCATTTCACTTCATGAAAACCCATTCCCCAGTGTTCACAAAACACCGGGGAAAGGTGCACCTACTGGGTGCCACGTGCAGGGGCAATATTATAGGTACACCAGTAAAGAAGGCACGGTCTCTACCCTAGAAGAGCTCAGGCTGAAATGTGAGAGACAGAAGACAAGCAATCACAGAAGGTGGTAAATGTTACGGTGGAGATATATACATACTCAGTACTATAGGAATATGTAGAAGTAGCTCAGGTTTTAAAGAAGCAGTAATATTTGCTCTTTAAGGAATGGGAGTTTGCCTGGTGGAGAAAAGAAGACAGAAATTCAAGGAAAAGGGAAGGGTTTATGCAAAGAAAAGGCGATATGAAGGAACCTGCTGTTCAAGACCTGGAAGGCTTTGTATGGGGTAGGTAAAAGGGAATTTCAGGAGATGAAGATAAAAAGATGGTGTTGTTTAATGAAGGAAGTAGTATAAAATACTAAAGATAGCTTATCAGTCCTTTGTGGCTCCCCAAAGGGATGGGGAGTCAGGAAGTTTTTAGGAAGAGAAATGATTTGTATCATACGAATAGGTGACAAGACTAGAGAAAGATGATTAATTCTGTGAATATAACTAGAACATAGACAACCTCCAATTCTTCCTGAGAAATCGGTTTATCCTCTGCCTTAATTATATGGATATAATTGGGAAACTCTGTTATGTTTGCCTGAATATCTTAAACTCATGTCTGAAATATTCAACTGATATTTAACTTTTTATTTATTTATGATTTTTACTAAATTTCATTCTCTTTAAAGGAGGAATGCATTCTTCTTCTCTGTCCTACACATAATATTTTCATAAGCCAAGTATCCAATAAATACTAATTGATTAATATGCATAATAACCCTCTGGGATCTCTTCCGTAAATCAGTTTTATGCTTTCTGATTTTATTTCTACCCATTGTATTATTTTTATCAATTTCATTATGTCCTCCAATTCTATTTATAGTCTATTTTTCTAGACTACTGAAAAAAAATATAAGGTCAACCAGGTAAGTGTTTGCACAAGTGCATTTAAAACATGCATCTCTTCTTTCCTTTTGGCTCTAGCTCGTGGGGATATGGCTTCCTATCTTAGACAAATCGGTACTTGGGTGCCACACTGATACCATTAGCTATATTTCTTACATGCAGTAGTAATTCAATGTGGAAGTTGGAACCCCCATGAAACTGCTTAACAGATCATATAGAATGTTTCTGGAATTTCACCAATATTTTTTCTAACAACCACAGCAGATAAGCAAAAGGACCCTAATGAAATTTTTGTGATTACTTTTGTAATAATTGCTCTTAGCCAACTGGTTACTAAATTTTTCGACAGCTTCACCGAAGCACAATAAAGAAAAAGTTAACTATAGCATGTGCCTTTTATAACTTTAAAATGATCATTATGATTTTTTTCTATATTATACATATACTTTTATACAATATACATATATTATAACATTTTTGTAGAGATGGCTAAGAATAATGTTTGTTACCATTCTTCATAGTTCCTTCTCAATTTGGTTAGAAATGAGCACTAATCAGCTGTTGAAATCTAGACTGATTATTTCTGAAGTGTCAACAGATATATAAGCTCCCTGGCTGAGGCAGGAACCTGTGTCCGTTTTTCCTGAACAGGCTGAAGGAATACAACTGAGAAAGAAATGATGAGAAAAAAACGGGATCTCATCAAATCCAGTGTGAAAATGTTGCATATAGTTTTATAAAATGTCCCAAGCAAAATTAACAGGAAGGCCAAGAAAAAGGAAAATGACCAAAGGCAGGTAGAGAAAAAGAATACAGACTTTTGCCTATTCCAGTAAAACAACATAAAATATCTTTACATTATTCTTTTTTCTTGAAAAGAGCAACCACGGGGCACCTGGGTGGCTCAGTGGGTTAAAGCCTCTGCCTTCAGCTCAGGTCATGATCTCAGGGTCCTGGGATGGAGCCCCATGTCAGGCTCTCTGCTCAGTGGGAAGCCTGCTTCCTCCTCTCTCTCTGCCTGCCTCTCTGTCTACTTGTGATCTCTGTCTGTCAAATAAATAAATAAATAAGAAGAAAGAAAAGAGCAACCTCACTCTCCCACCTCCTGCAAACCCTACAGTTCAGTCATATCCCTATACTAGCGCTGCCAAGTAAAGAATGTTTTAGAGTCTGGTGGTAGTAACAAACTGCAATTCTTTGGCTCCTTGGAGCAATCACATCTTCTTTCCCAGTGCAGTCCTTTCTAATTCCCTACATTTATACTATTTGAAAGTTTCCTAAACTTGCCTCATCGTTAGTATCACTGAATTACAGATTCCTTCCTGGAAGAGCCGGACTCAGTACACCTATGGCGAGGTGTGGGACTCTTTATTTTCACAGGCGAACTAGATGATTGTTAGGATCAAGCAAGTTCGACAAATACAGCTTTATAACTGTTTTTATTTTTTTTATTTTTAAAATAATTTGGTTATAAGGATTATTCTTCCCCAAGAATTTCATAATGTCCCTTGCGATGACACTGGTGGCATGTGAACTTGCTGAAGCACCCTTATCAAATCTGCAGTGACATGATTAAATGGGCCAACACATTTCCTAAATGTACAGCCAATCATTTCTCAGCCAATGAGTGCCCTAATTAGATAATTCTCTAAAATAAAGCAAAGACAGGTCTGACAAAACATAGCCTGACTCATCAAGATAAATTTCCACCCTCCATGGCAACGTTTTGCCACCAGTGATCTGGAACACTGGTACATCTCTGGAGTTAGGGTCAACTCCTCCCCAAATGTTCACAAAAAGACAAAGCAAGCTAATTTCCCTGTTAAATCAGAGTGAGTTACCATCCTAACAATTTAGATTATTAAGGTGCATATATCGAAATATATGCTTCTGGCATAGAATTCCATATTCCATATTGAAATTCCATATCCTATTGTAGTATTTTGTAATTCCATGTCCAATTACAATAGTAGATCCAAGAAAGGCACAGCAGCACTGTCACTCAGGCAAAGGAGAAATAAGAAGTCATAAGCCAATTCAAATATTGTTAATGTCCTGGGAGGAACAAATGGGGATCCTAAAACCCCTGTCAGGGAATTTCATATTATCTTTTCACCTAGGAATCCTTCCTAAGAAATTTCAGCTGGAAAATTTTGCTTAATTTCCACATCCTAAACTAAATTAATCCCTGAAAGATAACCCAATCTCCTTTATATGAATTTTGCAACATTTCCCTATATGCCTTACTTTTAAGTCCCATTTTTAAATCTCAAAGCATTAAGATTTAGAATAACATAGTAACTACTAAAACATCTATGCACAAAGCATTCCTGTCTTGAAAACATGTGTTGTTTTCCGGTAAAATATCATCTTAACTATGATTTAATTTGAACTGTCCAAAAAAAGACTTAAGTCATTTAAGGGTGAATAACTAAAAGTAGCATTAAGATGGAAATTATTGAAAATAGCACCAGGGATTTAGGGTTTTTGTTGTTGTTGTTGTTTGTTTGTTATTTAGCCATTCTTAAAGATGGTTTACTTGTAGCTGTTTGGGCGAAAATGGAAAGGCAGGGCATTTATGTTAAGTATTACCCCTGTGGCATTATTCCTCAGAAGAAATCATGATAGTCTTTTAAATAAAAGGGTCAATTCAAAACTCTAAAAACTTACATGAAAATCTAGCTTACGAGCACTAATATAGAACAAAGCATCTAAAATTCCCTTCAGATCCTTAGTTTGTATCTTAGTAAAAAGCAGTGACATTCCAGAGAGGCAGATGAGAACTCAATGTAAGAAAGAACTTTCTAAGAATTGAGCCGATCAACAATGCAACAGTAAGCTTCCTTCCTCTAGCACTGGAAGGAGTCAAACAAAATCCCAGAGACCACCTGTCAGGCATGCTGTCAAGAATATTCTTGCTTTGTTTAGGAAGTTGTTCTAAACGACCTCTGGGGTCACTTCCAAGTAAGTGTTTGATTCATCAAGGATATTTTCAGTGGTGAAATGAATGGCATGGGTACACACACACACACACACACACACACACACACACACAGTAGCCCCAGTAGAAAACTTGGAAGCCTGCTATTTTTAAATGTGATTTTGTAGGCAAAAAGCAGAGGTTGAATCAGCTATGTCCTCACACCACCATTCTAGGGAAGAGAGAAAGGAAAAGAGGTACAAGTTTGATCCACCTTAATATTCTCTTTGAGCTAAAGAACAATCCCAGGTGCTGGTGACCTCTAGCATATTCTGTAGCAGGCCACAACAGTCTAGTTCTTAGGACAGAGTAGGAGCTACAAAACCAGAAAACAAAGTTAGATACATAATTGCTCATGGAAAACATATTTGTCATGTAATAAATCTTCTCAGCTCTCAGTATATTTCAGTACCCCATGTGAGTAAAATACAGGGCAAGTCTAAACCCAGGAGTTTCCAGAAAAGTGTACGAGAAAACAAAGAGGACTAGACTCCAGTATTTTTCAAGATTAGACTTAGCCTCTGAGTTTCCAGGCAATTCAAATTGCTTATCGACTGAAAGGCTCAGTGATCTCGACCAGTCTTAAAATAGGAAAGAAGGAGAAACGGGATCCTACACAGGTAGCTTCTTATCCTCTTATATCTCACCTAGCCCCTTAAATGTCATAGTTAATCAAGTAATTTTTAAGTAAAACCTTATTTTTATTTCCGTATTCTTTGCTTGCTACTTCTGCTATTTTTTTTCCTCCAAGTTTTTACTTGAAGTTTCAGGTGTAGAATTTAGTGATTAATCACTTACAAACAACATCCAGTGTCCATCACAAGTGCACCCCTTCATGCCCATCACCTATTTAACCCATGCTCCCACCCACCTCCCCTGTGGTAACCATCAGTTTGTTCTCTGTAGTTAAGAGCCTGTTTCTTGGTTTGCCTCTCTCCACGTTCATTTGTTTTGTTCCACATATGAGTGGAATCCTACAGTACTTGTGTTTCTCTAACTTATTTTGCTTAGCATCACACTAACTCCATCCACACCATTGCAAATGATGAGATTTCATTCTTTTTGATAGCAGAGTAATATTCCACTGTGTGTTTGTGAGTATGTGTGTGTGTGTGTGTGCACCACTTCTTTATCCGTTCTTCAGTTGATGGACATTTCAGTTCTTTCCCTAATTTGGCTATTGTTAATAATGCTGCTATAAATATTAAGATGCATGTATCCTGTTTAAGTATTTTTGTATCGTCTGGGTAAATATCTAGTAGTGCAACTGCTAGGTCATAGAGTAATTCTACTTAAAGCTTTTTGAGGAAATGCCATACAGTTTTGTAGAGTGGCTGCACCCGTTTGCCTTCCCACCAACAGGGTTAAGAAGGTTCCCCTTTCTCCACGTCTTCAGCAATACCTGTTGTTTCCTGTGTTGTTAATTTGAGCCTTTCTGATGGGTGTGAGGTGATATCTCATGAAAGTTTTGATTTGGATTTCCCTGATGATGAGTGATATTGAGCATCTTTTCATATGTCTGTTAGCCATCTGTGTGTCTTCTTTAGAAAAATGTCTATTCATGTCTTCTGCCCATTTTTTAACGGGATTATTTGTTTTCTGGGTATTCGATTTTATAATCTCTTTATATATTTCAGATACTAATCCTTAATCAGACATGTCATTTGCAAGTATCTTCTCCCATTCCATAGATTGCCTTTTAGATTGTTTCCTCCCTCTACTTTTTAGATACACATTCTTTCCTCTCAAAATAACTGCTGCTAAATGGATAGCCATGTTTCATCATATAATAAACTTCCATTAACCTCTGAACTTTATGAAGTGCTATGCTAAATACCTTGGATGGATTTCTTACAGGATTGGCCAAGATGAACCAACCAGTGAGACAAAATCTACATCTTCCACTACAGTGTATTCAACATTCTGAAGTTTTTACTTAACATCAAATGATAGACATTCTTTCACCAAATCTGCCTCAAAACACGAACCCCAAAATAAACCTTTTTCTTCCTTTCTCAAAGTTCTTATTAGAGCTTTTAATTATAATTTCCCTGCATACTAAAATGGAAATGAGCCTCGAGGACAAAAATTAGACACAGATATCAAAACTAATAAATATATGAAATGTTTAGGTAACCATGACTAAGAAATCTCAAACATTCCTACCTATTATTTTTCCCCAGCAGATTAACCAAAATCGATAGTAAAATTCAATGTTGTAAAAAACGACAAAACAGAGACTCACAAGCTATTTATAGTGTGAACTGGTAATCTTTTCAAAAGGCACTCTGACCACACTTTGTCCACCAAAATGGTCACTCCACAGATTTCCTGACATAGCAAATCTACAGCCAAATTAGCCTAAGGATGTATGTAAAGGTGAATACATGGACAAGGATAGTCACAACAAAACTGTATGTAAGATCAAAAACCTAGAAACAAAATAAATGATCATCAGTGAAGGGCTAGCTAAATAAATCACAGTGTATCCTTGGTGTATAACCGAATTACGTGCACTCAAGAACAAAGTGTTGGTATAAAAAAAGAAACCAACCCCTAAATGAAAAATCAAGTCCTAAATCAGTAGGCACAGTGTAATCTCACTTGTATTAAATGAAAAAGTACATAGAGACATGGTGATCTATATTCCAGCTGAACTACCACTATACTGAACATGCTAGAATGAATATATGAAAAAATTATGGAAAGACAATTCAGAAACGGGACTGGGATTACCGAGGCGGTAGGGCCTTTACTTTCCATTTTATGTCTTTCTTCACTGTTTTAATTTTACATTCCATTCCTGTATCACTTTTCTTTAGAATCTTTATGTAGACTACCCTTCAGCCCGATCATGGCAGAATTTGGTAACACTGGCCACATCCCCTGTGGGATGAAGCTCACTGCCCACACACTATCATCCCCAGCACTATCATCCCCTAACACCAAAGTTCCAGTTCGGAACTTACGTAATGGATGGTTTCAGAGCTGACATTTCCTCCACCTCCTTCCTTCTTTCTTCACATCCTTATGTTATTTGTGCTGATTTGAGTCTCCTTCTCTAAAATATACGCTCTTCTGATAGCAGGGTCAATGTTGTCCCAATCCTTCCTTCCCCCTAAAGCACCTAGCACAATGCTTAGCAGGTGCAAGTTAAAAACTAAACTTGGTTTTTATGAGAATATCAGAACTTCTAGGTTAAAATTTATTTTAAAAGGAAGAACCTGCCACTTTTCCAGTCATGTAGATTTGGTAATAAGTGACCTTCATATTACAGAAAGAAACATTAAGGTACTTTAAATATATAAACAATTTGCCATTAAACAACTAAGTAAAAGATGAAGAATGAAACAGTAAAGAGGTCTAAATAATTTTTTTAATGTTAAGAAAATATACAGCTTTTCATCAGGATGCCGAATGGGGCAAGAGAGCACAAGCAAAGGAGAAGGAATGTGATTGAAGAAAAAAATGTTGTAATAATGCCCTCATTTCCAATAGTGTCAACTATAATTTCAAAAAAAGGGGGGGACTGGTTTCAGCTCTGGCTACACATTTATAACAGTGAGTAGGAACTACACATCAGAATGGAATGATTATTGATTTCTTAATGGATTACAGCTGCACAAATTTACACTCACCAAAAGACCATCAATCTTTAGGTAATAATTATAAACCTATCACAGTACATACAGCATTCTGACTGAATTGAAACTTACTGCTATCTGCCGGGAAATGACCAATTTTCTATTTCTCCAGCTCCAACCACAATACAGAATGGTGAGCAGCTACTTACATCAAATGCTATTATAGGACATAGTTTGTAACAGCCACAGTATGTACCATCTGTAAATTGCTATTAGCGAGGTAAACAATCAGGTCCTGGTGGACTTTTTTTCTTATTATTCATTAGCTATGAAAACTGTAAACAAAATGGGCATAAGGCAGTAACACTTGTCAAATACCTATCATTACTAGCAAGTTGTGGGGAAGGGGTCAAGGGCAAACAGAACATTAGCTAAAGTCATGCTGTTCTGATTTTATATCCTAATTTTAAACCTCTCCCCAACTCTGCATCAGACGCACTAAACCACTAAGCTACAGAGGTTAGATCTCTTTCTACACCATAAATGTGTTCTCAGTAAATTGCATTTTTACTAAATGCCAAGTGGAAAACCATTACAATTAAGATATTATTTTCCAAAAAGAAAACCCTCACCATGTCAGTTCTACCCAGAAGTCTTTAATCATTGGATAATGACGTGATCTATTATTAATCAATTAAGTTTCTAATTCTCATATTTTCCAGCTGTAGGGTTTAGATAACACCATTTCCTTCCAGATAGTTAATCCCATTCTGAACACTTTATTGATCTATATTATGCACATACAGCCATAGAATGAAGGCAGTTAATCCAATCCAAATAAAGGTAATTTGAACTCAATAATATATTTGATTCCATTTTCTCTTTAGATTCTAATCTATCATCAGAACTTTTGGGTAGATATATCAATTTTATTTTCTAAAAAATTATAACGTGATTTTTCCACTCAAATAACAACAACCAAAAAATGTATATACAAAGCAACCTAGGAACTAAAGAAATGAGATTTTATTGTTATTATAAAGCATTCCCTTTCCTAAGTACTCAGAGACTATTAAATCACCATGATAATCAACCATAATAATTAAAATACTATTAAATAGAATGTAAAATCAAATAGAAAAAAATAAAGTTACCATTATAAAATAAATTTATGAAACACCACAATTGATTTGTGAAACAGTGAAATTTATAGATATCAAACTACTTGGTTGTTTAGTGGAAAATATTCTAAATGGTATAATAATCAAGGGGTGCCCGGGTGGCTCAGTGGGTTAAGCACCAGACTCTTGATTTCAGTTAAGGTCATGATCTTGGGGTTGTAAGATGAAGCCCCGTGCTGGGTTCCAGGCTTAGTGGGGAGTCTGCTTAAGATTCTCTCCTTCTCCCTCTGCCCCCCCAACTCATGTGTGCTTGTGCTTTCTCATTCTTTCTAAAATAAATAAATAAATAAATAATGAATATATGTACACATAAATACCGTAACAATCAGGGCAGAAAAATAAACTTATTCTCTAGAAGGCAAGAAATAACTTGAGGCTGAGTTGACATTCCTTATATTCCAAGTAATAGCTTATGAACCATGTCTTATAAGTATAAAAACCATACACAAATATTTATAATATACAAACAATAACAATTAATTGTGCCAGAAAATAGCTAAATGCTTTATATAAGTTATTGTATTTACTTCTTAAAACCTTATAAAAGGTTTAACTTCTTAAGGTAAAACTTTAAAATCTCTTCTTTGAAAGTGAGGTAAGTGAATGTAGAAAATCCAAAGAATATTCTCAAGGTCACATAGTTGAAAAACAATCAAATATCAGCAATTCCTAAGGCTTAACTTTAAAGAAACAGAGCCAGGAGTGAAACCCAAGTCTCTGTAACTTGAAAGTCAGTACTTTTAACCACTTCCACTGTATCTCACCTTAAAGTATAAGAAAAGCTGCAGCCACAGGGACTGCTATGTTCCAGGGCAGACAGGTACCCAATATTTGCTTTAAACGGAGTAAATAAACAAATGAATAAAAAGAAGGAATGAATGTCTTATGTAAGGAACACCAAGCCAAAAAAGCCAGAAGACAAGGTTAATTCAATGTTCTACTATTCTCTCCCCAGGTGACCATGGGCCTCAACACACAGATTTCTAAAATACAGGCTTTAGAATGGGTATCTCAATATAAAATACTACGGTCACTATACGGGTGCGTGTGTGCACACATACACACGCACACAGAAATCTATTTATGGAAGGCAAAGGAAAGGAATTCAATTGGCCTTTGAGCCCACATTTGTCATCTCCTATGCTCCTGACTCTGCTGTGGCTATGTGGGTAACCGGTACAAACGCTACTGAAGTCTGTGTTGGGAGAAGAGACAAACAAATAAATTAGATAATTTCAGAGACTAAGTAAATATAGCAAAGACAATAGAATAGAGTAATGTCATAGAGTGCCTGTGAGGGGCTTACTTACCTGGGGTGCTCAGGAAGAGCCTTTCCAAGGAGGAAACAGTCGAATTGAGAAAAGAGAAGAAGGAGGCTTTCATGCAAAGTGATGAAGGAAGAGTATTCCGAACAAAAAACAGTAAATACAAAGAGTCTCAAAGGAATGAATTTGCCATGCCCAAGAAGAAAGACAGAGGGTATTCTGAAGGTTTTGTGAACAGGAAGGATGAAGAAAGAGGGGTTCAGTGATGGAGGCCGGGACCACAACCTTTAGGATCTTGTAGAATTTGGAAGGAATTTTAATTTTAGTCTACTCTCAGGGGAAAACTTTTGTGTTTAAAGCAGTGGATTGCTATAATCTGATTCAGGTTTTAGAAAAGTCCAGTTCTGCCTATTTGGTAGATTATGGGGAACAGAGAAGAAGGAATGGAAGCAGGAAGGCCAGATAAAAGTTTTTGCAGTATCTTAGGCTTAGGAAATTGATAAATGATGGTAGCTCAGACCAAAGTTGTTGAAGTGAACAGGGTGAGAATTAGGTACATTCAAGATGTATTTTTAGATGAAGAGCCAATGTTTTCTGAGGGACTAGACTTGCAGTTTGAGAAAAGGAACAATACCACATACAGATTTGAAAGTCAAGGCATCATCAGTATCTAAAGAAATAAACTGAGAAAGAGACGAGGACTGGCCAATGGAGACATAAGGGCTGAGAGATGAAGGTGAGCCCCAGATGTTTCCTGTTCATTGAGTAATTGGCAGCCACCGATTATGCCACTTCTAATGAAGCCATTCCTTCTCTACATTGTTCTCTTAGAGGCAGTATGTACTTCTCACATTTCTACCCAAAACTTCTAGCTTTTTGATTTCAACTAACTGGATCATTTCCTTTAACTCAGTAGCCAGTAACCTAGAAAATCAAAGCACATGATAAAGTAGAAACTTGATAATAAATACTAATTTCTAAGCCCAAGGTCTCATAGGCAACAGAGAAGTAAAAACACAGAATTCAAAGCATGAGAGCATTTTAAAATAATAAACACTATTATAAAATGATAAGTACCAGGAATAGACATCAATCGCCAGTGTTGTATCCATCCAGATACATGATCCTGAAAATACATTAACATCCAAAATATCCACGAACTCCACACTTGAAAAGGAACCATTTGGAGGAGGGAAGTTTGCCACCATCCCGAAGAACCACCCAAGTAGGTAACAATGCTCATTAACTGATTAAAAACAAATTTGCTAGCAGTTAAAAATGTTTCACAGCAATTTAAATCCAACCACTCACAAAACAAAGAGGAAAAAAACGGCCAATAGAAAATCACAGATTGATTACCGCCAAGGGTTCCTTTCCAGCATAAAAATGCAGATAACCTGTTATCATTAAATTGCTACTGTATAGATACAAGAACTTTAATTTTAGTTAGTATTAAGTACATTGTTTTCCTACATGTACCAGTTAAATATAATGGACTTAATTTACAGAATCTTATGTCAAGAGAATTACATTTCACGAGCTTCCAAATAATATACAATTTTGTTGTAACTTGAAAATAAGTAAACTCAAAGGTAGAGAAGTAGTAAAAAGACTAGAAGATAATCTTTCACAGTGTAAATATGGAGATTTAGTATTCTCCAGGCTATTAAATACACTGCCTTAATTCTTGTAGCTACAGCAATGATTACAAAAAAATGTTGCCAAAACTAGATAACCATTGCTCATCTAAAATTTCTTGGACACATTAAAACAGGATTTCATGAAAGGATTCAGATAAAAACTGGAAAAAAAATTTTTGTAAAGATTGTGTAACTCATCCTAGGTACCATTATTATACATCGTACACATCAACAAATGTGATCATTAACACAGGTATACTAAGAAAATTGACGTTTGGCCTCACAATCTAGCATAAGCAGAACTGTGTACAGTTTCAAGACAGAGTCATTTGATTGGTAAGCTTTTAAATGATCTTTGGGACTGAGCTACTAGATAAGAGTTCACTGAAACAACAGCAATATGATATCCCATTTTCATATGTGTCTAGTAAATGGGCATGTTTATGAGTTGGAAGATCTTAGATCATGAAGATTAGAAATCTTCAAAATAATAATAGTAATAATAACTTTATAACTATAGACTTTCTAAATAATGCCAACAAATAACCAAAATGTCTTGGGGTGAATTTCAATTCTTTATATATATATATATATATATATATATATATATATATATATATATATATATACATACATCCTGTACAGATCTTTTAAAGTCTTTTATAAAACCTATCTCTATATTCTAGAGATCGTGACATTGGCCTGAAAAGATGTATTTTTATGAAGCCATGTGAAACTTCTAAGTACTCGAAACTTTTAGTCCAATGTAGTATTCTGCAGTATTCTGCCTGAATGTGTTGAGAAGAAAGAGTCTAAGCTAGTGCTAACTTTAGACCATTTATTTTAAAACTGCTTTGTGGGTAAAAAGACTAGCTGGGTGATTTCGTCTCTGGTATCCACAGCACACACAGTGCTGAAGTGACCAAACCTGTGGGGGTCAATCTGAGTAATAACTTACAGGAATAGCTGAGATATGTCTCTAATGTATCCAGTCAGATAAGCCACACCTAGTAACTTCATAATGTATTTAAAAATTAACAGACAACTTTCTTAATTGAGATAATATTATGTGTAAGACACTGTGCTAGCTAACTTCTATAGAAAAGAGTAACTGATATTTCTTGAATTATTTCTCAAAATGTGTTAGGGCGGTATGACAGAAGCTTTAACTAAAATTATTTTACTAATCTTCACAAGAACCCCAAGAGACAAGTATCAATTTTCCCTCATTTACAAATGAGGGAGTGAAGGCTAATACACAACACAGCTAATATAAATTCAAACCCGTTCATCTCCCTCTGCTATCCTTGGGCTGCAGTGATTATGTCATTTCCCTTGCCCTCAAGGAGTTTCCAGTCACACAGAGAAGATAAGATGAACACAGGTAAGGGAGTCTCGGTAAAACAAGATAGGAAGTGATAAAAGCTTCCCTGTTTTTAAAGAAGAAATTACTTCTGGATAATAAGGGTCATTTGGCTTGAAAGAGTGATTGTACTGTCACTGTGCTCTTGTAACCCTGACCCAAGAAAAGTTAAACTTGGACATGAAAAGCAAATTGTGTATCTTTAAATGATCTCACTGGGATTTACAAAGATTTCTGCACCTTTTAACCAAATGACCTATGAGTAGCCGGTTTATACATACTCTGTTATAAAATCTTTTAAAAAGAACATCCACTTTTCTCCTTGATTGTCCACACAATTGAAGGGGAAAAAATGGATCAGACTAGGGCCTGATACATAGTTGAGAATTCCAGATATACAACAGAGCAATGCATTCTGATGTAGGACACAGAGCACCATGAGTATGGAATTCACGAAATGACAGAACCATGTTGGGAATTCACCAACACGTTAGTAAACAAGTAAACAAATCCCTGCTAAAAGATCACTCTGGGCCGGGTCAAGAGGAAGACACACCCTAGAGTCAAGTCCTTCTGAACTGCCATCCTCACACAAATGAAAGACATCACTACTGTGTAATTACCATTTCAATTATAATCCTCACAAACAGAGCAGGTTTATTTGTGATTCGCTTTAATTAGGTAATTTTAGTTTCATTTCTTTAGTAATTGATTTGAATACAACAGAATTAATAATTGCCTCATATCTGCACACACATTTCTTTTGAAACAAGGACTATCTGACAGCACTCAGACAGATGAAGAACAAAAATATCTAGTCAATGATGCAGATATTTTGTGTTTTATCGACAATGCTTTTCACTCCTCTTTTTTTTTTTTTTTTTTTACTATTATTACAGTTGTTGATTAAAAGGGATCTCACAGCATGTCCTCCCTAGAAGACTGTTTAATATAACATGTTTGTGGGATCTATTTCTCAGTTACCTGATACAAGTTTTTTTTCTTACACTCTTTTTCTCTAACAATAAAATAATAGCTACCATTCTGGTTTACTTCGACGTGCTAGTCACCATTCTGGAGACTTTATCTATATTCTTTCTAAAGCTCACCACTCCTTTGACAAGGCAGATATTCGCACCCCTGTTTTATAAACTGAGATGCTGGGAGATGAAATATCTGACTAGGAGTCACAGATTTGACATATGATACCAGGGCTCATTTTTATACTATGGAGGAAAGGGAAGGAGAAAATGTATTCAATTCTGTAATTTTTTTTAAGATTTTATTTATTTATTTGACAGAGATCACAAGTAGGCAGAGGCAGAGAGAGAGAGAGGGAAGCAGGCTCCTCGCTGAGCAGAGAGCCCAATGTGGGGCTCGATCCTAGGACCCTGGGATCATGACCTGAGCTGAAGGCAGAGGCTTTAACCCACTGAGCCATCCAGGCACCCCCAATCCTGTAATTTTTTTAAAAAAATATATGCTTATTTTTTTCTAGCAGGAAGAATAAATTCCTCAGGGACTGCTTAAATAAGTATTTAAGTTAAAGTTTTAATGAACACATTGTATGTTAGATGTGAAAGCATTTCAAATAGCATAAAGTGTCTTAAAAATAAAATATTACTGAGGCTTAAAAAATAAGCTTAAAAGCAGTTTGTTTTCTTAAGCAAGTTAAACATATACCCTGATCTTGTTTTTATTATTTATGGGCTTAGCAAACCTTTCATTCAACAATAATACATGTGTAAACTTCATCTCATGTCTGATAAATTTTCCTGCAGTATTATCACAAGGTTAATTTTAGAAGAGTGTTCCAGTGGGTAAAAGCCAACCTGGGAATTCTAAATCTCTGACAGAGTATGTTCTTAAGAAAGTCTTTTAAAACACTCAGGGCTGTGTCTTAGATACTTCAGGAGGAAAATGGAAAAACAACAGATCAGAGAACAAAAACTGGATGCAAAACCCCATCTCATCTGCTCAATATCAAGTTCCTTCTTCACTGCCACCTCCCAAGGGGGAAAAAAAAAGAAAGCAGAGAAAGTTCTTACTGTTTCTGACAGGACTACAGCTTTCCCTAACTCCCTAAACCCTTTCCCACTGAAGTGAAGTAAAAACGCAGCTGAGGGACAGGAGCAAAGTTTACTGCATTGGTGATAATTCAGAAATACAACCGGGGCGCCTGGGTGGCTCAGTGGGTTAAAGCCTCTGCCTTAGGCTCGGGTCATGATCCTCTGCCTTAGGCTCGGGTCATGATCCCAGGGTCCGGGGATCGAGCCCCACATTGGGCTCTCTTCTCAGTGGGGAGCCAGCTTCCCCCTCTCTGTCCTCTGCCTGCCTCTCTGCCTGCCTGTGATCTCTGTCTGTCAAGTAAATAAATAAAATCTTAAAAAAATAAAAAGAAATACAACCAGTTAAGGTGTCTCTCACACACAGCGTATTACACAATCACTTCTGCAAAAGATAAAAGGAATAGATGAGTCCGAAGTGGGACCATCAGTAATACCACTGTTTAGGACGGCAAGCAGCCTATTCTCATTCTACCAACCTCCATACTGCTCGCATCGGCCCATCTCTTTGGGCGGAAACCCATAGTTCTCCAGCCCTTCTAACAGTCCACACCCATCATCAACTCTCTGCCTCTCAGATATCTGAAGAAGTAAACTTCTTTCTACTGAATCTCAGTATTTACGATTTATCTTCTACCAGAAACCATTCTCACCTCATTTCCACATCCCTCATCATTCAAACAGGTAGCTAATTTTAATTAGCTTATAAATTCAGATCTTTATTTATACTTTCTGAAAGAAGAAAAAAAGGAGGGAAATATCCTATTTTTCACTTGCCCTGTTCTCTCTGGTGGATCTAGGAACTCTAGTGGGCTTTGTGGCTTGTCCCTCACTCCTGCATTTATCAATTTTATTTTCTTTCTTCTTGAGTTAGCTCTTCTGAGTTCCCTTACACTTCACACCTCTGCTCTTCCCATTCATTTGCCTCAAGTTATTTTCACAGGTCCTACTCCCATTAGCATAAAGCACAATTGTCTTGCTAAAAAACGCTGTATCCTTAAAAGATTTAATGTAAACATTAGCAACACTCAGTGGAGTTTTAAATTGATAAACATGAAAAAGAGATGAAGGCACTTTTTAACGTAATCTTGATTATCATATACAGGGTACAAGTTCGAACTCACTCTACTCAGATTTATTTTGGTACCATAATGCTGTGTCTCCTTACCACTGCCAGAAGAAGTACACTGATACGTACACCGTTTACAGCATCTCCTGCTATGAATGAATATCACTCATAAAAAAACGCAGAGTATATTACTTTATTTGGAAATTCCACTGTATTACAGCAATTAATACCTTCTATCCAGACTAAATTTAAAATAATATTCAAAGAGCCCATAGACACCATTTGTGTATGAGGACACCCCTGGCTTCAGTATGTATCATGAACACCGGAAATCCATTTTCATGACTCTATAGTATCTCTGAAATTTCAAGGATAAACCCATGTGATCAGAGCTAGGAATAGCTCTTTTACAGAAAAGCTTCTGACCTTATTTCTTTGAGAAGATGTCTGACTGAATTAGGGTGTTTTGTCATTTTTTAAAATTATGCAAGTAAAAGATCCTTTGTGAAAGATCCAAATAAAACAGAACTATTTGGGATAAATGATAAAAGCCCTGTTTACCCTCCCATACTCCAAAGTGAATCACTCTATCAACAGTGTGATTCTTCTTTCATGTCCTCATTCTCTGCATTCACACATCTGCACCTACACAAGAGTGCACACAAGGGCACATATGTCTTCTAAAATATATATGGCACTTTCTTGTACATAGAGTTGTATGAAAGCAATTTTCAGTTAAGCTTCTCTGATTTGCTGAAAAAATACTATCTCTTCAAATTTGTTACCAGCTATTGTATTCAAACTGTGAAACCAACAAAAACTACGCAAATTCATTAAAAAAATTTTATGCAAATCACCTTACTATAATAATTTTGTAAAAATAATTCACTTTAAATTGTAGGGGGGTTTTGGGGGGAGAGGAGAGAAGGGTGTTTCTTTTTTGTTTGTTTTTGTTTCCAAAATACTGAATCCAAAAACTGTCATTAGGTCATTAATGTGTCATAGTTCAGACAGACAGTGCTGTGTAATTCATATTTTGAGAATTTAAAAACAGCACACAGAAAATACCTTTTTTTCTAGTTTTCAGTTATTCCAAACAAAATCTATTACTGCTCTCAAATATTTTGTGAACATTCAGCACTATAATAGAATTCATTTCATATTTCAAAACACTATATTTGAATCACTGTTTTTAAAGTATTTGAATTTTAAAGCAATACCTAAAAATGACTAGGTTTTTACTTGTTATAATATTATCTTTTTAAACAAGGATCTTTATGAAAATGACCATGACAAAAAATATTTCATGTAGTTGTAGAAAAAGGACAACCTCTTTAGAAGTCAACCAGAACTTCTTTAAGTTAATTCAGGGAAGCAGAGCAATGTGGCGTCTTAACACTGCAAAATGTGACCAAGCCCTGCATATAGATATCTTAGTAAGGAGAAAGTAGAGTTGACATATCCAGGTGTAATAAGAACTATAACTTCCATGATAATAAGAGAGCAATGACAAAAATGTCAAAGGTGTAGACACCCAGAATGTTAATTTATTAGAACGTGACTTTACACTGATTAATTATATGCTCCTCAAAATATCTGGAGTGCATAAGAAAAGTTAATTGAAGCATTTCATTTTGTACATGCTACTAAAATTAGTTTTAAATAAGTGATAGAGAATGGATTTCAAAATTATAAGTATGTAGAATTCAATCTGTAAACTCTAAATATGCTACCTAAAGATGATAGTAACAAAGATGATGATGGTGACTATAAAATATTCATGGAAACACTGACATTCACTTAATTCCACTGAACATGACTGTATAGAATCAGAAAACTTAAAAGCTACTTAGAATCTCAGAAATCATCTTTTGGGGGCTAATCTGAAAATTACAAGACCTTTTTTTGAGTGAGGCATGATTAAAAACAACAGATTCCCAAAGAAAATCACAAGTTAGGATTTCAGAATTATTTCAACACCTAAAAACTAAAGTTTTCAAATTTCCTCAAATAGGCTGGAAACACATTATTTAAATACATATGTGCAATATAATCATAAGTATTTCCTTAATTTAACAAATAATGACTAGGGGCTGAAGAGACAGGGCATGGTCATTTTCCTCAAAGATTCACATCTGAAAAAATTCCCTGATTAGCCTCTTTGTAATCAATGTGTGGCCCCAAAGTAAAGCTGTATGAGTAGAGGGAAGGGAGAGGGAGAGAGAGAATGTTAAGCAGGCTCCATGCCCAGGGCAGAGTCTAAGCTGGATTTGGGGCTCAATCTCATGACCCTGAGATCATAACCCGAGCTGAAATCAAGAGTCAGATGCTAAACCAAGTCACCCAGGCACCCCAACAAATATTCTTAAATTCACATTCAGTAATTAAGATCACCTTCCTTATTAACTAAACTAAAATACTATAATTTTCTATAAGATCTCATTTGCTATCGTCAGACTACTTCAATGATTTCATGAAACTGATGTAGTGTTTGTTTCTCTTGACCTATAATGAGGAGCACTTCTAGATCTCCAGCTAACTTAAGGTATCTTTCTTGGGTGGCAGTGCTGTTTCCCATCTTCATTTAGAACTGATTTTCAGACCACTTAAATTGCTAACCCTATCACCTATCAACATTTCTTTGAATAGAAGTTTGAATTTATGGTAATCATAGTTGGGGTATCCTTACAGGCATTATAAGGTTGCTCTTATAGGGTTAGGCTATAAAATCAACAATTAACAAATCTAAAGCAGGAATGTAAGTTAACACTAAAGAAAATTGGTTGTAACCTGATTATATGTATTAATGTTAAGTTAAAGATGAATCTGGAGGATTTAACCAAGGACGCTGAGGGGGGAAAAAATGACTTCCAGTATTCTGACTGCACGTATATTCAAGGAATCTAAATCCATGTCCATCCAGGGGAGAAGGAATTAGACAAAGGACTTAACCATAATGATACCAAGGGCAATGCTATCTCTATTGTGATGCTGAGTATATTAGGCTCTCTTAGTGGGATGCCACTAAACTTTGAATTACATAACTCCTTTTGTTCAGATCCTCTGCTCACCAAGTGACTTTTGCTCATCACCCAAAATGATCTCAAGCCTAGTGGAGTGATCCCGATTCTCTATTAGTTGGTTGGGGTTTTTTGTTTGTTTTATTTTTATCAAGGTATAGACATAAATTGGCCTTCTGATTTTAAACACCAATTTTGTAAACTTGTTTAATGTAGGTACGTCAATCCTGACATAGGGATCCACTCTAAGTGTGTGGCCAATCTCGTTTCAGAACTTGCAAGGCTTATGGCCAAATCCTACATTATAAATATTTTTTTTAATTTTTTTTAAAGATTTTATTTATTTATTTATCTGACAGAGAGAGAGAGAGATAGCACAAGCAGGGGGAGTACTATAGGGAGAGGGAGAAGCAGACTCCCAGCTGCTACTGTCCGTGGGATCTCAGGACATGACCTGAGCAGAAGGCAGACACTTAACGGATTAACCGACTGGCCACCCAGGAACCCCTATAAAAATTTTTCTTGGGAAATGTTATTCTGTGGGAACCTATTTTAGAAATTTATTGCATTTTTCTCTCTGTATCACTGTGCATCTTCAAATTTATATACTTTTGAACACCTCTTGGTGGTAAAAGGTGAGAAGCAATCATTCATCTATAATTGATATAATTCATGGTAAGTATACCGCATTTATTTGCTTCTAAATGTAATAGGATTATTGATATTGCAAGTAAAATATGGATTCATTTGGACCCTAAAGACAATATCCTTCTCTACAAAAACCCTCACATATGTTTTGTGCCCCAGCATTAGCAGTGCATCACACAAAGTAACTCCTTAATAAATGTTTACTGGATCAATGATTGAAAGATGAAAAATATCTCTCTAGAGAGTTCTGAATCTCCATATACAGGAAATCTCAGATGAAGTATTTCTATCATTAACATTCTCTTGGAATTCTATGGTGTCTTATGTAACCAGCACCTACATTTTTAAGATGAAGTTCTATAACAGATATTTTGAGATAATAAATATACTAATTAGGATGTTTTTTATATCATACTATATCACACTCTTTGTAATTTTACCCCAACAGGCACAGTATTATAAGCTTAAAAAAATTAAGTAGGTACTAAATCATTTTCAAATAATATATATCATGTATGTACATTTATCTCAAAATTTTCAAAAAAGCTCTGACAAAAGTATTAAGTACCTTGGCTATTAATGTGGCAGAAATGGCCAGCATGTAAATAACAAATCATTCCTTATATATCTTAAATTATGTATTTTTAAAGAAATAGGTATAGAATAAAGACAAATCATTATAGTAGAATCACTGGAACACATGGTATACATTAGCTTTATGATTTTTTAAAAATAAATAACCATAAAAGCTCAGATATTAAATATGCCACAAAAATTTAAAGAGAAGGGCTGGTATATTTCATTCAAAATTCGGTAAATCAATCATATCAACTAATCCAACTTCTGAGGCATAAAAGGACTCCCTTAAGCAGAGAGAGGTCACTAAAACTTATAGTCATACATTTCAATACAGAATTTTGATTTAATGGGGCAACAAGGAAAATAAAGTCACTGATCAAATGCTGGGACTTACTTAGGAAGAATTTTTTAGAAATACCAAACAATTGTTGGGGCACCTGGGTGGTTCAGTGGGTTAAAGCCTCTGCCTTCAGCTCAGGTCATGATCTCAGGGTCCTGGGATGGAGCCCCACATCGGGTTCTCTGCTCAGTGGGGAGCCTGCTTCCTCCTCCCTCTCTCTCTCTCTGCCTGCCTCTCTGCTTACTTATGATCTCCCTCTGTCAAATAAATAAATTAAATCTTAAAAAAAAATACCAAACAATTGTTAAAGACAGTAGCAAGGTAACCAAATCACAATCTACCTAGTAAAATTTCACTAATTAGGAAAATTCACACTCTAGTTTAATCTGTCCATAAACCTGATCCCTGTCTTCTCCCAAATCCCACAGGTGATTCAGACTTTTTGGATCCAGAATCAAACTAAAGTAAATCTTCTTCTGGAAACCTCTCCAATATTTCTTATCCTCCCTGATGGAACCTACTACCATTTTATCCAATAATCTAAGGATCGTCATCACGAACTTCTTTCTCTCCTTAATCCTACTATCCAAGTCCTGTCCACTTTGAGCTATGAAATATTTCCCAAATCCTTCTCTTCCTTTTTGTCCCCTCTACCACTAGCTCTCACAACTCCTCACTCAACCACTCCAATAGCTGTTAAAAAATACTCCTGCCTCTAGACAGGTCCCCATCCACAACTTTTTTCCCAGCAGTACAGTCAGTGTGATCCCATAATAATCAAAAGACAGAAGTCATCTGCTTTGTTAAATCCCTTGGCTTCCTTGAAAATGAAATCTAAGTTTTCTCCTATACAAGATATTCCATTATCTTGCCCTGATTAATTGTCCAGAGTCATCTCTGGCCTCAAATCCTAGACACCGACCTCACACTCTAGAAAACCCAACCTGCTTTTATTTCACAGTATATGTGTTATTTCCCAGCTCCCGTTGTGGATGTGTCCTTTATAATGAAAAAGCCCTCCACTTCTCTCCTAAATCCTATTCCTTCAATAAGTTTCAGCCCAACCAGCCTCTCTCTCTAGGAGGATTTCCTGAACTAGTACCACTTCATCCCCATAATAATCAGAACACTAAACATACCACAGTATAATGCCCTGCTTAAATGTCTTTCAAACTAGAGCTTGAGCTCCTGGAGGACAGTGTACTTACTCACCTTTGGATTTGCCTTGCAGTGCCTGACACATTAAATGTAGCCTATAAATTTGCTGACTTAATCAATTAAAATGATACAGCAACATGGGAAACAGCCTGAAGTGATAATTATATATTTTAAGCTTACTTCAAATTTAAAACAAATCAATACCCCAAAATATACAATTAACAAAATCTGGCCTGCAATGTGATTAGATACCATCAAAGAAGAATTTATGGTACTACCAGAAGCATCAAGTGGGATGAAATTTTAGATGTAGACCTTCTACGAAAGGATTAATTATAGATATGAACAGGTTTATCTACTAAGTGAACTTTTTCTTTTACCATTCTTAATGACTGGGAACTTTGGAGCACCAAAGGTAAGCAATGATTTTCTTTACATACAACCAAAAACATAAAACTATACTCGGGAACACTGAAACTCTATAAAAAGAATTTCTAACATACTGACAAATTCCACTTCTTTGTTAACCAAAATCTTCAAAGATGTTAAATAACAGAAAGGCTTTCCTTTAATTTTTACCTAAATTATTAGAAATCCCTGTCTTTGTTCCACATAGTAAAAAAGGAAAGACCAAAAGACCTGAATTTCAAGCAGAAATAGATTTGAAAACAAACTCTTTTTATTATGAGTCATTGATCGATGATAAAGTAACTTCACTGCTCTGAGTGACAGAGGCAGTGATTCTTTCCTGGATCTAAGCATGCACCGTGCTCAGTATTTGGTGTGTATTACGTATGACTTAGCCCTATTCTACAGATGAGGAAACTGGAGCTCAGAGACATGAAATAACATGCCTAAGGTCACACAGCAAGTTGATGGCAAAGCAGAAATTCTAAGACAAGCATGTATAACTCCAAAGCCCATATTTTTAACCACTTAAAATCTGTTGCTCCTGTGCGTCATTTTTCTGTATTATAAAGTGGAGTATGGACTCTCCGATCAATCTGGAGTCCACTTGGGGTTCTCCCTCTTCCTCTTCTCTTCCCACACTCTTGTGCCCCCTACCCTCCAAAATAAACAAATGAACAAACAAATAAAATCTTTAAAAAAAATGGAGTAACTACTTCCCTCACAGAGCTGTTGAGGCAACTAAGTGAAGTAACATGAATGCATCTAGATAGTGCTGGATAGTGCTGGACTTCCTATACATACTCAATAAATTATGTTCCCTGTCCTTTTCTCACTCCACTGCTGATTAAACATTTATAGTAAGGAATCTATAGATCCTAAATACTCCTTACCTCTCTCAAAGCATAGATACTCTGAGTCTTGATTAATTCCAAAAGGAAAATATTACTAGATCCATAAATATATTGGACCGAAACAGATATAAAGGGAAAAATCAAAGAAAAACAACACATTCTACCTAATCTTATGACTACGGCCCTGCTATTGATCTTTCAGAACATCATAACATCAAAATTTATCAATATTTAAAGTTAAGAGAAAAGAGCATAGGACCCAGAGATCTCAATTCATTACAGCTTCAAGGAAGACTCCCAAAAGAATCTAACCAATCATGTTATATTAAAAAAAAAAAACAAAAAAAACAAAAAAAGTACTTCCAGTGGGGAAGACAGATTTGGACAAAGACAGAGGCAATAAGGATAACACCTCTACAGTAAGTTGCCTTGTTTGTTGAAGACAGGACTTCATTCTTATGTTGACATCACCTAAAAATGCCAGGAGGGGGAAATGAGGGGCAAAGAAAAATAAAGCAATTCTGCTGTTAATTCCCTGCACATACATATTTCCTTTAGTTTAACTTTGCTTTGTTTTCCTTTTGGTTCATAACCACGGTATTTACCTTTGATAAGTGTAAAGAAACAAAATCAAACTTTCCTCTTAATTTCCCAACAAGTAAAAACTAAATGTATGTTGGGTATACACATAAACCTAAGTACAATTCAAAGCAGAGTGAATTTTTATATCAAGCCCATCTGGTGTTATATCAGGGTGTATCCCATGGAAATGCAACCAAGGGTGACTGCCAAACTAAGCTACAGAGGACAATTCAAGAAGCTGGTGAGTCCCATAATACAAATGATATTTTAAAAAGTACAAGAGAGTATCTACTTAACAAGATTATCTGCTATCACTCCACCCTAATAATAACCCTTCTTTACTTCTATAAGACACTTTTGTCATGGGTCAGTATTGGACATGGTGGGCACCCTGAGATAATGACATTATAGCGAGATATCAGTTAAGTTATCTAACTAACCCACAAGGTAATATCACAGTTTTATGTCCCAATCCTGACAATTCCCTTCTTCTGTTAGGAGACATAAAAGGCCAACTGATCTCTTCAGACCTCCATTTCTACATAAGAAAAATGGAAATTATAATATACTTCTGCTTCACTAGGCTCTAAAAATGGAAACTTGCTAAGAAAAAAAAAATGAATGTGAAGCACTCGGAAAAGAATAAACTAGATTCCCTGACCTGATTATTGGTCAGAGTCCTGTAAAACTAGAATTACTACTTCTTCCAATTCCATACATGCCACCTGGCCATCAAACTGACTGGTGAATAGTATTGACTGGAAAGGTGATCCATGTAAAAACTTTTAAAGTAATAGCAACAAAATTTGTGTCACAATGTATCTTCATCCTATTAACTATCCTCAAGGAAAATTTACTCATTGGCATTTTAACGGTAGACGATAAAGATTAATTATAAATTTCTGAACCTGAATTTCTTAAAATAGTAAGCAGCATGTATAGACAGAATTCTGCTGTTTGAAACCGATACTGCAGCAACAATGCAAGAACTGGAACTGAGCTAACCCAGAAACATAAGGAATCACAAAGTAAGTCTCATCCAATGGGCCAAAATACAATATGGATTATTTTTATATTGTTCTGTCTGAGTTCTCTGTCTCAGATTCTTAACTTCCGAGTCTATTTTTAAAATCACTTAACACTGTGTATTTCCAGTAGCCATCAAGGCATATACTGTCTTCCCTGACACCGAAGATTGTCAGCAGACTCAATATGCACACTAACGATCTCAGGCAACACTGCCCATCTTCTTATCAAAGGGATCTTATTCCATAATAAAAAGTCTAAAGCTCTCCAAGAAAATTCATTCTAAAACATAGGAAGTAGTTACTGTAAAGTGTTAAGATGGGTATTACCCTTTACTTTTTAAGATTTTACCTTACATGCTAAATTTTAAAACCAAAAGCTGTCAGACATTATAACATTTTTTAGTTTTTCCCCAAGTCGCCGATGCTCTTTTCCAAAGCACTGTCAAATAATGATAGCGGCTGTCATTATTTTTTATACAATAGCTGGCAGCAAGTTGTACAGACACACTTCTTCCTAGAATAGTCATCAAATAACCCAAACAAATGACTTGGACCTTGTGGTAAAACTGACCCCTTTCTAAAACGAAAATAAATGGGCTATCACAGGTTAGTGACACTTTACTGCTCAGAATGTTACTTTATTAAAAAAAAATAAAAAATCAAAGTTTTACTTCTTTTATTTTTTTTTTCTAAGCTGTTTTAAAATAACTTTCCCCCTCTTACACATACAGTCTTGCCCTTTCCTTGCTGTTCCTGGAGGCTATCTTATTCTATCATAAAGGTACTTTTGGCTTGAATACTTTCAATCAAAATCACAATTCTGTTTTTGGACACAACAGCCCTTCAGGAAGTATATTTGAATATATTAAAAAAAATTCAGAAAATAAATAAGCTATTTTCATTTGATAAAGTTCAACAATGCATTTAAATGGATTTAGGAAAACCAATCATCTCAAGACTCAAGTGATTTGACAGCACCTACCCCCCCCAACACACAAATTATTCCAAGTTACAGAAAAACATTTGAGTGAACCAATTTTAGGTCTCTTGTTCTAAGTAAGAGACAAGAGTCCCTCTTTACAACTATTTGCTTGAGCCATCTAAAATGCTGATATTCTCCTAGATCTAACAGAAAGGAAAAATGGGTATCTTCTCCATCTAACACCGAAGTGGGTAACCTAGATACTGTAGAGAGAGGCTACATAAAGGATGCAACAGACAGCTCTGAAGTGAGAGCCAAATATTTCACCTGCAACTCTTCGGAAAAGAACACGAAAACGCATACAGCTTAGCCAAAAACCATATCAACATGGAATTGCCACAGGCTAGTAAGTTTGGGGGAAAAACAAAACAAAACAAAACAAAACTCTACCAAACGTAATTTTACTGTTGTTGGTTGGGTGAGAAAAGCTCCAGTGTGAAAAGCACAGCTCTTGTTTGTTCAAATTGATCATGCCCACATTCTGCAATGTTTACTTAAAATAAATGGGTGAGCTGCTTTTTTGAAGAGTACTTGCAAAACCAGAATCAAATTCACAAGGAAAGGAGCCAATTAAAAAGCATTTTCCTGCTGATATCCTAGTGGTGGCTAGGGGATGATAGCTAGAAGTCGATGATTATTCAAAGTTTCTCAAGTTTCCAAAGCCGATAGCTAAATAGTAAGCTAAGAGAAATTTTCCTACCTATCTTTACTCTTTAGGAAATGAAACAAAAATTATCAGAGAAATAAAAATCTATTCTAACAAGGAACTAATAACATTAAATGTTAAAATATAAAAATTGTACTGCCTACACTGAAGCAGTAGTATAACTTTTGTCAAATTATAGCCAACTAGCCAAAAAATAAATTAATGCTACAAGATCCATCATAAGAGATTAACACTATAATGTAATATACATTCAGTCACTCACTCTTAATTTTTCTTTCTATGTGATAAAGGAATTTTAACAACTTCCAGAATTAAATCTCCTAGGAAATACTTCCCATTAATAAAAAGAAAACTATTATATAAGTAAATTCATATAGTTCAATCAAAACGTCAATAGCTAGAATCACTTAACATTAATGAACTACAAAATGTATTCAATAATACTTTATATACTTTTGCTTATACTTCAGAAGTCTTTACTATTTACAAAGCTAGTAGCTTTAGAATAAGCTCAAGTTTTGAGAACTATTAAGAGGGAAATGGAAAGAAAATGTGTTCTTTCTGGGTAATCAGAATTACTTGAGAATATGTTCATAGTTTAGCAGCTGATTCAGTTTCCTTTAGTTTTTCAATCTTTGTTTTAAAAAAAAGGAAAGAAACTGCCTTTCCTTCACAGATCACCCAAAGAGAAAACTTTTAAATTAAGTTATATTTACATAGAAGTCAGATGCCCTTTCTAGACAAGAATCTAACACATACAAAAGTGTAAGGGAAACACAAGATTTCAAATTATGTTTGAAGAGGAGTAACAGACCATTTGCACTTAATAACTAAACATTATAATTAAGAGAAAACCAACCAAAATCTTAATGAAGTACTTTGTCTTCTGTCACGGACAGCATACAAGTTGCTCTTTTATTACACAAAAACAATGTTTACTACATCAATGAATGACTCTTTCTCAAAAATAGTAGCCCAAACTTGTCTATTCCTGCAAGTTAAAAACATCCTTCCTAATTTACAGAGCTCTTCTCTGGACAGTCTAAAACAAAATGCTTTCACTTTGTTAAAGAAATGGATTTACATCAGGTCCATAAATTTTCAATTACACTTCACTTCCAATGCTTTGGAAGAGAAATCTGCACATAGTTAAAAAAAAAAAAACCAGTAACACTGCAACTCTACCACTGATGGATTAGCTTTCTACCAAGGCAACATAAAATTAATTCTTTTTTTTCTTTTTCCTCTGAAGAGTCCTTCGGAAGTGACTTGTTTCCATATTCTTTTATCCAACAACAACAACAAATCTAGTCATAAACCTGGCAAGTCACAACAATAACCAGCAAAGTCTAACATTTCTTACCTGATACAGGTAAGCACCAGCTCCCAAAAGCCACCTTGGGATAGGTCAGACTAGTAAGCAGGCTCATGTTTTATGATACTAGAATGAATAGGAATAAATCTGGGTTGTTCTTTCTTTAGCAAAATCTATGGCAGCAGCTACACCACAATAGGAGAGGACCCCAAAGACCTAAAAAATTCAAGTGTGTCGCTAGAGAAATAGGAAAAAAAAAAACACATAAAATGAAGACTTACTGCTTGTCATGTGACCTGGTGAGGCATGCTGTCCATTGGGTGTGCTTGAGGTGAGGTCAATTGCCATATTGGAGTGCTCCCTTTCAGGTGAAAGCTCATTGTCACCTGCTTTCACAAAATAAAATCTTTTGGTCTCTGTTCATTGTCACATAAAATCTAATTACCAACTTTGCTTCATACATGCAGAGGCATGCATAGCCTTGAAATGTCAATGTTACATATTTTCCCCTTCAAAGAACTATAATTTAGAAATATATAGCAAATGAATGAAATAATGAAAAACCATGACCAGCCCACAAAAAAAAAAAAAATTACAAAATTTGATTATCACAATAATCTTAACTGTAAAATAAGGGCAATTGGAAGAGTTGATTTCTAAAGTATTTTTCTGTTGAAAAAAACAAGTTTTCTTTTAACATATAATTTAACCATTAAGCACAGAGTATTTAGTGTGAGCGTTTTCCAAAACGCTATCAGAGAGCTGGATGTTTAAAAGAAAAGTTGGCTAAGGAAAAAAAAAGGTCAGCCTCAGGAGCTTTCACATTATGTGTCAGAAAAAATTAGGTTACAGAGTAGTAAATATTCGGTACACACGATATTAGTAGACATATATGTAACCTGACTTATTCTAAACTGAGAGTAAAGTAAATGAAAAAACTCCAGCGCAAAAGTGTTGATCTGCTAAGCAACTTACTACACTGGCCAACATACTATCATTAATAGAGAGTTAGGTATATTCCTGTATTTCCTTCATTTTGGCTCTATGCTATTATTTTCTCAAATTCATTTAAAGGTGAAATTGTGAACAGACAGAAAATAAGAGTATAGAATTCTTGATGAAAACGTAATTCAGAAATAAAATACAGGTAACAAATGTAATTTTATTACCAATAACAAATTAATGAAAATGAATACTTACACGTTATATAGCCATCAATAGCCTCTGTTTCCATAGTCAAAGTGCAGTGCTGCAATACAAAAGATGATATCCTTAACACAATGATTTCTTTCAGTATCTGCCATTAAATGCTTAACTTATTTGAAGCTCCAAGCGGTTAGCCCATGTTGCTGCTCCTGCAACCTGGGCCCAAGAAACATACTACAGTGTACTGTATGTGCTCATCTGCAAGTCACTGAACTCTTTCTGCAAATGATCTGATTCCTGCTGGAGATAGGATAGGAAAGATAAGTGTGCTGTGAGATGGGCTGTAGCGAGAAAGGAATAACTCTCTTAATCAGAATTTACTTGAAGAAAAAATAGTGAGGGTACACCCCAAATGTGCCAGCTTTCACTGGGATTTAAGTATTTTACCATTCACTACTCCCCACAATCACACTGCAGTTTGAGGACTTCCCTGGTATACAGATAGCTCTATTCACAATTGTTGCAAGTTGGTTCATCATGTTCTAATAGGGAGGGGGGAGGACAAACAAACATAAGAAAACAAAACAAAACAAAAATTTAGTGCCCCAGTGTGTCTTGAAAGTCTTTGCAGCAGTCACCCTACTCCCAGACTTGTATTGACATTTTAGCCTACACGAAGTTCTGTGTAAGCACCTGTTCAATGTAACCTTAATTTCCTGCCAGACCAAGGTTGGATACAAATGCCAAACCAAGTTAATACATTCTGATTTTTAAAATTTCATAAACTTTTTGCTCTTAGAAAGGGAATCACTTTTTTAAAGTTTGGGGAATTATTTTCATGCACCAATGACACAAAACAAGTACTTAATTCTCAGAAACAAAAGTAAATTGTATGAGATGACACCCCCTAGCTTTGATTTCACATAATGAAAAGATCGATAAGCTAACTGTATTCTTTGAAGGAAAAAGTTTAAAGAACTGACATGTCCTGAGGAGATTTTTACTTATTTTTTTTCCTTTGGCCCTGGTCCTTTTTGCCTTTAGTTTCAAAACTCTCACTGCACCAGCAGCTAAATTATTCACAATGAGCCATTTCTGTATTGATCGCCAAGTATATTTAGCCCTGGCTCCTGGAATTTCTCCATTACTTACTGGAAAACAGGCAGCTTCACTTCTTGTCTCCAAAACCACTTCCCTTCTCCCTCCCCTCCCCTTCTTCACCACCACCCTCCCCACCCCCCAAAAAAACTTTTGTTTCTTTCTTTATGGAATAATCAGATCAAATTCCCAACTCAGTCACTACATAGCACTTAAATTTCAACCTGCTGTACAGTTACCAAATTCTTTCAAATTATGATTACATAAGGCTTTCAAGAAAGGCATCCGTAAAGTTTAAAAGGGGGGCAGTTTCTTCGGATATATTACAAATGAGTTTATCTCTTTAAAAATGTACACATTTAACACACACATATTAAAAAGAAAGAAACGTCAGGAAGAAGCGAAAGAAGTCTGCCCCATCAATGAAATGGTTATTAACCCTCAGAGAAGGAAAGAAAGAAAAAGAAAAGGAGAAAGAGAAACGAAATGTACATACAAAAGAAATTGTCCTTTGATTAAAAAAGATTCATCACCATTTCCAGCTCTGTCGGGAGATCTCAGCTTCTTCTAACCCCTTTCAAAGAGGAGGTGACAATGTCGGGCTGAAGATAAACGGAGAGAGAAAGAAAGAAGTTTTTTGTGTTTCCCCCTTCTCTCTTTCCCTCCCTTGCCCCTCCAAGCCAAGCCCCCTGCAGAGTTCAAGGCGAGGAGGAAGGAAAAGCACTTTACAGGTGGGTCATTCCGAGCCCAAATCCTGCAAACAGATCGGCTGATAAACAAAACCAAGAAATGAGAGAGAAGGAACACCCCCCTCTCCTCCTCCTCCTCCTCCTCCTCCTCCTTCTACCCCTCCCCCTCGTCCCTTTGGGATGGTCTAGTAGGAAAAGTCACTCAGGAATGGCACCACGTACTTTCAGGAAAGAGGAAAAAAAAGGGGGGGAGAGAGAGAGGGAGAGAGGTCAGTGCTACAGCAATGCGATTAACAAGAAGAGAAAAAACTTGATCCACCGGTTCCTTAAGAATCGACCAAAAGCTAAGACAAGAAAACTGAAAGAAAAGGTGGGGGGGGGGGGTAAGAGGGGAGGGACAGTCGGGCAGAATCCAGCGAGGAACCTAGGCCAACTTCACAGGACTGTTTTTCGCCCTTGGCAAAAAAAAAAAAAAAGAAAGAAAGAAAGAAAGAAAAAAAGAAAAAGAAAGAGAAAAGAAAGAAAGAAAAGGTAAGAGAAAGAAAAAAGAAAGAAAGAAAAGAAAAAAATAATAAATCTTAATTCCATCTCTTTCGCCCATACTAGAACCTGTCAAAGTGATTTAACTGCTGCCTTTTTACATGTGTCATACCAGGTTTTTCGCTTTTTAAAAAAATCCAACAAGGATCTGAATATTACCTTCTACCAGGACAGCTACAATTTATTCCAAGCTACCCAATCTTTCTTGGAATTCAAGTTAAAACAAAGCAAAACAAGTCAAAATCCATGACAGCTACAGAGATGAGAACTGATTAATCGATTAACAGCCCCGAAACACATTACGAGGAGGGGACGATAAATTAAGGCAGAGGACATCATCTTCAACCCGATTCCCTGAGCGTCCTTTACAGAAATCATTATCCTAATCATAACCACAATCCATCCCGCCCAGAGAAAAATATCTACATTATTATTATTACTGGTTAACAGCAACAAGTCATTTGATCATATCACAGTGCAAAACGAGATGCTATATAATTACACTTAACTTTGAAAACACTCCCCCCCTTTGCAAATCAGATACACATATTTATATATAATCTATGAATCCGAAGACAAATAAAACAAGAGCTGTTCTTCACCACGCAAAAGCCAAGCGGAGATTTACCTCAGCAGTGCATGCAGTAAAATAATCCCATCACCCTTTTGTTTGTGTTTACTGTTAGTGTATCCTCTCTCTTTCTTTCTTTCCTGTGCCTAACGTGTGTTTGTGCACTGCAGTTGGTGGTGGAAACTAAGGCAGTGGATCTGTAGCTAAGGGTAATCCTGTTTTTACTTCCTCCATCTTCAGCGAGGAGCAGGGTTAGCCCGGGACAGCTGGTCAAACCCCGAGAAACCGATCCGCCGGAGCCCGAGCACATCTCCCCCGCCGGCCGGGCTCGCGCAGACGCCCGCGGGCGGAGGGCGGGCTGTGGACGGCGGCGGGCGGCGGGCGGCGGGCGGCGGGCGGCGGGGCCCGAGGCGCGGGCAGGCGGACGTGGGTGCGCGTGCGCGCGCGTGTGTGTGCGTGTGTGCGGGGCCTGGGTGCCTGAGCCTGTGCGTGTGTGTGTGTCTGTGTGCGCGCGTGTGCGCGCGGGTTGGCGAGGGCGCGTGTGCGCGTGTCTGCGCTCTGGGCCGCTCGGCGCGCTCGGCAATCGATTACAGGACAAGTGCTGCCCGGCGGCTCCGCGACGCGCGCACTCCCTCGCGCCCACCCGCGCGCCCGGCCGCGTCGTCCCCGGCCCTGCGGCCCCCCAGACGGCAGACCCCGCCCCCAAGGGGGGGACCAGGTAACCTGCTTCCGAGACTGCCATGGCGACACCCCACCCGCTCCCCCCAAGTCTCAATCAATCTCACGTTTTCTGCCGGCTGGGAAGGAAGGATTGGAGCGGTGAGGGGAGGTTCATTTCGGCCGCTTGAAGTTTTCTTTCCAACTGGGATTTGTGGCGAGGCCGGGCGGAGGGAGCGGGACGAAGACCCGGGCGCCCGACGCGGAGCTCAGGCATCGGCGTCCTGGCCGGAGCCGGGGTGTGCGCCTGGACCCACCCACTCAGGCTTCGCAATAAACTGTGCGGTGCAATTCAGAAAACGGCACCGGGGAGTCCAGGACGCGAATCAGGATGAATTGAGGGAATGAATTGAGAAGGAAATTCAGGTCTGAGATGAAGCTCAACTATTTTGAAAGTGCTTTGCAGTGCAAGTTTAAAATTAGAGTGTTGACTTGCTTTTACTCCCCAGGGCTTGTGCCGCATTCACCAAAGTCAAAGGAGCGGGTGAGGGTCCAAAAAGTTGGTCCGGGGGAAGTGTCGCCGTCACTACCAGGTACAGCCCGGCTTTTTTATTTGGGAAAATCGTCTGTGGATCGTCATGAAAAAAAAAAAAAAAAAAAGCAAATGCATATTTCGTCTACAAATAGTAGCATTGAGCATTTAACTTGACCACATTTGCAAAAAGAGGGAATAGAGGCTTCTATAATTAAAGGGAAAAGGAAAATGAAAGGAGCTGAAAATACTGAACTGTGTAGTCTGGGTGGCTTAAGTTTGAAAACACATGAAATTATCAGGACTGCCAAACAGCATTTCTGAGAAACCATATCACAGATTGTGAAGAAAATCAATGCCGAAAGAGTTAGGAGGAGGCTTCGTACTCCTACTCCTTTCAAGAATCCCAAAAATAGTTGCTGAGTTTTGGGTTGGGTTTTTTTTTTTTTTTCACCCCTGCTGTGGAAAGAGAAATGCTACACTGAAAATAAAATCATCAACTATATCTTAAACACTAGTCTGTGGGTCTATAAAATTTTGGACCGTGTCTTCTCTTTGGATTTTGGGGTGGGGAAGGAATTCTTTCACATTAATAAACACCGAATAATGGATACCATGGGACTTGGGTAATAACTATATGTAAGTTGTATAATGAATTACTTAAGCGTTTATTTCATGCATTGTATTTTTTAAAAACTGTACAAATAGTATCATTTTTAAATTATGGAAAATGAAAGTTGGTGCCATAGTGCAAACAAGATTAATCAATTTTCATTGGAGAACAAATCATTTGGACTTAGATCAGCAAGAACAACTTTATGGCAGTTTTAAGTAAAATTGCAAGTCCTGTGACTTACATGTTTTTTCTCCCCTATGAATTATATATTTGTAAGGCAGATTTTTGTGGGTTTTTTTTAAGCCTAACTTATCTAAATAGAATTAATTTTCCTGAAGTCATATTTGGAAAAGACTGAAATTAGAATTCCACAAATCATTCTGATCATCCCAGTAGATAGCAAGGGTTTTAATCTTAAATTATCTTAGAAAATTGGAATGTTCGTTCTATATAAATTACCAATATATAAGGGGAAACTTAACTTCCCTGAATTGCCACAACTCCTTCCTAAAAATTAAGCCTGCGTTTAGGTATCTGCAAAGTAATGGAGGTCCTTGGAGAAGATGAATTAAAACATATTCAAAATTATGATGAAATATCTGGATATTTTAAGCAGCCTAACTGCTAGTAAAAGAGGATCTATTGTGAAGTCTTAAGGAACCATCCTCAAATTTCCCAAAGCTACCAGAGCTGGAATAGCCCTTACACTTAGCTGGTTGGAGCTTAATTTAGCTCCCTTGAAAGCCTATCCTTTTCATGAGTTACTTTCATTGGCTCCAGAATCACCAGAGGCACACACTCTCCCTCTAGTGGCTAAGCATTCAGACACTTTACATTTGGTGGCCAAGAATGGGGGATTTAGGCAGGAGTAAATAGCTCCCAAATTTTAGAATGGCAAAGATCATATAACCACTTTTGAGAATTAGACCATTTGGGGAAATTTTTCCTGTTTTTAACATCTTGTGTTTTTTTCTCATTTGCAGATCATGGTATGTCCAACTCACCCCAAAGAAGTCAAGGTTATGTTTACATACTAAACCAGGGGTTCTATTTCATCCTCTGCAGTCGAATAATCCTGGCTCTGAGACTCACAATTGTACATGTAGAAAGGAACCTTTGTATAAACTATAGTAATTCACTGCGTTCACAGTTTTTCTCTACAGTATTTTTATAGTGGTTAGAGGATGTATTTATTTCCATCCTTTGCTGTAACTTCTCTACACACATTTTAAAAGTACGTATATGGTTATACTATGAGTAAAAATGTATCACTAGGGAAGTGCAGTACCATATAAATATTCACTTTGGGGGATTAGCGAGGCGGTGGGAGAAAACATACCCACACCCACCATTTTTCAAATAGCTGCTTCTTTCTCATTTCTTTTTGTCCCATCCCACCGAAACTGTATCTACCCAGCGCCAACCCTTATCTTAGCTCGTTGCACATTTCTTTCATTATACAACTTGTAAATTTTTTTATTTGTTGAGATGTAAAAGAAAATATGTCTCCCTCCACTAGAATGTCATCTTTTTACGAGCAGAGATTATGTCTGTCCTGCTAACAATTGTTTTCTCAGGACTAGCACAGTGTTTGGCACATCAGTCCTCAATAAACTTTTACTAAATGGATGAATGTAGAGCTAATCACATATTCACCTAGCTTTGTGTGTTTAACTGTTTCTAAGGGACAGAAAGTGTAGGCTAACAAAGATATATTCTAATTCCATAAAGATTTTGGTCAAGTCTTGACTCATGAGTAATGTTACAAACATCATTAACAGGTCAACTCTCTGGCTTATGCTCATGTGAAGAATGTGAATACGTTCATAGATAATATAACTTTTATAAATATAAAGAGAAAGAGGGGTTAAAATTGCATATCTAATATAATTTTGTGTAAAATGCCTTTATGTTACTGCTCTGCTTCCTAAACAAATTATTTCATGTTAATGCCTGATAATTTATAAATTAGGTTCACAAAGAATGCAACAATTTATTCTGTAATTGCTAAATGCAATTAGCAAAAGAAACTTTTGAAAAGGCAGTGTAGCTAAAAGGTACATTATGAAGTATTTGTTTTCATTCGATGGCATGTTTCATCTGTGTTAGATTTAAAATCCCTAGTACCCTTTAAAGAAATTTTAATAAAAGTGAATTTAGCAAAAATTTGTTCAAGGAATTCATTCCATGTTTTTAACTTTTGATTTTTGTTTTTCACAGAGGGCAAGAGGGGACATTCTAAACATTATAATACTTTCCTAATATTAAAAGAGAAATTTTTGGAAATTAATTATATATTAATTATTTTTATTTAGATGTCTTTGTTGTGCAGATATAGAACATAATCACCCAAAGTAGGTTCCCTAAAGTAACTTGAATCTCTGAAAAAGTTAAAATTAACAAGCACACAGGCACAGTGTTTTAAAACTGATTGCTTGTTTTATTTTTGTCAGGTGTTGTTCTCTTTGAAGTGGTGTTCTCTTTTAAGCGGGATATGGAACAATGGTCTCATATTCTCCTGTCGACCTAGATTGGCACTATGAAGAAGCAAGCAAGCCAGAAATAGAACCATAATTTCAAAGAAAACATTTGAAGATACCAAATCCAGTTCATATGTAAGGTATACTAATACCTCCCTGAGTACACTGGTAAGCTGGGGTCTGTCTGTGTGGCATGTAAGTCCCACAAGGTTAGGGTCTTCTCATTGCATCCACACTGAACAGTAGTTTCTTTTAACAATTCTTAAGAGTGTCACTTTGCAATTAGAGATAAGGCTCTTGTACAAATACCCATGTCCCTAGAAAAGGTAACTTTATGACTTAAATTCACACTTTGATAGAATAATATCAGATTTCTTCTAGAGAGTATGTTTTGATGTAGAGCAGAAGATAAGCTATCTCTATCCCAAATGAGAATTATAAATTGTGGGAGTTAAACTTAGACCAAGGAGGTGAGGACTGAAGAAGTTTCTGAATAAAAAATGAAAGAACACACTTTTAAAGATTCCATCAGAATATATCAGAGTTGGGGTGCCTGGGTGGCTCAGTGGGTTAAGCCGCTGCCTTCGGCTCAGGTCATGATCTCAGGGTCCTGGGATCGAGCCCCGTATCAGACTCTCTGCTCAGCAGGGAGCCTGCTTCCTCCTCTCTCGCTGCCTGCCTCTCTGCCTGCTTGTGATCTCTCTCTGTCAAATAAATAAATAAAAAATCTTTTAAAAAAAAAAAAAGAAGAAGAAGAATATATCAGAGTTGCTTTAGAATGCAGATGTGTGGGCACCTCGGAGGCTCAGTGGGATAAGCCTCTGCCTTCTGCTCAGGTCATGATCACAGGGTCCTGGGATGGAGCCCTACATCAGGCTCTCTGCTCAGTAGGGAGCCTGCCCCCCTCCGCCCCCGCCTGCCTCTCTGCCTACTTGTGATCTCTGTCTGTAAAATAAATAAATAAAATCTTTTTTTTTTTTAAAGTGCAGATGTGTTCAGCATTTGAGGAAATGAATTCTATTAGTGCAAAAATCAAGGAACTTTGAGGCAGGTCAAGGGTAGATAGCGGATGCTCAAAAAACAACTCTAAAAGGCATTGAGGAGAACATTCTTCTAAAACACCCTAAAATTTATGAACACAAAAAACTATAATGAGGTTTTTGAACTCTCCAATAAAATGTTAGCACAAGAGAAGAAAAAGACTATTCAACTTTGAAGACACAGCTTTCAAATAGAAAGGATAATAATAATAATTGCCTACTGAGCTTTAATTTAGATACAAAATATTAAACACCCTCTGGGGATAGGAGTTTAACTTTGGAATTGGTAGGTGAAATTAGGGCATGTTAGTCTAAAGAGCTATAATACCAACAGATTCTGCTAGAGATATCCATAGTCTAAAGCAGATGACAGGTTACATCTCAAGGGAAAGACTTGGTAGCTTAACCAGTGCCAATAGGAGTGTGATCCTGTTTTATTTTGTTTCTTTTTTTAATCCTGTAAAAAGCCCATGGAATACATGTCCAGTTTTTGTGAAAAGTCTCAACTCATTGTAAACCAAAATTGTTTCACAGTATAGCCAAGTCTAATCACATGGTTAAACAATCCTATGTAGACTGAAGAAAATAGAAGAGCACATTACCAACAAGAAAGTGAAGGAAAGAATCCTGGGATTCAATCTCCCCCCTTTTTATGGCCAGATGGTGACAACCTAGGGAATTAAAAGCCACACAGGGATAAAAATGGGGAGCCATTTCCTGCCTGATAACTCTGAAAGACGGCTGTGGTTTGGAAGAGGGAAATTAATCAAAGAAAGGTCATTTACAGGTAGTAAAGTCAAATGTCACCTCCCCCAATTCTCATGACTTGTGGTTTAGAGAAAGGTTAGCTTAATATAGAGGTTAGTGTGGCATTCTGAACTGTCTCAAGACGTGATATATAAAGATGAGAATATCACCATCAGTTCCCCTCCCCCAACAGCTATGTTCAGGCTTCAAAAAGATATTTAAAACTTGACGTCATAGTGAAGTACTAGACACCTGGGAAAGTCCCACTTAATAGACTAAGGATATCATCAAAAGTCCTATAAACTACATTCCAGAAACAGCCTTATTGAAAGACTATGTTTTTGAAATATATCAGTTTTTAGAAATCCTTATGCAGAATTGATAGTGCTTTAGATTGGTGGTATAATGACTTTAATGTAGTATCATCAGTGGGATGAGCTATATACCATCATTACCATTATAGGCTTTTACTTTATGCCAAGCATCATGATAAGCATGTTACATGCATCCTCATTTAACCCCCATATTCATCTTTAAGAGAGAATATTAACCCCAATCTTCACATGAAAAAAATTCAAGTGTGGATACATTATTATCTTTTAAGAATAGCATAATGTCAGAGCTGGACTCAGAAACATGTCTTAAATTCTAAAAAGCCCCTAATAATAACCACCATGATGTATTTAGCAATCATACAGAACTGTTGCTGCAGTTAACTCGAGCCCTTTGGGTAACTGCTGTCCAATATTGAACCACTTGGTAGAAAACCCAAATGTCCACGATGTTCTTAGAAGTTTATTCAAATGTGGTATCCACATAGAACACTACCAGATCCAACATGACCTATTTGACATCTAACACTTTAACATCAGATATCCATTGAGATACCTTCTTCCTTGAGCTCTTCTGAACAAGTGAATGCCATGAGAGAACCACTGAGAGTGAATTAAAAGGTAACCACCCCATAAAAAATTGAGTATCAATTAATGGTGACAAAGAGATATAGACAAGATCTTAACTTTAAATTCTGGATCACCAAGCATGTTTGCACTTTTCTTTCAAAGGGATTGCTTCTGGTTCATTGCTCCCAAAAACAAGCATCGCGCTCCTTCCTTTTGTAGACTTACTTCACCTATGTGTGCAAAGAATGAATGACTCAATTTGTGTAGTGAACATTGTGATTTTAAATGGTTATGGTATTCTTAAATGACATTTTGAATTCAAGAACCAGATTTTTTTTTTTTAGTGGAGAGCAACTCTCAGTTTATAGTAAAGGTCAATTTGAACATTTTGCTAGGATCCATTAAACAAAGCCTATGAGATTAGGATTTTTCTCTGTTTTAATTTACAAATTGAGTACTGGAATAGAGATATAAAACTATACTGTTTTAATTCGGTTTTTCTATCCCACTTCTCATAGGTAATAGGAGTTACATATCTGTTCTCTCATAGCAGGGTGTTTTTTTTTTTTTTCCAAAAACAAAAAGAAATAATACCTTTATTTGATAACAGATATACTATTTATGAAGGAAGCTGATTGGTGGCTTTGGGGGAAATTTGTTTCAACACATTTTGAACGACCTGTCCTAAGGCAGGTTCCCAAAACATCTTGAAATAGCCAAAATATGAAATGAGCAAGGGGTCTGATATCTTCATAAAATATTCTTTTTTAAAAAAATATTTATTTGAGAGACAGCTGAGCAGGTAGGGGGGCCTGGGGGGGTTGCTGGGGAGGAACAGAGGGACAAGCAGACTCCTCACTGGGTGCAGAGCCAGTTGGGGGCTCCATTCCAGGTCCTGAGATCGTGACCTGAGCCGAAGGCTAATGCTTAACCGACTGAGCTACACAGACACAGCATTCATAATATATTCTTTCTTTTTTTTTTAAACTTAATTTAATTTTTTTTCAGTGTTACAGTATTCAGTGTTCCAAAATTCATTGTATGTGCACCACATCCAGTGCTCCATGCAATACATGCCCTCCACAATACCAGCCACCAGGCTCACCCCAACCCCCACCCCACCCTTCCAAAACCCTCAATAACTGGACATCTCCTGATACTTATGTTTGAGAATAAGTACCTACAGAAGATTCATTAAATAGTCAGATAGGAATCCTTTCTTTTCACAATCCATTATATCTGAGAGAGGGATACCCTTCTCTCAAGTCTTTGGGAATATTGCTTTCAGAGTTCATTCTTGATGTGGAGATGGACACTGCAGGCTATAGGCCTGATACCATTAGACAGTCTTTTACACACAGAGTGCTTTGGTCAATTCCAAATCCACCATTAGCCACTTGGTGATTTTTTCACTTTCCATGTCATTTTCCTATGTGGAGAGAGTATACTTAACAACTATTTTCGTTTATGTAAATGATGTTTCTAGGTTTCATACAGCCGTGTTTTATAAGTTTAAATATTTTTAGTTGTCCTAGGTGCACCCATAAACTTGAATTTCTGTAACCCCACATGGCTAAAGGCCAGACCTTGCAGAGTGAAGCTCACTAAGATTATTCCATTTTGCACGTGCACATGAAATAAGCTACCTAAATGGACCATTCAGAGATCCGAGAGGAAAACTGATAGATCTAAGAAGAAAGAAAGAGACAAACAGCAACAAATGCTGCCTGTGAGAATGACAACAGAAAACAGATCAGAGTCACTGAGGAGAGTGTGAGGAAACAGAGAGGCCATGAGTATAGAACAATAATCTCGATGAATTTGGCTCTAAAAGGAAAGACAGTGGCTAGAAGCTGGAGGAGGAGGTGGGGTCGAGCGAGGTTTTGTTTTTTAAGAATTCAGCAGGCTGATCAGAAAGGGTCAAAACAATTTAGAGATCGGAGATAGAAGAAAATTGGTGAAGGGAATTCCTGAAGGGTCGGGAAAAAAAAAAACTATCGAGAGCACAGGTGAAATAATGATACCTCTTGTGCGAAAGAGAAGCAAGAAAGGATGAGCATGTGTAAATTCTGTTAGTTGATGTGAGAGGAGGTTGGGGAGGGTTTGGAGAAGGTGTCAGTGTTATTTACTGAGGTTGAAGGGAAAAAGGGCTGCATTGAACATTTCACAAAAGTGTATAAGCTTGAAATACTTGCTATGAAGAATGTGAGAGATGGTAACTTTAAAAAAGTATATGGAAAAATTGACAGGCAGAACAGAGGAAACATTTAAGGCTGGTGACCACAAATAAACCATCCACATGCTTGATGCAATAACTTACAGGTGAGTTCACAGACCAGGTATAATAATCTTGGAAAATATGAATCACAGCATTGACCCAGTGTAGAAATTTCAATAGGTAGAGAGCTGTAACACCCCAGATCAAAAAAGTTGAGTTTAATTAAAAGAAGTAGAGGAACAGTCTATTGAGTAAGCTTTATAGAGAAAGGTACCAACTGATAGGATGTTGACCAATATGAAAAGTAGAGGAATACAGAGACCTTGGGTCCCAGTGAGGTTGAAGAACTTGTCTAAGAGGGAATGCTAAGTGAGAGATATGAAAGTATATGGGACTTTGAACAGAAATTTGATATTTCTGTTGAATTAAAAATGCCAGGATTGAGAAGTCATGACTTCTATGGGTTGGATTATCAGAAAAGTGATAGGATAATCAGAAGACTACCCTGGATCTTGGAGGTAGAGGGAGATAAACAAGGTACTAAAGTCTTTGAAGAGCTATCTAGTCGCAGAAAGTTTGATAAATAAAGCAAAGAAGAAGAATAGTGAGGAGGTAGCAATGAAGAAGGGACATTAGAGTAACTGCAGTTTTACACAAAAGTGTAAATATTCTGAATAAAATTGTTTGGGTTGTATAGGGGATGTTGATCCTATTTTCTAACCCTGAGGTATAGGTGAACTATGGGAAAAAATGAGTGACCTACTCTTGAGAGGACTATAGGTAGGGTGACCCTAACATCTGTTTTGTCAATAAGAGTTCCAATTTACACCTGTGGTCCTGGCATAACTATTAATAATGCCCTCTTTTACTCTTAAATATATTCTGGTTTCTATGTTAAACCACATGTTCACCCTCCCTTAAAGAGGAGTCATGGCTTCAAGGAAGAGTTCTTTCATTTAGGAAACAAAGATTTTTTAAATCAGTGAGAGGATGTAGAATGGAATTTCTTGCTCCTTTTTCTTGAGAAAGAATTTCCAGGGACCATGGTAAGAAATGCTTGGGAGGGGAAGGAGCAGTGTTCCACTGAATCAGAGGAGACTGCAAGTACTTGAAAGTGTGCAACAGATGAATTGGCCTCACCTGGAGCTCCCATCTTCCATATCAATTTCCTTATCAACCTTCTGATTCCTTTGATCTGGAATCAGATTGACAGCCATGCCTTCAGAGGTTAAATATGCCTATCATTATTTATATCCTTACATTGGGGCCAGAAATCACAGCACTGTATTCCAAGCACTGTATTCCAAGGTGAAAGATTTACGAGTATAAATTACTGCAGATCATGGCCATACAATGGCTCCTAATTGGGATGATAGTCTCCTAGCACTTGCCTCTCCTTTGCTCTTACATTTTCAATTCTCTTTCTTTGGAGTTTTGGCAGATTTGGCTTTCTCTGTCAACTTAACTTCGTTACTTACTTAAAAATTGGGATAAGAAAACAAGACGGTTTCTGACCTCTGGATCTTACGAAGGCTGGTGTACTCACTGAAGTCATTAGATTTTGCCAAGCACTGTATACTGAGAGCTATGATGACAGCAGTAGAGTACTTAAGTAGATAACAATGCCAAAAACCAAACAGTAATGGCCAGTCTTGCTGAAAACAAAATATTTTTATGTGTCTAGTGATGACTATAGGCTAAAATACACCTTCAAAGACCAATATAATATGTAACCATATTGGAATTCAAGAATTTTTTGAAAAAGAAATGGTCCTACCTCCACTTGACATAGAAATCCACATTACAGTATGTTCATAGGAAACCTGCAAGTCAATGAAGTCATTTGTGTTTAAGTCTGCAAAGAATATACTGTAATGCAACTCAGGCATAAAGCTTATTGATATAGCTTATGGAAATATAGATAAAGCCATTTCCCTGAGTTATGGACATTCTTCATTCACTATGGCAAATAAATATATAAGTTAAAATGAGTGGTTTTTATTCACTTTCTAAAAATATTCATTCTAGTTTACAAATAGACTGTTCATAGGAATCCTTAAAGTAGTAAGCTTATAGCATCAGTTTAAAATATGAATCATTTATTTAAAAATCTCTGTAGTTTTTCAGAATTGCTTCATGATAATAACTCAGCCTAACTTCTTAAAACCACGGTTCACAAACTTGTTTTCTGTACCTAAGCCATCTGCAGGCTTAATATATTCCTATTTAGTTGCATCATTCCTTGCTTGAAAAAATTCTAAGCAGCACTTACTCCCTGACCCCTAACTTCCCACCCCAACCTAGAGAAATATCAGAGTACTGGAAGCATTGTAGCAGTTTGAATAATGTTCCTCTCGAACAGTGTTTTTCAGATGTCAGGTTGTAACCCAATAGAGGGCTATATATTTGGTATACAACCAGCATTTTTAAAAAATGAAATAGAATGGAATAGAGTACATCACATATAAGAGGGATAAATAAAAAGGTAAGCTTTGATCTCAGAGATCCACAGCTCTATCTACTGGATCACCACCTAAAATATATTTTTACCCCCTATGGATTGCGTGGTCAAAAAAAGGCCGAAAGCCACTGTTCAAGGAAGCAGATGAACAAATTGAGGTCTATCACTTTACCAAAATACTATATAGCAGTTAAATACCATTACATATATCAGCATGGATAAAATCCAAAATTTTATGTTGGATAAAATAAGTCAATAGTAAAAGAATTTTCTTACATTAAACATCAAAAATTGTACTATGTATTGTTTTTATATATATGTATATATATATTTATTGTATATATTTATACTATATATATTTTATAATATAAATATATATTTATTCAATATATATATTTTTATTATAATCAATGTATACATTTATACATTTGGAATGGAAATAAAAATGGAAAAGAAAGATACCACTTTCAGAATAGCAATAACCTCTGGGTTGAGAGGGAGAAAGATGGTATGTACCTACAATGTTTGAGTTCTTAATAAAATTTCAGAAGTCCAAAGACCTTTGCACTATTTTCCTCTGACTGATTCACTCATTTCTCTGATATTTGTTTCTTCACGTATGAAATGAAAGAATACAAGAGAGTGATCAAAGTGTCCAGCTAGAAAGAGAGGTAGAATTGTATAAAGAAGATGTGTTCTAATCATGTAATATCCAACCCATAGAATTTAAATGACTATTCAATGTTACCAGCTAGTTAGTGATAGAACTCAGGCTAAATAGATGCAAGCCATCTAAAATCATACTCTTTCATTTTCTACCATGTAACTGCCCTTGATGAAAGATGAAAGGATGCGGCATCATTTTGTCTAGGATGACAAAATCAGGAGATTACCATTATCTTCACCTTCACCAGATAAAATGGGCCTAGTGACCAATGGTTCTTCTAGCGCCACTGAAGGAAAGAGTGAATGCTTTGAAAAGACCAAATTTAATTAAAATATGTCTGTTTATTGTTAAATATTAAAAGAAGTTATGATCACTGGTTTTAGGGGAACTTTCAGTTTAGTTTAGCCACACCTTATTTTAAATAATTGATGATAGCTCTGTCTGATTCCCTGTAGTTATTTGATTTATAAATTGGAGAATATGCAGGAGTTCTGTTCGAGACTGATTTGTAGTTATTGTTAGAAGTCGGTTAGTGCTTGACTTATTTCACTCAGCATAATCTCCTCTAGTCCCATCCATGTTGGTACAAATGTTGGGTATTCATCCTTTCTGATGGAGGCCTAATACTCCATTGTATATATGGACCATATCTTCTTTATCCATTCATCTGTTGAAGGGCATCTCAGCTCTTTCCACAATTTGGTGATTGTGGACATTGCTGCTATGAACATTGGAGTATATACGGCCCTTCTTTTCACTGCATCTGTATCTTTGGCGTAAATATCCAGTAGGGCAATTTGCAGGGTCATAGAGTAGCTCTATTTGGGGGAAATCAGAGGGGGAGACAAAGTATGAGAAATTGTGGACTCAGAAACAACCTGAGGGTTTTAGAGGAGAGTAGGGTGGGAGCATGAGTGTGCCTGGTGGTGGGTATTAAAGAGGGCATGTACTGCATGGAGCACTGGGTGTTATACATGAACAATCAACCTTGGAGCACTACATCAAAAACTAATGATGTATTTTCTGGTAAATAATATAACACAATAAAAAAATAACTGCTTCATTAAAAAAATAATAAAAAATAAATTCTAATAAAATTTAAAATCTAATAAAATTTAAAAAACAAAAACTAATGATGTATTGTATGGTAACTAACATAACACAATAATTAAAAAAAAGAAAGATTTTTTTAAAAAAAGTTGATTAGTGATTGATTCCCCTCATACTTCCTAAAAGAATTTGAACTCATTGTAAATTCAAAGAACAATAAGATGAAAGACTACATATAACATGAAAGAAACTATGAAGCAAAAGGGAATGAAAAATATCAAGAAATTCTGGTTATGAAAAAGCCACAATTGAACACAGAGCTTACTTCTGAGCTCATGCAACCAAGCAAAAGAGGAAACACACTAATTGCTCTAATTATCTAGGAAGGCTGTGAACTCATCCCAAACACACACAAAATTTTCCAGCTTGGTGCTCCAAGAGGAATTTGACCGAGCTGATACTGACAGAAGTGTCTTTGGTGATACAGGAATCAAAAATCTTCTATCTAGAAATCCTAGGGTCAAATCCCAGCTTTACCACTCTCTGTTACTTAATAGTTGGACAAATTTCTTGATCTCTGTTTCCTCATCTATTAAAAGTGGATAGTAATTACAATTTACCTCATAAGGTTTTTTAATAGGATTAAGCGAGTTAATATTTGTGACTGATCAGACCAAAGCTGAAAACAGCCCTGCACCTCGGTAAGGGTTATATTGTATTTCTTTAATAAATTAAGCAAGCCAAAAGTCTGAACAGCAGTTTTTCAAAGGACATTCTTGAGTTAGTAGGATTGCGGTTAGTAATTATTGTAATGACATATAAACTGATCATTGCTCTATCCCTTATTTTTTTATTGATTTCCTTCCCAAGTTTTAAAAATCATTTTTCCATTTAAAAAAAGAGAAAAATCCAAAAAATAAACATAATCTCTGCCACGTGGATCAGAATACACATTTCTTATGCTTGCTTTTCAAAATATAATCCTCCTAATAAAATATGTCAGATTCAGGGTTTTTTCTTTTCTTTTTTTTTTTTTTTTAAATACAGATCTCAGCCAGCTATAAACTAGAGCATGTGTGTCATTGCCTAGAAAAACCTCACATAGCCACAAACTGCCAAACTGACCCACGCTCATGTAGAGGGTGCAACTTTCATGACAATTTGCAAACTAAGATATCTCCCCCAGAGACAAGAAACTATCCAGTTTTTTATTTCACCTTCATTGAGAGTCTTTATAATGGAAAATTTTGACATAAACATTGTTTAATGAAATCAAAGATTTAAAAAAAGCTAATTATAGACAAAAACTTTTGTATATGAAAAACAACATATTCTGTCATATCTTATTTATAAGCAGCTTGAGTTCTATTGAATTATTAAACCACATTTTGTATTTGTGCCCCTGAACTACTTGGCTACCATATGTTATAAATACGTGCTTTATATTTACATTTAGGTTAACTTAGCATCTACTATCTGCATTAATAATGTTTTCATTTAGCTCACAATAAAATATATTTTTTCATGCACGTGTATCTTATCTCCCTTACTATTTTAGAGCAATTTCAGAGAAAGATTGGGTGATCATTTTTTGTAATGGTCTTATTTCTTAATACAACAATTTACACAGACTTGGTACCGTCTTTGTTAAAATTATCATTGAGATTGAACCCTTTGTCAATAAACTAGTATAAAATATTCCAGGGGCACCTGGGTGGCTCCGTAGTTTAAAGCCTCTGCCTTCCACTCACGTCATGATCCCAGGGTCCTGGAATCAAGCCCCGCATCCGGGTCTCTGCTCGGTGGGGAGCCTGCTTCCTCCTCTCTCTCTCTCTCTCTCTCTCTGCCTACCTCCACCTACTTAAGATTTCTGTCTGTCAAATAAATAAATAAAATCTTTTAAAAAATACTCCAGTGCTGTCTAGTCATCATGTATTAAAAAGCCCTTTTAGTACAATTTCCTTTCTCTTTTTCTATTTTCAAATATCTATGCTATTTTATTTTATTTAGGTCTTTGCACTTTGACTAAATCAACCAAATTATTGTTTCCTTTTGGAGTTATTAAAAGTCACTTTCTTTTCTTCTCTTTGCGGTGTTTATAAAAAGCCTGTCTCTGGAGTGCCTTTATTCCTCTTCTTTAGAAGTTATATTATCATAGTATGTCAGTTCTCACCATACACCTCAAACACTGGTGTCCATTTAGAGTACTGTTTTCATATTATGTACTTTTAAGAAGTGAGCTTATGTCTTAAAATAGTATATGACTTCAATATGATCACAGAACTAAAACTAGGATTAAAGGCTAGCTTTCAGAAACACCTGTTACCTATTCTCAGTTTCTTTTAACTCAGGCTAGAGAACATAGTGAACCTTTAATTTTTACTCTATGATTTGTATGTTTTTCTTTTATGTTATTCTAGTGTTGTGCATTTCTCAATGAAATTAACAAATTCAATTTTCATTTGAATGAAATGAAAAGTTAATTTGGACATTAGATATTAATAAAATAAAATGTGTATGCTACTACTGAATAGTAATACAGAATTCAGGCCTAATGAATCTTATTTTTCACGTTTTCATTTAAAAGACTGCCCTATACTAGATTTCTTTAGGAGCAGTATATTTTAGGAACTGTTAGAATTGCTAGTTTATCTCCTTTCTACTCAGTTCCTATTTCTTACTTAGCTATAGAAGAATTTAAAAATTTTTATTGGCAAATTCATATTTTAAGTTGTATGGAGGGGTTTTTTTATTGCAAAGTGTGAAAACTTTATCATAATTAATTCATTTTTATTATTTAAACTTTGATTAATTCTAAGAAATATTTGAAGTTACTGTGGGAGATATTTGAGAATCCGAAGAATTAATTTAAGATGTTATCAATGACCATCAAGGTAGAGAATTAAATTTCAAGTGACATAGTGAAAGCACTGTAATATATTTTGACACAACCCATTGATGTGATATATTGTTTATCCTATCTATATATTTCAGGGGGTCATAGTCATAAACTTTGAATATCCTTTTTAAAAATCTCTGATAATTGAAGTGAAATTAATTATGATGTGAAATAATAAAATTGCAAAGAATTACCATAGCTTGCAGATTATTAATTGTTACTGAGCTTTGATTCTTTACTAAAAGTTGATTATGTTGCTACCCATCTCCATGGACAGAATAATGTGTGTTTTAGAAAAATTATCCAATGTATCTTATAATAAAAGGCAAAAAATCTTTTCAATAGAATTAATAAATTATTGCTTAGATTTATTTTTAACAAAGCAATTTTTATCAAGACTTATCTAGCTAAGTACAATAGCAACAATAGGGGGGAAATCAGAATCTCTCTCATTACCTGCTTCTATAATTGTGCATGCATAAAGTATGCTTGAAGCCTTTGAAAGGAGAGATTGTGCACCCTGAATACTAATTTCATGAGTACTGTAATTTCACGTCTGTTATCCATGTTCAAGCTGGTCGTGCTTTGAGGAGCAGCTGAGGCTTTATGGAAAACTTTGTAAAACATTCTATTTAGAACCAATTCTTCTTTGCATTATGTACTCCGGGTATTTTTCTTCCTTTGTGTTTTATTTTGAGAACATTTGTATGAAAACAAGATCTTTGTTTCTTACAAGCACATCTGCTCTAGCTGCTTATAGATTACGAGAAGTCATCATCCTCTTTGACATCATGATCATTTCCAAGGCAACCAGTTTGGTTTACTTTTTTTTCTCTTTTCTTTTCTTTCTTTCTTTTTTTTTTTTAATATGATAAAAAGTTACAGAATGTCAGCAGCAGCAAAGTGTTTATTTCAAAACAGATGCATAATAACTTCCCAGTTTTCTGTACCCCCGCTGCATGTGGCCTGTGCATTTCAAAGCACCAAAGCTTTAGTCTATTGAATGTAATTACCTTAAGGTCCATGAGACTGTCAATTCATTACCCACAATTGAGAGGAAGAATAGAATGCTTAAGGAAACAAATTCTGAGGTGACTGACTTTATTGTACCTCAATGCCCTGTCATATGGCTTGCCTGGTGCTGGTTCAATAAGGGAGGAAATATAGGAGACCTTGGTGTTTTATGTTCTACAGTAAATAATGATATAGATTTGAATAACAGCTAGAAGGATCTTGAGGCCTTTTACTTGAAATGATTTTATGAGCAGGTGCTACATTCACTCAGGCACTTCAACGCTGTCACTACCGTGATGAAATGTGGCTATGAGAGGCCTTAGAACATAATCATTTGGATAGAAAGCCAAGGCTGCCAAAGAGGACTGGAACCAGGATCAGACTTTTGTGGCATGTTTGACTACATCAATATTTGTCAAAATTGTGAAGTTTTAGTCACAATAACCAAGCAATCCGTAAAGACGTATTTATTATTAGCTGTATGCATAGCACTGTATTGGAGATTGTGTGTGATTTAAGGAAGGACAGATGCAATCTCTGACCTCCCAGCCCTTCTCTGAGATGAATGTCTACTTATCGTATGTTTTTTTCAGCCCTGTTAAAATATTTTTATATTATATCCATTTCCCTTTTACTTAAACAGTCCCATTTTATTTTTAAAAGTATACATTTCATATGAACTACATTCATTCAGGATAATTTGTGGTTTGAGCCTGAATAAGCTGTTCTATGTTGAATGTTAAGGCAATTTGGAAAGAGCAGGCTCAGAGGCAGCTGTGGTCTGAGCACACTTGGACTCAGAATGCCAGGAATAAGAGGCACAGTCCTGGACCTTGGTATGAAGCAAGTGTCAGCTAAGCTGGTAGCAAACACACAGAATTGTGAATACGAAGATAGATCAGGAATGGGAAAATGAACAAGTCCTAAGGACAAAGCATCCAAATCAAGGGAAGAAAGTCTTGGGAGTATATCTAAACAGAGGCAGGGAATGTGGGGCACAAAAGTCAAAATGGCAGGCAAACGCAAGAGGTCTGAGCAATAGGATGGGCAATATTGAATCAGGGACACAGTCTAGTAAGACTGAGTTCCGAAATAGGAGACCCATTCATGAAGTACCAGGGGACAAGGCAGGAACACCAATTAAAGATGGTCTAAAGTGTTAAATGTCCCATGATTGAGCATAATTTATGCATTTTTATATATGCATTCATTTGTTCAATGCCAAGGACTGAGTAATATATTAGGCACAAGGTTCATAAAACTGACAAAGTTGATCTTATGAAACATTATACTGGGTAAAACAATAAATAATTAATTCGGCAAATAAATGTATTATTAAAACGTGTATTATGTGTCAAAGTGTCATGGTAAGGCATAAAGGGGTCAGGGTAGAGGGGTGCTACTTAGGTATCACAAAAGGCCTCTCAGAGGATACAACATTGATTTTTAGAAAATCTTCTTGACCCTAGCTCTCACCCCTAGCTACCATGGTCTACCAACTTTACAGCTATTTAAGATTCATAGCCATGATTAGCCTTATTCCCAGTTTTTGTAATCAACCTCTGGTCTCCCCACACCCAATAATTTCCACCACTAAAATCTCCTTTGCATTCCTGATTTATCCCATATGTCTGTCCAGTCTCCAAAGTCATGCTATATCTATGGCTGATATCCTTAGTCTGATTTGTCTTACTGCCACTTAAACGTTCATGATGATATTATGCAGGTGGAAGTTTGTTCTACTCAGAAGAGCCTAACACTCATAATAAACAAGCCCAACTATCTCAGTGACTTAACACATTAGAAGTTTGTTGTTTGAAGTGTTTGGTGAGATTCAGATTTCCAAACTTGCTCAATCATCCCTAGGGGGGATTGGAGTCCTCTGCTGGCTCCTCTGCATCTGCCTGGCAGACAAGAAAAGGGTGAAAACAGAGGATCATGGGGGGAAGTTTCTGTGGGACAGCCACGGAACCATCCTGCATCCCTTCTGCCCACATTCCATTAGACAAACTCAGTCATATGGCATACCTAACAACAAAGAAGGCTGAGACTATAGCCTAACCGTGTGCCCTGAAGGAAAAAGGAAATAGGTTTGATGAATACAACACTATATCTTTTTATTCACAAAAAAAAAAAAAAAAAGGAAGGAAGGAAAGAAGAGAGGGAAGGAGAAAAAACCATTACACTCTTTTTTTCCATAAAAAGAACTTACACCTCATCTCCCAAATGAGATCATCCAAGGCCCCACCCAGTCACTGAATCTGCTCAAAGCCTAGAATCTCCAGGCTCATGTGTTTTTTGACTCTCTCAAGTCCAGGAAAGAATGCTTTCCTGAGTATGTGGCCTGTGTGGTCACGTGGGTCCCCATACTCAGATGTCCCCAACAGTTGGTATAATGCTTTGCTTTTACCTCATAAAGTTACTAATATTATTACTGTTGAACTTGTGTTTTATAAATCAAGTCCAATGGGATAATGGAGCAGGCACACCAGCAGAGCAGGTATGTGCAGTATGTGTGCCCTTTGTTCCACGTTGCCCCATTCATATGCAATGTGTGTTGTTCATGAGTGCAGAATCCCAGTGGACCTATGATGCTTGGGAGTTTAGCAAGACTCAATGCCGAGTACAAGGTAAGCATGCTGTATCTATGGCTGAGTAAGCAAAGCACTGATAACCCTGAGAGACCATGCTTTCCATTGAACTAAAAACTTGCTTTGAACACAGAAAGAAGACAATGGCATTCTAAGAAACACAGAAGATTCAGGAACTCTATTATATCCTTTTTCCTGGTGCTATCTTTCCCTGTATCAGCCTAGCACCTATACTAATATGATGTCTTAGAAGGAAAGAGAAATATGGAACCACCATAGCTCCTTATTTCATTCCTTTCTTACTCCTCCTTATGCCTCCCGTAAGCCAAAGGCAGAGAGTATTAAAAGAATGTGAGCACATGGAGAAACAAAATAAAAACAGTTGCATTATTGTATGTAACATTTCCACTTCTCTCCGAAGAACAAAATGCATATGCATGTTTGGGTCACAAAATAAGAATTGTATTTTATTAATTCCACATTTGAATTAAATGCTCTTATATTTGCACTTAAAACTGGCATTGCAAAATGAAAACATGAATAGTAAAACTAAACATTTCTTTATTTAGAGTGACATTAAGTAGCAAATATAAAACACGATGATAAGTCAAAACATAGTGTAAAAGAAAGGATAAGGCACTTTCAATAGCAGCTTTTCCCTGCTATTGAACAAGGATCCCAAATATTCATTTTGCACTGGGGCATGCAAATCATGTAGCCTTCCCTGGGTCCGGTGCTATGCATCCTTTTCCCACTATAACTGCAATAAAAGCTTCCAGTTAAAAAAGGGAAAAAGGATACACATAGCAGTCAATGAACTGTGGAAATTATTAAATCCTTCTGGAAAGGGCCTGTGAAGGGTGATTAACCAAGATGTGAATAGTTTCTTGTTCTGTCCCTGATTCCTCTTTCTGTGGCCCTGGGCTCCTTTCTGAGAGTTTCTTCCTTAACCGTTATCTTCCACAGAAATATCTGAAATGGTTGTGGAAGAATATCTTCTCCTTGTGGACTGTGCAGCTTTCATATCTCTCTTCCTCTCCAAGGGTGGTTTTAAGGTCTTTTTTTAGCCCTGGCTCATGGTTTCTTTGGCACTACAATTTCTTTAAAAACTGTTTTGGTAAGTTTCTGATCTATTTGCTTTCAGTTAGTTCCATGTGCCAAGGTTTTTTAATAGTTATTAAACTTGGTTTATTTCTTCTTTTCTGGCCCCATATTTTTTTTTTCTTCCATTTAATGGCAATCTGAAACCGTATGCTATGAAAGGATATGCTAACCTCTCTGATGTTTACTGAAGGGTTGAATCATTTGAGAAATCTCACTGGTTCTGTGTCATGTAGGGCCATTTTTTTTTATTTCAGGTCCCAAAGCTATCAACTTTTCTAAGGAAGGCCTTTGATCCCTGAACTTACTTACTTACTTACTTACTTTCTTTTTTTTTAGTTTCTTTCTTTTTTTTTTTTTTAGATTTAAAAAAAAAAATTATTTGTTTGAGAGAGATAGAGAGAGGGGGAGTGGCCAGCAGAGGGAGAAACAGGTTCCCCACTGAGCAAGGAGCCTGATGTGGCACTGGATCCCAGAACCCTGGGATCATGACGTGAGCCGAAGGCAGATGCTTAACTGAATGAGCCACCCAGGCATTCCATCCCTGAACTTTCTACTCTCACAATTCTTAGCTTGCAAATTGACCCAAACTCACTTGAGCTACATGCTTTTTTCGTTTAAGTGGTGGTCAACACACCATCGAGTTGATAGGTCCTAGTACTTCCCCCAAACTATAGGCTCAGGAGATTTGTGGTCTGTCTTCCATGTTTTCCCATGACAACTTTTCTGAAAGTTTCCTGAGGCATGGCAGAACTCTCCAGACATTTAACCAGCTATACTGTATGCTTACCTTCTCCTGGCTGGTCTCTAAGCCAATGGCACTTATCTTGGATTTATTACAACAGAAGAACATGTTGAAGTACCAATGTCTATACTTTCCAAGGGAGGATATCTCCTGTAACTAGACACTAAAATCTCTGTGCCTTCACACTAAAGCTTATTTTTGTTCTCATTACACATTATTGTGGGTTCATGATCAGTGGCATACCACTAAATGATTAACAGAACTAAGTTCCTTCCATATTAAATGATTTTATTTTGTACTATCAAAACTTATATTTTTAAAAAATCTTGGTTTAAAACTTTTTGCTGCAACAATCAAAAGGTCTATTTAGAAGTTCAGTTTATTTTAATGCTTTCCTTTAATAAGTACATATTATGAGCAACTATATGCCAACAAATTAAGCAGTCTGGGAAAAATAGATGCATTCTGGGCTGTCGGGATGGCTCAAATGGTTCAGCATCTGCATTCAGCTCAGGTCATGATCTGCAGGTCCTGGGATCAAGCCCCATGTCGGGCTCTCAGCTCAGTGGGAGTCTGCTTCTCTCTCTCCCTCTGGGTCTTCCTCTGATTATGCGCTCTCTCTCTCTCTCTCCCTCTCTCTCAAATGAATACATATAAGATCTTAAAGAAAAAAGAAGAGAAGTGGGATGCATTTCTAGAAATGTATAAACTCTCAGAACTAAAAGAAAAAGAAACAGAAGACCTGAACAGACCCATAACCAGCAAGGAAATTGAAGCAGTAATCAAAATCTCCTAATGCTTTCCCTTAACTACTGAAAAAGACCTCTTACAATTAGAGGTAGAACCAAATGGAAGAAATATTGGCTTGTACTAAAAAAATTATGATACTTTGTTTTCAGTCCTCTCCAAAAGTTTACACAAAGACTTTGTTGAAATTTTGCTTATAAATTTAAGTTTCCATCTTCCCTGATGTCAATTAGTAATTCTTACAAAGCAATCAATGGATTGACTGTTTTGTTTTTGACAAATACACTTCAAAGTCATTGCAATATTTTTAAGCAAGTCAGAAAATTTCTGTCTTTAAATTTTCTAGGTATCAGGATATGAGAGATATTTTTAAACATGGCAGATTTACTCACACTGTTTCAGCTACAAAAAAAAAAAAAAAGTAGTAAAAATCATTCCAAAAGTTCCTTTTCCCAATGTGCCCTCCACAGCATGAATTTTTTTTAAGTAATTACTATTTCCGTCATTGTTTAAACATTACCTCGACCATGAAAAATTGATTATATTTTTGCAAGTGTCTATAAGGCACTTTTGCCACTGGTTGTCACAGATAATGTCACCAACCAGAAGCTGGCAGTGTCCCCACTAAGGTCAGTCTTTCAGGGCAGCAAGGAGAGTGAAAACGATGAAGAGTGGAGCTGGAGGAGTGGAAGACAGACACCGGGCATAGCCATAAAACCATTCTCACACCCATGTGAACTACAAGAGCCTGAAAGTGAATGAATGACTGAATGAAAGTACCATGGTCAAAGCTTCCAATTGTGGAATCCTACATCTCCCTCAGAAAAACTTGATATTATCATGTGATAATGGGGTCCCTAATGGGGCATCTTCTTTAAACAAATGATGAAATAAAATGATATGGGTATATGAAGACAACTTATCATTTAATTACTATAAATCTAGATTACAGAACATTTGTATAGTGTGAGAGCCAAGTGGATCAACAGGGCCCCTGAATTAGCAGACTTACCCCTTCAGTCTAGGCATTGCTAGGTGAGGGCTGACCTCCCCAAGAGAGAAGACTGTTGAGGTAATACTGCTTAAACTGGGTCAGAGGGGTGGAAAGAGTAAAAATCTACCTAGAAAAGTCCCTTCTAATGGAAGCTAGGTGTGAGAAAACAGTGTCCTTCTCTATCAGGTTGCACTTGAATAGATCTAGGGAGGGTGTCAGTGTCAACTCATATATTCAATAGCAATTTATTTCAATGTACTTCTTTTTAGATAAAAATACATATAAGTACAAGTTCTAATGTTTTCTTCCTTTAACCCCAAGAGACTTTTCTGCAGACCCCTTAGGGTGCACCTACATCACTTGGAAACCATTCGGCCAAAGAATATCTGTTGGACCACTGTTGGTAATTCCAGTCCTAGCTCAATTCTTGGTAAGCATCCTGCCCCAAAGTTGTTAAGAATTTCATACCTTGTGCCTAATTTGTCTTTAACACTATTTTTGATTCTCATCTAGGTGTACTGGAATCAGATTTAGCCCCAGTCCTGCTGCTCCCAGCCAAGCCTCATGCACGTATTTCAGGGAATGTGTTCTCTGGCCCCTTGTGGATAGCCCAGAATCTGCCTGTCACTGGGGCTCAGCTCTAAGCTGAGTGCTATTGACAGTATGTCAGCCTTACGATTATATATGAGGGACAACACATTATGTCAATGCACTTAAGTCTTTTTTTTATCTGCTATGAAGGTTAGAATGACTTTAATTTTTTTCTCTGCTTGACTCTTGGCAAATCAATTAAGAAGTCTTAAAAAGAAAAAGAAGAAACATCTTATAAGGCAGTTTATGCGGTGAATAGAATATTAGGTTCCTACCCAATGGCTTCATAGTAGAAATGGGTCTGAAGCAACAGAAAGACTAAAATGGGAGAGAAATGACACCTACTCTCCTCTACCATGTTTGACCAGAAACCTTTTATTTTTTAAGTTTTATTTTAGAATAGTTTTAGATTTATGGATATATATAGTTGCAAAGATAGTACAAAGAGTGGACTGTTTAATTCTCAATAGGTCTCAAACAGAATTAAAATTTCTTTTATTTGGTTTGTTTTTAAATTTTTTTTTAAGATTTTAGTATTTGACAGAGAGAGACACAGCGAGACAGGGAACACAAGCAGGAGGAGTGAAAGAGGGAGAAGCTGGCTTCCTATTGAACAGAGAGCCCAATGTGGAGCTCTGTCCCAGGTCTCTGGGATCATGACCTGAGCCAAAAGCAGACACTCAACAACTGAGCCACCCAGGACCGCTGTTTTTAATTTTTTGAAATTATGTACATTTAATGTAACTTCAACAGCCCAGGAAAATAATTCTAAGATTTGTGTAAGAAGATACCACTGCCATATTCCAGGGATTTAGTTAAAATAAGAATTCAGAGCTCTGACCTCTGGTCTTCTTAAGTAGATTTAGGAGAGTTGAAAACTGCCCCTCTGAGCAAATATTTTAGGAGCTGATGAACACTCAGCTTTGTTTAAGATAAGACTTGTCATCAATATACCCAAGAGGCTGACAATTTCTATGTATTGCTCCTTGAGAGAGAACCTGGAGTCTACTGGAATGTCTTGTCAGTACGGAACAGGAAAGAAGACACATCTTGAGGAGTAGACCACTCTTTGAAAGTTTAGGAAGGTCACCAGTCTTTGGATGTAGTAGCTTAGAAACTTGCTGCACAATCATCCAAAGAGAAGAATAAATAAACACAAAATAAGGGAGTGTGTCTGCCCCTTTGCCACTCAAACCTTAAGCTCCCTGGGGGCAGAGGTCCCTAATTCTCTATGTAGAAGTCGTGCCTGCCATATCGTGGGCAGTCAATGGAAAAACTTGGACACTTCTGTTGTGTATAAAAGATTAAGAAGAGGCACTGAATTGTCAGCAGAAGAAAGAAATTTTAGGAGGTAGAAATTTATGATTAGTTTTAAAGTTGTGGATTATGTAGGGAAAATACACTCAGGGTCCAAAAAGTGAACAAAAGCTAATTGCTCCTGCATAGAACATAGTAAACCATTTCTTACTGAAATCTAGAGCATCCACATGATGGGGTTTACTGTGCAGTTGAGAATGGCTGCTGGCTAAGGAAGATACAACGTAGAAAGTCTTATAAATAGAGAACAGTGGTTCTGATGATTGAGCAATCATCTTCACAGAGGATTCTCATTCCCTAGGATGGCTCTGAAAGATCTTTGTAGTGGAGGTGGAACTTAATGTTAAAAAAAAAAAAAAAAAAAAGCTTCTTAAAAAATCCTGGAGAAGGAGAAGGGGGTGGGATTATGGACATTGGGGAGGGTATGTGCTTTGGTGAGTGCTGTGAAGTGTGTAAACCTGGTGATTCACAGACCTGTGCCCCTGGGGATAAAAATATATGTTCATAAAAAATAAAAAATTAAAAAAAAATCCTGGAGAATTCTCATTTTTTTTTAAATCATAAGATTTTAGGTCTTTGCAAACTAAACTTCTATAAAATATACATATTAATATGTCATGGATCTTCTTTATATTATGGCTATCTGATGATGATGATAATAATAATATTTCTTGAGCATTTACTGAGTATTTAGCTGAGAACTTAACACTTGTCTCTAATCTTTAAAACAATCCTTTATGGTTGGTGGTATTACAGTCTCCATTTTAAAGATGAGGAACTGAGTCTTAGAGAAAAGTTAAGACATTTGCCCATCCTCAAACATTTAATAAGCTTGGATTCAAACCCAGGTTTTATTGATTCTATACCCTGCAAGCTTGATTATGACATCACATTCGTGGAAAGCTCAATTTAATTCACTTGAGTGCTTTCCTTTTACATTGTTCTATTATTCTTTCACTGAAGCATATTAGTACATACATACATGCATACATACAAAATGTAGTATAGCCATATGATAGGAAACCAGAATTGGGGTTTACTACCTTAGAACAAAGATTCTCTTCATTTACTTCATTCAACAGTACTGCATTATGCTCTTCTTTTGCACTTAGCACTGGGTAGAGGATACAAAGAAATATGAGACATCACCCCTACCCTCAGGGATCTTATACTGTTGAGAATAATAGCCCATATATACATATGAAAGATTCAATAATCATAAAACCTATATGATAAAGTTGCATAAACATAAAAGTAGCAATAACCTATTTCTGCAATTACTTTTCCTCCAGGAAAGAGGGTGGACTGAGACAACAAGGTAAAAATATTCACTGATGTGTCCATGGGGTAGTAATTAAACCAGTTTAGACAGAATGTGTAGTTTGTGTTGGGGAACAGGGAGAGAGTAAGTGAAAATTAGAAACAGGTAAGGAAAGCCTTGAAGGGCCAGCCAAAGCTTCACTCTGGGGTGAGGTGTAGGGAGGAACCTGTGGCACTTGGAAGACTGTAGCAAGAAGGGTCAGCTGGACCAGGAGAAACGGAAGGGATCGAATGATGAAGCTCTGGATGGAGGGGAAGAGTAGGTACTTGGGAGAGGGATAGGTGGCAGGTAAATTTATGGGTCAACAAGAGAGGATCTAGTCTGACATTCTGGTGAGTCTGAACCCTGTGAGAATGCCATCTGTAGAGAGCTGGTCATGTTGGTGGAAAGCCATTATGGGGGAGATATAGAACTTAATGGATTTGAAGAAAGCAAAGAATTTGAAATTAATTATATAAAGTGAGCTTTGAATAAAGAGTTGGAAATGACTGAGAATGGCACCCATATTTAAATACCAGGAGAAAAATATGAACCCAATTCTGAAATTCTGAAAATAACAAGAAAAGATCAACATCTTTTGGGAGCTCAGGGCAGAGAAAAAGAAGGAAATGCAAAAAATGTTAAAAAGTGGTTTATTTGGATATTTTAAACATCAGAGGAAGGAAAATGGAATAAAAATAGTGAGTTAAAGAGCTGGATACCCCCATACCAGTCAATTTCTCTTTTCCCCATTAAGTGATATGAGAATGGCAAACAAAGGTGCAATCATCACTAGAGACTAAATGCAGTATTTTCTGAAGAAATACAGTCTTGTTTAAGGAGAGTGGGAAATGAAGTAAGGTAAAAAAAAAAAAACAAAAAACGATGGCTCCTCTTTGACATATTTTGGTGACAACTATATATAAGGAACTGAGAAAGGGGAGTTTAAATAAGTGAAATAGAAATTTATGAGACATAGTAGAAAAAATAGACTCATTGTGGGAAATGGAAACCAATGGATAAAATCAAATTTGAAAGTTGGGAAGTGGTGGCCGGGGTCGTTTTGGGCCTCAGACAGCTAACGTAAATGACAGGAATTAGGGGAAGAAGTTGATTCAGAGGCCATTTGAGAGCATCAGAAACATTTGCAGTCACCAGATATCAGAAGAGGCAAACGTCCCCACAAACACGGGCTCACAAGTGCCAGTTTTAATATCTAGAATATCTTTAATATCTAGAATGCCCCATAGTACGATAAGCACACACCCTCACCATGCAACTGGTCAGGTTTCAGTTTTGGAAACCTTGAGTTTGAGTGGTTACATGCAGAAGTGGAAAGCAGGGAGGGAAATTCTTGGTAAAATGGAAGCCAAAACAACTCTACCTCTAGGAAAAGATTTCCCTCTCTGAAACTGAATGATTACCTGGGAGACTTGAATAACTGACATTTCATCATTTCTTCACTGCAGTAAGTTAAATGTAATGATGTCCTTAACTTATAAAAGTTCTTGAAATGCCTCATGAAATCATCAAGAAAAGAATGTTGTGTATTTATTTTTCTATTCTTCAGTGGTTTCACCTCAAATGCCACCTCTTCCAAGAGGGCTTTTATATGGGAAGGAGGGTGTGTATGGATATATGGAACAGACTGCAGTGAACACAACTGGCTCCCCCTAGTATTCTTTCTACACAATCCTTTTTGTCTAGAAGCCACATGGTTTGCGTGATTAAACCATTTCAGCTCCTTTAAGATTGAACTCTGATTCTCTGATGCCCATTTGAATGACACAACCATAGGACCTGGTGTAGTAGAGATTGGCTCATGGATGAGGGGTCATGGGAATCAAAGCCTTGGGCTACTTCATATATGGGATTCCCCTGGTCAAAAAGATTGGCCAAGGGTCAGTAAAGGGCTTCCGTAGTTCAGTTAGAAGGAAGTCCAAGACTTTAATTGGTATTTGAGGTAAGAAATTCAGTCATTTTCTCACTCTCTATATCCCTCCCATCTGCTTATTGTCATTGTTAGTAACCATTTTGTAATGACAAGGTTAACTAGACTTTGAATGAGTTTGCCACACTAGAAAAAAACTGGAAAGAGAAATAAAAACTCCTTAGTGAATGTCATAGAGCTGCTGGATCAAGACTTACTTGCACCTTCCCCTACTAGTGATATTTTGAGTTTGTAAATCAACAAATTTCCTTTATTGTCAAGCCCAGTTAAGTATCATAATTGAAACACCTTTCTGAATTACATTTATACTCACCTACTAAAATATTTTATTTTATTTTTCCCATTTATTTGAATCTCAGCACATACTGACTTGCACTGAATTTATTTGCCTACACTTCTTATCTTTCTGCACAGATTTTGAGCTCCTTGAGGGCAAGGACTGCAATTTACATATTTCCATGTTTTTCCTAGCTCTCAGAATAATGCTTTGCACATAATAATGTTAATAAATACTTGTAAAATAAATAAATCAAATTTATGAACTTGTGCATTTAATCTCATTATCATCATGCTGTAATTAACACATATTAATAATTCTAAAACTGTTGACTAAACTAAGTATGAATCCATCATTGTTTTGTCATCTAATTTTTTTGTTTGCTTGTTTCTCTTCTTTGCTATTGGAAATGCTATAACAGTAATTTCTGGTTTTTATTTTCTTCCCCACAGACCCCATTTCTAAAATGTCATGAAAGTTCATAGAAAGTTCTAAAGATTAGCAAAAAATAATAAGTGTTATCATCAGTTCTGTTGATGTAATTCTACCCAAAAGCTAAGTATCTTGAAATTTTAGTTAGCCAGTACAGACTCATCTTGGGTAAAGGAGAGATTTATGTGAGGATTTGCAAACACTGAAGATAGCTGAATATCAAAAGAATTCTGCCTTGCTTTTAATTTAAACCTTGGTCATTATTGGATGTTTTGCCTTGACAGAATTAATTTCTGTTGGTCTCAGTTTTCTCATCTATAACATGGAGACAATTATACTATTAATCTTATAAGATTGTTACAGAAAACAAATAAATTAATAAAGCAAAGCATCTAGATTCATGCCAGGTGTAAAAAATACTTCACAAGTGTTAACTGGATTTTTCATCTTCTTCTTCTTTGTCTCCTCCTCCTTCTTATTGTTCTACATTATTGTTTTAAGCAACTGTTGTTACCATCCACATTGGGAAGAAATTGCAGTTATTTCCATGTAAAAAATCACTTATTCTATTTTCAGGTGCAATAAAACATTGTATTTGCGGCTTCAAAATTTTCCCATGTACCCTGCTATAGATAAAATGTGGCTGGACTCTTTTTCAGTCATGTGCCCATTCAACAGTTAAGTCTATTTATGAGAAAGTTAACAAATAGATGAGCCCTTAAAGAGAGTAACAAAGTTATAGAAAAAAAGATAATTACATAAGTTATTTTTTCAAAAAAGTAAACAGTGTGGACTTTACAGTGAATTTAATACACGAAAAATTTTTAAATTCATAAAATGTAGATTGTAAAAATTTGATTTTTATTTTATTTCACTGTTTAGTAAAGCCAAATTAAAATTAATTATCTTTTATTGAAACTTTCAAGATAATTATATACTGGTGTGCACTCGTAAGATATAATACAGAGAGATCCCCTGTACACTTTGTTAGGTTTCTCCCGATAGTAACATTTTGCAACACCATAATATAGTATCACAATGAGGATATTGACATTTTAACATTTCAGAAAACTTATTCAGATTCCCAGTGTTACTTTTCCTCATTTGTAAGTGTGTGGGCATGCCCATGCCCATCTGAAGTTCTTTACAGTTTCCTTACCTCTGTTCATTCCTGTTTCCACCACAGTCAAGATGCTGAACAGTTCAACACCATATCTGCCTCTCTCCATTCCTTTCTGTACTTATTTTTGGGACTAAAAATGAGTTAGCGTAAAAAGAAGAAAAAGAACAAACCAATTTTGTGAATAAAGCAAACCAATACCTGCTAGTCCTACTACTGCAAATTCATTCACAATTAGTCATGGATTTCTGAGGTAAATTTCCCTGAGAAACATTCATTAACAGGCATATCTATGTATTTCTATAAATGTATGTACATTTCTTCAGCATCTCTACATGTTTATTTCTCTCTCTAGAACAGAATTGGGACTTTCTGAACTCGTTCATTTATTTACTCCATACTCAATTGTCATTTACTTAAATTGCAGAGATCTATTCAATATTATTAAATTCAAACCAGTGATTTTGCTATCTGACTTAATCACTCCAAGCTCTTCTTTCACCTTTTTTTTTTTTTAAGATTTTATTTATTTATTTGACAGACGGAAATCACAAGTAGGCAGAGAGAGAAAGGAAGCAGGCTCCCCACTGAGCAGAGAGCTCCATGCAGGGCTCAATCCCAGGACCCTGGGATCATGACCTGAGCAGAAGGCAGAGGCTTTAACCCACTGAGCCATCCAGGCGCCTCTCTTCTTTCAACTTTGATGTTCAGTATTTTACCCATGTTTATCAGATATACATGACATTTTAGTCCCTTTATGGAAAATATTAAAATATAAATACATAATGTCTTTTATTTTGAATAGACAAGGTATTATATGTATTTTAAGTATAGAATATAAAATGTAATGTATACCTAGATTATCAATATCCTCTAAAAGTAACATTGTAGCCAAAAATACTTATTAGTAATTACATTGATCAAGACTGTGAGAAATTACAGAAAATTTGAAATTTATAGCAACAAAAGGTAAAAATAAGATGAAGCCGGAAGCTGCGTACCCTTTAAATAATTTCAGTGCAAAGAAACTAGGCATTCAGGATCTACTTTGGGGAGTACTGGTCTAGCTGTGTTCCCTCCTAGTCATAGGTTCTGTCAGCTGAGATCTCTGGGGGTTCTCTCACCAGGAAATGGAAATAAGTCCCTTTGGTTGGAAATGGAATTCCATTTACAAATGGAAATATTTGTGAGATTAAATATTCATCGCATTTTTATATTTATTTCATATTAAGATCTATATGTATAAGTGCTTCATTACTGAGTTCAGTTTCTGTGTTATTGTTCAGTTCAAAAAGCAACACAATATAATTTGTTTCTATTGTTATAACAACTTAATACTTCTCATATGAAATGATGGAGATAATATTTTTTGTCATTTTGTGAGGTGTAATGTATCTGGTGAGAGGTTTAGCTCTCACTAAAAATAAATAAATAAATAAATATTGATAAATGAATGGCCAACATGATAAAACAATATAGGCAAAATAACTGAAAAGAACTGAAAATGCTGGAACACTCAAACATCCTGTGCCTCAGCTTCTTCGTTTGTAAAATAGCATCATAATAAAATCCCTGTACAGAGTCATCGTGCAAGCTAAATCAGTTGACATGTGTATAGCACTTAAAAGATTCCCGAGTTACAAAAATTGCTCAATAAATGTAAGCTGTTGCTAAACAAGGCATATTTTTAAAATGTAATCTCAACTTTTATTCTGAGTATCTTCATTATGTACAATTATGCTGAGAAAATGCATTCACAATTGTTACAGAAGGAATGTCAGAGATCTTATAATAATACTCTGAAACAATCATCAAAAATTAGCTGATTTTGCTATCAGAATGACTACTTCTTCCTCATGAGAATTAGCAATAAACAACACAATTCACTGTGTACAATACAGTTACAGTGAGACATATATATAAGTTTGGTGACTACCCCCCCTCCTGTAGATGTTGGTAAGAAGCAACGATCAGAGATTTCAAAGTGTTGCAAAACTTTCCAAATAAAAAGTGAGTGCAGTGGGAAGATTGAGGTAGAGCGGTTATATGGGCTGTTAGCCTTGGTATGATATTTCATTCCCCTTTCTTTTATTTCCTCTGTCATCATTTCTCTGCTCGACATTTCCCAGCACCTTGCTATCCGTTATTGCTTATTTATCATATACCATATTTAATACCAAGCATGACATTGTATTGATCAACCCATTATGTCTTTCCAGCTTGTCCATCTACTCTGTTCTGATGGTTTTACACATTAGCTTTTTTGAATGATGGTGTAATTTGATTCACAGTCTCCTGGTACATACTACTTCTTGAGAATATATTAGGCACCTCAGTCAACTGCTTTAGTTCTTTCTGGCAAACAACAATAGGTTTTGCTTTTACCGCTGACCACTTATTCTCCATTGCAAGTTTTTCTTCCTCTGCCTGCTTCATACATATTTTCTTCATGTTTTTATCCTAGATTCTTTCAACTTTTAATCTTTATGGTGTTCTTGGATGATCTCTTCTTCGATAACTCCAACTATAATCTGTATAGTAAATGACTCCAAAATCTACATACAGCCCTAGATTAGACCTCTGTATTACTGCCTTATGAGAACTTCATGTAGATGTCCAACAAACATAAACTCAGCATGACCACATGGAACTAATTCTTTCCCAAGCCAAACTATTACAGAGAATGAAACATCTAACATGTAAAGTATCCTTAACTCCTCACTCTGCTTGCCCCCCACAGCCAATCAATGATCAATCCCTACGAATCCATTTTAAAACAACTTTTTAATTAGTCCTTTTCTCTCCTTTTCTATGGCTACAACCCTATATTAGGCCCCCGATCTCTCTTGCTTAGATTATTGTGAATCTTTCTAAATGGTTTCCCTCCAACCAAAATATTCTCAAGAATGCCGTCAAAGTAGTCTTTCTTAAGTGTGCATCCAATTGTGTCACTTTTCTATTTAAAACCCTTCAATAACCTCTTGATCTCAGAATAGAATTGAAGCTCTTTGTTTTGACTCCTAAGGCCCTTCAAGATCTGATGCCATCTTTGAGTGAAATCGTTCAATGGTGAGAGCATAAACTTTGAGATTACATGCCTGAATTCAGATTTTTTTTAAAGATTTTATTTATTTATGACAGAGAGAGATATCAAGAGAAGGAACACAAGCGGGGGGGGGGGGGAGGGTAGCTGGAGAGGGAGAAGCAGGCTCTCTGCTGAGCAGGGAGCCTAATATGGGGCTCGATCCCAGGACCCTGTGATCACAACCTGAGCCAAAGGCAGATGCTTAACCAACTGAGCCACCCTGCCCCTGGATTTAGATTTTAACTGTTCATTTATCTATCCTTCCTTTCTTCCATCTAGCCATTGATCCATCAGTTGATGGATTGATCCATTATTGAACGATCATTGTGTGCCTGAAACAGTTCTTACCTCTCTGGACAAAGTAGTGAAGAACACAGACAAAGCCCACCCTTCTGGAGCTCTCGTGCTGGAGGCACAAGATGAACAATTAACAAGAAAGCAAATATAGTATGTCAGACAACAATAGCCTGGTGCTTAGCTGTGATTCTGATGAGACTGATGTGCATATATAGTAACATTGAGACAGATGGAAAACAGAGGGCAAATCTCCGAAGTGGAGGAGCCCTGAATAGCCTTTTTTCCCCCAGTTAAGATCATCTTGGGGCTAAAGTATCTGGGGGCAATTTATATTTTATTTATTTCAATACCTGAAAGAATCTCTGGTTGCTGTATGGAGAAGAGAATATGAAGAAACAAGAGTGAGAGCAGGGAGACAGTTAAGACTATTTTCAATCTTTCAGGACACAGATAAAATAAGAGTAGTGATGATGGACATGGGGAGAAGTGGTCTGATCCTAAACATATTTCAAAAGTGAAACCCACAGGATTTACTGATTTAAGGATAGGAAAAAAAGAGAAGTTTAAAGGAGTGCTTGAAGGTTTTGACTTGAGCAACCAGACATGGTGAAGCCATTCACTGAGATGGGAAAGAATGAGGGGAGACCCTAACTGGATTTCAGAAGGCAGAATCAGAGATCAGGAACTTGTTACGCTCGAGATTCCTCCTACATGCCCAAGTGAAGATGTGAAATAGGCAGTTGGATATGACAATATGGAGTTCAGAGGGATAGTTTGGACTGGGATAGAACATTGGCTGTTGTTTGATATAAGGTTCTAAAGTCATAGGAGTGAATGAGGATATTGGGAGAATGAGTGGTGATCAGTAGGAATGTGCTAATAAATATTTAATAAATGGCTCTGCATGAAAAAGTAAGTGTGTGTGTGTGTGTGTGTGTGTTTACACCAGCACATTAGTCTTCTCCTTTAGACAGGACAGGCTCTCTTGAATTTGCCACTGTCCCCACTTACCCTCTTGACCAGGCATATACACTTACACAGGCCTTATTCATTCATCTATTCAGTCATCTGTCTGTTTTGACCCTGGAGTTTGTTAAACAGCAGTAGTCCTTCTTTCTGGATCCTTTTCATTTTTTTAAAAAAATATGTCCTATGCCATATTGCATGCTATCTGTCTCAAAGTCCACATGGCTGAGAAAATCATGTGTCATTAGTCCCAACTTTTTTAGATCCAGACCACTGTCAGTTGTAGCAAGCTAGAAATATTCTTTCTAAATATGTTCCCCAACACATGTAAAGATTAACTTTATTACCTTGAAATTCTTTAATTGCTTCTTGTTGGACTGAGAAGTTGGCACATCGTACATAGCTACTGGGGTGTGGTGGCTCAGGAGTTGTGTTTTCAAGAGAGATTACCAGATTGCCTTGAATAAGTATATACGCTCTTTAGGTACCTTCTCGGGGAAGACAATATTGGTATATAAGAAATATCAATATGTAAGTTTTGATCAGTCCTCAAAGTTGAGACTGAGAGGTGAAGGGAGATTTCTAAAAATCCTTTTCAAAATATGGTAAGGAAGACTCCTTTTACCTTAGGTTTTTTTTTTTTTTTTAAGTAAAGCAATAATTTCAGATGTAATAAAAAGAGCCACTAAAGTAATTTATTATGGAAATGATTCAGTGTAGAAAAATTATATTCCAAATCGTCGTGAACCAGATTTGTCCGGAGGTAAATGTAAGGATCACAGGGTTACAACTGAACGCTAAACACTGTCCGAATTAATTACCCTCTCACTGAGGGCATGAGGTTAGCTTTCAGCCCTAACGCCATCGTTTTTTAAGTGATTTTTTTTTCTCCTGGAAGATGTATGAAGTAAAACTGAATAACAGTGAAAAATATTTCACATTAAAACCAGAACAATTACTTTATGATGAAATAGAAGCCGTAATTTTCTCACTTTTTAAACTTTTATTCCTCTTTCTGTTCTTTTTGTTCTGTTTCTGCTCAACCTGCCTTTCTTTTCATGGGTTTACGTGTCTTGTGATATTTTTCTTTTTCCTGCAGAGCATAGATATAATTTCCTGTGTGGCACTCAATATCTCCAAGACCTAGGATGCTCCTTGAGAGGCATGGTACTATTTTGAGGTAAGTTATAGCATAAAACTGCATTAGCTACCTCATTTGTGAAAATTATACCAAATTCCCAGATATGTGGTAAGCAGTTGCTGGTAAAAACACAATCCTAATGGTTTTCATAATTGATGTTTTCAAAACCAGAAGTAATTCTGACCATGTTGCATCCTCCTTTTAGGACTTCAGTGGTGAGAAAGGATTCTGTGTTTTATGAGGCTTAGTAGTATTATATTTAGACTTTTTTTACTGCTATATTTCTGTAGCAGAAAGGCTTAAGTTATTTTCTTATACTAGTTCGTGAAATACTAATGGAACATAAATATAGATGTATATATTAGTAGTAGTAGAACTCCCGGAATTCATTTTTGTAGCAGACAATTCCACATGGACTATGAGAGTTTTTCATCTAACATAATCCCTTTAAAAGAAGATATCATTACATCATTCTGTTTACCTTTTTTCAATAAAATACACAATTCAGTGAAAGCTCTTCCAGTTAATTTTTACAGTATTTTGTCCTACTTTACAATAGCTTTTGGAATTAAACGTTCTGCAGCTCTTATTGGTCTACACATTAATTATAAACTGCTTGACCTTAATCAATTTCTCTTCTATCTATTAGTCCAAATTCATACTTAGTGTTTAAATAACTTAAGGAACATGATCTGACTCAGGCAAAACTTCCATTGACTTTTACTGGAGTCGGTGAAATTTTGTCAGACATCCAGAGTCTAATTCATTGCTATATCCCAGAATATGAAACTACAAACGAGAAACTGGTGAACTTTGTGCCACATAGCAGGTTAATGTTCTTTTAATGTTTTTCCTGGTCTCGATGGGATTTTTTGATAAATATGTAGCATTTATAATGACATTTAGATTCCTGGTAGATAAGTATTAATTTATAATATATGCATATACTTAATGGTTTTATTATATGAAATATTAACATTATCATTTATTATTACCATTGTTATTTTTCTTTAACACTAGTTTCTAGGCACCTTAGTTAAACGTGGTCTATGTACAGAAACAATACGTTTTTGCTGATTGCTCATTTCTAAAATATTTAGGCTTGTTTTAATGGTGATATTCAGCAGCTGAAAAAATGTTTCTTATGTAGATACCAATAAATTAAAGATTACCTAGACTCAGATGAAGCAAAAAGAAACTCACAATTTCAGAATGGTGGCCTAAGGGCACACACACATCCCACCCCCAACCAAAAAAGTACCTTTTGAACAGAATAAAGCAATGGCAGGGGTAAGGTGGAGGGGGGATGAGAGGGACGATGCTTGCTCTGGAAAGGATATCAAACACACATCACAAATGTCAAAGACTTTCTTCCAGAGTAGAGTTTAGAAGCAAATTAAAAGAAGATGCCCTTTCTTGGGAGGGTCCTATGGAAAATAGAGGAAATTCTGGCCAGCCCTGAGAATATCAAAGATCCCACTGGCTACAGGCCAGCTCTGAGAAAGGATGGGGCCTCGGAGCCTCATACCAGAGTTCAACAGCATTCCAAGGCCTCGCTGGCATCCCTGGAATGTAAAGTGAGCACCGGGGCCCTCCTCACTGTTTCTGGAATGGAGCCTTTGATAGTTGCCTGAGTTCCCTCAGAGGAAGGAGTGCATCCCTATGCACTTCCCTATAAAGGGGTAAGTCTGAAAGGAATAAGAAGACCAGTGGAGCTGGAGAAGAAAATATGGACCACAAGGCAAAACATTCAAAATAGAGGACACTGCATGGAAAATTGGAACTGAGATGACGGTAAAATCTTGCTCTGCATCGGATACCCTGGGTTACAATCCTGGGTCACTGACTACTACTGGATGTGGCTACTTCACAGTTTTCTTAACCTGTTTGTGCGTCGTGTTCAGATCTATCATATGAGATGATAAACATCCCATGTGCAGGGGCTAAATGATAATATATCACTTTATAAAAAGGGAATATGATAGTCCCTAGCACATACAGAGTGTCCCATAAATGCCGATTTTTTTTATTACATGATTTAATGCATTTCCTTTAAATTACGGAATGTAAATGAAAATGGACTTAAACAACTCATTTCTTTAAAAGGAGCACCTTCAAAGTAGGTTGAAAATAGTCTTTATAGTGAATAAAAGAGAAAAACTGAAACAAAGTGACTCAAGAGTTGATAAAGGACAGTAGGATATAAAAGCTAATTGCTATTACCTGGTTACATTCACTGTGTACAATACTAGGCTGAAGACAATATAAAGGCCATATTCCCCATCCCTTGCCCTCCAGCTACAGCAGCTTGGATCAGAGATGGACACCTAACCAAGGACAGCTAAGCCATGGTCTGGCTAGTGGTCTGCACTGTGCCATGGCTGAGAAAGTTTGGGAGAGGATAGATCCATTTCTTAAATTGGGGGATTAAATGAGCTACATGAAAGAGTGTTGTTGGAGTGAACTAGTAACTCTTGGTAGCCTGAAATGAAGTACAGCAAAGGAAGGAATACACAGAAGGAAGCCTGCCTTCGGCTTGGGGTACCCTGTGGAGAACAGACAAGAAAATGCATGGATATAGTACATCTCTGTTGCAGGAAGCGGTTTCTACCCCTGCTTCCTGCTCTGAGACCATTCTGTGACAGCAGCAGAGTCCTCTATGAAAGCTGTGGGGGTTTTTTGGTTTTGTTGTTGTTGTTGTTATTGTTGTTGTTTTGTTTTGGTTCGAATTGGGATCCTGACAGGGAAGAATGTGATCCTGGAGAATAGGGAGAGCTGGGAATTCTGGGCACCCTAACCTCTAGGAGGTACTTTCCCGCGCAGGTCCTCTCCCACGTGTGAGGAGACTTCCCTTCATAAATCCATCCTGTGACCAAAGCTTGGAATGCAGCAAGGGCTTTTGGAAGTCAGCAAAAGCAGATTAAGGAAGAAAGGCCCCTTACTACTGATGTTTCCCTTCAGGGCCCTGAGGCTTAAGCCTTTATTTCTAGAAGAATGGGGAAAGGAGGAGCTAGGCCCATTTGTTGCTAAGCAACCACAGCTTTGCAGGCCTGTTCTCAGGTCACGTTTGCAGCTCCTGAGAATCAGTGACAAGGTGAACGTAGCCATGCAGGGAGAAGCCTCCCATTTCAACATTTCTGGTTCTGTATTTTAAATGATGGTGCTCTCAAGAACAAAATTGATCAGAAGCTTATCAAAGTTCTTCAAGAATGATGTTTTCAGAAATAAACCAGACCTAAGAAGGAGGGGTAGATTTCAGACTCCAACCAACTTCTCAGGGCCTCTCATCTTCAAGTCCAGGTCCCACACAAAGGAAATCAGGAATAAATTTATCAAGAAATACATACAACCTGTATGTAGGAAGAGAAAATAAAAACAGACCCACTAAGTGAAGGAGCTCAAAGGGCATTATAATATTAGAATAGATATTGTAAAGGCATGTATTTTCTATGAATTTATTTGTAAATATACTAAAGAGATGCCGTCTAGCTTTTGCTTGTTTTATGCTTTGTTTTTATGTGACAATATAATCCTCATTCCTTTGGAAGATGAAATATGTAGAATTATTTAGAAATATTCTGAGAAAGAAGAGTAATGATTAGGAATTTGCCAAAGACATATTAAACCATATTGCTAAGATGTGACAATTGAAAGAGTGTGATAGCAGCCTAAGAAAAAACAAGGATATCAGTGGAAGAGATTAAGGAGTCCAGAAGCAGACACAAGTGGGAATTTAGCAAGTACTACAGGTGACATTTCAAATCAGTGCATTGAATGCATTCTCCAAAAATCTTTTAGAACAAATGGCTTACTTAGCATTTGTAAAAATATAAAGTTGAAGCCCTACTCCCATTTACACCAAAATATATCCCAATTTTATTTGACATTTAAAATTAGAGATTGCAACTGAAAAAATAAGACCATAAAGCACAAGATGAAAATTTAGATTAGTATTATTCTAATCTTGAGGTGGGGAGATGTATTAGTCAGCTCAGGTTGCCGTAACAAAATACCACAGACTGGGTAGCTTAAAATCAAAGAAATTTGTTTCTCAAAGCTCTGGAAGGGAGGGGCACCTGGGTGGCTCAGTGGGTTAAAGCCCTGCCTTCGGCTCAGGTCATGATCTCAGGGTCCTGGGATCTAGCCCCGTATGGGGCTCTCTCCTCAGTAGGGAGCCTGCTTCCCTCTTTCTCTCTCTCTCTCTCTTTCTCTCTGCCTGCCTCTCTGCCTACTTGTGATCTCTGTCTTTCAAATAAAAAAATAAAATCTTAAAAGAAAAAAAAAAAAAGCTCTGGAGGGGAAGTCCAAGATCAAGGTGCAAGCAGGGCTGGTTTCTATCAAGGCTTCTCTCCTTGGCTTGCAGATGGCTGCCTTTTTACTGTGTCCCCATAAGTCATATGTGGAAGTCTAACACCCGGTGTGACTTATTTGGAAATAGGTCTTTTAAAAGTGCATTTAAGATTGAGATCATAAACGTGGGGCCCTAATCCAAAATGATTGGTGTCCTTATAAGAAGAAGAAGACACACCAGGAATGCATGTGTGCAGAGAAAAGGCCATATGAGGAAATAATATGAAATGTTTTCTAAGTATTACCTCAAAGGCAGAAAACAGTCATTGATTTCACAAGAAATAAAAGGAATTCAAAGAAAATAATAAAAGTCTTATTTTTCATTAATTTGATTTTTAAAAAAATGCTACCACCCAACACTGGCGAGACTATGGAGATAAAATTATATACAAGTACACTCCCACAGTGTTGGTGCGGGACCTTATCCTCTGCAAGGTCAGTTGGCAATTCGTAACATAGTTAAAGAATGTGTATGCCTTTCCCCATCTTAGACTTCATACTATAGATATAGTCTTGTGGGTGAGCACAAAGGTGTGTACAAGAATGGGAGACTCTTTCAGGGAATGAGAATAGAAAACGAATTTGATATTAGGAATTAAGGGACTGGATGGACTAATTAAGATACCAGTTACACAGTGGAATACTCTTCATTAAGAAGTAACCAGCTCTCTCCATTATGGACAAGAATCTCTAAGGGGTAATGTTTGTGAAATAAATGTTCTCATTTTTGTAAAAAAATATAAATAGAAGTATATATTATTGAAAAGTGGTTATTTATAGCCTGAACTGTTTACACTGAACATGTAATATTTCGCTAATCAGAAAAGAAAGCTATCTTTATTTTTTTTAAATCAACTATTTGTAGAAGTTACAAGTATGTTAAAATATGTACTTAAAAATATACAGAAAACACAGATTTTATTTTATTTTATTTTATTTTAATTTTTTGAAAACACAGATTTTAAATGACAAAAAATAAAAGTAGATAAAAGACTCTTACTTGAGGGAGCAGAGCAAATAGAGAAAAGGCCTTTTAAAGACTAGAGGTTTAGGGACACCTGGGTGGATCAGTCCGTTAAATGTCTGTCTCTTGATTTCAGCTCAGATCATGACTCAGATTTGGCTCAGGGTCGTGAGATTGAGTCCAGTGTTGGACTCTGTGCTGGGCATGGACCCTGCTTAAGATTCTCTCTCTCTTCCTCTGCCCCTACCCACTCCCTCTTTAAGAAAAAAAAAAAAGAGTAGGTTTAAATATTTGGGAACAAAGACTTAAAGCTTTCCTGCGAAAGCTTTATGCTGTCTGTAAACCGAAATGTGGTAACAGAGGAGGGCCCTTTGACACTGATGAGAAATATTTTGAGAAATATTGGTTGGACGGCGGAAGAAAGGCCCCTTGCCACCACCAAAAGTTTGCCCCACAGTGTTTCTCTTGGAACTGATGTCTATCCCTAATGTGGAGAAGTATGCATCAGATTTTCAAAACTGATAACACCAGCTATTAAGATTAAAGGAAGTTTTGAGTAATTTCTCTCTTTCCTATTACATAAAGTATTACTTGCTTGCTGCATGAGTATGGCTCACTAAGCAAGATTCTGAGTTCCTTTTTTAAAGGATATTTGATTTTAAAAGATCAAACATGTCCTTATCCTATACAGTATAGAAAATTCTTTGTTGGTAATCTTTATTACACCCTATATTATGTGACTCTTGTCAATTTTTTTTGAATCTTTTTTTTCCTTGCTTCCTAACAAGTATATTTAAAAATATGCAAAGTTCACTTTTTACGGACTTAATACTCAGTCTGTTGTGTTGATCCCACAACATACCCATGATGCTAAAAATTCCATGCTGGCATTTCAGATGGGAGTGAAACAGCATACTGAACTACTTTCAGCAAGCCCAGTGCCAAATAATGAAAAAAAAAATTTTTTTAATTTATCATGAGTCCATTTAAGTACCAACATGTTTTTGCATTTAGTAGTGAAGAGGAAATCGACAAGAATAAAATGATATTAGCTTTTGATTACACATCTTACTCCTGTCCTGCACCACTGTCTTTGTGGTACTACGTGCAGATGTGCCGTCTCATCTTCATGTTTTGCTTTCATATCTGTTGGATGAAGTGTTTTGGGAAAAAAGATTGAACAAGAAAAGGCAGGAAAATTCCCAAGATAGGGAATGAAGTGTATAAGGGGATCCAGACCCCTTGAAAGGTAAAATACGCATCCTGGAAGCCAGAAAGAAAAACAAAACAAACAAAAAAGGTTGGCGGAAGGGAATTGGTAAGTGCGAGGGAAGTTTAATATTTGGAAACTTCTTAACTACAATTACTGCCTAACATTTCCTCTAACACACATCCAACAGAAGTGCTTTGCTTTCTCCTAAAGAATATATCATTTTAATTCATGACATTTTGAGTCCAGCACTGTACTGAAAAGTTCCATTATATATGTCTTATTTTTTAGAAAGATAAAAAATTGTTTCTTCAGATATATTATACATAGATCTAACATTAGCAAAGAGAGTCATAAGAGAGATCAAAGAAATGTCAGTTGGTTAAGATATTAAGACATTTAAAAAGAAGCAAAAAATATAAGAGTAATTAAAGCAATCCAAAAGTAAAATTTAATATGGGGAGAAGTGTTCATTTTTAAAAGATCCTAATAGAAGGAAATCAGAGATGGGCTCTAATGAAAATTTTCTGAATATTTCAGATAGATATTTATTCAATAAATATGCAATAAATGGTCACAGGATTCATATCACTCTCTTGTTTCTTATGTTATATATCAGTTCTTAAATAAATTTTGCCCACACTAAATGTATCATAACCATCTTGCATTAAAATAACTGTTAAGGAATTATAAAATAAAATTTTTATAAAGGCAAGCCTCTGTACATATATTAGTAAAGAAAAATATTTAAAACCTTCAACAAAATTGAATAACCTCTATAAATCAGCTTAGGACATTTGTTAGTGTAAAAATTTGTTTTTTAATTTTTTAAAAGTTTTTAGGAGATCACAGTTTCTCAATCCGCTTATACACTTCATTTTAAATAGGTAGCTTAAAAAATGTTCCACTTCATACTCCTTTTCTCATGTGGTGAGAATGTCAGCAACTTTAGATATTTATGATTAGGCTTTCCAAATTTGCTATATTCATTTAATATATGTAACTTGTTATTCAGAATGTGTACTTGCCCTTTAAAGAACTCCCAAATGAATATAAATATCTACAGTTTTCAGATTATAATACATGTTTATATATATGGTTTCTTCTTTTGAGGTAATTGATACAACTGATTTTAAAAAAGGTGAAGGATAACCTTTTAACAAAGGAAAGTTTCTACACTTGAGAATGTTAGAAAATACAAAGGTTAGGTGGAAATAATGATACTTATGTACCCTAAGAACATTTTTAAGTGGTATTGAAAAAAATCCCAAGGGTATCTGGGTCGCTCAGTTGTTAAGCATCTGCCTTCAGCACAGGTTGTGATCCCAGGGTCCTGGGATGGAACCTCACATCAGGCTCCCTGATTGATGGGAAGACTGCGTCTCCCTCTCCCACTCCCCCTGCTTGTATTCCCTCTCTTGCTGTCTCTCTCTCTCTCTCTCTCTCTCTCTGTCAAATAAATAAATAAAATCTTTTTTAAAAAATCCCAAATAAAATATTGATAAACTCAAAATTATTCCTGAGAATCAATGGATTTTAAACAAAATGTGTAAATGATTACATTATCTTCTTTATTCTAGGAAACAATTCTCTCACTCTGACCATTTGGGTGTTTGACTTTATATCTTTTATTCTCATCTTGTAATTCTATACCAATTAACAGTGTTCAAATCCCTCTCATATGTTTATATAATTTTACTATTATATCATGTTCTTTGGTTGAAATATCATCTTCATCTTTAATATATGAAAACTGAGTTATTCATGCTGTCAACCGTCATATATTAACTGAGTTTTATATGCCAGATGCTGGGCTAGACTCTGAACATCATCCTTGACTCCAAAGATTTAACAAGAATGATCATGGAGTATGAACATATAAAGATAGCAGTATGTATGAGATGTACTGGGAATACACAGGAAAGAAAACAAATTCAAAGTTGGATCAAGAAATACATCTTAGGAAAGATGCATGAGTCAAGTATCATGAACAGACATTAGACACACAGACAACCAGAAGAAAGAGACAATTTCGTGGAGGCAGCAACCTGGGCAGAAGCGCCAATGACAGAGTGTGTTGTCCTTTCTGGAAACAACTGAAGAACTACAAAGGCCCACTTTAGGTTGGGATGGCAGGGGAAAGAAAACGGTGAGGGATGGGGTAGGAGACAAATCCAAAGGCTAGACTATGAAGGGTCTTGCCCACATGTTAAATGGAGTTCATACTGAAGAGTGTGGAGAACCAGGCAACTCACCAGATTTGATTCTTTGAGAAAACTCTATGGCTTTGGACAGGAGGCAAGATTGTAGGGTATTGAGTCTTTTGGGTAGACCATTATAACAAAATGGATAACAAAAATCCAAACTAACATAGCAATGGTGGGAGTAGAAAGAGACAATGTAGAGTATACTCAAGATGTTAAATACTTGCTTAATTTGGGAATATAATTCACAGTGAAAATAAGTCAAAATGAAAGATAAGTGAATAACTAATTCAGATATTTGGAATCATTTGTTAAATTTGACATACAACTAGGATTTTAGAAAGCATGATTGTATAGTAATAGTCAAGGAAGCTTTTAAAAATGAATAAAGAACATAGAACTCAACATTAGAAGATATTAATTAGAGCACTATAAAACTATCATAATCAAACAACATAATTTTGATGCAGGGAGAGCCAGATCAATGGGATAGACCTCCAAAACAACAACAGTAAATGTCTGTAAGTCCAAAACCTTCATAAGGAAAATCAAAAGACAACAAACTGGAAAAACACATCCACCAAATAAGAAAAGGAATGGATGTATTCATAACTTTAATGAATGAAGATCTCTTGAAATTACATGAAAAAATGATATAACACGGTCAAAGCATATAAACTTCTCTAAGCACGAACAAGTGGACAATAAGCATCTGCTTATTGAATAAAGTCCGAATTTATTCTTCTATAGAGAAGTAAACATTAAAACAGAGATCTATCATTTTTTACATATCGAATTACAGAATAATAAAAAATAAGGCCCATCGTTAATGAGTATGTGGGGAAATGGCTACTTTCGTATGTACCTTATTACAATGAGAATGCATGAGAGTGAACCACAAAGTCTTTCTGAAAGGCAGTTTTGGCAACATACACTATAGTCTTAAAAATGTGCTTTGACTCAGCAGTTCCAGATATAGGGATTTATCTCAAGGAAACATAAATATATGAAAAATTTAGTGTCTCTGCCTGTGTCCCCCAAAAGCAGACCCTGAAACAAAGTTTTATGGGTGAGTCCTTTACTGTAGTGTTATCCCAGGGAGCAGAAGTGAGGGCAGGGGAGCCAAAGAAGGAAGGAAGGAAAGCCAGCTTAAGGATGCAATATTGAGGGGCGCCTGGGTGGCTCAGTGGGTTAAGCCACTGCCTTCGGCTCAGGTCATGATCTCAGGGTCCTGGGATCGAGTCCCTCATCGGGCTCTCTGCCCAGCAGGGAGCCTGTTTCCTCCTCTCTCTCTCTGCCTGCCTCTCTGCCTACTTGTGATCTCTCTCTGTCAAATAAATAAATAAAAAATCTTAAAATAAATAAATAAATAAATAAATAAATAAATAAATAAATAAAAAGGATGCAATATTGATTCAGTCACCATTATGGCAAAAAGTTGCTTGATATTGCAAGGTCATCCGGGAAGCCATATGATATGTGTCTCAGTCTTACTATCTGAGGGGAAAAGGGGCAGCATGTATGTACCTGCTCCCATCTCTCATTGGGCAAATGTTCATCTCACAGGGAGTTAGCTCTACCACATTTGCAGGTTGCACATGTCCATCTAACCCCATCCTAGTGTCTTGAGACCAGCTTGACGGTTACTCCATCCGTACCCCAGGTGAGGCATTGTCAAGCTGTACTTGTCTGAGGCTTATCAATGTCCTTGAATTGCCTGGAACGTGAGGCTGAGAGGATCTGATGTGACACATAGGAGATATTCAACAAGACCCATTCCTTGCAACACAGATCTGCTCATGTCCTCTGTTCCATCCATCTCCCCTACTGTGACATGGGACTTCTTTTTTTGTGAGAATAGGTTGTCTTCGCTTCTTTCCTGAAAGAGGAAATGCACAAGTCAAATTTGCCACAAGGTTTTTCAAGGAGGAGAAAAGCTACAGTTTCTACAAAGACTTAATATCAGAAGATGAATGCAAAACAAACTAACAAACCACAAAAATCCAAAGCCAAACATCTCATGATCTTCACTAACACTGCTAGTCTAGGGATCATATCCCTTGCTATTCATCATTTCCCTTCTTCATCACCAGCTCAAGATTTTCCTCACCCATAGCCAACTCTTGGCCCTCAGAGTGGAAATAGATCCAATGTAGTCAACCTGCAATAAGCCTCCTGGCTTATCTCCTCAAAGAATGATGCTGTATCATGTGTTGATCTCTGCTGCTGACAAGTTGGTCAGTCAGCAGGACAGTATTGATTAAAGAGAGGCCATGTATAGTTCTACCTCTCCACGAAAGACACTGCATTCCTGGGGCTGGTATAGTGAAGGACAGAGTGAAGTTCATATTCACAAGATAAGTCATACATTCTTTGTGGTGGACATGCTTCAGTGGACACTGATGTCAGATACAAATCTTCATTCTTGGTGCCCAGTCCATAGGACTTTTTCACAGATTTACTTGTCATTAATTTTCTTAACTTATTTTTAGATCACTGAAAACCATTTGCCATTAGATCACTGAAAACCATGATCACTAAAAAATCATTTGCTGCTGCCTAGAGCTCTCTCTATCCTTACCCTGGGTCACTTTTTTTTTTTTCTATTTGAATTGAACAACTAAGTATGCCACTCACTATCTTCCCATTGGGAGAGTTTTCCTTCACCAGTGTCATTTAGGTCATCCTGAGTGGTGCTATAATATGGCATTCCATTTTTAGTTAACATCAAAGTGTTGTGCTGACCCATCTGTGAACCAGGTCTAGTTATTTTTCTCCTGCATCAGTTGCTCTATAGACAAGACCCTCTACCTCCTTGAAGTCACAGGTTGGAGATTATAAGGAGGTATTGGTAAAACAGTGGTTCATATAGGGTGTCTGATTCACATGCTCATGTCTTTACGTAAAGAAGATACCCTAACCAACCTAATATGTCCCCAACTCAATGGGCCCTACAAACTTTATAGATGTAACAGGCTCCTGAATTTTTGTGGGTTTTATTGTTCAATCTTTGAAAGCCATGGGTCTCTCTCTAGGGAATCATCTCCTCATGGGGCAAATTAGTGTAATGTCATTTAGAGTACAGCAACAAGTGACGAAACCTCAGAAATCTTATAACACCAAATTTACTGCAGTCTATGCATGGAAGCAGTCATCAACCCTACCAGATTCAAACCACCACCTCTTGATGGGAGAAAGGCAAGTTCCTAGGATAAAATGCAGGATAGGAGATAATGGTGTGGCCATTTGGGAGAAATATGATATTTTACATGTATTCTCTGGATTCATATAATAAGTCCATTTTTGCCTTCCCAACTCCATAAACTTTTTAATCACTTTCTTATTACCATTCCAAGAAAATTCTAACATCTACAACCATATCATTTGCTTTAGTACACGTTCCAAGAATCCATCCCAGGGAAGTATTAGAACCAGTTCCGGATACTCCTGATAAGACACTGAATCCTGAATTATAGGTTGTGAATATTACCCCTATGTCAAAAAATTTTCTGCAAACTGTATTTTTATTCCAACATCTTCATTATTTAGGTTGAAGGGCCATTCTTACATGTTCTTCTGAATTCTGCTTATACATATTATCCAGCTTCTGCAAGTTCTTGGTGTTGAAGTTATTTCTCCTAAGAGCAGAAGATATACATGGTGGTCACTCAGCAATCTGACCCTGGTTACCGACTGGCAGGCTAAGAAACATTTCAGTGGCTGGTCTTGCGTCATCTTGCAAGGCACTAGACTCAGATGAGGTCATTGCAGATTCTCAGGCAAGAGAAGAGTCCTCTGTTCTGGCAAAGGTGTTGCTATTTCAGCAAAATATCCAGTTGAGAATGTGAGAGTATGTGATTCTTGGGCTTTTCCATCCAAATGTTCTCATTTCAGTTCCAAACTCCAAGGCTTTCCCTATTAGGGCCCCAACTCTGATATAGAAGTTCTCTCCAGATGTTGCCTCATAATCTCATTTAAACTCTGCCACCCTTAAAATTTTATCTTCGGGCTGATTTTCAGCCAAGCGGGCACTATAATTGGAGGAGGTGAGATTCCTCTTCAGAACTGCCATAGAGGATCTCTGAGTTTCACAGTTTGCTAGAGTTGACAACTGGCTATTATTAGACCTCGTTTTCTTTTTTTTAAAGATTTCTAAGACAGTGAACAAAAGCTAGCCTATACCACAATCCTTACAGTTGTAACTGTAATTATAATTGCCTTCATACCATTTAGATGTCTCACCTTCTAACTATATCTCATCTTAATCAATCAAAGGAGAAAGCCTTAGCAATTAGGATGCCATCAATGTGTGTGTGTGTGGTTGTCTGTGTGTTCTGGGAGCAGGGGGTGGGGGGTCCTCATTAGTGTCTGACCATTGAGTAATCCAGCTGCAAAATCCTATGGCAATGATATGATTCTAAGGTCATTCCTAATATCATCTTTCTTGATTTGTTTCCCCCAGAGAGCGTAACATAAAACAAAGGCTTTATGTACGCATGCTTTATTTGGAGAGGTTTATACAGGGAAGAAAAGAAGAGAAAGAGGAAAATCACTGTGGACAGCTGGTTGCTAAATCCTGTAGGACCATCTGAGAAAATTTATAAAATTCTTACCAGGTCTGTCTATCCTGGGATAGAAAGGTGATAAGCTTATATCCACCAGGTTCATTCCTACTGATCAAAATTTTATCCCATGAGGCATGGACACCAGGAGGTTTCTTGGAATCCCTTAACTTTGAGTCAATGGAGAATTCTTGGGATGGGAGCCATGAAGCTCATCACAGGTACCTGAGGAAAGATGCTATCTGGTAGCCTCCATGTCAAGCCAATCAAACCTTGTACAGAAATGGTTGTCACAGAAGTGTCTGTGATAAAACCAGGTAAGAATGAAAAGTGATGAAGATGTGCTTAAGACGTGTCCAATACTATCTATGGTCATGAGAATAATTATCATACTATTAAATAGGGGAAAATAATTGATAAATTACTCTAAATTCAGGATACATTCAATAAATTGTGGTATGTCAGTTTAGTGAAACACTGTGGATCCCTAGCAAAAGTTACAATAATATATATGATGATATTAAAATATTCACAATAATGATTTTACTTAATCACTTGAGAAAGGGAGAGAGAGAGTGGGAGCACGAGAGAGAGCATGAGCAGGAGGGAGGGGCCAAGGGAGAGGGAGAAGCAGCCACCCCACTGAGCAGGGAACCTGAGGTGGGGCTCCATCCCAGGCCCTTGAGATCATGATCTGAGCTGAAGGCAGATGCTTAACCTACTGAGCCATCCAGGTGCCCCAAAGTATTCACAATAAATATGAAATTGAAATTTCTGGTATATCAGCAGTGTATGACTTATTTTATAAAATCAATTCTGCTTTGTGTAAATCAATAATTTTCTAATTCTTCAAGATGACTAATGTACTTCTTTATTATTTCTTTTTTCCTATGTATTTTGCTGTATCCTCCTGGGGTTCTACTCAGGCAACAGTAGACCTTACTTTCTCTCCAAAAATTATTTCTTACTTCCTACTAAGAAAGAATTTCCACAACAATAATTCTTTTTCTCTTTCTTTTGCTTCTTTTCATTCTTGTTCTTATTCTTAAAACATGGCACCTTCTTCATCAGCAAGATAGAGAATTATGAATTAATGTTCCTTCTGGATAAAAGCCTCTTTTTCTGAAATGTATCAGTTACCTTACTGGTTGTATTAGTCAACTTAAACCATAGGAATTTATTTGTCACAGAAATCCAAGATCAAGGTGCCATTCAATTAGTCCTTAGTGGGGGGCTCTCTTCCTGACTTACAGGTGGCTTCTTTCTTGTGTCCTGAAATAGTGAAAACAGAGGGGAAGAAAGCTCTCTAGTGTCTTCTTATAATGGCACTGATCTTCTCCCCACCCTCATGACCTCATTCAAACCTAATGACCTCTCAACAGCCTCATCTCTAATTATTATTACATAAGGGGTTAGAGCTTCAACATAAGAATTCTGGTGGGACACAATTCAGTCCATAGCATTTGTTATAACTGATTTTACAGACTCATGGATTCTTAGGCCAGGATGAAATTGAGAAATTCCAGTTCAACCTTTCACTCAAAAGCAAGAGACCTGGCTATTTCCCTAGGCAGTGGCAGTGCTACTTTCTATTTATCTTACGACTTTTTAGGTGCAGGAAGTTTACTAGCCAGAAGAATCTCTTCAAATGGTGTATTTGTCTCTTAGGATGAGCACAATCCTGAGGACAAAGTAATTTTAAAATCTTAATAACAACAATAACAGTAAGCACTTACATAGCTCTTACAACATGCCAGGAATAGTTCCAAGCACTTTTCGAATATTATTACATTTCATCCTTCTCCTGGCCCTTAATGCAAGTGCTATTAGTATCCTCATTTTACAGACGAAGAAACTGAGGCACCAAGAGTTTAAATAACTTGCTCAAGGTCACATGCTGAGTAAGTGGTGGATTTGGGGTTTGAACTCCAGCCATCTGGCTCGGAGTCTGCACTTTTTAACGTGACATAAAGAAAATAATTTCCAGAGCTCCCCCTTTTATTTCCTCTATTCTCATTTGCCATTGCTCCTTTATTTTTCATAAGGTTTCTATGATCTCTAGGCCAAATGAGATTCCAAAAATAACAATTTTAATCTTCAAATCGAGGGCACGATTTCTAAATGGACCAAGTTATTTTTGTGAACCCTACATAAAATTCAGGAACAGAACTTTGGGAAAGAACTTCCAGATGGCAGTAAATCTTCACAGTTCAGTAATTAAGCCTTTTGAGAATGTTACTCTGTTATGGAGCCTCTGCCTGATTAACTGTACAATATCAATTATATCAAACGGCACTACTTTAATTCTGTCAAAATTTAGAGAAATCTGACATGCTGACACGAGACTCTGTGAAGTGTGATAATGAGCTGCGAAGTGTCATAAAGTGCCATGGGGGGGAAACACCCTTGCTTCCAGAAGAAAGGTGGCTTTTCTTTTTCTTTATTCATATGAGGCTATGCTTTATTAAAGACCATGAACATCCGGAACATCTCACACCTCCACTGTTCCAAATGGCAGTCTAATTTTTAGTTTTTATGAATGAAATTCACATGATAATGGGCAAATTTATCAAAAATAAATAAATATAGCTTATCTTTTGGGTTGAGAAAGATTATACATCTAGGAAATTAGGCCCTTCTACTTTTGTTCTCCCGTTCCTGTGAAGAATGGCTCTCAGAAAGTTAACTGTAACTTTCCAAAAGTTAAAAGTTTGACTTGCCTAATTTTGTAGTGACAGACAGTTGTCTGGTCATTAAGGACAAATCCAGGCTGTTTAAATAGCAAAGCTGGGGTTATTAAGTGACAGGATCTTTCAACAAAGTTTGGCTTTCTTGAAAAGAAATGTCCTTTTCATAAAAAATAGAAGGGACTTTATTATAAATATAATGGCTACCATCAAATGTAAGAGCTTAAGGTTTCATCACTGAAGGAATAATTAAAAGGCATAGGCCATTCTTTTTTGATTTTTCCATCATTACTTTAATGCAATATTTAAATATTTAAATTTTCTGTTTGTGACCTGAGGCCGACAAGAGGAAGCCTGCATTATGATTTAGAGAGATGTACATGTATCATTAATGAACATCTACCGTGGAAAATTTATTCCATTTCATATGTTTGGTGATCATCTCTTTCTGAACCCCTGCCACACCTGTATTCCTTGACCTCCTTTTTACCTCCTTTCATGTTCTTCCTAATACCTTCTGGATTGTTCCATTTGAAAATCCCAGCACTCCATGGAACTCCAGTGTCCAACCCATCAGTTATTCCAGGCCCCACTGATCCTCTCTTCCCCTTTCCCTTGGTTAAGGAATCATCATCTTCCAAGTTGCCTGATGTTGAAACCTCAGAGTCTTCATGATTTCTTCTTTGGCTCATCCTTTTTCAACATTCGGTGGATTTATAACCTATACATTGAGACTTCTGAACTCAATAGTACACACACACAGAAAAGGTTTTATTTATTTATTTTTTTAAATTACTGCTTTCTATCAACAGTAAAAACTTTGCCATCCTTAATGACATTTGAGGAAGATTCCATTTCCTGGAGCTCCGTGCACCAACACTGGTCAGGTTTTTCCTTTTCCCGCTGCTGTGATTACCATCCATGGCTACTCTCTGCTGATCTTCCCTTTTCTTATCAGGCTTTCCCTTCTTAGATACCAGCAAGATGAGCAAAACTTTCATCTGTGTTTCTTGGATCGTAGAAAACAGAGGGAGCCCTCAATGATAAATGATAGGAGTTGGCTGCCACATTACCTTCTTGTCTTTGTCCAATTGTCATTTCCAATGATCTTTTCCTTGACTGTGGTAGGCTCAAAAAAACAACAAATGCATCAGCGGAACTGGATCGGATGCCATTCTCCAATTCTGGCATTTTCAATTATTTATGAGTGATTTTCTTGGAGTTCCTCTCTTATTAGTCTTTGGGAAGGAAAGCACCCTTCCTGTACATTGTCTTCTTCCACCTAAGGGATGGAAGTGGGGAGTGGGAAGGGTAAATAAAAACCTTAGGAAACGGGGCACCTGAGTGGCTCAGTGGGTTAAGCTTCTGCCTTGGGCTCAGGTCAAGATCTCAGGGTCCTGGGATCGAGCCCTGCATCGGGCTCTCTGTTCAGCAGGGAGCCTGCTTCCCCCCGACCTCTCTGCCTACTTGTGATCTCTCTCTCTGTCAAATTAAAAACAAAACAAAACAAAAAAAACCTTAGCATTCACTCTGCCTGTATGTTCTCTCCACAGAGACAATAGAGCAGACTGCCGCAGAGATTATAGTGGGGGAGAGGGAGGTTGCTGATTCAGATGACTTTTATGACCAAAAGGGTCATTATTTAGAGTGAGCATACCTGAGCCTTCTTTTTCCTGAACTTTGGGTCTTAGTAACCAGTTCTGGGGCAACAGAGAGGGTCCTTTGAAGGTCTTATTACAAGTCACCAAATTGTCCTGATATTTCCTCCAAAGTATTTTTCACATTCATAATAGTGACAAGAATGCTATCTTAAGGACTAGCATCAGACTTGTGTGTGTGTGTGTGTGTGTCTGTGTGTGTGTGTGTGTGTGTGTGTGAATGTGTATGGTCTGGTGGGGGGTCATGGAGAACACTTTCCTGTTTAAGAAGACTTTCTTTTTTAAAAAAAATATTTTATTTATTTATTTGACAGAGATCACAAGTAGGCAGAGGCAGGCAGAGAGAGAGAGAGAGAGAGGGGGAAGAAGGCTTCCTGTGGAGCAGAGAGCCCAATGCGGAGCTCAATCCCAGGACCCTGAGATCATGACCTGAACCGAAGGCAGAGGCTTAACCCACTGAGCCACCCAGGTGCCCAGAAAACTTTCTTGTTTAAGAAATGTCTCCAAATAGAATACACATTGTGAATAAGAGATACAGCCAACTGTATTGCTGCTACGTATTAGGTAATTGTATCTACCTAGCTTTGGCACTTCAAGATCCCATCATACCTTTTGAAATCAGAAAGTGCATTTCAGTGCTGGTACTTCTCACTATCTTCCCTGGCCTACCCAGGTCAGATTTTACAGTGCTATTCAAGGATGTTAGTGCCCCCCTCTCATGTATTGCTCAGTGTCTTGAAGGAGGGGATATGCGCTAGGCCCTTCAGAGGAACATCATGGGAAGAAGGCTGTGCGAGACACAGATGATGTATGCACTGTGACATTCCCATGTGTCTGGATTGTTTTCTCTACATTATGCAAGGGAAATTCTGGAATGTCACCCTCAGCCATAATCCATCACCAAGTCCAGGTTTAAGTTAAGCCAACAAGATAACTTTTAGATTTAGCTATTGGAGTTTACACATTAAACTTGGAATTTCTTTTATTTTCTTTTTTAAATTTAATTAATTTATTTACCTGACAGAGAGAAAGCAGCACAAGCAGAGGAGTGACAGGCAGAGGAAGAGGGAGAGGCGGGCCCTTGCAGAACAGGGAGCCCTATGTGGGACTCCCCTCCAAGACCCTGGGATCATGACCCAAGACGAAGGTAGATGTTTAACCAACTGAGCCACCCAGGTTCCCCGAAACTCAGAATTTCTGACAAGTACATCATATTGATAGCTTTGGTCTGAGCCAATGTTTATTCTATCCCACTTGACCTAACATTGTTAGAATCATATTCCTCAGAAATGTGTCAATAGAAATAGCAAAATCTCACAGTTTGATAGATATGGTCAGATTTTGTACCTTCCTCTAAGGCATGCTTGGATTTGATTGTGGTTATGCATCTGGAGATAATGAAGCCTATTGGAACATATTGAAAATAGACCACTAATGAGGTTATTACAAGATCCTCACACAAGGAAATGCTTGTCTTCTCAGACAATAGAGGCATAACCGGCTTTGAGGGCAAGGGTGTTTCAGGGAGATTTGACAGCTCCAAGTCCTCATATTTGTCTGACCACACCTATATATGCTCACTCCATGTTTTAAGGTCCCTTTCATTCCCAATTAGATTCTAAGTTTCATACAAAATATTTGGGAGGGCTGTGAATCCAAGGTATATTTTAATGCTGTAAAACACTATACTTAATTGTTGAGCCTAGTTCCAGGCATTTCTGCTCTAGAGTTAGCTAAGATACCATTCAAAATAAATTTCTTTCTTTTTTTTTTAAGATTTTATTTATTTATCAGACAGAGATCACAAGTAGGCAGAGAGGCAGGCAGAGAGAGGAGGAAGCAGGTTCCCCACTGAGCAGAGAGCCCGATGCAGGGCTCGATCCCAGGATCCTGGGATCATGACCCGCGATGATGTCAGAGGCTTTAACCCACTGAGCCACCCAGGTGCCCCCAAAATACATTTCTAAAGAAAGACAAATTTTACTACTCAAGAAGTTTGCTGAAAGAACTATGTACTTTAAAAAAGAAATTGAACTGAGTAAAAAGGAATGGAATTCAAGTAGACATTTTGGGCAAAGACATAGGTAAAGACTTAAATCAAATCACACACTAAGTATTATAAAAAGACTAATACTTTTGGGAGGACAGTTCAAAGCAAAGAAGAACTAAAATAACTGATGTGTTAGATTTGATTTCAGCCAATACTGTCTCACTCTATTCTTCGCATGCATGGGAGGAATATATTTCTCCACCTCATCGTTGATGTTGGACTTGGACTTGTAACTTGCTTTGGTTAATGGAATGCTAGCATATGTATATGTAATAAGAGAAAAGGCCTGAAATGTGCATTCCTGTTGCCTTGCTCTCGCTTTCCTCTTTTAACAAAGTGAGGAGTGTGCTCCAGGGAGCCACTGGTTTGAGGAAGACGAGAGACATCTGAAGAAGATCTGGACCCAAAGTTTAGTCCAGCCAAATCCAGCCTAGTTCAGTCACACCCACATGGGATGTCCCAGTGAGGAATGATTGCTTATTGTTGAATGCTCCTGGGATTTTGAGGTTATTGGTCAAGCAGGAATGGTTAACTGATATAGAAGCTACTAATAAGGATGTATAAGCAAGGAAGATTAGGTTTAAAACATTCTAAGTCTCTTGAATTGTTTGGGAGAGGAGGTACTGGTTAATCTATTTTAAATTATTATTGCTCTTTTTGAAAGAAATATGGATGTTGTACAAAATTCAAATATATAAAGGTATGCAGTGAAAATGACTTTCCTTCCCATATTTACTCCACACGGAGTGCCTATTTCCTTTCCCCGGAGGCAACCACTGTCACCAGCTTCTTAGGGATAGTCCCAGAGATGTTTTGTACATTCGTTCATTTGCATATGTGTCTGGGTATGTGAAAATAGTAACACATTACTCCATAACTCTTCCTTTCTTTTACTTATTAGACTGCATAATTGGAGGTTGTTCTGTATCAGTACATATTGGGATGCTTTTTTAAAATAAAAAAACATTTATTATAACCTACCATTTGAAGTAAAATAAATTAATTTAATTGGTGCCCTCTGTATAATGATTACTTTTAAATTTTCTTAATCAAGTAAGTATTTTATGTAATAAGGATAATCATTATACACGTAGAAATAAAATATATAAACTTCTAAACAAGTTACGGAAAAACAGGAAGAAAGAAAAATCATTCTCTCATTAAAAGGCAGTAAGAATGAAAAAAGGAAGAAAGATAATGTGTAGTAAATGGAAACATAGTACATACAATAATATAATGTAGTATAATAATATAGTAGAAACAAATTAAAAAAAACAGTGGATACAACCATCATAACCTACACTAGCAAGTTGAAAAACAAAGCATTTAAAGCTAGATTTTTTTTGAAAACCAAAATGCTGTTTATAAGGGATTCATTTAAAATTCATTTAAATGTATTTAAATTCATTTAAAATTCATTTAAATTTAAAATGTGATTGCATGAGGGGTGCCTGGGTGGCTCAGTCAGTTGAGCGTCTGCCTTTAACTCAGGTCATGATCCCAGGGTCTGGGGTTAAGTCCCACATTGGGCTCTCTGTTCATTGGGGAGCCTGCTTCTCCCTCTCCCTCTGTTTGCTGCTCCCCCAGCTTGTGCTCTTTCTCTTTCTGTAAATAAATAAATAAAATCTTTAGAAAAATAAATAAAATGTGATTGCACAAAACATTCACTTAAAACATGACAGATGTATAGAGATAGAAAAAAAATCACAAGATAATTATCAAAATTAATCTGGCACAGGTATATTAATACCAGAGAAAATAGACTCTAAGGAAAAATAATTATTATTGATAGGATATATATTAATTACAAAGTTACAATTCACCAGAAAGACGAAATATTTCTGAGTTTCTAGGTGTAGGCATATAGTATAATAACATTGCCTCGAATATATAAAGTAAAAAAGGACAGAATTATAATAAGAAATTGGCAGAGCTACTGCATAATTAAATAATCTTTTTTCTTCTTTAGGGAGAGAAAGCATGCACATAAGTGGGTTGATGGGGTTGGGGGTACTGGGGATGGATAGGGGCAAAAGGAGAGGGAGAGAGAATCTTAAGCACGCTCCATGCCCAACATGGAGCTACACAGGGCTCCATCTCATAATCCTGAGATCATGACCAGAGTGGAAATCAAGAGTCCCACGCTTAACTGACTGACCCACAGGTGCCTTCATAGTTAGATAATTTTAACACTTTGCTCAAAAGTCAATAAATTCAAGCTAAGCAAACAATGGTAATGATAAAATTTGAATAATAAATTTAGAAACCTGAACTATTGGTCAATTACAGACTCGCAAAACAAATAGAGAATACTCTCTTTTCAACCACGTATTGATTATAAAAATAATCCACAATTAGGTTCAGAGGAAATCTCTATAAAAAACAAGAAATTAATATCATGTAGATCACACTTTCAGATCAAAATGCAATTAATTTATAAAATAAATAAGAAAATAAAGCTTATAGTCCTATCTTGGCAAACTAAAACCTTAAAATTCTAAGCAATTGCAGATCCAAAAATAATTAAAAATGTAAATTATGACATTTAGAAGTAGATTTCAGTGAATGCATTGTATTAGACATTTGCTGGACCCAGTTATAGAAGTTCTTAGACATATTTAGCTCTTTGCATAAATACCTAAGGGAAGACACAAAAGATGGAAAAAATAGTGAGGTAATCACCGAACTTACGGAGTTAGAGTAAGAACAACAGAATAGAAGCTAGACAGTAGAGAATAATAAGCCAATGTACAGATCTATGAAATAAAATATAAACAATAAAGAAGATCTATAACATGAAAACTAAGTGAGAGTGGCAAAATTTATTGGCTCAGTGGGTTAAGCCTCTGCCTTCTGCTCGGGTCATGATCCCAGGGTCCTGGGGTCGAGCCCCGCATCGGGCTCTCTGCTCAGCGGGGAGTCTGCTTCTCCCTCTCTCTCTGTCTGTTGCTCTGCCTACTTGTGATCTCTTTCAAATAAATAAATAAAATCTTAAAAAAAAAAAAAGAACTAAAACAACCAGTATTAGGAATGAAAATGGGAATATAACTAGAATAAATTAATGATGTATATTTGTCATCTATATGAAAGTACAGTGGAAAAATAACCCTACATCTTATCTTAGATTCTTTTACGTTGTTCATTTGATTTATGCTTGTTTTGAAGCTATGAAGAACTGTCAAATTCTCTTTCCATTGCACTGCCTCATTGCCCCTGACAAACTATCAGAAAGGCTTTTTGGACACACACATTAGTGCTGTCTTTTGGTATACCTTCAAATACAACTTTAATGTAGTGTTTTGGGGATTCTATATTGGCCTAGGGACAACTGGGAAGTGATTGAATTTTGTGTATGTGCAGGAGATTCTACTTTTTCCTTTTGGGATCTATATAATCTTCCATGATGCCATTTTTCCAGTGTTGAAAGACTAGTCCATTGACAGCCATTCTCAGATAATTGATTTTGCTTTCAGCCTCTTCTTCCATTTACCAAAGACTTCTCTCAAAGAATTCCACAATTGAAAATAAAACAATAAAGTGGTTCAAAACTCGTCATAGGTTAATATAATAACTCCTCTAAGAGTATTTGCATATAAAAATGAGATAAATTTTGCTTTAATGGAATTACAGGCATCAAACATAGTTAAATGGACATATATTTTTTGATGTATGGAAGTTTTAAGTGCTCAGAAACATTAGGAAATTTGTTTTAATTTAAGATAGGCCTTGTAAAACTGATGTAATGAGGTTCTAATGTAGTGTTTCTACACTACACTCCAGGTTTTAGGACTTACAAATACATAGAATTTATTCTTGGAAGAAATTATAGATGAATGAGCACAAATCCACCTACATAACTAAAAAAGTAGCAAGTTTAGTCCCTATTAGAAATCAAGATCTGCTCCCTTTAGGTAATCTCCTGGCTGGCTAATGTAGAAAAAGGAACAGCCAGAACCAGTTTGGGCAAGTCCAAGTGCTATGTGAGTCACCAGAAGCTACAATGCTAATCTTTTTTTTTTTTCCTTTTTTTAAAATAACTGATTGTTTTCTATTCAGGTTTGTTCCAGGGTCAAACAGAGTTTCAGCATTCCCAGAAGAGAAATGGAACTACCTCCTTGTTGTTGAACACTTTGTCTTCATGTCACAAATATTCATGCATATATTCAACCAACTGCTATTTCCTGACAGGATGGTGTTTCAAGACTATCTTTTCTATTTACATTTCACATGAAGAAAAGGGTACTGTTCCTTGAGAAAGCTCTTTCTTCATTAGGGCAGGTTCCATATCCAATCATTTTGTAAACTGTGAAAATAAAGAACAAGACTAAATAATGAAGCAATATTTGTGTAGTAGAATAGACTATCGGAAATTTCGCTGGAGGTCCATGACAGAACTGAAATTAACACTTGAGTATCTACACGTATGGAATATTTCATAGCTTGAGAGAATCATATCCCTAAATTTTTTTCTGCTCTATAATGCATTGCTGCTACTTTTGTGTTAACTAAGGGACGGTAGTAAAATAAAGGTTTAAAATGGAAGAATATAACTGCATATATTTCTAGTTATAGGTAACCTTATTTTTGGTATTTAGTATCTCCCAGCTACTAAAAACGCATCAATGTGTAATTCTCACACAACCTTCATCATCATCTTTATGTTACAGACAGGGAACAAGAGGCTTAAAGAAGTTAGGGAGCAGGGTTTCCAGAATGACAATAACTCTCTTCCAAGGAAATAAAAAAATAACTTGTGTATGTTATGAAAAATATTAATTTAAACTTCTGGAAATTGTCCCAAGAGCATACAGCAAAATGGGAAAGCATTTATTCAAGAAAGACCACTTAATCTCATTAAGAACAATGAGCTTGGACACCTGGGTGGCTCAGTGGGTTAATGCCTCTGCCTTCGGCTCAGGTCATGATCCCAGGGTCTTGGGATGGAGCCCGGCATCAGGCTCTCTGCTCGGCAGGGAGCCTTCTTCCTCCTTTCACTCTCTGCCTGCCTCTCTGCCTACTTGTGATCTCTTTCAAATAAATAAATAAAAATCTTAAAAAAAAAAAAAGAAAACAATGAGCTTCTGTATCATTTGAACCATGACCCACTCCATTACGTGGCTTAGTGTTGTAGAAGCTCTATGCCAGCGTGTGCATCTAAGATGGGAGCTGCCTATTTCTCCAGCTCCTTGTCCAGAGTAATAAATCTTACCATGAGGAGCTGGCTGCCAGAAGTTCTTATTTCTCCAAGAGCCATATTGTAGAAGTAGGCATGGCTGAGAGGACTTCCCTCTCTACCCAGCCCCCATTTTTAAAGCAGAAGCCCTGCTCCAGGGATGAGAGATTGAGAACATTGAGGCCCCAAATATAAACCTTCCCCTTCCTTCCTCCCCTTCTCCCAGCTCACTTGTGGAGTTGAAGTTCCATGTTGAGAGAGTCAAGCCAAGAAGAGCTGGGGCAGTCACCACTTACCCCTGGGACTGCTTGTAGAGCAGAAGTATCCCTCCTGGAAAAGCGGACCCCCAACCCCAGCTCTGGTGTAGTCACTCTGTCCAAGGGGTAAGGCAGGGCATAAAGAGGAAGAGCTCCGCAGTTTTACCCGAGGGCACAGTTCCTATTTGAAACAGAACGAGAACTCCATACCTAAGGGTGTTGTCCTGCAGAATGGTGATCCTGGTGGAGAGCAATTAAGAGGCTGGTAGTTCTGATACAAATAAAATTGCAGAGTAGTTAGAAGTTCACTAGACAGAACCAGTTGAAGAGAAAACCAAAAAAAGCCTTCCTGGGATCACAGTGAACTGCAGAAGTCAAAGAGGTTGTGCACATAATGTAGGCAGCACATACTCAGGAAAAATCAATCTTTTAATTGCTTGGAGCAGGTGACTCTTTTCTTTCTTCTCTTTTGCTACTCCATTCATTCTTCAACTTTTGTCTTCTTTTGAATGGAAATAACAATAACTATTATCTTATGCCTGTCTCACCATTGTATTTGGGGAGCAGATAACTCCTCCTGTTTTCTAGATTCATAGGTCCAGACATAGAGAAAAATTTTGCCCCAGAATGGATCACACTGAACATCTTAATCACACTTGATTCAGGTGATTTAGATGATCGGTTTTGGGACTTCAAGCTAGTAATATTTAGATGATATTTTGGACTTTAAGTTGATGGTGTAATGGGTTGAGACTTGGGGAGATTTTGGAATGAGATGAGTGTACTTTGCATGTGAAAGATACTCAAATCTTTGGGGACCAGATGGCAGATTGTGGTAAGTTGAGTAATGGTTCTCACAAAGATGTCCATACCGTAATCCCTGGAACCTAATAATGTTACATGGCAATGTAACATGTTACAAAGTTATATGGCAAAAGAACATTGCAGGTGTGATTAAATTAAAGGTCTTGCAATGATGAGGATCTCCTGGAATTTCAGACAGGTCCTGGGTGGCTCTGTCAGTTAAGCAGCTGCCTTTGACTCAGGTCGTGATCCCAAGGTCCTGGGATCGAGTCCTCCATCAGGCTCCCTGCTCGGCGGGAAACCTGCTTCTCCCTCTCCCATTCCCCTTGCTTGTTCTCTCTCTCTGTCAAATGAATAAATAAAGTCTTTAAAAAAATAAAAAAAGATCAGACAGGTTGATAGGCAAGAAGATGTACAGTAGAAGTAGAGACTGGAGTGATGGAGCCACAGCTCAAGGAATATGAGCAGCCTTTAGAAACTGGGAGAAACAAGAAACAGATTCTCTCCTGGAGCCTCCAAAAGTAACCAGCCCTGCTGTCATCTTGACGTTAGTCCATTAAAACTCATTAGAGAATAAATTTGCATTTCTTTCAGCCATGAAGTTCACCATAATTTGTTACAGCATCTGTAGGAATCTCATAGGGTAAGTATGTAGGAAATTATGAAAGAGAATACAATTGCATATTTCTTCTCCTGTCACCTCTCGTATGCTTTTAAAAGGAATTGCGTAATACAATAGAAATATAACTATATTGGGGGTCTAAACAGAGAAATGTATTTGATAATAATGGCATAAAGGAGAGGGGTGTGAACAAAGCTATATCGGAATGAGGAAATAACAATAGATGATAATGTACATCTGGTAGAAAAAAATGAAGAGAACCTCAAAAGGTAAGTAGAAAAGTTAAAATTACAAACTCTTTATTTATGTACTAGGTTTCTTTCTTCTCTAAGTTTCTTTAAAATGTATAAGGGTATATAAAATAATAATTAGAACAATGTACTGTTGCATTTATAGTGAGTCTAGGCTTAATAGGTGTAACAGTAGTAACACAAATAAAGTGGAGAGAGAACTAAGCTACATGAGAGTCAGATTTTTAGATTTCATTGAAATTAAGTCAATATAAATCTGAAGCAGATTCTGAAAGATACATTTTGTAGGCCCTAATGCAACTGCTAAGAAAATAACATACACATATAATTAAACACATCATTGAAGGGATTAAAATGTTCCAGTGGAAAATGCCCACTTGCTGTAAAAAAGGTAATAAAGGAAGAATATAGGCACAAAAAAACCCCATGAGATATACAGAAAATAGAAAAGCAAAAAGACAGATGTAAATCTAAATATACCAAATAACAACATTAAATGTGAAGGTATTAAACAACAACAACAACAACAAAGAAATAGTAAAATTATATTTAACAGAAAAACAAAAACAAAATCAAACTATATGCTGTAGGAAATTCACTACTGAAATAGGAGACACTATTTGGGTTTAAAAATTTAAAAATATGTTAAAGGTAAAAGAATGGAAAAGATACATGCAGTGCAAACAGCAGCCATATGAAAGAGCTGGAATGGCTAGAGTCATATCAGACAGAATAGACTTTAAAACGAAACAGGGGCGCCTGGGTGGCTCAGTGGGTTAGGCCTCTGCCTTCGGCTCGGGTCATGATCCCAGGGTCGTGGGATCGAGCCCCACATTGGGCTCTCTGCTCAGCGGGGAGCCTGCTTCCCCCTCCTCTCTCTCTGCCTGCCTCTCTGCCTACTCGCGATCTCTGTCTGTCAAATAATAAAATTAAAAAAAATATATGGCTAGATATAAAAATGGGTTCCTAAATAATGAAAAAAGTTTCAGTCTCCAAAGAGATACAACAATTGTAAGCATTTATGTATCTAATTGTTCTAAATACACACACCAAAAACTGACAGAACTGAAGGAAGAAATAGAAAACTCAACAGTAACAGTTAAAAGCTTCACTATTACACTTTCAATAATGGGTAGAACAACTAGACAGAGAATCATTTAGCAATAAAAATAAATGAAGTACTGATCATGCTATTAATTGGGCAAAACATGAAAATATTATGTAATTGAAAGAAGTCAGGCACAAAAGTTTACATGTTATAGGACTCCATGTATATAAAAAAATAGGTACAGTTGTTGAGACAGAAAGTTGATACTTGTTGCCTGGGGTTATAAAATTTGGGATGTTTCAGGGGAGTAATGGAAGTGATTGCTACTAGATTCCTTTTGAGAGTGAGGAAGGTGTCCTATGAGACCTGCATGACTCTGTGAATGCATTTAAAAACCTGGGATTGTATACTTTAAATGGGCGAATTGTATAGTAGGTGATTTATATCTCAATAACGCTGTTGTTTTAAAGGAGGCACAATTGGAACAGGGGTTGGCAAACCAGCCCACCTGCCTTTCTGTTCCTTTGCCTTTTTTTGTATAGAATGTCAAGTTACAAACATTTTAGTTTCTTTTAGGAGTCAAAAAAAGTCAAAAGAAGAATAGTACTTCATAACACATGTGCAAATTATGTGAAATTGAAATGTCAATGTTCATTAATAAAGTTTTATTGGATAACACACATACACACACAAAGATAAAATAAGATCTCTAAGGTTATTTACATAGCAAATGGCAGAGTTGATTTCAAACTCAGTTGGACTGAATTTAAAACCCTGTAACTTAACCACAACAAAAATCTGTTAGGCACAGAATAGAAATGAGACTTGATTCAGATATATTCTGAGATTGAGAACCATCATCAACCACCATCCCCTGTGATGTGTATTGGGAAAAGGGACGACAAAATGTACCTAAGCATCGACTAGCAGAAATTTGTGTGAAAGAGGAGGCAGGATAGTTTTAATGGTTTCATTTTCTACCAGGAAATTCTTGAATTAAAGAGGGAGCCAGCAAGGCTCTTTAACATACTGACCCCATGAATACACAGAACGGGAATACCCTTTACTGTGGAAGGTTGCTATGCAACTGTATCTAGCTTTCCTTTTTAACGTTGCTCCTTCATGGAAGGGATTTTTGCATATACGTGAACAATTATGCACCAAATATCACGTTCTTTGTTTTACTTAATTATGCATGTCTCTTCTCATCTCTGTTCAATGATGTCAAGTTGGTAGCTTGAAATCAGATATAGCAGGAATATTTACACAATGAAAATTGGAGGGCTGTTTAGCAAGTGTTTACCAGCACAATACTGGTTCAGGACAATGACCTATAAAATGTATTACTCGCCTTTACAAACACCTTGCATAAGCTCTTCTCATCCTTTCTTGCATCTTCCTCCATCTTTGTGTGGGGATATGATGCTGCTGCTAAGGCATTCTTTATTTTTTATTTATTTTTTTAATCCCACGAAGGTGGGAGTAGACTGTGTCCTTGCCGCCCTCATAGAACCATATGATTTGTTGGCTGATGCACTTGGTCTGGAAACCATACTTTGAGAACCACTATTGCTTTGGATTTTTTTGTCATTGTTGTTGTTATACTCAGCTGAATCAAGTTATAGTTGGTATCGTTAGGAAATTCTGGTGAATCAGAGACAAGCCTCATCCGAAGGCATTCCTATTCAATTTTTTAAAACACTGGGCTGAGCAATAGCACAGTTGATAAGCTCCCTCAGTAAATTGTGGAACAGAGAGGGAACTTCAGCTCTGGCTTATCTGCAGCACTCTACTGTCAAGAATGGGTATTCCCCACTGCAGGGTGCACAGAGAAGACCACGTATGTATGAACAACATTTAAAGAAGAATAAAGATAGCTATTAGGAAAATAAGTTGAAACAGTCACCAGCATGGAGATTGCAGCAGACTCAGTCAGTGTACCCCCAGAGCTTGCTTGGATCTTTTTTCATTCCTGTGCGCACTAGCTCCAGGTGTGTTCATGCTTAAATGATCAGCACTATGTCTCTTTGTTAGGGCATTGGCCTTGGGCCGCTTGAACTCATTTTGTTTCACTTTGTTAGAAATACTTGGGTGGGGGGGCGCCTGGGTGGCTCAGTGGGTTAAGCCTCTTCCTTTGGCTCAGGTCATGGTCTCAGGGTCCTGGGATTGAGCCCCATATCGGGCTCTCTGCTCAGAGGGAGCCTGCTTCCCCCTCTCTCTCTGCCTGCCTACTTGTAATCTCTCTGTCAAATAAATAAAATCTTAAAAAAAAAAAGAAAGAAATACTGGGGAGTTTATATCTCCTGAGGGGCGATTCTTAACCAATGATTGACAGGTGCAGGAGAATAAATATTCTAGCTACTTTGTGTTGGTCAAGATAACTCTGAGGTGTGGCCTACACTGTCTTTAGACACTCTTTGTGGGACAGAGTCAAACTTACTCTTCATGAAATTTTTCTAGATAACCTATCCCTCCTTAAACACCTAGCTAGTCCCATTTCCCTACAACCCTCATGGTTTTTCCTGGGAAAGCTTCCTATTAATCACCTTCTCATGAATCCTCATTTCAGAGTGTTTCTGGGGAACCCAACTTCAGACAGAGGGAAGAATTTCAATCTTCTCAGAAAGCAGTAGAAGAATAAAAGAAAGGTCAATCATCCTGTTCTAGCTTCTCAAATTTGAGCTTTCTCCACTGACATGTCTCAGATATCCAGATGTGCTTGGCAAGAAAATCGACTCATTTTTGGATACCCAGGTTCATTTCAATAGTTGGAAATACATATCTGGACTCCAGGACAGAGGTCAGACCTGGAGATATATTAAATTAAAACAAGCTGGGTTGTCAAATCATAATGTATGAGTTATGCTGATTTACTTTTCTATGAACTACTTTGTCCATCCTCACCTAATTTTAAAATTCAGTACAGCTGTGGGTTTCATTAAATGTTTATGATCCTATTATAGGATATATTTTTAGCCTTAATAAAAGGAAGTTGATAAAGCTTCATTATCTGTCGTTTCAGAGGAAGAGTAAAAAAATCTAACATCTACCAAGTGAGTCTATAATATGTCATCATAAATCTTCTATTTCCCAAGCCTTTGTCTCTCTTTGACATCAAAGATAAATGACTATTACTAGAATTAATATCTCTTAAATATATCATGATTCTTCAACATTATTAGCCAAAAGGCTGTTATGAAAACTTCACTAAAATAGAATTTGATTTTCTTTGTATGAACTATAAGGGTTACTGTGAATTTTTAGTACCCGTAGTGGAAATGTCTTTCATATTAACTCAGCAGGATTTCTTAAAGGAATAAAATTATTTTATACACGAGAAAGTACAAAATATCGTGGCAAAATTATTCTTTTTTTTTTAAAATCTTTTGAAAACCGTGATCATTTAAATCACTTAGCTAGAGGAGGTTAGTATTACTTTCAGACTCTGAATCTTGCTTTAAAGTGGCACAGGCTTGGAAACAAAATAATACAACTTCATTGACCGAGGGAGAGCTCTTAAGAAACATCCTTGAGATATTTGAACCACGCCTATCTCTTCTACCAGATGCAAAAGATAATTTTAGTTTAAGTTTCTCTGTACTATTGTGAGTTCCAAACGTAATTTCTCTCGAAACATGTGTCCATGTAAAAGCTCCTTTTGCAGTTGCTATGGAACTGGTTTCTGACACTTACATTATTAAGGCTCATTTTGGATCGGAAGGGAATGCATCTGTAAGACATTGAAAACCGCTTCCATAATTTGGGGCTGAGGAAGGAAAAAAAATAGAGAGTGGCAGAAAATGAAAGAAAGTATTTGTAAGTATTAGTTACACGAAGATTCTATGTTTTAATGGTAGTCATGTCAGGAAAGCGAGTATTATATAGGATTATTTCCCATATTGGCATCAATGAAAGATATTTTCAGTTCTGGGATTATGAGATTTTTATTGTAGAAATTTTATTATAATTTAGATATATAGTCAGAGCTAACAATACTGGCCTATGTTAAGTTTTAGAAATTTGCTCCTTTTTTTTTTTTTTAAGGTATATACCAGTGACAACGTAACTGGAAAATAATTAAAGAATGTTTACCTTCCTTATTAATTTAGGGATTTTTTTAATGTTTTCTCTACTCTTTTCTACTATGAAAAGCTTGTCTCTGACAGAGAGATGAATGCATCAATTCACACTAAGATGAGTGTTATTGACTGTGGAAGAGCTTATGCCCACATACACCACCATGTAAACTGTCCACCAGTCCTTCCTCTGACTTCTTTTTATTTTCACTCTCCATAATTTTCCTCTTCTTCTGACTCTCCTACTTATTTTTTCTATTTGTTTTGGAAGCTGTATCAAACTTATTTCGACATGAAATTGAGTTATGAATACATAAATAAAACTAACCTGAATGAAAAAGGAAGGCTGTACAACAAGTAGCATCATCGTCTTAGTTTTATAAAGGTGAGTGACTTGCCTCCACGTACTAACGGTTTTTATAGCGGCAAATTAGGACCTAGAACTCAAGCACTTCTGATTCTGGACCCAAAATTCCCTTCAGTGGACCCCCTCCCCTGGCTTTTCTGAGGACATTTATGAAGCCAGTTTAATTGTAATGACCATAATATCAAGTGTCTTCATTTCTTGTTTTAAAAAATAAACTGTTCACTTTCTGAAACATCCTTTTCCAAGTTTGAAATCATAGGTCTTAAAAGTGGGTACTTTTAGTCTCTTTTAGTAAGTGATTTTGCCCTGCCTTGAGGATAAGTCCCTTGCGGGATATAACAAAGGTGAATCCCATCACATTAGGTGGCTGACAAGGAGGAGACACTTGTTAAAGTAGTTGGCCACCATTACGAAAACCCAGGGGAGAAATGCTGAAAAGAAATGGTTTTCTTTATTCTGAGATCATTACTTTTCTTTTTTTTTGAGAGAGAGAGAGAGTACATGTGTGCACCAGGAGGGGGAGGGGAAAGGGAGTGAGAACCTTAAGAGGGCTTCAAGCCCCCATGGAGCCCGAATGGGACTAGATATCAAGACCCTGAGCTGAAATTAAGAGTCTGAGGCTTAATTGACTGAGCCGCCCAGGTGCCCCTATTTTTCTATTATGTTATTGTCAAGACATCCCACAAGCCCCTGTTTGCAAAGTTTTATTCTCAGAAATGATGAATATAATATGCAATGAAATTTTATTTCATTTGAGTTTATTTTTTACCTTTGAGTTTTATTTTTAATATGACATCAGATGCCGGAAAGGATATGCATTGGGTTATAATTAAAACTATATCAACTTTAGGAAACTTTGGGTTTTCCACAATCTTTAATTTTTTCAGACTTTCCAGTTGACCATTTTGACCTGCTAATGCAAATTTTTGTCATTAAATTACAGATTTTGAAAATGTTTCTTCATAATGCTCTGGGTTTTTTTTTTTTAAGTCAATGCTTACATATAAAACCATGTTTTTTTAAATGAAATGTATCAGTAAATTATACTTATGGCAAAATACAGGCATATCTTAGAGATATTGTGGTTCAGTTCCAGAACACTTATTGCAGCAAATATTGTAATAAAAGAAGTGAAATGACTTTTTTTGTTTCCCAGTGCATTTAAAGTTATGTTTATACTATACTGTAGTTTATTAAGTGTGCAATGGCACTATGCCTATAAAGATGTACAAATCTTCATTTAAAAAATTAAAAAATAAAAATATTGCTAAAAAAAGGCTAACCATCATCTGAGCTTTCAGCAAGTCATGATCACTGATCACAGATCACAGAACAAATGTAAAAATAATGAGGGAGTTTGGAATATTGCTAGAATTATCAAAATGTGACACAGAGACGATGTGAGCAAATGTTGTTGGAAAAAATGGGTCCAATACACTTCATTTGCTCCACTCAGTGTTACCACCAAACTTTAATCTGTAACAAACAAAAAACCAAGGGGGAAAAAAAAACCCACAGTATCTCTAAGCCCAATAAAATGAGGTACATCTGTAATGAATTAAACAACCATGCGGAACTCTGTTACCTTATCAAATACAGTGTTACTAGAATGAAAGAAGAAATCTGTTGTATTTCCAATTCAGGAAAAGAAAAACTACTAGAGAAAAAGGGCTGTATGCTTTCCCACTGAATGCATATTTTTCTGTTGTTAAGATTGCTTTGAGAACCAGTATTCTATTTTTATTATTCTCCTTTTGCCTACATTTGAAATTTTTAGAAAGGATTCTTCATTAGAAATGCTACAGAATTTTTATGTACACTGTTCTCACATGTATTTTTCAGAACATGTGCTGTTTAATTACAGTAGAAGTTTTTCTGTTACAAGATCTAGTCTTTCACCCATTCTGAATCTTTCACTATGGATATAATTGAAACAACTATTGCCTTAGCAACTCAAAATGCAAAATGATAAAGGGGGGCATTTTAAATGTACTACCTATTAAATTGGGAGAAAGATGTAGGAGAAAGATAATTAATATAATTAAATTTAAAACCAAGTGTCATTTTAACTATTGATCACTTGCTGAAAGCATTACTTTAGTAAAACAATTTAAGGAACCAACCTTGTTTAACTATAGGCAGATCATTTAACATACGCAAGTATCATCTCTTCAACTTTAACCTTACAAACGACTCTTCTTCAGTATTTTCACTTTAAAAAATATCTATTATAAGTAATAAGAATAGGAATATGGGGTATACTCCTCCCTATATTTGTCAAGCCTAGTATACTTTTGAGGGAAGTCTGTTAGATTAACTTGCTCAGGGCATCTTTTTCAAATTTTTTTCCCCTGTACATTATCTAAAGGCCAGAATAGGTGAAAAACATGACTGATCAACAAAATGAAACTGAGATTGTGATATGAAAGTGAATATGATCTGAGAGGTGAGAAAGGATGGAATTCACTACTGGAAATGCACCATGAAAGGATGTGAGCATTCTTGGTTCAAAAGAAACAGAACTGTTATCATGAGAACAGAGTACAGCTGTGTGCCAAAAAGATATATTCCTTCATAAAAATCTGGAGAATTGAGGAGAGTGTTTGTGTGAAGATAAAAGAACATTAGAAATAAAATTAGGGGGGGCGCCTGGGTGGCTCAGTGGGTTAAGCCGCTGTCTTCGGCTCAGGTCATGATCTCAGGGTCCTGGGATCGGGTCCCGCATCGGGCTCTCTGCTCGGCAGAGAGCCTGCTTCCCTCTCTCTCTCTCTGCCTGTCTCTCCATCTACTTGTGATTTCTCTCTGTCAAATAAATAAATAAAATCTTTAAAAAAAAAAAAATAAAAATAAAAAAAAAAAAATAAAATAAAAAAAAAAAAAAGAAATAAAATTAGGGGGCGCCTGGGTGGCTCAGTGGGTTAAGCCGCTGCCTTCAGCTCAGGTCATGATCTCAGGGTCCTGGGATCGAGTCCCACATCGGGCTCTCTGCTCAGCAGGGAGTCTGCTTCCTCCTCTCTCTCTCACTTCCTGCCTCTCTGCCTACTTGTGATTTTTCTCTGTCAAATAAATAAATATAATCTTAAAAAAAAAAGAAATAAAATTAGGTAGTGCCATAGCATAGTGGTTACAAGGCTGAACTTGGGAGCTGGATTGCCTGAGCTCCTACCCTGAACATGGCACTTATAGTTGGGGTCCCCAGACTATTTAATATCTCAGTGCTTCAGATTCCTTGTCTATACAATGTGGATTATCATTGCCCTGAGAATTATATGAGATTAAACATAAACTTCCTGGCATAAAGGGGGTGCTCAATAAATATTAGCTATCATCACTGTAAGATTATACTACAAGGACCTGACTAAAGAAAGCAAATAATTAAATTCACCTGGTAGGCATGAAAAACTAGACTTCAAGTACACATTCAACTGAAAATCTCACTCTTCAAAAGCAGAGCATTTGATTAAGTTCTTGTCTTATCTCACTTGATAGTTTCATCCAGTAAAAGGAAAAGAAAGTTATTAGGAAAATTGGTGCTAGGGAACTATGCATTTTGCATACTTGCTGCGTTAAAAAAAAAAAAGAAAGAAAAGAAAGAAAGAAAGAACAAAGTGTTGAGAGAAACCAGTGTAACTTCCCGGGAAATTACTGACAGGATCAGATTTTAAATTGGTGAAACACGAGAAGAAAGGCCACATATTTAAATATTACGGTGATACTGACTGTCAGGATAATGTCAGAGGTGCGAAAGTCTAAAATGAGCTGTGATGTCTGAAAAATGTTAAGGTTAACAAAAATTTTAAACTATGTAAGAGGATTTCTAGGGAAGCAGAATTAATACATGCGATGTATATCCTTTGGCAAAAACCACTAATGAGCAAAACTCGAATCCTGCTGGTGAAGAAGGTGATCAAACCCAACTGTTATTTGGTAGAAAAAGGACCAGGACCCGCACCCCTCCCAGTTGAAATTCAAAGTTATTGAAATTTGTTAGGATGAGTTGAGGTAGGCTTGACTTCAGGCTTATAGCGTATAAGCGCAACTGTTCCCTAAAAATGGAGCTCCGACCCCGACACCAGGTCAGGTGAGTGAATTTGAATGATAATTCTGAATGTAGGAGGCAACGGAATCCACCAGGAATGGTGAACACATACTGTCCCTATTAACCGGGGGGCAGGTTATGGAAGGCAATCCGACAAGCTTGTGCACTGATGCCCCAGGCTGAGGGTTACCATGGGAAGAGAGTGTTGACAGTCAAGGTTTCAGAAAACTTTATAAAGGGCAGAAATCGCATTTACATTGACCTGGTGAGGTTTCAACAGGCAGGGAGAAGATGCTCTAGCATTAGCCATAGCCAAAGGAAGTAGAACTGCTAGCCGGATTTCATGTACGGTCCCTGGGCTTCGTGTCTGGTGACCCTACCAGTATCATGGTCCAGTGTCCTCCTGGGATACCCATCAAGAAGTGACCTATGATTCCTCCAACCTCCAGGGGGCAGGTATGAGCTCTGGCTCAAGTGCTGAGAGAGAAAAATCAAGTCTGACCCTTTAGATACATGAATAAGCATGGGGAGAAGAGAAAAGAGGCTAAACTTCCTATGAATCAAGGTTTCCGTAGCCTGGAGCAGCGCCTCTGCAACTTCTCAAACCGCAACCTTTGTAAAATAGTAAGAATGAATTACTCGAAAAATGCAATTTAAAAAGACACATAAAGTCCTAATTTTTGAGTTGGAATTCAATAAACGTAATCAGAACAAACATAACATAGGGAAAAATAATTACAGATCATATAGGTTGCTCACCGAAAGGATATGTTAGTGTGTAGAGGTCATTAATACACTTAACACATTGAACCAAAGCAATGAGCGACATCTTAGACCGGGCCTCCCTCCCTCGGGACACACGGTAGGTTGAAAATGACAATATATAAACAGGGCTGTGAAATAAATAGATGACACAATTTAGGCCACCTTAGGCTCCTCCTGGCTGTCCCAGGACTGAGAAACACCTCTAAGCCTGGGGGACAAAATGAGAGGAAGCTCTTGCGGTCTCATAAAAAAATACCGAAAGAAAGCTTCTCTGGCTGTGTGTGTGTGTGTGTGTGTGTGTGTGTGTGTGTTATGAGAAAGAGCACTTAATTACAATCCTTATTCACAGTCCCACTCTCTGTGATCAACTAATTGCAGATGAGACTGGAAGCCTTGAACAAATCTTGTTTTACATAATATAAGTGGCGAGAATGTCGGATTAATTTGCAGATCTGGAAAATTCTCTCATGAAAAATCTGTACTATGGTAAGCATAGGGTGCTGCCACATAACACAACCAGGAACCGGGTTTTAATGTTGAAATTCTTTCACTGTATTAACATAGACTCTTCTTAATATATTACCCTTCGTGTTAAAAAAAAGTTAACACTAAATTTTATTTATGCAAGATTTTAATTCTACATTTAGTTTAATGAGCAGTATCAAATTTTACAGTCCCTGTTTTTCAATTTTTAAGACTCAGAGGACATGGGTAATGTGCTGACTTGACATAAGGCGCTCCTCGTGCAAATGGTGTGATCAGGTGTGGAACTCGGGAACGCTATAATCCCGAAGCAAAGGTCTTGTCAGGTGATAAGAAATCAAGATCTTCCTTTATCCTCTTCCATGGCTCCGTCTAGATGATGCCTATCCATAGGACAAAAGAAGTCAAGGCTTTAAAATGCTGGGAATGGAGAGTAATAAAGCAAGTTTATGGGTGCCGTCTGTGAAGCAGAGTGAATCAGTGAAATGACCAAGTGCACAGCCGAGTGAGAAGCCCGGGGGTAGGATTGGGGTGTGCTCTCTGCGGCCAGAGTGTCTGGATCTGAGTCCTGCCTTCACCGCTCCTTGTGTTATCTATTAAATGGTGACACCCATTTAATGTGACAACATCTTTCCTCATAGCCTCATTCTGAGAACTAAATACATTAAGACACATAGAGCTTGGAGAACAGTAAACGTTCAATAAGTATTAGGTATTTTAACAACTCCAAACCAATGCAGGCCAAAATAAAATGTACAGAAAATATTTCTTATACCATGCTAAGTGTTCGTAGACTATTTGAGGAAAGGTGATTGGCCAGGGGCTGTTCTGTGATTGGCTGCCTGCTGTTATTGACAACAGAGAAGACAAGCAGCCCCAGGAGCGTGGGGTCCTCACCTGAGTCTCTAACCACATTAGGCTTTCTTAAATGGCAATGGCTGATATTCACTGAGCACTGGCTTTGTGCCCTGCAAAAACTAAACATTAACTTATATCATTGTCTCTTTGAATCCTCACAACAACCAGGAGGAAATGATAACTGAGATTTAAGTAATTTGCCCAAGGTCAAAAAGGTCAAAAATTGCAGAGCTAGTAGTTAAACCTGGTGGTCGAATCCTCAACTTCCTGCTTTTATTCTACACCGTGTTGCTTCAATGAATCCTTTAACGTTTTCTTCTCTAAGATGCATTTTAGGAGTGAGAGCCCGAGTTACCACTGGTCTCCACTGGGCTATCTTTCCTCTCTTGATCCGATCGATCACCTGGAAGAGTATGAAGTCAATCCATATTTGGATCGACTTCAGCTGCAGTATTAACTTTTCATTACTTTCAGGAATGTGTCCAAAAAAAATACACCCCCCCCCCCCCCCAAAAAACAAACCTCGGGTTTTCCTCTGGTAGGTCATGAAACCTTAGGTTTTTGGTTTTATTCTGTTTCGTTTTTACCTATCCGCTGGGAATAACACCCCTCTTGCGGGATCATCGTGACTATTTAAGAAACTAATTCGTGTTAAGTGCCTATTCGTGTGCTTGGACTATGGTAAGCAGCTGAGGTTAATGTCGTCCTTGAGCATTCCATGTTTCCTCGGAGGGCAGGCAGCTTGGGGAGGGGGAAAGGATACGTAAAGGAAGGCATGGTGGTTTGAAGGGAAAACGCTTCCGACACACGCATGCTTGTGCCATGAAGAGTTCTACGGCATTCTGGGGTCATACAAAGTCTCTCTTTCTTGCTACTCTACTTGCTGAAAGCTGTGTCCTTTTAGAGCATATGGGCAAGTATCATATTGTGTGTGAAAATCAAAGAGGCAGGAGTCTAAAAATATGTAACCTGGATTCTATTCCTGGCCTGCTGCAGACTCCCGTTAACTTATTAATATGTGTATGCCTCAATTTCTTAAACATATATATATAGAATTAACTCCTTCTCCCCCCTTTCCCAGGAATTCTGGAGTGATGATTGAGCTTCCTCACACCCCTGAATTCTGTTGAAAGGAGAAATATGCATATATAAGGTTTATACTATTAGGTCACATAGGCTTCAGTTAGAAAAGTGCTTTGGTGACAGAAAAGGGGTTCTCTCTGTATGCTAACAGGAAACTGTGTTTTTGTCACTGGAATTTACTTTTTTGAAGAATTTTTAAGTTCTCGTGTGAAAAGTTTCTGATAGTTTCCTTTTACAAAATTGAAAATGGTTGCACACTGGCAAAAGAAACTTAGAAAATACCCACTTTATCATGGTGACCTTATGTTAGCTCAAAGAAGGTCTGGACTATCTAAGGGCACAAATCACTGTTCGTTCAGTTTGCGAATTTCAGGTCAATAATCTTAATTTTGGAATTGGGAAAATGGAGTATATACTTTTAAAATCTTTTTTTTTCCGCCGGGTAATTTTCTTTTTATTATCATAGATTTCTCTACAGATATTTTATAATCAGGGCATGGTAATCCCCTGTGGAGGTGTAAATATGGGCATATATTTAATATGTCTATGCCCACTAGGACTTCACTCTGTGAAATTCTGATTCAGTTTGGCCTGCCTTGGGATCTATAAATTCAAAATGATCCAACGGTAATTCTAAAGCAAGTCCTTAATTAAGCTATAATGTGGCTTTCACAGACTTTTTAAATATAAGAGTAAGGTTAGCTTTTCCCTAGCACTGGCAGCCACATCTGTAGAGAGAACATGCTACCAATTTCCCAGAAATGTTGTTTTCCCATCTTAAGTCTGTTTGGATAGAGTGAAAAGTAAGAATGTGTGAGAGAAAGGCTATGCCATCTTGCTTTACGTGGGCCCTAGCGCCAAGTTCACCTGTGTGGAACTAGAGCTTCTTTTGTGTTCTTTTGTCTTACCTTTATTCCTCATGAAATTTGCCAAAAAGGGTGAATCAGTGAAATCATTGAATCACTAGCATTTAGGAATCCCTTTTAGAGTTTGACAGCATTCAGTGATAGCTCAGTGTGAAGTAGCAAGAGTATTTTTTTGTATGTAGTGTTTTCTTGGACTTTGACATTTTTCAATTTTCTTGGTTTGCACTACTCTTTAAAATTAGTTTAACATCCAATGCAGAGGGCTGTTGTTGCAGAAAATGTGGTTATGAAAGAGCAAAGCTTTTTGTAATCTGGAAAGTGATACACAAAAGTTGCATCTAATTAAAAATCACCATCATGAATTTAATGATCCAAAGGATGCTGATCTTTGAAGCACATTTTACTACGGGTAGTTACTTAAACCCCACCTTTTGTAAAACGTTGAGACAGTTTTTTTGTTTTAAACTTACTAATCTTTTTATTCACAGATACTACATAAAACTTTGCTTTCTGGCAACAATAAACCACATTGAAGAAAATTAATTGAACCTTGAAATTTTCAAAATGCTTGTAGAGCAAAGGTAAATAAAATTGTTTCAAACTGCAAATTGTTTTACATAAAATCTAGGACAGTTTTCTTAGAGAACAGCGTTTACCTTTATTAGAAGAGATTGTTCAAAGTAACAGTGAAAAAAGGTTTTAAAAATAATTACCATGCTATTGTATGGCGATTGTAACAAATGCAAGCAATGCAGAAATTGAAAAAGTAAAAGGAGTGGTTCCTACTCTACCCTGTACCCCATGCTCCAGAGACAATAACTATTAATAACGATTAATATATTGGTGTGTATTATTCCAATATTTTATTTACACATATCGATGCATGCTGCATACACACACACACACACACACACATACACACACACACACTCAGTCTCTACTGGAGTTGATTTTAGTTTAGTTTTCTTTTAACAAAGATTATCCCTTTTTACATATTAAAGATATTCTCAATGAATGTTTTAAGGCACCTCTGAGTTAAAAGCTCAGGTAATGCTGTTCTTGTGCTCATTTTTTGACTCAGAGGATATCAAGAGTGAAAAGCTGTTCATACCCAATTTTTCTTAGTGTCAGGGAACTGTACACCTGTTTTTATGTTTTTGCATCTCTGTGTCTCCCCAGGGGATTAAGCTTTTACTCGGGGGATTTCTGGTTGGGGGGAAAGGGTCTGCACCACAGTCTCACTCTAAGTGATTATTATCACACCGGTAAGTTTCCACTGTGGCTGCTGGGTGCAGGCTGTGAGCCCATTTGAAGTCAGCAGGGGACCGTTAGAAACCTCCCCTTTGCTGAGAGGAGCGGTAGAAACCTCTGCTTCATTGAAGCACACTAGCAACCTGCGGTCAGTTGCTTCTTTTTTCATGCAGTGCTGCTTTAAACTGTCTTCTCTCCCACAGAGCAAAAACACACTCGACCAGGAAAAAAAAAAAAAAAAAAAAAAAAGTACAAACAATCCCCATGAGTGTTTTTGAATTTTCCTCTGCTAATCTCATTGTTAGTGGTAGGAGGTCTTGCCAGGAGACATTTGTGGTTTAGGCACCCTAAATAATGTAACATCCCCACACTTCAGAACAATTAATACGAAGTATCAAATCAAACACTATTGGATACAAAACCTAGACTATGAAGTTGACCTTTCCACCTGTCTTATGAAAAAAATCTTTACAGATTGCTGAATTCTATATGAGGAGGCATATTTAGTAATCTGTAGAAGATAGTGGACACTCTACTTAATAATGACATAATTACATAAATTGCATACTGTGAAGCTTGCATATTAGATCGTCAGCAAACGATTATCCCATTTAAAGTAAAAATGCTCTCCAGTAGTTAGTGAAAAGTGATTCAGATCTACATCCCTTATCTGTGCTTGTCCTTTGCCGGCAGGGAATCAGTAGCACTTAAATTCCTATTAAGCACAAACTGAAATGATGTTGTCCTTGGTTAAGAGCATTGACTTTTCTACCAAATATAGTTTAGGTAGAATTACCATTTATAGTAGGAATTTCAGAATGAATTCAAAAGTTGTATTAATTAAAAAGCATCCCACAACTTTTACCTCTAAGCCACCTAGGATTAATGAATCTTTTATCAAAAATATTTTGAGGGCGCCTGGGTGGCTCAGTGGGTTGGGCCGCTGCCTTCGGCTCAGGTCATGATCTCAGGGTCCTGGGATCGAGTCCCTCATCAGGCTCTCTGCTCAGCAGGGAGCCTGCTTCTTCCTCTCTCTCTGCCTGCCTCTCTGCCTACTTGTGATCTCTGTCTGTCAAATAAATGAATAAAATCTTTAAAAAAAAATTTTGAAATTTGTATTGAATGTACAACATGGTATTGAGAAGTCTGTTTAGCTACAGATAGCATTCCTCCTCACAAGTAGTTAAGAAACTAATGATAGAGAAAAATGCCATCAGCAGATGGCTAATAAAGGAGTGTAGGTTGTGGTGACGAGGTACTTCCAGCAGGCTATTGGCTTTATTTATTTTTGTATATATTTCTTGTCTTGTTAACTGAATCATAATAATACATCATAAACTTAAAAAACTATTGACAATAGAAAAATTTACAGTAGCGATAATTTTATCACTTTCATTGCCTCAAGGGACACTAGTTAGGTAAAGAAATGATTAGTTTGAAAACAAAACTATCAAAAAACATATATTTTGGGGCACTCGGGTGCCTCAGTAGGTTAAGCATCTGTCTTCTGCTAGGGTCATGATCTCAGGGTCCTGGGATCGGGCCCTGAGTTGGGCTCCTTGCTTGTCCCTCTCCATCTGCCTGCCGCCTCCCCCATCACCAGCTCATGCTCTTTCTTTGTCGCAAATAAATAAATAAAATCTTAAAAAAAAAATAAAAACCATGTGTTTTTTTTCAGTGTATTGGTTATTGGTGCTGACTCTTGATTAATTTGATCTTTGGTATTTGCAATTAAAAGTACTAACATCATCATTTGGAGTGCTAGTGTTGATTATGAGGATTTAGAATTTCGTTAGCTCTTTTTTGTGATTTTAGGCCAAGTATTTATCTCTCTGGGCTTTGATGTCTCCCTTGAAACAGATAGAATTATTTCTATCCCATTGCTTTGCTTTAAGAATAAGGAAGGCTTCGGAGCAGGAGAGGAAGCCTCTGGATTCCTTTCCCCTCCCAAGGGGAAATAGCTTCTGTCTCCCCTCGTGCCTCTATCCCCACAGAGGAGGGACAGGGCTCTGATTCTCTGACCTTCTTTCAATCATTCTTGGTGTTCCTGATTCTTGGGCTCCAAGTACTCTTTCTGTTTCTTCCCCTTTTACCACTGCTGTTCCTCTTGTGTCTCTGGCCCCACTGGATTTCTGGAATCTCCGCCTTCAAATAGTAGTAAAAGATGCAAGATCTGATGTAAGAAGAGGAGACAACTCTGATGACCTTAGCAGGCAAATCGTGAATAAGACAGAATTTAGGTTTTTCTGGTAGAAGGCCCCATGTCTCTGTGGTTGGGGGTCCATGGAGGCAGGGAGTAGCGTGGGGGAGAAAGAGGTCTCTGAATGGGCTGACCGCTTCTTGTCATCTCTCAGTCTATTTAACTCACCCTGTACTAGGAGGACTTCCTTTAAGAGATGTTCAGTTAGCTGACAGAGCTTCTTAATTTTCTGTGCTGCTGAGAAATTATATTGTTTGTTGTGTTTCCATGGATATCTCATTGGGAAATATTTCACTGGAAAAGCAGGGGAGTTTGAATCACATATGGTTCAACAATTGCCAGAATGAACCCAAAGTATCTTGAATTGAATTTAAAAATATATATTTTTAAGGATTTCTTTTGTTTTTAAGTAATCTCTATACCCAAAGTAGGGCTCGAACTTAAAACCTTGAGATCAAGAGTCACAAGCTCTACTGCCAGGTGCCCTGAATTAAAAATATTTTTGACACAAGTAATACATATTTACTGTAAAAAAATTAAGAGACACAGAGATGGTTAAAAATCCTAAATATATTTTCACTATTTTATACAACTATTGTTCAAATTTTGTTGTATTATACTTCTAGAAAATGTGTCTTATAAGTCAGTAGGTAATTTATTTACATTAGTATTATCAATTACTATTACATGTAATATATTACTTATTCTATATTATATGACATAAATAGAATAAGAAACTCTAATAGCTTTTTAAAAATATAACATAATATGTAGTTCTTTCTATGTCAATAAGTGCATTTTTATAGAAATATTTTTGTTACATGTCTGCTTCCTATTGTTTTTGTTTTTCTCAACCTATCATATATTTTTCAATTTATTTTGTTGATGCTGCCATTTGATCTGGTCATTATAACCAAAGTTTTAAAACCTAGAGATTTTTTTAAAGTACTTGGATTCTGTGTGATAAATGCATATTGTTTTCAGTATTACTACTTAATACATTATTCAATTTCTTTTTTTTTAGTGGTATTATTATTTTTGTCCAGTTTAAGCAAAGTGTGGGGTTCAGCCATTTTGTCATCAGGGATCTGCATGTGTTTGTCTCTCTGCATTTGCAGTTGAACAACTCCAACCCACAGGTTCCTGAAGTCTTAGAGTCTAAGGTCATGTCTGTTTTGTGCTTAACTTGAAGACCAATCAAAACAGGTAGAAATCATATAAATTCTTACTTGTACAACAGAATGAACCAAAAAAATAAGTGTTTATTGAAATCAAATTTTTCTTTTGCACAGCTAATTACTAATGTAATTATAAGTAATTAGGAATGCTTTTTGCTGGTTCAAGTTATTATGTATGTGGATATATACTTATATTTATATATATTTATATTTATATATAAATCACTGAAGTTTATAGTTTTTCACTTAGTCTTTAAGATGAAAATATGTAGATTTTTATCATACATAAGTGGTATAAAAAAACAGGGCTTCTTGTAGCATTTTGAGATCCCTAAAGAGTGGGCTCGCTATCCATGAAATGTCTGATCTTGATTTATTCTCATTCTGTTCAGCTCACCTCCCTCATGGCTCACTGAACCACAAGAGAATGGATTTCCTGAAATGGTAACTTTGGCTTTCAAGGAATCACTTTGTGTCAAATCATTTATTGTTCTGAGACAACTTTCTCCAGTTGTCTTGAGTGACCCAAACTCCTTACGAGAGGTAATTTTGAGAAACTAACCAAGAAATTGGTTAGAGTAAGTGAGTCTTGTCTCTTTGGAATAAGCAGGTGCTTTTAGAAACTATATTCCTATTGGAGGAAGGAATATTAACTTAAGAAAAGTATAGTGTCATTTTTTTGGTCATGAATTAGATTTCTTCCTTATATAGGTATGGTTGCACCGTTCTCATTTTTAAAGGGGTTAGAGAGGTTATGGGGATCATTTGAACTCATTTGAGAGTAAATTTAAGGGTCCATCTGGTCCTCTCTGTGTTTATGCATCTATAAGTGAAAATAGATCAATAAACACACAAATGTGTTTTGTTACTTTAATTAATCTAATGTTACTAGTGAGGAGACCTTTGAATGCACTGAAATTTCTTTCACATGCTGATTAGTATACTTTTATATCCTAATATTCTCTTTTTTTGATGGGGGGGGATAGTGTCTCACTTAAACCTGTGATATAAGAGACTCTGATACAATTAAAATGAGCCAAACAGCTGTGGAGATATTTCTGCACCTCCTTGATGAAGAAGTAATCTAGTTTGATGGATGTCTTTATTTCTATCTTAATCACAGCATGCAAGATTAGCAATACATGTGTTTCACTTCAATTAATTACTCAGAATGCATGCACAAATACAGGGCTTTATTTCAATTAATTACTTTGAATTTCAATGAACTTAAAAGAGATCACACCAAAAGTATCCATCAGAGTCCTTAGAAAAATCTAATGAACGCTAGAGAAATTTGCAACCTCCTCCAAGTCTAGAATTTTTGCCGTCATGGTGAAAAATCTGTAAGTACAAACATGTAGAATTTATAACAATAAATCAGATAATTGTGTGACCTAATATCCTGTCTTTAGCTACAGTCATTACCTGAGGGTTCAAAGAACAGAAAAACTATTAGATTAACAATGCCGTGGTTATAGGAAAAAATGGAAAGGCATATGTTCTTACTCATACATTGATCCACCATTTATGACTCCAACCATAAATTTTGTTAGTGACTATCCTGTCATGCTGCCCTTGGAAGAGTTTATAGATTTAAGACAAGATTATTTTCTCACTTTCATTGCATAGGCTAAAATTCCAAGTTCCAAACATCTCCTTATGCAGGGGTATTATGTAAATAAACTACAAGAATTCTTTTTAAACTTAGAAACTAGAAATGATCCTTTGAGCTTGCAATTTTATAAAGGGTTCAAAACAGAAAAAACAGTAATAACAATTACAATAACAATAATGGAATATGGACTGAAAAGAAATGTGAGGAAAGGGCTCAAATAAAATAAAAAGCCATGTAAACCTCTGTTTTATTCATCAGAGCCCAAGACCTGTAGCTGGCTAAGTATTCCCTGGAGAGAAGACAGCATGCTATCCAGGATGCTGGAGTTCACAAGAAAGGTACCCTGTAGAGCCATAACACCAGAAGTAACAGAATCATGTGAAAAATCAAAATTTATTAGAAAGAACATTTGCTGGAGAAAGAGAAAAAGTGATGAGAACAGCAGTAGAAAAGTTACTTAAAATTAGGTAAAGATAGTCATTAAAATTTTCTAAAAAAATGACTGAGAAGAAATAATTTTGTGGCAGGAACACTGTTAACTCACTATAACAAAAAAAAATTGAGAACTGTGCAAATATATTTACTAAAAATGTGTCTGTAGCCAGCTCGATACTTTTCCATGAGTGCCATTGTAGCTGTCTCCACGACAAAAGGACACATTTTTTCCAATTTTATTTTTAAATTTATTCCTATTTCAAGGAGAAGTGCCAAATCTACTGAACTGGGAGGAATCCATCAAGAGTGCTATGCAGAAGTTAGTATCAATTTCACCTTTCTAACTCTAAGCATTTTTGTGATAAGTAAAGATGTAAAGGATGCAATGTTACACACACACACACACACACACACACACACACACGTATTGTATACATACACATTGTATATACATATATGTATAAATGTGTCAATATATACCAAGATAATAGTATATAAATCATAATATACATAAAAAGTATTATTATTTTTTTAATTTAGCGGGTCACCTGGGTGGCTCAGTGGTTAAGCCTCTGCCTTCAGCTCAGGTCATAGTCTCAGGGTCCTGGGATCAAGCCCTGCATGGGGCTCTCTGTTCAGCAGGGGGTCCGTTTCCCCCTCCCCCTCTGCCTGCCTCTTTGCCTACTTGTGATCTCTTTCTCTCTCTGTCAAATAAATAAATAAAATCTTGAAAAAAAAAAAAGTATATTTATTTAGTGCTCTAGCAGCAAAACTCAATGGAGTTAGCTTAATTTCTGTATTTTGTTAGAGGATGTGCCCTAACACCATTTGCATCCTGTCATAAGGCAAAAGTATTCATACAGCAGAGTAACAGCCACAGGAAGTTTAAGTTTGGACAACAGTCTTAAAGAATTGCCTTCCTAGTTCCAATTTGGCTCTCTTATTACAAAAGCATTTAAAAGCTCTTCTAAAAGAAAGCAAAGCAAAATAAAACAAAAACAATAATCAAGAAGCCCCCACACCTTTCAAAAGCTCTACTGGGGGGAAAAAAAAACCGACAATAAACAGGGAAAATAGTAATTTGTCAAAATTTCAACTTAAGAAGTTAAGCTTACAATATAACACATGTTCAAGAGCCCCTTACGAAAAAACTGAAGAGATGAAAATACTTCACACATTGCTGGTATCTTCTTGAGAAAGAGTAGTCCCATTGAAGGTACAGTTGCTTTCTGGCTTCTCTTAGAAAATCTAAATTCCAACATAGTTGTTAGATGAAACTATACAATCCAAACCTCCTCTTATTGACAATGGAATTTGGCTTTGGGTAAGTGACTTCATTACTCATCCATTAGTTATTCTTTGAACAAAAGCAGTTTTGTTGCTCAACCTAGGATCTGAACAGATAAACGTCCAACACCCTTTGTGCTGAGACTTGGAGTGGTGCCAAAGCCATCTTGAGAGTTCAAGAGTATAAGGGCTACAATGTTACAGGATCTGAATATCAGATCCATTCACATTTAATCAATGTCCCTGCGCTGCAAAATACACAAATAATTGCTTTTCTGGAGATTACTCAATTTTAAACATTTTTATGGTTACCAAACTGGAAAGTTCAGTTTTTCTAAAGTCAATATACTCTATTGTCACAAGAACAATTAGAAATAACTCACGTTATGAAAGTGGAGATTGTTCCAGAATAGTTTGGAATGAGACAGAATGTAATGGATCATTTCTATCTCTGAATTATAATGAGCTAACCAGATAACAAATAAGATGGTTTCTTTTTAGTGTACATTGATTAATAAATGAAAGCAACAGTTGTAAATCAAGTCCTTGTAAAGATGCCAAAACAAGGTGGATTTCCCATACAAGGTGTTTAGAAATCAGGGACATGTATGAAAACTTATTGTTATGTCAGAACAATGTTAGTGGCTGAGGCATTTTGTTTTGGTTTAAAAATAAACACATATTAAAACAGGGAATAAAATAGACAAAAATTATAATTTAGTTGTTGGCTTCATTTCCTTATTACTTAATACCTAACTTTTAAAGATACTGAGCCTGCAAAATAAGTGAATGTTTGTAGCTAAAACTCTTTCCTTTTGAAAAAGCATTGTTTGGAAAACAGCATGGAGGTTCCTCAAAATGTTGAAAATAGAACTGCCCTATGACCCAGCAATTGCACTACTGGTATTTACCCTAAAGATACAAACGTAGTGATCCAAAGGGGCACGTGCACCCGAATGTTTATAGCAGCAATGTCCACAATAGCCAAACTATGGAAAGAACCTAGATGTCCATCAATAGATGAATGGATAAAGAAGATGTGGTATATATACACAATGGAATACTATGCAGCCATCAAAAGAAATGAAATCTTGCCATTTGCGACAACATGGATGGAACTAGAGTGTATCATGCTTAGCGAAATAAGTCAAGCGGAGAAAGACAACTATCATATGATCTCCCTGATATGAGGAAGTGGTTATGCAACATGGGGGCTTAAGTGGGTAGAAGAAGAATCAATGAAACAAGATGGAATTGGGAGGGAGACAAACCATAAGTGACTCTTAATCTCACAAAACAAACTGAGGGTTGCTGGGGGGAGGGGGGTTGGGAGAAGGAGGTGGGGTTATGGACATTGGGGAGGGTATGTGCTTTGGTGAGTGCTGTGAAGTGTGTAAACATGGTGATTCACAGACCTGTACCCCTGGGGATAAAAATATATGTTTATAAAAAATAAAAAATTAAAAATTAAAAAAAAAAAGAAAAAGCATTGTTTAGTATTGCCTGATTTTCTTTGACATTTCTACTTTAACACATGGTTATTTTTGTAAATGTCCTGCTCATAATACTACATAGATTGTGAAGATCTGCTTCAAGACACTGAAAAATAGTTAAGACTAAAGAAACTTCTTTCAGGTGAAAAATCAATTGGCATATCAGTCCATATATGCACACATACCTACACACACATATGCATAATCTATATCTACATATTAGCTCGCATTAACCCAAGGGAGATGAGAAATAGTATGCATTCTTCAATGGAATCTGTTGCCATTCTATTTGTATCTGAAGTACCGTTTATTGAATAATAGTAGATATTCAATAAATAGTTACTGAGTTTCCAAAGTAATTTAAACTTCATATACTAACAATAATGCCCCGTATTCAAGAGGGATTTCATTTACTTTCAGATACCACAGGTTAATTTCTAAAAATGTGTTGCCTTTATTTTAAAACCATTGTGCCAATGTAGCTCAGTCTCTTCATAATTGAAAGGAAAGCATTTTAATTGAAAGGTGATCTTTAGGGACGCCTGGGTGGCTCAGTTGGTTGGACGACTGCCTTCGGCTCAGGTCATGATCCTGGAGTCCCGGGATCGAGTCCCGCATCGGGCTCCCAGCTCCATGGGGAGTCTGCTTCTCTCTCTGACCTTCTCCTCATTCATGCTCTCTCTCACTGTCTCTCACTCAGGTAAATAAATAAAATCTTTAAAAAAAAAAAAAAAAGAAAGGTGATCTTTATTCTTAGATTTAAACAGCCATGGCCACTGACTGTCCAGCTTTGGGTTATCTCCAAATCAAAAAAGAAAAGAAAGCTTAGTTGAATTAAGTAACGTAAATTGGCACAGTTGCTTGTCTACGTTATTTGTTTTAATACTTCTCTGCAAATGGTAATGATCATTTTCTTGGGAGAGCTTAAGTCTAGGATAGCAGGTTCAAATGCCTCCGGGGCCAGGCCTGTAAGTACCTTCTGGAGTTGCTGGAGTTGGTGGGAAGAAGACTTGGCAGGAGACGCTGGTGTACTCTACTCAAAGGTATTTCCATGCTCTCTTCGCTTTTTAAAGTGGTGGGTTCCTCAAACAAAACCATTTGCCTCCCTAACATTTGAGGCAGAGGGGCTAAATTAAACTGAATATACAACAGTGGGTCTCCAGTGGCCTCTGCAGAAAGCAGGCACAGGAATGGGAATGACTGGATTAGTTTGCTAATGTAAATTCTAATTCACAGTTGGAAATTTAACTCTGTAGGCCCAGGAACCCATACTTTTATGTGCAGACCAGTGTATATTTCTAAGAATGTATTGCTAAAAATATATGAAGGATCATTAAAGTCAGTTGCACGTTTCAAAAATGACCCAGAAATGATAACAAGTGACTGAAGAGGTAGTGTTTACTGAAATGGGAGGTCAGAGGAGAGGCAATCCTGGTGTTTAATACTGGTTTGTTTTACACATTCTATTATATTTGTTCTCTTTGAGCTTTGCTTTTGTAAAATTCAGACAGAGTGTGCAGTGGAGTTCAAGGAAAGGAAGTAATGTGAGTATATAGATTAATACAAATAAGTCCTCAATGGCGTGTTGCAATTTGTTTCTGTTTTTCCTGTCGGTATATTCCCACCTGTTGAAACGAGTGCTTCCTAAAAGATAAAATGCTTATGATTATCCTCTTCTAGCCAAGAGGCAGAAGTGGTATGAACTATGGGAAGATAAACTTCTCTTTACCATGATCTCAGGAGTTCTATCTGCCGGCAATTGTCTAAACTAAACTGTGCTTGTTTTCCTAATCTACTACTTTTCAGCGTGATTCTGTTCAGTAAAGAATGCATTTCAACTCGACTTTTTTTTCTACCTGACCTGTTTGTCTTGCTGTGGTTGTCTCTTCAGCTCTTCAGTTTGTCACTCTCAGACCGACCATGACCACCATCTAGCGTCCCCTCTCTCCTCTCCAGGTGAGTGTTAGCTCAACCCCTGTGTTGTTTCCTGTGCTGATTCCTAGATGGGGCTTGGAGATCCTGCAATGCTCAGACAGACCATGTGGTGAGCAGTGGCTCTTGGCAGCACGTGAGCCCAGGCAGATGGAGCAATTTCAGTGTCAAGAAGATTTGGGCAAGAAGAGTTAGCCAGCAGCCTAGGCAGAAGTCAGTGTGAAAGGGACTGTAGTTGTGGGCATGGGGATTCAGAACAAAGTCTAAGTATCAGCAGAGTGCTGGGGGCAGTAAGTCTGTCTTCCAGTCCTGGAGCAACTCCAGTCCTGAATGGGAACCAAGGTAGAAGCATCGGAGAGACAAGAATCCTCTCCCAGCGGCGGGAATAAGATGTTTAGTCTTAAGAGTTCTTAGATTCTTAATCTAAGAACCTAGTTTTCAAAAGCTGGGTTTAAGGTCAGAATGAGATTTGATTCTAAGATGGCTCTTGGGACTCGTGAAATCTTCCTCCTTAGCATCAAAGATATGTCCCAGAATCAGATACCACAAGTCAGAGAATTTAGTTGACCTGTTCAAGATCACAAGCTAATTAGCACTGGTGCCAAAATTAGATCCCAGGTTTTCAGTTCTAGACCAGGGCTCTTTATGCCATACCAGAAGTGCATAAAGAAATATTTAATTGTTTTTGACATATTCACTTGTCAATGTTGTTTCATAACTATAAAGAGAATTAATAATTAGGGACAGATTACTGGAGAGAAAATGAAGTAAGTCACAGGCGTATCTAGTAAAGATATACACAAATTTGTCTTGGATTTTCAGAAAGCCTCCAAATTGACTGATTTTTCTGATTATTATTTATATATCTCTATAAGTTGATCATAGATGGATTCATTATAGGTTATCAACAATCATACGATTTTCAGATTGGAAAATTCCATTATAAGCTAATTACTGAAAAATACATAATTCCATGTATCTATCTTACTATAAAATTTTCTTTTCTTTCATTCTCCAGACTTAGCATTTAAGACTTTTCTTGAGGGACACCTGGGTGGCTCAGTCAGTTAAGTGTCTTCCTTAGGCTCAGGTCATGATCCCTGGGTCCTGGGATTGAGCCCTGTATAAAGCTCCCTGCTCAGTGAAGACTCTGCTCCTTCTCTCCCTCTGCCCCTCTCCACCCTTGTGGTTTCTCTCTTTCTGTCAATAAATAAGTAAAATCTTAAAAAAAAAAAAAAGACAGTTCTTGAGATTTTATATTATCATGGTTTGAATGTTCCTGTCCTTGAATTGACCTAATAACCTAATTTGAAGGGAAAGTTTATACAGGTTAGATTCCTGTATTATTTGAAAATTCAGCCATAAATTCGAAGCTATTAGCACCCTATCCAGTCAAAATTTCGTTGATAGTTTTGCTTTCTGTTCTTGCTTTATATCCTTACAAGTTAGCACAGACCCCTCTTCATATTGGAAATCATTGTTTCACCATCATCTTGCAGAATTAGTATAAAAGGAAAAAAGAAACTCGTATTAACCAAAACACAAAAAACAAGTATATTTCAAAAATGTATCAACTAGGGCACCTGGGTAGCTCAGTGAGTTAAAGCCTCTGCCTTTGGCTCAGGTCATGATCCCAGGGTCCCGGGATCCAGCCCCACATAGGGCTCTCTGCTCCGCAGGGAGCCTGATTCCTCCTCTCTCTGCCTGCCTCTCTGCCTACTTGTGATCTCTCTGTCAAATAAATAAATAAAATCTTTTAAAAAAATGTATCAGCTGATGTTGCTTAAAGATGAACAAAAGTATTACAGCACAGTTGTTTTATTTATTATATATATATATATATTTATTTAAAATTTTTATTTGTTTATTTGACAGAGAGAGATCACAAGTAGGCAGAGAGGCAGGCAGGGGGCGGGGGGGTAGGGGGACGCAGGGGAAGCAGGCTCCAGGATGCGGGGCTTGATCCCAGGACCTGAGATCATGACCTGAGCCGAAGGCAGAGGCTTTAGCCCACTGAGCCACCCAGGAGCCCCAGCACAGTTGTTTTAGATATCCCAGGGTTTTGTTTGTTTCAAAAAGAATTGATTTTTTTTTTTTTTTTTAACATCAGCGTCATTGAGCTTTCTGACCACCATGGGTCGAGGACATTGACATTACAGTTTCATTTACTCCACAGAATCACACTGAAAACTTAAGGCAGGCAGTAAGGCGAGCAGAACACTGGGCTTCTGACACCAGGGGGCCTGGGGAAGATGCAGGTGTGGGGAATGGGAGGAGAATGGGCCAAGGCAGGAGAGATTTTTGAGTAAATTCCTGGCACTGACAGTATAGATTCAGGCAATGGAGAGTAACATGAGATTTTTATTTATTTTTTTATTTTACCAACCAAGGAAGCAGAAAGAGTGAAAAAATGAATGGCATGTCCAGGGATTGGGGAAAATATTTGGAAGAACTGGAAAGAGGAGAAAATATCATGTGGTATCTATAACAAGAGGCTACTCTCGCTCCTGAAAGCTTGATTCAAGACCTAGTATGTCCCCACAGACCATGAACCAGTTAGAGCTGCCCACCCCGGAGCCAGGATCGACTTTTAACAATGTCCCCTGGAAGACAGGACACACGTTGATGTTTGCGATATTTTGGGGAGCCTGTTTTTTGACATTAAAATCAATAAAATATACACTCAGACAGTATCAAAATTACTTAGGAAATTATTGTTTGAAATTTGAATTTCACATTTTAAACTATGGGAAAATGCTAGAAATCTTACCAAATATTAGCAATGCTTGTTCTGTCTCAATTTTCTTCTTAAGGCATGTTTAAGTACCAAGGTATTTATGAAGTATGCAAGCAGTCAAAGATTCCCATTAAGTGTTTTGTTTTAATGCATTGAAATGAATGATGGGCTTGCTTTTTAAATTGAAAATAGTACTCCTTTCCGGTTTTTGTTGTAATTGGATGCAGCATTTTTCTTTTACAACATTATTTTTTAAAAACGTGTGAACATAAAGCATTGAGATTGCTTTAAAAACTCTACTAACAGGCACCTGGGTGGCTCAGTCGTTAAGCGTCTGTCTGCCCTCCGCACGGGTCAGCATCCCAGGGTCCTGGAATCAAGTCCCGCATTAGGCTCCCTGCTCAGCGGGAAGCCTGCTTCTCCCACACCTACTCCCCCGGCTTGTGTTTCCCCCATCCCGCATCAAATAAAAAAAACAATAAAATCTTTAAAAAAAATTAAAAAAAAATACTCTACTAACATAGTAAGGTTCTCTTTGTTGATTTCAGTATAGGTTACATGGATGTGTTCAGTTTGGTGAAAATTAGTTGGGCTGCGTGGTCATGCTATATATATAATTCTGAACGTGCGTGCATGTGTCTGTATAATTCAGTTTCAATCATAAAAGAAATCTATACCAACAGAGCACACCTACTACCTTTAAAGAGGCAGTAGACTTGTGGGACTTTATACATAGTCCCAAAATGCTGAAATTACTCAAATTATTTGGGAAATGTCTCTGGTGGTGTATGGAGGGTTTCAAAACAGCCTTTTAGTGTTAATTTGCAACTCCCACAATGCCTCTATCATGCTTGCTGGGTTATAGTCCCACACACCTTATTTCATGTTGTTTTGTTTCGTTTAAATTTGTTCCATACCCAGCTTAACCCAATTATGCATTAGCCTTGGCTGCACATACTTTTTAATGTTGTTTAAAAAATTCAAATCTAGGGGCACCTGGGTGGCTCAGTGCGTTAAAGCCTCTGTCTTCAGCTCAGGTATTGATCTCAGGGTCCTGGGATCAAGCCCCGCATCGGGTTCTCTGCTTGGCGGAGAGCCTGCTTCCCCCCTCTCTGTCTCTGCCTGCCTCTCTGCCTACTTGCGATCTCTCTCTGTGTCACACAAATAAATAAAATCTTTAAAAAGAAAAATTCAAATCTATCACCCAAAACAAGGGTTTGCCATAGAAACAGATATTCAAAAATGGCAAGTTCCAAAAAATAGTTTCAGCAAGGTCCGTATAATGGGATAAATGTCAGTTTCCCTGATATCTGGTTTCAAGGAGTTTACATTGAGACCTTTATATTATTCTGATATATTTGATAAAGTATTCATTTCATTGTCTTGAAAATATATCAAATAGCCAAAGAAAGGGGAAATGCTAAATTCAAATTGTACCACTTTTCTTTAATTATACATGAAAACTTGAGTCAAAGGTAGAAACAGGGTAAAGCAGTTCACTATAAAAATGATAGAAGGTTCTAGGTCAAGTTGGCTATTGGAAATAAAGCCACTATCATGTTTCATCAAATATTAGGATTCAATGCCAAGGGTTTTCATTATATACATGGTGCAAAGTACTTTATAAATCACCATATTTGCTGACATTCAATTACATTCAGTCTTATTAATATGAACTGCAGAGTGTTTTTAGATGTCTACTGGCAGTAAAACCAGTCTTTTCATTACAAAAGCCTGGCATTCACGCATGGCCCCAAAGTTCACGTAACACCTTGAAACATCCAAGGTACAAATGCTAATTATTTTTAAATGTTTCACACTACAGACTATTACCTATGAACCTTAAAAATAAACACCTGTCCATATACAGTTAAATAAGGTAACAGACTTTGTACAAATCAGGTAGTGATTTTCCCAAGAAAATGTAGTCCTTCCCCATCTCTTTCTCTAGGATATTCATTTTGCACAATAATTTTTTTTTAAACTGAGTGCATTTGTAAAATAATCCCAAAGTCTCTAGGAGAGGAAGCACCTGTCTCTGTTTTTTTGTTTTTGTTTTTGTTTTTTTTAAAGATTCCATTCATTTATTTGACAGAGAGAAATCACAAGCAGATGGAGAGGCAGGCAGAGAGAGAGAGAGAGAGAGAGAGAGAGAGAGAGGGAAGCAGGCTCCCTGCTGAGCAGAGAGCCCGACGTGGGACTTGATCCCAGGACCCTGAGATCATGACCTGAGCCGAAGGCAGCGGCTTAACCCACTGAGCCACCCAGTCGCCCCACCTGTCTCTGTTTTTGTAGTGATAGTGCCTGAGGAGAACATGTCATGTTGAATGATCAGACTCAATGTTTTACCATTCTCACACGTCCAGGTAATGGAAACGCATCTTTTGTCTCTATTTTATATATTATTTCCCAACTGAAGAATCCTTACGATGCCTTTTAAATCAGAGGTTTGAAACACTGGGTGTATTGGAGTTACTTAAAAAAGCTATGGATTCCTGCAGCTTATCCTGCTATTTTGATGTCATGTTCTGTGGGATGCCTGGGAATGGTATTATTATTATTAAATATTATTTATTACGATTGTTATTATTACCATCATTATTATTGTTGTTATTATCGCCTGGCAATTCTAATAGGCAATCAAAAGTGAGAACCACTCTGAGATCATGGCTGTTAGGAGATGAAAAGCCTCTATGTAATTTTGTAAGTAGTAGAAGAGAGAAGAGATATTCTTGGAAGATATTTTTGAGGCTACCACACATTTTAAGGATGTTTATATGACCCAAATGATTTTTTGAGATTTACTTGCATGTATATATTATACTGAATATATACATGTCTATAGATATATACTGGGATATATGCATATATCTGTACATATATCCATATATACTGGAATGCATGTGTTATGCCCCATAGTTACATAGAAATAAATATTTTATTTGAATGCAATTTAAATATCAATTAGTTCAAAGCAAGGCATTTAAACCTTAAAAGTATTCTCTCAGGTATAAAAGCACCTTGATGAGAAATATTTATTTATGACCACAAGGGGGTGCTTAGGATCTGCAAATGGTGTAATTCAGAATTAAAGTAAAATTGGTAATTACATATGCAACTTGAAATAATTTGCTACCCATGAATTTTTCTTTTCCTGGAAATAAATGTTATGATTTATAGTGACAGTAACAGAAACTGCTTTCTATGCTGTCTGTATAATTTCTGCATGCCCACAATGCAGTAAAAGATTCTCTCTGTGGAAAATATTTTCCTGTAGAGATGTTACTTAAGTTTAAGTTTTCAAATTTTAATCCTTGGCTATTGTTATAGTACAGATTTGTTAAATACATTTTAGAGGGACATATAGAAATGTTTCCTACATCTAATTTTCAAAATATTTCTAATATCTAATTTATTTTCCATGAAAATATTATAGTTTTACTAGAATAAAAAAGTAACATTTATTTTTCTTAGGGCTATCAATGAAGCTGAATAGATTTAATTTCTTCATTTGTTTTCTAATTTATAAAACAGATTTGGAATGTGCTCAAAGTTGACAAATAGTCTTTTTTTTTTTTTTTTTTTTTGTAATTTTAAGAATTTGAGGAGATAGGGACACCTGGGCGGCTCAGTCTTTAAGCGTCTGCCTTCGGCTCAGGTCATGATCCCAGGGTCCTGGATCGATTCCTGCATCGGGCCCCTTGCTCGGTGGGAAGCCTGCTTCTCCCTCACCCACTCCCCCTGCCTATGTTCCCTCGCTCTCTCTCTCTCTGTCAAAAAATAAATAAAATCTTTAAAAAAAAGAAGAATTTGAGAAGATAAACATTTCACTTGGTTTGGACTTTAAGTATTTTTCAAAAGTTAACATTTTAATGAAAGAACATTCTAAAGTATAAACAGAAATCATCTATAGAATTTATACCAGTAAATGTTATGCACGCCTTTTACTCCGAGGCAAAAAGTGTCCGGATTTCATGAATAAAGAAGGTAAGTTTCTTGTTCTCAAGAAATGTACAGTTTAGTGAATGGTTAAGTCTTACTACAGTGGGAATTCAGAAATTTGTGATTCCCTCTCCGTTTCATCCTTTCCCCCAGGACCATTTTGTTATGCCTTAGGATTAAACAGCTTCCCATAGGAAGACTCAAAGTACCCTTCTTTGGAAGGTGAGCATCATGGTGAGCTTGTAAGGCTAGCATGAGTTATGACTTCCAAAAGGAGATATTTGACTCTTTTACAAAACAAAGCTGTAAGTAAAGCAGAGAAGCGCCTTTGAGCTAAACCATGAAAACACGATTTTAGTATTCCCAAAGCAGCTTGCTTATTTTGGAACAACTTCCTAGTTGCCCTGTCCTCCAGTGGTCCAGCAAGCTGTATCAGACTGAGTTCTTCATGAATGTGTTCAACTGCTTCCCGGTTGTAGCCCTCCAAAGACCCTCCTGTTGGAGATTTCAGCCCTCCATAGCCTCTCCCTTTTATGGAAACATTTATCTCCACTCCAAACTTTTCCATTTTTCATCACGTGCCCAATTGTGTGCAAATTCATTTAGGAGGATGTAGGCTGTTTTTACTCTGAGGTCCGTCTATGCTTCAGAAAATTAATAACTGTTAAAAGTCTTCAGAGATGAGACTAAATATAGTTATAAACAATGTCATTTAAATCAGGATTTTCTTGCTGCTGAGATTCTACAACTTTGACAAATAACCACATGAATTTTGGTCACTCTTGTCTGGGACTCTTAACTTGGGCTCAGGATTCTTATCACTGGGTCTCACTTACTGGCACCCTGTTACATGATATCAAATGATGACTTGCCTAGATGGCTAACCCCTTACTGTTGAGTCTTCTCAGCTAACCCCCACCCTTCTCCCCTCCAAAACCCTCAGTTTCTTTCTCAGAGTCCACAGTCTCCCATGGCTTGTCTCCCCCTCCAATTTCCCCCAACTCACGTCTCCTCTCCATCTCCCAACGTCCTCCATGTTATTCCTTATGCTCCACAAGTAGGTGAAACCATATGATAATTGAGTCTCTCTGCTTGACTTATTTCACTCTGCATAATCTCCTCCAGTACCGTCCATGTGAATATAAAAGTTGGGTATTCATCCTTTATGATGGAGGCATAACACTCCATACTGTATATGGATCATATCTTATTTATCCATTGGTCCGTTGAAGGTCATCTCAGTTCTTTCCACAGTCTGGCGACTGTGCCCATTGCTGCTATAAACATTGGGGTACAGATGGCTCTTCTTTTCACCACATCTATATCTTTGGGGTAAATACCCAGTAGTGCAATTGCAGGGTCATAGGGTAGCTCTATTTTTAATTTTTTGAGGAATTTCCACACAGTTTTCCAAAATGGCTGCACCAACTCGCATTCCCACCGACAGTGTAAGAAGGTTCCCCTTTCTCCACATCCTCTCCAACACCTGTTGTTTCCTGTCTTGTTGATTTTGGCCATTCTAACTAGTGTAAGGTGGTTATCTCAATGTGGTTTTGATTTGAATCTCCCTGGTGGCTAATGATGATGAACATTTTTTCATGTATCTGTTACTCAACTGTATGTCTTCTTTGGAGAAGTGTCTGTTCATGTCTTCTGCCCATTTTTTGACTTGATCATCTGTTTTGTGTGTGTTGAGTTTGAGGAGTTCTTTATAGATCTTGGATACCAACCCTTTGTCTGTAGCGTCATTTGCGAATATCTTCTCCCATTCCATGGGTTGCCTCTTTGTTTTGTTGACTGTTTCCTTTGCTGTGCAGAAGTTTTTGATCTTAATGAAGTCCCAAAAGTTCATTTTCACTTTTGTTTCCTTTGCCTCTGGAGAACATAACTCTTAAGATACCATTTCCAACTCCAAAAGCTTTTGCTTCACTAAGCTCTTACTATGCCTGTAAACACAGAATTTTCTTCTGTCCCAAGATCTGGAAGATTCCTCTCTGCTTATAGCTGTCTGATTCTTTGTTGCCCAGTTTTTGAGGCAGCTTTCCTTCATTGCTTTCTGGAGCTGATAGGCTTATCTTGGCGTCATTCCTGGGAGCAAGTGATAAATTAAAAGGACTCAGTTAGAACCCATCGTTTGAACTATGCCTGCTGCCTACATTTGATTTTATTAAGATGAGATTTGTTTTAAACTAGTGGATAACCCTGCAGATACTCACAACCAGTGAGTGAACCAAGATTAAGCTACACCTAAGTTTTTAGTGAATAAAAACTGACTGGATAGGAAACAAAAAAATACGAGGGCTTTTTAGTTAGTTTCTGTTATAGTTTAGGACAGATCCATGTGACCACAGAAAGAAATTTGGAAGATCAAAAATGTGAACAGAAAAATGAGATTGAGGGAAGAAATGAAGCTATTAACTCCACACACTAATTAGAATTGACCTCTGTGACTGGTGGGCCAGGAGAGTCTTAAGAAAACCCACAGGGAATAAATTTTGGTCTTCAACACCCCAGGATCTCTGAGTAATGGTTTGGGTTGACGTCCATGAAGTCAGAGTGAAATGACAGGAGAAAGTAGACTTTGGGGATCCCCAAGCAAGGTAAAAACTGGTCTAAAATTATGGAAATGGTTGAAGAGATTATATAACTCCTAGAATATGCAAGTCAAATGTGTCTTCAGGTAGCAAAAGCAGGGTTTTCTGCTGTATAGCAGCAATATCCCTACGTAGTTAATGACTTACACCTCCCATTCTTCACTGGATTTTCTATACCATAGTAAGTAAGTTTCTGAACTTTCATAATCGTGACTTCTTATGGTGTATATGATGGTCCAGGACTGACAAAGGACTGGAATAAGTAAAGAGCATAGTCGTGCTCTTTAATTGGCAGGTAAGATTGTGACCATGGTCAAATTCACTTCAGCAGGGACACGTGGGAATGTACCCATCTTTCACCACAGCCGACTCTACACCGTGGAAATATCCTGCATTTAAAAACATATATGGCAGAGTATTATTCATCTCAAATTTTTACAACAGACTTAAAGACAATCAGCTAATTTTCTTACTACTTGTGCAGTTGTAACAACTATGGTATCAGTAGGCTTAGCAAGTATAGTATGCTACTTCAGGTCAGATTTTATATTTTTTTAATAGTATCTGTTGACTAAGATGGATTGTTTTCTTCTAGGCCTGGATAATTTTTGCTGTCCTCTAGGTCTGTGTGAGCCCTTCATGACTTGTATAATAAAAAAGGCAATTAATCTCTACACCTTTTAATTAAAATTCCATATGTATGATTTACTTATTCAGGGACTTTAGACTTTCTCTCTTCTAAAGGATAGTTAATATAGAAAATGCATTAAGGGATTTACAATTACCATTTAAAACTCATTATTGGTAATGTTTAGCAGCAATATAGTAAAGTTATAAACACATCTATGTGCTTCTCTTAACTATCTTGCTTTGTGTAGTTGTCTGCCAAACAAGTTTCTCCAAATTTAACAAGGAAAATTTCATTGCTAATTAGATTTAGAAAAGACTCTGGAAACTAATGGAAAAAAATAAATTTAAGAGGAGGGGGTAATTAGTCCAAAATTATCCACGAAATCTTTACTGATGCCCTGAAAGGTTTATTTTCAATTTACTTTTTATAAGGTTTGTAAAACTGCTTTAAATAAGATATAAATGCATATGAAAATAATTGGTGGAAAAAGCATACAATGTAGTTCTTGTTTATGTAGAAAGAGCGTCCTTATAGTGTTTCACAGCTTAGAGAATTTACACTTACTACCACATATTTCAAAAATTTTTTATCAAAGTACTTGGAAAAATCAGCTTCTTTCTGATATGAGTAATCCCGCAATTCGACAGTAGATGGCACTATTGTCCTTTTCTAACAATGTGCCGCTTCCAGGCTGGCGGAGGCTCATGCTAGGGGCACATTTAGTTTCCTCCAAGGGTAGAGAAGAACTGCCATCCAAGAGTCAATCTTGAAAGTCCTTATTAATTTGAAATGACATCAAAGTTTCATTTTTTCGCTACTCTCTGTTTTAAAATATCCGTCATACCTTTGCTATTAACTGCTTCGTTAGGGTAGCCAGAAATTCTTTCATGTGTAATGATTTTTTTTTTTAACAATTTCAGTGCTTTCCAGAACAAAGTCTTCCATAAATGATGGTAAGGAAAATCTATCTCTTTATGATAAGGATAATAATACTCTTTATACCTCTTTGATATTTATTATCCCTTTTCAATAACATTACATGCATAACATGGCAATGGTCATAAAGGTTTGTCAACATGCTTTTCATTAATTAGATGCTCCACAGTAGCCTTTCCTAACAGATCGCTGAAATTGCCTCTCACCAGCTCTTTTGTCAATGGCAAATCCATTTACTGCTACTTTTTATCCAAAAACAAATAAAACGATAGCAATAACAACAAATAGAAACTTAGTCGTTACTTCCCTCCCTCCAACCCCCTCTCCCGCAATGGTTGTACTTTCTCTCTTGTCCAGTTTTGTACCAACTCAGCAGGTTCTAATGGATTAATAGCTCGAAAGGGGGGATGTTATTGACAGGCATAAATGGATTTCTAAGCATTTCTCTGAAACTCCTCGCTAATGTTCCTTTCACAGGAGCTGTTAAGCATGTGAATTCCTTCTTGGAACGTTTTGGTTTTGTTCCAATCAAAGAGATAGGGTTTGCCATCCTGGGATTTTCGTTTGACTTTAATCGTGGAGATCTAGTTTGCTTTCCTAGGATTTTCAGGGTTGATTGATGGTGTGAAATAATGCATCGATAAAAGAATAATTTGGAGAAAACCACAGGGAGATCATCTGTATTTTGTTTCATTTGCTGTTGTGCTTCTCGCTAGCTCAGAAAATTGATGGATGACAATTATATTTGGGCGTGCGTATATGTATATATAGTTTACTTCAACAGGCTTGAGATGCCTTTCATCTGCAAAAGACGTATTTTATGCCAACAATTTAGGTACAAAGAGTGTATCCTATGATTCCTCCATTCATTATACCTCTATTATGAGAGCCCCCCCCCCCAAAGAAGCTAACTTTTAAACATCTGATTGGCCAATCTCATATTTAAATAGAAATAATGTAAACTAAAGTGAAACATGTTTTCTAGGAATATGCAAAGACTTTGGACATCGTGTTCTGTTTAAAGGCCTAGAGCCTAGCATCATTCAACTCTACTCTTCTATAGGTCTTGCTCAATCAGGACCAAATTACTTGCTATCCTTTTTTATATTTAGGATTGGTAGTAGATGCCAAATAGCCTTGAGCTCGGTGTTGAATGCTTTAGCCTTATCAGTAACTGGAGCTATTTGAGACCAAATCATCTCCAATTTTGATCTCAGTTTGGCTCAAGTCTCTCAGGTTCAAGGCTTTGACCTCTCTGTTTTCATCAGAATCATATAAGACGTGACTTTTATCTCTTTAGGTGCTATGCTACAGGTAAACAGGGAGAAGTCCTTATGTGCTTTTTGGAGTCAAGGAATGTTCTTATTTTGCTTTGTGTTCCATGATTAGTATGATGCCTTTACAGGCTAGTGTGCTGCTCAACAAATATTTATTCAAGCTTTAAACAGGACAGATGGCTCTTGAAAAAGCCCCACACTTTGCTCTTCAAGTTTTAATCTATCAGTGGCTACCCACGTCAGTCTGTCTTCTGGGGACGGTATTGATTCTCTCTTCTACACTCTCTAAGGACCAAAAAGTTCTCTAAAAACAGTATTCTTCTCTATTTGATTTACACACATTTCTTTAAAAAATACCTAGAGATTTTTGTTGCTGGGTTGCATTTATTTTTGTTTTTGTTTTTGTGGGTGTGGAATTTTTTTTAAATTTTATTTTATTTTCTCAGTGTTCCAAGATTCATTGTTTGTGTACTACACCCAGTGCTCCATGCCATACATGCCCTCCTTAACACCCACCACCAGGCTCACCCATCGCCCCAACCCCTCTTCCCTCCAAAACCCTCAGTTTGTTCTCAGAGTCCACAATCTCTCATGGTTTGTCTTCTCCTCCGATTTCCCCCAATTCACTTACCCTTTCCTTCTCCTAATGTTGAAACTTCATCAAGACAATACGGAAGATTTGTTGAGAAGTACAGAAACTATGTGTGTGTGTGTGTGTGTGTGTGTGTGTGTGTAGTGTGTGTGTGATTTTTCATAAGCCATACACCCATAAGTGCAATCATAAAACCAAACTTAGAAATTGTGATCTAGTTATGTCCAGGCAATTTCAATCATTTCTGGGATTTCTCTTAGGCATTTGAGGTTTGAACTCAGTTTAACTTAGGATTTTACCTCCCTCTCTCCTTTCTGTCTGAATTTGATTTTTATATCATGGCGATTCCAGAGGCTCCTGGGGGATGGGTGTTAATCAGTTCTCTTCAGACCTCTAGTGAATTGTACAGCAGCTCTGTGCAGTTCTCAGGTGGCAAGTTCCTTCACGATGACATGGGCTGAAACAGCCTACGCCACATTTGCTGCTGAGAGAGAGGGCTGAAGCCTCTCTCCATTTGGTATCTCTTCCTTGGATCTGGGCGACATCCACCAGCTCTCTCTCTCTCTGTCATTCTCTCTGTTAATTGTGGTGCTTTCCTCGTGGACACTGGAAATGGACAGCCTCTCTCAAGTACTCCTCTGGGCTATGAATAAGTCACTGGGCCTACCTCAGGTTGTCCAGCTGTCCCTGTGGCCATCGTTGCTCTCCTGCTCTGTGACATGGTGGCATGTGTGAGAAGCTCTAGCTTCTAGGAGTTTCAGGGAGACAGTAAGTAATTCTTCTTTCCTCTTGGATTATCAACCTCATTTAGAGGCCTACTCTTCTCTCTATATCTCCTTGCTCGATTATCACACACTTGACCTGAAGGAGAAGATGACCCAGGACTTTTCAGACCAGCATGTCTGTTTCTTAGTAGTTTGGTTTCTCTTTTTCCCTCCGGTTTGGAAGCTCTTCTCTGATGGACAAGGTAGGCAAAAAGCAAAGCAAAACAAAACACATCCCTCAGTAGGTAATCTTCTAAATATTTTACATCCAGCCTGACTTTTTTAAAACTTAGAAGTTAAGACTTCACTCTAGGTTTTCTGATTTTCCCACTGACATCATCTGGCTCTGTTGGTCTTAAGGGTTAAAAGTGAGCAGAAGTGTAAGATAGAAAGGAGACGTCTGTTCATGCCTCACATATCACCCCCGTCCTAACACAAAATTGTGCACCCTAGAAGGAAGGGGCACTACCCACTTAAAAATAATGTATCATAACTCTATAAAGGATTATGATTTCCTTGTTACAGGTGAGAAGCTTGAGGCTTAGAAAGATACAGATGTTGTAACAACAAATGATAGAGAGGCATGATGGCCAGCGAAAATTGTAGCCATGAAACCAGAGAAATAGATTTCCTAATTCTGGCCTAGTTGTCTCCTGCCATCACTCCAGATCGACATCATCTGCTTCGACAAGCCGGGAGAGTCCACACGCTCATTTTGGATCATACGGATCCACATCAGAATGGCTATTTCCTTGTCTCAGCACTGATCTAATAAGTGCAAGTTCATCTTCTGTCTGGCATTCTTAGTATAGGTCAGGGTTTCTCAGCCTTGCCACTGTTGACATTTTGGACCAGATAATTTTTGACAAATTCAGATAATTTGGAGAGCTTTGAAGGACTGTCTTGTGTATTATAACAGCATCCTCGACCTTTATCTATTAGATGCCAGTAACATTCTTTCCAGTTACGACAATTGAACATGTCTCCAAATATGCTCAAATGTCCCCTGGGAGGCAAAATTGCCCATACCTCATTAAGAACTACTATATAGGTTTTTTATCTTCAATTCTGTTATCTGCTGTACTATACTTTACTGATCCAGTATTATTTCTATTCTTTACTCAAGACCCCAAAACTCTATGTAAATATTTGGGGCAGGTTTCAGTTTTTTAGGGCTTGAAGCTCGTATCATTTTGCAGTCTTTCCTTAAGAAAAAAAATACGGAATTATGAATAAAGTTAAGCATAAAAGTTCAAAATCATTTTGAATGAGAAAAAATTATAATAAGTCACAAATTTTTAAAACATGAAAAACACCACAAAGTCCAGGAAGAAATACAATGTATTTATTAAATAGCTGTTCATAACACTTCTTTTGGCCTGTATTTTTGGCTACTGAGTCTTTGATAACCTTCTTCCCATGATGAATTTTTAACCTTATTTTTTATAAAGGGAATAGATAATTTAAGTTTTCTCTATCACAGTCAAATTGACATTTGTTTGTTCTTACTGATATTTGAGAAAAGTTTATTTCAGCCTTGCAACATGCATATTATAATGCACAAAACATATGCTTTCACAAACAGGCATTTCTCTCTTTTCAGTTTCTGCTACAAGTTGGTGTTCAGGACAGGGTTTCTGATGAATTCTATTTCATGTGAAATAAAAAAAGAGACAAAACACAAAGAGTGTTTAATAGTAATTAATAATAGTAAATGTTGCATTATTGAATTGATTCTTGAGAGGAGGATGTTTCTGTTTTGGCTTGTCAGCCATGAGAATGGAATCTTTTGCTCCCAATTTTATAGGTTTGATTATTGGAAGGATCGTCCACAGATGTGCTTCCCAAGTCACACATTTCTGGGGTCCCTGGGTGGCTCAGTGGGTTAAGCCTCTGCCTTTGGCCCAGGCCACGGTCTTGGGGTCCTGGGATTGAGCCTCTCATTGGGCTCTCTGCTCAGCGGGGAGCCTGCTTCCCTCTCTGTCTCTGCCTGCCCCTCTGCCTATTGTGATCGCTCTTTCTCTGTCAAATAAACAAATAAAATCTTAAAAAAAAAATAAAGTCTCACATTTCAGACTTTTTTCCTCTTCCATGCTGCACGTTCTTTCAATTCTTGGTGCCATAGGACACATTCATATAGAAATAAAACCTCTACCTTTTCACTTTACTGTTAAGATCCTTGGTGAGTCAACAAGCGGATGCAGCAAACACAGTACACCAGAGAGGCTAGCAAGAACTTAATTATACACAGAAATGACTGTGAACCATGTAAACAGAGCCCACTTTACCCAGACTAAATATATTCTCAACTCACCTTGCCCTCAATAGGATCCCCCAAATACCAGCGGCCCCTGTAATACATCTTAAACAAGAGAGAAATATCACAAGTGGGATGTTAGAGTGGAAACAGATGGATTCATTGATGCTAAAGCATCTTATTTTTTTCTCCAAGTTTACAAAAATTCACTCCAATGAAAATAATTCCTCCGCTCTCTCTCAAGGCCTTGGAAGTGACATACAAATGAGAGGCCCTGAGACATGAAGTTCATTAGTTTAAGGCAAATGTATTTTAACTGTGGCTGCTGCCGTAGGGGAAGATGATGGGGGTTGGAGAGGACAGACTGAGGGGTTGGTGGAGGCAGACTGATCGTGTGTCACAGGAAACGAGAAGAGAAGAAAGAGTTCCTGTGTTCTAAAGCATTGAAGGGAATATGTTCCAGCAAGAATCAATGCAGAAATTTTACTTTTCCTCCTTGAAGACTGCAGACGTCCAGGAGGAAGCTATAGCAGCACAAAGACCTTGGGCAAGAACGAGATGGCTTTGTCCACAGAACAGGAAGAAGGTGATCTGGATTGAATAAAGGGTGGGACGGGTGGTCACCTTCCCCAACACAACCCCAAACCACCAAAGAAACAACTCTCTAAGTTGGAGTGCATGGGGAACGGTGAGGGGTGAGATAGAAAAGGGCTTAGTTTGTGAGAGTGGAAAGTAGAACAAGAACTGTTCTGTGTGTTTCATGCAATTATTATAACTACTTTTTAATTGTTTCTCTTTGCAATTGCCTGAATGTCTCTCTCCCCACCCCCACCAATTTCTATGTTGAAATCTTACCACTCAAAGGTGATTACATTAGTAGGTAGGTGTTTGAGAAGTGCTGGAATCATGAGAGTTGAGCCTTCGTGAATGGGATTAGTATTTTATGAAAGAGCCTTGAGAGAATACCCCTAGCCTCTTCTACCATGTGAGGCCACAGGGAGGAGGCACCAGCCATGGACCAGGAGGAGGGCCCTCATCAGAACACAGCCATGCTGGAGCCTTGATCTTGGACTTCGCAGGTTACTGAACTGGGAGAAGTAAATGTCTGTTGTTTAAAAACCACCCCGGCTCCGGTGTTTCATGACAGCAGCCTGATTGCACTAAGACTCTCTCTATGAATTCAATGTTTCAACCAAATGATTTTCTTTACCGGCAGTGATTTCTTTGCTTTCCCGTAAGTTTACATTCCTCAAGGTCAAAGTCAAAGTCAAAAGTCAAAAGTAGATCTTTCATGAAGCCTGATGAGTTCATCCTCTGAATTCCCCAGAGTATTTGGTTTGTTCTTCATGCGTCTGTTTTCTGCTGTTTTCTAATTGTTATTCTCTCGATTGATTGCTAGAGGGCAGGAGTCCTGGACACCTACCATGGATAATTTGTGTGCCTGGTAGCAAGTCTTGGTTTCAGAGTGTGTGCTCATGCTATGGTTGAATAAAAGAAGCACAGCCGTTCACTTTTCCAAGAAAACTCCAATTACCCCTAAACAGAGCTTTCTTCAACTTTGTTTCTCTAATGCTTAGCATACCACCAGGCATATAGAAGATGCTCAGAATAATTTTAAATAAATAAACAAGTTATCAGTATTATTATAATTTAACAGAAATATTGTATAAGGCTTAATTAAAAACAATAGTTAATATGGAGAGGGTAAAAGTAGTAGTGATTCACCGTACTTCTATGTTTTCCCATTTCATACAAATAAATTTTGTAAGTATAGAAGATGCTGGTAAAATGTGGGAATATTGATTTTATTGTTTTCTAGAGTTAATGGCTTCTGTTAAACACTTTAGAATTAAAGTTTAACTTGAAAATATTTTCTTAATATGAGATTGCATCTCAGCAATATTTCTTGTCCTATCTCTTCTTATCATTTATCTATTATTTAGGGTGAATAAATTGCTGTTGTTATTAAAAAATCAAAAGGACACTCTAATCACTAGGTCATGAGTTATATTAATACTGCATCTTGGCATAGAATGTGGGCACAATAATTTCATATCTTCATCTTTTCAGGTCTAACGTTTGGACTTACAACCAAAACCAATTCAAGATTGTCTTCTTTAAAAATAACAAACTATAACTGCCTGAATAATTTTGGCTTGAATTATTAATCACTTTCATGTGAATTTTTAGTGATTTTTTTTGTAGTTCATAATTTACCCTGCAATCATTAGTTTTGTTATACAAAAAACAGTATGGGCTCATGGGAGCAAAAGGACATTGTATTATTAGAAATAGCAACTGAGAACTTGGAAAGAAAGAAGAAAGAATGTCATTTGAACAGTGATAGCTCTTTGGGGGCTACTGGCATAATCAAAGGGCAGTGAAGCTGTTTTGTCTCATAGACTTACATAAACTCTGTAAGACTCTTACATATTCATTACAAGCGGATAGATTTATTGGGTACATTTAAGTGATTTAACATTGAAACAATCTCATGTGAAATCAGTATTTCGGTATTTTTTATATTCTCTGATTGGCCCAATGCCTAAAATTTCATCAGATTCTAATTCTAACAGGCTAGAAACTGATTTGTGGAAATGATACAAAGAATGATGTGGGGGAGAAACTACCTACGTTAAGCACATTTGAGTGCTTCTCTAAGCCTGAACAGAGGCTTTCTAATATGCCCAACTGTCTCTGACTAAGGATGGTTGAAGACTAAATTCAAGGATATTTCTTTCAAAGGATTTGGTGGGTTGAATTGGGTCCAGCTTCTTCAGTCCTTTCTTCAGTCCTTTATATGGCCTCATGGCAGGTGATTTTTTTTTACTTGATTTTTGGACTTTGGTTTGGATAGATTTGGGGGTTGGATTTTTTTTTTTTAAGATTTTATTTATTTATTTGACAGAGAGAGTGAGCACAGGCAGATAGAGTGGCAGGCAGAGGCAGAGGGAGAAGCAGGCTCCCTGCTGAGCAAGGAGCCCTATGTGGGACTCAATCCCAGGAGGCTGGGATCATGACCTGAGCCGAAGGCAGCTGCCCAACCAATTGAGCCACCCAGGTGTCCCGGGTTGGATTTTTGAGTTTTACTTTGACCAATGGGGATTTTATGAGGTATGACATTGTTATATGCCACTGTCACCCTATGGATAACCAATGCTGTGCCTGGGCTGGCCTTTGTAGCTCTTAGAAGGCATCTTTTATAGCATCCTCGGCAATTGCCATCAGGAAACTTTGTGAAAAAACTATACAAGTCCTGCTGCCACACAAAGAATTCATGGGGAGAGAAAGGGTGAAAAAGAGAGTGGACCTGGAATTCTGTTTTATTGGGATTGAGGGTGGGTGTGTAGGGTTTTGGGGCTCACTCTGTACTGGTGAATTTAAAACAGTTAGCATTAAAAGCACAGGAATAGATAAAAACAAGTGGTCAAATGGTCAGTTATTGAAACCAACCAAGAGCTCTAAAACAAAGGAGCCTTAGGGCAGGTGAACTGTCTGATTCTTTATCTGATCATGTGGCTGGTGATGTGTTTGTTGGAGACGGCCATCTTTGAAGTGGGTGCCTTGGCAATCGAAAGTTATGTCAGGTATGTACACGACAAAAAAGAGAAAATCCAACCATCAGGGTTTACACTACAAACATGTGCAAAGACCTGAAATGTGCTTGAGTGGTTGAATTTGCCCTCTTATGCTCTTTCTTTTTACGAAGAGAAAAACATGCTTTCTGTAGCATCTTGTCAAGGAGGATGAAAGACACCTGAAATATACTTGGATTCTACCCAAACTTTGGAGGCAAGCTTAAGTGAGCCAAGCATAGATCAAGTGAACCTCAACTGACTCACAAGTCCATAAGCAAGAAAGAAAGTCTTACCATTGTTTGCTTCTGAATTTTGGAGTGACTTGTAAGTCCTCAATTTTGTGACAATGGCCGACTGATAAAGAGTTCCAGATGTTCTGACAGCCCAGTAAGAGCTTGGGCTTCATTTTGGTAATGAGAAAAATGAGACATTAACTGATAAGTAATTTTTCTGAGCTCAGACAAAATCTCAGAAAGTAATGTGAGACCACCTGTGTCAACATTACTTTATTTTGAGCCATGAAATTTTAAATCAGCTCCAAACCAATAAACATCTTGGCTGTTTGCTTTAAAACATACTTGCAAATCATTTTTTTCTTCCCAGTTTTCTCATCTGGGTAAATAACTTGTCAGAATACCAGTTTGCTCACCTGAATAAAGAACTCATCTCTTAGAACACCAATTACTTCATTAAGACATACTTTAAAACTTTCATATCAGATTCTAAACTATTAAGGCACTAACTTTGTCCAGTTCTAACTAGATCCCCTGCCTTGAAAGACTCACCTTAAATGACTTGAGAAGACTCTAAAACTCTGTAATATTCTTCCCTATTGTCTTTCTTTGAAATATTGCTAAGATAACCAAGATGATAATATCCCTTGCTGAAGTAAATTTAATGCACTTAGCTTTGCTTTCAACAGCTTTGTTTTTGTTTTTGTTTTATTTATTTATTTATTTATTGGGTAGTCTTCATGTGAGAATTGACAGTTGATATAATTAGGGTTATTCTGTTGAGCATTAATTAATACATACATTAGTCAGAAGAGCAAAAACCTAGATATAAGATTATTGGCTTCCAATGCTCTTAGCTCCGCCATTAACTCACACTTTGATCAAAGCATCAGGCTGACATCTATGAAAGAAAGGAAGGAAGAGGATCGTCTTTGAAGTTTCCATACCGAAAACCATCATTTTAAGATTCTGAGATCAAACATACATAAAAAATTACTGGAACAATTTATTTGTTTGCTCTCAATCTCTCTTAAGTGCATAAACTGTAGCATAATTTAAATAGGATTTCTTATTGCTTTATTTTTGTCTGTAAGTGCCTTTAAAACACTGGTATAATTTATCCTTTAAATTAAAGGGTTTTTTGATTTTTATATCAATTAGTCTACATTAAAAGTCTGAATCTAAATATATTATTTTTCTGATACTAATTGTATTTTCCTAAAATGACAATACCTATTTCAAATTTACTGGTTTGCAATATTACCTAACCCAAATAGAAATTTTATCTCCCACTGAATGGCAAATAAAGATTGCCTTCTGCTAAAGAAATAGCACCTAGCTTAATGCCACCTTGTTTCATTGGTTTTTCAAAAGATATTTATTATTATTTTGCACACAATTTGGGCAGGTTCTTTATAGATTAGAGAAAACAAAATAAAATCTAGAATGATACTTTATGTAGACATGCTGATCGTGTGTAGAAGAGAGAGCAGTTTATCCTTAAAGGAGGAAACTGAAAGCTGTTGTGGGACCACAAAGTACAAAGTCTAGAGACATTTAAAATAAGCCAGTCTTACATGTGTTTGATTTACAGATAGTGAAATAGCAGATATTCATAATAATGATGCTTTATCAACTGGAAGCTAACTTAGAGTTTCAGCAAAATTCTTTATTTATTTAAGGATTCAGAGAAATGCACAATACCTTTTAGAAACAGTTATGTACCAAAATTTTGTTCTTTAACTTTCAGAGGTAGAGCATTACATGCCTGTAAAAATCTGAAGGTCCAGGGGCGCCTGGGTGGCTCAGTGGGTTAAAAGCCTCTGCCTTCAGCTCAGGTCATGATCCCAGAGTCCTGGGATCGAGCCCCGCATCAGGCTCTCTGCTCAGTGGGGAACCTGCTTTCCCCTCTCTCTGCCTGCCTCTCTGCCTACTTGTGATCTCTGTCTGTCAAATAAATAAATAAAATCTTAAAAAAAAAAAAATCTGAGGGTCCAAAATAGTAAAGCATTCAAGAGTTCCAGATAGCTGGGGTTTTATAATACTTAGCTTTTTGAAATATACTCTAATGTTTTCTGATTTGCTTTTTCTTAATTTAACACCAAACTTCATTAATCCAAGGTTTGAGTTATAGGATATATTCCTTGACTATTTTGTAAATAATTAATAGTTTCACACTGGCAAAAATAAAGCATTTTTAGTTCCATCACCAGGATTATTTCTATACCCTCCTCTTTTTCTTTCAAAACTCATTATTTCAAATATATCAGAAGGACCTAATATGTGATTCACTGAACAAAGGTTAACTCTAAATAGGAAAGTGTTCCACTTTTGATTTAATCTGGTTTTGGTGTGGAAATAAATTCAATTGAGAGAGATTTTTTTCTTCCAAGTCAAAAACTTTCATTTCTTATAAATAAGATATAGATTGATTACATTTTGTATTTTAGTTGCAATGACTCTGTGGCCCGAGCAGAAAATAGTATAGTTTTTTTGGTTGGATGTCACATTAGAAGGTAACTTTCAAGTCAGATGTTGCCGGCTTTCAATATTTTTGTCATTTTAACCACAATGTCTTTTCTGTGTGAATTAGTTAGGGTTTTTATATAACTTATTAGAAGCTTTTCAATAGTGAGTGCTCATACTTTTTTCTGCTTAACTTGGCCCATGAAGACGAATTATAAAAATGGATGAAAGAATAGGTAAATAGAAAATTTGTACTTTCAGATGATAGATGGGATGAATGAGAAAGGGAAGAAGTTGTATTTTTGAATTTACAAATGGAAATTTCCTACATGATGATGCTAGCTACATCAAAAGAGAAAAAATCCATCAATCAAAACCAGTGTTGATATATTTTGACATAATGCTGATTTATTTTTTTGACTTGTCTGTTTCAATTAACAATGGTTTGGGCAATTGATTTCTTTTTTGAACTTTCTACAATTATTAAATATTTTCTGACAGGCTGAATAATAACCTAATTAGCTCCAGTTCAGTAGCTCTATAGGTATACTGTTGAATTAGTTTGAGTGTAAATATATTTTAAAATAAATGAAACAGCATTCTAACTTCTACAAAATGAATCACTAATTCCCATTTTTGGATGGTGTCATACTATACGTTTTTCTTTTTATAACTATATTTTGTCCTTTTTTTAAACAAATACTGTTTGTGTGCACATATTTATTTAACTATCAAAATGAAATTATGTAGAAGTAATTCTGTTTTTAGCATATGACTACCAGAAAGAAAAATGGATCCTTCCTGTGGGCTCAGGAACTCAAGACAATGAGTTAATTAACTGAAACATTATAATTCACATTTCTAGTTTGTGATTAGATAATCAAATGTTTTCCTATATTTCCAGTGTGATGAAATCCAGGTTAAACTCAGTGTATTTGCTCATCAACTGTCATTTAATTTCACTAAATTTGGAGATGTTTATTTGAGAAGTGTGGGACTCTCACTTCCCCCCATCATCTGCTAGCGTATTTCCTTACTGAGGTTTTAGCTCTACTGGGAAGAATTATCTTCGATTTCAGAATAAGTATAAGTAGAAATAAAGGAATCATGCTAGTGAAATTTACTTTGGCGGGCACATACTTTGAGAACCAATGCCCCCAGGCATCCCATTCTTGCTTGCTCAATTCCCCAAGAAGTTGAAAGAGAAACTTGAGGGCTACAGAAATCTAGTGGGAGACATCTGGGAGTGCTTCAGAGGAAATTTGCTCTGCTTTTCCATTGCACCTGGTAGTCGAAATTTGGCAGATTGGCTAAGCCCCGGGAGGCACACCTGTCTTAGATTAGTCTATAAAAATAGTTAGTAATATATAGGATTTACTGAGCTCTTATAACGTTCCAGAAACTTTGCTATAGCTCCATGTAAATTATTTTATAATCCCATTTTATGGATGAGTCACTGAGACTCACAAGGGTTAAGTAACTTTTCCAGTGTCACCCTGCTGGTAAATGGTTGCTTCAGAGCTTGCATTATTTATGACTGTGCTGTAGTCACTAATATTCTCTTCTTGGTCTTGGGTTTTTCCTCAATATCTTGTGCATTTTGACACTGACAGGCATCAAATTCCAGTTCCAAAAGTTGTCTCTGTATCTTCATTTGTCACCCTTCATCTGCCAGGTGATGATGATGAAGCTCTAGCATAGACGAAAAAGTTCATGGTTTGGTTAAGAACATATACACCTATATTTTTGTTTAAAATTCAATAAAAATAATACTTAAAAATACATGAATGTATATTGTTTTTTCACTTTAAAGTTTGTATTATTTTACTTAACACTTCTGAAAATTTTACCTGGATAAGGTAATTCAAGTATTCCCTCTGTACTTAACATGCATCATTTCTTGAGCAAAAGCATTTTTTGTTTCATTGGTTTTTTTATTGGTGTTGCTTAGATCTCCAGGTCTTTAGGAAACGTAATCCAAAGCTGTTGAAATGCATTCTCTGTGTGTGGGTATATGTGTTTATAGACTGACCACTTCCACTTGTCTCTCCAGCAGATACCCCCAGGGCACTGTAAACAATAATCATTTTGGAGGTGGAATTAATGTCATTTTCTCACTTAGTGGGCAGTGTCATTGGACCCTTTTTGGGTTGTAATTAAAATTACAATGGGCATAGTTATCTACTGGGAAAAATTTCTGTGAATAGGTAGTAGCATTTGGGGCAGATTATCCAGAGATCAAGAGTTGATAAGGAGCTATCTTGAACATGCTGGTGACTTTATCAGCTACTTAATGATTGGCCGGAGAAAACTGGAAAGCACAGTACCAAACACCTGTTTACAACCAATTTTTGCATCGTTTACATCCAGATGTATTAAAGACAACCATTGGAAACTAGTTGAAAAATGTGTTACGGGAATTATTCTTATACTTCAGAGTCCATTAAAATTATCTGGGAAGGTGGTTACAACACAGATTACTGATCGCACCTCAGAGATTCTGATTCAGTAAGTCTGTTTTGGGACTTAGAATTTGCTTTTTTTTTCTTTTCTTTTTACGTTGAAATGAACTTCATTATTTTTTTCCATTTTATTTCATTTTATTTCTTTTCAGTGTCCCAGCATTCATTGTTTATGCACCACACCCAGTGCTCCATGCAATATGTGCCCTGCTTAACACCCACCACTGGACTCACCCAACCCACCACCCTCCTCCCCTCCAAAACCCTAGTTTGTTTCTCAGAGTCCACTGTCTCTCATGGCTTGTCTCCCCTCCTGATTTCCCCCAGTTCACTTCTCCTCTCCATCTCCCAGTGTCCTCTGTGTTATTCCTTATGCTCTTCAAGTAAGTGAAACTCTATCTGCTTGACTTATTTCACTCAGCATAATCTCTTCCAGTCCCATCTATTTTGATACAAAAGTTTGGTATTCATCCTTTCTGATGAAGGCATAATACTCTGTTGTCTATATGGGCCATATCTTCTTTATCCATTTGTCTGTTGAAGGGCATCTTGGTTCTTTCCACAGTTTGGCGAATGTGGCCATTGCTACTATGATCATTGAGGTACTTTTCACTACATCTGTATCTTTGGGGTGAATACTCAGAAGTGCAATTGCAGGGTCATAGAGAATCTCTATTTTTAATTTCTTTTTCTTTTTTAAGATTTTATTTATTTATTTGACAGACAGAGATCACAAGTAGGCAGGGAAGCAGGCAGAGAGAGAGGAGGAAGCAGGCTCCCTGCTGAGCAGATAGACTTATGCGGGGCTCAATTCCAGGACCCTGGGATTATGACCTGAGCTGAAGGCAGAGGCTTTAACCCACTGAGCCACCCAGGCATCCCTCTATTTTTAATTTCTTAAGGAATCTCCACACTGTTTTCCAAAGTGGCTGCACCAACTTGCATTCCCACCAAAAGTATAAGAGGATTCCCTTTCTCCACATCCTCTCCAACACTTGTTGTTTACTTTCTTGTTGATTTTGGCCTTTCCAACTAGTGTAAGGTTGTATCTCAATGTGGTTTTGATTTGAATCTCCCTGATGGCTAATGAAGAAGAACATTTTTTCATGTGTCTGTTAGCCATTTGTATGTCTTCTTTGGAGAAGTGTCTGTTCATGTCTTCTGCCCATTTTTTGAGGTGATTATCTGTTTTGTGTGTGTTGAGTTTGAGGAGTTCTTTATAGATCTTGGATATCAGCCCTTTGTCTATAGTATCTTCTTCCATTCCATGGGTTGACTCTTTGTTTTGTTGACTGTTTCCTTTGCTGTGCAGAAGCTTTTGATCTTGATGAAGTCCCAAAAGTTCATTTTTGCTTTTGTTTCCTTTGCCTTTGGCCTGTCTATATGTTGTCTACAAGAGATCCATTTTGAACTTAAGGATATATCCAGACTGAAAGTAAAGGGACGGAGAAGCATCTTCCATGCCAACGGGCCTCAAAAGAAAACTGGGGTAGCAATTCTCATATCAGATAAATTAGATTTTAAACTAAAGACTGTAGTCAGAGGTAAAGAAGGACACCACATCATTCTTAAAGGGACTATCCACCAAAAAGATATAACAATTGTAAATATTTATGCTCCCAATATGGGAACAGGTAACTACATAAGACAACTGTTAATCAAGATAAAGAATCATATTGATATGAATCCATTAATAATAGAGGATCTTAAGACACTACTCTCAGTAATAGACAGATCATCTAAGCAGAAAATCAATAAATAAACAAGAGCATTGAATGACACATTGGACCAGATGGACTTCATAGATGTACATAGAAGATTCCAACCTTAAACAACAGAATACTCATTCTTCTCGAGTGCACATGGAACTTTCTCCAGAATAGACAACTACTGGGTCACAAATCAGGGCTCAACTGATACCAAAAGATGAGATTATTCCCTGAATATTCTCAGACCACAGTGCTTTGAAACTGGAACTCAACAACAAGAAAAAGTTTGGAAGGAATTCAAACACATGGAAGCTAAAGACCACCTTGCTTAAGAATATTTGGATCAACCAGGAAATCAAAGAAGAAGTTAAACAATTCATGGAAATCAATGACAATGAAAACGCTTTGGTCCAAAACCTATGGGATACAGCAAAGGCTGTCCTAAGGGGGAAATACATAGTCATCCAAGCCTCCCTCAAAAAAATTGAAAAATTCAGAATACACCAGCTCCCCTTACACTTTAAAGAACTGGAAAATCAACAACAGATTAAGCCAACCCCACACACAAGAAGGGAAATAATCAAGATTAGAGCAGAGACCAGTGAGATAGAATTTGTATTTCTAACAAGTTCCCAAGTGCTGCTGCTGCTGCTGGTTTGAACACTAAGCTTAGAGAACCACTTGCAAGAAAGGTGATGGTTTTACACTTTGAAATTATATGATCAGTTTATAGTTTTAAATAGAAAGTCAACTGTGACACCATAATTTTTTTTTTTAAGATTTTATTTATTTAACACAGAGAGTGAAAACACAAGCAGGGGGAGTGGCAGGCAGAAGGAGGGGGAAAAGTGAGCTTCTCACCCAGCAGTGAGTTGGATGCAGGGCTCAATCCCAGGACCCTGGGATCACGACCTGAGCTGAAGGCAGATGCTCAAGTGACTGAGCCACCCAGGTGCCCCAACACCATAGATTTTTAAAGCTTATTTTCAAAATGTATTCTACGTGGTCACACACCATCATGTTGGATCCAATTTTCTTTTTTTCATTATTTGGATATTTTTCTTTTTGTTCATCTTTGTTTTATTCTTAACCCAAGTTATGTCTCCTCCCCCTTCTCATTATTTCAGTAACATTTTCTAATTTTATGCTGCTATATATTACTGGAACAGTCATTTTTTTCTTAAATAATTTTTCAAAGTAGAATTTCCTATTAGATTGTAAACTTCTTGGAATAAGGAACCATGTGTTATTTGCACTTGGTAGAAATCAATAAATATGTGTTGCATTGAGTATTATACATATGTTTTTTTAGATTTTATTTTTTTATTTGGCAGAGAGAGAGACAGTGAGAGAGGGGACACAAGCTGGGGGAGCAGGACAGGGAGATGCAGGCTCCCCACTCAGCAGGGAGCAAGAAGTGGGGCTCAATCCCAGGATTCCTGGAACATGACCTGAGCTGAAGGCAAATGCTTAATGATTGAGTCACCCAATCTCCCCTGAATATTATATTTTTTACTCACTTTCTTCTGAAGACCAAAAAAATCATATATAGAGTTTTAAATCATCTGAAATTTGAATATTAGGAAGGCAAAGAAAGGAGGAAGGATAGAAAGTAAATAGGAGCTCATAGGAAGAAAGAGTAGTATGCATTAATCAAATCTGAATCAATTTGGATGTTAACCACTAAATCCTTTATTGGAATATACCATGTTTCCTTATTTTTTTGATATTTTGTGGTGCAATCTATCAAGATGAAGCAATCTATACAACTATATTGATCAAAAATGGGTTAGAATGGAACAAACTATTAAATAGAATTTTATCTGAAAATAGTTCGTAGAGAACATTTATTAAATTCAATGACTATTAGATAAATCAAGTGAAATGAAATCATAGATATGTTTTGCAAGACAAAATGAAGCAGTTTAAATCAAGGAACTCCTCATAACTGGGAGTTGTTTTATACAAAATACTTTCTTAAGTGAAAGAATCATTTAATCTCTATAAAATGTACATAGTAAATAATTTATCATACTTTATATGATAATTATAAAGAATGGAATAGTTCATGATGTAAAAGTATGAAATCTTATTGAAGGACATAAAACAATATTGAGAAAATGGAAAAGTATACTATGTCCTTGGATGAGAAGATGTTGTTAGGAAGTCAATACTTCTAAAATTAATATACATATTCAATGCAGCTCTTATTAGAATTCCAAAGTGGGCTTTTTTTGGGAGGGAGGAGGCATGTATAAATAATATGAATGTCTATTGCCCCAAATTAACTAAGAAAAAAGAAGTATAGGAGAGAGGTCTCAATGTTCTAGATAGCCAAATGCTATATCTGGAAACAAACAAACAAACAAACAAACAAATAAAACAACAAAAAACTAAAACCACTAAACATGAATTGGTATGGCATTGGTATAGGAAAAAAAAACAAAAAACAAATTAAAAGAATAAAATAAGTATTTCATGAATAAATAGGAAAGGAGAAATTATTTTAAAAAGTTCTGGTATTATTGACTAGCCACTGGGTTGGAATCTATTTTATCTCCTACACAAAATAAACCATAGATGAATTAAAGACCAATATAGAAAATAAAAAATAAGAACCATAGGGGCTTTTAGTATTTAGGAGAGCATTTATAGTATCCATGATTTGGCAAAATATTCTTAATCAAGACTGTACACCCAGAAAACATAAAAGAAAATATAACCATAATTAACTACAGGAAAATTAAAAGTTTTTCATTTTTAAATGTATTATGAGGTCAATAGCAAGATGATAAATGTGGACAAATATGTATAATAGAATTTATAGACTAAAACCTAATATCAGTAATTACAAACAGTTCTCACAAATTGGCCAAAAATACAAAGAAGAAGAAAATGATAAGATACACTTTGCAATATCATAAGTTGAAATGATAGCAAGCATAAAAAGACACTATAGTTCACTACTTGTTAGGGAATGAAAACTAATGGTTGAGAGTGCTGTGGGTGGTTGTAGGCTCAATGGCCTTCACAGTCACAAAATCATATAGGAAGAGGGATTTTCAGAAATATTTTCCAGATTATGTTTTATTCTCAGAAGCCAAAATTGTGAATAATCTTATTGAAAAGATTTTATTCTACTACTGAAGTTTCTTAGAAAATAAAATATTTATTTCCTTCTAAATTCACGTATTCGATACAGTAGCCATTGGACATTCTGATATGTTTATTAGGAATTCTTGATCATCTAGTAATAACCCCTACTTAATGTTCTCTTGCTTCTAAGTTCAGTCATATGAATATTTTACATTCTATTGGTTTTAATATTTCAAATGTTTTTGTGTAAAAAAGAAATTATTGCAAGGCATTGACTGCTTAAAGTATATAAATATGAAAAATGATAATGAATAAGTAAATTTACATAAACAAACCTTTTCTGGATATTGGTGTTAGTAAAGAATTTTAAACTAATATTCTGTAAATGCTGAGAAATGTGAAGGAATATTGGGAGGATGTCAGTTTCCATAGAATTCTACTTAAAGTATGGAAAATTAGAGCCTTCATAATTGTTAGCTTAGTTGTTGCTATCCTTACTTAGATCCTGTTTCTCCTGCTTTATTTTGTCATCAGACAACTCTTGTTATCAAAATCCCTCTTATATTTTTGTAAAACATATATTATTTTTCTCCTGCAGATATTACTAAAGCTTTAGAAACACCTCCTTGTGCCCAAGGAATTTTTAAATTATTGATAAGAAAAACAAAATATATAAGTGCTCAAAATAATGGCGTGTCTGTGTGAGGTTGGAGGAAGGTGCATCTGGAACTTAGGTCCATTTATTATTAACACCAAAAAAAACCCTAGATTAAAAAAATAGAGATTTTCAATACTAATATTTCTGTAGCATAGAATAAGTATGTGGATTTTTATATCTTCTCTTAAGCTTAGTGTTGTGCCTAGCACAAAATAGTTTTCTAATATAGGTATGCTCAGTGAGTAAAATGTAATTAATCAGTTAGAAATTGTGATCTTTTATCATTTATTTACAGTATGCCAAGCATTATGCTTCGTATTTGTTAAGCTCCTCTAAATTCTTATGATAATGGTATGAAATAAGTATTCTTATTTACCATGATAGTTGCAGTATTTACCAAAACAGCAAAAAGTGACAAAACTTTGATGGGGTGTGGAGGGGAGATGTAGGGTTCAAAGCAAGAGTGGTTATTGAACTGAAGAATTCATTTATCATAACATATACAACATTTTTCATTATAATAATTAACATCTGACTCTTTCAGAAGTCCCCTTCCCTCCCCTCCCCTCCCCTCCCATCTCCTCTCCTAGGCTTTCCTTTTTCTTCTTTTGTTATTTCTACTGGCTTGAATAACTGTGGAATGCTAAGAAATATTATATACAATCAGGGATTACAAAACCCTTTAGATAAATCTGCTCCATTGCTTTTAGTTATGGAACTGTGGCATTTAAACTTTCAACGTCTGAAAGAAAGCTCCATCTAACAAGGCTGTCTTGGAAATTACTATAAACCCCACTGAATATTGGACAGAGGAATTTCCACAAGCCTCCAATGCTGGATGTGGGCATTAGATGCTCATTTCGTGTTCACTGCTGGAATTGTCATGATGATCTCCCATGTTGGACTTCCTTTTCTACGTACCCCTGCTCCAACTACAACTTCTAACTTGTACTGTTCTCTGCAAGATTACTCTCTTTCCAGTCACTGCCATTGTTGTTGCCTTTAACTTGGCAACTTCTTTTTTTCTTTCTCTTTTCCATCCATAGATAAGGAAGCATGTGACCAGTAGACAAGATAGAGGAGGGTGCCCCAAATTCTTAAAATAACTCACCAGTTTTCAATTATGTGTGAGAAGAAACTGTGTTTCTTCCATCTTTGTGTTAAATGGACATAGATATGTTATATCAGACATTTCTTTAAGGAAAAAAAAACCCATAGCAGTAAAGTATATCTTTAAACTGTGTGAAAATTAATAAAGATATATCACCTGAGTCTTGTTGAATGGCAAGTGGCAGAAAGCCCAACAGAAATTAGCTGAAGCAAAAGTAATTTATTGTTTCTAGTAAGAGAAATGTCAAGAGGTGAGTTTTGTTTAGGGCTTTATTAGAATATAGATTTGAGTAATTTTATTTAAATGAACTTTCAGTTTTGGGATAGTTTTAGATTTACCAAGAAGTTGTGAGGATAGTATGTAAAATTCCCATATACACACACCTAGTTTTCCCTGTTATTACCATTCTACATGAATATGGTGCAATTACTATGTATAATGAACCAATATTGATATGTTATTATTAGCTGAAAGGCATACTTTATTCAGATTTCTTTAGTACTTACCTAAGGTCCATTGTTTTTGTTCCAAGATCTTACATTACAGTTATCCATTATGTCTGTGATGGTTTTCCACATTTTCCTTGCTTTTGATGATCTTGACTATTTTAGGGAGTACTGGTGTTTTGTAGAATGTCCCTTAACTGAGATTTGTCCCATATTTTTCTCATAATTAGTCTGGGGTCATGGGTTTTTGAGGTGGTTTGCCAAGGTTCTCCATTTTGAAGTTACTCTTTCCACTCCCCCATTCCATATTATAGTCTTTGAAGAAAGCCACCATATGTAGTACACACTTAAGGGATGGAGAATTAGGCTCTACTCTTATAATGTGGCACATCTACATATATTATTTGGAATTCTTGACAGGAGATGTGTCCTTCTCCTCTGTTTATTTATGTATCTAATCATTTATTTATATTAAATTGACTCATAAAATTGACTCATATTTTTTAAAACAAATATTTCAAATATTTTTAAACAAATATTTGTTTTATACTTTGGGTTATACTCCAATACTACTTTATTAATTTTGTTGCTCAAATTGTTCTAGCTTTGCATATTTTAAGGAACTCTTTCAACTGGCTTCTCTCTTTAATGTACTCTATTATTGTTAGTTTTTAGTGATGGGAGTATTTTTACTTTCTGGGACTATGAGATTTTCCAGGCTCAACTCATACATTCTCAGTTCAGCCCTACATTTGGCAATTCTCCAATGGCCATCCCTTTTATTGAAAAATGGTATTAGAAACCAAGATTTTGTCATAGATGTGCTCATTTTTATAGGGATATTGTTTCTAGGTTCTCAGCTGACAGAACAAGGAAATATAAATGTGTGTACTAGAGGTTCAGGTAATTTTATCTGGGCTTGGGTTTTCTTGCTTTTTCACATTGACTCAATTCTTGAACAGAAATTTCCTTTATATTTACAAGGTAGCTGTGGCAACTCTGGAACATAAGTCCCTAGAAACAGAGTAAGAGTCTCTTTACCATAATTCCCAACAAATTCCCATCATGTGTCGTTGCTTCCTTTTAGATCACATGTCAACTCAGGAACTGATCAGTGTAATCAAATGGAATGAAATATTCTTACCAGGTTAAGCCAAGGTCTTGTGATCTTCAGAATCAGAGGATTGAACATGTTTGACCTACTTGAAATGAGAGTACAGAAGACATGGATTTTCAAAAGCTTAATCATATAAAAAGGGAAAATACAGATGTATTCTTGAAAAATGATAATTTTCACCATAGTCAGTGACCATTACTTCTTATTAATTGTGAAATTCTAAAACTGACTACCACTTACTGTGAAGTTTTGAAAGAAAATAAAATGGTTACTTTTATAAAGAGATATATCAGTAAATGGCTTGGGCTCCATTGGAAGCAATTAACACTCATACTTGTGAAAGCTGAATAGTACTTTACTATATTTTTGCATATGAATATTTTCTGCTTTGAACTACAAATGGGAAGAGTAAATCCATTGTCAAATTACTTCCTGGTTTTGCTTTTAAAAATAATTTCACTTTTACAAAAATGGAGCATTTAGGCCGGGATCAAATAAAATCTGTTGTCCTTTGTACTTGTTGCTTTATATTGACTGTCTCCATTTTCTTTCTTTATTTACCTCTTTCAGGAACATATTCAAGAGAAAAGTAGAGAGCTTGCCATTCATTTGTCAAAATGTGAAGTTACTTTCTTTTTCATCACTTCAAAGAAGCTTGTAAAATATTTTTAAAAGGAAGGGCTATAGAATAGAAAGACTACATGATAGCAGGACTGTAGGACAGCATGATAATTGAAACTACATGATCTGAAGTTTTTGTTTTTCCTTAGTGAGGCATTCACACCCTTTTAAAATTAAACCAGCAACTAACAGAACAGTAATACCAATGTAAAAATGTTTTAAAAGTCATCCCTTGCAAAACCTTAGTTTTAAGATATTAGCAGTCGCCACAGAAGTTTATATCCTGTTTTGTATTTAAAGGCAATTATTGATTCTAATTGTATTTGTTAAGATTATCTTTTCTTTTATTTCATTGTTTTAACAAGTTACATGTTTATCGTAGAGATCTAAAGGTTTAAAAATTTTAAAGATGCTTTTCATTTGAACTTTTAAATATACTGTAATGTAGGTCCCTGTGAAATGTGTTTAAATTATAATTGAACCAAAAATATCTTGGGTGACTTGTCAATTTAAAATCCATGAAATTGATATAGTCAGATTGTGAACTCTGAAGTTAAACTTCGGTTATTTAGAATTTTTAGAGAATAAGATGTCCAGATTAAAACAAATTTTTTGAGGAGTACAGTGATGGTATTTTTTTGAGTTACAATATTTTTTTAATAAAAACATAAAAAGTTCTTTGACAAGAATCTTTCCCAATTCCCTTCTACCTGACGTGGTGGATAATGGTCATTATTTATTTTCTTATGACTCTATTAAAACCTTTCTCCCCGCTTTTTAAAAAAAATTATTTATTTGACAGACAGAGATCACAAGTAGGCAGAGAGGCAGGCAGAGAGAGAGGAGGAAGCAGGCTCTCTTCTGAGCAGAGAGCCTGATGCGGGGCTCAATCCCAGGACCCCGGGATCATGACCTGAGCCAAAAGCAGAGGCTTTAACCATTGAGTCACCAAGGCACCCTAAACCTTCCCTTTTTTTGAGTGCTACATGTTTTCATAAAATTTTTTAAAAGATTTTATTTATTTATTTGATAGTGGGAGAGTACATGCATGCACAAGCAGGAGGAGGGGCAGGCAGAGGGAGAAGCAGACTCCTGGCTGAGCAGGAAGCCCAATGTGGGATGTGGGACTGGATCTCAGGACCCCGCGATTGTGACCTGAGCAGAAGGCAGACACTTAGCCAACTGAACCACCCAGAGGCTCTGAGTGCTACATGTTTCTAAAAACATTTAAGTTTTGTCTTAAAATTGTTCCTATATATGTAAGTTTCTTCCAAATATAATATCCAGTTTGGGATCAGCATATCACTCAACATTTTAAGTCAATTTTATTAACAATTTTTTATTAAAAATATTTGATATATCAGATATGGAGATAAGTGATTTTTACATATTCAATTTCATTTACTATTTTGTATTTTTAAGAAGTTCTTCACTAAATTCCTGTTAGTTAACATACAGCACAACATTAGTTTCAGGTGTACCATATAGTGATTCAATACTTCCATAGAACAGATGTTGTGGTGAGCATCACCTATTTAACCCACCCTTCTACCTACTGTCATCTACTAACCATCAGTTTGTTCTCCATGGCAGAGAGTCTGTTTTTTGGTTCGCCTCTCTTTGTCTCTTGTCCCCCCCACCCTTTTCATGTTTGTTTTGTTTCTTAAATTCCACATATGAGTGAAATCATATAGTATTAGTCTTTCTTTGACTTACTTTGCTTAACATAATACTTTTTAATTCCACCAGGTCATCGCAAATGGAAAGACTTCACTCTCCTTCATGGCTATGTAATATTCCACTGTGCATATATACCACATCTTTTTATCCATTCATCAGTGGAGGTTGTTTCCATAATTTGGTCCTTGTAGATACATCAGGGTGCATGTATCTCTTAGAATTAGTATTTTTGTATTCTTTGGGTAAATACCCAGTATTGTGATTGTTGGATCATAGGGTAGTTCTATTTTTAGCTTTTTTGAGGAAGTTTTATATTGTTTTCCAGGACTGTACCAGTTTGCATTCTCACCAACAGTGCAAGAGGGCTCCCCTTTCTCCACATCCTCATCAATACCTGTTTTTTCCTGTGTTACTTTTTAATTTTTCACAGAACTAGAACAAAAAGTCCTAAAATTTGTTATGAACCACAGAAGATTCCCAATAGCCAAAGAAACTTTGAAAAAGAAAAGCAAAGCTGGAGGCATCACAATTCTGGAGTTCAAGTTATATGACAAAGCTGTAGTGATCAAAATAGTATGTTATTAGCACAAAAACAGAGACATAGATAAACAGAACAGAATAGAAAACTGAGAAAGTTTCCCAAAACTCTAGGTTAACTAATCTTCAATGAAGCAGGGAACAATTTCCAATGGGGAAAAGACAGTCTCTTCAACAAATGGTGTTGGGATAATTGGACTGCAACATGCAAAAGAATGAAACTGGACCACTTTCTTACATCATACACAAAAATAAATTCAAAATGGATGAACGAATTAGCTGTGAGAGCTGAAACCATAAATATCTCAGAGGAGAACACAGACAGTAACCTCTTTGAACTGGACCATAGCAAACTGCTTCTAGACAGGTCTCCTGAGGCAAGAGAAACAAAAGCACAAATAATTTTTTGGATCTTCATCAAAATGAAAAGCTTCTGCACAGTGAAGGAAACTATCCACAAAACTAAAAGAAAGCCTATGGAATGGGAGAAGATATTTGCAAATGACATATCTGATAAATGGTTAGTCCAAAATATATAAAGAACTTATACAATTCAACACTCTCCAAATGAATAATCTAATTAAAAAATGAGCAGGAGAGGTAAATATACATTTTCCTAAAGAAGACATTTCACTTACTATTTATATTTTAGTAACATAGGTATTAAAATATCCATTTTAGAGAAGAGGAAACTAGAGGCTCAAGGAGCTTAAGTTAATTAAGGTCATACAGAAGAGCCAGGATTCAAACCTTATGTAGAACATGATATACATATTATATCTAAAAGCTAACAACAGCCAACAGCCAATGTAACACACACACATAAATCAAATTAAACATTAATTTTTCTGAAAGACCTTCCTTCCTGGCTCTCTCATGCTCCTTCATGCCTTGCTGGATGTGCAAAACCCTGACCATTCCTCACCCAGGCCATTTCTCAAGCAAGTGTTTACAGAAGACAAACCTGAGCGTGTGAGGTAATGTCTCCCTTGGGAACAAATAACAGACTTTCTGTAAAAGCAGCCGATTCCCCAATTTCAGAGTTCTTCTCCTGTATTTTCAGCCCCTTGTAATTGTTTCTTGCATTTGACGAACATTGAGGGTATGTTTGGTGTGAGACATCAAGGGCAAAGAATAAGTTATTAATAATAGATATGAGAAATGAGGGAGGATTATGACTAATTGTGACCCTTGGTTTTTCTAAAAAACATAACAAAACTAAGCAATTAATATCAATAGAAAACAAATCTATTTCTTAGTATCTACTTTGTGTCTGGTAATTTCCTCATTCTTTATATTTTACCCTTTGCAACAATGCTTTGTAGAAGGTATTATTATTATCCTCATTTTATAATGAGGAAATTGAGGCTGGAGGCAGTAAGTGGTTTGCCCCAAGGTTTCCTAACTAGTAAGTATTGGGGCCAGGCTCTGAATGCAACTAGTAAGTGTTGGAGCAGGCTCTGGTTCCAACATCCAGGCTCTCAATCATCTATTAGGAAGTTACCACTATAATTATTATATTTTTTTGGTAATAAATGGGAGCTTTTATAATGAATTGCTCTTTGTTTTCTTTTTTAATTTAAATTCAATTCACCAACATTAGTTTCAGATGTAGAGTTCAATAACTCGTCAGTTGCCTATAAAACACAGTGCTCATCACATCACATGCCCTCTTTAATGTCTATCACCCAATAACCTCCCCTCCAGGAACTCTGTTTGTTTCCTATAGTTAAGAGTCTCTCAGGGTTTGTCTCCCTCTCTGATGACTTCCCATTGAGTTTTCCCTCCCTTCCTCTATGATCCTCTGTGCTGTTTCTTATATTCCACACATGGCATCCAGTTTTCATCAAGAAACATAGAATGGAAAAGAATCTGCAACGAAAAAGGCCTAGCAGATGCTTCCGATATATACACAATACAAACCTGAAGAGTCTGTCATTGCAAAAGGAGTGTGTGTGATTGGGCCAATATTATTTACCACACATTGTGTTAAGACCGTCTGTACCTCATAGTTCTTATAAAAGTGTCTTTCTCTTAGCAGAAGTCAACACTATACATACTCTTTCAAGCCCCAGTGTATGAAACTGAAGTCAAAACACATGTCCAGATAAATATTTTAAAGGAGGTCAAGAAGGAAATTGACTAAGGTGACTACCCTAGGTCTTTATTGCTAAGCGACTGAGGTTCGTGCTGCTGAGTCAGTCTCTCAATAATCATTTCTCTCTCTCTCTCTCTTTTTTTTTCCTCCTGTACGCTGGTTCTTTCTTCTTTCCAGGAGTCTTCCCTAGGGACAATTAAGGGTCTCCACACATAAAATTAAGGGGCTGATATGATGGGTATGTAAAAACCAGGAGAAAGGAAACTTAGGGAAGAAAATGAAGCGAGAAAGAAACGCTAGGGTCGAAACGGGGAGAAAAAAAAAGAAAGAGAAGAAAAGCTGGTTCTGTAAGAAAATGTACATAATCCAAGCCAACTGTTTCTTGCTCCTCCTCTCATCCACTCCAGGAACTGCGTCCCAGGTAACTAGGCAACGACGTTGCCGTGGTAACCAGCGCAGGTCAGAGGGCAACAACGCTTTAAGGCTGGGCAGCCTTTCAGAGCGCGGAGCTGGCCGGGTGGGAGCCGCGAGGGTGTCAGAGTCTCGCGAGAGCTGCGTGCGGTTGTGGGCGAGCGTCTTGGCTTTTGGTCTCCGGGAGACGCGAGGCTGTCCGGGGGCGGGGCCCGGGAGCGCGTCCTATGGCTGCTAAGCAAGGGATGCCCTCGTCAGCCCTGCGGGTGCTGGAGGAAGCGTTGGGCATGGACCTCACGGCTGCTGGGGACACCGCGGAGGCGGTGGCCGCCGAGGGCGCCTACTACCTGGAGCGTATCCTTACGTGTAGGCGCGGCCTCAGGCGCTCCCTTTGGTAACGGGTTTGCGGGCGAGGGCGCGGGCTTCCCATCCGGGGCGTCCAATGCGGTTTGTGGCCGCGCAGCGGGCCAGAACGCCTCCTGGACCTCAAGGTGGCGTCCGCGCCACCGTGTACCCCTGAGAGCTCCCCGCCGCAAAGACTTGCCTTTTGGGAGTGTTAGGCGACCGTGTTCCTGTTGGAAGAACCTTCGGGAATCGTGTACTTAGTAACCACTCTGCAAACTTTGGATGGAAGTTTCCTGTTAGGATGGTACAACGAATTGATTCAGCCCTCCTTAGGGCTTCCCAAATAAGCCCCCAGCCTTCAGAATATCGTGGGAATCAGTTCAGTCAGGCAAGTTAGGAAACCGTGGAGGACCTCTGCCTCTGGGCTTTAAAGAGCTGAAGCTCTGAGCATTCAGCCTGTGATTCTGTAGATACTTCCGTTGTCCAGTGCTTAAAAGATTTGTTTTGTAAGCGTCAACTACCTAGGTAGTTTCATTTTTGGCTATTTAATTACAATTATTGCATTTTTATTTTAAAGCAACTAAATGATGACTGGTGAGCTGAGAGCCTCAGAGATGTTAGGAAGAAATCAGATAGTGATGAACAATTAACAATGGAAATACGAGAAAAAGGGAATAGCGATATGTGAATAATTAGGTTCACTATTTCTTGGGATGGCTTTTGAGCTCACATTGTCTAGGCATATAGACTTAATTGTACTGGAGAGATCGGAGAGTTGATGAGAAAAAGATACCTTTTTTTTTTTTTTTAACCCCAGGCAGATAGGAGAGAGATGATTATCTGTTCTATTCTTAAAGATATCGAGGAAACTCTAAAATCTACTTTATTTTTTGTCCAACTGTGAATGCCCCAGCTTTAATTCAAGACTTTAGAGATCTAACAGTGATAACATTTTGTGGGCTTTGGCAAACTGTTTCACCTGTCCTGCCTTAGGCTCTGTACACAATGGTACTTCGAGGAGCTTTGAAGAACTTAGTTGCAAAGACCAAAGATAATATGTAGTGTTTTATTTAAGGCAAACATTTTTGTAGGAATGTAAGTTTGAATAGTTCAAAATCAATGTAAATGAAATGTTGGTGCCTCAATGTCTTAAATGAAGCTGTATACTATTCATAACTCTATAAATAGCTGCCTTTTCCAGTAATATTCCTTTTTAAATTCAGAAATGAGTCAACAATTCTTTAAGAACTTACTTACATCAAGTGTAAAGTTATCTAGTGTCCCTGGTAGTGAATGGTACCCAGGCATTTTGTTTTTATTTACATTAAGATGATTCCTGTAACATGTAGTTTAATTGTTAATCTGAGACAAACACACTGAGTTAGCTTTTTTTGCAAGTTGTGGGACTTCAATATAGCATAGTTTTTAGGTTGACTTAATTTTCAGAGATATTGCTGAGTCACAACTGTCAATATATAGTAGTCTGCACAAAACCTGTCTTACAAAGAATTTTCCAAGTAATCATATTTGTAAATATAAATGACTCTAACATTTTACGATTTTGTTATCCAATTTCTGAATTACCTGTCCCCTTTGCTTTTCTTCCGTCTTTCTTTAGTTGGCTGATATTTTGTGTTTTAACCAAAGGGTAGTCAAGGGATAGCAAAACTACATATTTTGCCAATATTCCTACATTCAGTGTTTAGGTAAGAGGTTTAGTCATGAGAGAGGCTTTAACTGTTAGTTAAATGAAGTTCGAGGATTACTTTAGAATGCCAATTATCCCTGTTTCCCCGGGCTCTCTTAACATGCATAATTAAGAGTTGACTGTATAATGTTATTTGACATTGTTGCTTAAGGCAATTGTGATAGTTGCTGAAGTGAGACTTTCTGAGTTTCAAGTCTTTAGCTCTCAGGTAATTTAATTGAACTATCACAGTAGATAAATAAAAGTTATAATATGCACAAATGAATCAGAAATCTGATGTTCTCTACTTTGCACATATACTTAATCACTTTTAATCTACTGCATTTGGTCTTGGGCTGCCCTTATTTATGACTGAACAGATGCTCCGTAGAACACTAGACAACAAAATATCAATATTAAGTCTTTGCAAGATACTGACTCTAATTCTCCAGGAAGTTACCCTTTTCTTTGGTGTTAAACATTTAAACATAAAGAACATGTACAGATTAATAGGGCCCAAACCAGAAATAGCCAGGATCCACTATGAGGGAAATGGCTTCATTAGTAAAGGTTCCATTATGAGTTCAGAGACTGTGTAGAGGAAAAATAATTCTTAACCCTGCAACACCCCTTCTTTGTAATGTAATAGCTGTAAAGGTAGGAGTTATCTGTTTCTCTTCTGAGTAGTTCAGGATATAGCTGCTTTTATTTTTTAAACTTCCACAAGGCAAGATACAAACACACATGCACCTAGTTCCTTTTTTAGCTATCTCCAGAGCTTTTAAGAAATCTGTTTACAGAGTATGAGTTCTCTGGAGAACTCTTCATTTGAAAGATATTTGCAACATTGTAAAATATAAGGCAAGTTTTTTTTTTTTTAAACTTTATTTATTTATTTGACAGAGATCACAAGTAGGCAGAGAGGCAGGCATAGAGAAAGTCTGGGGAAGTAGGCTTCCTGCTGAGCAGAGATCCTGATGGGGGGCTTGATCCCAGGACCCTGGGATTATGACCAGGGCTGAAGGCAGAGGCTTTAACCCACTGAGCCACCCAGTTGCCCTACAAGGCTAGGTTTTAACTATGTGCTTTGTAAAGGGTCAAGTGCTTGTAGAGGTTGGCTGTCTTTGACAATGAATTCTGTGTTAGAAATGAGTACTCTTGGGTAAGGTTTTCAGTTACAGTGGGAACTGCAGTTAATATGTGGCTGTGGACATTTGGGAATGCTCAATCCAACTGCAGATGCAGGCGGTATTACTGTACTAAGAAAACTAATACTTAATTGATTTTGTTGCTACTTGTTGAAAGACTTGTTCAAGGAAGAATAATGGAATACGTGGACTCTAAGAAAGTGAACCTCCCCCAAAGTGTACCTCCCTTTGCACTGATTGTCGCTCCCTTAACTAGATTTTGATTATTTTATCTTACAAGGCATTCCAACACTAAGAATTTCACTAGTTAGATCATGGACATGTTTGCTGGCCACTGAAAAGGTCTCCTTTGGCCCCAACAGCAGTTTCTGAGGGTTGAGTGAGTTTAAGCCAGTCCTTTGAAGCTAATCAACTCTGAATGCAGTCCCAAAGTCAACTGTTTATGAAAGTACAAAATTATAGATTCTACTAAACTAGTCACCTGAAATATGGTCATCATACTTAGATACCCCATGTAATAAGATTCATGCTTGTTTTCTTAAATGACATCCATAGACAATCTTTCATTGCAATAGTAATGTTCACTGATCACTTTAATTAAAATTGAATTTTTTTCATTTAAAATTCTATTATTTTTAACATTTAGTTAAACAGTTATCTGTTTTGTTTCTTCTCTGGAATGTTTATAGTATTGAGTGAGAAGATATTTTTAAAAGCCTTAATAATCATTATGTACTCAAGTCACCTATTTCTTACTGTCATTGGAAAAACGAATTTTCCCCTGGATGCTTAGTTGCACCCTACATATATTCAAATAAAAGGATAGACAGTCTGAATGTAGACTCTAGACCAAAAAACATGTCACTAAACCTGTCGTGCCAAATTTCACCTGCATGAAAATCATAAGCTATTTGAAAAGAAAAAAATTGTATTTTGTTGTGTGTCCTCTAGTCTGGGCAAACTTTAATGTGCATATGAATCAAAGAATATTGATCTTTAAAAAAGGACTCTAATTCAGTAAGTCCCAGTCAGGGTTGAGATTCTGCATTGCTAACAAGCTCCCAGGTGCTGCAGGTGCTGCTGGTCTAAGGAATATAATTGAAGTAAGAAAGCTATAGGACAGTTTCTTAACTACTGGCCTTTATATTTTCAGATAAGAGGTATAATATGTGGAGCTCATATCCTTGGATCTCCTGGCTTAGAAGTTGGAAAAACTTAAACCACCACCCACCATGAGAACAAAGAGACTTATATTTTGAAAAAAAGATATTTTTCAGCTTCTGAGGCAGAAGATGGCGGTGGTATCTGGGGCAGGAGTAGTCAGTAAACTTCCACTCTTGCCGAGTCTGTTGAATCAGTAGTGGCTTTCTGGTATGTTGTTAATAAGTGTTCTGAGATCCCCTGAAGCCTTAGTGGGAAAGACTGTTGGAAGCAAACAACAATGGGGGAAGTGGAAGCAAGTGTGCCAGTTATTTGCCGTCTTTGGTATATATTATTCAGTTAACTTACATTATTGAAACTGGCATTCCTTAGAAAGCGGACCATGACTATGATGTTTGCTATTTACAGTACTTTTATTTCAATTTAGTAAGTAAAATGTTGATCATCGAGGATCCAGGCTAGATTTTAGATTGCCTCTGTGTACATTGGCTCTGCAGTGATGGCAAAGATTACAAAGCAATTTCTGACTATAGTAGCTTTGGGAAATCATGTAAAATATAATTAGCTATATGTTTCACTCCAGTTCTTTATAAAGATGCTGTGGCTGTCAGTGATCACTACCTCCAGTGCAGCAATGGAAGAGACCAGTGTGAGGAAGTTTGTGTGGTGCTCACATCTGAAAATTGTTCATAGCTTTCTGGCTGTGGTCCATTTGCAGAACCGTGTTTGTGACCCCATTGTATCAACTGTGACCTCAAGCTCTGCTCCGTTACCCCTGCTGAAATATTTCTCTGAGGCTTCTTGCAGTTGTGTCTTCTGTAGTGCTGTGATGGATTTAGGGTTTCCTGGCAATTTCAGTGTGGATGTATATTGGCCTATTTTCTGATAGGATCTACAAGGTAAAGATCTGGTACAAATTCTGCTAGTGTAGAAACAACCAATTAGTTCACCCATGGTGACCAAGTATAGGGAACTGATTCATAGTATGCAAAATCACAAGTCCTACTAAATTTCTTCCATAACAAGTGGACATGTGGAGTGAGACCCTTGGTCTGAGTGTAGACTCTGACTCTAGAAAGTGGGTGGTGCTATGGGCTGTGTCTGCAGGTCAGGGAGGAAGGGGAATCACAGACTGTACCCTGGACAAGAGAAGACTAGAAAACCAGGCCCAATTTTAAATGTCAAGTTGACCTCGAACAGGCAGAAAGGCATTAACTACATCTGAAGGAAATAGAAAGGACAGAAAAAATGAATTTTGGAAATGGAGTTCAACAATGTTCTTTGAAGGAATACTAGGCAGATAATAAAAAGGGAGTTTTGTAAGGACTCAGAAGCAGGTTGGCATTAGGAAACTGATTTTAAGCCAGAATTCTGGTTTATTCTGCAATGGGGAAAAAAAAAATCACTTGCCTGAGAACTGTGACCAGCTTCATTGTATGGACATTTCCTGGAGAATAGGATCATTTAAGAGATTAGATTACACAAGAAAGTTGTTCAGTAAAAGTAGAACTAGAGTAAAGGGTTTTTATCATTCAGGCAGTTCTTGGTCAATTGCTTATTCCTATCCTGGCAACACTGTTTCTAAAGCAGTGGTTTCCAACCTTTTTTTACACATGGTGTTTCATCATATCTTGCTTCACTCAGTCTTTCTGGCATTTCCAAGGGCCAAGAAAATCAATATCTATACCATCCACAGTGTCCTTTTTATGATAACCGAAGAGCGAAGTATTTCTCAGGCTTCAGAGCCAGAAATTGGTGTACATCTGCTGAGAAACTCATCTGTTTTCATTGGATGGATACTGAATTGGTATCTAATTACATTGCCCTCTTTACCCTGACTTCTGGGAAGCTTTGGGTCAAACCTGTGGTTTAGGTTTGACCAAATTCATGAGACTTTATGGCAGGTACACTGCAGCTTTACCTTTGTCTTATTTCTCTTCTTTCTCGTTCTCTTTTAATTTTCATATTTATTTTTATATATTTTTTTTACTGTATGCTTATTTGTAAACTGCCACACAGTCATTTGGGGATTCTTTTGTGCATTTGTCCCTGTGTTACTAGCCAGCTAAGCCAGATAGACAGATGCATACAAACATACTTGCCAAAGTACATTTATTTCTTCAGTAATACTGCAACATCACCTTTCAAATCAGTTGCTCCTGGGAAGGTTTTTCTCTACAAATCATTTTTGTGGATACTGAAAATACCAATCAAGGAAAATGGTGGTTTCTATTTTGGATGTTTGTCCTCTTCCTGACCTTTTGTCTCATTAATCTATTGCCCTTGGCTGATTTTATCTTTCGGTCTGCAGCCCTGTTACTCTTTTATATCTCTCCCTCCTTCAGGGTCTTCAAATTGAGCTGTTTAAATGATTTGATTTAGCTGTTGGTAATATAACACTTCACAGTTTGGAAAATAAGTGAGAGCTCATTGCTTAGGATTTTGATAGAAATTGCACATTCTTTTTGTGTCGCTGTAGAAACATGTAGAAACTATAGAAATATGATATTGTAGAAAATTCCTGGTCTTTTTATTCAGGAAACATGTCTCTATCACTAGTAGGTATATGGTTTTTGTCAAATTTCTTAATCTCCTTGATTCATTTTCTTTCTTTTTTTTTTTTAATTTAGAAATGACTGTATCTGTGTTACTCAATCTCACAGGATTGTTATTAGGATAAATATGATAGTGATCCATATGACAATACTTTTTAAGGTTTATAAAATGATATTTTTTCATTCTTTTTGATTTTGGGGAAACAATGTATTATTAGGATTTGAAAGCTGTTGCCTCGAGTATTTTCTAGGTAGCAGTGTGGCAAGTTTGATAATTCCAAAGCTTTGAGGACAAATCACTTTTTTCTGTATATTGCCATTAACAACCTATGCTTTGATGTTTCATCTTCACATAATCTTATCAGTTGGCTTATTTACAATTTCAGAGTCTATCCAAATGATTTTAGAATGTTTACTTCTTGTGAAATTTTTATGTTATGATCAGTGATGAAGGATGGCATTGCTTTTCTGGAGACTTAAAGACAAGTGATTCTTACAAAATCAAGTTTTAGTAACTGTCATTCAGAAGAGGGCATTCTTTTCCATAAAAAAAGAGACTGATTTCCTGTAGCTGAACCTCAGGAAATTTCATCTAATTAAGTGAAAATGTGTCAGAAAGATATAAATTTAGAAAGGAGGAAGATTTAGAATGTATTTTTTAATCCATTTATCTTAATGCATGGGAGAACTGGGCCATGAAAGACTTATGAGACTTTTCCACAGGTACTCCCCTCTTTCTAGAAGAGGAAAACAATAACAAATACTTGCATAGCATTAACTAGAAGCCAGGCACCATTCTAAATGCTTTACATATGTTAACTCCTTTCATACTCTTGAAACCTCTTAAGGTATTATGATAGCCAGCTTTCAGAATGATGCCCAGTGATCTCTGCATCCTGGTCCTCATACTCCTGTATAATTCCCTTATGTATTGAATAGGGTTGACTTATGTAACCGATAGAATAGTGAGTAAATGATGTGTGACTTCTGAGGCTTCGTCATAAAAGGTATTGTGGCTTCTACTTTGTTTTCTTGTATTTCTTATTCTGGAGGTAGCTAACCACTATATCTTGAGAAGGCTTAAGAAGCTTATGGAGAGACCCACATGGGGAAGAATTGAAACCTTCAGCCAACAAAGTTCATCTTTGAAATGAATCCTCTTGCCTCAGCTGAGCCTTCAGAAGACAGCAGGCTTGGCTGCCTTCTTGACGGAGGTCTCATGAGAGACTCCAAATCAAAATACACAAGCTAAGTCACCACTGAATTCTTGACCACGATACTATGAGATAATGGATGCTTATTGTTAGGCCTTAAGTTTTGGGGAGTTGGTTATGTAGCAATAATAAAAAGTACAGATTTTGATACCTGAAAGTGGGATTCCAACATAAGAAATACTTTAAAGTATTAGAGTGTCCCTGGAACTGAATATAGGACAGATATTGGAAGTTCTTTAAGTAGGATGTTAGTGAAAGCTAAAATACCTTGAACAGACTATTAGTGGAAGTCTCATGGTCTTTAAGAATGCTGCTGGCAAGGGATTAAAGGAGAGTGGGGTCAGTGCTATTGGAAACTGTTCCATAGCAGTAGATAACTAATATAGTATGTACTTCAGTCCTGGTACCCAGTATGGGTAAGTTAAAAATTATAGGATCAGCTGCAGGTATGCAACTTTATGCATCTTTTTATTTCTGTAGTATTTTAATCTACTAATCTACTAAATTAGATTAATTTAATTAAAAATCTAGTTTTTAACTAGTCATTTAATTAGTTGTTTAATTAGTGAATTAACTATTTATTTTTTTGAGCCTAAATCACTTTTCACCATTTTTGGGGAAGATACATTCTTGTTTGACAGTATCAGGTTCCTAAGGATTTGTTATAACTGAACTAGGTTTAAGTGCGTCCTCAAGTGGGTAAAGCAGTGAAGACTTATAGCTTATGATGGAGCTGAGTAACTAAAGACTGCATAACTTATCTTTTAGAGGTTTAGAACTGTGTGTAAGATAATTGGCAAACACTTCAAGTGTTTACGTAATATAGAAAACGAACATGGAATAATGAGAGGTTTAAGGCTAGTGTAGTGAAACCTAACTCCAGGGCTGATTCCCAGCTGTGTTAGGTCCTAGCTTGTGTGACCTTGTGCCTGTAAGTCCTGATCTACAAAATGGAGATGAAAATAGCTTGTAGGTAGGATGAAGACAGAAGGAGTTGATTGATCATGTAAAGACCTTAAGGACAGGGCTTGGCTTCTGTTAAATACTTAATAAATGATACCAATTCTTATTACAAGTAGCTTCAGGTGTTTTATTCACTTTTCGCTAGCTCTTGGAAGATGATTTCTCATAACCAGTAGCAGGATGAAAACTAGGCTAATCTCATCTTTGATTTTCATAACCATTACTGTATGTTAAAAAGCTTAATTTCAAACATTTTGAACTTGGCATAATCACATGTATACATTAGGAAAAATGTAAACAAAATAATGTTATTGGTGTATGTTGTGATTTCTTTCAAAATTAAATATTACCTTGAAATTATCATTTGTAATTAAAGTAACTTGTAATTTTTGAAAGTCTTACAACCGTGCTGTTAGAATTTTTTATTAGGGTCATTTCCCTGATATTTTAATGTTCATTTCTTTTTTTATATCATTTAATTTAATTTCTTTTCAGTGTTCCAAAATTCATTGTTTATGCACCACACCCAGTGCTCCATGCAATCCGTGCCCTCCATAATACCCACCACCAGGCTCACCCAGTCCCCCACCCCCCTCCCCTCCAAAACCCTCAGTTTGTTTCTCAGAGTCCACAGTGTCTCATAGTTTGTCTCCTCCTCCGCTTTCCCCCAACTCACTTCTCCTCTCCATCTCCCAATGTCCTCCGTGTTATTCCTTATGCTCCACAAGTAAGTGAAACCATATGATAATTGACTCTCTCTGCTTGACTTATTTCACTCAGCATAATCTTTTCCAGTCCCATCTGTGTTGATACAAAAGTTGGGTAATGTTAATTTCTTGATAATTTATGAAGCACTGAATTAGGATTACTGTATAGTTTATATTTGCTTAAAAATTAGGCTTCCTTTCCTGAGAACAAAATTTAATTTTAAAATTGAGGTAATAAAAATGAGATTAAAGTAACTTTTATTATGAAAACATTGAAATGTGTTTTTTACTTATATTTAAATATAGGTGTGCTTCTGAAAAATTCATAGTACTTTAAATAAAGAAGTCAGAGTACACTGTGAGAGACTCAGGAGCTCTGGGAAATTAAGTTAGTTTGAAATAGATTTTAAAAATTTACTGCCATAGTTTTCCTGTCCATCATTTTTCTTATCTCTTTCTAATATATATTATCTTATTATGTACATTTTTGTAAGCCTTAGACTCGAATTGGAAATCATTAGATAGTAAATAGACATATGGAAAGGTAGTTTTTCATAGGTTTGGGTTATGTAGAACAATAATTTAAAATAATAATAAAAAATACTTTGTTTCAAAATGTATTTGTAGGTTGTACGGGGAAGAAAAATTTTAAAAAACAATTTAAATTACATTTACCAACTTGGTATGATAACTGGATCTGATACTAAATTTTAATATCAAATCAATTTTAATAAATAATTTTTTCATATATTTTGAGATTGACACTTGACAAGATTTCAGAGGTCACCATAACTGAAGCATCTGAAGATGATTATGAATATGAAGAGGTAATTTTCATTCATTTTAGGTATTTAGCCTTTAAATTCACTAGTCATTCTTATGAAACATTCATTTTACTTTATAATTTTTTGTTTTCCTTAAGAGATGCTGGTTTTTCGCTGAATTACCTAATACCTACTATTTAAGAGTGAAGGGTAAAAGTTCTGTTTGAAAGTTTGGATTGGTTAATGCATCTGGCTCTTTTGGTTTTCCTGGTACTTGTGCTTCAAAGTTAGCTTCTTCTCCCTTGCTTTGTGGATCCTTACTACAGACTGTCATCTCTATCCAGCATGCATTCCTTAATATCCATTCTGCTCTTGGATGGGTTTCCCAGAGTCCCACTACTGGCTGTAGCTCAGATCCCATGCTTCCCTTCAGCTTAACTATAATTCTGTATAATGTAGTTCCTGTCTCACATCTTCTCTTTAATTCACTGTTCAGATGGAACTTATCATTATTTCCGAGAGTTGGCACATTGAGTTGCTCCTAGATGACAGACGTTGTAAGTACAACTGTGAAAGCAAGCCTGGCAGTTTGTGGCCTGGGCAAGTAAAAGAACAAACAGTAGATAAACTTTTTATTACTATTAGTAAAATAAAGATAATATGAATACGTGCCACATGAAATTACTGAAGGTTTTATATGAAAGACAGAACTGATCAACACATAAGAAGCACATGCCAAGTGTTAAACATCATTAATATCATAATTACAGTCAATTACATTCTTCCAAGAACTTAGCATCTAGGCAGTGAGTTCTATTTTTTTTGATAAACCAGACATTGGTAGTTGCTAGTGAGTTGAGAAAAAGAAGCGACCTTAAATTTTTTCTCAGCACAGTTGTTAGACTGTGTTTATCCTTATATATAAGAACAAATGCCCATAAGCTGATCTCGAGTGTATCAAAGGTGACATTGAGTTATGTCCTGCTTGTAAGTTATCCATTTGTCACAGAACTTCAGCCTGACATGGTGTCTTACATAAAGTGTATTTTTTTTTTTGATCCATTGTTTTGTGAGAAAAACTTTTTTCTGAAATGAAGTAAGGTATTTTTATGTTCCTGATTGCTCTTCCTATTCTCTTTCTCTTTAATTTAGATACCAGATGACAATTTTAGTATTCCAGAAGGTGAGGAAGATCTGGCAAAAGCAATTCAGATGGTCCAGGAACAGGCTACAGATACTCAGATTTTGGTGAGAATTGAACAAAACCTGTTGTTTGTATAGTTTGAATACAGTCTATAGTTTAGCAGTGAGACTAAGTTTTACTGGATAAACTTAAGTTTTACATATTAAATGCTGTCCTATCACTTGTTACAACCTTTTTATCTTCTGTGTTTTTATCATTGTACCTTCACTTTAAGTAAGTAGTCATATTTATTCTTTTTTGGATTGTAATTTTCTGCATCATGGTTACTCTTGCATAACTTCACAAAAATGACACCTTCCTTCAGAACTCTGCATGTTTAATATCACTGGATGTTAAACCAAAGATTTTTAACACTAATGTACAGAATTTGGTATTAGATATGGATGCTAAAATGTGTTTTGTTAACACATTAAAAAATAAATAAAAATGTATAGTCCTCTGTCCTTTTCCTTCTGTATTCCCAATTCCTTCAACTACCATCCGTCTCATTCTAAATATCATATTCAAATTTATTGACCAAAAATGACAAGGTAGCATTTATTATTGTGTAATGAATATTTACTTCTGGCCATATTATACCTTTATCCAGCAATTATGTCTAATCTCCCACCATAATGCAGACTTGCATATATTCTGCCATCCTGGCATCTTCCATGTTTGAGGCAGGGTTCTGCACATAATCAACATTCTTATATAATATCTTTAAGATGATCTTAGGAGGGACGCCTTGGTGGCTCAGTCAGTTAAGCATCTGCCTTTGGCTCAGGTCATGATCCCAAGGTCTTAGGATCAAGTCCTACATTGGGCTCCTTGCTAAGTGGGGAACCTGCTTCTCTCTCTGCCTGCCTCTCTCTCTCTGCATCCCTCTCCTGACAAATAAATCAATAAAAATCTTTAAAATAAAATGATCTTGGGGAAGATACTACAAATTATCCTTCTTGAGTGTTAAAAATTTCATTTAAAAACCCTAGTCATTTGTCAGGAGGTTTCTGTAGCCTCCTAAATTTGCTTTAGCTGATCATTGTTTTGAATGTGGTAGCAGCTACTAGTAATTAAGATCAGCATTAAATTATGTGTAGCACTTTTTTTTTTTAAAGGTTTTATTTATTTATTTGACAGAGATCACAAGTAGGCAGAGAGGTAGGCAGAGAGAGAGAGAGGAAGGGAAGCAGGCTCCCTGCTAAGCAGAGAGCCCGATGAGGGGCTCGATCCCAGGACCCTGGCATCACCACTTGAGCTGAAGGCAGAGGCTTTAATCCACTGAGCCACCCAGGTGCCTACGTGTAGCACTTTTGAAAAGAACTTTTTGGGGCAACAGAGATTCTTTCCTCACTGAATTTCTGTGTAACTATTACCAGGTATATAACATTTACCTGGTATGTGACCATTACCATGTTAAGAAGGGGAAGGAGGGAAAAAAGTCTGCTGTTAAATTTCTGTATATTTGAAAATAGATCTGTCTAAATAATCAGCTGTTAAATTGGTAAGTTCTTGCCAATGCAAAGAAAATGAAGGCACTCTAGAGACAGTGATGCTTTGATATTCTTAAGTATCTACCCAGTATTTGACTTATTTTATATATTGAATTGTGGTAGTTTTATGGCTGTCCTAATTTCATATCTCACTTGCTGAAATAACTCTACTTTTCTAGTTCAGGGGTCTGCAGACTTGTTCTCTGGGGTCATATAGTAAATATTTTAGATTTCGAAGGCCGTAAGGTGTCTGTTGCAACACACTTCTCTCTTGTATGAAAGCAGCTGTAGACAATATGTAAACAAATGGGCATTGCTGTGTTCTAATAAACTTTATACAGTTAGCTGACCCCAATATAGTTGATAAACTTACTTCTTTTATGAAATGGTAGGATAAGCCACTCACTAGCACATAATTTCTTCTGTAGCATAGTGTTTCTAAAGCTCAAGGCACCAAAATTCCTTATATTTCTTATTATAATGATAATAGAAATAATTAAAAGGCCCATACTTTTTTTTTCTTCTTTTTTAATGTTTTATACGCTATTGAAAGGACAAACTGTCCTCATTGTTCTTTAGATAATCTAGTCACACTCTTGCCTCAGAGTCTTTGTGTTTGCTGACGCTATAACTGAAACATGACTCTTTCTTCCTCTAGATTTATGCTCAGATTCCACTTTATCAGTGAAATCTTTCTTCATCACCCTACATGTATAGCAGCCCAGCTCCACACACATATCTGCCCTACCTTTGGCTCTCCTTCCCTTCATTACTCTGCTTTTTTTCTGCCAGGCATTTAGTGCCATCTGCCATATTATATATTTTTAATGTAGTTATTCATTTTTTTTCTCCATCCACTTGACTATTAGGTATGAAGACTGAGTTTCATCTAGTGTGTAAATCTATTACTGCTTTATCCCTAGTGATTAAAATGGTTCTTGAAACATAACCCTCAACAAAAATAAATGAAAAAAATGAACAAATGAATGAGTAAATAAACAGCTTATTTGTACCAATAATCAAAGATTAGTGATGATTTTATATTTTCAAAATAAATAATTGTGCATTTAAATTTCAGGAACAGAAAACAGTTCTTCCTTCAAAGCAACTAATACCTGAAGTAATAGAAGACTTTCTCTGCAATTTCCTAATCAAAATGGGAATGACCAGAACTCTTGATTGCTTTCAGTCCGAATGGTAAACAATTATGTGGATAAATAGGAATGCTTACATGTACACTTTTAACTGTCTTCAAGGACTTGAAGTTGTTCAGCTTACACAAAATGGATGAAAGGGATGGAAACCTTTCCCATCCCTACCACTGGAAGTACAACACACACACCTACACACACACACACACACATACACACACACACACACACTCTTTCTCACATAATTAAGAAACCAATTTAAAAGAAGTTTTTATTAAACACACTTTCTAAATATTCAAAGTTGAGTGATTTTCAAAAGTGAAAAACTAGAGTATGTCCTGGGATTCTATAATACAAAGCTCTTTAATGAAATACTTTTCTAATATATTCTGCATAATTATTAAGGGTAATATTTCCTGCATTAAGACATTCTACCAAGAGTACTACTTTATTTGTTTTACTTCTAGCGTGTAATGGCCTGCCTTTCTCTACTCACGCAACTGATTGATTCTTTTTCTGTAAATATTTCTCCATTTAGAAATAAGAAGAATTATATTTTCAAAGCTATCTAAACACAGATTTTCTTGTTATAATGAAAATTTTAATAACTTATTGGTTATGAAAATCAGCAGGCATGCTGTCTTTATTCCTTTACTATAGCAGTAATGTCACCAGGAATGTTTTCAGAGGCCCAACATTCTTTAAAGAAATATTATTAAGTAATTGGATATAAAAATATGTTTGAGCCATTTTAAAAGCCATTCCATGTCATGGAAAGGGAATACTAAGATATAGAAAGATGTTCATAGTGTTTTGGGACTAAATCCTACTTTTAAATATAAGAAGCAGTTTGTAATTTCTACTAATCCTCCTGTGATGCAAGTTTTATTTGCTGCTTTTTTTGGTTCTCATCTACTGAGACCACGTACATAGAAGAAATCAGTTTTATTACTTCAAGTTGCATATCTAAAGTTAATAAATTTAATGATGAGAGCCGTTTTTCATTAATACAATTTAGGAAAAAAAGAAAGTTTGGTGGTAGAAAAATAATGGTTCCTATTAAATTTGGAAATTGTGTGAATGATTTTTATAAAAATGTCTGTAGGAAATAATTACAAATGTATTAGAAAATGCATTTTTGTGAAAGTAGGTAGATAATTGATTTACAGTACTAATGAAATGAGAAATTAGTGTGGCTCAGTTCCTTTTTTCTTCTAAGAAGACATGTTAGGACATACAGTACCTACGTGTTTGTCCAGTCCAAAGTGTGAAATGATTTCCATCGAGAAATCTGGAACCAAGTGTACTTTTAACAATTAAGCACTCGTTGGATCATATTATCCTTTTAGATTTAGCAATTTGGGTTGAGGTGATATTTCAGGAAACTACAATGGTATTAGGATTTATAGAATCCCTCCCTATATAAGCATGCCACTTAGTGTATTCCAATAATATTAAAGTAAAATTCATATATGTCTTTATATATGGGTTTAGTAATACTGTGGTTCAAATAATTGTATTCTTATTCCTAAGTGCCAGTTTGTAATAAACTTACAAACTGTTTGTAATTAGATTACACAGTATTGAACATTTTAATTTCACATGAAACATTTCTTTACTTTGATCAGAAACACTTATTCTGCATAGTAGGACTATAGGAATATTAAATAATTTTTTTTTCATTTTTTTCTTATGGAGAAAAACATTTATAATATTCATTGCTGTTAATTCATTTAATCTTACAAAAGTTGACAAACAAGTTTTCCCCATTGTTAGTTTGTAAAACAAAAACCTCAAAGTAATGAAAAAGCTGGGCAATAAAATTGGACTTGTTATCTTTCAATCTTCAAAAAATGATTGCAGTAAATTCTTTAAATCTAAGGTCAGCAAACAAATCTGACCTGCCTCTGTTTTGTAAATAAAATTTTGTTGGCACATAGCTGTAACTTTTCTTTTAGGTATTGTCTGTGGCTGCTTTCATGCTGTAATAGCAAAGTTAGTCAGTCACAGTGGAGAACATATAGACTAGAAAGCCTTTTTTCCCCCCTTTTTTGCAGTTCCAAACTATTTTCTGTCTGTTCACAAAAACCAAAACCAAAACCAAACCAAACCAAACAAAAAAGATTGTGTGTATGTGTGTGAATGTATTAGGAATTTTTTCTATGAACCACAAAAAAGTCTGTACTGTGCGTTAGCAGTAGCTAACAGAATTTTGTCTTCGTTGCTGAAGTATTTTCCCTAACTGTCCCTGAAAACTTGGAGGAAAAATTCTCAATTGATATTTGTTATTATCTAGGTGACTGTTTTCCTTTCTTTTATATCCTATGCCTTATGTGCCATCAGGAAGGAAAAATAACCCTTACTCTTATGATGCTGTTTATATGTTTACTGAAATTCTGTCACACTATTTGCCATTTGTGACAATGGGCTTGACACTCTTGTGGTATATGGACAAATATTATGAAAGCCTTTATACTTTCTTCCTGAAAAACATGTGTATTTTCTGTATATAATTCTAAGTAGTTTATGGATCTTATGATAAATATGAAGATCATCAATGTAATTTTATTGGCAGGTCTGTTGGTAGTAAATTTTATTTCCTGTTCCTTATGGTTACATAACAATCTTTTTTCCTGTCTGAACACTTTCCAGTCTTACTCTATGTGTGAATGAATAAAGAGGAAGAAATGAAAGGACCAGGATATTTCTTTAACACAAACACACCTGAAACAAAACCAAAAAATTTTATGTAGGAAATGCTCATTTTACTGAGAAATGTATTAATGTGTTTCTGGAGTTTGTGGATTATGATTCCTAATTATCTAATAGTATTAGAATAGTTTTGCCAAGTTTAAAGTCATCTTTGATATTTTAACATAAACTATAGAAATTTTTCATGATAAATTATTTTTGAATGTCTTCAAGATATATATGATATAGTATGTGATATGTTGTATTATGCTTGATTTGTATATATTTTAACACATATTAATTTATTTACATAGCATTTAGAGAAGGACTACATACCACTTTTTTTCTTATCAAAATAATTGATTTATGGATTTTTTTTCTGTATTAAATAATGCAGGTTGCTGAAAACCAATTTTATGGTCAGAAAAACTTTATGGTCTAATACTTTAATCAATCCTTACTTCTTCTGAGAGAAGTATAAATCACATTCTGTGTATGAATATAATAGTGAATTTGTGATTAAATGGTTCTCTATTTGTTTTATAAATTGTGGCAAATATTACTTAATATTGATTCTATTTTCTTAACCTTTTAGATATTCTGCAGAACCTGTCTTGCTGTTCTTTTGTTTTCTTGGCTTTTTTTTAGTATTGGATAAGAAGTATAACACAGCCATATGATTATTAATATGTAATATGTTAAAAAAATTAAGATTTATGATATGAAAATGCTGATAATTAAACATTTTTAAACAAATGTTTAGGTCATCTATAGCAAAGTTTATAGGGATTTCTTGATTAATAACTTTATTACTGAAATGTTTTTCCATTTGTATTGTTTTTTATTTAGCTTTATTGCTATATATAATATATACATATATATAATTAAAATTATAATTATTTCCAAATCTGTAAATGGTTTTCTGATGTTGCTTCTTAATTCACTGAGAAAGTAAAAGTTCTATGACTCCTGATTCTCTCTTTACTAACCTGCCACCTCTGTTCTCAGGCCTCCTCCTCCTCACATGTCACAGAGGCTGAGCTGTGCATGCTGTCATCTAAGGCCAACCCTCTAGTTGTCTACTGGAGCCCAGCTCCTCTTTCCTACTCAGGGGCATTGCTTTGGCAGTTGTCCTCTCTCTCTTTTCCTGCATTCTAAGCTTTTTCTCTTTCTGCTGGATCATTCCTATAAGCATAGATATACAGTATTTCATATATTTTAAAAAAGGTAGAAGACCAAAAAAACACCCTGAATTCCACATCCTCTTTTAAGTTCATCTTGATTTTCTAGGCTCTACTTTATCATGTCTCCTTCAACGAGTATGTTTCCACTTCCTTATTTCCTACTCTTATACCTACTCTAATGAAACTATCATCTTAAAAGTTTTTTCAGGGCTGCTCATTGCCAAATTCAGTGACTGATCCTTAGTACTCCTATTCATCTTGTATGCAGCATTCATCACTGTTGTTCATGTCTTCCTTTTTGGAAAACTTTATTTATTTGGGTCCTGAGCCACAATGTACTCATATTCACTTACTACTTCACTATCCCCTCTGATTCTTAGTCTCTGGTAGTATTTCCTTCTCTTCCAGTCTTGAAACAGTCCAAAAACTTCATTTCTCTCTTTACATTCACTTCCTAGGTGGCCTTTTACAGTCTTGTGACTTTAAATTGTATCTATTTACTGATGATTCCCCAATTTGCATTCCAAGTCCTGACTTTTTCCCTGAGCTCTGCACATGTATACCCAGTATTCATTTCACTTAATTGACCAGTAGACATATTGCATTGAACAAATCGTTAATTTCTCCAACCATCCAATTCCTCCTGCGTTCATTCCCCTCTTTGTAAGTGGCTGGGTGTTCCACCAGAAACACTGGAGTCATTTTTGACCTCTTTTATTAATCAACACTTGGGAGATGAGTCGTAGGAAAATCTCTATTGGCTCCACCAATAAGTTGGCTCCACCTTTACAGCATGTCCCAAAGGGACATATTTCTCATAATCTCTGCTGCTACCAGCTTTGTTCATGCCACCATTCTCTCTCTTTTGGACTACAGCAACAGCCACCAAACTAGTCTCTCTATTTCTACTGTTGCTCTTCTAGGGTCAGTTTCTTCAAGCAGATGCCAGACTAATACATATTTTTAACAGTAGAAGTTCCCTTTTAAAAAAAAAAATTATGTAGTTAACATACAGTCTAATGTTGATTTCTGGAGTAGAATTCAGTGATTCAACACTTATAACACCCAGTGCCATCATAAGTGCCCTCCTTAATACCCATCTTCCATCTACCCATCCCCCCACCTCCCTCCAACAGACTAATCCTTTTAAAGCAAGAGTATCTCTTGTTTCTCAGAGCCTTCCAATGGCTTCAGTCTGATTCAGGTAAAGTCACATTCCTCTTTCCAGCTTCCTGCTGTCTTCCTGACCCGTATCTCACCACTTCCTTCCTTCCTCCAGTTCCAGATACTCCAGATATACAGGCTGTTGCTTTTAATTGTGCATGTCATGCACTTTTTTTTTCTAAGGATATTTGCGTTTACTTTTCTGTCAACCAAGAATGCTCTCTTCTTCATATCCCCTGACTTGGTTCCTTATTTCTTTCAGTTCTCTGCTCAAGTAGCACTTTGCAAGTCATACTTTCTGTCTTCAACCTATGTAAAGAGCACAAATGCCCCCATCACTCTCCACTTCAATCTCTCTATCCTTCTTATTCTGCTTTATTTTATTTCATAGAACATATCACTCTTCACAGTAGACTGTGATATGGGGGCTTGGACTGCTGTGTTAATTTCACCAGTGTCTAGATTAGTGCCTGGAATATACGAGATGTTTGGTTATATGTACCATGATATTAGTACCTAGCAATTATTTTTTAAAATTGTAAATATATATTATGAATTTTGACATTTTAGTTTACAAAAGTAATACCGCAGCTCATTTCTGTTAATATCCTGTAGGACTTAACTTTCTGAATTGTACATAAATTAAGTCAACTTAGTAGAAAGAAACAAAATAAAGCCTTTTGTTTGATTTTATTCTAGGTATGAGTTAATACAGAAGGGAGTAACTGAACTTAGAGATACTGGGAATGTTCCAGATGTCTACACGCAGAATATGCTTTTAGAAAATGAGAACAAAAATTTGAAGAAAGACTTGAAATGCTACAAACAGGCAGCTGAGTATGTTAATTTTTAAATGATATTTTTTTTTCTTTTGGACTAAATGGAAGAGTTGAATGAAGCTAACTATGGTTAATGTACCAGAGCTTTAATTCTGAATTGAATTATATTTAAATTCTAGTTGGAAAGAATGTGAAAGGCTTCACTAGCAAATTAATTGAATAGATGATCAGAACTCTCACAATTGCAACCCATTAGGAAAAATGGAATGTAGGAAGTTATACAGGAGATGGTTAATTTGTTATGATACACTCACTTTCTTATGGTTTTGATAATCTTTTCATGGTTTGTGGATTCTTCCCTTATGAGGATAAGCTAATTTCTGAAATAATAATAAAATTATAGAAGTCAAAGAGGAAGGAAGGAGCTAGTGTATTCCTAGTTAGAGGAATTTTGGTGTTTGAAAATTCCCCAAAGGAAACTGTTATTTTATAATTTCCTAGCATGAATTTATGCATAGAAGAGAAGCTTAACGGAAGCCAAATCTTTCTTTCTCTGATTAATGGAAGACATAGTTTTTGGTGAACAAATTTAGATAAACACTGTTATTCTGGCAAAGACAAACATGTGAATGTGTTGAATAGGGATGAGTCTACTCATCTAAGAAAATGTTAAATGGAAAATCAGTGCTTAGATATGGAGTAGAGAAAGTTCATTCTTTGTTCATTATTTTTTATTAAACATACTTGAAGAGTGGTTTTCTGTTAAAGAATTATATCAAAACAAAAAATTCGATAAGCAGAACTACCATACAAGAACATAATATTTTTAATCTTTGTAAAAAAGTTTAATGTAGGGGCGCTTGCGTGGCTCAGTGGGTTAAAGCCACCCAAGGTGGCTTTGGCTCAGGTCGTGATCCCAGAATCCTGGGATTGAGCCCCACATCGGGCTCTCTGCTCAACAGGGAGCCTGCTTCCTCCTCTTCTCTCTGCCTGCCTCTCTGCCTACTTGTGATCTTTGTCTGTCAAATAAATAAATAAAATCTTAAAAAAAAAAGGTTTAATGTAAAGAAACAAAACTTTGTATTGCAAAGTGAGGGAAAATTTTAAAACTCCTACTTTTAAAAGGTGGTAGTATATAAAAAAAAATTTGATCATTTATTCCTTATTACTTATACTTGTAGAAGTGTTTTTGCAAGTTATACAACTTCCTTTTATATTTTAAAGAGAAGTGTATGATGATCTGCAGAATAGTAAGTTACTAGAACCAGCATGCTCTTTATTCTCCCTTCATTTCTCAGAAGTGGTTTGCGCTATTGGCCCTGATGCTCACTGTGATATTGTATAGACACCTAATGGATGCGCTGGGAATTTGACACAGCAAATTTTTCAGAGTGCTGCCTGGCATACTGTTTCAGTTCCTGATCTTAGAAATATTGCTTGAGTTTGCTAATTTCTTTTGAATAGATAGAGCTACTTTCTGCAATGAATTTTGTCATAGTGACATTAAATAGTTCTGGTTGATTACTGGTTCTTTATTGAATATAATATTGAATAACTATAATCAAAACCATATAAACTATTACCTATGCAAATCATTATCCCATAATTAAAACAGATATCACTCAAATGAAATCTCATTCTTATTTGTGTTTATTAAACTATCATACTAAATGTATATAAAATTTGCTGTATTTATTAAAATGCAGTTTTAGTTTCAATGGTTATGATTATTATCTCTTAAATATATCTTATTTGATATAATTAAACTTTAGATTAGAAAGGAAAATATTTATTTGCTTTAATCTACTTGACATAGAAAATTTGAAGGAAAGATGCTTGACCCTTAGAAGATGCCTAATATTTATATCATTAAGTGAATATTAAGCTCTCATGACACCTTTTGGTGAAACACATCTCTGGAGTTTTATTCTGTTGGATACATTTTTGAAAATGGAGAATGAAGTTTTGTAAAATATTACCAAACTACTTTTGTCATGCTATAAGTTTGCTCTACATTGTAATGTTTTATCACACAGGTTTTTCAATTGACTTTTGAAGATTTTTTTTTAATAAGTAATATTTTTTTTTTAAAGATTTTATGTATTTATTTGACAGAGATCACAAGCAGGCAGAGAGAGAGGAGAAAGCAGGCTCCCTGCTGAGCAGAGCCCAATGTGGGGCTTGATCCCGGGACCCTGGGATCATGACCTGAGCTGAAGGCAGAGGCTTTAATTCACTAAGCCACCCAGGCGCCCCTGAAGATATTTTTCCAATAGGGATTAGAGTAAACATGGGATTCCTTTTATAGACTTTACCATAAAGTTTTCCTTTTCAGGGTTGACTGTTTCTTAAAGCAAGTTAAGTGTAGATGTTAAATACTTTTCTAATAATAACCAATATTCTAATAATAACCAATGTTTACAGATATGTTATATGTTGTTCTGATTATACTGGTAGCATTTAATGATATATCAAAAAAATCAGAGAAATCATAATATAGCTCTAAGCTTAATACTTATCTAGAGAAGAGAGTTGCCATGGAAAGAGTATTGAACTTAAGGTTCAAATATCTAGCTTCCAATATTCTGCTACTTATTAACTCAGTTTTCTTATTGTTAAACTGGGAGTAATTATGCATAATATTATTAACTCCTAGGGAGTGATGTGATAATTAAATGAGACAATCTATATTAAAGAGCTGTGTAAATCACAAAGTGCTTTGAAAATGTCAGCTATTATCATCAATATCTCTAAAGACTATCATCCTTGGATTTTTTTTAATCATCACTCATTAATATTTTTGAAATTCAGCAATGATGAAGCATAAAGGAAGATGTGAAAAGGGAAATATTTCACTCTAAATTTAATTTGAATTGCTATAATTAAAAAAAATGGTCTTTTTGTCTGTTGTAAGCAATGCCTATTTTAGAACAGAGGATTTCCTTATCTTGCTACAAGTGTTAACTAAAATGTATTTTTGTGTGATATATATATATATATATATATATATATATATATATATGTATATGTATGTGTGGTGATGGATGTTAACTATATTATTGTGATCATTTTGCACTATATCTGAATATTGAGTCATTGTGTACCTGAAACTGGCACAACATTACCAGTAAATTATACCTTGATTTTAAAAAAAGCTTTAGAAATAAATGTTTAAATTACATCCATTATATAGATGTTTTTAAGGGGGAAAAATGTACTATTAAAAAGTGTTTATAGTTCCTTTGAAGGTAAAAGTATATACTAGATACTGGAGAGGAATAATGTAAGTAGCAGTTTGATAATTTTTTTTCCTAAAAAATAAAATCTATTAATTAAAAAAGTTTATATACTGTAAAGTATACAGATGTTTAACATTCAGTGTGTTTTAATTAACATATATACCCATATAGTCACTAAGTCAAATCAAAATTATAAAACATTTCCATCACACCAGAAAATTTTCCTGTACTCATTTTCTTAGGTAATTAATGTTCTGATTTCTATCACCATCTATTGGTTTAACTCAGTCTTGAAGTTCTTTTGAAAGGACTCATATAGTATGTACTCTTTTTGGTTTGTCTTCTTTCACTTAAGATTTTTGAGATTCATCCATAGATTTGTAAGTATCCATAGTTCGTTTTTAAAATTATTAAATAGTATTGCATTATGCAAATATATCATGATTTGTCTATTCATACTTCATTTGATGGAAATTTGGGTTGTGTCAAGTTTCTGCTTTATATATGATGCAATTATGACATTCTTTTGTAAGACTTTTTGTAGATACATAATTTCATTTCCCTGGGATCATGGGGTAGTTCCATAAAAACTGCTGAACTGTTTTCCAGAGTGGTTTCCAAGTTTGATAATCTTTCTTGAAAAAGAAGAATATAACAATACTTTTATAATAAAATGCAGACCATTTTTCATTTCATTTATCTATTATTTTTTATTGTATATATATTTGAATACTCAATTTTACTTACTTTTAAAATTTTTTTAATACTCAGTTTTAATGTTAAGGTCATAGTAGACAAACATGTGAAAAGCCATTTTTGGTAACTTTTGACCGATTATGTAATCAATTAAGTTCCCATAAGAATTTATTTCTGAATTACACATTTGTTTGTAATTTGGTTATTGTGACCACTTCAGACATGTTAAACAATAGACAAGACCTCCAAATGCAATTTCTTACAAAGTTACTATTATATACTTAAACATATTTTGAAACTCAACATCATGAATTTAATTTACTTTCTCATTTTCTTGACATCTGCTTCAATAATTCTTAGATTTAGAATTACTCCTGTTTTTGATATTCCCCAATGGTTTCCTAATGTTATTTTTAATTTTTGTTTTAATTTCAGTATAGTTAACAGTGTTATATATTAGTTTCATGTGTACAATATTGTGATTCAGCAGTTCTATACACTGTTACTCAGTGTTCAGCATAAGTATACTCTTAATCTTCTTCATCTATTTTACCTATCTACCCACATACCTTCCTTCTGATATGTTCTATTTTAATGCTATTTTAATGAGTACCCTCAGTTAAAGTAATTATTTTTTTCAACAAGAACATGTTTTACTTGAAGAATACTTCAGAATACCTGGTTCTAAGGATATGTGTGTGTATAAAACAATCCATTCAAGAAAAATAGAAGACACATTTTCTTCAAGTATGCATGTAAAAAGAGACATTATAAGAAGACTAAAAGCATGCTGAGTGTATTTTCCAACCACAGTGGTACAAAGCTAAAGGTCAACAATAAAACAAAGCTGGAAAATCTACAATCCAAATATTAAATATTTAATATGTGAATATTAAACACATTATTGCATAAGCTGTGGGCCAAATAAGAAAACAAATGGCACATCAAAATATGTCTTGAAACAAAAGAAAAATAAAACACAATATTCCAAAACCTATGGGATGCAGCAAAAGCAGATGTTAGAATGAAATAAATGCTATAAATGCTTGTATTAAGAGAAAACGTTCAAATGAATAACATTACACCACAAGGAACTGGAAAAAGATGATACTTAGCTGTAATTTAGTGGGGGAAAGAAATAACAAAATCAGAAATAAATAAAATAGAGTTCAGCATAAGCAATAAGGTAACACTGAAACTAATGACCAGTTTTTCAAAAAAATGAACAAAACTGGCAAAGCTTTAACATTACGAAATAAAAAAGATGACTCAAAAACCAAAATTAGAAATGGAAGGGAAAACAATATAACAGATAACCCACAGAAATACATAGTGTGGTAACAGATTGCCATGAACAATTATATGCTTACAAATCAGGTAATTCAGGAAAAAAACCCCAGATAATTCCTAAAAATGCACAAATTATCATGATTGGATCATGAATCTTGGATCTAAGAAATAGGTAATCTTAGACAATAACAAGAATGTAAATTGAATTAAGAATCAAAAATCTCCCAGTACAGAAAAGTCCAAGACCACATGCTTTCATAGGTGAATTCTACCAAACGTGAAAAAAAAAATGACAAAATCTTAAAAATAATGGGATAAAGGGAACACATAAAAATCATTCTGTAGGGCCAGTACTATCTTGATATTAAAGCAGGATAAAAACAATGTAAGAACAAAAGTGTCTGGTTTGTCCAGTATAAATATTGCTACTCCAGCTTTCTTTTGACACCCATTTGCATGATAAATGTTTCTCTACTTCCTCATTTTCAATCTGCAGTTATCTTTAGGTACAAGAATATAGAGAAAAGTATTTATTTCCTCAAATGACCTTTAATTCATGGCTCTGGATTGCTACCTTATTAATTTTTTTTAAAGATTTTATTTATTTGACAGAGATCACAAGTGGGCAGAGAGGCAGAGAGAGGAGGAAGCAGGCTCACTGCAGAGCAGAGAGCCCGATGTGGGACTCGATCCCAGGACCCTAAGATCATGACCTGAGCTGAAGGCAGAGGCTTAACCCACTGAGCCACCCAGGAGCCCCAGCTACCTTATTAATTTTTTAAATAATTTTTCATTTGAGTATAGTTGGCACACACTTATATAATTTTCAATTCAATTCAATTTCTGTTATGCTATACTCTCCTTAAATATGGCTATCATCTGTCACCATGCATCACTATTACAACATCATTGACTGTATTCCCTATATTGTGCCTTTTATTCCTATGATTTATTCATTCCATAACTGGAAGTCTCATCTCCCACTTTCACCCATTTTGTCTATCCCCCCTTCATCTCTCTTGCCTCTGGCAACCATCAATTTGTTCTCTGTATTTATAAGTCTGATTCTGATTTTTGTTTGTTACATTGTTTTGTTTTTTAGATTCCACATACGAGTGATGGCATATGGTGTTTGTCTTTCTCTGAGTGACTTATTTCCCTTGGCAGAATACCCTTTAGCTCCATCCATGTTGTTCCAAAGGTTACCATCTCATCCTTTTTTATGGTGGTGTATTATTCCTGTGTGTGTGTGTGTGTGTGTGAGAGAGAGAGAGAGAGAGAGAGAGAGAGAGATCTTTCTTATCCATTCATCTGTTCATGGACACTTAGGTTGCTTCCATATATTGGCTATTATAAATAATGCTGCAGTAAGTTAGGGGATGTATATCTTTTTGAATTAGTGTTTTCACTTTCTTTGGGTAAATACTCAGTGGTGGAATTAGTGGATCATATGGCATTTTAATTTTTTATTTTTTGAGATTCCTCCATACCTTTTCCACAGTGGTTGCACCAATTTACATTTACCCCAATAGTGTATGAGGGTTGCATTTTTCGACATCCTTGCCTACACTTGTTTCTTCTTTTGTTTTTCATACTGCATTCTGATAGGTGTAAGAGGACATCTCATCATGGTTTTGGTTTGCATGTACTTGATGATTAGTGATGTAGAGCATCTTTTCACATGTCCATTTGTATGTCTTCTTGGAAAAATGTCTATTCAGGTTCTCTTCTTATTTTTAAATTGGTGTTGAGTTGTATAAGTTCTTCATATATTTTGGATATTAACCCCTTGCTGGATATATCATTTGCAAATATCGTCTCCAATTCAGTAGATTGCCTTTTTGTTTGGTTGATGGTTTCCTTCACTGTGAAAAAGCTTTTTATTTAGATGCAGTTTTAATAGTTTTTTTTTTAAGATTTTATTTATTTGAGAGAAGGAGAGTGAACATGAGCAGAGAAGGAGGGGCAGAGGGAGAGGGAGAGGGAGAAGCAGACTCGATGCTGAGCAGGGAGCCTAACGCAAGGTTCCATCTCAGGACCACAAGATCATCACCTGGGTTGAAGGCTTCACCTGGGTTGACTGAACCACCCAGGCAGTCCTCAATAGTTTATTCTGATAATAGCCCCAATTCTAGGAAGAAAAGTAACATGGTAAAGAAGACAGAGATAAATGGGGTGCAGTTTTATATAGGGTGGTGAGAGAAATCCTGATACCTGAAGAAACTGAGGGAGGCCATGTATGAAGTTGGGAAAAGGGAATTCCAGGCAGAGGGGAAATGAAATACACAGAGCCTGTGGTGGGCACAGCTTGGCTTGTTAGGGGGCTAGTAAGGAGACCATAGTCATTGGAACCAGGGGATAAGTGGTAGAGCCCTATGTTAGAACTTTGCTTTTTTTCCCAAGTGGTATGTGAGGCCAATGGATAATTTTGAAGAAAAGCATAATGTGAGCTTGTTTTTGTTGGAAAATAGACTGGATGGAGGGACATGATAAAAATATGGAATACATTATTTCCTGTATAACTTTCTTGTAGGTTGACTTAACTGGTTACAGCATAATAATGAAGTCAAACAAAATTTTATGGAACAGTTAGGTTCTTGAAAGGACAGTATTTGCTGTTGTCAAACTCAGCATTACTAATACCACTCAAACTTTCACTGAGGACAAACATTGATACCAGGTCAGGTATTGTGGCGAATGCTACGCAACTACTTGATTCTCTACCCCTTATTAGCTATAATAATATAATTACCATTTAGTTTCCTCATATGTAAGTCAGAAGGTATTAATGGTCCTTGAGGTGAATCATTTTAAAGTGTTTAGCACAATGTCTGTCACATGGTGAGTGCTCAGTAAAGATTAAACCAGTATTCTATATTATAGTATGCTTTTTTCCTTTCATAACATTCACTAGTTCATAGTTACAGAAGTTTATATTTATTTCTTTACTAATATTCTCTGTACTCTTGTGAACTTGATGAAGGCAATGATTGTGCTTGACTTACCTATCATAGAGTAATGAACATAACCATCTTTCTGCCATTCTTATTTCATCTCTACCCCCCAACCACACCCTACCCTAAATCCCCTTAGTGTAATACATTATTTTTTATAGTTCTTTTTTTGAGTTATAATTTACCTATATTGGGATGTATGAGACTTAGCTGCATAATTTTGACAAACAGGTAAATTCTTGTCACTTTCATAGCCATCTCAATGTAGAACATTTCTCTCTATCCAGAAATTTCCATGTCCCTTCTTAGACATCTCTGCCTCTGCAATCACAGAATGTATGTTTCTTTGTATTTGACATTTTACATTCAGCATAAACTCTGTAAAATATATATGACTTTTGAATTTATCAGTAATTTATTCCTCCTTATTGTTTTGCAGTATTCTGTTATATAGTGTTTGTCACATTTTGTTTATTCTTTTTCTATTGGATTGTTTGCAATTGTGGTTCCTAATGAATAATTCTGCTATGAAGATTTGTCTACAAAGCTTCTTGTGGAAAAATGTGTCTTCTTTATTTTGGTTAAAAATTTGGAGTGGAATTATTTCACCAAAGGGTAAAAGTGTGTATTTTTAAGAAATTGGCTTGGTCGGTTGGGTGGCTGCCTTGAGCTCAGGTCATGATCCCAAGGTCCTGGGATCAAGTCCCACATTGGGCTCCTTATTCAGTGGGGAGCCTGCTTCTCCCTCTCCCTGCTGCTTCCCCTGCTTGTGTGTGCACTCTCTCTCTCTCTCTTTCTCTCTGACAAATAAATAAAATCTTAAAAAAAAAATCAACAGTCCATTTTCCAACATTTACTTGGGTCATTTTACATTCTCAGTAGCAGTCTATGAGCATTCTCGTTATTCTACATTGTCTCCAACATTGAGTGTTGTTAGTGTTTTTCATTTCAGCCATTTTACTAATTGTATAATAGCAGCTTGTTGTAGTTTTGATATGCATTTTCTAATACCTAATGATATTGAACATATTTGTGTGTGTGTGTGTGTGTGTGTGTGTGTGTACTTATTGGCTTTTCATCTTTCTTACTTTCTGTGTAAGTCCTGCCCATTTTTGGTTGGATTTTTTGTCTTATTGTTGAGTTGTAAGAGTTCTTTACATATTATGGGTATATATCTTTTGTCAGGACATTGTGAATATTTTCTCCCAGCTATGGCTTCACTCTTTATAATTTTATAATTATAATTTCTTTATAGTGTCTTTGGGTGAGCAGAAGTCTTATATTTTGAATAATTTTAATATAAAATAAAATAAACATATTTTAAAATTTTAAATATTTTAATATTTCATAAATATTAAAAGTATAAAAATAAATTTAATATAAAAATAAAAATTATTTATTTTTAATAGTATTGCTTTTGATATTTTGTCTGAAATACTGTTGCCTACTCCCAGGTCTTGGAGGTAGTAGTCTCTGTTCTCTTCTAAAACCTTTAAAGATTAAGAATTTTTATTTCAGCCTGTATCTGTCATTCATTTTTGTATATGGTGTAAGGTAGGAGCTAGAGATTAATTTTCTTTTCCAAAGGAATATAAAATTGTTCTAGCACCATTCTTAAGAACATTTTATCCATCATTGAATTTTTTTGGAATTTTTATTGAAAATCATTTGGTCCTATAATTGTGGGTCTATTTCTAGACTCTGTTTTGTTCCATTTATTTGTCTGTATTTTAGTACCACCCTCTTGATTACTATAGCTTTAGGTAAGTTCTTGAAGTCAGGTCGCATTAGTCCTATAACTTTGTTGTTTTTCAAAGATAGTTTGGCTATTCTGGGTCCTTTGTATTTCCATATAAATTTTAGAGTCACTTTTGTCAATTTCTGTAGATAAGTGAGAGTTTGAGATTGAGTTGAATTTGATTCATTGAATTCTTGATTGAGTTGAGAAGAATGTATGTGTATATGTGTATGTGTACATGTATATTTACATATACATATATATTTTTAAGGATTGATGTATTCATAGATTTTAGTCTCTTATCTCATGGTATATCCCTCCATTTGTTTAGATTATCCTTAACTTAATACTGTGTACTTATGAAGGAGCTTGAAATTTATACCTTTGCATCTAATTATCTAATGTATATTTTGTTGTTATTTTGTGAGCTCCATATAATGGGAGTGTCTTGTGATCAGCATAACCCCAGGGCATACCTCTGACAAGTAGGAGAGGCTTAAATGAATGTGTGCTATTAACATTTTGCCTTTTTAGTTAAGCTTTTCATAATTTTTAGAGTAATTGATGATTTTGCCCCTTTTATACCATTCCCTTGGAGTAGACATCATTTTCCCTTCATAATGGAATTTTTAATAACTTTCCATAAAGTTAAGTTTTGCTTCATTTAGAGTATTGCTGTCTTTTGCTGGGCTTCTACGTTAGAGAAATGCAGACTAGAAAAGTTTTATTGAGTGTACTGAAGGTTTGACAGAAAATAAAAATTGACCAAGATTGCTAATTAGAAGATTAAAATGTACCATTTGAAAAATAATGAAAGACTTTTTTAATCTTCTGTCAGAAAATATGGACATAAAAAAGACTAAAATTAAAAAGCAATTAATATTGAGGAAAATTTAGGTGCTTTACTAAGTAGCCCTAACTTCACTTACAAAATTCAGTTCTATAGAAGGTCAAAGAGCATCCAGCTTTTCCAAAGGCCCATTTAATTTAATGACTTTCAGAAACAAACACTGTGGAAATAAAGATAATAATGAGGCCTATAAAATTTTATGGTTTAGTGTTTAGGTAATTGCTTGTTAAATTAAGAAGGTATTTTTTTCTGAACATGGGTGTATCTCTTTTTTTTTTGGTTAAGTATATAATGAAAGTTTTCCTCAAATATGATTGAACTCATTTTGGCTATCCAACAATTATTCCAATATTAATATTAGTGAGTTAAATGAATTCACTTATATCCAGTTGAAACAATGAAATATTTAGTAATTGTGTAATACTGTTACCAGAATTTACTTTGATTTGTGTTTGTGCATGAGAAAAATACATGACAAAGATGGCCTACTTTGGTGCAAATAAACAAGAAAATGATTGTATGCTTCCTTTTGCCAAATTATAACAAAATAACTCAATAAATCTATTATTAAGTGGTCACTTAAAATACTTAGTTAAAACTTTTCAGTTATCAAAATTATTTTACTGGGGGCATTCATTTAAAAATAATTTTTAAGAGCCCACTATTAAGTTACATTCATAATTTGAAACATGGAGACTTTGGGACAGTGCTTTTGTAATATAAAAACACGAGTATTTTAATATTTTATGCTTTAATTGTAGATTTTGGTATGTTGGTTTCCTGAAGTGAGAAAATTAGTCATTCTGCCACCTCATTAAGAAAAAGCCTGTAAGAAGTATGTTCTAAAGAACATTTGTTTGATTAACAAATCTAAATAGAATGTTCATCGAGTAAGTTTTACATCATTGTACTTAAATAGAATCTCTGATGTCTTAGTAGATTTGTTTTTAAATCAAAAAGATGCCGTATTAATAAAATATTGTATAGTTTAAAATGTTAATTGCTTATATGAATATTATAAATTTTACTTTTTAGTGCAACTTTTATTTTCTTTTTATTAAGCGGATGGGCAGCAGGAAGGTCATAAAAGAAGCATCACCATGAAATGAATCTAAATTGTTTTACTGAGTAGACTTCATTTGTGCAAATAGAAAACAAGTCCCTGAAAACCATTTAATGGTCAGAAAACTTTAAGGTCTTTACTTCAATCAATTCTTATGCTTTCTTTCCTGGGATAAGTACAAACAGGCCCGTAAAGGTGTATAAAAAGGGAGCTGATGCAGTGCTGCATATTTGTAGTTTTGCTTAAGATAATTTGCAAAAAAAAAATTATTTTTTAAGTACTTTTAAACCTAGTATGTATGGCTTTATATATCAGATAAGAGAAATGGAACATTAACTCATTTATAGAACTCATCAAGTTTTTGAAAGTAAGACCACTTTAGTAGACTCAAAATAGATGTTCATGAAAGTTTAAATTCTTTTATAAAGTTTTACAGTGTTACTAATAAACACGTATCCTGATATTTTTTGTCCATTAAAAGATATTTATCTACTGGCAAGCCTCCTATTTTAGGTAAATAAATCAAGCTGTTAGAGAAATTTAGTATATCTTTTCTTCTATACTAAATAGTAATAGTGATGTGATGATAACAGTAATATTTATTGAATATTTTTATGTGAAAAAAGGTATGTGAACCGTTTCTTGTATCTTCAAAGTTGTTTGTAAGGAGGTGAAGTTGAGGTTAGATGGTGGTGGTAGCCTGTGGGGACTAAGACTTATTGTTTATATACTTGTGATAAAAACTACAACTTTTTTATTATTAGAATTGATTTTATTATAAACTTGGTATGTCATCATTTCCTGGCTGAAAGGACATCTATGTACATTTTCATCCTTAAAAGATCCAACTGAATGTCTGCTACTTAGACATATGTACTATATTAGTCTTTTTAATAATAAGGAAATACAATTAAATACATATATTCAGAATACACTAAAAAAATGGAATATTGAGTATTGAAGAGTTAGGCTTTGTTCACATTTCCAAACAGATATAACTTGGGCTTTCCTTTAAAAAAAAAAAACCAAAAAACAAAAAAACAAACTACAACATTGGCAGTAAAATAAAGAACATGTCCAAAAAAAGATCGTGTTAAAAAATGGGGGAGTTTGAGCATTTGAGGAGAAGGGAAGAAAGAAACTTGGAAGAATGGATGCGACACTTTCATCATATGCCATATGGGACTTGATCTTGCAGTAACAAGTCTCACTGATCACAATATGCCCCATTAGGGGCCTGAAAACCTAAACTCATCCCACTGGCAGCATTCCAGTCTCTGCTCCTCAGGGAGTGCTTTGACATAGTTATTCATGCAGAAATACACATTTTTTTGCAGTTATTTTATGTGAATCTGTATTTTGAAATTCTGTAGTACAGAGAAGCAGATTTATTCCATTGTGACCTCTTATGAGATGTAAGCACATGAATTCAGTGCACCCATTTTTCAGGACATGAGAGTCTCAGTGCAGTAGCACTTTGTCAGTTAACTAAGACTGTTGTGTAACATTATAATTATATTTTACATTATTATATTGAAACCAACTTATTGTGGAGGTAGATGAAACATTCCCATTAATTTTTTACCTACAGCCTAGGCTTAAAAAGAATACCCTTGTTTGCTTTCTATCAGGGGTTTTCAGAAAGTCTATCCAGTTGAAGAATGTTTCTGTATTACAACACTGATACTAAAGAACTTTTCTCATCAAGTTACCAATTCTTCTATTGCTGTGATCTACAGGTGGCACATATTTCTCATATGTATTACAAGAATAAAATCTGTGTTTCCCAGAACATACATGCTTTCTTTTTCACAATTATCAGAACTAAGTAACCCAGTATATTGTCTTTTAACTATATATTCAAGCATCTTGTAAGTCTTTTCCTTTATTTGTAATTATTTTGAATTATCCTGTTTTAAATATGTATTTAAGTTTTATAAACAAATTCTTTTTGGAAGTAGATGGAATATAAATTACTTTGGTCAATATATTTAATTTCCTTTTTTCTTAAATGAAGTGTGAATGACTATTTTTGAAGCTATAGGTGGTGACCAGTTTATCTCCCAATCCTACAGGTACTGTGTTTCTTAGAATCGTTCAGTGTGAATTATAACAGAATCTTTGTTTTTTTTTTTTTAATTATCTTTAGAATCGCTTAATACTGGATTTAAACTGATAATTAAATACTTTTTTTCAGAAAAGAATAAGTAGTGTTATTTTTTTAAAAGATTTTTAATTTATTTGACAGACTGAGATCACAAGTAGGCAGAGAGGCAGGCAGAGGGAGATTGGAGGAAGGAGGCTCCCCGCTGAGCAGAGAGTCCGATGCATGGCTCGATCCCAGGACCCCAGGATCATGTCCCGAGCCGAAGGCAGAGGCTTTAACCCACTGAGTCACTCAGGTGGCCCTAAGGAGTGGCTTTTAAAAAGTTTTTATTTAAATTCCAGTCAGCTAACATACGGTGTAATACTAGTTTTCAGGTGTACAATATAGTGATTCAATACTTCCATCCAACATCCAGTGCTCATCATGAAAAATGCACTCCTTAATTTTCATCACATATTTAACCCATCCCTTCATCTATCTCTTGTCTGGTAACTATCTGTTTGATCTCTATAGTTAAGAGTCTCTCTTTTTTCCCCTTTCTTCCTTTGTTTTATTTCTTAGATTCCACATATAAGTGAAATCGTATGGTATTTTGTCTTTCTCTATTTCACTTAGCATAATATTCTCCAGCTCCACCCATGCTGTTGCAAATGGAAAGATTTCCTTTTTTAGGGTTGAGTAGTATTCCATTGCATCTATATATCACATTGTCCTTTATTGATGGACGTCCATCAATAAATGGATGTTTGGGCTATTTCCATAATTTGACTATTGTAGATAATGCTACTCTAAACATCTTGGGGCATGTATCCCTTTGGGTTAGTGTTTTTGTATTCTTTGGGTAAATACCAAATAGTGCAATTGATGGATTATAGGATAGTTGTATTTTTAACTTTTTGAGGAACGTCCATATTATTTTACAGAGTGGCTGCCACAGTTTGCATTCCCAATAGCAGTACAAGAGGGTTCCCCTTCCTCCATATCCTTGCCAACACCTGTTGTTTCTTATGTTGTTGCATAAGCCATTCTGATAGGTGTGAGGTGATATCTTCTTATAGTTTTGATTCACATTGCCCTGATGATCAGTGATGTTGAGAATCTTTTCAGGTGTCTATTGACCATCTGTGTGTCTTCTTTGGAAAAATGTCTGTTCATGTCTTCTGCCCATTTTTAAACTGGATTATTTGTTCCTTAGGTGTTGAGTTACATAAAGTTCTTTATATAGTTTGGATACTAACCATATAGTTTGTGAGATTAAGAGTCGCTTATGGTTTGTCTCCCTCCCAATCCCATCTTGTTTCATTTATTCTTCTACCCCCTTAACCCCCCCATATTGCATCTCCACTTCCTCATATCAGGGAGATCATATGATAGCTGTCTTTCTCCAATTGACTTATTTCGCTAAGCATGATACCCTCTAGTTCCATCCACATCGTCGCAAATGGGAAGATTTCATTTCTTTTGATGGCTGCATAGTATTCCATTGTGTATATATACCACATCTTCTTTATCCATTCATCTGTTGATGGACATCTAGGTTCTTTCCATAGTTTGGCTATTGTAGACATTGCTGCTATAAACATTCGGGTGTTTATAGAACACTACGGATCACTACGTTTGTATCTTTAGGGTAAATACCCAGTAGTACAATTGCTGGGTAATAGGGTAGTTCTATTTCAACATTTTGAGGAACCTCCATGCTGTTTTCCAGAGAGGTTGCACCAACTTGCATTCCCACCAACAGTGTAGGAGGGTTTCCCTTTCTCTGCATCATCTCCAGCATCTGTCATTTCCTAACTTGCTAATTTTAGCCATTCTGACTGGTGTGAGGTGATATCTCATTGTGGTTTTGACTTGTATTTCCCTGATGCCGAGTGATATGGAGCACTTTTTCATGTGTCTGTTGGCCATCTGGATGTCTTCTTTGCAGAAATGTCTGTTCTTGTCTTCTGCCCATTTCTTGGTTGGATTATTTGTCCTTTGGGTGTTGAGTTTGCTAAGTTCTTTGTAGATTTTGGATATTAGCCCTTTATCTGATATGTCATTTGCAGATATCTTCTCCCATTCTGTCACTTGTCTTTTGGTTTTATTAACTGTTTCCTTTGCTGTGCAAAAGCTTTTGATCTTGATGAAGTCCCAATAGTTCATTTTTGCCCTTGCTTCCTTTGCCTTTGGTGAAATTCCTAGGAAGAAGTTGCTGAGGCTGAGGTCGAAGAGGTTGCTGCTTGTGTTCTCAAGGATTTTGATGGATTCCTTTCTCACATTGAGGTCCTTCATCCATTTTGAGTCTGTTCATGTGTGGTGTAAGGAAATGGTCCAATTTCATTTTTCTGCATGTGGCTGTCCAATTTTCCCAACACCATTTATTGAAGAGGCTGTCTTTTTTCCATTGGACATTCTTTCCTGCTTTGTCGAAGATTAGTTGACCATAGAGTTGAGGGTCCATTTCTGGGCTCTCTATTCTGTTCCATTGATGTACGTGTCTGTTTTTGTGCCAGTACCATGTTGTCTTGATGATGACAGCTTTGTAATAGGGCTTGAAGTCCGGAATTGTGATGCCACCAACTTTGGCTTTCTTTTTCGACATTCCTTTGGCTATTCCAGGTCTTTTCTGGTTCCATATAAGTTTTAGGATTATTTGTTCCATTTCTTTGAAAAAAATGGATGGTACTTTGATAGGAATTGCATTAAATGTGTAGATTGCTTTAGGTAGCATAGACATTTTCACAATATTTATTCTTCCAATCCATGAGCATGGAACATTTTTCCATTTCTTTGTGTCTTCCTCAATTTTTTTCATGAGTACTTTATAGTTTTCTGAGTATAGATTCTTAGCCTCTTTGGTTAGGTTTATTCCTACGTATCTTATAGTTTTGGGTGCAATTGTAAATGGGATTGACTCCTTAATTCCTCTTTCTTCTGTCTTGTTGGTGTAGAGAAATGCAACTGATTTCTGTGCATTGATTTTATATCCTGACACTTTACTGAATTCCTGTACAAGTTCTAGAAGTTTTGGAGTGGAGTCTTTTGGGTTTTCTACATATAGTATCATATCATGTGCGAAGAGTGATAGTTTGACTTCTTTGTCGATTTGGATGCCTTTAATTTCCTTTTGTTGTCTGATTGCTGAGGCTAAGACTTCTAGTACTATGTTGAATAGCAGTGGTGATAATGGACATCCCTGCCATGTTCCTGACCTTAGCAAAAATGTTTTCAGTTTTTCTCCATTGAGAATGATATTTGTGGTGGGTTTTTCATAGATGGCTTTGATAATATTGAGGTATGTGCCCTTTATCCTACACCTTGAAGAGTTTTGATCAGGAAGGGATGCTGTACTTTGTCAAATGCTTTTTCAGCATCTATTGAGAGTATCATATGGTTCTTGTTCTTTCTTTTATTAATATGTTGTGTCATACTGATTGATTTGCAGATGTTGAACCAACCTTGCAGCTCTGGAATAAATCCCACTTGGTCATGGTGAATAACCCTTTTAATGTACTGTTGAATCCTATTGGCTAGTATTTTGGTGAGAATTTTCGCATCTGTGTTCATGAAGGATATTGGTCTGTAATTCTCTTTTTTGATGGGATCCTTGTCTGGTTTTGGGATCAAAGTGATGCTGGCCTCATGAGTTTGGAAGTTTTCCTTCCATTTCTATTTTTTGGAACAGTTTCAGGAGAATAGGAATTAGTTCTTCTTTAAATGTTTGGTAGAATTCTCCTGGGAAACCATCTGGCCCTGGGCTTTTCTTTGTTTGGAGATTTTTGATGACTGTTTAAATCTCCTTACTGGTTATGGGTCTGTTCAGGCTTTCTATTTCTTCCTGGTTCAGTTGTGGTAGTTTGTATGTCTCTAGGAATACACCCATTTCTTCCAGATTGTCAAATTTGTTGGCGTAGAATTGCTCATAGTATGTTCTTGTAAGTCTTTGTATTTCTTTGGTGTTAGTTGTGATCTTTCCTCTTTCATTCATGATTTTATTTATTTGGGTCCTTTCTCTTTCCTTTTTGATAAGTCTGGCCAGGGGCTTATCAATCTTATTAATTTTTTGAAAGAACCATCTCCTCGTTTCGTTGATTTGTTCTATTTTTTTTTTTATTTCTATTTCATTGATTTCTGCTCTGATCTTTATGATTTCTTTTCTCCTGCTGGGTTTAGAGTTTCGTTCTTGTTCTTTCTCCAACTCCTTTAGGTGTAGGGTTAGGTTGTGTACTTGAGACCTTTCTTGTTTCTTGAGAAAGGCTTGTACCGCTATATATTTTCCGCACAGGACTGCCTTTGTTGTGTTCCACAGATTTTGAACTGTTGTGTTTTCATTATCATTTGTTTCCATGAATTTTTCAATTCTTCTGTAATTTCCTTGTTGACCCATTCATTCTTTAGAAGGATGCTGTTTAGTCTCCCTATATTTGGATTCTTTCCAAATTTCCTCTTGTGATTGAGTTCTAGCTTCAGAGCATTGTGGTCTGAAAATATGTAGGGAATGATCCCAATCTTTTGACACCAGTTGAGACCTGATTTAGGACCCAGAATGTGATCTATTCTGGAGAATGTTCCATGTGCACTAGAGAAGAATGTGTATTCTGTTGCTTTGGGATGAAATGTTCTGAATATATCTGTCATGTCCATCTGGTCCATGGTGTCATTTAATGCCTTTATTTCCTTGTTGATCTTGTGCTTGGATGACCTGTCCATTTCAGTGAGGGGAATGCTAAAGTCCCCTACGATTATTGTATTATTGTTGATGTGTTTCTTTGATTTTGTTATTAATTGGTTTATATAGTTGGCTGCTCCCACATTAGGGACATAGATATTTAAAATTTTTAGGTCTTCTTGTTGGAAAGACCCTTTGAGTATGATATAGTGTCCTTCCTTATCTCTTATTATAGTCTTTGGCTTAAAATCTAATTGATCTGATATAAGGATTGCCACCCCTGCTTTCTTCTGATGTTCATTAGCATGGTAAATTGTTTTCCACACCCTCACTTTAAATCTGGAGGTGTCTTCGGGTCTAAAATGAGTTTCTTATAGGCAACATATAGGTGGGTTTTGTTTTTTTATCCATTCTGATCCCCTGTGTCTTTTGACAGGGGCATTTAGCCCATTAACGTTCAGGGTAACTATTGAGAGATATGAATTTAGTGCCATTGTATTGCCTGTAAGGTGACTGTTACTGTATATGGTCTCTGTTCCTTTCTGATCTACCACTTGTAGGCTCTCTCTTTGCTTAGAGGACCCCTTTCAATATTTCCTGTAGAGCTGGTTTGGTGTTTGCAAATTCTTTCAGTTTTTGTTTGTCCTGGAAGCTTTTAATCTTTCCTATTTTCAATGATAGCCTAACTGGATGTAGTATTCTTTGCTGCATATTTTTCTTGTTTAGTACTCTGAATATATCATGCCAGCTCTTTCTGGCCGGCCAGGTCTCTGTGGATAAGTCTGCTGTCAATCTAATATTTTTACCATTGTATGTTACAGACTTCTATTCCCGGGCAGCTTTCAGGATTTTCCCTTTGTCACTAAGACTTGTAAATTTTACTATTAGGTGATGGGGTGTGTGGACCTATTCTTTTTGATTTTCAGGGGGGTTCTCTGCACCTCCTGGATTTTGATACTTTTTCCTTTTGCCATATTAGGGAAATTCTCTCCAATAATTCTCTCCAATATACCTTCTGCTCTCCTCTCTCTTTCTTCTTCTTCTGGAATCCCAATTATTCTAACGTTGTTTCATCTTATGGTGTCACTTATCTCTTGAATTCTGCCTTTGTGGTCCAGGAGCTGTTTGTCCTTCTTTTGCTCAGCTTCTTTATTCTCCATCATTTGGTCTTCTATATCACTAATTCTTTCTTATGCCTCATTTATCCTAGCAGTGAGAGCCTCCATTTTTATTGCACCTCATTAATAGCTTTTTTGATTTCAACTTGGTTAGATTTTAGTTCTTTTATTTCTCTAGAGAGGGCTTTTATATCTCCCGAAAGGGCTTCTCTAATATCTTCCATGCCTTTTTTGAGCCCGGCTAGAACCTTGAGAATCTTCATTCTGAACTCTAGATCTGACATTACCAATATCTGTATTGTTTAGGTCCCTAGCCTTTAGTACTGCCTTTTGTTCTTTTTTTTGTGGTGAATTTTTCTGCCTTGTCATTTTGTCCAGATAAGAGTATATGAAGGAGCAAGTAAAATACTAAAAGGGTGACAAAGACCCCAGCAAAATACGCTTTAACCAAATCAGAAGAGACCCCTAATCGTGGGGGGGAGGGGAGAAAGGGGATAAAAAGAGGTTCAGAAAAAAAAAAAGAGACCATTAAAAAAAGAAAACAAATGAAAAAATATAAAAAAGAAAAATATATATATCAGATAAACTAGTTAAAAAACGTTAAAAAAGAAAAAGGTAAAAGTTAAAAAAAAATTAGCAGAAGAAGAAAAAAAATTGAAAAAAAAAATTAACTGCAAGACTAAAGAATCATGGGGGGAAAGCCATGAGTTCCGTGCTTTGCTTTCTCTTCCTCTGGAATTTCGCTGCTCTTCTTGGTATTGAATCTGCACTCCTTGGTAGGTGAACTTGGTCCTGGCTGGATTTCTTATTGATCTTTTGGGGAAGGGGCCTGTTGTAGTGATTCTCAAGTGTCTTTGTCCCAGGCGGAATTGCACCGCCCTTACCAGGGGCCAGGCTGAGTAATCCGCTCAGGTTTGCTTTTGGGAGCTTTTGTTCCCTGAATGCTTTCCGTAGAGTTCTGGAGGATGGGAATGAAAATGGCAGCCTTCCAATCTCCGGCCTGGAGGAGCTGAGGGCTTGGGGCCCCAGTCCTCAGTGTGCCCTCAGAGAATAGCGCCCAATCACTCCCGTCTCCCTGGCCTCGGGCCATGCTCTGAGCTCACCCAGCCTGCAACCGGTTCAAGGTAACCCTGAGCTGTGAGCTCAATGTTGGCTCTGTCTCTGTAACCAGCTTCCCCGTTCCAATACCCGCAAGCTCTGCGACACTCAGACACCCCCGATCCTTCTGTCACCCTGCAGGACCTGAGGCTACACTGACCCCGTGTGGGCTTCACCCTGGTTTAGCCTCTGGAGCGATGTCCCTCAGTGGAACAGACTTTTAAATGTCCTGATTTTGTGCTCCGTTGCTCTGTGGCTTGCCGGGAGCCGGCCCCTCCCCGCATGGTCTATCTTCCCGTCGCTTTGGATTCACTTCTCTGCCAGTCCTACCTTTCAGTAAGTAGTTGAATTTCTGTTTCTAAAATTGCTGTTCTTCTTGTCTTCGATCTCCCATTGGATTTGTAGGTGTTTGCAATGTTTAGATAAGCTATTTAGCTTATCTCCTGCTACCTGATGTAGTCTCTGCCTGCTACCTCTCCGCCATCTTGACTCCTCCCTCTACAACAGCTTTTTTTGTTTTTTTAAACACTTTTATTTATTTATTTGACAGACAGATCACAAGTAGGCAGAGAGGCAGGCAGAGAGAAAGAGGAGGAAGCAGGCTCCCCACTGAGCAGAGAGCCCGATGTGGGGCTCGATCCCAGGACCCTGGGATCATGACCCGAGCCGAAGGCAGAGTCTTTAACCCACTAAGCCATCCAGGTGCTCTTACAACAGCTTTTTAATGTGAGAAGTTCAAACTTCTGATCCCTCCAGCTTTGCTTTTCTTTTTCAAGGTTGCCTTGGCTATTTGTTGTCTTTTGTGGTTCCATATAAGTTTAAGGATTATTTGTTCTGTGTGCCAAATGCTACTGGTATTTTGATGGGGATTGCATTAAATGTGTGGATTGCTTTGGCAGACATTTTAACAATATTTGTTCTTCCAGTTCGTGAATACACGGAATGTCTTTTCATTTCTTTGTGTCATCTTCAATTTTTTTCATCAGTGTTTTATGGTTTTCAGACTTCAGCTCTTTTACCTCTTTGGTTAGGTTTATTCCTAGGTATCATGGTTTTAGTGCAATTAAAAATAAGATTTATTCCTTTATTTCTTTTTCTGCTGCTTCATTATTAGTATATAGAAACTCAGTAGATTTATGTATGTTGATTTTGTATCCTGGGACTTTACTGAAATCATCTCTTGGTTCTAGCAGTTTTTTGGTGGAGTCTTTGGGGTTTTTCATCTAAAATATCACGTCATCTGCAAATAGTGAAAGTTTGACTTCTTCCCTCCAATTTGGATGCCTTTTGTTTCATTTTTTTTTCTGATTGCTGTGGCTAGGACTTCCAATAATACTATGTCAAATAAGTGTGGACAACACTGTCTTGTTCCTGAACAGAGGAAAAGCTCTCAGTTTTCTCCCAATTTGGTTGATATTGCTGTGGGTTTTTCATACATGATCCTTATTATGTTGAGGCATGTTATTTTTAAACCTACTTTGTTTAGGGTTTTTATCATGAATTAATGTTGTACTTTTTCAAATGCTTTTTTCAAATTAGTAGTGATTTTTAAAATTATTATTTTCAGCAAGGCCAGAGAAGATCTGCTGAAAACTCAAAAAGAGCGTGATTTTCACCGAATGCACCATAAGCGAATAGTCCAGGAAAAGAATAAATTAATTAATGACCTCAAAGGGTAAGCTGCTAATATTTGTTGGCGTATTTATTAAAGAGTTATTTAATTAATGTTAAGTACACTTGGCTATGGCAGAAGGTTTGAGGTAAAATAATCATTCAACATTTATTGAGTGTTTACTGTTTGCCAGACTATACTATGTGTGTGAAATACAAAAACAAGTTTAGGTCCTTGCTCTCAAGATTCCCAGAGACTTCTAGGGTGTGTGATAGGGGAGGAGTTAAACTGAAATATTCTGCAGTGTTATTATGCCAACCAAGGATGGTCACTCTAACCAGAATGAGGTGTAAGAAGGTTCAGGAACCTATTTGTAGAGGAATTCTGAAGTATTAGTTAACAAATGGAGTGGGGAGCAGGGCGCTCTGGACAGACAGTACATACTGTGCAAAGGCACCAAGTCATGAAGAAATATGGCATATTCACCATATTTTATGCATAGCAAATAAAGTGCAAAAGCTGCTTGACAGGAGTGACGTGGAGAGGGTGCATATACTGAATGGCCTTGAATTTATGCAGAGGTTTTAGAAATTATTTTAAAAATATTACTGTTTTATTTTCCCTTCTCCCTTTCTATCCTACTTCCAAATTAAAGAAAGAAACTTCCTCTCCAAAATAAAACAGAAAACAAGAAAATAGCTTATAATACTTAATGGGAATTTTCTTTTATTTGTTCTAGGGCAATGCTATCCCATAGAACTTTCTGTGATGTTATAAATATTCTATATGTGTACTGTCTAATACGATAACTACTAATTCACATGTTGTGTTAATCACTGATCATGTGACTAGTACAACCATGGGATTAGATTTCTAATTTTATTTATTTATTTATTTATTTAAGATTTTTATTTATTTGACATAAAGAGAGAGCACAAGTAGGGGGAATGGCAGGCAGAGGGACAGGGAGAAGCAGGCTCCCTGCTAAGCAGAGAGCCCAACGTGGGGCTTGATTCCAAGACCCTGAGCGAAAGGGAGACACGTAACTGACTGTACCACCCACGCACCCCATTTCTAACTTTATTTAATTTTAATTAAGTTTAAATTTAAATACCACATTTAGCTATAGCTACTTATGGGACAACACAATTTAGGGATGGTAGTGACAGTTGTCTTTCGTAGATGAGTATGGTTATTGTGGCTCTTATGATTTCTAAATCATAGGCTGTCCCATGAAGCTTCAGAATCAATGTACTTAAATGTATTAAGTTGTAGAAACTAGAGTTTTTCTTACTTTTCTTAAATTAAGTGTCTGTAGGAATAAAACACTATTTTAAGAGGGAAATTGCGTTAACTTACAAAAAGGACTTTGAAAATGTTTATTCTTTGACTTTAACCAATTATTTTGGTCCAATATTTTGGTTTGAATTTCTTGGTTCATAAAATTGTTCTTAGTTCAGAGAAATTCAGGAAAAAAATTTTCAAAAAGATTTGTTCCCTTTTTAACTTAAATGGTAACTGAGAAGTAGTACAGTATAATGGAAAGAGCTTGGATTTGGTCTCAAGTAAACATTGGAAGCCTGGCTTTACCACTTATCTTTAGATGGCTATTGTGTTTTGTTTCTTATCTTTAACAATGTTGATGATATATTTTGGATCAGTATGTATACATACATGATACAGTACATGGAATATAATAAATGGCAGGGTTTTTTTTTTTTTTGCATATACCATAACATTGAAAGTGTATGTTGAATATATACTACTTTATCTAGATTTCCCTTTTGCATTTTTATACAGGTCTTTTCAGAAGTATATATTGTATTTTGTTTTAAAAGTACATTCTTTAAATTTGGAAATTGTTCTGCACTCAGGACAATATAGGGGCCTGTTGTTCCTACTGGTCATGCTGAAGCTCTTTAAAGGTAGCTAAACTTTTTCTTGTCCAAAGACAAATAATTGTTGTACCTTCATTAGGGTGAGCCACCTATTTACCCAGAGGAAAAGCCCAAAGGTATTTTAATAGTTTTTGTGTGTATGCACACACACATAAAATATGTGAGTTTGAATCACAGCACTTCACAGAAAAGATCACAGGATTGACTCTATTCCCACTATCTGTGCTAATTCAAACAGGTTTCAGTACTTCAGTTTTTTGGGTATATAACAGTTTAAGAGCACCTTTATTTCAAATTGTGGCACCTGAAATATGATTGTTCACTGTTGCTACTTGGATATTCTACCCTTTGGTAAATTGACTTTTTTAAGGTTTTTTTTTTTTTCTTGTGTCTGTAGCCCATGTTAAAAAATATATCAGACCTCTTACGTTTCCTAATATGTTTAAAAGGAATACTATTGTACTTGATTTCACGTAAAAATTTAGCATTTTTGGATTATACTTTTTGTAATCTTTAGGGGCTCTGATGAAAAAAGTCCACATTACACTGTAATATAATTAACATTTGTGTATTCGACTAGCCTTTATTTCCACATTTAAGCATTAAGAATAATGTCTCCATTTAACCATTTGGATGAATCACTAGTGTGTGTTTTCTAAGGACTTAAAACAAAATTTCAATAATATCAATAGGGTCACAAAGAAACTAGAGATGAAATTAATCACCAGTGAACACTTCTGATAGTTGTACCATTGCATAATAAATCAACTATAAGGAAGAGTGTTTTTCATTTCAGGCTAAATTAGAGTCTAAGTTCTCTATGTTAATATTTTACCCAAATATTTCAGTTGTATATCTATATTCCTTTCACTGTAAATCATAAAATGTCAGTCTTATTTTTTTTCTGTAAATTTGCTGATTTTTCCTATAGCTTTATAGTAGTTCTCATTTAACACGAGTGTCTTATGAATTTACTTATTTTCAGAATTATCGATTTCAAAATTTAGAGCTTATAAGCAGATGAATTATGAGCTACTTATGGAATTTACAGAACAGACACACTCTTTCAGACTGACTAAACAGAAGTTTTTTTTTTAAGTTTTTATTTAAATTCTAGTTAGTTGACATATAGTGTAATATTGGTTCAGGTGTAGAATTTAGAGAATCATCACTTACATACAACACCCAGCACTCATCACAAGCATCCTCCTTAATATCCATCATCCATTTAGCCCAATTCCTTCCACCTCCTCTCCAGCAAATGTCCATTTGTTCTCTGTATAGTTAAGTCACTTATGGTTTCCTTCCTCTCTCTTTTTGTTCCACTTCCCCTATGTTCATCTGTTTTGTTTCTTAAATTCTACATATGAGTGAAGTCCTATGGTGTTTGTCCTTCTCTGACTGACTTATTTTGCTTAATATAATACACTCCAGCTCCATCTGCATTGTTACAGATGTCAAAATTTCATTCTTTTTGATGGCTGAGCAATATTCGTGTGTGTGTGTGTGTGTGTGTGTGTGTGTGTACTCACAACACATCTTCTTTATCCATTCACCAGTCGATAAATATTTGGGCTCCTTCCATAATTTGGCTATTTTTGATAGTGCTGCTATAAACATTAGGGTACAGGTGCCCCTTTGAAACAGTATTTTTTATCCTTGAGGTAAATACCTAGTAGTGTAATTGCTAGGTCATAAGGTAGTTCTGTTTTTAACTTGAGGAGCTTCCATACTGTTTTCCAGAATGACTGTACCAGTATGCATCCCCACCAACAGTTTAAGAGTGTTTGTGCTTCTCTGCATCCTTGCCAACAGGTTTTTTTAAAAATTTTGTTTCCTTGTTATATCCTAGTGGTATTCTACATGATGCTAATTCTTGGGATAGAGGATTATCAAGTCCTATCCCATGAATGAGTTAGATGCTAAAGTTAGTAAATACAGGAAAAGTTGTTCCATCAATAGCAATCAATCCTTCAGTTTGTCCACAAATTACAATACACATTGTTTTGTGTATAGAACTCTGTACCTGAATAGGTGTTTATGAATATACAATATTCGTGGAAGTGTGCATCATACAGCAAAGAGTATAGAGTTAAGCACATTAAATGGAATGGGTAATAGAACTGTACATACTACTTACATTTTTATTTTATTACTCTCTCATGCTTTACTGAAAATGGTTGAATTTTAATATGCAAAATATATATTAAATGTATATGTAACTTTAGTGCTTAGACTTTATTACTGTCAGCAATGAGGTATAATAATAAGTTATATTAAGATAAATATGACTTACAAACCAATGACTTTTATACTTCTGTGAAAATATTTTGCAAAAACAAGGGCTCCTTTTATTTTTATAAAGATTGTATTCATTTCTTTGAGAGAGAGCACATCAGTTGGGGGAGGAGCTGAAAGGGGGGGAGAAGGACAAGTAAACCCCCTGCTGAGCAGAGAGCCCAACTTGGAACTCCATCCCAGGATGCTGAGATCATGACCTGAGTTGAAGTCAGGCTTAACTGACTGAACCACCCAGGTGCCCGCTTGTTTGTTTTTTTTATTTTTTTATTTTTTATTATTTATTTATTTATTTATTTAAAATTTTTTTTTAAAGATTTTATTTATTTATTTGATAGACAGAGATCACAAGTAGGCAGAGAGGCAGGCAGAGAGAGAGAGAGGAGGAAGCAGGCTCCCTGCTGAGCAGAGAGCCCGATGCGGGGCTCGATCCCAGGACCCTGAGATCATGACCTGAGCCGAAGGCAGCGGCTTAACCCACTGAGCCACCCAGGCGCCCCTGTTTGTTTTTGTTAATAGGAAGACCTTTAAAATTATTTTGGGGCTCTTCTGCTTGCCACCCTGTCAGAGTAACCTGGTATAGAACTAGCTTTCCAATTGGCAATAGATGAGCTCTTCAACTGTAATGAACTACAAAACTGAATGTAATTTTAGGCAGCAGTTTTTTTCAGATGTTGGAAAATTGGCAGAGTAGGTCTGTGATGCCTAAGAGAAGGGAACACTTTAAAGCGAGTGGCATAATCACCTTAGATTTTGACCCAGAAATACTATTCAAACAAAGTAGAACTCAGAGCACAGTAGTCTTGATTAACTGGTGAGGGATCTCATCAGGGCTGCCAAGGGAGCTGGAATTTGCAGAATAGGATACACAAAAGGTGGAAGGTGCATGAAAGAAATTTAAGAAATATTTGTAGTAGTTTCCTTTAATCTTTTGACCAAATACTAAGTTGTGGAATAGTGAGAAAATGATGCCTACAAAGAACAGCTGCTGGAAAACTGTGAGCTCAGTGGAGATTCTGGAGTTTGCAGATGTAGGAATTCTGACCAGCTACAGTGGAGGAACCTCCACTAAAAACTCTGAGCATTCAGTTAAGACCCTTGCTAAACCTGGGTGGGTCAGTAAGTTAAACGTCTGCCTTTAGCTCACGTCATAATTCTGGAGTCGCAGGAGATAGCCTATGTCAGGTTCTCTGCTTGGTGGGGAATCTGCTTCTCCCTCTAGCCCACCTCACACATACTCTCCCTCTCTCTCTCTCTCTCTCAAATAAGTAAATAAAATCTTAAAAAAAAATACCCTTGATAAACCATATCATAGGAGAAGAGCTATTCTAGCCCTAGAGAGGGAACTACTTTAAAGTTGCCTTAATAAAAGATTGAAAGTAAGCTTTGAAAAGCTCAAACTGCCCATCAGTATGCCAGGACAAAACTCTCTAAAGGAAGAGAACAAAGTTCAGATAAATATATGTCCAACATATGATAAAATATATAATATACATAGAAGTTGGAAAATGTGTCCCATATCCAAGAAAAAGTAGAAACAGACCCAGAAATGACAGAAATAACAGGATTAGTAGATGAAGACTTCAAAACAGCTCTTATGAAATGTTTAGAACTTTAAATAAAATAATGAATATAATGAGTGAACAGTTGGGAAATAGCAGAAGTGAAATGGGAACTATAAACAACCAAATGGAAGTTCTCAAACTGAAAAATGTATTTGCAACAAAAAAAATCACTAAGAAGCTGAAAAGAGTTAATGGAGCCTCAGAGGAAAAAAATGACTAGAAAAATAAACAGAATTGGGGCTGTGAGGCAATTTCAGGTAGTCTATCCTATGTCAGAAGACGACACTGGAGTGACTTTCTCAACTTCGATAGCTTCCTCATATATGTTAAAATTATTTATTCAAGGAATCTGGGATTGATCATTGGGTGGGTACATGGACCAAATAAGCCCACTTTGAGCCAGACATTAGCCATGATGTTACTTATTCTCTGGCCTCTGTAAATCCCCTTTCTAACATAGGGGCTGTGGTGTCACTCTGGTCATGTGGATATTCATAATAACTTCTTAAAATATCTTTTCCCAGTACATAGTCACGCAAGTAAATGGCTATAGGTAATTCTGTGGAAGAATAGGGATTGTCATCATAGTGTATAATTGCTGTAGTGTTATGGAGTTCCTTTTCTACTCTTTGTCAGTAGGGCAGCTCAAGGTATTTTCACTTTTCTGAGTGTTCCAAGTTTCTAAGAGTCACCTCAGCAGTGACTTTATTGCATCCATTGGAGTATTTGTTTTAGCACTTGTAAAATCCAGTGTCTTATGCAAATTATTTTTGTCCAGTCTTAGGTTATAGCCCTTTTTAGCATCTCAAAATCCAGTCTTTGGGGTGTTTTGGTTCCTGGTACTATATGATTAATTCTTACAGCAATTTAGATATATAGTTTCTTTTTTCCCTTACCAAACTATTAGCTTGGCTGTTAAGAGAGAAGGAAGTAGGGCCAACTTTAGGAGGGCATCATTTATCTTTTGGGGAAGATGCCTCCTCCACAGTTTGCAGCACAGCCAAAGTGTTAGCTCTCTCTAGGGAAGGAGACCAATGTCTGTATGCCCACCTGCCCTAAGGAGAAGGGACACAGAAACAACATCCCCGGGCTCATCCTGAGAATCAGAGAAAAAGAGGCCATTTCAATGAGATAAGAAAGAGTCAGTTTATCAGGAAGTCGTAATATGCATGACTCTAAGTAAGAGCTGCAAAATATATGAAACAAAATCTGATAGAACATAAAAATTCATATTTCCACAGTGACAAGTGGATAGTTTAGCCTTTATTTTTTAGCAATTATTAGAAAAATGGGCAAAAAGTCTCTTAGGTCTATAGAATAAGGCATCAATTAATTGAGTTTAATTGACATTCCTTGAATTCTACTTTGGACTTTTCATGTGTACAAAATAGGTAATATTTTGTGTCTAGACAAGTGTGTATTTATTTCAGAGAATTGTACAAAATGTGTTCTCTGACCACAACCAAATTAAATTAAAAATCAATGATGAAAAGCTCTCTGGAAAATTCCCAAATATTTGGAAATATAGTAACATAGTTCTAAATAGTCCATGAGTCAAAGAAGGAAGTGAGAAAGTATTTCAGTATGAATGGCTGAAGATGCAACATATTAAAAATAGTGGGATACAGCCAAAGCAGTGCTTAAGGTAAAATTGATAGTTTTTTTTTTTTTATTGTTAAGTAATCAAATTTTATTACATAATTTCCCCAAATTGTTAGGAAACACTCATTACTCTGAAATTTTGTAAACAACGAGAAAAAAGCATTTAACCTTCTTCAAAATTGATAGTTTTAAATGCCCATATTAGAGGAGAAAACTTTATACTAATAATCTAATCTTGTATTTTAGATGCTCAAAAAACCCCCACAAAAGCAGAGAAAGAAAAATAAATGAAATAATAATGAAAGAAAAAAATTATCAGAAACCAATAAATTAGAAAAGGAATAAACAAAAATAAATATATAAAAATAAAATCATATGTTTGGAAATAGAATTGATGAAGTTGATAATAAAATTGGCAGGACTAGGTAGACTAATCGCCAAATGTAGAGTAACCAAGGCTGTCATTTATTGCTGTTGGAAGTGTAAGTTAAAACCCAGCAATTCAACTCCTAGGTATTTTTTCTAAGAGAAAGAGAGCCAAAAAATGTCTTTTTTTTTTTAAAAAGATTTTATTTATTTAATTGACAGAGATCACAAGTAGGCAGAGAGGCAGGCAGAGAGAGAGGAGGGGAAGCAGGATCCCTGCTGAACAGAAAGCCTGATGTGGAGCTCAATCCCAGGACCCTGGATCATGACCTGAGCCAAAGGCAGAGGCTTTAACCCACTGAGCCATCCAGGCGCCCCACCAAAAATATCTTAATATGACTCAGTGTAAGAATGTTCATAGCAACCTTATTCATAATGGCTCCAAGCTAAAAACAAACCAGTTCTTCATCAGTAGAATATTGAATAAACGCATGGTATAATATACATACAAGGGAATATGACTCACAATAAAAAGAAATGAATTACTGATACACACAACAGCCTGGAAGAATCTAAAAAACATGCTGAGTGAAAGAAGCCAGTTTCTGGCCTCATAGAGTGAATTTGGAAGTTTTTCTTCCTTTTCTATTTTTTGTAATAGTTTGAGAAGAATAAGTATTACCTTTTCTTTAAATGTTTGGTAGAATTCGACTATGAAGCATGTGGTTCTGGGCTTTTGTTCAAACATGTTCAAATTCTCTATTTCCTCCTGTTTCAGTTTATATGTTTCTAGAAATTTATCTGTTTCTTCCAGGTTACCCTATTTGCTGGCATATAGTTTTTCATAATCTCTTATAATTGTTTGTATTCCTGAGATGTTGATTGTTATATAAGAGAACATATTCTATGATTCCACATATATGGAGTTCTAGAATCTTTTGAGGTATTAGAAATGCTCTATATTTTGATAACAATATGGACTGCCTGGGCATGCATATTTCTGAAAACTGAACTGTAACATTTAAGCTCTGTATGTTTTACTCCAGGTAAATAAAAAAGGTAAAAAAAAATACATACATATTTTGAGGGCATTTTCTAATAAAACTGTTTCTTAAAGGTGCTTATATCATATGTTGAGTTGAACTATTTCTCCTATGAGATAATGAAATTTTTATACTTAATTTTCTTAATATAAGTTAATCAAGTTGTTTTGAAGACCATCCTTTAGCTTATTTTGATGTGGGTGACACTCTGTTTAATCTTCCATTGTCTGCAGCACTTGTCTTTTTGATAATTATTTCTGAATTGATTAAAGAAACTGCAAGTTTTTCCTCTCAGTGAATGGCAGTCTTATGAGTACATGCTTGAATACAGCAAAACTGTTGGTAGGAAATAGAAAACTAGTTAACTCAAAAGAAATCTGACTTCTTTGTTTCTACCATATTTAGAGAAGTAGCATACCAAGTAATATTTCTGGCAATTCTTGGATTGCTATGTTGACCTTTATATAGTTACTCATTTTTTATTTGACTGCAAAAAAAGAGAGAAAAGGTTTAGATGTTAGATGGAAATCACTGATTTAACTCAATTACCCTTTAAGATGCCCTTTACTTTTCATAGGTTAAAGTTACATTATGCATCGTATGAACCGGCTCTCAGGGTGTTACATGAGAAGCACCACACTTTACTGAAGCAGAAAATGCTGACCTCTCTGGAAAGAGACAGAGCAGTTGGGCAGGTAAAGAGGCCATCAAAGCCAACTCAAAATGATTTTTAACCATTCATTTTTTAATAATATAAGTAGAAATATTGGCTTTATTTCTGAAATAAATTTAAAAAGGTTTTGAAAAATTATGTTGTCAAAGAGATTTATTTGGAAGTATTCATAAAATTATTTTGTTCCTTTTAGACCTATAAAGATTATATATTTAACTGAAACATAATGTATAGGAGATACAAAGTATGGTTAGAGGAAAAAAACTCAGCCATTGTAAACATGGGCTTATTTATTTATTTTAATTTTTTAAAAGATTTTTATCTATCTATCTATCTATCTATCTATCATCTATCTATTTTTCAGAGAGAGAGAAAGAGCATAAGTAGGGGGAGCCGCAGGCAGAGGGAGAAACAAGCTCCCCTCTGAGCAAGGAGCCCGATTCGGTACTCCATCCCAGGCCTCTGGGATCATGACCTGAGCCGAAGGCAGATGCTTAACATTTTGAGCCACTCAGGTGTCCCCAAACTTGGGTTTCAGTGCTAACTTTGACAACCATAAACATGGGCCTTAAACACTTTGAACTCAGATTTCTCGTGCAGAAAGTATAGCCACAATGACTTACTTGCTCTTTTAAAAACTATTGTTGTGAAATGTATGTGAGATAATGAGTAAAACTCCTTGGAATTTACCCCCAAATGAATTCGACAACCCTAGTTTTGGACTCAATGTCAGTCATTTCTGCTTTTTAACACCCTTTTCCATTCTTCCTGGGGTTTTTTGCATAGGCGTAGGACAGCGATGAGGAATATCTGATACAGAAATCAAGAAAGGTAGAACACAATGTTTATGGGTCACTTAAAAAATATGTAACAGTTTATTAGAAAATATAAAAGTGCAACTATGCTTAACATTTTTTTTATTGTTTTCTGTAGATTTTCAGTTTCGGCCAAACTTACAGAAGCTACAATAACTTGCAAGATGGTTATATTCTTCCTTGAATGATTTTATTGTTAAGATATGCTTTAATCAAGTTGTATTTTGTCTGTTTTTGAGTGTAATTCTTAGCTACTAAAATGCAAAACATTACTTGTGTCTCCATGCTCCTTTGTGCTTGAATTTTGATTTTGTATTCTTGAATGTCTGAATTGTATTATTGGTAATACTGCATAAAATGAGTTTAACAATAATTTACATTTTTATAGCATTATATATCAAAACTTCAGAATTTCATCTCATTGCTTTTTTTAATCCAGCCCCTCTCCCCAGCATCCCAACAGAAGGGACAACTCTTGGAGTGCTTCATGCTAGATTTAGGTAGCTTCTACTTCTTATCCTGCCACAGGCCCTGCTTTTGCTACCCATCTTATTCTTTTTATTCCCTGGTCTCACACTTATTTCACTATTATCCTTCTCCAGGGAGGAATCCATCTATGATCTGGTTATATATCCCCAAAAGATCATGTATACTCTGACACCTCTGACAGACCACTCACACTGAGTTTCACTATTGGAGACTACTAGGGTCTTCCAGGAATCCATACTGGCAAGTGCTTACACTCCTCTCTCGATTTTTGATTTCTGTACTTGCACCTGTCCTACACTGGATCTATACTTATCTTATGTGTAATTAGGGCTAAGTTATCTTCCTGAAAAGGCCATCAATTCCTCTAATTTTTTTTTTTAAAGATTTTATTTATTTTTTTGACAGATCACAAGTAGGCAGAGAGGCAGGCAGAGAGAGAGGAGGAAGCAGGCTCCCCACTAAGCAGAGAGCCCGATGCGGGGCTCGATCCCAGGACCCTGTGATCATGACCTGAGCCGAAGGCAGAGGCTTTAACCCACTGAGCCACCCAGGCGCCCCCAATTCCTCTAATTTTAATATGAGTTGAATTTCTGAGGTTAGATCAAAGGTCATTTTGAGAAGACTTTTAGGTCACATATACTCTTTGGATTTCAGATTTTTTCTTATTGGTTTAGTTAGAAGAACTAAAGATTGGGAGAGTATGTATGAATTCCAGCTGAGCTGCACAGTAGCCATATGAGCATTCAGATCATTTTACTTATATTCTTACTATTGAACAGAGATCAAATTACTTGCCTTATGTTTTTTTAAAACTTATTTTTATTAACATATAATGTAGTATTTGTCCCAGAGGTGCAGGTCTGTGAACCATCAGGCTTACACTTTTCAAAGCACTCACCTAGCACATACCCTCCCCAATGTCCATAACCCAGCCCCTCTGTCCCTATCCCGCCACGCCCAGCAACCCTCAGTTTGTTTCCTGAGCTTAAGGAAGGAAAAAAATGAAACAAGATAGGATCAGGAGGGAGACAAACCATAAGCGATTCTTAATCTCACAAAACAAACTGAGTCTTCTTTGCAGAAATGTCTGTTCATGTCTTCTGCCCATTTCTTGATTGGATTATTTGTTCTTTGGGTGTTGACTTTGGTAAGTTCTTTACACTTTTGGATGCTAACCCTTTATCTGATACATCATTTGCGAATATCTTCTCCCATTCTGTCAGTTGTCTTTTGGTTTTATTGACTGTTTCCTTTGCTGTGCAAAGCTTTTGATCTTCATGAAGTCCTAAAAGTTCATTTTTGGCCTTGCTTCCTTTGCCTTTGGCAACATTTCTAGGAAGAAGTTGCTGCAGCTAAGGTCAAAGAGGTTGCTTTGTCTAAGAGTAGTTGACCATAGAGTAGAGAGTCTATTTCTGAACTCTCTATTGTGTTCCACTGATCTATGTCTCTGTTTTTGTGCCAGTATCATACTGTCTTGATGATTACAGCTTTGTAATAGAGGTTGAAGTCTAGAACTGTGATGCCACCAACTTTAGCTTTCTTTTTCAACATTTCTCTAGCTATTCAGGATCTTTTCTTATTCCATATAAATTTTAGGATTATTTCTTCCATTTCTTTGAAAAAAATTGATGGTATTTGATAGGGATTGTGTTAAATTTGTAGATTGCTCTAGGTATCATACAGATTTTCACAATATTTTTTCTTCCAGTCCATGAGGATGGAACACTTTTCCATTTCTCTATGTCTTCCTCAATTTCTTTTTTGAGTACTTTATAGTTTTCTGAGTACAGATTCTTTGCCTTTTTGGTTAGGTTTATTCCTGGTATCTTATGGTTTGGGTGCAATTGTAAATGGGATTGAATCCTTAATTTCTCTTTGTTCTGTGTTTTTGTTGGCGTATAGAAGTGCAACTGATTCCTATGTCTTGATTTTATATCCTGACACTTTACTGAATACCTGTATGAGTTCTAGCAGTTTTGTAGTGGAGTCTTTTAGGTTTTCCACATAAAGTATCATATCATCTGCAAAGAGTGAGAGTTTGACTTTTTCTTTGCCAATTCAGATGCCTTTAATTTCTTTTTGTTGTCTGATTGCTGAGGCTAGGACTTCTAGTACTGTTTTGAATAGCAGTGGTGATAGTGGACAGCCCTGCCATGTTACTGACCTTAGAGGGAAAGCTCTCAGTTTTTCCCCTTTGAGAATGATATTTGCTGTGGGTTTTTCATAGATGGCTTTGATGATATTGAGGTATGTACCCTCTATCCCTACACTGTGAAGAGTTTTGATCAAGAAATAATGCTGTACTTTGTCAAATGCCTTTTCAGCATTTGAGAGTGCTTGAGAGTATCATATGGTTCTTGTTCTTGCTTCTATTAATGTGTTGTATCACACTGATTGATTTGCAGATGTTGAATCAACCTTGCAGCCCAGGAATGGTCATGGTGAATAATCCTTTTAATCTACTCTTGAATCCTGTTGGCTAGTATTTTGGTGAGAATTTTTGCATCTGTGTTCATTAAGGATATTGGACTGTAATTCTGGTTTTTGATGGGGTCTTTGTCTGGTTTTGGGATCAAGGTAATGCTGGCTTCATAAAATGAGTTTGGAAGTTTTCCTTCCATTTCTATTTTTTTGAATAGTTTCAGGATAATAGGCATTAATTCTTCTTTAAATGTTTGGTAGAATTCCCCTGGGAAGCTGTCTGGCCCTGGGCTCTTGTTTGTTGGGGAATTTTTGATGACTGCTTTTATCTCCTCACTGCTTATGGGTCTGTTTAGGTTTTACATTTTTTCCTGGTTCAGATTTGGTAGTTTATATGTCTCTAGGAATACATCCATTTCTTCCAGATTGTCAAATTTGCTGGCATATAGTTGCTCATAATATGTTCTTATAATTGTTTGTATTTCTATGGTGTTCATTGTGATCTCTCCTCTATCATTCATAATTTTATTTCTTTGGGTCCTTTCTCTTTTCTCTTTGATAGGTCTGGCCAGTTGTTCTATCAATCTTATTAATTCTTTCAAAGAACCAGCTCCTAGTTTCATTGATTTGTTCTACTGTTCTTTTGGTTTCTATTTCATTGATTTCTGCTCTGGCCTTTATTATTTATCTTCTCGTGCTGGGTTCAGGCTTTCTTTGCCGTTCTTTTTCCAGCTCATTTAGGTGTAGGGTTAGTTTGTGTACTTGAGACTTTCTTGTTTCTTGAGAAAGGCTTGTATCTCTATATATTTTCCTCTCAGGACTGCCTTTGTCGTATCCCACAGATTTGAACCATTGCGTTTTCATTATCATTGTTTCCATGAATTTTTTCAATTTGTCGTTAATTTCCTGGTTGACCCCTTCAGTCTTTAGTAGGATGCTCTTTAATCTCCACTTATTGGGTCCTTTCCAGTTTTCCTCTTGTGATTGAGTCCAGTTTCAGAACATTGTGGTCTGAAAATACGCAGGCAATAATCCCAAGCTTTGGTACTGGTTGAGACCTGATCAGTGACCCAGGTTGTGGTCTGTTCTGGAGAATGTTCCATGTGGACTAGAGAAGAATGTGCATTCTGTTGCTTTGGGATGGAATGTTCTGAATATACCTGTGATGTCCATCTGGTCCAGTGTGTCATTTAAAGCCTTTGTTTCCTTGCTGATCTTTGGCTTAGGTGACCCCTCATTTCAACAAGGGGGGTGTTGAAGTCCCCTACTAATATTGTATTATTGTCAATGTGTTTCTTTGATTTTTTTATTGATTGGTGTATATAATTGGCTGGTTCCGTGTTAGGGGCATAGATATTTAAAATTGTTAGATCTTCTTGTTGGACGTACCCTTTAAGTATGACATAGTGTCCTTCCTCATCTCTTAGTATAGTCTTTGGCTTAAAATCTAATTGATTTGATATAAGGATTGCCGCCCCAGCTTTTTTTTTGATGTCCATGAGCATGGTAAATTGTTTTCTACCTCCTCACTTTAAATATGGTGGTGTCTTTGGGTTTAAATGAGTTTCTTTTAGACAGCATATTTGTGGGTCTTGTTCTTATTTCCATTCTGATACCCTGTGTATTTTGATTGTGGGCATTTAGCCCATTTCCATTCAGCATAACTATTGAAAGATATGAATTTAGTGCCATTGCATTAGCTGTAAGGTGGCTGTTACTGCATATTGTCTCTGTTCCTTTCTGATCTACTACTTTTAGTGTCTTTCTTTGCTTAGAGGACCCCCCTTTCAATATTTCCTGTGGGGCTGGTATGGTGTTTACAAATTCTTTCAATTTTGGTTTGTCCTGGAAGGCTTTTATCTCTGCTTCTATTTTCAATGACAGCCTAGGTGGATACAGTATTCTTGGCTGCATATTTTTCTCGCTTAGTGCTCTGAATATATCATGCCAGTTCTTTCTGGCGTGTTAGGTCTCTATGGATAAGTGTGCTGCCAATCTAATATTTTTACCATTGTATGTTACAGACTTCTTGTCCTGATCTGCTTTCAGGATTTTCTCTTTGTCATTAAGACTAGTAAGTTTCACTCTTAGATGATGGGGTGTGGACCTATTTTTTTTTTTTTTTTTAAATTTTGAAGGGGGTTCTCTGTGCTTCCTGGATTTTGATGCCTGTTCCCCTTGCCATATTAGGGAAATGCTTTACTATAATTTCCTCCAATATAACTTCTGCCCCTCTCTCTCTTTCTTTTCTGGGACCCCAATTATTTTAATATTGTTTTGCCTTTTGGTATCACTTATCTCTTGAATTCTCCCCTCGTAGTCCAGTAGTTTGTCTCTCTTTTGCTCAGCTTCTTTATTCTCTGTATTTTGTCTTCTATATCACTAATTCTTTCTTTTGCCTCATTTATCCTAGCAGTGAGAGCCTCCATTTTGATTACACCTCATTAATAGCTTTTTTGACTTTGACTTGGTTAGATATTAGTTCTTTTATTTCTCCTAAGGGATTTTATTTCTCCAGAAAGGGATTCTCTAATACCTTCTATGCTTTTTTGGAGCCCAGATAACACCTTTAATTGTCATTCTGAATTCTAATTCTGACATATTCTTAATGTCTTCCTTGATTAGGTCCCTAGCCATCAGTACTGCCTCTTGTCCTTTTTTTTTTTTTTTTTGATTTTTTTCTACCTTGCCATTTTATCCAGATAAGAATAGATGAATGACAGAACAAAATATTAAAAGAGTGGCAAAGACCCCAGAAAAATGTACACTAACCAAATCAGAAGAGACCCGAAACCCGGGGGACAAGAAAGGGAGAAAAAATTAAAAAAAAATCTATATTAGACTGGTAAGTAGAACAGAGCCACTCACTTGATTTTGGGTGTATTCTTGTCTCTTAGAGGAAAATACCTCCCAAAATTTTAAAGATTTTTCATATATATATATATATAAATGAGAATAAACACGATGAAGGGATAGAATATGAGTGTAAGGTAGAAATTAAAAAACGTTCTAAAAGGAGTTGATACATTGGTTGGAAAAAGAAAAAAAAAAGAGAATGTGATGGCTGGAGACTAGAACAAAGCCATGGGCTAGATTTAGGGTATATTTTGATCTATTAGAATAAACTGTATCCCAGTTTTTTAAAATTTAGTTTAATTTTATTTTTTTTTTCAGTGTTCCAAATTAATTATTTATGCACCACATCCAGTGCTCCATGCAATATGTGTCCTCTGTAATACCCACCACCAGGCTCACCCAACCCCGCCCCACCCCACCAAAGCACTCGGTTTTTTCCTCACAGTCCACAATCTCTAATGGTTTGTCTCCCCCTCGATTTCCCCCAACTTACTTCTCCTCTCCATCTCCTAATATCCTCTGTGTTATTCCTTATGCTCCACAGTAAATGAGACCATATGATAACTGACTCTCTGTTTGACTTATTTCACTGAGCATAATCTCCTCCAGTCCTGTCCATGTTGATACAAAAGTTAGTTATTCATCATTTATGATGGAGGCATAATACTCCATTGTATATATGGACCATATCATCTTTATCCATTTGTTTGTGGGAGGGAATCTTGGCTCTTTCCATAGTTTGATTACTGTGGCCATTGCTGCTATGAACACTAAGGTACAGATGGCCTTTCTTTTCACTACATCTGTATTTTGGGGGTAAATACCCAGTAGTGCATTTGTCTTACACCATACACAAAAATAAACTCTAAATGGATACAAGACCTCAGTGTGAGGCAGGAATCTATCAAAATTCTACAGGAGAACATAGGCAGTAACATTTTCGACTTTGGCCACAGCAGCTTCTTTCAAGGCATGTCTCCAAAGACAAAGGAAACAAAAGCAAAAATGAACTTTTGGGACTTCATCAAGATCAAAAGTTTCTGTACAGCAAAGGAAATTGTTCACAAAACAAAGAGGTAACCTACAGAATGGGAGAAGATATTTGCAAATGACACTACAGACAAAGGCCTGATATCCAACATCTATAAAGAACTCCTCAAACTCAACACATACAAAACAGATAATCACATCAAAAAATGGTCCGAAGACATGAACAGATACTTTTCCAAAGAAGACATACAAATGGCTAACAGACACATAAAAAAATGTTCTTCATCATTAGCCATCAGGGAGACTCAAATCAAAACCATATTGAGATACCACCTTACACCAGTTAGAATGGCCAAAATCAACAAGGCGGTAAATAACAAGTGTTGGAGAAGATGTGGAGAAAGGGGAATCCTCTTACACTGTTGGTGGGAATGCAAGTTGGTACAGCCACCTTGGAAAACAGTGTGGAGATTCTTTAAGAAATTAAAAATAGAGCTACCCTATGACCCTGCAATTGTATCTCAAAATTTTAAAGAAAACAAACACACACACACACACACACACACACACACACACACACATATATATATATATAATAAGGTTAAATACAATGAGGGGATAAAACAGTATAACAATGAAAACTTAAGATTTTTAAAAAATATATTGATAAGATAAAAATAGTTAAACATTAAAAGAGGAAAGGAAAAATTTAAAAAGAGTAAAATAAAAAAATAAAATTAAAACAAATTTTCTTTGATAGACTATAGGATCATGGGAAAAAAGCCATGAATTCTATGTGTTGCTTTCCCCTAGCTCTGGACTTCTGAAGTTCTCATTGTTTAGTGAACTTGATTTTGTCTGGATATTTTTGCTGATCTTCTGGGGGATGCTCCTGTTGCAGTGATTCTCAAATGTCTTTGCCCGAGGCAGAATTGCACTGGCCTTGCCAGTGGCCAGGTTAGGTAATAAACTGAGGTTCACTCTCTGTAGCTTTTGTTTCCTAAATGCTTTCTGTAGAGCTTTGGAGGATGAGAATGAAAATGGCGGCCTCTCAACATCTGGCTCCATAGGATCCAGAGATCTGGGCCCCACTCCTCAGTGTGCCCTCAGAGAAAAGTGGTCAGTCCCTCCCGTCTCCCTGGTCTCTGGTTGCACTCTGTGCTCACCCAGCCCTGACTGAGTCTTTCTATCTCTGGTGCATGGCTCCATTTGGAGTCTCCAAACCCAGCAAGTTCCTGCTGCTCACTCCCATGTCACTCCTCTTCGACGAGGAAGGAGGGGTTTTCTCCATATCTGCTACTTGTGGGGTCCCTGCTATAGGAGCAGTGGTCCAACTGTGGCTAGGACCATGGTTTAAGGTAACGCCAAGCTGAGAGCTCACTCCTGAGTTCTGTCTTTGTAGCCGGCTTCCCTACTCTGATACCTGGCAGCTTTGCCACACTTAGATGCCCCTAGTCTTTATGGTCCCCCAGTGTGGTCTTGAGACCACACACTCCCTATGAGGGCTTTACCACTGCTTAGCCTCTGGAGTGATGTCCTTCAGTGGAGCCAACTTCTAGAAATTCTGATTTTGTGCTCTGCTGCTCTCTCATTTGCTGGGAGTTGGCCCCTCCCTCTGTGGTTTATCTTTCTATATGTTGCCTCGGATTCACTTCTCCACATATTCTACCTTACGGAATGTGGTCAATTTTCTGTTCCTAGAAATGCTGCTGTTCTCTTCTTCTATCTCCTGTAGAGTTTGTAGGTGTTCAGAATGGTTTGATAACTATCTGACCGAACTCCTGGGGTATAATGATATTTCATTCTCCTACTCCTCCCCCATCTTTCTTTCTCCTGATTCCCCTGCACCACTCTTAAGCACTTATTATTTTTTATTACATCTCTATTTTCATTGTCTAATTTCAGCGATGCTCTGAGAAGTCACTTTTTTTTTTTTTTATTTATTCACTTTAGAGAAGTGGGAGAGGGGCAAAGGAAAAGGGAGAGGGAGAATCTCAAGTAGTGTCCCCACTGAGCATGGAGCTCTACACGAGGTTCAGTTTTACAACCCAGAGACCATGGCCTGAGCCAAAATCACGAGTTGAATGCTCAACCAACTGAACCACCCAGACACCCCTCTTAGAAGTCACTTCTAACCAAAACTTTTGGGTATATACTTGAAGCAGTAGGAAGTGTCTTATAATTTTTATCTGTGTTCCTAATCATCACTTCTTTAAAACCTTCTCTTAATGAACATTTAGCTCACTTTCTCTTTAAATATATAGATCTCTCTAATATCTTGAAAGAAGAAAGGTTAGAATTTAGAATTTTTTAGTGATTCTCAGTTTCTATATAAAAGTGAAAGTATACTGTAAGATGACAAAAATCTAAAAGGAGTATCTGTTTTCAAATTCTTTTCATTAGTAATGATGTAGCAACTTTCAAATTTACTTAAATCTTATAGAAAAATCTATTTTGTTTTGCAAAATTAGTGAAAATGTTGTAAATTCTGAGTTATAGTCCTATGAAAATATATGTAATTTGTGTGGCTGTGTGTGTATGTGTGTGTGTGCATAAAGTTACATTTTATCTTTTTTTGGGGTCATGATTCTCTAATTCAGGAGGCATTCTAAAAATAAATGTATGTATTTTCTAGGTCAGCTTGCTGAGAGAATCTAGAAGTAATGACACTCCAGTAGCAAATGAATGGTGCATGGATCTCTCTTTCTAATACCATTCTGGTGCATGGATCTCTCTTTCTAATACCATTCTCCAATAAAAGGAAGCTAGGGCTCCTTGGAGAAGTGGCTGATTATAGGCTGGGCAGGGAATATACAAAATGAACCTGGAACATTTGTCCCATCTTGTTGCACTAGAATGTTAGGAGATACTCAGAAAGAGAGAGAGAAGGAAAGAGAAAGGAAGGAAGGAAAGAAGGAAGGAAGGGAGGGAAGAAGGTAAAAGGGAGGGGAAGGGACTGAAGAAAATGTTAGGGTATATCAAGGGACAAAGGAACTGTGAGGGTGCTTCCTAAATGGACGAACAACCACATTTTGTTTGGATGTTGAGACTGACTGTGCTATACACACAGCAAGAAGGTATGCAAACATCTACATTGTATAATTGAACTCTGAGGGGAGAGTGGCACAAGCCTTACATTCAGGCCTGAAATGTCTTGTTAGTACTAAGAAGGAGACTGGCTTATGGTTTTTGTTGTGTTTAGGGTTTAGGAGCAGGATGAGAGTTCCTATATGGCAGGAGAGGCTTATATGGTTTGGCAAAGAAGGGAGCAATCTAGTCTTTCATATCAGCCTACTCCTAAGGGAAATAGGAAGTTAAGGCTTAAAAATGGTTAGCAGTCTAACATCAAAAAATGGAGTCATACTTATTATAGGAATCATCTTGAAAGAGCTCCCAGTGGTCACATTTTGAACAATTTGAGCAACAAAATAAATAATACAGTATGGGATTATAACCCAGAGTATAAAATAAATATCTATGAGTTCATATGGATATAAATAAATGTATGAGTATATAAATGGTGAGAAATAAAAATATTTCTCTCAAAAAAGAATCTCAAATGATACATGTAGACAATCTTTCCCTCAAGGAAGTGGAGCTTAACACCCCAGCTGTTCACTGTTGGCTGAACTAAATGACTTGCTTCCACAAGTACACTGAAAATGGGGGAAAGACCAATTTTATAGTAGAGAAACCTGGCAAATATTACTTCAGGAAGGTGATCAGGGTTAACATCATCTATCTTTAATCATGTTGATATATTCTTGATGAGCTATTAATGACACTCCTACTCTGTGATCTTCCTCCTCAAAACGGTAACTCCTATGTAATCATGAGAAAACATGAAACAAACCCAAATGTATGGACATGCTCCAAAATATTACCTGACCAATACTCAAAATTGTCAAGGTCATCAAAATGAGGGAAAGTCCAAGAAACTGTCCCAGTCCAGAGGAAGCTAAGAAGACATGATGACTTTGATAAGTTCTTGATAGATTTTAGATACTAGCCTTTTATCTGATAAGACATTTTAAATATCTTTTTATATTTTGTCAGTTGTCTTTTGGTTTTGTCAGCTCTTTCCCTTGCTGTGCAAAAGCTTTTTATCTTGATGAATTCCCAGTAGTTCATTTTTGCCTTTTTCCCTCTTGCTTTCGGAGACATGTCTTACAAGAAGTTGATGCAGCTGAGGTTGAAGATTTTGCTGCCTGTGTGCTCCTCAAGGATTTTGGTGGATTCCTGTCTCACACTGAGGTTGTCTTTCATCCATTTTGCATCTATTTTTGAGTATGGTGTAAGGAAGTGGTCCAGTTCCATTCTTCTGCATGGGGCTGTCCAATTTTCCTGATACCATTTGTTGAAGAGACTGTCTTTTTTTCCATTGGATATTCTCTCCTGCTTTGTTGTAGATTAGCCAACCATAGAGTTGAGGGTCCATTTCTGGGTTTTCTATTCTGTTCCATTGATATGTGTCTGTTTGTGAGCCAGTACCATACTGTCTTGAGGATTACAGCCTTGTAATAGAGCCTCAAGTCCAGAATTGTGATGCCACAACAGAGGAGCAGAGGGGAAAGGAGGGGAAAAATAAAATGAGACACAATCATAGAGGAGACAAATCATAAGAGGAAACAAACTGAGGGCTGCTGGATGGGAGAGGGGGTGAGGTATGGGATAATTGAGTGATGGACATTAAGGAGGGCACATGATATAATGAGCAGTGAGTATTATATGCAAGTGATGATTCACTGAACTCTATCTCTGAAATGAATAATATACTATATGTTAATTAATTGAATTTAAATAAAATAATAAAAGAAGACAAGATGACAATGTAAGATATCTTGGATGGGATCTTACAACAGAAAAAGGATATTAGAAAAATCTTGGGGAGCCTGGGTAACTCAGTCAGTTAAGGGTCTGACTCTTGATTTTATAATCTCAGGGTGGTGAGATAGAGCCCTGCATTATGTCCCTGTTCAGCATCAAGTCTGATTGTCCATCTCCCTCTCCCTGCTTGTACTCTTTCTCTCTCTCTCCAATAAGTAAATAAAATTAAAAGAAAAACCTTAATGAAATTAGAATGCAATATGGACATTGTTAATAATAATTATCAATATTGTCTCATTGTGTCAAACACACTATGGTAATGCATGATGTTAGCAATGGGAATAAGGTGCTGGTGTACAGGAACTCTGTTACATTTCAGCTTTTTTTTTTTTTTAAGATTTTATTTATTTATTTGTCAGAGAGATAGAAAGAGTACAGGCAGGCAGAGTGGCAGGTAGAGGCAGAGGGAGAAGCAGGCTCCCTGCGGAGCAAGGAGCCTGATGTGGGACTCGATCCCAGGACCCTGAGATCATGACCTGAGCCGAAGGCAGCCGCTTAACTGACTGAGCCACTCAGGTATCCCCTACATTTCAGCTTTTATGTAAATCTTATGCTACTCTAAATAAGTATATTTAAAACTTTCATAATCCATTTGACATCCAAGAATAAATACACATTTTTAACTTTTTTTTTTCCAGCCAGGCATTTCATGAGCACTAATCTATAGGTTACAATTTATTATCTGTTATTTCTATTAATAAAGGAACGTTACTACTCAGTGATAGTAGAAAAAATGTGTGTATCCGTATATAATTAAACAGATGGTTTTTGTGTTGGTATAATCACATACAGTGAGAGATGAGAGAACTCTTTAAGGTTGAGTTTTTAATTCAAGACTATTGTTCAGGAAATATAGGTAAATTATATGCCACCAAACTAACAAATGTTCTTAATTATAAAACATGTTTAATAAAACAAGGAGTGTCTGTGGGCGGAAAATGAGCTAAGAGTTTCAGGAAAAACAAGTATCTTCATATTTTACTTCCCAACTAATACTTTCCTCATCTTTTATAAATAGAAAGATAAATTAAGTTGTTGTGAAGTAATTTCAACAGAGGAGAAACTTCTCTCAAAGTAGAGTACTGAATAATTATCATTCAAAGTGTACAATAAGTATTCTTGATTCAGGAAATGATGCTGTGAAATAAATGTTTCAGATGTTTATTTATAATGGATACCTAATAATCACCCATGGAATTGGATTTAAACTTAAAATTATATTTTTCTTTTGTTGTAATTCATGTTTCAAAAATTTTTGATATGTAGGAATTAATCTAGAGGTTAATATTTTTATATCTTGCAGTCGATATTTAAACATTGCATTTTGTTTTGTCCTTTTTGGGTCATTTTGTATATAACCCTATATCTTTTGATTTTATTTTTTAGATTTCTGGGCTTCAAGCAACACTGAAGCATATGGAAATAGGACATAATTACCATGCTTCTGAAATTAGAGGTAAAAGTAAAATGTGGTAAAACTAATTTAATATTGGTTGGTGATTTTTAAATCTTATCAGTGCTTCAAATGTTAGAGATACTTAAAAGTGAATAAATGATATGGTAACTATTTCATAAATTAAAATGTTAATGAAAAGATCAAGAGGGAGTATAGATACAGTACTGTACAGATTAATTTTAATATGAGTAAACTATAATGGGAGGACTGTTTCTGGCCATGTTGGAGTATGTGGTACCAGACTAACCTTCATTCAGTAAAAAAAAAAAATCTCTATAAGCTGTCAATAAGGCAGCTACTTTTAGGCATTGGAAAATAGCACAAGTCACAGAAGGCAAGTGACAGAAGGAAAATTTTAAAGTTGAGATCCACCATCACCATGGCTTCGTGCCTGTGGAAATTTCCAAACCAAATTCCATGGAAATGGAGGTCAAGAAGAGCATGCCAGTTCTGATGAACTGAAAAGGCAAAGATCATAGTTGACATTTATCAAAGTGACTAAAATCTGTAGGAAAGTGCACCAGATAAAAGGGGGCTGCAATGAGCAGTGGTCCAGTTTGTGAGGAAGTTTACTGTGAGTCCTTAGTTGGTAGCCAGGCTATACATGTAGACTACCAGAGACTTACTAGAAAGAGAAGATTTTATAGGGTTCAGAGGGGAATGGGGACACTAGAAGTCAGAGATGGGAGACATTGGAGTTCTGTCCATGACTGGAATGGAGAGACCTCATTAACATCTTGGTAACACATATTAACATTTAATATAATCATATTAACATAACATTGTCCTGCCCTATAAAACCAAAAAACAAAGTTTACATAGATTTTCTAGGGAAGGGGGCATCTGCGTGGCTCAGTGGGTTAAAGCCTCTGGCTTCCGCTCAGGTCATGATCTCAGGGTCCTGGGATCAGGCCCCACATTAGGCTCTCTGCTCAGCAGGGAGCCTGCTTCCCTCCCCCTCTATGCCTGCCTTTCTGCCTACTTGTGATCTCTTTGTGTGTGTCAAATAAATAAATAAAATCTTAAAAAAAAAAAAAAGAATTTCTAGGGAAGACAAATTGGAGTTTGAATCTTGCCAAGTTAGAGAGCCTTGGAAAAAATTTAGGGCTTTGCATGGATCCACTTTAACAAAGCATAAAATTAAGCCTAGAATTTCAAGGTGATCATCAAAAAAATTAAACTGCCTGCTAGAATAAAAATCAATATCCTGTAAAGGAAGGCAGTTGGCCAGAGTCTTTATAATCTATTATCTATACTGTGTAGTATGTAATTAAAATTTTCTGTACATGTTACAGAAACAGGAAAAAGTGACCCACAATCAAGATAAAAATCAGTAAATGGAAACCTATCCTGAGATGGCCCAGGTGTTGAATTTAGCAGATAAAAATGCCAGAGCAGCTATTTTGAGTATGACCAAGGACTTAAAGAAAAATATGACATTAATTAAGGAGATAGGGAATCTTAGCAGATACACAGAAGCAAAAAAAAGGAAGTTGAAATTCTATGACTGAGAAATATGGTAGCTTAAATGAAAATTTTATAGTTCAGAACAGATTGGAGATGGCAGAAATGTCAGTGAATTTGAGACTTCAATTAAAATACAGTCTAAAGAAGAAATGAGAAAACAAGATCTGTGATGTTTTGAAGTGGCTTTTGGTCAAAAGGAATAAATTTTGACAACACAAAAAAATAAATTCTTTTAATTATATAATCCCAAATACCTGAATAAAATGAATTCCTTAAATTCCAGACTGAATAATTTTATGATTTTTATAAACATGCATTCTAGTGCTAGATATGGGACTTGCTGTACCTTTTCCCAAGCTTCTGGTTTAAGCATTTGGCTCTGTCGTGTCAGACTGTCTCATCTCCCTGATTGTCTGATCTACTTGGAACCTTACTTAGCCAAGAACTCTAATTTGAAGAGAAGTTGATTTATTGGTGAACTGGTTGTCTCTCATAAATACTGTCATCCTTCATGATATGAATTAACTCCCCCTCCATTTGCTTATTTTAGTTTAATTTTTAAAAACTCTATCAACCTGTCATCCATCCAAAAGTCTACCATTTATTTTAGACAGAGGTTGGAATGGCAGTAGAGATTCTTAAAATTTAATATTATTCACTCTGTACTTAGGGAACAATGAGATGATCATCATTTACTCTGAATTTTAGGAAAAAGACAAATTAATTGTTATTCAATCCAAATTTAGGGATAAGACAAAAATTGAACTGATTTGGAGTAATCAAATAATTATTAATATACCATATTTCTTATTATCAAAGTGATATGCCTATTTTAGAAATTTTTAAAATGATAAACTTTGGGCACCTGGGTGGCTCAGTGGGTTAAGCCGCTGCCTTCGGCTCAGGTCATGATCTCAGGGTGCTGGGATTGAGTCCCGCATTGGGCTCTCTGCTCAGCGGAGAGCCTGCTTCCTCCTCTCTCTCTGCCTACTTGTGATCTCTCTCTGTCAAATAAAAAAAAAAAAATGATAAACTTTATTTTTAAAATTATCCGTAATATCCAGAGAGAATATTATTAATACTATAGTACTGAACTTTCTCACCTAAAAAGGTTTTTAATTCTACATTTATTCTTGTATGGTATGTAGAATAATAGAAAAATTCCTTAATGAATTATTATTGATTAGATATTTAAAGGGACAATTTTGTACTATTTTTCTTCATTGTTATGAAATATAATATATATCAAATATTTACAAGAAACTATTTAATATTATGTATTTAATATTATGTATTTTGAAACACTTTAATATTATGTATTTTGAGATAAAAGCAGTTTTTGTACAAATTACTTAATTTCAAATAAGTTTATGAATATGCTGACTTTGATATGTTTGTGTTATTAACTTATATTACTTTGCATTCTTATGAGGTCACAGTTTGAATGCAATAATTCCTATTTCCAAAACAGGTTTAGAAGATATGTATAATTGTATTTTAATATATCTTATAACTTATGATAGAAGATTTTGAATTCAGGATGAACATCTAGAAACTGGAAGTGTTAGATGAAGTGAAAGACAACTGTGAAAGCTGACTTCAGATGTTCATACAGGAAAAAGATGTCATATGGAGTAAAGCAAAGTATTCCATAAGGTTTTTAGCTTAATAAATTGCTGCTTTTAAAGTTGGCATTTGTTGATGCTCAGAATTGCATTATAAGATACAAATTTCATATGACTATATGGAATATATGGCCTAGGTTAGAAAATAAAATTAAAGTAAAAATGGGGGTGCCTGGGCGGCTCAGTGGGTTAAGCCTCTGCCTTCGGCTCAGGTCATGATCTCAGGGTCCTGGGATCGAGCCCCGCATCAGGCTCTCTGCTCGGCAGGGAGTCTGCTTCTTCCCCCTCTCTCTGCCTGCCTCTCTCTCTGCTTACTTGTGATCTCTCTCTATCAAATAAATAAATAAAATAAAATAAAATAAAGTAAAAATGAAGTAAATTTAAAGAAAAACCTCTTCTCCTTTACCTCTATATGCCTTTTTCTGAATTATAATTAGATATGTGCTTGATTTCCTCATTTTAGCTTACATATGATCTAATCTCTTAGATATTTTCTGTTTAGCCCTCTGAGCCAAATTGTGGATAATCTCTTCAAAACCTTTTTCAATTAAATAATTCTCTTTTCAGCTGGGTTTAATCTGAAGGAGAATTAGTGACTGGCACAATGTAGGTACTTATATATTTATTTTGTTAAATCAATATATTCATGCATTTAAAATTTTAGTTATTATTTATTTATTTTTTATTATTATGTTCAGTTAACCAACACATAGTACAGCATTCGTTGTTGATGTAGTGTTCAACAATTCATCAGTTGCTCATAACACCCCATGCCCACGCCCATCACTCAGTTACCCCATCGCCCCCCCCCCGCCCCCCCATCCTCAACCCTCAGTTTGTTTCTCTGGAGTCAAGAGTCTCTCATGGTTTGTCTCCCTCTCTGATTTCTTCTCACTCAGTTTTCCCATGCTTCCCCTATTGTCTTCTAGTTTTGCACAGTTTTAATATTTAATGAAGGGCCTGAACATATTCAATTAACATTGATTCAATGAATGTGTACATACATAAAGAATTGTTAAAGGATGAAATATAGCACTGGAGGTACAATAGACAAAATTTCTATAAATGCAGAAGTGTTTATTTGATGTTTGCTTCATTTCTCTTTAAAAATTATACTTTAAGATGTTGATTGTGCCCAAATAAAATCTGGGAAACTGCACAGCCCCAATCAGTAATATAGGCCTGTCATTAATAAGCATTAGGTGTGATAAACATAAAGATGCTATGATAGAGACATGGAATTCACTAGGATATTACTAAACATTAAGAAGCACTATATGGAATTTGAGAATTATATGCGCTTAACCATGAATGTCATAGACTTTAATGTCTGAGCCTCTTATTTGTTCTATAAATCTTTATGCAAGTGAAAGTGATGTTTATCTGATGGAGAATGGAAATCATGTTTGTACTTGCTACATCAAAAAACAATTGAGAAGTGTTATTTCTCTGCTAATTCCACATGTATTCTGCAATGTTTATTCTCATGTTTTGGTTATAAGTGTTGAATATTTTCTAAAACATGATTAAGTGTGAACTTTTGTAATTTCATTTTATTGTGGGAAAATTACATATACTTATAAACCAAGGCTTTCTTAGTTTTTGACTTTGATTTATTATCCTTAGCATTTTGTTCGTTTGCTTCTTGATTTTTATTTCTCTTATGAAGTGGTGCTTAGTCATGTTTTGCATGCTACCTGAGATCTGCTCATGTTCTTATTTTAGAACTACCTCCTGGGGGGCGCCTGGGTGGCTCAGTGGGTTAAAGCCTCTGCCTTCGGCTCAGGTCATGATCCCAGGGTCCTGGGATTGAGCCCCGCATTGGGCTGTCTGCTTGGCAGGGTTCCTGCTTCCTCCTCTCTCCCTCTGCCTGCCTCTCTGCCTACTTGTGATCTCTGCCTGTCAAATAAGTAAATAAAATCTTTAAAAAAAAAAAAAAAGAACTACCTGCTGGAATCCTGGGTTTCTCTACTGCTTTCTCATTGCTTCCCCTATAGATATTATTATATATATTTTTCTTATATATAAAGGAGAACAAAAGGTAGTGACCTTGATGGGGTTGTTGACAGGATTTTATGAAATTATACATGCAAATTATTTAAACCAGTGGCTGTTATGTAGTAAAAAAAATCAATGAGGCATAAATGCTAATTATTATTATTTTAAATTATTATCATTATCAGGATGTCACTGTTGGTTGTGGAAAAGGAGATGATAATAAGAGAGAACTAGTAGTAAAAATTTTTCACTAATGGAAGTGAAAATTTTTCTTAAATGAAAATGTAATTGTTGCCTTTCCCCCACACTTTGACTTCCCAGATGCTGTGGGGCTCTAACTGTTAGCACCATTCAGGGAGGATAGGTAGTCTGGACACCCAAGTGTTTGAAGTCTTCTAAGTACTTTCATGTAGAACTGTGTTATTCAATATTTTGTTTTAGTGTTACTGTCAGGGTTATTTTGGAGATTTTCTCCTATGTCCGAAACTGGTACTGAATAGGAAAAGTCAGATTGGTAAGAATCTAAATGCCAGCTATATGATCCCTTGCCTTTATTACCTTAGAATTTTTAAAAGTGTGGACTCATCAAGAAATTTTTGTGTTTATCTTTTCTCTATTACAAATCTAGTGTTATATTTAGAACATTTAGTTATTTCTTTTATTTCAGAGTTAATCATTATAATTTTAGTAATTATTTGCAATTACTTTCCTGTTTAGAAATAAAAGAGGAAATAATGTATACCTAAGTAGGTATATGTATGTGGAAGGATGTGTAAAAGAAAGACTTTCCCTGTCACTTTTATTTTTCCCTCAGTTGGTTTTAGTAGGATTGTTCTTTATGTCCAGGAGAGTTTGGAGACTAATGTTACAACCCACTGGGATATTACGTAATGTTTTCCTTTCTGTTTTTCTCAACATTGGGAACCATAAAGAATAATATTTTATTAATACAACATTCTTTAAAATCCATTTTTTATTATTCAATTCCACCTGGGAAGTTTTGTCATTGCTTATCATTCTCTCCTTGACCCTTTTCAACTTTACTTGTATACACATTAAACCTCATGACAGGAATTGGATATAATGTAATGCAAGATTGGCTGCTATGATCTTTAACTGGTTCATCATGCCATTTCGCTGACCTTGCAGTAATGACACCCTGAATTTTGGGGAAATAAATTTGATAACTCACTTAAAACATTTTGTCGTATTTTAATATTATTAGTTTAATGCATTAAAAATACATGTATCGTTATGACTTTGGCTTTCATATGTTTGACTAAAATATTTATTGTGGAGAAATAGTATAGATACTAAGAATAAATTGTGTTATCTTGTAGTTCCTAATTCTGAAAAAGAAAATGCACCAGAAGGTCCTACTCAGAAAGGTCTTCGTGAAGCCAGGGAAAAAACCAAATGTAAAACAAGGATAAAAGATAATAAAAAGGTATGACTTTTTGTTCTTATTTCCATTAATTCCTGCTTAACTCTCAGATATGCAGATCCATGAATTCATATGGTAACATTATTTTATTGGAAGAGGAATTTAGAGGTTATATTTTCCAAGCCCCTTGGTTTATAGATAAACATGGAGGTCCTTAAATGTTGACTAATATGTGAGGGACATACTCTTATTGGCGGCAGAGACAACTTAGTGAATCAGTCTGCTACCTACCCCAACTTAATCGCAGGCATGTGTGCTCACTTACTAAGTTTTCTGCTTACTCTTTCCGAAAAAAGTAACTCCCACATCATGCCTTTCTTTTTTCATAGTATAACTTTAAACTTTTCTTAGTTTTCTTTAAAAGTAGAATGGGAAGAATGATGGCCCACTTAAGAATCTCCTTTTATCTGAGTACCTTTGCTTTGCAATCAGGCTGGTATTTAAATACTTACATAATGATGAAAGAAAATGTGGTATTAAAATGTGTGGTCTGAGATAAAAAATGAGGAAGGGAAAAAAGCTCATAAAACTGTAAGAGGTTTAATTTCTTGTTATGAAATTTGCATGAATGTCTATCTGAGGTAATGAATTTTCTTACAAAGTACATGTTGTTACCTTTAAGTTCTAAAATAGCTGATATTTATTTACAAATGAAAATACTTAAATTACAATATTTAGTAGTAGTAATTCTATAAGAACAATAGATTTTTATGAATTAAAATAATGTAATAAACCTTTCATTTAGCTAATAATATCAATAAAGGTTTTTTCTTCAAAGGTATGCATTAGAATCCAATATTATACATTACATTGAATAAACTACAGACTAAACAATTTTAGGTTATACTTAGGCTTTGGCAATTACTTTCTTAATATTCAGATTAGGATTTTACTCTTCCTCTATTACCATTATTAACTTAGGATTTATGGTGTTTGGGGTTGATCTTTTTTTGTCAGCCTGCCTCTAGCTTCCTTGTGCCAGTGGTCTCCCATCAGGATGGATCTTCTGTTCTTGCCACCTTAAAGCTTTCTCACTCCTCTGTTTTTGAGTCTCTGCTGAATGCAAGTAGTGGTTGTGGCTCACTCTCTTGCTGTCATCAAGTAGTTCTTGTTCTCATTTGGGAATAGAAGAACATATAAATCACCTCAAATAAAGAAAAAAACCAGAGTTAAGAATTTTCTGTGTGATGGTGGCTATTGTCATTAGGAACATTTTCATCTTCTTATGGCATAGGCATTCTCTTTAAGGTAGCAAGTCATTCTTAGAAATGATTTGTTGATTCATTAAGTGCTTATGGCTTATAAAACTTTACATTAGTAATGCAAAGTTGGCTTTTTGTGTGGCAAAATTACTGAAATATAGGATAAACATTTTTAATATTTATGCATAGTATATTTTTTTCAGTGCATCAAAATATTTAGCATAATACCTACAACATGATAGAAAAATTTGTGCCTTACAAAAGTGATTAAGTACAGAATAAAGTGAATTCCTCCCCCCTTACCAAGTAATCATTTTTGTTAATATTTCTTTTTAAATTTTTTTCCCTGCAAGTTTGTACTTTGACTGACATCTCCCCAATGTCCCCACCCTCCAGCTCCTGGTAATCACCATTCTACTCTTTGCTTTTATGAGTTTTTGCTTTTTTGATTCACACATATAAATGCTATCATATAGTATTTATTTTTCTCTGACTTGTTTCATTTAGCATGATATTCTCAAGGCCCATCAGTGTTGTCACAAATGGCAGAATGTCCTTCTGTCTCACAGCTAAATGCTAATCCATTGTGTGTGTGTGTGTGTGTGTGTGTGTATAGCTAATCCATTCTGTGTGTCTGTGTGTGTGTGTATACACATCACATCTTGTTTATTCATTCATCCATTGACATATGGTTAGTTTGTTTCTATATTTTGGCAATTATAAATAATGCTATAATCAAAGGGAATGCAGATATCTTTTGGAGATCTTGTTTTCATTTTTTTTTATCTATATTCAGAAATGGAATTGCTGGACCATATAGTAGTGCTATTTTTATTTTTTTGAGGAACTCTCATACTATTTTCTATAGTGGTGGTACCAGCTTACATTCCCATCAACAGTGCACAAGGGTTACCTTTTCTCCACATCCTTATTGACAGTTGTTATGTATCGTCTTTTTGATAATAACCATTGTAACAGGTATGAGAGGATATCGCATTGTGGTTTTGATCTCCATTTTCCTGACAATTAATGATTTAAGAATCTTTACATGTACCTGTTGGCTATTTGTATGTATTCTTTGGAAAATATTTATTTCATTCTTTTGCCCATATTTTAATTGGATTATAGTTTTTTTGTGTTACTGAGCTGTGTGAGTTCTTTATGTATTTAGATATTTATCCTTTATTAGATAGGTGGCTTGCAAATATTTTCTTCTATTCAATACGTCACCTTTTCATTTTGTTGATTGTTTCTTTTGCTGCACAGAGGCTTTTTTGGATATAATCTCATTTGATTTTTGCTTTCATTTCTTGTGCTTTTGGTGTCATATCCAAAAAATCATTGACAAGACCAGGATCAAGAAGTTTTTTTCTCGAGGAGTTTTATGCTGTCAGGTATGATGGTTAATGAATTTTGAGTTAGTTTTTGTGACTGGTGTAAGATAGGTATACAGTTTAATTTTTCTGTATGTGATTATCCAGTTTTCTTAAAACCATTTATTAAACAGATTGTGCATTCCCCATTGGAATTTCTTGGCTCCCTTGTCAAATGCTAGTTGACCGTGTATATGGGAGTTTATTTTTGCACTCTCTATTCTGTTCCTTTGGTCTGTGTGTCTGTTTTTATGTCAGTACTATACTGTTTTGATTACTGTAGCTTTGTAGTATGTTTTGAAAATCAAAAGTGTGATACTACCTCCAGCTTTTTTCTTTTTTCTTGGGATTGCTTTGGCTATTTGGGTTTTGCAGTTTTATACAAATTTTAGGATTTTTAAAAAATTATTTTTATTAACATATAATGTATTATTTGCCCCAGGGGTACAGGTCTGTGGATAGTCAGGCTTACACACTTCACAACACTCACCATATCACATACTCTCCCCAATGTCCATAACCCAACCACCCTCTCCATAACCCCCACCTCTGCACCCCTCAGTTTGTTTTGTGAGATTAAAACAAAATTTTGGTTTGTCTCCCACCCAACCCCATCTTGTTTCATTTTCTCCTTTGCTGTCTCTCAAGCCCCCACTCTGAGGAATTTGATGGGAAATTCCTCATATCAGGGAGATCATATGATAATTGTCTTTTTCTGATTGACTTATTTTGCTCAGCATAGTATCCTCTGGTTCCATCCATGTCATTGCAAATGGCAATATTTCATTTCTTTTGATGGCTGCATAGTATTCCATTCTATGTATATATACCACATCTTCTTTATCCATTCATCTGTTGATGTACATCTAGGTTCTTTTCATAGTTTGGGTATTGTGGGCCTTGTTGCTATAAACACTAGGATGCACGTGCCCCTTCGGATCACTACATTTGCATCTTTAGGGTTAATTCTAAGGAGTGTGATTGCTGGGTCACAGGTTTGCTCTATTTTCAACTTTTTGGGGAACCTCCATGTTGTTTTCCAGAGTGGCTGCACCAGCTTGCATTCCCACCAACAATATAAGATGGTTCCTCTTTCTCCTCATCCTCTCCAACATCTGTCATTTCCTGATCTGTTAATTCTAGCCATTCTGACTGGTGTGAGGGGACATCTCATTGTGGTTTTGATTTGTATTTCCCTGATGCTGAGTGATGTTGAGCACTTTTTCATGTGTCTGTTGGCCATCTGGATGTCTTCTTTGCACAAATATCTGTTCATGGCTTCTGCCCTTTTCTTGATAGGATTATTGGTTCTTTGGGTGTTGAGTTTGGTAAGCTCTTTACAGATTTTGGATATTAGCCCTTTATCTGATATGTCATTTGCAAATATCTTCTCCCATTCTGTCAGTTGTCTTTGGTTTTGCTGACTGTTTCCTTTGCTGTACAAAAGCTTTTAATCTTGATGAAGTCCCAGTAATTCATTTTTGGCCTTGCATCCCTTGCCTTTGGTGATGTTTCTTGGAAGAAGTTGCTAAGGCTGAGGTCTAAGAGGTTGCTGCTTGTGTTCTCCTCAAGGATTTTGATGGATTCCCATCTCACATTGAGGTCTTTCATCCATTTTGAGTCTGTTTTCATGTGTGGTGTAAGGAAATGGTAGGGTTTCATTCTTCTGCATTGGCCTGTCCAATTTTCCCAACACCATTTGTTGAAGAGATGGTCTTTTTTCCTTTGGGCAATCTTTCCTGCTTTGTCGAAGATCAGTTGACTATAGCATTGAGGGACCATTTCTGGGCTCTCTGTTCTGTTCCATTGATCTATGTGTCTGCTTTTATGCCAGTATCATACTGTCTTGATGATTACAGCTTTGTAATAGAGATTGAAGTCTGGAATTGTGATGCCACCAACTTTGACTTTCTTTTTCAACATTCTTCTGGCTATTCTGGGTCTTTTATGGTTCCATATAAATTTTAGGATTATTTATTCCATTTGTTTGAAAAAAAAATTTGACGGTATTTTGATAAGGATTGCGTTAAATGTGTAGATTATTTTAGGTAGCATAGAGATTTTCACAATATTTGTTCTTCCAATTCATGAGGATGGAATGCTTTTCCATTTCTCTGTGTCTTCTTCAATTTCTTTCATGAGAACTTTATAGTTTTCTGAGTACAGATTCTTTGGTTCTTTGGTTAGGTTTATTCCTGGTATCTTATGATTTTGTGTGCAATTGTAAATGGGATCGACTCCTTAATTTCTCTTTCTTCTGTCTTGCTGTTGGTGTATAGAAATGCAACTGATTCCCATGCCTGGATTTTATATCCTGACACTTTACTGAATTCCTGTATGAGTTCTAGCAGTTTTGGAGTGGAGTCTTTGGGTTTGCCACATAAAGTATTATATGTGTAGAAGAATTAAACTCGACCTTTCTCTTACACCATACACAAAGATAAAATCTGCTCTGATTTTTATAAGTTCTCTTCTCCTGCTGGGTTTAGCCTTTCTTTCCTGTTCTTTCTCCAGGTCCTTTAGGTGTGGGGTTAGGTTGCTTACATGAGACCTTTCTTGTTTCTTAAACAAGGCTTGTATTGCTATATACTTTCCTCTGAAGACTGCCCCTGCTGTGTTCCAAAGATTTTGAACTGTTATGTTTTCATTTTCATTTGTTTCCATGAATTTTTTTTAAATTATTTAATTTCCTGGTTGAACCATTCATTGTTTAGTAGGATGCTCTTTAGCTTCCATGTATTTGAGTTCTTTCCAGTTTTCCTCTTGTGATTGAGTTCTAGTTTCAGAATGTTGTGGTCTGAAAATATGCAGGCAATGATCGCAAGCTTTGGTACTGGTTGAGACATGATTTGTAACCCAGGATGTGGTCTATTCTGGAGAATGTTCCATGTGGACTAGAGAAGAATGTGCATTCTGTGGCTTTGGGATGGAATGTTCTGAATATACCTGTGATGTCCATCTGGTCCAGTGTGTCATTTAAAGCCTTTATTTCCTTGCTGATCTTTGGTTTAGGTGACCTCTCCATTTCAGCAAGGGGGGTGTTAAAGTCCCCTACTAGTATTGTATTATTGTTGATGTGTTTCTTTGATTTTGTTATTAATTGGTGTATATAATTGGCTGGTCCCATGTTGGGGGCATAGATATTTAAAATTGTTAGATCTTCTTGTTGGACAGACCCTTTAAGTATGATAGAGTGTCCTTCCTCATCTCTTAGTATAGTCTTTGGCTTAAAACCTAATTGATCTGATATAACAATTGCCACGCCAGTTTTGTTTTGTTTGTTTGTTTGTTTTGATGTCCATCAGCATGGTAAATTGTTTTCTACCCCCTCACTTTAAATCTGGTGGTGTCTTTGGCTCTAAAATGATTTTTTTGCAGACAGTATATCAATAGGTCTTGTTTTTTTATACATTCTGATACCCTGTGTCTTTTGATTGTGGGCATTTAGCCCATTTACATTCAGGGGAACTATTGGAATATATGAATTTAGTGCCATTGTATGGCTGTAAAGTGACTGTTACTATATATTGTCTCTGTTCCTTTCTGGTCTGTTACTTTTAGGGTCTCTCTTTGCTGAGAGGACCCCTTCCAGTATTTCCTGTAGGGCTGGTTTGGTGTTTGCAATTTCTTTTAGTTTTGGTTTGTCCTGTAAGCTTTTTATCTCTTCTTCTATTCTCATTGACAACCTAGGTAGATATAGAATTCTTGCCTGAATATTTTTCTCATTTAGTTCTTTGAATATATCATGCCAGTTCTTTCTGGCCGGACAGGGTCTCTGTGGATAGGTCTGCTGCCATTCTAATATTCCTACCATTCATTGTATGTTACAGACCTCTTGTACCAAGCTCCTTTCAGGGTTTCTCTTCATCTCCAAGACCTATAAGTTTTACTATTAGATGACAGGCCATTGACCCATTTTTATTGATTTTGAGGGGGGTTCTCTGTGCCTCCTGGGTTTTTTTTTTTAACTTGTTTCCTTCCACAAATTAGGGAAGTTCTGGGGTATAATTTGCCCCAATATACCTTTTGCCTCTTTCTTTCTTCTTCTTCTTGGATCCCAATTATTCCAATATTGTTTCATCTTATGGTATCACTTATCTCTCGAATTTTACCCTCGTGGTCCAATAGTTGTTTATCTCTCTTTTTCTCAACTTTTTATTCTCCCTCATTTTGTCTTCTATATCATTAATTCTCTCTTCTGCCCCATTTATCTTAGCAGTAAGAGCCTCCAGTTTTGATTCCATCTCATTAATAGCTTTTTGATTTGAACTTGGTTAGATTTTAGTTCTTTTATTTCTCCAGAAAGGGATTCTATAGTATCTTCCATGCTTTTTGGGACCCAGCTAGCACCCTGATAATCATCATTCTGAATTCTAGGTCTGACATATTACTAATGTCTGTATTGATTATGTCCCTAGCATTTGGTACTGCCTCTTGTTCTTTTTTTGAGGTGATATTTTCTGCCTTGTCATTTTGTCCAGAGAAGAATAGATGGATGAGAGAACAAAACACTAAAAGGTTAATGACGATCCTAGAAAAATATACACTAATTAAATCAGAAGAGACCTGAAACTTAGGGGAGAAGAAAGAAAAAAATAATATGATTAGATTGGTGGGTAGAACAGAGCCACATGCTTGATTTTGGTTGTATTTTGATCTGTTAGAAGAAACTGCCTTCCAAAAGAAAAAGAAAGAAAAACTTATAGGTATACAAAATACAAAAATAAGGGTAAACATGATGAAGCAATGTTATATGAATGTGAAGATGAAAATTAAAAAAGATTTTAAAATAAAGAATTGATAAGATAAGCTGTTGGTTGAATAAAGAAAAATTAAAGAATATGATCAGGGGGAGACTAGAACAAAGCTATACTCTAGACTTAGAGTATGTTTTGATCTGTTATAAGAAACTCTATCTCAAAATTTTAAAGAATGAGAAGCTTATATGTATACAAAAAAAAAGGTTGAATACAATGAAGGGTTTGAATATGAGTATGAAAATGATAATTAAAAAAGATTTTTAAAAGGTATTGATAAGATGAAATAGGTTAAAATAGGAAAGAGGAAAATTTTAAAAAATAATGAAAATTTAAGAAATTTAACTTTGAAAGACTAAAAAATCATGGCAAAATAAGCTATGAATTCTCTGTGTTATAGTCCCCTAGCACTGGTATTTTGCAGTTCTCATTGATTGGTAAACTTTGTCTTTTCTGGATGTTCTTGCTGATCTTTTGTGGGATGGCCTTGTTGTATTGATTCTCAGATGTCTTTGCCTGAGGCGGAAATTCACCGCCCTTGTTGGGGCCAGGGTAAGCAATCTGCTCGGGGTTTCTCTCAATAGCTTTTTTTCCCTGAAAGCTTTCTGTACAGATTTGGAGTATGAGAATGAAGATCCGACCTCCCAATCTCCGGCCCCAGAAGAGTCAAGAGCTCCCCCGCAGTGAATCCTCAGGGAAAAGCATTCAGTCATTGCTGTCTCCCTGGTGTCTGGCTGAACTCTGAGCTCACCTAGCCTGTGACAGAGTGTTTCTATCTCTGGCATGTGGTCCTTTTTTAAGTCTCCAAACCCAGAAGATTCCTGAAGTGTGCTTTCATGCTACTAGTCCTGGTTGGGGGGGGTGTTCTCCCCAGATCTTCCACTTGTGGGGTCCCTGCTCGAAAGTAGTGGCCCGACTTTGCCTCAGATTACGGTTTATGACACCCCCAAGCTGAGAACCCTCTTCTTAGCTCTGTTGTTGCCCCTGGTTTCCCATTCTGATACCTGGGAGTTGTGCCACACACAGGCATCCCCAGTCTTTCTGTGACTCCTGAACATCCTGAGACTACACTGACCCAGCCAGTATTTCACTCCCCATTGAGCCAATGGCATGACATCCTTCCATGGAGCAGACTTCTAAAAGTTCTGATTTTGTGCTCTGCTGCTCTACCGCTTGCTGGGTGCTGGCCCCTGCCCCCGTGGTCTCTTTACATTTATTGCCTTGAATTCACTTCTTCACACATCCTACCTTCTAGAAAGTGGTCGATTTTCTTTTCGTAGAACTAGAGCTTTTTTTCTCTTTGATCTCCTGTTGAGTTTGTAGGTGTTTGGAATGGTTTGGTAACTCTCTAGCTGAATTCCTGGGACCAGACGGAATTTAGGTCTACTACTCCTCTGCCATTTTGCTCACCACCCCTCCAACTGAAACCAGGAAACTTCTTGGACCACAGAATAAATTAATTTTCTCCATAAAATCTGTGTTAGAGTTGGTTTTCCCAAAGTGAATTTCCTAACTTATAATAACTTCTTTGCTGATGATTTCCAAACATTCATATTACCATATCATAGCTTTATGGTAATAATTTAGCTATAGGAATTTCCCTTTTGAATTACTACCATTACCTCGAGACTAACATGACTTAATTTACAAAACTGATCTTATTTCCCAAATAGGCTAATTTCTTCATTTTTGAAATGGCTTCTAATAGTATCCACATTCTACAGTTCATTCAGTTCTATTATGGCATCATCTTTGATCCTGTCCTTATGGTGTCTCCCACTGTTTCATTAGTGTTAGTCTCACATTACTTGACAAGTTCTGAGTTTTATATGGGGATGGAGGTGGGGAGTCGAGAACTAGAAATTAAAATCTTATTGGAAAGAGTCTAAGAAATTTATCTAGAAGTTTGACTAGGGGAACAAATTTACTTAATTTAAATGTTTATTTTGGTTGGATTTGGGGGATCTGATGGAGGTTATGAGAGACTTCTTTTAAAACCACCCCAAACCAATCAATTTCATTGCTTCTTTTTCCTTTTAGTTTTCCTTCCCACTCTTCTAAAACTAGTCTTCATGGATTATCTTAGCAGCCTTCTAGATTGTCCTCCAGTAGTCTGTTCTGTGTGGCATGAAATATTTCTTTCTGAAGCTTGCCACTTACTATATACTGGTATTCTTTAGACAATAGTACTTTTTTACTTCTTAAACTAGTTAAGTATTTGGCTTCCTGATATGCCATATTAATTACCTTATATAGTTCTTTAAAATTATAAAAATTACTTCTGTAAAGTTGAGTTAATATGAGATTTATTTGGGGCACCTGGCTGGCTCAATCATTGGAGCCTGTGAAACTTAATCTCTGGGTTGTGAGTTCTAGTCCCACATTGGGTATTAAGATTACTTATATAAAGATTACTTACAAATAAAAATCTTTTAAAAAATGAGATGATATTTTAGATCTTATTCTTATAGTTTAATACAATTTCTTTTTGAATTAAGGAAACAATTTGAGTCAATGCTAGGAAAGCAGTTTTCTCTTGTCTTTTAAAAGGTAAATAGTTACTAATATAGTCAATGGGTTAGTTTTTATAAAGATAGCTATACAGTATAAAATAATTTCCTTCTATCTATGAAATATATTTTACTCCAAAAGAATTAAGAGCCATTTTACAATTAATTGGATACTTTGCAAACACATAAGTCACAGTTAAGAGAAAAATTACTATTTTACTGAGACTTCGAATGATTATTATACATGTAAAACTTTCAATGTGTCAAAGAACTTATTAAAGAGAAGCATAATGGAACAATTCTATGTAGATTTTAATAGTTTTGAAAAGTAATATTTATGTGTAGAATTTATTTTTCATTGTAGAATGAAAAACAGAGTTGTATGACATCTATTAAAGTTGAAATCTGTTGTTTTAATGACTTCCTGAAGCTCACAAATACAGTTTTTATATATTATAATTTTTACATATCAAAAACTTACTACTTACCTTGTATCTTGAACTATGTATTCAGTGATCATGCAGGAAAAATGAAAAATAAAACAAAACAAAAATAATACAATTTAAGTATTTTAAGAAAGTGAGGAGTAAATTAAGAAAGATCAGAGACTGCTACCTTGCTCCCTCTACCTTTTTACTACCTGATTTAGTGCTTATTCACTTTTGGATTGGAGTATAGACATTCTTTTCTAAATGAAAAAATCCTATTTAGGTTATTATGCTTCTACATGATAAAGGATCTATGTTTTTGCTGGAAACCCTGTTTCAAGGTATTTCAAAGATATTATGAAAAACATAAATATTCTTCAGATGGATAAGAACAGAGGTTATGCTGAAGAGGATATATAAATATTACAATACATACAATAAGATTTTAAAATATTTTATAACTTTAATGTTCAAAGTTAAGAGAAATTCTTGTTATATTTTGGAAAATAGTCATATTATCTTCTTATTTAAAGAAATTTAAACATTTTATTGAAGGAGTAATTTGAAGGCCTTTGCTAAAATTTTTTAGATTATTTACCCTGGCAATAGCTGATTTAGCCACACTTATTTCAAGCTTATTATAAAAATAAATCTTTAGGTAAAGCTTAACTGTTTCCATTAAAATAGCTTTTAATTTCAGTTAATATTTTATTACCTCATTCTTTAATCATTTAATTTTATAAGTTTTTTAATCAATAATACATGTTATATATGAATAGCTTTTCACAACTTAGCTTATACTACCAAATGCAGCTATTAAACTACTTTCTTATAAGATATGAATGAGTTTTCATATTTTCCTATTTATCTTAACTTCTTTTACATCTTCAGAAATGAGAGATATATCTATATATATATATTTTGTTAAGGGAACAAAAGAGATATTTTTTAGCCTTAATTTAGTACTTTCATAACTATCCTCATACAAGTTAACTACTATAATGCTTTTTTTCTTCAGCATGGCATCTATTAACATAGTGTAACATATACTTTGGCAGAAATGTTTTAGATTATGAGTTACTTTGAAGCCTAATCTGTATCTGAAATTCAGGTCTACCATTATATTACTTGTACAAGCCTGAGCTAATTACTTAACTTCTGTGTTTCCATCTCCGTAAACTGGGAAGAATACTATGTGCATCAAAGGGTTTTTGTTATGATGCAATAATATAATATGTGTAATATAGATAGCACAGCACCTATTACAAAGTTGATACTTATAAAAATATAGTGTTTTGGTAGAAAATATTATTTACCAAAGGTAAATATTATTTACTAAAATATTATTTACCAAATAAAATATTATTTACCAAAGGTAAATAATATTTAGTAGTTAATACTGTTTTACTCTTTATTTTAAATATGATGTTGGTAACTGAATACAAGTCTGTTAAAGACTTCCAAATTCATTCCTTTTAAACATTTTTCTCACTTCATTATATAATGACTGGAATAATTTTGCAGTGGCTTTCTATGATTATCAGTGTGGTTTCCCTAATTCAGATTATATACAGAGATATGGACATCAGAGCATGATGATGGTTAGTTCTGATCTGTTGTTTGCATATTTCCTGTTAGATATTTGAAAGTGCTGGTATAGCCATCAAGATTGTACACAACTCGCAATTTCTTTAGGGGATATTTTGTATTTTGATTCACTTAGTTAAAAAATGATCTTAATTGATCTTTATCATGATATCCATCAATGATTATATAAAATAGACTACAGTTTATTAAATATAATGATAAATGTTAAAATGAGAGAAAGGGTTTGTTTAGCTCTAATATGACATTGTATCTCATCTTGTGTTAGTCCACACTGGGCATGCTAATGGTGCACTTCAAGAGCAGTTAGATGCACTTACATGCAGGTACTTTGTATTAATTAGAGTGAGTGTAGTTGCATTTTGTATAGTATTCTTGAATATTGCTATACAGTAGACATTGTTTTTTTTTTTTGCCTAAGCATCATTTTGACTCTAGCATTAATCAAGGATCTGGTTGACATTTTGCTAGTAATTGTGAATCTTACATTAGGATGTTAAATTAATTTATCAGACATAAAGTTGCTAAAAAAGTTGCATTTTCTTTAGAGTTTGAAAATGCAGGAGGTATTAAAAATTCTATAACCGTGTGCAAATGGGAATTTAAATGCCTATAACTTGATACTGTTGAATGTCTTCAGCAGTTGAAATAATTCATTAAAAATGACTGAGGAAATATATTAATCAAAATATTTATTCATAATACATGCCATGTTAAATACATAAGGATTAAGACAACTTTATAATTCTGAGTAGAAAATCAAATAAATAGCAATACATTATTGCTGAATATATTCTGTTTATATAAGTAGAAATAAATATGAATCAGAATAAAAGCAATTAAGAAATACTAATTATTCTTGGGTTTTTAACTATACTTTTTATTTTGAATTATGCATAAGCATGGACCATTTAGAAAATACAAAAATGAGATTGCAATGAAAACGTGCTCGGGATTTTACATTTTGTAAACTTCAGTCAATGTCTGTATTGTCTATATTTAAAAGTAATACTTTATGAAGAACTGAGTATTTATGGATTAAATATCCCACAACTAAAAGAAAAAATATGTTCAAGTAATATTTATTTAATTTAAATATATTATATGTATATTTGGTTATAAATATATGCTATTATATGTTTATATATGTAATTATATATTAAAAATATATATAAATAACATAAATGTATGTTATACACTATTAGTCTTCTGCAACTTGGTTTTTTATTTGGTATTTGTTTCTAAGATTCTTCCATGTTGCCATATGTAGGTGTATTTTGTTCCACAATATTTACTTTTCTGTCCTATTATTAACACCTATTATTAACCATCCTATTAAATTTGTTTCTAAAGTCTTGGTCTAATAAATAATGCTTCCATGAATATTCTTATATATCTCTAAGTGCCTGTATAGAAGACTTTCTGTTGGATACTAATATAGGAATGGAATTGCTGTGTTATTAGGGATGAGGATTTTACTGTAAGTGTCATATTCTTTTCCAAATAAGTTGAACATATTAACAAACCCACACACAGAGTTTCTATTACTCTTTGCTTTCCAGCACTTGGTATTGCCAATGTTCTTAATTTTTGTCAATCTAATTAGTAAAATACATTACCTATTGGGTCTTAATTTTTCTGATTAATAGTTAAGTTGAATATGCTCTCTATTCTTTATGGGCTATTCATAAATTTAATAGTTAAATCAATTTATCAGACATAAAGTTGCTAAAAAGGAAATTAGTTTTGCATTTTCTTTAGAGTTTGAAAATGTGGGAGGTATTAAAAATTCTATAACCATGTGCAAATGGGAATTTTAATGCCTATAACTTGATAATTTTGAATGTCATCAGTTGAAATAATTCATTAAAAATGTCTGAGGAAATATATTAATCAAAATATTTATTCATAATACATAATATTTTATTCAAAATTAATAGTATAGGGACGCCTGGGTGGCTCAGTTGGTTAAGCAGCTGCCTTCAGTTCAGGTCATGATCCCAGCATCCTGGGATCGAGTCCCACATAGAGCTCCTTGCTCGGCGGGAGCCTGCTTCTCCCTCTGCCTCTGCCTGCCATTCTGTCTGCCTGTGCTCGCTCTCTTCCCCCGCCCTGATAAATAAATAGAATCTTTAAAAAAAAAAAGTATAATTAAAAGCCTAAGAATAATTAGTATTTCTTGTTTTTATTCTGATTCATATTTATTTCTATTTATATAAACAATATATTTAGCAATAATGTATTCCTATTTATTTGATTTTCTACTCAGATTTATGAAGTTAGCTTCTGTGAAATGTCATGTCATAAATTTTGACTTCTTCAATTAGGTAGTTGCTCTTTTTAAGTATATTTGCAATATTTCTTAGATAATAATTCCTTAGATAATAGTTCCTTGACCAGTCATATGAATGCAGCTATCTTGTCCCAGATGATGACTTGTATTTATTTCTTCATTGTGCTTTTTTAATAACTAGTTCTTCATTTTGCCATGCTTTATATCTTAAATATATGCAATTTTATTAAAAAAACACAAAGTTCTTTATTTTAATGTAGTCGAATTTACTAATACTTTCTTTTATGGAAGAATTATTGACAATGCTTAAGAGATCCTTTCCTATCCCAAGGTCAGAATTCTGTGCTTGTATGTTTCTTTTATTTCCATATTGTTTATTTTTTCCCTTTATGAGATATTTTAGTGTATAATTACTCAACACATAGACACTCTATTATATTACCACAATATAATTATTTAAATCAAGAATTCAATATTTAGGGGTGCCTGGGTGATGTCAACAGTTAAGTGTCAGACTCTTGGTTTTGGCTCAGGCTGTAATCTCATGGTTGTGAAATAGAGCCCTGCATGGAGGTCAGTCTCCACACTCAGCATGGGTCTGCTTGAGATTTTCTCCCTGTCCCTCTGCCCCTCCCACTTATGTTCTCTTTCTAAAATAAATAAATCTTTAAAAAATTAAAATTTATACAATACTATGATTTAATCTATAGAACTTATTTAAATTTTACTGTTCCACCAATATCTCTGTAATTTTTGTAGACTAACCTTTTTATTCTGAGATAGTTGTAGAATTGTGTGCACTTGTAAGAAATAATGAAGAGATCCTGTACACTTTTCTATAGCTTTCTTCCAGTGGTAACATCTTGAAAAAACAAAATATAATATCACGATCTGGATATGGACATTGATACAATCAAAGTATGGGACAATTCCACCACCACAAGGTTCTTGGTGTTGCCCTTTTATAATCATACTGTTTCCCTCCACCTTACTCCTCTAATTCCCAACCATACACAACTGCTAATGTGTTCTTTATCTTTAAACTTTTGTCATTTCAAGTTTGTTATTTAAATGTAATCATATGGCATTTTACTTTTGGGAGTTGACTTTTACACTCACTGTAATTCCATTGAGATTCATCCAAGCTATTGCATAGATCAATATTTTTTCCTTTCTTTATTGCTGAGTAGATACTAATTCTTTTAAAAGTATTTCGCAGAATTCTATAATGAAACCATCTGTAGGTGCCTGGGTGGCTCAGTCAGTTAAACATCCCACTCTGGATTTTTGGCTCATGTCAGGGTGGCGATGGAGCCCTGTGTTGAGTCTGTGGAGTCAGTGTGGAGTCTGCTTGTCCCACTCCCTCTATTTCTCCCTCTGCTTAAGCTCTCTCCTCTGCCTCTCTTTCTTTGTCAAGTAAATAAATGAAATCTTTAAAAATCTTTAAAAAAATTACCTAGGCGTGAGAATTTCTTTTAATTATAAATTCACTTTCTTTGCTAGTTTTAGGACCTCAGATTATTTAATTTTAATTGAATTTTGGTAGTTTGTGTTTTTTGAGAAATTGGTCCTTTCTAAATTGCTAAATTTATACTCAGCATTAAGTTCTTTAGTCCCCTATTATACTTTTAATGACTACAGGATATATAGTGGTATTCTCTGTTCCATTCTTTTCTTTCTTTATTTTTTTAAAAATTTCAGCGTAACAGAATTCATTGTTTTTGCACCACACCCAGTGCTCCATGCAATACGTGCCCTCCTTAATACCCACCACCTGGCTCCCCCAACCTCCCACCCCACGCCCCTTCAAAACTCTCAGGTGGTTTTTTAGAGTCCATAGTCTCTCATGGTTCACCTCCCCTTCCAATTTCCCTCAACTCCCTTCTCATCTCTGTTCTATTCTTGATATTATTTGTGTCTTCTCCCTTTTTATTTTTGTCAATCTTTGTAGATAAGAGTTTTTTTTTTTTTTTTTTGTAGATAAGAGTTTTATCAATTTTACTAACTTCTTTAAAAAACTAACTTTTTATTTCCTGATTTTCTGAATTATTTTTCTATATTCAACTTCACTGATTTCTGCTATCTTTATTATTTCCTTTGTTATTTTTTTAGCTTTGAGTTTCATAGTGCTCTTCTCTTTCTGCTTTCTTGAGGTAAAAACTTAGATTAGTGATTCCAGACATTTCCTCTTATGTAATGTAAGCATATAGTGCTATAAATTTCCCTCTCAGCTGCCTTAGCTGCATCTTACATATTTTGATATGTTGCACTTTCATTTTCATTCAGTTCTGTGTATTTTTCTTTTTATTTCCTTTGAGATTTCCTCTTAGACCTATGGATTACTTAGAAGCATGTTGTATAATCTCTGTGGACTTAAAATATTTTACTTTATATCTTTTTACTATTGATTTCTGGTTTGATTTGATCATGATCAGAGAACATATTGTCTTTTTAAATTTGGTTAGGGGTTGTACCTGTATCATATTCTTTTCTTTGGGTGGGAGATAGTAAAATATCCTGCTGCACACTTTTTTTCTAATCTTGGTATCTCTAACCAGTTTATCTTCTTATTTTACCTCTTTGGAGTTCCACTTTGGTTTTCTTGCATTATTTCAGGATTTATAGTTGTACCTTGTAGGTAAAAATAGGAAGAGAGATGAATCTATAAAGTCTAGTTTGGACTGGACATCTCTTCATAAAATTTTGCTTCCCAATTTAAAATATTTAATTACTTTGAAATCAATTATTTAAAATTGTGGAATGAAGCAGGAATCTATTTTTTTTGTTGTTGTTTCATTAAGAAAATTGTTTGTCCGAGCACAATTTATCATATGGTTTTTCTTTTTGCCCAGTGGTCTGCAGTATCAACTCTGTCATTTAACTAGTTTCCGTGAGTTTCTAGATATATGTGGCTTTCTTTATATTATGTTTAATTGTTTACTCCAGTGCAATTTCTATGCTTTTAATTATTATACTTTTTAATAAGTTTGGATATATCTTAGAGCAGTTTTCTCAACCTTATTTATGTTCTTCAGAAGCACTTTGTTATTCTGTAATTCTCTGTATATTTTAAAATAGACTTGTCAAATTTCTAAAAAAATTTCTAAGGACTTTTAAATAGCTTAGGTTTTATAGATCAATGTAATGATAATTAGCATCTTTATGGTATGGAGTGTTTTGATGCATTAATGAACATGGTTTATCTCCCCATATATTCAAATTTTCTTTAATATCTTTTAGTAATATTTTTATAATTTCATTCAGATCTCATACATGTTTTTGTTAAATGTAATTCCAAGTGCCTTATAATTTTTTGCTATTATAAATGATATTTATAAGTAGTTAAATAACCTGTTCCTTTGTTGGCTTTGAGGCTTTCTTCAACAGAAATCAGGAAGGAGCCTCTGAGCTCAGTGCAAGATACACCTTCTGTCCGACTCCACACCTCCTCTATCAGCAGGAGTGGAGAGGGAACTCTCAACCCTGGAGTAAGACCACACCTCTGCAGGACACCATTGGCAGGAGACAACAGAGTGCCCAAGTATGCAGAATAAGACCACCCACCTACAGGACATGCTTTTGTCAGCAGGAGCCAAACGGGAGATTCTGAGCAACACATGTTCTTGGCCTGCCCAACCTTAATGTCTTTCTTTGACACTCATACCTTGTATCTATCATGTTTAGTGTTTATAAGGAGTTCAGGACTCCCAGTTCATTTGCTCCAGAATTCTAACTCTCCCTGCATTTCCTTATATCACTTTTTCTTTTTTTTTCTTTTTAAATTTTTTTCTTTTTTTTTTTTTAATTTATTTGACAGAGAGAGATCACAAGTAGGCAGAAAGGCAGGCAGAGAGAGAGAGGGGAGGAAGCAGGCTCCCCGCGGAGCAGAAAGCCCAATGCGGGGCTCGATCCCAGGACCCTGGGATCATGACCTGAGCCGAAGGCAGAGGCTTTAACCCACTGAGCCACCCAGGCGCCCCTTTCACTTTTTCTGACCCAATCTCTCTTCTGAAACTTTTTCTCTGTACTGTTTGCAACTCAAGATTACTGGCCAGCAAATCCTCTATATTTTTAACGAATACTGTGACTGTTACCTTCCCCTTCTGTGCTAATGGAAATCTAGCTTTTCCCTAGTTATTGTTTTTCCTGAAGCCAGTGGATGCTAGTAAATATTTAATAGTTCTTTGGAAGAAGAAACAAACAAAAAACCCCTTGATTTGTTGTTTTTTCCAGTCTCTGTGCTATAAATGCATCAGAGTTATTCATCTTCCATCATAATTTGCCAAATGTGGAATTGGAAATTGATGTCCACAGTCAGCAATTATAAACCAGTATGAGCTAGGGGTGCCTAGATGAGCAGTGGGTTAAGTGTCTGACTCTGAGTTTGGGCTCAGATCATGATCTCAGTGTCCTGGGATCCAGCCCCACAATGGCCTTCACACTCAGCAGGAGTCTGCTTGGGATTCTCTCTCTCCCTCTCTCTCTGCCCCTCCTGCTCATGTTCTCTCTCTCTCTCTCTCTTTCTCTCTGTCTCAAATAAATAAATAAATCTTTTAAAAAATAAGCCAGTATGAGCCAACTCCAGGTCACCCTGTTCTTTAGCATTCTTAAGAGTACTGTTGAGTACTAAGAGTATGGTTGAGTATTTTACTCAACCATAACATTGGATGTGGAATTAAGATAAATGTCCCCTCTGCTTCTCATTTCTGCTTTCAAGTCCCTTTCTCCACTTTCCTTCATAAATACAATCTACCTTGACTCTCATATCATCAGATTATCCTACTCACTGTAACTTTTAATACAGGCACTTTTTCTCTCTCTCTCTCTCTTTTTTTTTTTTTTTTTGCTAAATTAAATAAAAAATCCCTGTGACATTGTCACTTTCTTAAAAATGATTTCTGCTATAATTTTTCATGATTTTTAATTCTTCATAACGCAGGACTTTCAATTCCTTGGTGGCCTCTGTTTTAGTGATCCTGTTCCATTCTCAGTCATTCACTTTCTGGTTATTTCCTAGACCTTGATATTGGAGGTAGATTTCATAATTTTTCATTTCTTTTGCTTTGAACTTTTGTTTGAACTTCATCTCTCCAACTTCTGCCTGTTGAGGTGTTCTAGAGCTCAGTTCTAGGATCTCTTCTGTTTGCCATCACCACTCCATAGGTGATCTCATCTAGTCTCATGGTTTTAAATTACCTATATGTTAACAACTCCTTAATTCATATCTTATGCTGAGCTCTCTTTCTGAACTCTAGTTTTGTATGTCCAACTGCATGTTTGACACATGCAGTTAGCTGTCAGTTCTCCACTAAAGCTCTGTCTTTAGGAGTTTTCTCCATCTTAATTAGTGGAAATTTCATTCCTCTAATTACTTAGCCAGAGAACTCTGGAGTTATCCTTGAGTCATTTCTCTGTCACACACTTGACATCAGATATGAAAAGAAATTATTTTGGGTCTATCTTTGAAAATGTCCACACTTCATCTTTCCTGGCTGCTAACACTGTTAGTCTGTTCTTGAATTTTTGTTTCCATCATCTCTAGTTTGGATTATTGCAGTAGTGTTTTAACTGCTCTCTCTCCTTTGTCTTCATTTTCTTTTAGTCATCTTGGAACACAGCAGCCAGAGTGATTCTGTTAAAACATAAGCCTGTCCATAACATTTGTCTGCTTAAAATTTTCTAGTGGCGTTCTATCTTAAGTGAAGTTGTTATGGCCTCTGCTGGTCTACATGATGTGGCCTTGTTTTAACTCTCTGATCTCCTTTCCTGCTATTCTTCCATCTTTGGCTCAACTGTGGCCACACTACCCACCTACCTGTTTGTAGAACACTCTATACATGCCCCCGCCTTTAGGCTTTTTACCTGAGGTTTCCTCTGCCTGAATTCTTCTCTCAGACATCCAAATAGCTTGTCCCCTCATTTTCTTTAAAGCTTTAGTCAAATATCTCTTTATAAAGAGACTGCCAATAGCCACCCAATCTAAACTTTTCTAATCTAAATTTTAATTCCACCCCTCATTTCCTAATCCTTTCTTGGTCCCTTTCCTGCCTTTTTCCCACCCCCTCCATACATGTTTTACTTATCTTTTTCTTACATATCTGTTTTACTTATTATTAACTTCCTTATTGTACCTCTTCTCCTCTACAATGTAAGCTCCACAAAAGCAGGGATATATATCTGTTTTATATACTGATATATTCCCAGTTCCAAAAACATTACTGGCAAATAGTAAATATCCATAAATATTTGTATTTGAATGAATGTATAAATGAAAAAAAAGTTACTTGCTGTTAGACATGTTGTAGACATGAGATTGATTACTCTAAGTAGAACTTAAATACAATAACCTTGCTACAGTTTCCCTTCCAAAAGTTTTTCTGTTTTTTTAACTTTTATTGTTTATAATGATATCATCTATCAATAATGATGGCTGTGATTTTCCTTTTCCAAACCTGCAATATTTTATGTAAACTTACCTTTGTGCATGGTCTTCGACCTCTAGAAAGTTGTTGAGTAAAAGTTGTTGAGTGGGTATTCTCATTCTTTTCTTCATTTTAAAGGAATGATTCTGTTGTTTTAACATGAGCAAATGATGTTAATTGTGATCCTTTGGTAGATATTCTTTACCAGGCTAAAAAAGTTAACCTTTACTTCCATGTTTGCTAAGTTTGTTTATTTGTGCTTTATCATGAGTTAGTGTTAATTTTGGTAAAAATAAGTAAATGGTAATTTTTTCTCATGCTTATGGGTTAAATATTGAATTAATATTGAATTTTATGCTTTTGAGATAATTTTCTCCATTTAATATTTTAATGTGATGAGTAACATAGAGTTTCTAATGTGAACATTCTCTTTCATTCTTGGGATAAAACTAAACTTATTCATTGTATGTTATCTGATTTATGTAGAGTTGGATCTAATTCACTGTTTTTTTAAGGATGCTTCTAGTTTATGAACAAAATTGGCCTTTGTTTCTCTTTTTAGTCACTGTCTTTTTATAAAACTGTAGTATCATTGAATGAGGTGGGGAATATTTCCTATTTATTTATTTATATATTTTAATTTAAATTCCAGTTAGTTAACATACAGTGTAATATTAGTTTCAGATATAGAATTTAGTGATTCAACACTTACATATAATATCCAGTGCTCATCACAAGTACTTCTTAATCCCCATCACTTATTTCACCCATCTCCATATAAGCTTCCCCTCTGGTAAAACCATAAGTTTGTTCAGCTTTTCCTCTGGTAAAACCATGAGTTTGTTCTTTATTACTTAAGATTATGTTTCTTGGTTTTCCTCTTTTTCTTCAGTATGATTATTTGTCTTGTTTCTTAAATTCCACATATGAGTGATAGCATATGGGTACTTGTCTTTCTCTGACTGACTGATTTTGCTTAGCATAATACTTTCTACCTCCACCCATGTCAACTGGCAAGATTCATTCTTTTTTATGGTTGAGTAATACTTCACTATGCATACATATACCACATCTTTACCTGTTGATCAGTTGATGGATATTTGTGCTTTTCCATAATTTGGCTGTTGTTGATAATGCTGCTATAAGCATCAGAATCCATGTAACTCTTTGAATGAATATTTTTGTGTTCATTGGCTAAATCCTTAATAATGTGATTACAGGAATGAAGGGTAGTTCTATTTTTAACTTTTTGAGGAACCTCCATACTTTTTTCCAGAGTGACTGCACCAGTTTACATTTCTACTGACAGTGTCAGAGCATTCCTCTTTCTACACATCCTTGCCAACACCTGTTATTTCTTGTGTTATTAATTTTAGCCATTGCGACTGGTGTGAGGTTTTGCTTAAAGCTTTGATTTGTATTTCCCTGATGAAGAGGGATGTTGAACATGTCTTCATGTGTTTATTGGCCATCTGTATATCTTTAGAAAAATGTGTATTCAGGTCTTCTCTGTATTTTTTATCTTTTCTTTCAGAAGATTTTATTTATTTGAGAGAGAGAGAAGGAGAGAGAGAGAGTATTAACAGGGGACAGGACAAAGGGAGAAGGAGAAGCAGGCTTCCTGCTGAGCATGGAGCCTGATGCAGGGCTCAATCCTAGGACCCCAGCTGAAGGCAGAACACTTAACCAACTGAACCACCCATGTGCCCCTTCTCCCCACTTTTTAATTGGGTTATTCATTTTTTGGGTATTGCATTTTATGTTATTTATATATTTTGGATACTAACCATTTATTAGAAAGGTCATTTGCAGATATCTTCTTCCATTTTGTAGATTGCCTTTTATTTTTGTCGCTTGTTTTTTTCACTGTGCAGAAGCTTTTTATTTTGATGAAGTCCCTATAGTTTATTTTTGCTGTTTCCCTTTCCTCAGGAGACATATCTAGGAAGAAGTTCCTATGGCCCATGTCAAAGAGGTTACTGCCTGTGTTCTGTAGGATTTTTATGGTTTCAGGTCTCACATTTAGGTCTTTCATCCATTTTCAATTTATTTTTGAGTATGGTGTAAGATGTGGTCTAGTTTCATTCTTTTGCATGTTGCTGTCCAATTACCCAACACCATTTGTTGAAGAGACTGTCTTTTTCCCATTGGTTATTTTTTGTTGAAGATTAGTTGACCATAGGGTTTTGGGTTCCTTTCTGGGTTTTCCGTTCTGTTTTGTAGATACGTGGGTCTGTTTTTGTGCCAGTACCATACTGTTCTGCTCACTACAGCTTTAGAATATAGCTTATGTCCAGAATTGTGATGCCTCCAGCTTTTCTTTTTCTTTTTCAGAGTTGCTTTGTCTATTTGGTGTCTTTTGTGGTTCCATACAAACTTTAGGATTCTTTGTTCTAGCTCTGTGAAAAATGTTGTTGGTATTTTGTTAAGGATTGCATTAAATGTGTAGATTGCTGTAGGTAGTATAAACATTTTAACAATATTTGTTCTTCCAATACGTAAGCATGGAATGCTTTTCTTTCTTTGTGTGTTCTTCAATTTCTTTCATCAGGGTTTTATAGTTTAGAGTAGAGGTCTTTCACCTCTTTACTGGTTTTGTATATATATCTATATAGGTTTATTTCCAGGTATCTTATGGTCTCAGTGCAATTGTAAATGGGATTGATTCTTGTTTTCCCTGTCTTATGCTTCATTATTGGTGTATAGAAATGCAGCCAATTTCTGTACATTGATTTTGTATTCTGTGACTTTACCAAACTTGGTTATCAGTTCTAGCAATTTTTTTTTGGTAGAGTCTTTGGGATTTTCTATATAGAGTATCATGTCATCTGCAAATAGTGAATGTTTGACTTCTTCCTTGACAATTTGTATCCCTTTTAGTTGTATTTTTGGTTTGAGTTTTGTGGCTGGGGCTTCCAGTGCTATGTTAAATAATGGTGGTGAGAGTGGACATCCCTGTCTTGTTCCTGACAGAAAAGTTCTCAGTTTTTCCTCATTGAGGATGACATTAGCTATGGATTTTTCATATATGGCCTCCATTATGTTGAGGTATGTTCCCTCTAATCCTACTTTGTTAAGGGTTTTTTTTTTAATTTTTTTTTTTATCATGAATGGATATCATACTTGGTCAAATGCTTTTTCTGCATCTATTGAAAGGATCATATGACTCTTATCCTTTCTTTTATTAATGTGTATCATGTTGATTGATTTGAAAATATTGAACCATATTTGCATCCCTGGTATACATCTCACTTTTTTGTGGAGAATGATTCTTTTAATGTATTGTGTATTTGGTTTGCTCCTGTTTTATTGATGAGATTTTTGGTATCATTAGGAATATTGGCCTGTAATTCTCTTTTTATTGGAGTCTTTATCTGGTTTTGGTATTAGGTAATGCTGGCCTCATAGAATGAAGCTGGAAGTTTTCTTTCCTTTTCTTTTTTTTGGAATAATTTGAGAAGAATAGGTGTTAACTCTTTTAAGTGTTTGGTAGAATTCTACTGTGAAGCCATCTGGCTCTGGACTTTTGTTGGTTGGGAGATTTTTGACTACTGATTCAATGTTTTTGTTAGTTATCAGTCTGTTCAAATTTTCTATTTCTTCCTGTTTCAGTTTTCATAGTTTATGTTTCTAGGAATTCATCCATTCTTCCAGGTTACCCAGTTTGTTGGCATATAGTTTTTCTTAATTTTCTCTTATAATTGTTTGTATTTATGTGGTATTGACTGATATTTATCCTCTATTATTTGTGATTTTATTTATCTGGGTCCCTTCTCTTTTATGTACGATAAGTATGGCTAGGGATTTAACAATTTTATTAATTTTTTCAAAGAACCACGACTTGGTTTCACCAATCTGTTCTATTGTTTTTTGTTTGTTTCCATAATATTTATTTCTGCCCTAATCTTTATTTTTTCCCCTTCTTCTGCTGTCATTGGTTTTTGTTGTTCTTTTTCTAGGTTCTTTAGGTATGAGGTTAGGTTGTTTAATATTTTTCTTGCTTCTTAAGGTAGGCTTAAGGTATTGCTATATAGTTTCCTCTTAGGACTGCTTTTGATGCATCCCAAAGGTTTTGGACTATTGTGTTTTCATTTTCATTTCTGTCTATGTATTTTTTAATTTCCTCTTTGATTTCCTGACTGACCCATTTATTGTTTTGTAGCATGTTATTTAACCTCCATATATTTGTGGTCTTTCCAGATTTTTTCTTGTGGTTGACTTCATGTTTCATGATATGATATGATCTCAATCTTTTGAAGATAAAATTCTGTATTTTTATTTTAAATCATTTTTAATAACCAATGCTATATTTATTTCCTTGTGGTATTTTATGCATATATTTACACACATATATAAAGTATATGCATAAGTAAATGAAATGAGTAACATTTTATATATTTTTCCAGTAAAAATGCTAATATAGTTGACACATTTAATATACAATTTTATATGTTCATTTTTACATAGAATAGCATAAGCATTTCTCATGATGATATATATTCTTTAGAAAACAAAATTTAATGTCCTTATAATGCTTCATTATTTGTATATTTCATTATTTGTTTATTTCATTATTTGTATATTTTCATATTTTATCTCCCAGTATCTACTCATTTTGATTATTTCCATTGTTTTGATTTCAAATAATTCCATGAGGCCATCTTTGTAAATAAAAGCTCTCTACATATCTCTGATTATTTCTTTGGGATAAGCCTAAAGAATTAACATTATTGGGTCAAAGATTATAAATAACTATTTGTTCTAGAATTTGTTTTGAAAGTGAAACATAAAGAAATTCTGGGATGCCTGGGTGGCTCAGTTGGTTAAGTGGCTGCCTTCGGCTCAGGTCATGATCCCAGTGTCCTGGAATTTGCCTGTTTCTCCCTCTGCCTCTGCCTGCCTCTCTGTCTGCCTGTGCTCGCTCTCTCTCTCTCTCTCTCTGACAAATAAAATTAAAAAAAAAAATAAAGAAATCCTCTTTAAAAAGCCATTTATTTTATTCATGTTTATTGTACGTAATTTTTCTTCAAACTTTTCTTTTTCTAGCAATGCTTTTTGTCTTGTGGCCTATTTTCTGTTACATAGCTACTTTCTTTGATTAATATTTACTAGTACATCTTTTTATTCCTTTACTTTCAAAAATTTTCTGTTATGTTTAGCTGTTGCTTTAGTAAAAAATAATATATAGATGATAATCTCTTTTATTTATCTGGTAATTTTGTTCACTTACATTTGTTTAGGTGTTTTATACCTTTTATGATTATTGATATATCACCTACCATCTCTTTTTTGTGTTACATTCATCTTTTCATACTTTTATTTCTCATTCCTTGCTTTAAAATACATTGCTTTTTTTTACCATGTATTTTTCCTTTTTTTTAGTGTTTACCCTTAAAAATTTAATGTGAATATATATTACAATCTAAAATTAATTACTTGAATAATACAGAGCTCTTCAAACTCTTTAACTCTGAATGGAACATTCCCAATTTACATATATATTTGGTTTGGTATTTAGTTCTGCTTTTTTAACATAACCAAATCATTTCTAAAGATAATTCTTATTTAGATATATCTACAAATAGCAGCAGCTGGCTCCATAGCTCAGGGGTTAGAGCACTGGTCTTGTAGATATATCTACAAATTTATTTCATTTTTCTGAATGCTTTTAAGATTTCATCTTTGTCTTTTTGTCCAGTAGTTTTTTCATAATAGGTATACTATTATTTCATTTCCCATGAATTATGTTATCCTGTGTTTGGGTAGCATATCTTTTGTCATATCTTAAATCTTCTACTCATTATTGCAGTGACTATTGCTTCCTATTACATTAAAAAAAAATTATTCTATCCATGGCTGTAATTAGATGTAGGTTATACTGCCTCATTCTGTCTTACATATTTCTTAACTTCTTTTTTAAAATTTTTACATACTTATCTCCCTTTGCTGCATTTTTAGAAATTTTTTCTTTTTCTAGCTTTCTCTCTATATATGTTGAATTTCTTTTAAAATCTATTTTTATGTTTTTATGTGTTAACAGTTTTGTTTTATACTTCTGAAGGCTACATTTGTTTTTTTAAAGACTATTCTTGATAATTATTGCTAGTTGCTTGTTGCTTGTACTTGCAGTTTTTATTTCTTTAAATTATACTAAAATTCTGCTTCTCTATCTTATGTTGGTCCTCAAACTTAATCTCAGGATTGCAATTCTGGTTTTGGCATTTGTTACCACAGCAACCCATTTTTACATATGTTTACTGCTAATAGCCTATATATATGTATATGTATGTGTGTGTGTGTGTGTGTGTGTGTGTGTATATATATATATATATATATATATATATATATATCAGCTATTTTTCCTGATTTTTGTTTTATCTCATGTTGAGTGGAACAATGTAATAAAAGTATGTTTTACTTAGCTTTTACCAGAAAAAATTTTTGCAGTATATAGTCATAAACTGCTGCAATTGAAAGTCCAATATTTAAGTTTAGTAATTATGATTCTTTTTTGATATGTCTTTTGAGAGAATATAAGTAAATGGTAGTCTGTTTTTATCTATGAAGTAAAGTCATAACAAATTTAAATGCTTTATTTGGAATTAAAATATTTTCTATTCCGTGGATAATCTCATCTTTTCATTAGAGTTGTCCTAGAAAGGGTGAGAGGAGAAAAAAAAGATGAGTTTGGGAAGTACATTAACTTAGTGTAGGGTCTGTAAGAGTTGAAGTAATGTCAAAAGGAGCTTTAGATTTTGATAACAAGAAGAGGCATAATGTGAGATAAAATTATAATTAATCAAAAGGGAGTTTGCCTTACGTTCAACTTCTTCCAACTAATGGCAAAAGAATAGTAGATTGATTAGTCTATCTGGTATATAATATTAGTATATTTTGTATATTCATATATAATGGATTATAAATAGCATTTTCTCACATATTTCAGTAGTTTTCTATTTCTAATTTTTTTTTTTTACTTTTTCTCATGACTCAGATAGTGGAGGCTTAGTAGTAGAAGAATAGGTTTATAAAGTGCATGCAGTTACTTTATTATTTCATCTATTCTCATTGGAGAGTTATTCAATATATACATATTCAAGTTAGTGTGTAGGTATGGCAAAGAATGGTTTTGAGGATTTCACATGTTACATCAAGTGGTTTTTATACTTAGGAAGAAAATTTACTTCATTCTAAACTGCCAGCTTTGGCGTGTAAGTGCATATGTACTACATAAAAGGTAATGTAGTATCAAAATATTTTATTTAACCATATATTAATGTTTATCGTTTACATTTAGAGAACTTACAAGTTAATTTTATGAACTAAAATAATTCAAGCATTGGATTTTAGTTATTTTATTTTTGACTCATTTTAATAATTTAATTAATAAATTATACCTTAATAAAGTATCAGATAAATAAAATACCAAATTTAAAATTTAGGTAGCTTTTACTTATCAGATTGAAAATTAATATTCACTAAGAAAATTTGGCATTTATTTAATGGTTATAAGAGAGTTTTTTAATACTAGGTATCTTTTAAGACTTTTTTTTTAAGCAAAGTTTTAGGTTTACAGCAAATTTGAGAGGAAGGTACATAGCTTTCCCATATATCTCCTGCCACAACACATGTGTAGCCTCTCCGATTATCATCATTCTCAATATGAGTGGTGTGTTTGTTACAATCAGTAAACCTACATTGACACATTATAATCAGCCAAGTCCATAGTTGCGTTATGGTTTACTCTTGGTGTTGTGTATTATATAGGTTTGACAAAAGTATAGTGGTGTGTACCTATCATCATAGTATCATTCAGAGTATTTTCACCACCATAAAAATTGTTTGTGTTCCACCTATTTATCCCTCCCACCCCCTAACCCCTGGCAACTACTGACCCTTTTACTATCTCTATAGTTTTCCCTTTTCCACAATGTCATGTAGTTGCAATCATACTTTTTTTGTATGTAGCCTTTTTGAATTGGCTTCTTTTACTTAGTAATATCCACTTAATATTTCTTCATGTCTTTCCATCTTGACAGCTCATTTATTCTTAGCGCTGAATAATAATCAATTTTCTATATATATAACAGTTTATTTATCCATTTACCCACTGAGGGACATCTTGATTACTTCCAAATTTTGGCAGTTATTAACACAGTTGTTATAAACATTCATGTGTGGGTTTTGTGTGACATAAGTTTTCATCTCCTTTGGGTAAATATTAAGGTCATAACTGTTGGATTGCATGTTAAGAGTGTATTTATTTTTCTGAGAAATTGCCAAAATATTTTCCAAAAGTGGCTATACTATTTTGCATTTCAGCCAGCATATAAGAAGAGTTCCTGTTGCTCCACCAGCATTTGGTGATGTCAGTGTTCTGGTTTTTGGCCATTCCAAATAGTGTGTAGTGATATCTCATTGTTTTAATTTGCTTTTTCCTGGTTACATATAATATGGAATATGCTTTCATATGCTTCTTTGCCATCTGTATATGCTATTTTGTGAGGGGTCTATTAATGTCATAGGCTTATTTAATTGGGTTGTCTGCTTTCTTATTGAGTTTTAAGAGTTCTTTGTATATTTTGGAGAAGAGTTTTGTTTTGTTTTGTTTTGTTTTTAAATCAGATGTGTGTTTTGTGAATATTTTTCCTCCTTATGTGACTTATCTTCTTATTCTCTTCACATTGTCTTTTGGAGAGCAGAAATTTTTTTTTTTTTTTAAAGATTTTATTTATTTGTTAGAGAGAGAGATACAGAGCGCAAGCACAGGCAGACAGAGTGGCAGGCTAGAGGCAGAGGGAGAAGCAGGCTCCCTGCCGAGCAAGGAGCCCGATGTGGGACTCGATCCCAGAACGCTGGGATCATGACCTGAGCCAAAGGCAGCCGCTTAACCGACTGAGCCACCCAGGCGTCCCAAGAGAGCAGAAATTTTTTGATGAAATCAAGTATTTTTTTCATGGATCATACCTTTGTTATTATGTCAAAAAAAAGCATGGCCATAACCAAGGTCATCTAGGTTTTTTTCCTTATGTTATCTTTTAGGAGTTTTATAGTCTTGCATTTTACATTTAGGTAAATGTAAAATTGCATCTTGCAATTGCATCTTGCATCTTACACTTTACATTTACATTTACATTTACAATGTACATTTTACATTGTACATTTACATTTGTACAATTAATTTTTTTAATCCATGAGTAAGTAGAACACTCAAAAATATTTAAAAGCAGAAAACCCAAATGCCCAACATAGCAGCAAACTTGAAAAAGAGAGGCCACAAAGGAATTTGAAAAAATACATTGAACCTCTTCCTAAAAACCCTTCAATCCACTTCCTGGAAATCCACTAAAATGAGCTGGGATCATCCTTCAGGGGTGCCAGTTTCTGCAACAGCAGAGGATGCTGTTGATTCAGTCCTGCGTGTGTGTGTGTGTGTGTGTGTGTGTGTGGCATACCTATGTATATGCATGTTTAATAGTGTATGCATAAAGTGCAAAACCATAACATAAATATTTTGTAATATAATCTGTATGTTATGTTTATACATAAAATAATATGCCTATGAAGCCAATTAAATTACATACATAATATATCTATTATATAATGTAATTAGATAAAATAATCACATACTTGTGGGGACTACTATTTTGTAAGGGTATATTTCCTACTAAGTTTTATGTTCTTTATAGAGGAGCTTATTTCTAAAATAGAAATTGTCATTTAACAAATTAAAATGAGATAATATATACTAAACATGTAGATCAGTCCCTGGCACACAGTACAAACTATTAAACTATATGGAAATTAAACAACATGCTTCCACATAATGCACAAGTCAGAGAAGAAATGTCAAGAGAATTTTAAAAATATTTTAAACTAAATGAAATTAAAAAAAAAAAACTTTACCAAAATTTGTAGGGTGCAGTGAAAGGAATGCTTAGAAAGGAATTTACAGCATTAAATGCATACAATAAAAAGAAAAAGAACTAAATAAAATCAATCACCTAAACTTCCTTGGAAAACTAAGGGGGAAATAAAGGAGCAAATTAAAATCCCACATAAGGAGAAGAAAAATTTTAAGAATTAGAGCAGAGAGGGGCACCTGGGTGGCTCAGTGGGTTAGGCCTCTGCCTTCTGCTAGGGTCCTGGGATCAAGCCCCGCATGGGGCTCTCTGCAGAGCAGAGAGCCTGCTTCCCCTGCCTCTGCCTGCCTCTCTACCTACTTGTGATCTCTCTCCCCCGTCAAATAAATAAATAAAATCTTTAAAAAAAAAAATTAGAGTAGAGATCACTGAAATCAAAGAAAGGAAATCAGTAGAGAAAGTAAACAAAACTGGAATCTGGTTCTTTTAAAAGATGAATAATGATGATAAGGTTTTAGTAAACTAAGAAAAAACAAGAGAGGACACAATTACTCATACCATAAATGAAATAGGACATCATTACTGATCACATGGACATTAAAAAGGTAATAAAAATTAATATAAACTCTAGCCTTAACAAATAGAAAACCTAGATGAAATGAAACAATTCTTTGAAAGACATAATGGGCCAAAATGACACAAAAATGTCAATTTGAGTAGCTCTATATGTATTAAATAAATCAAATCAATAATTCATAATACTCCAAAACAGAAAGTACCACAACAGATGGGTTCCACTGGTGAACTCTTCCAAATACTTAAGGAAGAAATTATAACTATTTTTTTTTATAATTGATCTTTAGGTTTAATATCGCACCATTCAAAATTCAGGTAAGGTATTTGGTAGTTATTGAAAAACTATTTCCAAAATTAACACAGAGAGGCAAAAGACCCAAAATAGCCAACACAACACTGAAGAAAGAAGACTGATACCATCTGATTTCAACACTTAACTATAAAGCTACAGTAATCAAATGAGTATGGTATTCACAAAAGAAACAAAAAGATCAATATATCCACATAAATACAGCCAATTAGCTTTGACAAAGGAGCAAAGGCAATACCATGGAGTAAAGACAATCTTTTCAACAAATGGTGCTGAAACAACTGGACATTCACCTGGAAAAATGAAAAAAAAAAAAAAAGGAATCTAGACACAGACATTGTACCCTTCACACAAATTAATTGTACAAAAAAGCTTATAGATATCCTATACCACTTTTAGCTACCTCAAACTTTGCCTTTGAGAGACAATTGTCTTTGAAGATCTGTATTTGTGCTTCTTTTTGTTTTTAACTGTAATTTCTTTTTTTTTTTTTTTTTAAAGATTTTGTTTTTTTTATTTATTTATTTGACAGACAGAGATCACAAGTAGGCAGAGAGGCAGGCAGAGAGAGAGAGGAGGAAGCAGGCTCTCTGCCGAGCAGAGAGCCCGATGTGGGGCTCGATCCCAGGACTCTGGGATCATGACCTGAGCCGAAGGCAGAGGCTTTAACCCACTGAGCCACCCAGGCGCCCCATTAACTGTAATTTCTTATTAACATTCCTGTATTTTATTTTTTGATTTACCAACTTTAGATGTTATTTATTGACTTCCTGATATGTTGGTCGAAAATTTAAGTCATTTACTATTTTAACCTTCTTGTTCCTCTCTTGATACTGTTATATCACAATCTTTATTCTTCCTTATAAATGGAATTAGATACTTACAGTCACTGATGTACTTAAACCTTTATGTTTGGATTCATGAAATGGATTATCTGGGGTCCTTTCTTTCTAAGAGCATGCTATCATAGCTCCTTTATTTTATGTCTCATTCTCCCTTCCATTTCTTAAAATCTCTCAGCAGTGATTTTATATTTTTAAAGATTGGTAACATTTGCATTCTAATCTGCAACCAATTTATAAATCTTTTGTGCTCTGTCTCTAGGTTGTTTATAAAAATTGAAGACCAGTGAACTCCACTTCCATTGCTATCATGATGCAAATATTGTTTTGTTTGTTTGTTTTAGAGAGCCATATAGTGTTCTGTGAATACTAATTGTTTCAAAGCTTTTGGGCTACTCAAAATCGAATGTCCACACATAGGGTCCTGTTTTCACACCCCAGTGAATACTCAAAATTGAACCAGGTATTAGTTTTATTTTTAGGAAAAAAAGAAGCATTAGTATGCTTTTTTTTTTTTTTTTTGGTATAGATTTTCTACTTAAATCTGTAATTACCTTTCTAGTTTCCCGTAGGAATAAGAAATGAATACTTATTTTCTTTACTTCTAAAATTTATAATATTTATTATTTCTATTACCTGGAGTACATTTCTCTTTTGAAGTCCACTGATTTTCTGTTCTAATGATAATTGGTTGCTTTACATTTGGATGCTGACTTTTCAGTGCAGAATTTCATTTTTTTTAAAGTTGCTTTTTGCCTTTGTATTTCCTCTTAGTCTGTTCCTTTATTATATCCTAAAGTTTTTCCAAACTCTCAATCATGTCATATTATTTATTTAGTGAAATTTATTCTCCACATGCTCTGGTTTCAGCATTTTCCTGGAGATCTTTCTTCCAGCTCTGTCAAGAGTGGTTATTCATGGTTACTCTCTAGGTCTGCTGCTCAAATGTCATCCTGATATTTCTATTTGCTGCTTTCTTGGGTGGGTATTTTGTTTTCTTTTTACTGGGGTTCATTTTCATTTTACTGGTGTATGATACCTCAGATTATACCCATTGTTAGGTGTGTGCAATTTTATTTAACAGTGCTGTTGTGTACTCGGTGGACAAGTACTTATATGAAATATCTAGTCTTTCTAGATATTTAGAAATGCTTGATGTATTTAAAAGTAGAGTAATGCTTCTTATAAATAGCTTTTAAAAACTGATGGGAAATATTATCTTTGGAGATGGAATTGCTAAACCACCTGTCTGAATGGTATACTTGTTCCTTTTTTTGAGGGAAATGGGAGGGAAGAATTTGCAAAAGATGCTTTGCTAGTGTGTACTAGGAAATTTCAGCTTATTCATTGCCCTACATGTTATGTGCATTTAACTTGACTGTATATATTATATACATATACTGGACAAATAGGTCCTGATTTTATAATATCTAGTCTCTAGATATTAAAGAGGTTGCCAATGTATGACAAAAGTAGAATTATTAAACTAACACATTTTGTACACTTTGTGTTAAAATTCATCGAAAGGCTGTCTTCTGAAAAGGACTTGAAGAGATAACATTGTAGTCACATCTAAGTGACACGTGCCTATTTGCACTCACCCACTGGGTTGGCGGTAGAGAGGAGTTGTGAGAAATGAAGGGTTCTAGACTGGAATGTTCCCATGCAGAAGACACTTTCAGATATAACCCATTGTTACATGTGTGTAGTTTATTTAACACTACTGTGTATATAGTGGACAAACTCAAGTCCTTATTTGAAACATCTAGCCTTTCTAGATGTTTAGAAGTGCACAAAGTATATTAAAAGTAGATGTAGTAAAATAACACATTTTGTAGATAATCCTTTTGTTAAAATTCATATGAAATATTGTCTTTTGAAAATGGAATGATCAAAATGATGAAACCACCTCTCAGAGCAGTACATATTATATGATATTTGTACTGGTCCAGGGAGGAGAGAGAAGAAAGAGCAAAGGGCTTTATACCAGTATGTTTATAGTTAGGGAGGATTAACCATTGTCCTGTATGTCTGCATTTTGTTTTACTTAGCTGTGTATATAGTATATATAAAGGACAAATGAGTCCTAATTTACAACATCTAGTCTTTCTAGATGTTAAAGAGGTTGCCAGTGTCTGACAAAATTAGTTAGTAAACAGATACATTTTGTACACTTTGTGTTTAAAATCAGGAAAGACTATTCTGAAAACTAGAGGAAGTGAAATTGTTAAAATCACCTCTAAGCATTACAGATGCTTATACTTTCCACTACATTGAAAGAAATGAGAAGAGGAAGGATTCTAAACCAGAATATTCTTTCAGTGCTACTATGTATGTAGTGGGCAAATTTTAAATAAATCCTTACTTGAAACATCTAGTCTTCTGGATGTTTGAAAGTAACAACATGTTAGGATTAGAGTAGCAACACCCTTTATTGTTAATTTACAGGAATGTTTATATTTTGGGAATGGAGTTGTTAAACTTGATGTCTTGGAGAGTATGCTGACTGTTCACTGGGTTCACTAGGGGATGGGGATGGGGCAGGGAAGGAAGTGAGGAGAAAAGGGTTCTGTGCCCATGAGTCTTTAAAGTTCTGTGATGCATTTTAGTTAATGTTGCTGTGTGTCAAAGGATAAACAAGTCCGAATACCCAAAGTATATTAAAAGTAGAGGTAGTAAAATACTCCCTTTATGTCTTATATAACTTCTTAAGAAAACATGCAATTTTTACTAATCTAAATTTTGACAAAAGATGAAATTCCAGTTTGAAAAGATGAAATTTCAGTTTGAAAGAATTTTGGCTGAGAACTTTGAAAGAATTCATATGCCGTGCTCTAGTAACCAAAGACGCTAATAGTGAGTCTGAAACCAATCTAATCCTTTTTCCTTTCATGATTATTGGTTTTCTGAAATTTCACTAGGATAACTCTAAAAGCTTTTTTAAGTCTAAAAGTTTTTCTTTTCCTTTTTCAATCAAGTTACTTACCACTCACTCGGCAATTTGATTTTGTAGATTCATGTGTCTGAGAAATATATTTTACATCTTTATCTGTTCTCTTTTGCTGGAACTCTTAGTTGTTTGTCTTCCTATGTAAATCCTCTGTTTCCCTTATACTTTCTCTTGTACTCTATAACTTCATTTTTACTGAAAATTTTTATTTTGAGGAGACACATTTGATTTCAATTAGTTCTTTGTTTTGTAATTTTTTCCATGGCCTCTTGTTCTTGCTTAGTTGATCTTACTGAATGCAGTATATTCTGTAGGGTAATTAGATTTTAAAAAATAATATCTTTAGATCCTGGTACTACTATTTTATCTGGAATCTTGTTATTATTTTTTAAAATATGTTTTGCCTTCTATAATGGTGCAAGATTCTCTTCTTAAATGGCTTCTGATTATTGATTATATGTTTGCTTTTAAGAATAATTCAGTATAAAACCTGAGTGGGATTTCTTGATGGATTAGTTGGGTTTGAACTATGGCAAGATTGGTATAGGATAGGCAGATGATCATTGCTCTATGGCTTTTAAATGCCATAACTTAGGGGGCTTTGCTTTGAGTACCAGCATCTATATTAATTATACTAATTATTGATTGACTTAGTTCTTACTTTTCCCAGCATTTTTATCATTTCTTTAGAAAAGGACATTTTTCCCCGAAGATCTTAATTATCTGGCTCCTGATTATTCAATGCTATAGGAATAGTATGATAGGGTTAGGGATAGTGATGAGAAATGGAAGTAAAGCGGAGTTAACTGTTATGTGTAGATCAGTGAGCTATATATTTTTAAATCTTTTCTCACTGCTTGTCTAAAGCGTGCTTGTTTTTTTCCTAGTCCCAGTCTCTCTGTGGATATATAGATCAAGTTAGTTCTCTGAACTGTACCCCTTCTATGAAAATTCTACCCTGCAATTCCCTTTCCTTGCTTACTTTCTCAGTGTTTTTCAATCACTCATTCTCTTTTTTCAATATCCCATTTTGTTTTCTTCATCTCTATTGAATTATACTTTTGAATTTTCCTTTATATTAAATATTTTAACTATTGCCCTTCCCACTTGCATCCTCATTCTATACCACCATTTTTCTCCTTAATATGCACTTACAGAAAATTATTTTAGTAGCACTAATTGAGGTCAAATAAAAATAAGGGGTGAGAAGGAAGATATTTATAAGAAAGGATCATATTCTGAACTTTATAATATTTGTATAGCCCTCATGACCTGATGGGCCTTCAAGAAATAATGAGGTCTAATGACATTTAAAAGGTGCATATTTTTTGAAAATGAGTATTGTTTTTCACTTTAAAATAATTGTACATCAAAACCCTTTGCTACTATTAAAAAAAAAAACTTTTACAGTATAAATATGCTAATTGCTGTTGCTTATTTTTATATAGACTACATTGTAGTTTGGTAAATTAGGTTATAGGTATTGAACTGAAAGTATGATTTAAAAGAACATGTTGAATGTCAAAATGAAGATCATTTAATAGTATACAAGATTCCTTTAACACGTCATGTTAAGGACACGTTTTATTTCAACTACTACATTAACTTGGTCTCTATATGGGACTTTTACATTCAAAATGATGGATTGGGCAACTAATGATATGTAGTTTTCTTCCTGCTCCTAAATCAGATTAGCAAAAAACAAGTGCATTTCTAGTGATTCCTAAGGATAATAGTGCTTTCTCAATTGATAAAATATAAAGTTAAATTATACATTTATTTTATCAAACATTAAACAATAGTAAAAACAACGTACATTAGTTTACAATTTTCACTTAGGCTGTGTCTTAGTTGTATTATTACCTAGCATGTGACATATCTCCCACCGACATTTGTAATGCATGTCAAAATGGTAGTGATGTTTATTACCTTCTTTTGGAACTTACTCTTCATGGAAAAAAAAAAAAAACCCTAGATAAATGATGCATTTGATCTGATGATGAAGGATAAGCGCAGTTATATGTATTCTTTGGAATAATCTATCATAAGACACTGTCAGATAATCCTTAGATAGTGTGCTCATATTTTCTATGCTGTGTTTTTCTTCAGAGACAGATATTGCCCATTTTTGAGATGACAAATAGAGAGCAGAAGAAAATGGGTTGCTATGTGAAGCAAAAATGAGTGCATTATTACTCACAAAGAGTGTCATTGTAAACTGGAAGACATATATACACACTTTTATTTTAAAAGATAGAGGCCAAGAAGGGGATTTTAGAACTTACCTAGCAATGAAGGATGTGAATATAGGAACAGTATGAGTTGTTTTAATACTCTTGAAAGAATTTAATAAGTTTCCCAAGGTTATTCTGAGCACCTGTGTATTGGATTATTCTGTTGCATAAGGTTCATATAGTTCTTTTAATAAACTAAAACCCTTTCAGAGCTCCTGGAAGCATTAATATTTGCTATAAAATGGCTTCTGTGTTAATTTCAGTAATTTTTGGCTCATTTTTAAAAATCATTTTTGAGGGGCGCATGTGTAGTTCAGTTGGTTAAGCATCTGACTCTTGATTTTGGCTCAGATCATGATTTCAGTGTCGTGATTTCAAGCCTTGCACTGGGCTTGTGCTCCATACTGGGTGCAGAGCATGCTAAAATTCTCCCTCCCACTTCCTCTCTCCCTACCCCACTTGGTCTCTCTCTCTCTCAAAATAAAATAAAATAATTTTTTGAACATTTAACCATGTTTTTCCATAGGCACTTAGAAAAAAAAAAAAAAAAGGAAACAATACCCCTCATCATGCCTGTTCACATATACAGAGAACCACCTGCCATTTATTTGGTACATGGGTAGGAATATCTGAAATGATATCAGACATCACAGAGCCACTTCCCTCTATGACTGCCTCCATACACCGAGGTATGCCATTTCTAATTTCTGACTCAACATAGAAGATTCCTACAGGTTGTGCTCTTTACTCCTTGGCTGACATGGAGCTCATTCATGTTTCCTCTAGGTCAAAGATTAGCTGTCTGAGTAGATTTTTCTCATCTTGGTGCAAGCCTGAGGCCTAGCATTTGATCTCAGAGTCTTAGAGGTAGAGTTAACATCACCACCAGCAGCCTATGATGACATCTTACACTTTTCTAAGTACTCCATACTCCAGTTCTTAGGTATCACAGTAATGCTATCTTCTTACTAGTGTTTCACTCTCCAGGGTGTTGCCTCAAATGAGAGGTGTGTATTTTAGTGATTTATTTCTTCATGATAACTCAGGCACGGGGGTCATGTTTTGGTTAGTATTGGTTTAGTGTCTTTACTTCATATGGGGAGATAGATCAAATAATCTCTGGGTTTGGTTGACCAGAAAAAAAAATATCTTATTTTGTGCTACAGTTTGGAACGAATACATTCTTGCTATCCAAAACTTGAACATTTCTCTGGCCTTAGCTTCTATTTCTTTCTCCAAGGATAGAAATGAATATGCAGAAGGAAATTCCATACACTGACCAAACATTGCTTTACTTTTTTTAAGTTCAACTCCCAATATTAGACATAAATAAGTATTAAAATATTTCAATAAAAGGATAGGTTACCTTAAAATTAATGACATAGCATAGCAGGGCTTTGAAGATCAGAGACTCTGCAGAGAGATATAATGCTTGTACTCAGATACTAGATTGCTCAGAGCTAGTAGCTCTGTGGTCTTAGTTCAATTAAATAGATACTTTGTGCCTGCATGTCTTTGTCTCTAAAAAGGGGCTAACAATTGTGCCTATCACATATTGTTGTGAAGTTTAAACTGTTTAGAATAATTCCTGTGTTCACTGTTTGCGATTATCTCTAGAATTGCAATGCCAATATGACACTATTAAATATAGGCACTAAATATGTTATTTAATTTTGGTTCTTTCAACAGTTCTAAAAGAGGAGATGTTATCTCCATTTTGTAGATAAGGTACTAAAGCCTAGGAGGTTTTACTAATTTCTGCCATATCATCCAATTATTATGGGGCAAAGCTAAGCTTGGGTGCAAGACTCTGTCTGCCTCCAAGACCTTTGCTTTCTCCTCCATTACAGTTTCCCCTCATTTCCTTACTATAATGATGATCCTTACTGAAAACTAGTATTATCAAAGACACCTCATTTTTACAGAACATTCGAGCTGTGTACACTTTCTGTATTCAGAATTGGCCTTAAAGGTTATTAAACTTTAAGATTTGATGCAGAAGCTTGAAGGGCACTTCCCATGGAAAACTTAATTTCCATATATACCTACTCTAGAGACAGTGAGAAAAGAAGATAGAGCAAGAAATTGTTTTAGGAGAAAGTAAGTTCAGTCAGGATGCAATAGTGATGTGCTTTGAGTTTTGAAGGGGCAGCATGAGAAAAGAGTTTGGGAGAAAAAAACAAAAAGTGGGAAGAAAATGGAAAAGGAAATTCTCGAACACACTTTAGGTGCTTCATAAGATGGTTTAGACCAAATCATTATTATCAGCAGGGACAGGAGAAGATGAAATTATTTTTAAAAATGAAATGGTTTCTGTTTAAGAATATATAATTTTACCCATTAGAGACCCAACAATTTCAATCTACATTTAATCATATTCATTTTAAAACCTGACTTTATGACTTAATATGGCAAGATGGACCCAATTGTTCTTTGCATTAGCAGTCATATTGAAATACATTAAAACACCTCAATTAATAAAATGAGCAGTCTTCGCTTTATAGCTAATTTATGGAGGGAGTTATCTTTTTCAGGTATTAGAGCTTATTTTAAAGTATACTTTTATTCTTTAATAACCCGTCTTTAACTTTCAACATGTTAATTTCCTGACACCTAAATGACTTCAATGACATGAAAAATGCATGGTACATTTATGTACCAGTATGATCTGGCTGATGTTCTGTTTATATAGGTGGGGACCCACTCTAGAGATGCCATACTCCTGACAGTTTTTCAAAGACATCCTTACATAATTTGACCTCTGAGAATCTGGGAGTTCAGGGTTTGTGTTCTTCCAAAGCTCTGGGCTTAGTAAAGAAACCTCTGGCAGGCTAAGAATCTGGCCTCCCACGTTTTCCTTTGTTTGTTTTTAAGATTTTTATTTATTTCAGAGAGAGAGCACAAGCTGGGGAGACAGGCAGAGAGTGAGAAACAGACTCCCTGTAAACAGGAGAGCTGAAGGCAGATGCTTAACTGACTGAGTCACCCAGACGTCCTTGGCCTCTGAGTTTTACTGATTTATTTGCCATGGACTTGGGAGGGTGGATCAAGCAGGAACGGTGGCCTTCAACGTCAGGAATGTGTCTAATATTTTTGTTAGAAATAAGGGATACACTCAAAACAGGAGAATTTATGGTTGATGTATAGCCTCATTGCAGCAAAAGTTCTATATCTCCACTTTTACTGTAATATCAACATTCTATATACTGTTCTATTAACATTCTGTATGATTTCTCAGTATATTAATTTATTAATATCTCAGTATATTAGTAAGATTTTAAAGATCTATCTTATTTTATATGCTGATATGGTATTTTACTGTGTTAAAAATGGTTGTATCCATTCATCAATGAAAGGGAACAGGACTTTCTGGAGAAATGATGCTAGGACTGGAGCAGGGAACATATATAATGAGCCTGTAGTATCCTGTAGTGTCAGAAAGCAAAGGACAACAACACGTGGGAATATCAAAGGAATGTAGGACATAGAAGTTAGCCTGAAGGAGTTACCAATGACCAAAGCTGTAGCAGTTTGAACAAATAACATGGTATTATATTATAACTCCAAGAATAATAAATATACATGAGTCAATACTATTATCAGTAAATAGATGACTAACTAAAAATCATATAAACAAGAAAGAAGGGGCAACTCTTTATTATAGAATTCCAAAATAAGGGACGCCTGGGTGGCTCAGTTGGTTAAGCAGGTGCCTTCAGCTCAGGTCATGATCCCAGCGTCCTGGGATCGAGTCCCACATCGGGCTCCTTGCTCAGCAGGGAGCCTGCTTCTCCCTCTGCCTCTGCCTGCCATTCTGTCTGCCTGTGCTCGCTCTCTCCCCCTCTCTCTCTCTGATAAATAAATAAAATCTTAAAAAAAAAAAAGAATTCCAAAATAATATAAGTACATCTTTCTATGTCAGTCATTGTCATTTTACAGAATTCTTTTTAGTAATTGCCTATCATGTCATTATTTGGGTGTAGCATAATTTATTTAGAATAACCTGCATCTTTGATATTTAAGCTTTCTTCTGTATTTCCTTAACATTGTAAATAATTGCCAGTCAAATCCTTGCACATTTATCTTTCGTCAATTGTTGATTTCTGTATCATGGTTTTGTAGTTGTAAGCCTCAGGAACTTAGTCAACATAGTGGAAAAATACCAGATTTATTGGAAGAAAATGAATAAATCATACAAATTAAAGTTTGAAGGACTAGGTATTGGAAAGAAGGGAAGTCACAGTATTTTATTCTTGGGATAGCTAAGTTCTGTTTTTTCTCAGTTTTTAGGTCAGCTGGTTTGATGATAACTTTCTACAGAGAAGGTTTCTTTCTTTCTTCTTTTTTTTTTTTTTTAAAGATTTTATTTATTTATTTGACAGAGAGAGCACAGGTGGGCAGAGCAGTAGGCAGAGAGAGGAGAAGCAGGCTCTCTGCTGATCAGGGAGCTGGATATGGGGCTCAATCTCAGGACCTTGGGATCATGACCTGAGCCAAGGGTAGACACTTAACCAGGCCTGAGCCATTAAGGTGCCCCCAGAGAAGGTATCTTCTCAGCTTAACTTAGGTCAGTCCTTGGAAGGCAAGGTGTCTTGGATAACCTCATCCAAGACTGCTTGCTAACAGAGTAATAATTCTTTCAAGCACAACATGACTCTTGAAACCAGGATAATGGGAAATAGAGTTGAATAACAAATATGAAGGCCTTTACTACATTATCATAGCATATTTTCCCCTAATTGGAATTTCTGTGTCCAGCAGTATATTCATGTAAAATATGCATATTCTGCAATATTTACCTTAGAAGAAGATAAACTGGCTATACTTCCTCTAAAAATGATGAAGTACTCATTTTTCCATGTTATCATCAATATGTGTTTATCATATTTGCCAGTAGGGCAAATGAAAATTGTTTGCTATTATTTATATAATTAGCATTTCTTTGACAATTAGTGAATTAAACACTTTAGTATGTTTATTGGCCATGTGCAGTTCTTATTTAATGAAATATCTGCATGGGTCATTTATTTTCCTACCTGTGTAACTTATAAATATTACTTATTGAATAAGGACACTAACTTCCTGTCTTCCATGTACATTGCAAATAATTTTGTTGACAGTTTTCTACTATTCTTTTAAATTGGCTTATGTAATGCTCACCAAGGAAGCTTTTAATATTTTGTTAAATTTATCTGTCATTTTACTGTTTTTTTCTGACATTTTCATAAAAATTCTTCTCATCCAAATATTATAATAATCACCAAAATTTTCTTCTAGTACTTTTGTAGTTTTATATTTTACAATTGTATCTTTGGTTTATTTGGAATTTATTTTGGCATATTTGGTGTGAGGTTAAAATCCAGCTCTCATTTTTTTTCAATATGTACAGATTTAGAAATATAAAATCTATATAGACAAAAATGTTCTCAAATTTGTATTATGCATTAGCACAGCTGACTAGTTTCTGTAATGATAATGGATATGATGTACCTATATTTTTACTTCTATTTCTGGAAGGCAGATATTATAACCTTCTCTTGTACTACCATTTTCTCTATAAATTTTCTCCATAAGCTAATCTTTAAAAGGCTAGACTGGGGGCACCTGGGTGGCTCAGTGGGTTAAGCCTCTGCCTTCAGCTCACATCATGATCTCAGGGTCCTGGGATTGGGCTTTCTGCTCAGCAGGGAGCCTGCTTCCCTTCCTTTCTCTCAGCCTGCCTGCCTCCTTGTGAGCTCTCTGTCAAATAAATAAATAAAATCTTTAAAAAAAAAAAAAAAGGCTAGAACTGGGATATACCGTACATTAAAAGGCCATACTCCTTAAAATATTTTCTTTGATATTTTTTTCCTTGAATGGATAGCCCAAATTTCTTTTTTATCTAATATGAATGGAGTTAGATTAAATTTCAAATAATTCATGTTGGATTTGTTTCCTCAAAGCAATGAAAGTAAGGACAATGATGCTACTCTCCAGGGATAATTGCTATATTATATTGTAGGGATCTATTTCATGGTATCTCAACTCTTGCATCAAAACTGAATATCTTATCTGCTTTATAATGATTGTTTATGAAAGATTATTCTGGCAAATGACTATCATTAAAATATCCACTGCAAATTTAATTTCTTTTCCTGAATATAAAATTCATCTAAGAAATAGTGCATTTTATTTTCTAAATAGTGATTTAGAGGGAAATAGTATTGAATGGAAAATCAAAGCCCTTGTCTCTCATTAAGTAGTTAAACAAATAATTAAAAGCTGATGTAGAAAAGGGTTAAAATGTATTTAGTGAGCTCTTGAGTCAAGATGGAGGAGAAGTAGCAGGCTGAGACTACTTCAGGTAGCCGGAGATCAGCTAGATAGCTTATCTAAAGATTGCAAACACCTACAAATCCAACAGGAGATCGAAGAGAAGAACAGCAACTCTAGAAACAGAAAATCAACCACTTTCTGAAAGGTAGGACTGGTAGAGAAGTGAATCCAAAGCAACAGGAAGATAGATTGGGGGGGGGGAGGGGCTGGCTCCTGGCAAGCGGCAGAGCAACGGAGCACAAAATCAGGACTTTTAAAAGTCTGTTCTGCTGAGGGACATCACTTCAGAGGCTAACCTGGGGTGAAGCCCACACGCGGTCAGCGTGGCCTCAAGTCCCACAGGTTCACAGAAGGATTGGGGGTGTCTGAGTGTCTCAGAGCTTACAGGTATTAGAACGGGTAAGCTGGCTACAGAGACAGAGCTGAGGAGTGAGCTCCCAGCTCGGGGGTACCTTGAACTAGTTGCAGGCTCGGTGAGCTTGGAGCACGGCCGGAGGACAAGGTGGTGGGAGTGATTGGGCGCTGTTCTCTGAGGACGCACTGAGGAGTGGGGCTCCTCTGAGGGCTCTTGGCTCCTCCTGGCCGGAGACCGGGAGGGCCGCCATCTTCATTCCCATCCTCCAGAACTCTACCGAAAGCACTCAGGGAACAAAAGCTCCGGAAGGCAAACCCCAGCGGATTACTCAGCCTGGCCCCTGGTAAGGGCGGTGCAATTCCACCTGGGGCAAAGACACTTGAGAATCACTACAACAGGCCCCTCCTGCAGAAGATCAACAAGAAATCCAGCCAGGACCAAGTTCACCTACCAAGGAGTGCAGGTTCAATACCAAGGAGAGCAGTGGAATTCCAAAGGAGGAGAAAGCAAAGCATGGAACTCATGGCTTTCTCCCCATGATTCTTTAGCCTTGCAGTTAATTTAACTTTTTTTTCTTTTTCAATGTTTTTTCTCTTCTGCTAAATTTTTTTAAACTTTTACCCTTTTCTTTTTTAACTAGTTAATCTAGTGTGTGTGTGTGTATATATATATATATACATATATATATATATATATGTATATATATATATAATATTTTTTCTTTATTCATTTTCTTTTTTTAATTGTTTCTTTTCCTTTCTTTTTTTCTTTTTTCTTTCTGAACCTCTTTTTATCCTTATCCCCTTTCTCCCCACCCATGATTTGGGATCTCTTCTGATTTGGTTAAAGCATATTTTCCTGGGGTTGGTGCCACCCTTTTAGTATTTTACTTGCTCCTTCATATATTCTTATCTGCACAAAATGACAAGGCAGAAAAATTCACCACAAAAAAAAGAACAAGAGACAGTACCAAAGGCTAGGAACCTAATCAATACAGATATTGGTAATATGTCAGATCTAGAGTTCAGAATGATGATTCTCAAGGTTCTAGCCGGGCTCAAAAAAGGCATGGAAGATATTAGAGAAACCCTCTCGGGAGATATAATACCCCTTTCTGGAGAAATAAAAGAACTAAAATCTAACCAAGTTGAAATAAAAAACGCTATTAATGAGGTGCAATAAAAAATGGAGGCTCTCACTGCTAGGATAAATGAGGCAGAAGAAAGAATTAGTGAAATAGAAGACCAAATAACAGAGAATAAAGAAGCTGAGCAAAAGAGGGACAAACAGCTACTGGACCACAAGGGGAGAATTCGAGAAATAAGTGATACCATAAGACGAAACAACATTAGAATAATTGGGATTCCAGAAGAAGAAGAAAGAGAGAGGGGAGCAGAAGGTTTATTGGAGAGAATTTCCCTAATATGGCAAAGGGAACAAGCATCAAAATCCAGGAGGTGCAGAGAACCCCCCTCAAAATCAACAAGAATACGTCCACACCCCATCACCTAATAGTAAAATTTACAAGTCTTAGTGGCAAAGAGAAAATCCTGAAAGCAGCCCGGGAAAAGAAGTCTGTAACATACAATGGTAAAAATATTAGATTGGCAGCAGACTTATCCACAGAGACCCGGCAGGCCAGAAAGAGCTGGCATGATATATTCAGAGCACTAAACGAGAAAAACATGCAGCCAAGAATCCTATATCCAGCTAGGCTATCACTGAAAATAGAAGGAGAGATTAAAAGCTTCCAGGACAAACAAAAACTGAAAGAATTTGCAAACACCAAACCAGCTCTACATGAAATATTGAACCTAAGGGGTTCTCTAAGCAAAGAGAGAGTCTAAAAGTAGTAGATCAGAAAGGAACAGAGACAATATACAATAATAGTCACCTTACAGGCAATACAATGCTATTTAACATAGTACTAGAAGTCCTAGCCTCAGCGATCAGACAACAAAAGGAAATTAAAGGCATCCAAATCAGCAAAGAAGAAGTCAAACTATCCCTCTTCGCACATGATATGATACTATATGTGGAAAACCCAAAAGACTCCATTCCAAAACTGCTAGAACTTATACAGGAATTCAGTAAAGTGTCAGGATATAAAATCAATGCACAGAAATCAGTTGCATTTCTTTACACCAACAACAAGACAGAAGAAAGAGAAATTAAGAAGTCAATCCCATTTACAACTGCACCCAAAACTATAAGATATCTAGGAATAAACCTAACCCGAAGACACCTCCAGATTTAAAGTGAGGGGGTGGAAAAGAATTTACCATGCTAATGGACATCAGAAGAAAGCAGGAGTGGCAATCCTTAGATCAATTAGATTTTAAGCCAAAGGAATATTGAAAAAGAAAGCCAAAGTTGGTGGTATCACAATTCCGGACTTCAAGCTCTATTACAAAGCTGTCATCATCAAGACAGAATGATACTGGCACAAAAACAGACACATAGATCAATGGAACAGAATAGAGAGCCCAGAAATAGACCCTCAACTCTATGGTCAACTAATATTTGACAAAGCAGGAAAGAATGTCCAATGGAAAAAAAAAAAAAACAGCCTCTTCAATAAATAGTGTTGGGAAAATTGGACAGCCACATGCAGAAAAATGAAATTGGACCATTTTCTTACACCACACACGAAAATAGACACAAAATGGTTGAAGGACTTCAGTGTGAGAAAGGAATCCATCAAAATCCTTGATGAGAACACAGGCAGCAACCTCTTCGACCTCAGCCGCAGCAACATCTTCCTAGGAACATTGTCAAAGGCAAGGGAAGCAAGGGCAAAAATGAACTATTGGGATTTTATCAAAATCAAAAGCTTTTGCACAGCAAAGGAAACAGTTAACAAAACCAAAAGACAACTGATAAAATGGGAGAAGATATTTGCCAACGACATATCAGATAAGGGCTAGTGTCCAAAATCTATAAAGAACTTAGGAAACTCAATACCCAAAGAACAAATAATCCAATCAAGAAATGGGCAGAAGACATTAACAGACATTTCTGCAAAGAAGACATCCAGATGGCCAACAGACACATGAAAAAGTGCTCCACAACACTCGGCATCAGGAAATACAAATCAAAACCACAATGAGATATCACCTCACACCAATCAGAATGGCTAAAATTAACAAATCAGGAAATGACAGATGCTGGTGAGTATGCGGAGAAAGGGGAACCCTCCTACACTGTTGGTGGGAATGCAAGCTGGTGCAACCACTCTGGAAAACAGCATGGAGGTTCCTCAAAATGTTGAAAATAGAACTGCCCTATGACCCAGCAATTGCACTACTGGGTATTTACCCTAAAGATAGAAGCGTAGTGATCCGAAGTGGCACGTGCACCCGAATGTTTATAGCAGCAATGTCTAATTACGGAAAGAACCTAGATGTCCATCAATAGATGAATGGATCAAGAAGATGTGGTATATATACACAATGGAATACTATGCAGCCATCAAAAGAAATGAAATCTTGCCATTTGCGATGACATGGATGGAACTAAAGGGTATCATGCTTAGCGAAATAAGTCAATCGGAGAAAGACAACTATCATATGATCTCCCTGATATGAGGGAGCAGAGATGCAACATGGGGGATTAAGGGGGTAGGAGAAGAGTAAATGAAACAAGATGGGATTGGGTGGGAGACAAACCAGAGGTGACTCTTAATCTCACAAAACAAACTGAGGGTTGCTGGGGGGAGGGTCGTTGGGAGAGTGGGGTTGGGTTTATGGACATTGGGCAGGGTATGTGCTATGGTGAGTGCTGTGAAGTGTGTAAAACTGGCGATTCACAGACCTGTACCCCTGGGGATAAAAATATATGTTTATAAAAAATAAAAAAAAATGTATTTAGTGAAAAAATAATTGATTAGTGTTTTGGGTATTGTTCATCCATATGGAGTTCAGTGTAATTTGACTTAATATTTATTAAATATAAAGAGGCTGAAAATTGTATCACATTGGACCAGTTGTTCCGAACTGAAAACAAATCTGAGCTTACTTACCTACATCAAATTATTTTAATGTGGTCTATCAAATAACCAGATAATACAATATGTAATTAGGGACAGAGTTGGCAGTCTTTAAGGTGTGTGTCCAGTCTCTCTCTCTATTCTACTACTATTTGAAAGCTCTGGAACCTTGGACAAGTAATTTAACACTGGTCTTTGGAACCAGTTCACCTTTCTCTTAGTTACCCTCTTTCACTTTTATGAAAGGCAGATATGCCTTTTATTCCCTATATCCTTTATGCCTTTTAATTCCTCTGTGCGGATGAGATCTCTGAGAACTAACCTAAGTCATTCTCAAATTTCTGGTCAGACAGATGTAGCTGAAAGTGCATTGCCTTTGAGTCAGAAGTCCTGAGTTTTACTCCGAGCTGTTATTTATCAGCTGTTTAAATTACTTAATCCACATTTTGCTGCAGCTTTTCATCAGTGAATTTTAGGATGTGAGGAGGACTAAATGGGGCAATTGAAAACAATGTTAAGCGTTTTCATACTTGAGCTACTGAAAAGAAATGTCTGTGGCTAGTGGAGGCATTGAGTAGGAAGGGAAATGCCTCAAAACATCTGTGTTAGTTTCTTCTGAAAACAGATTTATTTGATCCCTATATGTCAAGCAATGAACATATTGGGCATTTAGGAAAATATATGGTACTGTAGACTTCTGGTACTGTATTGTTAAATCTATATAATTTAGCACAAATAAAATTGCTTTTAATATAATTGTATTGTTACATTGTTTTAGTCTTAGCATGCCATTAAGCTTAATGTCTTACTCAGTCAAGTAGCTTATGAGTTACTTGAGGGTCAGAAGTACTAGTTGTATGATATGTTGAATTTTCTCATGTTACCCACAACTAGCAAATCTTTACCTGAAATGATATTCCTTTCCTAATACCATTTAATTCCTTTTTAAATACTATTAAATTCCTGTTCTTTTGTGAGAATATTTGCATTAATCACCACTAGTGGTACCCTTAGACTAAATCTTTTACATTTCTTGATTTGAAGTCTTTTCCTCCTCAGTAGAGCACATAATACTATGGAAACAGTCTTAGTCTTTAAGCAGTTTTGATGAAAAGTAGGTTTAGACTCACACTGCCCATGCCTTGTCTCTTACTAATTTTGGGACCTTGAGCAAATTAATTTCTCTGACCTTCAATTTATCATCTATAAAATCAGGATCATAATAACCTTTTAAGTAACTTTTATTAGATTTAAATAGTAAAGTGTGCATAGCGTTTAATCAGATGCTCAGCACATGGCAAGCCTTTATACTGTTATTATAACTAAGAAACTATATTATATTAAATTATATATATAAATAATATTTTATACCTTCATTTTGTAAGTTTTGTATTCTTTTTTTTTTTAAGATTTTATTTATTTATTTGAAAGAAAAAGACAGAGATTGAGCGCATAAACTGGGAGAGGCAGAGGCAGAGGGAGAGGAAGAAGGAGAAACAGACTCTCTGCTGAGCGGGGAGCCCAATGTGGGGCTCCATCCCAGGACCCTGGGATCATGACCTGAGCTGAAGGCAGAGGCTTAAACAACTGAGCCACCCAGACACCCTTGTAAGTCTTGTATTCTTTATTAAACCCAATTTATTCTACCACAGATCCTTCCAAAATAACTTCAGGGATGCCTGGGTGACTCAGTTTGTTAACCGTCTGCATTCAGGTCAGGGCATGTCCCAGGGTCCTTGGATTAAATCCTGTGATGGGCTCCTTGCTCCGTGGTGAGCCTGCTTCTTACTTTGCCTGCCATTCCTCCTGCCATTCCTCCTGCTCATGCTCTCTTTCTGACAAATAAATAAAATATTAAAAAAAAATAAGGGTGACTTCAATTCTTCCATAAATACTTTAGTCTTAACAGGTCATTGACTTGTTCTGCTACAGTGAACTTTATTTTTGTACCCCAATCCCACATTCATTCCCTAATATTTTTTTATATGTTCAGAGAAATTAGAGCGATTGAGTTAGGCACATGCTTGATAAATCTTGATTTACTGTACTTTGAAAACAACAGTCTCTGCTATTGCTCTGTCTTATTCCTTGTGCTTTCTTGCTAGCTTGTGGCTATGCAGAACATTAATGTACCTTTCATTAGTTACTGCAGTATTAAGTTTGGACCTCTCAGTCACTGTCAGTTCACATTCTTTTGGTTGTTAGTAACAGAAACCCATCTCAAACTAGCTTGAGTAAAAAAGTCATCTCAAGTAGCTTAGTTTTACCAAATAGATAGGAAATGTTTGGTTAATGTAATTGAGAAGCCCATATGCCAGTTCTAGATTTAGGGAAGGTTGAATCTGCAAATTGAAGCAATGCCATGATTTTTTTTTTTTTCTCTCTTCAGCTCTATGTCTCTCTGTCTCTGTTTACCTTTCAAGCTACCTCAGTCTTTTGGCTATTTGACCCAGTTAGGTTTTATTTCAGTTTTTGCTAGTAAGAAGTTCTGATCCTACCGTTGAGTGCTTCCTAAACCTTGCACCAAATTCCCATTGGCCTTCTTCAGGTGCTCTTAAGTATCATTTCCCTCCTTGTGACTAGGCCTTTGCATATACCCTTACCCAACTCAAAATCACCTGCCTTTGAAAGACGGGATATTGTATCAGTAGAAGTTATTCATGAAATAATTATTTTTTCCATTATTATTTACATAACATGAAAAGAATACAGCACAGAAGCTTCCAGGTTGGTGAACCAGAATGCATCTTCATGCCAAGCCTCAAGATCCACAGGGACCTCCTGCTTTCCAGATCTTACTCTATATATGTCTTCATCTGCCAATTCATTCATGTCCTTTAATACCCTTTTAATAAACTTTTTAATAAACTAGCAGTTCAGTAACCAAAAAATATATATACCACATAAAATATTAGAATTTGAATTTTCTTCTGGAGATATCTTTTCAATTAACTTTTAAGGCTCTAATTAACTCCTTCTGTTTCCTTTGGATATCAACACAGGCATCTTTTCCTCAAGAAAGTTTTTCCATGACCCTTCACTCTAGGTCAGAGTCTTGCTGTTTTCTACCTCAGAGAACCTAGAGCCTTGTTTCTCAGTTTATAATTCTACATATATTAGTATAATTCTTGATTAATGTCTATTTCTCTCATTCTAAGTTCTGAGAGAGTAGAGCGTATCTACCTTTTTGTTCATTGCTTTCTCTGCAATTTATCATAGTTTCTGGCTCACAATAAGTGATTTTTGAATGTATGAATATAAAGAGCTATTATGTGAAAGAGCTGGAATTTTTAAATCAGATCTGACTCTAAAATCACTATTTTGCAGTTACAGTATATTTTTAGTGCATTATAATAACAAATTATGATAACGAATGTCTAGTACTTATCCTGGACATACTCAAAATCAATATATGAATTTTTACCTTTTTTTGTTTAATCAGACTATTTTTATAATTTGTAATATTAATGAAAAGGGAATTTGGTGACAGAGATGGTAGGTTCATGTGCAGAATTTTGAAGGATGAGACCCTTACAAGTAGACCCAGTGGACATCTGCCTTTTAGGGCTGGCTTTGTGGGGCTGGAGGGCAGAACAAGACCCAAGCTGTGCTACTTGAGGGACTCAGGCACTAGGCAGTGAGTGTGGCACTGCTGGTTCACCTTGTTCTTCTCTTGACCCAGCCTCAAAGTGGAGTGGGCAAAGTGAGTCAGTGACGATGAACTAGTTCCAGTGGAAGAGTGTAAGTATAAGACATGTAGCAGATTTCATGTTGTTTGTACTTGTATCTAAAAACATCTCAGAAGGAAGCAGAAATGATTCTATATTAATAAGAGTTGATTTCTGACAGAATTTGAAATCTGTCCTCATTCCCTCTCCATCTATCCCTCTTTCCCTCTTTCCTGTTCCTGTCCCTCTGCTCCTACTCCCTCTTCCCTTTCTTGTCTCTACTGTGACCACTGATTCTTTAGACTAAGGTAATATGCACAGCCAGAAATCCTCACTATACCTTTCCCTAATGGCATGTGGGAAATGCATAACTACAGTCCTCCAGTGAAATTGAGGTAATAGCCATATTATCCACAGCATTTTCTCTGTTTGCTTGTAGATTATAACAGTTTTATGTAACAGAAAATACAGAAGAGTTTTTGCAGTAATAGTTTCAATGCTTTGTTTTTGATGTTAACAAAATACCGATCTATTATTTTAAGATAACAGTATATATTTCATTCCAAAATTCTAACACTTAAATATTTTAAATGTCATTTATTTCATTCATTATTTCACTCTTTATATATATATATATATATATATATATATATATATATATATACACTTACTTTTTAGTCTGTAGAATAATATCAAGATTATATTTTCTCTGTATTTGTTTTGCTATTTATAACTTTGCTTTCTATATCCTTAAGCATAGTTAAAAAGATTGAGGTTGACACTGTATTTGTATTCTAGATATGCTATCTTTAGAATTTCTTTGGAAATATGACCTTAAATTAATATCATAGGTTAAACTTACTTCTTCATCTCTATATACTCTTAGTCAAAATTTTCTCAGAATTAAACAAATTTTGTTGCCAAATGGGTAATTATATTGCTTAGGAGTGACTTTCTGAGCAGGCTGAGCTTGCCTATTAGACACATTCTGGCTGGGCCCCAAGATCTGCCATCATATAAGGCAGTTTTTCTCATAAGCCTGACCATAGGTTGAGCAACTCTTTCATAAATACTGTGTAATATACACCCAAACCTAAAAATGAAGTGGTCAGCTTCTGCATGCCCTAGGGTTTAAATCATACATCTTATTTCTTTATTGCCTGATTAGAATGCATGAAATTTTATAACCCAAGTACAAGTTGCTTCATTAGTTTGTAATTCAACTAATCAGTTATGGTTTCATTCTATTCTGAAACTAACATATTCTTCCTGTATGTTAGACACACACCTCTCTTAGAGGTCCAAACTTTGCCTTTTTCCAATGGTTTTGTCTGATTCTGTGTTGTAAACTTCCAAAGTCATTTTAAGACCTTGAAAAGATCTAGAAGTAATTCTAATTGAGTGGAAAAATCACTTCAGTGTTTTTTGAAATCTAGATTTCAAAACTACCAATTTAGCAAATGCCAATAATAAAATTTGTCCAAAATTTGAAGTTTTACCCATTTTTCTTATCCTAGTAACTAGAGAGCTCCTTGATATTCTCTTATCATTAATTAAATTTCTTAAAGAATATGATAAAACTTATTATGGTAATCCAAAGTTTTATCTCAGGAAAAGGAAAGAAAAATACAAATGTACTTTTTTGCATAAGGTATTTTATAAATGTTATATTATTATTCCTAATAATACTGTTATAAAGATTTTTCATGTTTCTTGTTGCTAGTAACACGGTTAGAAGAGTTTGAATTCTGTAATTATGTAATTTTGTTATCATGCTCTGCTTGCATTTCAAGTGTTCCCAAAAGTCTTTCCCTTGTGCTCCATCTGTGATCTACAACCTTGAAGAAATCAAATAATCAATGGCATATACACTTTAATCCCACGTTCTACTAAGGGAGATTTGTTCGGTGTGTGTGGCTATGGAAAGAATATCAATGGCCAGGAAGTAGACTTAGTAGAAGGAAGGAGCATATGCATTTGTATGAGTCAGAGAGAGAATGGGGATTCCCAAACTGAAGTCAGAAATGGATTGAAGCCAAATTATTATTTTTTATTTAACGTTATTTATTTATTTATTTGACAGAGAGAGACACAGTGAGAGAGGAAACTCAAGCAGAGGGAGTGGGAGAGGGAGTGTAGAGCAGGGAGCATGATGCTGGGCTCTATCCCAGGACTCTGCGATGATGACCTGAGCTGAAGGCAGATACTTAATGACTGAGCCACCCAGGTGCCCCAAGCCAAACGATTATTATGGAAGTGTATAAACCTTCGTTCATATACCACTGTGAAAAGAACAAGTGGGTCCAGTAGCAAGAAGAAAAAACAAAACATCTTAGTAATAATGGATTAAGATTGTTCTAAAAAAAATTGTGATTTAAAAAAAAATGCTTCCATTCAAAGTAAGTCATACTGATTAAGTCTTAGATGAGTAACAGGGTGTCCTTCTTCTGTCTCTGCCCCAAACTGCAACACAGATACATATGCCCTGGCCAAGATTCTTATTAGAAGGGCCATGGTGGATCATCATTGCTATCAGTATGGGTGAGCTTAAGTCTTTTAGATTATTCAGAACTGAAATATCTATACTCACATGAATACACTTACAAAATTTTTTCCCACTAATATTGTGTATGTAATTCTCAGCAAATTTTCCATGCATTGCTTTGTAATCAAAGTTGCTGTCTTTTGACATTTTAACAAACACCCCCATAAAAACAGAAAACTACTTTGTGCTTCAAAAACTAAGGGAGAAGTTTTGTGGAAAAAGAAAGATAGCTGTGTCTGCAGAGGAACAAGTTTGAAGAAAAGGATCAAACTGAAAGCAGAAAAGATTGAGCTAAAATGATTCCATGGCTCAGGAGAGGGGAAAGTGAATTTCCAGAATTAGGAGACTGAGAAAATCCAAGTGTTTATGACACTACTTATCTATAATTTTACTAATCTCTATCTTGAACTCTCCCCCACCTTTTTTTGTAAGCATACTTTTTTAAAAAGTTTTTTTTTTTTTTAAACTCCAGTTAGTTATCGTTGGGGGTAATATTAGTTTCAGGTGTACAATAGAGTGATTCAGTACCTCCATATATCACCTGGGGCTCATTACAACTGTGCTCCTTGATGCCCATCACCTATTGAATCCATCCCCTCACCAATCTCCCCTTTGGTAACCATCAGTTTTTTTTTTTTTATAGTTAAGAGTCTTTTTCTTGGTTTGCCTCTCTATTTTTTCCCCTTTGCTCATTTGTTTTGTTTCTTAAATTCCACATATGAGTGAAATCATATTGTATTTGTCTTTTTCGGACTTATTTCACTTAACATAATACTCTCGCTCCATCCATGTCATTGCAAAGGACAAGATTTCATTCTTTCTTAAGACTGTGTAATATTCCATTGTGTATATATATATTATCTATCTATCTATCTATCTATCTATCTATCTATCTATACCACCTCTTCTTTGTCTATTCATCAGTTGATAGACATGTGCTGTTCCATAATTTGCCTATTGTAGATAAAGCTGCTAAAAACATCCTTGTGAATGTATCCATTTGAATTAATATTTTTGTATTCTTTAGGTAAATACCTAGCACTATGATTGCAGAATTGTAGTGTAGTTCTATTTCAAACTTTCTGAGGAACCTCCATGCTGTTTTCCAGGGTGGCTGCACCAGTTTGCTTCCCCACCAACAGGGCCAGAGGGTCCTCCCTTATCTGCATCCTTGCCAATACCTGTAGTTTCTTACATTGTTGATTTTAGCCATTCTGATCGGTGTGAGGTGATATCTTGTTGTAGTTTTGATTCGTGTTTCCCTAATGATCAGTGATGATAATTTTTTCATGTGTCCGTTGGCCATTTGTGCATATGTAATTCTCATCTCCTTCCTTCTCGGTTTAGCACTAACAGCTTTCCTGCCATCCAACACTGTAGTCATGTTTGCCTGTGTCTGGAATGTGTAGAAATATGAAAAGTGTGTATTTCTTTGTGTTTGGCTGGTCTTACTCAAAATTATGTTTGTAAGATTCCTCCATGATGCATGTAGCAGTAGTATATGTATATCTATTGCTGCTTAGTATTTTATTATATGAATATACTGGAATTTGTTTTTCTCTTCCTCTGTTGGTAGACATCTTAAATTATTTTGTCTTTGGGTCTATTAAACAAAATGTTGCTATGAGTATCTTTAAATATGTCATTTGCTTTTATGTCTCTTTGTGTCACATATAGTTTTATTTCATAAAGGTAGTTGTTATGTTAATTTGTGCATAGATATAAATATTATATCTTTGCTGTGAGTTGTGGCTTTTAGCACTAAAAAGTTCCTTTCTTTGTTACATTTAATGCTTTTCACTGAAATTTTACTTTGTTTGATATGAGGATCATTGTTCCTGCTTTCTTACTTTTTAATTTGCGTGTTTTACCTTTGTTCATCTCTTTGAGTTTCCTAGGTCACTTTGTATTAGATGTGGTAATTGCATATTGTATAAATGTTGCATCTTGGCTTTGTGATCCAGATTGAAAAAATGCTTTTTTAATGTAAGAATTAGGTCCATTTGTATTTTTTGAAATGGGTGATGTGTTTCATCTCAAATTTGTCACGATACTGTATAATCTTGCTATTCTTTCTTCTTTATGAGATGTGTATTTTTCTCATTCAAAAAATATTTTTAGTTATTTTTGCAGTTTGTAATTTTGTCTTTTGAACTTAAAACTTTTTATATTAACTTACTCCAGTTTTCATATTTAACTTCTTGTTATCTTTTTCTTTTGTTCTTTAACTACATCCTTTAATTTTCCATACTTCCTATTCCCATTGTTCCCGAATTGAAAGCCAACTATTCTCTTGGTACCACCATAAACTCACAGGGACTCTGGCCTATATTTTCAATTTTTAAAGAAACACAGTGACATATCTTGGATTCTGCACCAACTGCTGGCATGAAATAGTTCATCCTTAGATGATGGCTACAATGGGATCAATGATGTCATATCTCTGCAAAAGTACACCCAGAGAAAAGCAAGTATTGCATGAAAATCAGTGTGCAACTGGAATTGAGGGTGGTGGGGTCCAACCTGATTGAGCCAAGGTTTGAAAAGTGTTGTTCTCCCAATGGGCTCATAGTGCAATTAATAAGTCATAATTGTTACTTAAGAATGAAATTTTTTTAATCTCTGTGATTTTTTTTTCAAATGTACCATTATTTTGTTGAGACATAAATACTAAGTCATTTGGACCTAACCCCTTAGTAAACAAACTATAATGTATTTCTTTTGGCCTAGAGCTGCCTGAAAATTCCTAATGTAATTGGGACATATTAACCCAGAATATATATCAACTCTAACCCATATTCTAGTAAAACTATTAGACCTAAAAAAAACAAAGCTAAAAACAAACAAAACACATACTCATGCACACAAAAATATAACAAAAACTTAAAGGTCCCCAGGCAAAAATATCAAGTAACTTAGAAAAGAAAAAAAGTATACTGGCATTACCCTGAAAATGTTAAGGCACTGCAGGAGCCACAAAAACAAACAAACAAACAAAAACAAAACAAAAACAAATGTGAAACAAAAGAAAATTGCATGACACAACTTAAAACTGAACTAGAACCATTCAAAGAAGCATTTGAAGGGAGACCAACAAATGGAAAATTTGGGAACCAATGTCCCATTCATCAGTCAGTGCACCTATTCCATTATCTTCTTTCTGTTCCTGGTTTCCATTTTTTGGTTGCCTCATTTCTACTTTGTCATTACACATTCCATTTATACATTAGTCATTCGTTCTCTTCCCACTTTTATGTTAGTCTTGTATATGTTAAAATACCACCTTCCCTCATTTGGCTGAAGCATTTTCAGTCGTTTGTTGGTTGACTGAAGTTCTACCTAGATTCTTGAAGGACATATGGGTACAGAATTTCCTAAATTCCTCTGTACTTAAAATTCTTTTTCTGCAGTCTTGATATTTGAAGGATGGTTTAGTTGCATTTTAAATTCTTGGTTCCTCCTTACTGTTACTGAACTTTTTCTTTTTTTAACTTGCTGCACCATTGATATCTTACTTTTTCTTACATATTTTTAAAGGGTAATAGTTTTACTAGGATATGTGTCAGAGTTGATATATATTCTGGGTTAATATTTCCCAATTCCGTTGGTCTCCTTTCAATATGTACATTTGAGCCTTTTTTAAAATTTATGGAAGATTGTTTTAGATTTTAGTCTTAAATATTATTTCTGTTATATTGTTTCATTTTACTTCTCCAGAGATATAGTTATGCAAGTATGATTCCTTCTTTTTTTTTTTTTTCCCGAAGATTTTATTCATTTATTTGACACAGAGAGAGAGAGACCACAAGTAGGCAGAGAGGCAGGCAGAGAGAGAGGAAGGGAAGCTGAGCAGGGAGCCCGATGCAGGGCTTGATCCCAAGCCCCTAGGATCATGACCTGATCCGAAGGCAGAGACTTAACCCACTGAGCCACCCAGGTGCCCCGGTATGATTCCTTCTTTACCTGTCTTTCATTTCCCCGACATTGTTTGAAATTTTGAACTACTTTCTTTCCCTCATTTTCATCCTCATGATTGTTTCTCTTTCTTCAATGTTTCTTAATAAATATCATTTTGAATCTGTGTTCTCCTAAAGTATCTTGTAATTTATTTCTTATTTCTGAGGTAATTTTGTCCTTTTCTTCCATTTCTTTCTTGAGTTCAGTGAACTCTCTATATTTTTTCCCTTTTTTCATTTTTTTTAATTAATTTTTTATTTTTTATAAACATATATTTTTATCCCCAGGGGTACAGGTCTGTGAATCGCCAGGTTTACACACTTCACAGCACTCACCAAAGCACATACCCTCCCCAATGTCCATAATCCCACCCCCTTCTCCCAAACCCCCTCCCCCCAGCAACCCTCAGTTTGTTTTGTGAGATTAAGAGTCACTTATGGTTTGTCTCGCTCCCAAGCCCATCTTGTTTCATTTATTCTTCTCCTACCCACTTAAGCCCCCATGTTGCATCACCACTTCCTCATATCAGGGAGATCATATGATAGTTGTCTTTCTCTGCTTGACTTATTTCGCTAAGCATGATACGCTCTAGTTCCATCCATGTTGTCGCAAATGGCAAGATTTCATTTCTTTTGATGGCTGCATAGTATTCCATTGTGTATATATACCACATCTTCTTGATCCATTCATCTGTTGATGGACATCTAGGTTCTTTCCATAGTCTGGCTATTGTGGACATTGCTGCTATAAACATTCGGGTGCATGTGCCCCTTTGGATCACTACGTTTGTATCTTTAGGGTAAATACCCAATAGTGCAATTGCTGGGTCATAGGGCAGTTCTCTTTTCAACATTTTGAGGAACCTCCATGCTGTTTTCCAGAGTGGCTGCACCAGCTTGCATTCCCACCAACAGTGTAGGAGGGTTCCCCTTTCTCCGCATCCTCGCCAGCATCTGTCATTTCCTGACTTGTTGATTTTAGCCATTCTGACTGGTGTGAGGTGATATCTCATTGTGGTTTTGATTTATATTTCCCTGATGCCAAGTGATATGGAGCACTTTTTCATATGTCTGTTGGCCATCTGGATGTCTTCTTTGCAGAAATGTCTGTTCATGTCTTCTCTATCTGTACATCAAAGCTAGTTTCTTTAGTGGATTTTTTTTTTTTCCCAGATTGTGGGTGGGGTTATGTGTCCAGTATTTTGGTCTCTTGGTATTAGAGGATCCTAAATTTTTGACTTGCATTTTTAGCTTTTCATTGTTCATTTCCCAAAGGCCACATCTCCCTCTCTCTTTGGCTTTCTCTTCCCAGAAACTTTGCCTTTTGAAAACCACCATTTAATGTTGGATGTTTTTCTGATTCTGTCTTCCACATCCCAATCCTCTACCAGGGAATAGTTTGCTCTTTCATCATGAAGGATGGACCCCATCTGAAGATGATTCTGTCTTATTAGTATCCCTCTGTCCTTGCAGTTTTTCTCAGCTTGTTCTTGCTTTCTAGGAAGGTTCACAAAGGGGAGAAGCCTAAGAACTATCTTGCTGGAATTTGGCTTTTTTGTCCTAATAACTTAAATTTATTTTTAACTTTGAGACAATTGTGCTAAAGGTTTGATTTTTGTGGTTTCTTGTTCTTTGTGCTCTTCTGTATTTTTTGGGGGGAGATATTGTGAGATACTCTTGTGGATATCATAGGTCTTTAAGTATTTGAGGTTTGTATTTTGAGAAAATATGCAGAAATCTTAAAAGTATAATATCTACCCAATGAGTTGAATTTATTAATATTATGAGTGTCTCTTTTCACTGTATTAGACTTTTGTATTAAAATTTGCTTATATTATTTTAGCCAGGCCCAATTTCTTTTTGGTTTGCATGGTATATATTTTTCTTTCTTTTTCATCATTTTTGTTTCCATATATTTTAGTTTCATATATTAAAAAGCATATACTGTACCAGAATTTTGCTTTTACTTTTGGTCTGACAGACTATTTATTTTGAATAAAGCATTTACTCTTTCACATTCAATGAATTAGATGATGTATAGGGATACATTTTATTATCTGATTATTGTCTTTTTATTTGAAGCTCATGTTTATATTCCTTCCTTTTTTTCATAATTTATAGCCTTTTAAAAAATAACTTATTAGTATTATTCCATATTCTTTCTGTATATTTTCTTGTTTAATAGTGTGTCAGAGATTACTACCTGTATCCTTTGTTCATCAGATTTGAATACAAACTAATACTTTACCTTTTCCTATTATCTTATAATTTTATTTATTCCTCTTACATTTTTACTATTTTGCTGTTTTCTTCATTTGAATATATTTTAAATTCTTAAGGCTTCATGATTAATACAGCCTATTTTCTTGTAGATATGGTTAAATATTTACCTATGTCATTTCTTATTATTATTCATATATCCTTGAATTTCCATCTGAAATCATTTTCCTCTTAACTGAAGTTTAAAAAAATTTCCTGAGAAACAGACCAACTCATGAAAAGTTCTCTAATTTAGTCTAAAATGCCTTTATCTCTAGTTTTGAAAGATAATTTTACTCCATAGCAAATATTTTCTTTTTTTCCCCAAATTTTTATTTTATTTCCATCTAGCTAACATGGAGTATAATATTAGTTTCAGGTATAGGATTTAGTGATTCATCACTTATGTACATCACCTGGTGCTCCTCATACGTGTCCTCTTTAATACCCATTACCTGTTTAACCCATCCTTCCCACCCTTGCCCCCTCACCTCCTTTCCAGTAGCCATCAGTTTATTCTCTGTAGTTAAGAGTCAGTTTCTTGGTTTGCCTCTTTTTCCCCTCATGTTCATTTGTTTTGTTTCTTAATTCCACATATGAGTGCAATCATATGGTATTTGTCTTTTTCTAACTGCACTATTTTTCTTAGCATTATACTCTCTAGCTCCATCGACATTGTTGCAAATGATAAGATTTCATTCTTTTTTATGGCTGAGTAGTACTCCACCGTATATGTACCACATCATCTTTATCCTTTCATCAGCTAATGGACATTTGGACTATCTCTAATTGGGCTATTATTGATAATGCAGCTATAAATATTGGGGACATGTAAACATTTGAGTAGTATTTTTATATCCTTTGGGTAAATACATAATAGTCACTCTGGAAAACAGTATGGAGATTCCTCAAAAAGTTAAAAATAGAACCACCCTATGATCAAGAAACTGTGCTACTAGGTATTTAACAAATGGATAGTAAATGTTTTCTTTTAGCACTTTTCAGATACTGTTCTATCATATTTTGGCTCTCCTTGTTCTGTCAAGAAGTTGACTGTAATTCTTACTATATCTCTTTTCAGTACAATATATGTTTCTCTCTGGTTTCTTAAAGACTTTCTCTTTCTCTTTGATTTTCAGTTATATTATGATAGACCTACATATGGTTTTCTTGATGTTAGTTATCATTTTGGAAAATTCTCAGCCATTATTTTTTCAAATATTGCTACCTCACCATTTTCTCTCTATTCCTATCAGGGATGCCATTTAACATTTTTGTAGATATTTTCCCTTTTATTTTTTTTTAATTTTATATTTCTGTATATTTAACCTCTTCCTATGGCAGCCAGGTTGTTTCCTTTGGATAAATTTCTCAGGTCACAAAATAACACCCTCACCTGATTTTCTCCATCATCTGTATTCCCTGTGGATGAGTTCCAAATGTCCACATTTCTTTGGGGTACTGGTCATATTGTCTTGAGTTTTATATGCCTGTTGTTATTATTATTATTATTAACATATATTATTTGCCCCAGGGGTACAGGTCTATGAATCATCAGGGTTATACGTTTCATAGTACTCACCAGAGCACATACCATCCCCAAGGTCCATAACACAGCCACCCTATCTTTACCTCCCCACCCCCCAGTAACCCTCAATTTGTTTTGAGATTAAAAGTCTCTTATGGTTTGTCTCCCTCCTGATCTCATCTTGTTTCATTTTCTTTCCCTCCCTACCCACCACGACCCTTACCCTGCCTCTAAAATTCCTCATATCAGAGAGATCATATGATAATTTTCTTTCTCTGATTAAGTTATTTTGCTTAGTGTAATACCCTCTAGTTTCATCCATGTCATTGCAAATGTCAAGATTTTTTTAATGGCTGCATAGTATTCCTTTGTATATCTATACCACATCTTCTTTATCCATTCATCTGGTGATGGACATCTACGTTCTTTCCATTGTTTGGCTATTCTGGATATTGCTGCTATAAACATTGAGGTGCACATGCCCCTTTGTATCACTACATTTGTATCTTTGTGGTAAATACCCAGTAGTGTGATTGCGAGGTTGTAGGGTAGCTCTATTTTCAACCTTTTTGGGAACCTCCATGCTGTTTTCCAGAGTGACTGCACCAGCTTGCATTCCCACCAACAATGTAGGAAGGTTCCCCTTTCTCTGCATCATCGCCAACATCTGTCATTTCTTGACTTATTAATTTTAGTCATTCTGACTGGTGTGAGGTGGTATCTCACTGTGGTTTTGATTTGTATTTCCCTGATGCCAAGTGATGTGGAGCACTTTTTCATGTGTCTTCTGGCCTTTTGGATGTCTTCTTGCAGAAATGCTTGTTCATGTCTTGGATTATTTGTTCATTGGGTGTTGAGTTTGATAAATTCTTTATAGAATTTGGATACTGGCCCTTTATCTGATATGTTCATTTGCAAATATCTTCACCCATTCTGTCAGGTGTCTTTTGGTTTTGTTGACCGTTTCCTTTGCTGTGCAAAAGCTTTTGATCTTGATAGAGTCTCAGTAGTTCATTTTTGCCATTTCTTCCCTTGCTTTTGGTGATGGTTCTAGGAAGAAGTTGCTGTGGCTGAGGTCGAAGAGGTTGCTGCCTGTGTTCTCCTCAAGGATTTTGATGGATTCCTGTCTCACATGGAGGTCTTTTGTCTGCTTTGAGCCTATTTTTGTGTGTGGTGTAAGGAAATGTTCCAGTTTCATTCTTCTGCATGGGGCTGTCCAATTTCTCTACACCATTGTTGAAGAGACTTTTTTCCATTGGACATTCCTTCCTGCTTTGTCAAAGATTATTTGACCATAGGGTTGAGGGTCCATTTCTGGACTCTATTCTGTTCCATTGATCTATGTGTCTGTTTGTGTGCCAGTACCACACTGTCTTGATGATGACAGCTTTGTAATAGAGATTGAAGTCTGGAATTGTGATGCCACCAGCTTTGGTTTTCTTTTTCAATATTCCTCTGGTTATTTGGGGTCTTTTCTTGTTCCATATAAATTTTAGGATTATTTGTTCCATTTCTGTGAAAAAAGTTGATGGTATTTTGATAGGGATTGCATTAAATGCGTAGATTGCTCTAGGTAGTGTAGAAATTTTCACAATATATGTTCTTCCAATCCATTAGCATGGAACACTTCTCTGTGTCTTCTTCAATTTCTTTCAAGAATATTCTACAGTTTTCTGAGTACAAGTTCTTTGCCTCTTTAGTTAGGTTTATGCCTAGGTATCTTATGGTTTTGGGTGTAATTGTAACTAGGATTGATTCCTTAATTTCCCTTTCTTCTGTCTTGCTGTTTTTGTATAGAAATGCAACTGATTTCTGTGCATTGATTTTATATCCTGACACTTTATTGAATTCCTGTATGAGTTCTAGCAGTTTTGGAGTGGAGTCTTGTGGATTTTCCACATAAAGTATCATATCATCTGCAGAGTGAGAGTTTGACTTCTTCTTTGGATGCCTTTAATTTCTTTTTGTTGTTTGACTGCTGAGGCTAGGACTTCTAATACTGTTGAATAGCAGTAGTGATAGTGGACAGCCCTGCCATGTTCCTGACCTTAGGCAAAAAGCTCTCAATTTTTCCCCATCAAGAATGATACATGCTATGGGTTTTTCATAGATGGCTTCGATAATATTGAGGTATGTACCCTCTTTCCCTACACTGTGAAGAGTTTTGATCAAGAAAGGATGCTGTACTTTGTCAAATGTTTTTTCAGCATCTATTAAGAGTATCATATGGTTCTTGTTCTTTCTTTTTTATTAATGTTTTATATCATATTGATTGATTTGTGGATGTTGAACCAACCTTGAAGCCCAGGAATAAATCCCACTTGGTCATGGTGAATAATCCTTTTAATGTATTGTTGGATCCTATTGGCTAGTGTTTTGGTGAGAATTTTTGCATCCATGTTCATCAAGGATATTGGTCTGTAAGTCTCCTTTTTGATGGTGTCTTTGTTTTTGGGATCAAGGTAATGCTGGCTTCATGAAACAAGTTTGGAAGTTTCCCTTCCACATCTGTTTTATGGAACAGTTTCAGGAGAGTAGGTATTAATTCTTCTTTAAATGTTTGGTGGAATTCCCCTGGGAAGCCATCTGGCCCTGGGCTCTTGTTTGTTGGGAGATTTTTTTGATGACTGCTTCAATCTCCCTACTGGTTATGGGTCTGTTCTGGTTTTCTATTTCTTCCTGGTTCTGTTTTGGTAGTTTATATGTCTCTAGGAATGCATCCATTTCTTCCAGATTGTCAAATTTGCTTCCAGATTGCCAAAGTTGCTCATAATATGTTCTTATAACTGTTTGTATTTCCTTGGTGTTGGTTGTGATCTCTCCTCTTTCATTCATGATTTTACTAATTTGAGTCCTTTCTATTTTCTTTTTGATAAGTCTGGCCAGGGGTTTATCAATCTTAATTCTTTCAAAGAACCAGCTTCTAGTTTCATTGATTTGTTCTACTGTTCTTTTAGTTTCTATTTCATTGATTTCTGCTCTGATCTTTATGATTTCTCTTCTCCTGCTGGGTTTAGGCTTTCTTTGCTGTTCTTTCTCCAGCAATTTTAGGTATAGGGTTAGGTTGTGTACTTTAACCTTTCTTGTTTCTTGAGAAAGGCTTGTTTAAAGAAAGAAAAACATATGTATGCAAAATACAAAAATAAGGGTAAACACAATGAAGGGATGAAATATGACTGTAAAGATGAAAATTTAAAAAGATTCTAAAAAGATAAAGGTTGGTTGAAAAAAGAAGGATAAAGGAAATATTGTGATCGGGTTGGAGGCTAGAACAAAGCCATGTGCTAGGTTTAGGGTATATTTTGATCTATTAGAAGAAATTGTGTCCCAAAATTTTAAAGAAAATGAAAACCTATATGTATACAAAGGTAAGGTTAAATACAATGAGTGTATAAAATATGACTGTAACTGAAAATTAAGAAAGATTTTTAAAAAGATATTTATAAAATAGTTTAAAAACATTAAAATAGGAAAAATAAGAAAAAAAATAGAAAAAAATAAAATTTCAGAAATTTAACTTTGAAAGACTAAATGGTCCTGGGAAAAAAGCCATGAATTCTATGTGTTGCTTTCCCCTAGCTCTGGATTTCCACAGTTCTCATTGATTGGTAAACTTGGTCTTGTCTGGAAATTCTTGCTGATCTTCTGGTGTAGGGCCTTCTGCAGTGATTCTCTGTGTCCTTGCCTGTGGTGGAATTACACTGCCTTGCCAGGAACCAGGCTATATAATCTGCTTGGGTTTGCTCTTGATAGCTTTTATTCCCTGAATGCTTTCTGTACAGCTTTGGAAGACAGGAATTAAAATGGTGGCCTCCCAATCACTGGCAGCATAGAAGCTGAGAGCACAGATCCCCACTCCTCAATGTGCCCTCAGAGAAAGGCAGTCAGTTCCTCATGTCTCCTTGGTCTCTGGCTGCACTCTGAGCTCGCCTAGCCTGTGACTAAGCATTTCTATCTCTGGTGCATGGCCCCATTTGGAGTCTCAACCCAGGAGATTTCTGCAATGTACTCCTGGACTGCTTTTCCTGGAGGAGGAGAAGCACCCATACTTAGGTGTCTCCCTGGATCTGTCACTTGTGGGTTTCCTGGTAGAATTGCAGTGGCCCAACTGTGCCTTGGATCATGTTTTAAGGTAATCCGGAACTGAGAGCCCACTCCTTGGCTCCATCTCTCTAGCCAACTTCCCTGCTCTAATACCTGGGAGCTCTGCCACACTCAGACAACCCCGATCCTTCTGTGACCCTGCAGGTCCTGAGACCACACTGTCCTGCTAGGGCTCTACCTCCTGCTTAGCCTTTGGAGTGATGGTCCCGCAGTGGAGCAGACATCTAAAATTCTGATTTTGTGTTCTGCTGCTCTCTCACTTGCTGGGAGCCAGACCCTACCCCCATGGTCTATCTTCCTGTATGTTGCCTCAGATTCACTTCTCTGCATATTCTACCTTCCAGAAAGTGGTCGATTTTCTGTTCCTATAATTGCTGCTCTTCACTTCTATCTCCTGTTGAGTTTGTAGGTGTTCAGAATGGTTTGATAACTATCTAGCTGCACCCTGGGACCTGATGATATTTTGATCTCCTACTCTGCTATTTTGCTCCCCTCTATATGCCTATTTTTGTTTGTCTTGTTTTTATTTGTTGAGCATCACACAGTATTTCTTTAAAAAAAAAAAAAAAAAAAAACAGAGGTCAGATTTGAGGCACAATAGTGATATTGTCTTTTTCCAAAGAGTGTTTATGCTGACATTTTACAGGCAGCTATGCTGGCAACATTATCTTTGCATTATAACCTTATTCTAATTAGTAATTGAAATTATTCTAAGTTTAGTTTTAGTCTTTGGAATGTTAAGTCTATTTCTAATTTCCTCTCATTCCTCTGAGTTTTAATCCAAAGCCTGTAGTTTTTACCAGAACCCATACTTAGCGCTCTCAGCTACACTTTGGTCCTTTTTGTCTTGTTCTTTTTGCCTCCTTTATCAAAATTATCTGAAACCAAGGCTTCAGCAGGAAACAAACTCCAAACACCAGGTTAACCTCCATGTGTATCTTTCTTCTCTTAGACCTTGACTCCATTATTCTTCACTACATAGTTAAATTCTCTGATGCTTTCAAAAACGTTTCCTAAAAAAAAGTACTTTTACCATATTTCTTTGTTTTCAGTGAAAGACTTGTTCCACATAACCTCATTCATCATTACTGAAACTCTCTTCTGCTTTGAGGAGAAATATTCATAAGCTTAACTTTTTATGTTTATATACAGAATATACCACCTATTGAATAATTTACAATGAATATTTTTGTTAAAAAATGTGATATAATTTCTTAGATCATATTTTTGCCCAGAAAGTGGTGCTTCCAGTGTCTGTAAAAGCTAACTTATTTTATCTTTCTTCCTGTTTCTTCATGGTCTTCTGCCATTTTCTTTCTAGCCTTTCCATTCTTACCTACTTATACTTTCCATTTATGTTTTTCCCTACATTTGGGTTTCTCATTCCTGTACTCTGTTTCTAAAAATGCTTGCAGAACTAGGTTCTGATTTTCTAACAGCACAAATTCCATTTTAGATTAATGCACATTGTTTGCTATCTTACTCAAATACCATTTTCTATCTACAAGAGTGTAATTCCCTTGAGTTTGAAATTAATAAGTCTATATCACTAAAACAAGCTTAATTATCATGTCAGGATAGACCCATATCTGGAACCCTGTCCCTTTCTAGTTGTCTCACTATGCTGAAAATCATCTGGCTATAGATAAGTGTGCTTCATGCCCTAGTATGTGCCTGCTAATGTTGCAGGGATACTCAAACAGGAAGGAAACCACCTTTGGCAAAGTGATTAAGCTCATTTTGACCAGAAGACAAATGCTTGAAATCATTAAAACACAGATTATCTTGAATTATTGCTACCTAATCTTTGATTTTTGTTTTGAATGGATAGTAAATTTGGCACATGTTTATATATTTAGAAGTCAAAAGGTAGAAGTTACATCAGAATCTCTGAAATATAAATGCATAATGACTTTAAAAGTCATATTAACATGGTGTTACTGTTGGTCACTGTAAATCAGCAGGTACCTTTTTTGGAGTCACTAAATCTTAGCACTCATTATCTTTCCAGGTGCAAAAATGAATGATTTGGGGAGCTAGTCTCATATAGGATTTACACTGAATTAGGGAAATAAAATTCCTAGGTGAGTTCATGCACAATAATGTAAATTATAAAGTTATTTTTATATCATTTCTACCTTCCAGAAATATTTTGGCTCTGCTCCATGAATGAGATATGAACAATACATTGACTTTTGAGAAGGCCATTTGTTCACTAAATAGGCATTTAGAGTGCCTGTTATGTGTAAGAGTCTGTGCTAGAGAGACAAAAGTGAATCATGTGTCATACTTGTCTTCTAATAACCTCATAGTTGAGTGGAAGGACTGTGCAATGACACAATAGTGATATTGTCTTGTAAGTACATTTTGACATTGATAACAGGTGCAACACAAAGAAATGTGTAATGTGACATAGCTGTATATTCAGGGAAGCAGTGGATGGTGAGGTTTGGGAGGCAGGCTGGGGTTATCCCCATAGACGACCTTGTATCAAAGGATTTGAAACTTTACCCTGTGGACAATATGGAGTCATTTGATGGTAATACATAGATGAATGATATATTTTTTTTATGCCTTTTAGTAGTGCCATTTTGTGTGGGGGTTTCCTTAAGTTGAGAGACATGTGAGAGTCTGCAGAAGTCTCTTATGGACAGGGATGGAGACTTACACTAAGAAAGAAACAAGAAAATACAGAAGGAGGAATGAATTTTTAAAATGTGGTTCAATGGATGTTAGAATGATGCCAAATTTGGCTTGCAAGTGAAAAATATTGTCATTAATCATGATCATGAATTCAAAAGTAAAACTGATTTAAGTGAAAGAAGAAAAATATTTAGCACTAGACAGTGAGACTTCTGTGGAACATCTAGGTAGAGTTAGATGAAGGTCGCAAACACATTATGGTAAACCTCAAGGATGGACAAAAATGCTATAGGATTTAGTGTGGAATGAGAAAAGAGAAGGGCAGTATGGAGTTTGGAGGAGCTCAGTGTTTAAAGGGCAGGTCTACATATATAGCCTGCTGACTACACTAAATTCAGTGAGTGCTTAGAGAGGCCAGAGAAAGTGATGGTTGACATTCCATCACCTGTATAAGTGAGGCTTTGGTAAATGTTGAAAAAATATCCCAAACTTAGATTCTGTTTGTTGCTTAAAGTGTTCATAGTGAGATCTTTAACAAGTGAATAAGATGCAAAGGCACTCTGTAGTGCAGATTTTAATAGACCGACTTATTATCCTATCCCATACTATCCTGCCACTTCTAAAGAATTGATAGACTTTGAGGATGGCATATGGAATTTCTACAGTCAAAGGCAGGATTTTGCATCAAACAATACATCTGACTGTGCAACTAGTATGTGTCATTAATTTCAGCTGGACAGATTATATTCAGCCATTTATAACTGATACCCATAGCCTTAGAAGAGCCTCAGCACAATTCCTAGAAATTGACTGGCATCCCATTCTATGCCTTTCTTAGAAGGTGGATACAAAATAAAACCTGGATTGTATGTGGGAGAGATAATCTGTTATGTATCAAGAGTCTTATAAAGATTAAAGATAACCAAATGAGTCAACCTAATTAATTCATTTGAATTATTTTCTTGATGCCTGGCTTGTCAATGTCTGATCATGTTCTAAATATTCACAATTGCAATCTTTTTAAAATTCAATAGGAAGGATTATTGAAACATATATTAACAAAAAGAAGATAAATAGTATAGAAGATCATATTAATTATAAGAACCTGGAATAACTTAGAGTGGAAGTTAGTTATTTTACCGTGGAGCTTCATGATGCTATAAGTCACCAAACCACAAGAAAATTTTCCTTGTAGAAATTTACAGATGGTGAAAACATAGCTAAGATAATATTACTTTAGGCACAGGCTTGCATTTGTATCTGAACATGTAAAACAAACTGATGCCCATCAGTTGGGTCAGAAGTATTAGACATGCCTCCTTAGCTGCTAATGCAAATAACTTAAGTTTGCTAGAACAAAATTTTGCATTGCCTTTGAGGAATGGAATAAAACTAGTGAGGAGAGATATCAATAATTATCCATACTTTCTATCCACAAAACTAACCAGAAATCTCTTGATATGTTCTCAGAGTAATGCCATTAGTCCAGTAGGTGAAAGTATGACTTAGTCATCTGTTGAAAACAGAGCCACCATTTTCAGAAGTTGCTCTACTTATTGACATTTGCATAAAGCATCGTCTAGCACTGCTGCAGTGTCTGACACTGAGAGAAATGGTCACTGGTGTCATCATTATGGTGCACTTTTCTTAACCTTCATGTGCTTTGTGCTACCTATCTCTCCATTTCCTTCACCATAGCTTTGAATCTTTTTGCATTTGCAACACTTATGTGATTATAATAGTGTTAAACAGATTTATAATTTATTATCTAGGAATATTTTACATGTAATATATTATTGATGCTTTTCAGGTATTTGCATTATTGCATAACAATTAGCTTTTTCAAAATGAAAAATTTTATTAAATTATAATGATTAATTTAACAACATTAAAGTCAAGATAAGATAGCTAAGCTAAGTGTTGCAATTTCAATTACAAAAATGCATGCTTATTCTTCATTTTGGAAGCCTGCCAACTAGAGAATATATTAGGCAGTGAATGAAACTAGACAAGTCATCTAATTCAGCAATTTCTAGCTGGTCAAGATATATCTTCAGGCAAATTTAACCTTTATAAGACTTATTCTTGGTCTCTGCTTCACAGAGATTACACAACTGTTTATTTTAAATGAAAATTATAGTGAAAGAAATATAATCTAAAAGTCATTGAAATTTCTGTGTCTATCAATTTCAGTTTGCATGAGGCTAAGTGAGGGGTATTAATAAGGACTTAGAAATTCTTCATTCATTTTCAAATAAAACTGTTAGTGGAGAATTGCCTTAATTTACAAACCTAAATAGATAATGTTCCTTATTGGCAAATGTCCAATTCATTAATTTTTGTCATATTTCAATTAACTGCTTATTTTTTTGTGTCAAATAGGATTTTAAAAGGTAATAACTATTTTCCTACAATAGTAAACTGTCCTATTTTAAAACTGTTGGGAAAATAAAAAGCTATATTTTAATAACTACATATAAGCAATAACTAGATACTGTATGAATGACCCCACAATCTCCTTGAATCCTGCTTGGATTTTGATAAGTATCATTTTTAGGCTCTTGGGGACTATGGGAGTTACCAGGATGACTTCCAGAAAAATAAAAGGGTAAAAACTCAGCTGTGTTTGAAAATGCAGAAATGAATACAAAATAAAAAGCATTAAGACTTAGTTACTATTAATATTCTGACATACTTTCTTCTAGTCCCACTTTTTATGTATTTATATATCACACATATGCTCTCTAAATTACATGGATACTTTTTTATGTTCATAAACATTCTTTGTGAATACAGTTATTAATAACTACATAGTATCTTATCACCTGGATGTATGATATTCTGTAGTTCATTTTTATTACAAATTAGGTGTTTTAGGTACTTAATTTTAATAAATAATGGTTCATGGATATCTTTGTGTATTTGTCCTAGCACATTGGTTTGAATATTTCCTTAGTATATATTTTTAGAAAAAGACTTACTGATAAAAGGTATTTGGTCACTTTTTAATTATATTTGATAAATATGGCTAAATTTCTTGAAACTTTATATCAATTTATATCAATTACTACTTGCAGTGTATGAGAGTAACTGTACCATTGTACTAATCTTATTTTAAAAATGTAGTTTATCAATTTATAAATTAATAACATCTCATTTGTTATTTTAATTAGTATTTAATTATTAGTGAGACTGAATCTTTTCATATGTTTACTGATTACTTTTTGGGTGACATGTATCCATAATGTCTGTACATTTTTCTTCAAAAGAGTTTAGTTTTTATGATTTTAAATAATAAATTTAAGTTATATGTAATTATATTACTTTAACACACCAATATTTTTCTTGCAGTTTTTTCTGTAGTTAAGTAGTTTAAAAAACTACTTAAGCAAACATACCTGTCTTCTACTTCACAATTTTTTCTTTAATGTTATGTTTAGAAGGGGTTTTCACATTCATTTTCACATTCAGATCATATAGATATTTAGCGGTATGTGCTTCTTATGATTTCTTTTTTTTTTAAAAACATTGAAATCTAGTTAATCTGGAATTCATTTGGAAGCAGGATAAGAGGCAATGTTCTACATTTTCTTCTCAAAAAGTTAATTTAGTTTTTATAACAACTTCTATTGCATAATTCTTGCTGAGTCTTTTCTGGAGACTTGATCATCAAAAATGTAGACTTACACTGGAAGGAAGACAACAGGGTATCTCACGGGAGACAATGACCCACATTAAAAACTACTGTACTCCCGGATTGAAGGTCCTAATACAGAACCTCATTGGTGTAGTTGAAATAATGTTCTTAATGGTGTTCTTAACAGATTTAGTTGTGGTATTTTGGGGTCTATATGCAGATTAGAAAGAGCAGAAAAAGGGTACTAGGAAAAAGGCAGGAATTAGCATAATTATTATAGTTAGAAAAACTAAAAAGTAGGCAAAGTTGTATTACTCAGTGGTAGTGTTCGTAATGATTACCATGTTATTAAGAAGAAAAGATATGATGATCTTTCTTTCTTTTTTTTTTTTTTAAGATTTTATTCATTCACCCGACAGAGAGAAATCACAAGCAGATGGAGAGGCAGGCAGAGAGAGAGAGAGAGAGAGAGAGGGAAGCATGCCCCCTGCTGAACAGAGAGCCCGATGTGGGACTCGATCCCAGGACCCTGAGATCATGACCCGAGCTGAAGGCAGCAGCTCAACCCACTGAGCCACCCAGGCACCCCTATGATGATCTTTCTAATTTGATGTGGATCAAAGCAAAGAAGGACTGAGAGATAGCTTTAACATACATTAAAATTATTTTGCTTGATATAGTCATGTAGAGTAGAAACTTTAGTGGCACCTGCATGGCTTTGTTGGTTAGGCCTCTGTCTTTGGTTCAGGTCCTGATCCTGGGGTCCTGGGATTGAGCCCTGCCTTGGGCTCCCTATTCAGCGGGGAGTCTGTTTCTCCCTCTCTCTCTGCTGTTACTCCTTCTTGTGCTCACTCTCTTTCTGTCAAATAAATTAAAACAAAAATTATTTAAAAAAAAAAAAGAAAAGAAAAAGGAACTTTAAAGAATAATTAGAAACTTAGGATATTAGGTAAAAATTCTTAATAAGTACATGTGAAAACAGCATTTTGCAAGTAAAATCATTCTCTCTACAATCTAAGACCACAATAATACAAACAAATATAAAGGTCAAGGAATTGAACAAATCCCTGAGTAAGGAAGGTTTTCTCTGACTCACTTCCATTTTCATACTTAGACTGTAAATGTCAATTAGCTCAATGGAATCTTGCTGATAATGTCAGCTGTCAGTCATTATAGATGGTGATGTGTGAAGTTTGTCAGCAGGCGTGGACTACTTGAGTGATAAATGAAGTAATGGGGGCACAGAAGCCTGAACAAAACTTCTCCCTTTCTGGTAAATCCACATGGGGATTTAAAATAAGAAGAGAAAAAAATACATTAAAATATGTTTTAATGTGGTGTTTATTTAATGTAGTATCTATCTTAAAATATTCATCTTTTACCTTTAAATTTTTAAAGGTAAAAATTTTGAACTTTGGGTTCAAAATTGGTCTGGGTAATTCCCTTGAATGTCAGATCAATGGAAAGCAAGGAACAAGATGATGATTAATCATAATCATTTCCCAAATATATTGGTCAATGTAAACAGCATTAGCTGCTGCAAGAGGTAAGATGCAAATCCAAAGCCCTTTCACAACAAAGGTCCATTCTTAACTTGTGGATGGTATGACTCTGTGGCTTTCCTCCATTCAATGACAAAGTAATGTGGGCAGGCATCTGTCGTCTCTACCGTCCGTCATCTACATGGCTTTCCAAAGTCATTGTGGCAGGAGACGAAAAGTGGTGAACTATGTCAGGGTGTTTAAAGGCTAGGACTGGAAGTAGTTTGTATCATTTCTGCTCATATCCTGTTTCAAAACCCAATCAGTTTACCTCAATATAATTGCAAGGGAGGCAGGGAAATGCAGGAAGGGTGTCTCAGTCAGTTGAGTATCTCAGTCAGTTGAGTATCTCAGTCAGCTGACTCTTGATTTCAGCTGAGATCATGATCTCAGGGTCCTGGGATCAAGCCCTGCTTGGGTTCCTTGCTTAGTAGGGAGTTTGCATGTCTCTCCCCGCTCTGCTGCTCCTCTTTCTTTCTCTCTCTCTCGCAAATAAATAAATAAGATCTTAAAAAAGGGGGATAATACTGTGTACAAGTTAAAGAGTGTTTCATACATGTAGGACTACTTTTCTTATACACATTATTTTATTTGAAAATTTAAGGAAAAAAATTACATGATTATGGCAAAATATTCAAACAGTAAAGAAAGATATAATATTAAAATCAAATGATTCTCTTCCCTTTGTTCTGATCTCCATTTACCACATCCATTGGTGACCACTGTTAGGTTTTTTCTCTCTATAAAAATGTTTTATACATACATTAGTGCTTACCATGTAGATGATTTTTACTTCATTAAAAATGGGATGATTTTATTTATATGCTATTGTGTACATTTCTTTTTTAGTTAATCATCTATCAAAGATGCTCAAATATTTAACAACCATTATTTAACATGGGCACTGACCAGTCAGGATGGATGCTGGATGTAGAATGGGAGAAAGGTCCTGGAGGCTCAGGTGTGCTAACAATTACTTTAATTAGGGCATTTTGCTGAATAAGTTGGGGGCAAGGATTAGTAACCAACGAAGGGGCTAGGGTTGGTGGAGGGAGAGGAACATGAGGACGTGCTCAGGGTTTCAGTTGTTTCCAAGTATATGGATATCTTTCAGTATTTTAACTATTAACAAGGCCATACTGGTGCACTAAAGTTATATCAGTCCATGGAATCTATCAATATAATGACAGTATCTGCAATTCATGATATTAATTGCATGTCTACTTCATTCCAGTAGATTTATTGCTCGTTTTTTCACCTTATTATCTTCTGTATATTTACACTCTAGCTTTTCTCAATGATGTAGTTTTTCCTTTATGTTGTTCCTTCATGAGACTGTCAGTCCTTCAATGGAAGGAATGTATTCCAGTTCTGTTTTTGATCTGGTAACTAACATAGTATCTGATACAGAATAAACATTCAAATGTTGAATCAACAATCTTGAACTTTGGGTTCAAAATTGGTCTGGGTAATTCCCTTGAATGTCAGATCAATGGAAAGCAAGGAACAAGATAGAGAAGTAGACATGAGTTGAAAGGCATAGATAGAGGGCCTGGAAGACACCTGGGTAACTAGGAGACTTATGGAAGGAGGCCAAGTAGATAGTTCAGCTTCCTAATCATGATGGATTCAAGGGATGTTATACTGATACATCCCTGAAATAGCAAGAGAGTTACTCATCAGGTTTTTCATCCTTTGACTATAAGCAGGAAGGGAGGCTATAACATTTCCTACTGGCTGGCCAATGGAGCAAGAGTTCCTTTTATTATTGATCCTGGGACAAACAGATAATCAACAGTTAACTAGATATGGGACTGGGATTCTGACAGGTGGGATCATACGAAAATCTGCCTTAATCAATATCCCAGGAGAATATTAAACCTGAAAGTTGAGTTGGATAAAATATTTTATAATAAATACAGTATGATATAATTCATAATGAAGTTATTAATTGGTTGAAATTAACATGTGCCACTAATCACAGCAATAATAAAAATATCCACAGAAATAGCTAAAGATTATTAAAGATTTATTAGGTGCTAAGCATGTGATAACTGCTTTTTAGAGATTATATTACTTAGTCCCCACAGCAGCCTATTAATTAGGTGTGATTTTTGGTTGTATTTTACAGATGGGAAAATGCATCCTAAAAAATTTGTTAAAAAGCTTGATTAATTCACATGCTAGTATGTGGTAGAACTCAATCCCTAGAGAAAGCCAGAATTTTTTAATCCCTTTATTTTACATAGGGAACTTTAAATACAAACTTCAGAGCCTTACCCTGGGGAATTATTACTTAATTGGTCTGGGGTATGATCCCGTGATACTGGTATTTTTAAAAAATCTGCCTGATGGTTTCAGTGGGTAGACAGACTAAAGAACTACTGACTGATGCAAGCATATTATTGAGAGCTTAGCTATGCCCTCCAGATATACCTTGTCAATACAGAGAAATGATACTGGCATGTAGCTTCAAAGAATAGTTTTAAAATTTATTTTGCTCCCTCTATTCTCTATGCACAGTCCTTATTTATGTATCTGCACTTGCCTCACCGATTCTGCCTGCCCATTTGCTTTCGTTTCCTGGAACATTTCAGTATACATGCTGGGCAATGGAAGGGGTCTTACATCTTACCTCTGCAGGTGCATTTATGTTTAGATAGGATTGCTGTTTCTAGGCCTTCACTGCCCTTATAAATCTTCCTTTAAATATCTCTTCAGGTATTTTTATATTTTCCTGTATTCTTCTCAGCTACACCAAAGAGGCTGTAGCTGAGAAGGTTTTATTAAGCTTAGTTGATAAGATTTTATTAAGTGTCTCATTATTTTAGTTTTATATAATGATTGGTTTAATAGTGCTTATACAGATTGCTGGGGATAATAAGTTTATGGTTCTAGATTTTTCCCTGCCCTCAAAAAATTATGTAAGACTGGATTCTGATTCACCTTGCTACCTTGTCTGGCATAATAGTTTACCTTCCCTCCATTTCCAACCCAGGCAATATTGTTAAAATGAATTATCATCACAATGATAGTAAAATGGACAAAAGACATAGACATACCTTTCAGAAAAGATGCAGTAAAAAAAGAAAAAAGAAACACAAAAACTTACTCAGTTAATTTAAGAAATGTCAATATTATATAGTTTTTATATGAATTAGCAACAATTTTCCCTAAGACTTTTTACCTTTAGATATAATGTAATTTATATGTTTATTATTTTTATTGTCCATGGTGTCCTCATGCTGGAATGCAATCTCCACAAAGAAGGGAATTTTGTCTATTTTGTTCAAAGACATAAAAGCTGAAACCAGTGCCTGTCATGAAATAGACATCCAATGATAAGTATTAGTTAAATAAACAGTTGACTGAATGTATTGTTTTAGTTTTAGTTGATTTTTTTGTTTCAAGTTTTTATTTAAATTCTGGTTAGTTAACATATAGTATAGTAATGACTTCAGAAGCATAATTTCATGATTCGTCACTCACATACAATATGCAGTACTCATCAGCACAAGTGCCCTTCTTAACACACCCATCACTGATTTAACCCACCCTGAAAGTATTACATGTATTACACATGTGTGTATGTATGGATGGATAGCATTAACAAGATTGTGGTGAATTGCACACAGTATTATATGACAGGCAGTATATAAATTCATACAAGATTTCTGAAGAGCAATCTGTGAAGAGGAATCATGTTTTATGTTAAGTATTTTATTCAAATTATTTATTTACACTTTTAGAAATGTGCTTTAAGAATATAATCAGTGAAATGCAGATTTATAGATAGAAAAGTCTGTTCATAGCATTGATAAGCATAAGGAAAACAAATATAACTGAATATTGAATAAAATGTGGCATTCTTTCAAAATATACTAAGTAGAATGAAAATGTAGTATACCACTATGTTAAATGAAAAATGGAGCGTGGATAATAGAATATGGTCTCAAATTTATAAAAATTGAGGGATGTAATATTATATCAAAGTGCTAATAGTGGTTATATCTGTGTGGTGAAAATAAGGTTTCTTTTAATTTTTTTCTTTGTAGTATATGGAATGCATGATATTTCTATATGAATATGTATTACGTTGTTATCCAGAAAAATACTTCATTCATAAAAATTGGTTGTATCATTTTCTGACTCTAATATAACCTCCACAAGGGCAAAACTTTTTATCTGCTTTGTTCTTTGGTGGATTCCCCATGCCTACAATAATGTTTGGGATAAAGTAGCTCTTATAAATATTTTTTGAATAAATGAATGAGTACACAAACAAATGATATACCTCCCTCTCTAAAGGCAGTTTTAAAGTATTAAGTATAAGTGGGTTGATTACATCCTTCTTTTGTAGAGTTAAGCAGTTAATCCATCCATTATTAAATATTAATTAAGTACCTGTTTATAGCATATTCCTTCCACTGCTACTTTCTCATGGACTAAAAATGGTCTTTGATCTCCAGTTCAATTGCTTGGCAAATGTGGATTATTCTGTAGGTGAGATTCAAAATAATTAAATGTTTTACATTTAGTAAGTCCTTTCAATTAGCCCTGTGTCTTCAGGTTTAAGAAGAAAACCATAATTAATCCAATAACTTATGTTATTGTTCTGTTTCCCAATGAAAGTGTTTTTGGTTCACCATTTATAGAGGACAAAGGAATATAAGAATAATCACAGATTTGCTGACATTACTGTTGGGGATGGAAACTTATTGAAAAAGGACAACTGACCAATAATATAAGACAATACCATGTTGTACTTCATTGTAATTTAATAGGGGCTGTTTTTAAATAATTTTTCCATGTAGCATGCAGTTTAGACTTATGCAAATAGATATGTGCCTTATTTAACATTTTATCTTTTTTGCATGCTTTCTCAAAACTTAAATAGGAAATGAAGGACTTAAGGTAACTCCTGAGGGAATATAATAGTAATATTTATGTTGTAATTTAGTATTAAATAATATGGTATTAATGTGTGCAGTGATATGGCTATTTTACATATAGCTCTTGCTTTTTCTTTTTCCTCTAGGATTCAGAATTTCCCACAGATATGCAACAAAATCCAAACCTGTATTTATGTAAAGAAAACATTGGTCCAGCAAAATTTGACTACAAGCTGAATAACATTTTTAGACTTCATGAACTTCCAGTGAGCTGGTAGGATTATTTATCTTGGTTCTGATTCTTTTATTAATGCCTTTGAGATTCTATTGTCATGTCTAAATTGTGTTGCTCTTATAGCCATTCATGATCAGAGTGGTTTGCTCTTAGCCTGCTTCCAAATTGCTACTCATAACAACAAAAGAATCTGCTTATAGCTGTGTCAAGAATCTTTAAACTAATTGGTTTAGGCACTTGGTGGCAGTACAGACCAAGTGCACTATTGTGTGTATTTATTGTAGAGGTTGTAGTTTAGGCTTAGAATAAAGCACAGATGGTTTCCAGAGAGGTTTGTAGGATTTCTTTTAAAGATGGGATCTCAGCAACTATGCATTTCATTTGATTATTTTATCAATATATGTTTTTTCCTCATTAACAAGTAATTTATTTTGGTTTTTTTTTGAAGACTGTAGTTTCGTGAACTATAATCACATCAGTATAAAGACAAAACTTATTACTTGGTATTTATTAAAATGCATTATTTTATAAATCTGCATATTTATATTCATAGGAAACTTATTTTAAGTCATAAAATTTTTACTAGTATTCAGTTTTCAAGAAAAATATTAATATAGACAAATCCATACATATATTCTATCATATAGTTCTGTGGTATATTAAAATTTTAGGAAGTAGCTTTTATATATGATCATGGATATATCATTTTGATTATGGTTTAGGCAGTAATATTATTTTCTTACCTTTGTTCATATATTCCCAACTTTATGCCATCGATCTTCAAGAAATTTTAGGTTTATGAATAATATGTGGGAAACATAATGTAATTGCTCCTATTATATTTAACGAGGACAAATGTCTCAGAATAAAATGCTGACCAACTCTAATAACTTACATACATTAACCTGTGCTGAGTATTTTTTTTTTTTCTTTTGCAAACTTTTCTCTGCTCCCAATGACTGGGTGTGTTACTTATTTTCTAAATCCTATGTGTTTGATTATTTCCATGTAGCAAGAATATTTATTGTCTGTGTTATCTTACTTAAGAGCACAGCAGATGTGATTCTATCTGCCCTGATCAAAATCAGTAAGTTAATGAATTGAAAGTGTCTATTAGTAAAGGAAGTCATAAAAATGACACATTCATATCTTAAGTATTCTACTTGGACTTAAAACAGTGCATTTGCATTCCAATGCCAGTCTTTTGATGTAAAGCCATGGCTTTTTCTTTGATTAAGTGACTATTGATTGGAATGCTACACCATATTTCTTGCATAAGCTATACCAATAATGTATCATTTACATTTTCAGTTTCAATTTTGTGATTTCCTTGATCTGTATCAAGAACTTGAGACACTCGAAGATGGTCCTCTCACCTTTCTGTAGCATGCCTTTAATTTTCATGGACAGCAGTTCTTCTTATCACACTATTTCATCACCTTGATTGATCTTTAATTACATTACAATAGCAAACATGACTGACTTATAAGGAGGGTTAATGACACACTCCTTGGAACTCTCTGTCATCAAGGATCTTAGCTGGTGGGAGTAGCCTGTGATGGTCTACTTGGGCATGGTCTGAGAGCTCTGAATAGGTAAGTGCGATGAGCACAACTAGTGTGTTTTACAGAGAAAATAAGAAATGTTGGTCAATCCAACCATTAAGTGGAGGTTAAGGGAAAAACTTCTATTAAATGAAAATGAAGAGACGAGAAGGAGTGAAATATTTAACTTTTAGTAAAAGACAAAATCTGAATTTCAGCTTTATTTCCAGCTTTTGGAAAGACAGCTTCCCTGGTAACTACTACTGCAACCCAGGAAATAATTTCTCTGCCACAGTCTTCACTAGATAGCCCATTAGGAGAGAAGACTAACATTATAAGCTAGGCAGTAAAGAAGAGAAAAATCAATCACTAGTAGAAAGAATAATCACCAGTCTTCTAGAGTAACATACCTCAAAAGAAGATTAAGCTGTGACTTTGGGACAACTCATTTACCTGAGCCTTTTCATTTTTTTTTTTTTTTTTAATCTGTGCCTTTTCTTGCCTGCCTTCATTTTCAGTTTGTCTCAGTTGCTACTTCCTTATACCACCATTTCTTCATTGTCACATACTTGCTTCTATTCCCACCATTTTATTCTTCTATCTTTATACTGTCATTCTAGACTACCAACCATTAACTAGCCATAATATAAAATTCAGTTATAAACTTTTAGTGTTGCTCAAATAATTTCATATTTTCTATTACTTTCAAAACCAAATCACTCATGCCCTACCCCCACGTACACACAAAAGTTTTAGTACTATATGGTTCTGTAATAAAATGTTTATTGTCTCCTTGATATATTTCTTTAAGGAGTAAAGAAAAAGGTTTTGTTTTACAAGTAACTATTTATTTGTTTTTGTCAGTTACCATCAACAGATATTAAATTCTTCCTCTGTGGTGTATAGACTTCTTAATCAAAATAACAATGATGATGATGATGATGATGATAATAAGGGTATCGTAATAACAATAAGCATCTATAATTGTTAGAATTCAGCTGATTTATACATGCTATCTTTAACTTTGCATTTCTTTAAGGCATTTATTATTTTCCCAATTCTCTTTCTTTCTCTCTCTCTCTCTCTCTCACACACACACACACACACACACACAAGCCTTAGAGATTTTGAGAGTCATGGAGAAAGAATTTGTATCAGGTCTGGTTACTCAAAAGCAAACTCCTAAATAGTAAAGAAGCCATGAAATTATTTTAAAGAAAAATACTGAGGAAACTGAGGAAATAGTATCTATTTTTACAATCAGGCATACAAGTTCGCCAGTAACATACAACTAAATTAGATATGAATTTGGCCAGTATCCTTTTTCTCCCTTGATAATTGCTTTAAACTTAAATATTAAAATAATTAATTAGATTGTATTTATATGCAGATTAATTATATGTTCTTTCCTTGGAAAACCAGATTTTTAAAAATGTATTTTTACTGTTTTTCTAACAAGGTCAAAATAAAATAAATGCATATTAAATTCCAGATAATTAAATTTTTTTAATGTCTTACCTAATTTGCATTTCTATAGAGTGCAATTCCACAGGTTGAAGAATCAGAAGGATTTTAAATCAGATTAGTTAAGAGAGTTTTTAAGTTCTGATTTAGGTAGATGTCTTTTTCCTACTTTCAAAGGATGCTTCCTTTCAGCATAGAAAATGGCCTTCAGTACCTTCCATTAGTTAAAAACATTTTTTTTCTTTTAGCCAGACAAGCCTCCACCACACCTATGCTGTTTCCTCAGAAGCTGCTCTGCTCATTTCCACCAAAAACGTTGGCAGCAGTGATGAAGGAACTAACATCCTCTACTTGTTCTTTCTGTTCTTTCCTCCAGTGGAGTTTCTGGAGTTTCCTTTCTTTCCTCGGCCCTGAAACTACTTTTGTCAGTCATTTGCTCTTTCCGTGCCCACCACGAGTGCCACTTAACTTTCTTTTCTTTACCTCTCAGGTTCAGTCAAATCAACCTCCCACACCTGCTTTTCTTCTCCTGACCCCATTATTTGTATGGTCCTGCTGACTCCCAAGCTGGCCTGCTCAGCATCTTCAGGGGGCTCTTCCTCTTCTGCCAGACTTCTGATTGATGGATTCAGCCTCCCTCCTCTCCTTCCTGGCTCACCCCTGCAGCTGCTGCTTCTCGCTGCTGCACTTCCCCAGGTGGCTTCTCCCATACTCAGGCTATAAATACTTCCCCATATGGTGATCATCCTCAGGGTGATATCTCTACTATTGACTTCTCCCCTGAACTTGGGCATCTAATAAATTTCTCCAAATTTTCATGCCCAGAAAGAATTCTCTCTCTCTCTCTTTTTTTTTTTTCCTACCAGAAAACCTGGTCTTCTAATTTTCTCATTTTTGTAAAAGCAAAATGTGAACTTCTGTGAATTTACTCAAGCTAAAGTCCTAGGAGTCATTGGGATTGCTCATTCTCCCACAAGGCATTTGCCACCATTAAATCTACCAGTAAGTCTGATGGAACCTTCCTCCAGAATACATTTACATATTTTCCCTATCTCTCACACTATTGCAAAAGCCTACTAATTTGCCCTACCTTACCCTATAATAATTCACTCACTTCACAATAACCAAACAGGTCTTTTAAAAATACAAATCAGACTACAGGATTCCCTTCTTTAAACACAATAATGTCTTCCTCTTATTTTAAAATAAAATCCAAACTTCATCCTGTGGCATACCAGGCCTTGCAAGTTTCTCCTGCCTATCTCTGGCCAGACACTCCCTCACACTCCCTACCCAGTACCCTCTGCTTCCTCAGTCTTCTCACTATTCTGCAAACATGCCACATTACTCCTGCCCCGGGGCTGTATACTACTAGTTCTTCCCTCTACTTGTGTTGTTACATCTCTCATTTTTGTATCTGACTTTTTCCTTTCTAATATGTCAACTCAAATGTCACCTACTCAGAGAGACAGTTCTTAAAAAAATGTAACTAATACTTCTCTCTTCATTTCTCCAGTCATGCTCGATCCTGTCATTCTACTCTGTTTTCATCATGGTTCTCCAGAGGCATGCCATGTTGCATAAATTTTAAAGTATTTTATAAAAGTAAAAAAAAAAACACCCAAAAAACCAAAAAAAACCATGAAATGTCAGTGCTTTTCTAGTTTATCTGTGGCAGAGACTGGCTAGATGCTCACCACCCCAGTTTTCTCTTCCTTGGGCCCATTGGAAGATTATATCTCCCAGCCTTCTGAACTATCACAATTGGTATCACAAGCTAAGCTATGTGATACCAGTTCTGACCAAAGCCAGTGTACACCACTTCCAGATCCAAACCCTACAGCTTCCACTGGTATTATGCTGTCTCCATCCTCATTTCCCTACCTGGAATCAAAGGACTTTGAAAGTGATGAGTCACATGCTAGAAGGAACATGTGTTCTTGATTCGTTTGTTGCCTGGTGAGTTCCCGACCTTCATCTAGCTTTGTCTACGGTACTGCTTTAATTGCCTTGACCAATGCACTATATTTCTGTGAAAACAGATGAGTTAGGCTATGTAAGACGGATGAAATAAAATTTAAAAAGACAGATAGTACTTTCATATTTATTCATTCAAGAAAAATTATTGAGCATTTGTCAGGCACTATTGTGGGCTATTAATTAAATACACAAAAATCTGTTCCCAGGGAGCTTATATCTGTTGTAAGAAACAGGTAACAAACCAATAATGAACACATCTATGCTATAGTATGTTTGATGGCCATAAGCGCTGGAGAAAAACATAAAGCAGAACCCAGGGAAACAGAGTGCAGGGTGGTTTTAAATCAGGTTTAAAGAGAGAAGCCAAGGTTGTTCTGAGATGGTGACATATAATGGAAACCTGAAGTAAGTGAGGATGTAAGAAATACAGAGAACTAAGGATGGAAATTAGAGTTGGGGGAACAGCAAATGCAAAGCCCTTAAGATGAGAAGATGTCCAAAATGTTCTAGCAAGGAGATTAAAATAAACAGAGTAGGAAAGCTTAGAAAGGGGGAGGAGAAAATAAAGTTAGGTACGTGGGAACCAAAAAGGGTTTGACTTAAGGGACTTCTAGGTGATAGTAAAGAGAATATTGAATTTTATTCTGAGAATGCTGGAAATCTGTTAGAGGATTATGAGAAGAATTACCTGATTTGATTTACATAACAAGATCACTATGACGGCTGTGTATAAATTAGACTGCCATAGGAGCTAGGATAGATAGAAGCTGGCAGAGTGGTTAGGAACTATTTCATTTAGGGGCATCTGGGTGGCTCAGTGGGTTAAAGCCTCTGCCTTTGGCTCAGGTCATGATCCCAGGGTCCTGGGATAGAGCCCTGCATCCGGCTCTCTGCTCAGCAGGGAGCCTGCTTCCTCCTCTCTCTCTGCCTGCTTCTCTGCCTACTTGTGATCTCTGTCTGTCAAATAAATAAATAAAATCTTAAAAAATAAAAGAAACTATTTCATTTATTGAAGAGAGTTATGAAGATTTTCTGGGCTAGGATGACAATGGCATAGAGGCTAAATAGTAAGATTTTTATTTTTTTTTTATGAGAAAGCAACAGGATTTTCTGATAGGCTGGATGTAGTATGAGAGAGGAGATTTAAAGATGAGTCCAAAATGAATACTGTTATGCTGAAAATAAATAAAAAATAAATTAAAAAAATAAAATAAAGACGAGTCCAAGATTTTTGGTCAGAGCCAATGAGGATACAGCGACCATTAATTTTTAAGGGAAAAGCTAAGGGAAGGGAAGCTTTGGAATCTGGAGCTGGGCATTTTATGTTTGGTATGACTATTAAACTTGCAAGTAGGCTTAGATTTGGATGAGACCTCTTAAAGTGTCGCAGTCACAACTGTGTGTACCATCTGGCAAGTGGTTAGGCTCATGTTAGTACTATTCCATGCCGTTCCATGGAAGCAGACACCAGAAACAAAGGACTAAATAACTTCTAATCAAAAAAGGAGACATTTAAAAGTGCAATTTTTAAATATAGGTCAATATAAAGCTTAATTTCTCTTATTGATTTGGATATAAATTATATGGGCTTATAAGAAACTGCTAGTTATATTTTAAAACATCAGTTTTCAAATTAAATATTTAATCATTTTTATAACTATAAATTTAACTGGTATTTTATAACATATATTTAAAATAAATTTAAATGGTACTGTAATTGGTATGATGTTTGTATTCTCCAAACAGGCAAAGAACTTGCAGTTTCTTGAAGCTTCACGCAAATTCTCCTTAAGAGGATAATAATTATATACAGATAAAAATGTGTGTAATCATTACTTATAAGTAGTGTACAGAATAATTTAAAACACTTTTTATACTATGAAGATATATTCTGTTGGTTTTATAGTTTACTATCAACATAATAAGGTGTTTGGTTAACTTCCATTAAATAATGATAATATTTATGCCATTACCTTTTAAGAAGGAAGAGGTACATGAATTTACAGTAAATGTAAACATGCATTTTAATGACGTGTTTCTCTTCTTGGGTGTGTTTCATGAATAAATATATCATCTAATTAGGAGATTAGATTTTCAATTTATTTTAGATTGTCTTTAGTGCCCTTGCATGTATCTGTCTTTAGGTTTAAACCAACGTTGTTTAGACACTTTGGGTTTGTTGAGCAGCTGTCATCTTCCAGAAGGCATTCTGATTTGTTTTTTGGGTCAACTTACAGCTAAAATTATGGAAAGGTCTTCTCATTGGTCACAGATGATGCACAAAGCATTTTCAATTCTGGTGTTTCATATACTCAGAGAGAAGACAGTTGCCCTTCTGGGACTATAACAGTTTTTCATTCTGTTTTAAATATCTAGACCCATAGTAATAACCACAGTTACTTACAAGAAGGCATTGTTGGACATATTATAATTATATATAGCAATTATTTGTAGTGCCAACAATGTATAAAAATCCCACCTATTAACTAACATTGGTAAAAACAAAACTATTCTTGTCTCCCTTAGGACATCCAGGTTTCAGTTTTTGGACCAAACAAGTCATTTACTTTTCACATAAAACTGTTTCTGGAATATATTATTATGATAAGGCAAGTCAAATTCCATGAAATGACTTTGTAGTGATAATATTCCAGTAAATATGGAAACCATGTCTCACTCCACTTTCTTGCGTAGCTAAATACTGGTATTGCCTATTACCTACCGTGTGACAGAAAGGGAAATGAAAGTTGAAAACAAAGATTAATCTTTGTTATGTAGAATGTCAGGGAAGATAGTTTAGAACAAATACCAATATACATGTTTGTTTTATTTAGTATTTCAAACTACATTATATTCACACATATACTCATAATTCAGTTTAAGTAATTAGAGGTGACAAGACTTGATGATGTATGATTAATCAGTGGTTCCAGAGATTTCTGCTATTACTTGGTGGGGTGCCTCACTTAAACTTGCCAAGACTTTTTTAAAAATTGGTACATGTAGAACGGTATCCAATAATTTATTTTTTCTTGCTATTTATAGTTTTATGATGAATGGGTTGTGAACATTGTGCTTGTGCTGATGGTTTTTTTTTTTTAATATTTTATTTACTTGGCAGAGAGAGATACCACAAGTAGGCAGAGAGGCAGGCAGAGAGAAAGGGGGAAGCAGGTTCCCCACTGAGCTGAGAGCCTGATGCAGGGCTTGATCCCAGAACCCTGAGATCATGACCTGAGTCGAAGGCAGAGGCTTAACCCACTGAGCCACCCAGGCTTTAAATCTTAAACAATTTCAGCAATTTTTATATGACAATGACTAGGTTGATATTGTCGTATTCATTTTTTAATATTGCTTTATTCTTATCAATGGTTTTTACAACCTAAGAGTAAATAATGGAACATTTTATCAAATTTATGCACCCAAAATATTTAACAATATTTATGCCCATAATTCAACTTCAACTTAAAACTACTGACATTATCTCAAGGCAATGACTGTTAACTGAGAGTACCTCATAAAATAGGACATTCCAACTTGCATGTTTTGTGAGCACCTCAAATTTAGGAGGTCGCAAAGCCAAGTTCCTTTTTCTACCATCCCCTTCCCTTCCACCCTCACCTTCTTCTTTCTTCCATTTTGGTTAGTGACATTATCATCCATGTAATTACCCAAGATGATCTGTGAATCTTAAGTCCTTTTTACCACTTACTACTATATTCAGTCAATCACTTAAGACTGTGTATTCTATATCCAAAACGAATTGAGCAGCCATTTATTTCAAAGTCCATCATTTGTCACTAAGCTCCCCTAATAGCTTCCTACTAGTCTTTCTTCCTCCAATTGTCCCTCCAAATAGAACTTATCTCCTCTACTACCATTATAGTAATCTTTCTAAAAATGACTTTTTAAATTTCTACATTAAAATCTTTAATTGTATTTTAAAGCCTCAAGACACAGTTGACTCTTGCCAATCTAGCTCCAGCCTATTTTTCTAGCTCTGTTGTACCCCCTTGCCTCTGTAACACTATGTTCTAGATTTGGTGAAGTCTTTTCACATGTTCATATCTTGGCAAATATTCCATTGGCTGGAATATAGGTACCTCCTTTTCGCTCTTTGTGAATACTCAAGCAACCTAAAAAAATTCCTATCTGTAAACCAAACCTCCTTTCTGTTTTCTTGGTACTAAATACATGATATAAGAGCACATATGTCCTGTTGAATCCCATGATGTGTCTATTTCTCCCAACCTCTCATCAAGGATCTTGATGACATAGATTGTGTCTCATTATGAATAGCACAACATATAGGACTTACATAGTATGTGTTGAAGGAATGAGTGCATGGATTTGAGTGAAAATATTGTGTGCAGTCATAATTCTTTAGCTAACTTTTAAAAAATATAGTATCCACTTATAATCTAGGTATTACTTGATGTCACCTTATCCTTTAAATTCAATTTCACTTGACTGTCCAGTGGTTTCTGTGAACGCCTGTGATCTAAGTTTCCTACTTACAGTCAGACTCTGTGCCAACAGGGAGGCTAGAAACAGTTCCTAGAGTGACTTTGGTGATACACTTATAGCTCACTTCTCTCACATTTTCTGGGAGGTACAAAAGACGGTCCCTTTAATACAGCCTGCTTTATTTGCCTGACACTGGTTTCCTTGCTCTTGCGTGTTTGTCTCCTGGCCATCCTCATATGTACTTTCTTCTCCCAGTTCCTAAACATCTGATTTTTTAGAAATATTCCTAACACACTCACTGGATTCTTGACTCTTCTGCTTTTCCCTCACATACTTGGCCTTCTTAGTTTGCTTCAGAAATCTGAAGCTGAGTAACTTTTAACCCTGACCTTAGTGACCCCGAACCTGTGCTTTCAGTCAGTCATCTCCCAGATCTATTCCTTAGCTGTCCAACCTGATTTTCCATACTTTTCTCCTTTTGAGGAGTGAGGATATTCCTGAAAAATCTAAAAAATGGTTTTGTGAAAAATTGAACAAGTACAAATTTAGAAAAAAATTGCTTATTCTTTAAAAAATATATTTATTTGAGAGAGAGAGAGAAAGAGAAAGAGAGAGAGAGAGGAAGCATGGGAGAGGGGAGGGTCAGAGGGAGAAGTAGACTCTCCACTAAGCAGGGAGCACAACACAGGACTCCATTCAGCGACTCTAGGATCATGACCTGTGCCTAAGGAGAGGCCTTAATGGACTGAGCCACCCAGGTGCCCTCTATTGCCTATTCTTAAATGATTCCATGTACTGGGGACTTTTCAACTGATAAAGAATACATGAGAAGGAACATTACGCATTTTGGGTATCCCCAACATATGAATGTCTTAGATATGGGGTAAGGGATAGTAAAAATACAGTTAAAATCTCATTTCTTTTCCAATGAGATCATTACTGAGGAGGAGGAGAATTGATTTCAACAAGGCACAGGACATGATTGTGTCAGATTGCTGAAACTTAGATCTATATGTGAAAGGAAAATAAATTGTTTTCAGTTGGGACAAACACACCCTTCCCCCTTGATTTTCTTCATTTGTTCAATAATTATATACCAAATTTCTATTATGTATCAGAGTCTGTTCTAAACATTGGGAATGAAATGATGAAAGAGACAGATTGATTAATTTCCCTGTTTCTATTAATCATTACAGAGGTAAGACCTTGAGACCTAATTATTGACAGTAAGCCTGGAAGAAGTGGTTGGAAGAGGATTGTTGTTATTTTTGGCATTAGGGCAGCCTTGCAGGGAGAAGGACAAAGGAGTCCAGCTGTCACATGTGGGAATAGAGATCAAATAGCTTGAATTTACTCTGAGTGTTCGTTCTGAACATTTTTTCTCCACAAGGTGCTGAGTGCCTGAGTAAGGATTTAGGCCTTCTGGTTTCCAAACAGCACTATTTCCCGATTACATCAGAGCAATGTCTGGAAAGTATGGTGGGGTAGGGTAGGGGTGGGAATAGGTATATTTGAACAGTGTGTGTCAAGCATAATGAGAAATACGATTTATGATATAGAATGAAGGCTTTTTCTATATAAATACAGGGTAATTCTACAGGAGGAGGGGAGAGAGAGACCTTTTCCATAGGGAAACAGTAACTGTAAATTTCTGATCTCAATATGAAGTTCTAGATAAAACTTTCAAACTCACGGTGTCTGAGACAGTTCTTGCAACTGACACTGCTACTGTGTAGATTTTATCATTTTATTTTATTATGTTAAACCAGATTCATATCAAAGATTTCTCAAGGGGTCTAACAAATTGGTGATAAGTTGGATAATACTTACCTTGATTTACTAATAATATTGAACATTTCTTGAACTGGTAATATCAACTGCATGAGAAATTGTGTTCTAGGAGTAGAAAGAACTTATCTGCATTTTCTTTACATTTTCGCATTTTTATCCTTAAGGAAATGCAAACAACCAACATAAGCCTTGGTGAAACAAAAAATTTTATCTATTTCTAAAATTTTCCATCTTTTCTTCCTAATATTCTTTTATTTAAAATATTGTTAGGAACTACCATAATAATGCCAGCAATTCTCCAGAAGACACCAAATGTTCTGTCTATATTTAGGTGGGAGAAATTATTGATAAATGACTATATCACAGTTTCTTGGGGGTAATTTTGAGGCTTTTTTTTTCTTTTAGGAAGAGTGTATAGCAGTCATTTAAATCCAGTTGTCTGGTATATAAAATAGCATATCTTTTTCCTTTTGTGCTTGGTAGAAAATATACGTTTATTTGTATTATTTTAGTAGGTATTTAAAGTAGACACTTGATTGATTATATTAAATTCTTGTTATTCTAGGAAACTATTATTATTGATGTCAATTTTTATTGTTAGGTATCTTGAGCTTTAGCTATTTTTCTTTTTAAAAGGAAGCCAACAGGAGAAAAATGATGAAAATTCTTAATCTTAACTCACAGATTTAGGGACTGGTTTAGTCCAAATGAAGTGAAATCTTAAACTATAAGTGATTTAATAATTACATGAATTTATTTTTGTTCAGCTGGGTATTTCTAAAGTGACTTCTCATTTAAATAATGACTTTTAGCATGGAGTAGTGTGCAGTAACTAATTTTTTTTTTTTGCATTTCGGAAGTTTTACCTTTTATACAAAGAGCCACAGTAAATATTTTTTTTTTATTGATTACCTTACTGCAAAGTCATTTAGCTCAAAGTCTAAACTTCAAAATAATAGGCTAAATAAAATAATGCTTTATGAACTAGTTTCTCTTTACTGTAAATCAGCTAACATTTGTTCTTAAATCTTGGATGCTACCCATACAACAATAATCACAGTGAACATCTACTGAGAAGTAGAGCCAATCACAGTATTAAAGGCTTCTCACATATTGTCTCAATTGATCCACGTTAAAATTCCTTAATATAGTACTTGCTACTTACCTGTTTTACAGTGGAGGAATCGGAGACGTCAGAATGTTTGGTACCTTACTCTTCATTGTTGCTGTGTGTTTGTTTCATCTGTTTTCACGATTTATGTGAAACGTTTATTGTTGTTAAAAAGTATAATCTTAGGGAAGCACTACAGGTTAGTGGTTAAGAAGGCTAGTGATCGCTGGCCTGTGTTCAGATTGTGGTTCTAGTACATACTGAACCTGTGATCTTGAGCAAGTTACTTAACCTACTTATTTCTATTTCTTTGCAGTAGCCCTTTGATCTTGGACAAATTATTTAACCTCTGTTTAATTCAAACCTAAAAAAAAAATACCCTATTCCCATGGCTGTTATGATGTTTAAGGGAATTAATATTTGTAAATAACTCATGATATTATAAATTCTAAATGTTACTTAATAATAAAAAACTTAAAGATCTAAGAGGAGTGGCTAAATTATAACACTTCTATTAGGAAATTACTGAAGGTAGAACAAATTTTGTAATTTTTGGTAAGGTATATTCTATATTTCAAGATGGCAGTTTTCTGGGTTTATTGAGGAATTTAGTAATATGAGGCTTGACTTAAAAAGAGGTTTTTTTTTTTTTTTAGATTATTTTACCTCAGTAGATAAAGGAATTAAGAAATATCATGATCTTACCCAAACCTAGTGGAATAAAAGCATACCTTTACTTATACTCTGTATTGTCAAAAATTATTTAAAGGAGTTAAAATATACATTTATACAGTAATTAGTAAAATAAAATAAAATAGTTAAAAAACATTTTAAAAAAGTAAAAGTTGGAATGACTTTTTTGTTCTTTAAGAAAAACTCATTTTTTTCCATTTTATGTGGGAAGAAATCCAGTTCTTTCTACCATGTATTTCTTCCCTGCTGTGTTTATCCCTTGTGTCTCCTTTACCTTAACAAAGAACACTTCACTTCTGGCAGTTCTGTCTACAAGTTCTGTGGAAGTTTTTCCCCACACCATTCTCTATGACACCAGATGGGTATTCTACTTCAACTCAATTCTGACACTGTGTACTCGAAGATAGATTCCATAGGGCAGGGTTTTAGTCCTACAAGAGTATTTTTCTCAGGCCCCCACACGTACCCCCTTCCCCACTTCTGACACCAATCGCAAGCCCAAATTATTTGTCTGTACTTTGGCTAACATTTGGTTTATTTGCTAGAATGGTTTACAGAATTCAGGGCAAAACTTATATTTACCAGTTTATTAAAGGATATGATAAAGGATACAAGTAAACATCCAGATGAAGAGATACATAGGGCCAGGTCTGGGAGGGTCCTGGAAAAAGATTCTGTCCCCATGGACTTAGGGCCCATCACCTTCCCAGCATGGAGATGTGTTCACCAACCTGGGAGCTCTCTGAACCCTAAACTTTTAGGATTTTATGAGGGTTTCATCATGTTGGCATGACTCATCATTAACCTCATTTTTAGCCTCTCTTGCTTCTCAAGAGAATGGGGGCAAGGCTGAACATCCTAAGCTTCTAATTATGTGTTGGCCTTTCTGATGACCAGCCCTCACCCTGGAGCCATTCAGGAGCCCAGAGTTGCCTAATTAGAACGAAAGACTGCTATTACCCAGGAACATGTGTTCCTTGTGTCAGGAACTCGGGTCAAAGACCAAATATTAAAACAAAAGATGCTCCTAGTATTTTTTTTTTTTTAAGAAGCTTTTTTTTTTTTTTTAAAGACTTTATTTATTTATTTGACAGACTACAAGTAGGCAGAGAGGCAGACAGAGAGGAGGAAGCAGGCTCCCTGCTAAGCAGAGAGCCTGATGCGATGCAGGGCTTGATCCCAGGACCCGATCCCAGAACCCTGGGATCATGACCAGAGCCAAAGGCAGAGGCTTTAAGCCACTGAGCCACCCAGGCACCCCTGCTCCTAGTATTCTTACAATGTAGGAATTTCCAAGGGTTTTAGGAGCTCTGTGCCAGGAACCAGGGACAGGGAACAATATGTATTTTCTATTATCTTACAATTATACAAAATCTACATCTAGGGATACTGACCATTTTCTGTAGATAGACCATAACTTTGACTTGATGTTTTTAGCAGTCGCCCATTAAAAAAAAAAGTTCCACCACCTTTACATTCTCACCTTTATAATTTTAGAAAAAGAAGACATTGAGTGGAAAATTCAGCCTTTGTCCTTAAGTTATAGATTAGCTATTATTAAAGAATCATTTCCCATTAGGAGCTACCTGCCCTAAAGTTGACAAACCTGATTCCTCCAGTCTGGGGAAGATCCCAGCTAGCCTGTCTAATTTGATTTTGGTTACATCATTCCATTCTGAATGACTTTCAGAGAGTACCCATTGTCCACAGCAAAGAAAGTTTAAACTCTTAAGCGAAACTCCTAAGACCTTTACATATCTAGTTCCTGCTTACCTCTTCAACTCTTTCTCCCTACACACTGTATACTCCAGATGTTTCAACAACTGGACCTCTTCCTATCACAGTGGCCGAAGCCAAAGACTTAGATTCTGTATGTTGATTGGGCTCAGCTATTTGGTTTTGTTTTCAGTGGTTCAGCTGATGTCACTCACTCAGCTGTACTCAGCAGGTGAATGTAAATTTCCAGCTGACATGTTTGGTGTCTCAGCTTCGTATTATCCCTCCTCCTCTTCTCTTCTTCTCTTTTCATTCCATAGAATTTCTTCATGTGACCCCCATCCCTCAGCAAGATTTCCTGGATTGCCTTTTAGTATGATAGCTGGCTTCTCAAACTTAGGAAACAAAAGTTAGTGCTTCTCTTAGTATGTGAGCCCTGGGCCTCTAAGTCCCAGAGTGATTTTTGTTAGATTCTATCGGTGAATCACAGGCTAGCCAAGAGTCAAAGGATGGGAAATAGATTCCTTTTGATAGACGGAGTGGCATGTGCACACACTGAGAGGTGGACTTTTTGGACCATTTTTTAATATTATCTACCCTTCCAACCATACTGATTTTAATCAATTACATTCATTTCCTGAACATAGCATTGTTTGTCTTGATTTCAAGTGTCGTATAATCAGCTTCGACTGCCTAAAGTACTTGTATTCATAGTACCATGTCCTTCAAGAAGCCTTACTTGACCTAACGAATTTAGATTACTTTCCCCTTCCCATGGGATCCCACAAGCGGTAGTCATTTTTTTTTTAATCAAAGTTTATATCATACTTACCCACTTATATGTCTGAGTATCTGAATCTCCTTCTGGTTATCAGTTTCTTGGGAAAAGTTACAGGCCTTCTTTACCATAAAATCCTACTGCACTGTATATAGTTTGTGACATACAGATGTCACTTGAAACCTAGTTGTTAGAAGTGCAAATGAAAAAGTGAGTGAATGTCTTAAAAAAGGAGAGTTTGCAGGTTTTCTGGCCAAAGCACCTGTACTAGATATGGAGGATTTTTAAAGATTCTTCTGACAGAGATATGAGTTAGCCGGTTTCTCCACTTAAGATATTTTTTCCCTAATTGCACCCTGTGCCTTATTAAATTTTGATGGTACAGACACACTGTGTGTCTGTTGATATACTCAGACCCTTTAAAGCTCCATAAGCCATTTTCATATCTAATATTTTTTCACCCTCCCCCATGAAGCAGTTTTTGCCTCTTGCTGGGGGACAGTATTGCCCTTGTTGAGAATGCTAGTTAGTCAATGGGTGAAGAGATTTCAGTGTTAATTCTCTCAAAAAGAAGATGGTTGGAGTTTTGCTCTTTGACTATCTTCTCTATGTTCATCACCATCTTATTTTCATGATGGTTCCTTTAGGTCTCTTCGTTGAACACATAAGAAATGTCATGTTGACATATTACCTTAAAAAGTATTTAAGGGGCACCTGGGTGGCTCAGTTGGTTAAGCAACTGCCTTCGGCTCAGGTCATGGTCCCAGAGTCCTGGGATCAAGTCCCACATTGGGCTCCCAGCTCCATGGGGAGTCTGCTTCACCCTCTGACCTCCCCTCTCATGCTCTTTCTCACTTTGTGTCTCTCTCTCTCTCAAAATAAATAAATAAAAATCTTAAAAAAAAAAAAGTATTTAAAAGGCATCGCTTTGGAAGAATGTTTGATGGTGAAGCCACCATTCCCATTCGTCCTTATCATTGTTTATTCTCCACAGGTCTAGTTCAGACCATAATGTCACCTAAATATTCTGATGTGAAATTGGCTTTTTCTTTTTGGGGAAGCCTTTGTGAAAAGTCTGAGGACCCATTTATGGATACCATAAGAATGTTGCAGGTAAAGTTGAGGGACAAAGTCTCTAAATTCCCTTATTTGGAGGAGGTTTCCCCATAGGTTAGTGCTATTTTTAAAGGTAAATCCTAGGGATGTTTGGGTGGCTCAGAAGTTAAGTGTCTGCCTTCAGCTCAGGTCATGATCCTGGAATAGAGTCGCACATCGTGCTCCCTGCTCAGGGGGAATCTGGTTCTTTCTCTCTTTCCACCCTTCCCCCTCTGCTTGTGCTCTCTCTCCCTCGTGTGCTCCTTCTCAAATAAATAAATAAAATCTCTTAAAAAATGAAAAATAAATCCTAAAATAAGAATAATTTTGTGACAAGGAATGAAGGGAATTTTTAAAATGAAAGTGATATAATAAAATTTAGAGGTTTAAAATTTAAAACTAAAATGTGGTGACAGAAACATAAAATATGTTTCAAGTTCAATCAAGGAAAAATTTTAAGAAATAAAATGTTATTGGTGTTATACACAAATAATGCATCATGAAACGCTATATCAAAAGCTAATGATGTACTGTATGGTGACTAACATAACATAATAAATTAAAAACCTAAAAGAAGAAGCCATAAAATAGAAAGGTCAATCTAGAAGAGTAAAAATAAAAATGATAAAAATAATTTTCATTGTGGGGCACCTGGGTGGCTCAGTGGGTTAAAGCCTCTGCCTTCGGCTCAGGTCACGATCCCAGGGTCCTGGGATTGAGCCCCGAATCGGGCTGTCCGCTCTGCGGAGAGCCTGCTTCCTCCTCTCTCTCTCTCTGCCTACTTCTGATCTCTGTCAAATAAATAAATAAAATCTTAAAAATAATAATAATAATAATTTTCATTGTAAAATTGAAGACAATTAGAGGTGTTTTCTTTATAGGTTTTTCTTTATGCCTTATAAAAATATATGTTAGGTAAAGATAAAGAAAATCAGGTGGAAATAGGGAGACGAAAGATAAAAGATACAGTGAGCCAGTTGAAGTTGGGGAAAGGACTAATTTAAAACAACCAGCAAAAATCAAAGCAATTGGAAATATTAAAAAAAAAAAGGCAAGCTGCAGCTGGGTGATAAAATTGTACATTCTATAAAGATGTAAGAAAACAATGTTGAAAAATGGGGGAAAATGGAGAGTATATAAAAATTCCAAGATACAGGCCAGTGAAGTTGAATCATAGCTAAATGTCCCTATGGAGATGTTCAAGATGCATATCTCTATAAAGAGACTGTTCAAGAATCGCCCTTTTACTTCACCCTAACCATCTATCAGTGAAGCACAGACTTACCCTTGTCAAAAAATTCAAACCCTCTGGATGTGTCCACAGCAATGTGCTCACAGTCGTGCAATTTTTGGCCTCAGACTTACTCCACTGCCTATAGAGATACTTATTTCCATTCAAAGAAGAATATTTAAGGTGTGCACTTAAAATATTTGTATCATCAACATTTCAGAAATCCTTACTATTTATAGCGACAAGCGTTTTGTATAAACATATCTGCTTGATAACTATGACCTTTGTCACCTGGACAATATAGATTCTATATATTGGAGATTTAGGTTAAAGAGTTTTATACAAATGTAAAGGAGGTATCAATTTCAAATGTACAATGTCAAAAGTACCAGCTGCAACTGAAATGATATTTATGTGTGAAAAACATTTTCTTACTACGGTTAAACACACACATGTAATTTTCTTTTTTCTACTTTTAAGTTATTTGGAGAGTTGAGTAAAATTCTGCTATGCATATCTCGATCATATCATTCTACATGACTTGATCACATAAATATTTTATTGTTCTTTCTTGTATTTTGAAAGGTCGTATAGTTAGAATATTGGTTATTGGCAATATGGATTTGGCAACAATAGTGTGCTATGTATTATATAAAGCATAAAGTTATGCTTGGTTTGGTTAGAGTGAAGGAATTAATGATAATAATGACAGTTTCTAATTATAAGAGAAATCACTATATATTACATAATTATATATGACTTTTGGCAACTCTGTAAGTTTAGATGGGATGTTTAGTTAGGTATATTTTTTTTTTAATGGAAATAGCTTTTTATTCTTTTGTTTTCTTATTTTAAGAATCATATATGTTCTCCCTTCATCCATCCCCAAATATCAAAACAGATCCTGGTAATTATTATTCTTTCAGAATTCCTTTAAAAGCTTTATCCCCTTCCCTTTCTCATTCCCCATCATCCCCATTTGGAATCATATTATAAAAACTGTTCTAGAACTTACTTTATGCAGTAAGGACAGTGTGGATATCCTTGTATATTAACTATTCTATCCTTGTTTATATAACCAATTAGTATCGATACTCAATATATAATAATCATTTGATCATTTTATTATTTTATATATAGCCCCACTATGATTATATTCTACATAGATCTTTGTATATTATTTGTTTAATATGAACTTATTATTGATATTTTGCATTTTTATATCTATATTTGATATATATGAATGCAGTATATATTTGGGGTTAAACTTTGTTATAGAAACTATAACCCATTTCTATGAGTTTTCCTTTACTACTCATGTTTTACTTTTTTTCTTTCCTACTCAAGACCTAAAGATATGAGGAGCACCTGGGTGGCTCAGTCACTTAATTTTCTGCTTCTGGCCCAGGTCATGATCCTGGGGTCCTGGGATTGAGCTCCGCATTGGCTTCCCCACTCACTGGGGGGTCTGCTTCTCTCTCTTTTTCTGTCCCTCCCCACTGCTTGTACTCTCTCTCTCTCAAATAAATAAATAAAACCTTTAAAAAAAAACACTAAGGAAACTAGATAAGAAACTAGTTAGGTGTGGATGCAATAATGAATATTTTTATCTCAAATTATAAAAATTAAGTTTTCCTGTTTATAAAGTGAAAATACATTACTTCTTCCCTAATTTTCTCCTATGACTTTTTCACTCATGGACCAATTGACCTCCCTGCAAGGTCACTCAAACTCATGGTAATTAGAAACTCTCCCCCATAATACCTCCTGCCCTTATCTCAGCTCTTCCTGCACGGGGGTTTATTAAATATCTTTCCTGATGGCCATTTTGGAAACTTTTTTATCACCTGAGCCATACTGTGATACCATCTGCTACCAGTGGAAGTTGGGACACTTTATGTTGAGAGTGACTGAAAATACAACATAAATTGGTTAAAAGATGAAAGGAAATACTGGATTAACTGAAAAGGTCAGAAGTAGGAGTAAGTTCAGATCAAGATTGATCAGCTGTTTTAAAAATATCACTAAGTGCCTGATTTCACTGTTTTTCTATTCTGTCTTTTGTATCAGCATGACCCTCAGGCTTCAAGCTTTTCTTTCATGATAGCAACATGGCTGAAGCAGTTCTAGATTTCATATTCTTCACAACACCATCCAGAGATACAGAGTGTCTCTTTCCATATCCTCAGAGAGAGAGAATGAAAGTTCTCGTTCCTTATAAACTGAGGCAAATACTCCTCTGTGTTTAATTGACAGATTAGATTAAGGGCCATTCCAGAGTTGAAAGTTATGATCAGGGAGAATGACCACTCTCTTGACATAAAATAACTAAGACTTAGAGTTTTTTGCATGGTAATAGAAGGAGAGCCATTCCTAAAGGCAAACAAAGAAGCCTGGGTGTTGTTGCCAGAGACATTAGGATTGGTTTGAAACAAGTATCTGCTGCGGTATGCAGATTTTTATTTCTGCTAGGTTTACCTGATAAACAGACAATGCTAACCAGTCCCTTTTCCCCCAAGTTGTTGTATATTCCCATGTGTTTCAACTGGTGTCTCTGAATATTTGCTCTGTTATTTGTTTTGAACGTCCTGTTCAATTATATTTAGGATTGTGTAGTAATGAATAAACAAAAACACAGATATTAGGCATTCAGCTTTTTATTTGGCAACAATTATGTGCTGAGGACATTGTGCTATATCTTGGACAGATCAAGCAAAAGAAAACACTTTTCAGGATGACAAGATGGTAAGGATTAAAAGAAATGATTTACATAGTAATACATGACATAATTCCTGGAGCATGGTGTGTGCTCTGCAGATGTTGGTCTTTCATTTCTGCCCACTGGCAGTCTCCCTACTCTCCTCTTATCAGTCTTCCTCTTACCAATGTAGTGACCTGAGATAGTGCCTTCATTACCTATGAATATATCTTTAAAATGTTCCTTGACTACTAATTTGGACCTGTGAGTATTGCTGTACCTGTTGAAACTCATCTGTGATTTCTGGTGCTGTTTGGAGATTGAGTTAATTTGTGAATAGTATGACTTGCTCTCCCAGCTGAATCTCTATTTTAATATATTTAAGCATATGTGTGATTCTAGAAGGCAAATATTTTTTTAGCTCTGATCATTCTCTATTTGTCCATTTCCTCTAAGTAAACAGCCATGAATCAATAGTGTATTGTCAGAGATGACAATTTTAGATAGAGAAGTAGATTACTCATTTGGCTGGAACAAGATCTCCAGCTACAATAAATTATTTACATGTTAAACTTATTAAGTGGAAACAGTATTCATCATAATGTGTACTTTTCTCTTTTAGTTTAAGTGATAAGTAAAAGTAATAGTTACAAGTTCTGTAGTCTTTAATATTTTCTTTAAATATTTCTGAGTGGAATAGATCACAATAACTTATATAGTGTATATATATATATATATATATATATAAAATAAATATGCTTCATAAATAAGTCTGAGAGATTCACTATGACTTATTAAACCCTTGCCTGAAATCTTTAATACACTTAGAAAGAATTAAGATAAAAAAATAGAGGAGAAAAAGAAATGAACAATTTTACCAAAGATAGAGATGATACATATTTTCCCTTCAATGATTTACAGATTTTTATTGAATTATAACTTAAATAATATTCAGTAGATTTGCATGTGTAGTGGATTGGAATAAGAGCCATGTTTTAGATATTGATTATGTAACTATACCCTTATTCTTTAAAAGGCACATGCTTTTTGTTATATTATCCTCTATAAAATGTTAAGATGGGTTAATGTGGTACATTTCTTTGAAGGTAAATTTTGGGTGGAGGTGGTCAACTCATCAGCACGTGAGTTATAGGTGCCTGTGCTATATTAAACTGGTATGAATCTGGAGTTCAGAGTAAGACTAAGCTAAAGATTAATAATGAGATTCATCTTCATATATGCAACACTAATTCATAGAGATGAAGGAAACATTTGAAAGAAAGAGTAAAATGAGTAGAAGACCTTGAAATGAGGGTTCAAGGATAGTCAGATGAGTTTGAAAAAAGAAAATAAAAGAGAAGACAGAGATAGGAGTGGATTCAGAAAGCAATATGTTATGGAAAACTAACTAGAAGACATGGCTAACAATCTTGATTGCCACTGAGAAGTCATGTTAATGTGCTTTGAAGAATATCTGTAATATTACTAAGGTCACTCAAAATACTGCTGAGTCATATTTTCATGGAGATAAGAGCAAAATGAAATTGGGCTTGGTTAATTAATTGGAAATGAAAAAACAGATACAATAAGCAAAATTACTTCTTAAATATTGCCTTGGAAGAATATAGAAATAGGAGATAGTGAAGTAGTGGAGGGAGAATGGGATTGGATAGAGCTCTTAGCTGCTATAGGAGAAAGTTGAATGTGTGTTCAAGCTAATTTCATCCATTATAGTGGATGAAAGTGAATATACAAGAGAGAAAAGCAATATTCAAAGTATAAGCTTTATGTGAGGAACAAGATGGAAGGAATTTAAAGTACAGGTGGAAGATGCTAACAATATGAAGACATTGTACAAGTAAATGGACAACATAGGAATGAAAAGAGGTCAAAGACCAACCTTCTCTTATGTGAGAAAAAAACTGCAAATAGCCAATTAGCAAGTGAAATTGTACTTAATGTACTTAATATAAGAAATACAAACTAGGATATTCTATGATTATTTTTAATAATTGATGGTGTAATACACTCATATTATGTTTGTGTTTTAATTTGTTCAACTTTTCTGGTGGAACTGTTTGAGTGTTTTATATGTGTACAATATATGGCATATCAGATTGTTATAGAAATCTAAAATAGAAACAGAAGAAAAACTTCCAAACTCATTCTATGAGGCCAGCATTACCCTGATCCCCAAACCAGGCAAAGATCCCATCAAAAAGAAGAATTACAGACCAATATTCCTGATCAACATGGATGCCAAAATATTGAATAAGATCCTGGCCAATAGGATCCAACAGTACTTTAAAAGGATTATCCATCAGGACAAGGTGGGCTTTGTTACTGGGATGCAGGGGTGATTCAACATTCACAAATCAATCCACATGATAGAGCACATTAATAAAAGAAAACACAAGAACCACATGATCCTCTCAATTGATGCAGGAAAAGCATTTGATAAAATACAGCATCCTTTCCTGATTAAAACTCTTCAGAGCATAGGGATAGATGGAATACACCTCAATATCATAAAAGCCATCTACCAAAAAGCCCACAGTGAATATCATTCTCAATGGGGAAAAACTGAGAGCTTTTCCCTTAAGATCAGGAACACAGTGGAGATGCCTACTATCACCACTTTTGTTCAAGATAGCATTAAAATTCCCACATCATAAATCAGACAACAAAAAGAAATAAATGGCATTCAAATTGGTAAAGAAGAATTCAAACTCTTTTTCTTCACAGATGACATGATACTTTATGTGGAAAACCCAAAAGACTTGACCCCCAAATTACTAGAACTCATACAGCAATTCAGCAACATGGCAGGATATAAAATCAATGCACAGAAATCAGTTGCATTTCTATACACTAGCAATGTAACTGAAGAAATAGAAATTAAGGAATCAGTTCCATTTGCAATAGCACCAGAAGGCATAAGATGCCTAGAAATAAACATAACCAAAGAGGTAAAGGAACTATACCCTAGCAACTATAGAACACTTATGAAAGAAATTGAGGAAGACACAAAAAGATGGAAAAACATTCCATGCTCATAGATTGGAAGAAAAAATATTATGAAAATGTCTATGCTGCCCAGAGCATTCTACACTTTCAGTGCAGTTCAAATCAAAATACCTTTGACATTTTTCATAGAGCTGGAACAAACAATCCTAAAATACCAGGATCCAGAAAAGACCCCGAATCACCAGAAGAATGTTGAAAAAAGAAAGCCAAAGCTGGGGCATCACAGTGCCTGACTTCAAGTTATTCAAAGCTGGGATCATCAAGACAGCATGTGTTGGCACAAAAACAGATAAATAGATCAGTGGGAACAGAATAGATACCCCAGAAATGGAGCCTCAACTCTATGGCCAACTAATCTTCAACAAATCAGGAAGGAATATCCAATGGGAAAAAGTCTTTTCAATATGTGGTGCTGGGAAAATTGGACAGCCACAGGCAGAAGAATGAAACTGGACCATTCTCTTACACCATACACAAAGATAAACTGAAAATAGATGAAAGACCTCTATCTGAGACAGGAATCCATCAAAATCCTAGAGGAGAACACAGGCAGTAACCTCTTTGATGTTGGCCACAGCAACCTGATCTTTCAAGATACATCTCTAAAGGGAAGGGAAACAAAATCTAAAATGAACTTTTGGGACTTCATCAAGGTAAACTTCTGCATAGCAAAGGAAACAGTCAACAAAACTAAGAGGCAAAACACAGAATGGGAGAAGATATTTGCAAATGGCATTATGGATTTAAGGGCTGGTATCCAAGAGCTATAAAGAATTTCTCAAACTCCAAACCTGAAAAACATAATAATGCAGTCAATAAATGGGCAGAAGACATGAACAGACACTTCTGCAAAGAAAACATACAAATGGCAAACAGACACATGAAAAAATGTTCAACAGCAGTAGCCATTGGGGTAATACAAATAAAAACTGCAATGAGATACCACTTTACACCCGTTAGAATGGCAAAAATTAACAAGACAGGAAACAAGTGTTGGTTAGGATGTGGAGAAAGGGGAACACTCTTACACTGTTGGTGGGAGTGCAACTTGGTACAACTTGGTACAGCCACTCTGGAAAACAGTATGGAGGTTCCTCAAGATGTTAAAAATAGAACTACCCTATGACCCAGCAATTGCACTGCTACAAAGATACAGACATAGTGAAAAGAAGGGGTGCATGCACCCCAACGTTCATAGCAGCAATATCCATAATAGCCAAACCGTGGAAGGAGCTGAGATGACCTTCAACAGATCAATGGATAAAGAAGATGTGGTTCCTAAATAGAATGGAATATTATTCAGCCATCAGAAAGGATGAATACCCACTATTTGCATCAACATGGATGGACCTGGAGGTAATCCCTTATACTAAGTGAAATAAGTCAAGCAGAGAAAGACAATTATCATATGGTTTCACTAGTATGTGGGACATAAGGAATAACATGGAAAGGAGGAAAAACTGAACGAGAAGAAATCAGAGAGGGAGACAAACCATGACAGACTCTGGACCTCAGGAAACAAACAAGGTTAGAGAGGGGTGGGAGGACGGGGTAACTGGGTGATGGGTATTAAGGAGGGCATGTGTGGTGGTGAGCACGGGGTATTAATATGCAACTAATGAGTCATTGAACACTACATCAAAAACTAATGATGTACTATATGCTGGCTAATAGAACATAAAAATAAAAAAATAATTAAAAAAACCAAAAGAGATAAAAAAGAAAATAGGCAAAATAAAAGATGACAAATAAGATTACTTTATAGAAATCACCTGAAGTATTACCTAAGAATTAAAAATATTTAATTTCAGTAATCTTTTGAAGAAATTTGATTATTTTGTATTTAAATTAAGAACTAAGAAATTTTATTGTATTCGGTCTAAAGTAAATATGTTTTAAGAAAAATAATCTGCATAGTGTTTAAGCAGGTTGATCCAAAGAGTAAATTGAACTAGGTAGATCTAAAACATTGTAAAAGGGGGTGTCTTAGCCTACAAACACAGAATTTGTTTTTGTATAGTGATGTAGTAGTAATTGATACATCAATCAATAAATCTGATGACAGTTATCATTAAGATTTAAGATACAGTAAATATCTAATTTAATTCTGGGTTCAACAGGTAAACATCTTTTTATTTTCTATTCTTTTAAGTATTTGATAGTGAGGAGAAAATACACTGAGTTCTGATATTCACTCTGTTTCAAAGCTTTCTTGCTTCTGTAAATTAATAAATACATGTACATGTAATATAGTATTTATAAACTGAGTAATGCAGATACATTGGCAACTGTCTTTCTAAGCTAAAAAAAAAACCCTGCAGTCTAAAGTCTAGAGTCTGATGTCAGAGCATCTGTCTCTAAGTTGTGAGCCTTTGTGTGCCTGTCTAGCTGACTAGCTTTGTTTTTACTGAAATGCACACTGTCTTGCTCATTCTGTGCCTTTAAAAAAAATGTTTAAGGGTCTTAAAATTTTACCTACTTTTTCTCTTATTGATTTAGTGCATAAGAATTTACTCAAGAGAGTCACACACATACATTGGAAAGAGATGAACATAAGATATGTTTAATAGAAAATATTAGACAGCAACTCATATATCCACTAGTAGTAAATTGGTTAAGTGACACTTTTAATAAATTTTTAAGAAATGGGAAAATATTTGTGGTATATTGGTACAGGGCTAAGTTGTTTTAATAAGCAGTAAATTCATTATGCTAACAAATTTGTAAAAGATAGACAATGTGTATTTTTGTGTATGCATATATATATGTACGCATATATGCATCCATCCATTTTCTATCTATCCATCTATCAATAGAAGCATAAACACCAGCATATTAATAATGGCTCTCTTGATGGAAGAACCTGTATTTATCATTGCTATGCCAATTTTATTATAATTTGAAGCCATTAAAATGCCATTTTTTTGGTTTAATTTTATGTGTCATGACCATAAAATAATTAAAAACAAAGATATCTTTTCCCCCCCCAGGAACAGTTTTTTAAAGAACTTTAAAAAGCAGTATTTTTATTGAGTTGATAAATGATTTTTACTGGTCCCTGAAAAATTTGGACATCCCTTGTACAGCACTTTATGAAACCTGACATTCTAGTTATTCTCATATCATATGGAACCCTTCCTAGAGGTTTCTGGTCTCTCTATAATAGCACTAAGATTCTAGTGTATTTAATGTTGTAGTGAAAGGACATAGGTACCATTTGGCTTGGTTTTATCCTGTTTTGTTTAGGTATGATGGTCACATATATTTCTGTAATATGCTGTCAGCTCTTAGGCATACTATGAACTTTAAAGTTGGATTGGGATTTTTTAATAGTTCATGAAAGATAGAGATTATATTACATTTGATATTAAACTTCAACACAATATGGAATATATTTGAGTCTAGATATGTGTAGCCAGAAATAACTTATCCTTGGCTTTTTGTTGCCTCTCAGGGACTAGCATTATGGGTTCTGTTATTATACTGCCTGGACTTTATCACTTGCTTTTCGTATGTATTAGGCTGGTCAGGCTGCCACAACAAAAATACCATAGCCTGGGGGCTTAAACAACAGAAATTTATTTTTCACCACTGGGGAGACTGAAATCCAGGATCAGGATTTGAACAGGGTTCAGTTTCCAGCAGGACTCTTCCTGACTTGCAGATGGCCACGTTCTTGCTAAGTCCTCACATGGCCTTTCTTCAGTGGATGTACACAAGGAGAGAGAAAGAGCTCTCTGGTGTCTCTTATAAGGATACTAATAATACTGGATCAGGGCCTCCCCCTTAGGACCTCATTTCACCTTAGTTACTTTTGTAAAGGCCCTATCTTCGAATATAGTTACATTGGAGGTTAGGGCTTCAACATATAAATTTTGAAGGTTCACAAACATTCAGTCTGTAACACTATGCAGTCTCTGGTAAAGGCTGAATTTCACTCAGGCATGATTTTCTCACCCAACAAGTGGTCTTGAACATAGAACATCCAACATTACAGAATTAAGTGTGAATTAGTGAGTAATACATTGTGTCATATAGTAAGCACTTAATATGCTTATGTGTACCTAGCTATGATTAACATGTAATGTTGTTTATATTCCTAATAATTGAATATATCTTTAATCCTGAAGCTCATGTGTAGTTCATTTTATTGAAACCACCGTTTCATATTCTTCCTTTCTTACTTAGTTATGTTTAAATTGCCATGCATGTAAATTTGGTTTATAAGATTGTCTTGATCATAATAATTGCATTTTAATTTTAATTTTAATTTTTTAGGTCATTTAAGAATTATATTTAATTATTAAAATGTAAAAAATAATAAATGGTGTATGGGTATATACATGTGAGTGTAAAGTTTAATAAAACTTTTCTTTCCCCATTCTTACCCATCACTCAAGATTCATTTTAAGTGTCGCTATCTCAGACAGAGCTTCCCTGATCCACAAGGAAATAATTCACATTGTTTTCATTTGAACCTCAAAGTTCAACTTATTTTTAATAATTTGTCTGCTTCACACAGAGGTATCCTATTTGATATTCAGAAGTTTACACATTGACTTACATTCAGACTGACTGAAGAGAACATTTTCATATGATGTTATTAGCTTTTATGTCAACTAAATGAGGGTAGACATCTCAGGTAGGGGTCTGGATTTCTTGAGCAGGAATGAATTTCAAATGCCATCACTTTTGAAATATCAGTGAAAACACTAACATGATTTGAAAGCGATTTTGAGAGAAAATACCATTGTTTCCACATTTGGAAAATATATAGAGATAAATAAATCACTCAGTGTCTTCTTGAAATATAATTCTGCATTTTTGGTAGTAGCATTTTGAGATAAAATGGTTCTAAAAGCAAAATTTGATTTAGGAAAATAAATGTCAGATTCTTATATTGCATAATTATTATTTATTTTATTATTTTACTGAAGTGTGTTGGAAAAGACTGTGGCAACTTAAAAAGGAAGAACCTTTGTATCACAATGAATTTTTCTCTGCGATTTCTTATTCTTGATATAATAATACCTTTCTAACATTATATTTTAAATTATAATTTTTCTACTATCAAGCTTAAGTGTTTCTGGTACTTCCTACCTTTCAAAAGTATAGTATTATATTTCTTTTAGGGTCTCAGATTCATTCTCATCTCATCTTTGATAGATATAAAGTAATAGTTTACAACTATGTATAAAATAGAAGACTAACATACAAATAATAAAATATAAAATTATAGTGTTTTATTCCTAAACTTATTTTTTTTTAGAATATTTTTACTCACAATACTTTGGTTCTAAGCTTTGTTTTCTTTGTGAATTCTGACAAAACACAACTATAGGTATGTAATTTTTTCCCTTTAGGAGAAAAATGAAATAAATTATTACATTCTTGTTATACAGAAGTACAGATTGTATTTTAGCTTGATTAGCTAAGATGGTTGTTAATGTATAAAAGTTATACTTAGAGTCTGTTATTTCAGTGATGAAATAATTTTTCGGTAGCACTGAAAGTTAATGATATATAGGAATGCATATGAAGGGGAAAGATAGTAACTTGAATAACGAACTAGACTTTTGTATAAGTTCTCATATAAATTTACTAATTCTACTCCAAATATGTTGCATGATAAATGAAATTAAACAGAGAACAAGCATAAGAGAGAGAACAGAGAGACTCTAAATAAGGTAAACTTCACTTTCAAACTACATTGCAAGAACAGGTTATTCTCTGGGCTCAAGCTGCAGAGCCCTAAACCTATCAGGTCATGTGAAAGAACTTCATATATGATTACTGAAAAAAAGGGTCAGGGACTGAGAGCTGTTGTGTAGCATCTCCTGACATAAAGTTTGTTTGTATTAATTGTCCTTTCAATCTTTAGTTCTAGAAATTCTGGTGAAAGGGAGAGTGGCTCTTGGTTGTGAGTACAGAAAGGATGGGTTTTGGCTACATAAACCAAAAGGGGACAGTCTAGTGTTAGTAGGCCTGTTTGACTCCAGCCTATTGTCCCTTGCTGTTATACCAAATACCACCGGGATTTTCCAAAAGTGTCATTCCCTCCTGCAACAGAACATGGGACACACTCTTCAGGGATTCCTTATATTTAGTGGGACCTGGAAATTTTTAACCTCCGTCGCCTTTAAAGGAGTAACCAACACACAATCCTAATCTTTATGGCTAGCTCTTCATTACCCATCAAGACTTGAAATAGCCCCATACTGCTACTGGTGATTCCCAATATCCTCAGCATTGCCCGTTCCATCAGCTTTAGTTATATTAGGTGGGGTAATTCTTTGGCGTCCTTAGAGTGCTCCTGGAACCTGTTAAGGTTGGTTAATGGAGTCTGGTTTTAATGCCTTCACCTAACTATTTTTAAAGTTGTGCCAGGTTTAATGCTATCTATTCCTTGATACTTGTGTACACTATCATCTCTCTCTATATATATTTTAAGTTTATTACCTATCTCCCTGACATTTTGTTCTTGACTTGCTGTTTTGTGAGGAGCTTAGTATATTACATTCTCTGTGCTTCTCTGTGCTCTAAATGTGCACAGACTCATTCCAAAACTAACAAGGTCATGCACTGTGGCAGATTCATTCTGTACTTCCAAGGGATGCATCACTTGGAGGATATGGACCTACAAGCTCTCCAGAAGTATCTTTTTATCTCTGCCTCTAATATTTCATTCCTATACATGTTCTTGGCCGTTTGAGGTTCAGAAACTTTGTAAAAAATAATTAATTAATTAATTAATTAAGGAGAGAGAACGAGAGAATGTGCACAAGCAGGAGGAGAGGAAAAGGGGGAGGAAGAGAATCCCAAGCAGAAACCCTGCTAAGCATGGAGGCCCAGAGCCCAACAGGGGTCTTGATCCCATAACCCAGAGCCCATGACTCCAGCCAAAACCAAAAGTCAGGTGCCCAACTAGCTGAGCTATCCAGGTTTCCTGTGGTTCAGAAACTTATACAATAAAAGTTTATTTCTCACGTGAAACTAGTCAATGGACATTTTCTCATTTGCATAGCTTTTCTGAGCATCTCTTTTCCAAGTGGTGACTCAAGGAATCTCAGGGATGTAGAATCTTTTCTATTTTTGTAATGCTGACATCTTGAACACATGGCCTTCAAGCTTCTGAGACAGGTGAAAAAAAAAGTGGAATACTCCAATCTGTGTTTCATGGCTGGTCCCAGGAGTATTACGTACCACCAGATCTTAGCCACATGGAATTTTTGGGTAATGTGTGCTCAGGTTAGTAAGCTCATAGCAGAATCTCTGCCATGTCATCTTTCTATTTAGGTTGATTCCCTTCAGGTTTATGACTGACTGCAGAGGCAAATGTCTATCCAGTAGGAAAGAACAAGACTTTATTCTAACTCTGGACAGGTCTCCCTTTACAGCTTTATTCACAAAACAAATTACTTTGTGGAGGAGAATCAGATACCTGACAAAATCAGGATTCTATAAAGGAAGGAAGAAGCAGTGACTAGATACCAGACAGATCAACTGTGCGTATGATAGAGAGCCAGGGCAGAATAGTTTCTCAAAACCCAAGAGAAAAGAGAGAGTTGAAAAGATGGCATGGCTGATCTTTTGCAAAGAGTTCAGTAAGATGAGGATTTTTAAAGAGGCTGACCTTGGAAATAAGTCCTTCCTAAATTCAGTATTAATAGTCTAAAGAAATCAAGAGATTATTTTTCACATTGTGGTTTACTGAGGAGTGCATAGTTGCTGAGGAAATAGGCCCAGGGTATTCATTCATTATGCTGCCCTCCATGCAGCTGACATTCTTTCCTAAGTGAACATTTCATTCTCAGTGAAAATTTAAGCTAAACACAATGAACACTGAACTGTGAAGATAATATAAAAATATTATGATAATTACAGTTTACTCCATTAAAAAGTCAGTTCTGTTGAAATTCAGCATGCCAGCATATTATTTGTACTTTTTAATTTTTTCAATTCTCATAGATCCAAAGAGAAATATCATTTATAAAATTGAAATTATTTATAATAGTGCAAATTCAAGCCTATGCTAATTGCTCTAATAACCCAGATAATTAATTATTATGCATTCCTAAAATGGAATCCCATTAAGTTATTTTACTATGATGGATGTAATCATTTTGATAATATAAGTAATCTACACATTTTTCTAGATTAATCACAGATGATGATCTAAAGCTGCCTTAATGTAGTGAATTATAATAGTTTACTTATGATCACCATCAAAAGTCTTTAAATGCCCTTAATCACATTCAAATTTTATCACTTAGAAGTAAATTGATTTTTTTATTCAAAGTAACATATCTAAGATGACTTATTTTCTACAAAACAGATAACTTGTATGTAATTCATGAAATGGGCTATATAAATATTCAAGCTATTAAATAAATAGTTTGTATTGATTAAAAATGTTATCTGAATCATTGTAAAATTTACTTAAATTAGGTCATTCTGATTTCCTACTTAGACTCAATAGCCTCCTACTAATTTATCCTATCTCCAATTCATCCTATATCACTAAATTCTTCCAAAGTAGGAAAATCCAGCATGTAATATTCTAATTTTAAAATCATATTGATAACTTCCTTTTACCAAAGGATGAAAACCAAATTCCTCTCTACTTTGACTCTTACTTCCCTTGCTAGCTTGCTTCCTGTCCCATTGCTCTCAAGCAGAGTTCTTCCGGAGCCCTGCATCTACATCTGCTGTGTCCCCTAATATAAGCATAAGATATCTGAGTCAAAAATATTCTTGAAATACTTTTTTTTTTTTTTTTTTTTTTTAGAGGGAGAGAGAGAGATATAGAGCGCAAACACAGGCAGACAGAGTGGCAGGCTAGAGGCAGAGGGAGAAGCAGGCTCCCTGCCGAGCAAGGAACCCAATGTGGGACTCGATCCCAGGACGCTGGGATCATGACCTGAGCCGAAGGCAGCTGCTTGACCAACTGAGCCACCCAGGCATCCCAGTACTTTTTTTTTTTTTTTTTTTTACCATGGAAGTTCCTTTTTTCTGTTGCCCTTATCCATTTTTTTTGTAAAATATTTTATTTATTCATTTTAGAGAGTGAGTGAGAGCATGAGCAGAGGGGAGAGGCAGAGGGAGAGGGAGAGGGAGAAGCAGACTCCTCACTGAGCAGGGAACCTAATGCAGTACTTGATCCCAGGACCCTGGAATCATGACCAGAGCCAAAAGCAGATGCTTAACCAACTGAGGCACACAGGCTCCTGCCTTTATCCATTTGAAGTAGTTTGGTTCTGCAAAGGGGAGAAATATGACAGAGAAAGTAGAGAGAGGAAAAGAGACAGTCTTTCTTAGGAAAGATTGGTCTCGTACGGGAGTGGAAAAAGCTCATGGTGTACTTAAAACACATCACAGAAACATGAGTTAAGAGCAGAGACCACTCCCTTTCCATTTACCTCTAGATAGCTTTATGGGGTCCAAGAACACAAGACATCTGTCCTACATTTCCTAGGGATAGAAAAATACCACAACAAAGAAATTGACGTAAGATGTGTCTAGACAGATAGTGTCACCAAGTTTCAGCCCTCCAGCATGAAGTATGAATTGCCAAATGATTCTCATATTCCCAAGAATGGAATAGAAGTAGCAGAAAGAGAGCTATGAACCAAAAATAGGTCACAAGATAGGAGCCAAAAGTTTTCATTGAGACTTGTGCAAACTATTAACAAATTGTTTTAGTGATGCCTATAAAGCCGGAAGGTATTTAGGTGCTTAATGGTCTCATCCCCAGTGTTGTTATAAAATGGGAAACCCTAAGAAATTATACTCAAAGGAGAAATTTAGTTAGGACAAAGCAAGATAAGAGGGCTATATTTCTTGTGTACATGAAATTATACTCTGAAATTCACATCAGCTATGGAAATTTATACCTAGTTCTTTGTGTATATTTAAGTAATTATAATAATAAAAATAATCCACTACTGAGGTCCAATCATATTTTCCTTTAATAGATGCCCATACATTTAACTAATGTTTGATAACAAAATGAAACCTAAGATTTCTTTCTTTTTTTTCTTGAAAAATGAACTTTTTTTTTTTTTTTAAAGAAAATGACCTATATTTCTTACCTTCTTTGTAAGGGAAGTCTCCAGATTAAATGTTAACAGGCATTATTATAAATGATGCAATTATAAGAATAAAGGTAGTCCTTGTCCTCAAAGAACTCGAAGTGTATTGGGTAATGTACTTACAAAAACAATATAATAATCCATTAGGGAGCTCCTTATAGCAAACTATTAAGTACTGTGCAATATCAGAAAGCTTCCTTTTGAGTTGGACTTTGAGTATAAACATTGAGAGATGTATACATTAGGTGGAGGTAATTTTTCCAAGAAAATAATTTGGTTGCTATTTCATTAAATGAAAAAAATTGGAAAAAAAATTCAAAGTAGTTGATTTTCATATTAATGAATTTATTTAATGCACTGTGATCTAAGATTACTTTTTATATTAGAAACTCTCTTGAAATATTGAATATAAAGCTTATAATTTTATGCCAACTCATCCCCGTATATTTTCTTATTGATTTAACATTTTGTCCCTGAGCTATAATTAAAACCATGTCTAAGAATTTTAAGGTTTACTTCTAGGAGCAATTTCTCTTTACCATTGTAGAATGTCTTGATATTTAATTCTCCTGCAGAATCCATACAAGAAAATAAAATTAAACATATTTCTATAGCATAGTGTTTGTTTTGGGTTGCACTGTGTTCCCTGAAGTGACATGAAGTTCTAACTTTGGGTACCTGTGGATGTGATCATATTTGGAAGTATGGTCTTTGCAGATGTAGTCAAATTGAAGTCATACTGGATTACTATGGGCCTAATCCAATATGACTGGGGGTTTTATAAGAAGAGAAGAGATACACACACACACACACACACACACACACACAATACCATGTGACAATGGAGGGAGAAATTGACGTCATGCTATCGCAGGACAAAGGATAAGGGCTCTAGGCAACCACTAGAACTTAGAGAGAATTATGGGGCAGTTTCTTCTGCACAGTCTCCGGGGGGACTGGCCTTGCTTTCAGACTTCTAGCCTCCAGAGAACTGTGAGCGAATACATTTCTGTTCTTTTAAGCTACCCACTTTGTGATTCTTTGTTATAGTGGCTCTAGGAGACTAATACTGGATTAATTCCCATTGCCATGGTCATAGGCTTTTTGGAAATGAAATCCCTCCACCCCCACCCAGGCACCCTTCCCCTATACCAAAAAAAATCCACAAATTTTGCTTTTATTGCTCATTTTAATAGCTTGTGATTGTAGTATATAACTTCCCATGTAAATTATTGTCAAAGCAGGTTTGTTTGGAAACAAGCACTCAGATGGAGTTTCAGGTCTGTTTATCAGCAGCCAGTATCACCCTTCTAAGGATGATTCAGTCCCCTGCTCTTTCCTTGTGTCTCAAAGGATCCTACCATTTGGAGTGAATCCCTTGAGAGTTTTAAGTCCTCTTCTGATATCTGGAAATATCCGGGGCTGGTAGAAAAAATAAGTGGCAGTGTCCATCCCCATGTTCTCTTTTTAGGGGTCTTACCTAATCTCCTCTCCTGTATGGATTCAGCCAGATTCCCTGAGGAGCTCCTGAACTTGTACCTCTGAGATCTTTTCAGGACCCTAGTGTCAGCATCCTGGTTCCAGGAAGGTGGCCTGTTCAGCAAATTGCTCCTGCTTATTGGTATGCTAATTATTCCACCAGATCACACAGGATTAGGCTTCCAGGATGATGGTCTGAATATGCTGATTTAAGGTGACTTCTGACTCACATTAAACACAGGACAATTTAGGGATCTGAGTGAAGGCTCTTATCTATCTATATGTGTGCTTTTCCCTGTCCATCTTCTGACTTGCAGCACTAATTCCAGTCTATAGCATTCAAGGACATTCACCTCCTCAGGCTTGGAAGCATGTTTCAGGCAGTTTTTCAGGATAGCAGGGCTTTTTTCCTTTTGAAACTGCTTTTGAGACTGGTACTGTGCAAAATTGGTAGGACCTTCCAGTCGATGACCCTTTTTTGTCCAACTAATGTGGCTGTATTATGCACTTCTGAATCAACCTTGAGCCATGCCAATAAGGGATAGACATTTCTTTCATGAGTGAAACTGTGTATGGACCCCCTGCCTAGTCTCCCTGCTGCTGGTATGTGGAAAGCCAGGGTCAACATACAAAGATATAATATTCTAGAAATGCAATGATTATTGCCTAAAGAGTTCAACAGTAGTCATGTTTAAAAATGTGTTACTTTACACTCATGCTACTCCCATGGTATAATGTGATGCTTCGTATTTGTGTGTTACCATTCCAAATAGTACAGTTAGCATGACCACAAAATAAGTTAATATTCATGGTTTTCTGCATGCTCTGAGTAAGACTTGCATTTGTGGTCAATACCAATGAAGCATAGCGTATCTCTCGAGAGTGTCACTGGAAGCCAATATTCATGATGGATGATGCAGCATCAAGAGCAATAATGTGAGCATCAAATAATAAATGGAATTAAAGAACTGCAGAGCCAAGAATATCTGAATTGCTCGGTATAAATAAGTTCCGAAGAGCAATGACATTGTGAGTAATAATAGCATAGCAGCTATCTTTTTCCTGTGATTGGATAAAAGAAATTAGTCATGAATAGGATATTTGAGAGTAAAGAACAAAGAGGTGGTTCTAGAATCTGAACAGGAAGAAATGGAACCTGGACACTGAAAAATCTTTAAGTTCACTGATTGAATAATAAGTATATAAATACTTCTCTAGTCTTCATTCTAAATCTTTGTTGATAAATCATTTTACTTCACTGGACAACATATCTTAAGTAAAAAGGAGCTTTGCAAAAAGATATTTTCCCTGGGTGGTCTTGTTGGTAGCAGTGACAGGATGGAGTTAGAGGAGCAGGACTGGGTCCAGGGAAAATTTGACTAAACCTTAGTGAGGCAACTGGGCTAATGCCCTCATTTGCCTGAAACAATCTTGCTTTTAAGGCCCTGTATCTCGCAGTCATTGGCCCCAAGAAGGATAGGACCTTGGCCAAGATGGCCCTATGCAGCGGAGGCAACCCCTGAAGAAGCCAGTAGCTGGAGACCATATGTGTTATAAAAGAAATAAACGAATAATACTTCAGTTATAAAAATAATAAAATAATATTTTGTCCTCTAGTCCTCATCACCCCAAATCTTCACTGTCTGAAACCAAGCACTTTTACCTATTTATTTCCACATTTCTAAATAACCTTCTTTTAAAACTGGATTTTTCAATCTTAAACTTTTTTATTTGTTCTTATATAGAAGACCTACCTTACTTAAATCATTACATACTTCTTTTTCCTCCACCTGCCCACACACTCTTTCATTCTAGCCTACCAATATATTCTTGTATCATAATTTTTCAATAATTCAGTATTGAGTACTGACATCATCTGATTATGGAAGCTTTGTTTTCAGCTGAATAAAGTTGTGATGATTATTTTCTTTTTTTTAAAAGATTTTATTTATTTACTTGAGAGAGAGACAGTGAGAGAGAGCATGAACGAGGAGAAGGTCAGAGAGAGAAGCAGACTCCATGGGAGTCTGATGCGGGACTCGATCCCAGGACTCCAGGATCATGACCTGAGCCGAAGGCAGTCGTCCAACCAACTGAGCCACCCAGGCGTCCCGATTATTTTCTTTGTACAGTTTTCTTTCCTTTTGGAGACAGACATCATTCCTGTAATCCTGTGTTCTGTTCTGTTCTTGTCTGGATCACATGCTCTGTGGGGGTGAGTGCAGAGCTCTTATCTCAGATCCTCCTTTCAGCAATATGCTAGGAAATTGTTTGGCCTGTCCCTATTGAATCCCATTTTCTGGACACCATATTTTGATTTATCCCATCATTTGGTGCTGTGCATTATAGGAGAGGAAAGACTTTCTGTTCCCCTAGATTCAATAGCTGGGTCTATAAAATAAACTGAAAACAGGCAGGTGAACATCCAAGGTATACAAATTTATTCACTTTTAATATTACATGCACAGAGACATCACTGGAGAAAAAGGGAGTAACTCAAAATGTGGTAAGATTTGAGAGCTTATGTATTGTCTCAGTACAGGAAGGGTCAAGGAGATATAAGCTGCTTAGAGGAGACTATAGATGATTTTTAGGAAAAGTGAATAGGAACTATGATAGTTTCTGACAAAGTTTGTCTGGGTGTGGTAATGATTTCTAGTCATCTTTGGTGTGATAAGTCAATCTTCTGTGGTTGTTGACACTTCTAGAGAAGAGATTTATAACACTTGAGTTCCTTTTGGAAGATCTGTCTTTAGTCAGAAAACGGAAATTCAGAAAAAGCTCTCTCTGCATTTACTTTTTTAGTGCCTTCAATTCAAAGTAACCCCTATGCCACAAATAGGCATTATTTAGGCAGCTAACTGTCACCCTCCAACTTTGGCTTTATGAGAAAGAAGACAAAATTTTGAGAACTTGAAATTTTGAAAATGTCTTTATTCTTCATACATGGTTATTTGAGCAAATTCCTAGGCCAAAAATAATTTTTCCCTGTATGTTGAGGTATTCCTGCGGTGTCTTATAGCTTGAGAATGTAGATGGGCTCGCCAAGAAGACCTCATCAGAAGGTGGGAAATCTCAAAAGGTCGTTATTTACGGTGTTTTCTTTAAGCTGATTTATGTTTTCTAGAGAAGACTTTGCTTTAGCTGAATGGGACAAGATGACTAAAGAATCTCATTCTTCAAAATTTGATTTCAATTAATCCTTCTGTTGCCAGCGTAGATATCAGCAGTGCCTGGTATCCTTGAGTTTATATCCACCATTGTTCAGTGTCTTCAGAGGGTAAACATTTTGTCTTCTGTCAAGGAGTTTGTACAGGCTGAGAAGGGAGCTTAGGGACACTAGGGAGTCTAACTCTTGCTGATTTAAAGTTTCAACCACTCTGTCAATTTTCAGCTTTACCCAGTACCTCAGATTCCCCCATATTTCAGGGTCTGGGAGAAAGAACAGGCTTCCTTTTGGACCTGTTACCCCTGTAAGTTGTTTGCTTTCACCCTTCTCTGGACTACTAGGTCAGTTAATATTCATATGCTTTGTAGTTTCCAAAATTTTGTCTTTTGTCCTTTGTTTTTGTTCTTTTGAATTTTTTATGATTTTGTGGGATTTTATTTATTCTTTGTTGTCATTTTAGTTCAGTTTTAAGGAAAGTTAAGCATGTATATTCAGTATGTCATTTAAATTGCAGCTTCTGATCAACAACTTCATGAACATTTTCATCTTTTTTTCTATCTGCTAAAATATTTCTCTTCTGGAAATGGCAAAATAGTACAAAAATTCTGATCACATGTGGTGGAGTGAAGATTTTTATTTCATTTTCTTTTTTAATTGACATATAATATATTATTTGTTTCAGGGGTACAGATCTGTGATTCATGAGTTTTACACAATTCATAGCCCTCACCATAGCACACACCCTCCCCAATGTTCATCACCCAGACAACCCATCCTTCCCCCCTCCTCCACTCCAGCAACCCTCAGTTTGTTTCCTGAGATTAAGAGTCTCTTACGGTTTGTCTCTCTCTGTCTGGTTTCATCTTGTTTCATTTTCTATTCTAAAAGCAGTCTTAAAAACCGAAAATGACACATAAAAAAACCATACAAACCAGAAAAGACACCAATTTAATGAAATTGAAATCAGCTACAACTCAAAAAGAATGCTGTAAAGAAAAGCTCAGAAAATGTAAGAAATAATAGAGGAAAAATGCAAAAATTGTGGAAGTAAGGATGTTAAAAGCATATACATTTTAAAATTTCTTGAAATATGCACAAATTTTCAAAGGTAATCTCACTACAGAAATGGACATTAAATTAGGGGCAGCAAAATATATCTTAATCTCTGTTGAAATAAATTCAGGGATATGAGGGATATGAGAGTCTTGAATAAAGTAAATAAAAATATAAAAATAAATGAAACTGATTAGACAAATTACAAAAAGTCATGACATAAATATCAAACAAGGTGGATATTGATAGACTGTAGACTTTCAAAATGTGATAGAAGATATGCAGCCTTTATGAGATTCTAATTAATTTTAAACAAACCCAGATTTTTAATGGGCTGACCATGGTTTTAATCTCCTCTGCGGTCAAAAAGTACATAGTTGGCAATTTTAGTGGGAATGAAACTCCAATATTATGTTGGACATTTAGAGAAATATAATTTATTTCCCAAGATATTAATACATAGAAAAACTCATCATTTGGAAGGGAAAAGTAAGAACTGAGTAACATTTGATGCTTGAAATGGAACTGTGATATATTTTTAGGTATCATTTATTTTTTAGAGTGGGAAAGCTGTTTTGGTTTCCAAAAGTGATAAGCTTTAACTTTCTCATTTATATAAATATATATATTTTATATTATAATATAATTAAGTTTTGCATATATCATAACTACACTTGAATGCATTCTTTTATTATCTTATTGTTTTCTCAGTACACAAAACTTCAACTAAAAATCATATATATATATATGTGATTTATATAGATTCAGAGGTAATATATATTTATATGTTAAATACACACACACACACACACACACACACCCAAAAGTCACTTGTTTCTCTGCTGGACACTAAGCAAATTTAGCCTTACCTTCCTGTTTTGTAGCATGGGCAAACTGGGCATCTTCCTTATAGTTCTTTCTTGCATCTAAATGAAATAAATTTTAGAAATGCTATTCTGAAATGATAGATACTTGGAAAATTTCCTTTCTTAGCAGACAGAACTTTAAGTATTTTAAACCAGATAATACAACTCTTACTCTACTATATTCTAACCATTTATAGTTATTTCATTGATTAGTTATTTAAAAACTAACTCTGTATTTTAGTAATATTATAGTTTATGTAAGAAATATGTCTTCAAATTTTCCAGTGAATTATAGAGCTAATACTACTGGGCAAGAATATAAATATTATTTGCCTCATTCATTTTAATGCATACTACTATGAGTGTAACTAATTATTTTTAGAAATTTGGTTCTCTGCATTATAGAATAAATACCTGTATCTGTGTGTATAGCATAATGAATGTGTACAGTATACACCAAAGATAAGTCATATGTAGGTGTAGGTAATGTATACACATGTTCTCTTTGTGCATATATATATATATATATATATATATATATATATGAGTGTTTTCAAGGCCACATTAAACAGAATGCTTGAATTCCTCCACTCCCAACTCCATGCCTTATTATTCTGCACCACACATTCAGTTATATTGAGTGGTTAGGGTTAGGCTGACACTTTTCAGGCTGAAAGGCAGAAACATTTATCTTCACTGACAAACAATTTGGGAGTACTTTCCTTGGGTTGCAAGAAACTTGCTCTAACACAATTCTCATTCTATTCTATTATGAAGCCCCTGCAACATTTGGCATCTTCTTACTGAATTTGCATGTAATGAACCAAATGGCACCACAGGTTGATTGTAATATATGTTAAAAAGTTTATGCAAAATTTTCCATCTTTGAAATTTAGATTAATGTGGGGATTATTTTGTATACTCTTTTTGGAAGAAACATTATTGATTTCCCTCTGCATATAAATGTAGTATGTGTTCCTATTAGAAACTATGAAAATATAAAAAATACCAGAAAAAATAGTAATGCTTATCCTGTTATCAAAGATAATAGCTATTGGTAATTTGTGTGTCCTTTAATCATATTACTTTATAAACATGCATTTTATATGTATATATAGATAGATAGATAGGTATATTTGGAATCATGACATTTAAATTTGCAGACTTTTTGCTTAATTTTGAACCACATTTTACGTCATTTATTTTTAATAGATGCATGATATTCCATCCTGTGTACATTCTACCATGTAATCACCCTCTATTGTTGGGTATTTATGTTATTTTCACTTTTTGTTATTAGAAGTTACACTATGATAAAATTTATTTTTTAAATTTTTATGTATATCTACAGTTGTTTTGGATATTTTATTATTTATTTATTTATTTATTTTTAAAAGATTATTTATTTATTTATTTGACGGACAGAGATCACAAGTGGACAGAGAGGCAGGCAGATGCAGAGAGAGGGGGAAAGCAGGCTCCCTGTTGAGCAGAAAGCTAGACCCGGGGCTCAATCCCAGGACCCTGGGATCATGACCTGAGCTAAAGGCAGAGGCTTTAACCCACTGAGCCACCTGGGCGCCCCTATTTTATTTTTTGCTGTAATCTGAACATGCCCTTAGCACATTTTTTATATCTCAAATATATGTCTTCTTATTGATTTAGAGGAGCCATTTTTTCCCCCTAAGGATATTAATCTTTGGATTATCCTCTATGTTGCAGATGATTTCTCCTACTTCTTAAATTGCTGTATAATAAGTGGGATTATTTTTGATATGTACTTTAGTTTAAAAATGTCCATTTTAGTATAGTTTCTATGGAGAAGGCAGTTTCTCAAAAAGTTAAATGCAAACATACTTTATTTATTATTCAGCAACTTATCTTCTAGGGATTTATCCCAAATAATTAAAAACATACATCCACAACAGACTAGTACCAAAATGTTTGTTAAAATACTCTTTATAATAACAAACCATTAGAAGCAACTTAAATTTACAACAAAAAAGAATGGAAAAAATTGTGGTATATTCATAAAATACTTAATATGAAAATAAAAGAACTATAGATTCACACAAAAACATAGAATAATCTCAAAAACATTCTTATTGAAAGAAACAAGACACAAAATAATATATATATACTGTGTGGCTCCATTTCTGTGTTGCTCAACAACAGGTATAAATAGTGTTAGACATCAAAAGAATTATTGATTGCTTCTGTGAAGGGGGAAGGGGGAATGAATGGATTATACATTATACATTATATTATTATATATAATATATTAATATATATTATATATTAATGGATTATACATTATACATTCCACACAGTGGAACTCTGAGAGGTTTTGGTAATGTCTTTTTCTCATTTGGGGCACTTATTATATGGGCTTGAGAAGTCTACTGTCATGGACTGAATTGTCATGGACTGAATTGTATTCCCTCAAAATTCATATATTGAAGACTTAGTCCTTAGTACCTCAGTACCTTAGTATATTGAGGACCTAGTCCTTAGTACCTCAGAATATGACAATATTGGAATCTTTAAAGAGGCAGTTAAGTTAAAACAAGGTCATATAGATGGGCTGTAATCCAATATAACTGGTGTCCTTGTAAGAGGAGAAGATTAGGAACAGACACACCAGTGGGAGACCATGTGAAGACATAAACAGAAGACAGCCATCAAAGCCAATAAGAGAAACCTAAGAAGAAACCAACCCTGTTGACACCTTGGTCTCAGACTTCCAGCATCCAGAATTGTGAGAAAATAAACTTCTATTATTTAAGCCACCCAGTCTGTAGTGTTTGTTATGGCAGCCGTAACAAATTAATACATCTACCTTCTAGATTTGTGCATATTACTGCAGGTTATTATACTCAATAAATAAAAATGTCAACTATTAGACTTCTATTTATGGCCAAGCTGGAATAGCAGGGAATGAATTGCTCTCCCAACTGAAATAATGAATAAAGAATAGACAAAGCATATGAATCAGTGGTTTCCAAGATATTAAACATGAGCCAAGGACGATGGTTATCAGTAGGAAATAAATGAAGTGAGCCCTACAGTAATTTTCTGATTCCTGCTTAAAGGAAGAAAATTCCAGATGATTTCACAGTTTGAGGGAATCCATGCAGATCCTAGTGGTCTTCCTGAGCTGAAGAGATGGAACTTGAAATTCAGAGACTTCAAAAGCAGCTTGGAAATTAAGAGAGCTATACATAGAACTTCAAGTGTCTACATAAGGTCTCTGGAGAATCCATCTGCATACTTATCAGTGCATATGTGTGAAGGAACTACTAAGGCTAGGAAAAGAACCACCCATAGAATAGAGCAAAAAATCCCTAAACTCATACAGGACCTGGGAGTACTCCCATTGCCACCACCCAGAATAGAAAATCTGATCTTTCACAGGGCATTTGGTGATCCAAAATGTTTTCCTTCATGAGTTGGGCAAAATAATTTTTATACTAAACATTGCTTCTCTAATACAGGGTGAAAGAAAACTCCCAAAGATAAAACTATTCCAAAGGAATGTAGCCATATTCCAGAGTAATGATCAAAAATATTTATCAAAATTAAAAACTATCCAGAACCCAAGATAAAATCACAATGGCATCCAAACAAAAAAATTAACATTTATGGAAATAAGCAGAGAAAATGACCCAAAATAGTACAGAAACATCAATCATTTGAAAGTGATTTGGTAATGACACAGATGATAGAATTAGTAGACAAAAACATTAAAATGCTTATTATAATTTAATTATCTATGTTCAAGAAAATGAAAATTTGAGCATGATAAGTAGAGATCTGGAAGCTATAAAAAACACAAAAATGCAACTAATAGTGATGAAATACAATGTCTAAGATGAACCATGTGAATTATATATATGCTTTCCTTTGCATTTTTGCTAAGATCATGTCCCGTACTGAGAGAAGATACTCACCCAAACTTTATTTTTTTTACAGTTTCAATTCCATGTCATCTGAAATGTATTTTGTGTGGTATGAAGTAGAATCTAATTTATTTTTCTATAGTATAAAACAATATTTAGAACACTAATTATGGTATCTGCCATCATATCATTGATTTTAAATCCCAGTTTTTAACATTTATGAGTGCAGGTATATACTAATGACTGTCAGTCAGGATTTTTTTTCTTCCACTACCTCTATTTGGCAAAGCCATCTTTATCCAAGACATTTTTCTGCATATCTATTTTGTTCTGGCTAGTTTACAATCTAGATACTCATTGCGGTTCTTGTTCAGTATCTTGGTATTAGAGTCCATTCCATCAAAAAGGAAAATGTTAGTATCATAATATCCAGTTGTCCTCTGGCCTGGTATTTGGTTTGGTTGCATTTGCTTGAGTATCTCAGAATGGCTTCTTCTTTGTGTAGTTCACATACATGGTAGTGGAGTTTCCTCAGCTCCTGCTTAACTCCCAACTATTACTTCTTTAATTCAGGAAGTGTCATTGGGGTTTATTCACTCATTCTTTCATTTTTTTCATTTACTCCTGTGTTAATTCAATACTGAATTAGGTACTGGTAATAGAAAAAAAAAAAAAAGGCTGCTGTCTCAGTTTTACGAAATTTTTAACTCTCAGATTAGGCTCATGACCACAAACTAAGTTCTAAAGTGGTATTTAATTCTGATTTATGGTGAGTGGAGTATCTTCTTACAGACTTAAACCCACTTTGTTAGACGGATATCTGGAATGACTCTAAGTGTAATCCTTCCCAATCACCCTGCATAGCACATAAAATTCCTTGAAATATGTTAATAATAGTTTCTTAATTACCAGAGTGAATCAGAGTATTCCCTATTTCAAATTCCTTTGATTATTTCAGACAAGATTAGGGAGGATGTAGTATTAGAGACTTATGTTCATATTGGCAGCTTACATCAAATTTACTATATGTATTCTTAAGAAATTAGAATATAGTTTAATGAAAATCTTCCCATTCCATAAGAATGCGTGTGTTTTATGACTTTCTATGAGTAACTTCCATGTTTTAAAAGAAGACTCAATTTTAAAAATAATAACCCTTTTTCTGATAAAATAAACAGGGAAAGTCATTGAACATGGTTACCGTAGGAGTGTATTAATAAGCACTTTTTAAAAAAAGATTTCCACATCAAAGGATCCTACAATCAACCTAAGCTTTTTCTCCATATCTTTCCTTTTTCCTGTTGTCAAATAGCTTTACCATTGATTTATTTAATATAAGGCATTTTGCATTTTTTTATTTTTAATTCATTCACAAAACCTACTACTTACCCTTCACATGGTCAGAAATGTTTTTGTATTAACAAACATCTTTTAAAATCTATCATCGGGCACCTGGGTGGCTCAGTGGGTTAAGCCGCTGCCTTCGGCTCAGGTCATGATCTCAGGGTCCTGGGATCGAGTCCTGCATCGGGCGCTCTGCTCAGCAGGGAGCCTGCTTCCCTCTCTCTCTCTCTGCCTGCCTCTCTGTCTACTTGTGATTTTTCTCTGTCAAATAAATAAATAAAATCTTAAAAAAAATAAAATAAAATCTATCACCTATCTATCTATCTATCCATCCCATCTAGCCCCTCTGTCTATCCACACACATACAGACACACATGCATAATCATCATTAATATTTAGGACAAACTACCTTCTCTTTGTAGCCTTCTTTGGTTAGATCAATCCTATAAACATTTATCAGCAGAATGTATTGTATAAATGTGATTTATATATAAAATGCATTTTATTTTATTCCGTTTTAAAAATATGCATATATACTGGTTATCTTCTCAGAGAGGTCATGATGCACTTCTTTAGATTAAGACCTGTCGTCCAGCACTTTTAGGCAGGTTTGAACAATAAGTGTTACCTGATTGAATTTGCACTGAGGAGACAGAAGTGCTCTTAAATACTGTAAATTTCACAGTTGCATAACTCAACAAACTCTACAGTGGTGGTAAAACCATGTCTTTAGAATTGTTGATTTTAGTAATAGCCGCAGCGATAAAATCCGTTAAGTAGTTTTTCTTGTGGTAATGGGATACTGCCCCTTATGGCCATCTTCCAAATCTCCAATATGCATTTTATCCGAAATTACAGCATGTGATGACAATGTTTAAATGCTTATTAAGCACAATGACTGAACTAAGTCCAAAGTAGAACTTAACTGTCTTGAAACACACTGCTTGAATCTCTCTTCCATTTATATAGCCATTACTAGATGTTTTATGAAATAAGTCCAGACAAGTTTTCATTAAACTAATATGTGTTTCTTTGTACCCCTCAAGCCTATTTTGATGACTGGCAAATACAGCAGGCAGTTATGATTTTTTTAACTTAAAAAATGAATGAATGACTTCCCACTACAACAAGAGTAATTCAGTGCTCCACTGAGTTGTAACCTAACAAAAAATGTGTGCTACAGTGGTCTTTGCTAATAAACCATATTATTAAGTATAGCAAATTTGTTGAAATCTTGATTAAATAATTAATAATATGTACCATTAGTGGCAATTTTTAGATTGTTACTGGTATTCAAGAATTAGAGAGATTGTAATTTTAAACAATTTGCCAAACTTAAAATACTAAGTTTAGTATCATGAGTTTCTTTTTAAATTTCATCTTTTACACCATTATTTTAATGCACTGACATATTTTGCATGTCATAGTCACCTTAGTCAGCATAATTTAGATAAATAAAGTGAAATAAATAGAGCTCTTCTGTTAGCACAATGATATTGAAATGTCGAGGGCTGAATGAAATGAGGTTGTTAATAAAGTTAAAATAATAAGCCCACAAACAAATGGCTATTCCTTTTTCCAGTTTTTACCTAAAAAAAAAGCTATATTAAAAAATCATATAAGAGAGAGGAGGACTAGAGGGAGAAGCAGACTCCCTGCTAAGCAGGGAATCCAATGTAGGACTCAATCCAGAGACTCCAGGATCATGACCTGAGCTGAAAGCAGATGCTTCACCAACTGAGCTACCCAGATGCCCTGGAAGGATATTTAAAATAGGTTGTTCAAGAGAGCCTCTTCCTTGTTTAAAATTTCTTTTTAAATTATTATCTTGGCACAAGGATCAAATGAATCACTAAAATATTCACTTAGAGTTAAAAAAAGATACTTGTAATGGTTAATAAGAATGATAATTACTTAACAAGAAGCATATCTCTCCTTCTTTTCCCTGCCCTTGTACAACTGGAAAAATAAAGCTGTTTAATAATTGTGTGGTTTAAATACCTGTTGGAAATCTAAGTTGGAATTGAAAAAAGATGTTTAACTTAGTTACATTCCTTTGTTTATGGAACTAGAAAAGAGAAGTAAAGAAACCTGAGGCTAATGGAAATAGATTACATCTCACTAACAGAACATAGTTTAAAACAATGCATTTTATTGTGGATCTCCCTTCAGAATTCAAACTGAGTATCCATTATTTTTTCTATTTAAGTCATAGCCTCAGGGATTTAAAAAAAATCACTATCAGAAGATAACCTAATATATCGCTGATATAGTTTCTTCTTATCACAGTATTATTGACAGAATATCATGTTAGTAATATCACCTTTTATAGTTTTCAAGTGATAAAATGGAAAAAGTTTCCCCAGATGCATTTTTTCCAATAAAAGTAGTCTTGGTATATTCTCTTGCCAGCTGTGTCTTATTGAAAGAGAAGCAATATCAAATACTTCCCTCTACATTGTTTTGAAAGTGAACATTTGTTTGGCCTATTTAAATTAATTATTATCCTTTGAATATTTTGCATTTATTATATGATAGTGGTTTCATTTAAAAGAGTTCTTCAATATCAGTATTTTTCTACTAAAATAATGGATTTAAAGAATTTAACCTAGTTTTTATATCTATATTTAAAATACAGTGTATTTGACATATAGAAAGAGTGTGTTTTTAAAATGAAGAATATTTTTAAGTTTGGAATTAAATCAGACATATGGTTCCATAATTGAATATATAAAACTAGGTGCACATTGAAATTCTACCTCCTTCTGCAGTCTGTTAAAGGCTTTGCCTTTAACAGGGCCCTTGTGGAGGTAAACATTTACCATATCTCCGTATCTTTCCAAAAAGGTTTTATTCTTATACAAACAAGTTTGAATATAAATTCTTGTGTGCCCTTATGTACCTAAAATTTGGCATATTTTAAAATTGTTCTGCACATTTTTTTATCACTTCTGTCATAGAGGTCTTTCTACATTGGTAATATAAAGAACTTCATTTGTTTAGTATCTACATAGTATTAAATTGTCTTTTACACCAATATTCACTTATTTGTCTCTTGGTGATGCTTTTCCACAATTTTTTGCTACTGCAGTCAGTGACAAGAACTTATGATGTTTTGCACATATAAATACTTGGGGAATAACCCCAGCATTAGAATTACTGAATGTGAAGGTCCAGGCTTTTGTAATTTTGATGAATATCAATGTTGCCACATTTGCCTCATTGTTTCATTTTGTCTTCTCCACAACAAAAATTGAGAGAAGTTATTTCCTGGCAATATTTTTTCAGATTTTTGTGTTTGTACCAACACAATAGATGAAGAATATTATTTCAGGATAATTTCAAGTTTTATTTTTTATAAGTAAGGTTGAGTATCATTTTAAAAACTACTATTTTGGGGCACCTGAGTGGCTCAGTCAGTTAAGCATCTGACTCTTGATTTCAGTTCAGGTCATGATCTCAGGATCCTGAGACTGAACCCCATGTGTGTGTCTGTTGGGGGGTGGGGCATAGCTCAGCAGGGAGTCTGCTTCTCTCCTCTTCCTCACCCTTTGACCCTCCCCCTACTTTTGTGCATGCACACACACTTTCTCTGTCTTTAAATAATCTAAAAAAAATAAAAGCTGCTATTTTTATTTCCTTTTCTACAGACTTTCTATTCATATATTTTCACCATTTCTCTTTAGAGCTGGTTTTATCAGTTTCAGTTTATCAGTTAAAAAAATAAAAGCTACTATTTTTATTTCCTTTTCTACAGACTTTCTATTCATATATTTTCACCATTTCTCTTTAGAGCTCGTTTTATCACTTTCTAGAAGTTCTTCCTATGTAAGAGAATTATATTTTCTGTGCTATAAGCTGGAAATATTTTTTCCAGTTTATTTGTCTTTTCAGTCTGGTTATAGTCTTAATTTTTAAATGTTGAGTCAAAAATTTAAAAGTCTTCTCCTTCAAAGTTTTGAAGAGTTGCTCCCAGAACTTCTGACGTTTTTATGTTCCATTTTACATTTTAATGTATTATATGTTTATAATTTATCCTGTTTTTTTTTTCCAAATAAACTGAGGATGTCACTTAATTTTTTTTCCAGATTCCGCTGACTTCTTACAACACTATTGATATAATAATTCTTTCCTCCATATATTTAAGATATCACCATCATAAGCTATATTCCTATGTTTTGAGTTTCTACCTGGGGTCCATGAAACTTTTAACTCAGTTTTAATGTGACTGGTTTTCCTTATAATCCTTTTTTTTGTGTGTGTATTTTAAAACATAACTTGAGAAAGATCTATGATATAACATTTAGATAGAAATTATAGATAAGGTAGATTTCAAGTAATTTTTCTATAATTTATTTTTAAATGTTATTATACCCTTTCCTATAAATTATTAAATTTTAAATTTTGTTGATACATTATTAATGAAATCTCAAATTCATGGGTTACTTTAACATTTTAAAAATAGTTAATTTGGGGGGTGCCTGGGTGACTCAGTGGGTTAAGCCTCTGCCTTCAGCTCAGGTCATGATCTCAGGGTCCTGGGATCGAGACGCACATCAGGCTCTCTGCTCAGCAGGGAGTCTGCTTCCCCCTCTCTCTATCTGGCTGCCTCTCTGTTCACTTGTAATCTCTGTCAAATAAGTAAATCTTAAAAAAAAAATAGTTTATTTTGGCAGATACACCAAATCACATGTCTAAAATTGAATTTATTATTCTCTCTTAAGACTACACCAGTGTCAGGATTCCTATCTGGGAGTTATTCTTGTCCTGCTTCTCACTCACTAATCCTATTGATTCTGACTCCTGATAGTCTCTTTCCTTTAACTTCTCTTTAACACTAACTCTTCCTCTCTCCATCTTTGATGAAATTGGTGTCGTCATTCACCTGTGGTAAAGTTCTGCATAAGGGTCCCTGTGTAATAAGTTCATTCTTCACATGGAAGCTAGAAGTCTTCTGAGTAGGCAAAAATCATCTTGTTTCTCCACCACCACTACACAGTTAAAGTCCCTGAATGGTTTCTCATATTTACTCTTGTGATAGTAGATGCTTTTAGTTTTTTTTTTAAATCTGTTTGGATCTATTAATATCTTCCTTAGATGGTGAGTTTATGTGTGTTTTTTGCAGCTCTATTGAGATATTATTGATGTATAGATTATGTAAATTTAAGGTGCTCAAATTGATTTGATACACTAATATTGCAAAATGAGTGCCATTATAGCATTAGCTAACACCTGCATCATATCACATATACCATTTTTTTGTTGTGAGAATATTTATTATCTAATTTCTTAGCAACTTTCAAGTATGTAATACTCTATTAGTAACTATAGTCATTGTTGTATATTAGATCCCTAGAACTTATTTGTAACTGGAAGTCTGTATCCTTTGACCAGACCAACATCTTCCATTTTCCTCTATCTGGGAAACCCGTGTAACCACCATTCTAGTCTCTAAGAGATCAGCTTCTAGATTCCACATATAAGTGAGATCATACAGTATTTGTCTTGCTCTGATTTATTTCACTTAGCATAATCCCTCATGGTCCATCCATGTTGTGGAACAGGAATAGCCTGTTCTAATGGCTGAATAGTATTGTACTGTATATACATATACAGCATATTCTTTATCCATTCATCCATTGACGGACACGTAGGTTGTTTCCATATCTTGGATATTGTGAATAATGCTGTAGTGAACATAGAAGTGCAGATATCTCTTTGAGATCTTCTTTTTCTTTCCACTCAGTATATTTCCTTTCCATTCAACACCAAAGTGAGATTCCTGGATCATATAGTAATTCTATTTTTAATATTTTGAGGAACCTCCTTCCTGTTTTCTGTAATGGATGCACCCATTTACATTCCTACCAACAGTATACAAGAGTTCCATTTTCTCTACATCCTTGCCAAACTTTCTTATTTCTTGTCTTTTTGATGATAACCATTCTAAAAAGTGTGAGTAAATATCTCGTTATTGTTTTGATTTACATTTCCCTGATGATTTGTAATGTTGAACATCTTTTCATGTTCCTATTGGCCTTTGTATGACTTCTTTGTAAATGTCTATTCAGTTCCTCTGCCCATTTTTTAATCAGACTTTTTTCTTTCTCTTTAATTGAGTTGTCTGAGTTTTTGATATAGAAGTTTGCCTCCACATCCTGACACTCCAAGTTTAGGTGCATTCCCACTACCTCTTTTTCTTTTTTATAATTTTTTTAAATAAACATGTAATGTATTATTAGCTCCCGAATACAGGTCTGTGAATCACCAGGTTTACAGACTTCTCAGCACTCACCATAACACATATGTGTTATGCCTATAACACAGTGGTTATATGTCTATAACCAATGTCTATAACCCCACCACCCTCACCCTACCCTCCTCCCCTTGGCAACCCTCAGTTTGTTTTGTGTGATTAAGGATCTCTTATGGTTTGTCTCCCTCCCAATCCCATCTTGTTTCATTTATTATTTTCCTGCCCCCCAAACCCCCCATGTTGCATCTCCACTTCCTCATATCAGGGAGATCATATGATAGTTGTCTTTGTCCGATTGACTTATTTCAATAAGTATAATACCCTCTAGTTCTACCCACATTGTCGCAAATGGAAAAATTTCATTTCTTTTGATGGCTGCAAAGTATTCCATTGTATTTATATACCACATCTTCTTTATCTATTCAACTGTTGATGGACATCTAGGTTCTTTCCATAGTTTGGCTATTGTGGACATTGCTGCTCTAAACGTTTGGGTGCACGTGCACTTTTGGATCACTACATTTGTATCTTTAGGGTAAATATCCAGTAGTGCAATTTCTGGGTCGTAGGATAGCTCTGTTTTCAACTTTTTGAGGAACCTTCATGCTCTTTTCCAGAGTGGTTGCACCAGCTTGCATTCCCACCAACAGTGTAAGAGGGTTCCCCTTTCTCTGCATCCTTGCCAGCATCTGTCATTTCCTGACTTGCTAATTTTAGCCATTCTGACTGGTGTGAGGTGGTATCTCATTGTGGTTTTGATTTGTAGTTCCTTGATGCTGTGGAGTGTTGTGGAGCACTTTTTCATGTGTCTGTTGGCCATCTATATGTCTTCTTTGCAGAAATGTCTATTCATGTCCTCTGCCCATTTCTTGACTGGATTATTTATTCTTTGGGTGTTGAGTTTGCTAAACTCTTTATAGATTTTGGACATAGCCCTTTATCTGATATGTCGTTTGCAAATAGCTTCTCCCAGTCTATCAGTTGTCTTTTGGTTTTGTTAACTGTTTCCTTTGATGTGCAAACACTTTTGATCTTGATGAAGTCCCAATAGTTCATTTTTGCCCTTGTATCCCTTGCCTTTGGTGATGTTTCTTGGAAGATGTTGCTGCAGCTGAGGTCGAAGAGGTTGCTGCCTGTGTTCTCCTCAAGGATTTTGATGGATTCCTGTCTCACATTGAGGTCCTTCATCCATTTTGAGTCTATTTTCATGTGTGGTGTAAGAAAATGGTCCAATTTCATTTTTTTGCATGTGGTTGTCCAATTTTCCCAACACCATTTGTTGAAGAGGCTGTCTTTTTTCATTGGACATTCTTTCATGCTTTGTTGAAGATTAGTTGACCATAGAGTTGAGGGTCTATTTCTGGGCTTTCTATTCTGTTCTATTGATCTATTTGTCTGTTTTCGTGTCAGTACCATACTGTCTTGACGATGACACCTTTGTAACAGAGCTTGAAGTCTGGAATTGTGATGCCACCAACTTTGGCTTTCTTTTTCAATATTCCTTTGGCTATTCGAGGTCTTTTCTGGTTCCATTTAAATTTTAGGATTACTTGTTCCATTTCTTTGAAAAAAAATGGATGGGATTTTGATAGGAATTGCATTAAATGTATAGATTGCTTCAGGTAGTATAGACATTTTCTCAATATTTGTTCTTCCAATCCATGAGCATGGAACACTTTTCCATTTCTTTGTGTCTTCCTCAATTTCTTTCATGAGTACTTTATAGTTTTCTGAGTATAGATTGTTTGCCTCATTGGTTAGGTTTATTCCTAGGTATCTTATAGTTTTGGTGCAATTGTAAATGGGATTGACTCCTTAATTTCTCTTTCTTCTGTCTTGTTGTTGGTATAAAGAAATGCAACTGATTTCTGTGCATTGATTGTATATCCCAACACTTTACTGAATTCCTGTACAAGTTCTAGCAGTTTTGGAGTGGAGTCTTTTGGGTTTTCCACATATAGTATCATATCATCTGCAGAGAGTGATAGTGTGACTTCTTCGCCGATTTGGATGCCTTTAATTTCTTTTTGTTGTCTGATTGCTGAGGCTAGGACTTCTATACTATGTTGAATAGCAGTGGTGATAATGGACATCCCTGCCGTGTTCCTGACCTTAGCGGAAACGCTCTGTTTTTCTCCATTGAGAATGATATTTGTGGTGGGTTTTTCATAGATGGCTTTGATAATATTGAGGTATGTGCCCTCTGTCCCTACACTTTGACGAGTTTTGATCAGGAAGGGATGCTATACTTTGTCAAATGCTTTTTCAGCAACTATTGAGAGTATCATATGGTTCTTATTCTTTCTTTTATTAATGTATTGTATCACATTGATTGATTTGTGGATGTTGAACCAAACTTGCAGCCCTGGAATAAATCCCAATTGGTCATTGTATTGCATTCTACTGTTGGATTCTGTTGGCTAGTATTTTGGTGAGAATTTTCGCATCTGTGTTCATCAAGGATATTGGTCTATAATTCTCTTTCTTGATGGGATCCTTGTCTGCTTTTGGGATCAAGGTGATGCTGGCCTCATAAAATGAGTTTGGGAGTTTTTCTTCCATTTCTATTTTTTGGAACAGTTTCAGGAGAATAGGAATTCATTCTTCTTTAAATGTTTGGTAGAAGTTTTCTGGGAAGTCGTCTGGCCCTGGGCTCTTGTTTGTTTGGAGATTTTTGATGACTGTTTCAATCTCCTTACTGATTATGGGTCTGTTCAGGTTTTATATTTCTTCCTGTTTCAGTTCTGGTAGTTTATATGTCTCTAGGAATACATCCATTTCATCCAGATTGTCAAATTTGCTGGCGTAGAGTTGCTCATAGTATGTTCTTATAATTGTTTGTATTTCTTTGGTGTTAGTTGTGATCTGTCCTCTTTCATTCATGATTTTATTTATTTGGGTACTTTCTCTTTTCTTTTTGATAGGTCTGGCCAGGGGTTTATCAATCTTATTAATTCTTTCAAAGAATCAGCTCCTAGTTTCGATGATTTGTTCTATTGTTTTTTTTTTTTGTTTTGTTTCTATTTCATCAATTTCTTCTCTGATCTTTATGATTTCTCTTCTCTTACTGGGTTTAGGCTTTCTTTGTTGTTCTTTCTTCAGTTCCTTTAGGTGTAGGGTTAGGTTGTGTATTTGAGACCTTTCTTGTTTCTTGAGAAAGGCTTGTATCACTATATATTTTCCTCTCAGGACTGCCTTTTTGTGTCCCACAGATTTTGAACCATTTTGTTTTCATTATCATTTGTTTCCATGAATTTTTTCAATTTTTCTTTAATTTCCTGGTTGGCCCATTCATTATTTAGTAGGATGCTGTTTAGTCACCATGTATTTAGGTTCTTTCCAAATTTCCTCTTGTGATTGAGTTCTAGCTTCAGAGTTTTGTGGCCTGAAAATATGCAGGGAATGATCCCAATCTTTTGATACTGGTTGAGACCTGATTTATTTCCCAGGATGTGATCTATTCTGGAGAATGTTATGTGAGCACTAGAGAAGAATGTGTATTCTGTTGCTTTGGGATGGAATATATCTGAATATATCTGTGATGTCCGTCTGGTCCAGTGTGTCATTTAAGGCCTTTATTTCCTTGTCAATCTTTTGCTTGGATGACCTGTCCATTGCAGTGAGGGACTGTTAAAGTTCCCTACTATTATTGTAGTATTATTGTCTATGTGTTTCTTTGATTTTTGTTATTAATTGGTTTATATAGTTGGCTGCTCCCATGTTAGGGGCATAGATACTTAAAATTGTTAGATCTTCTTGTTGGACAGACCCTTTGAGTATGATATAGTGTCCATCCTCATCTCTTATTATAGTCTTTGGCTTAAAATCTAATTAATCTGATATAAGGATTGCCACCCCAGCTTTCTTTTGATGTCCATGAGCATGGTAAATTGTTTCCCACCCCCTCACTTTAAATCTGGTGGTGTCTTTGGGTCTAAAATGAGTTTCTTGTAGACAGCATGTTGATGGGTTTTGTTTTTCTTATCCATTCTGATACCCTGGGTCTTTTGATTGGGATATTTAGCCCATTTACATTCAGGGTAACTAGAGATGTGAATTTAGTGCCATTGTATTGCCTGTGACTGTTACTGTATATTTTCTCTGTTCCTTTCTGATCTACTACTTTTAGGGTCTACTACTTTGCTTAGGGGACCCCTTTCAATATTTCCTGTAGGGATGGTTTGTTGTTTTCAAATTCTTTCAGTTTTTGTTTGTCCTGGAAGCTTTTTATCTCTCCTTCTATTTTCAATGATAACCTAGGTGGATATAGTATTCCTTGCTGCATGTTTTTCTTGTTTAGGGCTCTGAGTATATCATACAGTTCCTCCTGGCCTGCCAGGTCTCTGTGGATAAGTCCACTGCCAATCTATTTTTTTTTTTTTTTTTTACCATTGTATGTTATATACTTCTTGTCCTGTGCTGCTTTCAGGATTCTCTTTGTCGCTAAGACTGGTAAATTTTACTATTAGATGATGGGATGTGGACCTATTCTTATTGATTTTAAGGGGGCTTCTCTGCACCTCCTGGGTTTTGATGCTTGTTTCCTTTGCCATATTAGGGAAATTATCTACAATAATTTTCTCCAATACACCTTCTGCTTCCCTCTCTCTTTCTTCTTCTTCTGGAATCCCAGTTATTCTAATGTTGTTTCATCTTACTGTATCACTTATCTCTCAAATTCTCCCCTCATGCTCCAGTAGTTGTCTCTCTTTTGCTCAGCTTCTTTATTCTCTGTCATTTGGTCTTCTATGTCACTAATTCTCTCTTCTGCCTCATTTATCCTAGCAGTAAGAGCCTCCGTTTTTGATTGCACCTCATTAATAGCTTTTTTTATTTCAGCTTGGTTAGATTTTAGTTCTTTTTTTTCTCCAGAAAGGGCTTTTATTTCTCTGGACGGCATTTCTCTAATATCTTCCATGCCTTTTTCGAGCCTGGCTAGCACCTTGAGAATCGTCATTCTAAACTCTAGATCTGACATATTACCAATGTCTTTATTGATTAGGTCCCTAGCCATCAGTACTTCCTCTTGTTCTTTTTTTTTGTGGTGATTTTTCCACCCTGTCATTTTATCCAGATAAGAATATATGAAGAAGTGAATAAAATACTAAAATGGTGGCAAAGACCCCCAAGAAAATATGCTTTAACCAAATCAGAAGGGACCTCAAATCATGGGGGGGGAGAAAGGGGGTAAAATAAGTTCAGAAAAAAACATTTAAAAAAAGAAACAAATAAAAAATAACAAAAAGAATATATATTAGACTGGTCACTAGAACAGGGTCACTCACTTAATTTTGGGAGTATTTTGGTCTCTTAGAAGAAACTACCTCCCCAAATTTTAAAGAATGAAAAACATATATAAGGGTAAACACAGTGAAGGGATGGAATATGCCTATGAAAATGAAAACAAATTTTTTTTTAATTTCTAATAAAGGAATTGAGAAACAATTGAGAATTGTTAAGATAAACTAGTTAAAAAACGTTAAAAGAGGAAAGGGTAAAAGTTAAAAAATTTAGCAGAAGAAAAAAATTAAATTAAAAAACAAATTAACTTGCAAGACTAAAGAATCATGGGGAGTAAGCCATGAATTCCATGCTTTGCTTTCTCCTCCTTTGGAATTCTGCTGTTTTCCTTGGTAAGTGAACTTGGTCTTGGCTGGATTTCTTGTTGATCTTCTGGGGAAGGGGCCTGTTGTAGTGATTCTTAAGTGTCTTTGCCCGAGGCAGGATTGCACCGCCCTTACCAGGGGCCGGGCTATGTAATCCACTTGGGTTCTCTTCTGGGAGCTTTTGTTCCCTGAGTGCTTTCCGTAGAGTTCCTGAGCATGGGAGTGAAAATGGCCTGGAGGAGTCAAGAGCTCGGGGTCCCACTCTTCAGTGAGCCCTCAGAGAAAAGCGCTCAATCACTCCCATCTCCCTGGCCTCTGGCCATGCTCGGAGAAAAGTGTTCAATCACTCCCCTTGCCCTGGCCTCCAGCTGCACTCCAAGCTCACCCAGCCCGTGACCAAGGGTCTCTGTCTCTGGCACACAGCTCTGCCTGGAGTCTCGGAACTCTGCAGATCCCTGAGCTATTCCAGAGGGGTATCCCTGGATCTTGTGGGATACCCACTCACAGAGCAATGGCCTGTGCCATGGATTGTGGTTCAAGGTAACCCCAAGTTGAGAGCTCACTCCTTGGCTCCATCTCTGTAGCCGACTTCCCCGCTTTAATACCTGTGAGCTCTGTGACACTCAGATACCCCTGATCCTTCTGTGTCCCCGCAGGACCTGAGGCCACACTGTCCCCGTGTGGGCTTTACCCCAGTTTAGCCTCTGGAGAGATGTCCCTCAGTGGAACAGACTTTTAAAAGTTCTGATTTTGTGCTCCGTTCCTCCACTGCTTGCCAGGAGCCGGCCTTTCCCCCCTTGGTCTATCTTCCCATCGCTTTGGATTCACTTCTCCACGGGTCCTACCTTTCAGAAAGTGATCAATTTTCTGTTCTAGATTTGGTGCTCTTCTTCTCTTTGATCTCTTGTTGGATTTGTAGGTGTTTGGAGTGGTTTGATAAGCTATCTAGCTGATCTCTTGCTACCTGATGTCATCTCAGCCTGCTACTTCTCTGCCATCTTGACTCCTCCCTCCCCACTCCCTCTTAATTTTTTAAATTATCAACTCTTTGTAGAAAATAAGGAATATGTGCAGGGATACCCTCTGCTTTGTGGAAAGCTTCTCTTTCCTCTCTAGTCTTTGTTGTTTTAGGCCATACATAGCTTACGTACTCTTATTTGTCTGGCCTGACTTTAATATGAATACACTCTGCACCTTTTACCTAGTAGAGATGAGAGTTAAGTTTGCATTTTGGATTGCTTGCATATCCTACAGGTTTCTAAAATTGCTTGATTTGCTCAGCATTCACCAACTAACTACTACAATTATCTACTGTCCTCTCAAGCTTCTTTATGCTCTGTACCTGTCTTCAGAAACTGCTGGGAGTTTCAGTCAGTCACTTTCCTGGTGGGCTTCCCCTTAGCATATACTCCAGTTAGATGTGATTCTTACTTTCCTCAATTCAGTTGTATTTCCATCTTGTATTATAGAACTTACTGTCCATTGATCAGCTCTGTTTTTCAGAGCATATACAATTTATTAATTTGACAAATGTTATCTGGCTGATATTTGGAAAGAACAGAATAAATGTGTAAACTATGCCTTTTTTTTAATTTGAAGGGACACATGCACCCCAATATTTATAGCAGCACTATCTACAATAGACAAAACATGAAAAGAGCCCAGCTGTCCATCAACTAGATAGGAAAACAGGATCTCAAAGAGGTATCTACACTTCCATGTTCACTGTAACATTATTCATAATACCTAAGATATAACCTAGGTGTCCATTAATGGATGAACGAATAAAGAAGATGTCATATACATACACACTAGAATATTACTCAGTCATCATAAAGAACAAAATCTTGTCATTTGTAATGACATGGATGGAACCAGAGGATATTATGCTAAGCAAAATAAGTCAGAGAAAGACAAATACCATATGATTTCACTCATATGTGGAATTTAAGAAATAAAACAGAGGAGCATAGGGGAAAGGAAGGAAAAATAAAGACACAGAGGGAGGCAAACCAAAGGAAACTTAAATATAGGGAACAAAATGAGGGTTTCTGGACGGAGGTGAGTGGAAGGATTGGGGTAATTGGGTGATGACCATTAGGAGGGCACTTGATGTAATGAATATTGTGTGTTAGATGAAACTGAAATATCACTATATTCTACCTCTGAAACTAATACTACACTCTATGTGAACTAACTTGAATTTAAATAAAATCTAGAGAAAAAAAGATATACTATTTTAAAACAAAAACTTTTTCATTTGATACTTTCAGTTCTCAAAAATATTTTGATTTTATATGCTTATTTCAAAATTATGCCAGGAATATTGAAGGTAATCTCCTATAATTTTATAGATATTTTCATATAAAAATTTAATGTGGTTAACTTGCATCAAAATCCTTTACTCTGTCCCTGTCTTGCTGTTTAAATAAATTTTCTTTTACTGTCCAAGTCTCTAATTTCCTTTTCCCCAATATCTCTTTATTATAACTTACATCACTATATTTCATTAAGCAAAGAATGTGGCTGTTTTTTGAGGACTGGTTCATTTATATTCAGCTGGACATCAGATGTCTTCCTTTACCCTCCACAGCCAGATGCCCCATTCAACTCTGAAATAATGAAAGCCTTGAGTATATTTCTTCATTGCCTTGAGATTCCTTTCTAGCTTTGTTGTTTGCTATTGCCTAGAGTAGAACCTCTCTTTAGAACCTCTCATGTTTTTTTTTTTTAATTAATTTTTTATTTTTTATAAACATATATATTTATCCCCAGGGGTACAGGTCTGTGAATCACCAGGTTTACACACTTCACAGCACTCACCAAAGCACATACCCTCCCCAATGTCCATAATCCCACCCCCTTCTCCCAAACCCCCTCCCCCCAGCAACCCTCAGTTTGTTTTGTGAGATTAAGAGTCACTTATGGTTTGTCTCCCTCCCAATCCCATCTTGTTTCATTGATTCTTCTCCTACCCACTTAAGCCCCCATGTTGCATCACCACTTCCTCATATCAGGGAGATCATATGATAGTTGTCTTTCTCTGCTTGACTTATTTCGCTAAGCATGATACGCTCTAGTTCCATCCATGTTGTCGCAAATGGCAAGATTTCATTTCTTTTGATGGCTGCATAGTATTCCATTGTGTATATATACCACATCTTCTTGATCCATTCATCTGTTGATGGACATCTAGAGGACCTCTCATGTTTTCATGTGATATGAGTGTTTTATTCAAGACTCTAAATGACCCAGATATAAACCTGTTTATACTTTAGGTACCTGGTTGTACTTGTTTCATTTCTTCTTTCTCCCTTTATTTCTCATTTTTCATTTATCTGCTGATACAAAGTAATGTTCCTGATAACATTATATCAGGAAATCAAAAAGATATTCCACTGAGATAAAATAAAATCGTGATCAGTATATATAAAATTAGTATAGCTTAATCTAAAAAAGTCTTACTTCTGTTATCAGCAAATGGACTCTCTTGCTCAGGTAACTCAGTAATGAACATTGTCAAAAAGGAGAACATTGTCTAAAAGAATCTATCTCCTTTAGAACTCTTGAAACATACCAGCCAATGGTATCTCCATAATTATGGTCTAACCATTTTCCTTTTTAATCTCTTAGTCGTCTTATGCTTTTCTCAGATTGTTTTGCTGTTTTTGTTGTTGTTTCTTTCTAAATGCATATGTACACATGCATACACACCCTTTAATTTTATATATTTTGGGACAATTTTGAATAATAGGAAAATTATAAACCTTTCAGATATTTTATCTTATTTCCCACATTTTTTTGAAATATAATGATATCTCTATAGGATAATATTAATCATTAAGAATGGAATATCCTTAAAAAAGAAATTATATGATTAAAAAATGGTCAGAGACCTTGAATAGACATTTTTCCAAAGAAGATATACACATGGCCAACAGACATATGAAAAAGATGTTCAACATCACTGATCATTAGGGAAATACAAATCAACAGCATGATAAGACACTATCTCACCATCAGAATGACTACCATCAAGAAGGGAAGAAATAACAAGTGTTGGTGTGAGTGTAGAGAAAAAAGAATGCTTCTGCACTATTGGCAGGAATATAAATTGGTGCAGGAATATAAAATGGAAAACAGTATGAAGGTTTCTCAAAAAATTAAAAATAGAATTACTGTATGACCAGTAATTCCATTCATGGGTCTTTATCCAAAGAAAACAAAAACACTAATTCAAAAAGACATATGTACCCCTATATTTGTTGCAGTATTACTTACAATAGACAAGGCATGGAAGCTACCTAAGTGTCCACCAATAGATAAATAGAAAATGTGTAGTATATATACAATGGAATACTACCCAGCTATAAAAAAGGGTGAGATCTTACATTTTGTGACTATTTGGATGAATGTAGAGAGTATTCTGCTAAGCGAAATAAGTCAGAGAAAAACAAATAGCATACAATTCCACTTATGTGTGGAATCTAAAAAACAAAACGAACAAATAAACAGAAAAAGCAGAAATAGACTCATAAATACAGAGAACAAACTATTGGTTGTCAGTGGGGAGGGGGTAGGGATGGATAGACAAAATGGATGAAGGGGAGTGGGATGTGCAGACTTCCAGTTATGGAATGAATAAGTCATGGTGATGAAAGATAGAGCATATGGAATACATTTAATGGTATTCTAATAGTGTTGTATGGTGACAAATGGTAGATACACTTAAGGTGTGCATACCATAACATATACACTTACTGAATCACTACTGTATATCTAAAATTAGTATAACATTGTGTACCTTAATAAAATATACATATAAAATATCAAAATATATATACATATATAATTAAAAAAAAGAATGGAATATTTTAAAAACTTAAAAATTGCTGATTTTTCTCAGGATATGATATACAGAAGAATCAGAATAGGAAGTAGGGACAAGGAAAGTTATAAATGGTAAGAAGAAAATGAAAAGTGGATAGATTATATGTCTTTCATAAGTATACATTTGAAAATTCAAAATAGCCTGCATGGCTGATCTAATCCCACTAAACTAATTTTCTTCTCAAGCTTAAATGCATTTGAAATGTATTCTTTTGCTTTGGATGCACAAACATAATCATATTATCTCTTTGCAGAAGTTTTTTTTTTTTTTTCCCCTAATGAGAAGTCAGAAGAATAAAGTGTTATTTATAAGTGTTACGTGAGTTTTTTTTTCTAAAGAATATATTTTCCCCTAGAAATGTAAGAAATTTTTCTTTGAAAACAGCATTCCAGTGTAACAGATTAATGATCATGTAACTTAATACTTTATCAATTGTAAGATTGTGTGTAAATTTTGTCAGTTTTTATAAGCATATTAGTACTTGAATAAATGTAAACATATTAGTGTCTGATCAAGTAACAATGAAAATCAACTCCATAGTGATTCCCTATTACCTCCCATAAAGCCTTATACTAACAAGTTCTAGAAATTAATGTGTAACAGAAGAATTCATTATTATATATTTAAGTGTATGATATCTCTTAAATAGCACCCAACATTTGGTTTAAAAACCTCAACATAAGAGTTTTATGATGAAAAGAACAATTAGAAGCTTTTTATGACAAATATTATTAAATGTTAAGAAAATTTTTAATCATTCTTCTTTTTTTTAAAGATTTTACTTAAAAGTAAAATCTTTACACCCAATATAGGGCCTGAACACATAACCATGAATAAGATCCAGAGTCAAACATTTCAATGATGAGCCAGCCAGGTGCCCCAGATTACTTATATTTCTTGATTTAGTTTATTTAGTCTACAACCATTTTAATAAAAATTTTCTGTATGTTATTATGTACTTGTATTGTGGAGATAAAAAAATGTAAAATACAGAGCATCTTCAAGAAGTTTATATATTAGCAACACAATATGGCTCTGTCATAAAAATATAAATCAAAAACAGGTATGACAATTTTGTCCTTCTTTCCTGAAATGTTTTAAAGTAAATCCTAACATTATATCATTTCACCCATAAATACTTCATTATATTTATCTAGTGGTTAATAACTTGAGAAAATAACCACAATAGTATCATTACAGTAATTTCTTAATATCATCTAAGATCTAGTCCTCATTCAATTTCCTTCAGCTGTATAGAATTCATTTTAGCTATACAATCTGTGAGTGAAATATTCAAGAAATAAGACCATTAATTTTATCCTTTCATCAAAATAAGAAGAAAACCATGTATCCAGTTTTCTATGCCTTTAAATTCTAAAGCAAAATAACAACTGTCATCCTACAGAGATCACCTCTTAATTATCTACACAGTTTCTAAATGGAATGGCTGTGTTTATTCTCATTTCAACTTAGAAGGTCAGTGAGTGCATAAACTTCTTGCTTTGTGATGGCAATGTGATGTCATGCAGGTTTTCAGAGAAAGAATGCAATTAGTGTCAGGTGCATCAAATCACTGCAGGTAATTGCAATCATTTTTAAGGAGAAATGAGGAAAGAGAAGTCTCATAGACTTAAAAAAAAAAAAAGTTAACTGCTATATGGCAGCTTACATGGGCCCTTGCTATTCAGCAACCAAATTACAGTGGAAGGAAAGATTATAACAAATTCAAATTGCATTACATATCTAAAGCTCATATTCTAATTTAAAAAAAATGCTTGTCTGAATACTTACAAATTTATCTAAATCACAAATTATGTTTTATACTTTGAATGATGGTCGTATTTTAAAGATTACTTTAATATATTTGTAAAACTATAGTATACATTTTAAATTCAGTTATCCTCACAATAAGAAAGGCGGAACATGATTTAAAAAAATCCAAAACCTTGTAAAATATTTATTGCTTTTTTTCCTAAAGACATAATTTCCCAGTGGGATATTAGATTAAGGATTTATAGAGATGATCTTTTTCTAATTATAAATATGTAAATATATATGCAGTTACTTCAAATTCTAAAACCTGGGTAATGACCAACAAGGGAACACTTAGAATTAGTCTTATATTACTTTATGAGTGATAATCAGTATTTCAAGCATAGTATTCTGCTAGGATGCTTATAATTCATAAAGGTATTTTCTTGCATTTTTTTCTTTTATTAGGCCATAAATCCTACATACATAAAAATCAACCATAAAAGTTAAGTGAGATTCAAAGGTAAATTGGAAACTCTTCTATATCCTACCCAGTCTGGTTATAGACACATATTGTTTTTATATTATAAATTTTGAACTCTGTATACAATATTCACTAAGGAAACCAAATGTGTGAAATCATATCATCATATCTATTCTAATTACCCTTTTGTTTGTAATTTTTCTTTTATTATGATATCTCTATAGGAGAAAAGTGATATTGAATAGGTTTGTAGATGCCAGAAAAAGAGTCTAGAGCATAATGAAGTATTAGGATTTGGTGAGTCAGAAACAATAGTGGAATGTTTATTATTTGGAAAAAAAAAAAAAAAAGCTAGACATTCTGTCACAAAATTTCTAATTACCTTGAACTAGCAAAGGGAATAATGTAGCATTTTTTTCCTTTATAGTGTTTGTGGTGGGCGGGTGGTTCCTCTACCCTCCACAGTCCTTCTAGCTGGACTAATAATTAAATTGACATGAGATGAATTAGTAGGAGAAAATAAAATTTAATAGCCTATGTACAGAGAATTCACACAGTCGTGGAAATTCCAAAGACAGTGAAGTAAATGAGCTAAGGACTGGAGTTGGTGTCTGAGAATACAAAGGGGAAAAAACCATTACATTAGCTGGAAGTTAAAAGGGAATGTTTGGAAAACAAAAGTTGCCCCAATATGCAGATTCGTTTCTTAGGTAAAGAGGAATCTGTTAATAGCTCTCCTCCTGATACAAACAGGCATTTGAGGGGGAGATAAAGAGCTTTTTCTGAATTTGCTAGGTTTGGGTTAATTTTCTTTTTAAAGATTTTATTTATTTACTTGACAGACAGAGGTCACAAGTAGGTAGAGAGGCAGGCAGAGAAAGTAGGCTCCCCGAGGAGTAGAGAGCCCAATGTGGGGCTTGATCCCAGGACCCTGGGATTATGACCTGAGCGGAAGACAGAGGCTTTAACCCACTGAGCCACCCAGGTACCCCGGTTTGGGTTAATTTTAGCTCAAATTAATATTCATGCCAAAGTGCCCTGTTTAGGGCAGCCTGCCCTTGGCTCCTATGATAGGAAAAAAAAAAAAGCCACATATATCTAAAACAATTCTGCATGATAAAGATAATGTACTTAGGTATACAAGTAATATTAGTGGAAAAAATTTCAGCCAACCTCAAAATAATTCTATAATTTTAATACATGACATGCAAATAGAAATTTAAGCAGCATTAAAAAAGAAAAAGATCATGAAAGACTCCCTCTCACACCACATGACCAATTCTGCTAGAATAGGCAGTTAGTTAGGCCTTAACAGGATACCTGGAGGCCAGCAAAGGGGTTGTTGAGGCCCATTATCAGGAAAGTCAGCAACCTGTCTTGTGGTCATCCCGTAAACAAAGCCCAGAGGAGCCAGATGACACCAGACAGGCCCAAGACAAAGAAGGCCTAAGACCCTGACCAAGTATGGGAGAAGAGGTGTGAAACCCTGTTCTCAAAGAAATACCATCCCCGAGTAATGAGTATCCTATCCCTTAGTTTACTATTGTCAATAAGAGAGACCCAAACCCCAGGTGCAACTCTCCCTTCAGCCAGCCTCTTCTCCCTTCTGGAGAGTGTAGTCTCTCTTCAATAAACTCTCTGCTTGAGCCTCTCAACCACTGTCTAATCTGTCCTTGCATTTTTTTCCTGTTACCTCTGGGTGATGTCCTTGAGATGGGCTGAGTAGAGGCCTCAGGGCCCAGAGGTCTCCCCAGTCCACCCAACAATTGTTCCTTTTCTTACATGTAGCTACTGAGGACCATTTCTATTTTTAGTTCTTTTAGTGATAGAAGGAGGATGTGTGTGTGTGTGTGTGTGTGTGCGTGTGCGTGCGTGTGTGTTTCATCATACACCACCTCTGAGAAAAATCTATTGTTTTTCCAACATGGAAGGTGAGAATTACTTCTCTCTACTCTTTGAACTTTCTGTCCCTTAAGAGTTTATTTTTTGTTTTTGTTATATCATTTGGAGATAAATTTATAAATTCATGATAAATTTAATTAAGAAAAGTTAACCTTTATTTCTGTATCCTTCTATTTAAAACAGTTATCTTTGACTTCATCCAATGAAGGATGAGGAATTTAGCATCTATTAACTTTTTTCCAGTTTCCCTCCACATCTCAAGTTCTGCCTGATATGATAGTACTTTAATAATTTCAAGTATTAAAATATATATCAGCTATAATTATCTTCAATTTTTATTGTAGATTCATTCTGAAAATAGATTTCAATAAATAGCATTATGTAGCTACTATTGAGTAGGTAATGTGGTTGTGTTTGTGGGTAAAAGAGTATATTTCTTCAGCTGTAGCCAAATTTTCTGCCTGCAGGGGTATGCATACGCATACACATAGAACAGTAGGAATCACTTCTCTTAAATTTAATCTCTTGCTTAGAATTATGTCATATTTTTAGTTGCTATATTTGAACAAGGACTTTTAAAAACAATGTTCTGTTTTTCCAAGAAGATCCACCTATACTTTTATTTTTTTGTCAGAAAAAAAAGGGTTTTTTTCCTGTATTATTATTAATATGCTCTGGCTCTTTTATCATGTTATATCTTGAATGTGCTAATCAGAAATAATTTCTTCTAGATCCTTTGGTCAACTGTCATTCTTGAATTTCTCTTTGTTGTATTCCTATCTTATATACAAAGTTTCTTGAATGTCAGTTTATGCTTGACAGTTCCTCTCTTGAGTTCCTCATTAATTGTGTTTGAGTAAAAATGTCTTCCAGTAATTTAAAAGAAAAAAAAACAAAACATGGAAATACATTTTCTGAATTCCTACATGTTTGAAGTGTTCTTGTTTTGCTTTTATATTTCATTGATAATTTCATTGCCAGAGATTTCAATATTCAAAATTATTTCTGGTAGTGTCATTTCCCATTGAAGACATTTTTTCCATTTTCTTTCAGAATTCCGAGTTGCTAGTGAGGTATCAAATGCTAACTGACTTTTTCTTGGGAGGATGGAGAGGGGAAGGTTCTGTATATTTTTAGTATCTTCTCTTGATCTTTGTTCTGAAATTTAACCAGCTATGTCTAAGTACAGGAAGTTTTATTTTGCCCCTTGGGATGTCATTTATTATGAAGACTCCTCTGTGTATTTGGTTAGAACAATTCAAACAATTTCTTTAGTTATTCCCTTTCTTACCTCTGTTCCCTTTTTCTGGGAAACAAGTATGTTTGTTGATGTTGACCTCCTGAATTGATTTTCTGTGTCTCTCCTTATCATATGTCCTGTCATTTTACTCTTTTTCTCTACATTTAGGGGATTTTTGTTTCAATATTTTAGTACTTAATATTGATTTTGTTTTTATAGTAATAGTTATAGTTTTAATTTCTACAAACTCATTCTTATTCTGTGATTGTCTTTTTGAAATAATTTTTTTCACATATGCAGAATATCTTTTTGAGTCTCTCTGAAAATACTTATTATAATATTATAAGTATTACAATAATATAATATTATTACCAGTATGTTATCTTTGTCTTTTCATTTTCTCTTGCTGTTTTTCCATTCATTTTTCCATAGTGTTTATTGTTTGCACATAATTATGAATGAAGAACTAAATGCATTACTGCAGGTGACTTGTTCTGGATTTCTCTGCCATTATAGTACTGGTCTTTGAGTAGTTGTGCTTATTACAGGGCCCATATATGTGGAAGTACATATAGATTGGGAAACCTGATCCTTCTGCTCTCCTTACCTGTCAATTAGGAAGAGAGAGGAGGAAGGGTAGCTTTGTCACTAAAAAGGAAACAGCATCCACCTTCATTAAGCCTTGCCTCCTCTTGTGCTGATCTTATCTATGACTCCCTTTGCTTGGGTTAATCTTCTGTGCTATCCCATTCACATTCTCTGCTCTTGAACAAATGTCTTTTGTCCTTGGTGTTATTTCAGTGACTGAAAGGAGGAGGTAGCAGAGGGCAAAACGTGTGCCCAGTCCATCTTCATGAATTAGAAATTTAAAACATATTTGAGAATGTTATTAACTTTTAAAAAAAAAGATTTTATTTATTTGACGGAGAGAGACACAGGAGAGTGGGAACACAAGCACGGGGAGTGGGAGAAGGAGAAGCAGGTTTCCTGCTGAAGAGGAAGCCCAAAGCAGGGCTTGATCCCAGGACCCTGGAATCATGATCCGAGCAGAAAGCAGATGCTTAATGACTGAGCCACCCAGGCGCCCCTAAGATTGTTATTAACTTTTTAAATCATAAAAAATCTGTGAACGAACAATATATGTGTGAAATAATTTAAGTGGAATTATAAATTATGGCAGTGACAATTTGTTACATAAGTCTTGCAGCACATGAGCTAGAGAAATAGTTTGTGCAACCATTGCATTCTAACATTTATTGAACATGTGTCAAGTAGTGTTTTGAGTACTTTACATTTATTAACTTTATTCATATACATAAGACTCCTATGAATTTTATACCACTATTAATGCTATTTGACAGAAACTGAACCTGAAACAATTAAGAGACCTATTCAAGGTGAAACAGCTACTACATGACAGAGCCAAGAGTCAATCCTGTAGTCTAGTCCCTGAGCCTACAAACTTAATTACATCACTACTGTGATGAAAATACTATAATCACAAAAGTAAAATAATGTTGAAAATTCAAAATTTACAGATTGTTTTATGGTCGATAATATAAACATGCTTATTTTCAATAAATTTAGTAATAGAAGTTTTTTTGGAAGAGCTGTTTAAATATAATGTGTCAGTGTTACTTTCTGTGGCAAGAACATTAGATCTAGATCTACCCCTATTATTACCACATGCTAATTTGGCAACTAGTTTCCATTTATTTATCTTTTTTGCTCTTCAGTTCTCTTCTTTGTTACATTCCACTCCTCATGAAATATGAATTAAGTGATACTTTCTGGGCTCTTTTGTAGGAACATGGGAGATAGCGATGAACAGAGGACACAGTTATTTTCTTTAGGGAATTTATAGTCTAGAGGGAGAAACAGTTCATTAGTCAATACAAACTCAATATAGACTTCTGCTTTCAGCAATGAAACTAGTTTAGTTCTGAGCAATTCTTCCATTTAGAGATAGTAAGCTGGACAAAATATAAAATATCACTTGTTAGAAGGTATAGGGGAACTCCCAAGTAGCAAGATTTGCAGGAGTGAAAATTCTGGAGAGAAAGGAACTCTAAATAGGGGAACCTGATAGTTGAAGCTGTTTTTCTTCTTGCTGGTTTCACTTCTAAAGAAGCTGTTAAGAAGCTAAGTAGCTGAGCAGAAAGTGGAAGATGAGAGACTAAAAAACAGACCAAGGTTTTCAACAATCAAAAATTAGAAATAGGGGCACATGTGATTAAGTTTTAGAATACAGGTGAGATTCAGTGGGGTGAGTCTGGAGCCAATGACCAAGGAAGAATTATTGAGACATCTTTGGTGCAAAATGGTGGTTTATTAGAGCATGGGGACAGGACCTGTGGGCAGAAAGAGCTGCTGCCCCGGGGTTGTGAGGAGTGTTCCATTACATACTTGCAAGATGGGAGGGGGCCAGAAATAGCATGAGTCTCTTAAGGAATTTTGGAAGCAAGGTTTCCAGGACCTTGAGGGGCTGGCTATTTTTGGGAAAAGGTCATTTATTACCATCTAATAAAACCTTACTCATGACACCCTTCATTATATATATCAGTGGGCCATATGCTTGGGAATGATTGCCAGCATGTATCTTGGAGGGTTTAGAGATAAAGGAAGTTTCCAAAGGAATTTTTATATGTTAAAGTAGACTTACAGGATCCTGGTTGGGGGTAGGGGTCGGTCAGGCTGGGATCGCCTTTTGCCCTTAGCAAAGTATTACAGTGGAGGCAGTTGAGTCCCTAGAGGAATGTCACTCTTCCTGTTTCAAGGACTTGTCAGTGGGCTCTAGACAGTAAGGAAATGTAATAACTTTCCTTTTGTCTCTGTTTCTCACATTACCTGGATGGCTCAGTTGGGTAAGTGGCTGGCTCTTGATTTCAGCTCAGGTCATAATCTCAGGATACTGTGATTGAGCTCTGCATTGTGCTTAAGGCTCAGCTGGGAGTCTGCTTGAGGACACTTTCTCCCTCTGCCCCTACCCCCAGCTCATGAGCTCATGTGCATACATGTGCGTGCTCTCTCTCTTTCTCAAATAAATAGATAGATAGATAGATAGATAGATAGAGAAATCTTTTTCAGAAAATTGGAAATAATCAGAACCTGCAAACTAACAAGCTCCTTTGCAAACTCTGAAGAATTATAACCTAGGAGTAAGAATCAACCAAGCCCAGGCTTCACAAGGACTGAGACCAATTCTGAGTCAGCTCAGGACCTTGAGGATAATCTGTTCCTAGCCCAGCTGAATGCCAGAGCTAAGGAGAGCATATAGATGTTTCTAAGCAAAGATAGAGATGTGTTGCTAGAATAGAGAGTAGGAGAGGAAAATTCTAGTTCTGCTGAGTGTTTGTACAGATTATGAGATCTGTATTGAATTTGGGGAGTGAAAGCAAGAGAAGATTCATAGACTTGGGACTTAGGAACAACTTTAAAACTGGAGGTCATGGTGACTGGATGTAGGAAGTTGTGATCAATAAACTAGTTTTCCCAACTGAACAGTTCAAGGACTGAATGATAACAAACTTCAGATATGACAAAGTGTTGCTGGGGTGAGAGAGAAGATAATTGAACAAGTAACCATACAGCTAGATAGTTGGAGGAATTATCTAAGTTGGATGAGTAGTTGCATGGAATGCTGGCAGGAATTCAACTGAGAGGAAGTCAGGGCCCCTTGGAATTAAAAGTATTAGAAAAGTTATATAATTCCTATATTCTCTAAGGAGATTTGAAGTTTACCATAAGAAACATTCAGAAGGGGGGAAAACCCCCCAAAACTTTATCCTTTAGCTACTGGTCATTTTATTCTTCCCTTTTTAAAAATATTTTTATTCTTCAATCCTTAATTTTAAAAAAGTGATTTGAGGAAGAAGATTTTTCAATTACTTTGAAATTTTAGACAAATATTGAGAGAAAGCCTTAAATTTTATAGCTATTATTTTATTATAATCATAAGTAAATTGCTATTCTTCACAGTAATTTTTGACAATGGAATAATAACCTAAACTCACTGTGTAACATCTGGTGTACCTTCTGTGGACAAAAAAATCAATTAAGATTTTGAATGATTTTTATGCAACATCTGCATAACAATCTGATTCAAATCCAAATTAAATGGTCTTTCTGGTGATGGTGTAGAAACAGACATTCACGGCTTAAGAAACTGCCCTCTCCTAGAGTGTACAATTTAAAAATATTTGGCTTATCTCTCCTGATTTTGTTATCAGATATAATTCATGTGGTTAATAGTATGCGATGGTATAGCTTAATAGACTCTGAGATCCAAGATCGGAATTCATTGTTTAAATTTTTGAACACTTCTTTTAACTCTAGCACTTTTCAAACTGTTTTTAGAGTGAACAGTTTCAAATAATCCCCATACAATTAATTGCTGATGTTGTAATTTTCATCCTTCTGGCTTATCTTGAGCCTGCCAGTGTTGTTGAAATCTTCTGAGTAGGAGAGTCAGATGCAAACAAAAATAAAATGGAGTGATCGAAAACTCTGGAGGCAAAGTTGGATGATCTTTTCTAATCAGCACAGATTCTAATCAACTCAGATGTCATTTTTTAATCCCTTAATTATATTAATATATAGCAATCATTTCTGTTACTCTATGATAATTTTTGTTATCTCTGTTCTTCAATAGGATGCTATTACTTAAAACGAAAATGTAAATAAAACTCTTTCACCAAAATTGACATTAATCTGTAGATGATTGGTGCATGATATTGACCTCTATTGCTTATATTCTAAATATAGTTGATTTTGGTTAGTAGAGGCATTTTTCAATGCTAAAAGCTCAGCCATTAATTTTATTCTTAAAATTCTCTTGACATATTGCACTGTTTCCTGCTGCTCTGATTGCTTTGGAAATATCCTTTTCATAACATGTCTGTAGTCTGTGTTTCTTCTACTTTTTCTGGAATTTTGAATTCTCTTAATTTTGTCATAAAATTCTGTGCATTTTTGTTTTGCTGGTACAAAAAATTACAAAAAAGTTTTTGATGATTTCCTAAATATTTCTAGAGACTTTGATTAGTCCTGATAATAACAAGAACATATTTATGAGACATATAAAAGCCCCAAAGTTAAGGCTAATCTAAACCAGTGTATATCAAACCTTAATGTATATAGTTGTCACCTGGGGATCTTGTTAAAAAGATAGGTTCAGATTTAGCATGATTGGAGTGAAGACTGAGGATATGCATTTCTAATAAGCTCTCCATGATATCTATACTGCTGGCCCTCAGGCCATAATTTGAAAAACAAAGATATAAATAACTTTATGTTTTGATATGCTTGATTACTTTTTCATCAAGTAAAACTTCAAATTTTTGCAAGTATAGTAATTTTCTGTTGTTGTGGATAATATACCATTCCTATATCTTTTGACTATAAAACTTCTTAGGAAAACAATCTAATCTTGTTTATCCGGTTTTTCATCAACTCTGCTGGGACCACTTACAATCACATTTATACCCACATTACTTTCCATGACTGTTCTTTTAATGTTCTGTATCAACTCATCTCCAAACCGAAGTTATTTATGCTCATTGCTTATAATGAATTAGGGTTAGAGGGCAAAACCAAGCTTTCAAGGAGACAAGGAGCATTCTACATGAGTATAATTGTGACAAGAGAATCTGCAGTGCTAGAGATCTTGGTATTTAAGGAACTGAACATGGTGGGATTAAATCCCATGTGCCAAACTGATATTACGTGATCAACACCTTCATCACATAATATGTTCTTGTTAGTATGTTCTTGTGCTGCTAGATAATGTTAAACTACACTAGTTGGGCTCATAGTAATACCTTACCCTTACTTGGGAGGGTTACCATATACAATCACAGATGTGTATATTGTACATAACATATAGTTATCAAGGAATTTTAAGCTATGTCAGATCACCCCTATTTTCCCCTTGGTCAGTTGTGAACTAGAGGACAACTTATGTGCAGCACAGGTCAGCATCTAATCAATAGCTCTTAACAATACACACACACACTCACACACACATACATGGTTGCATTTATACAATACATACTTATACACACGTATGATAATGGCTTACACCAGTGTCTGCAGCACCATTTAATCAGTGAGGTCGAATGCTGTGAAGTTCTCCTTCTGGGTTGCAGGCCAACTTCTTATTGTATTTTCACATGACAGAGTAGAGAGAAGCAGCAAGCTGTCTGGTGACTTTTATAAGCACACTAACCTCACTTATGAGTGTTCAACCCCCATTCATCTAATCTTAATAACCTCCCAAAGGTTCCACCTCTATTGAGGTAGTTCCATCACATTGAGGGCTAAGGTTTCAACATAAAATTTTGGTGGGACACATTTAGTCTGTATTATGTGCTGAGCTGTTCATACTTAACTCCTGCAATTATATCAACTATATGAAAATAGATTTGCATTAATATAATTTTTATATTTCTTATATTTTCCATATCATTTACAAAGTTTAAAAAATAAGTATTAAAAATTTTGACATGATGCAAGCATCTTGAGAACAATATGTATAGTAAATCCCTACGTTATGGTACTACAAATAAAACCTAGGATTTAAAATACACTTTTAGGGAAAGTGCTACTTTAATGAAATAAGAGGAACTCAGAGGTAAAGACAAGATTTTATTAGTTTTAATTTATTAATGTGGAGACAGAAGAAAAACACAATTACTTTATCCGCTAATATCTTTAAAAAGATTTTAGTTTTTGAAAAAAATTAAGGTAGTAAATATCAGCTTTTTTTCCTTGAAAATCTGTTCTTCTACAAAGATGACCAGAATTCTATCACATTTCTTTAATATATACTATTATTATAACTTGGGAAAAATTAACAGTAGTTGCCCAGGTAACCTGTGTATTTGATAATGAAAGCCAATTTAAATATTTCTTAGTACAAATACAATTTTATTTGCATTTCTGGGGCGCCTGGGCGACTCAGTTGGTTAAATTACTGCCTTTGGCTCAGGTCCTGGGATGGAGTCCCTATTGTGCTGCCTGCTCAGCCGGGAGCCTGATTTTCCCTCTCCTTCTGCTTGCCACTCCCCCTGCTGGTGCGCTTGCTCTCTCTCTCAATAAATAAGTAAAAATCTTTTTAAAAATGTTCTTTTTTTTAAAGATTTTATTTATTGGGGGAAGAAGCATGAGCAGGAGGAGGGGCAGAGGGAGAAAAGAAGCAGGGAGCCCTGCTCTGCTGAACAGGAAGCCCCAACAGAGAACTCGAGGCTCTATCCCAGGACCCTGTGATTATGACATGAGCTGAAGATAGAGGCTTAATCCACTGAACCATCCAGGCACCCCCAAGAATCCGCATTTTTTTTTTTTATTTCCAGCATAACAGTATTCATTATTTTTGCACCACACCCCGTGCTCCATGCAATCCGTGCCCTCTATAATACCCACCACCTGGTACCCCAACCTCCCACCCCCCGTCCCTTCAAAACCCTCAGATTGTTTTTCAGAGTCTATAGGAAGAATCCGCATTTTTTAAAGATAAAAAGTGAGTGCTCGATTGTGCAAATTTTGGAATAGTATCTTCAAAGTAATTTTACCACGTATCTTGGGGCAGCTATCTTCTATTGGGCTAGTATTGTCTAGCTCACTTTCATCTTTATAGGGTTTACTTTATTGTACATATTTATGTCTTCATTATTTTTGTTCTGGAGGAGGGAATTCTTTGGTTCCTTATAGAGCCAAACTCTTATGGATCAGAGCAGGGACAGTATAGAGTACAGGGCTTTCCTGATGGGTGATGGAAGCTATTTTGCGGCTTCCTCCACAGAAATCCAGGTGCCCAGTGGCTTGTACATAGGGTGCATCTCTGAGGTCTGAGTAGCTTGGTAGCAAGAGTTTCTGTTCTGTCATATAACAGTGGTGATTTCTAATTCATGGTTTGATTTTGGCTTAACTTTTTAAAAAAGAAGTACTATCTAGTAAGTGGTAATTCTCATTAATTTGCGATTAATCAGGAATAAATGTACTTTTCTTGATATTTTATGTCAGAAAAGCAAAATAAGTTATAGGTAAATTCTTAAAAATATTCTCTTCGTACAGATATCTAGGCAAATGAGTAATTTTTGTGTCTTCCTTTATAAATGATTTTTGTTTACTGTTTTTTATAGTCTGTTTCCATGTACATTTAATTGATTTGACTATATTTGAGTGCATTTGAACTGATGAAATCTATAGTTTTATGTGCAACTTTCCATTAACATACCTACTTTGTTATTTAATGTAATAAGCTTAGAGCTTCTTATTGTCTCTAGGTTTTCCTCATTAACAACTTTTGGTGTGATCTAATATTGACATGACATTATGATCATGTATGATATAAAAATAAAAGGACAAATTTGCTACTGATGGTGATTGTACATACATATCAGAAAGTTGATGTTGTTTATCTGAATACCATTCAATATCCCGTTAGATAATTCCATGAGAAAGTGTACCTAAGATTTAATTGCAATTGAAGTTACTAGATTATTTCCCAAAAGATTCTGGTGATTTACAACCCCACCAACAATGGATACAGTGCTATTTTTTTAATCCTTGCCAGCGTGCATTTAATTGTTCTTTATAACTTTTTCACACTCAGAATGGAAAAGTTATTCATTGTTGTTTTAGCTTGCTTTTCCCTTGCTAATCTGAAATAGATCATCATTTGACAAGTATGTCGATGACGTATTTTCCTCTTCTGTGAGAGTCTTACTTATACACTTGCTTAAATTTTTTTGTTAGTTTATTGTTTTATATAAATTTATAGGCACTTCTTGCCATACCTTTATTTATATACCAAGGGTTTTGCAAATATATCTCCCAGCCTGACATTGTTATTTTTTTTTTCCATTTAAACAAGCTTCATGTAAATAAGTAAGCCTATCATTTCCTTTATGGATTTCTTTTTGTTTTGCTTAATAAGATTTCTGCTAATTTAACTTTTTAAAAATATTTTACATTTAAATGTGAGAGTGTCACCCAGTTTTATAAACGAAGACTAGTTTTGTTGAGTAACTCTATAGTTCTTTGCAATTAGTAATCATATTTGCTGTATTTATCATCACTATTGTAATATTGTATGGCATCTGCCTTACTGAACATCTGTTATCAGATATCTGACAACCTTTTACCTGCCAGCTATTTAAAGGCCCTAAGTGTTCTTTACTAAACCACCCTTTTTAGCCATGTGCTGTTGATCTCTCTCCCATGGCTTTATTAATCTTGATTGGAGTAAACCACTTATCACATCTCATTTCTAGCCCAGAGCCAGATCTCTAAACGTTGGGGTGGAAGTGGGTGTGTAGCAAGAAAGAAGCCTTTCAGTTTTCCTCTCTTCATGGTGCTCAGATGTAAAACTTAGAACATCTGCAGCCATCTTGTGATGATGGAAGACAGTTGAAGATGGATCTAGTACCCAAAAGAAATATAGCTCAGACATAGACGCTATGATATGTGAGTTGTGAATCAAGCTCCACTTAAAGCTAGCTCTATTAATGGACCTTTCAGTTAAAAGAGCCAAATAATTCCACTAAACAATTTGCAGGTAGGTTCTCTTCCTTCCCCTGCATCATAAAGAGTCATCCAAGACACTCTCCAGTTACCATATGTGAACTATGGAATGAAGGGAGTATCTCCTACTTAAATTTCTAATACCATTTGCCTTTTGAGTTCCCTTAATCTGAATTTTATCATTATATTTAACTTACAGTACGAAAACTTGCCTTTCACTCTCAAAATACTTATAACGAGAGAAGGGCTACTATGTAGAATCTATAAATGGTACTTGTGATATTATTCAGAGCTTTTTCTAAGACTTTCAACTTTATAGTTTAGATAATATGACTCTTCCTCCTATATTGTATCCCTCTTAAGTTATATTTTTAGCAACACCACAGATCAGATAAATGTATTATACTTTTGGGCATAGGTTTAAGTTTTTAATGGCCAAGTATAGTGGGAAGAAAGAAATAGTTGTTTTTAACAATTGAAGTATTCTCTAATTGGAAGGTGCTTTACAACTTTAGTGATGAAATATGAAGCCCTCAGGTCACAGGCTGGAAAAGACAGGGAAACAAAAAGATAGCTGAGACTGTGCTGGATCTTAAGTGATAGCCATAGGAGATTAAGGCAAGAACCAAGAGAAAAATGGAAAATAGGAGACTTTAAAAGGCGTTTTTAATATTCAATTTTTAAGTTGTTTTCTGTGCTAGATTAATATGTTTTAGAAAGGGCGCTGTGTGCCTAGGATGGCCAGTTGTTCAATATATTGTGGTAAATTCAGTTACAGGAAGTCATAGGTGATTCCCAGTAACCACTGAAAATCAGTTTTTGTGTATGGAGAGAAGGAACATAGGTTACTGTGTTTGGTTCAGTTGGCTTACATTTTGGTTGGCAGAGGCACTATTATGCAATAAGTACAATGTTCATTTTTATTTAGAAGTTCTTTGTTTAGGCACCAGAGACTAGTTTCATAAATAGCCAGAACCTCAATTTCTAAGAGCAATCCTATAAATAACATTTGAAACTGTAACTCTAATGAAAATACAGAAGAGGCATATTCATATTTATTAAATATTATTTCATATTTTATTTAATGGCAAATTGAGAAATATTCATTTTAGCAAATTAGGTCACTGTTTCTATATTTTATTTCTGTTGTTTCAAATTAGTATGGTGTACACACCATAGACTATATTTTAAAGGAAAAACCCAATATATTATATTAATATTTAAATTAAATTGACTGCTCTATTTTTTTTTTTTTTGGTAATAATACATCTTCCCTGGAACAAAACAAACAAGCATCTTTCCAGATGCAGTGAAACATACACCAACTTGCCAATCATAAACAGTATAGATCTAGTTTTTTTTTTTAAGATTTTATTTATTTATTGATAGATAGAGATCACAAGTAGGCAGAGAGGCAGGCGGGGAGAGAGAGAGAGGAGGAAGCAGGCTCCCTGCTGAGCAGAGAGCCCTATGTGGGGCTCAATCCAGGGACCCTGGGATCATGACCTGAGCCAAAGGCAGAGGCTTTAACCCACTGAGCCACCCAGGCGCCCCTAGATCTAGTTTTGGGAAAATAATTAGTTACACTGGATCCAAGAGAAAAATATATGATATACTATTTAATATTTTCTTTTTATTTTTTTTATTTATTTATTTTTTTAAAGATTTTATTTATTTATTCGACAGACAGATCACAAGTAGGCAGAGAGGCAGGCAGAGAGAGAGAGAGGAGGAAGCAGGCTCCCTGCTGAGCAGAAAGCCCGATGCGGGGCTCGATCCCAGGACCCTGAGACCATGACCTGAGCCGAAAGCAGAGGCCTTAACCCACTGAGCCACCCAGGCGCCCCCTATTTAATATTTTCTTAAATGTTTGACACTGGTTGGCAATTTTGCTTTAAGTATTTATTACAGATGCTGTTGGAAATAGAAGTAGTGTTGCAATATTTTTTTAAATTCTTATTAACCATTTTGCCGTTCTTTATTTTTTTTCTTTTTTTTGAAATTTATTTATTTATTTATTTGACAGACAGAGATCACAAGTAGGCATAGAGGCAGGCAGAGAGAGAGGAAGAAGCAGGCTCCCTGCTGAGGAGAGAGCCCTATGCAGGGCTCGATCCCAGGACCCTGGGATCATGACCTGAGCTGAAGGCAGAGTCTTCAACCCACTGAGCCACTCAGGCGCCCTCATTTTGCCCTTCTTTAGAAATAATAGAAAGAAGGGTATCATGTTGCATTTTTTCCTCAAAAGCTGTGTAATGCTTTACACATTACTAAATCTTTATGGAAGACTGAAAATAAAGAGATTTTGTTGTAGACAAATAAGGTGGTATTTTTTCAGGTAGCTGAGATTAAAAAAAAAAATACCCATCTTGTCTGAGATTTTGCCTTTTGTAAGGAAAGAGATAGGTTTTCCCCTCAGTTTTATTTTCCTCCAAATTTGATCCTAATTATGATATCTTGATTACTTTTAAAAGGTAATACAAATTGAGCCCTGCATCGGGCTCTCTGCTCAGCAGGGAGCCTGCTTCCCCTCTCTCTGCCTGCCTCTGTGCCTACTTGTGATCACTGTCAAGTAAATAAATAAAATCTTTTAAAAAAGGAAAGAGGTAATACAAGTAGACAAAGAGAAAAGTTTCTTGGAAAATCTGAGTTTCTCTGATTTTTTAAAAACAAGTTGAGATATTTTATAGAAATTATTAGCAAGATGTTAAAAATAATTTTCGGGTTGAAAGAGTATCTATAGATTATAAACAAGATGAGTGCAGACTCCTCCACACCTCATTTGGCTAACCCAAACAAACAAACCGAAAAAAAAAGCCAAACAAAAAAAACGAAACAAAACCAAAACCTGACATTCAGACATTTCATAAAAAATCATGGACTAAGCTACTGTAGAACTGTAAATTTTAATAAGATTATAGTATCCTTGTTTATGTAACAGTCATGTTCTTATGTCCTTGTCACCCAGCGAAGTGCCTAGTCCTTGACATAGTCTTTGCTAAATCTTTTCAAATTGTTTTTATCCTGTTAGTAGTTTATATTTAATAGAATAATTGTTTGTTTGTTTTTTCCTAGCATTTGAAGTCAAGTTCTAGGACATGTGGTTGGGTAACTGACCTTGGAGCCTTCTAGCTGAAATGGGAATATACTGTGGCTAGAATAGAAAATGGGGAAACAATGGTGACGTTAAAACGGAAATGGTCGTGAAGTTCAGAGTTTTCCAGGAAACTATTTTTCGACTGTATGGAAAACAACAAAAATGGAGAGGCCAAGAGTTTTAGAGAAAAAAATAATCAGAATTCTTTTTGTTCATTAGTTAATCAAGGTAGTATTTTCTACCCAAGAGAAAGTGTCAGAAAGTAGATAGTTTTAAAAAAGCATACACATACACACACACACACACACACACACACACATATATAAAGAAAGTAAAAGAAAAAAAAAGAAAATTAACTGCCCATGTGTGTCAGACAGGACCTTGATAGGGGGATTAGAAAAGGGTATTGTATAGCTAGCTAGGTGATATATTCTTAGAAGAAGGAACTTGGCCATTTTAACAATTTATCCATCAGCATTGTTCATTGATGTCTTCTCTTCAATAATTTATTGGCAGCTAAAAAATATATTTAATAGTAATGAGTACAGCTAGCATGTGTTGTGGCATGTTGGAGAAAACATGACTAAAGGGAGCTCTTCTTTCTCTTTAAAAAAAAAATTTCCTAACTAATTAATAATTAGTTATATTAATAATATAATAATAATAGCCTTTAGTAGAGTCTTAAAATAAAATTTCCTGATGTTTATTTGTGAATGTGAAAGATTTTGCAGAAGCATAAAGACTCGGGGTGCCTTGGTCACTCAGTTGTTAAGCATCTGCCTTTAGCTCAGATCATGATCCAAGCCAGGATTCTGGGTTCGAGCCCTGCATCAGGCTCCTTGCTCCTCGGGAAGCCTACTTCGCCTTCTCCCTCTCCCACTCTTCCTGCTCGTGTTCCTTCTCTTGCTGTGTCTCTGTCAAATGAATAAATAAAATCTTTGAAAAAAAAAAAAAAGAAGTGTAGAGGCTCTGTTTGAGGACAACCAAATATGATCATATATTTCTTGCTAAACATAATAATTTCATTCATGCAACTCATAGCGTTCACCCTTTCTAAAATATACCAAAGTTTCTTCCTAGAGAAGTAAAATACAGACTCTGTTAAATTAATAAATTTTTGTGAACATTTATATTTGCATGAGTTTACCCTAACAAATAATTTTTGGAAGTGACAACATTGTCAGAACTAGTTTGAGTTACAACTCTTGTCCGTGACAAGGAAGTAGTACCAAACAAGATTAAAAGGGACTGCTTTTGAAACATTAATACCAACTCCATTCTGTTTTTTTTGCAAGTGAAAGCATTTAATGTAATCATCTCCATAACATATTATTATGTCTGTAGTAATGAATGTACTGAAGTATACCATACATTCAGATTTCTATTTTTAGGGATTACATGGAAAGAAATAGTTCATGAAACACAAATACTTCTTAGCTATACTAATCTCTGTTATTTGAACTCTTTTCCCAAGATAGTTTTTTCAGTAGATGATTGGCTAATATATGAATTAAAAATTTACATATTAAAAAGCCAGCATAATATTAAACCTAAAATTCTCTATTGTTGTGTGTCCCTTAAAAACTTTATTTTTTTTTTTTTTTTTTTTTTTTTTTTTAAAGATTTTATTTATTTATTTGACAGAGAGAAATCACAAGTAGATGGAGAGGCAGGCAGAGAGAGAGAGAGGGAAGCAGGCTCTCTGCTGAGCAGTGAGCCCGATGCGGGACTCGATCCCAGGACTCTGAGATCATGACCTGAGCCGAAGGCAGCGGCTTAACCCACTGAGCCACCCAGGCGCCCCTTAAAAACTTTAAAGGGGAGGCGCCTGGGTGGCTCAGTGGGTTAAGCCTCTGCCTTCGGATCAGGTCATGATCCCAGGGTCCTGGGATCCAGCCCTGCATCTGGCTCTCGGCTCAGCAGGGAGCCTGCTTCCTCCTCTCTCTCTGCCTGCCTCTCTGCCCACTGTGATCTCTGTCAAATAAATAAATAAATCTTAAAAAAAAAAACCAAACACAAAAACTTTAAAGGGGTATACAGGGGTAGAAAGTTTAGAATTACTGATTGTTTGGAAGATCCTAGAGTACAATAAGGTAAACTCATATTATTCCTCTAACTATACTGTAAAATTTATTTACATTTATTAATTTTTTTGCCTATTCTTGGAAAGATTTTCTTTTTAATAAAATTGATATGTAAAATGAAACATAATATTCATTCAATGATCCTTAGATATATTAAGATTAGTGATTATTTTAGAGGGTTTTTATTTTTTTATACAATTTATTTGAGAGAGAGAGAGCACATGAGCACAGGTGGAGGGGTAAACAAAGAGGGAGAGAGAGTCTTAAGCAGATGCCATGGTGAGTGTGGAGCCTGATCTAGGGCTCTATCTCATGATGCTGTTATTAGGACCTGAGCTAAAACCAAGAGTCAGACACTCAACCCCGACTGGGCTACCCAGATGCCCCCAGTAGTTGTTTTTGTTTGTTTGTTTGTTTTTTGTTTTTGTTTGTTTGTTTGTTTGTTTGTTTAAGATTCAAAAGTCCTCTCCTACTCCAGGGTACAACATCTGAACACTTTTCTTTTATAGCTCAGGAAAATTAGTCTTGCAGGTAATTTGCCCAGCTAGTAAGAATGACTACAGGCTATAGTTCACAAATACCCTGTTTGAATTGGTAACCTCCACAGGTACAATCTGTTTAAGCAAAACTACCAGAGGGTGTATAAGTACAAATTTTTTCAATTAGAACGAAGTTAGTTTGGCCATAATGCTGTCAGTTCAAGATATTTCTCCAATTTAAATTATACCTTGTGGGATGGGTGAAATAGATGATGAGAATTAAAGAGTATACTTATCCTGATGAAAAAAATAAAATTGTATATACCTTGACAAATGATTGTACTCTATGGCTCTAACATATTATAAATCCTAATTAAAATGTATAAAGAGCAAACATTCACATTTTGTATCTAGCATATTTAAGAGTTTTATTTTTTTTATTGTGTTATGTTACTCACCATACAGTACATCATTAGCTTTTGATGCTGTGTTGCTTGATTCATTGTTTGCGTATAACATCCAGTGCTCCATGCAATCTGTGCCCTCATTAATACCCATACCAGGCTCACCCATCCCTCCTCCCTCCCTTCTAAAACTTTCCCAGAATCCATAGTCTCCCGTGCTTCTTCTCCCACTCTGATTTCTCTCCCTTCATTTTCCCCTTCTCCTAATGTTTTAAACAAGGAAAAGATTAGAAACAGGTATATTCTAAAACATATTAGTATAGGTTATCTTCCAGCTGTTTAGTCTGGAGAATTGTAACTTTAGAACACAGCTGGATAAATTACTTATATTGCTCTGTTTATTAAAAAAAAGATACCTATAATTAAAACCTTTGAATAACCTCAAGATGTTTGAGGCATTTAACCCTCTCACATTCATTCCAGCTGTTTTCCTTAACTTCATAATGGGGTAACCACAAAAATCCATTTTGAAACCCCCAAATGGGGACGACTTATGAGATTCCTCAAATACTTAAGCTGTTGTTACTAAATCAATATATGACATGTAATCATATGAACTGCACCAATACCATGTAGATCATTTATTTAAAAAAATTTTTTTTTCTGGCACCTGGGTGGCGCAGTGGGTTAAAGCCTCTGCTTTTGGCTCAGGTCATGATCCCCGGGTCCTGGGATCAAGCACCACATCGGGCTCTCTGCTCAGCGGGGAGCCTGCTTCCCTCCCTCTCTCTCTCCCTGCCTCTCTGCCTACTTGTGATCTCTGTCAAATAAATTTTAAAAAAAATTAAAAAAAATTTTTTTTCATATAGACTGACTTATCTATTTATTTATTTATTAAAGATGTTATGTTTTTATTTGCCAGAGAAAGAGAGAGAGAGAGAGCACAGTCAGGGGACCTGCAAGCAGAGGGAGAGAGAAAAGCAGACTCCCTGCTGAACAAGGAACATGATGTAGGACTCCATCCCAGTCCCCGGGATCATGACCAGAGCTCAAGGCAGACTCTTAACTGACTGAGCCACCCAGGCGCACCAAGCCTAGACCAATTTAAAGGGATTTTGAGAGAAGAATCAAATTGAATATTTAGAGTGTAGAAGAGGGAGAAACCTTGGTGTCTAGTTTGGTTCATTGAGTGCTGGTGGTATCATTCTTTAAAATTAGAAGCAAAAGAGGAAGATGGGGTGGTGGAGGTGGGAAGAGATAATGAGTTTAATGGATGAAAAGTGAATATCACTAGTAGAAAATTGGATAGATATCTGAAGCTCAGGAAAAATGGTCAAGCTTTGGAGATATAAATTTGAGATTCACCTAGTATTCTTACGTTTATTCCTGTGTTTTTCTGTTATTAGATAGGAAAAATTATTCTCCTGTGCAGTTTTAAAATTATCACCTGAGTAATGTGTGAAAGAGATTTTTTCTTTATTTAAGCAGTGTATTAAACATCAAAGGCACATGATTAATTTACAATGATTTCAGTTAGTTCATTTCCTTCTTTTTATCTTTTTAAGTAGAACATTTATATGTTGTCCATTACTTACCAGTCAAGAAGTCATATCCTCATATGCTTATGTTGAGAGGAAATTGAATATGGACTATTGCAATGAAGGTTTATAGTACTTTATTATGATCATGACTTAGACTGTTGGAAAACTTAAAACTTATTTTTAAACAAAACACCAGCCACCTCATATACTTGTGATTTATTTTGTAAGAAAACCCAAAAATACAATATAATGACATTGCGCTTAAACTTTTTATCCATTTTGAGGTACTATACTTGAATCAGAAAGTGCAAATTGTTCTTACATCCAGGTTCTAATATAGTAAAAATTGCTGGTTTAGAAAAATGACCTCATAATGAAATGATAATCTGATTTATTGTTTCTTAAAATAGAAATCTTATTGCTAATCATGATTTTTTAAACAATATTTATTAGGTTTTGTAGAAAAATAAAAAGTATAGTAAACTGTTTATTAGATTCAGTAAATACTCTTCCATGGACAAAAAGGAAAGAATAATATAAAATGCTTGCTTGATAGTGTTCATATCAAGTTCATATCAAGTCTTCTTAGTTTTGTTAGGTTCATATAGATTGCCTAAGCTTCTTCAAAAAGCAGAAAATTAAATTATAATGTGGTTGAGCAAACAGAATTATCTCTCCATTTTTACTTGATATAACCAGAAGCATAAATAGACCTTCATATTTGAAATATTTTGTCTACAATTTACTTTACTAAATATTTAGTAGCTCTGTTTCATGGCATAAATGCTTCTTGTTATTGCATTTTATTAATAAAGGGAAGGTGCAAATTTTTTGTCAACTTAAAAATTTCTGAATTTTAATTAACTATCAAAGTTGACTCCTAAATCTTCCCAATATTACACATCATAAATTTCTCCAGGTTTTGTAACACAGATTGGAGCAGATAGGACAATGGTTGTAGCTCTGACTCTGACCAACCTAGTTTCTTTAACCATTTCTTGTGCCAAGGTAGACAGTTTCATCTAAGAATAATTTCCCTTGAACACTGGAGATGTTGGGTGCTCTTTTGAGTTTACAAACTTTGTCATCTATTCCTCAAGAGTAATAGTATTCCCTCCTTTTTTTTTTTTCCCCAGATCCTGCATAGTTATGTTTGAAAGTATTAGTGCTCCTATCATAATCCTTAACCAACCTGATAGTGGAAAAAAGACACATTAACATATAAAAGGTCAGAGTATTTGCTGTGAAAGACATGCTAGAAAATGGCCGCTTTCCTACAAAAGCTAAATTTCACCTGAATTTCAACAGTTTTATATATGTGTACATTTTTTTTTAAAGATTTTATTTATTTATTTGACAGAGAGAGATCACAAGTAGGCAGAGAGGCAGGCAGAGAGAGAGGGGGAGAAGCAGGTTCGCTGCTGAGCAGACAGCCCGATGTGGGGCTCGATCCCAGGACCCTGGGATCATGACCTGAGCTGAAGGCACTCAGCCACTGAGTCACTGAGTCACCCAGGCACCCCATGTGTACATTTTTGTTCCATATTTCAGTCATCTTTATTTTCTAGGCTGTAGGAAGCACCATGATCTATCATTTAAACTGTTTTATTATGCTCTGGAGTACAGTTTGAAAACCCATTCATTATTTACTTATGTTAAGGAAAGATCATTAATGCTGACTCTGAAAAGACCCTATTTTGAACATTTTTAGTCTTTCATACATACTTCTAGGAATATTTCTATACAAACTTTAGTTTCTATGTTCTTTGCCACTATCAATTAGTAGTAAGATCTATGCAACTTTTTAGTGTTCCAAAGAAGACAATACTTTAAAGACAGGAAGACCATGAAGTTCAAAATTAGAGATTAAATTCCAGCATATCATAAAACTTTAAGAGTTAATCAGTTATAATAGTTTTATGTCTATTAGGCCATTTTAAAAAATTACTGCATTTAAAATTCCTTGCTCCATTTCTCTCATTTATGTTTGAAATTTTATTTATATTTTAAAAAGTAATGCAAAGAAAAGACTTTCACAACTGCATGATTAGGGCTTACACATGTGAAAATAAAGGATGGGCTTCTAATTCTAGACGTATGCTAATAAAACTATGCTTTATGCTAGATACTGAAGTGTAACTATATAAAATTGGTAAACAATCACATGCATACATGACATATACAAAAATCATAAAAAATGGGTTTGCTAGCTTTACTCATGTAAAATGAGTCTTTTTACAAAGCATCCATGGTTGAATCAGTCTAGCATTTTAGCTTTTTGTTATATTAGTATGGTATTTTAGCTTTCTATTAGGAAAAATCAAATAAAGGATTTATAATTCTATATACTAATATTTGTTTTGTAATATTCACTTAAATTTAAGAACTTTATAAAAGATGCGTGGTTAAACTATTGGTTGAAAAGTACAAATACACTTAAAAAATAAAAATATATGTATTCTTGCACTATCCCTGATGTTCAATATTCTGGGAGCATCTGGCAAATTTGACAAAGAAGGTAATAGACCAGATGACTTTAGTTGTCCCTTTTAGGTTTAAGGTTCTGTGGAGACCTGAAGGTAGACACTGTTCACAGGAAGGATCTTTGGGAGAATTGTTATTCATGTCTGTTCTTCCAGACTAGAGGACCTCCAGGTTTGAGTGGTGCTAATGAAGCCCCTGCTGTGCAATGCAGGGCAAGCAATATGAGTCTGTAGAGGTGATTGGATTTCTGAAATGGAGTAACCACTTTGTCCTACTCAATGTGCTGTTCTTGTAGCCCGTAACTGTCATAGAGACACTTTTCTCTTTTTCTTCCATTTGAAGGCCACTCTTCTAACAGACAGGTAGAATGTATTGCAAAATATTCTAAATCTACTTAAAACTACATATCTCTCTTATAGATACCACCCACCCCCATTACCACCACATTTGTCTGACTTTTCTGTATTTCTGCTTTCATCAGACTCGGGAAAGGAGCCCAAAAGTTAGTGTCTTCCTGCAAGCTGCCTATGAAGTAAGAAAAAATGGGTGTAATGCAGTTGGACCTCTATTTCATGGCATACGTGCTTCTTGCTATCGTTGCCTGACTTCTAATATCCCTCTAAGATATAACGCCTTGGATATTTTCCTATAGGTCGTGTCTTTTCCTGATACCTGACCAGATTCTGCATACTAAGATGCTGTGTCAATGTTGGTCGAATTTATGAAATGATGATCACAGCTCTCATCATTTAAAAAAATGCCTTTTCCTTTTCTCTTTATTTTTTATCCAATCATCTTGTCTCACTTTTGCTCTAGTGTTCTTTTTTCTTTTTAAGCGTATCTTTTTTTTTTTTTTAAAGATTTTATATATTTATTTAACAGAGAAAGATACAGCAAGAGAGGGAACTCGAGTGGGGTAGTGGGAGAGGGAGAAGCAGGCTTCCCACAAAGCGGGGAGCCCAATATGGGACTTGATCCCAAGATGCTGGGATCATGGCCTGAGCAGAAGGCAGAAGCTTAATGACTGAGCCACCCAGGCGCCCCCACTCTAGTATTCTTAATATGACTTGGCTCTTAAGTTAACAATCTATTTTTAAAGATTTTTTACTTGCAAAATTTTAGATATTTTACTTTCAAAATTCAAAGAGGTATGTATTATTTATATTTGAGTATTTCCTGATTATTTGCTTCACTGTTGTAAGTTATCTTGTTTGCCAGTTTAATTGCTAATATTTTCTCTGGAATTTTTTAGAATGCTTTCCTTCTAGCATTGGTGGTATAGTGGTGAGCATAGCTGGATTCCAGAATGATTTCCTTCTCTTTTCTAGATCAGCTCTTTCTTCTGCATTCCCTAACCCAGAGAATCAAAGTAAACTTCTCCTACTTCATCAGTCCTCTTAGATCTTTTCAAACACCAGACCCTTGGCTTTGATTCATGTACATTTTTCAGTGTGTCGCATTCTTTCCATCTCTACTGGCACTGCTGTATATCAGACCCTCATTATGTCTCACACATTATTTCAGGGATCTTCTATCTCTCCACCTTCAAACTTTCTGCTTCTCCTTTAGTCTAATCTCTGCTTCTCACCCAGTGGCATCTCTCTCAAAGATCCTTCTTCTTCTTCTTTTTTTAAAAATTAATATATAATCTATTATTAGCCCCAGGGGTACAGGTCTGTGAATTGCCAGGTTTACACACTTCACAGCACTCACCATAGCACATAAAGATCCTTCTTTTAAATAAAATCTCTTAGAGATCCCCATCATCTATATCTTTTAAGTCCAAATTCATCAAAATACCATATAAAGCTCTCTGTGTCCTGGAGTTGGGCTAACAGATGATAACTCTCCCCATGCTTTGTGTTTCATTACCAGCCTCACGTTTGGTTACAAGCAACTATTTGGTGTCCTCTATGACCATGCTGTTTCCTGCTGTTTTGCATTTTCTTATGCTTTCCTCTGGCTGCATCTCTCTTGCCCCTCTCTTACCTGCCAAGTCCCTATTCAACATGTAAATCTCAAATAGTATTACTTCCTGAAAATGTTCCCATTTCCCTTTGGGGTAAGTAGATGATCTCTCTCCTGGGCTCCCAATAAATGTTACTGCAATTAGTCATTTTATATTTTTGACAGTTTCAGTCCTTGAAGCCGGGACTTGACATACATGCTTATCTGGGACCCGATAAGCCAAACACATAGGATACAATCGACAGATGTTTGTTGAACTGAACCAAACTGAAATTTTCCATTCTATTTAAAGCCATCATCTTGAATATATATACTATTTTAAAGTATATTTTCTAGCATTTTAGTATACCTTTTTGTGTATCTGAATAGCATAAAGATTTTAGTATTTTTTATAATTTCCTTAATGTCACAGTACCCATGGTCATATCTGTCTCTCTATCAACCTACCTACTTACCCATCTATCCAAGTTACATCAAGATTTTAGAGGGCTCCTTTGACCTTTGGCAGTCAATGTTTGACACATATAAATGTAATAGCTCTGTTAAGTGTAATAAATGAGTTTCCTGAGGGGGGCAAAAATGTACTAAATTTCAAGTGATAATCTAGAAACATGATAAAATTTAACTTTTGAAATATGCAAATGATAGGTTGTTATCTATCAAAAATAAGAATAACAAACTCAAATAATTCACATTCTCACGTATGAACTCCTCTTATCTCTGTCATGCAATTAATTAAAGCACACTAGGATATTGTGGCAAAAATTTAACATCATGTGGTTAATTTCATTAATAATATCATTGCTTTTTGTCAAGTTTAATAATAATTGAATTTATCCAGCTGGAAAATGTTAGACAAAGACAGATAGACAGGTAACTCTTTATTGTCAATTAAGAAGAAATGCAGCTTTTCTTTTAACATATATCAAATGTGACACATTTTGTACTTTGTAGGATTACTTTTAAAATGTTTCCTGTGGTAACTGTCAGAAGTTTAGAAAATTTAAGTTTAAAGTAGTTACAGAACTCATAGTTTTGGAATTTTCTTGTTTTACCACACAAAGATCTTTGTATCACCTATAAAGTCATATAACACAAGAGTAGAAATATATGTATTTCTAGACTTTGAATAAATTATATTGCTCCTTTAAGTAACATACAGAACTTTCAATTCCAGCTAGGCTAACAAATTTTAGAATTTAAAGTGTTCTGAGGTTTACTATATTCCCTCCAAATATTAAGTAATCCTTGTATGTAAATAGAAAACATCACTATTTTGCAAATAGATGACAATTTTTATTAGATTTAAATGTATTTATTCTGTAAGCTATTACATTAGTTATTCAATAATATTCCAAAATGTACTCTGATCACCACTCTATACTTCATCAATGTGCTTTTGTGCTTCATTAATTAATAACTGACTGAAAGCTAATGGTTATCATCTCCTCAAAGTAGATCATTTGCTATTTGATGCTAAATCACAAAATATAAATTAACAGCAACATTCCTTATTTTATTTCTTATTATAATAAATTTAAAGATCAAACTGGTAATATATCAGATAAATAGAATATTACATTTTAATTTAATAAACAAAAGGCCAAGCATATTTTTCTGTGGAATAATAACTTCTTGGCTGAATGCAGAAGGATGTGGAAGCTTTTTGTTAATGGAGCTTTTTGTTAATAGAGCTTTTATATGCGGATTCCAACCCTGAATAATTGTGTAGTAACCTTGTCTCTCTCTTAAAAGATGACTTATTTTAAAATTTTTGTTTCTTTTAGGACATTTAAGGGTTAACTTTTATTAAGGTGGCATTTTAGGTTTCCATTCACACAGACTTGAGTTGGTTGTAATCTTCCATTCAGATCACACTAGCATCATTTCAGAACATACTTTTGAGTATAAAACCTGAATATATGAGATTGAAACACTCTGTAAGGCTAAAGTCTCACCTAAATTTTTGATGATCTTTTAGGACAGACATGTAAAGATGTAACTAAATAGATTTCAGATGGAAACAACCAGAGTACAACCTTTTTAGCAATTTTGTGTGTTTGTTTACTTATTTCTGACACTGGGGAAATTATGGTAAGTTTTGATTAAGGATTCTAGGGGGTACCCAATGATCTGAGTGGGTTGTTTGGTATTAGAATCTAAGAAAAATGAGATTTATGAAAGCCAAAGGCACAGAGTGAGTTCCCAGATAGGTATGCACCAATTATGGAGACAATGCAGTTGGGTCTTCTAGTTAATGTTACTAGGCCTTTAAAAATAAATGCAGTTCTATCAGTCTGATTCCATAGACACTAAGCAAACTTCTGATTATTTGACAACCTCATCCCACTTACTTTCATTCCTTGCAGAGAATGTCTGGTCAGCTAAGAAGTGGCCAGCCAGTCAGTCACCTTCCTGTTTATAAAAGCACTGGAAGTTACACAAGCATTTTGCCGACACTTGTGAAAACAAGATTGCCAGAATGCAAACACAAGTCATTGCATTTCAAGATACCCCAAACTGACTTTTTTATACAGGCACAAACTGAAATAAAACTGGTATGAGAATCTACCTCAGCAGTCGGTTATGTTGCCTGGTTTTGTGAACTGAAGATAGCATTTCAGTAGAGCCTTAGTCACTGTAGAAGGTTTTGGTGCTTATACTCTGATTTATTTTGAAAGAGATTCATTCATTCATTCATTTATTTATACATTTATTCGTTTTCTAATACAATTATTGCATTTTTTTTTGTCAATCACTTTGTTGGTCAGAGAAGATGGAATGTTATCTATACATTCCAGATCTCTGTCCTCATGAAGTTTATAGTCTACCTATTATACTTGTAACATATAGTTAATATATATTTTTATGACTTCCTCTTCATTCTTAATTAAGTCTTCGTACTTGATAACTACAGCTCTGCAAATACCACAATTTTTAAAGAACTGTTTCACAGCTTTCAAAGATATATTAACGTACTAAAAACCCACACAAAATAATTCTTATAATTTAGAAATTTGCTTAAAGTTAGCATTTTAATTAAAAACTTTATTTTCATTTATTAGAATTTTCACTGAAGTTAATTTGGTTCAGTATCACTTTTGGCTAATTATATATAGTAATTAAATGAGCTTTGTTTTTCTGAGATCTTGATAAAGGCCCTATTTATTTTATTTAATAACCAGAAAGTTATCATTACATATTATGTAAATTATTCTTATCAAATAGTTTCTAAAGATGAAGATTAATAACAATATTTTATGTATACATGGAGTGGTCTTAAATGTTTTTTGAGGTAATCAAATTAATCTGTATTAATAAGGTGTCAAGCTTATGGTATTGGTTACAGAGGCAAGACTGCCAGATGCCAGCTTCACTAGAGTGTAAAATTTAGAATACTCAGCACTGATGATCACTGGAAAGATTTCCAGATGATTGAAGAGTATGAACCCAATTGACATTTGGTACTTAAATGCAGTGTTATAAGAATGATCTGGACTATCCTCATGAATTGTTTTTTTAAGTTCTATATTGTAGTTTTTGCTCAAAGAGAATTTGTTAGGTTAAAGTCAATTAAGATCTCAAATGAAATAAAATTAGAATTGTACCTTTTTTTTTTTGTAGGAGTAGGTATGGGCACGTTTTGGTAATGATGCTAAAATGAAACATAACTGAATTTTGGTACAAGTCATATCACATAAACTTTGGTGGGAAAACAAACTCTGTGGATAACCTAGTTACTTATTGCCTTTGAATATGAAATATTTGATTCAGAAAGTTGACCTTTAGAAAGTATTAGCTTTATGTCATCTAAATTGAGCAAATGTGTTTTAGGAAAGGTTATGTCTCTTCAGTGTCATTCTGTTATATTATCAAATACTTATAATCTGTTTATTTGTTCTTTAAGAAGAAATAGTCACAAGTAAAATATTCTTTTCAGAATTTAAAGACAGTAGACAAATATAATTTTAAAACTCAGTTTACTTGTAATAATATGAAAATGTAAATACCCTGGTGATTGCAGAGTGAAGAAAAGGAGGAACGATATTTAAGGAAATAATTCTGGAGGGCTGTGTGATAGTCTATACTTCTTGCTGTTCTTTTAAATATCAGCTATTACTGGTAAGATTACTTATAAATCTAAACTATCCCCAGGCTTACTGAAATAAATGGCTAAAAGCTCACCCTTAAATTTTCTTTCTCTCTACCTTTTTTCTTCTAATTCACTATAATTTGACTTTATATAAAACATTGAGGAAACTGAATAATCCTTGTTTCTTAACCAAACCCTTGTCCCCAACTTTCCATCTAAAGCATGTCTAATAGCATTCTACACACAAACAGAGGCCATGAGAGATATATGATTATGCAGTTATATATATTTATACACATTTATATATATTTATATATACTCATATATAATATACATAAAAAGTTCATTATAAGGAATCAAGATCTGGAGTCAGCAAGCTGGAGACTGGGGAGAGCCAGAGATATAATTCTAGTGTGAGACTGAAGACCTGAGAAACAGGAGAGCCTATAGTATTAAGTTCTGATGTGAGTCCAAGACTAAAGGCAGGATATGACCCATGTCTCAATTCACAGACAACCACAGACAGTGAATTCTCCTTTACTCAGACTTTTGTTCTATTTGGGCATTCAATAGACTGGATGGAGATCCACCCGTTTTGAGGTAGACAATCTGCTTGATTCCAGCTATATAAGTTGATACCCGAGTTTCTTGTGATCCAGTCCAGTGGAGTTTGAATTTCCAATATTCTAGTTTATTCTTCTTCCCTAAAGAGTGCTACGGAATCTTGAGGATTTTCCAAATTTCAATAATATATCCTCTATATCTTTTATCTCTTCCTTTTCCCTAAGTGATTCAAAACAAGGTTAAATTAATTTTGGTTAATCAAGGTTAGAATTAATTTTGCTTCATGGCCATGAAGACTTTGGACTTCTGGGTAAGCTCTGAGGAGGCATCCTTCATCTATCTGCTTAACAAATATTTATTGAGTTCTTCACTCTTTAGGCACTGGATCTGCTTTATCTGACTGAATGGAAGTGTAGATAAGTAGTCCTTCAAAGATAAGTATCTTTCACTAATCAACTTTATGTTTCTACTTGTTGTTGTAATGTATTTTTCGATCACAATGGGGTAAATAGGAATGATGATGTATTGTTGGTGGAAGTTTAAGTTGCCTGAAGAACAATTTGGCAGTACTTCGTGAAATTAAGCATGACTATCCCTTGGAATCTGTTGAATTTTCAACCCAGAAAAATTTTTGCACAAGTGCAAATAAACACAGTCTCTCTCTGTATGTATGTATGTGTTCACCATAGATTTAGAGGCTAGATACAACTTTAAATGTGCGATGCTAAGATTTATGATGAACTACTGTGAAGGAGTTAGATCTAGGTATTTGTAAAGTAACAGATATTTCTCAGTAACATAGTTTTTTTTTTTTTAAGATTTTATTTATTTATTTGAGAGGGAGAGAGGGGGAGAGAGAGAGATTGAGCACTTGAGTGCATGCATGAGTCATGAGGGAAGGACAGAGGGAGAGGGAAAGAGGAAACGCTAACCATATTCCTCCCTGAACACGAAGCCCCACATGGGGCTAGATCCCATGACCCTGAGATTATGACCTGCGCTGAAATCAAGAGTCTGATGCCCAACCAACTTAACCACCTCAGCACCCCTCAATAACATAGTTATAAGTAAAAAGTATTATCAACCCAATTCTGAGCACCTTAAATGTGAAACAAATAATTTAAAAACAACAATAAAAAATTAGACTACTGGGCACATGGATGGCACAGTTAAGCGTCAGACTCTGTGTTTCGACTCAGGTCATGATTTCAGGGTCATGGGATGGAGCCCCTAGTGGGGCTACCTGCTCACCATGGTGTCTGCTTGAGATTCTCTCTCCTTCTCTCTTGGTCCCTCCCCCTGTTCACACTCTCTTTCTCTTTAAAATAGGCGGATAAAATTCTTTCAAAAAAAGAAAATTAAACTCCTATTAGGTAACATTTTCCACTCAAAAGCAGGGAGAAAATAATTTGTACTAATTACCTGTATATTACCATCTATTAGTGGTTTTTAAATGTCATCTATTTCTCTCAAATGGTGCCCGTTTCTTGGTTTGATATATAGTATCCTTCAAGTACTCACTTATTTTTAAAAATACCTTCCCTTCTCTTAGGTTCAAATAATATTCTTCTACATATTCTCTTGCCTTTATGGCTTTAAATTATTAATTAAGACTATAAACTACTTAGATTTCATATTTGTATATTGTGCCACAAATATATTATTTCCAACAAAAAGTAAACAAGAACTTAAAACAGCAAACATTTAGTTCTTGTACATTTATATGAAGAGTGTCGGTCGGTGCTGATGGACTCTGCCAATATTTTTCGATATTGGTTGTCAGGCTGAAGGAGCAGGCTCTGTCTGAGGAATGGTAGTGGGTTCATGAAAATCTGTCTCCTTCCAGTCTAAATTCCTTGAAGTCAGGGATAGAGTCAGTATTTTCTCCTTCCTATAAAATTCCTGCTTATATCTTTTCCATTTTTCCCTATTTTTTATGACTCTATTTTTTATGATTCTATTACTAATTTGAAGGATGTTTAAAAATGTGCTTTTATGTTAATCTTTTGTTTTCATACGAGTTTTCCACATCTTCCAATCTTGTCTTGTCACTTTGATTTTACTATGTTTTGATGAACAGTCATGAGTTTTTTTAATGAAGCTGAATTTATTAAGTTTCCTTTATAAGTTATAATTTTTATCTTGTTGAAGAAATTATTTAATTCAGAAGCAACGAAGATATTCTCCAATATTTTCTTATAAGAAGTTTAAGAAAACTTTCCTTTTCACACTTTAGTATTCTATCCTCCTTGAACCAATTATTGTTTAGCCATTTTTGTTTTTGGTATGTTTGTGTGTGAAATGAAGAAGACATCAGGTAAACTATTTTAAAAAATAAATGGATAATATGAGGTCCACTCCTAAAATGATTCATTGGTATCCCATTGTATTAAATAAAATCCAAACTATTTTCTTTGATTCTGCACTCTCTGACCTACCTCTTTCACCATATTTTCTTCCATTCTTTCCCTTGCTCATTCATTTTGTTACATTGGTTTTAATTGCTTTTCATCTATTAACCTTTCTATTCTCTTTCTGTATTGTCCATATCTGACCCCACAGAAACTGTCTTCATTCTTTGTATGTCAGCTTAAATGTTATATTTTAAGGAGGCACTTTCTACCCAATCTATTTAAATTGACTTTTCCATTTGTTTTCTATAACAGAATCTTGTTTTTGTTGTTGTTTTTTACAGAACTTACTTACTCTTTCATTTTTTATTTGGCTGTTATTGATTTCTCTTCCATGTACTCAAGCTTCATAAGGGAGAGATTATATCTATTTACTACTGCTCTTTGGAGTCCATCTTAATTCCTGGCATTTATAGATGATGAATGAATGAATGATGGAATCATGTACCCCATTTCTTTTTTTACTTTCATACAACCAATCACTATATTGTGTAGATTCAATATCTTCCACATTTTCACATCAGTCCATTTTGTTACATATTTATTTCTACTGCCATGTTATAGATCTGCATCATTTATTATTTTTTTCTTTATTTTTTTCTCTGTCATTTTTCCCTCCTAGAATTCTCTAGCTACACAATGGATCTTCCTAAAATTTTAATCATATGACTTCTCTGATCATATAGTTCTTCATCTCCTGTCCATTGGCTTCAAGGAGAAAAAACCCTAAATTTATAATGTGAATTTAATCTTACATTCTTTTCCAACTACCAACTCGTTTTTCACTTCTCTTCTCTGCAAAACTCCACAAAGAATTTTCTGTCCACATTGTATTCACTTTCTTATCCTTAAATCTGTCAATCTATCTAGATTCTGTTATGTAGTTGCTTTATATAATTTATTTATTTTTTTTAAGATTTTATTTATTTATTTGAGAGAGAGAGAGGACAAGCGAGTGAGTGAGTGCAAGTGGGGGTGGGAGTCTGGGAGGGACGAGAAGAATCTCCAATGAGTAGGGAGCCCAACAGGGCACTCAATCCCAGGATCCCAGGATCAGATCTGAGCTGAAGGTAAATGCTTAACCGACTGAGCCACCCAGGTGCTTTTTATTTATTGACTGGTGAACTATTTCAAATATAAATGATAACAGAAAGACTAATACACTGAGCTTCACAGACTTAGTAGGAGTTAGTAAAAATGGCAAATTTTGCTTCAAGTATGATCATTCAACTACCCCCACACACTAGATAATTTTAAAGCAAATAGAAGGCAGATTATTTCATCTATAACTAATTTGAAATATGTTTCTAAAAGACAAGGACTCTTTTAAAATAGAGTATATTTTGCATATAGTGAAGTACACAGATATTAAGCATGTGGCATGGTATACATACACACATGCGTGCGTGCGCACATGCACATGCACATACACTCATATAAACAAAGCTTTCAACAGGAATATAGAACATGGATACCACTCAGAAGTTTTCTTTTCTTCATATATCTTCCAGTAGCAAATACTATTCTAATTTCAATGAACATAAATTAGTTTTGCCTTTACGAACTTTAAATGAACCAGTTGAGTAGTGTCCCTGTGGTACCTGGACTCTTTCACTTAACATAGTATTTCTGAGTTTATCCATGTTGTTATATGGGTATTTGGTAATACATTTTTTTTTATTGTATCATTCCATTATATAAATGTATCACAGTTCTGTTGAAAGCCATTCATTTTTTAAAATTTTTTGTTATTATGAATAAAGCTGCTGTGAGCATTCATTTATGTGTCTTTTGGTGAAAATATGCTGGATCATAGGGGAGATATATGTTCAAGTTTCATAGACATTGCTAAACTGTTTTCTAAAAATCTCATAATATATCAGTGTTCTAGTTATTTGTTATCTTTGCCAAAAATTGATATTGTCAGTCCTCTTCATTTTAATTATTTTATTGATGTATGTTGGTATTTCATTGCATTTTTTAAAAGATTTTATTTATTTGGAAGAGAGAGAGAGAGAGAGAGAGAGAGAGAGAGATCACAAGTAGGCAGAGAGGCAGGCAGAGAGAGAGGAGGAAGCAGGCTCCCCGCAGAGCAGAGAGCCTGAAGCAGGGCTAGATCCCAGGACCCTGAGATCATGACCTGAGCTGAAGGCAGAGGCTTAACCCATTGAGTCACCCAGGCACCTCGCTCATTGTGTTTTGAGACTTTTCTGATAACAAATGATTTGAGCATTCTTTCATATGCTTTTTAGATATTATTTCCAGATGCTAATTACAAATAATGTGGTCATAGATATTCTTGAATGTCCACCTAAACCTGGTCGTTAACCTACAGCTGGACTTACTACAGATCATGATCCCTAGTCTCATTTTAAACCCTGGATTTCATTACCTGTGTCTGATTCTAAGCCTTGCTTATTTAGCCTACCGATATCATCTGATTACTCTGTCTCTCAGTCCATGTTTACCAATGAACACATCCCTAATCCTGGAATCATCGATATCCTCAGTGAGAAACAAAACTTCATCTTCTTTGTAGCTCTATCTTATTTGGAACAGAGATGATGTTAAATCAGTTAATACACAGAATATCATAGGAATCAGCAGGCAAAAATAAAGGTGAGAGAAGGTATTGATAAAGAAGGACAGAATATTCTCCGGGAAGAAAAATTACCATAAGTGTATTTTATATTACAGGTTTTTTCCCTTGTTTTTAGAAGACATATTTGATTGTTAAAATTTTAATAAAACTGCAAATATATATACTAGTTAAATATTTGTGTACTTCTTTTCTATTGAAATTTTCCTATTAAAAAAAAAGACAAAAAATCCTTGAGCCATGTTTTTTTCAGTGCCTATGTAATGAATTAGGTATATGAGTTAACTTTCTAGATTAAAATTGGTAGATTCTCTGCACCTGCACCTGTGAAATCTGGGACGATTAAGTCCATTCAACATCTGTGTTAGAACATATCAGAATTTTCTCATGCATGGTCTAATTTAATCATCTACTTTTTATAAAAAATAAAGACTGCTAGTAGATCTTATTGTCATTTTATACCTGACAAAGAAATTATTCAAATTGACTTAGCTAGTAAGAGCAGACGGAGCTTGAACACACACCTGAGTCTACTGATTTGAAGCCCATTTCTCTGTCCACTCTGAGTTGTCTGCTCTGTTTACTAAATGATGTAAACCTATATGCATTTTAAAATCTATCTAAGATGCAGTTGGTATTCTGACCAAGATATGTGTGTTTTCTTTTGCTCATGAGTTGCAAGGAATACTTGTATTTTTCTCTGGAGAAAGTTGGTAATTTGTCAAGTGCAACTGCCTCCAAATTCAGGAAGTCATTTAAGTAATTTCCCTTCAATTAAGGCTAATAAGCACCTTTCATAGTTGTTTAATTTTGTACTTTCCAGACCCCACTCCATTTTTAATATTTTCTTAGGTACTAAGTTTAACTATGATCCTTTATAATTTTTTCAGTGAGAAGTTATCTCTAGTAATTCTTGAAACCAGTTTCAAATCTATGCTGTCAACTTTCTAATTTTGTTTTCTGTTAAGGGTGTGTGTGCGTTGTGTGTGTGATAGGAAGGGAGTAAGAGGTTGGAGTTTACAACCATGAAAATACTGTGCTTTTAAGGAGGAAATAAAATCCACTAGTAAATAAAGTCAGGCAACTTTTTAAAAGAATAACTTTAAAAAATTTATGTATTTTGTCGTTTTGCAGAAGTGACAATAAAACTGGTTATTCATTGATCTCAGAGGCTTGGCTACAGCAGAAATCAAGTAAGAGCATGAACATTATCCAATGAATTAATCTATTCTGAAAATTAAACCAGAAAAACTCCAAACCCTTAGAAGTTTCCCCTTAGGAGCCTCTTTGTAGCTATCAGCTTGATTTTTTACATTTGATCTAAATTACTGGAACAGTAGTTTTTATTTACTATTCTAACACTTTCCCCTGCTTTTGACTAAATCCACTTTACTTTAGAGAAATAGTAACCTCTTTAACTATACATCCATAAATTTTGTGTATGTCAATTCTTCTGAGCCACTGTTGCCATCTTAGTATTCAAGGCTTTTGTTTTCTTCCCTGGATATTTTAAATACATCCTTCTCTGCTTCTCTACATGTGACCTTTTATTTATTTTTTTTTAAGATTTTATTTATTTATTTGACAGACAGAGATCTCAAGTAGGCAGAGAAGCAGGCAGAGAGAGAGGAGGAAGCAGGCTCGCTGCTGAGCAGAGAGCCTGATGCGGGGCTCTATCCCAGGACCCTGGGATCATGACCTGAGCCGAAGGCAGAGGCTTTAACCCACTGAGCCACCCAGACGCCCCTACGTGTGGCCTTTTAAATTCATTGCGAATACTCTTCTAGATGCTCCTTTAGTTTTCTCACACACCAGAGTGATTAGTCACTCTTGGACTTTTCAATGACAATCTCTTTAATTTCCATACCTCACTGAATGTCTTTCCAATTCCTCCAGTCAAATTCAGGTCATGTTACCTGTCTTTTCAGTTAGGGCTCTGTCCTCTCGGGACATTTTTCTGCCGAACCACATTCCCATCATTTCCTTTTCAGTCCAAACTGACATGATTTTCATTATTCAAAGTGCAGATGGATCCTTAATTTGGCTCAGAATTTCCTAAGAAATTGTGATCTCTGTCAAGTAAATAAATAAAATCTTAAAAAAAAAAAAGACATTTCAAACTCAATATGGCAGATATAACCCTTTGAACTTACTTTTTTCCTATTTCAGTTAGTTTCCTATCTCCATTCTCTCAGTTATTTGATTCAAAAATCTTGGAATCATTCTTGAGTCCTCTCTTCTATACTGAATATTCTAAATGGGGAAACCTATTGGTTTTATTATATCCAGTATCTGACCATTCTTCACCATCTCCATCGATAGTTCAAACCAATATTACATATCACCTAGATTATTATAAAAGCCTCCAAACTTGTCTTTCTGTTTATGTCTTTCTTCTTCTCCAACCTCAGCCAAGTGTATTCTCAAAACAGCAGCGAGAGTGATCCCATTAAAATATAGTCAGATCATTACCCGTCTGCTCACAAAACCCATTGGCTATTTAACTTAAACCAAAAGTTAAGGTCCTTAATAACCAACAAACTCTTACATGATTTGGAGACCTCTTACTCTCTGACATCATCTCCTGATATTCTATTCCTTGATCACTCTACCCCAGGCATACTAGTTTTCTTGATTTGCTTTGAATAGGCCACGTAATTTCTTCATCAGGGCCTTTGCAAATTACCATTCTGCTGCCTAGAATAATCTTTCCTCAAATATCTGTATGGTCTTTGCCTTTGCCTACTTTAGGTCTTATCTATATGACAGCTGTTCAATGATGTATTTTTTGTCAAAATATTATAAACATCCTCTGGGAATTCTTACCTACTTTTTCCACTTTTGTTTTCTCCTTAGCACATATTTCTCTTTAGTTTTTTATTCTTTGCCTCTCTTCTAGAATACATTTTTTTTATGAAGGCCAGGATTTTTTTTTTTTTTACTTTTTATTTTCACTTTTTCACTAGTGTTCCTTAGTGTTTGACACATAGTAGATGCTCAGTAATATCTGGTAGATGCACGAATAGTTTTTTCTATGCCTCCCCCTGTAGGGAGGAAAATTCCGATAGGGTGGGAGAATATTGCTTAGTATAAGCTAAGAATGGAAGTAATCATCTCAAGGTTCTGAATAGATACTCTGAGTAACACTGGGGTCAAGGGGCAAGAGAACCCCGCTTGGGGCACCTGGGTGGCTCAGTCGTTAAGCTTCTGCCTTCGGCTCAGGTCATGATCCCAGGGCCCTGGGATCGAGCCCTTCATTGGGCCCCCTGCTCAGTGGGAAGCCTGCATTTCCCTCTCCCACTCCCCCTGCTTGTGTTCCCTCTCTCCCTCTTTCTCTGTCAAATAAATAAATAAAAATCTTTAAAAAAAAAAAAAAGGAAAAGGAGCAAGAGAACCTCTAGCTTTGAAAACAGGATAGTAACACACTTTAAAATCCTGTTCTTGTGTTTTGTTGGAAGAATATTTCGAATGGTGGGCATAGTAAATGGTGTCTCCAAAATAACTTAACTCATTGAAATCTTGTTGGCTGGGGAATCTATGGGATGGGGGAGTTAACAAACCTGAAATTAACAAAACCAGGTTTGGTTTGGTAATGTGGATTTGTCACTATTCACTAGAATTTTTTAATGCCCTGCAAGGTATTATGTTTTCATAACATCTGGATTTTTATAACATATTTCAGTGTGAGGGATGCAAAGATTATAAGAAGATACGTGGAATATCTCTTCCTTTTTCCCTATCCTGAACTAGAAGAAAATCAATGATGGGAATCAATAGTCTTTGTCAATCTAAAGCAGAAAGAGTGGAAGCAATTGACTAAAAATTCTTCTCAGTTCAATCTTTCATAGCTGGCCTATTGCAGATGTCTGGCCCTTTCCATAATCAGTCCTCTGATGGCGTCAGAGAATGCCATCACACAGAGAATCACAACAGTCCTGTTATTTTCCTTGAAAACAAGATGCCTATGTCTTGAAATCATAGTATGCAGTTTATTCATTGGCTTGATCACAGAGGTTAGGAAGAGTCCCAGGTAGGTCATTATATAAATTTGACATTGTATTTTGAAAAGATTTACTCTTTTAATTCAGCTTTGAAATTTCTTTATTTTATTATGCTTTCATAACGCATTATGGGGCATTAAGATGTGAAAATTGGTTACTATTGCACTGTCAGTGCAAAATTTATGTTTACAGTAAAGAGAATTATAGTTGAAATTATGTTAGAAGACACCGTTACAGGGGTGCCTGGGTGGTTCTGCCTTTGGCTCAGGTCATGATCTCCAAGACCTGGGATAGAGCCCCATGTTGGGCTTCCCAGCTCAGCAGGGATTCTGCTTCTCTCTCTTCCTCTGCTCTCCCCCTGCTTGTGCTCTCTCTTTCTCTGTCAAACAAATAAATAAAATCTTAAAAAAAAGAAAAGAAAAGAAAAGACCCACACAGGAATTTTTGTGGTGGGTTCTATAACATTTTACCCAATTATGGAGTAGAGGGTTGGGCAGAGAATCAGTGTTTTTTTTGAAATTCTCATCGTTGAGAATGCTAAGTACTTTTCACATTATGTTAATTTTTAAAATCATTCTTCAACATTGGTATTAGAACCATTTTACTGATGAGTAACCTGAGAGCCTCAGAATAGTTAAGTGGTTCCCCCAGGATCAAGCCAACAGACTATCAATCTGCAATTATTTATTGAACACCTATGGGTGTAGCTATCCTTGTGAGATAATACAGACAGTTGCAATCCTCATCATTTGCTAAGTGAGAAGAATCCACCAATAAGAATGCCAAAATCGTTATTAGGAGTAAATAGTGTATTTGGATTTTTGAGATTTGTTCATTGAAACCATCTTTAAAACAAACTTTATTTTGCAAGTGTACATATGATACTCTAATAACTTAAATAAAAGAATAAAATAAATTTAGCTAAATGATTACTTAACAGTAGAAAACACTAGTTTGAATTGGGTAAACAGCTGCTGTTACCCATGAAAGAAGAGAGTACAGAACTAGAATATAACTAGAGAATAGAATATGTGTTGTTACATGGTTTACAACATGATTGTTACTTTGTGCAATTATTACAATAATTCTGTGAAATTAGTTCCTTTTGCCACAGAGGAAATCTGAGATTGACCTGGTTAATGCATAGTCAGAGCCACATACGCAGTATGTGGCAGAGTGAAGATTCAAACCCACACCCTCTAGTGCCATTTTGGGGGCTCTTTTTAAGACACCAAAGGAATATGGTGTCTTACTCACTTCCGGATTCTCTGTGTGTGGAAAAAAATATCCTCCAGCAAATTGTTCTGTCTAATTTTACTGCATAATTAAGCAGATTATAGGATAAATTAACGTGTTGGTATAGTTAACTAGTTCTTATTTACTTTTCTTTCCCTGTGGAGTCTGCTTCTCTGCAGGAGGCCTTTTAAACAGAAACATCCCATTAACTTTCTTAACACAGAGGTGCAGAGACAAACACAGCAACTAATACAGATATGGTAGCTACCCTTAGGCACCTTGAAAAGATGACACTGCAAACATTAGAAAGCAGTCATAGACAGAAGGTGACAGTAGGGGAAGCCAGAAGTTGGCCTTGCTTATTTTTTCCCTCAAAATGTGATCTGCTTCAGAATCCTGAGGGAGTTATTAAACATGCAGATTCCTGGGCTCCAGCCTGAACTACTGAATCTGAATCTCACAGCTAGCTCCCAAATGTGTCAGTTTTTAAAAGCCCTCTAGGTGACTTTTTTTTTTTTTCATTCAGGCACATTAAATATTAAGACTGATATCTAGGGGCACCTGGGTAGCTCAGTGGGTTAAGCCTCTGCCTTCAGCTCAGGTCATGATCTCAGAGTCCTGGGATTGAGCCCCGCATTGGGCTCTCTGCTCAGCAGGGAGCCTGCTTCCCTCTCTCTCTCTACCTGCCTCTCTGCCTACTTGTGATCCTCTCTCTGTCAAATAAATAAATAGAATCTTTTTTTTAATAAAAAAGCTCTGATATCTAGTTCATTCTGAGTCAACAAACTTCCGGTAAGATCCTTTGTCTGCACTAGGGTACACTGGCCAATTTAAATTCAAATTTACTGAAAGATCTCAAAAGTTAATTGAGGCAGAAGAAGCAGTACCAGGAAAAGGAGTTAATCCTTGCAGACTAGGAAGAGCAAACCACAACATGAAAAATCTGTTCAGGGCGCCTGGGTGGCTCAGTGGGTTAAAGCCTCTGCCTTCGGCTCGGGTCATGATCCCAGGGTACTGGGATCGAGCCCCGCATCGGGCTCTCTGCTCAGCAGGGAGCCTGCTTCCTCCTCTCTCTCTGCCTGCTTCTCTGTGATCTCCGTCTGTCAAATAAATAAATAAAATATTAAAAAAAAAATCTGTTCAGAACATTGTAGCTCAGTCTGAATAGATACCAACCATTTTCAGGTTTTTTGCCTTTGAGGATTACAACAGGTCAGAGACACCTCCTTATCTAATGGTAGCTGGCCCCCTGACCAGGTTGGATCCAAAGTGGAAAAGACCATTCCAGTAAGGAATCTGGATGCTATTAGAATGGGGAATTAATGCTGAACAGTCTAAACATAGCTGCCCTCTGTATAGTACATACCAGTTTAGTTTCATTATTGACTAAAGCCTGATACGGCATTCTGCAGGCAACCCTGGTAAGATCCAGCTTGAAGGGGCCTTTGCTTATAGAAACAATAGAAAAAAAAATATTTACCCTAAAGATAAAAATGTAGTGATCCGAAGGGGCATGTGCACCTGAATATTTATAGTAGCTATGTCCACAATAGCCAAACTATGGAAAGAACTTAGCTGTCCATCAACAGATGAATGAATAAAGAAGATGTGATATATACATAAATATAGATATAGAAGATGTGATATCTATATCTATATCTATATATCTATATCTATATCATATATAACAATGGAATACTATGCGGCCATCAAAACCCCCGAAATCTTGGCATTTGCAATGATGTGGATGGAATTAGAGGGTATTATGCTAAGTAAAATAAGTCAATCTGAGAAAGACAATTATCATATGATCTCTCTGATATGAGGAAATTGAGAGGCAGGGCTGGAGGTCGTGGGGGTTAGGGAGGGAAAAATGAAACAAGATGTGATCAGGAGGGAGACAAACCATAAAAGACTTTTAATCTCATGAAACAAACTGAGGGTTTCTGGGGGGTGAGGGAGTAGAGATAGGGTGGCTGGATTATGGACATTGGGGAGGGAGTGTGCTATGGTGAGTGCTGTGAAATGTGTAAACCTAATGATTCACAGACCTGTACCCCTGGGGCAAATAATACATTACATGTTAATTTAAAGAAAAGAAAAATAATTAACTTATATAACAATTTATAGAAAACAATTTAATTGCTAATTATGAACTCTCAAGCTATCAGATGACTGAGTGCTGAGTGTTTTTTAAAAAAGAATTTTTTTTAATAAACATATAATGTATTATTAGCACCAGGTGTACAGGTCTGTGAATTGCCAGGTTTACACCCTTCCCACACTCACCATAGCACATACCCTCCCCACTGTCCATAACCCCACCAGCCTCCCCTGAGTCATGCTTGAGTTTTAAAGGGTCTCAGTCCAGCCTAACTCAGCCCTTTGGTGGTTCTTCATATCTTCAAAGATTTCCTTCTGGATACCTAATCATTCCCTTGCCTTCACTACAAGGGGGCTTGTCAAGTTCTAGGCAACAGCTCTCAAGTTTGATTAATGCAATAAAGTTTTATTGTGAAAAGATAAAAGAATTTTTCATATAACTATAATCCTTGTGCCATAAGGTTTCCATTGTCTGCCTGCTGTCTTAACATACCTTCTACCTCCTCCAGATTATCATATTTTGGGATCCTTATCAGCATGCACATTTTAGCTCAAGGGAAATTTTTTCAAGGAGCCCTTTCCAACCATCAAATCTCCATAAACTGCCCCTACCTTCCACCATGCTCTCCCTTCCTGATCATTCGCTAGTCCATTACCATGCATTTCTTTCTTAGCACTCACCATTATCTCAGATCATGTATTGGTGAATTGGTTTACCTGTCTAATATTATTAGAACATTAACCACCCCCTTCCTTGCTACACACATACCCAAATACACTGGAAAGTACTTGCCTTCATTTTGGCATGCCTAAGACTACATCTTATTTTGAGTAGGATGTAATGAATTGATATTTCTTACTTGAATATAAAGTTCTCCTAATGCTACTCTCCTTAGCAAGGAGCATGGAAATCTTTTCTTTTCCATACTTTAACCACATTTCACCACTCACCCCCACCTTAAACACACCATTGTGGTTTAGAGTATGCCTGCTCTTCCATTGTTTATGAGGATTTCTGTGTTCTTTGCCTTCACGAATAGTTCAAAGAGAGGAAGAGGGAGAGAAAGAAGTCACCAACCAGACTGGGACACTGCATGATTTATCTCTTTTGTTTATCTTCTTTTCATTTCTAAATTTTCTCTCGAGACTTCTTTGTCTTTTCTTTAATAAGAGCTGAACTGTGCGTTTTACAAATCAGTAATTTGAATAGAATTGTTCTCAGTAACTAGTTCTAGTAAGAGGTTAGTTGGCTTGCATCAACAAAGTTAAGCATGTTATTTTATTTTATTTATTATTCTTTTTTAATTTTTTAAGATTTTATTTATTTGACAGACAGAGATCACAAGTGGGCAGAGAGGCAGGCAGAGACAGAGAGAGGGGGAAGCAGACTCCCTGCCGAGCAGAGAGCCCGATGTGGGACTCGATCCCAGGACCCTGGGATCACGACCCAAGCTGAAGGCAGAGGCTTTAACCCACTGAACCATTCAGGTGCCCCAAACATGTTATTTTAATACAAGTGTTATTTTCTGAGTGTACTCATTTTAAAATAACTCATTTTGTATATATTGAACCATAATGGAAAAATTATTACAACTGTAAAGCAAATGTAAGTCCATTTCACCACAAGTCATGAGTGTTTAAATTTTAGGAAATGACTGGGAAGAATGAGAGAAATTAGATCTGAAACATATACTATGTTGATTAAAGTAATGTTTACATTTTTATTATCAAATATAAGTATATAAGTTTTATATAACTAAATATATTTAAAATTAGATTATATATCTAATATTATATTTGTTAGATTATATATCTAATATATAATTATATAAGCACATAATTATATTTGATATATTAAATATATAAATACATAAATTACACTCAATTAAAAATTTATATATATTTTCGGGGCGCCTGGGTGGCTCAGTGGGTTAAGCCGCTGCCTTCGGCTCAGGTCATGATCTCAGGGTCCTGGGATCGAGTCCCGCATCGGGCTCTCTGCTCAGCAGGGAGTCTGCTTCCTCCTCTCTCTCTCTGCCTGCCTCTCTGCCTACTTGTGATCTCTCTGTGTCAAATAAATAAATAAAATCTTTAAAAAAAATTTTATACATATTTTCATATACTTAATGTTATTTTATTTTATTTTATTTTGCTTATGGTAGGATCATTAGACCCTGCAAATAAATTCCACTCTCTGTGAAATTCAGACAACCAGGGTTTTTACATTCAAATGCATTGGTTCTCCCTCAAGGGAGACTCAAGGGAGTCTGTAAACACCTTCTTAACTATTTGGACAAAAGTCGCTCTCTGTTGATTTCTAAGTTTGATTTGTCTTTTTTTTTTTTTTTTAATTGAAAGCTAGTTTTAAAGGAAAGGAAAGGTGGTAATCTGGTTTAGCTAACTTTATTAAAATATAATTTGATATGAAGTTGCAATTTCAATAGTAAAAACTTAGATTTCATTACTTACTCTGAAAAACTGATGATCAATATTAAATCGATCTTCATTTGTGAGTCAGTGAATTCTACCATAAATGTTCTTAGATTTCCAGTGGAAATATTATGCTAATAATAGTGTTATTTTTAAAAGTTTTTGCTATAAATATTTTATGATCCTGTGCATTTATAAAATTTGGGAGAGAGATTAATGAGCATAGATTAAGTGTGCTAGATTATCCTTTAATTTAGTTAAAGGATACTGACATAACCAATATTTAAAACTTAATTATCAATTTGGAATGATAATTATATCAAATTTTAATTATTACATTTTCAGTATAATTACTCCTTTTCTCAAAGAAGAATACAAAGTAGATTATCATTTATCTTCTACATGTATTAATGTTCTTGGGAGTGAGAAAATTAACATAGAAAGTATTTACTTTAGTTTATGGAATTAGAACCCTATAGTGAAAATAAAGTACACTGACATTTTCTATCATAAAGATACATAGATATTAAAATGAGAGTAATTATTATAATCAAGAAAAATAAGACTGAAGACATTTAGGGGTAATTATGAGTCAAAAAATAATAAAATGAGTTAACTATCCATTTAAAATATAAATTTTCATGTGTAATGTGTGTGTTGGTATATATGATTTATAAAGTATATCTTTATTAACTAACAATATTCTAATATTTGAAGAAGAGTGTTATTTCTGTATTTAAGTCATTGAAGTTATAGAAAGATGCTATAGGATCATAAGCCCTTAGAGCTGACTGTTCGTGCAACTCTCTTAAAAACATGAAAAACGAGGCAAATAATATTCTTCATAAGTAAGGCAAAATATTATATATAATTTCAATCTATTTTTAGAAAGGAAGTGTTTTTTATTAGAAGAGGCTACCCTTTGTTTGACTAGTTTGAAAAACTTCACAGTGGATGATTTTTAATGGGGGTAGAAAATTGTTCAATTTTGTTAGGATGCAGAATAATGATGGATGTGACTTTCAAGCAAGAGTTGATAGAGGGAGATAGAAAAGGAAATAAAAATTATCCAGGAGACTGAAGGGCTATGAATAGGACCAGAGAGGATTAATTGTATATAGAACAGTGAGATATATTTGAAAAGGTAATTTAGGGTGGATTGTGGGGAATTCTGAAGAGTTTAAGATCTGGAATTGTATACCAGTGGTGGGTCATTTAATAGTTGCTTAATCTTTGGAAGATTGCTTAGAGAGAAATATTGGATATATTTGTTTTCAAAGTGTGTCTACAAATGGACCTCCTGATAAAATTACCTGGGGAGCTGCTGAAAATGCACATTCAAGGTCCTAAACGAGGCTTCTGATTCAGTAAGTCTCAGAGAGATCCAAGACTTTGCATTTTTAGTAAGTTCTCCTATTTCTTATTTCACAGTGAAGACCCAGAACCTCTAGAAGAGAGACCACAAACCACTCTTTCTGTAAAGAATGGGAAGCTGATCATAGGAAGCTAACTTGTTCTGACGGAGTATAGTTGATACAGTATTATATTAGGGTCAGGTGAACAGTTCTATACAATATGCAGTATTCATCACAGTCGGTGTAGGCTCCTTGCTACCAAATTGCCATGGTATTGTGATTACATTCCTAGATTCCTATATTTCTGCAACTTAGAGCTGGAGGTTTGGACCTCTTAATCCTGGTCCCTTAACATGTGTACCCCTCTACTCTCTTTGAGTCTGTTTTCTGTTTTTATTACGTTCTTTAATTCTAGAATACTTTCTCACTTGCTAGATCCTGTGATCAGCTATCCAATTTTATACATAGCTGTCCAATTTTCCCAGAACTACTAATTGAAGAGACTGTCTTCTTTCCACTGGATATTTTTTCCTGCTGTGTTGAAGATTACTTGACTATAGGTCCACATCTGGGCTTTCAACTCTGTTCCACTGGTCTGTGTGTCTGTTTTTGTGCCGGTACCATGCTGTCTTGGTGATCATAGCTTTGTTGTAAAGCTTGAAATCAGGCAACATGATGCCCTCAGCTTTGCTTTTCTTTTTCAACATTTCCTTAGCAACTCAGGGTCTCTCTGGTTCCACACAAATTTTAGGATTGTTTGTTCCAGCCCTTTGAAAAATGCTGGTGGTATTATGATTGGGATGTCATTGAAAGTATAGATTTCTCTAGGCAGTATAGATATTTTAAGAATTTTTTTTTTCCAATACATGAGCATGGAATGCTTTTCCATCTTTTTGTGTCTTCAGTTTCTTTCTTGAGTGTTCTGTAGTTCCTTGAGTGCAGCTGTTAGGTTAGGTTTATTCCCAGGTATCTTATGGTTCTTAGTGCTATAGTAAATGGAATAGATTCTCTAATTTCCCTTTCTATATTTTCATTGTTAGTGTATACGAAAGCAACTGATTCCTGTGCATTGATTTTGTATCCTGCTGCATAACTGAATTTCTATATGAGTTCTAGTATTTTGGAGGTGGAATCCTTTGGGTTTTCCGTATAATATATCATGTCACCTGCAGAGAGAGAGAGTTTGACTTCTTTGCCTATTTGAATACATTTCTTTTTTGTTGTCTGATTGTTGTTGCTAGGACTTCTAGTACTATGTTGAACAACAGTGGTGAGAGTGGGCATCCTTGTCATGTTCCTGATCTCAAAGGTAAGGCTGTCAGCTTTTCCCCATTGAGAATGATATTCACTGTGGGTTTTTCATAGATAGATTTTATGAAGTTGAGGAATGTTTCCTTTATCCCTATACTTTGAAGTGTTTTAATCTGGAATGGATGCTGTATCTTGTGAAATGCTTTTTCTGCATCATTTGAGAGGACAATGTGGTTCTTCTCTCTTCTCTTATTGATTTGTTCTATCACATTGATTGATTTTTGAATGTTGAACCACCCTTGCATCCCAGGGATAAATCCCTGCTGATCAATATGGATAATCTTTTTAATGTACCATTGGACCCTATTATGTAGGATCTTGTTGAGAATCTTGGCATCCATATTCATGAGGGATATTGGTCTGAAATTCTCCTTTTTGGTAGGGTCTTTGCCTGGTTTGGGGATCAGGGTAATGTTGGCTTCATAGAAAGAGTCTGGGAGTTTTCCTTCTGTTTCTATTTTTTAGAACAGCTTCAGGAGAATAAGTATTATTTCTTCTTTGAATGTTTGGTAGAATTCTCCAGGGGATCCATCAGGTCCTGGGATCTTGTTTTTTGGGAGGTTTTTGATCACTGCTTCAATCTCATTACTAGATATTGATCTATTCAGGTTGTCAATTTCTTCCTGATTGAATCTTGGAAGTTTATAGGTTTCCAGGAATGCATCCATTTCTTCTAGATTGCTTAACTTATTGGCATGTAATTGCTGATAATAATTTCTGATGATTGTTTCTATTTCCTTGGTGTTAGTCATGATCTCTCTCCTTTCTTTTGTAATTTTATTAATTTGGGTCTTCTCTCTTTTCTTTTGGATTAGGTTGGCCAGTGGTTTATCAATCTTATTGATTCTTTCAAAGAACCACCTTCTAGTTTCATTGATGTGTTCTACTGCATCTCTAGTTTCTATTTCATTGATCTCTGCTCTAATCTTGATGATTTTCCTTCTTATATGTGGGTCTGGCTTAATTTGTTGTTGATTTTCCATTCTTTAAGGTGTAAAGAGAGCTGGTATATTCTGGATTTTTCATTTTTTTTTTTTTTTTTGAGTGAGGGTTGGATGGCTATGTATTTCCCCCTTAGGACCACGTTTAATGTATTCCATAGGTTTTGGACTGATGTGTCTTCATTCTCATTTATTTCCACCGTTTAAGTTCTCTGATTTCCAATTGATCCAAACATTCTTTAAGCAGAGTGGTCTTTAGCTTCCAAGTGTTTGAATTCCTTCTGAACTTTTTCTTGTGGTTGAGTTACAGTTTCAAAGCATTGTGGTCTGAAAATATGCAGGGAATAATCTCAATCTTTTGGTATTGGTTGAGCCCTGATTTTTGACCTGGCATGTGGTCTATTATGGAGAAAGTTCCATGTGTGCTGGAGAATGAGTATTCTGTTGTTTTAGGGTGGAATGATCTGTATATATCTATGAGGTCCATCTGGTCCAATGTTTCATTCAAAGCTCTTGTTTCTTTATTGATTTTTTGCTTGGATGATCTGTCTATTACTGAGAGTGTCATGTTAAGATCCCCTATTATTAATGAATTCATATCAATATGACTTTATTTTGATTAACAGTTGGGTTTTGTAGTTTCCCTCTACCATATTGGGGGCATAAATATTTACAATTGTTAGATCTTCTTGGTGGATAGACCATTTAAGAATGATGTAATGTACTTCTTTATCTCTGACTGCAGTCTTTAGTTTAAAATCTAATTTATCTCATATGAGAATCACTACCCCAGCTTCTTTTGAGGCCCATTGGCATGAAAGATGCTTCTCCATCCCTTCACTTTCAGTCTGGATGTATCTTTAAGTTCCAAATGTGTCTCTTGTAGATAGTGTATGGATGGGTCCTGTCATTTTATCCAGTCTGCAACCCTGTGCCATTTTATGGGAGCATTTAGGCCATTCATGTTGAGAGTGATTATTGAAGGATATGTTTTTACTGACATCATGTTGCCTATGAAGTGTTTGTTTCAATAGATTGTCTCTGTAAATTTCTGGTCTATGTCACTCTTGGGTTCTTTCTTTTGTAGAACGCTCCCCCTTTAATATTTCTTGTTGTGCTCTTGTAGTGCCAGCTTGGTGGTCACATACTCTTTTAAACCTTGCAGTCTTGGAAGCTTTTTAATCTCTCCATCCATTTTGAATGTCAACCTTGCTAGATGAAGTATTCTTGGCAGCATGTTCTTCTCATTTAGTGCTCTGAATATGTCTTGCCAGCCCTTTCTGGCTTGTCAGGTTTCTGTGGACAGTATGATGTTATTCTGATGGACCTACCACTGTTTGTAAGGGATCTCTTCCCTCTCTGCCCCTTCTGCCCTGAGAAGCCCTTGTCTAAAATTATGATCTGTGAGTTTCACTATCAAGTGTCATGAGGTTTTTCTAGATTTGTTGATCTTGGTGGGTGTTCTTTCTGCCTCTAGGGCATGAGTGCTTGTTCCATTCCCCAGATTGAGAAAATTTTCATCCAGAATTTGTTCATCTATATCTCCTAGCCTTCTCTCTTTCTCCAACCCATCAGGGGTCCCAATAATTCTGACATTGGAACATTTCATGGCATCAATTATTTCCCTAATTCTATTTTCATAGCTTCTAAGCTGTTTGTTCTATGCCTCCTCCTGATCCTTTTTTTCTATCAGTTCATCCTCTAGATCACTAATTCTATCTTCTGCCTCAGTTACCCTAGCTATTAGACTAATTTAGATTAGATTGGATCTCTTTGATAGCATTTTTAACTTCTGCCAGGTCAGCTCTCACTTCTGTCCTTAGAGATTCTATTTTGTCACTAATGTTCTTCTCCAACCTAGCTATTGCCTGGATAATTGTTACTCTGAATTCCCTTTCCAACATACTGTTTAATGTCCATATCCAGTAGTCTTTTAAAATATTTTCTCATTTTATTTCTTTTCAGTGTTCCATAATGCATTGTTTATACACCACGCCCAGTGCTCCATATAATACATGCCCTCCATAATACCTATCACCAGGCTCACCCAATCCTCCCACTCCTCTCCCCTTCAAAACCCTTAGTTTGTTTCTCAAAGTCCACAGTCTTGTGGTTTGTCTCCCCCTCCAATTTCCCCCAACTAACTTCTCCTCTCCATCTCCCAGTGTCCTCCGTGTTATTCCTTATACTCTGCAAGTAAGTGAAACCATATGATAATTGACTCTCTCTGCTTGACTTATTTCGTATATCTAATAGTTCTGATGGAGAGGGCACAGTTTCTGAATTTTTCCTCTGTTAGGTGTTCTTTCTGCTAGTCATTTTCTTGAGAAGTGGTTGAGGGGATGTATAGCTGAATATATCAACTACAATCGAGGCAAGGTGCACCCTTGAAGCTTATATCTCTCCACTAATGTCTCCTGCCCACATAGAGATCCAGAAGTATATAATTTTACATCTCAGGCTGATTTCCTGGGTGTTCAGAGTGTTCTGGTAGATATTTAGCAGTGTTTAGGTGACTGGTTGAAACAGGGTCTCCTACTTCTCCGCCATCTTGCCCCTTCTTCTTAATGCATATCGTTAAGTGAAAGAAACCAATCTGAAAAGGCTACATACTATATGGTTTCAACTATATAACAGTATAGACAAAGCAAAACAATGGGAAGAGTAAAAAGATTATTGGTTGCCTAGGGTTGGGGAACAGGGACAGGAAAGGGACAAATACAGGGAGCAAAGAGGATTTTTAAGGCAGTATCAAAAGGTGGATACATATGCATACAAATGCATAGAATGTAGAACCAAGTCCACAGTTTACCTTACAGTTCACTCTTGGTATTCTACATTCTATGCATTTGGACAAATGTGTAATGATATGTATTTACCTTTTGATACTGCCTTAAAAATCCTCTATGCTCCACGTATTCATCCCTTTCCCAACCCTGTTGGTCTCGACATTGGTTTATTTGCATTTATTTGCATTTATATTGCATTTGGACAAATGTGTAATGATATGTATTTACCTTTTGATATTGCCTTAAAAATCCTCTATGCTCCATGTATTCATCCCTTTCCCAACCCTGTTGGTCTCAACATAGGTTTATCAATTATAGCAATTGTAGCATTCTGTGGGAGATTAGAGAAGGCTATGTGCATTGGAGAGCAAGGGAGTATATAAAAATCTCTATACTTCCTCTTAATTTTTTTATGAATTTAGATTGCTCTAAAAATAAATCTTAAAAAATTAAATACTTGCTAGATGTTAATATTCAGCATTCTAAGTTTCTGTACCATGTGACAGATGTGTGTAAGTGTTGTGGAAGATACCACATAATGTTAAATGCTGAATTTCTTTTCTCTATGAACTGATTGCTCATGTAAAATAAGTTTTATTGCTATAAATATATAAGGCATAAACCCATCTGAACTGTTTTTATACACAACAATTTCTGACACCAAATGCGTGGGTTTTTTCACAGAGAGTTCTCCAACTCTCTGGACACTCTGGTTGTCCTATAATTCAATTCTGTATTGATCCTAAGTACCCAGAGTTAGCACTGACCCCACAGGTTAAGGGCTCAGTCTCACAAGGTGTCCCCACTGAGATGCCAGTTACAAGTCCCATGTTGCCACCCGTAGTTCTGACCAATTGGCTATAAGTTTAAAGGTTCCTATAATTCCCTCTTAAGATTTGACAATTTGTTAGAAAAACTCTCAGAACTCAAGGAACTGCTTTATTTACTGCTATAATTACTTACTATTATGGCTTATTATAAAGGACACAACTCAGGAACAGCTAAATGGAAGAGATGCATAGGGCACAGTATGTGGAGGAGGGGCATGGAGCTACCATGTCCACTACAGGTATGCTGCCCTTCCACACCCTTCCATTGCCTTGATGTGTTTATCCACCCAGAAGTCCTCTGAACCTAATCATTTAGGGTTTTTTATGGAGTTTTCATTATATAGGCACAATTGATTAAGTCATTAGCCAGTAGTAAATAACTCAATCTCTAGTCGCCTTGCCTCTCCCAAGAGATCTGAGTAAATGTTCTAATCCCTAATCATGTCTTGGTGTATCTGGAGACCAGTACCCATCCTGAATATACCTAGGGGCCCTCCAGACCCCAGTCATCTCATTAGCATACAAAAGACATCACTTTGGAGATTCTAAGAGTTTTAGGGTCTATGTTCCAGGAAGTTGGGACAATGACCAAATAGATATTTGCTATTGTATCAAACCCACTACTTACTTTTCTTTGAAAAAAGTTAATACTTACTGGTTTCTCATGTGTATGAAACATTTTCACTATGCACTAAATTGAAGGTAAAATTTTATGGTTTTGCCTGAACTGTGAGTGTTTGTACTTCCCTTGAATTAGATAATTAGGCTTCTCTGAAGTAGTCAAGCTTTTTTATTAGTACTCTAATTTTACATGATGTACCCATTTTATATCATGCTCTGCTCCATTGCCTAAATCTAAAAAGATGGTAGCTTTCTATCTAGCAATTAAACAACTGTCCTTTTCTTTTATGGAGATGTACATTTATTTGATCTACTTTTATAAATAATAATTTAAATGGATGAAGAGGCAGATTGTTCTAGTAATATTAACTAGTAGTAGGTTAGGCACTTTTAAAAGTTATAGTAATGCATAATAATAATAATGAATAATAATAATGAATAATAATGAATAATAATGAATAATATTTAAAAACATAGAAATCATAAAGAGATGTGTTAATCATAATCCAAGACATACCAGAATAAACCAGAATACCAGAATAAACATCAATTGAAATCTACTTCTCTTCCAATCTTAACTTGTCTCTTGATTATCCAAATTCTATAACAGTAAATATGCTCTCAAGGGTTAACCTTAGGCATTTATTGGTTTCTTTACTTGAACATTATATGGTGCTATTCCTTTATTTTAAATATTTAACAATGTAATAAATTAATAAAATTAAAACAGTTTATTAGATTAATTACATGAGGCTGAATTAGTAATTATATAAACTATAGTATAACACACAAATTTTAGTGAAATGCTTTTTTCTATATCTTTAATTCTTTTAATATGTCTGAAATCCTTGTAGAATTCAAACTAGAGGAAATATATCTGCGTTCTGGGTTTTGATTATCAGTATTCTAAATTACAAATGCTTGTACTTGAACAAATTATATTATGGTAATTTTTTTCTTTAAAGGGAGAATATCAATGGTTGAAGAATAATTCAGGCTATTCATCATCATCTTTGAAAAAGTAAAATAACAAGAAAGCCCATTTAGGAGACACATTAATCTCTTGTGTGACTCTGGAAGCAGGCAGAATTTTTAAAAAACGTCTTCAAAAATTATATGAAATATACCTCTTCTGTTCTCTAACAATATGCTTCTAACGTTCTTCTAAAAAGTTAAGACATTTAGGCTAAGGCAATGCTAGATGCTGATGCTTCAGGAAATGGCAAAAAATAAAAGTTTTGATGAAGTTTCTTTCCTGAGGCCTTGAAAGGAAAGACCGAAAAATATAAGTAGGGGTATAGCTAATTGCAAGGATAAAAATTATGTCTCCCTTTTGCACTGTTATGTTAGAACACAGATTGCCAAGTGATAGAGCTGGGATTTGAATCCAGGTTTGTCTGAATCAAGTCACCTACACATTTGACCACAATACCTTGATGCAGTAGTCCGTCTCATATCTGCAGGGAGATAGGTGCCAAAATCTCCAGTGGATGGCTGAAGCTGCAGATGGTACTGAACCCTATATATACCATGTATTTTTTTCTTATAAAATACATACTTCTGATAAAGTTTAGTTTATGAATTAGGGACAGCTCAAGACTAACAACAGTAACTAATAATAAAATAGAACAAATATAACAATATACTGTAATGGAAGTCATGTGAATGTGATCTTTCTCTCTCTCTCTCTCTCTCAAAATATTATATTGTGTTCACCCTTCTTGTGATGGTGTGAGATGCTAAGATGCCTACAAGATCAGAGGAAGTGAGGTGAACGGTGTAGGTATTGCGACATAGCATTAGGCTACTGCTGACGTTCTGGGGATATGTCAGAAATAGGATCATTTCCTGGGCTTTGGTTGCTCGTGGGTAACTGAAACCCTGGACAGTAAGCTCTGGTACTACTGTATGGTTTAAGAAGGTATTTTGTTTGTCAGATAATATGGGTACAAAGCCCTGTCCCATTCTTCCCAGCTGTATGATTATGGACAAGTTAATTAAACCCTGTGTCTCAGTTTTTCAGCTCTAAAAGGAGTAATAATAATAATAAATAATAATAATAATTATACTTACCTTACAAATATTTGTGACAATTAAATGTTAGTACATTTAAAGCACTCACAGTTGTCAAGGGATCATAAAAAGTGCTCAAGTAATTTAGCAAGTCCATGAATATAGTTACCTAGAAATATGTTTGCAATCAGTCATAGAATGTTTTCTGGGAATATATATTGTTCATAATTACATACTCCATTTTTAAAAATGCATGTATTGCTACTTGAGTACAATTTCAAAAGGGTTCATTTTTGGTTTTATTTTTTGCATTTTTTTCCTCTGCCATTTGAGAAACTAGCAAGTACAGGTTCCTGATTCAGAAATAAGTTTAATTGTTTTGTTCTCAAAACAGTCCAAATTGTTCCAATTTGAGCCTCGGCATTTGCTGTTGCTTTGCTAGTAGTGTTCACTCTGGATTTTCATAAAGTCTACTCTGTCTCATCATTCAGTTCTCAGCTTCATAGCCCCTCTTTAGAGTAGCCGCTCGTGAGCATTCAGTTGAATATTCTAGCATCACCATAGCAATCTCATCTTGTCATCACTTTATTCCACTGCTGTGTTTTAGTTTCTTCTATCATTTATTCTAAAAGCTCCTTGAGGGCAGGGATCATGTCCTAGATAGTCCATTCATTACTGATGTCACCTGCAGTTCAGCTGCCTCTTGAGGTGTAAGGCAACGCTTTTAAGGGTCCTATAGGTCCAGGGAGAAACATGTACTCTGTTCCTTACTTCTTCCTTAAAACTTTGTTGTATAATAAAATGCATTTTTGGAGGTCTCTGAATCATTTGTAGTTCTATCCATTTTTCTAGACATTGTTTATTTTATTGTCACTTTTTAACCAGTTGTCACCAAGCTGGGTGTCTGAGATCATTTTGCTACTGGTAAAACTGTAGAATTAACTTTTATTGAACTGTGTTCATATTATGTCCTAGCCCACACGAAGAAATGTCATAACAGACTGTAAAATTTGCCATTATTATTTCAGAAATGGTGTAATTGAGAATTTGACTTATGCTTTCAATATCAGTTAGTCCAGAAACAACTTAAAGTACTTAAAACAGAGGGGAGAGAATTTCATGCAAGGCAGTGGTTTTATGGGTGTTAGAAATACTAAGAAGCCAAATGAGACAATGAGGCAAATGAAAAAACAGTGACAGACTAGCTGCCACCCCTAGGCTGGAGAAACAAAGTGTGTAGGTGGCATTCCTGAGTTCAGAGGTTCTTGTAAACCTGGAAGGAGGCTGTACCTGAGCAATGAAAGCCAGCACTAAAGCCATGCAAGAGACACAATTACTTCTAGAGAACTCATATTAGAGAGGCTGGGGAGGAAATATCCTGGTTGCTCCCTGTCACCCTCCAGTCTCCAGTTAGCAAGCATTTTTCCTTGACTGAAACCAGGTGACAGTTAGCTAATAGGGGACTCTGGGTATAGTTGTTTTCATATCAGCTCCCTGAAACCTTATGCAAAGCAGCAGAGGGGTAAGGAATGGGTCTGAAAGCAAACTTTCCTTGGACTGGTATACTACTCCATTAGGAGGCATAAGTACAAATTGTACTCAGTCCACAGCTGAGTTGTATATTTATAACAGGCACTGAATTATGCAACCAATCATGATTGTCTCCTTGTGTTGGTTTCTAAAGAACATAGTCAATTTCTTTGCCTCTTTTTTGGCATCCTGCACAAGAATCTTCTGGAATATATTTTGAGTTCCACTCTTACTCCCAGATTTATTCCCTAAATAGTGTTAGTCACTTGGCTAGATGCTGTAGCACCACTCAGATTGGTAACACTGATAGTCCTTCGTAGCAGGAGCTCTGAGAAAGTGACTACTGTGATTTGTGCTGCTGTTATCTGACCTATCTGTCCATTGCCCTTATAGATAAAGCTATTGCAAGGTGCAGGTCTGCAACTGTTATATACTGAGTTTGTCTTAGAAGTCAGGGTTTCTGACTTCAAAACCTAAGCTCTTTCAAATGTGCTAATATTTAACAGTCCTTTTTAATTTTCCTCCAATCCTTAGCTTATGTGTTACTTTCTCTGAGAAAGTTATTGCATTACCTCTGTCATAGTACTTAGAATACTCTAATAGTACATTCACCTTTCTCTTCATCTTAGACAGGTGTACTATTTGTTATATCTTTATTTTTAGCATCTATCATAGTGTATGACACATATGACATGTTCAGCAGACACACTTTTAATAAATGAATGACTAAGGAAATGAATTAGTAAATAAAACAAGTATCTCGGTTAGATCAATCCAGTTTCATTATGGATGAAGTGAGCAACATATTTAACACCTTTTAAGGAAGGAGTTTTAAAAAATAGATACTACCAACATTCAAAGTGATTCAAACCATTTAGAAAAATGTAAGCTCACTAACGAAAAAAAAAATGAATTCAATTAAGGCTAGTTATGAGATGTAAACTTTACAAAGCAACCATGTCAAGAATTAGAAGATAAAAATTATAAGTAAAAAACAAATTGTGCTGTCTTGAAGGTCATAATGATATGCAAAATAAATGAATTGCTGTGCAATTTCCTATGATCAAGCATTATATTTCCTTAACCAATTTCCTGAATCTGGCACATACCTTTTCTTCGGTGAAATTGTACACTGCTTTGAATAATGACCATATAGGTGCGTATTGTGACTCTTCATAGGGTTCAATATAAAGACAGTAAAGAAACTGAACTCCTTCAGTGCATAAAAATTTCAAAAGACCATCTGTATTTTTAGGTGCCCAGAAGAGTCATAAAGACATAGAATTTGCTTTATGCTTTACAAGACTCCTGGGAGGAGTCAGGACCCCCATTTAGGTCAGAATGTTATTTGTAAAACTGGAAATATTTGTATCCTGGAAGACATCCAGGATTTTCCTGACCTCATACAAAAAAACTGGAAACCTAGTTGCTGAGAAAACTTCATCTTAACAATTAAACCATAATTGAATATTCATAAATTTATGTAAACTTGGCTGTGATAACACTGAGAAGTGTAATATCAGACTAGTGTTAAAACAACATAGTCTTGCAGTCTTGTTCACTGGCTATTTAAGCAAGTCAGTGCATTGACAGTTTGGAGGAGGCAGTGCTGAGACCTATATTCTTTCTCTTTGAATAGAACTGTGTAGACAAGGTACTAAACTTAAAAAAAAGCTGTTAAATTTCAATGATGACATTTCTGGATTGGAGGATAAGGGAAATGGAGTTTAGTGACTTGGAGGAAAGAATCGTGTCAGTGATGCTGAGAAGCTTTCATACTGTTCTGTGGTGTGATGGCTTGAGATCAACCTACATATGGGCTATGTGATTTTTGAGGTTTAAGGTGTTTATACTATGGGTAAATTTATTACACTGACTGTTGCATTGACCTACTGTTTTTGCTTGCATGTCTGTTTGAGATCTCAGGACTGTTTCATTATTTAGTTCATTGGTCAATTTCTTCATTTCTTCTTATTCTTTTAACTGTCATTTACTGATTTCCTTTTATTTTTAGTCACTAAAAATAATGTGACATGATGTTCCAAGAGTTCATGGTGTAATAAAGGAGGAAGACAGCTGAAATGATGCGCACTGAAACTACTAGAACAATAGGCAAAACTTTGAGAAAAGAGGAAACAATTTATTTTGCATATGGAATTTGATAAGTCAACAAGATAGACTTCATTAGAGATTATTCCATTTGAGCAGAATCCTACATGATGAATATTATCACTCCAGTTATTGAAGAATAAAGCCCTAGTAGGCAAGAAAACATTATTACTCTATTGTTTAGAGTAATGATTGGTACCTATTTCCCAGTTCAGATCCTTAGGAACTAACTTTGGGAATAATGAGTCATGTAGGCTAATTTTAATTTATTGTCCCTCTTGGCTCCATTGCAACCATTTCCGCAACCATGTGAAGAACTTCTACCAAGCATGATCTTCTGGCACTTGCAATCCCTTGACTCGTGTGGATTTCTCTTATATTATATCTTGTATCATAATTAGTACTGAACTAATTCTAAATGTTATTCTAATTCTAAATGTAATTTTAAGTGTTATTCTAAATTATAAGTTCCTGTGTTACCTTTTCCTTTCACAGACAGCACCTGGTACATGGCAGGCTTCTGAGTAAGATAGTCTGGGTGTGACTTCATAGGCAGTACAGAGGATAGGAATTGGAATACAGATATCAATATAATGAGTTGTGTGACCCTGTGTATGGTATTTTGTTCTAAAAGGAAAAAAAAAATGAGTCTCCAAATAATACTAAGTATATTATGGAATCATAGTTGTCAAAGCACATAGATTAACATAACAATAATTCTATGGCAAGATTTTCTAAATTTAAATTTGTGAACATTTTTGAGTTTAACTATTGAACTGAACAAGCAAACTGTACTTCCTTAGAAAATACAGAGCTTACAATGGCATTTAAGGATCTACGAAGTTTTTAATGCCTCTTTATTTACATTTTTTAGTTAAAAAATTCAAAATTAGTTCAGTGATATAAACTATGATATTGAATTATTTTGTAAGTAAATTAATCTGTTTGACCTTGCAACATTGTAGTGGGAAAGGAGGAAAATACAGATGTGTGTTTTGGCTTCTAGGTAATTGTTACTAGAACAGAAAATAGCTATGCTTCTTTGGGTACATGTATCTTCTGTGAAGAATCTCATAAATTCTTCTATTCAAGTAGTTTATGGGAATATTTTAGATTTCCTATGTATCAATCATGTCAGTATGAAAACATTTTATATTGATTATTTAATTCTTGTTTCTTACTGCACTTGCTCAAAAACTCTGTTATACAATAATGTTGATAGTTACCACTATAAACTCCCAGATTTTAATGGAAATGATTTTAAAGTTTTGTTGTTTATAGTAATTTCTTTTAATTATGGTAAACAATTTTTTATCATATTTAAGTCATTTTTGTCTATTTCTATTTTTATAAAGTTAATATGAAGACTGCATCTAGTTAACATGAGTGTTATTATTTTCGTGGGTAGTTAATTATTTGTTTGGATTGACTTTTACCCCTGTTTTATTTGTTCTGTTGGAAACCTTTTCTTTTTCTTAGTTTTTGTTTTTGCTTTTGTTTTTGGTAACACTTGGATATCAGGGATTTAGCAAGAATATATCTAACATTATAATATTTCTAATTTTTTATGCCTCTATTGCTAATCATTTCAACTTCAAGACTCCATTCTTTCTAAGCAAGTAGAATTTTCTTTGTTTTTTAATTATTACCTCTCCTGCAACTCTTCTTTTGTTTTGTTTTGTTTCCTGAAATCCAGCGATTCACAGGTTAATTTTTCTGAGTTTAACCCTTGAGTCTTGCATTTTTTCCTTTATGATAATCCATCTCTTTTAGTATCTTTGATTTATGTCTTCAGATATTTCTTGCACTTACTATTTCAGATCATTAATATGATTCTCAATTGTGACCATGATTCAATTCATTTGCTGAAACTTTTTGCTTCTAATTTTTTTATTTTTTTATTTTTTATAAACATGTATTTTTATCCCCAGGGGTACAGGTCTGTGAATCACCAGGTTTACACACTTCACAGCACTCACCAAAGCACATACCCTCCCCAATGTCCATAATCCCACCCCCTTCTCCCAAACCCCCTCCCCCCAGCAACCCTCAGTTTGTTTTTGTGAGATTAAGAGTCACTTATGGTTTGTTTCCCTCCCAATCCCATCTTGTTTCATTTATTCTTCTCCTACCCACTTAAGCCCCCATGTTGCATCACCACTTCCTCATATCAGGGAGATCATGTGATAGTTGTCTTTCTCTGCTTGTTCCAGAAACACTCTTTCGTGTGGCACTTCTGTCTATTTAAAAGAAACTCGGAATATGGTTTTCCATATGAACAATGGCAACAACAAAAGTTATATTTGTCTTCTGCTCACTCCATATACTCAGACCAACTCTAGATATTTCTAGGAATGAAATGTCAATAATAAAATTTTTAAAATTTTAGTAAATTTTATTTTATTTTCTAATTTTAGTTGAGATTTAAAGGAAAATTTATGTCTTAAAACATGGGGAGAAGGAGCACCTGGGTTAAGTGTCTGACTCTTGATTTTGGCTCAGATCATGATCTGAGGGTCATGAGATTGAGCTCCATGTCAGGCTCTGCCGTGGGCATGGAACCTGCTTAAAATTCTCTCTCGCCCTCTCGCCTCATTCTCTTGAAACCAAACCAAACCAAACCAAAAAAACACAAGAAATTGGGAGGGAGGTAAGAATTTATTAAACAGGACATAAAAAGAGCTGACTATAAAATAGAAGGTTGGTAAATTTGATTATGTTGGAATTAGTAACTTTTAATCTGTAAGAAACACCTTAAAGAAATCAAAAGTTAAATTTTAGATTGAGAGAAGGCATTTTTTTTAAAGATTTTATTTATTTATTTGACAGAGAGAGTGGTCACAAAAAGCTCATTTATATCAAGTGATTAAGAAGACGTGAGTCTTCAGGGTCTCTTCTACATTGTTTCTTTAAACATAAATTGGTTCAGATGCTTTGGAAAACAGTTTGATATTGGCAGAGAGGCAGGCAGAGAGAGAGGAAGAAGCAGGCTCCCTGCTGAGCAGAGAGCCCGATGTGGGGCTGGATCCCAGGATCCTGAGATCATGACCTAAGCCAAAGGCAGAGGATTAACCCACTGAGCCACCCAGGCACCCCAAGAGAAGGCATTTTTTTACATACAACCAAGTATTAAATATTACATATATAAAAATAAATCCTATAAATCAATAAAAAACACAAATGATTCAGCAGAAAAGTGGGCATAAATCATGATAACTCTTTATGGAAGAGGTAATATATCTTAGCAATAAACATATGAAGAGATTTTTAGACTCACTAGTGATCAGAAGTTACATATCATATTATAATGAGTTCTATTTTATATCTATTTTACCGGGAAAAATATAAAAAGCTCATTTATATCAAGTGATTAAGACTTGAGTCCTCAGGGTCTCTTCTACATTGTTTCTTTAAACATAAATTGGTTCAGATGCTTTGGAGAACAGTTTGATATTGTGTGTAGTGTTCCTTACCTTACGATGAAGTAATTTGGGTTAGATATCCAAGGGAAAATCTTTTCTGTATACACTGGAGACAGGTAAAAGGATATTCAGAGCAGTTGTCTTCATAAAAGCAAATATATGGAAGCAAATCAAATGCATCCATAGCAGGAGGGAGGCTGAATATAGTGGAACAGACTCTTCTAAAGTAATAAAATAAATAAACTAAAATAGTCTGTGTCAGTTTGAATGGGCTAAATAATGCCCAGATAGCTGGTAAAACATTATTTCCAGATTTTTCATGAATGTGTTTCTGAAACTGATCGGCATTTGAATTGATAGATCAAGTAAAGAAGATCACCTTCATCTCTGTAGGTGGGCACCATCCAGTCCACCGAAGGCCTAACTAGAACAAAAATGTGGAGGAAGGGCAAATTTGATCTCTCTGCTTGAGGTGAGACATGAATATTCTCCTGTCCTCACACATTAATGCTTCTGGTTCTTGGACCTTTAGAATTGCAGAGGGATTTACACCATCTTCCCTCTTTTCCCACCATTATCAGACCTTTGGATTGGGACTGGGATTTACACCATTGGCTCCCCTAATCCTCAGGCTTTCCTACCAGAGTGAATTATACCACTGGCTTGTCAGATTCCCGGTTTTCAGACAATGGACTGTGGGACTCCACAGCCTCTATAATCACATGAGCCAATTCCTATAATAAATCTCCTTTTATGTATATCTATGTATGTTCTATTGGTTCTGGGGAACCCTGACTAATAAAAATGGTATACAACAGTATGCATAAATCCTTGTTGTAACAACCTGATTATTAAATACAATATAATTTAAATTAAAATAAATTTTTATTAAGAAATGTAGAAGACCACTACTAAGCCTAAAAATCTTTTCATGTGTTTATTGCTAAATGAAAAGGAAAGAAAGGGAATGGCAAACACAGGCTTTAAAAAAGTTATTTTCTTGGAAACAGGAAGAGAGAGAATGGGATGAAGAAAGACCACATAAATAGATAAGAATAATTGTCGAGAGCCTACTTTTTGCATTGTGTATGATGGTTTCTCAGTTGCTAATTACAGTACTCAAAGAGATGAATGAATAAATAAAAACAGAGGGCCATGCATGAGTCAGTTATGAAAGTGTCCCTCTTCAAGGCATATAGTTCATCAAATTTTGTATACCATGGTGTGGAAAAAAAGCTGCTATTTCTTTACTCCAGAGTGTTATTTTTCTAGAGACCATTCTTTCTGCTTTGTTTTGAGTCTTTGTTGGGCGTGTGCTGCTACTTTGGTCCATTTGTTTAGGACTCAGGTTCAGCTGCTGGTGTGCCTTATTGGCAATGATCCCTAGAGTAGTGAATGGTGCTTTGGCTCTGGTCCTTTGAGTCTTTGTTTTAGCAATGGGCAAACTGAGAGTCCTTCATTGAAGCCTCAGAAGAAAAGCATCTCTTCTCACCAGCCCCCCTGTAGTCTCCTAGCCTCTGTCAGGTAGTGAAACTTGCAGCTCCTCTTTAAGCTCTGTAAACCAGCCAGACAAGACATATTAATGAGACATAATGACACCCCTCCCAACTCTGAGGATCTCTATAGACAAAGCACTTGCCAGGGCCTGCTTCAGCTGAATCCAGTCAGCCCTGAAAGGTACAAGTCATGACCCAAGTATCTTTATCAAAACCAAAAGATAGCTGAAGCCTCAGTTGCCTCCTCTAATTTATCCCTACCTTTGGCCACAACAACTTGTTGGCTCACATGGAGATGTGTTATACTTAAGGGAGAAGAGGAGCTAGGAGATATAGCAGTTGCTACTTGCCCAGAAAGATCTGTTCTATGAAAAGATTCCTTAAGTTTGGCCACAGTTTTCATTTTTGTAAGAATTATAGAAATTTTCTCTTTTACCTATTTATCTATCCATTCACTTGTTCATTAATCATTTTTATTCTCCTTCATTTGCCAGACCTGAATATTTTTCCATTCAGATTTTGTAAAATTAAGGACAGAAGAAGCTCCAGGAATAGCAGGCAGTTTTAACATTTACAGCTGGCAGAGCAGGTCTGAGAATAGTCTAACTTTGTGAATGACTACAAAGGGTGTTAATTAAGTAGCAGGTGTTTTATCACCTATGTCTATTTGAAAAAAAAATGCAGCACAGATGTAGAAAGCTTAAGTACATCTATAGTTTGTATAACAAAACTCTATATTCATTGGGTTCCATCTGTCACACTAACCTCAAACTACACTTAGTGCCAATTAACACCTTGATTAAGCTATAGACCACCTGCAGCTTCAGCACTGTCATGAATTTACTAACTTTTACATAAACTCACTGTAACACCTAGATTAAAACAGCATAGAGAAAAGGGGGAAAATTCACACTTCAGCTGTGGTATGTTCATAAACGCATACACACATTTACTAAGTCATGCACATTAGTTGTTTCATCTCTGTTTCTCTTCATTCTAGCAGACATGGGATATTTGGTTGAAGACCTTTATGCCTCATCTAAGCCCACAAACTATAGGCAGAAAAAAAAAAAAGTACATCCTCTTCCTCAATTCAAATTTGAAAAAACCCAGGGAAGTATTCCTGATTTGCTTAGCTCAGGTCACATGCTATTCTAAATGGGATGGGGGTAGCCTGGTTGACCCAGTGTAGAATAGTTGTCTAATCCTGTGGCCAGAATAACAGAAGCCCACCATAACTTTGTGGGAAGAGGAGGTGACCAAAATATTTTGGGGTTCAGAAAAATAACATAAATGAACAATATATGATAATTGATGCATGCATGTTAGATGTACAAAGTAAATTCTCAGTCTTCATTTTTCTTGACAAAATTTGCATTGTCACTTATACGCTGTGAAGTAGATTTTCTTTTCCTACTAAGAAAAAACAGTGACCGCCCATTAGAGAAAATTAAGATATCAGTAAAATATTTTTAAGCAGAAAAGTGACATGTTGAATAGTGAGTTTCATTACACCTTACCTAGTAGCAGCTTGCAGAATTGATTGGAGAGAGGAAAGCTGGAAAAATAAGATCATTTGGATGAAATGTTATAATGGCAGAATAGTTAAGAGTAGAAGGATAGGTCTATGATTCTAGAGAAAGGTTCACAATCAGAGGGGAGGTAGATGATGACTATCCTATTCATTTTGCCTCAGTGGTTGTAATAGTTATAAATGGATTTTTCTTGATTCAGCACGAAAAGTCATGCTCCTTTAGGATAAGAAATATGAAGGAGAATGCTGGAAAATGGAAAAGAGAAGAATAGCAAAATAAACTAGAGTAAAAAAATATTTGATTTTGTACTGCTCATTTTATTAAGAAGCTCACTGCAGAATTAGTCATTCAGGATGAGAAGAGAGAGTCATTCACTTATTCAGGACTCAACATCAGAGTGCGTTCTTATTAATAGGGCCCAGAGACTGTCATGACCCTAAATATTATCATTCCATGCTCATCCTTCTATAAAGAGGAAAAAAAAAAGAAGTTCCTAAGTTTTATTATATTCTAGTTTCTGGGGAGAGACTCAGCTTTTAGTTTAATATATTTCATGTCTAGTAAAAGTTGATTTAAAAAAATCTTTTATTTACCTTGAAATCATGTTTGGATAAATGTAAAAGACCAATAAATAGCCCCTGAAATGTAAAGGAATAAAGCATTTTGTAACAGGGATTTGACCAGATGTAGTTTGTGGAGTTAATTAAATAATCTCTGTAAGTCTGTTGTTTTAGCATCTGATGTTGGAACTTGAGAGTTTTCAGGGCAGGCAGTTGAGAAGGAAAGATGGATGTAAACTGAGGGAGAACAAAGACAAGATGGAACACATGGGCGGGAGCTAGAACCCATGAGGATGGGCAGAACATGTGTCAGTTTTCATTGCCTCCAGCCTTAATGATGTGGATGTCCTGTGAGAGAATCTGGCACCCTTTATCTCAGAGCTAACCATATACCTGACACAGAAATGGAAGAAGGATCCAAGGGAAGTTGGGGCAGCTGTGTGGTTGGCTACCTATGACAAATTGATGAGCAGGTAGATTGACGACATTGTGTATGATAACATTGTGTATGTTATGCAAAAGTCCCTAGTGATCCTGTCCTTAAATTCGGAGCGTAAGAATTGATATGACTGGAGCTTTTCTTCTGTCCTCAAAATCTTAGAAGAAAAAAATACCTCTTGTGGTCCATCCTAATGAGAAGTATATAGAGAAGAGAACTATAGGAAACAGTTCAACTTGCACCAGTTGACACATTATAAAGCGCCTAGAGTTTATGGTTTTCAACTAAAAATCTTTACATATTTTAAAACCATACTTAATCTACAAATAAAGTTGATTTGCCTAATATGAATATATGACAGAACTTTCCTGCCTTTTAACTGAACATAGGCTTATTCTTTCCCCAGAACAGTGTACAAATCCCATTTAAAAAAAAAAAATTCTTGTTTAGTTGATTCATACTACCCTTTGATATCCTGTAACATAAAAAGCAAGATATATATTTTGTTAACTACGATTAACAGAATGTGTGTTAGGCAATAGTTGAATGGGAAGAAAGAATATTTGTTTCATACACATACTCACATGTACAGACAGCCTTCATTCATACTAAAATAAGGAAGAAAAACTTAGCAATTATGGCTTTGTAGTTATAATTACTGAGTCGATCATGTGGTTCTAGCAGATATTTCCATTCTCCTCTCACTACCTATTCCATTTTCTCAGCTGTCCCCTATAAGGTCACTACCTCAGGTGAGGCCATTACAAGTTCTTCAAGAAAGGCAAGACGAGCTTTACCAGGCTTGAGTAGAAGGGATGCCTCTGCTGGCAAAGCACGCTGGACAGAATTTGAATTCAGCGTTTCCATTCCATCCAAGTTTGCTATATGACCTATCTTAATTTTCAGGGTCCTGTTCCTTTCCATTGAACGCCCTAACTTTAACAAAAATGGTCCTGTCACTTTGGGAATTCAGTCTGCTTTGTAATTAGGCATTGTGATTAGACTTTGGATTTCATTTCAAATCAATCAAACTTGAGGTTGCAGGGGATAGGTATTTCTTTTAGGGCAGGCCTAGATGTTCAGGTCCCTTATATTAACTTCATCTAGAAATTTAAAGCTCTGAAACCATTTTCCTTTGATACTTACCAAATACTGTCTCAGTTAGAAGCAAAATGACTGTAGGGTTGCATGCGTGTGAGCATGCGCATGCGCGCGCGCACACACACACACACACACAATTTGTTGCAAGGATTTGACCATATGCAATTATGGAAGCTGGCTACAATGCTACAACAGTCTCTGTAAGCCCATTGATTTTGCACTTGATACTGGACCTGGAGTTCTGCAGGGTGGGCCATCAGGAAGGAAGAAGAAGGTTGTAAAGTAAGGGGGAACAAAGACAAAGCCCACAAGTGTGAACTGGATTTCACCAGTGTCAGTTCTCACTCCCTCAACCTTAATGATAGAGGTGTTCTACGGCAGAAACTGATGCTTCCTTCTTGAAGATGAGCACCTACCTGTCCCCAGAATGTGAGAAACTGAAGAGATATCCAGGAAAATGTAGAGAGGTCATAGGTTCAGCTGCTGCTCCATGCCAATCAGTTGGGCCAGCAGATGAGTGACATGTGTGAGCTATGGAGGTACCCCTTGACTCTGTCCCAACTTTTTGCCAAGAATAAGAAACTTTTGGCTGCTGCTTCCCTCTTCCCTCTGAATCACACCCAAAAATGTTTATTATGGCTCACACTATTATGAAACATACAGGAAAGGGGATTATAGGAAATGTAGTTTTGCCTAGGCAAGTCCACCCATTACTAAGCCACAAGGTATCCATAGGCTGTTTATACAGTTTGTGTACTGTGTGTATACAATTGATAAATATTTTGAAGTTTAGTTCTGAAAATTAACCTAATTTTGATCAAGGTCAATTTCTTATAAGTTCAAACATCTAGAAATACCAGTAAATCTGGGGACAATTGCTCTTTATTGGCCCTTTGAAATATTAAACACTATGACTTTAATCATTTTTCCCCATTGCTCTGAAATTTTGAACTCACACTGAGTTCCCCACCTCGTCCATTTCTTACTACCTCCTTCCTCTACACAGATAGTAGCTAATTTTGAAGATATAATTCAATTTAGATAATTTATGGGAATATTTAAATTTTTTATTCTAGTTTACACAGATTGATAACTCTTCCTGATTTTAAGGCTCAAACAAAGCCTTGGCATTGTATGAGTTGCCATTTATTGAGAAAAACCTACCTTTCAGGAAAAAATGGGTTTAGTGGCAAATCCTAAGAAGATTTATCCATCTCTCAAAATTGTACCAAGAAGTTCAGTAACTTTGTACTTCAAAATATAGCCAATCCTTCAAATTGGCTAGCAGTGGATTATTTTTTCTTTCTTTGGAAGTATAAATAATCACTGCTTCTGATTAATTTCTGTCATATGAATCATATTCTTTGCTTTTTATTAATTTCCTTGATAGAGTCTATGAATAAAATATAAATTTAAATGTAGTTACTACTTCCCTTCTACCTGATAACTGGGGGTGTATTTGCACTATTAAAAAAACAGTTAAGTGTGACATAAGAGAAACTTATGTTTTCTGATATTCATTTTAATAGAGTTTCTTGATGATAATTTAAAACAATTTGAGAAAAGTAAAATTTATCATTTCACAAATATAAAAACTGGTATACTCCTGATTTGATAATTGTACATTTGTAGTTTAAATTAGAAAGTCTGCTGCATTTTCCATTCATATCTGTGACAGTCAATATTAAATCAACAATGAGTAATATAAACCTCCAAAATTGCTTTAATCCATATATTCACTATTCAAACATCAGTGGCCTGAACCTTAAATTACTGAGAACACAACCGAGCTCAGTATGTCAGTATAAAGGGCTCTAAATATCTAAATAACGTATTTCAAAACCCACTGAATAATTCTCAAGAGAATCACTCATGTAACCTGAAAATATAATGGACACTTAAGCATCTGTTTTTCTAACATTCTCGAATTCAAAGTCACAATATTAAGATCGAAGAGGCTTTAAAAAGAGGAACCCTCTTACAACTTCAAGTGGCATCATAATATTTATTTTATTTGATGAGGGGGGAAAGGGAATAATGTGAAATCATTGAAAATAATTTAAGAACTTTAACAGCTACGAAGAACTTAGTTTAAAAGGAAAATAAACACGGACACAAGGATTGAAGGGGAGGAGCATAATAGAATAAAATAGTAGAATAAATAAAGTCATAGCGATGACTTTGAGTCATTGCAAAGTACACAGTGAATGTTGAATTCTGATTTAAAAAGCCCTGGTAATTTAGTATACAGTTTAAGAGGTTTGTTTTTGTTTTTAATCTTAACAAAGTTAAGAACAAAGTGCATTTAAAGGGATAAACGAATACTTAAAATATTATTTCCCTGAGAATTTATCTTGATATTGCTACACAAATGAGTAAGTAGAACTAACTTTTATTGAATCATTAAAGAATTGCAATAAAGGTTAATACATAATCTTTATAATCCTAATCCCGTATAGTTGACCTTAAAATATTGCTATATATCACATTTAAATCACTAGTATTGAAGGTTTAATAGAGCCAATCAGGCAGCCACAATATGAAGGGTAAGATCTTAGAGAGGAAAGAAGTACATTCAGGGGAACTTTATATTCATGGCACCTTTTCTCCCAGGACAATTGAAAACCAAATATTAAACCTTCAACTAAACCTGATAGTCTCCCTAGATAAGTGTACAGGGCTATGAAGAGAACCAAAACAGGGGGCCAAGAGCTGTTAGTAAAGGGAATCATAGAGTAGCAAGCTTAACATTTTATATGTTATTCTTCCCCAAGGATTTTGTTGACTCCTGAAATGGTCAAGTGTTAGGTAGACACTCAGTAAAAATGGGAGAAAGAAGATGCTGAGGCCAAGACTTAATCTTAAAGGGTAAACAGAACTTTTTTCAGTCTCATAGCACTGAAGAAACAAAAATAACAGATAAATTCTTGAAAAATAAGAGGACCTTTTTAAAATGCTATCGGCTTTTTAGTTCATAAGGGCTGTTACCTCAAAAATAGGGCAAAGAGGCAATTGTCAGTGTTGTGAATATCAAGATGACTGACTCGTGCTCTACTGGTCTCCCAGAAGAAATCAAATACAAAACATCCAATTGAAAAATTATCAGTTATGCTAGGAAATAAGACTAAATGACCCCAAACCAAGAAACAATTAAATATTAGAAGAGATTCAAATGATGCAGATAATGAAGTTATCAGACTTTAAAATGACAATTTCTAATTTGTTAAATATGGGAAAAGGTGCATAATTCTACCACAGCACTAGAGCTTTAAAACATCAAGTTGAAATCCTGTAACTGAAAAACAACTGAAATTAAAAATTCAATAGATGGGCTTGATAGCACATTAGACAAAGCAAAATGAGAGCTCAGAGAACGGGAACATAGATCAGTAGAAAAATATTCAGATTAAAGCACAGAGTATAAATGATGGAAGATACCCTCCAACACAATAAAAGAGTGTAAGAAATCTATGTTGAAGATCTAACATATTTGATATTGGATTCCTAAGAAGAGAAGAAATAAAAAATGTGGCAAAAACAAGATTTGAAGATAACCCACCCCCCAAATAGCCTCAAACTGACAAAACACGTTTAACATAAGAATATATAGTAAGTTCAATAATGATCTATAACAAACTATAAAGGTTATATGTAGCATACAGTATGAATATAATAATATATAATGTATATTATATGCATACATATATACATGTATGTGTGTACATACATGTGTATATATATAAAATGTATATTATGTGTGCATATATGTATATGTAGTTGTCACCATAATAAAACACATTTTATTGGTATCATCTATAACTATTTAAAATACATAGTTGTTGAGGGGGTGAGATTCAGATCTGAGTTCATAATCCAATTCCCCTACTTCCTGGATGTATTATCTTAGTTTATTTAAACACTCTAATCTTGAACATTTTAGTATTTTTAACGATATTGTACATGATATACAATATATAAAATATGTATTATATTATCTCAGAACTTGGTTGGCACACAGAAAACAAACAAAATGATGGCAGAAATAATAATTATTATTTAAAGCCATTTGGGGTGAATATCAAAGGCAAGAAGAAAAATGAAATGATTTATCCTGAAGGCTTGGTCCCCAACTCTAGATTATGTAGTTATCTAAAAACAATCAAACAAAAAGCCACTTTAACTTCTCAGACTGAATTATCTGTACTCCAAGTACTCTACAGCTTTAGTTAGTAACGTTGAATGGGGATTTGCTCCATACCTGGTTACAAATGACATAGTAGGGATGGTATGATATGCTATTGGAGGTTAGGACAGTGATCACCTTTTAAGGTATAGAGGGGCATCTGTCTCAAAGGCAATATTCTGTTTTTCAATCCTTGGGCTTCTCACATGGGTATATTCAAATTTGGAATGAGAGACTTTCCTCAAAATCTGTACTTGAATCAATTTTTTATTGGCTCCCCTTGGTTGATCAAATCCCATCAGCTGCTTCATAAAAATATCATTTAATTATGAAAAGTTAAATACATCTTATCTTTAATCATATGTAAGAAAAGTAAATATGACTTAATTGAATCTGAGCCAAGTTCTAATTTTATAAGTTGATGTTATGAAATGATGTTTCATTAGTTGATGTTAGCTTCATATTAAAAAATACACAAATAATTATTTGGAGGCTCCTTTAGAATTTCCTTGACATTTATATGAACTATTTGTGGTAATTTTTAAAATTAATGTGGTTATAAGGCAGTAGTTTTTGCCGTGCAGTTCCATCTTTTTAACAGCTAGTAGTCATCTTTCAAGATAAAATATCTTAGATTTGGTAAGCCCTAATATGCTATCATAGACTAAAGTGTATATATTTAAGAAAATATACTTCATTCAAAAGCACATCCTGCTATTACTGTATGCAAGTATTGATTGGGCATACATCTTTTTTGTTATCACTTGAATGACTTATTAGATAAGTTTGCACAGCATTTTTCCTTTACATACATGAAAGGAGCCAGGCTTTGTGATGTGTGTGTTCACACACATGTTTTTATATGCCATTTCCTATTTGTTTGCCAAGCAGACAAGGAAAGAAACTAGGCCCTCAGATCTGTGACTTCACTCACTAACTAGAGAGCATACATGAATTGTATAGGAACTGGTTTGATTACAGTTCATTTACAACTTAGCATATTCCACTTGTAACAAAAATATTCTATTTTTTGAAGAATCTCAACATCTTATATGCCTCAAAATTGACAGTTTAATTTCAGGAGCTTGTATTTTAAGTGTACATGTTAAAAAGAACTTTGAATAGCTCATGGAGTCTCTGAAATCTCAGAAAGTATCTGTTCCATATCAAACAAAATCAGTGGCAGATACTATTTAAAATTATATTTAAATAAGACTTTTCCCGTGCATGTCAGGACTTTTTGTTTCTTGATCTTGACATCAGTGGAATAGCCATATTCTCCAACTCCTGATCCTTTTATTGGAATTCCCAAGTTCTTGACACAGTGAATTCTTTCAAATCTTCAAGATATTTTAGAGACCTATGTAGTTTCTTTTCAATTTACCAAGCTTGAAAATTCTTTTCAATTTACCAAATAGAGTTTCCTAGGTTTATGTTTTCTGTTCCTTTTTCATGTTTTCCTCATGTTAATAAATCAGTTGATTCTATAATAAGTACAAGTGCACAATTGAATATATCATGTAGCTCACTAAATTTGTAAACATACATACACATAATAACACTGTAAAATCTTAACAATATTGAGGTTTTTTTTTTTAAAGGTGTAACTCCATAGTCATTTTTCAGAGATTTGATTATCAATTTAACCACTTAGGAGTTGTGGCCTTGATAAGTTACTTAATTTCTCTCTCCTTCAGTTCCCTTGTCTAAAATGGAAATGTAATATCCACTCTACAGGATATTAAATGAGGCAATATATTTAAAATCTTAGCATTGTGCTTGACAGATAATAATTGCTCACTGAACATTCACTATATTGTTATTTGACAGTGATAGTGAATATTTGACTATGTAGATGATAGCTTTTAAGAATTTTTTTTTAATAAATATAAGATCACAGAAATTTGAAGTGAGGTACAAAGGTTGCTTTTTTTTTTTTTTTTTTTTGAGAGCATGGGAGTTGAGGGAGGGCAGGGGCAGAGGGAGAGAGTATCTTCAGCAGACTCCTGCCCAGAGTGGAGCCCAGCACTCAGGGGGCTCCATTTCATGACCCTGAGATCATGATCTGAGCTGAAACCAGGAGTTGGATGCATAACTGACTGAGTCATTCAGGTGCCCCACAGATTACTCTTTTTAATTTTTTGTCTTTTTATAAGCTTTGGATACTTTTAATAACTTTCCAAATCCTTTCAGTAGCATGTTCCTACAGAGTTATTAGTTTCAGGGTCTTAAAATCTTTTCCTTGGGGAAATCTTTACAGAAAAGGAAGATAATGATCATAGAAATTTGTGATCCTAAAACTCCTCTTAAAACCCAAGTTCCCCTTTTTAATGATTTACTGTCACTCTAATCTTTATAAAGAGAGAAAAGATATGGACCTGTATTAATCCTACCTTCTCTGTAAATATTTCAGCAGCGAAAGAAACAGGAAGAGTTAGTAGAGGTTTCAGTATTGATAAAGATCAAGAATGAATCTTTTCACCTGGAATTTCTTCTATGATTTTTTTTAGAAAAGAAAAGTATGTTGTACCATGTGAATTACCACTCAAAAGTCATTCACAGGTGCTTTCTCCTTTGTCTTTCATGACTTTACAGAGTGGGAAGCTGAAATTATTGATTTTCTAGGGTTCCTTATATCTAGGGTTACTCATTCAACACAATTCTGGCCATGAAACAGAGTTTCTTTGCTTATTAAAAAGACCACAGTTCACCAGGAGAAAAAAAAATATCCTTTGCACTTTCTCCTTTCCCTGAATTAGAATCTTACCAGACCACGTCTCCAGTCTTATCTTTTCCTCTCTCTGACCCACAGACTACCACTTTCACTTGCTGGAGCTGGTATCAGTTTTCTAGTTTCTTCTTCATGATGCAGTCCCCCTTCCTCCCCAACTCCTCCAAACTAGATCAGGCTGCTTCTCATGTGAATTCCTGTGTAGCCCTCATCATACTTACATGTATGTGATGAAATATTTGGCTGAAAGCCACAAACAGTGGGAACATCTGTTTTGTTTATTTCTGAGCCATAATAAGCCAGCATTTAATGAGCCAGGCATCATAGGGCAGGCATGGTTGCAGCCACGGAATATGTTCTAACTTAAGCTGTGTTCATTGCAATATCCTATTCCACAGGTGGAGCAACCGAGGGAGTAGTGAGTAAAGAGCTGAGCTGGATGAAATGCAGCTAGTTTGCTCTGGAGCCTCTGTGCTTAACTACTATTTTCTATTCCTACTCTAGAAACGTGAAGAGTGAGAGGGAGTTGGGGTATTTTTTATGAAAAACAGCACTAAGTGTTACTCTTGTATAATTAGAGCTTGTTTTAAATGATGTTTAAAGCATTTTCTGTACTATTTTTATGCATTCTTTAATACAGTATCTCTAAATATTTATTGATTTTACAAATTTTTTTCACTACATCTCTTATGTTTGAAAACAACTGTTCTCAGGCTTGTGAGAAATACCACAGAACCCATTAGAAAGCCGGTATTCTCCTCCCGACCTCCCAGATATTCTGATTTAGTAGCATAAAGATTGGAACCCAGTAAGCTTGATTAAAAGCAAAAAGCAAGTGACTGATTGACTAACATTGAGGTAAGATATACTGCATTAAAGCTATCATAAAGGTAAAACATCTTGTATTAGTAAATAAAACTTTTGTGATTATAAAGCTAGGATATTCTTATTATCAAAGTTTTAAATTATAGAACCATCTTTAAAATACCCCAGAAGCCAGATATATTTATTTTTAGATTCCCCCTGAATGATTCAACTAAATACTATGAGTACTGAAAACGAAAGTGGACTAATCAAGGTTCCTGGGAAATAATTTTTTTGATTCACTAAGCAACCCGCTAAACTTTTAAAACATAGTTAAACACAATAAACATACCATTTCAAAACAGGATTTTTTCTATTCCAATGACAATATATTAGAGTTAGTTTTTTAACCATTGTCTATTGCACTTATTTTATTGATGTGCTCTTGCTTCTATTTAACTCTATGAATATGCAAAACTAATCAAAATAATTGTTACTTGCTATTTATTTATGAATGTACACATGCATGTGGGTGTGTATGTATATTTATTTACATGTGTGTGTATGGATTTAAGTGGTCCTGCTTCATGATGATGCTAGGTGTGTAGGCAGTGTGTCAATTATGCCTTTGTTTGAAAGTTTATTTTAAAAGCAAGGACATGTTAATGACAATATAATTATTTTTCCCTGAAGAATAGTGCTAATTAATTAAAATCTTTAAAATATTCTAGTTTGTGGGAAATAGTGTGTTATTTATGTTTCAGTTGTCAGTGAATAAAATATAGAAAAGAATTTCTGAATGAACCTACATTGTAATTACCCAGGAGAACTTGATTTCCTTATGGGGATATGTACCATCCATCCTCCTCCTTCTTACAGATGGTGCTATTTTTCTTTAAACATAATGGTTATGGTTATAATGTATTACTCTGGGTTTTTTCTAGGATTTATAATTCATACTTTATTATATATTATATAATCTGTGCTAGGTTCAGTGGTACACAAATCAGATCCTGTCTTCACTCATCAACCTTCCACAATTGGTGGGGATAGGTTTGAAGATAACAATTCCAACAGTAACAATTCCTTTTCATAAGGAGCTTGTAAGTTAGTTTGGTAAAGTATGTACAAATTATTTAATAAATGAACAAATATAAGAAATATTACAAATTAGCATCAAATAATTGTAACAGATTATGAGTTGCTGAATGCTAGGGAGAGTTTGGAAATGAAGAATAAAATAACAGAATTGAATATTCCAATATGTTGTACCACCTGTAGTATAGATGAGTTCAAGAATGAATGACAAGATCATTCTGGGAAGATGACAGAATAGGAAGCCCATGAATTTGTCTCCACATGTATACAATTGCACTGGCAGAAACTAATGTAACTATTTTGACAGCCGAGAGTGAATTGGAGGCATGCAGCTTTCAGGGAAAGGCTCAGAAGATAAATTGCACTTAATTGTGGTCAATTTCAACTCTTAGACTAGCAGCAGCTACCCATCCAAAAATTCCATAAATTCTATTTGTGGCATGCATATCGTATCAGTTTTTTATTGCCATCCCAACAGATTACTTCAATCTTCATAGCTTAGAACAATAAAATTTATGTTTTTACATTTCTGGAAGTCTGAAGTCTAAAATCAGTTGGCTAATAAATCGAGTTGTTGGCAGGGCAGATTCCTTCTGGAGACTCTAAGGGAGAATCTCTTTCCTTTCTTTATAGTTTTTAGAGGTTTTCCTCGTTCCTTGAGTCATAGAACCTCATCATATTGCCTTTTTTTTTTTTTTCCACTTCTGTTGTCACATTTTTCCATTAATGACACTTCAGCCTCCTCTTCAGTCTTTTGTGATTATACTGAGCTCATCCAGGAACTCCAGGATTATCTCATCTCAAGATTTTTTTTTTAAGATTTTTTTAATTTATCTGACAGAGAGAGTGCACAGACACAAGGAGGAAGAGCAGCAGAGGAAGACAGAGAAGTAGATTCCCCGCTGAGCAGGGAGCCCAACACAGGGTGGCTCAATCCCAGGACCCTGGGATTATGACCACATGGAAGGGTCCATATAGGTATATAAAGACACTTTTGAGTAGGTTCTCCATGTCTCTCCCTTTTTTAAATTTTTATTTTATTTTTTCAGTGTTCCAAGATTCATTGTTTATGTCCCACACCCAGTGCTCCATGCAATATGTGCCCTCCTTAATACCCACCACCAAGCTCACCCATCCCCCCATCCCACTCCCCTCTAAAACCCTCGGTTTGTTTCTCAGAGTCCACTGTCTCTCAAGGTTCATCTCCCCCTCCAATCCCCCCCCACTTTTCCTTTCCTTCTCCTAATGTCCTCCATGCTATTCCTTATGTTTCACAAGTAGGTAAAACCATATGGTAATTGACTCTCTCTGCTTGACTTATTTTACTCAGCATAATCTCCTATGGTCCTACCCATGTTGATATAAAAATTGGGTATTCATTCTTTCTGATGGCTGCATAATATTCCATTGTATATATGGACCCTATCTTCTTTATCCATTCATCTCCTGAAGGGCATCTTGGCTCTTTCCACAGTTTGAAAATTATGGACATTGCTGCTATGAACATTGGGGTACATGTGCTTCTTTTTTCACTACATCTGTATCTTTGGGGTAAATAGCCAATAGTGCAATTACAGGGTCATAGGGTAGCTCTATTTTTAATTTTTTTGAGGAATCTCCACTCTGTTTTCCAAAATGGCTGCACTAACTTGCATTCCCACCAACAGTGTAAGAGGATTCCCCTTCTCCGCATTGTCTCCAACACATGGTGTTGACTGCCTTGTTAATCTTTGCCATTCTAACTGGTGTAAGGTGGTATCTCAATGTGGTTTTGAATTTCCCTGATGGCTAATGATGAACAATTTTTCATGTGTCGGCTGGCCATTTGTATGTCTTCTTTGGAGAACTATCTGTTCATGTCTTCTGCCCATTTTTTGATGTGATTATCGCTTTTTCAAGTGTTGAGTTTGAGGAGTTCTTTATAGATCTTGGATATCAGCTCTTTGTCTATAGTGTCATTTGTGAATATCTTCTCCCATTCTATGGGTTGCCTCTTTGTTTTGTTGACTCTTTCCTTTGCTGTGCAGAAGCTTTTTTTTTTATTTTTATTTTTTTTTATTTCCAGCATAACAGTATTCATTATTTTTGCACCACACCCCGTGCTCCATGCAATCCGTGCCCTCTATAATACCCACCACCTGGTACCCCAACCTCCCACCCCCCGTCCCTTCAAAACCCTCAGATTGTTTTTCAGAGTCCATAGTCTCTCATGGTTCACCTCCCCTTCCAATTTCCCCCAACTCCCTTCTCCACTCTAAGTCCCCATGTCCTCCATGCTATTTGTTATGCTCCACAAATAAGTGAAACCATATGATAATTGACTCTCTCTGCTTGACTTAAAAGCTTTTGATCTTGATTTTCACTTTTGTTTCCTTTGCCTTTGGAGACGTGTCATAAAAGAAATTACTGTGGCCAATGTTGAAGAGGTTACTGCCTATGTTCTCCTCTAGGATTTTGATGGGTTCCTGTCTCACATTGAGGTCTTTCATCCATTTTGAGTTTATCTTTGTGTATGGTGTAAGAGAATGGTCAAGTTTCATTCTCCTATACATAGCTGTCCAATTTTCCCAACACCACTTATTGAAGGGACTGTCTTTTCCACTGGATATTTTTTCCTGCTTTGTTGAAGATTATTTGATAATAGAGTCAAGGGTCCATATCTGGGCTCTCTGTTCCACTGGTCTATGCATCTGTTTTGTGCCAGTACCATGCTATCTTGGTGATCACAGCTTTGTCAATAAAGCTTGAAATCAGGCAACATGATGTACTCAGCTTTGTTTTTCTTTTTCAGCATTTCCTTAACAATTCAGGGTTTCTTCTGTTTCCATAAAAATTTTAGGATTTTGTTTGTTCCAGCACTTTGAAAAATGCTGGCAGTATTTTGATCAGGATGGCATCAAAAGTACAGATTTCTCTGGGCAGTATAAACATTTTAACAATGTTTATTCTTCTGATCCATGAACATGGAATGTTTTTCCATCTTTTTGTGTTTTCTTCAATTTCTTTCCTGAGTGTTCTGTAGTTCTTTGAGCACAGATCCTTTACCTCTTTGGTTAGGTGTATTTCAAAGGTAACTTGTGGTTCTTGGTGCTATGGTAGATGGAACAGATTCTCTAATTTCCCTTTCCATATTTTTATTGTTAGTGTATAAGAAAGCAACTTATTTCTGTGCATTGATTTTGTATCCTGCCACATTACTGAATTTCTGTATGAGTTCCAGTAATTTTGGGGTGGAGTCTTTTGGGTTTTCCATATAATGTATCATGTCATCTGTGAAGAGAGAGTTTGACTTCTTCTTTGCCAATTTGAATACCTTTTACTTCTTTTTGTCGTCTGATTGTTGTTGCTAGGACTTCTAGTACTATATTGAACAACAGTGGTGAGAGTAAGCATCCTTGTTGTGTTCCTGATCTTAATTCTCCATGTCTCTTAAATTCTTTTATCTTTTCTATGTCTTTAAAATTCTGAGATTTATTCCATTTTATTTTCCTATTTATTAATTTATGTATGTCAGCTTGGCTGCCATGTGGGTCTGTGGACTCATTTTAGAGCATCTCTCATGTTTTGCAAAATGTTCCTATGCTATTGCTTCTCTTTCAATATTATTATATTTCCCTTTCTAAAATATTTCAGCTTCTAAAAACTTATAAAAATTTTCAGGTCCCTGATGATGCTGTTTTCTATACTTAGTTCTGATACTGATTAATTTTTTAATCCTTTCTACTGTGATTTAAATGGAATTTCTGGAACATATGTTATGTTTCCATTAGCTTTCTAATTTGTAGCTAAATTATGATGGCATATTATTTCACCATATAACTAATTTACCTAGAATTTATTATAAGTTGGTTCTACTTTCTTAGCTGTTATAAACTATTCAATGATCGACATATATGTTTAAAAAAAATAAACATCTAGATTATATCCTTCCTTTAAGGGTGAAAGATATGTTGACTTTAGGCCTTTCTTTTCCACAAAAGAGGTTTTTCATTTTAAATTTCTATTAACTTAGTATGAGACTGCCTTTACAATTAATGCTCTGTATCTATCATAGTTAGGCTCTATAAAGTTGCTGTGAATACTGAATCAGTGGATACTGAGTTGTTGTTCCTAGGGGAAATACTGGGTTATGTTCCTGAGACCTTCTGTCACATTTTCATCAACTGATCAATAGGTAATCTTATTTATGTGTATTTATATTTAAGGAAATCATCTTATTTAATATAGATGGTTGATTTGTTAACATTGAACTCACTGTCAGCAGCACTATAATTCTTGCCTGGTTGAAGCTTATCTAACATGCATATTTTCTCTGTAAGGCACATTATAGCCTTCTTGCACATAAGAACACTAGCCAGTGTTTTCATCACTATGCCTGAGGCTAAAATTGAACCATTTAGAACAGGGAAATCACCAAAAAAAAAAAAAGCAAAACAATATAATAAGTGTGACATAATAAAATCTGTAAAAAGAATTTTTTTTTTTTACAGTATTAGAACTGAATAAGGATACAGTGTTACCTTGTTAAACTTCAGGTGGCAGTATCTGGGTAGGGTTATTTAAAATTTTTGCTATTTTGAGAAGGTCCATGAATAACCATGAAAGCATTGAGAATATTGATTTGAGGGCAACAAAAATTTGTTCATGAGTAGGCAAATTTGTAAATATAGAATCACTAATAATGAAGATTTTTTTCTACATATTCCATAAGGCAAATTAACTTGACAAAACAAAAATGAATCTCATATACCTATTTTTCCCCCCCAGGAAGTAAACTACTTTGTTTCAGGGAGGTCTCAAGTTTTGTGTTGCTATATTCATCTATAATTAACTTTCTTTTTCTTGGTCAATCATAAAAACAATGTGAAGTTAATACAATACTCTCTCTTCCCCATTTGTAATAAAATGACTATTTAATAATTTCTTCCTCAAAAGCATAATTTGTTATATACAAAAGTTTTTCTGCCTCTTTTAGTAATAAAAATAGTTATTATTTGATGAGTGCTTTCTACATCTTCTCATGTGTATTTAAGAGGAGAAAATTAATTCCATTTTATAGCTGAGGAATAGATATACTAAATAACTCATCCAAGTTCACCCAGGGGTAAATGGTGAAGCAGAAGGTAGTTTAATTCTACAATGTGTCCTTTTAAAAGTATTACCATTCTCTCTTCTTGGTGGATCCAACTGAGTTTCTACTTTCTGAAATGTCTTTATTTTCTGCCTTTTCAGAGGAAAATTTTCTTTTCAAGATCACCAGGTTTCTTTGTTTCCTTGCTGAGCATTTTAAGGGATATATGAAAAAACTAAAGACTTGTCTTAAATTCCCATTAGATCACCTGTTTAGTTTTTTGTTTACTGGGTTAAGGAAGAAGAGGGAATATGGGAGCAATATTAAAATTTTATTTTGTGATGGATAACTGGAATAAGGCTTCATGGAGTTCTTTTTCTTAATCCTCATGATAAATTTGTGAGCTTGATATTGTGATTCTCCACTTATGAAATAGGAAACAGAATAAGAAGTTTTGGGAAATGTAAAATACCTTATTTCATTCAGATAATAAGTGCAGGTTCCCATTTGCATGCCGCTCCCTCTGCTTGAAAAACGTCTGCATTTCCTCCACACTTAGCATTGCTTGGCAGTGCCTATTGATATTCTGCACCATGCAGTAAAAAGGAAATATCTGGAAAAGTTAATTTGTTTAGTAACTATTTCAAAGCCAAATTATTTTTGAGCTGGAAGGGATTTTAGATATCAGCAGGTTCATTTCCTTTATTTTACAGATGAATAAATAGGACTAGACAGGTTAAGTGTTTTATCCAAATTCACACAACATAGGTGTTAACAGTGGCAGAACTGAAATTCAAACTTCTTTTTCACCATTTCATTGCTCTTTCTACTAAACTTTGGTGTCATATATAAAATCGGGGCAATTAAATTAGGAAAGTCTTAACAATCCAACCTAATGTAGGAGAATAATTAGTGAAAAAAATTATACAAAATGACCACTACACAGATTTTCCTTCTTGTTTTACTTTTGTACTTTTAGATTTCTTTCTCCCCTCTCCCCATCCCACGCTTTCTAAATCTTACCAGGGGACAACTGAAAGTTAAAGGCAATTATGTTAGTTGACAAACAGTGATAAGGAATAAAGTGATGGGGAAGGGAAAATTTCTCAACATAGAGAATAGAAGAAGAACAGAGTTGCGTGGCAAGTTTATGGAATGGGAAATCATTCAGTTAGACTGAAATTAAGATCAGAACAAAGATAGTATCCTGGGAATTAAGATTTTTATTTCCAGGCTTCAAAAACAATACTTAACCATGCTCAAAATACCAAGTTTTCTTTATCTGCATAGCTACTCTACAACTGGCATTTATTCCCATACAGTTAACTTTTATTACAATAAAATTAAAATATTCATATCATCTATAAAGTAAAATTTATAAGACTAGAAAAAATATTAATTTATTCATAAACTAAATTCAACTGGACATGTGTTGTAAATATTACTTTGTTTAACCAAATAAAATAAAAATAGTCGGCAATAGCAGTAGGCTATAACTAATTGGATGATTGAAATTCTTCCACTAAGCACTGTCAGTTGTCTTTTTCAATATCAGAAACTTCTTACTCAAATGGACACCAAACTGGAGGATGATTGTTTTCATGAAATGAAAAAGGCACGACCATCATCACTGTGACTTTAAAGATTTTTACTAATGGTGCTGAAAGTGACATAGGTTGCTGATTAGGAAATGAGAGGGATGTTAGGTGAGGTCTGGAACTCTGAGGGTGACCAGACTGAGAGGCTCATCATCCACCAAGGCAGGTAGGTAGCTGGAGTCTGCAATGCATGTGAAGAAAGCTCCGAGCTTCTTGCGTGCATTTTATTAACCCCAAGTATAGGGCTTTCCTGAGTATGGGACTCTATGTGAATATGCTAGTTGGATGCTTGTCAGTCCAGCCCTGAGTAACAGATGCTATTTTTTTTTTGTATTCTTATCTTCAAAAAGTCTTTAGTGATTAAGGAGGTGTACTCTAGTTAATAATACACAGAGTTTCTTTCTACTCCCATTTCTTAAAAATCATCTACCGCAGGGCTATCCTGTTTTCTACTTTCTGTAGAAAGTAAGCTATCCTGTTTTCTACTTTCCTCCAATAATGGGACAGGGTGTTATTTTTGAGTGGAGAAAATGAGAAAGCTAGTGATGTGGTCCTTATGGCCTCAGACTGAGTGTATTTCCAGCACCCTTCCACTTGCTCCTCTAAGATTGAGTCTTAAGCACGAGTATCACATTTTTTTATTTTCATTTGGTGTTGTTACTTCTGCTGTTGTGTGCATTGTATAAGAGGGGGCAAAAAGGGAAGCCAGCAGACCAGTTATAAGCTAGGGTAGCAGTCCAAACTTGACTAAGTTAAGAGTAGTGAAGGGTGGATGGATAGATTTGCTTTAGAAAGTCGAATTAAAGGGCGCCTGGGTGGCTCAGTTGGTTGGACGACTGCCTTCGGCTCAGGTCATGATCCCGGAGTCCCAGGATCGAGTCCCGCATCGGGCTCCCAGCTCCATGGGGAGTCTGCTTCTCCCTCTGACCTTCTCCTTGCTCATGCTCTCTCTCACTGTCTCTCTCTCAAGTAAATAAATAAAATCTTTAAAAAAAAAAAAAAGTCGAATTAAGGGGCGCCTGGGTGGCTCAGTGGGTTAAGCCGCTGCCTTTGGCTCAGGTCATGATCTCAGGGTCCTGGGATCGAGTCCCGCATCGGGCTCTCTGCTCAGCAGAGAGCCTGCTTCCCTCTCTCTCTCTCTGCCTGCCTCTCCCTCTACTTGTGATTTCTCTCTGTCAAATAAATAAATAAAATCTTTAAACCAGTGAACTTAAGTTAGCTTAAATACCAAATTATATTCCACCTGGATCCTTTGTTAAAAGTCATTTAAAAAAAAAAAAAAAGAAAGTCGAATTAATAGGATTTAGTGATGAATTTTTTAAAAGATTTTATTTATTTATTTGATGGAAAGAGAGATCACAAGTAGGCAGAGAGGCAGGAGAGAGAGGGGGGAAGCTCTCAGCAGAGAGCCCAATGTGGGGCTTGATCCCAGGACCCTGAGACCAGGGCCTGAGCTGAAGGCAGGGGCCTAACCCACTGAGCCACCCAGGCACCCCTATTGATGAATTTTTGAAAGGTTTTTCTAGCTTGGTCAGCTTGGTAGATGCCATTTATTGAAATCATGATGACTATTCAAAAAACATTTTGAGGAAAAGGTACGAGGTAATCAATAGTGTAGATTGGGGCAAGTGCTGTTTGAAATTACTGTTGCCTTACAGTTGACTGTTAGCTTCACCTCTCTAATTTTTGACATCCTTCACATCCTATAAAACTCAGTGGTAGTGTTAGAATCTCCTTGGTGCTTTCCTGATGGCGCCATCCCGCCCAGCGCATACTGAGCTTTTCCTTTCCCTGAGCATTCATGTACACTTTTTTACCACAATTAAGCAATTATTTCATTATGCCTTGTACTATAGGGAGCTGCTTACGTGACTTAGTTTACTGCACACAGAGCTTTTAAGTAGGAATACATCTTTATGTCTCCCAGTGACTTGCACTGGTTTTGCAGATGGAATTTAACATTGCTTTTCAAATTGATTGAAATTTACATTTCGAAAACATATTGCTTCATGGAATGCATCATTATTGTTTCAGCAATAGGTCTATGTGTTTTTGTTTCCTCTTTGTTTGTTTATCATCTGTTTATTTATTTTTGAGAGAGAGAGGAAGCATATATGCATATGGAGGGAGCTGCACAGGGAGAGTGGGAGAGGGAAAGCAGACTCCCTACTGAGCAGGGAGTCCACACTGGGATCCCAGGAGCTGAGGCAGACACTTAACTGATTGAGCCACCCAGGCACCCCATTTCTTGTTTATTTTTGTTCTATTCTTGGTGATCTCTCTGGCATAAACATATGTGAAAAGCATATCAGATTTCTTTTGTTTTTTAAAGGCATATCATATTTAATAACAAGTGTGTCCTATATCCAAGTCCCTTAAGTACTAGGCTATGGGACATCATCTTCTTATTTTGTGATCAGATCCAAAAATTGAAAATCCACACATGGAAATTTAATTTACCACAACTAAACTTATTTCAAAACTATACTTTTTATAGTCTTTATTTTTGTTATGATAGAACTTCTGTCTTTTCCTATTTGTTTTATTTGAGCAATTATAACAATTTTCACTATAAAGTCACCTATATGTTAAAAACAGCATTTATCATGGAAGAATGTGGCTTCATTCTCTCAAGTCTGTTTAGGAGTCTACTTTCACTATTATATTATTTTGATCCTTACTAATGTCCACTTGATAGGTTTATAGAATTTTACCTTCACTCACTTTGAACTATACACCTATTTAGTTCAGAGGGCAGTAAACAAGGTCCACTGATATTAATTTCATGGAAATTCAAGTGTCTTTTATTTATAAATATAACAGAGGGTTTCATATGGTTAATGGAAGAAGAAGAAGAAACGAAAAGTCACACTGAGGCATGCCTATGTGGTTCAGTAGCTCAGGAAGGAAAGCCAGCAGAAAGGAAAGCATGGGGAGCTGCATGTGGAGAGACATAGCCATGTTCTAGGAGAGTGTCAGTTATGCTGGAGTGGAAAGGTGGATACAATGAAGCACCTTAGACTGGTTGCAAAATTGCAGAAATGCACTAATGTACTCCAAGATTCCTTGCCCATTAGGATGAAGATAAGGAATGAGGAAGGCAATGGAGAAAGGTTAATTGCTTTCTTATGGTCATATTCTTTTCATTCTTGAGTATCTAGATTTAGTTTTCTCACAGCAAAAGTAATTTAAGGGGCACCTGGGTGGCTCAGTTGGTAAAATGACTGCCTTCAGTTGAGGTCATGGTCTGGGGGTCCTGGAATTGAACCCTGCATAGGGCTCTGAGCTCAGTGTGGAGTCTGTTTCTCCCTCTTCCTCAACCCCTCCATACTCATGTGTCCTCTCTCCCTCACCCTCCCCCCACACCACCCTCTTAAATAAATAAATAAAATCTTTAAAAAAAAAAAGGAAAAGTGATTTAAAAGAATAAAATGTAAAAATAAATCCAGATGGAGAATAATATTTTTGTGTCATTCACAAAGTTGAACCATGGGAATTCATGATGTGAACCAGACATGGGGTATGATATAAAAATTATAATATAATATAATATAATATAATATAATATAATATAATATAATATTGCAGTACTGAGGGAATCCAGAAGAAGTTTTCAAACAGAGCTGTAAAGTGAACTACCTTGGGAGTTAGGAGGTCTCAGAGACCCCAAATCCAAACCAGGTTCTCACCACTGCTCTGGGAAACTGGACAAGTCCAATTCTTGGCTCTTCAGGTTCTTCATTTGTAAAGTGACTTGGGTAAACTAAGTGATTTCTAAGACAGCCCTCTCACCTAATATTTAGCAAGCCATAGTTTTAAGAGAAATGTAAGAAAACTGTATTCTCAGTACCTATCTTAGACACAGTAAAAAATAAAGTAATAGAACTACAAAGTCAAGGACATTGACAATTTAGTAGTTCTTGATCACCTTAAGTGTCATTTTACTAAAACTAAGTTATAGGAAATACAAGTAGAAAGGGTAAAGGAGAAATCTTTATATGCTGAAAATAGCAATAAATATTAGCAAATCATACCTCACATATGTAGGATGAAAAGAAATGTGGTCAGTGGGGCGCCTGTGTTGGCTCAGTTGGTTAAGCGACTGCCTTCTGCTCAGGTCATGATCCTGGAGTCCCAGATCAGGCTCTCTGCTCAGCAGGAAGTCTACTTCTCCCTCCGATCCTCCCCCTTCTCATGCTCTTTCTCTCTCTATTTCTCTCTCAAATAAATAAAATCTTAAAAGAAAAAAAAAAGAAATGTGGTCAGTTGATTTTTTTTTCTATTTTTACAAAATTATTTTTTAAATTTTTTCCCAAAGTGTGGTGAGGTACATAGATAGGGTAATGTATATAATTAATTTTATATAAATATAATTGAACATATTTAATTAAAAATCCTATTTTTAGGAAAGCACATCTTACTATATTTAATTTTCTGTGTTTTAGTATTGATATGGGTGCTTTTTTTTTTTTAATTCATGCACTATTGGCCTTAGAGACACAAGGACACATGCTAAATTCTATTAAAATAATTCAGGAACTTATCCATGCATGCAATAATTATGATCATGAGCATCTAAGGAAAATTAGTGTGTAATGTCTTAATTAAAGCTAGCAACACAATTTTATTTATAGATTGGATTCTATTAAATCTTTACAGTGGTATATTTTCTTTTTACTCTTATGTAATTAATATTTAGAATAGCTTTTTGGGTAGCACATTGCATTATAAATGCACATTTTGTGAGAAATGTGTGTTTAAAAAAGTCTCTTTGGAAGATAGCCCATACATTTTGTTATTATATTAAAATGCAAATTTTGCCTCTTGCTTAACAGTTTAAAATACTTATGAGTTGCATATTTTCTTGTTTGGCGATATTAGCTGAGAAAAATTGTTAAAATCCATTTGATTTTGTTTGGGTGGGGATTTGTTTTCCCATTTTTTAAATGGAGTTGGGAATCTTTCCCTGTAACATTCTTAACTCACAGATATGATATGAATATTGTATTTGTTTTAATCTGATCTTGTTTTCTTTAAGAAAACTGTGGTTCATATTAGTAGCATATTACCAAAGCTACATGGCTATTAAAGTTTGAGCCTTGGGATAGAAGAGTAAAAATTTCAAATTCTTATTACTGCTCTTGTCACAAGACATTGTTTTGGCTGTGGTATTCCCTCTAAGGCAGCCTCTAAGAAAAACATCATTTATCTTAGTTTAGGTATGAGAAGTCTGCAGAAATCCTTGCTTCATTTTTAAAAATGAGTTTTCAGAAATATCCACAAATAGAAAACTAATAGTTAAGCACAAAACTCTGTGATGTTTGGTAACACCAAATAAATGTTCTGCTGAGCCTTTTTTTTTATGAACAAAAATAAATGAAGAAGATAAAGGAGATGAAAACTCCCCAAACTTTATGTTCCTCAATACAGGACAACACGAATCCTCTACTAGTCCTAATGGTTTTCAGATTAGGAGTGAAAAGCCCCTGAGTCTAATGAGAGGTATTCTGCTGGAATGAAAAGAAACTGGAATTCTTAATTCCAGGCAGTAGCTTATTAGCACAGTATGCTTCTCCCTGAAACACTATTGCCCCATAAATCTCTCACTTTCTTCCCACCTTTCATGCCCACCCCTGCAATAGAAATTGTGCATTAAGAGAAACTTAGCAAATTTTATGTTCCTGGGTGCAAATTGAGGAAACCAGCCCTTACTTAGCAACATGTCATTTTGTTCTGTTTCCTCCTGGTTGATTAGATTTAGAAACCTGTGAAAATTAGATACTTTACTTTTCATTTGGAAATGTGTTTTCTCTAATTCTTAAAATTTATCTGAAAATGATTGTTGAACAATCGTGTGTTGCATAGAGTGATTTCATTATTGGTAAGTATTTTTTTAAATTAATAGTAATAATTTGCTTCATGTCACAAAAGTAATATTTCTCATAATTTGTTATGTCAGTCTTATGCTCTAGAATTTGAAGAGAGGGTTATTTTTTTATTTTAGATTACTGTGATTTTTCTAAAAGAATAGTTTTCCGATGATATTTAGCTCTTTGAAAATCAAAGTTTTTCTTCTTGAGTTTAAACATTTAGTATGCTTTATGTGTCCTAGGAAAAATAAGAGAGACTTTTCATATACTGATAGTACATACATTAATATTCCAAAGCTAAGTCTACTGCATAGTGATCATCGGAGCACTAATTTGTTTGCCCTGTGCATGCAACTATAAAACTTATCTCTTCTCTGTGTTACTTCTAGTTTTTAATGTGTTTGCAGTATTTTGAAATGTTAGGGTTCATTTTGGAATGTCTCAAATCAGCAAGCAAAATGAAAGCCATTAAAAAACTAAAGCAAAGCTGGAATTTCAAGACATAAATATAGGTAATTTTCACATGATAAACCAAAGGATGTCAGAGTTGTTCCTTCAATTATTTCAAGAAGGTGGCCCTACAAATTAGGAACCACCACATGGTTTCTGCAGAGTTCTTTAATTATGAAAAAAACTGTGAAAATGATTCACTGCTATCATCCATGATAAATTACTAGATTGTTTTCAAATTGAAAGAGGCCCAAAATTACATAAAATAAGGGGTAAGGGACATGGAATAGTCTTCATTTTAATAATCTTGTCTTTATTTTAACATACTAGAAAACTATGACTACTTATTTAAAAAAGAGCTTTGACTGACATTCTTTAAGATAAGTTAAATAATATAAATGCAAAAATAAGTCCTTTTAAAGAAACATTAAGGAAAATATAGGACAGTTGGAACTTGGCTATGGTAGCCATTCTGAAGGTGGTACATGACTCTTGAAGGTCTTCGAGGTTCAGGAAATGGTGGTCCATTGTAACCCTTTCACCTTCAGAGATGTTCATTGATTATAAGGAGCCAAGATTTCTCAAAGGACTCTTCGAGCAAGAAGCCTTGTTCTAGGGAAGAAACACAGTAATGGGGTGGAGATTGGAATAGTGATCAAGAGTTTTTGGAGCTGCTGGTTTTACCACCTCTTTCCTGGAAACATGATCTCTCTCCCTGGTGCTTCTGCTGCCTCCCATTCCCTATCATCTCCTCCATAAGACTTCTTTCTCTATCCATTCTTTCATATATACAGTGAAGGATTGACTCCTGTGATTATGGAGGCTGAGAAGTCCCAGTCTGTTGTCTGCAAGCTGAAGATCAGGAAAATCAGTGGTGTAGTTCAGTCTGAGTTTGAAGGTCTGAGAACCAGGTGAGCTGATGGCAAGAGAAGAACAATTTCCCAGCTCAGGCACTCAAGTAAAAGAGGCAGATTCTCCTTTCCTCTGCCTTTTGTTCTATTCATGTCCTCAGTGGATTAGACGATGCCCACCCACAGTGGGAAGTACAATCTGTTTTACTGAGTGTACGGACTCCAATATTAATCTTGTCGGTAAACAACCTCACAGACACACCCAGAAATAATGTTTAGCCAAATATCTGGGCACCTCAGGATCCAGTCAAATTGACACATACAATTATCCATCACACCCTCTGAAGTTAGATGGCCTTGAATTAGACACCCCACTCTTGATGTACTAAGTTGTGGCTGGGGTGTTGCCAGGATGCCAGATCTGTATAGAACCGTGAGTAAGGCATATTTGTTTAGATGGGCTGTGAGCCAAAGATAACTGTTTGGTGTCCTCTCTAGGACATCATTGATGTCACTGAAGCATAATAAGCAAATGGGTACAGGACCAAGACTTGAGCCCAGTTTTTTTTTTAATTTTTTTAAAATTTATTTCAGCATAACAGTGTTCATTATTTTTGTACCACACCCAGTGCTCCATGGGTATTATAGAGGGCACAGATTGCATTGAGCCCAGTTTTGATTAAGCTCATTGTGGATCAAATATTATCACCATTTATCCAAAAGCATTTATTATAGATGAACAGCACATAAAATATTATTAAGTGACTGAAAACAATTTAGACATATATGGGCTTTTTCCTTGAAGAAATTAATGTATGAAATGGACCTCAGAAATGTGGAGGAGCAATTAAAGGACTGGAGGAAGAAATCATTTATTAGAATGTTGTGAGGTATTCAACATCAATTTCTGAATCTGTTGAATCACTCTATTTTTCATTTCCCTTTATGGTTTTCCTTTCATTTCCAGGAGCTTATTACTATTGTGCTGTGCCCTGGTCTAGAATTCCCTTCTTTTCCTCACTCAATCCTTATTATAACTTAAATGTATTCACTCCCAATAGAATAAATGCTTCTGTCATCTCTCTCTCTCTTTCCTTTTCTCTTTTAACATTTTTTTTTAACTATTTGACAATGAACTCTTCTTAGGTTAAGACTTTCTTCCTTGGAACCTCTAGCACTACAATTGTTTTTCTTGTATTACTCTTTTGCTCCCATTTTTTAGATTCCCTGGGTCATCTCATTGACTGCCTGCATCTATTCTACTAGAGCTCTATATTTGTGCCTCTTTGCTTTTCTATCCTATTAACTCTAATCTCATAGCATGCATTTTTATATTTCCTCATCCTATAGTACCTAATCCTAATCACATTTCCAGTTCCTTGGAAAATAATTACATTGATGTCTAACTATTGCCTCACCTCAATGTATTTAAGAATTAAAACATCATCGGCCCATTCACAATAAGGCTTTTCCAAATGACTGATTCTCATCAATGATTAGGTCTGTAACTTGCTCTTTTGCTTCCTCCTTCTCAAATTTCAGAGTTTTGCCACTTTTTGCCTTTACTGATAATGGTCATGTATTTATTTTATGAAATACTCAATTTCTTTTCTTTTACATTCAAACTCATCCATTGTGTAAGGATGCAGATATCACCATACTCATAAAATTATCTGACTGGTACAGTATTTTATGACCTTCATCTGTAACTGTATTTTCCTAAGGCCATAGAAACTAGCAATCATTAAAGAGATATTTTTAAAATAGGAAGTTATATTTCTTGAAATAGAAAAAATTTTTTACAGAAACTTTTCAAACTAATTAAATGTATTGTCATTATAATGTTCCTGTAGACAGAGACGCTTGTTCTGCTAAGACATATTCAATTTCAGATTCACTTTAACATATAATTATTGGGTCTAGATATTAATTAGAATGGATATAATCTAAGTGTCCATTAATAAGAGATTAGAAACATAAATTATACTTCCATGTAATAAAATGTCACACAGTTGAGAAAAGGAAGGATGTACCCTAATTGGCTTATGTCCTATAATATTGTTCAGTGTTGGAGGGAAAGCATACTGCAGAGTAGGGTACACAGGTTAATATCATGTGTATACAAAACTATGCTTATCAATAGATAAGCACACTATTTATTTTATATACATTCAGGGAAGAACTGAAAATTACTCACCAAATTGTCAACAATGGTTCCTGCTAGGGAGTGCAATGACTGCTTTATACATTTTGAAATTTTGTGATAGGTCTTAATTAATATTATAATAGAACTAATTTGTTACAAAACAACAAATTAAGGAAAGAAAAAAGGAGCTGAGAAATACATATGAGTTCAAAGGAAATACTCATTCTACCCCAAGTTGTAGAATTATTGGAAAAGTGAGAGTCTCAAATATTATAGTGCATTCTATATAAAATGTCTATAGCTTTCATATTTAACAGTTACAAGTGTCACTAAAGAACAGAGATATTTTAAAAATTATTTCATTAAATTGGCCGTTTCTTTAGGTTTTTGAAGTTATTCATATTCGTTAATTGAAAAGTGTATAATATTTGCCTATACCTGGGAAGTGTTACAGACTTTAAACAAATTTAATTAACTATGTGTATTTCAGAACTGGGTGACTCAATCAAACAATAATAATAATAATAATAATAACAACTCTGTATCATTCCATATGACATGCCATTATAATTTTGTAGTTAGAGTGTCTTATAGTTTTGAAATTTCATCTAATTCTTTAAGATAACATACTTGATTCTTTTGTGATTAGATTTTGGAGCAAATAAGATGTGATGATTTTTCTTATAAGTCATTATAATCTAAAATTATTAGTCATTATAATCTAAAATTGCCAGGCCATACAAAACCTCAGTGTCATTTGGGGTCAGTGCCCAGTCACTGCTCCCAGACCCATCCAGGGAGAACACCGTTTTCTGCCCAAGGTGCTGTCTTTTGGCTCCCAGAGCTGCAAAACAGAAAGATTGTCACTGGCACCCTTGCCTTTCGGTTTTACCTCACCAGAGAGTCCTGTTGTTTGTGACACAGAAAGGGACAGGGACACACTGCTCATCAGCTCTTCAGATCTGATGCCATCATGACAATGTTGGTAAGGCAGTTCCTTTCCCTACAAACACCCTCTAGCTGGGCTCCACGGAGGTTTAGGCAGAGGCTGCACTGGGAAATGTGTACCTTTCTGTTTGCCAATATTTCCTTTTCTCACTTCCTGGCTCCCTGCTTGCAGGCATGCATCAGACGTCCTTAGTCCTCCTTAATGCAGGACACTTTTCCTGGATGCAAAGAAGTTTTTAAAAATGAATACCTGGGGGTGCCTCAATTTTTAACGTAGATCTAAATATCAGTTTAAGCTTAGCCTGAAGTTCTGTGACATGAAACAGATTTATAAGTTTTCTTAATACTATCTACACACTATAATCATCAAAAATTGCTTTTGCTGGAAACTTTACAAGAAACATTCTTTACTTATAATTTTGTTTGTTTTTTGCTTTCTCTCAGAATTCAAATTGGTTTTTTCAAGAACCAGATAGTAATTGAAAATTTATAAACTTTTGTAGTCTTGCTACCTCCTGCAAATCTAGTACTCCAGAATGTAGAACCAGCCAAATAAATCGTACAATCTGATTTAAAATTGCTTCATTATTTCTGATTGTAAGAACAATTGTAATTTTGCCTTAATTTCATTTTTTAACACTTACCAGATGGCATTGAAACTATAAATATGTTTAAAAAATATCTGTGGAGTACCTTTTTTACTTTCTAAATCTTTTGTCCTAACTATATTTCACAAGTCACTGTTGTCCAGTGATTTATGTGTTTGCCTTTTTATCTATGATGAAAATGTAAAGTTACCTTGGCTAGACAGACTATCCATTAATTTTATGGCTATATGTCACTTAGAACTAACATTTGTAAATGAATATGATAAAGATATTAGAGAAATATAGACTATGTAAAATTATTTGTTTTTTAACAAGTAAGTGCTTGTTAAAAACAAAACAAAACAAAACAAAATTAAATAGTCTAAATGGGAGGGCCCTAATAAGTCTAAAACACCTAGTGTTTAGATACATACATTGAAGATTTTAACCCTTAGTGAGAAAGGGATTCTCACTTGGATTATGAGGATGGCCAAAGACATGACACCTACCTGAGATCCATAGCAAATTAGCACATAAATTCATAGCCTCCGGTGGAGGGCATAGGATACCACTTTGGGCCTCATGGGGGTTATAATCTGGAACAGAGTAGTGGCTGTGGAAGGCAGGTTTTATAATGTTAAGATGGTAGGGTGACCCCTGGTTCCCAAGGGAGGATGTGGTTGGCTTCTTTGAATAGCTGTCAGGGAACAGAAACTCATGACTCAGGGATAAACAGAAACTGTACTTATCCCTTTGATTAGATTTTTTTGGCTAGACCACCTTATTCATGGGAGCAGAGTTGGGAGGAGTGTTTGCAAGTAGGCCATTCAAGGTCTTTCCAGTTTCACCAGATGTCATGGCAGCACACAGTATCAGGCCTTAATTTTAGACTTTATTATATAAAGTGACACCATGTCATCTTCTGTTTATGAGCAACAAATACTTCTCTAGTAGTTTAAAAAATGGTGTTTTATTGTAAAGACAAAACAGAGACTCGGGAAATCCAAAGCCCAGAATTATAGCAAGGCACCAGGAACCAAATTTGTATTCTGTGTTTTGAAAAATGGTTTCTCTTTCCCTTTTTCATGGATAATCTATCTGCTTAACTTTGTGTTTCTGATGTTTGCTCTCTATTGCTCTCTCTATATACATCTAATAATCTTGGATGCTCCTTAGAAGAGCTACTTTCTTCACTAGAAGTACTTGACTTTCTAGCTCTAGAGCTTGCTAAGAATAGCCAACCTCTTTCTGTGCTTCCAGGTTCAAATACTTAAGAGAGTATTAAACTTTTGCATTTTTGCAGAGGCATTAACACCAGGCCAAGTCCTATGCGTACGGCAAGTTCATGTCTAACATAAAACAGGCATCTGCTCTGATTGTACTTAGCCTTAGCTAATGTACATTTGGGGTTATATATAAAAACATGGATAAACAATTGAGCAGATACTGAGGGCAAAGATTTCCTCAGTGAGGAATGGTATGAGAAGCAGGACCTTCTAAAGTGTGCACAGCAAAATACCTCAAAGCATTAAATCAGGTCCTGTCTGTAGTTTTCTCTTTCAGAAAATAAAACCAATATCTCATCCATCAGGTCAAATTAGTGAATCACCCTGTCTTTTTGCTTCCCCCTGCCTCCCTTTCTCTAATTATGTTTTCTTTCTTAATATTTTTCTCCTCTTTTAAAATATACAGCCATTACCCTGGTCCAACCCCCTTTCCCTGCAGCATGGGTCTGTTACAGCTGTCCTTTGACTCCTCCAGATTGTCTTTTTGTCATCCCCTCTGATGCCTAGCCCAAACGATCCTAATGAAATACCAGTTTAAACAAATTGCCTTATCTACTTCCCTGTCCCTCCTGAATTATCCTCAAAGCAATACCTTGAATTCATTTTTATGTTATTTATCTGCCCTACCTCTTGACAAAAAGGGAAATGGCTCTCTAGAAAGTTCTACATCTACATAAAAGACTGAAATTATAGGGTAGCAGATCAAGATTTTTAAAAGATAATAATAACCTTCAGGATTCATATGTTTTGTTGTATTTGTTTTCCAAAACAGATTATAACTGCCTAGAGGATAGGAATTGAGTCTCATGGCTCTTTTTATCCCCCATAACCCATTCAATCATGTGATGATGGCAATCATCATTTTGAAAATATGATGTTCATCATATTGAAAATATCATGTTGATTTCTTTACATTTGGTTATTTGATTCAACTGCTTATAAGAAATTGAGTACAGCTATTATGTTTTGCCTAATAGAATTACAGAGTAGAAAAATAGACTGGCTTAAATGTGACATGTCAACATTTCAAAACCACAAACCAAGTAGTACGTTCCAACAAGGAATTCACATTCTTTTCAGTGATATTACAAACAACTCAGTTGTTGATTAAACTGTAGGAAAAACTTTTTACTATAGTAGAAACAGCTTTTGATTAAAAAAATAGGTTAAACTCATAGAATTTAAACAAAGTTATTCTTGAAAAAAATCACGTAATAAGGAGACATGATATAAAATCCAAGTTTGAATTAAATAAGAAATTACTACTTTACCTGCAGTGTGCATTGAAAGATACATATATGCCATTAACCATAAAATTTATTGAAATCAATGAACTATTTTCTATATATTTATTTTTTCACTTTGATATGTATTTTATTCTTGTATCACTTTATTTTCAATTCAAAGGTGAAGACTTTGCCTTTGCAAATCATATCTCAGGTATAGAATTTAGGGCCTTTTAGCTTTGTTATGTACTATTACTGATCCTGTACACATGTATACATGATTTGGTAGGTATTTAGCAATGTTACAGTTTTAGAAACTAGGGGAACATATTATGAAAAGTTTTCACTTGATTTTTTTCTTAAAATTTGAAAAAAAAATCCTTAAATACTTCTAAGTATGTAAGGATTAACAAGTAGTTTATAGAAAATTTCAGAATGTTCTAATTCAAGTCTAGGAAAGGATTCTGTGTTCTAACCATAACTTCTTTCTTCAATTTTGTGGTTTTGTAAGTGCACTAAAAAAAAAAAATCATCCTGACTCCAGACTGACAACATTGAATTGACAGCTGATAAAAGTTGTCAGCATTTTCTGTCATATTGAAAGCTAGCAGAATACAAAAAAGTTTGTAAAAGCTTCAAGTTATCCTGTTAATACTGGCATTTCATTAAAGATTAATTAAGCTAAATTTGCTTGTTAATAAAGCTCAGAATATCAATCAGTTATAGCACTAAAATGTGACTCTCACTTGTATGTTATATGGTGTATATGCATATTCATAGTTAAGGAATGAGATATTATAGGTCTTTTAAAAAAGTTTATACTAAAGGCAAACAGTAGGCAAAGAAATGTAGGAGATTTTTAATTAAAACTAGACCAGAGCATACACAGAGCCAAGACTAATTTCAGTATGTGCCACAACCAGAAAAAATAGGGGACAATTGAAAACCATTCCAGAATTGATTTTACACTTAACTTTCATATTGATTCACATAGTAGAACAGAATTAATTTCATTTGAAAAGTGAAAATGGGCCACTTTGTATGTCCAACTTACTGCAAAATAATATAGTGAAAAACTTGTTAAAGTTCTATTTAAAGTATATAATTAATTGATTAATTAGCCAATCAATTAATTTTCCAGGCCCTCATGATTTTTATGTTCTCTTACAGCAATAATAAAAATATCTTTTAAAGCTTGTGTATTACTTGAAATCATTAACTAGCAACTTATTTAATTAAAAACAAGCTTATTATGTAACAAATATTTATTGATAGTGTACATTGTTCTCTATATACTGCAAAGTAATAGAGATAAAATGGCAAGCAAACACACATTTACCTATATTCATGGACTTAACAATTTACTGAAGGAAGATGTACATACTTCAATAGTCTTACAATGCAAATCTGTAGCTCTAACAAGTGTTATGAGGGAGAGGTTTCCAAGACTGTATGCATCTGTGACTGGGGGATCTGACATATTGAGGGAAATCAAGGAAGTCTTAAGAGGTGACCCTTGAGTTTAGATATAAAGGATAGGTAGGAGTTTTTGGTGGAAAGAATAGGAAAAGGATCTGCTGAGGCAGAAGAGCTGCATGGGGCCCATTTACAAAACAGAGTTCAATAAACATACAAATCAAATTGTGTTACGCAAAAAGATATGCTAAAGTCCATATCCCCAATATTAAGAATGTGACTTTATTGTGTTTAGTATTATATTTTTCCATTTTATTTTATTTTATTTCTTTTCAGTGTTACAGCATTCATTGTTTATGGACCACACCCAGTGCTCCATGCAATACGTGCGCTCCATAATAAACACCATGAGGCTCACCCAATCCCCATCCCCTTCCCCTCCAAAACCCTCAGTTTCTTTCTCAGAGTCCACAGTCTCTCATGGTTTATCTCCCCCTTCAATTTCCCCCAACTCACTTCTCTCCATCTCTCAATGTCCTCTGTGTTATTCCTTATGCTCCAGAAATAAGTGAAACCATAAGATAATTGACTCTTTGCTTGACTTATTTCACTCAGCATAATCTCTTCCAGTCCCATCCATGTTGATAGAAAAGTTTGGTATCCATCCTTTCTGATGGAGGCATAATACTCCACTGTATATATGGACCATATCTTCTTTATCCATTTGTCTGTTGAAGTGCATCTTGGCTTTTTCTACAGTTTGGTGACTGTGACCATTGCTGCTACGAACATTGGGGTACAGATGGCCCTTCTTTTCACTATATCTGTATTTTTGGGGTAAATACCCAGTAGTGCAATTGCAGAGTCATAGGGTAGCTCTATTTTTAATTTCTTAAGGGATCTCCACACTGTTTTCCAAAGTGGCTGCACCAACTTGGATTCCCGCCAACAGTTAAGAGGATTTCCCTTTCTCCACGTCCTTTCCAACACATGTTGTTTACTATCTTGTTAATTTTGGCCATTCTAAGTGTAAGGTGTAAGGTGCTATCTCAGTGTGGTTTTGATTTGAATTTCCCTGATGGCTAATGATGATGAACATTTTTTCATATGTCTGTTAGCCATTTGTATGTCTTCTTTGAAGAAGTGTCTGTTCATGTCCTCTGCCCAGTTTTTGATGTGATTATCTGTTTTGTGTGTGGTGAGTTTGAGGAGTTCTTTATAGATCTTGGATATCAGCCCTTTGTCTGTAGTGTCATTTGTGAATATCTTCTTCCATTCCATGAGTTGCCTCTTTGTTTTGTTGACTGTTTCCTAGAATGTGACCTTATTTGGAAATAGGGGCTTTGCAGGTTTAACAAAGTTGAAATGAGGTCATTATAGTAGGCCCTAAGCTCATAAGACAGATGCCCTTATAAAAGGGAGAAATTTGGAAAAAGTTGTGCAGACTATATGAAGAGACACAGGTAGAAGATGGCCTTGAAGTCAGGGAATGGCTGAGGCTACCAGATGCTTGGAGAGACTCCTGGAACACATCCTTCTCAGGCATTTCAGGGGGAACATGGCTGTGTTCACATCTTGATTTTGGACTTCTCCAGAACTGTGATATAATAAACTTATTTTGTTGTAAGCCATTGAATGTGTGGTACTTTGTTACAGCATCCTTAGAAAGCTAATATAAGAGCTGAAAGCAGGATAATATAGATCAAAGGGGAGAATAAGAGCAAGTTGATCTGAAGAAAAGATCGAACAATAGGAAGGACCAGATCATGGAAAGTCAAAGACCATTTTCAGGAGTTTTGTTTTTATTCTCAGAGCAGTACAAAAAGAGACGATAGTAGCTTGGACAAGAGTGGTGATAATGGCTATGAAGAGATGTCAGTGGGAAAAAGGAAGTAGCTTTAAAATTATAAATAAATTACAAAAAGCAAGCTTACTCTAGAATATACTCCAGAAATTTTCTCCTCTCCATTACCATTAATTTTCAATCTATCCTGGATCATTTCCTTAGCATCAAAGCATACTGCTTCTCCCATCTATTTCTTTATTGGTTGTTGGCAATAGATTGATTGAGATGTAGTTGATATATAATGTACATTTAAAAGTGTAATGTTTAATAGTTTTGACCGACTTACTATGAAACTATTACCATAGTCAAGATAATGAACGTATTCAAGCCCCCAAATTTTCCAGTGCTCCCGTATATTGACATTCTTTATCTCTGGTAATATTTCCTTCTCTGAAATCTGTATTGTCTAATACTAACATAGCCACTCCAGTTTTCTTTGGTTACCCATAGCATGCATATAATTTTCCATTGTTTTATTTTTCACTTATTTTTATCTTTGCATTAAATTGGGTTCCTTGCAGACCACAAATAATTGATTCTTGCTTTCTTATCCAACCAGATAATCTTTGCCTTTTAATTGGGAATATTGAGTATATATACATTTAATGAGACTATTGGCATAGTTAAGTATGTTTGCTACTTGCTTTATGTTTGTCTTTTTATTCTTTGTATTTTTCTCTCTTTCTCTGCCTTCTTTTGGACTGACCATCTTTATTCCATTTTATGTGTATTGCTGGCTTATTAGCTATGATTCTTTACTTATTTTAGTGTTTGGTTCTATCTTCAAGTAATATTAAGTGATGTACCACTTCACAAACAGTGTAAGTAGCTTATTAAGAATATGCTGCTCATATTGCTCTTCTCCTGATCTTTCTGATATTATTTTACACATATCAAAAAAACCCACACATCAGTTATCTTTGGAATATATTTAAATACCAAGATCTGGATTGTTTTTGGCTGATATATTTTTCTCTTCATTATGGTTCAGATTTTCTTACTTCTTTGCATATCTGGTAATTTTTTTATTTTATGCTAGACATGATTTTTACCTTTGGGTGCTAGATATTTTTGTTATCCTATAAATGTTCTTTAACTTTATTCTGGGAAATAGTCGAATTACATGGACACAGTTTGATTCTTTTGGGTCCTGTTTTTAAACTTACATAGAATCAGAACATTATTTAGTCTTGGGCTTTTATTATCCCACAAGCAGTATCTTTCTGAGTATTCTGTTCAACTTTCCCCATGAATTTTGAGTTTCCTTGTCTGAAAAACACTTATTATTCCCAGACCTCTGTGAGCTCTGAATATTGTTTCCTCTAATCCTTCAGGTAGTTATTCTCATAAACTTGGGTTGTTTCCTCACAAATATGTGCTGATCAGTACCCAGCTGAATACTCAAGGGGAAATGTGTGCAAATTTCTGGAGTTTTCTCCTTGACGTTCTCTTCTCTTCACTGTGCTATCTTACAGAGAGTAGCTTTCTAGGCCTCTTTAGACTCCTCATTCTGTCTTCTTGGAAAGATTGTTTATACTTTCAATTACACAACTCATTTTCTCCTTTAAGCTTCTTCCGATCTGGCTTCACACTCTGAACTTCTTACGAAGTCATAAATGATCATTATTGTGCTAAAGCTGGTAGTCGATTTTTCTCTGAGTGATTTGGCACCCATAATATTTGACCTTATCTTTTTAAAAAATATTTTATTTATTTATTTGACAGAGATCACAAGTAGGCAGAGAGGCAGGCAGAGAGAGAGAGAGGAGCAAGCAGACTCCCTGCTGAGCAGAGAGCCCGATGTGGGGCTTGATCCCAGGACACTGAGATGATGACCTGAGCTGAAGGCAGAGGCTTTAACCCACTGATCCACCCAGGTGCCCTTGACCTCATCTTTTACTAGTTTTCCTTTTACTCACTCCATTGCTCTCTTTAACTTCTTAAACCTGGTATGCATGGTTTTGCCTTAAAGTATTTACACTGGCTGTTCCTATCTTTCTTCAGATATCTGCCTGCCTTAACTCACCCCCTTTTTTAAACTCTTAAATTTTCAATAACCGTGATCATTTACTTAAAACTGCAACAACTTCTTATGATAACCAGTCTCTAAAGATGACCCTCAGCGACCTTTGTGTAGCCTCAACATCTTGAATCTGGGCCAGACTGTGGCTTATTTATAACTAATAGAAGTATCAGATGTGACAATCTAGAACTTCTGAGGCTAAGTCAAAGGAAGATTTGCAGCTTCTGTCTTGGCTTCTTGAAATACTAGCTTTCAAGATGGTCATTGAAAGCACTCTCTCAGAATCCAACCTCCATGATATGATGTCAGAGTCACATGGAGAGGCCACGTATAGGCTCTTTTGTTTAGTAACCTCAGCTTACTTCAGCTGCTGGCCATGTGACTGAGCAATCTTGGACCTCTAGCCCAGACAAAATCCTTGACTAAAATCTTTCTGTAAACACATGAGAAACCCAAGCAACCAACTAACTGAGCCCAGTTAAAACACAGTACTATAGAAGGTAATACATTGTTTTTGTATTAAACAAAAAGAAGGTAATACATTGCCACTAAGTTTTGGAGTAGTTTATAGTGAAGAATAACTGAAAGAAAATCCCTTTTGTCCTGTTTAATTTCAAATCCCCTGCTCTATTTTTCCTTGTTCCTCTGAGCAATTATTCTTCTTTAACAGATTGCATAATTTACCACTTTATTATGTTTCATATTCATTTTTGTATGGCTGTCGCAACCAGATTAAAACTATAAGAAGATGCCAATCTGCTTTCTTCCATAATATATGTTAATTGGTATGACATATTATATGCAGGGTATAGAGTTAGGATTCAATAAATATTTGTAGAAAGCATGAATGAAAAAGGCAGTATTCTATCAACAAGTCAAGAATCATTCTGGGGGGGAGGAGTCAAGATGGCGGAGAAGTAGCAGGCTGAGACTGCTTCAGCTAGCCGGAGATCAGCTAGATAGCTTATCTAAAGATTGCAAACACCTGAAAATCCATCGGCAGATCGAAGAGAAGAACAGCAGCAATTCTGGAAACAGAAAAACAACCACTTTCTGAAAGGTAGGACCGGCGGAGAAGTGAATCCAAAGCGACGGGAAGATAGACCCTGGGGGGAGGGGCCGGCTCCCGGCAAGCGGCAGAGCAACGGAGCACAAAATCAGGACTTTTAAAAGTCTGTTCCGCTGAGGGACATCGCTCCAGAGGCTAAACCGGGGCGAAGCCCACGCGGGTTCAGCGTGGCCTCAGGTCCCGCAGGGTCACAGAAGGATCAGGGGTGTCTGAGTGTCGCAGACCTTGCGGGTATTGGAACGGGAAAGCCGGCTACAGAGACAGAGCCGACAGTAAGCTCACAGCTCGGTGTTACCTTGAACTGGTCGCAGGCTCGGAGAGCTCGGAGCGCGGCCGGAGGTCAGGCAGACGGGAGTAACTGGGCGCTGTTCTCTGAGGGCGCACTGAGGAGTGCGGCCCTGGGCTCTCGGCTCCTCCGGGCTGGAGACCAGGAGGCCGCCATTTGTATTCCCGTCCTCCGGAACTCTACGGAAAGCGCTCAGGGAACAAAAGCTCCTGAAAGCAAACCCAAGCGGATTACTCACCCCGGCCCCGGGTAAGGGCGGTGTAATTCCGCCTGGGGCAAAGACACTTGAGAATCACTACAACAGGCCCCTCCCCCAGAAGATCAACAAGAAATCCAGCCGAGACCAAGTTCACCTACCAAGGAGTGCGGTTTCAATACCAAGGAGAGTAGCAGAATTCCAGAGGAGGAGAAAGCCAAGCACGGAACTCATGGCTTTTTCCCTGTGATTTTTTTTTAGTCTTGCAGTTAATTTAATTCTTTTCTTTTTCATTTTTTGTTTTTTTTTTTTTTTTTCTCGCCTTCGGGTAAATTTTTTTTTTTTTAACTGTTACCTTTTTCTTTTTTAACGATTTTTTACTAGTTTATCTAATATATATATTTTTTCTTTTTTACATTTTTCTTAGGTGTTTTCCTTTTTTTTTATTCTTTTCTTTTCTTTTTTCATTTTTTTTTTTCTTGTTTCTTTTTTTTTTCTTTCTTCCTTTTTGAACCTCTTTTTATCCCCTTTCTCCCCCCTCACGATTTTGGATCTCTTCTAATTTGGTTAAAGCATTTTTTCCTGGGGTTGTTGCCACCCTTTTAGTATTTTACTTGCCCCTTCATATACTCTTATCTGGACAAAATGACAAGACGGAAAAATTCAACACAAAAAAAAGAACAAGAGGCAGTACCGAAGGCTAGGGACCTAATCAATACAGACATTGGTAATATGTCAGATCTAGAGTTCAGAATGACAATTCTCAAGGTTCTAGCCGGGCTCGAAAAAGGCATGGAAGATATTAGAGAAACCCTCTCGAGAGATATAAAAGCCCTTTCTGGAGAAATAAAAGAACTAAAATCTAACCAAGTTGAAATAAAAAAAGCTATTAATGAAGTGCAATCAAAAATGGAGGCTCTCACTGCTAGGATAAATGAGGCAGAAGAAAGAATTAGTGATATAGAAGACCAAATGACAGAGAATAAAGAAGCTGAGCAAAAGAGGGACAAACAGCTACTGGACCACGAGGGGAGAATTCGAGAGATAAGTGACACCATAAGACAAAACAACATTAGAATAATTGGGATTCCAGAAGAAGAAGAAAGAGAGAGGGGAGCAGAAGGTATACTGGAGAGAATTATTGGGGAGAATTTCCCCAATATGGCAAAGGGAACGAGCATCAAAATTCAGGAGGTTCAGAGAACGCCCCTCAAAATCAATAGGAATAGGCCCACACCCCGTCACCTAATAGTAAAATTTACAAGTCTCAGTGACAAAGAGAAAATCCTGAAAGCAGCCCGGGAAAAGAAGTCTGTAACATACAATGGTAAAAATATTAGATTGGCAGCTGACTTATCCACAGAGACCTGGCAGGCCAGAAAGAGCTGGCATGATATTTTCAGAGCACTAAACGAGAAAAACATGCAGCCAAGAATACTATATCCAGCTAGGCTATCATTGAAAATAGAAGGAGAGATTAAAAGCTTCCAGGACAAACAAAAACTGAAAGAATTTGCAAATACCAAACCAGCTCTACAGGAAATATTGAAAGGGGTCCTCTAAGCAAAGAGAGAGCCTACAAGTGGTAGATCAGAAAGGAACAGAGACCATATACAGTAACAGTCAACTTACAGGCAGTACAATGGCACTAAATTCATATCTCTCAATAGTTACCCTGAATGTTAATGGGCTAAATGCCCCTGTCAAAAGACACAGGGTATCAGAATGGATAAAAAAACAAAACCCATCTATATGTTGCCTCCAAGAAACTCATTTTAAGCCCGAAGACACCTCCAGATTTAAAGTGAGGGGGTGGAAAAGAATTTACCATGCTAATGGACATCAGAAGAAAGCAGGAGTGGCAATCCTTATATCAGATCAATTAGATTTTAAGCCAAAGACTATAATAAGAGATGAGGAAGGACACTACATCATACTCAAAGGGTCTGTCCAACAAGAAGATTTAACAATTTTAAATATCTATGCCCCCAACGTGGGAGCAGCCAACTATATAAACCAATTAATAACAAAATCAAAGAAACACATCAACAATAATACAATAATAGTAGGGGACTTTAACACTCCCCTCACTGAAATGGACAGATCATCCAAGCAAAAGATCAGCAAGGAAATAAAGGCCTTAAATGACACACTGGACCAGATGGACATCACAGATATATTCAGAATATTTCATCCCAAAGCAACAGAATACACATTCTTCTCTAGTGCACATGGAACATTCTCCAGAATAGATCACATCCTCGGTCCTAAATCAGGACTCAACCGATATCAAAAGATTGGGATCATTCCCTGCATATTTTCAGACCACAATGCTCTAAAGCTAGAACTCAACCACAAAAGGAAGTTTGCAAAGAACCCAAATACATGGAGACTAAACAGCATCCTTCTAAAGAATGTATGGGTCAACCGGGAAATTAAAGAAGAATTGAAAAAAATCATGGAAACAAATGATAATGAAAATACAACGGTTCAAAATCTGTGGGACACAACAAAGGCAGTCCTGAGAGGAAAATATATAGCGGTACAAGCCTTTCTCAAGAAACAAGAAAGGTCTCAGGTACACAACCTAACCCTACACCTAAAGGAGCTGGAGAAAGAACAAGAAAGAAACCCTAAGCCCAGCAGGAGAAGAGAAATCATAAAGATCAGAGCAGAAATCAATGAAATAGAAACCAAAAAAACAATAGAACAAATCAACGAAACTAGGAGCTGGTTCTTTGAAAGAATTAATAAAATTGATAAACCCCTGGCCCGACTTATCAAAAAGAAAAGAGAAAGGACCCAAATAAATAAAATCATGAATGAAAGAGGAGAGATCACAACTAACACCAAAGAAATACAAACTATTATAAGAACTTACTATGAGCAACTCTACGCCAACAAATTTGACAATTTGGAAGAAATGGATGCATTCCTAGAAACATATAAACTACCACAACTGAACCAGGAAGAAATAGAAAGCCTGAACAGACCCATAACCAGTAAGGAGATTGAAACAGTCATTAAAAATCTCCAAACAAACAAAAGCCCAGGGCCAGACGGCTTCCCGGGGGAATTCTACCAAACATTTAAAGAAGAACTAATTCCTATTCTCCTGAAACTGTTCCAAAAAATAGAAATGGAAGGAAAACTTCCAAACTCATTTTATGAGGCCTGCATCACCTTGATCCTAAAACCAGACAAGGATCCCACCAAAAAAGAGAACTATAGACCGATATCCTTGATGAACACAGATGCGAAAATACTCAACAAAATACTAGCCAATAGGATTCAACAGTACATTAAAAAGATTATTCACCACGACCAAGTGGGATTTATTCCAGGGCTGCAAGGTTGGTTCAACATCCGCAAATCAGTCAATGTGATACAACACATCAATAAAAGAAAGAACAAGAACCATATGATACTCTCAATAGATGCTGAAAAAGCATTTGACAAAGTACAGCATCCCTTCCTGATCAAAACTCTTCAAAGTGTAGGGATAGAGGGCACATACCTCAATATCATCAAAGCCATCTATGAAAAACCCACCGCAAATATCATTCTCAATGGAGAAAAACTGAAAGCTTTTCCGCTAAGGTCAGGAACACGGCAGGGATGTCCATTATCACCACTGCTATTCAACATAGTACTAGAGGTCCTAGCCTCAGCAATCAGACAACAAAAGGAAATTAAAGGCATCCAAATCGGCAAAGAAGAAGTCAAATTATCACTCTTCGCAGATGATATGATACTATATGTGGAAAACCCAAAAGACTCCACTCCAAAACTGCTAGAACTTATACAGGAATTCAGTAAAGTGTCAGGATATAAAATCAATGCACAGAAATCAGTTGCATTTCTCTACACCAACAGCAAGACAGAAGAAAGAGAAATTAAGGAGTCAATCCCATTTACAATTGCACCCAAAACCATAAGATACCTAGGAATAAACCTAACCAAAGAGACACAGAATCTATACTCAGAAAACTATAAAGTACTCATGAAAGAAATTGAGGAAGACACAAAGAAATGGAAAAATGTTCCATGCTCCTGGATTGGAAGAATAAATATTGTGAAAATGTCTATGCTACCTAAAGCAATCTACACATTTAATGCAATTCCTATCAAAGTACCATCCATCTTTTTCAAAGAAATGGAACAAATAATGCTAAAATTTATATGGAACCAGAAAAGACCTCGAATAGCCAAAGGGATATTGAAAAAGAAAGCCAACGTTGGTGGCATCACAATTCCGGACTTCAAGCTCTATTACAAAGCTGTCGTCATCAAGACAGCATGGTACTGGCACAAAAACAGACACATAGATCAATGGAACAGAATAGAGAGCCCAGAAATAGACCCTCAACTCTATGGTCAACTAATCTTCGACAAAGCAGGAAAGAATGTCCAATGGCAAAAAGACAGCCTCTTCAATAAATGGTGCTGGGAAAATTGGACAGCCACATGCAGAAAAATGAAATTGGACCATTTCCTTACACCACACACAAAAATAGACTCAAAATGGATGAAGGACCTCAATGTGCGAAAGGAATCCATCAAAATCCTTGAGGAGAACACAGGCAGCAACCTCTTTGACCTCAACCGCAGCAACATCTTCCTAGGAACAACGCAAAAGGCAAGGGAAGCAAGGGCAAAAATGAACTATTGGGATTTCATCAAGATCAAAAGCTTTTGCACAGCAAAGGAAACAGTTAACAAAATCAAAAGACAACTGACAGAATGGGAGAAGATATTTGCAAATGACATATCAGATAAAGGACTAGTGTCCAGAATCTATAAAGAACTTAGCAAACTCAACACCCAAAGAACAAATAATCCAATCAAGAAATGGGCAGAGGACATGAACAGACATTTCTGCAAAGAAGACATCCAGATGGCCAACAGACACATGAAAAAGTGCTCCATATCACTCGGCATCAGGGAAATACAAATCAAAACCACAATGAGATATCACCTCACACCAGTCAGAATGGCTAAAATCAACAAGTCAGGAAATGACAGATGCTGGCGAGGATGCGGAGAAAGGGGAACCCTCCTACACTGTTGGTGGGAATGCAAGCTGGTGCAGCCACTCTGGAAAACAGCATGGAGGTTCCTCAAAATGTTGAAAATAGAACTGCCCTATGACCCAGCAATTGCACTATTGGGTATTTACCCTAAGGATACAAACGTAGTGATCCAAAGGGGCACATGCACCCGAATGTTTATAGCAGCAATGTCCACAATAGCCAAACTATGGAAAGAACCTAGATGTCCATCAACAGATGAATGGATCAAGAAGATGTGGTATATATACACAATGGAATACTATGCAGCCATCAAAAGAAATGAAATCTTGCCATTTGCGACAACATGGATGGAACTAGAGCGTATCATGCTTAGCGAAATAAGTCAAGCAGAGAAAGACAACTATCATATGATCTCCTTGATATGAGGAAGTGGTGATGCAACATGGGGGCTTAAGTGGGTAGGAGAAGAATAAATGAAACAAGATGGGATTGGGAGGGAGACAAACCATAAGTGACTTTTAATCTCACAAAACAAACTGAGGGTTGCTGGGGGGAGGGGGTTTGGGAGAAGGGGGTGGGATTATGGACATTGGGGAGGGTATGTGCTTTGGTGAGTGCTGTGAAGTGTGTAAACCTGGTGATTCACAGACCTGTACCCCTGGGGATAGAGTATTATGCCTACATCAGAAAGGATGAATACCCAACTTTTGTAGCAACATGGACGGGACTGGAAGAGATTATGCTGAGTGAAATAAGTCAAGCAGAGAGAGTCAATTATCATATGGTTTCACTTATTTGTGGAGCATAACAAATAGCATGGAGGACATGGGGACTTAAAGTGGAGAAGGGAGTTGGGGGAAATTGGAAGGGGAGGTGAACCATGAGAGACTATGGACTCTGAAAAACAATCTGAGGGTTTTGAAGGGACGGGGCGTGGGAGGTTGGGGTACCAGGTGGTGGGTATTATAGAGGGCACGGATTGCATGGAGCACGGGGTGTGGTGCAAAAATAATGAATACTGTTATGCTGGAAATAAAAAAATAATAATAAAATAATTAAAAAAAAAAAAAAAAAAAAAAAAAAAAAAAGAATCATTCTGGAGATAATCACAAATCCAACTTAAATGTGACACATTCTGAAAAACAAATGCTAAAATAAGACATCAATAAACATCACAGAGTGTCTTCTAAATTTGGGAATTATAAATAGCAAACTGGAAGGTAACTTAGGAAAACTGGAAACTACTTGAAATTATTTTCAAATATTAGAACATTATAAGACTCTTGGTAGTAATTCTATGTTAATATAAAATTTTATAGAGTCATCATGAACAAAAGATGTAGAACTTTTTACTCAAAAGTAACAAAACAAAATTTAAAATGAAAAGCTTATAGCCATAGTTTTTTTTAATAGAAGGCTTTGTTGCAGAGCCTTTTTTTGAGTGATTAAAAAGTAAACATAATTTGAGTTATACATGTTTATTAACATCAGTTTGGCATTATTTAATGGAATGCCTGCTGGAGATTGACCTGCATTTGTGCTCAAAATATGTAAGATATATATTTTTTTTAAAAAAGAGAAAAGAATAGTGATTTATTATGTTTGGTGTCTAAACAGAGCTCAATAGCTTTTTGTGAAAGAGTGCTGTGGTTACCTTTTCTTTAAGTACATTTTATTTTGAAAATTGTATTTCAATTCTTAGTTAAATAAGTGATATGAAGAATGGCTGAGTTTTTTAAGGAAAAAATATTTTTTAAGAATGTTCACTGAAAGCCTTTTAAAAATACAGGATCTGAATTTAAAAAAAAACATTGAGGCAGATTTAATTTTTTTGTTTATTTGTTTGTTTTTAATTTTTATTTTTATTAACATATAATGTATTATTAGCCCCAGGAATACAGGTCTGTGAATCACCAGGCTTACACATTTCTCAGCACTCACCATAGCACATACCCTCCACAATGTTCATAATCCAACCAACCCTCTCCCTACCCCCCTGCCCCCTAGCAACCTCAGTTTGTTTTGTGAGATTAAGAGTCTCTTATGGTTTGTCTCCCTCCTGATCCCATCTTGTTTCATTTTTTCCTTCCCTACTTCCCAAACCCCCAACTCTGCCTCTCAAATTCCTCATATCAGGGAAATCTTATGATAATTGTCTTTCTCTGATTGACTTATTTCACTCAGTGTGATATCTAGTTTCATTTATGTTGTTGCAATAGGCAAGATTTCATTTCTTTTGATGGCTGCATAGTAATCCAGTGTGTGTATGTATCTCACATCTTCTTTATCCATTCATCTGTTGATGGACATTTAGGATCTTTCCATAGTTTGGCTATTATGGACATTACTGCCATAAATATTGGGGTGCACTTGCTCCTTTGGATAACTACATTTGTATCTTTAGGGTAAATACCTATTAGTGTGATTGTTGGGTCATAGTGTAGCTCTATCTATTTTTACCTTTTTGAGGAGCCTCCATGCTGTTTTCCAGAGTCAACTTTGATACCCACCAACAGTACAGGAAGGTTCTCCTTTCTCTGCACCCTCCCTAGCATCTGTCCTTTTCTGACTTGTTAATTTTAGCCATTGTGACTGGTGTGAAGTGGTATCTCATTGTGGTTTTGATTTGTATTTCCCTGAAGCCAAATGATGTGGAGCACTTTTTCATGTGTCTGTTGGCCATCTGGATGTCTTCTTGGTGGAAATGTCTGTTCATGTCTTCTGCCTATTTCCTGATAGGATTATTTGTTCTTTGGGGGTTGAGTTTGATAAGTTCTTTATAGATTTTGGATACTGACCCTTTATCTGACATGTCATTTGCAAATATCTTCTCTCATTCTGCCACTTGTCTTTTGGTTTTATTGACTTTTCTTTGCTGTGCAAAAGCTTTTGATCTTCATGAAGTCCCAGTAGTTCATTTTTGCCCTTGCATCCCTTGCCTTTGGCAATGTTTCTAGGAAGAAATTGCTGTACCTGAGGTTGAAGAGGTTGCTGCCTGTGTACTCCTCAAGGATTTTGATGGATTCCTGTCTCACATTGAGGTCTTTCTTCTGCTTTGAGCCTATTTTTATGTGTGGTGTAAGGAAATGTTCCAGTTCCATTCTTCTTCATGGGGCTGTCCAATTTTCCCTACACCACGTTGTTGAAGAGACTGTCTTTTTTCCATTGGACTTACCTTCCTGCTTTGTCAAAGATTAGTTGACCATAGGGTTGAGGGTCCATTTCTGGACTCTATTCTGTTCCATTGATCTATGTGTCTGTTTGTGTGCCAGTACCACACTGTCTTGATGATTACAGCTTTGTAATAGCGATTGAAGTCTGGAACTGTGATGCCACTAACCTTGGTTTTCTTTTTCAACATTCCTCTGGCTATTTGGGATCTTTTCTTGTTCCATATAAATTTTAGGATTATATGTTCCATTTCTGTGAAAAAAGTTGATGGTATTTTAATAGGGATTGCATTAAATGCATAGATTGCTCTACATAGTGTAGAGATTTTCACAATATATGTTCTTCCAATTCATGAGCATAGAACACTTTTCCATTTCTCTGTGTCTTCTTTAATTTCTTTCAGGAGTATTCTATAGTTTTCTGAGTACAGGTTCTTTGACTCTTTAGTTAGGTTTATGCCTAGGTATCTTATGGTTTTGGGTGCAGTTGTAACTAGAATTGATTCCTTAATTTCCCTTTCTTCTGTCTTGCAGTTGGTATATAGAAATGCAACTTATTTCTGTGCATTGATTTTATATCTTGACACTTTACTGAATTCCTGTACAAGTTCTAGCATATTTGGAGTGGAGTCTTTTGGGTTTTCCACATATAGTCATATCATCTGCAAAGAGTGATATTTTGACTTCTTCTTTGCTGATTTGGATGCCTTTAATTTCTTTTTGTTGTCTGATTGCTGAGGTTAAGACTTCTAGTACTGTGTTGAATAGCAGTGGTGATAAAGGACATCCCTGCTGTGTTCCTGACCTTAGCAGAAAAGCTCTCAGTTTTTCTCCATTGGGAATGATATTTGCAGTGGGTTTTTCATAGATGGCTTTGATGATATTGAGGTACATACCCTCTATCCCTATACTTGATCCCTATGATCAAGAAAGGATGCTGTACTTTGTCAAATATTTTTCAGCTTCTATTAAGAGTATCATATAGTTCTTGTTCTTTCTTTTATTAATATATTATATCACAGCAATTGATTTGTGTGTGTTGAACCAAACTTGCAGCCCTGGAATAAATCCCACTTGATTGTGGTGAATAATCCTTTTAATGTACTGTTGGATCCTATTGGCTAGTATTTTGGTGAGAATTTTTGCACCTGCATTCATCAAGCATATTGGTCTGTAATTCTCTTTTTTGATAAGATCATTGTCTGCCTTTGGGATCATTGTCTGCCTCATAAAATGTGTTTGGAAGTTTTCCTTCCATTTCTATTTTATTGGAATAGTTTTAGGAGAATAGGTATTAATTCTTCTTTAAATGTTCAGTAGAATTCCCCTGTTAAGCGGTCTGGCCCTGGGCTCATGTTTGTTGGGAGGGTTTTCATGACTGCTTCAATCTCCTTACTGGTTATGGGTCTGTTCAGGTTTTCTATTTTTTCCTTTTTCAGTTTTGGCAGTTTATATGTCTCTAAGAATGCATCCACTTCCTCCAGAATGTCAAATTTGCTGGCAATATTTGTTCATAATATGTTCTTATAATTGTTTGCATTTTTTTGATCTCTCCTCTTTCATTCATGAATTTATTTTGGGGGGTTCTTTCTCTTTTATTTTTGATAAGTGTGTCCAGGGTTTATCAATCTTATTAATTTTTTCAAAGAACCAGCTCTTAGTTTCATTGATTTGTTCTACTGGTTTTGTTGTTGTTGTTTTTGTTTGTTTCTATTTCATTGATTTATGCTCTGATCTTTATAATGTCTCTTCTCCTGCTGGGTTTAGGCTTTCTTTGCTGCTCTTTCTCCAGCTCCTTTAGGTGTACAGTTAGGTTGTATATTTGAGAACTTTCTTGTTTCTTGAGCAAGGCTTGTATTGCTATATACTTTCCTCTGAGGACCACCTTTGCTGAGTCCCAAAGATTTTAAACAGTTGTGTTTTCATTATTATTTGTTTCCATGAATTTTTTTCAATTCTTCTTTAATTTCCTTGTCACCCCTTTCATTCTTTAGTAGGATGCTCTTTAGCCTCCATGTATTTTGGTTCTGTCCAACTTTCCTCTTGTGATTGAGTTCTAGTTTCAGAGCACTGTGGTCTGAAAATATGCAGGGAATGATCCCAATCTTTTGGTACCAATTGAGACCTGATTTGTGACCCAGGATGTGATCTCCTCTGGAGAATGTTCCATGTGCACTAGAGAAGAATGTGTATTTTTTTTCTTTGGGATGGAATGTTCTGAATATATCTGAGATGTCCATCTGGTCCAGTGTGTCATTTAAAGCTTTTAATTCCTTGTTGATCTTTGCTTGGATGATCTGTCCATTTCAGTGAGGGGGGTTTTAAAGTCCTTTACTATTCTTATATTACTGCCTATGTGTTTCTTTGATTTTGTTATTAATTGGTTTATATAGTTGTCTGCTTACATGTTAGGAGTATAGATACTTAAAATTGTTAAATTCTTGTTGGCCAGACCCTTTGAGTATGATATAGTGTCCTTCCTCACCTCTTATTATAGTCTTTGGCTTAAAATCTAATTGATCTGCTACAAGGATTGCCATTCCAGCTTTCTTTTGATGTCCATGAGCATGGTAAATTATTTTCCACCCCTTCACTTTAAATCTGGAGGTGTCTTTGGGTCTAAAATGAGTTCCTTGTAGACAGCATATTGATTTTTTTTTTAATCCATTCTGATACCCATTGTCTTTTGATTAGGGCATTTAGCTCATTTACATTCAGGATAACTATTGAGAGATACGAATTTAGTGTCATTGCATTGTCTTTAAGGAGACTATTACTGTATATTGTCTTTGTTCCTTTCTGGCCTGTAACTTAGGTTTTCTTTTTGCTTAGAGGACCCTTTTCAATATTTCCTGTAGGGCTGATTTGGTGTTTGCAAATTCTTTTAATTTTGGTTTGTCCTGGAAGCTTTTTATCTCTCCTATTTTCAATGATAGCCTAGCTGGATATAATATTCTTTGCTGTGTATTTTTTTCATTTAGTGCTCTGAATATATCATGCCAGTTCTTTCTGGCCTGACAGCTTTCTGTGGATAAGTCTGCTGCCAATCTAATATTTTTACCATTGTATGTTACAGATCTCTTGTCCCAGGGTGCTTTCAGGATTTTCCCTTTGTCACTAAGATTTGTATGTTTTACTATTAGATGATGGGGTGTGGACCTATTTTTATTGATTTTTGAGGGGATTCTCTGTGCCTCCTGGATTTTACACTTGTTCCCTTTGCCATATTAGGGAGATTCTCTACTATAATTCCCTCCAATAAACCTTCTGCACCCCTCTCTCTTCTTCTTCTGGGATCCCAACTATTCTAATATGATTTCATCTTAGAGTAGCACTTATCTCTTGATTCTCCCCTTGTGGTCCAGTAGTTGTTTGTCTCTCTTCTGCTCAGCTTCTTTCTTCTCTGTCATTTGGTCTTCTATATCACTAATTCTCTCTTCTGCTTCATTTATCCTAGCCTCCATTTTTGATTGCACCTCATTAATAGCTTTTCTGATTTCAGCTTGGTTAGATATTAGTGATTTTAGTACTCCATAAACGGCTTTTATTTCTCCAGACGAGGGTTTCTCTTGTGTCTTCCATGCCTTTTTCCAAGCCCAGCTAGCACCTTGAGAATCGTCATTCTGAACTCTGGATTTGACATATTACCAATGTCCATATTGATTAGGTCCCTAGCCTTTGGTTTTGTCTCTTGTTCTTTTTTCTGTGGTTTTTCTGCCTTGTCATTTTATCCAGACAAGAATATATGAATGAGAGAATAAAATACTATAAGAGTGGCAAAGACCTCAGAAAAATGTACACTGATCAAATCAGAAGAGACCTCAAATCAGGGGGAGAAGAAAGGATATAAAAAGAATTAAAAAAAAAGTAAAAAAAAAATTACACACACACACACACACACACACACACACACACACACACTGATGAATGGAGCAGAGCCCACCCACTTGATTTTGAGTGTATTTTGGTCTCTTAAAAGAAACTATCTCCCAATATTTTAAAGAAAAAATATATATATATACAAAAATAGGGATAAACACGATGAAGGGATGGACTATGACTGTAAAGATGAAAATTTTTTTTAAATATCTAAAAAAAAGGAAATGATAAGATAATTTGGTTTGAAAAAGAAAGAAAAAGAAAGTGGAGAGAAATTTGCTCAGGCTGGGGACTTGAATAAAGCCCTGTGCTAGATTTAGGGTATATTTTAATCTTTTAGAAGAAATTATACCCCCAAAAAATTTTAGAAGAAAAAACCCTATTTGTATACAAAAAATAAAGTTAGATACAATGAAGGATAAAATATGACTATAATAATGAAGGTTTAAAAATATTTTTTTAAGAAAGGTATTGTTAAGATAAATTGGTTAAAAAATGTTAAAAGAGGAAAGAGGAAAAGTTGAAAACATTAGAATAAGAAAGAAAAAATCAATTAATTAACTTTGCAAGAATAAAAGAATCATGGGGAGAAAGCCATGAGTTCCATGTTTTGCTTTCCCTTCCTCTGGAATTCTGCTGTTCTTGATCCATGAGCTTGGTCTTGGCTGCATGTTCTTGTTGATCTTCTGTGGCAGGGGCCTGTTGTAGTGATTCTCAAATGACTTTGCCTGAGTCATAATTGCACTGCCCTTGCCAGGGGCTGGGCTAAATAATCTTCTTGGGTTTGCTCTTGGGAGCTTTTATTCCCTGAACACTTTCCGTAGAGCTCTGGAGGTCAGGAATGAAAATGGCCTCCTCCCAATCTCCAGCCCAGAGGAGACGAGATCTCAGTGCCCCACTCCTCAGTGCACCCTCAGAGAAAAGTGCTCAATCATACCCGTTTCCTTGGTCTCCGGATGCACTCAGGCTCACCTGGCCTGTGACCAAGCATTTCTGTCTCTGGCACATGCCCCATCTGGAGTGTCCAAACCCAGCAGATTTTTGCTGCTCTGCTCAAGGTGGATGAAGGTGGGTCTCCCCAGGTCTACCACTTGTGGGGTCCCTGCTCAAAGATCAGTGCCACAGATCACAGTTTAAGATAACCCCATGCTGAGAGCTCACTCCTCGGCTCTGTCTCTGTAGCTGGCTTCCCCACGCTGATACCTGTGAGCTCTACTACACTCAGACACCCCCAATCCTTCTGTGACCCCCTAGGTCCTGAGAACATGCTGTCTCCTCAAGGGCTTCACACCGCTTAGCCTCTGGAGTGATGTCCCTCAATGGAGCAGACTTTTGAAAGTTTGAATTTTGTGCTCCATTGCTCCACCGCTTACCAGGAGCTGGCCCCTCCCCCAACGGTCTATCTTCCCGTAGATTCAGATTCACTTCTCTGCCTGTCCTACCTTTCAGAAAGTAGTCAATTTTCTGTTCTAGAATTGCTGCTCTTCTTCTCTTTGATCCCCTGTTGGGTTTGTAGGTGTTCAAAATGGTTTGATAACTATCTAGCTGAACTCTTGTGACCTGATGTCATCTCAGTCTGCTACTCCTCCACCATCTTGACTCCTCCCCCAAAGGTAGATTTATTTTTTTAATATACAACTAGAATCTTAATATCACTGTAAAAGAATCATCAATATTTGACTTCTACTTCACATGTGAACATGCATTGCTAAGCAAACCATAACAAAGAAAAATGCTGACCATGTTTCTGTAAGCTTGGGATGTATGTAAATTTTATATTAATCCTCTTTGACATCTTCTCAACTTGAACACCTTGCAAGTCTGAGTGGCTAATTTATCAGTTCTCATGCTCAGTGAATTTAGTCATTGGGCACATGCAACTTAAAGCAATGAGGCAAAACTATTGGGGCTATGTAGAAATATCAGTTTGGAGATACAGCACAGAATCAGCACACAGATTGAGATGTCATAATGTGAGCAAAGGGCAAAGGCTAAAATCTAGGCTATATTTGGAGCAAAATTGAAGTTAAGATCAGGCTTCACTGCAGCACACTGAAACTCATGTTTTACGTGCTTGCTTTATAGAGAGGACTATTTCTCATACAACCTGCACATTAAACACACACACACACACACACACACACACACACACACACACAAAACAATGGCATTAAACAAGAACACATGATGTTATTTGCTAAAAAAAATTAGTTATTTTAAAGGGCTGTTAACAAATTCTAACCTAACATTACCCTTATCCTATATTTTTTACTTTACAGAATGGAGTATCATGACAACTAAGTATTAAGTAAAGTCAATAAAGTGCCAAGTTTCCCTTGTGGAAATGAAGCTTTATACACTGAGTGACTTGAGATTATCTAGATGGTTTTTGGTGGTAGAACACTTCTTTAGTGGGATGCTAAATATTTTCATTTCCAGCTTTAATTCAGGAAAACCAAATGCACAGGACCTGAGATAGGATAAAATGAGTGAAGTGGACATAGTGGGCACTTGTAAGTCCTATCTAAATGGGGCAGCTACCACTCACCTCTACTAGTTGTCATGCTAGAATGTGGATGGAAGGTATTTTATTCATAGAAGAAAACCTAGAAATATGTATTTCATGTCAAATCTCTTAACAAATAAATATTGAAATTTACTTCATTCTTTTGTGCTCTAAGGCAAAACAAGAAAAACTCCAACACACACACACACAATCTGTAGATTAAATTTCATCCAGTTTACTAGTTGGAGGTGAGGGTTCTACTCTAATTTTTTCCAAACAATGGCCATCAGGAGAAACTCTCTAAAATTTCCTTACTTTCCTCAACTACCAAATTACACTAACAAGGTAGCAAAGGAAAAAAATGCTGTATTTCTATCTTAGACTAATTCTTTCAACCATGCTTAGTTACCAGCTGCCAAAGCCTTCATTTTTCACTCTTTCATTTTATACCTATTTATTGTCTACATTTTACCTAGTACTGGTTTAGCTTCTTGGGTCACAGAAATGAATAACACATATCTTAATATCCTATTCTCAGAAAGCTTATATTCTATAGGAGGGTGGAGATGATGAGCTGATAGGAAAATATGATTAGTTTCATTTAGTAATAAATGCTTTGAAAAATATTAAGATATTAAGACAATCTATTAGATAGATTGGCAATCTATTAGATAATAGGTACCTGGGTGGGTCCTTTTATTTTTTTTAAGTTTTTGTTTAAATTCTAGTTAGTTAACATACAGTATAATATTAATTTCAGGTATACAACACAGTGATTCAACACTTCCACACAACACCCAGTGCTCCTCACAAGTGAAATCCTTATTCCCCACAATGCACTTAACCCATCCTCCCCACTCCCCACCCCCCATCTCCCTTCTGGCAATCATTGGTTTGTTATCTACAGTCAAGAATCCCTTTCTTGGTTTGCTTCTCTCTTGCTCCCCTCCTTTGGTTGTTTGTTCAATTTCTTAAATTTCACCAATTAATGAAGCCACATCGTATTTGTCTTTCTCTGACTGACTTATTTTGCTTAGCATAATACTCTTTAGCTCCATGCATGACATTCCAAATGGCAAAATTTCTTTCTTTTTTGAGATGGAATCAGAGTTAAGTTTTGGGCATGCTAAATCTGAGATGCTTATTAGACATGCAAGTGGGGATGTCTAATTGGCAGTTGGAAATACGAGTTTAGAGTTCAGAAGAGAGGTTAGCACTGCCATTAATATTTGAGACCCAGTAGTATATGGGTTATAAAGCCATGGGACCAGGTGAAATAATTTTAGGAGACATTAAAAAAAAAAAGGAAAAAAAAAAACCACCCAGTGCATAGCTCTGGGACACTTCAATGTTTACATGAAAGAGGAGTTTTGATAATAGAAGGATCAATGGAAGGAACTGAGAAATACCTAGTGAGGTAGGGGAAAAGCCAAGGAAGAGTGATGCCACAGAATCCAAGAAAAATTAGTTCAAGAAGAAACAAAAGTTCAACTGTTTGGCTGGAGATCCAGTAAAATTAAAACAGTGAATAGCTGTTGAAATTAGCATAGGAGCATGGGGGCCATTTGTTCCAAGAGAAATTTCAGCTGAATGATGGAGTGATATGGGGAGAGACTGACTCTGAATGCAACTTTATCTTAAAAGTATTCCTCTTTTATTCTCCTCAATTCATTGAATGATACCACAAAATTATTCAAGCAGGGGGAAAAAAAAAACACCTGTTACTCTTGTTCCTTTCTTTTACTTATCTCCTGCATCAAATGGATCAACAAGTGTTTCATCTTCTAAATATATTCTTAATCAGTCCATCATTATTTTTCTTTATCTCTTTGAAGGAGAAAAGACAGACGATAGACAGCCTCTCCCAATAAGTGTATTGTGAAAGGGAACCAAGAGGAATAATAGCTGCAGGGAAGTGCGTTTAGAAAAGCTGGTTTTCTAAAGTAAGATGATTTTAGAATATGTATGCTGCTAGGATTTGATTCATTAAAAGTGATGCAAAAGGGCAGACAATTGGAGGAGCCAAGTCCATGAGAAGTGAGCAGCAGTGGGAGCTAGTATACAAATAGAGAGGTTTGATATGAATAGGGACATTTCATTTATTGCAAGAAAAAAATAGAGGGAGGATGGACAGAAGTCTAGTTGTGGGTAGGCAGGTACATTTTGTAATGAAAGTATACCCTGAGTCTATTTTATAAGGGTCATTATTTGAGAGGAGAGATTAAGTGGAAAGGAGGTGAGACTGGAGATAAGGCCATCATTGGACAAAGAAGGAGGTTTAAAATACTCATTTTGTTTAGTGTCAGAGTAAGTATACAGTATAGTGGAATTGTGGAGCATTAAAGAATGATATTCGTTATTTACAATCATATATTTAGAGTAAGACAACACATTATTGTACATTATAAGACTTGTACCATGTGGTAGGCAGAATAATACAATGGGTAAGTTCTCCCAAATATCTAGGTTCTAATCCCTGAAACATGTGAATATTACCTTATATGACAAGAGGGACTGTGTGAATATGATGAAATTAAGGATCTTGAGAGAGATTATTTTGGATTTTCTGAATCTGTCCTAAATGTAATCACATAAAGATTACAATGTAATCTGACAAGAGGGAGCCAGAAGGAGATTTTGTCAAGGAAGAGGAGAAGGTGATATAATAAGAATAAATTTATCTTATTTTATGCTATAAGGTTTGTGGTCATTTGTTATATGTAATAATAATAGTAATAAATGAATATAATAATAATAAATAATAATAAATGAATATACTGCCATGCCATGAAGGCAGGGAAGATGATACAAAACTCAAATGGAAAGAAAAGCCTAAGGAATTTTCTGGTTTTGTCTTTTATTTGGTCTTGTGACTTCATTTTGAAGATGTGGAAAAATGAGCATAAGGAGGTTGCTGTTAAGAAAAAGCCTGACCACAGCCCTACTGAACAGGACAAAAGATTCCAGGCAGACTCCAAACTGTCTGATCATCCCCAAAGACAAAAGACACAGAAGAAAAAGTGGGATTGAAGTACACTGAAGCAGAATACTAAACTATTATTTTACACTTGAAGGAGCATAAAGTCAAAGTCGAAAACCTACAGGATCGGCTTAAATTTTAGTCATTTCATACCCAGGGTGTGCATGCAGTGGTTACTCATGAAAATCTCAAATACAAGGTAGAATAATGATGGTGAGGAGGATGTGAAGAGATGAGAGATGTGTGTATCTCCACTGAAAATAACAGTTCTCTAGAGACCTACAGAAATGTATTCATCCAGATAGAGAGACTTTCCTCAAAACCTACGAAGGTGAGAGCAAGATAATCAGAAGTAACTGGATAATACCTAAAAAGCTGAGTATCTACTCTTTAAGCCAACCCTGTCCCCCAAATGACAACAAAGCCACCAGGTAACACTGCTTCAGTCTGTGGAAGACATCTCATTAAATCAGCAAAAATCATCACCACCTCCTCCTGTACCAATCCTACCAGTAGCCATTCCTCCCTCCCCCCACTCCTCTCCTACTGGGACCTGGTCCTTTGCTACCAGTACCTCCACCACCCTCTGTAAGTGCTAGACCACCACCACCTCTACCACCTCCTCTGCTTCCAAGGGCTGTATCTTCTCCACCTCCTCCTCTACCACCACTTCCCAAATCTGCTGCTCTGTACAACAGTGTGTGTGTGGGGGGTCGTTATGCTCCAACACCCTCAAGACTTGCACCACCACTTCCTCCTGAACTCTTTTTCAGAGTTGTCCCTTCTTCTAGCCAATGTCCTTGAAAGCAAGCCATTGTGCCAAGTTGTCCCATGAAGGCTTTTTACTGGACTAGAATACAAATAAGTGATTTAAAAGAAAGCCAAAATGCTCCACCAGCTTTTTGGGAGTCCTTAGAAGAACCTGCTATTCAGGGTGCTAGTGAATTTGAGTATTTATTCTCCAAATCCATAACTCAGCAGAAGGAAGAAAAAACCTCTGTCAGATACCTATGAGAGAAAGAACAAGGTTGAAAAGATTATCAAGCTTTTGGATGGAAACCAATTTCTAACTGTGGGAGTCTTGATATCTAATTTGCATTTAGAAATGAAGGATATTCAGCAGGTCATTTTCAATGTGGATGACTCTGTGGTTGATCTGGAGACCATGGCTTCCTTATATGAAAATAGAGCCCAAGAGGATGAATTGGTTAAAACAAGAATCTGTTAGAAGATATTGAGAGAAGAAGAATTGAAGTTGCTGGATAAATGTGAGCAGTAAAGATTCTTAAACACTTTTCTGTTAGACCAAAAGGAAAAGAGCAATCTCTGCCATCTTGCTTCCTAGCTCCAAATAATTGCACCAGAATTGTGCAAGGAGTTAAGTCATAGCATCATCATCCCTGCAACAGAATGACTTGACTGCTGGGAAAAGCAGCCAGGAGATTTGTGTTGCTGGATAGAATACATCTCAACCACTTCCCCCACCTCTCATGATTCCCCTTTCTCATTCTAGCAGCTTATTAATTCTTTCTAGACTAAACATTTTGGCCAAAAGGGTAACTGAGGAAGAAAGTCATTGCTCTGTTTAAGGTTCTGCTGATGCAGTTAAAAAGATGTCAGAATTCTAAATGTTGCATCCGGTAAGTGTAGCCTGAATGTGCCAGCTTTCTCCCAGATCCTTCCACCTGCTCTTTGACAGGTTACATTTCCATCCTCTTTGCATGTGGTTGTTTCTCTCTCCATTCATGGTCTAGAGTTGTTACTCTATGATTTGGGTTTTCATGCCAAAGCCTTTGAAAACCTAGAACTCTAATGAGGAACTGAAGTGACTCTTGCCTTAACTGGGCTCTTGGGTCTGCAAACTACACATAAGCATATGAGGCACTGAAACCCCTGGGCCCCCACACAGCTTTTCATGGCTCAGGACTAAGAATGTGGAATGGGTCCAGAATGAACAGAGGGATCCTTTGCCTGCTGTCACTTTGAGTGTTTCATGTCCAATTCAGGCCACTCTTCTCAGTGTGGAGATAATACAAGGGATAGAAACAAAGAAGAAACAAAATAATCAGGCTTAGGGGAACGTGTGAACCTAGAGACATTTAAGTTGCTATAGCTTGTATTGAAATTTTCATGCCTTGCCCTTGGGTCCAGTAGAATGTCTCATTCCCCTTGGATACCTGGGCATTCAGGTTCAGAAAAAATATCTCTAAGTGACTGGGTAGGGGATTTCTAGCTTTACTTAGTTATTGACAAATCTTCTTGATAATTTTGGGAACCTTAGGTAGATTATTCACACATGGAACATAAACCAGGAACAACTCTCCACCCCTACCCACTCCTCCCACACCAGCTGCAAGTGAGTTTATGAAGCCTGGGAATATTGTGAATCAATATAAACAGGGTTATAATATAATTAATTCTCACTAAAAAAACTGATATACTCGATTAATTAAATAATTTATCTTCCTGTGTATCTTTAGCATCTCCTTATTTCAGAGTATTTCCTATTAGCATGTAAAAACATATTTAAATGTCTCCTTTAGAAAGTGAAAATATTAATAAACAAGAGCAAACAAAAATGTTTTATCTTCACATGCTCAGCTGTAGCTACCAACCTATTTGATAGAGTGCTTTTTACAACTAAAGGCTTTTATCTTTACCTTATCTTCCTCACCTCTCATCCATTTCTTAATCTTCTGCCCACTGTCTTCAATGTTTTATTCTAGTAAACTACTCCCAGTATTCAGCAGCATGCTTTTATTCCTAATACGAGTGTACTCTATTCACTTCGATTTTTCTTACCTTTTTGTTCATCAGTTGACTACCCAATTCTGGTGATATTCTCTCTTCTTGGGTTTTAGGATACCACTTTTTTTTTTTTTCCTAGTTACCATTTTCCCTTCTTTGTCCATTCTTTAGTCTTTTGTCATGGGCTATGCTTTTAAAATTATTTCCCTAGTGTTTTTAACACAGCTCTATTTTCTTCTCATTCTACACACTGTCCTTGAGTAATCTTATTTATTTCCCAAACTTTTGTCACCATCTATTTACTGATCACTTCAAATTGTCTGACACTCAGAGTACTCACCTGGCCAAATGTACTCTGTCCCTCTTTTCCTTACTGTCACACTAAGATGCCTGAGTTGGAGCGACAGCCTTGGTTGTCCTGCTACGTAGCATATCCATACCAGATTGCAGCAATTCAGTATATTGGATCTTGTGTCACTGAACTGAATTTGAGTCTGACTTTGCTCCTTTCTTACCTACAACAGCTTAGGCAAATGATTTGCCATCTCCTTCTGTAAAATAGTAGAACGCCTCTAAACTGTGATGATTAAATGAAATAAGGCACATCAAGGACCTGGGATAGTCCTGGCACATAGTAGGGGATTAATATATGTTAGCAATTATTATGATTGCTAGCTTTCTCCTTTCCTCTCTAAGTAATGCCACTGCTCGGAATCACTACCACGGCACTTCTGTTGTGTATCACAATTGCTGTGGCAGTTGCTCATCTCTTCCACTTTGGGTGTTCATGGCCTGCCATTGCCCCCCTCACTCCTCTTGCCTCTTGATCATTTTTCTTGTCACTCCTGCATTCTCTTTTCTGTTTTCTTTTACTTCCCTTGTCTCTACCACACTCTTATTTTTCTGATAAGTGATATTTATCATTATTATTCATAGTAAAAATGGGAAGGGAATAATCAGGAGAAGGACTGCAGGCCTTCCTTTACTGAGGACAGCCTGGAAATGAAATTTGTTTAAAATATGCTAGTGACAGACCACCAGGAAACATAAATTGTGTGTGCTAGTGGGAGAATCATTATCTATCGATTGCATAGCAAAATGACTTGTGTGCTTATGGAAAACATAGATTTATAGAATCTATAAAGTTATGAGGCATGTGCCCCCCCCGTGCCATGTATATACTATGTCACACTATTTAAAATGGAGATGTTTCATGCTAAAAGAGATCCTTTTTGGGTAAGCCACATGATCGTGCATATCTCCTAGAGACTTCATTTGATAATATGGGCCAGCGTGTCTTGAGTGATAAGAAAGGCCTGGGAAGTTGTGTTGGTCATTCTGGATATTTCCCTGCTTTGCTTGTGCTATTTGATTATATTACAAGCTTGTTACTGGGTAAATCTGTGATTTGTGTGAATCTGATTTGACAACTCAAACTTTTGTGTTTTCTCAATAAATACGATGGATTTTGAGGTGATTGAAGTTGCTGGAAAACATCTCTCCAGATATCTGAGTCAATACTAGGCTATGATTCCAACATAACTATCTGTAATAGTTACAGTTCCCTTTTAGGCCATACATTATCACATGTAATTCAGTGAAGAAATGTGTAGACATGTGTATAACACAGTATATCATCAATATGTTTCTGGATCTGCATAATGCTGTAGGAAAGCAAATACCAACTTATCCAATGATTCACTATTATAAAGCTTGTAGAGCTTTGGCTATTAAAAATTTGAAACAATTAACTCATTTAGTCTCTATTTTTTTAAGATTTTATTTATTTATTTGACAGAGAAAGAGCAGGGAGGGGTAGAGGGGGAGAGAGAGGAAGAAAGAATCTGAAGCATATTCCATAATGAGTGTGGAACCCAACACAGGGCTTGATCCCATGACTGTGAGAAGCTGAAACCAAGAGTCAGACACTTAACCAACTGGCCACCCAGGCACCCCAGTGTCTAATTATTAGAGAAATTATTTCCATAGAAATATAGGTATTTCTAAACTAAAATACATATGAATGAAATTTTAAAATAAGGGTTAGCTCATTTTCAAAGCATCCCATCTTTCTTTGAAATATCTAGCCTGAACTCTTTAGGTATTATTTATGAGATGTTGAAATATAACACAATATATTTGTGTCTTTTTTTTTAAGTTTTGGCGGTTACAATGACTATTGCATATTTCTCAAGTGTGTTATTTTCAAGACAAATGTATATTCCATCATATTGTAATTAGGACCACAACATTTCCTAGAACATTGCTTACATCTTAATGAAAGAATAATGATGCTATGAAGCTTTATATTTTAGACATTACATTTATTTCTCTGTGTTTCTTTCATTTTGTGGAAACAATTTTCATTCTTCTTCATTTTTAATGCATCACATATCAAGTGAAAAAAAAAGTGTCTTAAATGAAACTGTTGACTGTTGATAACAATTCTAATATCTGCATGAAATGCCCTTTCTCTCCTCCTTTTATAGATTGTTTAAATTCTCCATTTCCCTTTATTGATGATTTCTTAGTTATTTCTAAAATTGCTTTTCTTTCTGCATCCTTTTCAAGATGATCTATATGTAAAGAGGATTGTAGTGTGTAGGGACAGGGAATCTAAAAATCCATCTGGGTTCAAAAGAAAGGGGATTCAATGCCAATTACAGTGTCATAACAATAATAGTCCACCTTTGTATAGTCCTTTTAAATTTTAAAATATTTTTCATCAGGCACCTGGATGGCTCAGTCCGTTAAGCATCTGCCTTCAGATCAGATCATGATCCCTGGGTTCTGGGATGGAGCCACATTGGGCTCCCTACTCAGCAGAGGGTCTGCTTCTCCCTCTCCCTTGTTATTCTCCCTGCTTGTTCTCTCTCTCTCTGTGTCAAATAAATAAATAAATAAATAAAATTTAAAAAAATAAAATATTTTTCATCATATCCTTATACTTCATCATAAATCATAATCTACAGCACATCAGAAGCTGAGATCTCCATGTTACAATTTACTGAATTATAAGGGAGAACAATTTTACAAAATTAAAATTTCAAAGTGGCTTTTATTTTGACTGTTCGTTGGGAAAACCTTCCTTAGATGATATAAATCAAGAAGATTTAAGATATAATAATTCCCTCATGGGAGATAAAGCCTGACACTAAGGGGTGCTGGCTCCCATATTCCCTGAGGTGGGCCTCTCCCTGGGTTTTGTCATAAACTGTGTTATTGCTCACTTGTATGTTCTGTTCTTCTCTGTGGAAAGATTATACCTGGCCATAAAACTGAATTCAGGTGTACCCATATGTTGCGTTTTGGTCAATGAAATGTGAACAAAAATGAAAGATGTTACTTACTGGTACATGCTTTAAGAGTTCGCACATGCTTAGCTATTCTCTCTTTTTCCCTTTCCTATGATTAGGAGACATACTGTGTCCTAAAAAACACCTGGGTGGCTCAGTGGGTTAAAGCCTCTGCCTTTGGCTCAGGTCATGATCCCAGGGTCCTGGAATTGAGCCCCACATCGGGGCTTTCTGCTGCTCAGCTGGGAGTCTGCTTCCCTTCCTCTCTCTCTGCCTGCCTCTCTGCCTACTTGTGATCTCTGCCTGTCAAGTAAATAAAATCTTTAAAAAAAAAAAAAAAAAGAAGATGACATGACAAAGCCTGACCAGTGGTAGATGTGTATGATGAGTGAGAAATAAACCTTTGTGTTATAAGTTGTGATATGTTGAAGTCATATAGTTACTGAAGCACAGCCTAAACTGGCCTTGTTGATAGAAGTTTGTTCAGATTATTGGGAAATTCACTATCCTGTTCTCTAGTGCTGCTACTTATTCCTTTTGTAACATTCTAACCTAATGTAATCAAATGGCACTCCTTTTGATCTTCCATTGCTAAGAGAATACCAACATTTAAAAGATTTTACTAAAACCAGGTGTCAGAAAACAGTGAAACAAACCCAGAATATAGTGTGATTCTTCATATTTTTACGGATTTCCCAGTTCCATATGGAACCCTAGGATAAAAACATCTCGACACAAGTCTAGTCTTTCATTCCTACTCTTCGCTAGTGATTGAGTGGCTCTTACCATCTGTGGCAGACAATGCAGACATGGACAGGTTAGTTCCCCTTTAAAGGACATATTGCCCAGCTGTGAGAACCACCTGCTAAGACTTTCAGGTCCATCCCAGCTTGAGCTGGAGTCATCTTCTCCACAGAGTGGCCTCAGTAAGTGACTAAACCAAAATGTCCTGGAAGTACCTTGCCATTCCCTTTCAACAGGCGATGTCTCAAATGTGAGCTCCCTGCTCTGAGGCTCCTAGTTGGGCTGGCAGAGACTTTGTCAGATCTGCACTGCTGTCTGGCAATGCCTACTGCCCAATCCTGTTTTTCCTTGTCTCTTCACAGATACTACTTTCCAAGATAATTTGTACTCCTCAGTTTGGCTTGGCATCTGCTTCTCAGGTGGTCAAACTTGTACAATATTTACCTACTTTATGAGACTGCCTTCCTAAATATGAAGTCAAGACTGAACAAACAAAAAAACCCCAAGAGTGCTTATCCCATCCTCTTCTTTTATGGCTATTCTTCTCAGTGCCTGTGTCCTGTCTGTGTTTATTCACTGGGCAGTTTTACCATGAGCAGGATAATGATGCCTTAGCACAAAACAGTAATTTACATAAGTCATAGAACGATATATCTAAGTGTATATGCCTGGTCCTCTCAAGACTTTAAAGAAATGTTCTCCATGATAATTTTCTCAAATGTAAAGTGAAGATAATAAAAGTAACTTCCCCATAGAGTTGCAGGAAGAATTAATAGTCACTATTCTTTTTTTTTTTTAAATTTATTTGACAGAGGAGAGAGATCACAAGTAGGCAGATAGGCAGGCAGAGAGAGGGGGGAAGCAGGCTCCCTGCTGAGCAGAGAGTCCGATGGGGGGGCTCAATCCCAGGACCCAGAGATCATGACCTGAGCTGAAGGCAGAGGCTTAACCCACTGAGCCTCTCAAGTGCCGCAATAGTCACTATTCTTAAGTGCTCACTTTTGTCAGGTTTTATGTGTGCTAATTTGTTTCAGTACCTCAGCAGGTGAGGCAGGGCAAAGAGGTTAGTAACACACAGCTAGTAACAGGCTGAGCTGGGACTGAAGCTAGATAATGACATCATGGCTTATCACTTAACTACATAGCTCTACTCTCTATGAACTTTCTAAAGAACTTAGCAACATGCCTGCCATGGCTTTAAGCTCCCCATTTGTTGGAGTAGGCATTTGATAAATGTTAAACACTATGATTATTTATTCATCTTCATAGTTGAAGGAAAAAATAATTTGAATATAATTTGAAAGAAATAAAGGACATTAAAAAAAAAAGCCAAATCAGTGAATTTGGACTGTATCTTGAGGGCACTGAGGAGTTATTTTTTTTTTTATTTTTTATTTTATTTTATTATTTTTTTTTTTTAACACTGAGGAGTTATTAAAGAATATTAAGATGGGACTGACATTCAGATCTATATGTTAAAAGGAGGACTCTACTTGTAGTGTGGTTTGGATTGAACTTGCCTAAAAATGTAGGCAAGGAAATGGTGGAATTTATTCAGACTAAAGATTAGGGCAACCTGAACTATGGAAGTAGCAATAGGAACTGGGGAAAAAAAAATGAGATTGAGGGGCCAGCTCCCAGCAAGTAAGAGAGCAGTGGAGCACAAAATCAGAACTTTTAGAATTCTGCTCCACAGAGGTACAAAGCTCCTGAGGCTAAGTGGGAGGTGGAGCCCTCGCGGGGACAGTGGGGACTTGGGATCCATGGGGACACAAAAAGACCAGGGGTGTCTGAGTGCAGAGAGCTCCCAGGTATCAGAGCAGGGAAGCTGACTTTGAAACAAAATTTAGGAAACTCAAATTTAGACTTAGCCTTGACATCAAATTGAGTCATGTTAGTCTGGATATTTGATCCATCTTGATCTTAGTTTATTCATTTGTAGAAAGGAGTCATTTGGATGAGGTAAATGCTGAAGTTTTTTAAATTGTAAGGTATCTATTCAGAGAGAATGGTGGGGAGAATTTAGGGGGAGGGAAGAGAGGGACAGAGTAGGTGTAATTGTAGACATTAATACAGTGGAAAATGTTCAGAGTAACTTTGGTTCAGAAGCTTTGCTCATTTATGGCATTCTTAAGAAAGCATTTTTTTTTTCAGGCAAAAATCTAAATAAAGGGCATTAAACATCCCACTTTATGTACTTCTTGCATTCCAGTGTACTTTTTTAAAAACTCCCTTAACATAATAAATATATTTTTAGTCTTAAGAAAGAGAACTTACAACATCTCGGAACTGTAACTTAAATATGAGGAAAGAGGTCAAGCATAGTGGGGATGTTTGTTACTTTATTGAAAAGCATTAAGCAAGCTCCCAATAAAACCAGCTTTCCTTAAAAAAAAAAAAAAAAAAAAAAAAAAAAAAAAAACAAAAAAAAAAAAAAAAAAAAAAAAAAAAGACCTAGGATTTATGCAAATCCCCAAAACACTGGCAATCAAAGAAAATAATTTGCCATTAGAATAGAGAATTGAATTGATATCTCAAATATTAGAGATAATTGTAGGGAAAGTAAAGACGCAGGCTCCACATTACTCTCTTGTGCTTTGGCAAATTGTGTTGCATCTGCCACAGATCTGACAAAGTAAAGTGTATCATTTTGGCAATTGTTGCTGAGTGTGGTTATTGTACACTACCACAGCAGTTTCCAAAGTCATTGCAGAGTTGACAATGTCAGTAGGTGTTAGCACTTTGGGGGGGTCTTTGTCAGTCTGCTAAGAGGCAGGAAAACGTCAGAGTCTATTTTCATTTGGCAAAGCTTCAACAAATAATTGTTGACTAAATACAACTTTTTTTTTTTTCCCTACAAATGTCTCCTTACTTGGCTAGATCTAGTCACAGTTGCTGTATTGGTTGACATGGCATCTCTGATCAGCCCTGAGTAGGGTCTCCTGATCTCCAGCACTCCTTCTTCAAGACCACTATATTGTTATCTATTGGTGCATAGCAAATTACCCCAAATGTGCCAACTTAAAACAACAAATATTTATTCACTCAGTTCCTGTGGGTAAGGAACCTGAGCACGTCTTTTTTTTTTTTTTAAGATTTTATTTATTCATTTGACAGACAGAGATCACAAGCAGGCAGAGAGACAGGCAGAGAGAGAGAGAGTGGGGGGAAGCTGGCTCCCCGCCGAGCACACAGGCAGAGAGAGAGAGAGTGGGGGGAAGCTGGCTCCCCGCCGAGCACGGACCCAATGTGGGGCTCCATCCCAGGACCCTGGGATCATGGCCTGAGCCAAAGGCAGAGACTTTAACCCACTAGCCACCCAGGGGCCCCGAGTAAATACAACTTTTACTCACTTGTACTTTTATGATTTGAGTGTTGAATTAAACGAGAAGTCTAGATGATAATTAATTTTAAATTTTCATTTTTTATTCTAAAAATTGTCTGGAAAGAATCTGTATTTTATTTTAAAATATCAATAAATGTAAATGTAACAATGAAGATAAGTGTAAAAATAATAAATATTTATTTATTCTAGTTTAGGGCACTGTCACTTCTTCTTGTCTGAAATACTAAAATAGTCTACTCGCCTCACATTTTGCTTTTCTGTAGCCTTTCTACACAATGTAGCCAAAGAGATTTTTCTGATATGAAAATCTGATCATGGCATTCCATGTTTAAATATCTCATTGTCTCATCTATTTAAAAAGAAAAAAAAAACCACACAAAAAAATTTAGTAGTTTAATTCATTAACTAATGCTATATAAGAAATCACATCAAAACTTTGTTGCTTAAAACCACAAAAAAAAAATCAGTTCCTTTTCTTCTCCGTTTCTGTGGGCCCAAGATTTAAGAGTGGTTTGGCTGGATGGTTCTGGCCTGAGACGTCTCTGAGGTTGTGGTGACTTGGCTGAAGCTGCAGGTAGATGAAAACTTGATTGAGGCTAGAGTATCCATCCACTTCTAAGAAGGCTCACTTACATGACTGTGAAGTTGCTGATTATAAGTCGGTTCTCTCCATATGGCTGTTTGAGTGCCTTCACAGTGTGGTAGCTAGTTTACCCCGGAGTAAGTTATTTAAGAAAGCAAGGCAGAACTTTTCACTGATTTTTATGATCTAATTTCAGAACTCATTTATCACTTCCACCATATTCTATTACTTACATAGGTTAGCACTAACTCATTGTGGAAGGGGATTTCAAATGACGTAAATAATAGGAGGTAAAGATCTCTAGGTATCGTCTTGGAGGCTGGCTATCATAGTTGGTTTTCATTTATTTATTTGAGATAAAGTCCAAACTCTAAGACATTGCTTACAAAACCTTTCATGAAGTGACCATTTCTTGTATCTTCATCCTGCTACTCCCTGGATCATGCTCAAGCCATTAAAAAAAAATCCATATTCAATTCTTCTAATATAACATACTATTCCCACTTTCATCTCAGATCTCATATTCCCATCCTGTTGATAACCTCACTCATACTCATTCTTTGTTTTTTTTTTAAGATTTTATTTATTTATTTATTTGACAGATCAGAAGTAGGCAGAGAGGCAGGCAGAGAGAGAGAATGGGGGAAGCAGGCTCCCTGCTGAGCAGAGAGCCCGATGCAGGGCTTGATCCCAGGACCCTGGGATCATGACCTGAGCCGAAGGCAGAGGCTTTAACCAACTGAGCCACCCAGGTGCCCTACTCATACTCATTCTTAATGTTAAATTATTAGATATTACTCTTTTCTGAGAGTTTCTCCTTGACTCCTTATTCGTTGTTGGATGACTTGGCTCCATACCTCTATCTTTCTTTTCTTTTTTTTTTTTAATTTTTTTATTTTGTATAAACATATATTTTTATCCCCAGGGGTACAGGTCTGTGAATCGCCAGGTTTACACACTTCATAGCACTCACCAAAGCACATACCCTCCCCAATGTCCATAACCCCACCCCCCTTCTCCCAACCCCCCTCCCCCCAGCAACCCTCAGTTTGTTTTGTGAGATTAAGAGTGACTTATGGTTTGTCTCCCTCCCAATCCCATCTTGTTTCATTGATTCTTTTCCTACCACTTAAGCCCCCATGTTGCTTCACCACTTCCTCATATCAGGGAACTAAAGCGTATCATGCTTAGCGAAATAAGTCAAGCAGAGAAAGACAACTATTATATACTATATATATATATATATATATATATATATATATATATATATATATATATATACTATTTATATATATACTATTAACTTTGAGATCTATGACGGAAGGGGCTTTGCGTATTTTGTTCATTTGCCTCACTGCCCATCTAATACCTGAAATGTAGAAAAATTTATTGAATGAATGAACAGTTGTACAAATGAAAAGAAGAATATCTTGACTCTCATTAAGTGCCATTCTTCTAATTTTATAATAAAATGGACACAGTCTAATGGGTAAACTCACTTTTAATTTCACTTTTATTTTCATTTAACTTATCTTTCTTTATAAACTTTAAAGACATTAAAGAAAAATCTAATATAATATGCCAAGGCTAGGTTTTGGTTCTCTGATAACAGTGGTAAATTGTTGATTCCAGGGATACATGTCCTATATTTTTCTTCCAATGATCAATGAAAACTAATGAAAATCATTTTACGTTTCTAAGTTACAGATTTATACTCTGACATCTGAGAATCAATGAAAGCCCATTAAGATTTCTACCAAATTAAAATATTTTTTCTTTCAAAGATGTGAAATTACAATGTTGTGGTTAATACAGACTGAGTCAAATTTTTCATATCTGTAAATTTAGTACCACCTGCGAGTTATTTTTATATTCTAGTTTTAAGGATGAAGAAAACATCATTTAGCAAAATATAGTGTTATTAATTAACTGTACAAAACAAAGATCACTTAAAGACATATCTCTGAATTTGAAATGTTTTCATTAAATATGTTACTAAATATGTCACTAAATGTAACCAAATCAGTATTCACAGTAAAATATTCTATTTAACGTAGCACTTACATAAATAGTAGCACTTAAGAAGAGTACTTAAGTGGTAAAGTTTCATTAAATGTGTTTAATATTTTATCAGTATTGGACATCTATTTCTCCTGAAATGTTAAATGACAGATCAATGAGGGGAAACAGTGAAGGGGATAGTTCATGTCCCATATTACTGATTGGGGTCTCTGAGTAAGTTCTTCACATAAATTGATGTGATGTCCATAATACCAGCTGACTGAGCAGAACGTGGCTAGTTACTTGTCTTGCTTGTACTGATGTTTCTAGTAATAATGCCTCTGGAAGTCACATTTGTCCTCTGCCGTATAGATGGACTTATGTGACAGTCACTTTCATGAAAGTTCCCCAGAGTAGAACAATTATCTTGAAATTTACAGTGTAGCATTACATGGAGCAAAAATTAGCACATTATTTGATAACCAGTTCATGGTAATCTGTGACCCTTTGATATATTAGCATCATTTACATATCACACAACCTGAATTTTTTTTTAAAATTACTCCTTAATCATTTGTGGTTTGAGACATTGATGTTGCAGATATAACTGAAAAGGAAAGTGTGAGGCTCCTTTCTATCTATGATACTTAAATAAGATCTGTTTATAGGAGGAACAGACCATTTGCTTTCAGATGTGGGGTATTTGTACTTATTATTGCAAATTCAAAAATGAGTTATGAAATTTTTTTTATTTGTATTTTTTTTTAAATTTTTTTTTATAAACATATATTTTTATCCCCAGGGGTACAGGTCTGTGAATCACCAGGTTTACACACTTCACAGCACTCACCAAAGCACATACCCTCCCCAGTGTCCATAATCCCACCCCCTTCTCCCAAACCCCCTCCCCCCAGCAACCCTCAGTTTGTTTTGTGAGATTAAGAGTCACTTATGGTTTGTCTCCCTCCCATTCCCATCTTGTTTCATTTATTCTTCTCCTACCCCCTTAAGCCCCCATGTTGCATCACCACTTCCTCATATCAGGGAGATCATATGATAGTTGTCTTTCTCTGCTTGACTTATTTCGCTAAGCATGATACGCTCTAGTTCCATCCATGTTGTCGCAAATGGCAAGATTTCATTTCTTTTGATGGCTGCATAGTATTCCATTGTGTATATATACCACATCTTCTTGATCCATTCATCTGTTGATGGACATCTAGGTTCTTTCCGTAGTTTGGCTATTGTGGACATTGCTGCTATAAACATTCGGATGCACGTGCCCCTTTGGATCACTACGTTTGTATCTTTAGGGTAAATACCCAATAGTGCAATTGCTGGGTCATAGGGCAGTTCTATTTTCAACATTTTGAGGAACCTCCATGCTGTTTTCCAGAGTGGCTGCACCAGCTTGCATTCCCACCAACAGTGTAGGAGGGTTCCCCTTTCTCCGCATCCTCGCCAGCATCTGTCATTTCCTGACTTGTTGATTTTAGCCATTCTGACTGGTGTGAGGTGATATCTCATTGTGGTTTTGATTTGTATTTCCCTGACGCCGAGTGATATGGAGCACTTTTTCATGTGTCTGTTGGCCATCTGGATGTCTTCTTTGCAGAAATGTCTGTTCATGTCCTCTGCCCATTTCTTTTTTTTTTTTTAAAGATTTTTTAAATTTATTTATTGGACAGAGAAGAGAAATTACAAGTACACTGAGAGGCAGGCAGAGAGAGAGAGAGAAGGAAGCAGGCTCCCTGCTGAGCAGAGAGCCCGATGCGGGACTCGATCCCAGGACCCTGAGATCATGACCTGAGCCGAAGGCAGCGGCTTAACCCACTGAGCCACCCAGGCGCCCCATCCTCTGCCCATTTCTTGATTGGATTATTTGTTCTTTGGGTGTTGAGTTTGCTAAGTTCTTTATAGATTCTGGACACTAGTCCTTTATCTGATAAGGACTGCAAATCTGATTGCAAATATCTTCTCCCAGTCTGTCAGGTGTGTTTTGATTTTGTTAACTGTTTCCTTTGCTGTGCAAAAGCTTTTGATCTTGATGAAATCCCAATAGTTCATTTTTGCCCTTGCTTCCCTTGCCTTTGGCGTTGTTCCTAGGAAGATGTTGCTGCAGCTGAGGTCGAAGAGGTTGCTGCCTGTGTTCTCCTCAAGGATTTTGATGGATTCCTTTCACACATTGAGGTCCTTCATCCATTTTGAGTCTATTTTTGTGCGTGGTGTAAGGAAATGGTCCAATTTCATTTTTCTGCATGTGGCTGTCCAGTTTTCCGAGCACCATTTATTGAAGAGGCTGTCTTTTTTCCATTGGACATTCTTTCCTGCTTTGTCGAAGATTAGTTGACTGTAGAGTTGAGGGTCTATTTCTGGGCTCTCTATTCTGTTCCATTGATCTACGTGTCTGTTTTTGTGCCAGTACCATGTTGTCTTGATGATGACAGCTTTGTAATAGAGCTTGAAGTCCGGAATTGTGATGCCACCAACGTTGGCTTTCTTTTTCAATATCCCTTTGGCTATTCGAGGTCTTTTCTGGTTCCATATAAATTTTAGAATTATTCCATTTCTTTGAAAAAGATGGATGGTACTTTGATAGGAATTGCATTAAATGTGTAGATTGCTTTAGGTAGCATAGACATTTTCACAATATTTATTGTGAGCATGGAACATTTTTCCATTTCTTTGTGTCTCCCTCAATTTCTTTCATGAGTACTTTATAGTTTTCTGAGTATAGATTCTGAGCCTCTTTGGTTAGGTTTATTCCTAGGTATCTTATGGTTTTGGGTGCAATTGTAAATGGGATTGACTCCTTAATTTCTCTTTCTACTGTCTTGCTGTTGGTGTAGAGAAATGCAACTGATTTCTGTGCATTGATTTTATATCCTGACACTTTACTGAATTCCTGTACAAGTTCTAGCAGTTTTGGAGTGGAGTCTTTTGGGTTTTCCACATATAGTATCATATCATCTGTGAAGAGTGATAATTTGACTTCTTCTTTGCCGATTTGGATGCCTTTAATTTCCTTTTGTTGTCTGATTGCTGAGGCTAGGACCTCTAGTACTATGTTGAATAGCAGTGGTGATAATGGACATCCCTGCCGTGTTTCTGACCTTAGCGGAAAAGCTTTCAGTTGTTCTCCATTGAGAATGATATTTGCGGTGGGTTTTTCATAGATGGCTTTGATGATATTGAGGTATGTGCCCTCTATCCCTACACTTTGAAGAGTTTTGATCAGGAAGGGATGCTGTACTTTGTCAAATGCTTTTTCAGCATCTATTGAGAGTATCATATGGTTCTTGTTCTTTCTTTTATTGATGTGTTGTATCACATTGACTGATTTGCGGATGTTGAACCAACCTTGTAGCACTGGAATAAATACCACTTGGTCGTGGTAATAATCCTTTTAATGTACTGTTGAATCCTATTGGCTAGTATTTTGTTGAGTATTTTCGCATCTGTGTTCATCAAGGATATTGGTCTATAGCTCTCTTTTTTGATGGGATCCTTGTCTGGTTTTGGGATCAAGGTGATGCTGGCCTCATAAAATGAGTTTGGAAGTTTTCCTTCCATTTCTATTTTTTGGAACAGTTTCAGGAGAATAGGAATTAATTCTTCTTTAAATGTTTGGTAGAATTACCCCAGGAAGCCGTCTGGCCCTGGGCTTTTGTTTGTTTGGAGATTTTTAATGACTGTTTCAATCTCCTTACTGGTTATGCGTCTGTTCAGGCTTTCTATTTCTTCCTGGTTCAGTTGTGGTAGTTTATATGTTTCTAGGAATGCATCCATTTCTTCCAGATTGTCAAATTTATTGGTGTAGAGTTGCTCATAGTATGTTCTTATAATAGTTTGTATTTCTTTGGTGTTAGTTGTGATCTCTCCTCTTTCATTCATGATTTTATTTATTTGGGTCCTTTCTCTTTTCTTTTTGATAAGTCGGGCCAGGGGTTTATCAATTTTATTAATTCTTTCAAAGAACCAGCTCCTAGTTTCGTTGATTTGTTCTATTGTTTTTTTGGTTTCTATTTCATTGATTTCTGCTCTGATCTTTATGATTTCTCTTCTCCTGCTGGGCTTAGGGTTTCTTTCTTGTTCTTTCTCCAGCTCCCTTAGGTGTAGGGTTAGGTTGTGTACTTGAGACCTTTCTTGTTACTTGAGAAAGGCTTGTACCGCTATATATTTTCCTCTCAAGACTGCCTTTGTTGTGTCCCACAGATTTTGAACCGTTATATTTTCATTATCATTTGTTTCCATGATTTTTTTCAATTCTTCTTTAATTTCCTGGTTGACCCATTCATTCTTTAGAAGGATGCTGTTTAGTCTCCATGTATTTGGGTTCTTTTCAAACTTCCTTTTGTGGTTGAGTTCTAGCTTTAGAGCATTGTGGTCTGAAAATATGCGGGGAATGATCCCAATCTTTTGATACCAGTTGAGTCCTGATTTAGAACCGAGGATGTGATCTATTCTGGAGAATGTTCCATGTGCACTAGAGAAGAATGTGTATTCTGTTGCTTTGGGATGAAATGTTCTGAATATATCTGTGATGTCCATCTGGTCCAGTGTGTCGTTTAAGGCCTTTATTTCCTTGCTGATCTTTTGCTTGGATGATCTGTCCATTTCAGTGAGGGGACTGTTAGAGTCCCCTACTATTATAGTATTATTGTTGATGTGTTTCTTTGATTTTGTTATTAATTGGTTTATATAGTTGGCTGCTCCCACGTTGGGGGCATAGATATTTAAAATAGTTAAATCTTCTTGTTGGACAGATCCTTTGAGTATGATATAGTGTCCTTCCTCATCTCTTATTATAGTCTTTGGCTTAAAATCTAATTGATCTGATATAAGGATTGCCACTCCTGCTTTCTTCTGATGTCCATTAGCATGGTAAATTCTTTTCCACCCCCTCACTTTAAATCTAGAGGTGTCTTCGGGCTTAAAATGAGTTTCTTGGAGGCAAAATATAGATGGGTTTTGTTTTTTTAATCCATTCTGATACCCTGTGTCTTTTGACAGGGGCATTTAGCCCATTAACATTCAGGGTAACTATTGAGAGATATGAATTTAGTGCTATTGTATTGCCTGTAAGGTGACTGTTACTGTATATGGTCTCTGTTCCTTTCTGATCTACCACTTGTAGGCTCTCTCTTGGCTTAGAGGACCCCTTTCAATATTTCCTGTAGAGCTGGTTTGGTTTTTGCAAATTCTTTCAGTTTTTGTTTGTCCTGGAAGCTTTTAATCTCTCCTTCTATTTTCAATGATAGCCTAGCTGGATATAGTATTCTTGGCTGCATGTTTTTCTCGTTTAGTGCTCTGAAAATATCATGCCAGCTCTTTCTGGCCTGCCAGGTCTCTGTGGATAAGTCAGCTGCCAATCTAATATTTTTACCATTGTATGTTACAGACTTCTTTTCCCGGGCTGCTTTCAGGATTTTCTCTTTGTCACTGAGACTTGTAAATTTTACTATTAGGTGACGGGGTGTGGGCCTATTCTTATGATTTTGAGGGGCATTCTCTGAACCTCCTGAATTTTGATGCTCGTTCCCTTTGCCATATTGGGGAAATTCTCCCCAATAATTCTCTCCAGTATACCTTCTGTTCCCCTCTCTCTTTCTTCTTCTTCTGGAATCCCAATTATTCTAATGTTGTTTCGTCTTATGGTGTCACTTATCTCTTGAATTCTCCCCTCGTGGTCCAGTAGCTGTTTGTCCCTCTTTTGCTCAGCTTCTTTATTCTCTGTCATTTGGTCTTCTGTATCACTTATTCTTTCTTCTGCCTCATTTATCCTAGCAGTGAGAGCCTCCATTTTTGATTGCACCTCATTAATGGCTTTTTTGATTTCAACTTGGTTAGATTTTAGTTCTTTTATTTCTCCAGAAAGGGCTTTTATATCTCTCGAGAGGGTTTTTCTAATATCTTCCATGCCTTTTTCGAGCCCGGCTAGAACCTTGAGAATTGTCATTCTGAACTCTAGATCTGACATATTACCAATGTCTGTATTGATTAGGTCCCTAGCCTTCGGTACTGCCTCTTGTTCTTTTTTCTGTGCTGAATTTTTCCGTCTTGTCATTTTGTCCAGATAAGAGTATATGAAGGAGCAAGTAAAATACTAAAAGGGTGGCAACAACCCCAGGAAAATATGCTTTAACCAAATTAGAAGAGATCCCAAATCGTGAGGGGGGAGAAAGGGGATAAAAGAGGTTCAAAAATGAAGAAAGAAAATAAAAGAAAAAAGAGAAAAAAAGAAAAGAAAAGAATTAAAAAAAAGAAAACAAATAAAGAAAAATATAAAAAAGAAAAAATATATATATTAGATAAACTAGTTAAAAAACGTTAAAAAAGAAAAAGGTAAAAGTTAAAAAAAAATTTTACCAGAAGGCGAGAAAAAAAACAAAAAATGAAAAAGAAAAAAATTAAATTAACTGCAAGACTAAAAAAAATCACAGGGAAAAAGCCATGAGTTCCATGCTTGGCTTTCTCCTCCTCTGGAATTCTGCTGCTCTCCTTGGTATTGAAACCGCAGTCCTTGGTAGGTGAACTTGGTCTCGGCTGGATTTCTTGTTGATCTTCTGGGGGAGGGGCCTGTTGTAGTGATTCTCAAGTGTCTTTGCCCCAGGCTGAATTGCACCGCCCTTACCAGGGGCTGGGGTGAGTAATCTGCTCGGGTTTGCTTTCAGGAGCTTTTGTTCCCTGAGTGCTTTCCGTAGAGTTCTGGAGGACGGGAATACAAATGGCGGCCTCCTGGTCTCCGACCCGGAGGAGCCGAGAGCCCAGGACCCCACTCCTCAGTGCGCCCTCAGAGAAAAGCGCCCAGTTACTCCTGTCTGCCTGACCTCCGGCCGTGCTCCGAGCTCACCGAGCCTGTGATCAGTTCAAGGTAACGCCCAGCTGTGAGCTTACTGTCGGCTCTGTCTCTGTAGCCGGCTTTCCCGTTCCAATACCCGCAAGCTCTGCGACACTCAGACACCCCCGATCCTTCTGTGACCCTGCGGGACCTGAGGCCACGCTGACCCCGCGTGGGCTTTGCCTCGGTTTAGCCTCTGGAGCGACGTCCCTTAGCAGAACAGACTTTTAAAAGTCCTGATTTTGTGCGCCGTTGCTCCGCCGCTTGCCGGGAGCCGGCCCCTCCCCCCGGGGTCTATCTTCCCATCGCTTTGTATTCACTTCTCCGCCGGTCCTACCTTTCAGAAAGTGGTTGTTTTTCTGTTTCCAGAATTGCTGTTCTTCTTCTCTTCGATCTGCCGATGGATTTTCAGGTGTTTGCAATCTTTAGATAAGCTATCTAGCTGATCTCCGGCTAGCTGAAGTAGTTTCAGCCTGCTACTTCTCCACCATCTTGACTCCTCCCCTCCAGTTATGAAATTTTTAAAAAGGAAAAAAATCTAATATTTTGAGTTATGCCTCATCTCATCAAAGCTTTAGACTATGTGTCATGTACTCATCATAAGAATTTTAGCTGACTGAACTGAGGTTCATTTTACTATTACCAACATAATGAATATTACAAAGAAATCAAGATGCTAGGAGGAAAAATAATACTACCAAAAACTTATATTATGGACCTAAGTCTCTGGCTTTTGAAGTTAAAAAGATAGAATTTTATTAACCAATTAAAAAAAGTTATAAACAAGTATGGAGGATATGGGGATGTGTATACACACACACACACACACACACACACACACATCCTTATCTTTCAGCTCCTTCTAAGAGTCAGAGAGTGCTAATATGCATTTCCTTTAAAGGCTGACAACGTATTTGCTTTTATTATTTTTAAGTGCATTTATTAGTTTAATCATAGCCTAAATGCAAATTTTTAACTCAAATAATACATTTTATTTTGAAAATAAAATTTATTATATTTTGTGTATATTATTTTGTTATTGAAACTATCAGTATGCAAGTTACTGTGCAAAATTTTTAAAGTTATAGGAGATGACATAAGTATTGAGGAAAACTAGAGAATTATAATTAATTCATAAGTAGTTATTTTATAATTTTAGCCTAGCTTATTATATCTAAACTTAAGATCTCTTATGTCTCTAGCACCAGATTATGTATCTATTGAGTAATAATGTAACATTTGTCATATGCATATGCATTATAATCTGATATTCAAAAATGTACTTTGGGATGTGAATCACACTGTATGGATGTGTTGTTCATGTGTTATTGTCAGGACACTGACAAATTGCTATTACAACTCGTAAATAAATATGACATAATTCTCTTCATAGACTTTAGTAAAATGGTTGTTCTCCTAAGGTCTAAGATTCAGTAGTTTTTCTCTGAGGTGCTTTTAGTTTCATGGCAAAACTTCAGTGATCAATAAACTCAAAACTCAAGAAATCTATGCTATTGTGTTAAGAGTTCATATTAAGTGCTGAGACGAGTATTGAAGTGACTCAAGGTGATGACAATAGGGCCAATTTTCTTTTTTCTCATCCTTATAGGATGTGATTGAAATTTACCATTAGTAAGTTTTTAAATCATTAACTAATGATCACACTTTTTACTCATTACATGCTAGACAAACAGAAGATAAATAAATAGCTTATTTTCAGCAACAATCCATTCTGATTTTTTAAATTGTAATGATAGAAGTATTTAAAAAAATAAATAAATGTGGAAGTGACCAGAAATGTTTCAGTGTTTGCAATATGCTAATTATTCTAGATACTCCTTATAACAGACTGCTCAAATAAATTTTCAGCTACAATTTCAGTCAATACTTTTAGCTATTGATGTTTCCTTGGTGTCAAAGGATCATAAACAACTAAATTAGCATAGCCCAGTCTTCCAACTTGTTGCCTGTCATCCAATTTTCAAGTTGATGGATTTTTCTCTCAGGTGTTCAAAGGTGGTTTTTGGATAAATTGTTTTGGCTAAAATTATCTTTAAATATTAGGTGGTAAATATGTGTTGGCTTGATCTGAAAACTTAAAATATAAGTATCTTAGATCATTTAGAAAGTATTTATTTTTCCATTATAAAATTCATGCATGCATATATGAAGAAATATTTAGAAGTAAACAGAAAAATAAAAACTAATTTCCAGTTATCCTAACAAAATAATTATTAGCATTTAAATACAATTTATTCTAATTTTTCTATGTTAATATACATTTTTTCATATACTCATAATCATTTGTTTGTTTTACATATCTCTGTAGACTTCTAACACCATCTGTATCACCTAACCTACTCCTAATATATAGTAAGTATTTAACAAGTATGATAAATTAAATATATGAAATGTACCAGATGCTAAAGGAATGAATACTTATGCACACAGGTGGTCCAAGGAGTTTTTACAGTTTGAGGGGATGATATTCTCACTATTATCTAAGTAAATAACATTCTCAAAGCTGTAACTCAATTTATATAAACCGAATATGAATGGTGTCTCCTAGAATAGTGTAACACTGTAGCCATGTATGCATATTGATGTGTAATACATAGAACACATACATAATTCACATACATACATACATACATATATACAATAGCCATAGGTGTGTGTTAATCTATTTATAAAACTATGGATAATATCCTCAAAATCAAATCACATTTCAATTAATATTTATTTAGTTAATATTTTTGTGCACTCATACTGAGCTAAGGGCTAGGAGAGCAAGGTACTAGCAAGACAGATACTATTCCAACACTTATGAAAATACCATAGGTGATAGTGTAAGGAGACTTCCACTGATATTGCAGCTTTATATTGATTAGCAGCTCTAAGACTTCAGAGAGTAGTCAGGATACTTACCCTTACATTCCAAACTGAGGTACTGAATCATCTATGTCAGAATTGTTAAAAAGTGATGAGAAAAATGGTTCTGGTAGTATCATCCACTGTCCACACTTAGTTAAAAAAAGACCAAGAATTCATTCAAACTTGAGATTTAGTAGAGAGGATGCTGTTGACAGAAGTGAGAGTCCTGTGACATTTGCCCTCTTTTCCCCTCTAGGTTAAGAGGAAGGCTCGCTCCCTTCCTGCTATACTACATGAGAGTATCTCCAAGAAAATCATTCTGAGAATTTGATGAGTCCTCTAGATGTGGAGGAATAGCAAAGCTAGTTCATGATTTACTTAAAAAAAAAAGTATCTTGAGGCAAGAGAAGCAAGAGAATAACTACCTTCCCTACTTAACTGACAGCAAGGCAGGGAGATACTACCCTAGTCATGAAAGGACTCTTGTGATAGCAAGGGAGAGGTAATATTTCTTGTAGCTTGGATGTGGATGCCACACAAGAGGGATAACATGAGACGTCTAGAAAAGAGCTTGGTCCTGGAAGACCTTCTAAAGGAATATATTGACTATAGCAAAAAGAAACTGGAAACAGAATACTAAGGGACATTATAAATTGCCTGTATGGAGAGGAATCAGTCTTAAAAATAACAAGTGGAGGTCACCAGTGGGGGACTCTGCAGAAATTACAAGTACCTCAAAGAAAGAAAGAAAGAAAAAAACAACAACCCATATTTTGGACCAGTCACTACAGGGTGTCAGTGATGTGACAACTGTACCAAAACTTCTAACCTTGCCCATTTCAAGCCCATTTCATGATTTTTATATTAGACTAGACAAGCTTAACTAGATATGGTTATTTTTAATATTTTAAAACCATGAAGTAACTTGAGAAGCAATGAAATTTGATTACAATTCCATCTATCATAGGAAAATTGTGAAAAAGTTATAAAGTTGTGTTATTCTTGCACTTTTTCCAGCCTAGTTCACTCTAGTAACTAGTCACTAACAGCAATGACAACAAAATATCACAAACTCTGTGATTAGGAAACATAGGATGATATAGGAGGACAGAAAGCTTTGTTTCTAGGTACCTGAACTATTCTATGAGCAACTATTCCATGATGGTAGATGTGAAGAGGAAGTGATCTTGGGTCCATAGTAAATCCTGCATAAGATAATGACTATAGGGATGTAGTGTCTCCAAGAACTGGATGGAAATACAGAAAACCAGGGGTTCATTGGGGTCAAAAAACTGGAAGGAAATCTATTTCTTATTACTCGGGGTACAATGGAATATTTTTCAATGTATTCAACTTTCTCTCCTGGTGTCTGCCAAGTACTCATAAAAGCATCCGTAATGCATGGAGCATTGGGTGTGGTGCATAAACAGTGAATCTTGGAACACTGAAAAAAAATTAAGTTAAATTTAAAAAAAAAAAAAGCATCCATATGTGGGAAGAAAGCTTTAAAAACTTGTCAGGCTAGGGGCACCTGGGTGGCTCGTTTGGTTAAATGTCTGCTTTCAACTTGGGTCATGATCCCAAGGTCCTGGGATTGAGCCCCGCATCAGGCTCTCTGCTCAGCCAGAAGACTGCTTCACCCTCTGCCTTCCCTTGTGTGTGTTTCTCTCTCTCTCTCTCAAATAAATAAACAAAATCTTAAAAAAAAAAAAATTGTCAGGCTAAAAAAGTGCTAAGACATCTTACAATGATTCCAGTCTGGTAAGAACTTCCATGCTCTTCTCATTTTTTTTTTTTCTTACTCCTCTTTGATCCTAGAAGAGAGAGAGAAATAGCAGCTAACCAGTGATAGGGGTGGACAGTAAAAGATCTTACAGTTGAACAAACTTGGAAGCCTAGATTAATTGTATGGTGTAGGGAATTTATAATCACTAAATCAGTGTCTTTTATTTTGAAGTTACCCAAATTTTCCCATTCCCTAGAATCAGAAGTAACACATAAGTCCCCTATTATATGCCAACTTTTACCTCTACTAATTCTTTAAATCCTCACAACAGCCCCAGGTTGTAGGATTGCGATATGCTGCATTTTATAGAGGATAAAACAAAGGCAGGGTAGATAAATGACTTGCCCAAGGCTATATAATGTGTAAGTGACACATACAGTTTTTAAGTTAAAACCAGGCAGTCTGGTTCCAGAGTACTGTGCATGGTCCTAACCATTATTATTTTATTATTATTTTATGTGCTAGAAGTCATCAATCTGCTCTAATTTCATCAAGTACCTGACAAAGGGAACCCTGCTTTTCCCCTAAGAAAGTTTGAATATATAGAGAGAAACGATAATAAAGTGGTTTCTACAATTTTAATGCCTTGTTCAGTGTACGGATTGCTTACCTGTCCATTAGATGATAGAAGCTATTGAAGAGTTCCAAAAAAATTTTTTCCTATGGTGGACTATGCTTTTTGGTATGATCACTCTGACTACTGTGTATTTTGGTTTGGAGGGGTAGAAGAATGGAAGAAAATAGGCAGGTTAGAAAGACTACTCTGGACTGACAAATGTCTGAACTGGGTAATGGAAAAGGGTAGAAGAGGAGAGATTCAAAATAGAAGTGTGAGAATAGATAGAACCTAAGGATTGGTTCGATGTGTGGGTAAGAAAGAGTTAATGTGTGTCATTGATTCTTTGTGTGTGGGACTGAGAGAATACATCATAAAGTTAGAATAAGGATTACAATAGGTAATTCATGACACATTTAGCACTTAGCACAATAAATGGCTAAGAAAGTTTGCTGAAGTGGAAATAGGCTGGGTTCTGTCACCTTGTGCATGTCCTAGGGAAAGTGGTATAAACCTCTGAACCTTCTCTGCCTTTTCTATGAAGCACCAGTAAATCTTCCTCACATTCTATAGAAGGATTACATGAAAGGATTCCTATTAAAGAGATTAGTACAGTTCCTGGCACACAAAAGCTCTTGGTTAATGCTAATTTATCTTTTACTAGACCTTTTTCTTTTCATCTACCTAACATTCCCAATATGGCCCTTTGAAGTAATTTCTACACATCACTAAACCACATGGCTGTTCTAAAAGAGAAAGTTGGTATCTCATCAAGGTAGTTCATTGCTCTTATGTAGATAGGAAAGATCCTTTAGATCCTTTAGATTTTGTGGTCTACTGACAAAGCTGTTGTTTTGGCATGATACAAGTGCAGAGAATACTAGGATATCACCCACTCCACATACATAATGGAGTAATTGGGTAAGTAGGAAGATAACCGACAAGTAACTACAGTGTGCAATATTGTGTCAAGTAGGAAGTGAAAAAAACATACCAAGGGTTAAAATTCCCTATATCTATCTATTTGAGGCCTCTGACAAAGGTGTCACATTCTGGGACATTTCGGTGTTTTATTTTCTCTATTTCATACATTTTATCTAATTTGTTTTTTCCACACATAATTTGTTTTTAAACAAACAGTAAGTATGCTAAACTCAAATTAGCACTTTTAGCTTTATTTCATTTTTATCTTGAATGTATATTTTGAAACATACTTATTGTTAAAACTGATTTTTCTAATTATGTAATGAGTGAACATGCAATGAAATGTTCAATTTGTTGCAGAATCACTGTTCCATATATCGAATGGTGACAGAAATATGTGACTTAGAGATTGATACACAACTCCATCATATTATGACTTGAACCATTAATTAGCTGATATACAAGGTAATTTGGAGGAGTCAGTGAATAATATACAGAAGTGCAGGCTATGAACAATTCCCACAATTATAAATTGAAAAGGGCTTGATTCTAGAAGCAAACTCCAAATTTGGATTCAAGGAAAAATTATAAGAGAGAAAAGGGTGAACAAATATGTTTTCTTTAACCAAGATGGAGAACAAGAATCTTCCCCAGCCAGGAAATTGATATCTTAAATTGCTATGGTTTGGGCATCATTTATAATCATTTACCAACTGCTTTTTGAGGGTAAGTCAGTTAATCTTTTGGTGGTAATTCTTGTGAGGGCAATTTAACTTCTTTTCTTTAATCTGTCATTTCTAATTATCTTTAAAATTAACTCTATACAACTTAAATCACATTTTGCTACACTTTATAGATCCTGGGATTGTCTTGTCACTACGTTGTCATCCATATAATTCTAAAAATTTTATTTGCAATCTGCAGGACCTGGAGTAGTAAACAGAGCCAGAATTAAAATGTATTGACAAGTGACTTGAACTTCTTTGATCTCAGTGGGAAAAAGAGAAATGCAGACATATATCCCTGAACTCTAGTGTTTTCACATTCTAGGCCTGTGAGGCTTTCCTTTCATTCTTTGGTCCATCGTCTGTGCCTTATTTTCTTCCTGGTAGAATTGGTTGATATTCTTAGAGTTGAAAAGACAGAGGTGTTTTTTACTAAAGAGGTTAATAAAGATAACTGTTTCTATAAAGCCAGGTACAAAGGCTCTAGAACATTCCACTCCACTCAACCAACTCTCCACATACTCCTGTGGTATAAAGCAACACTTTTAGAAATTCAGTGTGCATAGCAACCAACTGGACAGTCTTCATAACATGTAAATTCTGACTCAGTAGTCTGGAGTCCTTGAATTGTGTTTATCTAAGTTTCCAGGTAGTACTCTGGGTATCATACTTTAAACTGTTAAGATAAATAGGACAAAGGGAGGCCAGGAGTATCCTAAATATTTTGCTTTAATGCTTTCACTGTATCAGACATCTTAACAACCATTATCTGCTAATGACCTCTGTAGTAACTCTAGGAAGTGATGTTATCCCTAAAATGTTAGAATTTGGTTAAGTTGGTTTGGCTCAGGTCTTGATCCCAGAGTCCTGGGATGGAGCCCCACGTCACGCTCCCTGTTCAGTGGGGATCCTACATCTCCCTTTTCCTCTGCTTACTGCTCCCCCAACTTGTGTTCTCTCTCTGTGAAATAAATACAGTCTTTGAGGGGGTAAATGAAACAAGATGGGACCAGGAAGGAAAACAAACCATAAGAGACTCTTAATCTCAGGAAACAAATTGAGGGCTGCTGAGTTGGGGGGAGGGATAGGTGGCTGGGTTATGGACATTGGGGAAGGTATGTGCTATGGTGAGTCCTGTGAATTGTGTAAGACTGATGATTTACAGACCTGTACCCCTGATACATATAATACATTATATGTTAATTTGAAAATGTGAGAAAATAGACACATATACACCAATTCAGAGTGACAAAGTGATCTCTCTATTCAATAAGCAAGGTGAGCATTATGGAATTACAAAACTTCTGAGGGTCTTAGTTTCCATTTTATAAAAAGGGAATAAAATATTTACCTCACAGGTATGTTGGAGGGGGCTAAGATATATGTAAATTAACTAGCCCTGCATGACCCAAGTAAGTCCTTAATATGTTATCTATTATTATTGCTATACCTCCAGTTTTAGCAGTATATTTTGCCAATAAACCAAGAAGAAAACCTAAGTGATTATATTTCATATTTAGTGTTGGCCATTAAGAGGTGATATAATTTGAAATATAGGTGTAATTGACAAATTTGTACTTCCATTGACCTGATTGGTTAAGATACTTAATTATATAATATCATTCTCCCTCTTTAAATAATGAATCTTGGTAATAACCATCCACTGCAAATTATAAATGTCCTGACTTACTTGTAGTTTTCATTACTCAGCACTGAGGCTTACTAACTTTGTATTATTTTCTTACCATGGAAAAGTACAAGTCAAGTAGTGAACCCTAGTATGCCAATCACTTAGTAATTTCAAGATTGCTAATTAGTGTCATGTTGAAGTGGTAAGATTATCAGGGTATAATGTATTCATTTATGTTAATGACTCCTTATTTTATCTTATACAAGAATCACAAATTTCCTTGGAAGCAGAAAGAATGAAAGAACTTACAAGCCTTTAATAAAGTATTAATGCATTTGAATATGTGATTGACTTACAATTATATTGCAATCATTTATTTTAAAGGAAATGATATAATAAAATGTAAAACACATTATTTATAAAAAATAATTTTTATCTTTCTAAATGTAATTGACTTTTAAGTAACTAAGATGGAAATTACCATAGCATAGGAAATGTCCTCTGCTCTCAAGAAGAAAAAAAAAATCACACAAAAGTGACTGGTGACTAATCTCCCATTTTTAGTGATAGAGGACAGAAATTAACAACAACAATTTTAGAAAATTACATCCCTTCTTTTTTTGGAAGAGCATGGGATTAAGGAGCAGAAAACCTGCTTTTAAAGTTGGTGCTAGTTTGAACAACTGAGTGTACATTTATTGGACCATAACATCTCATTTGTGAAATGAGAGATTTATAAAAGATGTCTTCCTAACTACTCCACAGCTCTTCACTTCTAAAATTTTAGGCCTAGCTCTCCAGGGCAAGAACAGAAGGGTGTGCACAGACTGCACATGTTAGGAGCTAATAGGAAATAGGACTGTGCACAGAGGTTGTGCCAAAAAACTGTGGCAACCTTTAGCCTCTGGCACTTGAAACAGAATTACTATCTGTTGCTGAGAATGGCAATAAGAAAGGTCAGTTTAAAAGGTCAAAATTGGGGTGTGGCTGGACAAGGAAGCCAATGGACATCAAAAGACTGAGGAAAAAAAGTAAAAATTAATGACAACATTGCAATAACTATGTGAGTAACATGCAGAGTGACTCACATTGTCAGGTTAGTGTCATGTGTCATTCAGGCAGAAGACCTGGGCTCTGTGTTGAGTTGCAGAGCTATAAAGGAGAAATTAGGTGTCTAGACTTCAGTCCAGGAAACTTGACACAGTAAGAGTTATTACTAAGAGGCAAGGAAACTAAGTACTCAAGCAAAAGCCTAGGGTTGAGATATGTTGAAATCCAGGCATGGGCCCAATGACAAAGGTATTAATACTGATCCAGTATTAATGTACTAAAAAATTAGTAACAGAGAGAATCAGTAACGAAGCTAACCTCAATTTTGAATTAAATTCCCCTGAACTAGTCTGGCTTGTGTTTTTTCTCAGGTCTTGAACTGGAAGTGGGAAGCATTTAAATTAACTAGAACAGCTGATTCTTTGGGGAAAAGGTCATCTCTTTGGAAGGATTTTGAAAAGAGGAGCATTCCTGATCTTTTCCTCCACCCCTCATTTTCTCTTTACCCATGGCTGAAGAGTGAACTATCTGATTGGTAGTTTGAGTTCCTTTCTTGCTTTTAATTTTATTTTCAGATAAGTTTTCTGAACTGCTCTCTCTCATTTAGTAAGGAGCCTGTCCCTGAAGAGTTGTCCTGTGATTGTCTAGTTTAGCCATTCAGTGATATTTCAACAGGAACTCCAGATAAGGGATTAGGAAGCTGCCGGGTCTGTGTATGGAAATCAGGCTCCATAATCTAGGCTAGTCTTTCTGTCACAATGTTCTGTCCATGTTTCTGAAATCTGAGAGAAAGATAGGTATTATCATTGTGCCCTGAACTTGCACAAAAAGCCATATTGTCAAATCAGATTTATAAAGTCAGACAATTATCCTAATGTCAAATTTTACCCATAGTTTCAAGATACAAGGAATCAAGAAACATGGAACTCCCCCCCAAAAAAAGGAGAGGCGTAGGACACACTACATGGCTTTCCAGATCTTTATTTATTCATTGATCAGACATGCATTCCAGTCCAGAATAATAGATGAAGTTTCTAGAAATGATTGAAAATCACCTCACCTAGCAGGGATTTTTAGGTTATGAAACATCTGTATGTTACAGACAGATTATTATAGGGCTTATATGACATTTTCGAGAGAGCTATGCTTCAAAGCCCCACAGATTCTAGGTTTGTCTATTGTAAACAAATCAAACCTGGGACATTCTAGTGAGAGAATTCTATAGATAAGAATTCTCTTCTAAATAAATGTCATGCTTTTATTTACCAGGAAGTGATTTATCAGCACGTTCATAAGAAGGATAACCCAGGTCACTTATTTTCTTTCCCTGGGTGTATCTCTTGGTAATTGGAGAAAAAGATAAATCAGAAGCCACTGCTTTAACACCTTCCTTCTCAGACCCATAAAATGCCCACACACTGGGGGTAGAAGTATATAGGGGTAAGAATAGACATAGTGCAGTTTCTGGGCAAGACAATTACTATTATTACTTGTTATAAGTATAAATAATATAAAGAAACTTTTGTGTCAAGAAAAAGAGCCTAATTAGACATTATGGAAAAGTTTAGGAGTGGGAAAATTGGGGTAGATTGACCAGTCAGAAGGCATCAGATAGCTGTACTCTATACTGAGCATTACAATAGTAACAACAGCAGTGGGGAGGACGGAGTGAAGCCCAAAGGTATTTTAAAGAAAGAAATGGCAGCAACTGGTAATCTTAACATTCAGAATAGAATAACGGTAAAAGCAAAATGTTTCCCTACAACTTCGAGTAAGGGAGATGACACTGAACGTGGTAAAATTAAAATAAAAGGCATATTGCAGAGTAGGTCAAAGTCATGAAGAAAGGAATACTCTGAATTTAATTGATGAGTGAGAAGACATGATAATCCTCTAAAAAGAAGTAAGCCAGATATATTGAAAAAAAAAAAAAAAGGAGGATTGGAGACTACATGAAATTTGGGAACTAGTTAGAAAATTCTAATAGTTTATTCAGTTAACAAATGTGCACTGAACATAATATTCTTATTTTTAAATTTGTTTTTGTTTTTATTTACTTTTATTTTATTAATATGTAATGTATTATTTGCCCCAGGAGTACAGGTCTGTGAATCATCAGGTTTACACATTTCACAGCACTCACCATAGCACATGCCCTCCCCAGTGTGCATGAACGAGCCACCATATCCTTATGCCCCCATCCCCTAGCAACCCTCAGTTTGTTTTGTGAGATTAAGAGTCTCTTATGGTTTTTCTCCCTCCTGGTCCCATCTTGTTTCATTTTTTTTTCTTCCCTACCCCCCACAACCCCCCCTCACTGCCTCTCAAATTCTTCATTTCAGAGAGACCATATGATAATTGTCTTTCTCTGATTGATTATTTCACTCAGTATAATACCCTCTAGTTCCATTCCCATCGTTGCAAATGGCAAGATTTCAGTTCCCTTTGATGGCTGCATAATATTCCATGTTTTATATATACCAACTCTTATTTATACGTTCATCTATTGATGGACATCTAGGTTTTTTCCATAGTTTGGCTATTGTGGACAATGCTGCTATAAACATTCAGGTGCACGTGCCCCTTCGGATCACTACATTTGTATCTTTAGGGTAAACACCCAGTAGTGCAATTGTTAGGTCGTAAGGTAACTCTACTTTCAACTTTTTGAGGAACCTCCATGCTGTTTTCCAGAGTGGCTATATGAGCTTGCATTTCCACCAACAGTGTAGGAGGTTCCCCTTTCTCCACATCCTCCCCCAAATCTGTTGTTCCCTGACTTGTTACTTATAGCCATTATGACTGGTGTGAGGTGGTAGGTATCTCATTGTGGTTTTGATTTGTATTTCCCTGATGCCGAGTGATGTGGAGCACTTTTTCATGTGTCTGTTGGCCATCTGGATGTCTTCTTTGCAGAAATGTCTGTTCATGTCTTCTGCCCATTCCTTGATTGGATTATTTGTTCTTTCAGTGTTGAGTTTGGTAAATTCTTTACATATTTTGGATACTAGCCCTTTATCTGATATGTCATTTATGAATATCTTCTCCCATTCTCTCAGGAGAAGATGGTTTTGTTGACTATTCCCTTTGCTGTGCAAGAGCTTTTGATCTTCATGAAGTCCTAAAAGTTCATTTTTTCCCTTGTTTCTCTTGCCTTTGGTGATGTTTCTAGAAGAAAGTTGCTGTGGCTGAGGTCGAAGAGGTTGCTGCCTGTGTTCTTCTCAAGGATTTTGATGGATTCCTGTCTCACATTGGGGTCTTTCATCCATTTTGATTCTGTTTTTGTGTGTGGTGTAAGGAAATGGTCCAGTTTCATTCTTCTGCATGTGGCTGTCCAATTTTCCAAACACCATTTGTTGAAAAGACTGTCTTTTTTTTCCATTGGGCATTCTTTCCTGCTTTGTTGATGATTAGTTGACCATAGAGTTGAGGGTCCATTTCTGGGCACTATATTCTGTTCCATTGATCTATGGATCTATTTTTGTGCCAGTATCATACTGTCTTGATGATGACAGCTTTGTAATAGAGTTTGAATCCTGGAATTGTGATGCCACCAATTTTGGTTTTCTTTTTCAACATTTCTCTGGCTATTTGGGGTCTTTTCTTGTTTCATATAAATTTTAGGATTATTTGTTCCATTTCTTTGAAAAATAATTGATGGTATTTTGATAGGGATTGAATTAAATGTGTAGATTGCTTTAGGTAGCATAGACATTTACATATTATTTGTTCTTCCAACCCATGAGCTTGGAATATTTTTCCATTTCTTTGTGTCTTCCTCAATTTATTTCATGAGGACTTTATAGCTTTCTGAGTACAGATTCTTTGCCTCTTTGGTTAGGATTACTCCTAGATATCTTATGGTTTTGGGTGCAATTGTAAATGGGATTGACTCCTTAATTTCTCTTTCTTCTGTCTTGCTGTTGGCATATAGAAATGCCACTGATTTCTGTGCATTGACTTTATATCCTGATATTTTGCTGAATTCCTGTATGAGTTCTAGGAGTTTTGAAGTGGAGTCTTCTGGGTTTTCCACACAAAGTATCGTATCATCTGTGAAGAGTGAGAGTTCAACTTCTTCTTTGCCAACTCAGATGCCTTTAATTTCTTTTTGTTGTCTGATTGCTGAGGTTAGGACTTCTAGTACTATGTCGAATAGAGGTGGTGATAGTAGACATCTCTGAGAGCAAAAGCTCTCAGTTTTTCCCCATTAGGAATGATACTTGCTGTGGGTTTTTCATAGATGGCTTTGATAATATTGAGGTATGTGCCTTCTATCCCTACACTTTGAAGAGTTTTGATCAAGAAAGGATGCTATGCTTTGTCAAATGCTTTTTCAGCATCTATTGAGTGTATCATATGGTTCTTGTTATTTCCTTGATTAATATATTGTATCACATTGATTGATTTGTGGATGTTGAAACAAGCTTGCAGCTGGGAATAAATCCTACTTGATTGTGGTGAATAATCCTTTTAATGTACTGTTGGATCCTATTGGCTAGTATTTTGGTAAGAATTTTTGCATCCATGTTCATCAAACATATTGGTCTGTAATGCTCCTTTTTGACTGGGTCTTTGTCTGGTTTGGGGATCAAGGTAATGCTTCATAAACTTCATAAAATGAGTTTGGAAGTTCTCCTTCCATTTCTATTTTTTGGAACATTTTCAGGAGAATAGGAGTTAGTTCTTCCTTAAATGTTTTGTAGCATTCCCCTGGGAAGCCATCTGGCTCCAGGCTCTTGTTTTTTGGAAGAAAACTTTGATGACTTCTTCAAATTCCTTACTCGTTATGGGTCTGTCCAGGTTTTCTATTTCTTCCTGGTTCAGTTTTGGTGGTTTGTATGTCTCTAGGAATGCATCCATTCTTCCAGATTGTCAAATTTGCTGGTGTTTAGTTGCTCATCATGTGTTCTTAAAATTGTTTGTATTTCTTTGGTATTGGTTGTAATCTCTCCTGTTTCATTCATGATTTTATTTATTTTATTTATTTCTCTTTTCTCTTTGATAAATCTGGCCAGTTGCTTTATCAATCTTATTAATTCATTTAAAGTACCAGCTCCTAGTATTATTGATTTGTTCTACTGTACTTTTGGTTTCTATTTCATTGATTTTGGTCTGATCTTTACTATTTCTCTTCTTCTGGTGGATATAGGCTTTCTTTGCTGTTCTTTCTCCAGCTCCTTTAGATGTAGGGTTAGGTTATGTACTTTAGACCTTTCTTTTTTCTTGGGAAAGACTTATATTGCTATATATTTCCCTCTCAGGACTGTCTTTGCTGTATCCCAAATATTTTGAGCAGTTGTGTTTTCATTTTCACTTATTTTGGTGAATTTTTAAAATTCTTTAATTTCCTGGTTGACCCTTTCATTCTTTAGTAGGATGCTCTTTAGCCTCCAAGTTGGGTTCTTTCCAACTTTCCTCTTGTGATTGAGCTCTAGTTTCAGAGCATTGTGGCCTGAAAATATGCAGGGAATGATCCCAATCTTTTGGTACCAGTTGAGACCAGATATGTGACCCATTCTCTTCTGGAGAATGTTCCATGTGCACCAGAGAAGAATTTGTATTCTGTTGCTTTGGTATAGAATGTTCTGAATATAAATGTGATGTCCATCTGGTCCAGTGTGTCATTTAAAGCCTTTATTTCCTTGTTGATCTTTTGCTTAGGTGACCTGTTCATTTCACTAAGGTTGAGCATTAAAGTTCCCTCCTATTACTGTATTATTGTCTATGTGTTTCTTTGACTTTGTTATTAATTGGTTTGTATAATTGGCTGCTCCCATGTTACGGGCATAGATATTTAAAAATTTTAGATGTTCTTGTTGGACAGACCCTTTAAGTATGATATAGTGCCCTTCCTTTTCTCTTATTAATTATAGTCTTTGGCTTAAAATCTAATTGATCTGATATAAGAATTTCCGCCCCAGCTTTCTTTTGATGTCCATGAGCATGGTAAATTGTTTTCCACCCCTTCACTTTAAATCTGGAGGTGTCTTTGGATCTAAAATAAGTTTCCTGCAGACAGCATATTGATGGGTGTTGTTCTTTTATCCATTCTGATACCGGTGTTTTTTGATTGGGACATTTAGCCCATTTACATTCAGGGTAACTATTGAAATATATGAATTTAGTGCCATTGTATTGCCTTTAAGGTGACTGTTACTGTATATTGTCTCTATTTCTTTCTGGTCTATTACTTTTAGGCTCTCTTTTGACTTAGAATACCCCTTTAATGTTTTCTGTAGGGCTGGTTTGGTGTTTGCAAATGTTTTTAGCCTTTTTTTTTTTTTTTTTGTCCTGGAAACTTTTTATCTCTCCTTTTATTTTCAATGACAGCCTAGCTGGATATAGTATTCTTGACTACATATTTTTCTCATTTAGTGCTCTGAATATATCATGCCAGTCCTTTCTGGTCTGCCAGGTCTCTGTGGATAAGTCTGCTGCCAGGCTAGTATTTCTACTGTTGTACATCATAGACCTCTTGTCCCTAGCTGCTGTCAGGATTTTCTCTTTGTCACTAAGACTTGTTAGTTTTCCTATGAGATGACTGGGTGTGGTCCTATTTTTATTGATTTTGAAGGGGGTTCTCTGTGCCTCCTGGATTGATGCTTGTTCCCTTTGCCATATTAGGGAAATTCTCTACTATAATTTTCTCCAATTTAGGGAAGTTCTTCACTATAATTTGCTCATTGATAACTTCTGTTCCTCTCTTTCTTCTTTTTCTGGGGTCCCAATTATCTGTTTTGTCTTATGGCATTACTTATATCTTGAATTCTTCCCTCATGGTCCAGTAGTTGTTTTTCTCTCTTTTCCTCAACTTCTTTATTCTCCATCATTTGATCTTCCATATCACTAATTCTCTCTTCTGACTCATTTATCCTTGTGTGAAAGCCTCCATTTTTTATTGCACCTCATTTTTAACTTTTTTGATTTCAGCTTGGTTAGACTTTAGTTCTTTTATTTCTCCAGAAAGGGATTTTATTTCCTCTCAAAGGGGGTTCTCTAATATCTTCCATGCTTTTTTTGAGCCCAGCTAGCACCTTGGTAACCATCATTCTGAACTTTAGTTCTGATATATTACTAATGTCCATATTAATTAGGTCCCTAGCCATTAGTACTGCATCTTGTTCTTTTTTTTTTTTCCTCCCTGTGGTGATTATTTCCTCCTTGTCATTTTATCCAGATAAGAACAGATGAATTAGAGAAGAAAATATTAAAAGGGTGGCAAAGGCCCCAGAAAAATATACACCAACCAAATCAGAAGAGACCCGAAACCAGGGGGAGAAGAAAGAGGGAAAAATAAAAAAATACAAAAATTACAAAATAGACATGTTAGACTGGTGAATAGAACAGAGCCACCTACCTGACTTTTGGTGTATTCTGGTCTCTTAGAAGAAACTACCCCCCAAAATTTTAATGAAAGAAAACGATATATATATACAAAAATAGAGGTATATACGATGAAGGGATGGAATATGACTGTAGTGATGAAAATTTAAAAGATTCTAAAAAAGGAAGGGGGCCTGGCTGGCTCAGTTAGTTAAAACCTCTTCCTTTGGCTCTGGTCATGATCTCAAGGTCCTGGGATTGAGCCCCACATTGGGCTCTCTGCTCAGTGAGGAGCCTGCTTCCTCCTCTCTCTCTCTCTCTCTCTGCCTGCCTCTATGCCTACTTGTGATCTCTGTCTGTCAAATAAATAAATAATCTTTAAAAAAGATTCTAAAGAAAGAATTGATAAGATAAGTTGGTTGGAAGGAGAAAAAAAAGAGGAGAGAATGCGATCAGACTGGAGCCTCAAACAAAGCCATGTGCTCGATTTAGGGTATATTTTGATTTATTAGAAGAAATTGTATCCCAAAATTTTAAAAGAAAGAAAACCTATATGTGTAGAAAAGGTTAAATGCAGTGAAGGAATAAAATATGACTATAATAATGAAAATTTAAAAAGATTTTTTAAAGGTATTGATAAGATAAAATAGTAAAAAAAATTACAAGAAAAAAGAGGAAATGTTAATAAAATAGAATAAGAAAAAAATAAAATAAAAAAATTAATTTTGAAAAATTGAAGTATCATGGGAAAAAAGTCATGAATTCTAGTGTTGCTTTCTCCTAGCTCTGGAGTTCCATGGTTCTCATTGATTGGTGAACTTGGTCTTGGCTGGATGTTCTTGCTGATCTTCTGGGGGAGGTGCCTGTTGCAGTGATACTCAAATGTATTTGCTCAAGGTAGAATTGCACTGCCCTTGCCAGGGACCAGGCTAAGTAATCTGCTTGGTTTTGCTCTGGGGAGCTTTTGTTCTGTGAATGATTTCCATAGAGCTTTGGATAACGGGAATGAAAATGACAGCCTCCCAATCTCCAGCCCTGTAGGACCCAAGAGCTAAGGGCCTCACTCATCAGCATGCCCTCAGCGAAAAGCAGTCAATCCCTCCTGTCTCCCTGGTCTCTGGTCACACTCCGTGCTCACCCAGCCTGGGACTGAGCATTTCTATCTCTTGTGCATGGCCTTGTTTGGAGTCTCCAAACCCAGTAGATTCCTGCTGTGTGTCCCTGCACCGCTCCTTCAGGAGGAGGGAGGGGGTCTCTTCAGATCTGACACTTGTGGGGTTCCTGCTTGAAGAGCAGTGTCCTCACTGTGCCTCAGATCATGGTTTAAGGTAACCCCAAGCTGAGAGCCCCACCTTGGCTCCTTCTCTGTAGCTGGCTTCCCCGCTCCAATACCTGGCAGCTCTGCCACACTCAGACATCCCTGGCCTTTCTGTGACCCTGCTGAGACCACACTATCCCCGCAAGAGCTCTATCCCCCACTTAGCCTCTGGAGCGATGTCCCTCAGTGGAACAGACTTCTAAAAGTTATGATTTTGTGCTCCACTGCTCCACTGCTTGCCAGGAGCTGGCCCCTCTCCCCATGGTCTATCTTCCCATCACTTCAGATTCACTTCTTCACACATCCTATCTTCTAGAAAGTGGTTGATTTTCTTTCCTAGAATTGCTGTTCTTCTTCTATCTCCTGCAACCCCTTCTGTTTGGGAACCACACTGCTGACCTGAACATAATATTCTGTGTTATTTTTAAGCATTGGGGATATAGATGTGAGTGCAAGAGGTAAATAAAAAATTCATGCCTTTCATTATTCAATTCCTGTGTGGTGCCTTTCTAATCTCTAACTACTCTCAGACTCTGACCTCAGTGATACTGTTAACCAATGGGAGAGTCTGTGTGTGGTTGGAAGTCTTGGTTCTTCGGCTGCCTACCAAAGATTTACATGATGGTCTGCACTCAAATAGAGTCAGAAGGAAAGTGGACACTCTCAGGGTGGGAGAGCTGGCAGTCTCAGAGGTGGCAAAGGGGCCCTTTTCTTTTATGTGTGTGGGGGGTAAGTCTTGCATCTTGGACAGGGTGGTCTCTAATACCCTCAAGGCATTTGGGGGACTACTCCCACAGGTTGGTAGAGGAAGTTTTTGACCCTACAAGGTTTGTACCAGAACTGTCATAGCAGCCTTTCTCCAAGGGAGCAGGGTTATAACAGCTATGCAAATACATTATTATGAATCTAGGGGCTACCCAGGGGCAGAGGTGGAAGAGCAGAATGTAGGCTCTGTATCTGTGGCTTTTGGCCTGGTAGTTCCAGGATCTTAGAAGCCACAAGGTCAAGATGTTTTTCCTCTAGATTTCTAATGCAGAACCTATTTATCAGCATCCTTGCCTCAGGCTCATGTCTAACTAACTGCTTACTTTATCAGTACAACCTCATTCTAAATTTTATCTTCCTAGAATGTATTTCTTCCTTATCCCTCACCAAGAGATTATGCCAGGTAATAACTCTTTTTGAATGCTTTTAACCTTTAGTAACATATGTGGTCCTTGCCCTGCCCATACCCCCTTCAATGCATGCTGGTCTGATTTCCAACTGTCAATATGATAGACAATGAAATCCTTACAGGCTTCCTTTCCCTACTAAAGTCTACTTAGCCCACCCTGTGGCAATCAAGAAGTGATGGAGCATTAAACCTGCTAGGAGCAGCCCTCAATCAGTGACTGGCAGTAGTCAGTGTATAAATTTTTCACTTCCTTCATCCCTAATGTTAAGATACCCTTGAAGGGGATGTGTCCTATACTGCAGAGGTTCTCCATTAGAGTCCCCCAGAGTGGTAGCTGACTTAAGTACCTGCCATTGGCCTCCTTTGCTTCCTTATCTCAGATTTACTATAGGGAAGGATAACTGAACATAATGTTTTCTACCCAAAATTTAATTTCCTGTATGTGTTTAGCTATGGGAATACTTTAAGATTATTAGTAGCCAATCTTTGCTTTGAAAAAAAAAAAAACTAAGAATTTTAGCTGCTGAGACCCATTGCAATTAATTATTGGGCAATATGGAAATTAGTTGGGATCTTGGCAGTTTCTATCAGAAATGTGCCCCTGAAGGCATCACACTACACTGGTCACTAATTGGCATTTGGCATTCACTTTGAAAGTTTCAGGAGTTATAGCAGAAGCAGCCATGTCAAGGATGTCAAGCAGTCCTGACATCACACTACTCATGTCAAGATGAGTATTGAAACTATTTGGTTTCACTAGTGTGATCACACTCAGGTTGTTTTAAAATGTCCAGTGCTGCTAGAGGAACTGATGAATCTGAAGGAGGGAAACTTCTTTGTAGGGAAATTAGGAGTTTGAATGTCAGAGGCAAATGTCAGATTGTTTTGTTCTAATTCACTCTTTTCAATTTAAGGATTCTCAGAAGATATTTAATGATATATACATACACTAGACACCCTGCTCAGCATGTTTAATGTTGAACAATAATTGAGGTAGAATTTTATCTTTGGAAAAGTTTATGGACATTTTTATGCATTTAATCTTGATATCAATCATAGTCTTTATGGTTGTTTTGATATGAATGTAATATTATCAAATCACTATGCTTAACGTCTCGGGGCTAATGAACATACATTGAAATTTACAATAAATTTGCTTGCCAGACATGCCTAAAGGAAATAAGTCATTAGATTTCATATTATGTAGACATAATGTCAGTTTTCTAGCCAATTCATTCACTTATTCCATTCAACCAGTCTTCTATGGGACACAGAGTAAAAATACAACAGTAACAAATATACAATATAAAAAACCTGCCTTCATGGAGAGTAATTCTATAGAAGAAACTGGCATTAAAAATAAAAATGGTGACAAGTGCTGTGGAGAAAAGTATATAAGTGAAGGGAGAGTGATTATTGGACATGGTGAGGTGGGTTTGGGAGCTTGAATAGTGATTTTAAATAAAGTGGTCAGGGTAAAACACCAAAAAGATGATTAAGCAAAAACAGAAAGGAGGTGAGAGAGTGAGCCATGCCAGTATTGCTGTAAGCACATAACAAGCAGATGGAAAGTGATGCAAAGACACTAACACAGCAGTATTTCTATGGAACAGTTAAGCCAGTACCAGATGGAGAGAAATTAATGGGAAAAGGAGTAGGAGGAGATATGGTCACAAAGGTTGCAATGGGCCTGATCATCCCTTTCTAAAGTCATTGGTTCTTAATGTGAGCCATGTGGGAAGCTAGTGGAGGATGCTGAGCAAAGGAATGACATGAATTGACTTAAATTTTAAAATCATCAATCTGACTAGTTGTTAAAAATAGAAATGGGGTGTATTAGATTAGGCAAATGGCTGTAAAAATAAATAGGCTTCAAGTCACAGTGGCTTAATATAGTAGCATTTTGTTTTTGTTTTTGTTTCTTGGTGTTTTTTATTTTTGCTTTTTCCTTGTGTAAAGAACTAAAGGAACGAGAGTGTTCAGGCAGAGAAGCACTCAGTATAGTCAATGAGGGCTCAGGTTTGTGTATCTTGCCCCTTCCTCGGCCCCAGCCCCTGAATGTCGCTGCCTCTCTGTCATAGAGGAAGAGAGAAGGAGAAACCCTCAGAAGCACAGTATTTTCACTAGTAATTCCATCAATAATTCACTGACTAGAACTCCATCACATGGCTGTACCTAATAGCAAAGTAAGCCAGGATGTGCTGTCAGTGTCAGGAGGAGAAGGAACTGGGTTTGGAGAACAAATTACAGTCTCTGCCATAGGGAACAAGAGCACACAATGGGGCCATAGTTAAGAGCTTGATGCATTTATTCAACAGAGAGAGATGATGACAGCCTAGACTGCAGAGGTGGCAGTAGATATAGTGAGAGTGATGTGTGGAAGAATTTCTAAAGCTCTTCTTACTCTGTTTTTGGTAGTAAGCAGGGGACTTTATTAGATGCTATATGACAAATTGTTTCAGAGATCAAATATGATTGAGAAGTGCTGGATTTTTCTACAGAAGATTTATTACAACTTTCATTAAGCTTAAGAATTGTTTTATTGCTTAAAGATAAATATAATGGGCAGTTATTTATAAGAATTCTTTAGTAATTTTTCTTAATAGACAATGTTACATAGCTAATATTCTACAGAATATTCCTTGGGAAGAGAAATGAATTAATTGTTTAGAAGACAGGGTTTTGGTCTTTGACATACTTGGTCTTCCTGTGTAATTTTTTTAAAAAGATTTTATTTATTTATTTATTTGACAGACAGAGATCACAAGTAGGCAGAGAGGCAGGCAGAGAGAGAGAGAAAGAGAGAGAGAGAGGAGGAGGAAGCAGGCTCCCTGCGGAGCAGAAAGCCTGATGTGGGGCTCGATCCTAGGACCCTGGGATCATGACCTGAGCTGAAGGCAGAGGCTTTAACCTGCTGAGCCACCCAGGCGCCCTTCCTGTGTAATTTTAAGTGATTCTTACTCTCTTTAAAATTTCTTCTTCTTCTTCTTCTTTTTTGTTGGCACTATTTTTTGTTTTATTTTCTTTCTCTTTTTATCATTTTATTTTATTTTATGTATCATTATGATAAGTGTACTCTTTAATCCTCGTCTCTTATTTTCCCCATCCTCCTGCCCAGTTCCCTTCTGGTAACCATCAGTGTGTTGTCTATTTTAAGAGTCTGTTTCTTGGTCTCTCTCTCTTTTTATTTTTGTTTGTTTTATTTATCTTTGTTCATTTCTTTTGTTTCTTAAATTCCACATATGAGTGAGATCATATAATATTTTTCTTTCTCTGATTTATCTTGCTTAGCATTATATTCTCTAGCTCTATCCATGTTGTTGCAAATGGCAAGATTTCATCCTTTTTTATGCCTAAATAATATTCCATAACATCTTCTTTTTCCATTCATCTATCTTTTGACACTTGGGCTGCTTCCCTAGTTTGGCTATTGTAAATAATGCTGCAATAAACATAGGGGTACATGTATACATTTGAATTAGTGTTTTTGTATTTTGGGGGGTAAATACCCTGTAATGAAGTTACTGGATTATAGGGCAAAATTTACTCTTCTTGATTCTGTAATGGATATATTAACACTTAGACTTCTCTCCTTACAGAGTTATGCAAATTGAATAAAACATTGTATAATCAAACATGGTAAACATAAAGGAGTGTTATTATAATTCTTGATATAGCTGAGAAAGAGTGGAATACATGGAGATGCAGAGTTTTTACCGTAAGCAGGCTGGATGCCTGACCATCAGGGAATTTACAAGATATTACCATCTTGACAATAGCCAGGTGGTCCTTAGCCTTTTACACCTGGAATTGATTAATCTACATCTGCAAAGTCAAACTCTACTTATCCACTCACAATATAGAACTGTATATAAATAGGACTTAAAACTAATTAATTTAAAATAGGACCACTATGCTTATATTTACTATTCACAACACCCTCTTTCCAATATAAGGGTATTTAAGAATACCAAGGAAAGAATCAGACATTTATTTAATGAACACGATGGGTCAGAGAGAAACAGAGTACGTTTGCTGTGGGGGATAATCTCTTTAGACCTTGGTGAAAACTGAGCCAGATAACCCTCAGCTCCACAGTAAGCATACTCCCTGCATGGTATGTCTAGATCAACTCTCCATTATTGGTCTGAGAGAGATCTCTTCTTCTTCTTCTTTTTTTTTTTTTTTAAAGATTTTATTTATTCATTTGACAGAGATAGATCACAAGTAGGCAGAGAGGCAGGCAGAGAGAGAGAGAGGGAAGCAGGCTCCCTGATGAGCAGAGAGCCCGATGTGGGACTCGATCCCAGGACCCTGAGATCATGACCCGAGCCAAAGGCAGTGGCTTAACCCACTGAGCCACCCAGGTGCCCTGAGAGAGATCTCTTCTAAGCCACATAAACTGGGCAAGTTTTTCAGCTTAGACTGTCTTGCTATAAATTGGACAGAGAATCAATGATTTGATTTTCATTTGATAATTCATAGTCTTCTTCTACTTCTTATTTCTTGCAATTATATTGAATCAGCTGGGAATGCCCAGTGGCCTGAATCACTCATTCACAGTTGATTAATCTTATCCATTTTGCCAGGTTTAAACAGTTAACCATTAAAGAATCTTGTTTCTGATACAAAAGACCTGGGATGTAACACCAATGAGGGAAAGACCCCACCAAGGAGGAAAGATAGTGGTCATTGTTGATGCTGAAGTTAATGAAATATATTATAAGAATTTTAGAGTGCATTTAAGGGAAGTCAGGAAACAAAACGCAAATATAGAGCAATTATTAGCATACTTTGACTCTAAGTGCAGTTGCCTGCCTTCTGTGCAGTATAATGTCAGACAATTAGAATGGCTTGGCTGCATTAATTCCATCACTTCCATTTTATTTTGAAAAAATATTTAATTTTTTAAATTTTATTTTGAAAAAATTTTGAAAATTTTTAATTTTAATTTTGAAAAAAAAATTACTGAATATGGAAACATTAATTGGTGGCTTTTTCTTTCACCACTCTCAATATTTCACTCCACTTTCTTCTTGGTTGCATGGTTTATGACAAGAAATCTACTATATTTCTTAACATTGGTCTTCTATAGGTAAAGCATTTTTCCTCTAGATTCTTTCAACATCTCTGTCTTTGGTCTTCTACAGTTTAATTATGATATATTTATCCTATTTGGTGTTCTCTGAGCTTCCTGGATATTTGATTGTGTCTTCCATTAGTTTTGGGAAGTTCTAAGTCATTATTACTTCAAACATTTCTTTGCTCTGTTATTTCTTCTCTTCCTGGTATTCCAATTACGTATCTTTTGATTGTCCTATAGTTCTTCAGTATTCTATTCTTTTTTTTTTTTTCATTTTTCTCTCTTTTTGCATTACAGGCTGAGAAGTTTCTAATGACCTGTCTTCAAGCTCACTGATTCTTTTTGTTGCCATGCTGAATGTACTGATGTGCCTAGAAACTAAAGCAAATAGGTATTTTGTGTGAGGATTTATATTATTCTGGCTAGATGTTGGGCTGTGTTTACTGTTTGATAAAACTTATAGGCACCAGAGTACCAGAGACTTCAAATTCCACTAGGGTTTTTTTGTTTTGTTTTGTTTTGTTTTGTTTTGTTTTGACTTTGGACTTTTCTAAATACTCTCTTCACAGTAAGTCTGTGTTTTGCAACTTTTTTCAGCTGGAATCCATTATTATTCTGGAGACTTGTTGGTGTGATTATAATATATGCACAAGGGAGTGCCTTCTGTAATCTATGGATTAAATCTCAGTTTTCATGTAGTTTTGTGTTTTGGGATGTGACCTTCAGAAATAAGTATGTCTCTAAGTGATGTAGGGTTTTTTTTTTTAATATATCCCCTCCTCCTCTGGCCTATTACTCTCTTCCCATCCTGTCATATTCTAATATGTTTTCTTCAATCCCTCATTCATCATGACTATATCCCCAACTCTTTGGTGGGACCAAAAAAATAGAAGAGGTTAGAATTCGAGGACTTTTTTTCTCTACTTAGGATATTAAAAAAAGGTCTAAGAAGGTGTTTTTTTCCCCTAAAGAATAGACCTGAGTATACTTCACAATGATTATACCTTCACTTCAGACCAGAAGTATGAAGGGATTTTTCTTAGGTCTTCACTGTGAGAACATGGTTTTGATCCTGGAAGTAAAACCAAAGAAAATGTGAATGTATTTCTAGAACTATGCTCCCTGGAGTTTCTCATTCTCAAGCTGGTTCATGCTTATTCTCCAGCATATTACCATATATTCTCTCACTAATATTACCATTTAAGTGTATTTAAAAATCAATTTATGACTCCAGAGGCTTCTGTACCAGGTGAGATTGTGTTTGTTTTCTTCTGGATGAGCCTGTGTCTCTTGATTTAAGGGTGGTAGTTTGTCCTGTGACTTCAATTTTCTGATAGGCCCAAGAAAAATGATTAGTTTCAGTTTGTCCAACTTTTTCTTGTTGTAAAGAAGAATGATAACTTATTACCATTACCTCTTAATACAACAGAGATAAAACTAGAAGTCTCTTATTCCTTTATGTAGCCACTATTTTCTTCCTTGTTTTGGTAATAGATCTCTAGAGAATGAAAGAAGCTCCTTACTAATCTTGAGCTTTACAAGGGATAGAAGTTAATATCAGACTGGACTTACCATGCATGATGCTCTGTGGATATAACTTCTGTCACTTCATCATTTAAATTCTGGGGACAGTCCAGTGTAGGGTACATTTTTGACTTAGACATTTAAGCACCTGGTTGTCTAAAGTTTATCTTATAGTTTTTATTCTTGATTGAGCAGTGGGAGAGAGGATTGTGAGTATAATAAAAGGAAAGTGGCCATAAACAAGGCCCAGGAAGCCAAGGAAATGCTAGGTAAAAACCTCCATTTACCCTCAAGATGTTAAATTCAGCTCCTAACTATTGGGTATCTTTTCCCAGAAGTGACAAATTATGTTTGTCACCTCCCCAAACCAAGGTCCTGGAGATAACTTCTTTTAAGTGAGCTACTAAAAAAAATATATAGGTTAAGTAGAGATAAATTATATGAAGATTCAACATTTTTCCTTCTTAAAAAAATGAAACTAATATAAAATAGTATATAAAATATCCTCCTAAATATGGACATGTACTTTTAAAAATACTAGAAATCATATGCTTCTTATAGTATGAATCTTTCACTTTGCAGATTTTATAGAATCTTAACTTTTCAGAGTTGTAAGGGATATTAAAGATCAATTTCTTTTATGAATTTAAAGCATTAGTTTTATCCAAGTTTTAATAAATGGGCTATATGCAAAAATATCAGTCTGTTACTTACTCTTCTTTCTTATTATTTCTCATTCTTTTATGTGGATTTGATCACGCCTTTTTGGTGGGAACATGCATTTCTTCAGTTTCAGCATCATTATGAGCCAGGAATTGTGCTATTGATTATTCAAGTGATTTTTAAATCTCTGGAAAAGTAGTATTTAATCCAATAAATTCTGTAATAGTTAAAGCAGATAAATAAAATTATTGATTTTTGTTACATATGTTAAAATTATGATTATTCATCTTCCTTTTCAGTATATCTCTGCCTTTTTCCCCATTATTCCCCCATGATACCTATCTACTTATCAAGATATTTTTTCCTGGTCACTCTATCTCCCATAAAATTTTATTAGTACTACAAATGTTCTTTATATCTGTGTAGCACTGTAGACCTTGAGAAACTCAGAAACCATTGTGATACTAGAAGTTTTACCACATTTCTATGAATCAAGTTTCATGCCATTGGACATGCTGTCATCTTACTGAGAGTACATGCCCTATTTGACTAATAATAATAATAATTCATTCATCAAGCATCTAATAAAATTTAAGTGCATGTCCTAGAGTCAAACTATTAAGTATTCTAACTCAACTAATTAACAAATGTGTTATCATGAGTGATTTATTAACTCAATATTCTTCAGTTTTTCCAATTTAAAATAAAAATAATGGCACCCAGTTTGTTGAAATAATACTGACTGCTATAATAAAACCTCTATAGGTATGCTGTTTCAAGCATGATAGAAGTGTATTTCTCACTGTTATGAATTCTAAAAAGAGTTTTTCCTTAGTGTCATGTTAGCTCTATGCCAGATGCTGGCTTCTTCCATCATGGGCTTCACCAATTTAAGCCTAGACATAGCTTCCAAGATTTCATTGGCAGTTGGTATCCAGTGATCAATTAAAACAAGATAATTGAGAATTGTCCATGGGAAGTCATATGGGCCAGTGTGGAATGATACATGTTAATTCCTTCCATATTGTATTGCCCAGAACTCAGTCTTATAATCACAGCTAACTGTAAGGTAGGCTTGGAAATATGTTTCATTTCTCTGTGCACAGAAAAGAGGAGATGAATTTGGTTAACAGCTTGGCAGTCTTCATGATGGCAGCTATTCTATAGCACTGTGGGAATTATGAGCTAATTGAAAGATATATAATATTTAGAAGACGCAAGCATTTTAACTAGGTTCTTTAAAGGGTTATTTTGAGAATAGTGGATGGAGTATAGAAAGTAAGTTTAAGTACCATCTTACACAGATGGAATTGAGATTTATAAAAATTAGGTAATTTATTTGGTGTTACTAAAATGGAATTTGAGCCCTAGCTAATCAAACTTTAAAACTTGTGTTGTTGTTGTTGTTTGTTGTTGTTTCACTATGCTGTGCTTGCTCCAGTCAATAATTTAATTACTTTTGTTTGCTAAAAGGCATTCATATTTTCACTAATAAATCAAGGACTCCTTAATAATATGAGATCAATAATTAGACCATTTTGTAAAATACTTTGGATTATTTGGATTATCATAATAAAATAATGCTGATGATGTTAATTCTTAAATTTCTAATTTTCATAGGTACAGTTTTTAATAAGATAACAATTGTGGAGAATATGTTCCAGAGAGGTAATACATAAAAACTAGACATTTTAAAATTAAAATTTTTAGTTTTTAGGTACACTTGGATGGCTCAGTCATTGCACGTCTACCTTTGTCTCAAGTCATGATCCCTGTGTCCTGTGATTGAGCCTCATGTCCAGGAGGGGAATTTACTTCCCCCTCTCCAGCTCCCCGCTTGCTCTTCTACTAATTTTCTTCATGCATACAAGTTCATATGTCTGCATTTATAACACTTACCTCTTTGTATTCTTCATTTTTTTCTAGTATACAATTGACCCTTGAATAATGAATGTAGAGGTTAGGGACACCAACCCCTGTGCAGTTGAAAATCCATGTATAACTTTTGACTCCCCCCAAATTTAACTACTAATAGTCCACTATTGACTGGAAGCCTTACCAATAACATAAGAAGTTGATTAAAACATATTTTATATGTTCTGTGTATTGTTCATTGTATTATAATAAAGTAAGCTAGAGAAAAAATATTATTAAGAAACTCATACAAAGAGAAAATACATTTATAGTACTGTAAAAAAAAATCCGTGTGTAAAGTGGACCCACAGAACTTAAAATCATGTTTTTCAAGGGTCAACTGTAATTCTGTATTTCTAGGAAGGTCTTTAAAATGTCCATTTTTAATGGCCTTAAAACTGTCCTTATGCTGTTGTTTAATTGGGCACATTTAACAATTTAACCAATACCAACTTTTTAATTTTTCATCACTTATTCTCAAATGTAGACTCTCTTCTTAGCATTAAACATATTTTAAGAAGTTATTTTTCAATTTGTGTCAGCATGACGCTTTGGCTTAATATCATTACTCTTCCTAGGTATTGCTATATTGCTACCTACCTTTTTTTCTTTAAATAAATTTTTCCTGTTTATTTTCTTTAGTATAATTAGTCATTCATGGAGTTTCTTGTGTGATCCTCCCCATTGTAGTTTTCATTCTGTTACCTTTCCAAACACTCTCCATGAACTTTAGCTTTCAAACAATATCCTGTTTTCTGCCTTATAGTGCAGTATCATCTGGGTTACACTAGTCGTGATTTCCTTGCCTGTAAATTGATTACATTCCACAAATATTTTGTAGAGCCATAAGAATTAAGTTTCACGTGTTGAAATGCCGACATAAATTGTTCAGAAGATAAACAAAATATGTAAGGATGACAAGTGATTTACCTATAAAAGATTTTTCACCTTCCTTAAACTATAATATATATAAGGGTTTCACATTAATTTATTTTTAAGGGGTAATTTCATAACAGTGTTAAATTAATATTTTTAGCATATGAGAAATTTAATGTTAGGATTTATCACTATAGGGTTTTATAAAGTAGAAAGTATAGGACATATATATCAGACCTTAATACTTAACATGAAGATATCATAAAATGTTGATCTTAGAGCTTTTAAACTTTTATGAATTTGTGATAGTAGTTTACTATTTATTATTATTAGTTTGACACATTTAAAAGTTTACCCATTGAAAAATGTTGTTGTTATAGTGCTGCTCATCTATTACTTCCAACTCTATTTTCTGGGCAAATGATAGGATTATAATTTTTGGCTTCTTTATTATGGAGTAGGGCTATAAGACAGGTTTTGGCTAGTGAATTTGAATAGAAGTGCCACTTCTGGTCAGATTTCATGGACAATGTGAGATTTTTATTTTTGCCTTTGACATCACATAGTTATGGTTATAGAGAATGGCTACTCTGTCATCATTGGCCTTAAGGCATTATAGGATAAGCAAAAAATAAACCTTAGTTGATTTAATCCATGTGACATTGGGATTTTCTGTTACTGCCACATAACTAATGATTTTCTGCTTATTACAGAAAAGTCAGTTGTTGTATTTGAATTTGAATTTGTATTTGTATATGAATATGTATATATAGCATTTTGCTTATCTAATTATTCCTAGTAGCAATTTATGCCAAATGATTAATGAAGAGTTCTAATTTCAAATTATTAATTTCTTTCCTCTATAATCTCCATGGGAAAAGATGGTTTGGTTAATTTGCTTTCCCATAACTTACTCTTTAAGTTAATTTTATAATTGCTTGTTTTATAATGTAGGTTACATCATTTTTTATAAACTTTGGAAGTAAAATGTGTCTTTTGCATAGCAATATTTCATTTGCAGAAAAATGTAATAACAAATTAATGAATGTAAACCTATTGCTTCCTTTTTTTAATTTAAATTCAAGTTAGTTGAGATATAATGTAACATTGGTTTCAGAAGTAAAATATAGTTATTCATCACTTATGTATAACACCCAATGCTCGTCACAAGTGCCCTCCTTAAGACCTATCACCCATTTAACCCATAGCCCCTGCCCACCTGCAGCAACCCTGTTTGTTCTCTACAGCTAAGAGTCTTTTATGGTTTGCCTCCCTCTCTGTTTTTATCTCACTTTATTCTTCCTTCCCTTCCCCTATGTTCATCTGTTTTATTTTTTAAATTCCATATATGAGTGAAATCATATGGTATTTGTCTTTCTCTGACTGACTATTTTGCTTAGCATAATACCCTCTAGTTCCATCCATGTCATTACAAATGGTAAGATTTTATTCTTTTTGATGTCTGAGTAATATTCCATTGCATATATATATATCTACATACACATACCACTTCTTTATCCATTCATTTTTGATAGACATCTAGACTCTTTCCATAGTTTGGCTATTGTGGACATCGCTGCTATAAACAGTGGGGCATGTGACCCTTCAGATTACTATTTTTGTATCCTTTGGATAAATACCTAGTAGAGCAATTGCTGAGTTATACAGTAGTTTTATTTTTAACCTTTTGAGGAACCTCCATACTGTTTTCCAGAGTGGATATACAGTTTGCATTCCCACCAATAGTGTGAAGTGTGCCCCTTTCTCTACATCCTTGCCAACATCTGTTTCTTGGGTTGTTAATTTTAGCCATTCTGAAGAGTGTAAAGTGGTATCTCATTATGGTGGTATCTCATTATGTTTCAGTCTTGGTAGTTTGTATGTTTCTAGGAGTTTTGTCCATTTCTTTCAGATTGTCCAATTTGGTGGCATACAATTTTTCCTTATACTCTCTTAGGATTGTTTCTATTTCTGTGGTATTGGTTTAATCTCTCTCCTTTCATTTGTGATTTTATTTCTTTGGGTCCTTTCTCTTTTCTTTTTGGTAACTCTGGCTAGGGATTTATTAATTTTATTAATTATTTTGAAGAACCAGCTCCTACTTTTGTTGATCTCTTCTACTGTTTTTTAAATTTCTATATCATTTATTTCTATTCTAATAATTATTATTCCTTTCTGGCTTTAGGCTTTATTTGCTATTCTTCTTCCAGTTCCTTTAGGTGTAAGGTGTATTTGAGACTTTTCTTGCTTTTTGAGGAAGGTCTGTATTGCTATATACTTTCCTCTTGCCTTTGGTGCATCCCAAAGGTTTTTGTCTGCCGTGTTTTCATTTTCATTTGATTACATCAATTATTTATTTGTCTTTAATTTCCTAGTTAACCCATTCATTCTTTAGTAGGATGTTCTCCAATTTTTTTCTTGTGTTTGACTTCAATTTTTATAGCATTGTGGTCAGAACATATGCATGGTATGATCTTGATCTTTTTGTACCAGTTGAGGTCTGATTTGTGACCTAGTATTTTGATCTATTCTGGAGAATGTTCCATGTGCACTCGAAAAAAATGTGTATTCTGCTGCTGTAGGATGAAATGATCTGACTATATTTGTTAAGTCCATCTGGTCCAGTGTTTCATTCAAAGCTATTGTTTCTTTGTTGATCTTCTGTGTAGATGATCTGCCCATTGCTGTGAGTGGGGTATTATAGTCCCCTATTATTGTTGTATTATTATCAATGAGTTTCTTTAAGTTTGTTATTGATTTATGCCTCCTAATTTGGAGGCATACATATTTATAAATATTAGATTTTCTTGTTGAATATACCCCTTCATTATGATATAATGCCCTTATTCATTTCTTATTATAGTCTTGGTTTTAAAATCTAGTTTGTCTGATATAAGTATGGCTTCTCCAAGTTTCTTTTGATGTCCATTAGCAAGATAGATGGTTTTCTACCCTTTCATTTTCAATCTGGAGGTGTCTTTGGGTCTAAAATGAGTCTCTTGTAAGCAGCATATCAATGGGCCTTGTTTTTATAATCCATTCTGATACCCTATATGTTTTGATTAGAACATTGAGTCCATTTACTTTTAGAGTAATTATTGATAGATATGCATTTAGTGCCATTGTTACATGTAAAGTCACTGTTCCTTTATATTGTCTCTGTTCCTTTCAATCTTTGTTGCTTTTGGTCTCTCCTGTTCAGAGTCCCTTTTAATATTTCTTGCAGAGCTTGTGTAGTGTTCACAAACTCCTTTAGTTTTTGCTTGTCTTGGAAACTTTTTCTCTCCTATTCTGACCGTCAGCCTTGATGGATAAAACATTCTTGGCTGCCTAATTTTCGCAGTTAGCATGTTGAATATATAATGCCACTATTTTCTGGCCAGCCAGGTTTCTGTGGATAGATCTGCTCAGTAAACTTTTGTGTCTACTCTTGTTGGTTAAGGATCTTTTGTACCTAGCTGCTTTCAGAATTCTCTCTTTATTTGTGTACTTTGAAAATTTCACTAGGATATGTCTAGGTATTGGCTTGTTTTTAGTGATTTTGGGGGGAGTTCTCTGTGCCTCTTGGACCTGAATGCCTGTTTCCTTCCCTAGATTAAGGAAGTTCTCAGTTATAATCTGTTCAAATCAACCTTCTGCCCCCCTTTCCCACTTTTCTTCTGGATTCCTATGGTATGGATATTATTGAGTTTCATGGAATTGCTCAGTTTCCTAGGTCTACCTTCATGATCTAATAGTTTTTCTTTCCTCCTCTTTTCAGTTTCTTTATTTTCCACTATTTAATCTTCTATATCACCTATTCATTCTTCTGCTTCATCAATCCTCATTGTGATTGCATACAGTTTTGCATCTCAGTTATAGCATTTTTTTATTTTGTTTTGTTTTGGCTTGACTAGTTTTTAGGTCTTTTATCTCTGAAGAACGGTTTCTCTGGTGTCTACTATGCTTCCTTCAAGTCCAGCTGGTATTCTTATGGCTGTTGTTCTAAATTCTTATTCAGACATATTGCTTATATCTGTTTTGAGAAAATCCGTGGCTGTGACTTCTTCTTGATCTTTCTTTTGGGGAGAATTGCTCCATGTTGTCATTTCATATGTTTCCTGTTCCCAAGAGTAATGCTATATAAAAGGGGTCATACACTATCCACAGCCTGGTGCTTCAAATAGTGTTTCTGGTGCAATCTGTGTGCACTCTGCTGTTGCATTTGGATGTTCTTTCCTACAGGTCAGTCCTATTCAGAGTTCCTCCTTGTTTGCAGTGGAAGTGTTTGGGCATTTGAATAGGTATTCTTTGATTTATTTGTTAAAATAAAACTGGTAAAGAAAAGAAAAGAAAACAAACAAAGAAAAAACTTGATCCACAGAAAAAGAGAAAAAGGAACAAAAAACCCAAACATGCAGACAAACAAAAAAAAACTATGAAGCCTAATTCCAAAGAGAAAAACAAAAGAAGAGGCAAGAAAGAAAAGAAAGAAAGAAAGAAAGAGAGAAAGAAAGAAAGAAAGAAAGAAAGAAAGAAAGAAAGAAAAGGAAAGAAGGAAGGAAGGAAGGGAGGGAGGAGGAAGGAAGGAAAGAAAGAAAAAACCTGTACTTATTTCCACCAGAACTAAAGCTGGTGGTTTGGAGCACTCTATGATCAGTAGACTTGGTGGATACAGAGTGCCTGTGTCAATCCTCTGCAGGAGAGGTCCACTGCTCTGGCTCATAGACCTGTCCTAGTAATCATGCACTTACAGGGCACAAGCAAGTGGTGTTTGGTGTATGTGGCTTCCACCTCCTTGAGGGTGCTGTTTTTCTCGCTGAAGTTTAACTGTGTTGGTGACAGGGGAGAAAATGGTACCACTGCACTCTCTCCTTCCTGGACAGGGGCTTTCAGGATTGCTGCTGTTCAGGATCTACTCCCCTCCTCTGGGGGAGAGCCTTGCCATACTGTTCCTGGTGCTATTTTGTCCCTGAAGAAAAAAAATAAACAAAACAGTTGTATGCCTGTGCAGGTGCCTACAGTCTATGATGAAGCACAGCAAAAAGCAGCAACCAGGGTTCTCTGCACTCTGTATGTGCCTCTGTCCCCTGTTGATAAATGATAGCTCACTAGCACCTACAGGGTCTCTTTTTGGAGAGCACTCTTTTCCAAATGTGCTCCAGGAGGGGGAACATTCTCTCCCAGTGTGACCCAAGGGACTGCTACATCATGCTGTCCACTCCAGGCCTGAACCCTTCTAATTCCCTAGAGCACATGCCATGGCACATCTCTGGCAAAAGTCACACACTTCCAAAACCTCAGAATTTGAGCTCTACATGCTACTTGTGACACTCAGTTCCTCTCAACTCCCCAGTCGGTGGTTTTAGGGAGGTATTTTTCTTGCCTGAGCCTAACATGCTATTCTCTCTCCTTATCTCTTTTTCTTTCCTTTTCTCTCTTCACAGAAAGGGCTCCCTCCCCACCATGGCACCATGAATTTTCTGTCCCCCAATGCATGTCTACATGCCTCATACTTGCCACATTCTCTCCCTCTGAGAGTGCATATCATTCTTCCAATACTCAGATTGATTTACTAGGTGTTCCAAATGATTTGACTTCAATCTAGCTCTGTCCAAGAGACCAAGTAATCCCAGGGTCCCCCTACTACTGCACCATGTTAACTCCTTTCTACTTTATTTCTTAATTTTTCCTTTAGAAATTCCATTTAATTGTAGTTTAATTTTATAGATATCCACAAGTTTATCAGGAATTCTTTATAAATAAAATTTTTATCGACCCATCTATGAGAATATTCCAGACACATATTATTCAAGGGAACATATTATTCATGGGAAGATTTTATTTTGACACCATGTTACAGTGTATACTCATTTGATATATCTGCATATTCCTTAAAACATTAAATATAATTGGAATTTATATTAATATAGTTGAATTTCAAATGCACTTAGAAGAGCTTGCTTTTTAGGGCAACATTACTATAAATTCCTTTGGAGAGCCAAGATTTATTTTATCTTTGTTAAGATTTTATAAATGACTTTCCTTAGAGTGAAAAATCAGCACATACTTATCCTAAAATTGAAGTAAAGATCAGAATTAAATTTAATATCTTGTTAAATCAGAGTTAAGGCTGTAAGATAATTTATAATTAGAATTACTTATGATAATTTCTCTTGAATAAGAACTAAGATTGATAATCAATATAATCTGTATTTTGAAATTTAAACATTTTTTTCCAGGAATATAAAATCTAAGATAGAGGCTATATTAGTTGAGTGAAAGTTTTATAAAAAATCATCTATAAATGAAGATTGATATCTTTTGAAATTTGAAGGTTCCATCAAGAGTCAAAACCTGGAAAGTATAAGAGCTCTTTAAAAAGTGATTGAGTCAAGGCTGTGACTGTGGAAAGGACCCAGGTTCTTTTCAAGGCATCAATTTTAGGTCTTTTGGAGATGATGGTTATATACGCACAGGCCTTCACTCTTTTCTTCCCTCTTATCAAACTGATTGAATATAAAATGACAATGAATAAGCATGGAGGAAAACCCATATCATTATGGAGTAATATACTATAGACTTCTACTCTATGTAAGAAATATAGACTATTTAAAATGAAAATAATGAGGGTCACTTACTAATAACTTTAATGAGAAAGCTATGGAAAAAGTAAGCTAAAAGAAAGAGTACTTGTCAGCTGGATATTTAAGAGTGAAATAAGTCAAGCAGAGAGTGTCAATTATCATATGGTTTCACTTATTTGTGGAGCATAACAAATAGCATGGAGGACATGGGGACTTAGAGTGGAGAAGGGAGTTGGGGGAAATTGGAAGGGGAGGTGAACCATGAGAGACTATGGACTCTGAAAAACAATCTGAGGGTTTTGAAGGGACAGGGGGTGGGAGGTTGGGGTACCAGGTGGTGGGTATTATAGAGGGCACGGATTGCATGGAGCACGGGGTGTGGTGCAAAAATAATGAATACTGTTATGCTGGAAATAAAAAAAAAAAAAAAAAAAAAAAGAATGTGGAGTACGGGGTAAGACCTGAAGGTAAAGATGAACTGTGGCTGAAACGAGAGCCCCTCACTTGGAGTACATTTCACCGTTATGTATTCACAACACCCTAATTGTACTCATCAGTGATTGCTGAGGCAATGCATAACATTTAAAAAAAACTGAGGGAGAAAGTAACTATGCTGTTTGTATCTGAAAAGTTTCTCAAAAGTATTCCAGACCATAATATGAATTTTACATCTGGAGAAGTTTAGGTGTAGAAGAATAGGTACTGAATGTTAAGCCATTCAAACATTAATTTTAATACCCTGTACTTTCAATTAATATAGCAATTAAAGGAGTGAAAACATAGTAAATGTTTATTAAGGAGAAAGCTTATTACTGTTTATTGAAAATAAAAGATAAAAATACAGTAAAAATCTGAACAGTCAATGCATGTCTACCAACACTTTTAAACATTTTTTGTATTTTCTATAAAATATATATATCTCACTTAATCATCACAAAAACTCTATTATAATTTTTTCCATTTTAAAAATCAAGGAAGATGTCTTCAAGAAACCCACTTTAAATATAAAGGCACTTTATGGATCTTGGAAGTCAGCCCTTTGTCTGTAGTATCATTTGTGAATATCTTCTTCCATTCCGTGGGTTTCCTCTTTGTTTTGTTGACTGTTTCCTTTGCTGTGCAGAAGCTTTTGATCCTGATGAAGTCCCAAAAGTTTATTTTTGCTTTTGTTTCCTTTACCTTTGGAGACATGTCTTGAAAGGAGTTGCTGTGGCTGATGTCAAAGAGGTTACTGCCTATGTTCTCTTCCAGGATTTTGAAAGATTCCTGTCTCATGTTGAGGTCTTTTATCCATTTCGAGTTTATCTTTGTATATGGAGTAAGAGAATGGTCAAGCTTCATTCTTTTATACATAGCTGTCCATTTTTCCCAGCACCATTTGCTGAAGAGATTGTCTTTTTACACTGGATATTTTTTCCTGCTTTGTTGTAGATTAGTTGACAATAGAGTTGTGGGTCTATATCTGGGCTCTCTATTCTGTTCCACTGGTCTATGTGTCTGTTTCTTTGCTAGTACCAGGCTGTCTTGATGATCACAATTTTGTAGTAAAGCTTGAAATCAGGCAACATGATAGCCCAGTTTTGTTTATTTTTTTCAACATTTCCTTACCAATCCAAGATGTGTAAAGAACTCCTTAAACTCAACACACACAAAACAGATAATCACCTCAAAAAATGGGCAGAAGACATGAACAGACACTTCTCCAAAGAAGACATACAAATGGCTAACAGACACATGAAAAATTGTTCATCATTAGCCATCAGGGATATTCAAATCAAAACCACATTGAGATACTACCTTACACTTAGAATAGCCAAAATTAACAAGACAGTAAACAGCATATGTTGGAGAGGATGTAAAGAAAGGGAAATCCTCTTATACTGTTGGTTGGAATGCAAGTTGGTGCAGCCACTTTGGAAAACAGTTTGGATATTCCTTAAGAAATTAATAATAGAGCTACCCTATGACCCTGCAATTACACTACTGGGTATTTACCCCAAAGATACTGATGCACTGAAAAGAAGGGCCATCTGTACTCAGATGTTCATAGCAGCAATGGCCACAGTCACCAAACTGTAGAAAGAGCAAGATGCCCTTCAACAGATGAATGGATAAAGAAGATATGGTCCATATATACAATGGAGTATTGTGCCTCCATCAGAAAGGATGAATACCCAACTTTTGTATCAGCATGGATGGGACTGGAGGAAATTATGCTGAGTGAAATAAGTCAAGCAGAGAGAGTCAATTATCATATGGTTTCACTTACTTGTGGAGCATAAGGAATAACACAGAGGACATTGGGAGAAGGAGAGAAGTTAGTTAATGTCAAATTAATGTTGAAAAGTTAGAAGTTAATTTAATTGAGTGAAATTGGAGGGGGGAAATAAACCATCAGAGACTGTGGACACTGAGAAACAAACTAAGGGTTTTGGAGTGGAGGGGGGAGGGGAGTTGGGTGTGCCTGGTGGTGGGTATTAAGGAGAACATATTGCATGGAGCACTGGGTGTAGTGTATAAACAATGAATCTTGGAATGCTGAAAAAAAATTTAAAGGCACATAAAAACTAAAAATAAATAGATTGATAAAGAATATAACATGCTAACACTTTCAAAAGAAAAAAGAAGTAGCTCTATTAATTTCAGACAAAGAAGATTTTAAAATAAGGAAGATTATAAAGAATAAAAAAATATGTTACATAATGATAAAAGAGTCAAATCTCTAAGAAGATATAACAGTTCTTAACACATATGCACCTAATAACAATGCATTAAACTACATGAGGCAAAGACTGATAGAACTTCAAGGGCAAATAGATGAACCCACTATGATAGTTGGAAGTGTCAACACCCATATATAAAAAATGGACAGGTCTAGCAGACAGAAAATCAGTAAGGACATAGTTGAACTCAACACCACCATCAACTGAATATAGTTGGCATCTATAGACTATTTCATCCATCGCTTCTCGGCCTTTTGGCTAAGATCAAGTGTAAACTATTTCATCCAACAGCAGCAGAATTCGCATTTTTGAGTTTTCAATCACACATAGAACACTCAGCAATATGTCACATTCTAGGTCATAAGATGTTTTTAAAATTGTAAAAGGATAGGTCACCTGGGTGGCATAGTTGGTTAAGTGTCAGCCTTTGGCTCAGTTCATGATCTCGGGGTTCTGGGACAAGCCCCATGTCAGGCTCCCTGCTTACAGGGAGACTGCTTTTCCCTCTTCTCCCTTCGCATGTTCTCTTTTAGTACTTTTTCTCTCCCTCAAATAAATAGATAAATAAAATCTTTTTAAAAAAATTAAAAGAATAGAAATCATACAATATCTGCTCTAAGATCACAATGAATTTAAACTAGAAGTTACTAACAGAAATACAGTTTAACAATCCCCAAATATGTAGATATTGAGCACTACACTTATAAATAATACATTGGTCAAAGAAAAAATCTCAAGATACATGAAAAAATATTTGCAACTAAATGAAAATGATAACACTACTTATCAAAAATTCTGAGATGCAGCAATAGCAATACTTAAAGGGAAATATATGCACTGAAGGCACATATTAGAAAAGAAAAAAGATCTAAAATCAATACTCTACACTTCCACCTTGGGAAATTGGGGAATGAGGAAGAAAATTGAATCCAAAGTGAGCAGAAGAAAAAAAAATTATAAGAGAAATCAGTGATATTGAAAACAGGAAATCATTAGAGAAAATCAATCAAAAAGCTCATTCTTTGAAAAATAAATAAAATAAAATCATATGCCTCTAGCCAAGCTAAGAAAAAAAGAGAGATGACACAAATTACTAGGATCAGAAGTAAAAGAAAGGAATCACTACTAAATGAAAGAAAGCTTCCATAGACATCAAAAGGATAATAGGAAAATACCTTGAACCACTGTATTACCACAAATTTGATAACCTACTTGAAGTGGCCCAATTCCTTGGTTGTCCAATTTCTTAAAAGACACAATCTGTCAAAACACACACAAAATAGACCATCTTAATAGTTCTAGATCTATCAAAGAAAGTGTATTAATAATTACTACCTGTCAAAACATAAAGCACCAGACCCAAGTAGGTTCACTGGTGAATTCCACTAAACACTTTCGGAGGAAATTTTACCAATTCTTTACAACCTCTTTCAAATGATAAAAATGAAGGAAATATTTCCTAACTTAGTTTATGAATCTTGCATTATACCAATACCAAGAACAAAGCATTACAAGAAAGAAAACTACAGGTGACTATCATAAACATAGATGCAAAAATTCTTGACAAAATATTAGCAATTTCAATCCAAAAAAGTATACAAAGAATTTTATGACCAATAGTATTTATTCTAGTTATGCAAGGCTTGTTCAACAATCAAAAATCAATTAACATAATCAATACACCAACAAACTAAAATGGAAAAAATTACATGATCATATCAATAAATGCAGAAAAAGTAATTGACAAAATGAAACACCCATTTATGAATAAAAACTCAGTGAGCTGAGATTAGAAGGGAATTTTCTCAACTTGATAGAGTCCACAAAAAAATCTATATCTAATATCAGACTTAGTGGAAACAAAGTTTTTGCACTAGAATAAGTTAACATCATACTAGAAGTTCTTGCTAATGAAATAGGTGAGCAAAAGAAAGAAAAGGTATACATATTCGGAAAGAAGAATAAGATTCTCATTGCTCAAAGATAACATGATTATCTATGTAGAAAATCTGAATGAATTGACAACAATCCACAACCCTTTCTGAAACTAATAAACAATTAGAACAACATTAAAGGATATAAAATGAATATACAAAAGCCAAGTGCTTTACTATATACAAATAATAAATAAGTAGATTTTGAATGAAAAGCAATATCCTTTACATTAAAACAAAAATAAATGAAATGTTTAGGTATAAATCTAACAAGATATGTATATGATCTATGTGATGAAAACTACAAAACTAATGAATTAAATCAAAGAAGAACTAAACAAATGGAAAGATAGTTCATGTTCATGGATAGAATTACTAAATCCCAATTTAGTAATCTAAATTAAATTAATCTAATTTAGTAATCCAATTATAAATTAATCCTAAATTGTCTAGATGTAAGTTCTTACAAACTTGATATACAGATTCAATGCAATCCCAAAGTTCCAGAAATTGATTTTATGGGTATTAACAAACTGATTCTAAAATAAATATGGAGAGACAAATGGACCCAGAATAGCCAATATATTATTGAAGAAGAACAAAGTTGGATGACAGATGCTGTCTGACATTAAGGCTATACTATAAAGCTATAATAATCCAGAGAGTGTGGTATTAGTGAAAGAATAGATGAATAGATCAATGGATCAGAATAAAGAAGATACAAATAGACCCCCATAAACAGAGTCAACTGATCAGAATGGAAAGGATAAAAATAGACTCCCCCCCCCCCCATAGAGTCAACTGATTTTTGACAAAGGAACCCAAGGTAATACAATGGACTAAATATAGTCTTTTCAACAAATGGTCCTGGAAAAACACCCACAGGAAAAAAAAAAGAAAGAGAGAGAGAGAATCTTAACAGACTTTATGACTTCCAAATATTAACTCAAAATGTACCATAGACCTAAATGTAGAATGCAAAATGACAAAACTCACAAAAGAGAACATAGGACAAAACCTAGATAATCCTGTGTGTGGTGATATCTTCTAGACACAACACTAAAGACACAGTTTATTAAGGAAATAATGGATAAGCTGGACTTTTTAAAAATTGGTCCACATCAGGTAGGAGAAGAATAAATGAAACAAGATGGGATTGGGAGGCAGACAAACCATAAGTGACTCTTAATCTCACAAAACAAACTGAGGGTTGCTGGGGGGAGGGGGTTTGGGAGAAGGGGGTGGGATTATGGACATTGGGGAGGGTATGTGCTTTGGTGAGTGCTGTGAAGTGTGTAAACCTGGTGATTCACAGACCTGTACCCCTGGGGATAAAAATATATGTTTATAAAAAATAAACAATTAAAAAAAATCCATATTAGAAAAAATTGAAAAAAAAAATTGGTCCACATCATATCTCATGGAAGTGCAAATTAAAACAAGGAGGCTACTACACACCTATTAAGATATTCAAAATCCAGAGTATTGACAACACCAAATATTGGTGAGGATGTGGAACAGTAACTCTCATACTTTGGTGCTGGGAATACAAAATTGTACAGCCACTTTGTAAAACAGTTTGGTTTTTTTTTTTTTTTTTAAACAACTACAACAACAACCTATACATACTCTGAACCGAATTATCCAGGAGTTCCACTCTTTAGTATTTACCCAGAGGAGTTGAAACTATATCCATACATAGAAGAACCTGCACATAGTTGTTTATAGAAGCTTTATTCATAATTGTCAAAATGTGGAAACAACCAAGATATTCTTCAGTGGATGAACAGACAAATAGGCTGTGGTGCATTCAGACAATGGAATACTATTATTCAGCGTTAAAAAGACCCCATGAGCTATCAAGCCATTAAAAGACATGGAGGAATCCTAAATTCATATTGCTAAGTGAAAGAAGCTGAACTGAAAAAAGGCTATATGCTGTATGATTCCAATTATATGACATTCTGGTAAAGGCAAAAGTATGAAGACAAAAAGATCAGTGGTTGACAGAAGTGGGAATGGGGAAAATGAATAGGCAGAGTGCAGAGGAATTTTAAGCAATGAAAATCCACTGTATGATATTGTAATATAATAATAAATGCAATAATAATGTAATATAATGTAATAATAACATATTTGTCCAAACCCATAGAATGCAGAACACCAAAAGTGAATCCTTTAGGTGATTATCAGTGATTATCATGAGTCAATGTAGGTTCAACTTTGTAAAAAATGTTACCATTTTAGTGAGTGTATTGACAATTGGAGAAACTATCCATATTTCTCTAAGGGATATATGAGAAATTTTTGTACCTTCTTTTCAATTTTGTTATAAACTTAAAACTGCTTTAAAAAATAAAATTTTATGAAAGAAAAAAAATCAAGGAATTTAGATAAAGTGGTAAGTTGATACATTTGAGTGATATGCCCACTACTCTAAGTTAGAACTTGGACTTAATCCAAAGTTGTTTTCTTTTCTTCCTTCAGAAGTCTGAGTATATTCTTTTGCCTTTAAAAATAGAAACAAGTTCAAGTGTATCTGTAAGGACCATAATTCTAAATAAGTTAACCTTACCTATTGAAAGATTTAGGGGAAAAAACCCTAAACTCTTGACTAAAACAAAATGAGGCAGGGAGATTATAAATTAAAATTTAGGTAAAGATGTATTAAAAAATGCAAATAAAAGAAAGCAAAGATTATAATATTAACATCAGATTTTAAAAATAATTAAAAGCAAAATGAAATTGAATATTTCCAGTAGGTCATTTTTATTGCAGTATAAAATCTCTAAGTATACAATTATAGTAATTATAGGAGTATGCCAGATAGTTCAATAGGTATTTTATAATTCTGCTTTATATATTTAGAAATTGTGTTATTAATTACACTCATATTTGGAATTATATGTACCTAGTAAATTAGCCTTTATCATTTTGAAGTTGTTCTTGTTAGGATTTCTTTTCCTTAAAATCTCTTTTTTCTCATATTAATATAATTATACTAGCTTTCCTTGGCTTTGTATTTGCATAGTAGATCTTTTTTCATTCTTTTTTACAAATTTTTCATATAATTATGTTTTAGAACTGTTTTGTAAATTTCTTAGAGTTTTGGTTTTTAAATCTAGTCCTCAACTTTTTTTTATTTTTAAATTTTTTTAAGATTTTATTTATTTGTTTGACAGACAGAGATCAAAAGTAGGCAGAGAGACAGAGAGAGGAAGAAGCAGGCTCCCTGCTGAGCAGACAGCAATGCAGGGCTCTATCCCAGGATCCTGGGATCATGACCTGAGCCAAAGACAGAGGCTTTAACCCACTGAGCCACCCAAGCACCCTAACATTTTTCTTTAAATTAGAAACTTAAATTAATTTACATTTCATATAACACTAATGTGTTTGGTTATAATCTGCTGTCTTTTTTTTTTTTCTAGATTATATTTATTTGACAGAGGTCACAAGTAGGCAGAGAGTCAGGCAGGGGCAGGGGGACGGGGGAAGCAGCCTCGCAGAGAGCCAGATGTGGGGCTCAATCCCAGGACCTTGGGATCATGACCTGAGCCCAAGGCAGAGGATTTAACCCACTGAGCCACTCAGGCACTCCTGCTGTCTGGTTTTGTACTTGCTCTTTGTTTTACAAGTTCAAATTTCTTTTACTCTCTTATCTTGGCTTCCTTTTTATTATAAAAAATATTTCAATTACATTTTCCCCTAAGAAGTTTGGGACTTATAGAAATTGTTTGCTACCTTTGGGGGATTACTTTAGAGATTATGTGTTTCATATTTAAAGTACTTAAAATGTAATAATTTATCCTCCTCAAAAATACAAGGAAGTTAAAATAATTTAGCTGTATTTGCACTTCTTCTAACATATGTGATCATTGTGTATTTTAATTTATCCTATTATTATGATAATCTGGTGAGACATTATTGCTTTATTAAATTAATAGTATTTAGATTTACTCATGTATTTACCACATCCACTGGTCACCTCAATAAAATAGCAAATATGTCTACATATATACTCTTGCTCCTCTTATTTTGGTCTATTTCTTAATTCCATTATAGCTACCAATTTCTAACGTGCCATATGATTGTCTTCTTAGAAAATTATTTTGTTTGTTGTTTCTCTTCTCCCAACTAAAATGTAAATTCTGAATGCAATTTTTTTGTCACTTTTTTTCATCACTTATGTTCATGGATTTGCCCAAGCATCTAGAAAAGTTCCTGCCCCATATAATCAAGACAAATAATATATTTATTGACTAAAATAATTAAATTATTCTAAAATCTCTTATTCTTCTGTCCAAAGTACATCTTTTAGAAGTTCCTTTGTAAAGGTTTGTTGGCTTGCTCCCTGCTTTTTCTTAATTTTATTCTTAAGAGATAGTTAGCAGCATATAGAATTCAATGTTTTTGTTATTTTATGTTAAAACTTTGAAAATACCTGTTTTCTGGCATCTGGCTTCCATTTTTGCTGTTGAGCAGTTAACTCAGCCTAACTATCCCTCATTTGTTATAATCTGTATCTTATCTCATGCTACTTTAAGAGCTTCTTTTCATATTTCAGACTCTGCCTTTTCAGTGTTGTGCTTGGTATGGATTTCTTTATCTTCCCTTCTTGTTGTTTTTTAGATTTCTTGAATCCATGGATTGTCTTTTATCAGTTCTGAACAATTCCCTGTTGTAGTATCCTCAAATACTGTTTCAATCCCATTTTTTCTTTCCTATTGGTCTTTTAAGCTTCGATTAGGCATCTGTTAGACCCACACTGGCCTTCATGTATTTATTCTGTTGTTACTTTTGACTCATTCTTGCTGGCTCACCTTGACAATGTCTTGCTTCTTGCATGGCGTTTTACTCTGAGCTGCCCTTTTTTCCTCGGAGAATTATCTGTGGGAATTCTTGAGGCTAGAATGAATGTATATTCCTTCGAAATGGATTTGCTTTTGGTATCTAAAGGCCATCACCTGTCTAAGGGCAGTTTATGCTAAATTGGTAGCTGGAGGTCTTTTTTTCCTCTGCTTAGTTTATGTGAAATTGGATTACACATCTATGCTAGTAATAGTTCAAGGATCTCTTTCCCATCTGCTTTACTTTTCTTCGCTCCCTTGGGACTGAAGTCAAGTGATGTACATTCATTTCTGGGTCACCAGTGCCCTCTGAGAAAACAACTCTATTATTTAGAATTTGTTTTTCCACTTTGGTTGAACACTGAATGTTGCTTTCTTTCTTCTTTCCACCCCGAGTCATTTGCTGCCCTTCTGCCTATGTAGCTTGTGACAGATAATGTAAGCTTGAGTTTCCCAAGTTTGGCAAGTATTGCCAACAAAATAAGCTTTATTGCTTTGCTAACTTTCTGGCATTTCTGTCTTTGCTTTTTTGTTAGGTCTTTGGTGAGATATTTATATGCCCAAGCACAAAATAATATATTATCAACCTCATGTTGAACAGTTTTCAGCTAAAGAGTCCATCTGACAACTTAATCGACAGTAGCACTGTTCCACTGTTCTTAGAAATAATTTCAAATCAGTAGGAATATTAGAGATTGTTTAGTGAATAACGTCTGGGACAGGTGGTTAACAGAGATGAGAAGGAACACTTTGGGAGAGAAGAACTGACACCTATGTGATTTGACTCTAGTTACTTTTTACATTGAAACTAGATACATTTTTTCCAACACTTAATATTTTTTTGGTGACTAGCAAAAATATCTGGCATAAAATTCTAGTATTCATAGGCTGTTGGGGACAACTTCATGCTTACTTTTGAAACCATTTTGTTCATTTAAAACAATGTTATAATCCCTTCTCAATTTTGTGTATTATATATTGCTATAATTAGATCTTTCCCCTCTCAAGGATCAAACATAAATTCACCTATCCTTATTTTTTTAACTATTATGTTTCTACTTTCTTAATCTCTATTTTTAGCTAATCAGGAGATTACTTTTTATGTATTAACATTTTTTTTTATTCCAAGGAGTTAACCAATTGTATAGTGTAATTTATTAAATAAAAATATTATGTCACTCTTTTAGAATTTTACCAATAACATAAATTAATTTTGCCTATTTATGAGGGTCCATCTTTCTATTATGTAATTATTTCCTACTTATTATTAAATGTTATTTTAATTTTACACATTTAAATTATAGACATATTAATATTTAAGGCAAATCTTATCTTTTTTCCATAATTATTATATTTATAAATAGGTTTATTTTTCATTTTTTAAGCATTTTATTTATTCATCTGAGAGAGAGAGAGAGAGCATGAACAGGGGAAGGGACAGAGGTAGAGGGACAAGCAGACTCCCTGATGAGCAGGGAGCCTGCCATGACCTATGGCTTGATCCCAGGACACCAGGACCATGACCTGAGCCAAAGGAAGATGCTTAACTAACTGAGCTAACTAGAAGCCCCTACAAATAGTTTTGAATTCCACCTATATTTTTATTTAATTATGGAATTCCTTTAGTCAGTGGTGCCTTATTTAAATGCTGCAGATATAAGAATATCTTATAATAATTATCTTTAAAAAGAGAAATTTATTTGGTCAGGGAAAATTTTCTTTTCCTAAAGTATCAAAGTGGGATAAAAGAAGTTATCTGAAATGGTAAACTGAGCAAGTCCATATACCTTAAATTTGAAAATGAAGTTTTATCATACATATTCTCTGGTTTATATATTTACTTAGGTAGAGCCAATAGGTTTGATTTCTTGATTTTTGATGTCTGGACTTCTCAAAAAATTGATTCATGCTCTGATTCTAACATCAGGGTTATAGATCTTGCCTAGTTGAAATAAACCAATGAACATTTAATTGACTTAGTTGCTCATAATATATGCAGTTTGATTTGTGAACATTGGACCAGGAGAAATACATCTACTGAAATTCTGAGCCCTGGTATAGTCATTACCTAAAATGTATTTCTGTTACACTTTGTCATTCAAGCACTGAAATCTTCTAGAATATTACATCTTTTATGTAAATACCATATGTATACATCTATCTGAAATTGAGAAGTTCTAAAATTATTGAGAATACTACTATCTGAAACCTGTTTTACTGATTTGGCATAAAGAATCCTTTATCTCTAGCATTTGACTCAGCTTATTTGATTCTAATTTTTTACCACAATAAAACACAGGTTATCATTCAGAAGTATACTATCCTTTAGATGGCTGAACTTTGAGCTTTGCTGTCTGTGTAAAACTTAACCCGGGGTGCCTGGGTGGCCCAGATGGTTAAGTGTCTGCCTTCAGCTCAGGTCATGATGTCCAGGTCCTGGGACTGAGCCCATGTTGGACTCCCAGTTCAGCATGGAGACTGCTTCTCACTCTCCCTCTGCCTGCTGCTCCCTCTGCTTGTGCTCTCTCTGTTTTTCAAATGAATAAATAAAATCTTAAAAAAAAAAAAAAAAAACAACTTAACCATAATAGCAACTAACTTTTTCAAGTTGACAGATTATTATTAACATTTACCCATTTATCTTATTTTTATATTATATATTATTATATTATATTATTATTTTTATTTTTTATTATTTTTTAAAGATTTTATTTATTTATTTGACAGACAGAACTCACAAGTAGGCCGAGAGGCAGGCGGGGGTCAGGGGGAAGCAGGCTCACCGCTGAGCAGAGAGCCCGGTTTGGGGCTCGATCCCAGGACCCTGGGATCATGACCTGAGCCAAAGGCAGAGGCTTTAACCCACTGAGCCACCCAGGTGCCCCTATATTATTATTTTTATATTATTTTAAAATTTATCAAATAATTTCTTATTTTTTCTTCTTCCAGTACCTATCATAAAGTCACAGCAAGGTTTGTATATGTCAGGTTACAGAATATGGATATGGGAATCTAAAAGTTTTATTCAAGAGTATTTCATAAAGATGCTTAAAAAGCCATATCCCTAAATGAAAAAAAAATGTTTTCTGGTGCATATTTCAGAAGCACTTTTATTCAAGACTGCTTAATGAATAGAACTTGAGTGAACATCTGTTAGATGCTTAGATAAAATGTAAATGGTTTTAACTTTCCTTGGGAATATATATATATATATATATGTAATATATAATAGAATATATATATATAATGAAGATGTACTGTTTATATTTTTTCTACCTTAAATTATATTTATTTTCTTTCATCAAATTTTTAGAAATATGAAACTCACTAATATGGTTAGTGGCTATTTTATTTGTTCTTTTTAAAATACAACCAGAATATTTAAAAATATCTCATGTCACTGTAAGTTATTAGATGTATTTATTGTGTTTATTTTTACCTGTATCATCTATTAACACTTCACATAAATTAGGAATGTAATCTGAAAGTAATTATACATCTTGTTATAAACAATTGTGTGGCATTTTTTATATCCAGATATCCATACATATGCTAAAGTTACTGATGGACGCATAGTCACTTTAATTCCTTGTTAGGTATATGCAAAGATGAAAGAAAGAAAGAATGAAGGAAGGAAAGAAAGAAAGAAGAACGAACAAGCAAGCAAATTTAGTACTCAGGGCTTAAGTAAAAACAATGCTATTCTAGTATCTTTTTTCTGTGTAAAGATAAATTTAACTGACTTATTCTGTGCCTGTTTAAAAAAGTCAGAAAAATTTTAATTGCTGCACTATCTTTCCACTTTGTTCCTCTCTACCTCTTTTCCCCCCTTCTACTATATCACTAGTTATTTGATATTTGTGTACATTTTCCCATTTAATATAGTCTGGAAGCATAAATGGAGTTTGATGGTCTCATTGTCAGTTATCCAAATAAGTTTTCCTATCCCTGCTGTATGAGTCTGTGCTTCTCATGGGAGATGTTCCAGGATCCATGTTAGGGTTGAGGTAGATGATAGCACCCAGTTAAAAGCAACATTAGAAAGTTCTGTTCCAGTATGTCTGAACTAGTATCTAAAATCAGTTTATGATTAATCTTCTCTTAAAATGCGAAATAAATAATTGTGTTCTCTATTATCCATTTAAATATAAAAATTTATAGATATAAACTGAGCTGAACATCTTGGCTATTAGCTACCACTCTTGGTGAAAATATCCTAGTTTATTGAATCTTAAATTGATATTATTTTTATAAATTTGATTTTTTTTCCTGTGTTTTCCTTTTTATAATTTTTTACTTGAACTCAAAGAATTATTTTCAAGTCTGAGTTTTCTCTTGGCCAGGTTTCCTGCTAATTCCACCTGTTTTAGTACACAATGTGATATGGGAACCTGTGTAGATATTCAGTAAGTGTGTTTTATATGTAACAAAAGCCATGGCTTATAACTAGCAAAATCTTGGTTGAGGCATTTTTAGTCTTATTTAGCACTTATCAACTCGTCTTGCCCCCTCAGACTGCATCCTGAGATCTGGCATTACTCTATATTTTGTGTTACAGCGCACAGAGTGGAATACTCTATTGTATCCTAGAAACAATAACTACATTGACTAGTAGGGGTCAAAAATAATAATTAATTTTTGCTCTAATGTGTACTGACAGGACAAGTATTTCAACAAACCTGAGATGTTAATGTGGTAAACACAGAAGATACTATACAAAGACTTTGTAAAAGTTAACATGGCTACATTTATGCATGCACATATTTCCCCTAACAAGATTAGTAACACCAGCTGCTAACATTCAAAGAGACAATTTAACTTCAATTTCAATATTGTATGAAACACTGAATTAAAAAAAAATAGTAAAATTCAATTGAAATATGTACCATAATTACAAATGAAGAAATTAAAGCATACCTTCATGTTACCTGCTGTGACTGTTGTAAATGAGCAAAATGGAATATTTGAAATTCTATTAAGGACTACTATTTGAAAAAAATTATATAATATTTTATTATAATGGTGAAGTTTTTACAAAGGTCTTTACACTGATTTTAATCCTCTTTTATGGTGTGTTCTCTTGTTTGTAAACCGCAAGAGACTGAAAATTCATGTTCCTTTATCTAAGTGGTGGCTATAGTGGATTGACATGGGTTTACCTCCATCTATCCAAACTTTCTGACCTGTAGAAGATGGGAAGTTAAAGAGCTACATTTCCCAGAACCATGTGAAACTTCAGTTCTGTATGTTCTTTGGGTTTTGCCAATAGATCTATTTGAGTGAAACATGAAAGGTAAAACAACAAAAAAAAGGAGTCTGCACTATTCATATGGGATTTTTCTGCTGTTAAGCACCTGGTGGAGTTAGCTAGTAGTCTAGGGTACTTTCCAGGATCATGGTCTCCTGGATCAGGACTGTATTCTCTTAACAACTTCCTTATCATGACTGACTTTCTGATGGTCTGGTTCTGTGGCAAAGCCTTCAGGATCATTCTGTTAATTGCAGTTTATTGTCTGTCTTTTAGACTTCACTATAATACTTAAAGTTATTTAAGATTCCATAAAGAAAGTATCTTTTCTTCTCTTTATATAGCAAAGTATGTCCTCTGTATTTGAATTGACTGATGTAATTAACAATAATATATTTTAGATTTTATTTACTTATTTCAACTATTTTTTTTTTTTTAATCAGAGAAACATACTCATATAGTAAACCAAAAAAAGTAGAGATGATCCTATGGTAAAAGTAGAAATTCCTTTGCCTACCAATCCTACTTCTTTTTTTTTTTTAAGATTTTATTTATTTTTTTGATGGACAGTGATCACAAGTAGGTAGAGAGGCAGGCAGAGAGAGAGGAGGAAGCAGGCTCCATGCAGAGCAGAGAGCCTGATATGGGGCTCAATCCCAGGACCCTGGGATGATGACCTGAGCTGAAGGCAGAGGTTTAACCCACCCTTAGTGGGTTAAACCGTACCACTCCTACTTCTAATCCTATAACTACCAATCACTTTAAAATATTTCAGGGTTTAATTCTTCTTTGGTTACTTCATATCTCTGGGTAATCAACAGTCTTGATTTGCTCCTGTCAGACATATTCTGTTGATTTTCTCCTAGATTATACTTATACTTCTTCCCATCTTTTCTCCCCACAACCACCCAATATAATTATATCACCTTTTTTATTCATTTATTTTATGTTTGTAAATTTAAGTAACATATCCATACTTTTATCACTTTCCATCAACTCTAGAAATAATATTTTGACTTCCCTTTTTGTAAAATGAAGAGATAGCATCCCTATGCTCCCTTATCTCTCTCCTCTCCCACTTCTACCTTCATCCTTTTTCTTCCTTTTATAGTTCTAACTAAAGTAAATAATACATTTTCTTCTCTTAAAAATTTCTGTTGAACTTCAAAGGGTTTTAAACTTTCTATAAACATATTGACATTTGGTAATGAAGGTCTGGCTTCTCCTGTCCAGTTGTTCATGATTTTATCACATTTTCTCTTGGTCATTTCATGTCTCAAATTTCAAATCAGAATTTCCACTCTAGCCTTTTACTGAAATTCCTCCTAGTGCCCCGGCTTTTCATTTGCTATTCTCTTAATCTTTTCCTCTGCTTTGCATTTTGTGAAGTGCCAGGAAATACACAATACACTAAAATGTAACTAGTTACACTTAGCCAAAAATAATAGACTAACGCTTTACTCTGGGTTTCCCAAACGTTGATAATGTTATTTAGTTTGCAGTAGAATAACATCAGGGAACAATGCACGCAGACACTTTGCCCTCTTTCCTAGCCAATAGCTGAATGTTTATAAGCCATCATTTTAGGTTTACATATTATTTTCCTGAAATATTTTACTATGTACTTTTATATATTGAGGTTCATTAGCCAATTCCATGTTAACTCACAAATTTATGATTCTTTTTCGTCTCACATCATGTATGTTAGTATTTCCCCTCTCATTAGTGTTTATGACAGTTGACACCTTTGGCATTTGACTGGACTTTTTTCATGATTCCTACAGATATTTATGATTATACAAGGTACTCCCACCTTTTGTGAGGCCATTTTAATATATATGGATATATATTGTGTGTGTATATATACACACATACATATAGATATATATATATAAATACTGATATATATGTATTATATGCAATATCTATTATATTCATCGGTATTATAAAAGTGGAATATATATTTAGATAAAGAATATTAGTTTCCCATAATAATAACTTTCAAGAATGCTGAAGGCTCTTCGGACACCTGGGTGTCTCAGTCAGTTAAATGTCTGCCTTTGGCTCAGGTCATGATCCCAGTGTCTTGGGATCGAGCCCCGCATCAGGCTCTCTTAGTGGGGAACTGCTTCTCCCTCTCCCTCTGCCTGCTGCTCTGCCTATTTGCGTACTCTCCATCTGTCTATCAAATAAATAAATAAAATCTTTAAGAAAACAAGCAAACTGCCAAACTCCTAGTAATTACAGGTAAGGAAGAGGCAGGACACTGTGGACAGATGCGTCCAGAGTTAGATAACTTACATAACTCTAGGCCTAGTCCTGTAGGGAGTGTTAGTGATGTGGATGACAATGTTCAGTGAGGCTGCAGCTTCCTCCAAGGCATGTTGGGATACTGATAGATGGACTAATGCCATCATTTGTAATGATAGATAGTGTGAATTGATTTGGATTTGACTAGAGAAATGATGACGTTTGTCTTTAGGAGAAGTGGATGGCAAAATATGTCCAGGTTATCAGGAACCAGGAAAATGTTCCATCTTTACCAAGGAGATAGGCTACAATCAAGAAACAAAATTATAAGTCCAGTTGCATATTTGGAAAGCTATGCCATTGATCATAAGAGTAGACTGCAACTCACTGGGCACAGAGATGTTTTAGTGTTAATCAAAATATGATCTGTTATGATTCCCCAGAATTCTAGCTGAAAATTGAGATACTTAGTCTTGTTGAATTGTTAGGCGCGAGAGAGGATCCATGTTAATTTGTATTAAACTCCCTGGGAGATTTTTGCAAATCTTAAAATTTATGAACATATCCATAAGCATACCAGATACTGGGCTTAGGATAGGAAGACAAATACTAGGTATTTTATTTCACTTGGTCACTGCCCTTGACCTAAGTGTTTAGGGCAATATTCCTACCCACTTTCAGCCTTGTCACTGTTGGCAGAGAGTGCAAAGACTGTGCTTATAGTTTGAAAGTTCTTGTACTTGCCGTGGAGGGGACCTTGGAAAGAATAGTTCTGAGAAAGTATTGTTCATCCTTACTGTGTTTTCTATACTAATTGAATATGGCCATAACATGTGAAATCTCATTTTGGCTTTATCATATTCCAGTATGCTTTCCATGGCAAGTAGTTGAAAATTATGTCTAATGGGTATAGTTTCATAATCAACGTATAATGTATGAACATAATAAACATATTTCAGTTTATGAAATTGAACTTCTGTTTGTAACCTTCATGGATACAAAACAAACAAACACAAACAAACAAACCTGTCTTTTTCTTTAATAAAACTGAGAATTAGGTTAGTCTTAAATTAGTAAAAAAAAAAAAAAGTCTTAAATACACTGTTGAAATAAAATGAAAATAAAGTTTCACAGCTCAATGACGAGGTTATTTTCATTCCCCTGATGAATAAAAAAAACTGTTAGTTAGAGTCAAATCATCTGAAGTGTGCTCAGCTGCATTAAACTCCAGAGGCTTTAGGAGATGTTAAATGTGATTTTGATTTCACCTGCTGACTTTTTGAAGGCAACTTATTATAAGAAACAGTTGATAGCGATATCATGCTGTTGGCACTTGAGCTTTCTGCAGGAACTTGTAATCCAGTCTTTGCAAGCTTATAATTACTATTTCCTAATAATTCTAGGTTTTCATTTTTGAATCTGGATATGTCTAAAAGGTATTGAGAAGTAATGCAAAAACAGACATAGTGATAACATGATAAAATAATTATTGCATCAATAATATTAATATTTGTTTTTTGTGATGAAATAATGACATGGTTTTTATAGTTACGAAATTTATTAGTATTTAAATTGGAAAGATGTTTTATGCCAGTGTTATGAATCTATACATCACAGTTTTTTTTTTTTAAAGACTTGATTTATTTGAGAGAGAGCATGAGCATCAGGAGGAACAGAGGGGAGGGAGAAACAGATTCCCTGCTGAGCAGGGAGCCCCAGGCAGAGCTTGATTCCAGGACTCTGGGATCATGACCTGAGCTGAAGGCAGGCACTTAACAGACTGAGGCACCCAGGTGCCCCTATACATCACAGTTTTGAGAAGAGTTAAAGATAGTGAAATTTTAAATTAAGATTTAAATGTTTGCCCCTTGTTATTCAAGATAATATTTTACTTTATTATTTTTTCTATTATTATTATTATTTTTTGGTGCTTCCTGCAAGAATCTGAGTTCTCTATCTTTATTTTTTTATATTAACATATAATGTATTATTTGTTTCAGGGGTACAGGATTGTGATTCATTAGTCTTACACAATTCACAGCATTCACCATAGCACATACGCCCCCAATGTCCATCACCCAGCCACCCAATCCCTTCCACACTCTCCCCTCCAGCAACCCAGTTTGTTTCCTGAGATTAGAGTCTGTTATGGTTTGTTTCTATCTCTAGTTTTATCTTGTTTCACTTTTCCCTCCCTTCCCCTATGATCCTCTGTCTTGTTTCTCAAATTCCTCATATCAGTGAGATCATATGATAATTGTCTCTCTCTGACTGACTTATTTCACTTAGCATAATACTCTCTAGATAAACATATCATTGCAAAAGGCAAGATTTTAGGGTTTTTTTTGGTGCCTTCATAGTAGTCTAATAATATACATGTCACAAATTCTTTATCCATTCACCTGTTGCTGGACATCTAGGCTCTTTCCTAGATTGGCTATTGTGGACATTGCTGCTATAAACATTCAGGTTCATGTGCCTGTTTGGATCACTACATTTGTATCTTTAGGGTAAATACCTAGTAGTGAAATTGCTGGGTCATAGGTTAGCTCTATTTTCAACTTTTTGAGGAATCTTCGTACTATTTTCCAGAGTGGCTACACCAGCTTACATTCCCACCAACAGTGTAGGAGGGTTCCCCTTTCTTTGCATCCTCACTAACATCAGTCCTTTCCTTACAGGTTAATTTTAGAGGTTGCTGCCTGTATTCTCCTCAAGGATTTTGATGGATTTCTTTCTCACATTGAGGTCCTTCATCCATTTTGAGTCTATTTTTGTATGTGGTATAAGGAAATGGTCCATTTTCATTTTTCTGCATGTGGCTGTCCAATTTTCCCAACACCATTTATTGAAGAGACTGTCTTTTTTCAACCGAACATTCTTCCCTGCTTTGTCAAAGATTAGTTGACCATAGAGTTGAGGGTCATTTCTGGGCTCTCTATTCTATTCCATTGATCTATGTGTCTATTTTGTGCCAGTACTATACTGTTTTGATGATGACAACTTTGTAATAGAGCTTGAAGTCTGGAATTGTGATGTGACCAACTTTGGTTTTCTTTTTCAAGACATGTTCAAGGTCTTTTCTGGTTCCATATAAATTTTAGGATTATTTGTTCCATTTCTTTGGCAAAAATAATGATATTTCGATAGGGATTGCATTAAACATGTAGATTGCTTTAAGTAGCCTAGACATTTTCACAATATTTTTTCTTCCAATCCATGAGCATGGAATATTTTTCTATTTCTTTGTGTCTTCCTCAATTTCTTTTGAGTACTTTATAGTTTCCTGAGTACAGATACTTTGCCTCTTTGGTTAGGTTTATTCCTAGGTATCTTATGGTTTTGGGTGCCATTGTAAGTAGGATTGACTCCTAATTTTTTTTTTCTTCTGTCTTGTTGTTGGTGTAAAGAAATGCAACTGATTTCTGTGCATTGATTTTATATCCTGACACTTTACTGAATTCCTGTATGAGTTCTAGCAGATTTGGAGTGGAGTCTTTTGGGTTGTCCATGTAAAGTATCATATCATATGCAAAGAATGAGAGTTTGACTTCTTCTTTGCTGATTTGGATGCCTTTGATTTCTTTTTGTGTCTGATTGCTGAGGCTAGGATTTCTAGTACTATGTTGAATAGCAGTGGTGATAATGGACATCCCTGCCGTGTTCCTGACCTTAGTGGAAAAACTCTCACTTTTTTTTTTCCATTGAAAATGATACTCGCTGTGGGTTTTTCATAGATGGCTTTGATGATATTGAGGTATGTACCCTCTATGACTACACTTTGAAGAGTTTGATTAAGAAAGGATGCTGTACTTTGTCAAATGCTTTTTCAGCATCTATTGAGAGTATCATAATGGTTCTTGTTCTTTCTTTTATTAATGTATTGTATCACATTGATTGATTTGCAGATATTGAACCAACCTTGCAGCCCAGAAATAAATTCCACTTGGTCGTGGTGAATAATCCTTTTAATATACTGTTGGATTTTATTGGCTAGTATTTTGGTGAGAATTTTCACATCTGTGTTCATCAAGGATCTTGGTCTATAATTCTCTTTTTTGATGGGGTCTTTGTCTGATTTTGAGATCAAGGTAATGCTGGCTTCATAAAATGAGTTTGGAAGTTTTCCTTCCATTTCTATTTTTTGGAACAGTTTCAGGAGAATAAGAATTAGTTCAAAATGTTTGGTAGAATTCCCCTGGGAAGCCGTCTGGTCTGGGCTCTTGTTTGTTTGGAGATTTTTGATGACTACTTCAATCCCCTTACTGGTTATGGGTCTGTTCCGGTTTTCTATTTCTTTCTGGTTCGGTTTTGGTAGTTAATACATCTCTAGGAATGCATCCATTTCTTCCAGAATGTCAAATTTGCTGGCATATTGTTGTTATTAATATGTTCTTAAAATTATTTATATTTTTTGGTGTTGGTTATGATCTCTCCTCTTTCATTCATGATATTTTTGTGGGGGGAGGGTTCTTTCTCCTTTCTTTTTGTTAAGTCTGGCCAGGGTTTTATCAATCTTATTAAAATTCTTTCAAAGAACCAGCTCTTAGTTTCATTGATTTGTCCTACTGTTATTTTGGTTTCTATTTCATTGATTTCTACCCTGATCTTTATTATTTCTCTTCTCCTTCTGGGGTTAGGCTTTCTTTGCTGCTCTTTCTCCAGCTCCTTTAGGTGTAGGGTTAGGTTGTGTATATGAGAACTTTCTTGTTTCTTGAGAAATCTTGTGCCACTGTATTTTCCTCTCAGGACTGACTTTGCTGTGTCCCACAGATTTTGAACAGTTGCATTTTCATTCTCATTTGTTTCCATGAATTTTTTCAATTTTTCATTAATTTCCTGGTTGACCCATTCCTTATTTAGAAGGATGCTCTTTAGTCTCCATGTATTTGGGTTTTTCCAAATTTCCTCTTGTGATTGAGTTCTAGTTTCAGAGCATTGTCATCTGAAAATCTGCAGGGAATAATCCCAAGCTTTTGGTATCAGTTGAGACCTGCTTTGTGACCCAGGATGTGATCTATTCTGGAAAATGTCCATGTGCCCTAAAGAAGAATGTGTATTCTGTTGCTTTGGGAATGAATGTTCTGAATATATCTGTGATGTCCATCTGGTCCAGTGTCTCCTTTAAGGCCTTTATTTCCTTGTTGATCTTTTGCTTGGATGATATTTCCATTTCAGTGAGGGGGGGTTAAGGTCCCCTACTATTATTATTATTGATGTGTTTCTTTGATTTTGTTATTAATTGGTTTATATAGTTGACTGCTCCCATGTTAGGGGCATAGATATTTAAAATTCTTAGATCTTCTTGTTGGACAAACCCTTTGAGTATGATATAGTGTCCTTCCTCATCTCTTATTATAGGCTTAGCCTTACAATCTAATTGATCTGATATAAGAATTGCTACCCCAGCTTTCTTTTGATGTCCAAGAGCATGGTAAATTATTTTCTGCCCCCTCACTTTAAATCTGGAGGTGTCTCTGGGTTTAAAATGAGTTTCTTGTAGACAGCATATTGATTTTTTTTTTTTTTATTATTATTCATTCTGGTGCCCTGTGTTTTTTGATTGGGGCATTGAGCCCATTTACATTCAGGGTAACTATTGAGAGATATAAATTTAGTGCTATTGCATTTCCTGTAAGGTGACTATTACTGTATATTGTCTCTGTTCCTTTCTGGTCTACTAGTTTTAGGGTCTCTCTTTGCATAGATGACACCTTTCAATATTTCCTGTAGAGCTGGTTTTGTGTTTACAAATTCTTTTAGTTTTTGTTTGTCCTGGAAGCTTTTTATCTCTCCTTCTATTTCCAATGATAGCATAGCTGGATATAATATTCTTGGCTGCATGTTTTTCTCATTTAGTGCTCTGAATATATCATGCCAGTTCTTTCTGGTCTGCCAGGTCTCTGTGGATAAGTCTGCTGCTTATCTAATATTTTTACCATTGTATGTTACAGACTTCTTGTCCTGGGCTGCTTTCAGGATTTTCTCTTTGTCACTAAGACTTATAAGTTTTACTATTAGATAATGGGGTGTGGACATATTCTTATTGATTTTCAGGGGGATTCTCTGTGCCTACTGGATTTTGATGCTTGTTGCCTTTGCCATATTAGGGAAATTCTCTACTATAATGCTCTCCAATATACCTTCTGCTCCCCTTTCTCTCTCTTCTTCTTCTGGAATCCCAGTTGTCCTAATGTTGTTTTGTCTTATGGTATTACTTATCTCTCAAATTCTCACCTTGTGGTCCAGTAGTTGTTTGTCTCTCTTTTGCTTTCAGCTTCTTTATTCCCTGTCATTTGGTCTTCTATATCACTAATTCTCTCTTCTGCCTCCTTTATCCTACCAGTTAGAGCCTCCATTTTTTATTACACCTCATTAATAGCTTTATTGATTTCAGCCTGGTTAGATTTTAGTTTTTTTAATTTCTCCAGAAAGGTCTTTTATCTCTCCAGACAGGGTTTCTCTAATATCTTCCATGCCTTTTTCGAGCCCAGCTAGCCCGCTGAGAATCATCATTCTGAACTCTAGACCTGACATATTACCAATGTCCATATTGATTACGTCCTTAGCCTTTGGTATTATCTCTTGTTCTTTTTTTGTGGTGAGATTTTCTGCTTTGTCATTTTATCTAGATAAGAATATATGAAGGAGAGAATAAAATACTAAAAGTGTGGTAAAGACCCTAGAAAAATGTGAGTTAACTAAATCAGAAGAGACCAAATCATGGGCGGAAGAAAGGGGTTAAAACAAAGTTCAAAAAAAAATTAAAAAGAAAGAAAGAAAGAAAATATAGCTATTAGACTGGTAAATAGAACAGAGCCATCCACTTAATTTTTGGAGTACTTTGGTCTCTCAGAAGAAACTACCTTCCAAAATTTTAAAGAAAGAAAAACATATATATACACAAAAATAAGGGTAAATATCATGAAGGGTTAGAATATGATTGTAAAGTTGAAAATTTTAAAAAAATTCTAAAAAAGAAGTTGATAAGATAAGTTGGTTGGGAAAAGAAAAATAAAGAAAGTAGAGAGAATTTGCTCAGGCTGGAGACTAGAACAAAGCCCTGTGCTAGATTTAGGGTATACTTTGATCTATTAGAAGAAGTTGTATCCCAAAATTTTTTAGAAGAAAAACCCTATGTGCATGCAAAAAATAAAGTTGCATACAATGAGGGATAAAATATGACTATAAAAATGAAGGTTCAAAAAGACTTTTTAAAATGAAAGGTATGTTAAGATAAACTAGTTTAAAAAATATTAAAAGAGGAAAGAGTAAAAGTTAAAAAAATTAGAATAAGAAAAAAGTAAAATAAAAAAAATAATTAACTTTGCAAAACTAAAGAATCATGGAGAGAAAGCCATGAATTCCCTGCTTTGTTTTCTCCTCCTCTGGAATTCCGCTGTTCTCCTTGATAAGTGAGCATGGTCTGGGAGGAATTTCTTGCTGATCTTCTGGGGGAGGGGCTTGTTGTAGTGATTCTCAAGTGTCTATGCCCAAGGCAGAATTGCACCGCACTTGCCAGGGGCTGGGCTAAGTTATCTGCTATTAGGTTTGCTCTCAGGAACTTTTGTTCCCTGAACACTTTTCATAGAAAGGGATTGAAAATGGCATCCTCCAAATCTCCAGTGCGGAGGACCTGAGAGCACTTCGGGCCCCACTTCTTAGTGTGCCCTTGGAGAAAAGCACTCAATTACCCCTGTCTCCCTGGCCTCCGACTGTGCACTGAGCTCACCTGGCCTGTGACTGAGCATCTCTAGAGTCTCCATACCTAGCAGATCACTTCCCCTCTTCCAGGAAGGTCTCCCTGGATCTGCCACTTGTGGGATCCCTGCACAAAGAGCAATGGCCTGACTGTGTCATGGATCACAGTTTAAGGTAACCCCAAGTTGAGAGCTCACTCCTCGGCTCTGTCTCTGTTGCCAGCTTCCCCGCTCTAATACCTGCAAGCTCTGCGACACTCAGACACCCCTGATCCTTCTGTCACCCTGTGGGACCTAAGACCACGCTGTCCCTACGAGAGCTCCACCCCTGCTTAACCTCTGAACAATGTCCCTTAGTGGAGCAGCCTTTTAAAAGTTCTGATTTTGTGCTCCATTGATCTGCTGCTTGCTGGGAGCCCTCTCCTCCCCCTGCAGTCTATCTTCCTGTCACTTTGGAGTCACTTCTCCACAGGTCCTACCTTTCAGGAAGTGGTTGATTTTCTGTTTCTAGAATTGCTTCTCTTCTTCTCTTCGATTTCCTGTTGAATTTGGTGTTCAGAATGGTTTGTTAAGCTATCTAGCTGATCTGCTACCTGATGTCATCTCAGCCTGCTACTCCTCTGCCATCATGACTCCTCCCCTGTTGGGAGATTTTTTGTGATTTCTTTAATCTCCTTACTGGTTATGGGTCTTTTCAGGTTTTCTATTTCTTCCTGGTTCAGTTTTGATATTCTGTATGTCTCAAGGAATGCATCCATTTCTTCCATATTGTCAAATTTGCTGGTGCATGCTCATCATATATTCTTATAATTGTTTGGATTTCTTTGGTATTGGTTGCGATCTCTCCTCTTTCATTCATGATTTTATTTATTTGGGTCCTTTCTCTTTTCTTTTTGATAAGGGTGGCCAGGGGTTTATCAATCTTATTAATTCTTTGAAAGAACCAGCTTTTAGTTTTATTGATTTGTTCTACTGTTCTTTTGGTTTCTATTTCATTGATTTCTCTTTTTATTATTATTATTATTATATATTCCATATTTTTTCTCTTTTCCTGCTGGGTTTAGGCTTTCTTTGCTGTTCTTTAGGTATAGGGTTAGGTTGTGTATTTGAGACCTTTCTTATTCCTTGAGAAAGTCTTATATTGCTATATAATTTCCTCTCAGGACCACCTTTCCTGTGTCCCAAATTCTGAACAGTGTGTTATTCATTTTCATTTGTTTTGATACATTTTTAAAAATTCTTCTTTAATTTCCTAGTTGACCCATTCATTCTTTAGTAGGATGATTTTATCCTCCCTGTATTTGAGTTCTTTTCAACTTTCCTCTTGTGAGTGTGCTCTAGTTTCAAAGCACTGTGGTCTGAAAATATACAATGATCCCAACTTTTTGTACCAGTTGAGACCTTATTTGTAACCCAGGATGTGATCTCTTCTGGAGATTGTTCCATGTGCCCTGGAGAAGAAAGTGCATTCGTTTGCTCTGAGATAGAATGTTCTGAATACATCTATGATGTCCTTCTGGTCCAGTGTGTCATTTAAAGCCTTTATTTCCTTGTTGATCTTTTGCTTAGATGGCCTGCCCCTTTTAGTAAGGTTGGGCATCAAAGTTCCCTACTATTATTGTCTTATTGTCAATGTGTCTCTTTAATTGTTTTATGTAATTGGCTGCTCTCATGTTAGGAGCATTGATATTTAAAATTGTTAGAGCTTCTTATTCGACAGACTCTTTAAATATGATGTTGTATTCTTCCTCATCTCTTATTATAGTCTTTGGCTTGCAATCTAATTGATCTAAGGATTGCCACCCCAGCTTTTTTTTTTTTTTTTAATGTCCATGAACATGGCAAATTGTTTTCTAACCCTCACTTTAAATATGGCGGTGTATTGGGGGTCTAAAATGAGTTTCTTGAAGACAGCATATTGATGGGTCTTACTCCTTTTATCCATTCTGATACCTGGTGTCTTTTGATTGTGAGCATTTAGCTGATTTACATTCAGGGTAACTATTGGAAGATATAAATTTAGTGCTAATGCATTGGCTGTAAGGTGACTGTTACTGTATATTATCTCTGTTCCTTTCTGGTCTCTAAATTTTAGGCTCTTTTTTTTCTTAGAAGACTCCTTTTAATATTTCCTGTAGGACTGGTTTGGTGTTTGTAAATTCTTTTAATTTTGGTTTGTCCTGGAAGCTTTGTATCTTTCCTTCTAATTTCAAGGACAGCCTAGCTGGATATAATATTCTTTGCTGCATATTTTTCTCATTTAGTGCTCTGAATATATCGTGTTAGTCCTTTCTTGCCTGCCTGGTCTCTGTGGATAAGTCTGCTGCCAATCTAATATTTCTGAGATTGTATGTTACAGACCTCTTTTCCCAACCTTCTTTCAGGATTTTCTCTTTGTCTCTGAGAGCTGTAAGCTTTACTCTTAGATGATGGGATATTGAACCATTTTTTTTTAAGATTTTATTTATTTATTTGACAGACAGAGATCATAAGTAGGCAGAGAGGCAGGCAGAGAGAGAGGAGGAAGCAGACTCCCTGCTGAGCAGAGAGCCCGATGCGGGGCTCAATCCCAGGACCCTGGGATCATGACCTGAGTTGAAGGCAGAGGCCCTAACCCACTGAGCCACCCAGGCGCCCCCGATGTTGAACCATTTTTATTGATTGAGGGTTGTTCTTTGTGCTTTTTGGATTTTGGTACTCATTCTCTTCGCCAAATTAGGGAAATTCTCTGCTATCATTTGCTTGAATATACCTTCTGCCCCTCTTTCTCTTTCTTCTTCTGGGATCCCAATTATTCTAATATTGTTTCATTTATGGTATTACTTTGCAATCTCTTGAATTTTCTTTCATGATCCAGTAGTTATTTATCTCTCTTTTTCTCAGTTTCTTTATTCTCCATTATTTGGTCTTCCATATCACTAATTTTTTCTTCTGCCTCATTTATCCTAGCAGTAAGAGTTTCTGCTTATTTTTTTGGGATCTCATTAACAGTTTTTTTAATTTCAACTTGGTTAGATTTTAGTTCTTTTATTTCTCCAGAAAGGGATTTTATTTCTCCAGAAAGGGATTCTCTAATATCATCCATGCTTTTTTCAAGCCTTGCTAGCAACTTTATAATCATCATTTTGAACTCTAGCTCTGACATCTTACTAATGTCCATATTGATTAGGTCCCTAGCAATCAATACTGCCTCTTTTTTTTTTTTCTTGAGGTGAGTTTTTCAGCCTTGCCATTTTTCCCAGAGAAGAATAGATGAATGTGAGAACAAAATACTAAAAGTGTAAAAATGATCCCAGAAAAATAATACACTAACCAAATCAGAAGAGACACAAAACAGGGGTGGGGGGGGAAAGTATGATTAGTCTGGTAGTCTGGTGAATAGAACAGAAACATACACTTGATTTGGAGTGTATTTTGGTCTGTTAGAAAAAACTGCCTCCCAAAATTTTAAAGGAAGAAAAATATATCTACAAAAATAAGGGTACACATGATGAAGGGATAGAATATGACTATAAAGATGAAAATTAAAATATTTAATAAAAGGAATTGATAAGTAGTTGGTTGAAAAAGAAAAAGGAGAGAATGTGGTCAGGCTGCAGACTAGAAAAAAGCTATACACTAGAGTTAGGGTATATTTTGGTTTTCAGAAGAAACTGAATTCCAAAATTTTAATGAAGGAAAAGCTTAGGGCATATGAGCGGCTCAGTGGGTTAATGCCTCTGCCTTCAGCTCAGGTCATGATCCCAGAGTCCTGGAATCAAACCCCACATTGGGCTCTCTGCTCAGCAGGGAACCTACTTCACCCCCCCCACCCCATCTGTCTCTCTGCCTACTTGTGATCTCTCTGTCTCTGTCAAATAAATAAATTAAAAATCTTTTAGAAAAAAGAAAAAACCTGTATGTATACAAAAAATAAGGTTAAATACAATGAAGGGATAAAATATGAGTATGAAAATGAAAATCAAAATAGATTTTTAACAAGGTATTGATAAGATAAAATAGGTTAAAATAAGAAAGAAGAAAAATTTTAAAAAATAGATGAAATAACAAACATTTTAAAAAGATAACTTTGAGAGACTAAAGAATCATGGGAAAAAGTCATGAATTCTATGTACTGTATTCCCCTAGCACTGATGTTTTGCAGTTCTCCTCGATCAGTAAACTTGGTCTCGGTTGGGTGTTCTTGCTGATCATCTGGGGTAGGGGCCTCTTTTAGTGATTCTCAGATGTCTTTGCCTGAAGTGGAAATGTACCGCCCTTGCCTGGGATCAGGCTAAGCAATCTGCTCACGTTTGCTTTTGGAAGCTTTTGTTCCTTGAACCCTTTCTGTACAGCTTTGAAAAACTCTTTATTATTATAAAGATAGTGGCCTCCCAATCTCTGGCCCCAGAGAAGCCAAGAACTCAGGGGCCCCCTTCTTCAGTGAGCCCTCAGAGAAAAGCAGTGAATCACATCTGTGTCTGTGGTCTCTGGCCACACTCTGAGCTCACCGAGCCTGTGACCTAGCATATCTATCTCTGGCACACGGCCCCATTTGGAGTCTCTAAACTCAGCACTTTCCTCTGACATGCTCCTATGCTGCTCCTCTTGGTGGAGGAAGGGTGGGGGTCTCCCTGGGTCTGCCGCTTGCACGGTCTTTGCTCAAAGAGTAGCTTAAAAATCTGTCCCAGATCATATGACTAACAAACTCTCCAAGTTCAGACTACACACTAAACGTGGAGGCCCCTGATGTCAGTCTTATTAGGTATCAGTAAGCATGAACATGACAAACCAAAAAGCTGGGGACGTTCCAGGGAAGAGTTAAAATACTCAAACATAAGTAATTTCAGCAATGTGATGGATGTACATAATCTAATGTATACACAGAAAATTTTTGGACTAACTGAGCAAGACCTTCAGGGTACTGTCAACTTGGATTTGCACCTGCAAACTAACTTTTCAACTCTATTGCCACCCCACTACAATAATTGGATGTCAGACAATTCCAAAGGTGTTAGTAGATTATAGGCTTTCTCAGAATAGGAGCCTCAAATAGTCAATTTATATCAAATTGATTAAAATTTGATAGGCTATGTGTGTATATGCATGTGTATTCATAAAAAAGGCATTGAAATATTTTTTAAAGAGAGAAAGTAAATAAAATCTTGACATTCGTGAGCTGTAATGATTTTTATTTTAAGTCCACATCTCAAAGATGACATCAAGTAGGTTGATAGTGGCTAGTCTCCATTAAGACGCATTCTTAGATGCCTGGACATAAGGAAACTTCATGTGGTTACCCTTATAGAGGAATGATAGGATAAAGAAATGAACTGGAAATATGGAATAGAATTCCAGCTGTGATGAAGTATGATGTGAAAAGAGCACTGTACTTAAAATGCAAAGATCTGGATTTAAGATTTGCTTTGTTCCTTAGGAGTTATTTTACCTAGGACAAACTATTGAAACTCCCTAAATCTCTTAGGGCTGTTTGTGAGAATCAAATGAAATAAACTTTACAGTAGGGGATCTTAATCTGAGAAGCACTGACCTCAGAGATCTACACAACTGGGCAGCAAGTATATGAGCCAACTGAAAACCAATCCAAATGTTAAGTGTGTTTATTCACTTCCCTTTTCACAGCCTCAAATAGATCTCTATGATACTCTAAAAAACAGAATTATTGTTCCTAAGTGTCATATGTTTTCCCCTTTTACCTAACTTTTCCACTTCTTTGCTTAGGGATATCTTTTTCATTTACAATTTTTGAGACAGAACACAAGAGATTGCTTAGAATTTTTTTTTTTTTTTTACTTTTTTTTGTTGCTCCACTGTTAGTGCTTATATTGGTATATATGGCACTGGGCATATTCAGGGGGGAAAATCCAAACTAAATAAACTCAGGTTGTCAGTTACTGGATATGCGAATAATCTGCAAAAGACAATAAATCAACCGTGAACTAGAATGTAACTTTAGATTTATTATTTTGCAAGCTAGGAGATGATATTGTGAATTCCTAATATTGTTTTTAAACTCTCTGAAAAACAGGGAAGCTAGAGATGAAATAGCTCCTAGGAACTTCTTTTATTTAGATAGCTAAATTGTTTCATTTTTAGGCTTGGCCTCTCTCTGAATTCAGTTCTGGTGTTATTACTTTGAATAAAAGCAAAATATTTGAAACTGCTGAGAGGAAATTGGATTATTCCACCCAAATCTAACATCTTCCAAAAGAGTATAGAGAAGTTGTAAAATACTGAATATAGGTTATAAATAATAATATATTTACTACTAATAAATATTATATAGCATTTAATATTTTAATAAATAATTGCCATATAAAATATTTATTTATAACTTTTATGAAAGTTTTCTTTTTCTCAAAGACTACTAATTCTGAGAAGAAATATTTTATGATAAAAGTCTGGAAGAATGTAATGACATTTATAAATACTCTACTTTGGCAAAAGTCATTGTTCCCCCATTATGTTTGAAATGTCCCTTTCTTACCATTCTATGCTTTTTCCTCTTACTGTCATTAAAACAGATGGAAAGCAAACAACAAACAAGCCAACAAAATACAAAAATAAAAAAGTAAAAACACATCAGTGATTGATCAGTTTAGAAGAAGGGAGGGGAAAAAGTAAGCAGATTTCCTGTTAGGGAATCCTCTTATATCTTTCTGAGATTATATATGTATTATTTTTTACCTGACTCTGCTGTCTCACATATGTTTATTCATCCTCCTCCCTGTCAAACACCTTCTGTTAAAAATACAAGCCTGCTTGAAATTAAGATTTTAAAAGAGTTGTGGTAATTTTCAGCTAATTTTGTTCTGAAGATTGAAGTGTTACGGGAGTTCTGAGTTTTGTGATGATAGAAATCTGATAGTGTTGGAATTTAATGCTTTTGTAATTGGAGTTGTTATAGATAGAGCAAACTTGAAATAGCTATATAGATGGGTTTAGGACAGTGGGGTCAGGGAAAGAGAGATGCCAAGCAATGAGAAAGTGCTATTCAGTAAATGGGAACAAGTCAAAGTCAACTGTGAGTGATTGTAACATTTGCCTGAAACTTAACTTTTTACTGGAGAGCATAAGGTAACTTCTGCTTCCTGGTCCAGGTGGTAGGAACAAAGTCTAGTGGCCTTATCACTACATTCCAGCTGCCTTAGGGGCATGTGTGTAATTCTGTATTCAGGGCTCTGAAAAACTGACTTCTGCATGGACTTTTATAGAAGGCCACTTGTATAATTCCACTTAGTCTGTAAGAGGCAAGGCTATAGAGACAGAGTGGCGTTTAGTAGGTAGTAGGTGGGATAGGGTGAGGAGCAGGAATTGCATAGGAGAGTGGGTGTGCCTGCTAACCCTATGAATTTCTTTTTTGGGTTAGATAGTGGTGAGATTCACAATCTTGTGAACCTCCTAAAAACCATTGCATTGCTCTTGTTTAAATGGTAAATTTATGTGCATTATATCTCAGTATAAAGATATCTAGTCATAGGTTGGGAACTCTGCAGTGATCTGTCAGGATCTCAGCTCAGCAGGGGAGAATGACTTAGGCTGTCAGGTTAAGGCAATTAAAACAATAAGCCAAAAGGCAAGTTAAGCCTTTAATCACTTACTGTGGTGGAATAAGCATGAGGCTAAAACCAGAGAAAATACTGACTATCTTTCTTCCATTTTCCTCCTGTTATCAGTTCAGGTGGATCGGCACAGACTTGGCGGTCACCTTACTGTTGAGGAAGCCCCAAACAAAAGACTTCAGCAATTTTATGGACCTCTGCATAGGGAAAGTGAAGGGGAAGGGTTAGGAGTAGAGAATTAAAGTACAGGGTACTGAGTTAGAGTGGGGAAAATTGTCTTCATGGCCCCAAGTGGCCCTACCTTTCCCTACTCAATAAAAAGATCTCAGCACAGCTGCTTCAGGAAGACCTCAGCCTAAGGACTCAGATAAGGAGAACTAGAAAAGATCATATGTGGCTAAAATGCAAACAGGCAAAGAGCATAGCCAGTGAGGGTCCTGAGTTCTTGACTACAGCTCTGTTCAGAGGCTGCAGTGCACTCTGTACCAAGTCTGTTGTGGGGAGTGCAGGTTTCTCCTGTGAGTTCCCCAAGATAAAGCCTTAGTAACTGCCAATGATCAGCCCTAAAGAATCACATGTAAGTTTTTATCGGGGAGTTAGACTCCTTAATCTCTGAATCACCAGGTTTTTTAAAAAATATATATATTTATTTGACAGAGAGAGGGATCACAATTAGGCAGAGAGGCAGGCAGAGAGAGGGGGGAAAGCAGGCTCTCCGCTGGACAGGGAGCCCAATGTGGGGCTGGAGCCCCACATGGGGCTCGATCCCAGGACCCTGAGATCATGACCTGAGCTGAAGGCAGAGGCCTAACCCACTGGGCCACCCAGGTGCCCTTCACCAGTTGTTTTTGTGAACATAGCCAGTCATATTTTTATCATTCCTTACATTATTTGTGTTAGGTTGCAAGTAAGTTATCATCTCACTCATCTTCAGAGGGAAAAAAACAAACAGCTTTATTATCTTTCTAGGTGATAAATTAATTCATACTTTGTTGGGCTTCTTTTTACCTTCAATAATTTGTTTGAATATGACTTACATGTTCTATTATTGAAGTATTAATTTGATAAAAATAAAAAATTCAAAAAACAACACTGTACTGAAAATGTAGATAGAAGATAAAGAGTAATGAATCTTTTAGATTCATAAATTAAGAACTCTGAAGATGTTATAGATATTTGCCTACTTTCTCCATTGGAATAAGTAAAATTAACATATAATCAAATTAATGTAAATTTTTTAGCAATTTATTATGTGTTACAGTGAGATAGCTGTTAGCTGATAAAATGGCAAAGAAGTAACTACCATCTCTACTTTCTTTGGGCTTATAAACTAGCAGATGATGTATACAAACAGGCAATTACAGTGTATTGTAATAAATGCTCTGGTGAGGGAAATGCAGTTTGCTAAAAGGATGCACTAAAACAGCCCTTAACTAAGTTTTGTAAGAATGAGCGAGTTGGGCTGGCTTTTAAGGGATAGATAAAGTAAGATTTTATCCCCCCACTTAAATAATGAACATAGAAAAATAAGCAATAAAATGAAAAGGCAGCTAATGAAAAGGAAAGAACATATGCCAGCCCCGACGAAGTAAGGTGCTATCTGGGACCTGAATGAAGTGTTATATGGCTTGAGCATAGAGTATTAGATAAGGGATTGGTGAGAGCAGGAGTTGGAAGAAGAGATGAAGACTGAATAAAAAGGACTTTCTAAAATAGATTAGAGAAAAACAATTGAATGTCATTAAACAGGGTGATGACATAATCAGATTTAGATTTCATAAAGAGTCCTTATGATGTCAATGCCAAGAATAAATTGGAAATGAACAAGAGCAAAGATAGAAAAGGTATTTTGAAAGCACTGGCATTAATTCTAGCAATATGATGGTCTAATTTAGGACAGTGGCCATCTCTATAGAAATTGGTATATATGGATTTAAAAAAAAACACTTTAGGATTTAAAAGGCATGGGGGCAAGTAATGGATATGGAAGAATAGGGAAAGGATCTAAGTTTCTAGCTTGAACAAATGGGTGGACAGTGGTGTGTAATTTACTCAAAAAGGGTACAAAGAGGGATAGGCATAGGAAAATAACAGTAAATTTTAGATATGTTGAATTTGTGATATCTTAATATCTACAAGAAATCCAAGTAGAAATATCCAGTAATCAATCATGTGTATGTGTGGGCGGGTGAAGGAAAGGCTCAGGAGAGGTCTGAGTTGTGGCTGTAGATTTGGAAATCATTGGTCTATCAGTGCTAAGAAATGTATGACTACAGATATGGTTATGCAGGACAAATATACATCAGAGAGGAATGCCTAGAATAGCAACCAGATGAATAGAAACTTTAACAGAAGAAAGTGAAGAAGAGGCAATAAAATAGGGAAAATGTAAGTAAGTTGTCAGAGAGGTAAGAAGGGAAACCAGAAAAGTTGTGTCATGAAGTCCAAAGATGATTACAAGAAGCAAGAAGTCAACAGTATTAGAAACAGGTCAGAGGTCAGGTAGAAAAAGGATTGGAAAAGAGCCAGTTCGCTCAGCATCAATGTTATTGGTAGCCTTTGCAGGAGAACTTTCAGTAAAATACTGGAACTAAATTGAAGCATCAGTGAATTGAACAAGGAATTAGAGTGAGTAATGTCAACTCTAAAGAAATTAAATTGTGGGGGCACCTGGGTGACTCAGTGGGTTAAGCCTCTGCCTTCAGCTAAGGTCATGATCTCAGGATCCTGGGATCCAGCCCCACACAGAGCCTCGCATTGGCTTTCTGCTCAGCAGGGAGCCTGTTTCCCCCTCTCCACCTGCCTCTCTGCCTCCTTGTGATCTCTCTCTCTGTCAAATAAATTTAAATAATAATAATAATAATAATAAAAGAAATTAAACTGTGAAGGGTTTGGGGATTTTTGTCAATTTTGTATGGCTAATTCCACCTTGAGGAACTCATTCTCCTTTTACATCTTAGTAGGCTGTACAAGTCTACTTCTATTATAATGAAGGCTTCCATAGAAGCTGAAAGTGCCATATCCTAAGTTCATTTGCAATAGCATGTAGACATGAGATGCTCAAATAGACTAAATTGAGGGCTGTTGATAAAAGGGAGTATCTCTTCTTTGACAAATCTTTTATCTTTTTATCTTTTAAACTTTGACAGATTTATACAAACAAGTAACCCCTACAAAAACAGAACATTTCTACCAACTCTCAAAGTACACCCTGTTGATCACCACCCCCCACCTCCAACCTTGCCCAAAGCAACTAGCATCTAATTTTCATTACCGTAGATTTGCCTGTTCTATAACTTCATATAAATAGAAGCATACAATATTTATTTTTTTGTGTGTCTGGCTTCTTTGACTTAGCAAAAAGATTTGAAAATTAATCCATGTTATTGCCTTTATCAGTGCTCTGTGGCTTTTTATTATGAAGTTTTATTTAGATATATGAATGTAGCAGTTATTAAGACAAATACTTATTGGTGGACAACTGAGCTGTTTCCAGTTTGAGGTTATTATGAATAAAACTGCTCTGAACATTCTCATACATGGTTTTTGAATATTTTAAGTACTTGTTTTTATAAACATGTTGCCATTTCCATTAGATATTTATGGTATTGAAGTGGAATTGCTGAAGGGCATCTGGGTGACCCAGTTGGTGAAGTGCCTGACTCTTGATTTTGGCTCGGATCATAATCTCAGGGTCATTTTGCGATTGAGCCCTGCCTCTGGCTTGCACTCCATGCTGGGTGTAGAGCGTCCTTAAAATCTCTCTCTCGGGGCACCTGGGTGGCTCAGTGGGTTAAAGCCTCTGCCTTTGGCTCAGGTCATGATCCCAGGGTCCTGGGATTGAGCCCCCATCGGGCCCTCTGCTGCTCAACGGGGAGCCTACTTCCCTTCCTCTCTCTCTGCCTGCCTCTCTGCCTACTTGTGATCTGTCAAATAAATAAATAAATAAATAAATCTTTTAAAAAGTATTCTCTCTCTCCCTCCTTTTCCCTCTGCCCCACCCCACAGTCCCCCCACTTAAAAAACAAAAAGTGGAATTGGTGAACATCAGGATAGATCTATGTTTAGCTTTTAAAGAAACCAAGATGTAGTTTTTCAAACTTGTAAGATTTCTCATTCCCATCAGTAATGGATCAAAGTTTCAGTTGTTCCACATCCTTGAAAACATTTGCAATCGTCAGTTTTGTTAATTTTAGCTTTTGTTGTTAGTATGAAGTGGAATCTCATTGTATTTCCAATTTGCATTTGAGTGATGGTTAATAATGGTACTTGTTCATGTGCTTATTTGGTATTCATTTATTTTTAATAAAAGATCTGTTCATATCTTTTGCTGGTTTTTTTTTTTTTTAACAAAAACCTGGTTATCCTTTTTTTTTTGAGTTGTAAGAATTTTTATTTTAACATTTTAGATACAAATGTTTTGTCAGAAATATGCATTTAAATATTTTCTTTTGGTTTTTGAAGTGTCTTTTAATATTCTTAACATTGTCATTTGAGAAGCAAATGTTTTTGTTTTTTATGAAGTCCAGCTCATTTTTTTCCTTCCATGAAGATACTTTGTATCTCATGTAGCCAATAATTTCCCAATCTGACATCAAAAAGATTTTCTCTGGAGTTTTTGCATAGAAGTTTTATAATTTTTAGCTTTTATATTTAGGTTTATAGTTCATTTCAAGTTCATTTTGTGTTTCAGGTAAGAGGGGAGGTTCATATTTTTTTCATATGAAAAATGAAAGTTCAGTTATTCTAGCAATAGGAAAGACTTTCTCTCCTTTATTGAACTGTTTGAATACCCTTGTTGAAAACCATTTGACTACATGCATGGAACTATTTCTGACCCATTTAATGTAAGTTTATCCTTTCACCAAGACATGCATTTCTAGTGTGTGTAGCTTTTATAGTAAGGGCTGATGTCTCTCTCATAGATTAAATCTTCCAATTTTAGGATCAACTTGCCAATTTCTATTAAGTAAAAAACAAAAAAAGGCTACTGGAGTTTTGATTAGGATTGAGTTGAATCTGTATGCGATTTGAGGAAAGTTGACATCTTAGAAATATGTCTTCTAACTCATGAGCGTGATACGTATTAATGTTTATTTATTTGAGGACTTCTTGAATTCTTCTCAATAGATTTCCATAGTTTCATTATAGTGGTTTTGCACATCTATCACTAAATTTATGCTTACTAATTTTCTGATGTTCTTTCGGGGTTAAATTTTTTATCCTTTTGATTGTTGACAATATATAGAAATACACTGACATTTGTTATTGACTTTGTTTAGAGTTGTGATGATTTTTTATTAATTCTAACTGTTGAATTAATTGAATTAATTAATTAACTGTTGAGGATGATTTCTTAGAATTTCCTATGTATGTAATATTGTCATCTGCAAATACAGAAAGCTTTATATCTTCTTTTCAAATATTTTTTATTTTATTTCTTTTTCTTGACTTCCTATTTTGGCTAGAAATTCCAGGACTGTTTTTAAAATAAGAATTATGTTGAATTATGTTATATAATATGCTTCTTCATTTTCTGTAGTGATCATATGAAATCCCTTTGTTATTTAAGTTAATAAATTGCATATCTTTTCATGTGAAAAACTAAACTTGCATTAGTAGATAACTTCACATGGTCATGATGCATTTAGTGTACTTTTTATATTGCTGGATTTAATCTGCTACTATTTTGCTAAAGGTTTTTGTGTCCATGTTCATGAAGATTATTGGTCTATAATTTTCTCGTAATATTTTTAGTTTTGATATCAGGGTTATATGACTTCATAAAATGAGTTGGGAATTGTTCCTTCATCCTGTATTTCCTGAAAGAGCTTTCATTACATTGGTAATATAATATTTTGGGGTGTATGATATAGTTTATTGCCGAAGTGACCTGGGCCTAGAGTTTTCTTTTGGGATTTTTTTTTTTTTCTTTTTTAGTGAGTACACCGAAGTATAAATTTACATACAGTAAAATTCACTTTTTCAATGAATTCAATGAGTTGTGATAACTACAACCAAGATAAGGAACAATTCAACATTTCCAGATATGTTTTGGAGCCATTGGCAGACAACCCACTCCCACATACCTCTGCTTCTAAAAACTACAGGCCTAATGTCTCTCTATACATTTATTTTTCATCTTCCTGAATGTTCTAAAGGAGGTCACATAGTATGTAGATTTGTGTCTGGCTTCTTTCACTTGGCGTAATTATTTTTAGATTCATTTAGAGTATTGCATGTATACCAGTTTATTTTTTCTTATTGTTGAACAAAAACTCATTGCAAGTTATTTGTAATCCTAGTAGTTAATGGATATTTGGTTTGTTTCAATATGGAACTATTATGAATAAAGATAATATCAACATTTTTCTAAAATCTCTCTTTGGACATATATTTTAGTTTTATTTATGTATGTACATTGGAGTGTGATTGCTGGGTCATACACTGTGTTTCACTCTATAATAAACTGCCAAATTGTCTTTTAGAATCACTATATAATTTTTTATTCCTACCAGGAATATATAAGATTTTTATTTGCTCAGTATCCTTATCAGTGAGTACATGATATCTTAAGCTTTAAAAAAAAATCTTGTCATTCTTGAGGATGTCTAGCAGTATCTTATTTTTGTTTTTATTTGTATTTATTTTTCTTTGACTAATGATGTTGATCTTTTTCTGTGGTTTTTGTTTTTTTTTTGTTTGTGTGTATATATACATATATATATATATGTACATACACACACACACACACACATATATATATTTTGATGTAAGTCTGTCCCAAATTTATGCCTTTTTATTGAGTTGTTTGCCTTTTATTATTAAAGTAAAATTATTTCTATATTTTGAAAATAAGTTTTCTAATATGTGTTTTATCTTTATATTTTCTTAACTGTATATTTTCTTTAAAAAGTTTTTCATTTTGACAAAATCAAATTTTTCTTTTATGGCTTGTGTTTTTGGAATCTTACCTAAAAATAATTTTCCTAACTGTGGTCACAAAGATCTCCTTTAGTTTTTTCAATAACTTTTATAGCTATAGATTTATATTTAGATCTATGATCCTTTTTACTTTAATTTTTATGTAGTACTATATAAGGGTAAACGTACACGCACATAAGCTTATTGTGTCTTGAATAATTGCCCTTTTTTATCATATGTTATGTTTCTCTTTGCATCTGATAATATTCTTTGTTCTCCAGTCAATTTTGTATATTACAATAGCCACATAGACCTTTTTTTCTATTAGTGTTTTTATGGTATATCTCCTTGTGTTTCAGTTCAGATAATTTCTATGACTCAATTTTAAAATCACCGATTCTTTTCTCTAATGTGTCTAGTTTTATCGTAAATCTTTCAAAGAAATATGAACCACAGTTACCTTAATTCTTTCTGTATGTCATCTGCCCTGAATCTGTGAGAAAACTTCTGTGGGAGAGAGTTTCTATAATTTTCCAGAAGCAGATGACTTGCTCATATTTCTCCCTTAGTGACAGTCTACCTTTGCCTGGAAATAATGTTTCTTTTTGTGTAATTCAAATAATTTCTATTGACTTGTTTCCAGTTTACTGACTCTTTACTCTTTCATTTCTGGTTTACACCAACTAAAAGAGTTGTCATTTCCATTATCATATTTTATGTTTTAAATATTATCTTTTACCTTGTTTGTTTAGCTAGTTTGTCTATCTTCCATTTCTCTATTGAAAGCCTCTACCCATTTGTTCCAGTTCACTTTTTCAACTGGTATATACTGTAAATAGTGTACTATGTTTTTCATAGTTATTTATTTGGCACAGAAGATAATTTTAACATCTGGGATTTTTTAATTTTTGGTCTCTTCCTCTTATTTTCTCTTTTGATCATTGGTTACTCTTTAGTTTCCTAATGCTGTTGTAACAAGATATGATAAACAGGGTGACTTAAAACGATAGAAAATTATCTTCTTACAGTTCTGGAACCTAGAAGGCTGAAATCAAGGTATAAGCAGGACCATACTCCCCCTGAAACCTGGAAAGGAATCCTCTCTTGCCTTCGCTAGCTTCTTGTGGTTTGCCAAAATCTTCAGAGTTCCTTAACTTGCTGATGTATAACTCCAACCTTGTCTTCGCATAGCATTTTCCCTGTTTCTCTGTCTTCATGTGGCCATCTTCCCAAACAATGGCAGTCACATTGGGCTAGGGGTTTATGCTACTCCAGTATGATTTCATATTAATGAAGACAGTTGCATTTTCTTGCTGCTTCTCCTGTGCCATAATTTTAATATTATATAATAGGCATTTTATGTAAAAGAGCAGTAGATACTTAATTAAATCATACTTATCTCCAGGAAAGGACATGGCCTATCTTACTTGAGGCTACTAGTGTGGTAGACTGAATCACTCTAGTCTGTATTTGATCTGCAGCTGGCTTTGTTCAAACTTTAGTAGGATTCACTTCTCCTCTGGCTTCAAGTTATTTGCTACTCTGCTAAGCATGAAAGTGCACAAGTCTTTTCTCTTCTAGATTGGACTCTACATTTTAGACCTTATAATATCAATTTTCTTTGCATCTTCAGTTCTCTAATGGCTTTATAAATTCTGATTTTCCAAGTCATCTTATATTTTGCTGTTATAGGAATGAGATTGAAGTGTTCTTACCACTTTCTATGTTTTTGGATATAGAAGTCATTTTTTTAAAGACCTTTTGAAAAGTTCACCTTTGCCTTAGATTTATTAAGAGGAATCTGCAATTTTTTTTCATATCTGGGTATACCATCACAGCTAAGGAACACCAACTATAAATCTTTTGTCAAATTTCCACAGCTGAGGATTATTAGTAAACCTCCAATAAATTAGTTCAAAACAGTTGTGAATGCTGCTTTCTTTTTTTGTATTACCACACTGGTGTAAGTGTAAGGTTTATAAATTACTAAATAATAATATATATAAAGCATTATAAATTATTTTGGGTGTAGTTTTGTATAATGCAAGGACTGAGGCCCAAAGTAATCTCTTCCTCTATCTCAAATATGTGTACATCCTAATCTCTGGAGCCTATGAGTATGTTACCTTACATAGCAAAAGAATTTTTGTAGATAAGATTCAGTTTAAGAGCCTTCAGTTAGAGGGATTATTTTGTGTGATCTGATGGGCCCATCTAAACATATGAATCCTTAGAAGTAGAGAAAATTTCCCTGTTGCTGAAATGATGAAAGAAGGTGGTATTAAAGAAGAATAATCAGAGGAATGCAACGAGACTGGCTTTAAATATGGAGATCACCAGCAACAAATTTAGGTGACCATTAGAAGCCAGAAGAAACAAGGAAGTGGATTCTTCCTTAGAGCCTCCAGAAAGAAATGTAGCTCTGTGGCCCCTCAATTTTTGTTCATGAAATTCACATCAGACTTCTAACCCACACAAATGTAAGATGTGTAGATTTAAGCCACTACATCATGGCAATTTGCTATAGAAACAATAGAAAATGAATACAAGGCTTAAGGACAAAGCAAAATTTTTTGCATATCTATTTTTGAAAATTGTGGAGGTAAAATGATTAAAAATAAAAACTTTTATTGTTTTATTCTCCTTTCATTTGCCAGGAGATTAAGACAAGGAAGAAATTAGAACACTGGAAGAAATGTTAACATTTTTGTAAACATTAAGCATAAAGGCTGGAGTATAAAAATGTATATATTTTAAATCTAGAGACTCCCAAAGAAAGGAGATCTCATAACACTTTCCTTCTCTTTCTAACATTCAGAAGCCCTCAAAATCACAACATAATTCTTATGTAATTTATAAATGTTCCAAATAATATCATTACCATAATCTTAATGAAACATCGGGTTTCCTGGGGCACCTGGGTGGCTCTGTGGGTTAAAGCCTCTACCTTTGGCTCAGGTCATGATCCCAAGGTCCTGGAATCTAGCCCTGCATCAGGCTCTCTGCTTGGAGGAGAGCCTGCTTCCCCCCCCCCCCCCGCCCTCTCTGCCTGCCTTTCTGCCTACTTGTGATCTGTCAAGTAAATAACTAAAATCTTAAAAAAAAAAAAAAAGAAACATCAGTTTTCCAAAATGAAGTATTTATAATGGATCTATAATAAGCGGAAAAAAGGTAAATTTGGGATTGTGTAAGATTTAGAAAAAACAAAACAAAAGCAACTGATTTAATTTTAGAAAAATATGAAACTTAGTTAATAAAACATAGTTTTGTTGCTTCACAGTTGAGAACATTATACCATGTTTTATTTTTGTATTTATACCATTTGAAAAAAAAATTCTAAGGGCAGTGTTATTTTTCCTACTAAAAAACATTTCTAACATTGTGCTAAACCAAATATTCCCATGGTTCTTAACCAAGTGGCCAGTTTTTAAGCATAATTTAATTGTACTCCAATTGTACCTAATTCAATCACACTCCAAGTTTTCTACGATTCCAATTATACTCTAAAATGTCTTCTTCCTGAAGAACAAAGCATAAGAATCCTTGAAAATCTAGCTTTTTAGTTTTGCTCTTGAGAGTATAATAAATTTCCTGGCAAAGGTGCTGGCTATACCAAAACACTCTAAATATCATGTGTATAGTCCAGTTATTGATGAGTTGTGAGAAAAAATTTAAATAGGATGATTGTTACACTGATATTAAAATTTTATACTTTTAGATACCCTGATACTGGTTGAGAATTGTATAGATACCTGTATTATCAGCTCATATGATTACTGTCATTTCCAGAAGGTACTTAAAGTCTTCAATCAGAGGCTGATTTTTTAGCTTAAAGTATATAATTAACTACAGTTAAAATAAGAAAGTCGCTGTTAAGACTTTTTTTTTTTTTTTTTACATTGACTATTTTGAGAAGTGGTACCTGAATTCCTGACAGTGAGTAAAGAAAAATGGTGAGGGGATGGGGAGGACTTAAGAAATAGACTCAATAAATTTAGATATCCTTTGATTATTTATGATAGAGGCAAACATCTTTATTCCTTTCACTTCCCAAAGGAAGTATGCACCATGCTTTGCAACTAACCATCTCAACCCTAACACTTAGATCTATCTGTATTATCTCTTCAACCATCTGCTCCAATAACTATACCCTAGGTTTTGTCATACGTCTTAGTAACCAATCCTCTGACCACATGATAAGAGCTTGCTAACTGATTATTACACATGTTTTTCTTTTCCTCAATATACTTATTTTTTCATATCTTCTCTTTTGTCCCTAACTAAATTCATGTCTCATCACTTCAGCAATCAGCCAACCTCTGCCACTATCCTCACTCTCTGGCCCCATTGATCCAACTGCCTTAATTTAGCTCTTTACCAAGTAGTTTTTCTTTTCTTCTTCTTTTTTTAAAGACTTTATTTATTTATTTAACAGAGAGATAACAAGAGCAGTAACAGAAGCAGGGGTAGTGGGAGAGGGAGAAGCAGGCAAGGGATCATGACCTGAGCTGAAGGCAGAAGCTTAACGACTGAGCCACCCAGGCACCCCCACCTCCCAAGTAGTTTTCTTATGTAATTGGAAAGTCAAGAATTAATAATAATTAATGGTCTCCAGTGTCCCGTCCACAGTGTTTCTCAGCAAGCCTTCTCTGTCCTCATAGTCATTTTCCCTCTTCTCTGTCCAGAAAATTTCAAAACATGTCTGCTCTCTGTAACTAATTACACAGCTGCCATATGTCATTTTACTCTCATCCTATCAATTTACATACTTCTAAGTGAAAGTAATCAACTTACCACTCTAACTGCATAAATGTCTCCATCTACTTAAACTTTCCTCCCTCCCAACTCTCATTTTTTTTTCCTGAAATTGAAAGGTACTATATTTTTTACTTAATGTTTTTCAAGGACTTATGTCACCATTTTTCTATCTCTCTTTTTTTATTATTTTAAAAAAGATTTTCTTTATCTGAGAGAGAGAGAGAGTGAAAAAGAGCATGAGAGGGAAGAAGATCAGAGGGAGAAGCAGACACCCCATGGAGCTGGGAGCCCGACATGGGACTTGATCCTGGGACTCTGGGACCATGACTTGAGCTGAAGGCAGTCACTTAACCAACTTAGCCACCCAGGCACCCTTTTCCTCTCTTTTTAAGCTTTCTCCATGCAGTCTTTATTAATTTCTACAATATATATATATATACTTCTTAGAAGACAAGAGCTATAATAATACACTCAAAGCAAATATTTCCTCAATTCCACAATTTGTATTCAGGTGTATGTCGTTTATGATGGTGTTAGCTGCAAATTATAATAAACCTGACTTAAAATAGACTAAACAATAAGAAACAGCTTTCATAAGATTTTTCAGTCATTCAGGACTCCGGTTCTATTCTTATGATATGTTCAGTTCTGCCCTCTTTTATATGTTGGCTTTGTTCTTCATGTTTAGAAGATGGCAGTCAGGGGCGCCTGGGTGGCTCAGTGGGTTAAAGCCTCTGCCTTCGGCTCAGGTCATGATCTCAGGGTCCTGGGATCAAGCCCTGCATCGGACTTTCTGCTCAGTAGGGAGCCTGCTTCCTCCCCTCTCTGCCTCTGTGATCTCTGTCCATCAAATACATAAATAAAATCTTTAAAAAACAAAAAAAGAAGATGGCAGTCATCCACAACAAAAGCAACATCTTACTTGTTAATATGCACAGGCAAGATAAGGAGCTAGCTCCTCGAATTAGGAAATAAAAATTTTTCCCTGGATGAATCATCTGCCTTATATCAGGAAAACTGAACTAAGCACTGCCAAGAAGGATGAATTTGCCATGGACTGGCTTAGTCTACTCATGTTTCTTCTCTGGAGTCCAGAGAAGTACTTAGGACTCAGGAGAAGTTAACTTCTCCTGAGTCCTAAGTACTATGTAACAGAAGTATAGCCACTTAAAAAAAAAAAAATTGTGTGTCTGTGCATGTGTGTCTATCTCCCCATCACCCAACATATAGGAAAGGGGGAAGTTGGAAAAGCCAACAATGGGGTCTTTATACAAAGAAACAAAGAGAATACAATGAACCCAAATGTATAAAAGTGATTATGCAAAAAGGTACAAATCTAGGATCCTATGAATATTCGAATCAAATTTCTAATTTACTACTTAAAGCAGCATTCTAGTCATGCTGGCTCCTGCTCCTTTACTCACTCCATCTGAGGGACTTTGCCTGAGGCTTTTGGTTATTTAACCTAGGAGCTACTTGTGAACCTCATGCCTTTTGAGAGTAGTGTCTATATTTGGCTTAGGATTAGCTGCTCTTCAGTTCCTATAGGGCCTTTCCTCACCCCACCTCCCACCTACCCAAAACTTTTGCTGAGAGATTCTTTTACATGTGATGTTGTGTCCACAAAATCCAAGTTAGCCTACCCATAGGATATCCATAGGATATTTGACGTGTCCAGTTTTTCTGACTCCAAGCCTCTGTCCATTTTTCTCTGTTTAACATATCACACACACACACACACACACACACACATACCCTTGATTTTATATATTTAACATAATACATATATATGTTAGTAATATATAATAATATATATAATATATATTTATATATTTTCTGGACCTAATATTTATTCAGCCATGTGGCGTCTGATGTTGGGTTCAAATAGAGTCTTCTTAAATCTGTTCCTTTGCTAAAGTAGATCTGAAATACTCACTTGTTCTTTGAAAAATTTCAGACATCTTGGGAAATGCCTATTAAATTTGGATTTCAGAACTGTGGGAAAGCATATACTTCTTTGTGCATTTTCAATGGAGAATAATTTATATACTATTACGTTTTTTCTTTTCTAACTCATGTCCTGAAGCCTAGTAATTGTATTTAGTTTCCTTAAAGATGACCACCATATTCTATTCTTTCAGAGAATACCCTACCAGTTGATAGATAGGCAATCATGGATTCTAATACAAAAGTTAACAATTATATATGTAAGAGTAAAGGGTAGTTTCTCATAATAACTCATTATCAGCCAAAATATATCATGTACAATATAATACTTATTGTAACCCACATAAAAGCCTTTTTGTTTCTGGCCGAACACCCATCTCAGGACATTGTCATTCTAAAAAGCTCTGAAAATTAATGTAGGGTTCTGCAGAATTGCCCCTTGAGGAGGTGACAACACGAATGAAATTGTATACATTGGATAACACTCAGCAAAACTTAAGGATCCTCCATTAGTTTGGCTTCCCCTTGGTTCCCCCATCAGCCAAGCCTTCTATCCTCAGAGTTAACATTTCCTTTCTTTGGTGACTCCCATTTTCTTATGCGAAGCAATCTGTTGGCCTTTGCCTGAGACTTTTCCCTTATGGGAAGGGAGAATAAAACATTGAGGAATTCTATATAATATTTTGTCCTTATCACTTTCTGAGAAATAATTTTCTTCTGATAAATAGCTGTAATGGATATAAGACATTGCCTTAATTTAATAAATAAAAATATAGGAGCAAAAACTTGATGCCACCCCTTCTGACTCTAATCTTTCACCTGTTATCTAGAGTTTTTATTCTCCCAAGTCCTTCCCTGCCCATACCTTCCATTGAGGAAATGGATACCTTCCTTTATATCTCATAAATGACTAAAACATCATAATGTGACTTGTTTTCACAGCAGTATTTAAATCCAAACAGAAGGCAATATTTTTTTCCTTTTTATTTTTAAAAATCTTTATAAATTATTTTTTATTAACATGTAATGTATTATTTGCCCTAGGGGTACGGGTCTGTGAATCATCAGGCTTCCACATTTCACAGTACTCACCATAGCACATACACTCCCCAATGTACATAACCCAGCCACCCTCTACGTACCCCACCCCATACTGCACAGCAAACCTCAGTTTGTTTTGTGAGATTAAGAGCCTCTTATGGTTTGTCTCCCTTCCCAGTCCCATCATGTTTCATTTTTTCCTTCCCTACCCCTCAAGTCCCCCTGCCTCTCAAATTCCTCATATCAGAGAGATTATATTATCTCTCTGATAATATTGTCTTTATCTGATTGACTCATTTCACTCAGCATAATACCCTCTAGATCCATCCACATCATTGCAAATGGCAAGATTTCATTTCTTTTGATGGCTGCATAGTATTCCATTGTATGTATTTACTGAATCTTCTTTATCCAGTCATCTGTTGATAGACATCTAGGTTCTTTCCATAGTTTGGCTATTGTGTACAATGCTGCTATACACATTCAGATGCATGTGTCCCTCCGGATCACTACATTTGTATCTTTAAGATGAATACCCAGTAGTGCAATTTCTGGGTCTCAGGGTAGCTCTATTTTAAACTTTTTGAGGAACCTCCATGTGTTTTCCAGAGTGGCTGCACCAGCTTGCATTCCCACCAATAGTGTAGGAGGGTTCCCCTTTCTCCACATCCTCGCCAACATCGCTCATTTCCTGACTTGTTAATTTTAGCCATTCTGACTGGTGTGAGGTCTCATTGTGGTTTTGATTTGTATTTCCCTGATGCCCAGTGATGCTGAACAATTTTCCATGTGTCTGTTGGCCATCTGGATGTCTTCATTGAAGAAATGTCTGTACATGTCTTAGGCCTATTCCTTGATTGCATTATTTGTTCTTTGGGGGTTGAGTTTGATGACTTCTTTACAGAGTTTGGATACCAGCCCTTTATCTGATATGTCACTTGTGAATATCTTCTTCCATTCTTTCAGTTGGTTTTTGGTTTTGTTGACTGTTTCCTTGGCTGTGCAAAAGCTTATGATCTTCATGAAGTCCTAGTGGTTCATTTATGCCCTTGCATCCTTTGGCAATGTTTTAAGAAGTTGCTGTAGCTGAGGTCAAAGAGGTTTCTGCCTGTGTTCTCCCCAAGGATTTTGATGGATTCCTGTCTCACATTGAGGTCCTTCATCCATTTTGAGTCTATTTTCATGTGTGGTGTAAGAAAATGGTCCAGTTTTATACTTGTGCATGGGGCTGTCCAATTTTCCCAACACCATTTGTTGAGGAGACTGTCTTTTTTCCATTCAACATTCTTTTCTGCTTTGTCGAAGATTAGTTGACCACAGGGCTGAGGGTCATTTTCTGGATTCTAATTCTGTTCCATTGATCTATGTCTCTGTTTTTATGCCAGTATCATACTGTCTTGATGATGACAGCTTTGCAATAGAGCTTGAAGCCTGAAATTGTGATGCCACCAACTTTGGTTTTCTTTTTCAACATTCCTCTGGCTATTTGGGGTCTTTTCTGGTTCCATATAAATTTTAGGATTATTTCTTCCATTTCCTTGGAAAAATTGCTGGTATTTTAATAGGGATTGCATTAAATGTGTAGATTGCTTTAGGTAGCATAGGCATTTTCACAATATTTGTTCTTCCAATCCATGAGCATGGAACGTTTTTCCATTTCATTGTGTCTTCTTCAATTCCTTTCATGAGTACTTTATAGTTTCCTGAGTACAGATTCTTTGCCTCTTTGGTTAGGATTATTCCTAGGTATCTTGTGGTTTGGGGAGCAATTGTAAATGGAATTGACTCTTTAATTTCTCCTTCTTCTGTCTTGCTGTTGGTTTCTAGAAATGCATCTGATTCCTGTGCATTGATTTTATATCCTGACACTTCTCTGAATTCCTGTATGAGTTCCTGTGTGAGTTCTAGCAGTTTTGGAGTGGAGTCTTTTGGGTTTTCCACATAAAGTACCATATCATCTGTGAAGAGTGAGAGTTTGACATCTTCTTTGCCTATTCAGATGCATTTTATTTCTTTTCATTGTCTAATTGCTGAAGCTAGGACTTCTAGTACTATGTTGAATAACAGTCATGATAGTGGACATCTGTGTAGCATTCCTGACCTTAGGGGGAAAGCTCTCAGTTTTTCCCCATAGAGAATGATATTCACTGTGGGTTTTTTATAGATGGCTTTGATGATATTGAGGTTTGTATCCTCTATCCCTACACCGGGAAGAATTTGATTAAGAAAGGAAGCTGTACTTTGTCAAATGCTTTTTCAGCATCTATTGAGAGTATCATATGGTTCTTGTTCTTTCTTTTATTAATGCATTGTATCACATTGATTGATTTGTGGATGTTGAACCAACCTTGCAGCCAAAAATAAATCCTTTTATTTTTTTGTGGAGAATAATCCTTTTAATGTACTTTTTGATCCTATTGGCTAGTATTTTGGTGAGAATTTTTACATCTGTGTTCATCAAAGATATTAGTCTGTAATTCTCCTTTTTGACTGGGTCTTTATCTGGTTTTGGGATCAAGGTAATGCTAGGAGATTTTGAAGACTTCTTCAATCCCTTTTCTGATTATGGATCTGTTCAGGTTTTCTATTTCTTCCTGGTTCAGTTTTGGTAGTTTATAAATCTCTAGAAATGCATCCATTTCTTCCAGATTGTCAAATGTGCTGGCGTCTAGTTGCTCATAATATGTTCTTAGAATTGTTTGTATTTCTTTGGTCTTGGTTGTGATCTCTCCTCTTTCATTCATGATTTTATTAATTTGGGTCCTTTCTCTTTGCTTTTTGATAATGGTGGCCAGGGGTTTATCAAATTTATTAATTCTTTCAAAGAACCAGCTCTTAGTTTCATTGATTTGTTCTACTGTTCTTTTGGTTTATATTTCATTTATTTCTGCTCTTATCTGTATTGTTTCTCTTATCCTGCTGGGTTTAGGCTTTCTTTGCTGCTCATTCTCCAGCTCCTTTAGGTGTAGGGTTAGGTTGTGTACTCGAGGTCTTTCGTCTTCTTGAGAAAGGCTTGTCTTGCTATACACTTTATTCTGAGGACCACCTTTGCTGTGTCCCAAAGATTTTGAGTAGTTGTGTTTTCATTTTCATTTGTTTCCATGAATTTTTTTTAATGCTTCTTTAATTTCCTGGTTGACCCATTCATTCTTTAGTAGAATTCTCTTTACCCTCCATGTATTTGAGTTCTTTCCAGCTTTCCTCTTGTGATTGAGTTCTAGTTTCAGAGCACTGTGGTCTGAAACTATGCAGGGAATGACCCCAATCTTTTGGTACTGGTTGAGGCCGGATTTGTGACTCAGGATTTGATCTATTCTGGAGAATGTTATGTGTACTAGGGAAGAATGTGTCTTCTATTGCTTTGGGATGGAATGTTCTGAATATATCCGTGATGTCCATCTGGTCCAGTGTGTCACTTAAAACCTTTATTTCCTTGTTGATCTTTTGCTTGGATGATCTGTTCATTTCAGTGAGGGGGTGTTAAAGTCCCCTACTATTATCGTCTTATCGTTGATGTGTTTCTTTGATTTTGTTATTAATTGGTTTATATTATTGACTGCTCCCATGTTTGGGGCATAGATATTTAAAAATGTTAGATCTTCTTGTTGGACAGACCCTTTAAGTATGATACAGTGTCCTTCCTCATCTCTTATTATAGACTTTGGCTTATAATCTAATTGATCTGATATAAGGATTGCCACCCCAGCTTTCTTTTGATGTCCATGAGTATGGTAAATTGTTTTCCACCCCCTCACTTTAAATCTGGTGGTGTCTTTGGGTCTAAAATGAGTTTCTTGTGGACAGCATATCAATGGGTCTTGTTTCTTTTATCCATTCTGATACCTGGTGTCTTTTGACTGGGGCATTTAGCCCATTTACATTCAGGGGAACTATTGAGAGATATGAATTTAGTGTCATTGTCTTGCCTGTAAGGTGACTGTTACTGTATATTGTCTCTATTCCTTTCCGTTCTACTACTTTTAGGCTCTCTCTTTACTTAGAAGGTTCCTTTCAATATTTCCTTTAGGGCTGGTCTGATGTTTGCAAATTCTTTTAAGTTTGCTTGTCCTGGAAGCTTTTTGTTTCTCCTTCTCTTTCCAATGACAGTCTAGCTGGATATAGTATTCTTGGCTGCATATTTTTCTCATTTAGTGCTCTGGAAAAATCATGCCAGTCATTTCTGGCCTGACAGGTCTCTGTGGATAGGTCTGATGCCTATCTAATATTTCTACCATTATACATTACAGATTTATTGTCGTGAGCTGTTTTCAGGATTTTCTTTTTGTCACTAAGACTAATAAAATTTATTATCAGATGATAGGGTGTGGACCTATTCTTATTGATTTTGAGGGGGATCCCAACTATTCTAATATTGTTTCCTCTTATGGTATCACTTATCTCTCAAATTATCACTCATGGTCCAGTAGTTGTTTGTCTCTCTTCTGCTCAGCTTCTTTATTCTCTGTCATTTGATCTTCTATGTCACTAATTCTCTCTTCTGCTTCTTTTATCCTAGGAGTAAAAGCCTCCATTTTTTATTGGACCTCATTAATAGCTTTTTTGTTTTCAACTTGGTTAGGTTTTAATTCTTTTATTTCTCCAGAAGGGAATTTTATTTCTCCAGAAAGGGATCCTCTAATATCTTCCATGTCTTTTTTGAACCCATCTAGCACTTTGATAATCATCGTTCTGAACTCTAATTTTGACATATTGCTGGCATCCATATTGATTAGATCCTTAGCTATCAGTACTTCCTCTTGTTCGTTTTTTTTGTGTTGAGTTTTTCTACCTTGTCATTTATCCAGATATGAGTATATGAACGAGAGAATAAAATACTAAAAGCATCGCAAAGGCCCCAGAAAAATATACGCTAAGTAAATCAGACGAGACCCGAAAGTGGGAGGAGAAGAAAGTGGGAAAAAAATAAAATAAATAAAATAAAAATTAAATAATAAATATATATGTTAGACTGGTGAATAGAAAAGAGTAATCCATTTTATTTTGGGTGTATTCTGGTCTCTTAGAAGAAACTACCTCCCAACATTTTAAGGTAAGAAAAAAAAGCATATATATATACACACACATATATATGTATTATATATAAACACACACAAAAATAAGGGTAAACATGATGAAGGGATGGAGTATGAGTGTATAGATAAAAATTTTTTAAAAATTCTATAAAAAGAATTGATATGTTGGTCAAAAAAAGAAAAACAAGAGGAGAAAATGTGGTCAGACTGGAGAGTAGAACAAAGCCTTGGGCTAGATTTAGGGTAAATTTTGATCTATTAGAAGAAATTTTATCCCAAAATTTTAAAGGAATAATATCTACATGTATTAAAACTAAGATTAAATACAACAAAGGTTTAAAATATGCCTATAACAATGAATATTTGAAAAGATTTTTTTAAAAAGGTATTGCTAAGATAAAATAGTTAAAAAACATTAAAAGAAGAAAGTTAAAAAATAGAATAAGAAAAAAATAAAATTACAAAAAAATCACTTTGCAGGACTAAAGAATCATAGGAAAAAGGCCACGGAGTCTGTGTGTTGCTTTCTCCTCGTTCTGGAGTTTGAAGTTCTCATTGATTGGAGAAATTGGTCTTGGCTGGATATTCTTGCTGATCTTCTAGGGAAGGGACCTGTTGCACTGATTCTCAAATATCTTTGCCCGAGGCAGAATTGTACCACCCTTGCCAGTGGCCAGGCCAAGTAATCTGTTCCTGTTCACTCACAGGAGCTTTTATTCACTAAATGCTTTCCCTAGAATTTTGGAGAAAAGTAGTGAAAATGGCAACCTCCCAACCTTTGGCCCAGAGGAGCTGAGAGCTCAGGACCCCACTCCTCAGTGTGTTCTTAGAGAAAAGCAGTCAGTCCCTCCCGTTTCTCTGGTCTCTGGCTCCACTCTGTGCTCAAATGGCCTGTGACTGAACATTTCTATCTCTGGCGAATGGCCCCATTTTGAGTCTCCAAACCCAGCAGATTTTTGCCATGTGCTCCTTAACTGGTCCTGCCAGAGGAGGAAGGAGGGGATCTCTCTGGGTATGCAACTTGTGGGATCCCTGCTCAAAGAACAGTGGCCCAACTGTGTGTTGGATCACAGCTTAAAGTAACCCTGAGCTGAGAGCTCCCTCTTAGTCTCCAGCTCTGCCTCTATAGCCTGCTTTCCCACTCCAGTAACTGGCAGTTTTGCCACTCTGGGCAATTCCTGTCTTTTTGTGATCCTGTGGGTCCTGAGACCACACTGTCCCCATGAGGGCTCCATCCCTGCTTAGCCTCTGGAGCGATGTCTCTCAGTGGAGCTGACTTATAAAAGTTCTGATTTTGTGCTCCGCTGCTCCACTGCTTGCCAGAAGCTGGCACCTCTCCCTGCGGTGTATTTTCCTGTCACCTCGGATTCACTTCTCCACACACCTACCTTCCAGAAAGTGGTCAATTTTCTGTTCCTAGAATTGTTGCTCCTCTTCTCTCTGTCTCCTGTTGAGTTTATAGATGTTTGAAATGATTTGGTAACTATTTAGCTAAAGTTCTGGGACCTAAAGCTGTTTCAGTCATCTACTCCTCCAGCATCTTGTTAACCAGCCACTGGCAATATTTTTTATTTAAGAAAAGAATATTTAATTTTGGACTTTCAGACATCAACCCTATAACTGGGAAAGGGATTCTTTGAGCTGGGTAAAATTTTCAGAACTTTTAAAATCATGTCATGTATTTAACTTTTCATTTGTAGTTTGGTCTTAAGGAAAACTATTCTTGAATTTCCTTATTGAAGAGCTTTTTCTTCTGTGATTGTCTTTTGTAGTATCAAGGTCAAAATAAACAAAAGAATTAAAAAATAGTAAAAATTTAGATTATAATACAAAATCTCTAAAATCTTTTCAGTGAGTAATTCCATAGTGTGTTGTATGACTAGAGAAAAAAGAGCTAACAGAGGTGTGTTTTCTATAACAATACTACCTCCTCTGTGTTTTCACCTCTTCAGAGGCTAATAAGACTGTCAAATTGATGGAAAGCTTCATGCTTACTAAATTATAGCACCTCAATTTACATTAGTGTAATATGTGCCAAAAATGAAATACTATCTCATTTCAAACTCTGTAAATTTATTTTATTATTGATAGTTGATTTTCCTAGTTGATTATAGTTGATTTTCCTAGTACTGTCAGCTGTAATAGTTCCTCGTTAAGGTTTTTTAAATTTTTTTTTAAGAAAAGAAAAGAAATGAGAGTGGGAAGAAGGGAAGAGGAAGAGAAAGAAGGGAGAGAGAGAGAGAAAAATCTAAGGAGGAAAACAACTTGTGATCATTAGTGTTCTTCTTCCCAACATGTTACATAACTAGTAAAATGGGATTTTTTTAATCTCTTAATTTGGTTTGAGTTAACCTGTTTTCTTTTATTCTCTTTGTTTGCAATGTCCCAGCAAGTTATCTTGACAAAAACACATTAATATTGAAGAGTAAAATGAGAGATCATATAGGGACTTCTATGTCACCTTCAACGTGATGCCATTTATGTCAGATGATCTAGTGTGTGCTGAGATTTTATTTTGAAAGTGCAAAAAAAAGTCTGAATAATGAGTAAAATTTCCTGGAGATGGCAAAGTAGACATAGGAGAGACCTTATTCAAAAGAGAGACTGCCCTCTATGTCCCTACAGGAGCATAGGAAAATCTCAAGAGGAAACCAAGCATTTAATACCATGTGGTATAGTACTTGATCAGATGCATCAAAGAAGAATTATAAATTCCCAGTGTGACAACTCAAAAGAAATGCTTCATTATCTTTAAAAGAACACAGGGGTGCCTGGGTGGCTCAGTTGGTTGTGTCCAACTCATCATTTTGGTTCACTACATGATCTCTTGATCTCAGGGTTGTGAGATGGAGCCGCATGTCAGGCTCTGCATTCTGCAGGGAGTTTTCTTGAGACTCTCCCTCTCCCTCTTCCTCTGCTCCACCCTTCCTCTAAAATAAATAAATAAATAAATAAATCTTTTAAAAAATAGTAAAAAATGAAATAGATAATAGAACACTTGTCTTCTGCTGATCCATGATCCCTGTCAATAAGAAAACCCCAAACCATTAATTAATAAAAAGATACTGAAGATAAGTGGACTTAAAGAGTGAAATTATGAATATCTATATTGCTTGTAACACAGAGCTTTTGTAAGTGTCATAACAACTTTAAAAAAATAGGTAGAGTAGATTTTACCTTATTTTACAGATGAGGAAACAGAAGCTTCCAGGAGATTCAGTGATAAAAAATAAGTACTGGAAAGCTGGCAGAGGTACATTGATGTTAACATTGTAAGTTTAGTGAAATTCTCACCACACCAAACTTTTTTTTTTTTTTTTCCAGTCAGTGGATACTCTCGAAGTAAGAATTAAATTTTTTTCATGATTGTGATTTTTCTTCTAAAGATTTTTATTTTCTCATTCAACACTGGGGTGGCTCTGCTTTAAAGGATAGAGTACTAAGAACAGGAGCTCCATGGTAAAATTTTGTGGTCCTTGCTCTCAAGGAGGATCTAATCTAACAGTATGGGAAGAGAAACAAATACACTAAAATTTCTTACACTTCCTTCTCATTGGAAGCTTAGGCCTGTAAATTTTGAATAACTCTTTAATCTTTCAGAACTGATTTTTGTACTTCTATGGTCCTGTAGAATTCTGTGTATAACACCATCCTTCATTTCCATATATGTTGTAGTTTTTTGTGATTATATTTCATAATGATATCTAATCAGTCTTGGACTTGTTGAGTGTAAAGTTTTGTACCCACTAATCCTATCTATACAAGGTCAAGCCCAGGGCTTGGCATGCAGCAAGTGCTCAATATATGTGTTAGTTTATCATATGTTTATTATTAGAAAGGTACACACACTTGCATAAAATTCAAGTACTACAGAGGTGTATAATATAAGAAATAAAACTTTTTCATCTCTCTCACCCACTTCTAGCAAGTAGCATGATTCTGTCTTGCATGATGTTAACTGTCAAACTTTACATTAATTTTTTAAATTGAATTAGACTTTAAAATTTATAACTTTTATTTAATTTGAAGTGTGACAGGTTCACATATGTCAGCCACATAAGTCATCAAACTTTTGCTGCTTAACTGATTTTCACTTTGGTCTGGGTCAGCATGTACGTAATCATTTTTTGTTAGCTTCCTAAAGAATGTTTATAAAAGTTCCCTTTCTTTTACAAGTAACATAAAATTCTTGATCACCATGCCAGGTATCAATACTATTGATGAATTGCTATTAATACCCAGAGAACAGCTCTCAAATCATTTCTCAATTTCCATAGGTAAAATCTTTCCTTTTATATATCTAGGTAATCTGATTTCTTCTCTCTCCTTCTTCAGTATCATGTCTGTTTTACAAACATTGATGAAAAACAGAAGTCTGAATATTTTTTTCTATTTTCTCTGTCACAGAGAGAAAAATATTGGTATACTTAAAGATAAGAAATTGAATGCTATTAATTTGGAAGGGCCATTTTAATCACTATGATTATAGTAGAGCACTTAAAATGCATGTAGTGGAATCTAAAAATAGATTTAAAAATTGTTCATTAAGTCTACTCACTCATTTGATTACTTTATAGTTGGAAATAAAACCATCCTTTCTTTACGCTATAGTATTTCATTTGGGTTAATCGTTGAATAAGATGCACTCAGTTCTTGACATTTTAGGGTGAATATTGGTATTTTAGCAAGCATCTTAATAAATTTGACTTGGATGATTTATATGGTTTCTCATTGAGAATTTCCCATAATAACACTCAACAATAAGAGTGATTAATCAGTAGCTATGTTGTTTAATAAGTAAGACCTCAATTCTGAGAATCATCGTTGCCTCTTTGTTATGATGTGTCTGAGACTATGTCTGCCATCTTTCTTCATAAATACACAAAAGATTATTGATTGGTATTGTGCTAGAGATGCTGTTTGCAGAACTTAAATTTGTTCATCATTCTAATCTTTTGGTTCCCTAGCAGTTTAAAAAAGAGCACCATTTCAGTAAACTGGATTCAACATTGACACTTCTGCTTAGTAGTAGCCATATTTATTCATATGACATAATGATTTATGTTGTTTCAAAGATTCTCCTTGCTTTTCTCATGTTTCCACCATACTTTATTCATGGATTCTATGACTCTTACTGTTCCAAATAGATTCATTTCTCAAATAAAATTGAAATTATCGTATCTACCTATTCATTTTTAACTCAAATATACTAACCTATTTTTCCTGGAGGTTAAAAATAACATGTGAAGACTTTGTGTTTCCAATTTTTGATAATGACATTTTTATCACCCAGTCCATTTTGCATCAAAATCTTGATATGATTTTTACTCTTTATTTGACTAGATTTTTCTTAAGCATTCATATTAAAATCTGCCCCCCCAAATGACCTTTAGCACTGCCTCTCTCATTTGTTTTACCCTTTCTTTCTAGTTATTATTGCCTCCCAGTATCATTTAACTTGGTGATTACTATTGTCATCACCTTTTAATCCCATGACCACATCCACTCCCTTATTCTTTCCCAACACAAAACTCTTCTTATGGCCAAAATTACCCATAAATCCTGGATTTCAGTATTTTAATTTTTAAGCATCATTGGTAACTCACTACTGCCTATAAAATAAGATGCACTGTTTTCTTTTGGTGTTCAAGACTTCCAACCCTCAGTTTGTTTTGTGAGATTAAGAGTCCCTTATGGTTTCTCTCCCTCCTGATCCCATCTTGTTTCATTTATTCTTTTTTTACCCTTCAAACACCCCATGTGGCATCTCCACTTCCTCATATCAGGGAGATCATATGATAGTTGTCTTTCTCTGACTGACTTATTTCGCTAAGCATAATACCCTCTAGTTCCATCCACGTTGTCACAAATGGCAAGATTTCACTTCTTTTGATGGCTGCATAGTATTCCATTGTATATATCTATATATTTATATCTATATCTATATATCTATATCTATATACTACCTCTTCTTTATCCATTCATCTGTTGATGGACATCTAGGTTCTTTCCATAGTTTGGCTATTGTGGACATTGCTGCTATAAACATTTGGGTGCACATGCCCCTCCGGATCACTATGTCTGTATCTTTAGGGTAAATACCCAGTAGTGTAATTGCTGGGTCATAGGGTAGTTCTATTTTCAACTTTTTGAGGAACCTCCATGTGTTTTCCAGAGTGACTGCACCAGCTTTCATTCCCACCAACAGTGTAGGAGGGTTCCCCTTTCTCCACATCCTAACCAGCATCTGTCATTTCCTGACTTGTTAATTTTAGCCATTCTGACTGGTGTGAGGTGGTATCTCATTGTGGTTTTGATTTGTACTTCCCTGATACCGAGTGACATGGAGCATTTTTTCATGTGTCTGTTGGCCACCTGGATGTCTTCTTTGCAGAAATGTCTCTTCATTAGCATAGACATTTTCACAATATTTGTTCTTTCAATCCATGAGCATGGAACATTTTTCCATTTCATTGTGTCTTCTTCAATTCCTTTCATGAGTACTTTATAGTTTCCTGAGTACAGATTCTTCCTCTTAGGATTATTCCTGGTCTCTTATGGTTTGGGGAGTGATTGTAAATGGAATTGACTTTTTAATTTCTCTTTCTTCTGTCTTGCTGTTGGTTTCTAGAAATGCATCTGATTCCTGTGCATTGATTTGATATCCTGATCCAGTATGACATTTAAGACCCTTATTTCCTTGTTGATCTTTTACTTGGATGATCTATTCATTTCAGTAAGGGGGGTGTTAAAGTCCCCTACTATTATTGTATTATTGTCAATGTGTTTCTTTGACTTTGTTATTAATTGGTTTATATAATTGGTTGCCCCTATGTTAGGGACATAGATATTTAAAATTGTTAGATATTCTTGTTGGAAAGACCATTTAATTAAAATATAATGTCCTTCCTCATCTCTTATTATAGTCTTTGGCTTAAAATCTAATTGATCTGATATAAGGATTGCCACCCCAGCTTTTTTTTGGATATCCATGAGCATGGTAAATTGTTTTCCACCCCCTCACTTTAAATCTGGTAGTGTCTTTGGGTCTAAAATGAGTTTCTTGTAGACAGCATATCGATGGGTCTTTTTTTTTTTTTAAATCCATTCTTATACCTGGTGTCTTTTGACTGGGACATTTAGCCCATTAACATTCAGGGTAACTATTGAGAGATATTAATTTGGTGCCATTGTATTGCCTGAAAGGTTTCTGTTACTATATATTGTCTCTGTTCCTTTCTGGTCTTTACTTTTAGGTTCTTGCTTTGCTGAGAAGGACTCCTTTCATTATTTCTTGTAGGGCTGGTTTGGTGTTTTCAAATACTTTTAGTTTTTGTTTGTCCTGAAAAATTTTTATTTCTACTTATATTTTCAGTGACAGCCTAGGTGGATCTAGTATTCTTGGCTGTATATATATATATATATATATATTTTTTTTTTTTTTTATTTAGTGCTCTGGATATATCATGTCTGACCTTTCTGGCCTGACAGGTCTCTGTGAATAGGTCTGCTGCCAACCTAATATTTCTACCATTGTAGGTTACAGAACTATTGTCCTCACCTATTTTCAGGATTTTCTCTTTGTCGCTGAAACGTCTAAGTTTTACTATTAGATGACATTGTGTTGACCTATTCCTGTTGATTTTGGGTGGGGTTCTCTGTGCCTCCTGAATTTTGATGCCTGTTCCCTTCACCAAATTAGGGAAATTTTCTGCTATAATTTGTGCCACTATACCTTCTGCCCCCCCTTCTTCTTCTGGGATCCCAATTATTCTAATATTGTTTCTATAATATCACCTTCTCTTGAATTCTCCCTCATGGTCCAGTAGTTGTGTATCTCTCTTTTACTGAGCTTCTTTATTCTCCATCCTTTGGTCTTCTATGTCACTAATTTTCTCTTCTGCCTCATTTATCCTAGCATTAGGAGGCTCTGTTTTTTATTGGACCTAAGTAATTGCTTTTTTTATTTCAATGTGGTTAGATTTTAGTTCTTTTATTTCTCCAGAAAGGGATTCTCTAATATCATCTATGCTTTTTTCAAGCCCAGCTAGCACCATGATATTCATCATTCTGAACTCTAGTTTTGACATCTTACTAATGTCCATATTGATTACACCCCTAGCCATTGGTACTGCTCCTTGTTCTTTTTTTTTTTTTTTTTTTTGAGGTGAGTTTTTCTGCCTTGTCATTTTATCCAGATAAGAATAGATGAATGAGATAACAAAATAGTAAAAAGGTAGCAACGACTCCAGAAAAATATACAGTAACCAAATTGGAAGCGACCCAAAACTGTGGGGGAAAGAAAGGGAGGAAGTAGTCTGGTGAATAGAAGAGAGCCACACACTTGATTTTGTTTGTATTTTGGTCTGTTAGAAGAAACTGCCTCCCACAATTTCAAAGAAATAAACATATATATATATATATATATATATATGCACACAAAAGTAAAGGTAGACATGATGGAGGGATGAATATGACTGTGAAGATGAAAATTAGATTCTAAAAAAGGAATTGATAACATAAGAAGTTTATGGAAAAAAAGGAAGTTTGCTGAAAAAAAAAAAGGAAGAATGAATGTGATCAGACTGGAGACTAGAACAAAGATTGCAGACTAAAACAAATCTAGTACTTCAAAGTGCTAGTTTTAGGGTATATTTTGATCTGTTAGAAAAAAACTGTATCCCAAAATTCTGAAGACAGAAAAACATATATGTATATAAAAAATAACATTAAATATAATGAAGGGATAGATTATGACTGTAACAATGAAAATTATAAAAAGATTTTTTAAAAGTTATTGATAAGATAAAATATTTTAAAAAGGTTAAAAAGGAAAGAAGAATAATTAAAAAAATAGATAAGAAAAATCAAAATTTAAATAATTTAACTTTGAAAGACTAAAGAATCATGGGGGAAAAGGCCTGAATTCCTCTAACTCTGGAGTTCTGCAGTTCTCATTGATCATTGAACTTTGTCTTGGCTGTTTGTTCTTGCTGATCTTCTGGTGGAGCTGCCTGTTGCAGTGATTCTCAAATGTCTTTCTTTGGTGAAGGCGGAATTGCATCACCCTTGCCAGGGGCCAGGCTAAGTAACCTGCTTGGGTTCGCTCTTGGAGTTTTTATTCCCTGAATGCTTTCTGTAGACCTTTGAAAGATGAGAATGAAAATGGTGACCTCCCAGTCTCCAGCCCCATAAGAGTCAGGAACTCTGGGCCCCACTTCTCAATGCACCCTCAGAGGAATGCAGTCAATCACTCCTGTCTCCCTGGTCTCTGGCCACACTCTGTGCTCACCCAGCCTGTGATTCAGTGTTTCTATCTCTGGTTGATGGCCTCCTTTAGAGTCTCCAAACCCAGCAGATGCTGCGGAATGCGCCTGCTCTGCTCTTCTCTTCAGCCAGCTTCCTTAGTCCAATACCTGGGAGCTCTGCCACATTCAGATAGCCCTGGTATTTTTGCGACCTCATGGGTCCTGAGACCACACTGTCCCCACAAGCGCTCCACTCCCCACTTAGCCTCTTCCCTTTTGTCACCTGGGATTCACTTTTCCACAGGTCCTAACTTCTAATAAGTGGTCACTTTTTTGTTCCTAGAATTGCTGCTCTTCTTCTCTTTGATCTCTTGTTGAGTTTGTAAGTGTTCAAAATAGTTTGACAACTATCTAGCTGAACTCCTGGGACCCAACAATATTTAGGTCTTCTCTGCTGTCTTGCTCCTCCCCCCCCCCCAATTGCCAAGTTATTTTAAAGCAAAACTAATATAGGAATCCTTATACTCTAGCTCCTTTATGAATCCAGACCTTTATTGAGTGTGTATATGTGTGTTTGTCTTTAAGATTATGGTGAAAAATAAAATTCTCTTTGGAGAAGACCAATGTTTGAAAACAATTTAAATCCTTCTATAGTACCTCTTATTTTTGAATCATGAGATATGTTCAATAAAAGTAGAAAACAAATACTAACACTGATCTTTAATATACCTCTTGTTTATATGAAGAGAGCAGATTTGAGGAATAAAATGGTACATTGGGTTCAACTAGTGAGTAGACAATCATAATTTTTAGGGAAAACTATTTTACAACAGCTTAAGGGATACACAAAACAAGGGCCTTACACCGTGTAAAGGGATTAGACTAGTGTTGTCTCAGTAACTGAATGAGTTGTGTAAATCTAGAACTTCAGGGGAAGAGGAAATGTATTCATCCTAATCCCAAACATGAAAAACTTGTTCATCCTTAAGTATACATTTAATATTTTAAATAGTAAATATGTTTTTATAATATCCATAATGATTTTCTAGAATCTGTTATTTTAAAATGTAAGTAAAACGTGATTAGACAATTCCTTATCATTTAAAGGAGGGATTAAGTGAGAGTATAAAAATATTTTGTCATATTTTCTGAAATTTGTTTTATGGAAAATAAATCATACAGGATATTTAATGAAAAATATTCATAAATAAATGCTTTAAAAATATTTCACAAGTAATTTTATATTGAAGTCAAGTCACTCATTACCATACTAAAGACTCAGCATTTTTTGAGACATTAGAAGCCAACTTACCTCAAAATTATTTTATTACAAGTTATCTTCCTAAGACAAATACATTTTTTTTTCTCAAACCATCAAACTAATATTTGTCATGAAAAATGCTCTGGAATACTCTTTTAAAATGTCACTAATTAAAAAAAAATCTGTACAGGTAGAGATCAGAATTGGGATTAGAAGTTTTTGCAATGGCCTGTAACCTTTATCACATAAGATAAAACTTCAGAGATCTCCCATGACTAGTAGTATATGGAGGCAAATTTTACATAGGTGTAACATTCACTGAAATGACCATACTAGATTCCATTTGATTTCACCGAACTTTTGCTTTTCATATATAAAGGAGCAACAATTTTGCCTTCTTCAATGTGTTTTTGTGCAGATTATATGTGAAAATTTATTTTATCAGCCTCTAAGTGCTACAAATTTTCCATGCTTTCCAACTTAATTTTGCCCCACACTGTTGGCCAATATCAATTTTTCAAGTCAGGTAGTTTCCCTCAGTCTAAATTATTGTTTTGAAGTGTTCTACTTTCCTCCCATCCCTGAAGATACTCCTCTAGTTTCAACATTGCTTCCTACTTCTCAGGGAAAATATAAAATTTATGGGAACTCCTCAGTATCCTGCTACCACATCTCTAAAACTTACCTGCTGGTGCTTTCATTCCTATTGAAATGATGGTGTAGTTCCTGCAATAAGAGGAGGTGTGAATTCCACCTTCTCCAACATTCTCAGAGTTCTAAGCAAATTTTCTTTCTCTATCTTGAGTTTTCATTGAGTTGGTATCCTTTAGATTCTTTCCATCAATATTTAAAAACAGGTTATTTTACCTATCAAACTAAGACAAACAACAGCAAAAACATGATATAAAATGAAACAGCTAAACATGCAAACTTTTATTCATGTGTGTTTATATAATCTGCATATTTAAGTATATAGTACTTATACATACATATGTATGTATATATATGTGTGTGTGTGTGTGTGTGTGTATTATATATGCTTCAGCTATCATCATGTCTCTTTTCTTAGATTTTAAGTAAAAAAATTCTTTAAGAATTGTCTGTACTTGTTCTCCCTTGTCACCATCTAGTTATTCTGAATAAATAAATCATCAGTCTGACTCCTGCACATGTACTTTACCATCAAATTTATTTTCAAATAGCTAGCAACTAGTTGTTTGTTTTTATGGAATAACTTTAATATCCTTTGAGAAACATTTAAAGAGAACTGATTTCAAATGTCCGTTTCTGTGATTTATGTAAGACTTATGGTTTACCTATATGTGATACCATAAGCACTAATAACCATTCCAAAAGAAATTCTCTAAAATATATTAAATAGATAAAGCAAGATTTTATTTCCCATATCAGAAATAGACAAGATAACATTCATGTTGCCTTTTAAAATGCTCATTTCTTCCCCCTGTAGTCCCTGTTCAATGTCCCAGAAGTCATAAAGTATCACGTTAATGCCTCTAAGTATGTCTTCTATGCCTATATAATTTATTGATGGACTATGCATAAATTAGACATTTCTCAGTGGATTATGAATATGCATTGCTTCTCCAGTGGCTTAGGTTGATTTCTCTTCTAAATAACAAATACCTGTGAATTTAACCAGATCTTTTGTTCACTAACATTATCCATTAAATTCTTAACCCTTACATCAGATCAAAATTTAAGAAACTCTTCAAGATTTTACAATGTATAATAAAGACTTCTGACTGCATCAATGTTGTGTGTTTAAAGGGCTAGAGTGTTTTGAATAAAAGTTCAAACTTTGTCCTTAGCTGTTCATTTCATTCCTATTCAGAACATTCTTACTTTGATAATTTTCCTATTGTATTCTAAAAGGACTAGCTGAATTTGAAATGAAAATTATTTTAATTACAGAAACAGAAAAGTCAATATGATATTTCTTTCTGACAGTTTGTTCCATAGGAGTTCATTCAAGAAGTAAAGTTGTAATGAATATAACTTATATGCACATTATCCAGTTTTAGCATGTAAATGGTAGCTCAAATTATAGTGGTAGCCCAAAATTATAAGCAGTATTTTAAAACAGAATATCAGGCACCTGGGTGGCTCAGTTGGTTGAGTGACTGCCTTTGGCTTAGGTCATGATCCTGGGGTCCTGGGATTGAGTCCTACATTGGGCTTCCAGCTCCATGGGCAGTTTAGTTTGCTTCTTCTCTGACTTTTTCCCCTCTCATGCTCTCTCTCTGTCAAATAAATAAATAAAAGCTAAAAATAAATAAATAAATAAATAAAACAGAGTATCTAGAAAGAACTATTATGCAAATAGAAAGGACTATTAAAAAAAAAAAAGATTCTTGGTTTTTCTGCACGTTTCTTTTCCTAGTCTTGTTGCTATTTTGCTTTGTCTCCTTCCATTTCCTTATGTTGATTGTATCATTTTCTTTTAAACTCTTCTTTCCACAATACTTATCTCCAAAGCAGTTATTGAGATGGGATCAGTAAAATTGTTAAACTGGTTGTGTGAAGAACAAACTGTCTTTTAGAAAATATACTTGATCTCTTACAAGTTAAATGGATGTTTTATTAGTGCCTTTCAAAGCATTATCTCATTTAATCCTACCAAAATCTACTTGAAATAGACAATAAAATTATGCCTTGCATATTATAAAGGAAGAAACAGATTCAGACTTCTACGGTAACTATCTCCTAAGACTACAGTTGATAAAGGACCTAGAACTGGAATAAAAATCTGTCTTAAAGTAAATTTCATGCTTTGATTTCTCTGAAATTACTAAAAGACATGAACTTAAGCTTTTTAGATTCTCCAAAATTCTTTTAAATTTGGTTTTAGAATGTTAATTTTCTCTATATTTGACCACTATTAAAATGTATGTATAGTTTCTATATACCACTTTCTATGCAGCAAGTTATGGTAAAAGACTGTTGTAGTAATGTAAGTTGATGGGAATAAATCAATGTAAGTTTTTTTTGAAAATGTTGGTAAGCCCCATTTAAGTATTTTGTTGTAGATAATTGAGAATTAATTTCAAAGTCTAAGGAGGTTCTGTCCAATGTGGTAGCTGTGTGGTAAGTTCTGCAAATATTACAAGTAATAAGATTTTATGTTTAGCAATGATTAAGGATTTATATTGGCAAATTCTAGAAAAGAAATTATTTTCATGATATATTTGTACCCTTAGATTAACATTAGATATAATCTATTTGTACAGTACTCAGTATGTAAAATTCCATTGTGATCGATCGGTACATAAAATTGATACTAATACTATTGATCATTTTCACACACTTATGTTGTTACATAGAAGGGAACTATAAACCCTTGTGCTTTTAAGCTTTTCTATTTTACATCAACATATCTCTTAAATAAGAAAGCCTAATGTCTGCCTTCAAAATATAAACTTTTATTAGAAATTATTGGCAATTTTTATCTGTTCATTCTTGTTCATATTTCTAACACTGAAATTCACAGAATGCATATTGTATTTTTTAAGAAAAATTGTTTCTTGACTATTTTGTAGCACATGATACCTATTAGTGTTTTATTTACCTCCCTCAAAATATGGTTAAAATTTTATTAGAAATCTTTCTTTGGATTATCAATTTTTAATGTTTATTGAGATTTTATGGCAATTTTCTTTCCATGAAATTTGATTATATTAATTCTACAACTTAATGAGTTTTTATAAATTCAGAGTTATGCAGTCTTCAATACTGCCTAAATTTAGAATATTGCCATCACCCTCCCAAAAAAGCCTGTAATCATTATCACTGATCCCCATTCTCACCCCACCTCTAGGCAACAACTGAACTGTATATATTTGTATATATTTATCTATAGTAGACATTTTTTTAAAATAAAATATGGTCACATATGTTCTTTTGTATCTGGCTTCTTTCATGGAGCATGATTTTATTATTTTCAGTATTGTAATAAATATAGATGCTTTGTTTCTTTTTGTGGCTACATATTCTATACACATACACACATACCACATTTTGTTTATCCATTTATTAGGCAATGGGCTTCTTTGACTTTTTTGGCTATTGTGAAGAAAGGTTCTGTGCATATTCATTGCACAGATCTTTGTGTGTACATTTACCTTTATTTCTCCTGGGTTGAGAGTTAAGGAGAAGAGTTACTAGGTCATATGACAATTTGTGTTTCACTTTTTGAGGAACTGGCAAGCTGTTTTCAGCAGTGCATTACTGCCAGCCATGTTTGAGTGTTTCGGCTTCTTCCAACCTTACTATCTCCTGTTATTTTCAGTCTGTTGATTATATTCCAGTGAGTATAAAATGGCATATCCTTGTGGTCCTTATTTGTGTTTCCCTAATGATTAATACTCTTGAGAAATTTTTCATATACTTATTGGTCATTTTTAGATCTTCTTTGGAAGAATGTCTATTTAATTGCTTTGCCCATTTTTTCCAGTTAATTTTATTTTTTTAAATATATTCCATCAGATATATAACTTACAAATACTTTCTTCCATTAGGTGAGATCTTCTGAAGCAGATATTTAAAAATTTCGATGAATCTTTTTTGGCAAAGTACAATTTATCAGTTTTTTAAATTTTAATTTTAAATTTTTAATGAAGTTTTTAGTTTTGATGAAGTACAATTTATCTTTTTTTTTTTTAAATCACTTGCACTTTTGGTACAATCTAAGAAATCACCAACTAATCCAAGTCCAACGGGTTTACCCCTATGTTTTCTTCTAAGAGTTTTATAGTTTTAAGTCTTATAATTAGGTCTGTGATCCATTATTGGTTAATTTTTGTGTGTGATATAGGGATCCAAATTTGTATATTTTATACATGGATGTCTATTTGCAGCATTTGTTGAAAAAATTCTCTTTAATTTTCTTGGCACCTTTGTCAGAAATGATATGACCATAACTGTAAGAATTTATTTCTGGCTTCTCAATGTATTACCTTCAGACAAAGTATACAGCCCATGGCACTTTATTTATATGGATTCAGTGATACTCTTCTGAATACCTTAGTGGGGACTCTCTAGATAGATTTTCTTTCTTCTACTAGTTTGGGAGTCAGAAAACTTTTCCTCAAAGAGCCAGGTGAAAAATAGTTTGGTTCACTCAACTCTGATAATGTGACATGAAAGCATTCATTGACAATGTATAAATGAATGAGCATGCTGTTTCAATACTATCATGACACTGGTCCATGACTTATGGGTACTGTTCACTTTACTAGATTCAGTCTTACAAGTAACCATAGTTACTTAACTATTATTGAATGAATTTAAAAAAATGTTTTCATATCCTTCATTATTCATGTTATCCTCTTTTAGAAGTCTTTAGTTTATCTATGGCTCAAAGCTTAAATTATGATTTTGAAAGACCACTTTGATATGTCCAATGTATAGTGGGACTATTGGTAGTCCTTGTTTTGAATAATCATTACTTTAATGCAACCTTAGTTTTTATGCATCAATATTACAGTTTAGGATTATACTAATTTTGTGATCACCTAATCTCTTAACTCTTTTTCCTTTGTTAAATTTTGTTGAATTTTGCATTCCTCCCACTTTCCTTCTATACTTTTCATTTATCTTTCTGATGGAAAGATAAATGAAAAGTATAGAAGGAAAGTGGGAGGAATGCAAAATGTCACTATGCTGATTTCATCCCATAGTAGGTAGTCTGAAACAAGCTTTCCTTACTTTATCTACAAGTAGAATTAAATTAAAAAGATTATTTTTTAACCAAACCAGCCTTCCAGTTATGCCCCATCCATATAATTCCAAACCTCTTACCAAATTTGCAAAGGGACTTTATAAAAATGTAACATCCCAGTCCTGCTTGAACAGACTCTACACTTCCATAAACACAGTAGTCAGCTGGGCCAATATTCATCTATACTTTCTACCAAGTATCATATGTTTTCAACAGGAAAAAAAAATCAATCCAGAAAACAGTGAGACTCAAAAATTTCTAATCCTTGTCTCCCACTCACTCCATATTGTTGGAATTCAGATCTGGCCTAGCATACTTAGAAAATAGTTATTGTCAAGGAAATCATAAAAGAATATTGAACTCTGAAACAGAGGAGTGAGAAAGAATCTATACTTGTTTTTGTTTTGTTTTGTGGGGTAAAGATTTTCTTTATTTCCTAATTTCTAATTCTAGGAATCAGCTGTCTTCAAGATGATAGTGTGTTCCTTGGCAATATAAATCTGAAAGCTGTTAATAAATTCTGTCATTTATTCCCATTGTTTCATCCTGCATTAAAAGATAAGAAGTACAAAGCTATATTTTAGAAGATTGACAGATTTTCCAGACATCTGCCATATTAGCTACCCAGTCAAATATATTTTTGTAGAACACAATGTATACAGTCTTTCAGACTACAAAATAAGGAACAAATCCTTCCACACTGTCCAAACAACCTTCCTGCAAGTCAAGAAGACAGATGGACTAAGGGTAAATTCCAAAGAGAGTAAGGTAAAGAAAACAAGGCCATCTTCTGAGATACTGGGAGAAAATTGGAGTTGAAAGATAGAGTTAGATTAGATGGTGAGGACAGAGGATTTGACTTGGAAACTTGAGAACACTGAGTTGCCGATCTCAGACTCATTTACTTATAGCCATTGTCCCTGAATTTGGGAGCAAATTTGGAAGGGGATGACAGTATTGAAGTTTGTGAATAATTGAGCTCCAAACAGTAGTGTAGGAACAAAATATTTAATGTGAATAATTAACTTACTTGATAAGACTTGAGTTTCTCTATTCACTTAACTATTCTATTTCACTTTTCAGAATGAAACATGTTGTAAATGCTAAATCATACTGTTAAATATTCTGTGTAAAACTTAAGCATTTACTTAAATGTGTTATTTGTAGCAAATTACTTCTAACTTTCTCAGGTTATCAGTACCTAAATAATGACTAAAAAGAACACGAGAAAAGGCCACAGTTTTGGTTTGCATTTTTATGTCAAAAGGAGAAGCTTGAGATATGTCTTCACTCCTCTTCTCATACAGTTGCTTTTATTCTACCTGCAGTGGTTTTGAGGAAATGGACTTATTGATGAGAGGTGATAAGAGAGGAATGTTTTCACCTTGTTTCCTTAGTAGTGAGTCAATAGAGATGAGAAAAAGAAGACAAAAAGGGAGGGTACAAGTGTATTAGAGCTTCACTGACCTTCTTAACCATTTGCCTATGATCAGCTGTCATCTGAGTTACAGAAATTTCTAAGAAGTCAAAATTTCTACTAGAAAATACCTTAAATGATTCATGTCTTCTTACATATGTGAACTTGGAGTTCAGTTTCCTACCATGATCTGATTGTAGAACTCAGTAATTTTTAGAGATAGCCAGCTATTACATTTTTCCAGGCAAAGTGTGGAAAAAGGACAGTTTCTTCTCAGAAAAGTTAAAACAAGCATCTACTTTGATTTTAGAGACAAAGACAATAATAAATACTTTTAATGCTGAAATAAAAGAGCCAAAATCTGACTCTCTAAGAGGAATACTATTAAGAACAGTCATGATTTTACAAAAGAAACAAAGGTGTTAAGAGGAATAAAATATATAAACTGTCTGTGATTATTCAGAGTTTAATTTGTACATTTTTCATTTGATAAATTATTCAGACTTTTTGCTTCTCTTTCTATTTTTAAAATCTTAATGCTTTTCTTTCACCACTTTTATCACTTCTAGGGGAAAAAAGGGGGGACTAAAATTGCAGAAACAGAAGGAAACCTCCAAATGATAGCAATGTCTATTTTCTCTCTACTATTCAGAAAAAACATTTTTAGAATAGAAAGTTAAAAAAAAAAAACTAGTATAATAGAAGCTGAAGTTACTATACAAGAAGGTGAGAGTTCTGGGCTGCTATTTTAAGTGAATTGGTAGTCTTTTGCTTCAAATGGATTATAATCCAGTGTACTAATATGTAGGAATCTTTTGTTTACTATTTTAAACCTGTATCTATAAAGCAGATATATTCCTGTAGTATCTGTATAAATAGAAAAAGGTAAATAACAGAAAATTTGTGTAAGCCAGATAATTCCAGAAAAGGGAGGCACTCTACAAGTGAGAAAATGAACACATTATCTTTAATGATTGCCTGTAACAATTATATAGAAATAAGATCTATTGGAATATTTAAGGATGATAGATTAGACAGGAATTACAGATCCCAGACAGAGCAGACCCCTCATCTCCTGAGGATCAGTACTTTAAGATGATTCTACAGTCATGTAGTTAGATGATATGAAACAAATAGGAAAGGGAGACAATATCTGATAAAGATTTGTCAGTCCTCTGTGTTAAAGGGGAAAGTGCAAAGGTGACTGAGGAGCAGAGAGAGAGAGTTCATGTTTGAATTGTGTTATAAACCAGGCTTCCCACTGTTTCAGTCTCCTCTAAGAAACTGCACGTAGCCTCAAGGGGCAAAACCTCAAGAGAGGAAAAAATCCTAAATAGTTCTAGAGGCCAAACTGAGAGCCTGAGGTACTTGGTAGGTTCCTACCTCCACTTTCTCCCAACACCACAAGATTTAATAAAAATTCTAGTCTGTTTTTCCATTGCCCTCAGGAAATTTTGTGAGGGGAAACACAAATATTGTCCTTATTCCTGTTATAGAAATATTGTCCTTACATCCCTGTATTTTTCTTCTTTCCAGAAGCTCCACCTCTCAATTTTTGGTTTCTTTGGCAGCCCTGAAATCTAATTTATTGTGTGTAAAAGTTTATTGATTACCTATATGGGCCTAGTACTGGGTTAGGTGTTCAGGAAAAATTGAGAACAAAAACCAGATGTAGTTTGCCTTTATGCAATTTAAAATCTACTCAAGTTCTCAGACATAAAGTAATTACATAAACAGAAGTAAAACTGAGGTTGAGACGTATATAGGGTGCTGCAAAAAGATATATTAGGTGAATTTGACTTTGCTGAGGGGTCAGATGATATTTCTGTATATCACAGATGATACTTCATCTGTGTTTAGGGCTAGATAATGGGTAAAGGGAGGAGGAGAGTGAAAATCATTCCTGGAAGGAAGAACACAGATGCAAAAGCCTCATGCAGCATAATGAGACTAGACAGAGCGAAGACGGACCACCCTACTAATCTATAAAGCCAATCAATATATTTCAAAGAATGGGTGTTATATGAAATATATTATCAGGCCATAGCACAATTTGGTTAAAAATTTAAGAGGTGATTGCTAAAATGTCATGTTTTAAAGTTTAAAAACACACTTCTAAATTATGTATAAGACAGAAAATTATTCCTAACTGATGTTAGAAAATATTTAGGACTGAATGATAATAAAAATATTATGCATTGATTTTCATAATATATAGTTAGAGCAGAGCAAAAAAAAAAAAAAAAAAATCCGGGGCTCACCTCCCCTCTCCAGGTGTCATCTGACAATGAAACTAAATCACCACTCGATGTTTACCTTTATGTCCTTTCTATTTGTGCTCTTCCTCTTTCACATAAAGTAACTTGGGTTAAAGAGAGGAGCACCAGGCCAGAAAATACCATTGTGAATCTGTGTTCCAACTCTATCATCACTTACTAGCTCTATGGTCATGGATATGTCTGATAATCTTTTTAAGTTTTAGACTCTTCAACAGTAAAATTGGTATGGTAATATTTAATGAAATACAGGCCATCAGCCACATTGCAGCCCGCTAACATTTCTAATAAGCATTTCTCATTGTTAAATTCCCTTGCTTAAAATCTTTTAATGACCTTCCCTTCCTCTGAGGATGAAGATAAAACTTCTTAGCTTGGCTTAAAAGGAAATACACAAACTGGCCTTGAGCGTCATATCTGGCCTTATCACATGTCATAGTTTCCAAAGTTCTCTCGGTAGGTGTTGTCAAAACTGTAGTGGGTTTTTCCTGTTAGAGAAAGCATATAGGTAGAGCTGGATAATTACATGTTAATGGTATTATGAAAAACATTTATCCTTTGGGCAGATATAGGAAACTCATGATGTCTGAGAATTTTTCCAGCTCTTCAATTCTGTGATACTCTGGTATATAATTACATGTAATACTTCCAATTTATTAAATAATAGAAGAACCCACATATAAAAATATGGTAAGATGCAAATGAACTTGCTCATAGCTCAAAGTATTTTTTTTATTTTAAAAATATCTTCATATAACAATGGTTATTACAATGCCTAAGGCACAATTCAAAGTCAGGTTCTAGGCAGTGTGGCAAGTTAGAAATGCCGGAATATATAACACATTAATTACTTTAAGAGCTTTCTCAAATATATTGATCATTAATTTTTAAAAATCTAGACATGATAGAAATTGCTGTATATATAATATAAATGGAGAATCATTATCAAGTTTTATGTCTAACTTGATTGTTGGTATAAAATTGATGGTCTCTTTATTAGCACGAGGCATTATTAATGTGCTCAGCATGTAACCAGCAGTATTCCAAACAACCACAGTGAGAATTGTTCTACTAAAAAACAAAGCAAAAGTGTAAATGTTGGAGTTTTCAAGTGAAGGGCTGATACCTGCAATCTGCGAGATTAATTTGTGATTGCTCAGAGGTCCGTTTTATAACCTTGGTATGGATACTGACTATACCTTTTGTTCTGCCACCAGATGGCAGAAGTAGGCATTACGTAAGTGAGAGTTTACAGTTAAAGTGCTTTTAGTATTTTTTGCATAATTAGATTAAATCAAAACAGGCAGCTTGAATTTTTTTTAATAGCTCTTATAACAAGTTTGATAATGGTAGAGATGGAAAATATTAGCTAAAATGAGATTTTGTAATTAAATCCATTACAATATATTTTAAAGTATTCCCTCAGAATAGTATTTTTCTTTATTAAAAAAAAGTCTCACAAGGAATTCCCACTGACATGTCTTAATGTATGAAATATTTTCATCCTTGATGTATTATTAATTGCTGTCTCATCTCACCCTAAAGGTGGTCAGTGGATGCATAAATAGGGGTAAATTTAAAAGCATTAGACACATATAAAGTACAAACCACAGAAGAGATGTATGATATAACTATTAAATTAAAGCATGTATTACTTAGAAAAAGAATTACTAGTGTTAAAATGGGATGTAAACAATCACAGGTACATTAATATAAAATTATCTGACTGGCTTAGTAAGTTTGAAAAAGTAATGAAATTCATTCATGTAAACCCTAGGAGTTTAAAAAAAGTCATTCCAAAGGGATACACGTTCCGTTTTTTTTAAGAGTTATTTTTTGAAAGATTTTATTTATTTATTTGTCAGAGAGAGAGATGGGGAGAGAGAGAGAGAGCACAAGCGGGGGAACGACCGGCAGAGGGAGAAGCAGGCTCCCCACTGAGCAGGGAGCCTGATGTAGGACTGGCTCCCAGGATGCTGGGATCATGACTTGAGCCAAGCCAGGCATTTAACTGACTGAGCCAGCCACGCATCCCAGGGATACATGTTTCTTTACTCAATAGAAAATGTTATGGCTATTCAAAAAATGCTTTTGAAGATCATGGATAAATTAGCTGTTTTCCATATAAATTCACATTTTTTGTTCTGGCATTTTTTGTTCAGTCTTTTAAAAATTCCACTTCTTGTATCTCATTGATTCTTCAACCCTGTACATTTGACATATGATGAAGGAAATAGTCATATCTAGTAAGTGTGTCTGGTTAGAGTCATTTGTATGAACAACGTCTTCTTTGTCAACCCAACAGACTATTTGGTTCTTAAAACTCTACGTAGCACATGACAAAGCTGACTGTGATTTCCTTCTTAAAACATGATTTGCCCCTTACATCTGTGATATTACATTCCTCTATGTTTTACTGTACACTTCCTTTAAAGTTTATTTTTGGGGAGGGAATTCTGGTTCTCTAACATGCTTGTAGATATTAGGGATCATAGCATCATTTTATTTCTCTCTTATCAACATTTCTCCACCTAATGCCATTCATTCTCTCACCTCCAAATGTTACCTATATGATGAAGTCCCCCAAATATCTATGCCCACCCACCACTTTTCTTCATTGGCCTCCAGACTCTTAGATACAACTGCTTCCTTGCATTAAGTCTCTTTAATTCTAATACATTCCCTCATTGATGGCATTGGTTTCATGAAGGTGCTGGGCTGCATAATGCTCTACCTTCTGGTAAAAATGTAAAAAACATGCTCAAATAAAATGACATGAACCACATGCTTATCACACGTAAGAGAAAATAACCGTGTAATAGAGTGGCCAAACTATCATCACTGTCCTCCAGGAGTACGGTATTTATAAAGAGTTTTGAAAATTTATTTCTGCTCAGGGAAGTAATAGCTATGCAAGTGAGGTATGATTTAATTTATAGAAGTGCCCTCTTGGGACTAAATATAACCTTGAGCCCAGGTGTATTAATTCATAAATGTATTAATTTTTAAGCTTGTTTAAAAATAAGGATTCTTGGTTTATACTGTTTTATATTAAAATACCTACCAACTTGAATATGCCTGTAACATATATTTTATATTATTGTTTAGTCTGGCTTGGAGTGGGAAACTTCCCAATAACCATCTCCTTACAAGGCTAGCTGCTGGCCTGTGACATGTCTTGGTGCCAAATATTCTGCCCAGATAAAAGCAAGCTATATAGAACAGTCTCACTTTGAATGTGAATCAAGAAACATAGGAAGAATGAAACATTAGGTGGTGGGATCTGCAGTTGTAAAGTCATGGAATAATTTGATAAAAGGGCCATGACGGGGGCTAGTTATGATTGAGGCTGTCCTTTTGAGGCAGAATAGTATTAAAATGAGCACCTGATATGTGCCATGTATTGTTCTGAGTACTTAAAATACAGCAGTAAACAAAACAAAGTCTTTGCAGTCATGGAGTATGCAAACTGAAGGGGACATAGAGACAAGTAAACAACATGCACCATCATTTCAAATGAGTGTATGTGTTATAAAGCTATAGAGTTAATGGAACAGGTGTTGTTCTGGGATGGGGTGGATTGGGAGGTCCTGGAAAGCCACTTTGAGATGGTAACAACTAAGCTGAGATTGTGTGTGCCAAAAAGGTGTCAGTCTGACAAAGATTTCGGGGAAAAACATTTTAGGCATCATGAAAAACAAATGAAAAGGGCCTCAGGCAGAAACCAGAAAGGGAAGGGCAGTGCAGTTAGAGGACTGTGAGTGAGAGGTATTCTGACATGTGGTAAGAGAGTAAGTGAACTGGGTGTAAGCTTAAATTCCAAAGAAAAGCAAGTAAGAACTCTTAAGAAGTAACATGATGTGATATACGATTATTCTAGCTGTTGTATGACACATAGGTATAAGGAGGAAAACTTAGTGAGGAACAAGAGAGACTAATAGGTTGTTGTTTCTTTTTTTGTTTTGTTTTGTTTTGTTTTGAAAATAGGATGGTTTAGGAGTAACTAGAGGGGATGACATAGACTTTTGCTTTAGTTTTTATATTTTCAGTATTGGAAAATCTTTTTTTTAAATTTTTTATTTTTTATAAACATGTATTTTTATCGCCAGGGGTACAGGTCTGTGAATCGGCACTCCCCAAAGCACATACCCTCCCCAATGTCCATAAACCCAAGTATTGGGAAATCTTAAGCATGTACGTAGGCTTGATAAAGGAGAATGAAGAAAAGAAGAGATTAAAGAAATATGTAGAGAAAAGTGATCAGTGGTAAAAGATCCTAGCTGAGGTATTGGGAGTTAAAGTTAAATAGTTGGCTCTTGTCATGTCAGATGAATCCCATCACAACTGCTTCGAGTAATGCAAGAAATGAGGAAAATTTTCACAGCACCAAGGTTTCATGGTAGAATTGTTATTGGAAAGGGGAAAATCTTGCTGGGCTGAACTTAGCAAGATGACGATGTCAAAGTGCCTCGTTCTCATTATCATTCTGCAGAGAGGCATAGAAGGAGCAAAGCATGGGCTGGACTTTGCATATGTTCATTTTAGTAGAAGAACCTCTCAATTTCTTGCCTCCCCCTTAATATAGCAAGCATGATAAATGGCCTTGTCAGTAGGAGAATACATTGGTTTTTGACATCTGGTAATGCGGATTTCGTGTGCCAGCCAACAAGGAATTTGCTAGGAAAGCCAGATGCTCTACAACTGGATAGAAGGGTTTAACGTGGTCTAAGCAATTCTTCAGTCCACCCTGGCTGGAGGAGAAAGCCATTGATTGGTTCTATGGAAGGCTGGATTTGGGTGTGTACCTTTAGTGGGGATGGGTGGGGAGAAGCTCACTGTCTGTGTAACACAGAGTAGGCATCTAGGTCATTTTGGATATTTCCTCCAATAGTATAACATCTTTAAACAAGAGAACAAATACTCAATCTAAGACTAGAGTGATTATATAAAAGTTAAGGTATTTGAGGTAGAAGGGAATAGGGAAACCATAATTTAAGCAGGTAATGTTCCCAATTTTCTCAGTGAATAGGTAGCAGTATCTCTTGCTGAGAATAGAAGGAGTTGTGTAAGGAAACTTGAGGGACATAGTGAAAGTTTAAAATTATCAATACAGAAACAAGAGAAGTTAAGAAAAAAATGAAAAGACTGATAAAAAATGCTAAGGGCCCAGGTGACAGATTTTTAATTGCGGAGGGGTTATGAATTTTAATGCTACTGACATGAATATGTTTATATATGCATACTTATGCTTTCTTTGAATAACATTCAGCCTCTGTTTATAGAGATCAGGTAGGTGGCTATAGCAATGATCCATAGTTGGCATTTTTCTAGGTGTATGTCCCAGAAGTATGGCATTCATTATATCTGAAGAAGCTAGGGTCAGATTATTTATATGATAAACCATATACCATGGTATCCACATGTAGTGACAAAAATATAGAAGCCATCAAGGAGCCTATAGGTCAATAGAATAGTATTCATCAAGCAGTCAATATTCTATTTCAGAAGTCCCATGAATTATAGGAGTGAGAACCTGAAGAATCAGGATGGTTGGAGTCTTTTACCGGACTGTGGAGTGATGGTATTTCCATAGCTTTAGATAAAATCCTTTAAAGTAGAGCTAGAATATAACATTAGGATTTTCTTGCCAAAGTGGACTGAGAATAGGATTGGAACAAAGAAACTCCAGGGGCACCTGGCTAGCTCAGTCAGTAGAGCATGTGACTTGATCTCCAGGTCATAAAAAAGAACTCGATAATTCTCATGAATGCTGAAGACTTCTAATTTTATAATGGGAATTCAGGTCGGAAGAAAGACCATGAGATTTCCCAATTTGGGGTAAATTAAAGGAATTTATTGGAAATTTAGTTCATGGAAGTAACAAGGAAAAAGTAGAGTCCATATGATATTATGACATGAATCTTCAGAGAAGGCAAAATATGAGAGGAGAGTTTTCAGAGATTATCATCGCCTCCCCCCAAATACTATACTCAAAGTGGTGCGGATGTGGGATCAGATGTCACTTCTTCAAAGAAGGGAAAATCTCAGTTTGGCCGGTAGGTGAGGAGAGAGTTTGAAGATATAGCGGTCACATCAGAAGAGCTTGAGAAAAGGAAGCCAATGCAACAGGAAGAACACCAGGCAAAATTTATCAAAAGAATGAAAATTTTAGAGAAACGTGTGCTTCTAGCTTGACAGTAGAGGATTGCCGGGACTGGAGCATAGTTAGGTGTATTTAGCTTCAAATATTCTGATATTGGCAAATATTCTGATGTTGGCTTAAGATGTTTTGGTTATGGAACTGGCTGATGGGCCCAGGCAATGTCTGGCTTGGTAATAGAAATGTGGAGGTGATAATATTTCAGAGTTGTGGCTGGAGTCTTATTTTGCAAAAGGATAGTTCTGCTCTGGGATAGTGAGTAGAACCTGGGGAAGCAAGGGTTGCTGTGAGGACTGTTGTCCTCCTTCTGGGCCTGGTTTGCCTGTAATGTGGGGAAGAAGAGAGAAGTAGAAAGAAACCTAGACCATTTGAAAATCTTGTTTTCATACTGACTTTTATTTGGTATGAAAACTAAGCAACAGTTAATGCATACACTTAATGCACACAAGTAATGCATATGCTTCTAAGAATTATTCAAACATGCATTAATATTCAATTTTTATACTTCTACTCATTTTAAAACAAAGACTTATCTCCTGGTTTAATAGTGTACATGTTAAAGCTTGTCACTCAGTTTACATCTTGGAAATGTATAATCTCTTCCATTTACTAATTACTATAATTAAGACACATTTTCTAAAAGACCAGTAATTAATTTCCAAAATAAACATACCATAGTAATCATTACCTGTGAGAGATAAACCATGACAAAATAGGGGTTTGCTTCTTTTTTTGTTTCCCTCCAGTGTGTGTGTGCATGTTCTCATGTGTGTGTTTTACATGTAATAGTCATGGCAGCAAGGCAGTGGCAGGCTTTTAGGATAGTGGGGAGTGCCAATGGTTTCATTTGATGACAAGCTGGGTGTTTCCTCTTCTTTCATTTCTCTTCACCATTCCTTCTTATCCTTCTGTGCTCTTGTACACTTCACGGCTAACAGGCAAGGGGCTGAGATAAAAAGTGAGAAAGAGAGCAGCCAGAAAAAAGAACAAGGGGCAGATGTCCCAACTGTTTGATACAAAGGAAATGCAGTCTCCCCAGCTGTGGCATTTTGTCAGGCAGGTGGTTGATATCTGAGATGATTTTTCACTGATAATTTGTGTATTTTCTTTACTATCCTAACATAAAATAAGCTGCAACTATCAATCAGGAGGTTAAGCACTAGCTTTAACATGGTAGGGCATGGGGAAAGTCAAGCAGTGAGAGGCCAGTTCTGGAAACTGCACTAGGATGGCTGACCCACATGGGGAACCACAGCTGCAGGCTACTAGAAGTTCAGACAGGCAGAGTATGGAAAGAGGTAATAAATCATGCTTGCAGAGTTAGGGGAAGATCAACAAGAGCTAAGAAATGGGCATAATAGTGGGATAGAGATGTCTGTCTGTCTGTATATATGTATTTACATTGACTGACTTTATTTGGAGGCAGACAAGTTCAAAATTTGCCTTCCCGGCTGGCAGGCTGGAAATTTGGGAAAGAGTTGATGTCCTAGTCTTAAATCCAAACTGCAGGCTGGAAACTCAGGTTCAGTTTCTATGTTGCAGGCTGGAGGCAGAATTTCTTTCTCTTTGGAAAACTTCAGGGTTTGCTCTTAAGGCCTTCAATTGATCTGAAGAGGCCCACCCTCATTTTGAAGGGTAATCTGTTTTAATCCTTACCTACTACTTTAAATGTTAATCATATCTAAAAAATCATAGCTTCACAGAAACATCTAGAGTGGCGTTTGAGCAGATAGCTGAACACCATAGCCTAGCCAAGCCAACATATAAAATTAATCATCAAAATTAGGATCAGAAAAGTATATATCAGAAAAAGAATTATTAACAGTGAGAGACATTATATGAAGGTAATGGGCATATTTTGGGGGAGAGTATACATCTAGGAATGCAATGACTTTAGATCATAAGACTTGCGAATATTTAGTATTACTCCAAACACAGATTTTTCTCAAATGGAATTTATTTTTCTAAGTATGATATTTATATTACTTTGAAGTATTAAATTGTGATTATTAAAAATTTTTAAATTATTAACTAATGATTAGTACTACCACTATCTGCTTGGCATCCTAGGAGATACCTATGCCAATATCCAGAATGCATTACATCTTTTTGTAATGGAAAGATAGCCTTCATACACATCTCTTAGGTACATAACTAGTAAGACATATTGTTTTCTAGGCCTCCAGTGACACTTTACTTTGACAATACATAACAGCAGTGCTATGTGTACAGATTAAAAATCTGCATATTTTTGTATTCCATCACTCTAGAAGATATTATCACTGACTTTATAGTGAATGCAATAGTCAACATTTCACTTGCAAACCCCAATATTACTGTGATAAATGTGCTAGAAATGTGGTGTGCCAAGAAGAATCAGTAGTCAAACAATGGCATGTAAGGGCTAGCTTCCCTTAGGTAAATTTGCATAGGATTTCCTCACAAAATCAGATATTTATAAAGGCAAACTTAAAAACAGAGAAAAGAGGGCGCCTGGGTGGCTCAGTGGGTTAAGCCGCTGCCTTCGGCTCAGGTCATGATCCCGGGGTCCTGGGATCGAGTCCCGCATCGGGCTCTCTGCTCAGCGGGGAGCCTGCTTCCTCCTCTCTCTCTCTCTGCCTGCCTCTCTGCCTACTTGTGATCTCTCTCTGTCAAATAAATAAATAAAATCTTTAAAAAAAAAAAAAAAAAAAACAGAGAAAAGAAGTAATTTTTATGTATGCAATGTATAAATATGCTCTAATTATATTTATATTATTTCCAAAATAACTTAGGAAAAAATTTCTAATAATTTTTATACATCCCTCAATAATGCAATTAATACCTTTCTTTGTATATATATACATATATAACATATTTATACACACATTTATATTATAGCATATGTTACATATGTCATATACATATATATATATTAGAAACTGATTCCTATAATTAAAATTTCTTTTTAAAAGAAATAAAAGGCATTAAAATTGGCAAAGAGGAAGTTAAACACTTTTCAGAGTTGACATACTTTATGTGGAAAACCCAGAAGACTACACTCCCAAGTTACTAGAACATACAGCAATTCAGTAACTCATGTAAAATCAGTGGCTTTTCTATACACTAACAATGTAACTGAAGAAAGAGAAATTAAGAGATTGATTACATTTACAATAGCAACAAAAACCATGAGATACCTAGGAATAAATTTAACCAAAGAGATAAAGGATCGATAGTTTAGAAACTACAGAACACTTATGAAAGAAATTGGGGAAGACACAAAGAGATAGAAAAACATTCTATGCTCATGGACTAGAAGAATAATTATTGTAAAAATGTCTATGCTGCCCAGAGCAATCTACACTTTCAATGCAATCCCTGTCAAAATACCATTGACATTTTTCAGAGCTGGAACAAACAATCCTAAAATACAAGGAATCAGAAAAGACCCTGAATCACCAGGGAAATGTAGAAAAAGAAAACCAAAGCTGGGGGCATCACAATGCCTGACTTCAAGCTATATCATAAAGCTGTGATGATCAAGACATTGTGGTATTGGCATTAAAACAGTCACATAGGTCAGCGGAACAGAATAGAGACCCCAGAAATGGACCCTCAACTCTATGGTCAACTAATCTTTTACAAAGCAGGAGAGAACATCCAATGGGAAAAAGACAGTCTCTTCAATGAATGGTCCTGGGATAACAGGACAGCCACATTCAGAAGAAAGAAACTGGACCATTCTCTTACACCATATATGAAGATAAACTCAAAATGGATGAAAGACCTCAATGTGAGACAGAAATCCATCAAAATCCTAGAGGAGAACATACGCAGTAACCTCTTTGACATTGGCCACAGCAACATCTTTCAAGACACATCTCTAAAGGCAAAGGAAACAAAAACAAAAATGAACTTTTGGGACTTCATCAAGATAAAAACTTTTGCACAGCAATGAAAACAGTCAACAAAACTAAGAGAAAACCCACAGAATGGGAGAAGATATTTGCGAATGACATATCAGATAAAGGACTGATATCCGAGATCTATAAAGGGGAGGAAAGTGAGTTGGGAGAAATTGGTGTGGAAGAGAAACCATGAGAGACTGTGGACTCTGAGAAACAATCAGAGTTTTGGAGGGGAGAGGGGTGGAAGTTGGGTGAGCCTGGTGGTGGTATTAAGGAGAGTGCATATTGCATGGGGCACTGGATGTGGTGCATAAACAATGAATCTTGGAACACTGAAAACATAAAATAAAATTAGAAAAAAAAAAAAAGAGCTTCTCAAACTCAACACCCAAAGAACAAATAATCCAGTCAAGAAATGGGCAGAAGGCATGAACAGACACTTCTCCAAAGAATACATGCAAATGGATAACAGGCATATAAAAAATGTTCAACATCACTAGCCATCAGGGAAATACAAATCAAAACCACAATGAGATACCACCTCACACCACTTAGAATGGCAAAAATTAATAAGACAGGATACAACAAATGTTGATGAGGATGTAGAGAAGAGGGAACCCTCTTATACTGTTGGTGGGAATGCAAGCTGGTGCAGCCATTCTGGAAAACAATATGGAGGTTCCTCAAGTTGTTAAAAATAGAGCTACCCTACGACCCAGTGGAAAAAAGGGGCACATGCACCCCAAAGTTCATAGCAGCAATAGCCATACTGTGGAAGGAGCCAAGATGCTCTTCAACAAAGAAATGGATAAAGAAATTATGTTCCTTATATACATTGGAATATTACTCAGCCATCATAAAGGATGACTACCTACCATTTACATTGACATGGATAGGACTGGAGGGGATTATGCTAAATGAAATAAATCAAGCAGAGAAAGACAATTATTATATGGTTTTACTCATATGTGGAACATATTGAATAGTGCAGAGGACCACAGAGGAAGGGAGGGAAAACAGAATGGGAAGAAATCAGAGAGGGAGACAGACCATGAGAGACTCTGGATTTTGGGAAACAAACTGAAGGTTACAGAAAGAAGGGGGTTGGGGGATGGGGTAACTGGGTGTTGGGTATTAAGGAGGGCATGTATTGTGGTGAGCACTGGGTGCTATAGGCAACTAATGAATCACAAACCACTACATCAAAAACTAATGATGCATAATACTCTATCCCCAGGGGTACAGGTCTGTGAATCACCAGGTTTACACACTTCACAGCACTCACCAAAGCACATACCCTCCCCAATGTCCATAATCCCACCCCCTTCTCCCAAACCCCTCCCCCCAGCAACCCTGCATGGAGGACATGGGGACTTAGAGTGGAGAAGGGAGTTGGGGGAAATTGGAAGGGGAGGTGAACCATGAGAGACTATGGACTCTGAAAAACAATCTGAGGGTTTTGAAGGGACGGGGGGTGGGAGGTTGGGGTACCAGGTGGTGGGTATTATAGAGGGCACGGATTGCATGGAGCACGGGGTGTGGTGCAAAAATAATGAATACTGTTATGCTGGAAATAAAAAAAAAATAAAAAAAAATAAATAAATAAAAAAACTAATGATGCACTATATGTTGGCTAACTGAACAAAATAAAAATAAAGTTTCTTTTCTTTTTTAAAAAGTTTTTATTTATTTATTTGACAGAGGGAGAGAGAGATCACAAGTAGGCAGAGAGGCAGGCAGAGAGAAAGGGGGAAGCAGGCTCTCTGCTGAGCAAAGAGTCCAATGCGGGGCTCGATCCCAGGACCCTGAGACCATGACCTGAACCAAAGGCAGAGGCTTAACCTACTGAACCACTCAGGTGCCCCTAAAATTTCTTTTACAAAAAAACAATACAGGACATATATAAGGAACAGACTATTCAGTAAAAATAACCATGCACATATGATGGTATAACATATAAGTAATCAGGAAAGCTCAAGATATGTGAGGGCATCCACAAATGAGCACATATGAATGAATCCATACATTCATCCCTTTGTGTATTTATGACTTTTAAAAAATACTGAATATGTCTTGTTTCAGTGAATTTTTTTAAGTAAATGTGGTGAATTTCTTTATAAAATTGAGCTCCAAGATGTGTAGAGACATTGATTAACATTGCTTCTTTAGTCCCATGGTCCTTTATTAAAGCAGGCTCTACAAGAGTACAGTATCTGAACACTCAGTTCCAACCAGGTAGTTTTGCTTTTCTTTCTCTTTTCTCCCATCCAAGTACTAACCAGGCCCGACCCTGCTTAGCTTCCGAGATCAGACGAGATCGGGCGCGTTCAGGGTGGTATGGCCGTAGACTCTTTCTCTTTTCTGAAAAAGGCTATTCAGTGTCTTATATGGAAAATGTTTGGAAGTTTCAAAGGCCTCCCTGATTAAATTGTATTGACTCTCAGGCCTAATGTGGAACCAATCACTAGCCAACATTTTATTACAGATCTGTGTGTTAATCTGTTTAGTGTCTGTTTTACTTCTCAGAAGGTAGATGGGGGGGATATTTCTTGTTCACCCTTATATTCTCAATTAATAGCACATAAGTTCAATTAATATTTATAAATGGATGAGTGGACAGATGAATAAGAAACCTCTTTTTTAGAATAATTTTGAAGATAGAAACATCTATTTATATTTCTACTTCTTTGTTGATTTTTGGTGGCATATTTTTTGCATATTTTTTGTTAATGAAAATAAGCTTTATTACATCAAGTAATAAATACATACAAAGATGCAAGCAGTTTTAGTCATTTTTCTTCCAGATGTTTCGATCACCTTATGGGAAAAGCAGAACTGACGTTCACACACAGTCTTGGCAGGAAAACTGGAGGGTGAGGGGGTTCTTGTTAGGTCAGGTTCAGTAGGGTTGCTCTCTCTTCTGTATTTATAACTTGTGCATTTTTTAAAATTGACCTCAAAGCACTCGTAGTCATGCAAACAAACTTTATTTCACCAAACTTTACAAATTCCTTTGGTGCTAAGCCCCAGAAATCTGAATTAGCACCTGGGTGATTTGTTGGAAGCCTTCATAAGAATGGATGCATGAGAAGTCCTCATTTCAGTTTCCATAGGCTCTTGGAAAAAAGTGTAATCTTGGTTTACGAAGCAGAAAGTATGAGAAACTCTCTGAGAACATTAATGCTATTTAGATTATTGTAAGTCTATATTTATTTTTTATCTATTTAATCCTGAAAAGAGGTATAATAATGCCTGAAGGAGGTATAATAAAGGTATAATAAAGACTCCTAAATTTTTTTATCTTTACTATATATACTATATATACCTTGATACTATCCTATCAAATATATATAGGTTTATGACATTACATAACCATTGTGGATTATATCTTTCATCAGTATTAAATTAAGTCTTCTTAAGGTAATTGCTAACCATATGAAATTAGCACTATTCACCTTATTCTGTTTACCTTTCATATGTATAATGCCTTTGTGTATATTTCAAATATAAATAACTATTAAATGTATCCTAAGTTTGCCTGCTGTTCAAGGATCGGGGCATAGAGCAGTATATGGATACAAGGAATTAGTTTCTGAATTCTGATAAATATTTACCCATTTTTTCCTTAACAATTCTGTATTGTGCTTCTCATAAGTAGAATACTGATAAATTTTGTTGTATATTGGCTTTCTTTTATCCAGTCTTTACCTTCTTGTTTTTTAATAGACTATTTAAATCCTTTTGACAGTTCATATTGTTTTCATGCATTCATGCATAGTATTAGCTTTATTTTCTAACTTCTAACTTAAGTGTTTTCCTGCCTGTTTTATTAAGTAAATTAAGAAGGTTGTAGCCTCCTAATTCTACCTGGGGGTTACCTTTACATTTTCAAAACATTCTTTAATCAATATTTTTTATCAAATAAAAAGAATTACAACCTATAAATTTCATTTTTTCATTATATAAAGGTATTGAACTTAGATTGTCTTTAGCAAATTATTCTTTTATTAGTAAATTATTGCTTATTGTAAAATGCATACTCATTTTCAAAAATTATGATTTAATTTTGTGTTACATTTTGGAACCATATTTATAATAATCATTTGACTTTATCTTATATTTGCTTTTATTTAGTATTTACTGTTGCATGTTTTGCTTCTTTCAAGGCTTACTGCTCTGAATTCTCCAAACCTGAGTTCTTAATTTTGATTGATATTTTGTTGACTAACAAATATATTTAAGTATTTTTTCAAGATATTTATTATAAGTGCCATATTTTCTGAAATGCTGAATAGTTTCCACTGGTTTTGCCTCACATTTACATATAAATGATAACTGGTGGAATAAGGGTCTGATTTATAATTCTTTCCTCTCAAAAGTCTTTAGTCATTATTTCATCTTCTTCTAATTTATTGTTGAAAAGTGAAGCATGACTTCTTGCCTTTGATTGCAGCTGATATTTTCCCTTGCCAAATGCTTTGAGGTTTTTGGTTTAGTTTAGCATTTTTTGTTGAAAAATATTTTCTGAGAATTTCTTTGTTACATTTGTGTTGAATTAGGTAAATGCTGTTAGCTGACATTCACAGTTCTTTGTGGTTGTCCTTGTTGTCGTAGGTAGTTTTTGTTTTGATTTATACTTGTTTGCTTGTTTGTTTTCAGCTCAGGAAATTTTTCATTTCTGTCCTTGATTTTTATTTCACTTCAATTATACAAGTTCTTTCCTTTTAAGGAGCTTGTAACCTTTAAATCTGATAACCCCTGCCTACCAGCTCCATGAACTTTCTCTATATTCTAGTAAAGGGTATGAATGATACATGTCATGTCACTGATTCGGTATTTTTTTAAAGATTTTATTTATTTATTTGACAGAAATCCCAAGTAGGCAGAGAGACAGGCAGAGAGAGAGAGGGAAGCAGGCTCCCTGAAGAGCAGAGAGCCCAATGTGGGGCTTGATCCCAGGACCCTGGGATCACGACCTGAGCTGAAGGCAGAGGCTTAACCCATTGAGCCACCCAGGTGCCCCCTCATGTGGTATTATTAATAATAGCTAACATTTATTGTTTTACAACTTTGCAAGTATTAATTCATTTAATCATCCTAATAATTCTATGTTGAAGATATTATTATCATTTCTGCATTTTGTGGGTGAGGAAAGAGACACAAACAGCTTTGTAATTTGCCCAATAATCGCAGAACTAGTAAGAGGTAATAACAATTTTGATCCATACTGCATGTTCTTGACAACTGGTCTGCATTGCTTCTGAAGGGCAAATTTTCCTTTTAACTACTTATAATACAAATTGTAATTCTTCTATAAAAATTATATGTATGTTTATGTAATCCTTTTTTAAATCTAAGTCCTCTTTGCATTTCAATTTTAAATTATTATGCTGCCTTTCCTTCTTCCCCTCCATCTGGATGTATTCTATCTTCAAGGCATTTTAATCTTCCTTCCTGGAAACCACATCTTAAATATCTTAAGGTATCCTATACATTAATTCCTTTAATATATGCTACCCTCGCTATTCCCCAAATACTCTTCCTCACCTCAAATGCTGTTTCCATTGCACTGTATTTCTCAGAGGTCTTAAGCTTGTTGTTTTTATTGCATCTGGTATTTTCCCTTTATCCATTTTTCATGTGGGGAGATCAACCAAACTATTTTTTTTAAAGATTTTATTTATTTATTTGACAGAGAGAGAGATCACAAGTAGGCAGAGAGGCAGGCAGAGAGTGGGGGAAGCAGGCTCCCTGCTGAGCAGAGAACCTGATGCGGGACTGGATCCCAGCACCTCGAGATCATGACCTGAGCCAAAGGCAGAGATTCAACCTACTGAGCTACCCAGGTGCCCCAACCAAACTATTTTCTAACAGAGTACCTGAATTGTATTAACCAAATTCTCTGCCTCCCTTTGTCCTGTATAACTCCATTTTTTCACTTATTTCTGGAGGACAGGTGTGCACACATATGCATGTGTGAGTATCTATGTGAGTGACAGATCCTGCTCCTAGCTTATTCAGATGTCATTGTCATGTCATGACAGATGCTGAACTAATATGGGATCATTTATCCACACAGCTTGCTTCTGAGAAATTTAAGCTAACAGACCATGTGAAAACTTACAGACTTTTTTCCTTGTCTTCCAATCTAAAACTCGTTGCTTCTATATACATCTCCCATGCTGAACCTTCCGCAGGTACTTTGCCTTTCCCCTCCTTGTAGTAAATCAGACTCATTAAAGATAATCTGAAATAATGTAGAAAAGAGTAGTATGTATGTGCTCATTAGTGCTTTTTTAAGGGAAGGAGGACTGATAGGTTTTATAGTTGGTTGATATTCTTGAGTCTGATTTAGAGGGTAGATGGTTGGGTTGATTGAAATATTTTTTTCTGGCTTCTTTTTGTCCTAGGTTATTTCATTAGATATTACTTCAAGTTGCAGAACATATTTGAACCCCTCACTCCCATCCCAGACTTTCTTGGTCTCTGGTTATACATTGTTGCTAGGTTTACAATAGAATATTTGGGGGAGTTTGTTTTTCTCTGATTTTATAAACCGAATTTTAGTGGGAACTTTAGAAAACAAAACTCAAAGACATTTTATCAATACATAGAAACACAAAACTTAGACATATTAAAAACTTGCCACAGGTCCTAGTCTTGAGCCAGGATTGGAAGTGCCATGTTATTTCCACTCTTGTGTCTGTACTTGTTTTTACATTTATAGACTGAATTTTTTTTCTTTATGAAAAATAAAAATCAGAGTAAATCAAAGAATTCTGTTTTATAATGCAAAAACATTAAGCAAGTCCTGCACATACCACTTGTCTTATAATTGTTGTTTTTGAGTGGAATAGATCTTAGAGAACCCCATGAACTATTGTAAACCCAAAGCTCACTGAACTTTGCCTCTTAGATGTGTTTTTCTAGAATCTATGCTAACATATTATTGTCTCTCCTATTTGAGTGACTATTACCTTTTTCTTTTTTTCCAAACATTTTCTTGTACACTGCAATCTTTCCTCTTTCTTTTTTATAATTGTAAGTGATTATATAATAAGAATCATCCCAATGGGAGGTTTTTGCACTAAAATTTTAGCCTCCTTACATTATAAAATGTACTAATTTGACATGTAAATATTTATATTCTTTTTGGAAAAAAATACCAATTTGAAATTTATAGACCAACAAACCAAAACCATATGATCTGTTCCTTACTTTAATATGAAGATGTTATTTCTCACATAAAGCAGTGTAAAGAATGGGTGGCTGGGAGTATTAATGGAATTTGTCAAAAGCCATAATTTATTCTGTGGTTTAAGTAAAGCAAAGTTGAACCTATAGCCCTACATGTTTTTGAAACTAACTATGTTTGTGTATGATTTCTTTATGAGGAACAGATTCAGTGGGAATTAGATTACCAAAGGATAACATTATCTGTTACTTATCTGAGACTAGCGGTATCTAAAAGTGTGAGTGAATAAGTAGTAGTCATTATGTTATCTCTGAGAGCAAATTCAAACTAAATACTTAAGATTTTTTTTTAGTATTTTTTTCCTTTTTCTATGTTTAAGAGAATAAAAATAGCTCTGAAGCTATCAGATGTATAATTACTCCTTGCATATTTTTTTCTCTTTAGTGGCACAACCAAGGAATATATTAACCAAAAGAAGAATAATTTTTCCAAAAATTTTTCGCTAAATATGTGAGAAATATGCTTTAGTGGAAATTCTTGGCCTGTCTAAATTAGAGAAGTATTGCTGATTTTTTAATTTGAAAACATTTTATGTTTATATGATAAAGTTCCATATAAATATTGGATATCCATATTAATATTGGATATTATCATTATATTGCCCCTGAAGACCATGATTATGCCTAAAATATATGAGTATAGTTGTATCTTTGTTTAAATTACCCCAGTAGATATACAGAGGATTTTTTAAAGTCAGGGTTCAGATCTTATCCTTTATCTTAACATCAACAATGCCAGGCACATAGGAGATGCTTAATAAATACTTCCTAAATTAATAGATAATAATAATTTTATAAACAGATTAACTTTAGAAATATTTTTTGAAAAGCCCCTACCACAACTGAAAAAACAAAAACAAGATTCAATTTTCTAAATCTGTCTACATGGTTTTCATTTAAGGAAGGATTATACATTAACAGATAGAAAAAAAAGAATGAAAGACTGAAGAGTTTGATGCCAAAATCCACCACATATTAGCCAATGTGTGTTACTTAACCTTTTCCCCCTTTTGTAATACAGAGGTAATAATAGCATCAACCTCAGTTTTTGACCTTAGCAGTAATGTTGGGATCCATTATCAAAGGAATGAGACTGAGACAAAGTGAAAGTTATGCAAAGCTTTATTCTATGCCAAGCATTAGAAGTTAGACTGACAGGCCAGGGGAACGAGAGTGAGACAAAGTGAAAGTACACAGTTTTATTCTATGCCAAGCATTAGAAGTCAGACTGACCAGCCAGGGCTGCCTCCGAAGGGAGCGACCCCATCCTGATCTCACAGGCTAGTTTTATAGGGCATAAATGCAAACCCAAGGTATGTGGCTTCTATTGTTAAGGTGTTTACTCCCAAAATCCATACTCAGAACTGACACCAGGAACTACTGGGGCATTTATTCCCGGAAAGAAGTCCGTGGATGTAAACAACAATATGACTACCTATGCAATATGGAGTCACTGTGGCTAAGCAGGCCCTAATAGTTAAACAGGTTTTAACATTAAATCGGCCCTAACAGTAAGAGAGATCATCCACTTGAAGGTTCTAACATAGTGCCTAGGTCATGGTAGATTCTTAAATAGAAGTTGTGATTGAGGGGCGCCTGGGTGGCTCAGTGGGTTGAAGCCTCTGCCTTCGACTCAGGTCATGATCTCAGGGTCCTGGGATCGAGTCCCGCATCTGGCTCTCTGCTCAACAGGGAGCCTGCTTCCCTTCCTCTCTCTCTGCCTGCCTCTCTGCCTACTTGTGATCTCTGTCAAATAAATAAATAAAATCTTTAAAAAAAAAAAAAGTTGTGATTGATGTTTTAAGTGCAGTCGTTGTCCTTCTTGTTGCTATTGTCATTCAGTTCATCATAAAATGTGGGTTTCAGCAGAGGGAGTTTCTCAGACCATTCCATGAATAAGTGGACCAAACATGATGTTTGGTGTCATCCTGACACTCATGCTCTCAGAACAAGAGCCTGGCTTGGCTTTAATTGCTGTCTCTATGCTTTTTCTTATGATGGACAAGAGCCAATGAACAATTGTCAGGCCTCTAAACAATTCTGTTTTCATTTCTTTTCTCTCTTCACTCTCAAATCCATGCCATATTGGTGACTACCAGATGCAAACTGGAAGGCATGTTGTTGCCATATGTTTTCACTCATATGTGGAATTTAAGAAACAAAACATGAGCAAAGGGGGAAAAAAAGAGAGATATGTAAACTAAGAAATAGAGTCTCAACTAAAGACCAAACTGATGGTTACCTCTATTGCTAAAGTTTTAACAAATATATTTTTATCTGATTTAACAATTATATTGGAGACTACAAAATATTGTTAATTGTTTTGAATTTACATTAGGTGGTGTATTTCTTCAGAATTATTTTTATCAGTCCTTCATGATGGCAAATAGCTGTCTTCTCTTTTAAAAAGTTCTCTATACCTTCTAGCAACTCTGGTTTCTAGAATGGGATCTTTGTCCAAAATTAATATTTTTATTTCCCCAACAATGCCTTCTCTCTGTGAAATGCAGTTGATATTAACCCTCTTATTTTCTCTGGATCATTCTCCAGAATCTTCCCAATTCTGACTTTGCCAAAGACTCCTCATTTTAATTCTCCTTGGTCTTGTTGCCAACATCAATTATTTTCTTTTATCATCCTGCAGATTTTTAATGGCTTCCCTCTTTTGTATCATATTATAGGAATGAACCTATAAGTAATAATTTAAACAAAATTTATTTATGTACCTATACATATTCCTATCTACCTGTAGGATCACAATAGTAGATAATAGTTTACGATGTGCTAGGGAGCTAAAATACAGATAATTTTAATCAATTTACTATATAGTCCTTAAATCAAGTATAAAAAGAGTTCTTTTTGTTATTTCCTAATACACGTTAAAGCAAATATCATTTAGAGCCTGGCAACTTCTATGTTCTTCCTAAATTTAAAAAAAAAATCATAAATGATCCCAGTTATGGCAAGTTATATCTGTTTTATGCAGGGGTTGCTTTTAAACGTGCAAAAGTGACTTCTACTTTTCAGAATGTCTTGTAGATTTTTAAAATGTACTTTTCCTCACAGCACCAGCATAGTATTGTAATTTTGCAGCTAAGGACATTGGGTTATTTTCATGGCAATGTTTAAATCACCAGCATTCTAATCTTTATTTTTGCTGAAGGTAAACAAGTAATATTGTGGTAGGTAGAATAATGCCCTCTCCAAAGACATCCACATCCTAGCACCCCAAACCTGGGGATATGTTACATTATAAGGCAAAAGGGATTTGGGGGATCGTTAGATGGGGAGATTATTTTGGATTATCCGAATGAGCCCAAAGTAGTTATAAGGGTCCGTATAAAAGAAAGCAGCCCCCCCCCCCCCGTGGAGAAGGGAGTTGGGGGAAATTGGAAGGGGAGGTGAACCATGAGAGACTATGGACTCTGAAAAACAATCTGAGGGTTTTGAAGGGACGGGGGGTGGGAGGTTGGGGTACCAGGTGGTGGGTATTATAGAGGGCACGGATTGCATGGAGCACGGGGTGTGGTGCAAAAATAATGAATACTGTTATGCTGGAAATAAAAAAAAAATTAATAAAAAAAAAAAAAGATCAAAAAAAAAAAAAAAAGAAAGCAAGAAGTATGAGAGTCAGAAGAGCTGTGGTGATAGAAAGAAGGGTCAGAGTCAGAAGTTTGAAAATGCTATACTGCTGGCTTTAAAGATGGAGAAAGGGACTATGAACCAAGAAATGCCAGTGGCCTCCAAAAACTGGAAAAGGCAAGGGAGAGAATCTCCCCAATAGTCTTCAGAAAGAACTAGCCTTGGTGATACTCTGATTTTGATCCAGTGCAATATTTTTCAAACTTCTAACATTCAGAACTATAAAATGATAAACTTGTGTTGTTTTAAGCCACTGAGTTTGTGGGAATTTGTTATAATAGCAGTAGGATATATTACTACAACCCTTGACAACCCTTGAACAATTTAGGTAGTCTTGGACCCCATTAGTGATTCACTTTGAGTGGTTTGTGCTTCTCTGAAAAGAGCTCTGTCCGAGGATTCTGAAGAAGCAGCAGCTCTATACACAAGGAAGACCACCAGTGGTCAGAAGGCTAAGTCCATTTAATTGGCTGCCACTAGTTTAAGAATAATGGCAACCCTAGGAGCAGTATTTTCCATCTTCCTCAATGGTGTTGCTCAGTTGTATATATGGAGGTATTAGAAATGTGGATATTGAATATCCAGCTATTCCAGGCTTAAAAGTAATTTTAAAAAGTATAACAGAGGGCGCCTGGGTGGCTCAGTGGGTTAAGCCGCTGCCTTCGGCTCAGGTCATGATCTCAGGGTCCTGGGATCAAGGCCCGCATCAGGCTCTCTGCTCAGCAGGGAGCCTGCTTCCCTCTCTCTCTCTCTGCCTGCCTCTCCATCTACTTGTGATTTCTCTCTGTCAAATAAATAAATAAAATCTTTAAAAAAAAAAATAAAAAAAATAAAAAAATAAAAAGTATAACAGAGATACAAGGATATACCCATTGATGTATCCTGTTGATAAGTGTGTGGTCTGCATATAGCATAGGTAGGCTTGAGCAAATGTTTCACCAGGGTATTATCAGCATTACTAACTCTAAAATTCTTGGGCCCTTAACATGTGTCTTCTCTACTGCAGCATTTTAGGTTCTGACACTACAGAAATGTATTTTTTAGGTGCCAAACTGAATAGCAGTTAGAATGCATCCTGCTGACAAGAGGCAACAAAGACTAACAGCCATTTAAACACAGGGATTTCTTTATCTCAGCAAAGCTATTATGGCATCTGACTCCTTTTTCCTTCCAGACTGTAATCCTTAGTGTGTTGCATTTGTCCTCATGGTTACAAAACTTGTTGCTGTACTTTTGGGTCTTTGTATCTATGACTGGTGGAGAGGGTGGGGGAAGTAAAGGCCAAAGAGCTTTGTCCTTGTCCCTGCAGGAAAGAATGGCCTGTGCCTCACTGAGTAGAAGATCCATGCCACACAGTTACTGTTACGGTTAAGGTAGTGTGGGAAGATATATTAGCTTTCCAAGCTCTGAATTAAAAAGAAAAGGAAAAGAAAAGATAAAAAGAAAAAAAAGGAAAAGTAAAAGAAAGGAAAATGACATTGTGGATAATTGGGGAGCTAATCCTCAGGGACTACTGCAAAGTACACATTTAAATGAGTGATTTCTGCAAGATGGATTGGTTTACTACTCTAGATTCCACAATTTTTCAGCTGCTGTTCGCATTTAAAACATTGAACCGCACAGAGCTACCACAGAAAGACATGGAGAACTGCCGCCAGATCTACTATTACCTGAATCTTTTGTTGGTCTTATTGATCTTTGATTCAAAAGGAAAATACTTGCAATGTAAATTTTTAATGATGTTATTAAAAATGTATTCTTTTTCTCTCTGTATATATGAGGAAACATTTTTTCATGATCTGTTTCCTACTTTTGCCCCGCACCGCCCCCCCAAAAGTACTGGAGCCACAAATAATTCCTAAGGAAGTATCTAATATCTCAATAGACTTTCCCTATCAAGATCTTAGACAAAACAGTGGTTTAAAAGAAAGGATTCTTACATTCTGGCATGGCTAATCAACGTTGCAAAATTCTAAACATTTTGCAAGCTCTCTCACATATAGCATCTAGCCAAAACCAACAATTCTAAAACGAGTTCTTTTTTATTATGTATTGCAAATTTCCTTAAAAGAGAACATATTTCACAACCTAGAATGTGACATTATTGTTGCACAGCAATAAAGTTGATGTGTACAGTGTGTGGCATGCATCCAACTGTGTCATCCATCAATGAAATTTCAGAGGTTGATTATACTGCAGAACAATCCTATAGTGGAAAATTACCCACTTTCTCAGGAGCTACCATTTAAAACATCTTTTTTGAAATGAAATTTGCGACTGCCTGCTAACAGCTATAGAAGGGAGATGGGGAGGGGGAAATGAAGGGGAAGGCTCTTCCTATAATGACAGGGAAGAGAGAAACATAGTAAAGGTAGGAAAAGAACATTTAAATTGGCAATATCTCTAAAGAGAAAGCCATATGCTCAGCAAACTCTCCATATACCAGTTTTATAATTACTCTTGAGGTTCCTGAGGGCTCCTAAATCAGGCCATTTCAGAAAGAAGATGTATTCTTGTTGTTGTTTCAAACTTAATCTTTTCACACTTGGAAATTAGGAATGCGCATTAAAATGTTGATAGGAAATTGAGTAGAGAGAGAAATAATTTATATTTTTAATCATCTGACTTTAATAATAATCACATTTAGTCAAGGTTTCTATTACCTGGTGAAGAAAAGAATGGAGGCAATTACTTCTACAATTGAGACAAAACTGTCTAGAGGATATTGTCCTGTTTAGTTAGCTGGATAGTGGATAAGATGCCTGAAATTGATGGTGCTTGTTCAGGAATCACTGAGTTGCCCACAATGGAACAGAAACTTTTATTTATTTTTTCCAGTCTGTGGCAAGCTCTTGCATTGGTTTCCTTTGTGATAAGAAGTTATTTAAAAGGTGAATGAGAAATGAAGTAGTTGTTGCTTGACTTTGGAAAATCATCTAGAATTTTAGACAATTTGATCACTGTTCATTAATTTGGGAGGGTAAAATATTCCATTCAAGACAGAGTAAAGTAAATTCCATAAATGTACATAATAAACAACCTGGTGTCTCAAGCATGGAAGAGAACAACCAGTTAGAGGAAACCAGGAAAGCCTTTTTGGAAGAAGTAATCCCCCCCACCAATGATTTTATTTATTTTTTTCTCACCATAATGTAAATACCCTGCCCAGTGTCCATCACCCAACCACCCCATCCCCTCCTCCACTCCAGCAACCCTCAGTTTGTTTCCTGAGATTAAGAGTCTCTTATGGTTTGTCTCCCTCTCTGGTTTCATGTTGTTTTACTTTTTCCTCTCTTCCCCTATGATCCTCTGTCTTTTTTTTTTTTTTTTAAGATTTTATTTATTTATTTGTCAGAGAGCGAGCAAGCGAGAGCGAGCACAGGCAGACAGAGTGGCAGGCAGAGTCAGAGGGAGAAGCAGGCTCCCCGCGGAACAAGGAGCCCGATGTGGGACTCGATCCCAGGATGCTGGGATCATGACCTGAGCTGAAGGCAGCTGCTTAACCAACTGAGCCACCCAGGCATCCCTATGATCCTCTGTCTTGCTTCTCAAATTCTTCATATCAGTGAGATCATATGATTGACTTATTTGGTTTAGCACAATACCCTCTAGTTCCATCCACATCATTGCAAATGGCAAGATTTGGGGGGTTTTTGATGGCTGCATAGTATTCCATTGTATATATGCACCACATCTTCTTTATTTGGAAGAAGTAATCTTAAAAACAGGATTTCTAAGTTTAAATAGCGTGAGGATTGGGGAAAGGGGAGAGGGGTAGTGTGTGGGTTATGGAGAAACAAGAAAAACATTCCTAGGTAGCCCTAGTGAGAATAGAAACAAAACAGAAAACTTGAAAAGTACATTGTATGTGTTATTGTGCTTGTTTTTGGATCAGAGAGTAGTGTAATTTGATTGGAAAATACCGGAAACTATGACCAGAAACTATAATAATTATCATTACAAATGAATAAAGATGTGCTTAAGGGTGCTTAAGGGTGTCTGCCTGGCTGATTCAGTTAAGCATCTGCCTTCGGCTCAGCTCATGATCCCAGGGTCCTGGGATTGAGCCCCAAGATAGGGGTCCCTGCTCAGTGGGGAGTCTGCACTCTCTCTTCCTCTGTACCTCCCACCATTTGCACTCTCTCTCTCTCTCTCTCAAATAAATAAATAAAATCTTTAAAAAAATATATGCTGAGCTTTAGTACATAGAAGGTCCTGAAATGTTTCTCAGTCTGACAACATAGCCTTTGCTAAAGTCTGGTTTTATGGCTCTGATGAAGTTCACTTACTGTCAACTAATTTACCTAGGTATATAACATTTCCATTAATTATTGCAGTGGAAAAGAGAGCTTTGTCATTATTACTGTGCTTTGTTTTTGTTTTCTAATAGATTGTACTTAACTGGGAGAGAAAAAGACTTATTATGATGCATCTCTCACTCCTAAAAAAAATACTCATGAGCATGTCAATTGTAGATAAGAGCAATTGACAGGTAAAGACAGACTTAGGTTGGCAAGATTGTTTCTTCATTTGGCTTGAAGCTGATTGAGCGCAAGAGAAGTTTGGTGTTATACATGGTAGTGCTAGACAAGGAAGGGGTTCTAGTATCTCCCTTTCCCCGCCCCAGAGAAATCTTTTTCTTAATAAAGTGAGTGAAATAATTACTTTAGTGGAAATTGACTTAAAATTTGAAAATCATTTAACTGCAACAATAATTTGCATGGGCTCATTATTACTTTTTTTATGCTTGCATTTTTTTTTACTTAAATGTTGATGTATTTTAAGATTTCATTACTTTTCAGGTTTGAAGTAGAATTGCATTATAAAGTTAATGAAATATAATATATATTATTTGGTAATTGTGTTATTTTTTAAGTTTAGAGATTGCTCTTGTAGACTGTAACTGTAACTACATTCATTGTGCCAAATTATTCATGCATTATTAGATCTTTAAACCCCATAATAAATTATGTATATTACTGTTTGGGGGCTTTACTTAGTGTCACAAATATTTATATAACCAATATCTAAGTTATATTTATAAGAAAAAAAAAACTTCTCTGAAATCTCTACATTTTTTTAGGATCTAACTTGTCTTAATGGTAAGAAACAATATTTTAATGGCCAAAATGGGAAGGAATATAATTCCTAAACAATTTTTAAATTTACAGTGAAAAATTTACATTCATTTCTATAGTCTTATAAAATAGGTGTTTGGCATAAAACCATTTTTTAAAGCTAACAAAATTTGAAAGCATTACAACGCTTCATATAATATATGTGTTAAAAATTGCGGATTTAGAATAATTTTGTTTTAAAGATTATAATTTTCTTTCCTGAATTCACAAAGCTTCAGAATCTTACAAATGTAATTCTTTAATATGGAGAAGTATCTACTGGATTAGTAATGCAAGTAAGGAACTAAGAGTTTAATCTGAATGGCATGTTATTATTGTGGTACATATATTGCACACTTGTTTTTTGTATATTTTGAGAGTAGATTTATTCTCTTGTCATTTTCCACAGAAATATTTGGCATTTTATTTGTCTTTTGTTTTCTTTAGTTTTTGTTTTTATGATTTGTTTAATGGTAAGAAATTATATGTCTATATTTTTTATCAAAAAAATTATATATATACAATCAGTATTTAGACATCTGATTGCGTTGCATATATCTTAGCACTTAGATAAGTTTAGTAAGGAAGTGAATTATTAGAAATAGGAAGTGGATATATTAAGTTTAACATCTCATTTGCCAAAGTATCATTTTGTTAATATCTAAACTGGATATTGAGGAACATTATCATATTGAGAAAGGAGTCATTAGTGTAGTGTTCTCATCTCTTTCTGCATTTGAATGGCTATTGAATGGGGAGGTAAACATTCCCCTGATGTTTAACATGTAAGTTTTCTTTATTTCCAGAGAAAGCTGAGAGGAAAAACTAATTTACCCGAAAAAAAAAAATCCTTAAGTGACTTTAAGATTATTAGAGATATTTATACAAAATAGCACTCATCCCTACCCTTGACCATCCCTACCCTTGACCAGCTTTGACTCTGTTAAAGCTGGTAATTTTCATGATTAGCTATGACAAAAATAAGGAAAAGATATATTATTGTTGCCATAAGAGGGAATAGAAAACCAACAATTCTGTGTTACATTCAGGCAGCAAAATGCTGATCAATAATTTTGGATCTTTTGTAGCCTTTGCCTAAAAACTAACTTAGAAGATCCACAGTGATGGTTCTTTGGGTTGGTTAGAATAAAGCAAAAATCCATCAGTCACTTTTTTCCATTAGAGTTTACATTGCCAGTGAGCATTAAAACATCAGCTGGTAACCATTTGACATTTCCCCCGTACCACATTAAACACTATATAAGTCTGAAGAATTCAGATATTTTTAAAGAAATTGGAAAAGATGTTTAAAATTCAATTATTATTTGGTTTAAAATTTAGAAATTAATTTGCTGAGAAATTTGAAAGTGAATTGTAAGTGTGGAAATAATGAATGAAGTATTAATAACTAACATATAATTGAATACCTAATATGCAACAGATGCTTTCTTTAGTGCTTTCTATGTATTTTAATTTAAATTTTATTTAATGCCTCAACATTCATGTTCTATAAATGAGGAAATAAATATATAGACAGGTAACCCAGGTTATTCATTTTAAAGTATGGAGAAAATTATTTTAGAAGTCTTAAGAAAATTCTAGAAAAGAAAGTCTTGTTTTTTTATATATCTCAAGAAATCTTATTTTTTAAGAGTAATTTCTTTTAAAAAAGCTTATTTTTAGAGTTTGATGTTTCATATTGTTTGAGAAATTATTTTGTGAAGCTTGTCATGGAGAACCACATATGTCAGTGGTTACTAATACCTGTACTTGACCCACATTAGAACCATTTACAAGTCTGTAAAAGCAGCAGCAAACCTAAAAGCGCAAGGCCATTAGAAACTACCTAGGTAGATACTGCTACTAGGATCAAACTCATTATGCCCAATTATGAAAAACAAGGCATTTTAGTCTTCCAAATGTTAATGGTGTGTCTTTTTCTTAAGATCTGGAATTTAGAAAACATCAATACATATCCTTTTTCCTTGATCAAGTCAAGAACTCATTGAGACCCTAGCAGGACTCTGAAAGATGGAGGAAAAAAATACTAGCTTTTACTGATAAAATTATTATTAAATTAGACGGGTATTTTGATATGTGGCTATACTGAGCTTTCTATGACTCCACTCTTGCATATGGGCTAACCTTTTGGGGCACAGGTATTGCTGAGTGATGACTGACCTATCACACAAGGTCCTGTCCTAACAACATACAACTCGTAAGACAGAAGCTAGAAGGAACTGAGCACTGTAAAGCTACCTCTTTACTCCAACCTTGTCATGTGGCCATACAGATTAAGTTTTTCCTGCATCTCAGGAATGAATGATGGTGTGGAGAGAGGCCAGAAGTATAAGCCTTAAAGGAAATTGCTCATTAAAAACACAAGGCCTGCTGACAGCCTTCCTTCTAACAATATTTTATTACTATATTAATAATCATTATTTGATAATTATAATAATTTTAATTATTTAGAACCATTTATAAAAGTTGTAAATTTTTCATAGTTCAGAGCAGCAGGTTTGGATAGCAGCAACATTAGGAATAAGAAAGTTGAAACCTGAAGGTTAAGCATCTAGTTGCTTTCTAATTCCTGTCCTCAAAACTGCAGACTGGCAGAGAATAGAGGATTAGAATAAGGAATACTCATTTTGCACAGGGATTTTCTACTTCTCTTGGCATTTCCAACGCCTCAGTAGCATGACCAAATGAAACCTGAAATAATGGATGGGACAAGTTAGGTGGGAAGACTATCCAATGCAAAAATTCCATCTCAGCCTAATTAAGATTCAAAAAATCAGATGGAAATGATGAAGTCAAATAAGTACAAAAATAACAAGGAAATTGTGGTAATTGCTGAAGAGGGACTATAATTGACAGAAAGGAATGAAGATGGTGATTTCAGTCTTGAATTCAAGACTATAGGGAGTTACAGCAAAATGTTTTGGAATTTCTGACAGGTAAAAGATTATTTGGTCAAAAAATTAATTCACATGAAATTTGAAAATCATTTTATACAGTATTCACAGTATTTACCAGTTTTCAGAAACCTAAATTAAATGCTTTAGATTACAAATCCAGTAGCACAGGAAGGATATCTTATATTGTCCTTGTTCTATTGATTAGTGAAATATTGAACTCATACTAAATAGTAAATAAATTGCTGATTATAGGTAAGTTGTAGTCCTGGAGTGTGATCCGGACTACTACCAGCGGCGCACCCTCACCTTCGCCCTCAGGGCTGATGACCCCCTGCTCAGGCTCTTGCAGGAGGCCCAGACAAGCTGAGTCCAACCCCAGGGCTGCCCGGCAAAGAGCACAGATGTGTGGATTGGGGACGGGGGTGGGAGGGACCTGGGGAAGGGCTCGGGACCTTTTAGCACCAGTGAGTTTTTTTTTAAAAAATGTATTTTGTACTGGCTTATTCCTAGGATGTGAATAAAGTATTAGTCTCCAAAAAAAAAAAAAAAAATCTCCTAAGAAGGAGATTATTTTTAAAATTAGTTTTAAATATTCGAAGCTATAACCCAGTTTTTGGTATTTTACCAATGAAGGAGAAGCAATACAATAAATAGGAAATATTTTTTAAAAAACAATTTTTATTTATCTACATGTTATATAATTCTTCTTGAAATTGATTCTATTTCCAAATTAATGGTCGTCAGAGTATATAATAATAAATAATAATTTTGCATATGTGGCAATACAGATATGTTGAGAATACAGGGCAACTTCCCCAAATATTACTAAGTGGCAGTGAGGTATGATGCTGGAATTCAGTGTTTTTCACAACGCATATATAACATGGTGTATATCCAAATAGGAAATCCTCTTGGCTATGTTCAATGACTATGCCTCTAAATGCTATGATTTGTACAATAGCTTAAACACTTTTTTGTGTTCAAACTGCCACAGAAAACAAATACATATGATAGTAAGTGGGAAAAATGTTTAAGTTGTTATTATTTTATTCTTAATCATAAAGAACACTAAATTTAATAATAAATTCAAAGTTATTTATGCAAGAAGTGTTTTCATTATTTCAATAGCAGTAAGTGGGGAAAATGTAAAAAGAAGCTTTTTTTCTGATTTCATAAAAAGAATGTCTTGAACAGTATAAAGTATAAAATAATGCTTCTGTATTAGTAGATTTTTTTCATCTTAATTTGAGTGGAGGGAAAACCATAAGTCCTCGCTGATACGCAGCAATAAGAATTTAATGCTCAGACACCTGAGGTAGTCATCTAGGCAACTCTATTGTTTGTAATTAGTTGTTGGTTTTTCTGGTCTTGACTGTACTCACATGTCTGTGGACCAGCTAATCTGGTATGGGATGAAAATCAGAACCTCTTAGCTCTGCTCCATGGATCTCTCATCCCCCAACAGACTGGGGATGATATGTCCTTCTCATGATGATGATGAGAGGGGAAAAGAGAGACCAAGCCTAATCATGTAAACACTCTTAAGACCCCTTGAGTGTGCCACATTTACTAATATATCATTGGTTAGTGCAAGCCACAGGGTCAAGCCTAGATTCACAGTTGGGAGAGATACTACAAAGTTATGTTTCCAAGGGATTGAACACAAGAATGAATGGTAGAGAAAACAGCAATCATCTCAAGAGCTGATGTTTATCTATGTTACACAGAACTAAACACATTTCAGAAGAATGTAGAATTTGAATGAAACTGTTTTTCAAATTATTTATCCTTATTTAAATTCAATTAACTTAATTAATAATATGCATATAGTGTATTATTATTTTCAGAGGTGGGGTTCAGTGATTCATCAGTTGTATATGACACCCAGTGCTCATTACATCCTGTGCCCTCCTTAATGTCCATAACCCAGGTACCCCATCCCCCAGTACCCCAGCATCCCTCAGTTGGTTTCCTATAGTTAAGAGTCTCTTATAGTTTGTCTTCCTCTCTGATTTCATCTTGTTTTATTTTCCCCTTCCTTCGCCTATGCTCCTGTTTCGTTTTATGTTCCACCTATGAGTGAAATCATGATAATTGTCTTTCTCTGATTAACTGATTTCACTTAGCATAATACCCTCTAGTTCATCCAGGTCATTGTAAATGGCAAGATTTCATTTTTGATGGCTGAGTAATATTTCCTTGTATATATATGTATATGTATATATAATACATCTTCTTTTCAGAGACAAAGTGAATGAAAGTATTACTGCGAAGTTGCAACTATATGAAAAGACCCAGTTTATTCTTATATTTTTACTTTTATTGATGTTGCTAAACAAAAGTAAAAGAAAAAAAAGTTTTAAGAGTAGTTTTTCAATTTAGAGTCATGTATTTTCATCATAATGAGAATCAGCAAAGATTATTTGGGGAAAAAAAGCTATTCATCACAAAACATAGTCATTAGAGGATTTAAGTGTGGCAATTTAATATGTCTTAATTATTTTTCACAAGTTAAAATATATAACTATGACAAATATAAAAAAACTCTGGGTATGGTGCATAAACCATGAATGGTGGAATACTGAAAAGAAATAAAATAAAATAAAATGAAAACAAAAAAACAGAAACAAATATAAAAAATTTATTATGATTCTTCAAAAGATTGAGATTTATTAAAAATCATACCTATTTTTTAGGAAAAGAGAGCCTATTATTGACAATCAAATATTTTTCCAATCTGATTAAACCAGTTGAAGCTGTGAGAGGATTTGGTAATACAAACGTATATATAATATGGAACAGTATAAAGTAATGTTATATTATATATCTGTATATATACCTACTAAAATTACCTGCCAGAAGGGCCTAAAAAACTTCTCTTAGAACAAGATGGACTTTAACATTGCATTGGGGAAGAAATTAAGGTAGCTTATTTTATATACCTTTCTTTGCCTACAGTTTTTCTGACTTAATTACAATGTTCTTGTATGATTCAAGACTGATAAAAGCCTCAAGAAAATCAGTCTCTGCAAAAACAAACAAACAAACAAACAAAAAACCTGTGTTCCGTCTAGAATTTTGCTTAATTTTACCCAAAATGATATAATTATAAAATATTAATGGATTTGTTTTTGTTGGAAACTACTGCTCTAAATCAGTGAGACCCCTTTATATTAATTTTAAAATATTAGAAACTATAACTTCATATTCCATGAAATAGGCCAATAATGTTTTGAATTAAATTTAATTTCCTTTGTTATTCACTGTAAGACTTTGTTTTCTATTGCTGCTATCACACATTACCACAGAATTTAGTGACTTTAATCAGTATACATTTCTGATGTCTGGGCAGGCTCACTGGGTCCTCTGCCTAGCACTCACTAGGCTAAAATCAAAATATCAGCAGGATTGTGTTCTTGTCTGGTGGCTCTGACATGGAACCTGCTTTGAAGCCCACTCAGACGGTGGGTAAAATTCAGTTCTAGGTACTTGTAGAACTGAGATTCCCTTTTCCTTGCCGGCTGCCGGGGAGAGAAGAGTTCTCATCTCTAGAGGTTATCCACATTCTTTGACTCATTTTCCCTTTCCTTCAAGTTCAAAGCAGGTAAAGTGGGTCAAATCTCATACTTTGATTCTCTGACTTAACGCTTGTATCTTAATTTTTTCCCCCTGTTTTTAAGGGCTTCTGTAATCAGATTAGACCCACCATCCAGGATACTTTTCTTACTGTAAGCATACTCCCCGATTCCAGGGATTTGGACATTGTTGGTTCATAACCTCCTCTAAAGTTTTCCGGATGTAATCTGAAATTGGTCCCCATGCTCAGAGGAAAGAAAGAGTCTGAAGAAAGAGGCAGCCCACCCAGGGTGGTAGATGTTTTAATAAGCAAGGGAACTTATATAACAAGGCTTGTCTTGGGTGGCATCGATATGAGTGGATCCCCGAGCTCGCCTGCCAAATCTTAAAAGTTTATACAGAGGATTTAACTGGTTCAGTCAAGTAAACCATGCAGGTGTTCTCAACCTCACATTACTGTCTCAAGGCCATGTCCTTGGAGCAGCTCTGGGAATAGGAAAGGAAAACAGAACCCACATTCCAAGGACTGGAGAGAGGATGAGGAAGTTGTGATTGCCTTATCCAGCTCACGAGCCAACCAAAGCGCATGTCTTTTAAAGGACCCCCCTCTAGATATGGACATTTTGGGGAGACAATGGTGTCAACCACAATAACTCACTAAATACCTACTATGTGAGAAGGAGCTCTCAAAGCTACTTGAGATAATAATTGGAATAGTTAATTTTACTGAACATCAGGAATTACACTAAGTACTATTTATGAATTATGTAATCTAATCTATATGAGCTAAAGACACTTATTCCTATTTTACTAAAGAGGAATCCGAGGCTTAGGTATCTTTCAAATGCTAAGTCCAGTTATACAGATGCCAGAACATTTAGAGTAAGTGCTATATAGAGCTGCTTTGCTTAAACTATTGCTGTGATTGTTAAAACCAAAAAAGAAAATAATCATGACATATAAAATTCCTTCTATTTCTGTCAAATTCACAACATGCTATAGCAAAATAATTTCCTTTTGGCAAAATGTTCTAGAATAAGAGTCTTTTTATTAATACATTTGCGACTTTCTGTTCAGAATTGTCAGTGCCTAAGTTTACCCAAAATAAAGTATTTCCTGTGATTATCTGTCCACACCACTCTTTTCTCCCCTTCAGTTTGAATTTTGCTTTAATGCATTAACAATATTGATAAAGGTGTGAGGGGAGGGATGTGGAAGCAACTGATCTGTTGTATAAGAGGATGAGAAGATTCAAATAGAATTGTAATAAAATAAGTGAGGTTATTAAATCAGATGAAGTTCTGCAGGTCACTGAAACCTTAAATTGAGGAGAGATAAAACAGAATGCACAAGAACACAGAATCTTAAACTCTTAGGCATTCTTATACCTACATGAGTGAAGTAAATAAAGGACAACTAGACACAGAGGAAGCTTGAATAAGCAAGATGAAGGGTTTGATAAACACTGCAGCAAACACTTATTATCACCCACCTCTGGTTGCTCTTATAGTGAGTTTCTTTTCCTTGCTAAGGACAATATAAAAAAACAAAGTATTAAACATAAAACATAAGTGTTAAAACACACATGCACATATAATGCCAAAAGTAGGTGGAGGCAGAGACACATTGCACAGGGAAGCTTTGAGTAATTTTTTTTTTTAAAGATTTTATTTATTTATTTGACAGAGATCACAAATAGACAGAGAGGCAGGCAGAGAGAGAGAGTGGGAAGCAGTTTCCCTGCTGAGCAGAGATCCTGATGCGGGGCTCGATCCCAGGACCCTGAGATCATGACCTGAGCCTAAGGCAGAGGTTTTAACCCACTGAGCCACCAGACACCCAGCTTTGAATAATTTTAAGAGAGTCTCTGCTGCAGACATTGAATGTTACATAAAGAAAGTAATTTGAGTTATTTAAAAAAAGAAGAGTTGATTAAACTGTGTGCTTCAGAGAACTGAGGATGGTACATAACTTTTATTTCTTTCACTGAACTGGTCAAAGTCAAGGTAGATAATAAATCATGGAATTGAGTGCAGTTGCTCTGATTGCAGTATTGGGCTGGGTAAAAACAAGGGCCAGCGCCTCCCTGAGATTGCAGCAGGTTGCTGCTGGGATTGCTCTCCCTGTTCCCTTTTCTTACCCAAAGTGGGCAGTTGGATATAGAAGTAGCCAATATATGATACGTCTTCATTTTTGTTTCTGTCACGTGGAAAGGAATATGTCAGCAGCATTTACGATGCAGAGACAAATTCATGGGAATAAAAGATACAACAGCACCCTACTGTATGGCAAATTATCAGGACCCTTTTCCCGTCTGTTCCTTGTTTCTCTTAACCTGTCATTGTTTGGACCTATTTCTGTCTACCTCATTCTCTCTTTAGGATTCAAGCCCCACCATTTTATGTGTTGATCATTTCTCACTTGGTTCCAGTTGGCCACCGACTTCCACTCTGTGAACTTGTGTTTTTCATTGTATCCATTACTCCTGGCTCTATACATCTGGTTGCCAACCCCGAATTGAACTTGCTTGTGCTTTCTACATAGCTTTATTGAGATGTTTTTATAACTGAATTTTACTCTCGTTCCTTCATCATCCCCTACTCACTGGAAACTGATCAGGAGCTAACTCACTGCAGCTCCTCAGCTTCCCCTCTAATATCCTCTGCTACATACAGCGAGTACCAGACTCAGAGATGGTGGCCTCTCTTGTCCCCATCACACTTGCCACATGATCTCTGACATAAAATGAGACCTGCACGCGTTTTGATCTAGAAATCAGATGTTAGAATGATCTATGTAACCTAGGATAATTTCAAAATGTTCCTCAAATTTCAAAATGTATTTCTAAAAAAAAGTACTGAATTTTACTGAGTTTTCTACAATAATAATCATAAATAACTGCTTTTGGCTTTCTAATGTATTTATCAAATAGGGACCAAAAAATGTGTCAGTAGTTAAATATCATAATCTTTATACTGGCTTGGTGGTTTCTAACAAATTTGGCTATGTTCAGAACAGAATTCTGTACTATAGTATGTAAATTTACCTTAATTCCTTGTCTTAAGTAGTAATACTTCCAATTACTCCTTGATTATATATCTAGGTTATATTTTTAAATTTCCTCCTGGAAAAGAGATTTTGTGATAGAGCTCTTACCATGGGAATGTTTGACTGTAGCTTAAAAAAGCATCTACTCTGTGTCACTAATATACTAAGATGTAAAATGGAAAATTTTTATATTCATAGCTACACAGAGTTCTTGTAAATTGCTGAAACATGAAATAACCAAATAAACTTTATTATTGAAATGGGTTTCTTAAGAACATAAATGTGTAATGTAACTTTCAAACCTGTTAAACCATAAAGAACTACAGCGATTTCATAATAGGAAGCACAGTGTGTATAAAACTATGTAGCATAAAATGTTCAGCTGCTGAAGTAACAGGAAAGTTCCAGGAGGTATTTTCATAAATCTGGAAACAGTTAACCTGTTTTAATGATCTCCCTCATTCCATATACCTGACTAGCAGGACCTGGCTTTCTTTGCCTTTGGAGTTTATAAATTTAATATAGTTAAGTATGTATTTTGAAATAGTCTTTCATATATTTGAAAGTTCAACAACTTTTGGAGAAAATTGAATGGTATTATTCAGATTGAAAGTATCCCTTTATAAGATATGTTTTATTTGGTAAGTAAAACAAGAGTAAAGTGAAGGAGACAGAATAAATGACATCACATTTTTTTTTATGTGAAGCAGAGACATAATAAATTTAAATGGCTTTTATTCAACGCTACTGGTCCCCATGCCTTAAGAATTTTCTTCTTGAAAGATACTTGGGAAATGGCCCCCCTTATGTACTGACCAGAGTTAGCATAATCTCTACCCTGTGAAATATAGATATCCAACTGCCCAACTGGTTTTCAAAGCTTATTAGACTGCATATTTGCATATATGTTGACTTTTCATAAATGACCTTTGAGTTGAATATCAGTGGAAAATGTTTACCTTTGCATATGTATTTGCAGAAGTTTTTCATAATAAAACAAATCTACGAATCTCAATGGAACATATACTAGTTTATAGACATTAGTATAACAAAAATAGTATTATGCTTATTTATAAACAGCTGATTTAGTTTAATTAAGATTAGCTAAGATTGGATTTTAAACTGAAATCTTTCCCTAGAAAACTGATTAGATTTGAAATTAAACTAATACTTTAGTTTAATAATATACATTTGTGGGCACTTGGGTGGCTCAGTGGTTAAGCCTCTGCCTTTGGCTCAGGTCATGATCTCAGGGTCCTGGGATCAAGCCCTGCATCAGCAGGGAGCCTGCTTCCCCCTCTCTCTCTGCCTGCCTCTCTGCCTACTTATGATCTCTGTCAAATTAATAAATAAAATCTTAAAAAAAAATAAAAATATACATTAGTGCCATGTAATTCAAATAAAACAAAGATTTTGGGAAGTTGTATTGAACTGCTTCTTCACACCGGACGAGAAAAGCTAGACAATTTACGTCTTGTTAAAAAGGATTTGCGTTTAGTCTATGAGCTCCTTATATGTGTGATGTTACATAAAGTGTATTTGACTTTGTTCTTTTGGTATATGGCCTTTTGAATATCTATTGTGCAAGCAAAGTCCCTGGTGAAGGCCTTTCTCACCACTGATGACCCAGAACACACACCCAGCCCTCCCTGCCTCTTACCTCTTGATGGTTGGATTAGCACTACTAGCCAGGGAGCAGGACAAAGGGAAGACTATTTGGTATGCCACATACTCCAAATTTATTGTACATATAAAGTTGAAAGAATGTTGAAGAAGAAAAATAAAAAAAAAAGAATTTAGCTTTTCTGGCTACCTCCCAGGGCATTATTAATAAATCCATAAACTATGAAAATGTCTCACCTATTTAGTAAAAATGAAAGGAAGATGCTACTTTCCAGACCTTACAACATAAATCTGACTTAGCTTTGAATAAACTCTATGATATCACAGTTTTTAAACTTAAAGCGACTGGGAAGTATTAAGATTTTTTTAAAAATTAATTAATTTATTTTTTTTTATCCCCAGGGGTACAGGTCTGTGAATCACCAGGTTTACACATTTCACAGCACTCATCATAGCACATACCCTCCCCAATGTCCCTATCACATTTTCTTAGCTGACTTCTGAAAGTGAATGTGACTCGATATTGTATTTTGACAGATTTCTAATTGTTTTGTGCACATATTTGTTTTATGACTTTTGTTCCATTTTACTTTGGCATTTTTAAGGTACATTTAATTACTTAATATCCTTTATTGATGAGGATAACTATGGGCTGACTCTTTCTAAAGATAATGGTGAAACTGTTAATATAGTAAAGTGATATCTGTCGTAATAATGAGGAGCTATCTGTTAACTTGATCTAAGGCCATTATTCTTAGGTTACTGCTGTATACTTCTAGCTAAATGTCCTGGTTTCTTCTCTTGCTCTTTCCTTTCTTATTTTCCATGTAACAGCTAGAGAGAGCTTTTGAGTACTTCCCAACCACATACCACTCTCCTACTTAAAGCCATTCAGTGATCTTAGGATAAACTTTTCTCTTCTTTTCTCAGCCTGTATCTGGTTCTTGTCTTTCTACTGTTCCTCACCCACCTTCAACACAGTCCTCCTTGCTGTTCTCTGCAGTCACTCTGACCTTCCTTCTGTCCATTGAATACATCAACTCCTTTCAGCCAAGTGCTTTTACACATGCAGTCACCTGTACCTGCTCCTGAATCATCCTAAAGATGTCTCTTCCTTCTTGCCATTCTGATTTCAGCTTCTTGCCATTCTGATGTCACATCTTGATCAAACGGACTCCCTTAACCACCTCATCAAAACTAACATTCACTCCCCAAATCATTGCCATATCACTTTGTTATGTTTTTCTCATAGCTGAATTATTTTGTTCAGTTATTTTATTGTTACTGTTTCCCACCATTCACATGTAAATGAGTGAAGTAATGTGGGTGATGCCCCTGTCTGTTTTGCATACTGCATCATAGGCTCTTGATACATATTTGTCAAAATAGTGAAAGAAAGTGGCACATTAGAGTGCTTTGTAAATCCTGAAGCATATACAATTATAAGATGCAATTATTGGCTGAGTAACAGTGAGACAAGTCTTTTATATATATTTGTCCTGGTAAGCTGGATAAAAACATGTGTGAGTGTGTGCTGTCCTTAAGAATAAATAAATAAGCGGTCACCCAAAGTTTATGGGGCACACATTTTGATATTGATTCCTTTTCAAACTACGGTGCATCTTCTATGTTGGAAATAATTAGAGCCTGTGAACTGAAGTGAAGGAAACGTTTACAATGCTGAATAACCTAAAGTGTAGACAGGGATATCTAATTAGTCTTTCCTGTGACAATCTTTTTTTGGATTAATATTCTTCTCTTTGAAAAGTCTAACAGTGGTTCTTATGTCACCGACTCTACTGATAATTAATAGTGTTCTCCATACACCTACACATATTCCTTCCCAAATATTCTTGTGTAATGCCACTACTGGAAAGAACAATTTCAATTAGAGAGGAGAGCTTTTGAAGTATATATCATGTGGTCTATTATAAGGAATATGTCCTATTATAAAAGAAAAATCTCCTACAGAACATAATACTTTATGTAACTTGCCTGGGATATTGTTTAACAAAACATTTTATGGATACTTCATCAGAACATGACTTAATGAAGAAGCAGGACTAGCATTCATCCACAATTTTTTCTTTTTTTAAATCCCTAAGATGTTTTCCTGTACTATTTCCACCTTAGTCACAAGCTTATTAACTTGGGAATGAGGTGACAGGGCCTTTGTCTTTGAATCTTGTAATTATAATTAATAGTAAGTTAAAAGAGAAGCAGAAAGCTTATATTCAAAGTTTAAAGTAAAATGACTTTGTGGCACTTAGGGTAGGTGCCAGGAAGATATTAAGTAAGAGCTCATTATTCTTATTAATTAGAACTTCAGGAAGACAACTTTGAGAAGCAAAGTCATTTTATGGTTATGAGAGGGACACCTGTTTGTGGACAGAGCTTGGGGAGAGGAACTGTACTGTTCTTATCTGAGGATGCCTAGGGCCTAGCAGAGGCTTTCCCAGATGACCCACAACTACTTTGTGCCGGTTAGATATGTGAAGACAGAGATAAGGAGTCAGTGTACACATACTATCTACTGTTTTCCTCAGTGCATTTCTAAAAGTCATGTCATGAAATAAACAACCACAAAACTGCATTGTTTACTTGTGCAGGTATTATATGTGGGGGCTACATTTTCACCAGATGATTTAACATCAAATAAACCCCAGCAATGGCCAATGTCTGCCAAAGCCATATGGAAACATCATTTCTAAATATGTACAATTTTAAGTACTAATTTTACTAGCCATGTTCTTTAAAATAAGCATTATGGTTTATAGAAGTTAACTGCATGAAGGGGTAGGTTATAACAATGTACAGTAGTTTTGAATAATAATAATAGCTAACTTCAGTGGAGAGGCCATGTTCAGATATTGTTTCAACCACTTTACATATATCAGCTTATTTTAGCCTTACACCTCTATGAATGAGATTTGTAATTCCCTCCTTTTCACAAATATGGAAACTGAGACTGAGAGGTTATACAATGTAGTTAGCTACTAAGGAATTTGTAGGCCCATATTCAAATCTAGGCATGCTGGCCTCAGGGATTCTGTCTGTGCTGTGATAGTGTTCACTGAGTTCATTACTTGCCGGCCACTATCCTAATATCCTAAGTCCCGTACATGCATTTACTTAGTTAATTCTCAAAACAAATCTATGAGGTCAATACTATATTCTTCCCATTTTTCAGATGAGGAAACTGAGGAAAAAGCTAGTGAAGTGACTGAACCTGGGGATGCCTAGCAAGTAAACACTGGAGCAAGAGTTCAAACTCACATCTTACTCTGGAGCCTACTCGCTTAAACACTAGGCTACTTCATGCCGGGCAAATGCTTGACATCAGGATCAGGCAACTAGACAAACTAGGGCCCAAAAGTAGGTTTTGCTGAATAAAGTTTCACGGAAACACAGCCTTGCTTATTCATTTATGTTTTGTTTATTGCTACTTTCATTCTACAATGGCAGAGTGGAGTGGTTAGAGCAGAGACCATATGGTTCATGAGCCTAAAATATTTACTCTCTGGGCCTTTAGAGTAAAAGTTATCCAACATCTGCTTTAGATCATAAGTACTTCTTTCTCAGTCGTTGTTCATTCATTCCCCACCACTCTGAACCTAGCCAGTGTCCAATTTCCAGAAAATAACAAATGACAGTAACTAAAGCCTTTCAAACATCATTAGAAAAATGACAAAAAAAAAAAAAAAAAGTTTGATAGAAACTTCAAGGTGCATCTCCATAGATTTTTTAGATAGAAATAAGACAACATTTAGGGTTGGATTCTGCTCCATTGTCATCTAAAAAAAGAAAAGGCAGTTGAGGTTCTCAGCTCGCTCTACTAAGAGACGGGGCTTCTGGAGACAGTCTGCTTATATTCATGTCCTCACTCTGCCAGTTCCTGGCTTCATGACCTTGAGCAGATCACTTAACCTGTATGTGTACCAGTTCCCTGAGCTATAAGATGGATATAATAGTAGACTCACCTAGCTCCTCAGGGCATTATGAGCATAAATGAGTTAATGATGTTAACATAATGAGTTAATAATTTTGTTATCAGAAACTGACTCATGGGGCGCCTGGGTGGCTCAGTGGGTTAAGCCGCTGCCTTCGGCTCAGGTCATGATCTCAGGGTCCTGGGATCGAGTCCCGCATCGGGCTCTCTGCTCAGCAGGGAGCCTGCTTCCCTCTCTCTCTGCCTGCCTCTCCGACTACTTGTGATTTCTCGCTGTCAAATAAATAAATAAAATCTTTAAAAAAAAAAAAAAAAAAAGAAACTGACTCATTATTTCTCCTGTTCTTCAACTTCTTCAAAAGTATGATTCAGAGATAACCAGAATGATAAAAGTTGAATATACTGGGAAAATTCTCAATGAATTAAAAGCCTATGGAATCAATGCTTACTAAAATACCCTTCTACATTTTTCTTTATGGAATGTTATATGAAAATAGGTAGATAAAAACTCAATGTCGGGGCGCCTTGGTGGCTCAGTAGGTTAAGCCGCTGCCTTCGGCTCAGGTCATGATCTCAGGATCCTGGGATCGAGTCCCGCATCGGGCTCTCTGCTCAGCAGGGAGCCTGCTTCCCTCTCTCTCTCTCTCTCTGCCTCCCTCTCCATCTACTTGTGATTTCTCTCTGTCAAATAAATAAATAAAATCTTAAAAAAAAAAAACTCAATGTCCTCTGACATCTTCAAGCACAATACAAGGCTCATAATAGTAGCACAAGAGAAGATATTTAATAAAGATCTTAGTAAGTGCAACATATAATACATTAACACAGAGGCCTAATGCAGACAGGACTGTTAGAGAATGCTACTCCCCTGGTTTCCCCTGCAGCACCAGAGCATTTTAATTGTAAATGATAGGGTCCACCAAAGCCTTTAAGACATTCACAGTCAAGTGGTACCCAGCTTTGATATATACATTGACAGTTCCTAGATGAGTTTTTTAACTTGATATTAAAGATTTTTTTTTTTTTTGACAGAGATTTCAAGTAGGCAGAGAGGCAGAGAGAGAGAGAGAGAGAGAGAGGAGGAGGCAGGCTCTCCGCTGAGCAGAGAGCCCAACGTAGGGCTCAATCCCAGGACCCTGGGATCATGACCTGAGCCATAAGGCAGAGCTTTAACCCACCCAGCCACCTAGGCCCCCCTAACTCGGTGTTAATAGTGACTAAATGACTTCAGCATTTATGGGAAATGATAATATCACCAATTTCTGTAATAGGGATTGTTGATGTTTAAAATATACACATATAAATAATAAACTATGAAAGACTAATACTAAGTAGAAGTTGTGAAAATCATGAGCCCCAGAATCATGAGACTATCATAAGTTCAAAGCCAGCATCCATCCCTTACTGAATGTGAACTTGAACAACCTATATAAATAATATCTCAATCTCTTGTTCACTTACTTGTAAAATAACAAAACTTACAGCACCGATGTCAGTCACTCAGATACTTCACAAGCGTTTATGGAAGAGCTCCTATGCATGTGCCAGCCACTGTTGGGGCCGAGTGTATGACGGGTGCAATAACCTACTGCCCTCCTGAGCTTTAAGTCCACCTGTGAGAAGTAAACATTTAGTACAAATTCTGGTGCATACTCGGTTTTCAAGTAGTGCTAGATGTCATTACTGTTAACTAGTGAGGAAGAAGAGGAAGATTTCAGATACCACTGCCTCACAGTGGAGTTGGTAATAATACTGAACTCACGCATCTTGGAATTATTTCTGGTCCATGGCCCCTACCTTGTGTTCACAATCTTGATCTTCCACACAGAGTGATCTGAGTTGGGATTTGCTACTCTTGACTAGGGGTCTTTATCACTATGACGCCATCTTTGCAGATATACTTACTGAATGATTAATTCAATAACAAGTATTGATTGATTTATTATGAAACATTCTCATCTGTGTATTCTGGGTATATTTCTGTTCACTTAAAGACCATTTCATAGATGGGCGTTCCTAGGTCGCTCAGTTGGTTAAGTGATTGACTCTTGGTTTTGGCTCAGGTCATGTTCTCACAGTCCTGGTACCTAGCCCTATGTCTGGCTCCCTGCTCAGCAGAGAGTCTGCTTCTCCTCTCCCTCTGCATCTAGCCCTTCCTCTGCTCACGTACTCTCTCTCTTTCTCTCAAATAAACAAATAAATAAATATTTTTAAAAAGACCAATTCATGGATGAAGTAACACATATTCTTTAAAAAATAGGATACCGTGTTTGATTGAAATTTGTCCAGAATAATTAGAAGAAAACTCATTTATAGATGAGATATATTTAAAAAGAAAAAAAAAAAGAATTATTATTAGAAAAGGTGTATATGAGCAAAGAAACCAGAGATTGTGACGATAGGGTCAGACCATACAAAGTAGAAGCAGACACTCCAGGAGGTTTGGAGGAGGCCCCAAAGTGGAAGGGATCAGAAAAGTCTGGAAAAACACTTTCAAAACTGATTAACTACCAATGAGTGTGTGTTTATATTTTCTCTTTCACTTCTACAAATAGCTCCCCTCACAAAAGTCATTTTGGAAACTTATCTTTCAAAGTCCATAAAGACATCAGTGATTTTAGTTATCTTACTTAAAGAGGGTAATTTATCATCTAGCCAAGTGTGCACGTGTCTGCCAAGAAAGCTTCGAGCCAACATACATCATACTCAGTAGCTTCAAGGATTTGGTTTGCCTTCTTATATGTGTTTGAATATAGAATTCGTTTCAATCTGACATTTTTTACCTCTCATCATATTTTTCTTCTAATTAAGTTCTATAAATGTATCCTCTACCACATTTGAGCTGTAATAAATTCCTTTCCTGAATTGGCCTTCTGAAAGTCACAAACCAACATTGTGATGAATTGCAAAATGACTAATTTCCCTCTTGTGTTTATTTTGAGCAGCAGAATGCTGGAGAAAAAAATGAGGCAGTGTTTCACTAGAAAGAAGGTCCTGCTTGTAGTGATTACATGCCTGTAAATTGAATATTTCCAACAGTGACCGACCCCAGCAGATTTCCCAAAACTGTATAGGTCTAATGCAAGGACATAATTTTGCAGCCCCAAATTTTTGGGATCCATAATGAGGAAAATTTGGGTCTCATGTAAGCCTTGGAGTTAATGATGGAGGTGTGGGCTGAGACCATGATGTCATAGAGAAATTCATTTCCTGAATTCTGTATTGCAGAAGAAAAGAACAAGGCCATTCATAGAATGCACTGCAGGAGAAATGAATGTGTAATTTTTATTTTTTAAGTCATTATTTGTTTTACTTCACTATATAAGCAAGTAGATGCATTATGTCTTTGATATGAGATGGCTGTGTTGAAATTGAACAATTTGTTGGTAATAAATAGGCTGGTATTTTAATAGGTGCTTAACATTGGGCACATTTGTTCCTATTACATTGTAAAGCATAGATGAAACTCTATATAAATAAGATTAAAGCATTGCCATAGGTAAAATATCAGGCATTAACCTTGTAGACTCTTGATTTTAGAATGGTTTAACTCCAATATTTAAATAGCCACAATGATCATAGCTCAGTTCAAATAATACTGCTTAATGTGTTAATCATTAATTTTACATACTTCTTTCTCATTTCCCTCTATGCCTTTATAGAGTGGGAATTGCCTTATGCATCCTGAATTCATTACCGTAATTTGTGTACTGTGCATTGACTGAAGCCAATTTAAGTGGCATATTAGCTTAGAATTTGAGCTTCTTCACTTTGTATAGATAGTGGGCCATGGAGTTAATGTTTCATTTATAGTATTTGTTATAGAGCTATGATAATGTGGTTATGATTCATGATCTTTTCCTGGATAATGCCTGATTTAAGATACACTGTAGTCTGAAAAGAATCTTGATTTTCTATAATAAGCATGGCTACTGGTCCAAATATCCTAACATTAAATTATCATTGGCATAACTTTTCCTCTGTAAAAGGAAAATCAGAATTATGGTTTTCAAGTCAGGATTAAGATATTCGCCTAACCAATCATCTTATTTTTCCAATGAGGAATCTGAGATCCAGCGAAGTTGGTTAGATTGATGGCTATCAGAAAAATGTAAGCATTAGAGCTATGGCCAGGATGTAGAACCTGGCTCTTCTGACTCCTGAGCCAACACTCTGTGAGCGGTTCTGCCTTGCTGAAATGGGATAACCACTGTCATTTCATTTATTCAAAATGTGGAACCGTTTGCTCTCATCTCCCCACAACACTGTTTTCTTGTCTCTCCCTGTGCAGCATCATCATGCACCCCCGCAAAGACATCCTGGTCACCTGTGGGGAGGACCGCCTCTGGAAGTTGGTGGGGCTCCCCAAAGGCAACGTGCTTCTAACAGGATTCGGCCACACCGACTGGCTTTCCAACTGCTGCTTCCATCCTAGGTCAGTACACACAATTCCCTGAACCTGCCTACTCTCTCCGGGAACACACTTATTTACTGTTTTGTCACTCCACTGGCTTTTGTTTAAAACCACTTTATTGGGGGCACCTGGGTGACTCAGTGGGGTAAAGCTTCTGCCTTCAGCTCTGGTCATGATCCCAGGATCCTGGGATCAAGCCCCACATCGGGCTCTCTGCTCAGCGGAGAGCCTGCTTCCTTCCCCCTCTCTCTCTGCCTGCCTCTCTGCCTACTTGTGACCTCTGTCTGTTAAGTAAATAAATAAAATCTTAAAAAAAAAAAAAAAGAAAGAAAAGAAAACACTTTATTCAAGTATGAATGACATACAAAAAATTGTGCAGAGGTAATGCATGAACCTTGGTAAGTTTGAAGTATTCATCTTTGAAATCACCACCACAATCTATGCCATAAATATACCTATCGTCCCCAAAAGTTTCCTCCCACCCACATTATTGTTAATATTTATTATAAAATACTTAATGTAACATCTGCCCTCTTAGAAATTTTCATGTATACAATATTATTGACTCTATATTATATAGTAGATCTCTAGGACTTAGTCTTCTTGTATAAATGAAAGTTTATACTTCGCTGGCTTTGATGTTGCTTTTCTCTCTGGACCCCCACACCCTCCACTGAATTTTGAGACATGTAGACAAATGCTTTTTTGGCTTTCATATATTGATGTTAGATTGACTGCTTTTGATATTTGGAGGATGTAAAAGTTAGTCCACATGCTGACACATTTAACAAAAGTAATCAGTATTCCAGGACAAGCAGTGTTAGTGCTCCTTGTATCCACAAGCTCTGACAAGGCACATGGATTTCTAGTCAAGAGTACCTGCCAAGTGTTTACTTTGCTTCTGTTAATTTGCAGGTTTTCCTCTTAGAATTAAGTTATCTACCAAAAAGGATCAGAAGGCAGTGATGAATTTCTTTAAAAATTTAATGACACTCAAGATATTAAAGAGAACAAAGCAAAAGTGAAAGCTTCGAACCCTATAATTGCAGACTTCACTGTATTTTGATATTCAAAAGAGGCCAAGGGCACAGAAGTAAAGACATTGTTAAACACATAGATAAGTTTTTTTTTTCCTAGTGGCAGAAAGGTCTGCCCACACTTGTTCCTGGGGGTAACTCCTACCCCCAATCCTGACTGTAGTCTCTTGTTTATCATATTTAACATTTGTAAATACACTTGCATCTGGCTCTAACACTCTCTGGTCTAGGTACTCTTGGAGATTCATAGTTCTTGGTACAATTTCTAAACTATTCCATTGGAAAATTTTGTTCTTAGGAGAACTCTATAGATCTATTTTCATGTTTTAAGAAAATTCCTTTACTTTTTCAACTCTTTGTCTTACTGAATGTCAATGAAATTAGATTGAATAAAAATAAATTGTTCAGAAATTTGTGAGTTAATAAGAAAAGTGAGCCGATGTATTTTAATTTTTGAAAAGCTCCTCCAAGTGTAATTTATTTGTAGTACTAGGTGTCTGAACTTAATTTTTAAACATGTAGTGCATTTTATATCTCGTATATAGATAAACAGATTCATGCCACTCCTCACCCCTTAGGAACATAAAGTCCATCTTGCTAGCAGAGACAAGGCAATTAGTAGTATAGTCTATTACTTTTGTAGCTGCTGGGCATGCTAATCAGATTTACATAATGCCCTGTTACCATGGCAGCCAGTGACTCAGAGATTTTTCTCGTTAGTGCTTGACCAGCACAAGGTCCTTTTAATAGATCTTCCTGTTTTCCCACTCAATTACTGAAATTAAAATGAGGTGAAATACATCATTATTCACTCATAATATGAATTTACATTCAGTACTTTCTTTGGCAGAATTGTAGTAAAATGCAGCTATGTTCTTTTTTTTTTTCTAATGCATAGGATAAAAATAATGAGAAACAAATACATTTAACCTTAAATGTTTTTAAGTCAGAGATACTGAATAGCAACTGTTCTTTTTGTGGAATTAATGAAAAATGATAAATGATTATTAGAAACAAGAAAAAGTCTTTTATATTTGGGATAGAAATCTCAGTTATAGTCTTCTCAGAGTCATATGTGGGATCAGCTTGATTCTGCTCCCTTGGAAGAGGCTCAGAGTGGATACACTATATACTGGCACATACCTGATCCCTGTGCTTTTCATAAAAGAAAAGAAACTTGTACATTTTCTTTATTTAATTTGTAATTGTAGTTGTTCCTAAGTGTAACTAGGAACTATAACTTATATAAATTCCAGCGGGATGTCTTCCTGATTACTATGACATTCAATGCAGTGTCTCTTCGTCCACAATGACATAACCAAAATTTCTTTTGGAGGTCAATCCTATGTAATATGAGAGTGGTATACCCTGACTTACCCAAATTAGTCTTTGTTGTCCTATTTCCCTTGCCATAGTAGACCTCTTCAATGCATATGCAACAAATACAATGGTCATAGTAATATTACTATTAGGCAAAGAAGGATTGACAGATGAAAAAAATAAAATGAGAAGGTGACTTCTCATTTGAGGATTCAGATAATACGATGTGGAAACACATAAAGCAAAAGATCTGGTAAGTATAGGAAGATTCTGATGAAACCAGTCATCAGAGTCAAAGATTATCTCAGTTTTTAACCATGTAAACAAAATTACAATGGAACTAGAGGAATTAATAAACTAGTAAGCACATTTAATAGTATATGTTGAACTTCATACTTTGTGAAGAGAAAATATAGATTCTTTGAAATCATTTATTTTTAATTTTTTAAAACGTATAAATCTTACACCAAAAATTTAATGTAAATGAGTTCTTCAGAATAGAAGTTATACAATCTGTAATTTGTAAACAAGATTTAATAATAAAGAAAATAAATCAATAGCTAAAATAAAATAAAACCTGCATTATTAAAAAGTGAATAAGTGAATATTGAGTCATAGAGGAACTGTAAACTGTCACTACCTAGCTGGTAAAAATCACTACCACAATACTTACCAAATGTATGAGATGTAACCAAAGCTGTAGTCAGAGTAAAATTCATAGCTTTCCCCTAAAGATACAAACGTAGTGATCCGAAGGGGCACATGCACCCGAATGTTTATAGCAGCAATGTCGACAATAGCCAAACTATGGAAAGAACCTAGATGTTCATCAACAGATGAATGGATCAATGCTTTATTATTAAACACACACCAAAGAAATGAAAATAAGTGAATTATAAATTCAAATGAAAAACCACAGCTGGTCAGCAAACTATAGAAAAGCAAAAGAATGAATAAATGAAAAATAGAAATTAAATTAGAATTTAAAAAGTGCATATGTATTGATCTAAAAGGTTTTTTGAGAAAAAATAGTAAAATAAGAAACTATAATAATATAAGTAGATAACAAAAAAAACTGGTGGAAAAATAAAAGAGGAGTTAAAGCCACAGATGTTCATACACACACACACACACACACACACACACACACACACACACGTCTGGCTCTTTTGTTAAAATAATAGATTTCTATAAAAATAAACATTACCAACACTGAACCAATGGAATGGAAACTCAGAGTAGATTAATAGCAATGGAAAGAAAAGTTCTGGAAGTTTTACCTTGCATTCCCATGTTGAGCAGTTCTATTGGCTACGTTTTTAAAATTTTATTTTAAAAAAATTAACTTTTAGGCTCAAGGAATTCTTTGAGAACAAGGAAAATAAGGAAATTTAATTATGGTTTTTAAAATGTAGCAAAAACATAACTCTAAACTGAACAAATGTAGTCCCCCCCCATAACTATAGGCCCATTTTACAATTGTGCAAATTTTTTTAAAAAGAGAAAGTAGAAAATGGAATTCAGTCATATGTTTTAAGAAATCAGGATACAATAACCAAATAAGATTTGTATTTGAGAAGTGTGGAGAACATAAGTGATTCAACTATGAAGACATTCTAGTATGTTATAATAGTAGATAAATATTGAAAATTACTTTAAAACAGTTGGATAAAAATACAGCACCTGTACTTAAGACACATATGTTTGCAAATAATGTTTAGCCTCTTGTGTTGGAATTGACAAGGAGAGTGGATTTTTCCAAAAATCCACTTAGTTTCCAGTTGGGAAACTAAGAAAATCTGGTAGGTGAAGGTGGAATCTGGATGTCATGGAGTTAGATAGATCAAAAGAGGAATGGGTGCCCTTATAGGGCAAAGGGGGGGAAATAAACCTAGAATACCTAAAATACCTAAAATCATAGGAGTAAGTCCTGTCCAGGCTCTCATGTATCTGTGCAAGCTTAGTTACTTGTTGGTGTTTATTCTCAATAAATGTTAGGTACATATTTTTCTTCCCTTTAATGACAATGATTATTTTTTATTAAAACAGCTTGAACACTCGCATTTTCTAACATATTTGTAACTTACAAAAGAAAACGTATGTGGAAAAGTTTTAATTATAAGCATTGGGCCAATCTTATATAGCCTGTACAATCGATGGCATTTAGAAACTTTTGTCACAAAGGATCAGTCTCCCAAAGGCTGTATTGTTTCAAAGTAATACTATACGCACATTGATCATTACCATCAGTTGTCTACAGTGGACTTGATTTTGTTTGTCTCTAAGTTCCTTAGCAGGATTTGTGTATCAAGACAATTTTTAGGAATGACATGGGTAACTGATCACAGCAGAACTGGCTATTAGTACATATTTACCACTAGATGGCAATCATACATTGGGAAGGTAAGCACCCTCTGCATTTACAGGGTAGACTAAGGCACTAGCTGCGAAAGAGACTCATCAGTTAACTGGAAATGGACAATGAGTGGAGCAATGCAGAGGATGTGCCCGGGCATTGCCTTTGCACTGTTGAAAGAGTAAAATGTATGATGCCACAAAGTAGAAGCCAAGCATACTTTGGTGCAAGTCAGACATCCTTCTCTAAACCACTGACACATGGAATCAGCTTCAGTTGCTCATGTTAGAATCTTAGCTTCAGCTTTGCAAGTCCTGTCAGTTTTCTCATCTGTGAAGCGGACATAATGATGATACCTACTTTGCAGGCTGATGGTGAAGGCTAAATGCTGTAGTATATTAAAAACACAAATACCATTGCTCGATACATATGTGCTCAATAATTGTTACCTAATGTTATTTGTTATCCACTGATAGGTATTTTGAGAACTTAGAGATAACTCAAAACTTTTTATAAAGCTGGTAACCTTAAACACTGAGATAAGAAAGGAAGAGTATGCTGCTATGTCTGGGGCTCATCAAGCCCCATTAGAAAAACACTGTCAAACCATGTTTCATCGTGTCTGAAGTTCTTACCAAGTTAAACACCAAAACAATTATAAATTGAAAAATAAACCTAATTAGTGTGAAAAGATGTATGAATATCTACTCTTAGCACTTAAAAAACATAAATGTTTTTTTAAAACTTATACCATTAAATTTACCATATTTTGCTTTTAAAGAAGAAAGAAAGAATTTTGCATATTTTCTGGTTTTTAGGTTTCAGGTTGTGTTTTAGGATGAAAATTTCTTTTGGCCAGAAACACCAAAAACAAAAGCTTTTTAATTTTTTTAAATTTTGTTTTTGAGGAAAGTAAAGCATATAGTGTTTGACCTATATCCATAGGAATGTTTTATTGTTCTTGGTTTATTTAGACTAGCTTTGGGCAACTGAAACATAGAGTTGCATATCAATTTCCAGGTTAATATTAATAGATCAATGAAACACACACATTATGCTACTTTAATAATATACTATGCTACCTTAATAATATACTATTTACTCTTTTCCTATACCAGGGAACTATACAATGATAGTGAGGTAGTTTTGAGGTAAATACAATGTCCAGTTCTCTGATGCTTGGGGTTGCATTTTCTTTTGTATGCTCAGAGCTTATTACATGAAACAGCATGTATCTTCCCAAATATCTCTATAAAATGAAAGTATTTGGGATTAGTGGTTTAAACATTTTCAGAATGCTGCATTTTTTTCCCGAGTTCATTGCCTGAGGCAGAAATAGACCTGACAGTATCCTGTTATACATAACTTCTACCCTTATAAGCTGATTTATGAATTGTGAATAAGCAGGACTCTACAAAATCCCTCATACTCTCTCTTCCCTGTACAAATTATCTATTTATGTATTTATATGGTACCTAAAACCATAGTGTGAAAGCTCCTTGACAAGTATATCATTTAGTGTTTTTTTGTTTGTTGGTTTGTTTGTTTTTAAAGCATGAATAACCTTTTTATATACTGGAAACATGGAGTCAAGAGTTGAGATTTCAAAGCATAATGAAGAAATCGATGTACAATTTTCATAGGATTGTAATGTCCCGCTTCTTCCTGGGCTTTAAATGTAGATACTTTGATTTTTACCAAGTAGATTTCTACCAAGATAATTTTGAGATACACCTGTAAAATGATAATAATCTACTTTATATTCTTTGAAGAGGTATATATTATGCTTTCCTTCTTAATACAGTAAGTCATCTTTGTGTGAAGGAGATAAGCTTTGGAAGTAATAGCACACTTATTTAATTCTTTTGTTCAATTTTAAAGTAGTATGTGATCCTCCTAGAGAAAAGTGTTAAGAAAATAAGTATTTGGGGCACTTGGGTGGCTCAGTTGGTTAAGCATCCAGTTCTTGATTCTGACATAGAACATGGTCTCAGGGTTATGAGATCAAGCACTGCATCAGGCTCTGTGCTTTGTGGGGAGTTTGCTTGAGATTCTTTACCTCTCCCTCTGACCTTTCCACCTGCTTGTGTGCTCTCTCTGTCAAATAAATAAATACATCTGAAAGAAAGAAAGAAAGAGAAAAGAGAAAGAGAGAAAGAGAAAGAAAAGGAAGTAAGGAAGGAAGGAAGGAAGGAAGGAAGGAAGGAAGGAAGGAAGGAAGGAAGGAAGGAATTTATTTTGCACAGTGTCAGTGAAAAGTTGAAGACACTGCCCAATGGTTCTCCTCAGGTAAATGGCAGGATATGGTTCTACATAAGAAGCACTTCCTAAAGTCACACTTGTTTTCAAGTTGGGTATGAAAACAAAACAAAACAAAACAAAACAGTTGTATCATTTTATCTAATCTCTGATAGCCTAGTTGCTCATTTAAAAAAGGGGTTAACCTACTTTCTTAGGTTTACATGAAGGCTGCATGAGAACATTATTTAGAACACTTTGCTGTCTTGGGCTTAGAATAAACATTTGGTAACAGTAGCATTGTTGGTATTCCATGGCAGATTTTTGCCTAGATCTGTTTTTTTGTTTTTCTTCTTTTTTTTTAATAAACATATAATATATTTTAACCCCCAGGGTACAGGTCTGTGAATCACCAGGTTTACACACTTCACAGCACTCACCATAGCACATACCCTGCCCAATGTCCATAAACCCAACCCCACTCTCCCAACGACCCTCCCCCCAGCAACCCTCAGTTTGTTTTGTGAGATTAAGAGTCACTTATGGTTTGTCTCCCTCCCAATCCCATCTTGTTTCATTGATTCTTAAAACAATATTCTCTCCAGGTCTGTTGGCCTCTCTACCTTGTTTTAGCAAGGAAAAAAAAAAAAAATCCGAGGAATACTATAGGTTCATTAAATCAGGGTCTGTATCATACCTATATCTTTGTATCCCAGGGGTATAACATATTAATAGAAACTTTATAGGGAATCAATTAATATTTACTTCATTAAAACAAACAGAATTGATTTCAGAGTCCATAGTCTCTCATGGTTCACCTCCCCTTCCAATTTCCCCCAACTCCCTTCTCCACTCTAAGTCCCCATGTCCTCCATGAAAAACAATCTGAGGGTTTTGAAGGGACGGGGGGTGGGAGGTTGGGGTACCATGTGGTGGGTATTATAGAGGGCACGGATTGCATGGAGCACGGGGTGTGGTGCAAAAATAATGAATACTGTTATGCTGGAAATAAAAAAAAATTTTATTTAATAAAATATTAAAAAAAAAAACAAACAAACAACAAAAAAAACAAACAGAATTGAAGTTGCTGCACCAGGAATGTGGCCTCTGTTTTTCAGACTCCTAATAATATCATGTGATTATAGGGCTATACCCACAAACCTTCACATATACACTCAGATGTATACCCCTCATTATAAATGAGATCATTTTATTAAAAGAACCTCAAGCCTAATATTCTTCATTTGCCACCAAAACCCTAAAATATCAAATCTTCTCTGAATAATATTACCATGAGAATAAATTTTACTCAAAGACCCAGTCATAAGGGGAAGCACTCCTAGAATGGCAGAACAAGAACCTTCAAAAATTGCCTCTTCCATAAAAGCAGAGAGAACACCGGCAAAAATTTGCTATGATCAGTCTGTCTTCCTTCCTTTCTTCCTTCCTTTCTTTTTTTAAGAACTTAACCATAGGTCTGTACCCTCTGAGGAACATTTATTGAAGAAAAATTACCCTATTCCCATTCCTTTCTCCCCAGCTCTGCCATAGCTTTGAAAATCAATTGCCTCAAAATCACGGTAGCTGTGAAGCCAGCCATGGTACCAGCAACTAGAGGTGCAGAACAAATTTGGAGATCACAAAACCCCAGTCTCAGATAAATGTCACTACTTGTACTTTCTGGAAGCCCTTGGAAATACCTATATGCAGAGCTTGTTTTTATTTGACCTGAGTCAGAACTTACTCTGTATGCATAGGTTATTTGACAGGGCATTTGTAGCAAACAATTAGCAGTATATGTTTAATATTGCAACTGCCAGAGGAGCAGTAACAGTCAAACAAAAGGTTGACCAATATTCTTAAACAGAAAAGCAGAAGAATTAAATGACACTTTGAAAACCTGCCGTATTCCTAGGAATATCAAAGGACCCAAGCATTTGGAGAGGTGCGTGAGAGCCTAGAAAAGACTTGAGGAGAGATTAATCTCTCAGCTCTGACTGACCTCGAGGGCTTGTGCAAGGCTAAGGCACTCTGGAAACTTCCATAGTGTTGAGGATGTGCCCCAACATGCATAAAGAACCCCTTGCCAAAGATTGGATGACTTATTGTCAAGGCATTTAACCAGGACCTGTTCAATCATCATTTAAATAAACAGACTTCTGTGGCCTCACCCAACAAAGTATATACACTTCATTTGGATGCTATTATAAATGAAATTCCTTTCTTAATTTTCAGATTGTTCAGTACTCAGTTCTAAAAATGCAGTTGATTTTAGTGTATTCATCTTAAATCAATATGCAACTTCATTTATTAATTTTAAGATTTTGCTAGAATTCCTTGAGTTTTCCGTACATGTTGTCTTCACATATTATTGGCAAAGATAATTTTCCTTTCCAACAGGTGCCTTTCATTTATTTTTCTTATCTAATTATTCAGCTAAAACCTCCAAAAATATGTTGAGTAGACTTGGCAAGAGTAGAGGTCCTTGCTTTATTGTGATCTTAGGAGGAAATTGTTCTGTCCTTTACCATTAAATATGATGTTAACTGTGGATCTTTTGTGGATACATTTATCAGATTTAGAGCATTCCCTTTTATTTTCAATACTGTGAGTGTGTTTATCATGAGAGGGTATTGGGTTTTATTTAATAACTTTTCTTCTGCTAGTGAAATGGTCATGTAGTCTTTAACCTACAGTGTTTCCTATCAACTGATTTTTGTTTGCTGAAACACTTTGCAGTCCTTGAAAAAATGCTATTTGGCCATGATATATAACCGTATCACATGTTGCTGGATTCAGTTTGCTAGTATTTTGTTGAAGATATTTGCATCTACCTTCCTAAGAGATATAGGTTATAGTTTTCTTGTGATGCCTTTGTCTGGCTTGGAAACCAGAACAATATTGGCCTCACAGAATAAAGAGGGGAAACAGTCCCTCTTCTATATATTTTTTGGAAGAGTTTGTGAGGGATTGGTATTAATTCTTCTGTAAAAAATGGGTGAAATTTGCCAGTGAAGCCAGCTGAGCTTTTCTTTGTGGAAGGGTTTTGATCACTAATTCAATTTGAGGAATTTGTCCATTTCATCTAGGTTATTGAATTTGTGCCACAGTGTTGCCATATTTATTGCCATGTTATTCATAGTTTCCCAAATAATTCTTTAACTCTGTAAATTTGGTAGTAACGCCCTTTTCTTTCATTCTTGATTTTAATAGTTGGAGTCTTCTCTTTTTTGTTGTTGATCAATGTAGCTAAAAATTTATCAATTTTTTTGCTCTTCTCAAAGAACCAACTTTTATTGCTGATTTTCTGTATATTTTTCTCTATTTCATTTATTTCCACTCTAATATTTATTCTTTCCTTCTGCTGTCTTTGGATTTCTTTTGTTCCTTTTCAGTTTCTTAATGTGGAAGTTTAGGTATCATTTGATATCTTTATTCTTTTACAATGTACTATTTATATTTATGAATTACCATCTAAGCAATGCTATAGGGAACATTCTATAAGTTTTAGTACATTGTGTTTTTGTTTTCATTCACAGAAAAGTATTTTCTGATTTTTCTTATAAAATTTCTTCTTTGAGCCATTGGCCCATTAAAAGTATGCTATTTGATTTCCACCTATTTGTGAATTTTCCAAATTTCCTTCTGTCACTGTTTTCTGTTTTAATTCCATCATAGTTAAAGAACATACTTTGTATGATATAATGCCTTTAAGTTTACTGAGGCTTTTTAAATTCACTAACATGTTATCCTGAAGAATGTTTGATGTACACATGGGAAGTATGTATCTGATTTTGCTGAGTGGCGTCTTTGATAGAAGTTTGTTAGGTCTAATTGGCTTATACTATTAAGTTTTATATTCCTCTGTTGCTCTTCTAATTATTCCATCATTAATATTAAGGAATTGAAGTCCCCAAATGTTATTGTTGAATTGTCTATTTCTTCCATTAATTCTGTCACTTTTACTTCATGTATTTTGGGTCTTGTATTATTTATTTTTTTTTATTGTTGCTACAACAAATTACCACAAATTCAACAAACATAACAAAAACAACACAAGTTTATCATCTTATAGCTCTGGAGATCAGAAATCAGAAAGGGTCTCCCTGCGCTTACCTGAGTTATAAAATGCTTCAGCCACATTGGAAAAACAGTGTTGCACTTCTTCAAAATATTAAACATACAATTACCATATGACTGAGCAATTCCACTCATAGGTTTATATCCAAGAAAATTAAAAGCATACATCCACACAAAAACTTCTGTGCAAATGTTTATAGCAGCATTATTCATGATAACCAAAAAAATGAAATAATCCAAATGTCTATCAACTGATGAATAAATAAAGAAAATTTGTTATATCCAGACAGTAGAATATTTTTTTTAGCAATAAAAAGCTATGAGGTACTGATACATGCTGCAATATGAATGAATGTAGAAAACATTATGGTAAATGCTTACCACAGAATAGGAAAGAATGAGGAGTAACTAATGTATATGGGTTTCCCATGATGTGTGATAGAAATATTCTCAGATGAGGGTGCCTGAGTGGCACAGTCGGTTAAACGCCTGCCTCCAGCTCAGGTCATGACCCTTGAATCCTAGGATTGAGTCCCACATGGGGCTCCCCGCTCTGCGGAGAGCCTGCTTCTCCATCTGCCTCTGTCCCTCCCTGCCGCCTGTGCTCTCTCTCGCTCACTTTCTCTTGAATAAATAAATAAAATCTTAAGAAAAATTGTCAGATAAAATAGTGGTGATGGTTATACAACTCTGTAAATATACTTCAAACCATTGAATTTACCCTGTAAGTTAGGAATTTTATGATATATGAATTATATCTCAATAAAGGTCTATTTTAAGAAATAATTATAGATATATGTACAAATGACATTTATCAAAACCCTGACCTGGTGTTATGACAGACAGTTATAGTCACTTTTATAGAAATTTAAAGAGCTTAACATATATCCTTCTTACAAAAGTTAATCATGTCTATGTTTAAAATATTCTAATAAAAGTAATGGTACACAGTTGTTAATTTTAAATTGATACTTAATAGTTCGAGCATCATTCCAGACATTCAAGAAAAATGAAAAAAAATTTTGTGGACAGTCTTCACCCAAACAGATGTCTAGTTTAATCTCTCTAATAAATACACACACACACACACACACATCCTGCTTTATGTATAAACTACAGTAGATATAGTACTACAGGTATATTAAATTAGAACACATATGTAATACTCTATTTGTACCAATTTATACTCCCCTTCCATAGTATATCAATGCCTATTCTTGCCAAGTATGAATTTTATTTTTTTTCAAACTCTTGGATGTATAATGGGTATGATATTGTCACTAAAACCTGAAATTATTACTGAAACTAATCTTTTCTTGTAGACTAGCTATATGCAGTTCTTCTTTTGTGAATAACTTTCTTTTCTATTTTTAAAACTTGTTTCTTTCTAAGAACACTTTATTTGTTAAAAACCCTTTATTTGTTAAATATAGCCATTTTAAATTATGTAATACATAAAGATCTCCCAGACTTAATCTTCAAATAAATTTTTGCTTATGGAGATTTTTTTGTTTGATAAATATCTTTCTCTATGGTTTGTTGTTGTTCTTGTTTGAAATTAAATCTTTCCAAAAGTTTATGTAGCATTATTTACCAATCAGTTATTCTTATGACTCTCTCTTTGTCCTGATGCATGTAAAAGCCTTCACCTCACCATTTATTCTCTTGTTTAATGGTTCTTGCTTTTTTAAAAATTTTACATTTTAATTATTTATTTTATTCTTAATGTAACAAGAAAATATAACTACTTTTCTTTCCATTAAGAAACAACATGCTCCAAATAAGCATGTTGTTTCTTAATGGAAAGAAAAGTAGTTATATTTTCTTGTTACATTAAGAATAAAATAAATAATTAAAATGTAAAATTTTTAAAAAAGCAAGAACCATTAAACAAGAGAATAAATGGTGAGGTGAAGGCTTTTACATGCATCAGGACAAAGAGAGAGTCAAATAGCATGGAGGACATGGGGACTTAGAGTGGAGAAGGGAGTTGGGGGAAATTGGAAGGGGAGGTGAACCATGAGAGACTATGGACTCTGAAAAACAATCTGAGGGTTTTGAAGGGACGGGGGGTGGGAGGTTGGGGTACCAGGTGGTGGGTATTATAGAGGGCACGGATTGCATGGAGCACGGGGTGTGGTGCAAAAATAATGAATACTGTTATGCTGGAAATAAAAAAATAAAAAAAAATAAATAAATTAAAAAAAAAAAAAAGAAACAACATGAACTGTAGGTTTGAATCATACTTCATTTTTTTTATTTATCTTTATGGCAAAGAAATATTTTGATATCAGATGTTTAAAAAACTCCATGGTTGGTTGATGATATTTTTTACTGGTGGTATCATTATACCAACATTTTCACGATACTCTCTCTCTCTTTTTTTTTTTTTAACATATATGTGATTATTGGATTTTCTTCAAGCATTGACCCATAGTACTTCTTAATTCAATGATTCATTTTGTTTTTGTTGTTGTTGTTGTTGTTATTTTTGAAGTAGATTCCATGTCTGTGGAGCTCCAGCATGGGGCTTGAACTCACAACCCTGAGATCAAGACCTGAGCTGAGATCAAAAATTGGATGCTTAACTGACTGAGCCACCCAGATGCCCCTATTCAATGACTCTTAATAAACAATTTTTTTTTCACTTTCAATGAAAAGTGTTGACTCTAATTTTTGTGCCTAATTCAAGGCATTTTTACTCATATTCATATTCATATTATTATTAATATTATTTTTAAAGATTTTATTTACTTATTTGACAGACAGAGATCACATGTAGGCAGAGAGGCAAGCAGAAAGGAGGAAGGAGGCTCCCTGCTGAGCAGAGACTCAATCCCAGGACCCTGGGATCATGAACTGAGCCGAAGGTAGAGGCTTTAGCCCACTGAGCCACCCAGGCGCCCTATTCATATTATTTTAGTAATTATTTCTTATGATTTATCTTTTTGTTTTTTCTTTCTTACATTGCTCCTGTATTCTATTTGTCTCAAATCTTTCATTTGTTTTTATCAACTTCATCTAATTTTATCCCTTTACTTTTATCTCAAGGCTGAAGTTAAATATATATATATATATATATATATATATATATATATATATATATATAATTTTTTACCTTGAACTTATTTTGTTTTAGCTCCCTTGCAGATTTTAACTTGATAATTATGTTTTTCATTGGCCTATGCAAGAGACCTGGAATTACGGTTCTTTTACTTGTCTGTAAACAGTTAAGTACCATACGTGTAACCCAATTTACGGTTGATACTTGTATTTTCCTGAAGGACTGGGATGTGGCCTCTGCTACCTTCTTCTTTCTTCAGGTCTCTAATTTACATCCACATCTGTCACCTGCTACTGCCAGTGTTGGGACCCACCCTTAAAGAACTTTAACTGGGCCAAAATTTTTACTGCCATAGAGCTGTCTATTGCATGCAATCCTGCTGTTTCTACCATATATCAAGGTTTGATTCCAATCTGACTTGTTTCATGGCAGGCAAATATTCACTTTCATGTATAATATATTTGGGTCATGGATTCATATTCAACAGGCTTGACAGAATACAGCAATTTACATTCACCTTCCCCCCCCCCACCGCCACCACTGACTTGGGATATGAGTGAGATAGCTCAAAAAGCATGTTCTTGGTGCAGCCACTCTGAGATGCATATTCAGGAAACTGACACTTGCCTTATCTGACCATTCTCAGAAGCTGCCATAGTCTTTCTCTTATAAAACACTCTGGATAGGTGAGCCACAGAGGTACTTATTCAATTAACAGAAAACATTTGAATACATGGAACTGATACATTCAAGTTAAAATACATATTCAGCATATATAGAAATTTTCTCTAGTTTCTAACTCCTTCCTTCAGTGGGGTTTATCATCCCCTGTATCTCATCTTTATAAACATCTCATCCCCTAATACATGGCCTGATCCTCATTTTGGAATTTTCCTATCTCACTTTCTCTAAGTTGTTTGATGCTGAGTTGTCTTGAACATTTGGCAAATAGGATTTAGTAGTTTTCTAATTGTTTTATTTTTTTTGTTAATTTTTTTCTTTTTTTTATTATGAATAGAATTTAGAGAGTGTTATTTTCTCTGATTCTTTACAATTATCCCATTCTTCTGACTTTTAGCATCATTTCAAAGATCTTATGGTTTAAATAAAAAAAAAAAAAACAAGATGAGAAATAACTCAAAGGGAAACCAGTCTAAGTATGCTGACTATCCACTTATTTTTATATGCCTCTTCCAGAAAGAAGCCTTAAGGTTTCATGTGTTTTCTGTTTTTCTCTTAGACCTTTGCTAAAAAGGAATGCCTACTTCTAAGATTTTATGACCCACTGAGGTCTAGATGGAGCTCCCACTGGGTGTTCTGTTTATAATTTAGACACTTGTTCCAGAAAAACATCCCTTGCTGCAATGACCTTCTGTGTATTATGACAACTAGTCCCATAAATTCCTCTCTCCCTCTGAAGAGTTATTAGGTTTTCTAGGCTTTTTAAAAAGTAGTTCTTAATGCTGTTGTTCTTTTATGGATGGGGAACTGAGAAGCAGACCATTTTGTGTTCTTCCAACTAATTTGGTGTGCAGTATATTTAGCCAATATTTTTTGAAATCTTGGGCATTTGATGACATTACCAAGTCCTCAGACTTAGAGCATGTTGTTCTTTATTTTCATCCTTTCCTGATCATTCTGGGGAAAGTTAGAAACCTGATCCATGTCATCATCTTAACTCAGAAACCCATATTTATTTTTAATAGATGATTAAAATTGACCTTTGAGGTCATTTTTATTCCTGAGTTTTTATATAAGCAAATTTTGCCCTAAGACTATTTTTGTAAGCAAGAAGTTTCTCAGGTCAAATAGATGCTGTCAAAATAATGACTCCAAGAACTGTTAAATGTCATGAGAAACTAACATTTTGCCTCTAGTTAAACCAAAAATCATTCAACCGTATCTAAGCTGTAAAGAAATATTAGCTTGTATGACCTAACCTTGCTGATTGATGGCCTGATTAAATTACAGAGGAAACCTTGGCAGGTCACTGCAGTGTTTAGAAAATTTTGTTTCTTCACAAATATCAATAAAGCTCACAGTTCTCACCTCAGAAAGGCATTATACTATATATGAAAGCATTCTAATTGAGAGGATGTAACACCTTGAAAGACAACATAAGCCCTCAGGTCAAGAGTTGTCATTCTGCATCCACAATGTGCTTTGATGTAAATGTGCATGGGGGCCACATCAATATGGGCAAACTGGCTCCTGGCATGGCTATTCTATTTATTTTCAGCTCTCTTTAAAACTATGTCAAATGCTCAGCACAATCATAGAATAAACATAGCCATTATAAAGGCAATGACATGACCGTACCAGATTTTCATCCTTAAGTATTGTTACCGATAAAGTGCAAGGTAAGCAATATAAATGTCTTAGTGATATATTAAATATACTAATTATATATATATTTTATATATATATTATATAGAGGCTTAACCCACTGAGCCACCCAGGTGCCCCAAAACATTTTTATTTAATATTTAATATATTAGTATATATTTATATATATATACTATACTATATAGTATGTATAGTATATATAAATAGTTAGCATACTATATATAGTATATATACTATATATAGTTATATAGTATATAGTATACTATAATATATACTATATTATATAATATATTATATATATCTAACTATAATATATATACTATATAGTTAGTATACTATAGTATGTAGTAGTATACTATATATAACTATATATCTAACTATATAGTATATATACTATGTAGATATATAGTATATATCTAATATATATCTAACTATATGGTATATATACATAGTTATATATATTAATGGTATACTATATATAGTATATATAAATAGTATACTATAAATATATATACTATATAGTATATATATAATATTTATATATTATATAAATAAATAAATAAAAATATATAAATAATTTATATATAAATAAATATATAATACTTATATATTATATATATAAATGACACCAAATAAATACTAGTATACTATATACTGTGTGTATATATATATATATATATATATATATATATATAAATATATACTAATATATTAAATATTAAGTAAAAATGTTTTGGGGCACCTGGGTGGCTCAGTGGGTTAAGCCTCTGCTTTTGGCTCGGGTCATGATCTCAGAATTCTGGAATCGAGTCTGGCATTGGGCTCTCCACTCGGCGGGGAGCCTGATCCTTCCTCTCTCTCTTTCTCTGCTTGCCTCTCTGCCTAATTGTGATCTTTCTTTGTCAAATAAATAAATAAAATCTTTAAAAATATATATATATATATATATATACACTCCCTCCTTTTTTAATTTGGTAGGCATCCTTGTTAGTGAGGGTCTATTTTTTTTTAAATACCATTAGTGCTTAATTCTCTTACAAGAGCCCTGACTGAGAGCCAAGGTCCAGTGAGTGGTGATAAAAGAAAACAGTGACCTATATAAAGATATATAAAAGGTAGACTCAATAAGAATAACCCCACTTATTGGAATCAGAAAAGAGTGATAATTTAATATGGTCCCAGAGTTTTAACTTGGAAAACTTGATTTATGAGCTTACTCATTTAACTTACTATAAGAATTACTCATTCAATTCATAATTTTGTAGGTCAGCAGTATTGCTCTTCTGTGGGAATATCTTTTCTCTCATCTGGGTTTCTTCACATATCCGTTTTTAGGCCACGTCAGCTGGATGACTCAGCTTCTGATGGTGTCAGCTGGAGTGCCTTCAAAATCTCCCACCTATTTCACCCTCTACATGCCTCTCACACTACTCCCACAGGCTAGGCTGGGTGTGTTCTCACACAGAGGCTCAGGCACAAGGATAACAAAGTTTAGCTCTGCCAGAAAATCAAGAGATGTGTTTGCATTCTCTTGAAGATTAAGCTGGAACGGACACAATATTATTTCCTTCTTATTCTACTGGACAGAGCCCAGAGTGGGAGAAGGTGGATTCTAACAGAGTTACAGGGTCAAGTCTTGGATATGGGAAGAGGTAGAGAATTGAAACCATTTTTGTCTTCCATCATTCTAGATGGTTGAGATGGCCATGGATCCTGGTTTGTTCAGAAAAGTTCCAGTTTATTCCTATTATCCTTTTAGAAAATTTTCCTTATAGAATTTTCCATAATAGTACCCTCCCTCTTACTGCAAATACTGTTCCAATTTGAGTCATAAATTATATGACACCCCCATATTTGGGAGGCAGAGGGGTCAAACAGGATTAGATGAACAAATTGAATCAGAATGTGTGAAATGAGCAGAAGAGATAAGATAGAGTCCATGAAGAAGGTGCAAAAAAGCAGGAAATAAGAACAGAATGGATCTGAGGAAGCCAGGCAAGAAGAGATGCATGAAAGAGGGCTAAATTACAAGGTCAACACCACCAACTCATGAAATAAGATATGCAATGAATATGTCTCTTGTATTTAACAACTATAAATCATTGTTGAACATCGAGGTTTCAATGAATTAGAGTCAACCTTAGTTATTCCTCTCACCAATTTAACACTGAAACTTTTTATTTGACACTTCTGGAACTTATATTTAAAACAAAAGGGACCGGACTCTGAAGAATGAGGTACTTCGAGTGCTGACTTTTCTAGGGGTCTGCGTACTAAATACCACCTCCAGAATAAAACCAAATGTGTAAGAACCAAGACCTATATCTTAAATTTCTTCCCTACCCATCATTTTTGACACTAAATAAAAATGGTCTGATGTGTATTCATTAGAAATTGTTCAAATTTTATTTTATTATCACTATAAATTCATTTTTCTCCATGTATTTGATGTCTTTGATTGACACAAAACTCAATAAGACCTACTGTAATTACATTAAGTATTAACCAGGATATTATTTTGAAACATTTGGGAAGCTGTGATATCTGAGCCTGATCTGAAATCTTATTGAGAATATTAAGCAAGACAGCTTTAAACCTTGTCAAGATATTTTTGACAATTGTCCTAACGTTGATGAACCAACTAAGAAAATACCACAGTAGAGTTTACTATAAAAAGCTTTGCAGATTTGACGTTGTACAAAAGTATCCAACTACAAGCAGGTGCAGACTTAACGGCAGTAAATGACACCACATTTTTTTGAAGAACAAAACTCATTTGAAATGTAGAAACGTAGCTTTTCATAATTTGAAGCTTCAGGATAACAGAATTGGCTAGCTAGCACATAAAAGGACAGAAAATCTGACTAGTATTGACTGTGCACCAAAAACATAAATAAATAAATAAATAAATGAATGAATAAATAAGAAGAAGCAAAGGAAAATAAAAGAAAAAAGAAAGAAAAAGAAAAAAGGAAAGAAGAGAAACCCATGATCTTCATGTTGTTGAGTCCTTTTCTTGGCTGCTACCCACACTTTACAAACCTATTTTGTGTAAGTGGACATCAGATTCCCTTTGGGATTCAAGTTTACTTATTTTGTCAATAATAAGGGCCTTCTTGTGGCTAGAGGAATAAATCACATATAAATGAAATATAAGAGATTACACCAGGAACTGAGCTTTTTACCTTGACGAATCCAATAGCTTTGGCCAGATATCTCAATGTCAAAAGCATTTTAAGTATTCTACAAGGTATGTCTGGCAAAAAGAAATCAATAACAAAGTATTGGATTTGATTAAAATGTTTACTTTTTCCCTCTCCTCCCTCCCCTTTCTCCAGCTAAATAGCTCTTTCCCATACTAATCTGATCTTCATTATGGTTATTGGCTGGCTTTGTTTGTTGTCAAAATGCCACTGCCTTGGAATGCATTTGTAAATGACATAGTTTTTTTTGCCTCTCCATAATTTCAGTGTTGGGGGTCATGCTTTGTTGTCATGCCATGTGTCATTTGACTCGTTAATAGACTTCAAAGAGATTTTAAGCACCCCATTTATAAAAATAATTTTTATTCTGATAACTTTATAATGCATTTAATTCTTACAGAAGAGAAAACATGCTGAGCAAGATAATGCTGCCCACGTTTGCTCAGTTCCACCATAATTTAGTCTTTTCAGTCATTTTGCTCATCAAAAGCTCTTGGACATTATAAAAAAATTCCAGAAAACTGGTATTTATCAAGCACATCAGGGTCTTTACATGGTTTATTCTTTCTGCTTGGATTGTTCTCCAAACTCTTCCTTCTTTCCCTTTGTTCTTTATATGGCTCTCAATCTACTTTCAGGGCTAAGGGTCTTAGTCATTTTCATTCTGCTATAACAAATTACCATAGATTGGGTGGTTTAAACTTTTCTCACAGTTTTGGAAGCTTGGAAGTCCAAGATCAATATGCTGGTAAATTAGGTGTCTGGGTGAGAGCACACTTTCTGGTTTGCAGATGACTGTCTTCTCATTGTATTCTCACATGGTAGAGCAAAGAGAGGAAACCAGCTCTTTAGTGTTTCTTCTTAAAAAGGCTCTAATCACATCTTCAAATACTATCACATTGGAGATGAGGACTCAACATATGAATTTTGGGGGTAGAAGGAACACAAACATTCAAAAACATTCAAACCTTAGCCCTGAGTTTTCAAAGTCACTTTTAAGGGCTTCTTTCTCTGATCCTCCCAGATTATGATAATATCCCAGATACCTTTTCACCTAACATTTTCTTATGTACTAGAAAGACTGGTAACCATACGGTTTACTTCTATATTTCTAACAACTTGTGGCACTGAGAAATAGTTGTCATCATACTAATGGTCTAGTTGCTGCTTTGGGATTTGATGATCTCATTTATGGATCATGGCACAAATTGCCTTATTTTTCTGCCTGCCTCTCTCAAACCCATATTGTCTAGCCATGACTGATTTGATTATTTTATTTTTTTTAAAGATTTATTCATTTATTTGAGGGGTGGGGCAGAGGGAGAGAAACTTTAAGCAGATTCCCCAAGAAGCATGGAGCAGGACGTGCACTCAGTCTCACAACCCATGTGATCATGACCTGAGCCAAACCAAGAGTCAGATACTTAACTGACTGAGCCACCCAGGTGCCCTTGATTTGTTATTTTGAAACATTGTTTTTTATCATGTTATATTCCAGTGCAACCACTTGGTTACAATCTGTTATTTACGATTTAAAAAAAAAAAAAAGATGCTCCTTAGAATAACATTTGAAGCCCTCTACAAATTGATCTAGGTCAATTTTCTGGGCCACCTTGGAGTCTCAGTCGGTAAAGAGTCTACTTCACTTCAGGTCATGATCCCAGGATCCTGGGATCAAACCTAACGTGGGACTCCCTGCTTCGGGGAGTCTGTTTCTCCCTCTTCCCTTCCCCTGTTTGTGCACTCATTATCTCTTGCTAATAAATAAATCTTCAAAATTTTTTTTTTTTCTTGGTCTTGGCATACTCCCTTTCTCCAACACAAACACTTTTTAAACTTAATGCCTATTTCCTCACTCACTTTGGATGCTCTCCACCTTCTTATTTGTCCAACCAGAGCCTTCCCCATTTTGAGGTTGAGGCATATGTCATGCTTTTTATTAGGTGTTTTCTCATGGGTTTAGTCTTTAGTGATTTTTCCTTCTGTTCAATGTCCAATAAATACTATTTTAGTTATGGGTCTATTACATGCTACCAATTTATCATAAAGGAACATTTTACTTTTTCTCTATCATTGTCATATTTTAAATCTTTGAAAAAGAAACAATAAACAAATGCAGAAAATGTAGATATTATCAATGAATAATTTTCCTTATAATATTCATTGATAACTCATGACTCTAAATGCATACTTTCTTTTTTTGTAAAGATTTTATTTATTTATTTGAGAGAGTGAGAGAGAGAGAGCATGAGCAGGATGAGGGGCAGAGGAAGAACAGACTCTCTGCTGAGCAGGGAGCTTGATGTGAGGCTCAATCCTGGGACTCCAGGATCATGACCTGAGCCAAAGGTAAACACTTAACTGACTGAGCCACCCAGTCGCCCCTAAATGCATACTTTCTATCAACGTGGTGCTAACATGGCTTCAACATGTTGTAACAATTAATATGATTTAGAGAAGGAGAAGACATTGCAGAACCACTCAGGAATATTGTAGATAAAGGTGGATCAAATAACATTTTTCTTCTTTTGCTGGTTAAAAATGAAAGCAACAATACAGGGCAACACAGTCCCTCAGCAGGTATTGAAAAATGAAATGCATATAATTTTATGACATAAATTTTTAAAAAAGAGTAGCTAAAGATATTCTGTTATATTTTATCTCTAAAATAATTTCCTCAATCCTAACCACAATATTAGGAAAATATGTTAGAGTGTTTTAAGATTTTTCAACAATAATGCACAATTTGGGAATATGTAAATAAAAGGAGACTTAGTTATCTAAGGGAAAATAAAGGAAAATCTCAGCAGAAATAATTTTCTACCATCACAGGTTGTCTTTAAATGTTGGAGAAACAAACTAGAGGTGTCTCATCTTTTAGGATCCACATGAATTGGTAGGAAGTGTCCAAGTACTGCTATCCTTAGGGAAAAAATAATACTCTTAATTAAAAATGAATACTTACAAGAAATATTTTTAAAAATCAGAAAAGAAAGGGGGTGCCTGGGTGGCTCAGTGGGTCAAAGCCTCTGCCTTCGGCTTAGGTCATGGTCCTAGGGTCCTGGGATCCAGCCCTGCATCAGGCTCTCTGCTCAGCAGGAAGCCTGCTTCCTCTTCTCTCTCTGCCTGTCTCTCTGCCTACTTGTGATCTCTGTCTGTCAAATAAATAAATAAAAAATCTTTTTAAAAAAAATCAGAAAAGAAGGGCATTTTCCAGGACATCTCAGCTCTCTAACCCTTCAAACAAAAATTTACATGATCCATATAAGTTGTTCCCCCTACACCCAAACTCCCATCCTCCCAACACAGATATCAGTGGCATAAAAGTGAGAAATATAAAATTGTTGGCTCTTAGACTCTAGATTGTTCTTTTTTTCTTTCAAGATTTTATTTATTTATTTGACAGACACAGCAAGAGAGGGAACACAAGCAGGGGGAGTAGGAGAGGAAGAACCAGGCTTCTAGCTGACCTGGGATGCCAGCGTGGAGCTCAATGAGGTACTCAATGTGGGGCTCAAACCCAGGATCCTGGGATCATGAACTGAGCCAAAGTCAGATGCTTAACAACTGAGCCACCCAGGCGCCCCTTAGACCTTAGGTTGTAAGGGAATATGAAGAGATTGCAGATAAACAGGGAAGAGAGTTAAGGAAAATACACCCCACCATAGAAAAGCAAAATTTTGTCATTGTAAAACTAGAAATAAATATTAATCTTTCAAGGGAGAGATGAATAAAATATATATACATTCCAAGAAAGTTTGCAATAATCACTATAAATACAGAGAAAATAGGAAAATAATTGGGAAAAAATGGGGAAAAGTTAACACACGTGGGAGGACATGAACAACTGTTCCAGTGTAAGAAAAACTGATGTCATTGACATGAAACAGAAAGCATATTTATAAATATAAAAAGTATTTCCTTGAAATGAGAAAGGACTAAATCTATACAACACGGAAATTATTCTGGAATACACCGATGCCAAGATATATTCTTGCTAATTATTGAACTTCAAGGATAAATAAAGTAATCCTCAAACAAGCAGGTAGAAAAATTACCAAACAAAAAACAAACAAACAAACAAAAAACCAACAAACAACAACCAAAAAAAAAAAAAAACCCCACAAAAAACAAGGTGATTTCAGACTTTTCCATAGCAACCATCAATACCAGAATAATCAAGCAATATCTACAAAGGTGCTGAATGGGAGAAAGCTCTAATCCGCGTACATTATGTCTACTTAAACATTGTAAATTATTCCCAAATATTAAAGAACTCAGAAAGTATAGAATCCATAATCCTGGCCTTGCTGAATAAAACAAGTAACAATCACAGCAGCAGCAACATCATGAGAATGATATTCACCCAACAACTGAATGAAGATGAAGTGACAGAAGACCAGCATAATATTCAATGCCAGGAAATACTGGAGCAGTGCTGACAAACTTCTAAGGAAAAGCAAGCAGGGCTACTACAGTGGTAAATAGTTCTTTTTAAATATAGAAGAACTTCAATTCTTTGTACTTGTAAACCCTTCCTGAAGAAAGATACTGGGTAATGAAAATTATCTAAGCAAAAAAAAAAATGAATCAAAGAACACAATAAAAAAGGTGTGACTTAAAAACTAGGGATCATTGAATCCATTTAAAATTAGAACTCTGAACAGTATTATATTCTGAAGCTTGGAAAGAATATTACAACTCTCAGAATCTGGTGATCACCAGGACTAGAAGTTTAACAATTCTAATTTTAATGAGTCTCCAAACTGGGAGTTGGCAGAAATGGTCTAAAAATGAAATAGAATTTTTTTCTATTTTTAGAAACTTTTAAATTCTGATATAATTTTAGAACTCCAGAAGAGTTGTAAGTACAGAGGGTTCCCTGATGGCCTACACCTGACTTACCCTAACAAATGTTAAGACCTTGCATAACAATGGTACAATGAACAGAACTAAGGAATTACCATTGACACAGTACTCTTTTTTTTTTTTAAGATTTTTTATTTATTTATTTGACAGACAGAGATCACAAGTAGGCAGAGAGGCAGGCAGAGAGAGAGAGAGGAGGAAGCAGGTTCCCTACTGAGCAGAGAGCCCGATGTGGGGCTCGATCCCAGCACCCTGGGATCAGGACCCGAGCCGAAAGCAGAGGCTTTAACCCACTGAGCCACCCAGGCGCGCCAACACAGTACTCTTAATTAAGCTATAGACCTTAATCAATTGTCTTCAATTTTGCCACTGTTAATCCTTTTTCTCTTCTAGAATTCAGTCTAGGATCCACTGTTGCAATTAGTTTCTGTTGCAATTAGTTTACCTTTCATTTCCGGTCTATGGCCGTTCCTTCCTTATTCTTTGTCTTTCATGATCTTGACATTTTTGGAGGGCACTAGTTATGTATTTTATAGAGTGACCCTCAAATTGTGCTTGGTTGATGATTTCTGTGAAGAATAGCACATAGGTGATATGTCCTCAACACATCACAACAAGGGATGAAACATGTAACTTTAAAAATATTAACTACTCACATTTTTTTTATCTTTTTTTTCCGTAAACTGGGGTAGAAGAAAAATGTACCTGAAGCTCAGAAATTCCTGCAGTTAAATTCCTTTTTTCTTTGGGTAAACTCAGTTAATGGTGATTTTAGCAAAACTTTATATGACTCTAATTTTAAAAAATTATATAGTTGTTCTATTTATCTCTATTTTTAGCTGTACACATGTAAAGAGAAAAGTCTGAAATTAATTTTGGGAAATATTGACTATAGGTATTTCTGGACAGTGAAATTTTTGTATGTATTGTTAAATTATGTTTTTTCCCCCACATACTCTGTATTTTTCTGTTTTCTTTTTAATTTCCTTTTATAATGAGATTATATCATTTTGATTAAAGAAGCTACATGCTTTTGAGCTTAGGCTTTATTTTGTATTTTTTAGCTGTCTCAGAAAAATAATTCTGGAAAAATATAACTAAATGCAGTGCTTATCTTGAGGGTACAAGGATTGTGAATGCTTTGGATAGATGTTTATTTTCTTATCTGTAGCTCTAAATTTTCTACAAAGATCTTGTATTACTTTGTCAGTAAATTACATATATTACTATTCTTATGGACTAAGAACTGATAATTTCTGAACAGGAGCCAACATTCTCAAGTGACAGGCTTCAGTTACTTAGAGTATTAGTTTCTTCTCTCTACGGTGACATTCTTGAGAGAAAGGACAGTTGGCATTTTACTTATATTAAAACTTTGGTAGCTAGCAAGTTAGCATAGCACTGTAAAAGTGTTCTTTAATATTGGTAAAGTTGGTTGATAGCCTTTGAAAAACCCCATACTTTAAGAATCCATCATGAAATGGCACTATTCATTAAAGGATCATATAAAAACCCTATTTTCATTTGGAAAATTTTAATATTTTGGAATATTAGCCAAGGCTTAACAAACTCTTACTACAGTCAGTCCCATATTTGAGAATTTCATGCAATCTCCTGATGTATGAACAGGCTTATCCTGTTAAAGAACAACCACCAACTGAGCTAAAAGAATTCCTGTAAGTCATTTTGGACTTAAATTTAAGGCTCTTAATTTAAAGAAATCAAGTAGTTTGAGTCATCTTCTTTTATGCTGCTGATGGACGTTGGAGAAAGTGATTGCTGGATAGTAACTAATGTAAAAGAGTGTAAACTGAAGAGCCATATCAAGTTCATTATAACTTGTCTGGATAGAATGTATGATAAGAGAAGAAAAGTGCTCTTCATGGAAACAATTGAGCCAAAAATTGGAATGTTTCAGTGTATCAAGCTTCTTTTAGAAGAGATGGCATGATAGGAACCTTTACATAGTAGTGATGTGTGTATCCATATATCCTAGATATTAAAACAACTCAACACTTTGCATCTAATTTCATGATCACCAAGAAATATTCTACCCACAAATTGGCATCCATTTCAGAATTTAAGATTGGGAAAGAATGTGAGGATTTATTATTCTGCTTGCCAAACAGCTCTATTTTGTGCTAAAAATTGTCAGGATGCTTTATTTTTATACATGTCCTGCGAGTTAATTTAGAACAAGTTAGTCTTAACTGCCTAAACTTCTCATGGTCCCCATAGACTCTTCCCCACGTAATCCCTAGCCCCAACAAATGCTGCATTGACAGGCTCATGAGTAGCCGATCAGGTTCTCACATGGACCTATTTCCTTTAAACAGACACCAATAAACTGTGTATGTCTGAGTTAGCAAGATTCTGAAGTTGAAATCTTTAACCTTTTAATCAAACATTCCCTCCCTTTTAATTTTTAATTTTTCAAGCATTTTTCTGGCCAATATAAAGTCTTCTGGTTAATTGATACCACTGCTAGAAGCAAGGTTCTCTGCCCTATCCTGCAGTGTGCTTCTCCAAACCATGAATGAAACATGGGTTTTTTTAGTCATTTTAAGTGTTGTGAAATGTCAAGTTCCTTGAGAAGTTGATCATGTATTTCTTAATGACCTACTATATTTTTTTGTATCTGCCTATAACCTTTCCACTAAGGAAACATGATCTTCTGTAACCTCATTATATTTCCCATGACACTTAACAATGCTTTCACTTTTTGTCAAAGCTCCTACTGAGAGGTACCTGGGTGGCTCAGTCACTTAAACATCTGACTCTTGGTTTCAGCTCAGGTCATGATCTTAGGGTCATCAGACAGAGCCCCACATCCAGCTCCATGCTCAGTGTGGAGTCTGCTAGAGATTCTCTCCCTCTCCCACTTTCACTCCCCTTTGGCACCTCCCTGCACTCACGTGTGCATGTGCTCTCTCTCTCAAATAAATAAATAAATAAATAAATAAATAAATAAATAAATAAAACCTTTTTAAAAACCTCCTACTGAAAATGCTGTTTTAAAATTTTCCATGTATTCAGATGTCTTCAGCACAGTCATTCAAATTTTAATATTGCTACTCTATATTTGTGTGATATCAATGGAAATATTTTATTCTTTTGTTTTAAGAATTGTATTTGTTACTACATTATTAATTTGTCCCTCACTTATATGTTAGAGCTTTCAGATATTTAATTAGAACTATCCTCAGCTTGGCCATTTCTGCAAGCTTTTGAGAGGAGTTATGTAAGTGATCGTCATAATAAGAAAATCAGATTACAGCTAGGTCTGAAAAGTGTGCTCAGTTGAAACTATTTTTTGATGACTAACAGTACAAGAAAATTATCTTAATTTTAGTTGTTAGTTCTTTAGATAAATATTTAATGCATATTACTATATATTATGCAAGACATATTTTCATATCCTCTGAATATAAGAATGATAAAAACTTCCCTATATTATTTGAAAAAGAAATTCTCAAGGAATAATTTTATAGCTCCTATCTATACAGATAGAATAATTGTAATATGTATACATCAATAACAATAAATAATTTGTCTTATAATTATCTTCATGAAAGATATATAATTTGAGTTTAATTTCAGTTGACCAACATCAGTCATAAAATTGGTATCCTTCAAATCTCTTAAACAATTAAGTCTTATAAATATTGGCACGTTTGTTGAAAGGCACATTTTTCAGAAGGTTTTTTAAGCCAATGACTTCACTGGCAGTGTTAAATACACATGGGTCATGTGAGGGAAAACCCTGAATACAGAATTGTGAGATCAAATAGAAAAGCTATCATGTTAAATCCAAAAGATTGTATTAGTAAATGATACTTTACTTTCAGTAATCTAACTGTATTTCTCAAAGACTTTTAATTATTTGTACCAAGGAAGTATTGTTCAGGATTTGAAAAGTGTGCAATTGTGCAACATCTAGGCAATTAGTTATTACTAAATAGTCTATTATACAACCAAGAAGTCTCAAAAGTAGTTAATAGAAGCAAAAGTATTTCCATTGTTCTCTCTCCAGTTTCCAGTATCATCACAAAAATCAACAATTTAATCATGAATAACAGTAATTTAAAATGACTTTCATTTAGTATTTTGGTAGAACAGACTGTTTTACTTCTATTTATATTTCTTCAATTATTTTCTTGACCATTATTCTGTATGTAGGTCAGTTGCATTTTCTTGCTTGTTAATTACCTGTTTATTAATTTATCTATGGAATTACTTTCAATTTGAATAAACCATTTATAATTCAGATATGTATCTTTTTTATGAATATTAGTATTTTTGTTTTACTTTTAGTTTAATATGGTATATTGAATTTTGGAGCTTATAGTTTTTTTCAACATTTTTGGAAAAAATAGTAATTTTTTTTCCATGAATGTAGCATTTAGGAAGTCATCCCTCATACCTACAATTTGATTGATATTCAGTGACATCTCTTCTAGTTTTCTAGTGTATTCTTAAGACTTTATTTTTTACAGCAGTTTTAAGCTTATAGCAAAATTGAGAAGGAGGTACAGAGATTTTTATTATACCTCTTGCCCCATTAGCAACATCACTTAACAGAATGGTTTGTGTGTGTGTGTGTGTGTGTGTGTGTATGTATATGTATATATGTATATGTATGTTTTGTTGTTGTTACCAAGAATTAACCTACACTGATCCATCATAATTAACCAAAGTCTAAGGTTTATGTTACGATTCACTCTTGTATGTTCTGTAAGTTTGGACAAAAGTTTAATACATGTATCCACAATTATATATCATACAGAGTATTTTCACTGTCCTAAAATTTGTGCTCCTTCTAATCATCTTTCCTTACCCCTAAACTCCTTAGCAACCATTGATGTTTTTATTCTCTCAATAGTTTACCATTTCCAGAACATTGTAGAGTTGGAATCATGCAGTATGAGGCCTTTACAGACTGGTTTTTTTTTTCACTTAGTAATATGCATTTAAGTTTCCTCCATGCTTTTCCATGGCTTGCTTGATACATCATTTCTCCTCTGCATTGAATAATAGTCCATCATCTAGATGTACAAAATTTATTTTGTCTAGTCACTTCTAAAGGATATCTTGGTTGCTTCCACATTTTTACTATTATGAATAAAGCTGCTGTAAGCATTCACATGAAGATTTTTGTTTGGATATAAATTTTCAGCTCCTGGTAAATACCACAGAATGCAATTGCTGGATTGTATGGTAAAAGTACGTTTAGTTTTGCAAGAAAGTGCTGTCTTTCAAAGTGACTTTCCCATTTTGCATTCTACTCGCAGTGTATGAGAGTTCCTGCTGCTGTCATCCCTGTCGGAATTTGGGGTCGTCATTGCTCCAGATCTTAACCATTAATTAGGTGTAGTGATATCTCACTGTTGCTTTAATTTGTATTCCCCTGATGACATAAGACATAAAACATCTTTTCATATACTTTTTACATATCTATATATCTTTCGTGAGGTGTCTCTTAAGATCTTTGGCCTATATTTTAAATGAATTGTTTTCTTATAGTTGAGTTTTAGTAGTTCTTTGTATATTTTGAATAGCAGTCCTTTATTACATGTGTCTTTTGCAAATATTTTTTCCCCAGTCTGTGGCTTCCCTTGACATTATCTTTTGCAGGGCAGCAGTTTTTAATTATAATGAAATCTAGCTCATTTATCATTTCTTTTATGGATTATGAATTTGATGTTGTATCTAAAACTCACAGTACTCAAGATCATCCAAGTTTTCTCCTTTTCTCTAGGAGTTTAACAATTTTGTATTTTACATTTAGAACTACAATACATTTTGACTTAATTTTGTGAAGGATGTAAGATCTGTGTCCAGATTTGTTTTTTGGTATTTGGATGATGTTCCAGCATTATTTGTTGAAGAAACTATCTTTGCTCTATCATATTGTCCTTGCTCCCTTGTGAAAGATCATTTGGCGATAATTCTAGGAGTCTGTTTCTGGGCTCTTTATTCTATCGATCTTTCTATTCTTCCACCAATACTGTAAGTCTTGATTACAGTAGTTTTAGTGTAAGTCTGCAAGTCAGGTGGTATCAGTCCTGCAATCGTGTTTTTCTTCTTTCAATACTGTGAGGTATTTTTATGCTTAATTCTTTTTTTTTTTCTTTTTTTTTTTGAAAGTTTTTATTTAAATTCCAGGTAGTTAACATACAGTGTGACATTAGTTTCAAGTGTACAATTTAGTGATTCAACACTTCTGTACAACACTCTTCCCTTAATCCCCATCACATCTTTCACCCACCCTCCCATCCACCTCCCTTCTGGCAACCATCAGTTTGTTCTCTATAGTGAAGAGTGTTTCTTGGTTTCCCTATGTCTCTCTTTTTTCCCCTATGCTCATTTATCTTATTTCTTCAATTCCACATAAAAATGAAAATATATGGTATTTCTCTTCCTCTGACTTATTTCACTTAGCATAATACTCTCTAGCTCAATCCATGTCTCTGCAAATGACAAAATTTTGCTTTTTATGACTAATATTCCATTGCATATACACATACCACTTCTTTATTCATCAATGGACTCTTGGGTTGTGTCCATAATTTGGCTATTGTAGATATGCAACTATAAACATTGGGGTGCATCTGTCCCTTTGTTGGCTCTTCTAGGACTTTTACATCTCCATATAGACCTTAGAATAAGTTTGCTAATATACACAAAATAATTCACAGGGATATTGATTGGGATTGCATTGAGTCTCCCGATAAGCTGGAAAGAACTGACATCTTGGTAATATTGAGTCATTCTACCCATGAACATAGAATATCTCTTCATTTATTTAGTTCTTCGAGTTCATTCATCAGAATTTTATGGTTTTCCTCATATATATCTTGTGCATATTTTGTTAGATTTATACCTTAGTATTTTGTTTTGGGGGTTATCCTGTGTGTTTTTAAATACTGTAAGTTTTTTTCAGAGTATTTCTGAATTTTAATATGTTGTGTTTAATCTTTAGGTTGTTGATATTTGTCTTTCTAGTTTAATTTATATCTTTTTAAATATAATTTTATACACACAAAAATATAAATTAAAAAGAAAAGTAGCATAATTTAACTTACACCTATTTACAATGTTAATGGGCCACCATTAAGAGTTTGAAATAGTGTTTACATAAATAAATTTTTAGAATATATCTATGGGAACTTTGAATAGGGATGAAAATGAAGAAGCTTGTCATTTGTGTGTATGCTGTAAGTCCCCAAATGTGTCAATACTCTTGTTAGCCAGAGATGAGTATAATATTTAAGTAATGTTTTATAGTTTTCAAAGTGCTTTTGTCATCGCTGCATTTGGAGACACCATTCACATTACCCAGGTAGATAGATCTGTAGGTAAAACAAATCTGAGATGATCCAAGCCAAAACCATACAAGTCCAACATGCAGTTGATCAGTAGAGGTCACCCAAATCCATATTCTTATACTCTAGATGAAACATGTTTAGAATTGCCTACTTTGTATTAAAAAAAGTGATAATTATGCATAATTTAATAAAATAGTAGATTAACAAGGACACATATTTGACTACAGTTTGCAGCAAATTTTAACACCATTATTCTCTCGATAAATATATAATAATAATAAACAAGTAGCATTTGGTTCTCCTGCTGTTTCTTATGCCCACTGTGTTTCTGCAGTCTTTACTCTGAATCTTGCAGTGGTATTTCAAATTTCCTCATGAGTTTCTCCATACCCAATCATTTTATACCTATGAGTCTGTTGGTTTTTTTTTTTTTTTCAATATCTCTAAAGATATGAATTCCTTTTCTCTTTGTTCCTACATCCACATATATTTCCTTAACCATTCAGCATCATACTATTTTATTTTTTAGAGATTTCACTCTCCAAGTTTCATGCTGTCTGTTATTAGTCTCAGGCTAAAACTTGTGCATTGCTCTAGTGGATCACTTCCAGACACTGAGCTCATAGCACACAGGGATAATCCATATCTTCAAATAATATACATATAATTTCTTATTCCAGCTTCTGCTGTAGCTAACTATTCTATAGCTAGTAATTTAGTCCTTACATGGAATGATTGCACAGTAGGGGTTCACATTTATTCTGCTTACACAATTCCATCTTAAAGAAAGAGCTGACTTCCTGGAAGACAGCAACAAGAGCAACTATCCTTCTAAAAAACAATGCATTTCTTACCCCTGAGTTACCGGGGTTTTTGTTTGTTTGTTTGTTTTTTAATTTCTTTAAAGCTGTGTGCTCCATGCAAGTGACAGTGCCTCAGAGCCTATTATATGGAGATCCATAAATTTTACTGCCTAGTGTTTACAACTGCTTTGTGCCTTATATTTTAGCAAACATTTTTAGTTTGATCTGCATTAGGAGTCACAATAGAAAGGTATCTTTTCTTTCTTTTCCAGATGAGAATACGAAGATTGAGAATACTATTTCACGAAAACAAGGCTTTTAAATGGCAAAGATGTGACTGAAACATAAGAGTTCTAACTTCTGCCAAAACTATAGCCTTCCTTATTTTCAGGACAATTAAGAGCTATTATTGAGTAAACTTTGTACTTATTAACTTACACTTGTGAGACTTGAGATGTAGAATTCACACAGTTAGAAGACAAACCAGTACATACTGTAATATTTACTAATTCCTTAATGAATGGTACACTGCTGGTGAAGGAGATATAATCTATGAAGATGTGGCAAATTCAAGAGAAATTTGTGCTATTTTCCAGAGTTTTTTAAAAATGTGATTGAGAATCTGCCGAAATCCTATCATTTCCCTATCCACTTCACATTTTATGGTGGAACAGATGACACTCCTAGAAAGACCAGTAAAACATTTTAGTGATTATGAAACCAGAGGAAATTAGAGAACTTAGGGATATATGTGCTGTTCCACTACTTTTTTTTTTTTTAAGATTTTATCCATTTATTTGACAGAGATCACAAGCAGGCAGAGATGTAGGCAGAGAGAGAGAGAGAGGAAAGCAGACTCCCCACTGAGCAGAGAGCCCGACGCGGCACTCGATCCCAGGACCCTGAGATCATGACCAGAGCTGAAGGCAGCGGCTCAACCCACTGAGCCACGCAGGCGCCCCACCACTACTTTTTTCTCTTACCTACATTTGCAGGGATGGAGGGAAAGGAAAGGTAAACAGCTGACTTTCAAAGTGATTGAAACTAATGAAGTTTGGATTTCTGAAAAGTAGATTCATAAACTGAAACGTTCATTCAGTTAGGTCCCCAGACAAAAATACAATATAGCTCAGAATATTAGAAACAGCTTTGTTTGTCCTGAAACAAACTGATCTTATCAAGAGAACTTCATTCTGAATGTGAGGCTGGTCATCATAAAAAATAGATCTGTTGTGGAAAAGAAAATAACAAATTGAAAATGAAACATGGAAAGTCCTTAGTGAAAGGATAACAAAGAATATCTCATGCCTCAGAGAATGGAAATACACACTGTAGTCGCACATTTCAATGTGTGGAAATACAGATAATCTTATATTATTTGAAGTGATAGAATACGAGATTGGATTTGAATAATGCAAATATACGCCCTATTTAGGAGAAATAGACCAGTTGTGAGTCAAGTTGGAGTGGATGTACAGCTTCTAAGAGCCCTGTGTACCTCTAAAGTGGAAGTAGCATGGAAAAAATTGGGGTGACAAGGAAAGGAAATGGACAGTTGTTTCTAGGATATATTGGTTTTCTTCCTCTACTCTGAAAGCTATTGAGTGAAAGAGGGATTATTTGAATTTGTAATGATGCCAACAATTATACTGACTTGAGGAGGGGAAGTTTTTTATATAGAAGAAAATAAGCTCAATAAAAGGAAGACTATAACAGAGCCTACTTAAAACCCAATGAACTGTGTTTCCTGTTATTAGAAATTTTAAATAGAGACTGGACATTAAAATGATAGAATAGCTGTAGAAATAATTAAAACAAGGGACGTGTGATCAGATTGTATGGATTTAAGGGCTCTCCTAGCCTTGAGATTATGGAATTCTGTGATGCATGAGCTCACTTTTACCAAGCTAGTTTTAAATGTATCTTAACTGTCAGGGTGCCTGGGTGGCTCAGTTGGTTAAGCAACTGCCTTCAGCTCAGGTCATGATCCTGGAGTCCTGGGACTGAGTCCCACATTGGGCTCCCTGCTCAGCAGGAAGTCTGCTTCTCCCACTGACCTCTCTCCTCTCATGCTCTCTCTCTTTAATTGTCTCTCTCTACCTCTCAAATAAATAAATAAATAAAATATTTTTTAAAAAGTATCTTAATTGTCAATATGGTACTTCCAATTATAGAAAACTCTTATTTTATATCAGAAACAGAGGCAGTGCTTCTTCTGCAACCATAAACATATATTGTTCTATCTCCTATAAGGCTTTTAGACAGTACATTGGCTTTGGGTGGTGAAGTATATATGCTGTTTCTGCTAACCCTAAATATTTTGTCAAATCAGTCCTCCCAAGACTTGAACTCAGCATCACACCCACATGTTTTGGTTACCATGTACTCCTGAAAATCAGGAAAGAGTACAACGGAAAATTCTGTAACCCAGAACTAAGTTAGATCAGCAGTCAAAACAAGGTAAATATCATTAGAGGGGAATTTTCTGCTGGAAAATTGGCATGCCCTCATTCAATACCTCTTAGACTTGGAAAAATCCATTATCTAAGTAGAACAGATAGGTGAGGTTGACACTTGTCTTGAAAATCATTTGCTAAAACCTGGGAATTACTGTAATTGTACAAAGCATAGATTTCAAAATAACTGAATTCAATAATTAAGTGCAAACCTATAACAGAAATCATTATTGGGGCATCTAAGTGGCTCAGCTGGTTAAGTGTCTGCCTTCAGCTCAGATCATGATCCCAGGGTTCTGGGATCAAGCCCTGCATTGGGCTCCCTGCTCAGTGGGGAACCTGCTTCTCCCTCTGCCTGCTTCTTCTCCTGCTTGTGCTCTCTCTCTCTCTCTCTGGGGCAAATAAATAAAGTCTTTTAAAAAGTAGAAATCACTATTAATTCTTAAATGTATTTTCTGCTCTTCCTAAAACAAAAACCTGGTCTTGTTATGTTTCCAGTGTTAACATCCTAAAATTAATATTTCATCATTTCCTAACTCTTTTTAAAACCCTTTAATTTCTCCTCATAGCCTACACATTAATACATTTTAGGACTGTAGCAAAGGTCTTTTATTTTTAGGCTGTTGTTTATCTATTTTTCTTTGTTTTTCTGTTATCCTTTTCTTCTTGAATGCAAAAATACTTAAAAATTTCTTTATGCCACAATTTCCACATGCTGAACACTCATCCTTTTTCCTTTCCTGCTTTCACATTGTGAACACCTGCTTTTATAAACAGATTTTGTTCAGGTGTGTTCACCTTTTCAAAGCCTTCATGTCCACCCAAGCCCAGAAAATGTTTTATATCCTTCTCTGCCCTATCACTATAATCTGTATGTCATCTATTAAAATGCTTATGAAAATATTATAATTGGTACATATTTGCATGACTTATTAGACCATGAGGTCGTTAAGGGCAGAATTTATTTTGGTTATTTTTATATGGGGATCCAGCACATGATACATTTTAAGAGTTGTAAGTTATAATTTGGTTTATTAATTTTTAAAGGAATTCAGAGAACTAACAAATATAAGAAGATAATTTTTTGAGAAATAATTAGGGTGAAAGATAACTTAAAATAGGTAAAATATAATGAAGCCAGGAGTAAAGTTAATACATAAAATGCATGTAATCTACTTTAAATTTTCTGTATTAAAATTTGGCTATATGGGCCTTCATTAATTGATAAAAACCAAAACATAATATTATTTTTAATTTCTAGAAGAGGGCTTTAACTTTGTACTAAGTGTTCCAACAATCATCAGGAAGAAGTAGACCTAGTTAGCTGTGTGATTTTCATTGTCAATGAAAGAAATCACCTCACACCATTCAGCAGGAGCAATGACTCCTGTTGCTAAGACCTGAATGGCATTTCACCACTGGGTATTAAAAATATTTGATTTTCTTATGTAATGTATAATCTAGTGAATAATAGCCTCAACAACAACCTTTCAATAATACAGATTTTCATAGTGTTGTGGCTCAACTTTATTATAGCACAGTGGCATAATAACACAGGCAACTCAGTAGAAGCAGTTTTACAATGACAAAGGGGAGGTGGAAAAGGTGATCTCTGAATGTATAGACTCCTAACTCTCGCAATTTAAGCCAAAGGAAAAGGTGTAAAGAATTTGAGTCACACGTGTACTTCACATCCTTCATATCTTTTGTACCTCTGGTAAACAGTGGGCGCTCAGGAAGACCTGGATAAGTTAATGAACTTTAAAAAACTCAATAATTAATTGTAGCATAAAACTATTTGGGGGAGACCCAATCACTAGAGAAGAAATTGGGTTGTGTAAATTCCTTCAGTGTGTAAGTAACTTGGTGATGTGCCAGCCAAGTTTGACTATAGACCAGGTCTGCTGCCCATGGCAAAAATTTCATTCTTTTTTTTTTTTTAAGATTTTATTTATTTATTTGACAGGCAGAGATCACAAGTGGGCAGAGAGGCAGGCAGAGAGAGAGGAGGAAGCAGGCTCCCTGCTGAGCAGAGAGTCTGATGCAGGGCTCGATCCCAGGACCCTGAGATCATGACCTGAGCCGAAGGCAGAGGCTTTAACCCACTGAGCCACCGAGGCGCCCCCAAAATTTTCATTCTTAATAAAGAGTGGGTTGCCTGTCCCATGGTCTATGTTAACCAAGGGTCAGAAACACACAGGAGGACTACAAATTGAGAGCTCTTGTCTTTGGTGTTATGAGAAAGAGGGTTGGGTCCTGGTCTGAATGAAAATGAGGAATATTCTAGAACTTTGTGTGCAAAAGGGCAGTACCTGGGTCTTCAAATAAAATCTTAAAATAAATAAATAAATAGATAGATAAATAAATAAATAAATAGAAAGACTTTAGGGACTTTGGCATATACATAATTGTGTTTCATGTATTAATTCATTGATTCAATAGCTATTTATTGAGATTCCCTACGCACTAGGTATGAAGCTGGCTTTGGAGATATAGCAGTGAATTTAAAAATAGTTCCTGTTCTCATATATGCTACATTCCATTGTCAGAGAAAGAGGCAATAAATAAGTGATGTGTAGTTTAATAAATGGTGATAAGTGCTATAGAGAAAAGTAACACTAAAGAGTAACAAAGATGCAAAAAGTTGTGATGATGTAATATTTTAAGTGGGATTATCAGAGATGCACTCCATGATAAGGTAAAGTTGAAGAGAAGGTCTTGAATGAAGTAATAGAGGAAGCCATGGGAATATCCAGGGGAGATAGCCTCTTAGTGCTGGGGGAAGTGTGTAGAGATATCCTTGGGTAAAAATGCTTAGTATATTTGAGAAGTACAGAATGATGATGGATGGAGTTGTCTAGTACAGTGTCCGGAGCATGTGACTAACTGTGAAATGAATAAATGAATATTCTGTGTCTTTTAGAACACTGGGTCAAAAGAAAGAAAAGAAAAGTAAGTGTCAAATGTAGAAATTTTGAGATAGCTGAAAAAAATAGATTTAATATTCTGAAAATAACTTTTTCCAGACACTAAGTCATAAGGTATGCATAGAAACAATTTGAATAAATATGAGAACAACTATATTTTAGTACCTATGGATATATATCAAGATATAATAATTACCCAGGTTATGTTTTTCAAGAGTATTCCATTTTAATGTGTCACATGTATGCAAATGAATGACAACTGGAGAATACTCAGAAGCATGTTGGATACAATAAGAGAATTAAATAATAAAATAATTTCCAAGATTGAAATTGATACTTAAAAGTTTAAAGAATTCCTAGGCATCTTTATCTTATTTTTAGGATGACACCATTATTAATGATCTCCACATAAAGTTTCATAAACTAACTTACCAGTTTCTGCCCTTTTGCATCTACAACCTGAACAATAACATAAATGCACAGGATTAAACAAAAATAATTAGTAACATGCTAGTAGTTTTAGAATTCCAACATTTTTCTGTCCTCTGTACCAAGATGTCTTGCTATACATAAACTTGTACATATAAATAAACCCTAAATTATGTAGGTTATTCCATTCTATTAACACAGATCTATGCATAAGTGAAATCTCTCTTTCCTTATTACATACATCATTCACATACTCACACAATAAATAGTATGTCTTATGAAGCTGTCTGTATACCAGGCACTGGAGAGTCCATTCGCCAGCATCTTGCCATTCCTTGTAAAAGTGGAAAGACTGAGCTGAAAATCCAGTTGAAGTTTCTCAAACAACTAATGAAGGTTCACCTGCAGCTCCAAGCAATACACCCAATCAATTAAGGGCAGTGGTTTCGCCACCAGGCAGGGACGGCCCACTCTTTCCTGAAGACTGAATATTGCCTCTCTGCTTTTGCTAAAATCTGTAATATCTGCACAGAATGCTGTCTTCTGAATCCACTTCACTTATGGTTCTTGGTTGATTCTAGAGTTCTACACAAAAGAAGGATATACATTTGAGAACAAAGGGAACAACACTTGGCTGTGGGCACTGTTTACTTCCAAAAAGACCATTCTCTGTGTGGACTGGTATTTGCTTTACTCTGCCACTGTGCCCTCACTTACCAGTTGAATGCGGCCAGCAGCCCTGTATCAAGACAAAGGATTTAGAACAACTTGGATGAAAGCAGTCTTAGCCCTTTTTGTTTCAACTTTTAACTCAGTTTGGAGGACTCACACAAACTGGGCACATTAAATGTAAATCAAATGTGTCTTAATGTTTCTCAAGTAATATAAATTCTTAGAGTTTTCCAGATATAATCATTTTATGAGCTCATTGGAAGCAAAATTTTTATTGTTTACCTCTAAAAAGTATGAGAAAATATTTTAATATAATTTGGTTATTTATTTTTCTGCTACATAATACATACCTATTCTATAGTAACTGAGAATATTGTGACTGATAGTCCTTTTATAAATTCAAATAATCCTGTTGAGTAGATAGACACAGCTATATGAAACTATAGTATAATGGCAGTAATCGTATACCATCCTACTGTTTATGGACATATGGATAAACAATTCCACATAAAAACTAAACTAGAGATCACAGGAGAATCTGTTCAAAAACAGTATCAATTTTGAAGATTACCCAGAATTAAAAATGTGCTGTCATAAGAATTCTCTTGTTTGATTTTTGAAACAATGCTTTAAGCTATATTGAGCTTTATTTTTAAATAAAGACAATAACTTTCAGAAATGTTAACTGTTAATGTTAAATGGCCTGCCCAAGGTTATGTGGGCTGTCCAGGAGAGCCAGAAGCTAACCAAATGTAAATTAGAATGATTTCGTGTACTTGCTAACAATCTGGATCTATTTTTCCCTTTTCTGAGGATTCTGACTTCTCTTATTTGTGGGGAGCTGAGGGAAACTCTGACTTTTGCATGACTTAGAGCACCTTTTAAATTTTTGTTCATCATTCTTTCTCTCTTTCTTGCTCCCTCTCAGTCCTCAAGTGTCTTTATTTTCTCATGAGCTCAAAGCATACAGTTTCACATATTTCAAGCCATGTCTCTTGAAAAGCCAAAACATTTCAAAGAAATTCAGAAATTTATATTCTATATATTTTGGTTTTGGTTGAGTTCATACACCTGAACAACAACCTCAATTTATTAAAAGCTTATGAGCATATTGTTTATTCTTGACAAAATATCAGTTGATGTCATGTATAAAGATGATTACAAGTGTTTCGTTCCAGTTGTAATTATTACTATTGTGATTTTTGTTTCTCTTCTCACATAGTTTAAAGCAAGGGAGAAGAATGTAAAACTTACATGAGTTTTCAGCCAGACTGAAATCATTACAGTAATTCTTATCCTAGATGAAGACTTCTATCCATAATAGCATGCTAGTCTAGCAGAAGGATAGGTTTAAGAAACAGGCATGGTTAAATTATTTTTGATTTTTCGGTTTGCTTGGATATTTTTTATGTAATTTTTTAAAAATTTATTTATTTATTTTCAGCATAACAGTATTAATTATTTTTTCATCATACCCAGTGCTTCATGCAATCTGTGCCCTCTATAATACCCACCACCTGGTATCCAAACCTCCCACCCCCCCCACCACTTCAAACCTCTCAGATTGTTTTTCAGAGTCCATAGTCTCTCATGGTTCACCTCCCCTTCCAATTTCCCCCAACTCCCTTCTCCTCTCTATCTCCCCTTGTCCTCCATGCTATTTGTTATGCTCCACAAATAAGTGAAACCATATGATAATTGGCTCTCTCTGCTTGACTTATTTCACTCAGCATCATCTCTTCCAGTCCCGTCCATGTTGCTACAAAAGTTGGGTATTCATCCTTTCTGATGGAGGCATAATACTCCATAGTGTATATGGACCACATCTTCCTTATCCACTCATCCGTTGAAGGGCATCTTGGTTCTTTCCACAGTTTGGTGACTGTGGCCATTGCTGCTATAAACATTGGGGTACAGATGGCACTTCTTTTCACTACATCTGTATAGAATCGATTCCATTTACTATAGCACCAAGAACCATAAGATACCTGGGAATAAACCTAACCAAAGAGGTAAAGGATCTGTACTCGAGGAACTACAGAACACTCATGAAAGAAATTGAAGAAGACACAGAAAAATGGAAGACCATTCCATGCTCTTGGATCGGAAGAATAAACATTGTTAAAATGTCTATATTGCCTAGAGCAATTTATACTTTTAATGCCATTCCGATCAAAATTCCACCGGTATTCTTCAAAGAGGTGGAGCAAATAATCCAAAAATTTGTATGGAACCAGAAGAGACCCCGAATCGCTAAGGAAATGTTGAAAAACAAAAATAAAACTGGGGGCATCATTGCTTGGATATTTTTTTAAGTAAGCTCTAGGCACACCATGGAGCTTGAACTCATGACCCCAAGATCAAAAGTTTCATGCTCTATGGACTGAGCCAGGCAGGCACTCCTTTTTGGCTATTTTTCGATAAATGTATCTTTAGGTCTTCAGTATTGAAAAGTAAAACTTCGGACGGTAAATGTATGTACAAATAACAGCTGCAAAGGGCGCCTGGGTAGCTCAGTGGGTTAAAGCCTCTGCCTTCATCTCAGGGTCCTGGGATTGAGCCCCAGCACTGGGCTCTCTCTGCTCAGCAGGGAGCCTGCTTCCTCCTCTCTCTCTGCCTGCCTCTCTGCCTGCCTCTCTGCCTGCTTGTGATCTCTCTCTCTGTCAAATAAATAAATAAAATCTTAAAAAAAAAAAGCCGCAAAGTAAAAGTTTTAAACATCTCTCTGTTAGTGAAGGACTACCTGTCATAGAGTAATTTATTTTTAACTCTCCTAATCTGAAAAGTAAAATGGATCTCCTTTTATAACTTTAATGAGAACTTCTTTACTCTGTAATCCTCCTTTCCTTCACCACCTTTAAGCTCTCCCTCTCCAGTGATTCTTTCTCTCTTGCACTTAAAAATGTTATTTCTCTCAGAAAAAAGGGGGAAAAAAAAGAAAGCAAGTAAGCAAACTCTTACCTGGATCTTTGCATTCCTTTCTTGGAAACACTGAGTACCTTTCCTTATTCTTTTATGGCACAACTTCATTCATTCATATATTTATTCATTCTGGAAGCATTTGCTGAGTACTTCAGTTAGTCAGTCCTAGTGCTTGATGCCATTGAAACAGAGAGGAAACAGTTCCCAGTCAAAATCACAGGGAAAAAGCACAAATAAGCAATTCATTATATTTAGCGAGAAAACTTACTAAGAGAACACATAGAAGGGGCATGCAATGAGGAAGGATTTGAAGAAACTGATGGAATTAAAATCTTCTTGGAATTAATATTTTACCAAAAAGCCCTAGATGTTTCTGCTCATGTCATTAACACCCATTCATTTCTTAAACTAGCATTCATGTCCACCACTCGAAAGTCATTGCTTTTTTAAACATTCACCAGTGACCTAAGTGGAAAATCCAATGACTCATCCTCAATTTCACTCAACTCTTCAAAATTTTTCCTCTCTCAAGATCTAGCTCAAAATCTCATTCCTGGTTTACTTTTTTCAGCATCAAAACTGCATTCCTGGAGCATTTAGTTAATCCACAAATAAACAGTTGCTGACCTATTGTTTTGTATTATACAATGTTTTTGAAATTATGTCAGCCAATGTCTAAAATTTCATCATTCTGACTGAGGCTACATTATCCACAGAACCTAACATATAGCCCTCAAACAAATACATACTAAAAAAAATACTGATTTAGTAAATAAATCTAGAAGAATATTAAAGAATTAATCTAGAAAGTGTGCAACGGCAGTTTTCTCATCAACTTGAATTACTGAACAATACAAATAAATACCTAATTATATGGAGTCAAATAAGAGAATAAGATTAAAGCATTTAATATGTCATTAGAAGCAAAAGCAACTCAGATACACACACAAATTAATGATAGCATATAACCACTCATAAAAAAATTCATAAATTAACTTTTTAACAAATTACCTTTTTATATTCTTGCAAATAGTGGCAACAAATTGGCTACTTCAAGCGGTGACACTACAGTTAAATTATGGGACCTGTCTAAAGGCAATTGCATTTTGACCTTTGAAGGACACAGCCATGCAGTATGGTCCTGCACGTGGCACTCCTGTGGTGATTTTGTGGCTTCTTCCTCCCTGGATACAACTAGCAAAATTTGGGATGTTAATAGGTAAGAAGTACTTTAAACATTACTGACCCTCTACACTAATAAATATACATGGGTAATGCTTTTTTTCTCTCAGCACTATGACAGGAAACATTAAAAAAAATAATTTGTTGGTTGATAAAATTATAGAAAGCTACTGAAATAATCTCTGTGAAATTCATTTCTAACTCTATTAATCATTGTTGATGTAATAGTCTTTTCTATATGTAAGTATAACGATCAAGCCTATGTAATAGGATTAGAATTGTTTCATTGGAAAGTTGTTTGTTTTAAGCAGGAGAGAAACAAATACTTATTTTAAAGGGTTAGAATTTTAGTTCTCTCTTCCACAGGATTTCTTTATATTCAAACCAGCAATTTAATAGACATGAATATGACAGAGATAATAATTTGCTCTATGCTTAATTTTGGTATAATACACCCAAACTAAATGCTTCTTCTCAATTCATAAATTGCAAGAATTAATGTAATTTGATGTATGCAAAGTCCTGTACAAAACTGTATGGTTATAGAAGTTTTATATTTTTAAGACAGTCGAATGTATTATTTTACAGTGTCAAATACCTCTCATCCATGTATTTATGTATGATTATTCTATTCTGTTAGGTTTAAAATAGGATACAAAAAGCTACTATCAAATATCCTGACTGCTTCAGCTAACTAAGGGACTATAAATCATCAGTCAGACTCCTTATCACTTTAATTATTGAAATAGTGCTCGGATTCTAAATATGTGATAATGACTTTTAAAAGTTTAGGTAAACAATTGTCACTGAGCTATTGTAGTTTACTTGTAGGAGAAAAATGGACTCACTGTGACAGTAAACACTACTGATTTGGGGTTACAAGTAAAGCAATACCTTGAACAAATTCTACCAATTCTTTCTTGAATTATGGGTAACATTTAAGAGAAAGGTCAAGTAAGATGCTTACAAAACGTCTGGTTTTCTGGAAGGATTCATTAAAAGGCTTTACTATGTCCTGTGCATAAGTTGACTGTCTCCTAAGCCCATGTAGCAGTTATTATGCTGTTTCTTCTTAGTACCAAACTTATCCTCCTATGCCTGTTTTTGTGATGCTGCAACTGGAATTTTGCAGACTATGCACATTTTTGCTTTGTCAGCAGACTCTCTGTTAGGCTTTGGCAATAGAGGGTGCATGTAGGAAACTGCAGGTTTGGGGGAGGAGGGGGAGACTTGATTTTCATCTCCTTCCTGTGGGGTTCTTCTGGACCTGTAGTTCTAGTGAGCGTCACCCTGGCAACACCTCACTTCAGCAATAGCACTTTATTCTTCACAGCAGATAAATCCAAATAAATTGGCAGTTTTTCTAATGCTTGCGGAAAAGCTGCATTATGCTGTCATCAAAGACGTTAACTCCAGCAAACAGGCACCCTTTTCTCAGAGGTCTGTGTTCCCAGCCCATCATGGCCCCGTTTCTGAGCCGAGGAACACCAATACCAGTAGACAAGGGTCCCCCTCCTTCAAGAGCTAAGTTTCAGTTCTACAGGCACCCCTCTTCAAGTTCCTAGGTTTCAACAATCCACCCTATTTCTTTTATTCACTAAATCCTATGGATGGTAGCTCTTTCCGGCAGTGGCAGTTCTTTTTTTCTCTACTTAGTCATCCAACAACGTTATACATAGGTAACAATCCCATAAATTAAATTCTTACTGTTAAAATGTTGTTAGAGTTTTGTCTCCTGACTTGACCCATATAGGAAATTAATGAATAAATAACATAACCCACCTGAATTATACAGATTCAGTTAAATAATGTTTGGCATAGTCTGCATCGGAAAACATGGCTCCTAATAATATAATTTAGATCTATTTCTATCTCAAGTAGTGAAAACTTAGATGTGTTTTGATTCTCAAATGCATACCATTTGCTTTTGTGCAGTAATCAATCATATGCAATTCTTAATTTTATTATGTTTCTATATTATGTGACCAGATTTAATAAATATTTATTATAACAGTATATTGGAATTAAAAAACACTTTACTGAGGTAAGATTGACATACAAAAGGCTGTGCATATTTAATGTATACAATTTGATAAATTTGGTAATAAGTATACACCCATGAATAAATATACACCATCACCAGTCTATGACATAAACCTAATATCACCTCCAAAACCTTTTTCCTGTCTTCTTGTATTACTATTATTATTGACAAGAGCTCTTAATATTAAATCTAGCAAAAGTTTAACTATACAATACATTGTTGTTAACTGTGTATACTGTGTTATACGGTAGATCTCTAAGACTTATTTATTTTCTGTAACTGAAGTTTTAACACTAGTATCAAATTTTAATTTTTATCACTGTTGGCTTAGATGAGAATCCTAATAGAAGATTGTGGTACATTCTATAATATAATATATTTTCCAAAGTTTTAATCATTCAGTGTTTAAAACAACAACAACAACAACTGTAGTTTAAAAACTGGTTCCCACTAGACTCAGCCCTACTTGGAATGATTTCAAAGATTTTGATTTAATGACTTTTTTCTGTGACTCCGATATCCAGATACTGTCTCTTCCAGTTGATGCCCTGTATATATTGATATAGCAGATCAAAATTGTTCCTAATTGATGTCAAAAATTCTTTATATTTCAAATTTCCTGTCAATGTCAAGGGCTTACTTTCATCACCAAAGAGAAACAAATATATACCAATTTTGAAGCTGAGGTTGTGGCAATTAAGGGAGAAATTAATTTTTTCTATAGTAACTATTGATATATGAGGCATATTCAAAACACTGGGTTGCAATTTAAAGTTTCTCATTACTCATGGATCAGTACTTTGTAGATATGTCTAAAACTGGTATCTTTATAATTTCATAGGTTAATGGAACCTATGTGATTTAAGGGGAGAGATCTTTTGCCTTTGAAAGATGTTGGTGGCAGAAGCTGTGCTGTGCTGAGTCATATACTCTTATCCTGATGCCATATACTTTCAGTGAAAAAAATTATATTGATAGATTCTGCTGCTCACCAGAGAAGGAGGAGATTAAAATATATTCTTCTCTTTTACACTTTGTTTTTATCTTTGCGCTCCTGGCTTAGTCTTGAGCATCCGTTAGTTGATGTCAGGTCCCTAGTTTTGCAACTGCTCCTCAATTGGATTTCTTGCCAAAAGCACCCAATTATCTTTTTATCAGAAAGTTGGATAACTGAGAATCACAATTAACATAAAAAATCCCAGATCGAGTGCTAAGAAGAATCTCTGAACAGTATCTGTGGTATGATTAGTTTGGACGTATCGACACTCTACGAAGTTTCTATGAATAATTAACAGGAGTATTTCAATGATCTTCTGAAATGATTATTTATATAAAGTGGAAATTTATATGTATTTCAACTAGCAATAATTGATTTTTACCTTAATTTTCAAGTATATTTATTAAAAGTCAATCTAAAAGCACACATGCACACTTAAACATACACACACATACACACATACTCACACCATTGGATCCTAAGTAGGCAGTGCTTGACACATAGTAGTTTGGTTGCATGAATGATAAAAAAAAAAATCAAGTATACATGTGGAGAAAGTGCTCTCCCTGCTCCCATTTACATTCAAGCTAAAATTTAATTGTTCTGTCTTATCCTACATAAATCTAAAAAGTGACTAAAATGGGATAGGAAAATCAGAAAAGATCTCAGTCAGCTATAAAAAATAGCTAGTGTTTCTTCAAAGAATAAGATTATCAATAAATATTCATGAAATGAATAGTGTTACACTGTGTTATAGATATTGGAAAAATTTAAGACTCCATAACTACCTTCAATGAAATTACAAGTAATTTTAAAATGCAGCAATATTGAAGCAATCAGAGAATGTGCGATACATCTGCAATTTATTATGTCAGGTAGGTTATTCTAGGTGACTCCTAGTTGTTTTTCTTCCATGGTAGCTGGGATTTGGCTGAGGGGTTCTACCAGACTATCACTCTGATATTTGGTAGGCAGACCCTGTACCTCTTAGCTCCTAGCTTGAGGGGAAGGGATTGGAACAGCCAAAATGTTACTGACTGTAACTGCCCCCACTGCTGTAACAAGATATTACACTGGCAAAAATGGAGTGGTTTAAGACAAGGATGGAAGGATACAGAGGTACTTGTAACATTCAACAGCTTCTGGACCCCAGACAGTGAGATATAAATCTGCCATCCTTATATTCAGGAGTGTTGTTTCAGATGCCCTTAAGATTAAGTTGAGTGAGAAAAATAAAGCAGATTTAAGAACTATGTTTAGAAAAGTAATTTTTGATTTCTTCTGCATTGCATTGACTGGAAGGAAATATGTTGGAAACCTTGGGAGTTTAGAAAATTTTATCTTATTCTTAATAACCCTGACCCTTCAGACCCTTCAAACTTCAAAACAGTCCTCAGGGCCCTGAACTTGCATCCAAAGGAAGTTCACTTCTAGTATTTTACAGTGTGCACTGAAGGCACAGGCCATAGCACCCACTTTAGTTCTGGTCATAGAGGATAAGGAACAAGAACAAAACCTCCCCAAACAAAGGCAGAGACCAGAGAGAACCACGGGCACAGGTGATTCTTTTAGGAAGAGAGACATGATTCAATCACTCTTCTTTAGAGCCATGGCAAAGTTCCTCATGATGCCTGCCCAGGATTCCATCACTATTTAGACTAGCAACTCTTGTGTGTTCCCCATTTTTCTCCTTTTGTATTGGAGTTTGTGTTGCAGTTATTCTGTCCTTGCTTCAAGGTACATTTTTTTGTGGTGACAGAAAAGACAAAAACTTGTCTGTTATTTGTCACCAGGACGTGAGATGCCTCTGCCTCCAGTAGAGCGGACGGAGCATCTCGCAGAGATCATGCATTATGAGGTACTTGCAGTAAAGGAGTAGCATTTTGTGTCGTCTCCTTTGGTGCACAGCGTGCAAGGTCAGTGAGAACACGTGGAAAGAAGAATGGCACAGATGTTTGGTGGGCAAAAGGCCACCGTGTGGCAGAGACTACTAGCTGTTCACCAGAAGCCACTCTCTCCTTCTTCCATATTATTAGCCTGGCTGACGACCTAATTTTTTTTCTTAGCCTCCGTTAAGTTAAGTGTGGTTATGTTATTAAGTTCTCTATAAGAGTATTATTTGAAGTGATATGTGCCATTTCTATGTTCTTTTCCCCTGGTGGAAAGATGGGGTATCGATGACAAGGACAAGAGTAATCTTAGAAGCCAATTACTGAAAATGACAGAGCAATTGTCAGTCGGCTTGAAGTAAAGCCACCCCCATTTTCTACCTCTGGTTGTCTTATAACATGCTCTGGACTCTTAAGCAATAAGAAAATAAACTTCTCTTTTGTTTGAGACATTATATTTCCAGTCTATTTGTTATAGCATTTTAGCCTGCCCAGTCCAAAATTAAGTACCCATGAATATTTGTTCAGAGATATGTTTTTCCCCTTATGACATAATATTAAGGCATTTAAGACAAGCCCTGTCACTGTTCTCAAAATTATTTAGATGGAGTAGTAATAGAGATTTGGTACTGGTAATAAATATCTATTCAACTCCTTCTACTTTTTCTCCCCTTGCTCTTTCTATTTCCCATTCTTAATTCTGTTAAGAGCCTCTAAAATCCTACATGCCAATAGCAATACCTGTAAATTGAATAATTAGTTTGCATGGAAGTTAATGCCTGCAAAAATAGTAAATTATAAGACAAAATATTAGTGTCTCCATTAGTGAGAAACTAATTCAATAATAATGATTTCATTTAAACAGTAAAGAAATACTGAGAATCTCAATTTTATAGTAGCACTGACTGTATTTACTGACAAGAACCAGTTTTTCTGACTGCAGTCAAGCTGATAGAATACAAATAATTACCTTTCATTTAGTTGACCTTACAGGTTTGTTTTTCAAAATTTACTTTGAAGCAAATACGCACTGAGCACTCTGTTATGTGCATTGTTCTAGTCACTAAGCTACATCAGTGAACAAAACTGACAAAAAAGCTCCTGTCTTCATGTAGATGCCATTCTATTGGAAGGGAGAAAATACATCAAACAAAAAAAAATTATGTGTAGTATTTAAAAGTCTTAAGTATGGTAGAGAAAAAGTAAAATATGAGCATTGGAAAGGAATGGTGGGAATTAGGAAGAATTCCAATTTTAAACAGGGTGATCAGGAAAATTCTCACCATAAAGTTGATATTTGGATAATCTAGAGTAGGTAAGAAAGCAAGTCAAGAAGATATCTAGGAGAGCATTTCAAGCTTTCTTTAGTAGTGAGCTCCCCTTGTCTTGGGAGCAGGACAAGGCAGGCCCAGTGTGTCTGGGGTAGGGTGAGCAGATGAGTAAAAGATAGAGGTAAGGCAGATAGTTATATGGGAAGCACATATGAAACAGGATCTTGTGGCTTATTTGAGTGACTTGATCTTTATTCTCAGTGGGGTAGAAAACCACTGGAGGATTTTGAATAGAACAGTCACATAATCCATTTTACACTACTGTGCTGAGATGGTGCTGTTGTAGAAGAGCGGGGTGGGGGAACAAAGATAAGGCAGGAAGATCGCCTGGGAAGCTATTGCCACAGTTTAGGCCAAAGACAGTAAAGATTTGCACCATAAGGAGAATAGTGAGGATAATAAGAATTTTTGTATTCTGGACAGATTTGGAAGACAAAGCTAAAAAGAATTGCTGAGGAATTGTGTCTTGAAAGAGAAAGAGAATACAAATCACTCTGTTAAATTTTGAGACACCTAAAAATCAAAAGATTCATTCTCTTTATGCTGGAACACTATCATGAACTTTATAAAACACTTTTCCAAGAAAATTCATCAACTGGCATTCCAGAGAAGGCTGTAGAATGAAGAATGCTTTCTCATTTTTCATGTAACAGGTGATTTCAATTGGAGATATTTGAGTGTTTCTTCCTGCCCACTAGCATTGCTTCCTTCTCAATTTAATAATTCATTTCCAATCATAACCGCTAGGCTGGGTGAGATGAGAGAAACAGAAGGCTATGGATGAAGGGAATAGCTAAAATTAAGAAAAAAGAAGTGTAAAATATTAAGATTTTCTTATGGTGAGTTATTGTCTTTTAATAATAATATACTATTAATTTCTTTTGGGTAAATGCATCCATGTAGACTCTAAAAATGGGAAAAATTAATTTTTATTATAAATTAGTAATAATAAGATAGCACCAAATAAATTATAAAAATGGAATTTAGTATTTATAACATACAGTATTTCTTTAATAATATATTTCATGTTCTTTATGATTCACTTGTGAAATTGGGTATATTAGAGATGAAGGAGATATTGTACAATATTAATGGTTTTAAAACATAATATAAGAAGTATTAAGTCTCAAGGGCATGGATTATTGGTATATTAATACCTGTCTGGTATTGTAAAGCCCCCCAATTTGCCTCCTTTTACTTGAAAAGACACCCAAGGTGTATATATTAATAGGCTGCTAAAGAAATCCTTGAAACATAATTATTTTACATTAAAAGGAATGGTAACATACTTAAATTGACCTCTTGTGATCAATTTATCCTGTTCCATGGATAATAAATCAATTTTCACATGTTCTTGGATTTTTGTTTATATTTAAATGAAGTTTCCCCTTGAAATATAGGCTTTAAATTATACCTTTCATATTATTGAACATAAGTATATATAGATAATCATAAAAAAATGAAAAAAATAAAATAGAATATATATTTTTTCACTCTCATCTTCACTCCAAAACACTACATAATTACTAGGCAAATAGAATAGATATTTCATGAAGAAAAATCCTGTTAAAGCTAAAGTTCAGATGTCATTTAGTAAATTATAGAATGACTAAAAAATTATGAAGCTCTAACAACTAATACGGCTTTCGGTGTATGTGTGAAGAATGCTTCAAGCAACTGTGTTCACTGCAGTAGATTTGATGTTAATGTTCTTTCACATTAATGCACTTGATTGATCATAAAAGAGGTAGATGTCATTAAGATTTCAAAATTCGACCTTATACTTTTAGAAAACAACTACTATCTCACATAGATGGAGTCTCTAATTTGTATTTAACTTGTGCTAAATAAGGTGCATTCTCTGTTAACTTACAAACCAGCTAAACTGTATATTAGAAATAGGGGGTTCCTGGATGACTCAGTTGGTTAAGAGTCCAACTCTTGGTTTCAGTTCAGGTCATGATCTTAGGGTCTGAGATCCAGCCCCAAGTTGGGCTCAATCCTCAGCACAGAGTCTGCTTGAGATTCTATCTCCCACCATCTTCCACCCCCTCTGCTCTTCCCCTTGCTTATACTCCCTCTTTAAAATAAACAAAATCTAAAAAAAATTAAAAAAAAATTAAAAAAAATAAAATAAACAAAATCTTCAAAAAAAAAAAAGGAAATGATTTAGATGAGTATAGGTGAAACTAAGGATATTCCAATGACTGGATATATGTATGTTAAAACATGGTATTTTATTACTTCATTGACACCAATTGAACAATTTAATGTTTAAAAAAAAAAGGAACACTCCTTTTCCACCCCCACCAAAAAAGATCTGATTAATAGATGAGTCTTAATTCTCCTCAGTGCTAATGACTAATAAGATGTAGTGTATTTCCTCATTAATATATATTAAAATAAAATGATCTATAGCCATAATATACATGAGGTAAAAAATTAGAATCACATGTGTTTTTATATCTTAAGTTTGGTTATATATATGTGTGTATGTATGTACGTGTCTACCCACATTGGTGCATGCACATATTTTAGTATTAATGCAGTGAGTTTAAACATTTAGCTCAAAATTAATTTTAGAGTTATATAAGTGACTATCATAAATATTTATGCACCTAATCAAAATGATATTTATTTATTTACCTATGCTTTATCAGTGCTACAAAACCAACTTGTTTAAAACCCATTTATTTGGAACAGGAAAAACTAAGTATTATGACCCTGAAACATTGTTTTGAAATTACTGAAATAGTTTTCATTTAAAGTAAACTCTAAGATTTGATTCACTTGTTATTTAAATGAAATGAATATCCAAATGTATCAAATCAAAATAAAAGAAGTAAACTAGGTGATGTAAAAATAGCAAGCAATATAGGTGGGATTAATATACTTTCTTATTTAAAACCATGTTATTAGATGGGAAATACTTCCTATTTAATAATAATGAATTTTTCTTAAATAAAACATTAGAGAATATAATTTTCATAGAAATTTCAAATAATTTAATGTGTGACCTGAATTGAAAATGAACCAGACCATCTTCCCTCAAAGAACATGGATGATTATCACCTTGTCTGGCCTTTGGTCACCTCACAACCTGGAATGGGTCCTGCAGGAAGCAATATCACTAGGAGTAATTTCACTTTGTAGAAAAGTCATTGCTTTTCATTTGGCCTACAGCTTCTTAATTCATTTACTAGATTAGATTGATTATTTATTCTTTTATTCAATATTTACTGACTATGTACCAAGTCATATGGCAAACAAAGCTTTAGTCTCAGGAATTTATGTTATGGAAGGTGCCACTGATTATCCACACCTTATAAATTATTAGAGGGGCTCTCTACTTGAACATTGATCTAAAGATTAATTACTTAGCTCTAGAGAGACAAAATGACTATTATTGGGAGTGACTGGCTTTTTGAGGTGTATGTGTCCTACTTCTCTATTATTGGAAAAACTATAGTCTTACGAGTCATAGTCCCCAATGAGGTGGACATTTACAATGGTGCAGTCTTCTCATCTTATAAGGATGATTTTTTTCAGTTGCATTTGAATTCTATTAGTAGCCTGTAGGTTCCCATAACACACAAACATCCCGTTTAAGATAGTTTAAAGCAGTTTCCATTTGAAGAATGAACTTTTCTGTGACGATTCTATTCCATTTTTGGGTGTTATTATGTCAGTTTGTTTTTGAGATAGCACCAAATAAATTATAAAAATTGAGTTTAGTATTTATAATATAAAATATTTCATTAATAATATATCTCATGTTCTTTATGATTCGTTTGCAAAGTTGGATGTATTAGAAATCAAGGACATATTACACACTATTAATGGTTTTAAAATGTAACATAAAAAGTATCAAGACTCAAGGGCATATACTAATACCTGCCTGGTGTTGGGAGATTGAGTTTTGAGTAAGAAAGAATATGGTGAATTTTCGAATAATATTCATTAGCAAGAAACAATCTAAAATGCTATCCAGCAATAACAATTAGAAATAATTATAAGAAGTATTTTATTTGTTTGTTTCTACCTTTGGCTAGTAAGATCACCCAGATTACATAATTTCTTGAGTATATTGACAGATTTGGAGGGATCCAAGAATTTTTTTTTTTTTTTTACTCCTGCTAAGTAATGCAATCACTTAAAAATTAAGCTTGAAAGTGTAGAATGAGTTATATAGAGTTATTTTATGTATTATTCTCTAATTATATGTCCCAGTAAAATTTCTTACTCATATATTTAAGATTTAAGGTCACTGTTGGAGGGGCACCTTCGTGGCTTAGTCAGCTGTGCATCTAACTTTTAGTTTTAACTCAGGTCATAGTTGCAGGGTTATGAGATAGAGCCCCGAGCTGGGCTCTGCACTCAGCATGGAGTCTGCTTGAGATTCTCTCTTCCTCTGCCTCTCTCTCTCTCTCTATCTCTCTAATAAGTAAGTAAATTTTTAAGTGAAAAGGGTAAAGTTACTGTTGGAAATTCATGGTGGTTATCCAAATTGGATTTTAAAAGGTGCAACATTTTAGCCTGGAAACACAAAATATATCTTTATATGAAAGCCCTAACTACTGTAAAATATTGAGCATTTGACATTTTTTTTCTTGATTAGCTTTCCCAGATTTCTGACAAGTTTATAAAAACATCTGATGCTTACCTTTTTAGATATATGTATAACTTATTTTGTTGTCTATTCCTATAACTATCATGTGACAGATTAAATTTGCTTTTTAGAGAATATTAATGTCAGCATTTCCAGAATAAATTTAACTTAATTATTTTGCACATGTGAATTAATGTATCATAGGTGTATGCAAAATTACAAGAAACTATATGTGCACCAATGATGCTACCTGCCGCATGCTTAATATTCATTATGAATTGTAAATTTCTTACACAATAATGCTAACAAACACATGTGAATTATGTATGCAGTCATCTTTACTCTCTGCTCTCTTTTTCTCTTATTCATTTATAGTCAGGCTACAAAGTCCTAGACTTGAGGCTTTCAGCAGCAATATCTCCAAAAGTAAATTAACTCTTTATTATCTGAATTATCATGGCTCTTATTGTTTATATTCAAATTCTTACCACTATAGTTTACCTAAGGATCCAATCCCCAAATAGGAATGGATTGTTCAGTGTTTCTTCAGAAGCTATTGGGATTAATTCCATTAGACTAACAGCCCTGTTTATTTGGATCACCACAATAAACTGGCTATTATATTCTAGATATTGTCCATATAGCCACCAATCAGATTTGATCTCTCATTTACCTCTGATCTCCCTCTGTATGCTTTGAAATTCAATACCTGTTATCAACAAAATATTCTGTATCCTCAATATTGTCAAAATATTCTTTCATCTTCTTCCTTAAACTAATCTCCCTTGAGCAGTTTGAGCCCCATTTTTAATGGATCCCCTACCTCCTTCCTCTTAAAATATTTCTCCAAAGATTTATATCTCCTCATGAATATCAAGCATGGAAAGCATGTAGATTCTACCTCTGAACTGCATAAATAAAATTTATTTTAGAGTTTTGCACACAGCATCATATATTAACTCATCTATATAAAATAGTTAAAGTTAAAATTGTTTGGAGTACTGACACAAATGCCACCTACCAGAAGACCTCATGGTTTATTCACTAATGTGTTCTTAGTACCTAAATAGAGATTGGGTCATATGGGAAAGTAATAAAGATTTGTTTAATTAATATGTAAACTAATGGTTTATGTTCCCACCATGCTCTTCACAGTCAATTCTAGATCACTTTTCCTTCCTCCCACCTTCCCCAAACCACAACTTTGTAGAAGCACACAGTTGACTGTACAATTAGCCACTTCTCCATTTTATAGTCAGATACATAAATGCCGGGCCATCCCCTTTGTATTTTGAATAATTTAGTTCATGGTTTACTGTCTTCATTGAATGCAACTTTAATATCCAAGAAGAAAATTCATCTAACACCTTGCCCGTCTAGTTTCTTCACCCCCTTACGTCCAATAACTTTAAAATTTAGATTTTAAATTTTCTACTCTGTAAGCACCATCTTCCCTCTCTCTAGCTTGTAGACTCCAATATTATCACTCCAACAATTCTTTCCAGTGATATTGATAATTCAACACCTCCACTGTTTTGTTTTATTTTGTTTTTCTTGCCTGTGATAATTGCCCTGTAGGCTCTCTTCTTACCCAGATGTCCATCACAATGACCTCTCCTTTCCACCCAGCTTCAATTCCATTGGTTCTCCCTTGTTCCATAGTTCTTGCCTGTCAAAACCCCAATTCTGTTCAAGCCAAATGCTCTACCTACTCTATGTCTGTACCTGATAAGCTGAGCATGACTAGAAAAAAGACAAAAAGAAAAACAAAAATGAACCATGGTGACAGGTTTCAATTTATATTTATAACATCAACTCACAAGTTGAATCCTACTACTACTCTGTTGATCTACTCTGTTGATTAACTTTCTATCATATGAGATAAATATTTCATACCTTCCTCCTCTATCTTCAAATCCCTGACAGCTTCCTTATTCCTCTGAGATGATGATCTGTAGATTTTATTTCATTAAGCAAGTAGAAACATTCAGAAGAAAACTTTCTAATATTTCCACAACCAAGTTCATCAGTGATTTAGATAGATAGATAGATGATAGATAGATAATAGATAGATTATTTTTACCCTCTCTCTTTCTCTCCAGGTGCTGACAGGGTAGTTGTATTCTGGACTGGCTAGCCTGGACAGGGTAGTTTAAGGTGGCCTTGTTCACATGTCTAAAGCTTCACCTGGGACATTTGGGGAACCTCTCTCTGTGGTCAGCCTTTCATCCTCCATCTTTCTTGCCTGAGCTTCTCCACATTATGGCAAAAAGACTCCAACAGAAAGAGAAATACCTGGTGAACAAGAACTTGTTCATATCTCCTCTTTCTAGTGTCCCACTGACCAAAAAAAAATCACATAGCCAAAACCAGGGTCAATGTTGGAGGAGACTACCCAAGAGTGTGCATATAAGGATAGAAATAATGGCAACCATTCCGTTGACAATCCACCCTCTTTCTAACCCTTTATTGCTCCCATAATCACCCCCTTTCAAATATAAATGTAATATCTATCATAATAACATTTTAGCTATATTTTATGTCACAAAATTCAGTTCTTCAGTTGACCAAAGTATTTCAATAGAATTTTATGTTCAGTCTAGGAGAAAATGGAGTCTGAGGTTTTGTTCCAATTCTTACACACAAATTATTGGAGAAATTCTTACAAATACATGTTGATATAATACCAGCCTTCTCTGTTCAGTAAATTTAAAAAAATAGATTTTATTTATTTCTTTATTTGACAGAGAGGGAGAGCACAAGCAAGGAGAACAGCAGACAGAGAACGAGTAGCAAGCTTTCCACTGAGCAGGGAGCCCTTTGCGGGGCTCAGTCCCAAGACCAAGGGATTGTGAACAGAGCCAAAGGCAGATACTGAACCAACTGAGCCACCCCGGTGCCCCAGTTAATTTTAGGGGATTCCGTATTACTTTTTGTAATTTTTATTTTGAGTTAAATACTCACAACAAGTTGGGAAATAGTAGTGTTCATGTACTATTCACCCAAATTTCTCCAATGGTAATATCTGACCATTGTATATTATCAAAACTTGAAAACTAAAATTTTTACAGTATTATTAACTCAAGTACAGTTGTATTTCACTAGTTTCTACATGCAGTTTTATGAGTGTGGGTATATAATTGTATGAAATTTTATCACATGTGTAGATTAGAGTAATATAATGAACATAAATAGAATACAGTTTTTCCATCACCATAAAGAAACTCCCTCCTGTTACCCCTTAATGATCATACCCTTTCCTAAATTCTAACCCTTGGCAACTACTGACCTGTTATCCATTATGACAATTGTTGATTCAAAATTATTATATAAATTGAATCATACCATAAGTGTCCATCTGAGTTTGGCTCTTTTTCAATTGGCAAAATGTCCTTGAGATTTATTCAACTATTTTGTGTATTGATAATTCATTCCATTTTATTGCTAAATAATAGTCCATTATATGGATATATCACAGTTTGTTTATCTCTTTGTTCTTTGAAAAACATTTTGTTTATTTCCAGTTTGGGGATAGTACAAATAAAGCTGCAGTGAACATTATGGGTACAGACTTTTCTGAACATAACCTTCAGTTTTCAAGGATGAACAAGATGGTGGAGGAGTGGGAGATCTAAATTTCATCTGGTCCCAGGAATTCAGCTTGATAGTTATCAGATCATTTTGAACACCTACAAACTCTACAGGAGATCAAAGAAAAGAATAGCAGCAACTCTATGAACAGAAAAATGATCATTTCTGGAAGGACATGCAGAGAAGTGACTCCAAGGTGATATACAAGAAGATATTGATACAAGAAAATTGAAACTTTTAGAGGTCTGTCATCTACAATGATGGAAACATTAGATAGGCAGATGACCTATCCACAGAAATGTGGCAGGCCAGAAAGGACTAATGTGATATATTCAGAGCTCTTCAAGCAAGGCCTCAACAAGCAGAAGATTCAGGGAGACATCCCCCCCTCCTTCCTCCAATGGGAGGAGCAGCATGGGCGCATGCTTCAGAAATCTGCTGGGTTTGGAGACTCCAAATGTGGTTATGTGCCAAGGATAGAAATGCGCAGTCACAGTCTGGGTGAGCATAGAGTGCGGCCAGAGACTAAGGAGACAGGAGTTAATAACTGCTTTTCTCTGAGGGTGCTTTGAGGAGTGGGGCCCTGAGCTCTTGGTACCTCTGGGGCCAGAGATTGGGAGGTCACCATATTCATTCTCACCCTTTAAAGCATTGTAGAAAGCCTTCAAGGAACAAAAGCTACTGAGAGCAAACCCAAGAAGATTAGTTAGCCTAGCCCCTGGCAAGTACAGTGCAATTCTTTCCTGGACAAAGACTTTTGAGAATCAATGCAACAGGACCCTCCCCCAGAAGATCAGCAAGAACATCCCACCAAGATCAAACTTACTGATCATTGAAAACTGTAAAACTCCAGTGCTAGGGGAATATAGCACATAGAATTCACAAGTTTTTCCCCATGATTCTTTAGTTTCTCAAAGTTAATTTTTAAAATTTTCTATGTTTTTTTTCTTTTCCTATTTTTAAAAAAAATTTCTTCTTTCCTTTTAAACCAACTTCTTATCAATTCCTTTTTAAATATCTTTTTTAATTTTCATTTTTAGTCATATTCCATCCCTTCATTATATTTATCAGTGTGTGTGTGTGTATTTCTTTCTTTAAAATTTTGGAGGCAGTTTCTTCTAACAAACCAAAACATACCCAAAATCTAGTGTATAGTTCTGTTCTATTCACCAGCCTGATCACATTCTTTTTTATTTCTTTTCTTTCTGGTTTTGGGTCTCTTCTGATTAGTGTATATTTTTTTCTTGGGTTGTTATTACCCTTTTAGCATTTTGTTCTCTCATTCATCTATTCTTCTCTGGACAAAATGACAGAATGGAAAAACTCACCTCAAAACAAAAGAACAAGAGGTAATACTGACTGCCAGGGACCTAATCAACATAGACATTAGTAAGATGTCAGAACTAGAGTTCAGAATGGTGATTATAAAGATACTAACTGGGTTTGAAAAAAGCATAGAATATATTAGAGAATCCCTTTCTGGAGAAATAAAATCTAACCAAGTCAAAATCAAAAAGGTTATTAATGAGGTACAATAAAAAATAGAGTCTCTAATTGCCATGATAAATGAGGCAGAAGAAAAAACTAGTGATATAGAAGACCAAATGATGGAGAATAAAGAAGCTGGAAAAAGAGAGATAAGCAACTACTGGGGATCACAAGGGGAGAGTTTGAGGGATAAGTAATACCATAAAGCAAAACAATAGTAGAATAATTGGGATCTCAGAAGAAGACAGTGAGGAGAAAAGGGTATACTGGAGAAATTATAGTGAAGAACTTCCCTAATTTGGGGAAGGAAAGAAGCATCAAAATCCAGGAGGCACAGAGAATCCCCCTCAAAAATCAAGAAAAATGAAATAAGTCAACACCCCAAGATCTAGTAGTAAAACTTAAAAATTTCAAAAAAGAATTTTTTTGATTTCAAAAAGACAAAAGAATTTTGTCCTTTTGAATTTTAAAAAATTTCAAAAAGACAAAAAGAAAATCCTGAAAGCAGCTTGGGGAAAAGAGGTCTGTAATCTACAATGATGGAATCATTGGATAGGCAGACGACCTATTCACAGAGATGTGGCAGGCCAGAAAGTACTGACATGATATATTCAGAGCTCTTCAAGCAGGACCCCAACAAGCAGCAGATTCAGGGAGACATCACCCTCCTTCCTCCAATGGGAGGAGCAGTGTGGGATATATTCAGAGCACTAAATGAGAAAAATATTCAGCCAAGAATCCTATGTCTAGCCAGGCTCTCATTGAAAATAGATCACATCTTGGGTCACAAGTCAGGTCTCTACCAGTACCAAAAGATTGGGATCATTCCCTGCGTATTTTCACCACAATGCTTTGAAACTTGAAATCAGTCACATGAGGAAAGTTGGAAAGAACTCAAATACATGGCAGCTAAAGAACATCCTCCTAAAGAATAAATGGGTCAACCAGGAAATTAAAAAAAGAATTAAAAAAATTAGTGGAAGCAAATGAAAATGAAAACACAACTGTTCAAAATCTTTGGGATGCATCAAAGACAGTCCTAAGAAGAAAGTATACAGCAATACAAACCTTTCTCAAGAAACAAGAAAGGTCTCTAACCTTTCACTAACACATAAGAAAGGTCTATAACCTAACGGTACACCTAAAGAAACTGGAGAAAGAATAGCAAATAAAGCCTAAACCCAGAATGAGAAGAGAGATAATAAAGATCAGAGCAGAAATCAATGAAATAGAAAGCAAAAGAACAGTAGAACAGATACATGAAACTAAGAGATGGTTCTTTGAAAGAATTAATATGATTAATAAACCTCTGTCCAGAGGTGAACCATGAGAGACTATGGACTCTGAAAAACAATCTGAGGGTTTTGAAGGGACGGGGGGTGGGAGGTTGGGGTACCAGGTGGTGGGTATTATAGAGGGCACGGATTGCATGGAGCACGGGGTGTGGTGCAAAAATAATGAATACTGTTATGCTGGAAATTTAAAAAAAAATAATAAAAAATAAAAAAATAAAAAATATATATATATATATAAAATAAACCTCTGTCCAGACTTATCTAAAAGAAAAGAAAAAGGACCCAGATAAATAAAATTATGAATGAAAGAGGAGAGATCACAACCAATACCAAAGTAATACAAATACAATTGTAAGAATGTATTATAAACAAATATATGCCAACAAATTAGACAATGTAGAAGAAATGGATGCATTCCTAGAGATGTATAAACTACCAAAACTGAACCAGGAAGAAATGGAAACCTTAAACAGACTCGTAAACAACAAGGAAATTGAAGGAGGAATAAAAAACCTCCCAACAAACAAGAGCCCAGGGCCAGATGGCCTCCCAGGGGAAATCTACCAAACATTTAAAGAATAATTAATACCAATTCTGAAACTAGAAATTGAAGGAAAACTTCCAAACTCTTTCTATGATGCCAGCCTTACCTTGATCCCCAAAGCAGACAAAGACCCCATCAAAAAAGAAAATTACAGACCAATATCCTTCCTGAACACAGATGCAAAAATTCTCACCAGGAGACCAGCCAATAGGATCCAACAGTACATTAAAAGGATTATTCACCATGACCAAGTGGGATTTATTCCTGGGCTGCAAGGTTGGTTCAACATCTGCAAATCAATCAATGTGATACGATACATTAATAAAAGAAAAAACAAGAACCATATGATACTCTCAATAGAAGATGAAAAAGCATTTGACAAAGTGAGAGAAGAATCCATCAAAATCCTGGAGGAGAACACAGGCAGCAACCTCTTTGACCTCAGATGCAGGAACTTCTTAGACACATTGCCAAAGCCAAGGGAAGCAAGGGTAAAAATGGACTATTGAGACTTCGTCAAGATCAAAAGCTTTTGCACAGCAAAGGAAACAGTCAACAAAACCAAAAGACAACTGACAGAATGGAAGAAGGTATTTGCAAATGACATATGAGATAAAGGGCTAACATCAAAAATCTATAAAGAACTTATAAAATACAACACCCAAAGAACAGATAATCCAGTCTAGAAATGGACAGAAGACATGAACAGACATTTTTGCAAACAAGACATCCAGATGGCCAACAGACACATAAAAAAGTGCTCAACATCACTCAAAATCAGGGAAATACAGATCAAAGCCACAAAAAGATACCACTTAACACCAGTCAGAATGGCTAAAATGAGCAACTGAGGAAATGACAGATGTTAGGGAGGATGTAGAGAAAAGGGAAACTTTCAGCATTGTTTGTGGGAATGCAAGCTGGTGCAGCCACTTCAGAAAACAGTATGGAGGTTCCTCAAAAAGTTGGAAATAAAGCAACCCTATGACCAGCAATTGCACTACCCCCAAAATACAAATGTAGGGATCCAAAGGGGCATGTGCACCCCAATGTTTATAGCACCAATGTCCACAATAGCCAAACTGTGGTAATAGCCTAGATGCCCATTGACAGATGACTGGTGATAAAGAAGATGTGGTACACCACATCTTATATTGTATATATGGTATATATATATGGTATATGGTATACCATATCTACAATGGAATATTATGCAGCCATCAAAAATGAAGTCTTGCCACTTGCAATGACATGGATGGCACTACAGTGTATTATGTTAAAAAAATAAGATAATAAGAGAAGGACAATTATTATATGATCTCACTAAAAATGTGAAATTTGAGAAACAAAACAGAGGATAATAGGGGAAGAGAAGAAAAATGAAACAAGATGAAGCAGAGAGGGAGACAAACCATAAGAGACCCTTGATCTCAAGAAACAAACTGAGGGCTGCTAGAGTGGAAGTGGAGTGGAAGTGGGTGGGAGGGATGGGGTGACTGGGTGATAGACACTGGGGAGGGTACATGCTATGGTGATCACTGTGAATTGTGTAAGACTGATGAATCACAGACCTGTACCGCTGAAGCAAATGATATATTATATGCTAATAAAGTGTATAGTTCAGCAAAAACAAACAAACAAACAAACAAAAACAAAACAAAACAAAACAAAAGACTTCAGTTTTCTGGGATATATGACAAAGAGTGCAATTGCTAAGTTGCATGATAAATAGATATTTAACTTTATAAAAAACTGTCCAACTGTTTTCAAGTGTAATTATGCTATTCTACATTTCTATTCACAGTATATGAAAAAGTTCCCCTGCATTTTCATCAGCTTGGTAAAACCAGTATTTTTTTTATTATTATTTTAACCATTCTAATAAGTTGTGTAATAGTATCTCATCATGGTTTTAATTTGTTTTCCTCTAATGGCTAACGTTGTTGAACATGTTTTCATGTACTTATTTTCCATCTATATATCTTTTTTGGTGAACTATCTGTCCATATTCTGGCTCATTTTCTAATTGGATTATTCACTTTCTTGCTGTTGAGTTTCTGTTAAAAGTTCTTTAAATATTCTCAGTGCATATCCTTTGTCTGAAAATTGTGTGTGTTTTAGGTTGAGGTTGCTTTTGTCTGTTTTGTTTTGTTTTCTTACATATTACTGATTATTCCAGTACCATCTGATGAAAATTCAGAAGCAAACACACACAGAAAAATCCCCTGCCATTTATTCTTCCACTAATTCCATAAAATCTTGATTACTACTGCCACATAGTAAGTCTTAAAAATCAGTGTGATTGCTTCAGTGGTCTTCTCTCTCTCTCTCTTTCTTTCCTTCTTGCTTTTTCTTTCCCCTCCCTCCCTTCCTACCTTCCCTCCTTTGGTTTTGCTTTTACTCTGATTTGCTTTCTTTTCCCAAAATTTTTTGGCAATTTGAGTTCCTTTGTCTTACTAACTCTATTTTTCTTTCCCAACATCTAAAATCACTTCAGCTAGTTTTCCTGGTCAATAAGTTGCCATATTCCTCATCTAGTTAATATCTGTAGGCTTCTCCCCCCTTCTGGCCCTCACTAGTATCTTATTTATTCCTAGTTGTTTTTTCATGCTTCTCCTAAATTAAATTCCTTATAGACACTTCTTTAATAATCCATCCTGTTTTGTTTTTTTTTCTCAAAAATTCAGATGAAGATGATTCTCTTCTAAAAAGCCTCCTGGCCTAGCCTCTGAAGGCTACACTCTTCTTTCCTACTTCCTTCTCCTTATTAGAGTCAGACTGTGAGTTTTTAAGGCATTAAGCACACACACAAAAAAATCACCGTTCCCACATATAATTAAAAATGAAAACAATCAAAGATGTGTGTAAAAGTCCATCAAAATTTGATGTATCCCCACGAAAACCTCTTCAATCCATTCTATTTATATTCAGAATATAAAACTCAAAAATTCTCTCTTTCTCATTTTTTTTTTTCCTTTTTCTCTTTCCCCTAATCCTCTTTCCCATTTTGGTACAGCTGCTTTGCTGGCGCCTTAGGCACATGCTTTGTCTTTCTATTGGGTAATCTACCACTGACTTTATGAATAATTTGTTCTATGTCATAAAGCATTCATATTTCTGCTCTAGTTGTCTTTATCTTTGTTGTCCTTTTGCCACATCATAATCTCTTGTTTTCTGTACATACCCTCTGTAAATACCCTCTGTGGCCCCTACTAGTTAGCTAATGCCATGTTACCTCGTCTTCCATCTAACCTTTTCCCTCATAATATACTCTTAAATCTTTGCCTCTTTTCAAAGTAAACAGTTACTTTCTATATTCTCCCGTATATATTTGTTACATCTGCTCCATGGATTCAAATAGTTAAAGTCCCCCTTTGTAATTTCCCCTCCTAGGAAAGATATATATCCTGCAGTGCCTTAATTTAAATAAATGGTTCCATACAATTTCTTTCCATTCATTACCTTCTGCAATAGGATATCTTTGGCCTTGTCCTGACATAGCTATATTAAATGGGAACTAAAGAAATCTGAGCACTTTTTGAAACTTCCTTTCTTTGGATAGTTTATTAGCATCTGTAAGATAGAGTGATGAGAAAATTGAACTTAGATGAAAATACTGCTTACAAATAAACTTTTCTGTAGGTGGTAACACACTCAACTATAATACTCCATTTAATTGTACAATTTTTACTCACTAACATAAGATGAACAAATTCTCTAATCAATAAAACATTTTGCCAAAATAATTATAACTCTTCACTTTCAAATACATATTTGTTTGTATGTGAGGTCTTTGGTACCCAACCTTTCTCAACAAAGCAAATAAATTTTACTGTAGGATTGAAATAATATTTTCATTGAATACTTAATACCAGATATTTACCATGCCTTCATGTGCACCTCATTTTGATCACATAATGAGGTGTATGGAGGCAGGTTTTATTCTGACAAAATTAAAGACCCATGTCCATAAACATCTATGTACCAAGATGCCTCTGCTTCTATATGCAGGTGAGGAAATTCTAATCAGCAGACCCATGTTATTCTCTAAAACTAACATTAATTAAGATGACTTCTTTCTTTCTGCCCCTTTTGTCAAATCTTTGCTGTATAACTCTACTTCACTGAGTACAAGCCTAACATGTGTGAACAAAATGTAGCCTTTATACAGATGACACAGAAATATATAATGTTGGATCAGAAGTAACTGAATCTTCTTTCACTGCATATATCTGTAGTTAAGTGACATGAACTGGCACATATTTCTTATTCATGAGTTCTACTGCATGAGAAGGAGGATTCACCTGAATTTTAAACTGTTATAAACCATTAATGTATTCTAGCTTGGAATTAGGTAAGCTGATCATATTATATCAAAGAAAAAGTTCATGCAATGGCTGCTTCACACACATCAAGCCTTTTCATTTGGATTCCCTCTCCTGTGGCCTGAAGCAATCTTTGCAAATGATCTTTATTTCCCTTTATTCTTCTATGAATTAAGAAAAAATGAGATTTTGGAAAAAAATTATACTATCAAATGACTTTTTTCCTCTTCATATAGTCATAGTTTTTTTTTTTTTTTTTTTTTTTTTTTTTTTTTGTCCTAACATCTGTATGCTGTTGGAAGGGTCTATAAGCAGAGACACACTCCTCTCATGGTTAAACCCTTCCCCTTCATCTTTGGTCTGTTTCAGAAGAAAGAACACAGGGCCTGTAGCCCTGAACAATGTCTTCTCCTATACAGAAGGTCTCCAGGGCATTGCACTGAATTCAGTAGCTTCTAAAGTGTATTTGTGCCTTCTCAAGGCATTTAAAAAAACACTATGTAGGATAGCATCTTGTTGCTTTAGAAATAAGTTGTTTTTCTTTTCCCCTATGACAGTTTTCTTCATAATACCTTTGTCATAAGTTGATTAATATTTATTCTTAGAAACACTTTATTTTAATGGCCAATTTTTTTTAAATTTTTATCTTTTATTGTTTATCTAAATTGTAATTAACTTACAGTGAAATGTTGGTTACAGGAATAGAATTCAGTGATTTATCACTTACACACAAACACCCAGTGCTCATCACAAGTACTTCCTTAAATACCTAATTCCCCATCTGGCCCATCCCCTACCCACCTCCCTCCAACAACCCTCAATTTCTCTTCTGTAGTTAAGAGTTTTTTATGCTTTGTTTCCCCTCTCACTTCTCTCCCCTTCCTGTAGGTTCATCTGTTTTCTTTATCTTAAATTCCACATATGAGTGAATTCATAGGTATTTGTCTTTCTCTGGCTAACTTATTTTGCTTAGGATAATACATTCTAGCTCCATCCATGTGATTACAAATAGCAAGATTTCATTCTTTTTCATAACTAATATTCCATTATCGATACATATTATACATATATTTAAAGTATCCCACTATAATACATTATATTTTAAGTATATGTAATATATATGTATATACCATGTCTTTATCCATTCCTTAGTTAGTGAACACCCAGGCTCTCTCCATAGTTGGCTGTTGTTGATAATGCTGCTATAAACATCAGGGTGCATGTACTCCTTTGAATATGTATTTTTGTATACTTTAGGTAAAAGCTAGTAGTACAATTGCTGACTTGTAGACTAGTTCTATTTTCAAATTTTAGAGAAGGCTTCAAATTGTTCTCCAGAGTGGCTTCAAACCAATAGTACAAGGGTTCCCCTTTCTCCACTTCCTTGCCTAAGCCCATTTTTTATTTTGTTGTTAATTATAGCCATTCTGACAAGTGTGAGGTGATATCTCATTGTGGTTTTGATTTGTATTTCCCTGATGATAAGATATATTGACCATCTTTTCATGTGTCTGTTAGCCATCTGGATGTCTTCTTGGGAAAGTGTCTATACATGTCCTCTGCTCATTTCTCAACTGTGTTATTTGTTTTTTAGGTGTTGAATTTGATAAGTTCTTTATAGATTTTGGATACTAGCCCTTTATCAGAAATATCATTTGCAAACATCTTCTCCCATTCTGAAGTTTGCCTTTTAGTTTGCTTGCTTGTTTCCTTGACTGTGCAGGAGTTTTTCATCTTGATGAAATTCCAATAGTCCATTTTTGCTTTTGTTTTACTTGCCTTTGGAGACCTGTCTAGTAAGAACTTGCTATGGCCAAGGTCAAAGAGGTTGCTGTCTGTGTTCTCGTCTAGGGTTTTGATGGTTTCCTGTCTCACATTTAGATCTTTCATCCATTTTGAATTTATTTTTGTGTATGAGGTAAGAAAATGGTCTAGTTTCATTCTTTCTGCATGTGACTGTCCAGTTTTCCCAACATGAATTATTGAAGAGACTATCTTTTTTTCCATTGGATATTTTTTCCTGCCTTGTTGAAGGTTAGTTTACTATATAGTTGGGGGTCAATTTCTGGGTTCTCTGTTACGTTCCATTAATCTATGTGGCTGTTTTTGTGCCAGTAACATACTGCCCTGATCACTACAGCCTTGTTACATAACTTGAAAATTGGAACTGTGACACCTTGATCTTTGCTTTTCTTTTTCAAGATTGCTTTGGCTAGTCAGGTTCTTTTGTGGTTCCATACAAATCTCCATATACACTTTTGGATTGTTTATTCTAGCTCTGTGAAAATTGCTGGTAGTATTTTGATAGGAATTGCATTAAATGTATAGATTGCTTTGGGTAGTATAGACACTTTAACAATGTTTGATCTTCCAATGCTTTTCCATTGCTTTGTGTCGTCTTGAATTTTAGTGTTTTAGAATTTTGAGAGTACAGTGCTCGCTTCGGCAGCACATATACTAGAATTTTGAGAGTACAGATCTTGTACATGTTTAGGTTTATTCCTAGATATTTTATGGTTTTTGAGGCAATTGCAAATAGGATTGACTCCATGATTTCTTTTTTGGCTACTTCATTATTTGTGTGTAGAAGTGCAACAGGTTTCTGCACATTGTTTTTATATCCTGTGACTTTGTTGAATTCAAAGTTTTGAATTCAACTTTGTTGAACTTTTTGGTGGAGTCTTTCAGAATTTCTACCAAGAGTACCATGTCATATGCAAAGAGTGAGTTTGACTCTTTTCTTGCTGATTTGGCTGCTTATTTATTTATTTTTGTTGTCTGATTGCTGAGGCTAAGATTTCTAGCATTATGTTAAATACTAATAGTGAGAGTGGATGTCCTTGTCTTATTCCTAACCATAGGAGAAAGACTCTCAGTCTTCATTTGCTTTTCTTTTTCTAGCTCCTTTAGGTGTAAGATTAGGTTGTGTATTTGGGATTTTTCTTATTTCTTAAGGAAGGCCTTTTTTTGCTGCATACTCAAGAACATATAGATATCTTTTATTAGGAAAGAGTATGAAGTTTTAAGCATAAAATTTAAGGAAGCTTAGCAAGAAATATATTATTTTTACAGCTAAAAACTTGGGGACATGTCTTATCCACTTCTTGATCCCAGTAGTGCTTCTTGATCTTTGGAACTTTAGTTGGGACTCAAAGGGAGTTGGTACGAACACAGCTATTTATTCAGCCTCTTGTCATGCCAAAATGTTTTGTGCATATACCACTATAATTAGCACACCCTCTGTAACAGGTAAAATTGTACATCAAATTATTTTTCATGTTACCTGATTATATAAAAATGTAAAGTGAAAATGATTTATCAATTCTTTTTAGCATTACTAGTAAACAATTCAGCAGTAGATATGAGGCACAAAATCTTAGTAAAATATGACACAGGAATATACTTCCTGTTATGATATATACTTCCCTGTTATGATAGCTTTTGTGCCTTTGTTGCATCCCAAAGACTTTGGACTTCCATGTTTTCGTTTTCATTTGTTTCCATGTATTTTTCATTTATTTTCCTTTAATTTCTTGTTAACCCAGTTATTTTAATAGGATGCCCATGTACATGTGGTCTTTCCAAATTTTTTCTTGTGGTTAACTTCAAGTTTCATACTGTTGGGGTCAGAAAATATGCATGATATATTCTCAATCTTTTTGTATTTGTTGAGGCCTGATTTGTGACACAGTATATTATCTATTCTGGAGAATGTTCCGTGTGCACTCAAAAAGAATGTATATTCTGCTTTAGGATGAAATGTTTTGAGTGTATTTGTGTGTGTGTGTGTATAATTATTTTTTTAGTTCTAGTTCAGGCATTTCACTTATATCTGCATTGATTAAATCCCTAGCTATCAGTTCTACTTCCTTTTTTTTTTCTTTTGGGGTGAATTTCTCTTATCCCTTTTTTGTCCATTTTGGTCATTTTGTCCTTTGATCATTTTGCCCAAAAAAGAAAAGAAAAGAAAACAACAAAACACAAAATAAGAAAACTAGATCCTGGGTGTGTTTTGTTCTGCTTAAGAAAAGAATATCCATCAAAAAATTTAAAAAATAAGATAAAATAAAATGAAAATAAATAAAAAATTAAGAAGTATATAATATATATAAATAAAAATTAAAATGATAATAAATTTTAAAAAATAATTGAAAAAAATAAGAAAATAAATGAAAAAAATTTAAACCCCCCCAAAAATAAAAGTAAAAAGGAAATTAAGTTTTATTTCTCCTAGAGCTGAAGCTTTGCAGTATTTTGATCAGTACTTTTGGGGGGTGGGGCTCCTCATAATTTATTAAAAAAAAAAAACAAAAGATACTGTGGGGAAACAAGTTCACCTTCCTATTCATCACCTCACAAAACAAACCAAGACTGAGACCTAACCAGGACAGGTGATTCAAACACTTAAAACATAACATGTTTGATTATTTTTCATGATGGACTCTATTGCATGACAACTTTTTAAAAACATATTTGCTCCCCCACACCTGAATGAGTTCATAAGATCATAGTTAAGGGGTGCCTGGGCGGCTCAGTTGGTTGAGTCTGAGTCTTGATTTTGGCTCAGGTCATGATCTCTAGTTGTGAGGGATTGTGAGATTGAGCCCCACGTGGATCTGTACTTGGTACAAGGGAGCTGTTTGTGCTAGTCTTCTGGAAGAGGGGTCTGTTGCACTGATTCTCAGGTGGACTGGCCTTAGGGAAAATGCACCCCTAGGGCAGGGGGGGTGGTGCTTGGTGCAAGGGGTTCTGGCCTCCACTAGGTGGAGATGCTCCCTGAAGGCTTTTGGTGCTGATGAATGAATAGCCCTGGAGCTGAAAGTTCACGCCCCCAATTCAGCAGAAAGTTGGCACCAAAACTTAACTGCTCTCAACTGGTGTCCCTGCTCCTATGCTTGGAACAGTGCAGCATGTTGGTGCCGCCTATTCTTCTTGTGAGCCAGGGAATCTTCAGACCATCGGTCACTCATGGGACTCTCTCCCATTTTGCCACCTCAACACTCTTAAGCCAGGCTTGTCCCCCATCATAGCAGACTTCTAAATGTTCAGATTTTGTCCTCCTCTACCTAAAATCATTTGCTATAGTCTCCTTGGCAGAGTTCCCTTCCTGACACGGTAGCCACAATTATATATCCCCCAAGTCAACTTTTGTCACCATCTCCCTTCCAAAAGTGGTCACTTTTCTACTTGTAGGTTTGCAGTTTTAGCTCTCTCAGACATCCAATTGATTTCTTGGGTGTTGAGAATGCTTTGATAACTATCTAGCTCTGTTCCAGGGATGAGACATGCTTAGGGTCCCCCTACTCTGGTGTCATCTTAACTTCTCCTTGTTAATGGCCAAGATTTTTATTTTTTTTATTTATTTATTTTTTAAAGATTTTATTTATTTATTTGACAGACAGAGATCACAAGTAGGCAGAGGCAGGCAGAGAGAGAGGAGGAAGCAGGCTCCCTGATGAGCAGAGAGCCCGATGCGGGACTCGATCCCAGGACCCTGAGATCATGACCTGAGCCGAAGGCAGCGGCTTAACCCACTGAGTCACCCAGGCGCCCCAATGGCCAAGATTTTTAAAATGCAGTACCCCTATTCAAACATACAAGGCAGTGGGGCTCAATTTCTTCCACTTAAAAATCAAGATTATTTCATGTAAACTCTGAATAAGTAAGAAAATTGAGGAACATTTTGGAAAATATAAGGTCTATTTTCCTTTCAAGAACCTGTAGCTTTTAAAATTTGGCTACCATTATGACACACAATAAATATTCAGAGAAGAAGTATGAATTATAATTAACTGAATTTTAAAATCATTATTTTTTTAAGATTTTATTTATTTATTTGACAGACAGAGATCACAATAGGCAGAGAGAGAGGAAGGGAAGCAGGCTCCCTGCTGAGCAGAGATCCTGTTGCTGGCCCGATCCCAGGACCCTGGGATCACAACCTGAGCTAAAGGCAGAGTCTTTAACCCACTGAACCACCCAGGCGCCCCTGAATTTTAAAATCATTCTAGGTATAGCAAAAATATAGAGAGTATATGAATTAAAGGTTACAATAGTAACAGGTTCCTTTAAGGTAGAGAAATATTCAAAATCAAGATAGCAGCATAGCAAGCCTACCATGATTACTCCATTTCCTAATTTAGATAGTCACATAATATACAAGAAATAAAAGTATATGAAACACAGAAAATATGGTAAGAAGTAAAAGCATGTCTCAGCAAGGCTTAATTTCCATTCTTAATGTAATTTATTTATATTCTTATTTTTTCCAGAAAAAATTTAAACTAGCTTACAAGGATAAACAAAATATGACGAAGGGTACAAATTAAAGTTGAAGAAAGGATAAATATTGAGAAGAGAGAATGTAGCCACTGAGCATGTAGCCAGTGGTGGGGTTCCATCCCAGGACCATGAGATCATGACCTCAGCTGAAATCAAGAGCCAGAGGCTTAACCACCTGAGCCACCCAGGCTTCCTTGGCATGTAATTGTTCTTAGTGTCCTCTTACAATCCTTTAGTATTTCTGTGGTATCAGTGTAACAGCTCCTCTTTAGTTTTTGAGGTTATTTAAGTCCTCTTTTTTGTTTGTTGTTGACAAGTCTAGATAAAGGCTTGTCAATTTTCCTCCTCCTTTCAAAGAACCAGCTCTTAGTTTCACTGATTCTTTTCTATTGTCTTTTTAGTCTCTAGTTCATTTTTATGCTTTCATCTTTGATATCTCCCTACTTGTACTAACTTTTGGCTTCATTTATTATTTTTCTAGTTCTTTAAGGGGTAAGCTTAAAATGTTTATTTGAGGCTTTTGTTTCTTGAGATACAATGAACTTTCACTATGAGTCTGCCTCCTGAAAATGTATTTGCTGCATCCCACAAATTTTGGTATGTTATATTTCCATTATTTTCTTTTTGTCACAGATATTTTTAATTTCTCTTTTGACGTCCTTTTTGATTTTTTGGTTATTCAGTAACATGTTGTTTAATCTCCACATAGTTGTGAGTTTTCCAGTTTTCTTTGTGTAATTAATTTATAGTTTCAACCCATTATGGTCAGAAAAGATGCTTTATAAGATTTCAGTGCTTTTCAATTTATTAAGACTTATTTTGTGGCCTATCATATGATCTATCCTGCAAATGTTTCATGTGCATTTGGGAAAAGTGTGTATTCTGTTGGATGGATATATACACTGTGTGTGTGTGTGTGTGTGTGTGTGTGTGTGTGTGTGTGTGTGTATGTGTATACATTATGCTATTATTTATATAAATATTTTTTTAGTAAGGGAGATTACATATATATATATGTGTGTGTGTATATATATATATATATATATATATATATATCCTACTGACCTAACATGTCATTTAAATACATGGTTTTTTTTTTTAGTTGATTTTCTTATTGATTTTTTGTCCAGATGATCTAGCCATTGATGTAATAGAATATTTTAAGAATCCTACTATATTTGTGTTGCTGTGTGATTCACCCTTTAGGTCTGTTAATATTTACTTTATATATTTAGTTGCTCTTATGTTGGGTGCATAAATATTTATAAATGTTATTTTTTGTTGTATATCTTCTTTAGCTATATCCCATAAATATCAATATGTTCTATTTTCATTTTTGTTCATCTCAAAATATTTTCTTTTTTTTTTCTTTTAAAGATTTTATTTATTTATTTGACACAGAGAGAAAGATCACAAGTAGGCAGTGAGGCAGGCAGAGAGAGATGGAAATAGGCTCCCTGCTGAGCAGAGAGTCCGATGTGGGGCTTGATCCCAGAACCCTGAGACCATGACCTGAGCTGAAGAAGGAGTCTTAACCCACTGAGCCACCCAAGCACCCCTCAAAATATTTTCTAATATATCTTGTGATTTATTACTTCTTCATTTAAATACTTAGGAGGATGCCGTTCAATTTCCACATATTTTAAATTTCTCAAATTTTATTTTGTTGTTGATTTTTCATTTAATTCCATTGTGGTTGGAGAACATACCTTATAGGTATTAGCTACTCATAAATACTTTACATTTATTAATTCATTAAAATCTCACAAGAACTACATGAGGTAGTACTTTCACTATTCACATTTTACTTATATAAGGAAACAGAGATACAAATCATGAAGGTATTGTGCAAACTCCTACATCTCATCACCATCTAAGGCCAGCTGTGATGGAATCTAGGTAACTTCCCAAGAGCCTATTCCCAGTCATTCTTTTTTTTTTTTTTAAAGGATTTTTCTTTTTTTAAGATTTTATTTATTTGACAGAGATCACAAGTAGGCAGAGAGGCAGGCAGAGAGAGAGAGGAAGGGAAGCAGGCTCCCCTCTAAGCAGAGAGCCTGATGCGGGGCTCGATCCCAGGACCCTGAGATCATGACCCGAGCCGAAGGCAGAGGCTTTAACCCACTGAGCCACCCAGGCACCCCCCCAGTCATTCTTTATTCACATAATTTTTTAGTAGGACAATTGGGTTAATTTTAGTTTTTTTTTCACTATTATTAACAAAGATGCCATCTGCAATAATTATATTGATTAGCAGTAAATAAAATAACAATAATAGATATTGCTAATTATTTATAGTAGAAAATCTTCTGAACTAGATTCATTGGTTCATAAATAGCTGATTTTCATGTCACTTAAAAAAATTCATGAAAAAAATGCCTGAATAGTCAAGAGAATATTTTAAATAGAACACATACATACACATATGCACAAACATAGATTTACAATTAAAAAAATGTAGTAATCAAAACATTGTGTAACTAGCAAACACAGACCTAGAGCCCAACAGAATAGAAAAGAGAGCCCACAAATAAATTCTTATGTATATGGTCAATTTTTTTTTTCTTTTTTACTAGGGTGCCAAGATTATTCAATAGGAAAAGTCCAGTCTTTTCAACAAATTGTTTTGAGAAAAGTGGATATCCTCAGGCAGAGAAATGAAATTAGACCCTCAGGTTACACTGTATACAAAAGTGAACTAAAAATGGATCAGAGACCTAAACATAAGACGTAAAACTATAAAAATCTTAGAAGAAAAGATAGGAGATAAATATTATGATATTAGATTTAACAATGATTTCTTGGATATGACCCTAACAGCATAGGCAACAAAGCTAAAAATAGATAAATTAGACCTTATTAAAATGAAAAATTCCTGTACATCGAAGGACACAATCAGCAGAGTTAAAAGACAGCCTATGTAAATGGGAGAAGGTATTTAGAAATAATATATCTGATAAGGGGTTATATCCAAATTATATAAAGAGCTCCTACAATGAAACAACAAATAAAACTAAATGACCCAATCAGAAAATGGGCAGAGGACTTGTATAAGCATTTCTCTAAAGAAATTCTACAGAAACACATGAAAAGATGCTTACATCTCTAAAAAATCAGAACCATAGTGAAATATTACCTTTTACCCATTGGGATGACTACTATTAAAAAAAAGAAGAAGAAGAAAGAAAAAAGAAAAGAAAGAAAGAAAGGAAGGAAGAGAGGAAGGAAGGAAGGAAGAAGAGAAAATGAAAAAGAAGTGTCAGTGAGGATGTGGAGAAATTAGAACCCTTGTATATTGTTAATGGGAATGTGAATTGTGCAACCACTATGGAAAATAGTATGATGGTTCTTCCAAAAATTAGAAATAAAACTACCACATGATCCAGCAATTCTATAACTGGTACATACCTAAAAGATTTAAAAGCAGAGTTTTAAGAGTTTTATTGTAGAATTATTCGCAATAGCCATAACGTAGAAGCCTCACATGTCCACTGACAGATGAATGGATAAACAAGATGTGGTATATACATACAATGGAATAATATTTAGTCTTTAAAATGAAGGGAATTCTGACACATGCTACAATAATGATTTAGCCTTGAGGGCATTAGGCTAAGTAAAACAAGCCAGTCACGAATGGATAAGTGCTGTAGGATTCTACTTATGTGAGGTGCCTCAGGTAGTCAAATTCATAATGACAGAAGGTAAAATGGTGTTTTTCAGGGGCTGAGGGGAAGATGAAAGGAACTGTATAATGGATACAGAGTTTCAATGTTGAAAGATGAAAAAAGTTCTGGAAATATGACTACTTAACCGTGTAAATGTACACTATTGAAATATAAATCTAAAAATGGCTAATGTGGTAAATTTCATGTTAGACATATTTTGCCACAGTTAAAAATATGCATACTTTTATGCACAATTATTGGCTAGGCAAGACTCGGGATAATTTAATAAAAAAATAGTTTTTTGACGGAAAAAATAGTAAATGAAAGGAACCATGTATTTCTCTTCAGACTTGCCAGAAACAATGAATAAAATACAACATATTTTTTCTGATTTTAAAATTGTTCACAAAAAAGTAATAAAAAAATGTGGCTTGACTAAAATAAAATTATCTTTTTCAAACTCATGAAGTAGCTTTCTCAATGCTAAAACTTTAAATATATAGCTCATAAAATCAGATGTAATATAAAGAATCCACTGTAATACTTATTACTGGAAGTTTTAACCCATTAACTATTTTTGTTTAATAAAGCAATATTGATTTTAATTTTTTCAGGCAAATGAAACATAATAAAATTGAAAAAGGATTCCATAGTGGAAAACAGTAAAGTAGAAATTGACCCATTATCTATTAAATACACAGTGTGATAAGTAATAAAAAGTGTATCTAAAGCTGTTATAGGGATGCCTGGGTGGCTCAGTCAGTTAAGTGTCTGACTTTGGCTCCAGTCATGTTCTCAAGGTCCTGGGATTGAGCTCCTCATTGAGCTCCTTGCTCAGTGGGGAGTCTGTTTCTCTCTCTGCCTATTGCTCCCCCTGCTTGTGCTCACTCTAACAAATAAATAAACAAAATTGTTAAGAAAATCCTATTCTAATCCAAATGGGAGTTTAGACAGTTAATGAATGTTTGGAAAAGAGTTTAAATCCTAATTTTAAGGACGTCTGGGTGGCTTAGTCAGTTAAACATCTGCCTTCAGCTCAGGTTAAGGATCGCAGGGTCCTTCGATCAAGTCCTGTCTCAGGCTCCTTGCTCAGCAGGGAGCCTTCTTCTCCCTCTGCCTGCCACTCCCCCTGCAGGAGCTCTCTCTCTCTCTCACTCTCTCTCTGAGAAAGAGACAAAAGATTTTATCTTTTAAAAAATCTTTACAGGGACGCCTGGGTGGCTCAGTGGGTTAAGCCGCTGCCTTCGGCTCAGGTCATGATCCCAGCGTGCTGGGATCGAGTCCCACATCGGGCTCCTTGCTTGACAGGGAGCCTGCTTCTCTCTCTGCCTCTGCCTGCCATTCTGTCCGCCTGTGCTTGCTCTCTCTCCCTCTCTCTCTGACAAATAAATAAATAAAATATTAAAAAAAAAATCTTTAGGGGCGCCTGGGTGGCTCAGTGGGTTAAGCCGCTGCCTTCGGCTCAGGTCATGATCCCAGCGTCCTGGGATCGAGCCCCGCATTGGGCTCTCTGCTCAGCCGCGAGCCTGCTTCCTCCTCTCTCTCTGCCTGCTTGTGATCTCTCTCTGTCGAATAAATAAATAAAATCTTAAAAAAAAAAAAAAACACTTTACATTTTTAAAAAAATCTTTAAAAATCTTTAAAATCTTAAAAAAAAAACAATTTTACTGTATAAACCAAAAATGTCAATGAATTAAATATGAAAGTATATGTATCTATTTTAATTATAATAAGCATTAATTTCTTTCATAACAAGAAAAATGACTCTAATATTAGATTAGATATAAAACAGAAACAAAATTTTACATACCATATACTCTTTTTGAAAGACAAATAGTAATACAACATATTGTAACATAGCTGAGGGAGAGAGAATATTTTTACACGTGAAATGTACATATCAAAACATACTTCTGAGCTAGGTAATTAAGGGTGATTTTTATTTTCTTTGACATACCTCTACCGGTTTTCCAAGTCTTCTACATTACACATTTATTTCTTTAATAATTAGAGAAATAAGCATTATTAAAAATAATAATGCCTTTTTAAAACAATGTTTTAATGAATTCATTAAGTGCTTCTTGAATGCTTGCTTGATCATTTTTCTCATCTTCTAACTCTACCTTTACTTCCTCTGTCTTGATATTTCATCTTGATTGATATGGTATTTGATTTACTATGGCTTCCTCTCTTCCTCTCTTCACTAAGGGAAGCATGAAGGGAAGATGAAACTCACACCTGAGAAGTTATTTCCTTCTGCTTCCTTCTGACTCTAAGCTGCTTACAGCTTGTGCAGGTCACAGGAAGCTCTGAGAGATTCTGTCAAATCTCACCTTTTGAGCAAGAAGTTTAACTAAACTCAGCAGGAGGTTGTCAGACTGTTTCAACTTTTGAAAATCTTCGTTCAATCTGGTTCTATATTTTCAGCCTGGAAATTCAAGTGATCATTATTTTTGTGACTTTTACATTAGAGCCTATTATTCAACATATCTAATGAAGCTATTCTTAACTTACACTTCACTATAGGAACATAAAAACTCTAATACATGCTCCCACTATTTCACATCAAACTGTACTCTGACAAAATCTCCCATCAGCATCTTCTTCATTTTTAACTCATAAAATATGGCAATCAGCAAAGCTATTTATTTCTCCTGAGGTATCCACTAGGGAATTGATTTTCTATCACTTTGAATTTTACCTAGTAAAATTCCCCAAATCCAATAAAGCCAAATCTCAAGGTAAATAAATAGATCAAAGTATAGACCAAAAGAGAGACATTTTAAACTCATAGATGAAACAATTTATAAGATTTTAAAATATTCAGATACTACTGTAGCTATTTGGAGAAAAAAAAGGGCCCTCTTTATTTGTGATTCTAATATTAATTTTAAATTATTTTCTTAATACAGAAAAATGTAGACACAATAAAATTTATAATTAAATATAAGCCTTTTGAAAAGAACCAGGATAAAAATTCTACCTTAACTTCCATTCTGATCACTAAAAATGTGAAGTTAGATAAATTAAATTAAAATAAATCTAAAATTAATTAATTAGTTAATTAATTAAAATGATTAAATTAAAATAAATTAAGTTGTCAGAATTTTTTATGTTTATTAGAGCTAGCATCTTAATTTTAGGTTAAATATACATTTTAGGAGTATACTGCTTTATGGGCTTTATAAGTATTTTTTTTATACATTGAGGCTCTTTGCATAATCCCTGTGGAACCTGAAGGACAATAGCGTTATTTCAAACGATAACAGAAGTTTATAGTGGTTTGTACTTCCTTTGATAGCATATCAATGATTGAATTAGTAACCAATTATTAATGTATTTCAATGTATAAAGAGAGTCTACAGCTCAATGCCCAATGTGTTATATGAAGCTGTCTGCAAAGATGTTTTGATTCCTTGATTTATGTAACAATTTCAAAATATCAACTACTTTCATTTAAGCCTGTAGTATTAGGCTTCTGTTGATAGAAAAATAAATTTACTGAGTAGATTCAGAACTGAATTCAAATTCTATACCTTTGGGCAATGATTTCAAAAACTTTTTACTTCATTTCTCTACTAAGTTCTATAAAACAATGAATTTAATATTGAAAGACTAAATCTTAGCTCCATCCAGTGCTATTAAATGTTTTGATATTGGACTATTTCCTGATTTCTATGAAAATCAGCTCTACTTTGTGAAATTAAAATTGTAGTATCTATTGCCTTAAGAAAACCAAATGAAATAATGAATATAAAATTGTTTTGTAAATTGCAGAACTTCACTTTAAACTTTGTGCATAATACATATAATATTTAGTGCCTATTTTTATGCTGAGTTACTTTTCCCTTAAAGTGCTCCTGTCTTAGTTGAGGAGGCAAATACAAGCAAGGTTCATTCAAAGTGTCAGATTATATGGATGCATAGGAAGTATGATAGGAGGCTTGCAGAGGATCAAATCTCTAAATAACCATGGGAGACTTGGCAAAGGCATGACATTTGTGGTGGGGATTAAAAGAGAAGAAAAAGAGCTCCTGATAGAAGTAAGATCATGAGCTTTGAATGGGACCAAGAACTACTGCAGCTGTGGAGTGGTGCAAAATGGACTTTAACTACAGTGTAGGATATACAATGAAACACGGTGGGAACTGAGGTTTGTAAAGTATTTCAACAGAATGGTAAAGAGCCATGGAGGCCAAGTTAGAGACTTGGACTTTTTCCTTGGTTGATTAAGGAGCCACTGGAGCTTTTTAATGGTCCTTCCTCCAGATTATGCCCCATATGGTACACACATTTTTTTTTTCCTTAAAATCTGGTGGCATTAGAGGATGCCAGGTAGTTAAATTCTAAGACCTGAAACCCTGAACACAAGGTTAGCAGTTTAGTGAACTGAATTGGGTAAAATGTGGACAAAAAACAAAACAAAACAAAACAAAACCATACTTTAACCAATCTGATTATGTTTATTTAGCAGTGAAAAATTACACGGTAGTAAAATGTTGACAATCAAATAATGTTAAAAGTTTCTAGCAGGACACTACTGATGAAAATAGCTGGATAACCTCTTAATTAATATGATATGTAGGCACAGTGCTTTAGGAAAATGTACATCCTGGCTTCATTGAAATATTGGGAGATGTCCTTCCCAGTATATACATGAACCCAGACAATTCACTTAATATTTACATGCACATGTTTATCTTGCAGAGCAAATGCTTAAAAAATATGCTGAATGAATATATGGTAGAGAGGATATTTGCCCATTAAGCTTTCATAATTACTGCTTTTGCTCATAAAACTGACAGAACTGGCCTAATTTTTGTTAAGCATGACTATGGTTTTCCTACACTAATCATATTAATGCCATACTTGTTTTGATACCCTAGTAAGTAATTAGGTTGTTTTTGATGATAGTGAATATAATACATATATTAACAAATTAGTATATGTTTCACCTTTTATTTTAATTTAAATGTGATCAACTGAGTAATCCTATTCAGCTAGTTAACAATTAAGACAATTACACTTTAAGTTTATTTTGTTTTTTATTTGAAAATGTGATTTTAATACATTTTAAAAGACATTAATAAGAAATTAGGTTTAACTATGTTGTTAATAGTCTAAATCTAAGAGTATATTGAGTACCTTTACCAACATAACTATTCCATCCTTAGTGCAAAACTGCTTATAGCTAAGTGGATTAAGGACTTTTTTTTTTTACTTTCATTGAATTATATATCTTAATGCCTTAAATAAAATCAGTGACTTATGGAATGCCTGGGTGGTGCAGTCATTTAAGCATTTGCCTTCGTCTCGGGTCCTGATACCAATTCCTGCGCTGGTTGCCAGGGAGCCTGCTTTTCCCTCTGCCTCCTGCTCCCCCTGCTTATTCTCTCTCTCTCTCTCTCTCTCTCTGACAAATAAATGAATAAAATCTTAAAAAAAAAACACATAAAAAACTAATGACTTATGAAATATTTATGTATCTGAAACTGAACTATACAAATTCTTAGAAAATATGTCTCCCATCTGCTTATAAAACTACTGCATGTACATGAATTAAAATTAATGTACTAGAGTTTTTTATTATGCTAAAATATATATACCATAAAATTTGCTATGTTAACCCTTTTTACCTATAAAATTCTCAGTGACACTAATTATAATTACAATGTTTTGCAACCATCACCAGAATCTATTTCAAATTTTTCAGTCATCTCAAAGAGAAACTGTACCACAAATGATTGAAATTTAGGATTACCATATGATCCAACAATCCCACTTCTAGATATGGATCCAAAAGATTTGAAAGCAGGGATCCAAATATTAGTACACATATATATTTTTAACTTCTTTTTTAAAAATTTTATTTATTTATTTGACAGACCGAGATCACAAGTAGGCAGAGAGAGAGAGAGGAGAAAGCAGGCTTCCCTCTAAGCAGAGAGCCCGATGCGGGGCTTGATCACAGGACCGTGGGATCACGACCTGAGCCAAAAGCAGAGGCTTTAACCCACTAAACCACCCAGGCACCCCTATTTTTAACTTCCTGAGAAACCACCAAACTTTTACACAATGGCTATACTCTTTTACATTCCTACTAATAATGTGCAAGGTTTCTTTTAATTTATGTACATCTTTGCCAACATATATGATTTTCTTGTTTCTTAATTACAGCCATTCTAGTAGGTATGAAGTGGTATCTTGGAATTTTGATTTGCACTTTCCTAATGACTAATGAGGCTAAGCCTCTTTTCATGTGCTTACTGGCTGCTTGCATATCTTTGGAGAAGTGTCCATTTAAGAACTTTTCCCCATTTTTAAATTTTGTTGTCTTTTTGTTGTTGAATAATAATAGTTCTTTACATACTCTGGATATTAATCTGTTATATCAACCCTTTAGTTAACCCTCAGAAAAGTTAGAAAACAAACAAACAAAATAATGTGTTTATAAGGGTTGTTATGGTCTCTCCACATCCAGGAGTCAGGGTTTCACACTGGGAACAGAGGCTCCCATCTTCAGTACCATAGCCAAACCAAGCAAGAAAGAATGCCACAACTTTTTCTTACTCATTTCCTGCTTCTGCATTCTCTGGGTTGCCTTATACCTTTGACATTTTTAGAATTCTGACAAAGTTGAATCTGACAGTTTCTGCTTGTTGTTTAATGTTTTCATGAAGAGAGGGGTGTTTGCAGCAGTCTGCTCTGCCATTTTGCTGATGTCAAGCACTGTTCAATATACTTTTATATTTAACTAAATTCATTGGAATTAATAAGTAACCTTGATTAGAAGACACTGTACTAAGTACTATAAGAGATAGGTGGAAAACTGGCTTTTCGGGAATTTAGAGACTGATAAGACATAGGTATAAATTCCTGTTTGTACAAGGTAGTTTATGACCTACACTAAACCAAGGGATTTGGGAAAGGATTAATAATGATAATTTTTAAGGTGGACTTTGGAGTTAAGTAGGATTTTTATAGTTGGTGATAATGAGGAGGAAAAGTTCAGATGGAAGTGATAGCATAAGTATAATACAAGGAATGAAAAGTAGGACAGAGAAGAGTCCTCTTTTATGGGTATGTAACCCATTTGTAGGATTTGGTGAGGATAGAGACAGATGATAATTACCTTTATATTTTATCCAGAAAGCAATGAAAATTAAAACTTTTAAGCAAAGGAGTGCTGTGATTAAAGCTATGGCTTCAGAAGTTCAGTTTGACAATGATGTGTAAAATGATTTGAGAATACTAATGCATGTGTTGGATTGAGATGGGTGTATTTTTCTTAATAGCTGAGTCCTTGTATGTTATGTATGAGTACTTAAGAATAACTTCTAATTTGAAAATTTCAAATAAATAGCTTAAAAAATCTAGCATATTTTAAAAATATAAAACAAATGAAAGTCATTCTCTAGTGTTCATTAGTTAGCAATCTATCACACACTTTACATATACAACATCCAACACAATATAATATATAAAGATTGTGTTTTGCAATAAAAATTTAGATTTTCTTTAATGAATAAAGATTTCCAAAACAATAGCAGGTATATTTTTCCCTATTTTCCCTTTAAGAAGTGTCTACTCTACTGACTTTAAAGGCCAGTACTGAAATCTATAGATATTCAGTACCTTCTAATTATAGTATTTTGACTGCCTATTTAGAAACAGCTAATACTTTCTACTTTCCAAAATAATAATTAAGTCTGTTATATAGCTCTATGTAAGCTAATAATGTGCTTTGTTTGTATCATGACTTTTAATTTATTTTTAATACTCTACCATATTTTACCTATGTTGGATACTTAAATATGTTACTTTCTGACAGTCAAATATTAAGCAATTTTTTTACTAAAAAAAGTTGTCATAGGTATAGTGAAAATAATTCTGTGTTTGATCCTTAAATCTTAGTTAATCCAAACTACTCTCCCAAACCAGTCCTCTTCAATCCTTCAAGGTGCTAAGCAACATAGTACAACTACAGCAAAAATGCTCAGCATCTCTTCAGTGACCAAGTTTTTTTGTCTGTTTGTTTTTTGCCTGTACTTTGTGGCTGCCTCCCATCTCCAACAGTTTGTTGCAATATGTAATGAAGACTAAAATAGATTAATCTGTCTCTGAACAGAATGAAAAGGAAAATAATTTCAAATGTATTGAGTGACAGATAGGCCCTCATTCTGGGGAGCCACTCAAAACTAGTAGAAGGCACATTTCCTATTGCTTATCACTAATAGTTAACACAGCTGAAACACCCTTTACAAAATGACATTTATACCTGACCAGGCTAAGATGTATCAGTGCGTAAAAACTATATATCAGGACCTTATCTAGTGGAACCTCAGAAATCACACGTAAGTTACTTAAAAATTCAAGATACTGATCAGGCCTGTGAATTTTACTCTCTGCTTAAAATTTGTCTTTACAATGGAAAAAGATAGGGAAAAGAGAAAATATATACTCCCCAAAAAGCTAGGAGAATGCGTCATCCAAGTGCTAGAAATCATGAGAAGTTTTGTAAAATATAGCTCATCTAAAATCAGAGTAGGAGCAACAAGGTGAGCTTGTACAACCATACATAAGAATACGTAAGAATGTGCATATGTACATACATACAATAATAACAAAAGAGTTTGGGACTCAGGAAATCCATATCCAGTCTGCTGTTGGCTAAGTTACCTTTCCTTCCTGCAAACATCTCTAAAATATTCCATCTAGTTATTAAAATTAATAAGTCAATAAACATATCTCACATTCAGGTCTTAAATCCATTTTGAATTTATTTTTGTATGTGGTGTCAGAAGGTGGTCCAATTTCATGCTTTTGCCTGTTGCTGTTCAGCTTTCCCAGCATCATTTGTTGAAGAGACTGTTTTGTTCCATTGGACATTCTTTCCTGTTTTGTTGAAGATTAATTGACTATATAGTTGTGAATTCATTTCTGGGTTCTCTATTCTGTTCCATTGATCTATGTGTCTATTTCTGCACCAGTACCATCCTGTTTTGATCATTATAGCTTTGTAACATAACTTGAAGTCCAGAATCATGATCCCTCCAGCTTTGCTCTTCTTCTTCTTTTTTTTTTTTTTTTTTCTTTTTTACAGTATTTGTTCTTTCAATTCACAAGCATGGAATGTTTTTCTCTTTCTTTGTGTCATCTTTCATTTCCTTCATCCATGTTTTTTAGTTTTCAGAGTACATGTCTTTCATCTCTTTGGTTAGGTTTTTTCCTAAGTATCTTACTGTTTGGCGTGCAAATGAGATTGATTCCTAATTGCTCTTTCTGTTGCTTCATTATTAATGCATAGAAAAATACAACAGATTTCTGTATGTTGATTTTTTATCCTGTGACTTTACTGAATGGGTAAGGATGTGATATATACATACAATAGAATACTACTCAGCCATAAAAATTGAAATCTTGCCATTTGCAATGATATGAATAGAGCAAGAGAGTATTATGCTAAGCTAAGTATGTCAGTCAGAGAAAGACAAATACCATATGATTTTGCTGATATGTGGAACTTAAGAAACAAAACAAATGAACAAAGGGTGGGGGGGAGAGAGAGACAGAAAGAGGCAAAGCAAGAAAGAGACTCTTAACTATAGTGAAGAAATGGCTGGTTACCAGAGGGAAGGTGGGTGGGAAGATGGGTTAAATAGGTAATGGGGATGAAGGAATACGCTTGTGATGAGCATCGCGTGCTCTATGGAAGTATTGTGTACCCGTTGTACACCTGAAACTAATACTACACTATATGTTAACTAACTGGAATTTAAATAAAAACATTTAAAAACTTTTTAAAAACCTTAAAAAAGAAGTCAATAAACATGTTAATGAAACAGAGACTGATAGAAACAAAAGAAGATAATACTAAGTTCATATGTGTTATTAATATGAATAGTCAATTCCAAGAAGATAATTTTTACTACAAGCCAAGGATTACTGACTGTTTCTTATATGCCAGGCATTATTCCAGATACTTAAAAGTGGGCTGCTCAGTTAACCCGCACAGTAGCCTATCACTTAGGGATCATTATTGCTGTCATACCCATTTTATGAATGAGGAACCTGAGAAAGAAAAAATAAGGAATTTGCTTTACCATGCAACCAGCAATTGATGGAGCTATGGTTTGAATCCATTGACTTGGTCTCTAGAAACTTTGACCTTAGTAGTTACATTAAGCATCAAATGCCATAGTAAGATAACATTAAAACAAAAAAGCAATATCTGTATAAAGTTAAATAATGATGTTCATATAATAATGTTTTATCCACAGCAGATCAAAAAAATAAAAATTCCAACTTTACTTGTAATACATAATGACAGATATCAAACTTTCTACCCCAAAAAACAAATTTTATATAGAATTTTCAAATACCTATAGAATAAGTGTGATAAAGTGATAGTGTCCTAGGGCAAAAAATTAATATTACAATTTTTCAGATATTAGAAATATGCATGTCAGATTCTCAGGATACTGATACAAAATAAGAATTTTTTGAACAGTAATTTTTTTTTATTTTTTAAAATTTTTATTTAAATTCAGTTACCTAACTTATAGTACACCATTGGTTTCAGATGTAGTGTACAATAATATATCAGTTGCATATAACACCCAGTGCTCATCACATCTTGTGCTCTTCTTAATGCCCATCACCCAATTTCCCCAACCCCCCACCTGCCTCTCCTCCAGCAACCCTCAGTTTGTTTCCTCAGTTTGTTAAATGTCGTCATGGTTTTTCTCCCTTTCTGATGACTTCCCATTCAGTTTTTCCTCCCTTCCCCAATGGTCCTTTGCCCTGTTTCTTATATTCCACATACGAGTGAAGCCATAAATAATTGTCTTTCTCTTATTATTGTATTTCTCTTATATCACTAAGCATAATACCCTCCAGTTCTATACACATCAATATAAATGGTAAGTATTCATACTTTCTGATGGTTGAGTAATATTCCTTGTTTATATATACCACATCTTTATCCATTCATCTGTCAATGGACATCTTGGCTCCTTCCATAATTTGGCTACTATGGACATTGCTGCTATGAACTCTGAGGTGCAGGTGCCCCTTAGGACCACTACATTTGTATCTTTGAGGCAAATACCTACTAGTGCAATTGCTCAACTTCTTGAGGAACCTCCATACCAGCTTGCAGAGTGGCTGTACCAGCTTGCATTCCCACCAACAGTGAGAATGTGAGAACCTTTCTGCACATCTTCCCCAACACTTGTTACAAAACAAGAAACTGATAACAAATGTTAACTAAAATATTTAATCACATTCTCATTTAATTATATACTCCTAAAATAGATCTAAGATAATTTTAAAACTTAATTATGGAATTTTGATTAATGAAGGTAGGTGACAACATCACATACCCAACTGTAAATGATAGTAAGAAAACAATTCTCACAGAACTACCTTATGGGCTTTTATAATTAAGTGAGATAGAATATAAATATAAAGATAAAGATAGAAATAAATATAAATACATAAAATTATAAGTAATATAGTGAATGTAGGGGAGAAAACAACAAAATTAACTTGTTAACATAGAAAAAAAAGAACCTGGAATGTCTAATAGAGAAAGAGAGAAGGAAACAGAAAGAGATAGAGAACTAGAAATGACAATTTCAGTGGCTTTTATAAATTAATTTCAGAAGTGACATGCCACCACTTCTGATGTGTCCTATTGGTCACATACACTAACTCTGGTCCAGCATGAAAAGGGAATGCCAGAAAATCACTGGGGGCCTCTTAGAGGTTGGCTGCCATAGTATACCCTCCTGCACCCAATGGTCATATCACTCTTTCATCTTTTTGTAAGGGATTATATTTTACAATGTTGGAAAGTCTCCATGTAGCTAAAAATATTTTCCAGGATACTACTATTAAGAGAACTAAATTCAACCCAGGTCTTCTGATATAAGACTTTAGGAAAATAGTATGCCCTGGAGGTCTACTACTGTGTGTAGTACTATTTTCCAGAACACAAAATATTCTAATACTGCTGAGCTTTTGAAGTCATTAGGATTATGCTTTCCAGTTTCATTTTATACTGTAGACTTCAGTTTAGACTAAGCAGGGTAGTCTACCCTCTGCCATAGTTCACTAGTTATAAATGTTCCAGACTGACAAATTCTCTCTCTGCTTTTCTGGATTACTATGTTTTTGTAATTGTGTATACTATAGAGACAGATTTGTTAGAATCACATGGAAAGTAAGAGTACTACATTCCCAGTGATACATGTGGGTCTTCCCAAATTAGTTAGCTGGGGGTGCCATACACACACAATACCACGGACTGGGAGGCTTAAACAACAGAAATTTATTTCTCAGTTCTGGAGGTGGGAAGTCCAAAACCCAGGTTCCAACTGATTTGGTTCCTGGGGAGAGATCTCTTGCTAGCTTGCAGATGGCTACATTCTTTCTGTGTTCACACATAGTGGAGAGGGGGAGGAAGCTCCGAGGTGTCTCTTGTAAGAAAATTAATCCAATTAGGTCATAGCCCCACCCTTTTGACCTCATTTAACCTTTATTATGTACTGACTCCAAATAGTCACTTTGAAGGTTAGGGCTTCAACATATGAATTATAGGGATAGGGGGACACATAATTCATCAAATCCTTAACACTTTCTATGAAGAGAAAATGCAGTGCTTGGATTTAGGAATATTATTACTTCCAAAGGGGCTTGATTTATTTATATTATTTATTTTTCTCAACATTAGTCCAGACAGTGAGCTTTTCACATATTTGTGTTCCCAATAAGTAAGTTTGCTCACAATATATAGAGTTATGACATTGCTGTTATTTTTAAAATGCATATTTCCTTAGTTTCAGATTCTAAAAGAAATTCTTAGGTTTAATATTACACATTGCAGTTTAAAACATTTTTCTTTTAAAGGAAAATTAACAAAATTCACCTGTAGAAGACTGGTGGCAGTGAAGTAAAAATAATGAAAATAGTACTACTTAAAGGTAGATGTAGATTTTATTCACTTAAGTAGTTCCTTATTAGAGAGACAGATTGATTTCATATTAATATAAAGAGTACAGCTCTATGATATTATATATTTCACTATTATATGAGGCCATTGATATGAAATAGTAGATTGAATTAAGCAGTTCTCAACAGTCCCCTTTCACATACATATGTGCATGTTTTTAATAATCAAATGAGACATTTTAAAAGTAAACCACTTAAACTCATAAAAATTGTTTTCTTGAATTAATATGGGTTTATGATTTTATTACATTTCAGAAGTACTGTATATCTTTACTATTTTTAAGGAAAATGTAGCTTACAACAGAGGTATAAATAAGCTATTGAGTATATTGAATTTAGTAAATAATATAGTCAAAGTGTAAGAAACATTCTTAATAAAATATAAAATGACATTACTATAATGTCTTTAGAGTTCTAGCTAATATTATATTCAGGTTTTACCAACTTGTATTGTTAATCAGCCTATCTTCTAAAGTAAGTAAAAGAAAGAATTTCTTTAAAAGATTAATTTTTAAAATAAAGGATATAATGTACCCATATGTTTTGATCCATTTTTCTGCAATCATTTTTTATTATAATTAAAAACCTGACAAAATTATCTTTGCAATTCCATCTGTCAAAATAACTCTGAGAAGTCAATTGTAGGAATCTTAATTATATTCCCCATTTTATTTCTTACTAATGAATCACAATATCTTGATATTATTGTCTTAGAAATTGACATCAATTTTGAAGAAGCTTTTGTATTATGCTTATTTATAACAAAGTTTTGAAGCATTTTTAGCTCTGAGAATGAGTTATAACAATGACTATTATAATCTATATCATATCTATATCTATATCATAGATAAAGATATATCTTCCATTATGTAAATAGAAAACAGATAAAACCTTTCCCCGCGGTATAGTTCCTCTGTGTGTGCTTGTTCATGTTAGGGAGAGAGAGAGACAGGCAAAGATGGAGGAAGAGAGGGAAGTCTCTTCATGGAGTTGTCCATTTGACATTACAAAATAACAAAGTATTTGACTCAAACACTTTTGAAGGTATGAGAGCACAAGGCGGTTAGACAAAATATGACAGTTGAAAGTTAACCTCGTGGAGTTTTAAAACCATCACAAATTCTTTAATTTGTTAATTGAAACCAATTATTTTTTTTTCTAGGTAAGTCATGTAAAGGTTGTAAAAATATATTTTAATAGTATTATTTTAACAATTTTTTTGATTATTATTGTACTTTTTGTCATCTGAAATTCTTACAGTTCAAAATATAGCTCCTAAGAAAATATGCAATCTTGAACATTTACTTTAAGTCACATTATCTCCTATAAATTCTGAGTTTTTGTGAGCAATGCCATGGAATGTATAATAGATACTAGTTTGCTTCCATTGAAAATTTTGAACACAAGAAATTAACTTTTTAATAAAAGCTTCAGTTTATAGTTTTTTGCTGTGTTTTAAAAGAAAGAACTCTGATAACCTGTTTTGCAGATTTAGGGCTGGGAAAATTAGTAGGAAATGCTAAATCTATCAATCATTTAAAGGTCATTTGAAAATTTGATATTTTGCCTTGAAGATCTGGTAACGAGTTTAGAATACACCAGTTCAGTCTTCATTAAGACAAAGATTGGGGTAGTTTGTTTTATTATAAATAATAATAATAATAACAATAGTGATAATAATAACTCATTACGTTCTCAAGTGCCATTTTATGCCGTATTTTGCTAATGCTGTTCTAGGTTTCTTGATAACTTCTTACCTGTATCACCTACTTAACATCGCAGAAATGTTATAAAGCCTTTTGTAGTTTTTAGATTAGGATCAAGTTTAGCATAATATTGAAGATACTTTGAAAAATTTATGATATTCTCTAAGAGAAGAATCTGATACCTATTACACTACTATCTACAATGAGTTTTTGAATCATTTTCAAACTTTTCTGAAATCAAATATGCTTTTCATATCAATAAAGCTTGGTTATGTTGTTATATTGTTCATTTAGCTTTTCTCTGTCATTGATAAACAATATTTATTGTGCACTAAGACAGTAGGGTGAGGTCAGGAAGCCCTTCACATACTGTTTTTAGTATGTGAAGTGTTTAGAACATGATGTAGAACAGAAGATAATAAAGACACTACCTTAGTTTCCTAAGCATAGGGCATCATAATAATATCACTGTAATGACTTTGAACAAACATAAACTCATCATAAACTCCCACCCATATCACATATATCAAAATAGAAGAGATAATGAAGTAAAAGGATTAAGTGAAACTCAGACCAACTTTAGGGCTGGGAGATTCTATGACTGATTTAACACTCTCTCCATCTCCTAGCTGGAATTCAAGCTATTTTTCATTGGGAATTCCAGCTAAAAGGAAAAAGTGAATACAGCTTGTACCATTATATGCTTGAATGAATACAATTGAAATAATTGATATGTTATTCTATCAAATCCAGTTACATGAATATTATCAACTGACCAAGAAATCTAGTTGCTGATTACAGAACTTATTACTGAGGCTCTTCCTGGTATGTTTCAAATTGGCTTTGCATGTATGACTACATCTCATTTACGATTTATGGGAACAAAATGCTTGGGAGTATTTATACATATGGATGCATATGTACACACATATGTGTGTATACATACAAAAATATAACCCAATATATGTAAATAATTTATAAAAAAGTTATGCAGTATATCAAAACCTTCTTTGTATCCTTTAAATTTGGGTGACTAGATGCCATAACTCTCCAGCACCACTTTCAGTACTTCCTCTAGTTTAGTAAAACAACTCCAACAGCAGGCCTTGTCTCTCCTGTACAATGATGTATTTTCAAAACACAGCACATCGCGTGGTACATGGGAATACTTAGTGGATCACCCTCATCTGAGCATCTTCTACTTTGAATACCACTGTCAGCCGTTTTAAAATTCTGCTCCATAGGGTGCAGAAATGGTTTGAGAAGGTGACTTTGATATAGATTTGTTGAAGCAAATAGAGGGAGAAAGATACCCACATCCTTCCCATGGTTTTAAGGCCTCTGACTACATCTGTTGCTATTGTCCCAGACCCTCTCTTCAGTCTAGATGCCACTGACCTCTCTGCTTCTCCAAATAAGCCTATGGCTTAGCAACCTTATCCCATCTGCATAAGATTCCTCAGATATGCAAATAGCCTATACCCTCACTTCATTCAAGTCTCTGCTTATGAATCACCTTATCAGAGAGAACTTCCTGACTACCTACTTAAATAGTGTATTGTGCTACTTTTTTTTTTATTGTACTTATGACAATAAGATATCTTAAATACTTTTTGTCTCATGCACACAAACACAAGAATTGAGAGCTTTATGAGAAGAGTTTATCAGTCTTATTGATTGTCCCACTGCTTAAATTATTGTGTAGAAAATAGGAGATTTCCAAAAAAGCATTTGGTGAATGAATACATGAAGTGAGTTCTTCAAATCCATGTCAACCAGTTATTGTTTTGTATTTTTCTATTTAACATAATGGACTTTTTAAAATTATTAACATAATGTATTATTTGCTTCGGGGGTACAGGTCTGTGAATCATCAGCCTTACACAATTCACAGCACTACCATAGCACATACCCTCCCCAATCTCCATAACTCAACCATCCTATCCCCCTTCCACCTCCCAGCAACCCTCAGTTTGCTTCCTGAGATGAAGATTGTCTTATGGTTTGTCTTCCTCCCAATCCCATCTTGTTTCATTTTTTCCCTCCCTACCCCCCATGACTCCCCGCCATGACTCTCAAATTCCTCATATGAGGGGCACCTGGGTGACTCAGTGGGTTAAAGCCTCTGCTTTCGGCTCAGGTCATGATCTCAGGGTCCTGGAATCGAGCCCCACATCGGGTTCTCTGCTCAGCAGGGAGCCTGCTTCCTCCTCTCTCTGCCTGCCTCTCTGTCTATTTGTGATCTCTCTCTGTCAAATAAATAAATAAAATCTTTAAAAAAAATTCCTCATATCAGAGAGATCATTGCCTTTCTCTGATTGACTTATTTTGCTTAGCATAATACTCTCAAGTTCCATCCACATCATTGAAAATGGCAAGATTTCAGGGTTTTGATGACTGCATAGTATTCTAGTGTGTGTGTGTGTGTGTGTGTGTGTGTGTGTGTGTGTGTGTGTGTAATCACATCTTCTTTATCCACTCATCTGTTGATGAACATCTAGGTTCTTTCCATAGTTCGGCTACTGTGGACATTGCTACTGTAAACATATTGGTGCACGTGCCCCTTTGGATCACTACATTTGTATCTTTAGGGTAAACACCCAGTAGTGCAATTGCTAGGTCATAGGGTAGCTCTATTTTCAACTTTTTGAGGAACCTCCATACTGTTTTCCAGAGTGGCTACACCAGCTTGCATTCCTACCAAGAGTGTAGGAGGGTTCAGCTTTCTCTGCATCCTTGCCAACATCTGTCATTTCCTGACTTGTTAATTTTAACTATTTGGCTGGTGTGAGGTGGTATCTCACTGTGGTTTTGATTTGTATTTCCCTGAAGTCAAGTGATGTTGAGCACTTTTTCATGTGTTTTTTGGACATTTGGATGTCTTCTTTACAGAAATGTCTGTTCATATCTCCTGCCCATTTCTTGATTGGATTGTTTGTTCTTTGGATGTTGAGTTTCCTAAGTTCTTTGTAGATTTTTTATACTAACCCTTTCTCTGATATGTCATTTGCAAATATCTTCTCCCATTCTCTCAGTTGTCTTTTGGTTTTATTGACTGTTTTTTTTGCTGTAACACAATGGACTATTCTGTATGCTGTCTTTGTAATTAAATCTCTGTGTATGAAAAATTTTTGAAACAAGAACAACTTTGATTTATTAAAACCTGTGCTAATAAGTAGTACAATTTCTCAGTATATTTTGATGCTACTGAAAATAACTTCATAAATTATTAAATTGTCTTACAAAATTAAAATTTAAGTAGTTTATAAAACCACCCATGTATCCAAAGATTGCCTAATCTATTTGAGAGGATAAACATGATTTTTTGTAGTGTCAGTAGACTTTGATAATAATTTGTATTATTTATTTTGCTAGGAGATTCATATAAACCTGAATTTTGCATTGTGAATCACTTTCTCCAAATTAAATGCCCCCATAGAGCTATGCACAAAAGCACCAAATCAAGTGGACAGAATCTAGGAGTTAGGATGATGCAAAGTTCTGACTGGAGGCAAACTGGAACAATAACTAGCACTCTTGGGTGTGTGAGAAAAGAGGAAATAAAAGAGAGGTTATTAAAAAGGTACTCTCAGTAGTAGAAAATCATTCTAGTAATCAATTTTAACATGTAAAGGAGAAAAGAGAGGCAGACAGGGAAATGGCAGAGGCTGCTGGAAGCAGTCCATATCTTCATATTTTCATGAGCTCAGGACTTAAGGAAACAGTGAAGTTATACATGGCTTTGACCCTCCAACATGTGTTGGCCTGCATGCTAGTGAAACTGCTGTATTTATTGTCCTGGATGCTGATAAATCAAGTTAGTAATTTCTCTTTCCGTAGGGAGAAATGAAAAGGAGGTGTCTTTCTGCACTAAAAGATAACATGAACACATTATTCAATAAACTATAATGATAAATATAAAGCAGGAAGTAGTAAGCACTAAGAGAAAATAGTGAGGCTTTGTAGTCCTGTAGGAATATAGAGAACAGGTCTTCACTTTTTCTGGAATGACAAGGGGGAAGACATAACAAAGAAGGTAGGGCTAGAGATGGGCCTTTACTTTTGAGTAGAATTTGGATTGCCCAGGGCCCAGTAAGGCATTCATTCTTAAATGAGCACATATGAGCCCTGGAGCAGAAATATGCAAAAGATCAATGAGTAGATAAGGTTAGTTAAACTATATTGTTCTCACTATTTATTTTTTCTCTGATATATTTTATATTAAATTAGTTAATAATAAACTATTCAATTCATTCTCATATATTTATAAAGAGAGATATATATTCAACATACTTTATTTATTTATTTATTTTCAAGGATTTCATTTATTTATTTGACAGACAGAGATCACAAGTAGGCAGAGAGGCAGGCAGAGAGAGAGGCGGAAGGAGGCTCCCCACTGAGCAGAGATTTCCCCAATGCAAGACTCAATCCTAGGACCCTGGGATCATGACCTGAGCCGAAGGCAGAGGCTTTAACCCACTGAGCCACCCAGGTGCCCCTATCTTTAACATACTTTAAAAAGTTTTTGAATAATTATATACACACAGTACAGAATTCAGGAGAAGTAAAATGCTAACAGTCAAAGATAGTTTTTCCTTCTTTCCTCTCCACCAACTATGCAGTTATTTTATTTCTGGAAATATCACAGAATGCTTTATTTTAAGTTTCCAAAAACAGCAATATAATTCTTTGGTGATTCTATAGCAACAATGAACATATACAAGAAATATATGGGCAAGATATATTTCCATCTCATAAGGTTATTTTATAGAAACCATTGCCAGACAACATTATCTTGGTCTTATTATTTCTTTCTTTCAATTAATTTATTTTTTTTTCAGTTTCAAGTTTTTCTATAATTTCCAGTTAGTTAACATACAGTGTAATATTAGCTTCAGGTATAGGATTTAGTGATTCGTCACTTACATACAACACCCAGTGCTCATCACGATGAGTGTACTCCGTAATACCATCACCCATTGAGCCCATCTCCTGCCCATTTCACCTCCTGCAACCCTCATTCTCTATACTTAAGTGTCTGTTTTATACTTTGCCCCCTTTATTTTTTATTTCCCCTGTGTTCATTGGTTTTGTTTCTTAAATTCCACATAAGTGAAATCATATAGTATTTGTCTTTTTCTGACTGATTTACTTTGCTTAGCACAATACTCTCTTGTTCCATTTACATTGTTGCAAATGGTAAGATTTCATTCTTTCTTATGGCTGATTAATATTCCATTGTGTGTGTGTATATATGATATATACATTGTATATATCATATATATATGTCTTCTTTATCCATTCACCACTTAATTGACATTTGGGCTCTTTTGATAATTTGGGTATTATTGTTAATGCCACCATAAACATCTGGATGAATATATCTCTTCGAATAAGTATTTTTTTATACTTTGGGTATGTACCTAGTAGTGCAATAGCTGGATAATAGTGTAGTTCTTTTTCTTATCTTTTGGAGGAAACTCCATACTATTTTCCAGAGTGGCTGTACCAGTTTGCATTCCCAACAAGAGTGTAAGAGGGGCCCCTTTCCCTGCTTCCCCTCCAGCATCTGTTATCCTTAGTTGTTAATTTTAGCTATTCCAACATTCCAAGTGTGAGGTAATATCTCACTGTGGTTTTGATTTGTATTTCCCTGATGATGAGTGATGTTGAGCATCTTTTCATATGTCTTCTTTCTGTTTATCTTCTTTGGAAAAATGTCTATTCATGTATTTTGCCCATTTTAACTGGATTATTTGTTTTTTCAGTGTTGAGTTTGTTAAGTTCTTTGTAGATTTTGGATTCAACCTTTTATCAGATGTGTCATTTGTAAATATCTTTCCCCTTTCCAAATGTTGCCTTTTTGTTTTGTTGATTGTTTCTTTCATTGTACAGATGATTTTCACCTTGATGAAATACCAGTTGTCCATTTGTTTCTTTTGTTTCCCTTGCCTTCAGGGACGTGTCTAATTACTATGGCCAAGTCAAAGAGGTTCCTGCCTGTGTTCTTCTCTAGGGTTTTAATGGTTTCTGGTATCATATTTAGATATTTTATCCCCTTTGAACTTATTTTTGTGCATGGTATAAGAAAGTTCTGCAGGTGGCTGTCCAGTTTTCCCAACACCAATTGTTGAACAGACTGTCTTTTGTCCATTGGCTATACTTTCCTGCTTTGTTGAAGATTAGTTGACCATACAGTTGGGGGTTAATTTCTAGGTTCTCTATTCTGTTCTTTTGAACTATTTGTCTGTTTTTGTGCCAGAACCATATTGTCTTGATCACTATAGCTTTGTAATATAGCTTGAAAATTGGAATCGTGATGCCAAAGATCTCCATCTTTGCTTTTCTTTTTCAAGATTGTGTTGACTATTCAGGGTCTTTTGGCATACAAATTTTAGGATTCTTCTAGCTCTGTGAAAAATGCTGGTAGTATTTTGATAGGAATTGCATTACATGTGTAGATTGCTTTGGTTAGTATAGACATTTTGACAATGTCTGATCTTCCAGTCCATGAGCATGGATCCTTTCTTTTTTCTTTTCATTAAGTCTAGAAAGGCATTTTTCAATTTTATTAATTCTTCCAAGAACCAGGTCCTAATTTCATTGATCTGTTCTATTGTTTTTTGTTTGTTTGTTTCTGTACCAGTTATTTCTCTCCTAATCTTTATCATTTCCCTTCTTCTGTTGGCTTTGGGCTACATTTGCTTTTCTTTTTCTAGCTCTGTTAGGTGTAAGGTTAGGTTGTGTATTTGAGACTTTTCTTGTTTCTTAAGGAAAGCTGCATTGTTCTATACTTTCCTGATATGATGGTCTTTGTGCCTTTGCTCCATCTCAAAGGCTTTGGGCTGCTGTGTTTTCATTTTCATTTGTTTCTATGTATTTTTCATTTATTTTCTTTAATTTATGATTAACCCATTCATTTTTAGTAGGATGTTCTTTAGCCTTTATGTATGTGGTCTTTACAATTTTTTTCTTGTGGTTGACTTCACGTTTCATACTGTTATCAGATAATATGCATGGTATATCCCCAACCTTTTTGTATTTGATGAGGCCTGATTTGTGACATAGTATATGATCTATTCTGGAGAATGTTCCTTGTGCACTCAAAAAGAATGTGTATTCTGCTGTCTGAGAATAAAATGTTCTGAATATATCTGTTAAGTCTATATGGTTCAATGTGTCATTCAAAGCCATTGTTTTCTTGTTGATTTTCTGCTTAGATGATCTGTCCACTGTTGTAAGTAAGATGTTAAATGTAAGATGTCCCTACTATTATTTATTATTATCAATGGGTTTCTTTTTTTTTAAATTATTATTTTTTTATTTTTTATAAACATATATTTTTATCCCCAGGGGTACAGGTCGGTGAATCACCAGGTTTACACATTTCACAGCACTCACCAAACCACATACCCTCCCCAATGTCCATAATCCCACCCCCTTCTCCCAAACCCCCTCCCCCCAGCAACCCTCAGTTTGTTTTGTGAGATTAAGAGTCACTTATGGTTTGTCTCCCTCCCAATCCCATCTTGTTTCATTTATTCTTCTCCTACCCACTTAAGCCCCCATGTTGCATCACCACTTCCTCATATCAGGGAGATCATATGATAGTTGTCTTTCTCTGCTTGACTTATTTCGCTAAGCATGATACGCTCTAGTTCCATCCATGTTGTCGCAAATGGCAAGATTTCATTTCTTTTGATGGCTGCATAGTATTCCATTGTGTATATATACCACATCTTCTTGATCCATTCATCTGTTGATGGACATCTAGGTTCTTTCCATAGTTTGGCTATTGTGGACATTGCTGCTATAAACATTCAGGTGCATGTGTTCCTTTGGATCACTACGTTTGTAACTTTAGGGTAAATACCCAATAGTGCAATTGCTGGGTCATAGGGCAGTTCTATTTTCAATATTTTGAGGAACCTCCATGCTGTTTTCCAGAGTGGCTGCACCAGCTTGCATTCCCACCAACAGTGTAGGAGGGTTCCCCTTTCTCCGCATCCTCGCCAGCATCTGTCATTTCCTGACTTGTTGATTTTAGCCATTCTGATTGGTGAGAGGTGATATCTCATTGTGGTTTTGATTTGTATTTCCCTGATGCCGAGTGATATGGAGCACTTTTTCATGTGTCTGTTGGCCATCTGGATGTCTTCTTTGCAGAAATGTCTGTTCATGTCCTCTGCCCATTTCTTGATTGGATTATTTGTTCTTTGGGTGTTGAGTTTGCTAAGTTCTTTATAGATTTTGGACACTAGTCCTTTATCTGATATGTCGTTTGCAAATATCTTCTCCCATTCTGTCAGTTGTCTTTTGATTTTGTTAACTGTTTCCTTTGCTGTGCAAAAGCTTTTGATCTTGATGAAATCCCAATAGTTCATTTTTGCCCTTGCTTCCCTTGCCTTTTGCGTTGTTCCTAGGAAGATGTTGCTGCGGCAGAGGTCGAAGAGGTTGCTACCTGTGTTCTCCTCAAGGATTTTGATGGATTCCTTTCTCACATTGAGGTCCTTCATCCATTTTGAGTCTATTTTTGTGTGTGGTGTAAGGAAATGGTCCAATTTCATTTTTCTGCATGTGGCTGTCCAATTTTCCCAGCACCATTTATTGAAGAGGCTGTCTTTTTTCCATTGGACATTCTTTCCTGCTTTGTCGAAGATTAGTTGACCATAGAGTTGAGGGTCTATTTCTGGGCTCTCTATTCTGTTCCATTGATCTATGTGTCTGTTTTTGTGCCAGTACCATGCTGTCTTGATGATGACAGCTTGTAATAGAGCTTGAAGTCTGGAATTGTGATGCCACCAACGTTGGCTTTCTTTTTCAATATCCCTTTGGCTATTCGAGGTCTTTTCTGGTTCCATATAAATTTTAGCATTATTTGTTCCATTTCTTTGAAAAAGATGGATGGTACTTTGATAGGAATTGCATTAAATGTGTAGATTGCTTTAGGTAGCATAGACATTTTCACAATATTTATTCTTCCAATCCAGGAGCATGGAACATTTTTCCATTTCTTTGTGTCTTCCTCAATTTCTTTCATGAGTACTTTATAGTTTTCTGAGTATAGATTCTGTGTCTCTTTGGTTAGGTTTATTCCTAGGTATCTTATGGTTTTGGATGCAATTGTAAATGGGATTGACTCTTTAATTTCTCTTTCTTCTGTCTTGCTGTTGGTGTAGAGAAATGCAACTGATTTCTGTGCATTGATTTTATATCCTGACACTTTACTGAATTCCTGTATAAGTTATAGCAGTTTTGGAGTGGAGTCTTTTGGGTTTTCCACATATAGTATCATATCATCTGCGAAGAGTGATAATTTGACTTCTTCTTTGCCGATTTGGATGCCTTTAATTTCCTTTTGTTGTCTGATTGCTGAGGCTAGGACCTCTAGTACTATGTTGAATAGCAGTGGTGATAATGGACATCCCTGCCGTGTTCCTGACCTTAGCGGAAAAGCTTTCAATTTTTCTCCATTGAGAATGATATTTGCGGTGGGTTTTTCATAGATGGCTTTGATGATATTGAGGTATGTGCCCTCTATCCCTACACTTTGAAGAGTTTTGATCAGGAAGGGATGCTGTACTTTGTCAAATGCTTTTTCAGCATCTATTGAGAGTATCATATGGTTCTTGTTCTTTCTTTTATTGATGTGTTGTATCACATTGACTGATTTGCGGATGTTGAACCAACCTTGCAGCCCTGGAATAAATCCCACTTGGTCATGGTGAATAATCTTTTTAATGTACTGTTGAATCCTATTGGCTAGTATTTTGTTGAGTATTTTCGCATCTGTGTTCATCAAGGATATCGGTCTATAGCTCTCTTTTTTGGTGGGATCCTTGTCTGGTTTTGGGATCAAGGTGATGCTGGCCTCATAAAATGAGTTTGGAAGTTTTTCTTCCATTTCTATTTTTTGGAACAGTTTCAGGAGAATAGGAATTAGTTCTTCTTTAAATGTTTGGTAGAATTCCCCCGGGAAGCCGTCTGGCCCTGGGCTTTTGTTTGTTTGGAGATTTTTAATGACTGTTTCAATCTCCTTACTGGTTATGGGTCTGTTCAGGCTTTCTATTTCTTCCTGGTTCAGTTGTGGTAGTTTATATGTTTCTAGGAATGCATCCATTTCTTCCAGATTGTCAAATTTATTGGCGTAGAGTTGCTCATAGTATGTTCTTATAATAGTTTGTATTTCTTTGGTGTTAGTTGTGATCTCTCCTCTTTCATTCATGATTTTATTTATTTGGGTCCTTTCTCTTTTCTTTTTGATAAGTCAGGCCAGGGGTTTATCAATTTTATTAATTCTTTCAAAGAACCAGCTCCTAGTTTCATTGATTTCTTCTATTGTTTTTTTGGTTTCTATTTCATTGATTTCTGCTCTGATCTTTATGATTTCTCTTCTCCTGCTGGGCTTAGGGTTTCTTTCTTGTTCTTTCTCCAGCTCCTTTAGGTGTAGGGTTATGTTGTGTACCTGAGACCTTTCTTGTTTCTTGAGAAAGGCTTGTACCGCTATATATTTTCCTCTCAGGACTGCCTTTGTTGTGTCCCACAGATTTTGAACCGTTGTATTTTCATTATCATTTGTTTCCATGATTTTTTTCAATTCTTCTTTAATTTCCCGGTTGACCCATTCATTCTTTAGAAGGATGCTGTTTAGTCTCCATGTATTTGAGTTCTTTTCAAACTTCCTTTTGTGGTTGAGTTCTAGCTTTAGAGCATTGTGGTCTGAAAATATGCAGGGAATGATCCCAATCTTTTGATACCGGTTGAGTCCCGATTTAGGACCGAGGATGTGATCTATTCTGGAGAATGTTCCATGTGCACTAGAGAAGAATGTGTATTCTGTTGCTTTGGGATGAAATGTTCTGAATATATCTGTGATGTCCATCTGGTCCAGTGTGTCGTTTAAGGCCTTTATTTCCTTGCTGATCTTTTGCTTGGATGATCTGTCCATTTCAGTGAGGGGAGTGTTAAAGTCCCCTACTATTATTGTATTATTGTTGATGTGTTTCTTTGATTTTGTTATTAATTGGTTTATATAGTTGGTTGCTCCCACATTGGGGGCATAGATATTTAAAATTGTTAAATCTTCTTGTTGGACAGGCCCTTTGAGTATGATATAGTGTCCTTCTTCATCTCTTATTATAGTCTTTGGCTTAAAATCTAATTGATCTGATATAAGGATTGCCACTCCTGCTTTCTTCTGATGTCCATTAGCATGGTAAATTCTTTTCCACCCCCTCACTTTAAATCTGGAGGTGTCTTCGGGCTTAAAATGAGTTTCTTGGAGGCAACATATAGATGGGTTTTGTTTTTTTATCCATTCTGATACCCTGTGTCTTTTGACAGGGGCATTTAGCCCATTAACATTCAGGGTAACTATTGAGAGATATGAATTTAGTGCCATTGTATTGCCTGTAAGGTGACTGTTACTGTATATGGTCTCTGTTCCTTTCTGATTTACCACTTGTATGCTCTCTCTTTGCTTAGAGGACCCCTTTCAAGATTTCCTGTAGAGCTGGTTTGGTGTTTGCAAATTCCTTCAGTTTTTGTTTGTCCTGGAAGCTTTTAATCTCTCCTTCTATTTTCAATGATAGCCTAGCTGGATATAGTATTCTTGGCTGCATGTTTTTCTCATTTAGTGCTCTGAAAATATCATGCCAGCTCTTTCTGGCCTGCCAGGTCTCTGTGGATAAGTCAGCTGCCAATCTAATATTTTTACCATTGTATGTTACAGACTTCTTTTCCTGGGCTGCTTTCAGGATTTTCTCTTTGTCACTGAGACTTGTAAATTTTACTATTAGGTGACGGGGTGTGGGCCTATTCTTATTGATTTTGAGGGGCGTTCTCTGAACCTCCTGAATTTTGATGCTCGTTCCCTTTGCCATATTGGGGAAATTCTCCCCAATAATTCTCTCCAGTATACCTTCTGCTCCCCTCTCTCTTTCTTCTTCTTCTGGAATCCCAATTATTCTAATGTTGTTTCGTCTTATGGTGTCACTTATCTCTCGAATTCTCCCCTCGTGGTCCAGTAGCTGTTTGTCCCTCTTTTGCTCAGCTTCTTTATTCTCTGTCATTTGGTCTTCTATATCACTAATTCTTTTTTCTGCCTCATTTATCCTAGCAGTGAGAGCCTCCATTTTTGATGGCACCTCATTAATAGCTTTTTTGATTTCAACTTGGTTAGATTTTAGTTCTTTTATTTCTCCAGAAAGGGCTTTTTTATCTCTCGAGAGGGTTTCTCTAATATCTTCCATGCCTTTTTCGAGCCCGGCTAGAACCTTGAGAATTGTCATTCTGAACTCTAGATCTGACATATTACCAATGTCTGTATTGATTAGGTCCCTAGCTTTCGGTACTGCCTCTTGTTCTTTTTTTTGTGTTGAATTTTTCCGTCTTGTCATTTTGTCCAGATAAGAGTATATGAAGGGGCAAGTAAAATACTAAAAAGGTGGCAACAACCCCAGGAAAATATGCTTTAACCAAATTAGAAGAGATCCAAAATCGTGAGGGGGGAGAACGGGGATAAAAAGAGGTTCAAAGAGGGAGAAAGAAAAAAAAAAGAAAAAAGAAAAGAAAAGAATTTAAAAAAAAAAGAAGAAAACACCTAAGAAAAATGTAAAAAAGAAAAAATATATATATTAGATAAACTAGTAAAAAATCATTAAAAAAGAAAAAGGTAAAAGTTAAAAAAAAAAAAATTTTACCCGAAGGCGAGAAAAAAAAAAAAATGAAAAAGAAAAAAATTAAATTAACTGCAAGACTAAAAAAAAATCACAGGGAAAAAGCCATGAGTTCCGTGCTTGGCTTTCTCCTCCTCTGGAATTCTGCTGCTCTCCTTGGTATTGAAACCGCAGTCCTTGGTAGGTGAACTTGGTCTGGGCTGGATTTCTTGTTGATCTTCTGGGGGAGGGGCCTGTTGTAGTGATTCTCAAGTGTCTTTGCCCCAGGCGGAATTACACCGCCCTTACCCGGGGCCGGGGTGAGTAATCCGCTCGGGTTTGCTTTCAGGAGCTTTTGTTCCCTGAGCGCTTTCCGTAGAGTTCTGGAGGACGGGAATGAAAATGGCGGCCTCCTGGTCTCCGGCCCAGAGGAGCTGAGAGCCCAGGGCCGCACTCCTCAGTGCGCCCTCAGAGAACAGCGCCCAGCTACTCCCTTCTGCCTGACCTCCGGCGGCGCTCCGAGCTCACCGAGCCTGCGACCGGTTCAAGGTCACCCCAAGCTGCGAGCTTACTGTCGGCTCTGTCTCTGCAGCCGGCTTTCCCGTTCCAATACCCGCAAGCTCTGCGACACTCAGACAACCCCAATCCTTCTGTGACCCTGCGGGACCTGAGGCCACGCTGACCCCGTGTGGGCTTCGCCCCGGTTTATCCTCTGGAGCGATGTCCCTCAGCGGAACAGACTTTTAAAAGTCCTGATTTTGTGTGCGGTTGCTCCGCCGCTTGCCGGGAGCCGGCCCCTCCCCCCAGGGTCTATCTTCCCGTCGCTTTGGATTCACTTCTCCGCCGGTCCTACCTTTCAGAAAGTGGTTGTTTTTCTGTTTCCAGAATTGCTGTTCTTCTTCTCTTCGATCTGCCGATGGATTTTCAGGTGTTTGCAATCTTTAGATAGGCTATCTAGCTGATCTCCGGCTAGCTGAAGCAGTCTCAGCCTGCTACTTCTCCGCCATCTTGACTCCTCAAGATCACTACTCAGCCTTAGATCAATGGGTTTCTTTATGTTTGTTATCAATTGTGTTATATATCTGGATGCTCCCAAGCCAGAGGCATAAATATTTACAATTATTATATCTTCTTGTTGGATAGACCTCTTTATTATGATATAGTGCCCTTCCTCATCTCCTGTTACACTCCTTAGTTTAAAATTTAGTTTGTCTGATATAAGTATGGCTATTCTGGCTTTCTTTTGACATCTATTAGAATGATAGATGGTTCTTCATCCCCTGTCTTTCAATATGCAGTTGTCTTTAGCCCTAAAATGAGTCTCTTGTAGGCAGCATATAAATGGGTCTTGTTTTTTTATTCATTCTGATAACCTATCTTTCTATTGGAGCATTTAGTCCATTTACATTCAGAGTTATTAATGATGGATATGTATTTAGTGCCATCATTTTACCTGTAAAGTTATTGTTTGGGGGGGATTTTCTTCATTCCTTTCTAGTTTTTCACCTTTGGTCTTTCTTTCCCATTCATGAGTCCCTTTTAATATTTCTTGCAGGGCTGTTTTAGTGGTCATGTATTCCTTTAGTTTTTGTTTATTTTAGAAATGCTTTATCTCTCCTATTCTTAATGATAGTCTTGCTGGATAGAAAATTCTTGCCTGCAATTTTTTCACATTCAGCACATTGAATATATCATGTCATACTTCTGGTCTGTCAAATTTCTATGGAGATATCTGCTGCTAACCTTATTTGTCTTCCCTTGTAAGTTAGGGACATCTTTTGTCTTGCTGTTTTTAGGATTTTTTTTTTTCTTTATTTATATTTTTGAAAATTTAACTATAATATGTTTTGGTGTTGATCTGCTTTTGTTGATTTTTTTTTCTAAAGATTTTATTTATTTATTTGACAGAGAGAGATCACAAGCAGGCAGAGAGGCAGGCAGAGAGAGGGGGAAGCAGGCTCCCCACTGAGCAGAAAGCCTGATGTGGGGCTTGATCCCAGGACCCTGAAATCATGACCTGAGCCGAAGGCCGAGGCTTAAACCACTGAGCCACCCAGGTACCCCTGCTTTTGTTGATTTTAATGGTAATTCTCTGTGCCTCTTGATTTGGGTATCTGTTTCCTTCCCCAAATTAGAGAAGTTTTTAGCTATAGTTTCCTCAATTAAACTTATACCCCCATTTACCTCTCTTCTTCTTCTAGGACTCCTGGGATGTTACTGTGTTTATGGAGTCACTAAGTTCCCTAAGTCTACTTTTGTGACCCAAGATTTTTCTTTCCCTTTTTTGTTCATCCTTATTATTTTCCATATTTCTATATTCTATATCACTTATTCATTCCTCTGCTTCTTCCATTCTTGTGATCATTACATCTAATTGGTTTTGAATCTCAGTTATCATATTTTTCCTTTCAGCCTGTCTAGTTTTGAGGCTATTATATATGTGGTAAGCCTCTCCCTGATGTCTTCTGTGCTTTTCTCAAGCCCAACTAGTATCCTTATGATTGTTACTTTACATTCTGAATCAGACATATTACTTATATATGTTTTGATTAGGTGCCTGGTCATAACCTTTTCTTGATTTTTCTTTGGGGATAAAGTCCTCTGTCTTGGCATTCATCTAGGTCTTTGTATTCTTTAATGTTTTAGGAGAGCCTGTTATGTTTCCTGATGCTGAGAGGAATGGATTTATGGAGAAGATATCATTTACTTTCCAGGGCCTTGTGCTTTAGGAAGTATCTGTTGTGTATGCTGCATGCAGTCTGTAGCTGTATTTTGACTGCTCAGTCTTCAAGTCAGTCCTTTGCAGGGTTCCTCCTTGCCTTCAGTGGGGAGTGTTTAGACCTTGGCCAGACTGTGTGAGTTTTAACAAGGCATATTTTGATTTGCTTGCTAAAAGAGACCTGATACTCTTTATGCTAGAATTGAAGCTTTGTAGAACTCTGTAATAGACATGGTGGGTGCATGGTTTTGTGCTGGTTTTCTGGGGGAGGGACCCATTGCACTGGTTCTTAGGCACACTCGCCACACTAGGAGTACAAGCCAAGTGTGGGGGATATGGGAGTGTGGGACTTGGTGTAAGAAGATTCAGCGGCCAGTGTTGGTGCTGTGTTATTTACTGTACTTTATGCTGAGGTGCGAGGAAGAGAAATGGCACTAGCCAGCTCTTTTGTCTCAGGAGAGGCAATGCCCTCACTGTCAGATGAGCTCCAAAGCATGAGAACTGTCTCTCCTGTCTCTCCCACGGTATTCCAAGCAATCCTCCATCCACAGGCTACCTGCTTGCCTTTTCTATAGAAACACTGCAGAACATTTAGGTCTCTATACCAGCCACACCACAGATCTCTAAGACTCTAGTCTTTGAGTGATGATGATTACAAAAACTCATGAAAATCAGCTCCTCTCATTTTCCTAGTCAATGGGATTTGGGGAAGGTTTTCCTTGTGAAATACCCTTGGTGCTTCTCTCTCTTTTTTGTCCCTCTCTCTCCCCTCTCTCAACCAGGGCTTCCTCCCTTCCATAGCACCTATAGTCCATTTCTCACCAAAACTGTATCTCTGCATCTCTTACCTTTCATGATGTGGCCTCTTCTCTCCCTTTGAGGTATGAAGCAAGCCTAGTGTTCTCCTAGTACTCTGGCATCTTAGCTCCTCCTCCTTATTTAACATATATTTTAATATAATGATTTAAAAAGACTATTTTATAATATGTATATTTATATCTTAACTTAGAAGTACACTGAAATCCTTGGAAAAAAACTATGGTATATGTTAGGCAAATGGTAAAATCAAAACTTCATAAAATGCCTTAATTTTAAACCTTTAAGATACTAGAGTGGTTACAAAAGAAGCCAAATAGTTTGTTAGAATACTTCTAAGACAGAAATATCTTTCTCTTTGAGAGACATGTCACAGAACTAGGGAAAAACCTTGCCTCCAAACAACTGTTTTCAAAATCTTCTTAAATTGAGAAAAGCTCAAATATTCATATTTCTTTAGGAGATATAACATGATTTAAACCATGTCATATTACAGCTTGTGAAATTGGGAAAAAATAATTTTAGAATAAGTATATAATTACAGCAGTTTAATAAGACATATTATTCTTAATAATATCAGTTAAATAAAGACAGTTTCTAGTCATTTTTTCTGTCCCTAGGTATAATTATACCCTAGGTATAATTCATATAGACACACAAATCTAAGAATATATCAAAAAATAATTTAAGTTTATTTTATGATAAAGAGAAACAAAACATAAAGCATTTTTAAAATTGATTTTGAGATTTATGCATACTTACTTCGCATGGGAATCCCAGTGGGAGGAAATGGAATATCTAAAGTTCATCTGTTCAAGGTCATGATAGCCTTGTTAATTGGTCATGCAGTATATTCACTCACTCATTCATCACCCATTCATTCATTTAGTGTAGTCTAAACTGCCACCATATGCTAGACATTGTAGCTTGATATTCAAACCCCTTTTAACCTAGCCCTGAACCTTGTCCTTATTTCTACTAAGGCATTGATACTACCAAACTTTTCTGCCACACTCACTGCCTGACTACCTCATTCTCAACTGAACTGGATATCCTGCAAGAGAGAGGCAGGCTGAATTTTGAATCCAGTACCTTGTTTAGTGGCCCATGCTCCCTATGCTTTCAGTCTTAGACTAATACTCTAATAAATCAAGCTAACTTTAAAGCAAACAGGTTTGATAAGTCAAGTTAAATTGTGCCTCATATTTCTGGATTGAGATTTCTGACTGCTCACTCTAACATGCCACTGTTCACTTTCCCACGATTAGCTTTCTCTTTTGCCTGACTCTAGGGTCATAATCCTGGACAATTCTGGTTTTGCTACTTGACCTATATTTAATGTCTCAATTAAGTATATTTTTGACACTGTGAAGACAGCATAATATTAAGATCTGCACAGGTTTTAAAAAAAGCTATGCACAGGGGCACCTGGGTGGCTCAGATAGTTAAGTGTCTGCCTGTGGCTCTGGCCATGATCTCGGGGTCCTGAGATGGAGCCCCACATAGGGGTCCTGACTCAGTGAGGAGGCTGATTCTCCTTCTCCCTCTGCCTCTTTCCCTGCTCATGCTCTCTTTCTGTATCTCTCTGTCTCAAATGAATAAATAAAATATTTTTTAAAAGATATGCATAAAAGTTATGGACATTCCTTAACCACAAAGTCTTTAAATTCCAATAAATGGTATTAAAACAGTATGTAAGTAAGTTAAACTCTGTTAAATGCCATAATAGAAGAACTATATATAAATTGAGCAGATTGTAAAAAATATTACGGTGAGAGGGGAAACTATTTAAATACAGACATTTCACACGCTAAGAATTAGCTGACTGAAATGGGAGAAGGAAGGGGTAATAAACTTAGGAAGTTGAGATGATTGTACTATAATATACAAATAGATTAGTGGGAAAAGTGCCTAAGTTGTTTCAAAAGGTTCTTCCAACCCCTTTATATAATACAAAGTCATCCATGCAAATAATTGCTATGAGTACTTGATAGAACAAATATACAGAAAATCAGTAAAGATGTAGAAAACTTGAATAATACTATTGAGAAAATTCCCTAATTGAGATTTATAGACACTATATCCAAGAGCAGCAGAATACACATTCTTTTTATGGACATGGAACATCACCAAGTTAGACTGTATATTGGGCCATAAAACAAGATCAATAAATTTTAAATGATTTAAGTCATACAGAGTGTTTCCTGTATACAGCTGAATTAAAGAGAAATCAATAACAGAAAAATATCTGGAATATCTCCAAATATTTTGAAATTGAAAAAAAAACACATTTCAAATAATTCAAAGGTCAAAGAAGGAATCACAAGTAAATTAGAAATAATTTAATTGAATAAATGAAGAACATATCAAACCTTGTGGGATAAAGTATGATAAGGTTGCAGAGTACAAGGTCAGTATGCAAAAACAATCATTTCTATATACTAACAAATTTACACTAACAAATTCTATATGCTAACAAATTTAATTATAGCAAATTTTTAAAACAAAATCAATCCGGGGGTGACTGGGTGGCTTAAATCTTTAAGTGTCTACCTTCAGTGTGGTCATGATCTCAGGTTCCTGAGATTAAGCCCCACTCCCTGTGTCCTGGCCTCCTGCTCAGTGGGGAGCCTACTTCTCCCTCTTCCTCTGCCCTAACCCCACTCGTGCTTTTTCTCTCTCTTTCTCACTGTCTCAAATAAATAAATAAATAAAATCTTAAAAAATAAATAAAAATAAAGCTATCCATAATATTTCCAAAAAAATGGAAATTTTAGGTATAAATTTAAAAAAATAAATAAATAAATGTGCAGAGTCTATATGCTTTAACTATAAAATACAAAAAAAAAAAATCCAAGAAGACTTCAATAATTGAGAGATAGACCATGTTCATGGTTTGGGAGATTCAATATAAAGAAGTGCAAATTCTTCACAAATCAAAATACAATTTTAATATAATTCCTATCAAATCCTCAGAAATATATATATTTTTTGTTAATGTAGGTAAATAATTCAATTGTGTAAAATGGTGGTGGAAATGGGTTCTTAGTATCAGTTATTGAAATAACCAGAGCAAGGCTGCATAGCTAACATGCCATTAACTGCAAAGGTTTAGATGCTGCATCCACATTTATGCTGAGTACAAGGATGGTTCTGGGTTCTATCATGGGCTGATACTACCGGGACAGTAAGAGAATGACTCCCTTGTCAGTGCTTGTTTTATGGGCCAAATCTCCGCAGATTGGGCCTGGAGAAACTGAAGATACAATATCCCTCCTTGTTTTCTCATTTCCCAAGAGAGAGTTCCCTCATGTATACTTAGCTATCCTCAGTCTTTTCTCTATATCCACCATACACAAGATAAGACCTATATGGAGTCCATTCTGCAAGAAGCAAAAACAAATGCCAACTGCATGACATCTACATTTGCTTTATCACATGGTGTGTTATCATGAGGATTTCAATTTTTGTTTAACCTTTTGTTTTTAAAGCTCCAATTTAAGAAATTCATTTAAGCATACCCTTGATAGAAATGTCTACCACACATAACCCAATTAATTCTCACCTCTTCAGAGTTGGTCGACCAAAAAGAATAACATCTTGACTATTATGTCCAAGTAAGATGTGATTAATAGCAAAAATTATTCTTTTTTAAAAGAAAAAAGATTTATTTATTTATTTATTTATTTATTTATTGGAGAGAGAGAGAGAGAGAGTGTGTGTGTGTGAGCACTCAGTGGGGAGGGGCAGGAGAGTCTTATGCAGACTCTGTGCTGAACACAGAGCCAGTTGCAGGGCCCAATGTCATGACTTGGAGATCAAAACTCCAGCAGAAACTGAGTCAGATGCTTAACCAACCCTGCCACCTATGTGCCCCATAACAAAAATTATTATTGATGAGAATAATCAAACTCCTACCATCCTGATAGACAGATAAAGAGTTTTAATCATATTGCTTAATATGTAGCCGCCTTTATAAATTTCAAATTGCTTCCAGACAGTTTTTTAAATTTTATCTTGATTATGTATAAATTAGAGTATATACAATTTACTTATGGTCATGTAAATGGCAGAACTGGTTCATAAGCCAAGTTTAACACTCTTCCTATATAACCTTAGAAAGTAAAGTGTTATTAAACAGCTCTTTAAGCAATATCTAGTGTCAGAAAATAAAAATTACCCAGGATGTTAGAAGAACCATTTATATCGAATAGTTTTTTCCTTGATTCCCATGACTAATGAGTTGTAATTTTTTTGACCTTATTTGAAAAAGGATTTGATATGGTATGTTCTTTTTATTAGAAATAGGTCAAATCTAAACTGAGTACTTTCCCTTTTACATTTCTGTATCCTCATCTCTTGTCTTGACATTAGTCATTAGAAATATATATGGTCCCAAGTTGCAGATTATATAAAAATAATGTGCCTAGAAATGTGATTTATATTTACACTTGAATATTGCTGTATTTGAATATAGGTGATAAATTTTCTTTAGTTAGAATACTAGATTTAACTAGGAGAAACACCATGTTAAAGGCTGAGAGGTTAATAGCTTTTTTTTTGCAATTTATCTATTCATAATTTCTCACAGAAGCCACTCCAGAGGATACCTTATAAGGGATTTCTAAAACAGCTGTATAGTTTTGTCATGTGAGGTACTTTTTTGTGATTGATGGAAACAACAAACTAGTACCATAATAAGGATGGTAGCAGATGGAAATTTTGCTCAACTTCTTCCTTCTCTAAATTCCCCTGCTCCCACCACGTGTTTGACCTCCTCCCATTCCATTTCTTCATCTGACTCCATATATGTCCCACATCTTGGTCCTCCTGTTTCTCCTCACGTGTCTCATGGGGCTTTGCAAGTTTCTTCTCCCAACACTCCAACTACTGGAGCTGGGACAGTCATGAATCATACACCCAACGGCAACTAGTTTATACTTTATAGGGATTTAAAGGAGAGCAATAATAAATATAAAATTGGCCTTCCTGGAACCTTCAAGGGATAGGTTTTAAAGTTTCCTCTTCTGGGTAAGGCATTGAGCAATGAGAATAAATGGTAAAGTCGATGTAATCATTAAGTCAGTGGTTCACTTGAGTCGTGGGTAGTACCACTCCCAAATGAACATTTCCATAATTCAGAGTGCCTTTTCTTGTTTCATATATTCATGGGCACAGTTGACATGAAGTGTGCAGGGACAGGCATGCCATACATCTTGCTGAGTAGGGCAGTCCTGCACAATGAGAAAACTTTTGTGTACCACATAACTTCCAAATGTCCCTATGTAGATGGATGAAGTTTAAAGAAAAAAAAAAACTGTTAATATCCCTTTTACATTTTATTTTTCACTAGAAATCCAACTCCATATTGAAAGTAAACACAAAGCATTACTTACAAAGGTTTAGTACATACTGTTTTTCAAGAATGCAACTACTTTGTAAATCAAGGGAATATTTAAGTTGTTACAGCACTTTACCAAAAGTTGTTCACCATTGCAGAAAATTACTTTAGTGGCAATAAGACCACTAGAACTTTAGTCTCCTAGATAGTACAATTTAATAATTGACATTTAGAGCAGTGACAACCATGTAATTCTATACCCAGGTGTGAGCTTCCTGGCTCCATCATTATGTATCCTAACGTGATTGGGCCTGAACATTTATTTTTGAAAAACACATTGTTTTGTTACAAATTACATTCTTTGTTTCTTTTTCCATTACTATTAGGCCAGTGTATTGATCTTTAAAGATTATTATTATAGGGACGCCTGGGTGGCTCAGTTGGTTAAGCAGCTGCCTTCGGCTCAGGTCATGATCCCAGCGTCCTGGGATCGAGTCCCACATCGGGCTCCTTGCTCCGCGGGGAGCCTGCTTCTCCCTCTGACTCTGCCTTCCACTCTGTCTGCCTGTGCTCGCTCTGACTCGCTCTCTCTCTGACAAATAAATAAATAAAATCTTTTTTTAAAAAAAAAAGATTATTATTATATTTAATTTTATTTCATTGTAGTAGTTGTTTGTTTTTCAAAGGGACTACTAGATCTCAGAATTAAGAATTATGATGTAATCAAGTGGACTAATACTAACCAGTAGGTACAAAACTTAAATAGTAAGTTATTTTGCTGAACATGAGTAGTACTAATTGTATAAGCCTGAAATCAAGATTTATTGGGAATAATTGTTACACAAATATGCATCAACTGATATTTATATCATGTATAAATGATGCTATATGTAAATGATAAAACAAAGTTGCATTAAAGTTGGCCTTATAATATGGATTCTAATAGGCATATGAATCCTCCTTATCAACTTTCAGTGGTGCTGACCAGTCATGTAATGAAAATGGATGGCACCTGAATGAGAAAACAATTATGTGGCTATCTGAAGGAGGGTGGCCATACCCAAAGGATGAACAAAATACTTCAAGCAAAACTAATAGCAACATAATGAGCTAAGAAGTGACAGGCACAAGCACAAGCAGATCATGTTGGCTTGAAGCAAGCAGAGTTTGAGCTGCTTCACTGCCTCATTTAAACAGAAGAGTGTGCTCAGCATGAAACTAAGAGACAGCTTACAGAGAATGACACCCTGCAGGTAACAGCTGCTGCTAACACCCAAAGGACAGAATATATAGAAGCCATATTTATTTATTTTTGCAATTTGTGAGGAAGTGATTGCCTGACATGAATCAGCCTTTTCTGACCCACTCTTATGGAGAGGAAGCACCAAGGTCAATAGCCCAATCATACAGTGCAGAAAATACTGCCATATTTATATAATTTTGTGGAATAGCTGGAATTAATTTTAACAAGACTATTGTGAATGTATCATTTGTATAAGTATAAATAATTTGCTGATTATGGTTGTTCTTAAGAAAAACAGACATTCAGGTGTGCCTGGGTGGCTCAGTCGGTTAAGCGTCTGCCGTCAGCTCAGGTCATGATTGCAGGGTCCTGGGATGGAGCCCTGCTTTGGGCTCCCTGCTCCACAGGGAATCTGCTGCTCCCTCTCCCACTGCCTACTGCTCCCCATGCTTATGCTCTCCCTCTCTGTCTCTATTTGACAAATAAATAAATTAAAAAAAAAAAAGAAAAAGAAAATAGATTTTAAAAAAAGAAGAAAGAAAATAGACATTCAAAACTAAACACCCAAAAGCATAATTTTAATGGCATTTCCCTAGAGCCTATGCTGTATTCAATCCCAATTTTTATTCTGAAAATTGTACCAATATAGAGTTCAGACCAGGACAAAGCCAAAACACAGAGGACATCCAACTTTAAGTGAGAGAAATATTGACTCCATAAACATCTATATCACTATTTAAGAAAGATATGTATAACAGAAAAACATGATTTCTCATATAAAAATCTAGGTTTTATTTAAGAATCCAAGAATAAAGTATAGTAAGAAAAAATAATAGTATATGCTTCTTATTGAAATGCTGGTAGTTTTAAATTTTTGACATGAATAATTGGATATGTCATATGTGAATCTACCAAGGAATAAAATAGAGGTCATAAAATGTAAAGACATGCTAAGACTTATTTATAACCTCATAAAACAAACTGGCAGTTTTAATATCTTAAGCTGGCCCCTTTACTGTATTTGTGTATGGGTCCTCACTAAAAAGTCCTGTCCCTTATTTGAACATATCACATATGAGAGGCAAAAAACACAAGGTAGATGACGGACACAAATGTCATTCTGTTTATAACTCTCATTTTAAGTTGGTGACATTCTGTCATACAACCAAGGTGATGATATATCTTTATAATAATCTATAGGGTGCTGCAGAACTCTTCCAACATTTAGATCTAAACAAATTAGTTTTTGATGCCATATCGCCAGATGGAGGTTAAGAAAAGTTAGTGCAATCTGGTGTTTTAAAATAAACACGTGTGTCCTTTTTTCAAACTTGGTTTGATCTATGTTTTACAGACAATGGTTTTATTTAAAAGCATTAATATAGTTCAGTGTTTGTGAGGTGTTATGGGAGGAAGAATGTGTAGCCGTTGTGGTGGTGATAAAATACAGTGAGACCTAATATAGAATATAGTGTATAATTCTTTGTAATAATGGTGAAGAACATACTGGTGACATATTTAATGGCCTAGTAAGTGAATGACCAAGAATAGAAGAACTTAGGGGCACCAGTTGGCTCAGTCACTTAAGCGTCTGCCTTCAGCTCAGGTTATAATCCCACTATCCTGGGATCCAGCTGTGCATGGGCTTCCTGCTGAATGGGGAGCCTGCTTTCCCTCTTCCTCTGCCCCTTCCTGCTGCTTGTGCTCTCTCTCTCTCTCTCAAATAAATAAATAAAACCTTTTTTAAAAAAAGAGAGAGAAAACTTAAAGGTAGAGGACATTGAATAAAGGAAGGTAAGAAAACAGATTCTTAAAATGTTTTTCAGATGGAGGTATAATACTCTATCCCCAGGGGTACAGGTCTGTGAATCACCAGGTTTACACACTTCACAGCACTCACCAAAGCACATACCCTCCCCAATGTCCATAATCCCACCCCCTTCTCCCAAACCCCCTCCCCCCAGCAACCCTCAGTTTGTTTTGTGAGATTAACCTCCATCAGAAAGGATGAATACCCAACTTTTGTAGCAACATGGACGGGACTGGAAGAGAGTATGCTGAGTGAAATAAGTCAAGCAGAGAGAGTCAATTATCATATGGTTTCACTTATTTGTGAAGCATAACAAATAGCATGGAGGACATGGGGACTTAGAGTGGAGAAGGGAGTTGGGGGAAATTGGAAGGGGAGGTGAACCATGAGAGACTATGGACTCTGAAAAACAATCTGAGGGTTTTGAAGGGACGGGGGGTGGGAGGTTGGGGTACCAGGTGGTGGGTATTATAGAGGGCACGGATTGCATGGAGCACGGGGTGTGGTGCAAAAATAATGAATACTGTTATGCTGGAAATAAAAAAAAAACAAAAAGAAAAAAAAATAATAATAATGACAATAATAAAAAAAAAAAATGTTTTTCAAAATCTGCTACTTCAGATCATTACCATGATATTTAATCCTTTCTGATCAACAGGATGATCACAGTTTCATTAACCTGTTAGTTACAGGTCAAATATGAGATTTTTTTTTTAATAAATTATGTCTCTCTTAATCCAGCTATTATTTTAGATATTTCAGAGAGAGACAATAAGTTACCTTAAGTTGTTTAGAAAACAAGATTCAAATAGAAAATATTTACTATTATTACTATTAAAACATCTGCTTCCATTCACCCAATCTGAGACAGACCTTACTGATTTGTTTACACATTCATGGCTACTTTTATTAAGTGTCCTGTAGTCTAAATTTTGCTTTTCATACTGTAATTACAACACAAAAGAAATTAAAATGGATACACTTTGTTTAAAGAAATTAAAATGGATACACTTTGTTTAAAGATATCAGTGGCGCTCAGTTATTTCCATAAGAAAGAACAGACCCAAACACAACTACTTAATCATACAATTTAAAGGTTATTGCAAGGTCCTGCAAATTTTGAATATTTATTTTCCCAGCAGTTTACCATTTTATAGATTTCTGATATGAACTAAAATTCCCACAATTAGAATAACATTTTTAGGATACAGAATAAAGGGCTTTCTTGTGGTTCTTATACAGTATTTTTATGATATTTAGAAGATAGCTAATAAAACCGTGCTCTGGTGGAACGGGCCCAAGAGAAAAGGAAGGGAGGGTGTTTGTTTAAAGGTAACCTTCTCATGCATCCTTCTCATCATTAGCATGGATTAATTTATTAAATTAGCCAGTTGCTCACCAAAGCCTTGCCTAAGAATTATGAGGTAAAAAAGCCCTAAATATAAATGTGGCTTTACAAGTGTGTTAGAAACAAAGGCAAAACCCTCAGGGGCATAGACTTTTGTTAGGTGGGTTTCCATCCAGAGCCCAGGGAAGCCTTGAAGAAGCATAAAGGTGTCAGGGAAAACAGATCCAGAGTTTGAGAGGGCCTTAGCAATATTCATGTAATATTGTATAAAAGACTGATTTCACTCCTCCAGCTTCTCTCTCTCTCTGCCATGAATAAAATATATGAAATTACTTGCTTGTTTTCTAGAAGTCAAGATAATTTGGACTTCATCTCTTTCTCATGAGTCTACCTAGAAATTCTACATTAGTCATTTTAACACATCCCTTCCCTTGAATTGTGCTAAGGTTCCAAGACCTTACTCAGCAGTAGTAATAAGGAGGCTTTCCTAGTCACTGGTTATCAGACTACTGCTGAGATGCTCAATGCCCCAGTTTAATGGTGATGTGTGTTACTTTGATGTCATGCATGGAATAGTTTTGGACAAAGAGTGAACCCTGAGCCTGGGACCCAATCTCCCGCATGAGCCATGGGACCGTGTATGAGATCTGGCCACCTTCTCTAGGCAGTGCAATGGAGTGATACAAAATTCCTTCCTTCTCACAGAGCCTCACAAACATCTAAACCCCTTTCTCAATTCAAGGGAATCCCCGTCACTCCTTTTTTTGTTTTGTTTTTTCTTAGAAGTTTTCCAACAGCTTCTTCTTCCCTTCAGACATACTAGCTTGAGTTTAAAGTTTTACAAATGATAAGTAATAGCTTTAATTCCAATTAGTTCCTGCTCTCTGTCCATGCAACATTCTAAAAGCAAGGAATTACAAAAGTTGTCTCCCTGAGGAAGACTGGGGAAATACCAGTAACATAAGTGTGACTTAATATTTCAATAAATTATACTGTTATAGAGAAATACTTTCATGTATTGATATCACCAGACACACTGATAATAAAGAAATTCATTCCAAAATACAATTTTAAACAAATACCTAACTGCTAAATTCTGACCAAAAAAATTTAGTCTGATGTGTACATCATTTGCATAAATATTTTACAGACACGGAAAGTAAATCATATTTAAGACATTATAATTGATATATTTTATTTATTGAAGATATAAAATTATACAAAATCAAGGCTGTTAGGAAAATCTGGAATGTATAGTCACTGTACTCAGTATAAAGAGATACTGAATAAAGACAGCTATATATTAGCCATTAAATCAGAGGTACTTAAGATGAGAGTAATGAGGAAACTCTCCTACCAGTTATTCCCAAACTCTTTGCCCTTTCTAGTTTTGTTTTTTTTTTTTTTTTTTTTTTTTTTTAGTTTTTATATATTTTATATTTTTGTTTGGTGGGTAGAAAACTCTGGGGTCTGGAAAAAGAGAACATCTTTTAGGCCTTTAGGTAAACAAAAATTGGACTGATTGAGAAAAAAAGATATCTATTTAAATTGTGTTTACCATTTCCAGTATTTTTATTTCTAGGGAGGATATTAATAAAGAAATGTATCCTGACTTAGGAAGTTCAAACTGGGTTTAATTGTGGTCCTTTTAGAGTTTCATGCAACCTCTGCCAATAATCCCCATCCTACACTCTTGCTTTCCCTTGTTATAGGATTTATTAAAGAGTAAGAGGAGAATATAGTAAGACACACCAGGGACAGGAATGAGAGAGCACAGATATCCATTCACCTTCAGATAATAAAAATGACTCTGAGAAGTATCACCATAAGAGGACTGGGTTTGTGTGTTTGTGTGTGTTTTAAACTCAGAAAGGTTAGGCATACACAGCAGAAAGAGAGAGACCAATGGGGAACTGGATTTCCAAAAATAAACTCATTTCATCCTTTCATACCAAGCCACTCTGGACAGAAGTTGGTAGCAACAATAGGATATATAAAGTTTTGAGGAACATTGTGTACTAGACATGTTGTAACACAGCTGAAGGTCCCCTGATAGGCTTACAATATTTCCCCACATTTTCTTTACCTATGGTTCTAGCCTCATTTAAACATTTAAAAATGATTATTTTTTAATTTTTTATTTTTTATAAACATATATTTTTATCCCCAGGGGTACAGGTCTGTGAATCGCCAGTTTTACATACTTTTTACTGACAATCTAAAGTAAAACAGTGGGAAAATGGGGCCCTCAGATTGATACCATCGAAGATAGTGCCATAAGATTTATCATTTTAATACTTTTTTTTTTTTTTAAGAAGTTTTCATTCCTAAGGGTAAGCTTGTGATTTAAAATAAGAAGTTTAAGCCTAAATAAAATCTACTTTTACATGACAAAATAAAAACTAAAATACTGGCAGTTTCTATAGTTTTTTTCAGGGGTAATTAATTCTTATCATTTGTGTTGGTCATAAAATTCTTTCTCTTCCGAGGTAATTGAAATCCACAAAAAGCTCAGTAAATTTATTTTTAAACAACATAAGCAGTATTTTTATGTGAAAGGAAGGATCTTAGATGGTTAAGTATTGAGAAGTAATGGTATCTCTTTACAGATGATGAAGATCTGCAATTTCATTAATAATAATAAATATTTATTGATACCTCCTCTGGTATTCATTAAACATGACACATAAGGCCAGAGCCTTTATGGAGTGTATAGCTCTAGACAGGGTTGATGGGAGGGAGAGGGTATGATAACGTAAATAAGTAATCAAGCTATTTTCACCTAGCGATTGGCGCAATGAAGAAAATAAACAGGATGTTATGACAGATGGGTGTTCTGTGTCCATTCAGCTTTCAGCTGTTTATGGTCAGAGGACACTGAGCTTTGAATGAAAGCTCTGAGCATAAGGAAACAGCTGGATTGAAATCTCTTTTCTCCAACAATCCAATCCCTGGATAATCTAAGGGTTTTTTCCTCTCATTTCAGCCTTTCTTTATCTACTTTCTGTTCTCTCTGGGATACCTACTCTTCTAGAACCAAGCTTCTGTGTCTAAAAGTCTTGCCTTTTCCCATTAACTTTTCCCAGCCCTGATATCTGGTTTCTGGCATAGAATCTTCCAGGAGGTTGACATGAGAAGGGAACAGTGGTGTAAGATTCAAATGTATCAGAGTGGTTACTTGTGATTGTATTATATTAAAATATTTTGTATCCATTCATCTATTCATGGACAGTTGGGTTTCTTCCATATCTTGGTGACTGTAGATAATGCTGTAACAAACATAGGGGTGCATATATATTTTTTAATTAGTATTTTTGTTTTGTTTTGTTTTTGGAGGGTAAATACTCAGGAGTGGGATTACTGGATGATATAGCACCTCTATCTTTAATATTTTGAGGAACCTCTATACTGTTTCCCACAGTGGTTTTGCCAATTTACATTCCCACTAATAGTACACTAGGGTTCTCTTTTCTCCACATTCTCTCCAACACTTGTTATTTATTATCTTTTTGGTACTGTCCATTCTGACTGATGTGAGGTGATATCTCATTGTGGTTTTGATGTTCATATCCCTGATGATTAGTGAGGTTGAACTTTTTTTTTCATGTGTCAGTTGGCCATTTGTATGTCTTCTTTGGAAAAATGTCTATTCCCATGTCCTCTGCCCATTTTTTTAATCAAATTATTTGTTTTTTGGTGTTGATTTGTATAGATTCTTCATATATTTTGGATATTAACTCTTTATCATACATATCATTTGCAAATGACCTTTTCCCATTTAGTAAGTTGCTTTTTCTTTTATTGATAGTTTCCTTTTCTATGTAAAAGCTTTTCAGTTTGGTGTTGTCCCAATAGTTTATTTTTGCTTTTGCTTTATCCATAATTATGTTGCTAAGGTTGATGTCCTAGATATGCCATATATCTTTATCTATCTACTGATATCCATCTACTAATATTTATCTATCGGTAGATAGATATAGATATATGGCATATTATTATTTAACCATAAAAAAATGGATGTGGGACCTAGAGGGTATTATGCTAAGTGAAATAATTCAGACAGAGAAAGACAAATACCGTATGATTTTACTTATGTGGAATCTTAAATACAAAACAAAAGAACCAAAAATTAGAAATTGACTCACAAATACAGAGAACAAACTTCTGGTTGCTAGAGGGGAAGGGGTCAAGGATCCATGAGATATGTGGAGGGGGATCAAGAGGTACAGACTTTCAGCAATGCCTGGGTGGCTCAGTTGGTTAAGTGCTGTCTTTGGCTCAGGTCATGATCTCAGGATCCTGGAATTGAGTCCTACATCAGGCTCCTTGCTCAGTGGGAACCCTGCTTCTCCCTCTGCCTGCCAATTCCCCTGCTGTTCTTGCTCTCCCTCTCGCTCTCTTTTTCTGACAAATAAATAAAATCTTAGGAAAAAAGATGTACAGGCTTTGTTATAAAATACCTAAGTTGCAAGGATGAGAAGTATGGTACAGGGAATATAATCAATAATATTGTAAAAATGTTGCATGATGACAGATGGTGACCACACTTCCTGTGCTGAACACGGAGTAATGCACAGAACTGGAAAATCACTGTGTTGTACACCTGAAACAAATATAACATAGTTATATCAACTATACTTTGATAAAAATATACACTGGCTAACTGAACATAATAAAAAATAAATAAATAATAATCCCACTCATATTAGAATATGATTTTAACATAAAAAGTTCAACATGGTAAATTAAAAAAATAAAAAATAAAAATATATATGTTTGGTGGAGACAAGTTAAATGGATGATTTCAGAAGTGGTTGTTAGACTTAAAGCATTTAATGTTACATATTTTGATAAACTTGCATTTAACAGTCACAATCATCTTTGAAGCTGATTTATTTCCTTCTTTATTATTTTTATATTTTATTTTATTTATTTTTTTATTTATTCAGTTGAGAGAGAGAGAGTGAGAGAGTGAGAGAGAGCATGAGCAGGGTGAAGAGCAGAGGGAGAAGAAAACTCCCCACTGAGCAGGGATCTGATGCAGGGCTCGATGCCAGGACTCTGGGATCCTGACCTGAGCCAAAGGCATAGATGTTTGACCAACTGAGCCACCTAGGCACCCCCCCCCTTTTTTTTTAAGAAATATATGCTTCAAAATGACCCTGTAGACCCTGTGTATACACATACATACCCATACATACACACACATATATATGACATTTGTATATATATATGTACATACATATGACATTTAATAGTTTTAAGTAATAGAATTTTTAGAAGCAAAAAATCTTCAAAAAACTGACCTAATTACAGAAAATACAAAAATAACACCATATAATTGAAATTATGAGCCTTCACTCTTCCTTGTTCAGGTCTAATTCTCAGGCACATGAAGCATTGGCTTCCCTCATTCCACGTGGTAAGAGATAGGTCCTAAAGTATAAGTAGCTATTTTCTTTAGTCTGCTGGCTTTCAGAATCCCAGACCATGAGAGTCAATTCAATAATGTGACATTTCTAGCTCTTTCTGTTTTTCATAATAATATTCAGAGGAAATAATATATAAGTCATTTCAGACAGGGTGGTAGATACCAAAGGACCTAGAAGGTATGGATGGCAGGCAACAAACCTATGCTCTGAACATAAAGAGTTCAGGTATTTACTAAAGAAATAGTTTATTACTGCATCCTTAAGAATGGTAACATTACATTCATTCTCATCTTTATCCTTACTGTCATGATTCACCATACCATATGTGCTGGGTTAAAACATAAACAAAAAAAAATAATTAAAAAAAAGTAAAATATATGTAGAGGAAACTCAGCACATGAATTCTGATTGTTGTTGTTTAAGATTTTATTTATTTGTTTGACAGCGTGCACTCCAGCCTCTTAACCGTCTCCCTGCACACTTGCCCTTTGCAAAAACAATTCAATTGACTACTTAGAAAATCTGAGTGAGGACTTAAGAGTACTCTGAGTACTCTTAAGGTACTTAAAGTACTCTTAAGTACTCTGAGGACCAGTTCTATTATGGTCCTTTTATTTAGTCACCTTTTGCTTGTATTCCCTAAATCTTGCCTGTATTGCAAGTATTTGAGCTTGCCAGGAATCTGCCCTATGTTTACATACATAGAGTGGAGTTTTATTACCATTTAGGGCTAAGGCTCAGATTGTATGTTTATAGTCAAGGGTTTTGGCCAAGAAATTTCCTAGTCTAGGAGCTATGGCCTATGTATGATCCTTCCTGGATGTGACACTCAGACCACATGATAGATTATTATGTCATGATAGGTTATGGTGATCTTCAAGATAGAGCTAATGGTAGTCTCCCTGGAAGATTTTATTTAAGTATCACTCCCTCTACTAAATGTCAACTGAATTCCATGGTCACAAGGAAACTATTGCATGGTTATAAATAATATAAAACTAATGAAAGGCTCTTTTTATTAAGATGCTGTTAACTTTTGAAATCAAATTATGGATGCTTGAGGATTTTGCCTTGCTGAAATGCTAATTCTGATGGGTCTCTGAGTGAACTTAGTTAGATGTTATGTTATGAATTGCAGTATAAGGATTTAAATAGGTTTCACTTATGTTCATGTTGTTTTCTTAGATTTAGGTATTTCATAAAGAACTTTTCAGCTAAGTCCTGTGATAAATTTTATTATTGCATATTGGCTCAATTGCATAAACAGTATTTAAAATCTAAGTATTATTAAGGGTTGAATAAAATAATGAATTCTGGTACTCTTTTTCAAAACAAGGATAGTTTTTTTTTTTTTTTTACTTTTTATCTTCATATTCCTTTAGATATATATTGCTGTTGCCTTTTTGTAAATGTTCTATAATTCCATTAACATTTTGTTGATCTGTAAATTCCTATAAAGCTTGAAGTTTTAAAAGGTGTAATTTCATATCCAGTATTAATAGTGCTTAAACAAACACAACAAAGGAAATAAAACCCCTAAAATTTAATGCCTCACAAAGGAAAACTGTGTTAAAATGTTTTCCTCTTATGAGTTAGCATATGTATGGGAAGTGCACTTTAAATGAAAATGTATGGGCTCTAGAAGAGTAGATAACTGTTTCACACTGAGCTGAAAGTTCAAAGAAATATCCATCACTGAATAATTTGCCAGAATAGTAAACTAAATCAAGGGGGCAAGGAAAGAGAAAAGAGGAAATACAGCAAAAGCAGGAGGTGAGTTAATAAAGAGGTATTGCTCGTGAACTAACTTCATACAAAAAATTATAGGGAAACAGCAGACAGGGCAACAGAGAGAAAATTGCATCAGGCTTCAGTGTTTATGTTTTTGATGGAAATGTACAAATCATTTCCATCCCTTGTGGTGCTGTCATGCTCCATCACTTTAGTCCATTTTCACCTTGCAGAGAAATTCTGAATGGGACTCCCTTCTCTGGCAGCTAATTAATCTCTCACAAGCCTGCTCTTGCAGCCTGTCTGCCTGGAACGCCCCACACCTTAAACCAGTGACTCATGAGCGGATTTCTTTCCCCCTTGAGCGGTCCTTTCTTCCTTTAAGCGATGTGAAGACCCAGCTTTTCCTTTTCATCTGGGAAACTATGTGAGCTCTATCACTGAAGAATTCCTCCCTCTATCCCCCCACCATCAATGAATATATTCTCAAATAACTGAATTGAGTTTTAATGAACAACAAAGCCTAAATATAAACTGTGAATGTGCACAGTATTTTACCAGTAATACATATATGCATGGACACACATTACTAGAACAATACATTTTCCATGTATATGTGTGTTTGTTAGATCTTCACTATAATGAAACACATATAATCACATTTGTAATACTGTTGCATCTGCCTTTAAAAATACTACCAAACTTTGCAAAAGGAGACTTTTTAATGTAATGACAAATTATATATATTAAAAAAAAACTTAAAAGTTAAAAAGTTAAAAGCATTAATCCTATAAAGTTGAAATACTTCAATTAAAAATAATATATTCAGATGTTTTCTATTTAATAAATACAGTCTTCTAAAAAGTTACAACTAATGAACTACTTATAAGTAGTAATGCTTAATTTTGCACAGATAGAACTTTATTTCAATAGCAATGTATAGAACATTAAAAATATTAATCACACTTTTATTCCTTGTTTTTCCCATTTCCAGATCATCTTTCTTTTTTATGAAATCATCTGTGTTGATTTTATTTCCTTTCACTTTTGTATTTAATCTTTTATGAGTTTTTATTTATTTTTTGTTTTTTTTCTTTTTATTCCCTTTTAATTAAACATAAAAGGACTCTTAGCAGCTATGTAAACACATGCCTTTAGAAATGAGATGTATATGTTAATGGTACAGTTATTTTAACTATTGAAGATTCTCTGTCCATCTATGAAGATGTGTATGTACTCTATCCATTGGGAGACATACTTGATAAGAGAATAGGATCACTATAAATATTCAATTATTCACAGAAATATATATTCTAAAATATTTACAATGTACTAAATATCAAGAAAGTGAAGGTATAAGGAAAAAGTATTCTGGTAAGCCATATTTGTTTTTAGTTGTGTGGTTGAGATAAAATGTGCATCCGGTGAAATGAAAAGTTATTAAGTATTCTGTTAGTTCTGATGAGTTTTCTCAAGTGTATATACCTTTGAATATAATGAAGATATAGACTATTTCTATGACCACAGAAATTTTCCCTAACTTGAATGGGGGGGGAGTGCGGAAAAGAACCTACTCCCTATAGCAAACACTTCTGGTTTCTACGACTATACATTATCTGTTTTTGAACTTCATATGAATGGAATTGTATAATGTGTACACTTATTTGTCTGGATTCTTCCATTCAGCATTTTAGAAATTAAAGCATATTGTTTCAGTAATCAATAGCTTATTATGTTTCATCATAATCTAGTAAGTTAATACTGAACCACTTCGTCTAAAAGGTAAGGACCTTAAAACAATGTGATTCCATGTTTATCTTTATCCTTGTGATACTGCTCTCTTGCATTTTGTATCTGCATACTTAATACATACTCCAACATAATGATGCTGTCTTTCGTCAGTTTGTCTTTTAATAATTAGGGAAAAAAGGGTATTTTATATTTACCCACATATTTATCACTTCAAATGACTGCATTCTTTTCTCTATACAGGTATTTCCATCAGGTATCATTTCCATTCAGTCTGAATAACTTCTTTTCAGCATTTCTTGTTGGAAAGATTTGCTAGTGTTAAATTTTCTCAGCTTTCATTTATCTGAAAATTTTTAAAAATTTCTTTTCAGCGTAACAGTATTCATGTTTTTGTACCACACCCAGTGCTTCATGCAATACGTGCCCTCTCTAATTCATTTATCTGAAAATTTATTTCATTCTCATTATGGAAAGTATTTTTAACTGATTACTGAATTTTCAGCCCTTAAACATGTCCTGTTATATTCTGTCTCCTTTTTTTGTTGAGGAGAAAGTTGCTATGTGTCCCATCATTTCCTATTTGTTATGTTTCTATAAGCACTTAAACATTTTTGTTTTATACTTAGGTATTTTGTGTCTATGATATACTTAGGTATGTTGTGTCTGTTATTAATCATGCTTGGATTTTTCTGAGCTTCTTGGATCTATATATTGGTATTTTTCACCAAACTGGGTAATGCTGAAAACATTATTTCTTCATAAATGTGCTACCCCTCCTTTCTCTCTTTCCTACTCTTCACCTACCTGGAAACCCATTATTTATACATTAGACCATGTGATATTTCTCCACTGATGACTGATGTATGACCTATGTTTCTTAATATTTTTCTCTGCTTTTCCAATTAGATAATTTCTAGTGATCCATATTCAGGTCCACAAATCCTTTTTTCTGCAATATCTAATCTGCTATTTTGCTCACTCAATAATCTATTTCACATATTGTACTTACTAATTCATTCATGTGCTTCTTTTTTATAGTTTTTATTTATCTTTTGAGATTCTTTATTCACACACACATTATAACTATCTGTATTTTTTTTAATTCTTATACATATTTATTTCCTTCTGCCATTTATATTTAACAAGTAGCTAGCCCAATAAAATATAGGTCATAATAAAAAGAAACCAACATCAAACTTATGAAGAATTGCAAAAATGGAAGAATAAATTAATATAAACTAAATTCAACTAAAACACTTACAGTGCATAAGGAATTACCTAAACACAGTTACCAATAATTCATAGACAGCATTCTATATTTTCAAAGAAATTACAGAAATTCAATTTTTAAGTTTATTTTATATAATAAAACATCAAAAGTGCTAAAGCATTCCATTATCATTTTATAAGACAGTACATACATATGAAAAGTAAATTAAGAAATATCAGGAAATAAGTGAAATAGAAAACAAAAGCTTTTGATGGCTCACACACACACAAATAAAAATAAGCACAATTGATAGTTATAAAGAATAGGCATGAAAAATTAAAACTTTATATATAAGGATAGAAGTGTCATAGATAAAATGTTAAATGTAGAGACAGAACGGGAAAAAATAAAAATAAAACATAGTTGGAAATTAAACATAGTTGGTATTTCTAAAAAAAAATGGAATAAATGGAATAATTAAAGTCTAAGAATAATAGATGGAAATTTCTATCAAGTCATGCAATGATAAAATTTCTGAACTGCCGTGTTCGTGAAAGACCTATGAGAGTTATTGCACGTAGAAAGCAAATCATCCACAAGGGTAGTTGGACAGAGATGGGAGGAGAGATTAGGTAGTCCTCAGACTTTGCCTGTGGCATGAACAGGGGAGCATTTCTTTGCAAAAGTTTGAGAACTGATGATGTCAGATAGTATAGCCAGTCAAAATTGCTCATGAGGTGCTAAATGATCAAGAAAATGTAAAAAGTATGCATGCAGAGGATTCATTTAAATATATATTTAATAAAAACTGGGAGGATGGTGTGGGAGGCACTAAACAACTAGGAGATTGTAATTATTGATCAAATATGTGTTATGATTTTTGATGTAATATTAACAATACGATTTCGAAGAACTGGAAGGCGGGTAAAATAAAAGTGGGAGGAATTATACGTTTGTTCATTTCCTTTTTTAATTATACTTTTCTGTAAGTGAAAAAATAATTGAACATAATTTTAATATTTTTCTTAATGTTAGGATGTCTTAGAGAATGATATCTCATAATAATAAAATATTTACTTGACTGAGCAATGCCTTTAATTCTGCTTGTTTTGTGTTATGGTTAAATTCTATATAACTTAATGTAATAATTCACTTTTTTTTTTTTTCTTGAGAGAGAGAAAGAGTATGTGCACAAATGGGGGAAGGGGCAAAGAGAAAATCTTAAACAGGCATCACGCTCAGTGTGGAGCCTGATGCAGAGCTCATCTCACCACCCTGAGACCATGACCTGAGCCTAAATCAAAAGTCACACACTTTTGTGAGCTGCCCAGCTGCCTGGATAATTTACTCCTTTAACAAAATAATATATATTCTTATTTTTCTGTAAAATCCCTATCTCTCCGTGAGCTATGGAGAACAATTACTGTTCTGGAACAATTGCCCTAATAGTTAAAGATGATTTTTTTTTTTTAAGATTTTATTTATTTGGCAGAGAGAGAGAAATCACAAGTAGGCAGAGAAGCAAGCAGAGAGAGAGGGGAGGAAGCAGGCTCCCTGCAGAGCAGAGAGCCCGATGCGGGGCTCGATCCCAGGACCCTGGGATCATGACCTGAGCCGAAGGCAGAGGCTTTAACTCACTGAACCACCCAGGTGCCCCAAAGATGATTATTTCAATAAAATGGGCTTTGGAGTATAAACCTTTAAAGAAATGTGTTGTACTTGTATTTGGGGAATCATTAGAAAATAGCAGGTAAATTTTCTATAAATGAAATTGGATTTCATTATTTTCTTTTCTTAGCATATTTCTTTATTAGATGGGGAAAATTTTTATGTAGTCATTTCGTGAGGAGTAAATGACACAGTATAAAAATGGCTTTACCAAATGACTTTAAATTAAAGTTGACTTAAATTTAGTCAGTTTTATGCTACTAATGCTATAAAGTGCTTAAGATACAAGGTGACTATAGAATTTTCCTTTAAGATGTGGTTCTTGTACATATTTGCCATTTATAAAACTACCTTGTGCCTCAGATACATAAGTTATCTTCATTAGCACTGTGTAGACAGCGTAGGAAACATTGAGGTGCTAACTCCTGAAATGTGAACTCTTCATTTCTTTTTATACAGTGAAAGATGCAGATACACTTTGTATGGACATACAGATTCTGTGAACAGCATTGAGTTTTTTCCTTGCTCCAACACTCTTCTCACTGGTTCTGCAGATAAGTCCCTGTCTGTATGGGATGCAAGAACAGTAAGTAAATTATTAGCCATTTTTCTAGGTTTTGATAAGTCTAATCACTCTTGGTCATTCTTTAGGTATGAGGTACAACTTATAAAGTGATCGTGCAAGAATGGTAGTAAGTTCCTATTTATAAGATCTTAATGTATTCCTGCCTCCTAACTGTAAGGCTTATAAAAATAATGCAACGACTTCATTAAACTTTAATTCAACAATTACTTACTGAGAGAGAATTTCTGCAGGTGCAGAGAATATGAAAGGGGAACACATATTGCTTTCCCTTAAGGATCTTGTAGCAAAGCGAAATAAGATTATCTTAATGCAGTGAGATATGTTTTTAAATGGAAGAACATATAAGACACAGGAGGAAAGCAAGAACTGTTATTTGCCTAAAAGAGTATGGATGGTTTCCGAGAGAAGTTTGTGCTTGAGCTGGGATGTGGACGATAAGTAGGACGTACCAGGTGTTTTTGAGAAGGGTGGATTCTGGGAATGGCTAGTCAAAGCAATAGAAATATGAGGCTACCATAGCATGTTCTAGGAATAACGGTATGTATGAATAGAGCTTACAGAAGAAGAAAGAAATGGCAGAGAAGAATATACAGATAGACAAGGACAAGATCATGAAATATCTGACTCAAGTTTTACAGTGTTTCAGAGGGAAACTTAGAATGTGAAGGAAGCAGCGTAGCATAATCGAATTTGCCTTTAAGTAAGACTAATATAATACGGTAGTTGAGTAAACAAGTTAGTTTTATTGAGGAAGCTGGTGCAACAGGCTATGAATGGATAGGAATTTGAACTGGGAGACTTGCAAAAACGGGGGGGAATAGATTAAAGTCAGGAGGTTTAACTCTTGGAATTTTTTTTAAGTATTTTATTTACTTATTTGAGAGAGAGAGAACACACGCTGTGGGGAGGGGCAGAGGAAGAGGGAAAAGCAGACTCTGCACTGAGCAGGGAGCAAGACACAGGGCTCAATCCCAGGAGCCTGAGATCATAACCTGAGCCAGAGGCAGATGCTTAACTGACTAAGCCACCCAGATGCCCCAACTCTCAGAATTTGAAGAGTGATTGGAGGTAGAGATTATGAAAGGAGAAAGTGTGTAAGGTGACAAGCTTTGTCAGTTTGTCCAGGACTGAAGAATCTCTTGGGTCATGAGACTTTCAGTGGTAAAACCAGACAGTCCTAACTCACTGTTGCTTCAACAGAGAAATAGATGTAAAGAAATGATGGGTATTAAAGAGGGCATGTGCTGTGATAAGCACTGCGTGTTATATGCAACTAATGAATTATTGAACAGTACATCAAAAAAAAAAAACTAATGATGTACTATATGTTGGCTAACTGAACATAATAAAAAAATTTTTTTAAATGGAGACAGGAGGGGGGCACCTGGGTGGCTCAGTGGGTTAAAGCCTCTGCCTTCAGCTCAGGTCATGATCGCAGGGTCCTGGGATCGAGCCCCACATCGGGCTCTCTGCTCAGCAGGAGCCTCTTTCCTTCCTCTCTCTCTGCCTGCCTCTCCGTCTACTCGTGATCTCTCTCTGTCAAATGAATAAATAAAATCTTTAAAAAAAAAAAAACTCATTCATGAGTTTTTTCTTAAAAGGAGACAGGAGGTGGAAACTCATTTTCAAACACTTTGGATGTGAAGATGAAGAGAAGAAAAGGCTATAGCTCTAGGGTCAAAATAAAAACAAAGGGTCCTTCTTTGTTCAGATAGGAAACAGCAGGCTTATTTGTGTAGGGAAAGAGCAAGGGAGGAGAAAGGGATTAAAGGTGGAGGAAAGAGAAGATGTATCACAGAGGCTGATTGAGCAGAGATTTTAGTAATTTGAGAAATGCCAAGATATGCAAAACAAGGTCTCCATATCCTTTCTTAGCAACATTTGATGAGGATAACAAAGAAAAAAGGACTCCAGGAGACTATACCAAAAAAAAAAAAAAAAAGAAAAGAAAAGAAATATGCATAGTTTCTGATTTCTGGGTCAGTAAAGAAATACAACTTATAATTTCTCCCATTTATCTTCGCATACAAGACACAGGACTAACCTCAATAAAGGAATATGATGATGAACATACAAATGGTGGGACTAGCAATCCATTTCAATATGGGAGGCCCAGTTTAGTGTTTTGAGACAGATTAATTTGGGATGAATAGAGAACAAGAAGTCCTCAGGTTCACATATTACAGAAAAAGACTACAAATGTCTTAGGCACCAACTTTACATGTTGCAGAAATTCAGACTTCTGATGAAGCAGAAGTCAAAAGGCACTAGGGGAAAAGTGTGTCAGGCATGACTTAATAAAATCAGAATGACTTTTGTTGAGTAGATAGGTCCATCAGCCTCCTCCTTGCTTTAAAGAGGCTTAGATCCTGATGCAGCAGAGTTCATTCCTGCTAATGGAGCATCAATGGAAAAGAAAGATTTTCAAATGCATTTAGCCTAAATGCGTAGATGTGAAGTGCATATAAAAGCAATCGGTAAAGGAAAACCCACAGAGAAAATATTAATTTAGCAGTGACCTAAATTTTATGTTCATTTTCTCTTGATTTCAGGGTCCCCCCCCCAAAAGCGCTATCACTGAATGTTCTCAGAAAACATGTCTCTTATTTATTTTCCCTCATATGAAAAACTGAAGCACTAATGCTTAGGAGTGAAATTGTTCTTGTTAAGAGAAGCTGCCTCTGCGTATCTGCCTTAAATGCACAGAGCTGTGTACTGATGGTAACCTTCCTACCTGATGTTGCAAGCTCTTTTTGTATTGTTCTTACTCCGCATGGTATCTCTGAGAGCAGAAAAAAAAAAAAAAAAAATTCACCACAGAACAGGGCCTTTAGTATACATTAGCATAGCACTGGATTATTTGTATGTTCATAGAAAGGTTGTGAATCTCCAAAGTATCTTGTAGTTCATGTAAATATAGTCACATGTATTAAGTTGGTTTAATGACAAATTAAAATTTATATTACTATGCATGCTGGTATGAAATTAATTAATACTAGGGGGCTTCTGGGTGACTCCGTCATTTAAGCATCCGACTCTTGATTTTGGCTCAGGTCATATTTCAGGGTTGAAATGAGATCGAGCCCCGCCTTGGAATTCATGCTCAGTGGGGAGTCCATTGGAGATTCTCTCCTTCTCCCTCTACTCTTACCCTTGCTCCTGTGCTCATGCACTCACTCTCTCTGTCATAAATAAATAAATCTTTTAAAAATAAAATAAATAAATAAATAAATAAATATAAGTTAATACTAGGAAAAGGACTCTAAAATAATTTGATGTGAATGAAATGTTGTGCATAAATGATAGTAAATGCATCATTGATTAGAAATAAAACCATTTAATGAGTGTATTTTCTGAAAACATTTTCAAAACAGATTGTAAAAAATATTTAAATTTGCATTATGTAATTTAGAGTTAGCATGTAAAGCAAAGGAAATTCACTTATTTTATTAATAATTAGACAATGAAGTTATGAACTAAAATATTAATATTAAATTCTACAATTAATAGACAACTTCAGAATTTTTTAAATTAAATTTAAGTTTTTTCAGTGTTCCAAAATTCAAGGTTTATGCACCACACCCAGTGCTCCATGCAATATGTGCCCTCCTTAATACCCACCACCAGGCTCACCCAAGCCCCCACCACCCTCCCCTCCAAAACCCTCAGTTTGTTTCTCAGAGTCTACAGTCTCCTCATGGTTTGTTTCCCCCTCCAATTTCCCCCAACAACTTTAGAATTAACATTTAGAATTAAATTATTTAGAAATAAACAAACTTTAGAATTAAACAACAAAGTCACAGCAACTTTAGAATTAAACAAAATTGTTTTACTAAATTTCCATTAGGCAGTCCTAGTAATTTTGTTTCATATCCACCTCATTTATTTATTTAAAACATAAAATAAAGAAAACCTCGAAAAAACTAGATTTAAATTATATATATATATGTATAAATATATATATATTTATATATATATATTTTATGTTGTGGATATCATATGAAATTATTCACTGTCTGAACCATCCCAATGGTTCATGAAAGAGTTAAAAGGGAAATTTATGTTTGTAGTTGAATATTAAGGGCTATTTAAAGAGAAAAGGAGAATAGCTATAGTTTCTACTGAGAGTAAAAACTATATGACGTTATTGATATGGATGGCATGTTTGGTCTTGTAACATGAACTGTATCTGTAGTATGCCAGTATTCTTCTTCTTTATAACTTTTAGATTATGTTAATTCCTTGGTAAGTGATAAACTGTCTGGTTACACTGAAAGTCTGAACTAAAAAGGAGATGAATGGCTTCCCTCTCTTAGCAAAGCAAGGACAGCCCATTGTGTCACATCAATGTGATCAATTACTACTGAGACATCCTCTAAAATATTTTTTGATGAAACATGAAAATGACCAGTGGATTATATTCCTATAAATTAATTTTAAACCTCTTTCTCCCATTTCCAAACATATACTAGTCTTAAATCATTAACCTAATCTAACAGCCTATTGTCAAAGATAATGAATGTAGAGACCTCTAAGTCAGTCTCTAAGTCAACTGGACAGTTCAGCTCTGAGTTCTGTGGGAGATGAGGAGAGGGATATAAATCTCTATAATTACCAAATGGAGGCTATTAAATAGCTTGCAGTTTGAAAACTCATGAACTTATTCTCTTTTAAGGAATTACATGCAGAAAGAGTATTTTTCCCCTCAAAGTTATGAAACAGTGAAATTATTTTACTAAAATTGAAAAATACGATTGTTACATTGCCAGAAAATGATGTATAATATAGGACATTTGATGAATACTTACAACAACCTCTCAGAAAGGGACATGAAAAAATTCCCAACATACATCAGTGATTTGGAAGCCCATTTAAAATAAATGCAATGAGATTTTTAATCATTCACAAGTCCAATGAAAATATTAAGCTTTAAAATTTTTTTTTTAAAGAATGCATTCACTGTATAGTAAAACATAGAATGGGATAAATAATACGTCTCTGAGTTGTTCAGAGCTGGACTGGCAACAGTCAGAGCTGCTGACATTTTGTCTCTTTTGAAGAATTGGACACAGAGAGTTCATGGCTAGGACTGCCTTTGGTGGCTGTGCCTTGTGCCCTAGACTAACCACAGGCTTTTATCTAGCATACAATGTTGTCTTGACTTAGCTTTAGCCAGAATATCCAGTAACTGATCACTGTGAATTCCTGTAAAGTGGAAAAACCAAGAACTCACCAAAAAGTTATACTGTTAGGTCCTGTCTGGTGCCTGGCCCTGTGCGAACTCCATAGTTCAACCTACACCCTGCATACACCTCTTGGTTTCCCTTGATGGGATCTCATGAACTCTCAGAGGAGCCTATCATTTTTCGGAAGCTAAAACTGTGGAAGTAAATGCAGAGCTTGCACCTTCTCGCTCTAGGTTTTATTCCTCAGGCACATTCAATTTAGCAATCTGTATTGAAGATCTTTTTGCCACACAACATCTTAGGTTCAGGATTGTTGACTGTGACAGAGTCCCTGCCATCAGGAAACACATAGTCTATTAATTACTATGCAGTGGTAATAAAGATAAAAAGATGTATATACATAAAGACAAGTTATTTTAAAATACTGTAGTAATTGCTATATATAACTATGACTTTGGCTTTTTGTATCAAAGCTCACTATTCCAAGAGGTGATTTGGTGACTCACACTGATTGGATACCTCCTATGTGCCATCACTGCACCTATACCATCTATGTAATGCTTACTGGAATTACCATTTTTGTCTATATTAAACATTGAAAACAAAGGCTTAGAAGGGTAAAACATATTGCCCAAGATCAGCCAACTGGCCAGTGGCAGTATCAGGAAGTAGGCTGGTTCTCCAACCTCAACTCTCTATTGTATTTTTGATGGGTCTCACTGAAAATTAGAATAGTGTTAAAATGACATTTCAGTGAGAAAAGATGATTTCCTCTGCCTGTATTTCCCAAAATATTGGCTTACCACAGTAATTCCGTAATTCACAAGTCACATCTATTGCTTGGACTTAGCAACCATCAGAGCTGCAAATGATGTCTCACAGATACAAAACTCCAAGGGAAAAAGTGCATTATGGTCTGTAGCTATCAATTTGGATACTGGATTTCCAAATTCATCCACCAATTATGCAAAGACATTTTTGTTAAAGTTTTCCTAGGCATTTTTCTCATCCTGAGGTTGATTCATTGGTCTTATAAACTAATCAGAAGTTGTCAAATACAAACAATGTGGTACCAACAGCTATGTCTGAGAAAATAAATGTACTTAATTGTGTTTCTATAGAATCCTAGGTTTCTGTCCTAAATTATCTCTTTGGTTATATCAAATAGTATAGGACAGTAGTAGCAAACACATTCTGAGGATTTGAACCCAAATTCTGCTCCTTATTAGCTTTTGCCATAATTGTATAAAATCTTTGTGCCTCAATTTCCTCATTTGTGAAATGTGGAGGATAGTAGTACCTATCACATTAAAGTGTGATGGGGATTAAATGAGGAATCATATAAAATATTTAGAAGTTTGACTGACATAAGAACTTAATATATTTCAGAGATTCTTATAATAGCTGATAAATATCATGTTATAGTTGTTTGCTTACTCATATTTGTCTGTCATGTAACTCTGAGCTTTCTTCTCTACTTTCACAATTTTGGGCATAATAGGTGCTCAGTAGATGTTGGAAGGAAGGGAAGGAAGGGGGAAAAACCATTAATCAGATGTTTTTCTTTTTAGGCCAAAAAAACATTTTACCTGAAAAATCAACTGTTTTCTAAACATAAAAAATAAAAAATAAGTATTTTAATACACAATGAAACAATCATATATTAATTAAGTTAATTTAGTACAATATTATTTCAAAAGATTGTGATTTAACTCATAAAATGCTGTATTTCTTTTTCTCTGTACAGCACATAGAATCTGACATTGCCGCATATATATCACAAATATACCATTCGTTTTCTCTTATTTTTTTTTAAGATTTTATTTATTTATTTGACAGAGATCACAAGTAGGCAGACACATAGGCAGAGAGAGAGAGGAGGAAGCAGGCTCCCCGCTGAGCAGAGAGTCCGATGCAGGGCTCGATCCAAGGACCCTGGGATCATGACCTGAGCCGAAGGGAAAGGCTTTAACCCCCTGAGCCACCCAGGCGCCCCATCTTATCTTTTTTTTAATTAACAAAAATAGCATTGCAGTGGCCATCAGTGGAAAAACCAGACTTTTGTTTGTGGGTGCCAGGTTTTGAAAAGAATGTCATATTTCAATGGAAACAATGATTTATCACTATGTGTTTCTAATGGAAACAAAGTAGTTTTATGCAATTATTTCAGTTCTGTAAGAGTTAGAAATAACTCCTGCATACTTCATGTAGTTCATTTTAATTTAATTCAATAAAGATGTATAAAGTTGTGGTGTAAGTGGGCATAACAGTAAGTAAAATCTCCAATTGTTTAGGAAAAAAATATTTTCAATAACACTTCACTCTTGTCATAGCTAAGACACCCTTTGCATTGTCTTTTCTATTGAATTGTCTGGATTAGATTGCATTCTACAATTGGAGGGACCAATACAAAAGAAAAATACCAGGTATCATAAATTTGTCCTTTGAATAAAAATAACAGGAGCTAAATCTCAAAAACTTTTCCCCATATGCTTACTCAATTTTTAAGTCATTGCTGAAATGGGTCATTTGTATCACTTTAAAAGTATATTATTAGCATAGATATTATCATCTAGGAAGGTATGAAATTTAGATATAGATAGGTCATTTCCTCTTGTATTCCTTAGTAATAGCTGTCATAAAAATAACTAGTGTATATTCTGTCAGGTAGTTTAGATACATGACTTGAACATTACAAACAATATTGCATGTTAGAGAATATGTTCACCACGTTATAGAAGAAGACAATGATGTTCAGAGGTGTTAAACAAAGTTTTTCAAAGGTCCACAGCTAAATGGTGGTCTTAAGATTGCAATCCTGGGGGCGCCTGGGTGGTGCAGCTTGTTAAGGGTCAGACCTGTGGTTTTGGCTCTGGTCATGAATTCACTATCATGAGGTAGAGCCTGGCAATAGGCTCCACATTCAGCACAGTTGTCTTGAGATTCTCTCTCCCTCTATATCTACCCCTCCTGATTGCGCTCTCTCTTCCTCTCTCTCTCTCAAACAAATAAATCTTAAAAAAAAAAAAAAAAAAAAAAAAGTTTGCAACCCTGTTCCTTCTGACATGAAAGGTCATGTCCCTTTGCTGCTACTTGTTATCTCTATGTTATTTGATGACATTAATTAAACCTGATCATTAAAAGGCATTTGTAAATATCTGTCTATGACACTGAGTTGGGTAGTGTCCCAAATAAAATGAAAACCCTCTAAATCTAATTTAGCTTCATTACCTTGTCTCTTTTATCATAATGTACATTCTTAGGGAAGAGTAAGGGTAAATGCAAGGTAAAGCATAATTAGTTATCCTTGTGTATCCTTGTAGAAATCCTACAATGCATGCCAAAGTTAAAAGGAGATTTTTTACATTCCTCTTTTGAACAACTTAAATGACTGTTTCTTACTTTTATTCAGATTGCCGGTGAAATTATAATGGATAGATGACTGTTGGAAAGTTAAAGCCAAAGGAGAGGCACAGATAATCATCTTTTTTAGATGTAATAGAACCTAGGTGTGGTCTCGTGGAAAAAAATTTTTTGATGTATTTGAATTGAATAAGAGATGGGGTTATCCTGTAAGACTATTGAGGGCACCTTAGTTATAGACTGTGTTTGACCAGAAGGAAATCCCAGTGGATTGCTTCTATCCTTTCTGCCTTGAGTACACTGTAGAGAAATATAGAATCCTAAATCAGATAGACTGGAGTTTTAATCCAGGTTCTGTCACTTTCTAGTTGTATGTAATAAAACATGATGTTTAATACCTATGAAGTTTAGCATTTTCTTTTTAAATAGAACTAATAATCAAATCACAGTGTTAACACTAGGAATATGTATTTTTTTTAAAGATTTTATTTATTTATTTGAGAGAGAGAGAGAGAGAGCATGAGAGTAGAGAGGTCAGCAGGAGAAGCAGACTCCCCGCTGAGCAAGGAGCCCGATGTGGGACTCGATCCTGGGACTCCAGGATCACGACCTGAGCTGAAGGCAGTTGCTTAACCAACTGAGCCACCCAGGTGCCCAGGAATATGTATTTTGAAGTAAAAAATGAAGTCATTTTTCCCTTGATTTGTAGCTGAGAATGTTACTAGCAAGTCTTCTCATGATTTGTAGTTCTGTCTCTTTGGTTGATGAGTTAAATGGTGCTTAATGAAATTGAACAAGTCCATTGCAGATTGCTTTACCCAGTGTTTTGTCTGTTGATGTCACTTTCAGTAACGCAGTGACTGTAATTCATTGCATCAATTTGTAATTCCACCATCCCTATGATGTTTATTTGACCTATCTTGCTTGCAGTCCCCTAATTTCAGTTTAACATATAGAAATTACTTAGGAATAAGCTTGTCACTTGTTATTTATTCTTTTATACATTCAACCCATTAGAGCTTCAGTAATGATGACTTGGCTGTGTTTCAAGATAGTCTTAACTTTGAATTCATTGTAGCACTACATGTTAATTATCATTTTTAGGTACCATTGATGAAACTAGAAATTAAATGCAGCATTTTTTGGCAAGAGTTTCTGGCATCCTACTGTGGTTGTGATCAGTGTAAGGTAAAACTACACCTCTTGTTATGTAGATCTACAGAACCAGAAAATTAACAGTTAATTAAAATGTATTTCTAATGGATAATCATGAACACTCCATATAATCATTTATTTGACCATTAATTATACTCAAGCCTTTCATTCAATGAAGAAAATACTAGAAAAAAAAAGACAACTCACCTTGTATGCCCCTCCCTCCTTCTGCATCACATACAGAGCATACCTGGATTCTTAGTACACTTATATAAATTCAGATACTTCAGTTTGTGGCATTTATATCTTCTATACTTAAAAGCAAAACCATTTCAAATTTAGTCATACAATAAAATTAAACTATAAGATTCTGTAAAAGATATAATATAATGGGCATTTGTTGTTTATTTGACTGCCTAGCAGCCAAGAAATATTCTCCTCTGGGGAAAAACTAGCAATATATGGAATTTATCATGAGGCAGGACTGAAATGTCTAATTTTGTTTGTTTGTGTTTGTTGTTGTTCTTTTTTGTTCATTTGTTTTTGTGGTTTCTGGGAAGTTAGCAGATGGGCATGCCCATCTAGAACTTTGAATTTGGATAATGCGGTGACAGAGGACCATGTAGGAAATTGTTTGTGATTGAAATATTACTGAGAGTCCATACTTAGAGGCAGTGTCTTAGCCAGATGTTCTCAGGAATTTGAAAGTGTTTACTGTAACTTAGTTTCCTTTAGTTCTCTCTCTCTCTTTTTTTATAACAAACTATTTTTTTTCTCTTTTTGGGGAAGTAAGGGGGTAGTAGTTAGCAAAATAAATTTCTGTTGCTTATATTCATGAATCCTAAAGGATACACACCTAAAACCCAAATAATATCAAATGGTTAAAGATGTATTAGATGTTGAATGAGTGTAATAGGGAAGCATAAATCAACAATAAAAAGGAACCTATGAACTACATACTTATAAAGGCCTATAAACCAAAGAAAAACATTTAATACTTAAACATGCATATAGGTGTATGCTCCTCCTAATTTACTTAAGGGTCAAAGAATAACAGCATCTTAAAATTACAATAAGGAGTTTACTTTATGATAAAATATATGAGCAACAACCAAAAAAATACTTAGGAGAAAGTCAGAGTATTAAATGATTTTATTACTGTTTCAGAAAGCCTAAAAATAGTCACTTTACAATAATAGGAATAATACAATGAAATTAACCAAAATACCAGTTAAAAATAATAAAGACTAAAGAATAATTTAATAGGGGATGAAAAAACAGAATTTGTTGATCTAAAACCTGCTTCTTTGGAAAGTCATTAACAAACCATACTAAGACCTGTTTTGCCTTTGCCTCACTATTATTTATCATTTTACTATTTCAGTAATGTAGAAAAAATCTAGAGAGAGAAAGATTAAAAGATAATTATTTCCAATGACCAGTTTAGAAAATCCTGAGGAACCAAGAACCAACTCAGAGTTTTAGAACTATTAAAATGTCATAAAGGTAACCCAACACAATTAAATAAAAAAGTCAGTAGGTGTCCTTTCTGCTGGCAATACAAAAACAAAAGTTAAAAATGCAAATTCACCACATAAACAAAAAATATACTCCATAAACAAAAATTTTGTGTAATATATAAGAATAAAACTTCATAATAATGAGAAGTAAATAAATGTTGACATACATGTAAGGACGTGCCAAGTTCTTTGTTCAAAAGAGACAAATATACCACTTAACTTCTTTATAAACTAATATATAGGTTTAATGAAATTCTAAGGAAGATTCTGATAACATTTTTGCTTTGGATGCTTTTGGAAATTGACAAAGTGATTCTAACCTTTATATCTGGAGGAGCAATTGATAAAACAGAAAACAACAACAAAGATTGATAAGAAAAACTAGCTTATTAGGTATTAAACTAAAATTAAAAATTACTATGAAATATAAAACTGAAGAAAGATTGACAACTCAATCAAAGAAAGAGAAAATAGAGCTATGAAACAGATCCTAACTATGTAGTATATAACATAAATGCTTGATTCCAAAAGGGAAATCTCTTTGAGTCTTGTTAAAGGAATCAGCTTCCTTCTCATTTTTTTCCTTTCAGCCTTTCCCCATTTTGGTCTGTTGTTGCTGATTTCCAAATCCCTATCTATCTAAAGGCTGGATATCTTTGGACTTTGGGTATCTCGTTAAAGTTCCATCTGCTTCAAGGAGAGGTCATGCCACTGTTCAATCAGTTCTTTTTTTATTTTAAATTTAATTTAATTTAATTTTTATTCTTTTGTTCAGTTAGCCAACATATAGTACATCATTAGTTTTTGATGCAGTGTTCAATGATTCATTAGGTGTTTATAGCATCCAGTGCTCATCACCACACATCCCCTCCCTAATCCCCATCACCCAGTTCTTGCTTTTTAATCATTTTTCTTTGTAGGCGCCCGGCTAGCTCAGTCGATAGAGCATGAGACTCTTAACCATTTTTCTTTGTTACACAAAGTAAAATATTTTTTACACAAGTAAAATATTGCTCAATGTAGAAAATGTGGACTTTTAAAAATACTAAAAACAACCCTAAAGATAACTAATGATAAAATTTTACTATTAAAACCTTTCAGATTTTTAAATTCTTCAGATATTGCTTAAATTAATTCCTGTAGTCATCATAGTAGCATTGTGCCATACTTAATAATACATAAGTTAACTAGTCTTCACTCGGTAATATATCTTGAATATTTTAAATATAAATACGTATGTATTCTCATTCTCATGGATGCATTATAATTAATTAAATAGATTCATCACTGTTTGCTTGGACATTCTCTTACTAAAAGATGATTGATTGTTTCTTAAGTATTTTTTACTCTGAACAAAACGTCAGAAAACATCCTTACAGGTGCCTTTTTTCAGAGTCATCATCTCATCTCCTTGATATATATTTATAGGTGTTGTAATCTACATTTTAAGAAAGGATTTAAATCATTTCAACAAAGACTCTATAAAAAGTCAACCATAACTACTTATGTATTCCCTCCAGCACTCCATGAGTGTGCCTACTTTTCCACACTCTTGTCACTTTGATATTACAAATTAGGCTAAAATTCTCTTGTCAATGTTTTAATACATAAATCTTAGGACCATTGAAATGTCTTATATATTTATTAAACATGTTTGATATGCAGGCTACCACTGACATTTATTTCTACATATTCTGGAATTGATGTTTAAATTATCTGACATAGAATTTTGGACAATTTTTAAAAATTTAGTTTGGTTAACTGGATTCTTTGTTTTAAATGCAAAGTAGTCAATATTTTGGCTAAATTTCAGTTATTTAAATTTTTCTTCCTTTGTCTTTGGAAATTAGTGCTTCTTGGAATTTATTATGATTCTCTTAATGGTACTATTAATGATTGAGTGTGTTCTTTAAGTTAACTAAGTATTATACATAGCATATGTAATCGTACATTATATTGAATATAATTATATATTTTATGTTATAAATATATGTATTATATTATATGTGTATATTTATTATTAAATATATATTAGTTGTATATATTATACATAATTAATTCTAATATCACCTTCAAGTTTCCTACTTTCCTCCCAGCTGTTTTCTGGGATTTGTAGCATCTGCCTATAGTTGGATGATGGTGTGAGATCAAGGCAACTAGCACACTATTGTACTTCAGTTCTCAGATTACACTGAGCCAGCCATGTCTTCCCATTATTTTCAGCAGTTATTATGTGGAGTTTATAGTACCTGACTGTTGGAAATGATGGTGAGTTAATGAGGAATATGGCATGCAATGCCAAGACAGAAATCATATATTTTACATCTTGTATTGGCTTATGGGATTTGACTCACATTTCTATCAAATGTCATAGTTTATAAAGACCATAGGACTACGGGTCAGTGGGCAAATGGTGAGAAATGCAAGAAATATCTTCTTTGCTTTTCAGTCACTCACTATACATCCTGATGTGCTAAAGCCTGAATAGGATTCTCAGCTTAGCAAATAAGCATTAGGTTGTCCATTAGTATTTTTTAAAGTGTTTGCATACTTTAGTCTCTTTCTGCATCTTTGTGGATACTACACATATCTTGATATCCAATTATAATTTCATATCAAGTGTCTCAAACCAAGATTTTAATTTAATGTGCATTTGACAAAGTTAGAATATATTAAAGGATATTCTTCAATAAGAATTCTCTATATCTCTGATGCAGTGAAACTGAAATTTCTTTTTCTGGTTTCCTGGATAATTTTATTATTTCTATATTTATGTGAAAAGGAATTTTGTTACTTAAAAAAAAGTCATGCACATAGATATAAACACCCAAAAATCTACATGTAATATGCTCAATAAACACATAAGTATTAAATGCCTATTATGCAGCAAGCTCTATTCTAAGTTCTATAGATGTAGTAATTAAATATAAAAATAAAACAGATAAAAATCTCTGCTGTGGGGAAGATTTTTAGAGGAAGGCAGATAAAAAAATAAATGAGAAGGAAAACTAATATGTTAGATGATGATACATGTTGTAGAGGGAAAAAATCAGGGAAATAAGAAATATTTGACTGGTGGGAAAAGGGTTATTGCAATAGCAATTAAGATACAATTTGAACAAAAACCTAAAGAAGATAGGGGGGGAGCTCTGTAGATATCTGTATTGAGGAAAAGTATTCCAGAGGAAAAAATGTAAGTACAAAAACCCTGGGGTGGGAGCATGTCCAGTGTGGCTTTGAGGAACAAGTTGGGAGTAGCTTGGGTGGGTGAGTAATGGGAACAGCAATTTTGAAAATATGAAATGAAGCCAGAGAATTGTTGGTGGGCAGGAAGTGGGGGCAAGTTACATAATCTTGTAAGTCATTTTGATGAGTTCAGTCTTTACTCAGGGTGAAATTGGAAGCTATTAGGGAGTTTTGAGCAAAAAAAGAAAAAAAAGGTTTTACCTTTTCTTAGTCTAAAGGTTATGGAGAGGAAAAAGCAGTGGTAGATGCAAAAACATCATGTGTGGCTATTGTACTCCACCTGTGCAAAAGATGGCAGCAGCTTGGACTAGACTGATAGCAGAAAGGACAATGTAGTTTAAAAAACAGAAAAAAACACATACATATGAACACACAATAAGGAAAAGAATGAGAATAGAAAATGAACAAGAGCTTGGAAAATGTGGAAATGCCCCACAAACAAGACTCACTCACACCTCATTCTAGCCTTTCCCTCCTAATCCAAACTCTTCAAAGAGGAAACAAATTAGTTACTCAAAAAGGAAAAATAAAAGAAAAACATAATATATTAATAACACATTTATTTTTATTTCTTATTTTAGAATTATAGATTGACCTTGCAAATAAGCTTGGTCAATTTGTATATTATTTTACATGTATTATATAAAGAAGTGCTGTGGTTATGAATTTGAAGTCTGAAATCAGTACTAAAAATACGAAGATTTCAATCAATGACTTATACTTTGCAAGTGAATTTGATTTTGCCAGTATTTTTGGCTCTGTGTTCAGAAGTGATGCATCTATACTGGGTCGGCTGGTAAAATAATGCTAGGAGATTGTAGCAGATGCCATTGATCCCATAACCTCATGGTTACCTGCAGCCTTACTGGCCCGCTCCCAGGGCCATTATCAACTTCCTATCTCAAGGGCTCCATCTTCATCTTTCTGAGGTTTCCTTCTCTAAGGGTTTTTCTTAGATGCCACAGTTTACTGGGCTCAAGTCCATATCTCTGGGAGACAAATGGAAATCAGTGGATAAATAGTTTAATATACCTGTCCCCCACAACTGTAGGACAATTGTGAAGCATATTTTATATGGTTCCTCATAGGGTCCTCAGTGGTACCTCAGGGTCCTAGTCCTAACTGCTCACAGTGTACCCATAACGTGCCCTTTACTGTTTTCTCCCTTCTTTGTTTCACTTTTCCCATTCCCTTGTGTGTGCCTTCTGAATTCACATCCCCAGTAAATGACCTTCAAAGTGTTTGTCTCAGGGTGTGCTGATGGGAAGACCCATACCAAGCCAAGTGGAAACCCCTGAATCAAGTTGCTCATGTCTGATAGAGCAAAAGGTCCAGGAATATTCCACAGAAATTAAGCAAGTGTGATTAATGGACTTTTTGGCTTTAATCTACCATTCTTAGCCCATATGTGCCTCATTTTGTCCAGCATCATAGCAACAGAATCTTCAAGAGTTAGCTCTTTATGTTCCCCTCCCAAATACACTGTTAGTGTTAGCATATATTTTACAAATGGTGAATCTGTTGCTACTTCCATAATTAATCATTTTTGTCAATAGTTACAAGTGAACACAGCCATGAAATACGGAATGAATAATAGGGAGCTGAAAATTTATGGGCATATTGAGGAGATATAACAATCACTTGTATCAGTAACAGAGAAGCAGGAATACAGCTGCTTGGAGCCTGGGCCAGTTTAGAGAAAAAAAGGAGACTTTGCCAGAGAATGATGTGTTTCTACCATCTAGAGCAAAGCTAGGGAGAATTTAAAGTGCCACAGTCATCTGGAAAGCACAACTAGATTCATAGTTTAATGAAGTTCAGGGATATTACATGTTGTAAGCCCTTGGTAAAAATCAAATTCTAAAGTTATAATAAAATGAGGAATTTAGAAAAGACAAAAATAAAATAACATCCATAAGTCTATATTAATTTTTTAAATTAATGTACTTTGAAGGTGTAACAAGGGTTTCTGGTTTGGCAAAGTTGAGATATAAAGACAATGAGTGAGCAAATATTCGATGGTCCCTTACTTTCCTTCTGGCATAATCTAAGCCTCAGGAATAGAAATATCCATGACACAGGACACATTTGTTCTTTTATACAAAGAATCAGAATGCTACTGTGTACTTAGAGATCAGAGATAATATCAACAGGGAACAAATTCTGTGCCATGAAAAGAGTTTCAGATACATAAACATTGTGGAGTGTCAGTACTCTGGTGGGTGTGGAGGCCATGGGCAAGGGAATATGGGCAAGGATATGGGCAAGCATAGTAAAATGAATATTTTACATTTACAGTTTATGAAATTTACAGTTTAGTGATTGAAAAAGATACGTGAACACATTATTTCAGTACAGTGTCAAAAGGGCCAGTGTCCTCACTATACCTATCTGCAGAACAGTGACATGATCTGATTTATACTTTCAAAGGATTACGTGGGCTATGCTTCTGAGAATAGACTGAAAGGGGACAGAGAGACAACTATCCAGGCAGAATACTTTGGTAGACTTTGAACAAGATGGTAGCAGGGGAAATGATGAAAGGTGATGAAAGGTTTTATTTATTCTTTCATTCATGTATTCATTCATTCATTCATTCATTCATTTAGACATAGTTCCAGTCCTCCTGAAAAGTTAAAATAATAATGCAATATACACTTCACCCAGGTTCCCCATGTGTTAACATCGTACTGTAGCTGCGTTATCCCTTCACTCTTTCTGAATATACATCTGCATATATGTTTTTCGAAACATTTGAGAGTTAATAGTAGGCATAATATCCCTTAACCCACAAATACTTTATTGAGTAATACCTAATAACACAGATATTCTTTTACATAACCATAGAGAAATTATCCACATGGGTAAGTTGGTATTGATGCAATATCTAATCTATAGAGGTTATTCAAATTTGTCCAACTGCACCAATGCCTTTATAACAAAAGAAAATTTAGGATCATGTGTTCTCATTCCATTGTGTTTTTAGTTCCTTTTCATCTGGAATAGTTTCTCATTCTTTCTTTGTGTTTCATAACATTGACATTAACATTACAACCCAGTTATTCATAGAGTGTCCCTCAATTTGGGTTTGTCTGACATTTCTTCTTGATTAGATTCAGCTTATGAAACTTGAACAGGAATATCTTAGTCATAATGATCTTCTCAGGAAATTGTATCATGAGGCACATGTTGTTGATCTATATCATTACTGGTGACGTTAATTTTGATCATTTGGACTCTGTTAAGTTTTTTGACAATGGAGCTGATTATTTCATATATATATATATATAAAATTAATAATTATCTTGCTACTTTGAGACTGTAAATATTCCATGTCTTCTAAAAAATTTACTTACTCATTTTAGCATCCACTGATAATTCATCGATTATTATTATGATGGTTGTTGATGGTGATTTCCTAACGCCATCATTTCTTCATTTATCAGTGGGTTTTCTGCTGAAAGGAAGAATTTTTCCCTTTCTCCCTCATTTTTTGAAGATTTATATCAACGTGAATTCAAATATTCTCTTTCATTCAATGAGTTATATTTTTATGCCATTATTTTAACATTCAAATTGTTACATTCTTGTCTAATGAAAGTTCCTCTGTGGTGACTAAAGTGTCCTTTTGACATGTCCATATTATTCTCTGAGCACCTCCCTCAGTTTCAGCACAAGAAATTTCAGGCTCATCTTATACTTTTCTTGCTATAACACTGGAATCAGCCTTTTCTTCTAGAAGCCCTGGTTACTTCTAATGGAGAATGTTATTAGAGATCAAGATTTGGGTTCTACTTGTCATGACTATGAGGCGGTGGGGTCATTGCACCTAGTCCTTCTCAGTAAACCAAGCTAGAAATAGATACAAAGATGAATATATGCACACACAAACACATACACACATTAAACTAGATATATTAAAAATTATGGATTCACATTGACACCTCTAATTCCAATCCCATGACAGAATTCATTCTATTTTCCTCCTTTTCCATGTCTAAAACTCTCCTGCTTGCCAATGGCAAACGGAGCCCCAGTTATCCATAATATATTTATTTATATGCTCAATCTTATAATGCAGAGAAAACAGTTTCACTATTACTAACCCAGGTGTCTAAGAAAGGAGGCCTACTAATAATTAGCATTCAATATTTGTTTAGAGCTTTTTCTATCTTTAGCCTGAAGGCATACAGTCCAACTACTACCCTCCCATGTTTAAGTTATTTGAGTTGGTGTTACTTATTCAAATGTTATCTATTTGAAATATGGTGAGTCATTTCTTTGTGTTCAGTAGTAGGATTTTTTACCCTTCCTTATTTGTTTTATTAATTTCTTTTTTTCTTTTTCTTTTGAGTCTGTGAAACATTAACATTCTTAAAGTCAGGACTGCGTTAAATTCTATTTACCTTCTTTGTGTTTTCTGTTGGTTTAGTTTCTTTTTTCATATTTCTAGATTTTAAAGCAGAAAATTTAACTTATTAATTTAAGCATATTCTTTGATAGTGTTTAAGGCTATATAATTTATTTTATTGCTTTTTGTCTCACACATTATTTTATATATATATATATATACACACACACACATATACACACACATTCATACATGTGTCTTACTGTTTTCATTTTTATTCTTTTTAATATGCTCTTTTATTTTATTTTGTATTTCCATATTCACTCAAGAATTGTTTAGTAAACATCATTTCTAGTTAAAATAATCTTTTAATCTTTATTATCTTAAATAATTTCTATTTTTTATGCATTAAAATTTTACTTGCAGCATTTTTAATTATGAAATTCATTTTTTGTGACTTAATATATTATCAGAATTTATGATTGTCCCATAAGTGTCTGAGAAGGTATAATCACAATTTGTTAGGGTGTAAATTTCTACATTACTGGTTAGGTTCTGTAGGACTTCTGTATCCTGTTCTTGTGTCACTTATTCTGATGTATTAACATTACCTAAGGTTAGTATGTTTTTTTCTATGTCTTTTTACATCTCTTATAGTTTTCGCTTACAAAGGTATTACTGTATTATTTTGGGGCATAGCTTTTCACAATTGTTAGGTATTTGTTGTAAACTGAGCTTTTTAGCATTAAAAACTAATTCTGTCATATTTAACACAGTTTAGTTTGAAGTTTATTTTATTTGATATTATTATTGGTTTGCTTTATTATTATTTCTAGAAGTGTCTTTGCCCATTTCTTTATATTTAGCTTTTCCAAAGTATTTTAAGCATGTGTTTTTCATACAGAATACATATGGGTTCTGCTTTGCCAAATTGAAAATCGTTTCCTTTTAATAGATGAGTTAAGTCATTCATTCACATTTATTGATATGTGAAATGTTTAATTGCAACTCTCATATTATTTTATGTAATAATTATGTATATTGTATTTGCTATATTACTCTATGTGAAATGGTTTGGGGGCTCTTTTTTAAAAAACTTCTTTTAGTGTTTAAGAAGGACTATATTTCATTCTGTGGGCTAACTTTTTACTTATTTTTAAAACTCTTTTGTTTCCCTGCTTGCTTTTTTTTTTTTTAACCATGTTACTACATTGCAGTTTTAATGACATGCTTTTAACTCCATACTATAACCTCCCTCTACCGATTCCTTTCTCCTGTCATTTTTTTAAAGATTTTATTTACTTATTTGACAGAGAGAGGTCACAAGTAGGCAGAGAGGCAGGCAGAGAGGCAGGCAGAGGGACAGGGGGAAGCAGGCTTCCCACTGAGCAGAGAGACCAATGCAGGGCTCAGTCCCTGGACCCTGAGATCATGACCTGAGCCGAAGGCAGAGGCTTAACCCACTGAGCCACCCACGCACCCCTCTCCTGTCATTTTTAAGTACAATTTTTCTACTCTGTCAGAACATACAACACGTACTATGTAGTGCATATCATAAACATTATTTCACCATCCACCTTACCTTTTAGTGTTAAACCTATAATATATTAAAAAGCTCACCAGTAATCTTATTGCTGAAATGTTCCAATTCATCTCTTAGTTGGATTCTGTATTTAAAACTGTTTTTCTCTGTCTTCACTATTGATCCTTGAATGAAAACTTAGCTGACTATAAAATCTATGATTTACATTTTCTTTCCTTGGATTATTTAAAATGCTGCTCTACTGGTACATTATTTTGTAAACAGTTTTTTAGAAGTCTGATGCCAACTAATCATCTTGCTTTTGCTATCTATCTACCTATCTATCTATTACTTATTGCTTGGCACCCCCCCAAAAAAAGTCCTTACTAAATTTTTTATTTAGTAAGATTATAAAACTTAATATGTTTACCATGATATCACTTTGAATTGATCACTGTTATGCAGTGAGTGTGTAGATGCAGGACTTCTAAGTTTCTCCTCTAAATTGATCTATCCCAGTCCATCAAAGTGCTCCGCAGTAAAACAGAACTTCATATCCACTTTTGTTAGAGGGCAGTTATGAAGAAATGCAGCCTCTTTTTATTTTGTTAATAGAGTGAGTTTTAGAGAAAAGTCTTAAAATCTATACTTGTTAACAGAAAAATCTCTTGAGGGCAGTCAGCTAACATAAAATAATGGATTTTCTAATCAGACTTAACAAGAATCAGAGATCTCACCTGGTATGAAGCTTTACTAAACAACATTAAAAAAATAAAAATTTAAAAAAAATTTAAAAAGCTCCAGGTAGAGAGAGCAGTCTGGTACACCAAAGGCAGCCTAATCTGTGGTGCTTTGTTACAGCAGCGCCAACAGACTAAGACAGGAGTTAATGTGTTGTAGAGCAGGTGCTTTCATTCCTTCCTTTCAGCAATTTGATGTGACTTTCCTTTTTGTATTTTTCTATTTTCTAAAATATTAAGGATTGAATGGGTCATAGCTGGAGGAAAAAATAGTATAATGAGAGTGGGAGGAATAGCCTGATCATTTAGAGCATGGGATTAGAACCATTCACTTACCTGGTTGCAGCCCTGGTCTGTGTTCAGATAAATTACAGGCTTCATACCAGGAGTTTCATTCATCTGAAGAAACAATGCAGTGGCCTAGTTGCTTAGATAATTGATATTATCCATGCTATCATAAACAGAATTGAGATTTTTATTAAGTCCATTTGAAAATTAGAAAACAATGGAGATTTTTTGTATATGTACAATACTGAGATAGACTATCGCCATGTAATAGACGTATTTGTATAGCCCATAAGTGTCTCTTATTTTTATTACAGTAAATAAAGTTCTAGATATATGTACTCCTTATCTGAATGTAAACAACCGTTATACTTCTCTGTTTTTTAGTCCCCAACTCCATGTAGATAAGAATTATGACATATTCTTGTCCTATTTGCTGAGCAGAAGATACATTGACTTACTCCTTGGAGTCTTGTCTTCTGTGTCTTCTATTTCATGTCAACATTTTTTTTTTCTGATGTTTTCTAATTTCTTTCAAAAAAAGGTACCATCAAGTAAATAATAACAGTCCTTACATTTGTGTAATTTTTACTTTATACAGCACTAAAAACTCTAGAAATTGCTCTAAATACAATCTTCTAAGTAATAAAATAATTTTTATAAATTCTGTAAATACCCCTTTAGTCACTATGGTTCATAAGACGTAATTTGTCTTTTCTTTCTGCTGCCAAGCTATAGTTTCTCCATCAATACAAGCTGCTTACTGAGGTTCCCTAAGTCACTACCAGCCCTGGACAACTTGATACATGGCTTTTTTTTTTTTTTTTTTTTTTTTAAACTCATTAACAGGTGCTTGCCATTTGTTGATTTTTTGGAAAAAAGTCAAGTTGTAAATTTTTTTATTACAAATTAAGAATGGTGTTCTTAAAAATGTCAACTTGAACATGTATGAAGCAATTTAAAAACCTTTAAAGGTGTATGGAGAAAAACCAGGCTTTTTTTTTTTTTTTTTTTTTTCCAGCATAACAGTATTCATTATTTTTGCACCACACCCCGTGCTCCATGCAATCCGTGCCCTCTATAATACCCACCACCTGGTACCCCAACCTCCCACCCCCCGTCCCTTCAAAACCCTCAGATTGTTTTTCAGAGTCCATAGTCTCTCATGGTTCACCTCCCCTTCCAATTTCCCCCAACTCCCTTCTCCACTCTAAGTCCCCATGTCCTCCATGCTATTTGTTTTAAAAAAAAATTTTTTTTGTAGTTGCCAAAAGAAGTATCTAGGTAAAAATAATTAAAACCCATGCTGCATAAATAATGAGGATAGTTCTTTTTATCTGGTCAATGGGCAAAAAACAAGCAATTAAGGTCTTCAGCTCGAATCTTTTGTTCATTTCTTACTGCTGGAATTTCATTTCTTCTTGCTGTATGACTAAAGCAGATGACAGTACAGATGGTAAGCCTTGGGAGGGGATGAAGTCTCAGCTGGTGGATTGGCTGCTTTGTCTCTTTGCCATCTTGTGGTTTGGGTTTTCTCGGTGTCTGTGTTGATAATCGAATTTCAGTGTCAATACTGACATTGAGGTAAATGCTAACCTTGGATCTTGTCTTGATTTTCCTTACCCTCCTCATTCCTGTCCTCCCTAGGCTGTCTTTGGCGGGAAGGAAGCATGTGGAGTATGGTCTACAATCCCAGTGCATATTCTGTCTCACTGGTCTATCTTGTTCTCTTGTACCCTGGTTGTCAGCAACTCCCATCAGCTCTCCCTGCACAGCAAGTTGGAAGACTGGTCCAAGCCCACAGGGTCTCTGCATACAGTAAGGTGGGAGGTGACCCTGCTGTAGAGCCAGTGCTGTTAGACCCGGCTTTCTGGAACACTTTCCAATCCCACTTTCTTCCCCACTCTCACGATTCTGGCAATTCTGCTGGGAATTTTGTGGACCCGTGCCTTGAGAGTATCTATAATTGTTACAGTCTGCTGCGTATTTATTGCCTTGGACTAGAACTCGACCAAGGTCTGTCACATTTGTTGCCTTCACACCCTTTTCTCCTTCAACAACATCAAACATCACAGACTCTCCATCTCCTACACGGTGAAGTTTTGGCAGTCAGATGCATGAATACATCTTCCTTGGTATCATTCATATTAATGAAACCATATCTATGTCTTACATTGAATTATTTTACTATTACCAAAACCTTTATTGTGATGACCTTCTTCCCTAATATGGTAGGTGTCGCCTAGGTGGGGCTGCTCTGGCTTCTCTTCCCTGCTTGGCTGCAGGTGGTGACAGGCTTGCTGTGAGCAGTACTGAAGGTGCAACTGGCTGCTGAGTCCCAGCCCTGCTGCTCACGGTTGTGGTGATGGTAACTAGGCTGGCGGTGGGGCTGCTCAGGGTTCCTAGATGGCTTTGAAGAAAGAAACAAACTACTTATCCATTATTCCCCATGGGTAACATCTAAGCAGAATTTAGCAGTTTAGGCATTTTCTAAAGTGAAAACAGCAATCTGAAAAAGCTTGTCTCAATGACTAGAGAGGATCAGTTAAGAAATTAGATGAAACTTTGTTGTATTAAAGGTAGTCTTGATCTTGATCATTTGAGCAGCAACATCTCTTCTTGTCCTTCAATATTTATTTGCCTTTTTTGATCTGGATTATATGAACAATAGCCTTACCTCCTTACCCAGATTATTTAAGATAAAGCTGCTTTTTATTTTTTTAACCTCTCTTATGCTCTCTGGTTTGTGACATTCTCTCTAGTTTTGTTTCAGAAATAACAATGCCATTCTATGGAAAATCATATATATATATATATATATATATATATATATATATATATATATATAAATCATCCTGGTAGAAATATCTATATCTGGTTATAAATGTAAATCATTATAGATGTGTTCCTATTCCTAGTTGATGATGTTTATAATGATGTAAATTATGACCTTTAAAATGCATGAGTATAAGTATTTTCCGTTCACAGAGTATCATTTTTCTAAGATGTCTCAAAACCAGATTCTGCAGTTGTACATTCTGTGGGCTCCATGCCAGGTAGTTGGGGACCGGCAGGCTGCCCCACAGCCATTGTGAGTTTATTGCGAGAAATCTGGAGACAGCCATGGGGAGTCCTGAGGGCCAAAATCCCATGAGGACAAGACTGGACAGACATCGAGGTAATTTTTTAAGAGAAGTTATATAACATACCTCAAATTACAAGGAAAAAGAAAAAAAAGAACCTTTTTTAATACTTTGAAAATGTACATTTTGTAGAAACACCATTTGAAAAATATATAAAACAGCTTTAAGATATGTTCTATATTAAAGAATAGAATTGATAGAAAAAGGAATATATAAAGGTTAGATTTTATCTATATACATTTCAGATAGAATTTTTTAATCCTGAAGGGCATCAGCAAATGGACCTTTCTTCATACTTCAATTCTGTGTTATCAAAACTTATACCAATTGCATTACAGTATTTGTTCCTTTTAGTAGGAGAGAAAGGGCTGTCTTAAAAACAATATGACTGTCTCTGTCACCAAGAAGAGGCCTGAAGAAAAATCCTAGCCAAATTTTCTTTAGCTTCATGTATTTAAGAGTCATTTGATGAGGTTGGGTTTAGATGCAGACTCCTGGGCCCCATATCAAGAAATTCTAATTAAGTTTATCTTGATCCTAGGTATGTTTATTGTTTAACAAGTGTCCCAAATAGTTCTGGTTAATGCAGTTTTTCTAAATACAATTTGAGAAGCACTGTCCTGGTTCTTTCTATGTCAGAATCAATGTCCAAATGGTCTGATTTGAGGAATTTGAGTAAAACATAGCAGTGAAGCTTCAAGTTACCACATTCTTATCTAACTCTCAATATAATTTGTATTAAGTGATATTTATGAAATTAGAGAAAAAGATAATGTCTCTTATCACTCTCCCAAACACTATAGGTATTCTCTATATGTGGTTTGTGTTTGTGTGTGTGTGTGTGTGTGTGTATAAACCATTTATAAATAAATTTTTTTAAAGATTTTATTTATTTATTTGACAGAAAGAAATTACAAGTACACTGAGAGGCAGGCAGAGAGAAAGAGAGAAGGAAGCAGGCTCCCTGCTGAGCAGAGAGCCCAATGCGGGACTCGATCTCAGGACCCTGAGATCATGACCTGAGCCAAAGGCAGTGGCTTAACCCACTGAGCCACCCAGGCACCCCTATAAAACATTTATAAATGTTTTATACACACACACACACACACACACATACACATAGTTTACCTCATTCTCATTACAATAAATCAGAATTCTAGATGTATGTATTAGATATCTGAATATAAAACCTGACAGCAATTGATACAGGAGTGTCAGATGTAGAGTTCATTTGTGCAATAAAAGAACTGATGGGATCAGGAAAAATGAAGAGGGCACCAGCCTAACAGGTGTGTATTCTAGTAAGGAACTATGGAGTTAAGTAGAAGCATGGGAAGGGGCCTATTATGGGATGGATTATGATCCTCCAAATTCACATTTTGAAGCCCTAACCCCCGTACCTCAGAATATGGCTGTGTTTAGAGACAGAGCCTGTAAAGAGGTAGTTAAGGTTAAATAAGGTCTTATGGGTAGGCCCTTAACCCAATGTAACTGGTGTTCTTAGAAGAAATTTGGACAGAGACACCAGGGATGCATACCCACAGAAGAAAGGCCATGTGAGAACAGAATGAGAACATCTGCAAACCAAGGAGAGGGGCCTCAGAAAAAAGTAATCCCGTGGTACCTTGATCTTGAACTTACAGCTTTCTGAACTGTAAGAAAATTAATTTCCATTGCTTAAGCCACCTAATCTGTGACATTTTGTTAGGGCAAACCTAGCATAGTAATTCAAATTTTGGTACCAAGAAGGGAGTGATGCTACAATAAATACCTAAAATGTGGAAGTGGCTTTGGAGCTGGGTGAAGTGCAGAGACCAGAAGAGTTATGAGGTACATGATAGAAAGAGCCTAGATTGCCTTGAAGAGACTGTTGGTAGAAATATGGATGGTAAAGGTGCTTCTGATGAGGTCTCAAACAAAAATGAGAAACATCTGACTGGAAATTGAAGGAAAGGCGATCATTGGTATATAGCAGCACATAGGTTGGTTAAAATGTGTTCTAATGTTTTTGGGGAAAGCAGTAAGTGACAAACTTGGGTATTTAGTTGTGGAGATTTCTAAGCAAAGTGTTGTAGTGTGGCCTGGTTTCTCCTTGCTGCTTATAGTAAAACATGAAAGAAGACAGATTAATTGAATAGGTTGTTAAGCCAAAAGAAACCAGAACTTGAAGAGCTGGAAAATTCTCAGTCTATCGGTACTGCAAAAAATGAGAAGGTGTGTTTTAGAGAAAACACCAAGAATGGCATGGACAGTAATTCCATAAGGTGATTGTGGGTATGACTCATGGATCTAATCAACCTCTCTGCAGAAGCCAGGGAGAGACATGGTGTTAGAACAGCGGAAACACCATCAGCTTAGCCTAAAGGGGACAGGGATGGGACAAAATGAAGAAAGGCCTTTGAAGTTCTGGGATTTTATGGGTCAGGACAGTAGTACTGTCAGGTGATAAAACATATGTGATCCTCCAGGAAAAGGGAGGAATGACCCAGAAGACAGGGTGGTTTCCTCCTCGGTTCCAGAATGGGGCTACCGCTTTGGTTATTATGCAATAATGTGTTAATCTATTCATATACAGTGTGCCTGATACCCATCTGTTTTCATTTTGTAGCCCTAGTGATTTTTTCCAAAGTCCCTTCTAATTTCATATATTCATATGACCTTCCAGTCCCATCAACTCCCGTTTATGAACCATAAATTGCTTCACTTTTCTCTTAGAAAAAAAATTTTAAATGTCTTAATATAACCTATTACACCTCAAATGACCTGGCCTTTACTTGTCTCTCCAACTTCATCTTATTATCCTCTTTCTTGGTCTGTCTGGCTGAATCCATTTGATTTTCCCATAGTTCCCACAGTCAACATGTACATCCTCTGCAGGGTTATCGTATGTCTTGTTCTCTCTACTTACAAAGGACCTCCTACCTTTTTTGCCTCCTTAACACCTATGAGTTCTTTAGTTCTCACCACTGAAGCCACTTTCTGAGGGAAGATTAGACTATGTAAAATTTCACTGTTGTGGTCATTCATAAAACTGCAAATTCTTCACACAATACTGTAAGCTCCACAAGGCAGGGACCATGCATGTGTGTGCTCATATTTGTAACTTTATATATGGGCACTTCACTCCTAACAGGTGTTTTTGAATAAATGCGTGCACATGTAAATGAATGAATTAACATATAATTTCAAAGAGAATGTGGTTTTGAACTATTATTACTGTCTGCTTTAGTTCTGACTATCTTGCTTTGTGTAACACTAATCTGAAAAGCTCATATAAACATTTTATAAGTTAATTGGTTAATTTTAACCCTGTTTCACATTCACAATGAATCTGCAAAAAAACCCCACATTTATTCCCATAAATAAAGGAATTAGTGTAAAAGTCATTTCTTGAAAATGGTAAGAGGCACTTGAAATTTGGTAGTCTATACTACTAAACAGCTTTCCCCTCTTCTCTCATCTGTTTTCTCTCTCTCTGTCACCAGATTATTTCTTCTCCAGGGTTACTAAAGCACGTTTGCTCTCCACCAAAGTCATTATGGGCTTTAGGAAAAAGAAAAAAAGAAAAATAAAAGGTTCACTTCTGCAAAAGAGATTACAGGTTTCAAGCCAAATCGTGACAGTCACCAGAACAATATTACTCATTTTTACTCTAAAACATAATTGTTAAGTGCTCAGAATACAGAAGGATGAGCCATGCTAAAAAAGTGAGGTTGCTTATTTCCTTGAGGACACGTTTGACTGTACATTCTGAAACATAAAATCACAGCAGTGTCTTACCTTTAATAATGATGACACAATAGTTTGTTATGTTTGAATTTAGCTCCAAGAATATCTCTGGCAATTTCACGTTACCTCTCCTGTGGCCTCCACCCTTCCAAGGACGACAGGCAGTACTATTTTGCTAATGCTAGTGTTTTACAAGCCAGTCTCTTACTCAGCTCATTGTGGTTTTTTTTTTTTTCTCTCAGAAAATATTTTATAGCAGAGGAATAATAGCTCAAAAGGAAAAGACATTTATCAAACTAAGGGTAGAAAAAGGAAGACCAAGAAGAATTGCCAAGAAAAGCTTTTACCAATGCTCCGCATGAAGAAGAGTTGCAGAAGCACATTCAGTGCGTGATGAAATGGCCAGGTTCAGAGAGCCTTCAGAGAGAAAAGTTGCATTAAACTCATTTGCTTTTTTATTTGCTATTTCCTTCCCCATCTCGTTCACTTCAAAGTTTGTGCTTCTCTTCCTTTGTGGGTGCTAACTTTCATTTTGCTTTTCTAAGTGATGTAGTGTATCTGCTATAACATTCTAATTAGGCCTCTTCCAGTTATACTTAGAGTAGTGTAAAATCTCAAGATATAACATTTCTTGCACCTAAAGAGTAGATGACCCATGATGGGGAAGTTCACATAGTTGCAATTTAATAGAGTCAGCGAGAATACTGACCTACCCACAGGGGATCTGCCTTCCAGAGTCTGACAGATGACACTGCTAAGGATGATCAGCCTTAAGGGCTGCTGCACAGTACTCTCACTTTCCTTGGGAGTAGTTGTCAGGCTCCCAGCAGCTGCATATCATGGGGGTTTTATCCTATGTTGTTAGATGTAGCTGATAAATTGTGCCCTAGAGGCAGACTTAATTTTTAACACATTCCTTTCCTGTGTGATTTGTAATATGGTATATTGTTATTAAATGGAACATATCTATATATTGATTTCAAACATGAATATGCTATATAATAAGCTCTATTCATGTAAATTAAAGCAATGATTTTCTTTTTTTTTTTTTTACTATTGCAAAATCATTATTATTAGAGGAACTATTTTTACATGGAGTAGAAAAGGTCAGCCAATTTAAAAAACACCTTAAAATATGGATATTTTCCACCTCTAGAACTTCCTAAAGTCCTTCATAAGTACTGGGTAAAGTAAACTGAATTAACTGGTCCAAAGTGCTATACTGGACAAGGAAATTAGTGGCAGGTGCTCAGCCATTGGGCGACTATCTTTGAAGCAGAAGTTGACTCTCTAGAAGTCTAGTGACCTTTGATGTAGTCACACTGCTTTTGACTTTTTCTGGTATAACTCAGAATGTGGCAAAAAGGGAAGGAGATACCTTGTTCCTAAGGCACAACTAATTCATTTTGAGATCATTCATTCTGCTAAATTCTGACTTTCTTGTATCAGCCACAACTCCAATGTTAACTGCAGTGTTACCCATAGATTATGTGGAGTCAAGGTCTAGGCCATTTCTTCCAGCCTTAGTTTTGGAGAATTTTTTCCTCTTTGCATCATATATTATAATCACAAGAGTATGAATTGAATTCACAAGAGGTATTACTTTTTTAATAATAAACTAAAAAATCCTTCCTGACAATTTTAGTTATACTTTGGTTTCACCAAAGTGTCTGTTGATATTCTGTCCCAAGCAAAACTGATTGTTTCTCATACTTCCCCTCTGCTTGCTTCATACAGCAGAGCTCCATTTAAAACAACAATAAATAAAATGAACTAAAAATGTAATAAAAAGGGAAAACGCTAAAAAAAAAAAAAGGGAAAACTTTATAATTTAATTTTCTATATAATTTCTTTCATACTCTAGCAGTAAAATCAAGGTGTGCTTCAGAAAGACAAACATAGGCAAAAACTGAGAGCTTCTTTTGTGAGAATGACAAGGAAATCTTCTGCCCACACTCAACATTGCATAGGCTTTAACTCCATTTCCTGTTTGAGACTGCAACCCAAGTGTTCCAGAGATTTAATGAGTGGGGAAAAAAAAATGATTTAAGACTTGAAAACTAGAGCTTCTGAAGAAAAGCAAAAGAAAACAAGATCATTTTACCTGAAGGAGAAAGACCGAGGGGAGATATAATTCAAACATGAATGGAGATACTGCATAAAATATGGAAGATAGCTATTCCAATTGAATCAGGGTTTCAAATTTAGTTCCATTTGAGCTAAAATTAAATTTAGCTTTAATTTATACTAGGAGGAATTTGCAATTCATATTAAATCTTCTTAACCAGACCATAACAAAGGAAAATGAAAACTAGATATTTGTTTTGTGCTGGTCTCAGTCTATCAATAACCATTGCTGTGGTTGGACCAGCTGTTGTTGTCCTTATTGTGACTGAAAGATTCCTTTTAGCAACAACCATCAGAAAACTCTGAAAAAATAAAGGTTTACTACCAACAAGACCTGGAAATTGCAGAGCATATGTCAGGCCAGACAACAAAGCGTCAGTTATGGAAATCAACCAGCATCTCTAAAACAAAGGAGCTTCAGTATGGGGAAGTGCCCTGGTTTTTCTGTAGTTGTGTGGCTGGCAATGTGTTCATTTGTTTTTAAAGTGGATTCCTCAGCAATCGAAGCTCAAGTCAGGCACTTACATTACAAAACAAAACAAAACAAAACAACAAAACAACAACAATAACAACATCAACAAAACAATTGTCAGGGCTTTATGCTGTTATTCCTTAGTTATAATTAAGAACTGACCAAAACATCTGATTAATGCTGCCTGAAAGCAAAGATGAGCTGTGGATGAGGACAGATATGAATGTGTTTAGTACTTACTGCATGTGAGACCTTCTAAAGCAGGAGTGGGTTGGCCCTCTAGAAGTATGACCTCCCTGTAGTCACACTGCCTTTGACTTCCCCTTAAGAGAAACCTCATTTTCAGATAATTCATTCCTAGGAAACTGACTTAGGGCACCAGTCACACATCCTAATGCTGAACGCTCTATTGTACACGGATGATCAGAAGATAAGGTCCAGGCTGACTCAGGTGTGCTCGTGCAATGATCACAATGGTACAACTGTTCAAACAGAAACCCCAAGAAGTCACATGACCAGACTCACATAGTGAGGAAATGGCAAGCAGAGATGAGAATTCCAATCTATTGATGCCGAAGCTTATGATCTTTCCATCATCCCACCCTATATACCTACATGAAGCTTAAAACTGCATTTCAAACTCTGTATTTTGTTAGTACATGTCACTAGTGATAGTGATAAATGTTTTAGTTTTGACTGAGGTGTTAAGTGGAACTCAAAGGTTAATAATGAAACAATGAAATAGCTTCTTCCCTTTTTTTTTCTTTTTCTAAAACTCTTTATCTCTTTATTGCTAAATAAAAGCTGATAATTAGAAAATCCATAGGAAATTCTTGGTTCAAGGATTTATTTGTATAATTGCTCCTATCAGAGGCTTTTCAAGTGTTTCATAGAGCAAAGAAGAGCATAAAAGAGAAAACATGAGAATAGTGTTTCCTTTGCAAAGTGTAATGCATTTCTGAGGTCTAATGGACCCTATTATTGATTAATTAATTACTAACGAAACCCATGGAAATGAGAACATCCAGCTTACTATTTCTGTCAACTTTTTGCTGAACATGGATAGCCTGCTTTGATGACCGGTGGCCTTGGGCCCCTCACAAAGAATCCATGTCTCTAAATCAGGATGTGTTCATGTTCCACTTTGCTTATATAGCTACATATATTATATCAGTCCAAAGAGATTTTTCTGTTGTTGCAAATTTAAGGTGATTAAAATGGTTTTTAATGGCAGTAATTTTGCAGTTATAATTACAGTGTTTATTATCTTGAAGAATTTAATATAAATATATGGCAATTAGTAGTGCTCTGTTGGGGAAGGCTGAAAATAATTTGTCCTAATCTAGAGATTTTTCCGAGATCCATAATATGCATATACTAATTCCTTTTCCCTAACAATACCACTGTATGAAGTAGCTCTAGGGATTTTTAAAGGTTAAAGAGATGTTCACAGCAGGGGAGTGACAGAACATGTATGGGAAACCTAAATTCTGCAGCCATTTAGGAGGATTTTTTTCCCCACTGAATCACAGTACTATAAAATTAGGTATGTAAAATCTCTTCATTACATTTTTTTTTGCTAGTTTATGTATTTTTAAAGTTCTAAGAAAAACTCCCCAAATTCCTTTTCCTGTACCATACTATGTTTGAATTCCTATGGAATTTCCAATTACATGTCAGTGATTTCCACTTTTGATGAGTAATTTGCATATAATATTTCAAAAGCATCAATCCTACAAAATAATCCTGCTGCATGAGAAGAGTTACTTTATCCATTAGCCCATGCTGCATTACTAAATGAATTACTTTTCTTAATTAACTTGGCACTTATCAGTATATAAAAAAGGAAACAATAATGATTTTTTAAAGTATTTCTGATTTTTAAGACTTTATTCCACTTCCTTAATTCTAACCTGCCAAAAATGAAACAAATGCCTCTGGAAAAGTAATTATTTTTCTCCTTCTTTAACTTCTTTTTAATTAACTTTTAATCTATGCTGTTAAACAGGGAGCTTCTCTTAATACTAAATGTATCTAAAATGTAGAAGACAGAGATTTAAATGATTTAGATAAACATCTGCCTAGCACAGAGGCCTAAAAATTACAAAATTAGGATATGGGTGGCTGAGTGCCAATAGTAAGTAGCTGCCAGCAAAAGAAAGATACTGTCTTCATCTTTTTTTCATCTTTTGTTTACTAATGAAGCAACTTAAATGCCTTCTAACCATATGTCCTTGTTTTGGAGCATGTTTCTTGGTCTATCCTACATAAAATTATAAAAACTTTTGAATTAAGCTTGCCAGGGTGGCTCAGTGGTTAAGCATCTGCCTTTGGCTCAGTTTATGATCTCCAGGTCCTGGGATTAAGCCTGGCATCAGGCTTCCTGCTCAGCAGGGAGCCTGCTTCTCTCTCTCCTTCTTTCCCTCCTCACTGCTTGTTTTCTCTTTCTCTCAAATACTTATAATAAATCTTAAAAAAATTAAAAATAAAAACTTGAATTAGAAATGGCAGAAAAAAATTTATGTAATAATTTATGAAAGACTTGTTTTGTTAGAGAAAAATCAATAAATTGGAAAACTTCAGTATGAAATGAGGGACTATTGTTTTGTTTAGTTGGAGTGGATTCTGTCAACAGTAATTTAAAATAATCAGTTCAATGATATGATCCCTGGTTGGTATTTAGATAATTACTATACTTATGTCTAGTAATTTTCATCTATTAAATGGAGCAGAGTGGCAAGTAAAGATAGGAAGCTTTGACTCTTAACACCTCCTCTACAGAATTTGTGTAATTTGTCTTTTAATAACTGAAAGAACATGACAATAAAATCCTTACATACAAAATGGAACAAATCTTACATTCTGTATGCATGCCCAGTTAACAAAAATATCTTGAAAAAAAAATTTTTTTTCACGAAATACAGTAGAATTGTGTGTGTACTCGCATGCCTTAGCTTCTCAATTACTCTGGAGAGTTTGGAAGAATAGGGAACCAGAGAATAGAGCTGAAGTTCACATTTCTTATTTTGAAAAGAAAGAGGCAAAAATATTCTTAATTATGGAAATTATGACTGTTTATCTCCAAAACCCAAGAGAATAAACTGAAATAATTTTTGAAAATCATAAGACAATTCAGTATGATGATGGGTTAATAAATGTTCAAATATCAAACAGAAAACAAACCAAAAAAAAAAAAAAAAGAAAAAAGAAAAAAAAAGAAAAGGGACTATTTATACTAGCAATAAAACCATAAAACCTTTGGAATAAAATTAGTAAGCAATGTGTGCAATACTTATAATAATAAAACTATAAAATGTTATTGTGATAAAAAGACTTGTGGGGTGCGTGGGTGGCTCAGTGGTTTAAGCCTCTGCCTTCGGCTCAGGTCATGATCCCAGGGTCTTGGGATAGAGCCCCACATTGGGCTCTCTGCTCAGCAGAGAGCCTGCTTCCCCGTCTCTCTCTGCCTGCCTCTGTACCTACTTGTGATCTCCCTCTGTCAAATAAATAAGTTAAAAAAAAGCCATATAAATGCAAAAGTTTTCTTTGTCTTGGATTGGAATATTTAGCATTGTAAAGAGGTTAAATCTCCCAACATGTTTTGTTTCGTTTTATTTCTTTTTTTTTTTTAATGAAATTGGAACAGATGCTCAAAATAGCAACAGGTTTTTTGTTTTTGTTTTGTTTTGTTTTGTTTTGTTTGAGGGGCAAGCAGAGGCAGAGAGTTAGAGAGTTAGAGTGATAGAATATAAAATAAATCTCAATATCCGATATACTACATATGAGAATGGCAGAAAATTCTTTCCCAAAATAAAATATACTGTTACACAGTATAAAGTGTTAAAGTGTGGCATATGTGAAGGAATGCAAGGCATATGTATTGGTTTTCAAGTCATTGTATATCAGGCATTAAAAAACTATGACACCTGGGAAACCTGGGTGGCTCAGTTGGTTGAGTATCTGCCTTCAGCTCTGGTCAGGATGCCAGGGTCCTGGGATTGAGTCCCATGTAGGGCTCCTTGTTCAGCGGGGAGCTTACTTCTCCCGCCTGCCCCTCCCCGCTGCTTGTACTCTCTGTCTCTCTTTCTCTGACGAATGAATAAATAAAATATTTGAAACAACAAACAACAATAAAACAATTGTGATACATGAGTAACAGGAGACAAATGACTGGACGTCCTGTGAGGAATGCCTCATCTTATCTCCTCCAGAGAGTTTTTAGCGAATGGCACATGACAGGCTCCCAGATTTGAGAAGAAGTTGAAAGTCCAGGGAAAACAAGGTGGCTAGAGTTTTCAGGAGAGAGTACGGAGACATGAGTGCTGCACAAAGAACTTTAAGGATTTTCAGCAGTTTTCCCATGAGCATTTAGCAGAGTACTGAGCAGTTCATGTGTGTGAGGAAAGTGCCTGAATCTGGGGAAAGAACCATATGATAAGGTTGGAGAAGCAGTTTCTAAGGCTCATATGGCGTTGGGAATTGTGCTTATTCCAACCAGACTGGAAAAACTCACAATGTGTGGGGTCTTGGGTTTAGCACTCAGGAAGGTCTTAGTATATTACTCAGTATATTAGGCAGAGTTCTCCAACAAAATAGAACCAGTAGAATTTTTACAGAAAGACTGGGGCCAGGGGGCCAGGGGATGAATTAGCAAGTGCAAAATCTTCAGAGAACCTGGCAGGTTGGAGACCAGAGAAGAGTTTTTGTAGCTTGAGTCCAAAGGTGGTCGGTCTGCACAGTAAAAAGAATTGTAGAAATTACGAAGAGTCTCACTGAGCTCTGGGACAATCTTGAGTGACTTCTTATATGTGTAACTGGAATTTTTTTTTTTTCTTCTTGTGACTTGAGAGCTAAATTTTTCAAATTTTTATTTAAATTCCAGCTAGTTGATACACAATGCAATATTAGTATCAGGTGTACAATATAGTGATTCAACAATTCCACGCAACACCCAGTGCTCCTCACAAGGGCACCCCTTCATCCTCATCACCTATTTCACCCATTCCCCGACCCACCTCCCTGGTAGGAGGAACCAGCAGTTTGTTCCTTCTAGTTAAGAGTCTGTTTCTTGGTTTGTCTCTCTTTTTAAATTTTTTCCTTTGCTTGTTTGTTTTGTTTCTTAAATTCCACATATGAATGAAATCATATGCTGCCTATCTTTCTCTGACTGACTTATTTCAGTTAGCATAATACTCTATAGTCCCATCCATGTCATTGCACATGGCAAGATTTCATTCTTTTTATGGCTGAATAATATTCTGTGTGTGTGTGTGTATGTGATATGTGTGTGTGTGTGTGTGTGTGTGTGTGTGTACATATATACCACATCATCTTTATCTGTTCATCAATCAATGGAAACTTGGGCTGCTTCCGCAATTTGGCTATTGTAGATAATGCATAATGCTGCTTTAAACTTCAGGCTGATATATCTCTTTGAATCTGTATTTTTGTATCCTTTGGGTAAATACTTTCTAGTGCAATTGCTAGATTGCAGGGTACTTCTATGTTTAACTTTTTGAGGCATCTTCATACTGTTTTCCAGAGTGGCTGTACCAGTTTGCACCGCCACCAACAATGCAAGACAGTTCCCCTTTCTCTGCATCTTCGTCAGCACCTGTTGTGGCTTGTATTGTTGATGTTAGCCATTCTGACAGGTGTGAGATTATACGTGTGACTGGAGTTCTTGAAAGAGGTTGGGATAGGAAAAAAAATACTTAAAGAAAAAATTTCAAGGTTTTCTGAAAATGGCAATCACACAGAAGGAAAAACTTTAATGAACTCCAAGAAATAATTACACATGCTTTATACTCAAATTTCTCAAAACTAGTTATAAATGAAAATATTAACAACAGAAGAAAGAGAAAAAGAAAGACACATTCAGAGGAATAAAAATATGTATTACAGCATATTTCTAGTCAAAAACTATGTGGACGAAAATGGGGCAGTATCTTTAAGTAGTGAAGCAAAATTCTGCTACTATTGAATTTGTATCCAGTGAAAATATCTTTCAAAAACAAAGTTGTTGTTAAACATATAAAAGCTGGTAGAATATACTACCAGAGAGCTTCACTTAAAAAAAGAAATGTTAACAAAAGTTATTCTGATGGAAGGAAGATAATATGAGACCCAAATATGGTTTTATGCAAAAGAATGAAAAGCAATGGTGATGGTAATTGCATGGGTAAATAATTTTTAATCTCAAAAAATTTTTTAAAAGATAATTGACTATTAAACAAAACAGTGACTATATTGTGAACTTTATGCCATGAGTGAAGGCTCCAGGTCTGACAACAGTAGCAGAGAGGTGAGGAGAGAAATGCAAGTATACTTTTATAAAGTTCTTAAAGTATATGGGAAGTACATAATATCACTAGATGATTATTGTGGAAAGATGTACACTGTGAAGCCCAAAGCAAACACTAGAATTAAAAAGAAACAGTTACAGCTAATTGAACAATAAAGTAAATAAAATGAAAGAATAAAATCTACTTAATCTAAATAAAGAAAACAAAGGGGGGAAACCTGAACCAAACATAGATTGGGTAAGTAGAAAACAAATAGCAAGATGACAGATATAAAGTAACCATGTCAATAATCATATTTCATGTAAACAGTTTAAGTACTCCTATTAAAAAGCAGGAATTGTCAGATTGTATAGAAATCAAGACCCAACTTTATCCTGTCTTCATAAACCCCAATTTAAATATAAAGGCACAAATCTCTCAAAAGTAAAAGAATGAAAAATGAAATACACTTTGAAGATAACCCAAATAAAGCTGGGGCTATTATATTAATATCAAAATAGATTTCACAGAAAAGAATATTATTAAAGAAAAAAGTTATTTCATAACGATAAAGAGGTCAATTAATCAAGAGGACATAATAACTCCAAATATGAGCACCTGATTGAAAAAAAAGCTTCAAAGTCATAAAGTAAATACTGATAGAACTGCAACTAAAAATGATAATACATAAATACGGGCAGAGATGTCAATATCCCTATTTCAACAGTTGATAAAACAGAGAGAATCAGCAAGAATATAGTAGACTTAGCAGTTTTATCCACCAAAATGACTGAATCGACATTTATAGAACATTCTACCTAAAAACAGCAGAATACACATTCTTTTCAAAGGCAAATCAATTATTTACAAAGAGAGACCATATTCCGGGCCTTAAAACAAGTCTCAAAAACTTTAAGTGAATTCAGTTCATACAGTGTATATTCTCTGACAACACTGTAATTGAATTAGAAATCAGCGACAGAAAAATCTTTTGGGAAAACAGTTTGGCAGTTTAAGATAAACACTTACCTACCATATTATCCAACTATTCCATTCTGAGGTTTTTTTTTTTCAAGTGAAAGGAATATTTATATTTATAATTTTTTAATCATTGAGAAATAGAGGGAGAGAGTGAGGGAGACAGTGAGAGAGACAGAGAGAGAAGGAACAGGGGAAGGGTCAGAGGGAGGGGGAGAAGCAGAATCTCCACTGAGCTGGGAGCCGGACTGAGGGCCAATCCCAGGACTCTGGAATTATGAATTGAGCTGCAGGCAGATGCTTAACCTCACCGACTGAGCCACCCAGGCACCCCAGAAATATTTATATTTATACAAACACTTCCACTTACATATGCATAACAGCCTTTTTGTAATAGCCAAAAACTACAAATAATAAAAATGTTAATCAACAATTGAACAGATAAATTGTGGTATATCCATATAATACAATACAATTCAGCAATACTTTTCTTAATTTAAAAAATGAATTTTCAAAACATGACAATCAATACATGACAATACATGATTAATCTCTAGATAATTATTTTGAATAAAAGAAGTAAGACACAAAGAGTACCTTCTATTTTTATAAAACACCAAGAAAGGCAAACTTACCAGAGAGAAAACAGATCACTGGTTTCCTGAACGAAGTGGGGGTGAGGAGGAACAAGAAGTAAGAGTTTACTCAGGGGTATGTAGAAATTTTGCAGGTTATGGATATATTCATTATCTTGAATGTAGTGATCATTTCATAGCAGTATTCACAGTCAAAATTTTGCAAATTATTTCTTTAAGCATGTCTAGTTTATGTCGATTATATCCAATGAACCTATTAAATAAGAAGCAACAGACACCACAGGAATACTTAGAAGTATAAATATGAAAATATGACCAACATCAACAACAAAAAATAAAATTAAAAAATCAATGAAAAACTTTTTTTTTTTTGCTTGTCATATGAACAAAGATGTAAAAGTTTGATAATAGAGCCTATTCCAAGTGGGTTAGAAAACTGGCTTTCATATTTATCATTGCTTGCAGCATAAATTGATACACTATTTGATAATACTATTAAAATTTATTTAGGCACATTTAAACCCAGCAGTTCCATTTGCCAAGGGCCTTTACCTTAACATTAGTGGTAAAAGTAAAAAATATTGGGAACATTCCAGTTCTTCTTTAGTGGAAGAATGCACAATTAAGGATGGTATATCCATGTAGTTCTCTTCTCTCACATTTGTAAAATTCCCAAACTCCCATCTGCTGTAACATCTGGAACTCACCGTTCAGCATTGGAAAAATCTACTATAACTTTATTATTTTTTTTTAGATTTTATTTATGTGAGAATCTGAGAGAGAGAGAGGGAGAGAGAGCACACATGAAGGGAGGTGGAGTGAGGGGGAAGCAGGCTCCCCACTGAGCAGGGAGTCTGACAGACACAGGGCTGGATCCCAGGACGCTGGGATCATGACCTGCTATGAAGGCAGATGCTTAACTGACTGAGCCACCCAGCTGCCCCATATATTTATTTTTGGGAAGTCTTTTATCTTCTTACTTTTCACAAACTCAGGTATGTCCTTAAGACACCAACTCCCCTGTAGACCTCTCAGTTGGTGGCTGCTTTTACTTTCAGTCTTTCTCCACTGAGACTGGAGGTCTGGTAGGTTTCCTTATTCTTTATTGCCACATCCATAGACTTTACCATCCACCATCACCTCAACCTGAAATTTCCTTCGTTTCTGAATGAACTAGCTTTTGGCCTAGAGTCACTTTCTGTAATTCTACTCATATAGAACTTGTGATTTGCATATAGATAGATGATAGATAAAAGGATAGATGATAGATGTTAGATAGAAGATAGATAGATAGATGATAGATATAGGTAGATGGATAGGTAGACAGATAATGATAAATAGATAACCCATCTAACACCATGACCTCTCAGTTTCTGGCCCTCGTCCCACCAGTGATTTATCATATACTCTACCTCAGTCACTCACCTCATGAATATAGTCTAATATATTGGAATTACCACGACCAACAACCTCTCCACAAAATCAGTTTCATGTATCTCCCTTTGATTCTGGAGACTATCCTGACAACACTCCTTTCACTGATGCAGGGCCTAAAATTCACTGAACCATCACTTTTACTGTAACCTGCCTGATAACCCCTCTATTCTCCTATTCAGCTTGCTTAAATTATATCCAAAGTTCTACAAATGCTGCCTATTCCTATGCAATTGATATGGCTGGGGAAAAAACACGTAACTATGCTGAATGATCTTACTTTAAACCTCAGTGGTTCCTTAATGAAACCCAGTAACTATTCACTCTCCTACATCCCCTAAAAAAAACCTCCAATATTTTTCTCTTTTATCTCACTTTCATCTGATGTCTCTACTTTTATTTCACCAAGAAAATCAAAACAGCCACATGAAAACTTTAATAATCCTCACCCATCACATCCATCTACTTGCAAAAATGTGTGTGTGTGGCAATGGGTACCTGAGCGGCTCAGTCAGTTAAGCATCTGCTTTCTGCTCAGGTCATGATCTTAGGAGGGATCGAGCCCCATGTGGGGCTCCTTGCTCAACTGGGAGTCTGCTTCTCCTTCTCCCTCTGCTTGCTGCTCGCCCTGCTTGTGTTCTTTCTCTCTCTCTCTCACTATCTCTCTCTCTCTCTCTCTCTGTGCCAAATAAATAAATGAAATCTTAAAATATATATATACCCATATACTCAGCATTTTATTCTGTCTTATTTGTTGTCTTTTTCTCTTAAACATAAAAGTCCTGCAAAAGTCATCCTTAGACCTCTTCTTTTACACTTACCCCTTTGGTGATTTCGTCAAGTCTATGTCTTTCAATACCAAAACCTATATGTGGATGACTGAATTTACACGTACCCACACATACACAGTGTAGCATTCAGAGGAAAGACTGACATATATACCTCTTCTCTGATTTCTACACTGATACAACCAAGTGCTTTCTCAACATTTTCATTTTAATAGCTAGTAGGCATATTAAGCCTAAAATCTAAAACTAAACTCCTGATCTTCACTACCGCTTCCTCAAACCACATTTCCCACCATATTGCTCATATCAGCTGATGGTAATACTATCCTTCCAGGTGGTCAGACAAGAACCTTGAAGTTGTTTGTTTGTTTTTACTTCTCTCTTCCTCTGATAAGATTCTTTTTATCTATCTACATCCAGTTCATCACAAAATATGGTTGGTATCCCCTCTTCTATCGCAACAGCCTTCTAACCGTCTTTCCTCTTTCAGTCCCTGTTCTCTTAAAGTCTGTTCTGACATGGCCACCAAAGTGATTCCTGCAAAACATACGTCTAATCTGTTACTCCTATGTCCAGCTTCACCAAAGGCTCTTCATTTTACAAAATGGAAACCAGTATTTGTCCAATGAGGTGCATAATCTGCCCTTTCCCTCTCTCTCTGAGTACACCTCTTACCATTCCTCTAGCTCAGCACTGTCCAGTAACAATAAAATGTGAGTCACATATACAATTTAAAGTTGTGAGTAACACATTTAAAAAAGTCAAAAATAGGCAAAATTGATTTGACAGCATATTGTATTTAACCCAGTATATCACATATATTATCATTTCAACACATAAGCAATATAAATATTTTTAATGAGATAGTTTTCGATAGTTCACAGTACATACCAAATTGCATTACCTCAGTAGCCACATGTGATTAGTGGGTACCACATTGGACAACACAATTCTAACTGGTTTCCCTCGAGCCACACTGGTTTCTTTTATATTTCTAGAACATGCCAGTCTATACATTTGCCTCATAGCCTTTGTATCAGTTTTTTTCTTGTTCTGAAACCACTTCCCATAAATATGTACATGGCTTGTTCTCTATTTCTAGTCCTTTTGCACATGTCACCATCTCAATGAGTCCATGCCAGACCACTGTGTTTAAGATACCTACTATATCACCCACTCTTGCATTTCCTATTTTTCTTACCTGATGTAGTTTTAAAATATAATTTTTCACTTTTTAATAATATATAAATTACTTATTTATCATGTTTATTATCTATCTCTCCCCACTAGAATTTCTCCTGAGATGGAGGAATTTTGGATTGCTTTGTTCATTATGTACCCCCAACTTCTCAAATAATGCCTTAGATATGTAGTGGTTGGTCAATAAGTACTTGTTAAGTGAATGAAAAGAATGTAGTAGACTACTATGTAGCCATTTAATAATATAGAGTCATGTGTATTGACTTTAAGAGAAATATTCAAGATATATTGTAAAAGAAAAAAAAGTTGAAGAACTGTATAAACATATATCCTTTAATGTTTCAAAATATGTCTGTAGATATAAATGTAGCTCTGTATAAAATAGCTTATCATATAAAATTAGTGTAGGTTTAAAGACTGGCAATAGCTATAAAATATTATCAGCACTTATTACCTTGCCCTGAAAATTAACTCATTTAGGGTGCTAAGAATTTCTTAGAGGTCATTATTGCATAACTCTGTAGGTATTCTTTGAGAAATACTCCAAGACCTTAGGAATTTATGTATTATTCTGCCATCTTCTTGATTGTATATGTAGGATAATCTGTATTTCATCACTTTAATTCCTGAAAGTTATTTGATAAACTGTTCCTCAGTTCACAGTCTTTGCAATTAAATTGTAAGCTGACCTACTAACTGAATTACAGAAACCAGATATAAACAAATGAAAAAATTTCAGCTGTCCATTTGATATAGTGATTTGAATTAGTTTTAATCGGCCCCCTGGCAATTTTCTAGCCTGTAACTGCTATTAAACAGAATTCTGTAAATTCACTGAAGATGTTTAAATACTCTGAGCAGTAATACAACTGATTTGTATTTTACACCAGTAATAACTATGGCTTGAATTAAAAAGAAAATATGCCCTAAAGAAAAGAAGGACTATTTAATGCACTTTTTATTTTATTACTTTAGAAGGTGTACATTTTTAACTCAATTTTTCTTTTGAAAAATGAAAACTTAATAGTATTCTCACAGTACCTAGAATTGCCACTATACTAAGAGCTTTAAATATGTATCCCAAGTGATTCTTACAATAAGCCTATACGTTTGTGGTACCAATATTATCCTGATATTTACAGTTGAGAAAGTTGAAATTTAAAAGTTAAGGTGATTTGTCCATGTCCATGCAGCTGGTAAGGTTAGAATCAGCACTTAAATATCATGTTTGTTTACTCCAAAATCATGTTCTTAAGCACTATGTCACTAACATATTTACCATACTTAACCAGTTACTTTTGATTATCCTTAAAAACAGTCCTAATATTACAAAGGAATTTTGACTTAAAATCTATTGTAAGTCACTTATATAAAATGACAGATGTCATTATATCACATATGTTTTATATCATGGCACTTAAATTAACAACTGGAACATAGTCAGTACACAACAAATAATTTTAGGTTAATGAAATCAGGAAAGTTTTTGCCTATCTTAACATTTGAATCTTTACAGTGAAGGGGAAAAATGAAACCTTATAAAGAGGAAAGGGCAGAAGCAAGTGGCCTGGAGAATTGTTAGCATTTGAGAATGGAATAGACAACACAGCTAATTAAAATTTACTTAAGTGGAGTCACGTAGAAACAACAGATAAAGAGAAAGCTGGAAAGTGCCAGGATATTGCACAATATGCGTATCTGAGATGTCGGTGCATAGAGATGTATTTTTGAATGCTTCAAGTAGATAATCATACAGTTCTACTGATTTTTTAAAGAATGGGAGATCTCGTGATATTTTCTTTGAAAATATTACACATCTTGAAATAATTAAGGGCTTTTTAAAACTCGAAACACTCTCTGAAGGTCAGATATAGTGAATCACTCATTCTACTCCATTAAATCAGGAGACTTTGTCTTAGCCTTTGAAGTATCACTCTTGCCTATCCAAGAAAACCAATAATGCATCATTTTCTGTTTGACCCATTTCTCCCTCCAAACTTTGTCAACCACTTTCAAAATATCTTGTGATGTTGGTTTCCACATATATAATGATTCTCAAGTTCACCTCATCTTTTCATTCTTCCTACCCTTTACTGGGTGCAGATCATTTGTTGCCAGAACTAATGAAATAGTTTTCAAAACATTATCTGTGCTTTGGAAGCCCACTTTACCTATCTTCCCTTCCTACGGTCACCAGATTTATCTTCCTAGAACATGGATCTGTTCTTAAATCTTGTAAATTCCAGGTCATCTATAAAACTAAGGTCTAAAACTTCCTCATAAAATTAAAAGATCCCAGAATCTTGATCCAGCCACCTTTCCTGGCTCACCTTCGCACAACCCTCTGATACACCTGAATTACAATCATAAAAAACACCTAATGACTGCCCCAAATAGTCAAGCACCATCTCACACTAACTCCTGTTCTAAAATATCATGAACCTCCCTTTGTCATTCCTCCTCAAGCATCACTGCTTAAGGAAAAAATGCCACCTCTTTCATGATGCTTTTCCTTGTCTCCCCCATTTCACTCCCAACTTATAATCAAGTATTGCATCAAATTTTATTCATGCCTCTATTTAATCTCTATCCTCCATCTTTATTTTCATGTCAGCTCCCATCATGTATTTCCTTACTGAGCTTTAATTCTTTGTGAACACATACAATGCGTCCAGTTTTTTTCCTTCAGTGCCTAGAAGAGGGCAATATTTACAGGGGGAAAAAAAAATCCACCATCATAAATATATGCTGTTTCCTGAAATATCAAATAAATCCAAAAACTGCCATAAAATATTTTTTAAATATGCAGAATAAGGATAGCACAAGGGAGAAAGAATAATCTCTAGATTATAGAAGTAGAATATGATAAACCCGTATTGGTAACTGGGTGAATTTAGATGGATGTCTTATTGAAAATGAGAAATAGAAAAGCAGAAAGGAAAATAAATCAAAATTATTCTTTGATGTCAAGTTTTCAGGGAAAAATTATTTTCAGATACTAAGTTTGTCTGCATTGGGAAGAAGTGATTTTGTAATTTTCAGAACTGTCATCCTTTGTTACACTGTTGTCCTTCACCTACCCTGCTCTCTGGGGGTTTTCTGTAGATTGCACACCAGGAGCTTTGGGCACAATGGCACAGAAGTCTTGTGGCTCAGGAAAACTCCATAATCAATTCCCACTATCCAGGTGGTGCTATTTGGCTCCATTCACATTAACTTTCAGCATTCTATGTGAAGAAAACCTCCAGATAGTACAGAGGGAGGGAAAGCTATAAGACCAGTGATTACAGATCAATCACTTTTATTGCTGCCTGAGCCAGTAGCAGAACACAGATGACAGACAAAGCAATGTTTTTTGTTCAATAATTGAGTTGCTTCTTGGTGGGGGCAGAGGGAAATGAAGTCTTTTCAATATTCCATTCTTATAGAAAATATATATATTGTTTTAAACATCAGGTGGCACACGATAGAAATGTTAGTTTAATAGTGGACTTTCTGTGAACATCAAATTTTATAAGGCAGATTTGATTAGAATTGGGGGAGGCTCAGTTCTCTACCAGGATTATAGCCAAAATACCTGTGACACCTCTCCACGTGAAAAACAGAAGGTGCACATTCCCTAGACTAAGGGTGAATCAGGGACAGTACTGCCATTAAGTAAATTTACAAAATATACTCAAAATTTGGGCAAAGATAAGGAAAAGTTGTATGCATATTTTTCTTTCTGGAAAAAAATAAAGTTATGATCATCCTATTATAATGATATGGAAGTAAAATATCTGTCTGGATTCAAATATATCAGAATCTCTTCAAGATGGGTCTTGCCAGTGCTTTGTTAAAATACTTTTTGTGCTGTCAAATTTGTAAGTAAGTGCCATTTTGATGTTTCTGTTTGTCTTGGGTCCCTGCTCGTTCTTTCATTCTTGCACATCATTATCACCAAATGTAACACCCACATTAGCCACAATGAGACACAGAGATAGCATAAAACATTCTTCAGTGATTTTGGAAAGATAGTATTTACTTGGACAAGAGGATGCAAAACTATACTGTGTACCTTTGTTAATAGAATTCAAATTAGAGCATATGGCTCCATTATGTTATTTTTTTTTTCTCTTTTGGAAAGGTATGAGAGAATATCCAATCTGTATAGAAGCCATGCAGTATAACAGAATATGTCCTGTGGTGCAAGGATGGAGTTTAGAATTTATTCACACAACCATCACTGGCTTCTATAACAATAAAGCTGGTCACTTAATTTCTAACTCCTCCAATCTTATCATTAAAAATGGAAACAATGACACAGATTCTGAACAAGAGATCATGAAACTATTGGGATGACAAATAAGATATGACTATATTTTAGTGGCTCAATATGCCATTTCTGCTATTATTTTCCTAAAAAGATCCACTCCCAAAAGGAAATTATAGAAAATAAGTACTACTGGCATCAGTGCGCTATTAGATATTTTCACACAAACCATTACGCTGAACTCAGAAATAGCATATTTTAACTGGATACGAGGCCTTTATTTTTCTAATAAAACTCTAATTTCCCCATGTTCTATCAGTAACCATGGTTTCCACATAGTACTCATGGAAGTGGTCATAGTTTTAATTTTTGGTTAAAACTCACAAAGTCTGACTCAGAGCTTTTCCTAGGAATACAAAAGGGATAAATAAAAATGTAAAAGAAAAATTACTAAACTGTCCCTTGATAACTAAATGGTTGATCATAAATTGGAGTGTCTATGCAAATGAAGTAAATAATTAAAAACTCCAAGAACAGCAATGACTAGGTGGTTGATGACTGGCAATTATAAAAGCTGAATTTTTAATATGCATACATCTAAGGAGCCAGTAAAAATTAGCTCCCAGACTAATGGACTTGCCTTTCTTCCGAGGCAGAATTTTAATGAGAGCATTATTTATAACAGAGAGCCCAAGAACCAGAGTATTCTTGCTTAGTCTCATTTTTTTATTCCCTGACACCTTATCCATTAAACTATGAACTTCTTTACAGAAGAATAATACTTTATGTGCTAGGAAGTAAAGGTCAAAATGACCTCGGAAAATAGTCACAGCATGTATACTCTAAAGATGCTCCACTAAGGAAAAAAGGAATTATAAAGCCTGCGTTTCTAAATACTCCAGTAGTATGCACTTTTCTTATACATCTCACCTGATTCAATTACATTTCATATACTGTCACTCTTAATGCTACATAAATTGTTACTCTTTACAACTTTCCATGTGATACAATTGTTTCTTATATCAGATTAAAAAAATCTTGAGGATATTTAAATCATTTTGTATATACCTTTTTAATGCTTAAGAAAGGTTTTAATCATTCTGATACCAGTATATTTCTTACTTGATGATTTCTTTAATGCTGTTGAAAGAGTTGCATTTTTCCCTTGGCAGGCCATTTTATTACTGGCAGTCCATATAATAAACATCACAGAGTTCTTCGATTCTAACCTTCGATTAAAGTTAGAATACTACTTTCCAGTCTTAAGATTTCAGTCAGAGAGATCTCTGGTCTTGCTTCTGTAACCCTTCTCCTGTAGTTGCAAATAAGCAAGGACTGTGTGGCAGACAGCATCTTGGGAAATTTTATGGGCTCTGTGACTTCCTAAACTATGAGTCAGGCAAAAGCTTGATCCAAGGATGAGTCAGAAGAATGGTTTACTCAGGATTGCTCTACACAGAAATTTACCAGTCCCCTTCCAATTCCATCCCTTCAGCCTTGCCCCAGCACCAACCTAAAATCATAGGACCAAGGGACAGGAGTAAAAAAAAAAAAAAATGCATGATACATGGGCTCTAATTTGTCCTGACATGTCCCTTTCTATTTTCTTCTCCTTTTACTACTACTACTACTACTACTTCTCCTCCTCCTCCTTCTTCTTCTTCTTAGCCCTCAGTATTTTGTAGACTTCCGCATTTACTCAAAGATACTGAAGAATTTGGTTTTCCTAAGAAATCTCAGGTTTTATTAAAATTCTCAGGATGTAGATTCTTCTCCAGTGGTCAGCATGAGACAGACAACAGGTAAATACACAAGACAGGATAACCTAGATGCTGTATATCAACCAGAGCAAAGCCAGACTATTCTCCCTGGGAATCTATTTAATAAGATGATGAATGTAAAAATGCTTAATGACATTGGATTTTGAGTACAGCTAAGTTCTTTTTATATATGTTTTGGCAGTTTTGTGTTTTCCTCTCTTTTTAATTGCCTGTTTTTTGTCCTTTTCACACGTTCCTAATGGGATTTGTTTTTTCTGATTAATTTGAAAGAACTCCTACATTAAGAATATTATTTATTTCCTTGCTGTAATTATCTTTTTCCAGCTTATCATTTGGCTTTAAATTTTTATATTCCTAATGCATAGATGTGTTTCCTCTTCTCTATAATGAAATATGTCCATATTTTCTTTAATGGTTAGTTCCATATTTTTGTGTTTAGAAAATATGTCCCTACTCTGACATCATTTAAATATTTATATTTTTCTGAAATTTTTAAACAACAAATGTAATATAGTTACATTTGTAACAATTACATTTGTAGCAATGGGGTAGATCTTTATTATTATTTTCTAAATACTTAACCAATTGTCCAAAGATCATTTATCAAAGGAAATTCTTTCTCTGGTGTTTTGAAATATCTTATTTATAACCTAGTAAATAACTATATACACTAATCTATGCATCTACATGTAAGCTCCTTATTCTGTTCCAGTCTATTCATTTATTTTTAACCCAATATTAAGAAATGTTCTAGTTTCAGAATACTATATTTATCATATAAGTATTCAGTTTTCCCCATTTTCAAGCATCATTTGAGCTGATTGTATTATTTCTCTCTTTTGACATGCTAACATTTCTAACATTTAACCATTCTTGCTTTTCTAGAATAAGTCCTACTTGGTTATGGTTTTATTAACACATTACTAATATTGGGATTTCTGCACATAAAATATAACTGAGAATGTTCTGTGATTTTCTTTTTAATTTGTCATTGCCCAGAGTTTTGTAAGATTTTCTTTCTTGATTCATAAAATGAATTGGAAACATTAGTTCCAAGAATATGGCTGAGTGAACTAAGACATCTAATGCTTCCCTTTCATCTGCCCTTCCCATAAACTACAGAAACAACTAAAGCATTATAAAGATAGTCAAAAACTAAAAGTCTATACCAGTACTTGAAATTAGGAAAGAAGTCTGTTCACACAGCTGAAGTATTGAGTAATTTCTGCTGTGTGTGGCACATATAGGAACAAATGAAAGAATTCTCTGATAGGTAACTCACAATTCTATGTCCCAAGAAAACAGTAGGATATCTCAGTGCAAAGATAAAGAAAATCTAGGCAGATCTCCAATAAGATCCCCTCATTTTAAGGGTTGATGACTGAAAACAAGGACAGGGCTGTGGAGATATGACATTTAAAATTTCTACAACCACCACAGTAGAGTGACTATGCCTAGTACCTTCAATGGAAATGCAGCTGTATTAGACCAACAGCCTTCAGGCAGCTGGACTTGTCCCAAGTGTGATATTAAAAGCTATAAAGAATAAAATAACCTAGTAAATCATATAAAGGATGTAGAAGACAAGCTTGAGGTAATCATCCAAAATTTAGAGAGAAAAGGAAAAAGCCAGAAGAGAACAGCCTACTTAAATAACTAACCATAAAAAGCTAAGGTATTTGTTTTCTATAGGAACCCGATATGAACTGCAGCAAGAAGTTGGGCATTGTTAATAGATGTCTCCATGTTTATGCCACTAATTATACAGAAGGGGCAACCGCCAGGCAGCCTTTCCTATTTCTCTTCAACTGCTGTTAGTGGATTGCTAAAATTGCATTAGATATTTTTTTTTTTTTTTTGTAAGTAAATGGAATCGTCCCTCATTTTCAACTCCTATCTTTGATATGGATGCCTTTGCTTATTGAAGTCAGGATGTAGGCTAAAGAGTGCAACTGTTGCCTTTGCTCACCATAACATTTTATTTCTGCCTTATTTTTAAGGCAGAAACACCATCATTCAGTTAGAAATTTAATTTATAAACCCAAAAAAACTATTTTTGAAATCTTTTAGGTTTTAAAAATTAACATTTTTTTCCCTTTGGTTTGAAAGTTAATTCATCCTAAATATGTGTGATTTTTTTTTTTTTTTTTGAGAAATGACCTTTTCTTTCTTAAGTCCTCTATTTCACCCATCCCCCACCACTAACCCCACCTCCTCTTTGGCAACTATCAGTTTATCTTCTCTATTTAAAAATCTATTTCTTTGTTTTTCTCCTCTTTTGTTTCTTCATTTATTTTGTTTCTTGAATTCCACATGTAAGCGAAACCATACGATATTTCTCTGGCTCACTTATTTCATGTAGCATAATCCTAAATCTACCCATGTTGTCACATATAGAAAGAGCTCATTGTTTTTATGGCTGGGTAGTATTCCACTATATATGTATACCTCTTCTTTATCCATTCATGTATAGATGGATACTTGGGAAGCTTCCATATCTTTTTATTATAAATAATGCTACAATAAAAATAGGGGTTCATATCAAATTAGTGTTTTCATTTTGGGTGGAGGGTGAATACCCAATAGTATAATTACTGGATCATATGGTAATTCTGTTTTTAATTTGTTGAGGAAACTCATATTGTTTTCCAGTATGGCTGCACCAATTTGCATTCCTATCAACAGTGCACAAAGTTTCCTTTTTCTCTATATCCTTGCCAACAGTTTTTATTTCTTGACTTTTTTATTTTAGCCATTCTGACAGATGTGAGGTAACATCTCTTTGTGGTTTTAATTCATGTTTCCCTGATGATGAGTGATGTCAAGCATCTTTCATATGTCTATTGGCCATCTATATATGCCTTCTTTGGAAAAATGTCTGTTCAAGTCCTCTGCCTATTTTAATCAGGTTATTTGTTTTTCAGTGTTGAGTTGTAGAAGTTCTTAATGTATTTGGGTTATTAACCCCTCATTGGTGATACATCATTTACATGTCTTCTTCCATTCAGTAAATTGCCTTTTTGTTTTGTTGATGGTTTCCTTCATTGTGCAAAAGCTTTTATTTTGTTTTAATTTTATTTTTGTTTCCCTTACTTGAGGAGATACATCTAGAAGAATGTTTCTACAGCCAAAGTCAAAGAAATTGCTCCTATGATTTCTTCAAGAAGTTTTATGGTTTCAGGTCTTTCATTTAGGTCTTTAATCCATTTTGAGTTCATTTTACTGTATGTGTAAGAAAATGATCCAGGTTCATTCTTTTACATGTAGCCATCTTGTTTCCTAACACCATTTGTTGAAAAGACTTTCTTTACCCCATTATATATTCTTGCCTCCTATGTTATAAATTAATTGATCACATTATGGGTTTATTTCTGGATTTCTATTCTGTTCTTTTGATCGATGTGTCCAGTTTATGCCAGTACCATACTGTTCTTGTTACTACAGCATTGTAGTATATCTTGAAATCTGGACTTGTGATACCTCCATCTTTTTTGTTCTTTCTCAAGATTACTTTGGTTATTCAGGGTCTTTTGTGGTTTTCATACACATTTTAAGATTATTTGTTCTATTTCTATGAAAAATGCTACTGGTATTTTGATAGGGATTGCATTAACCTGTAGATTGATTTGGGTAATATGGACATTATAAAAATTTAGCTTCATCCAGTTCAAAAGCATGGAATAACTTTCCATTTGTTTGTGTCTTCTTCAGTTTTGGACAGTACATTATAGTTTTCTGACTGTAAATTTTCAGCTTCTTGAGTAACTTATTCCTTATTTTATTATTTTTAGTGCAATTGTAAATGAAGTTGTTTCCTTAATTTCTCATTCTGCTACTTCATTATGAATGTATATAAGTGCAACAGATTTCTGTATGTTAATTTTTATATCTTGCAACTTTACTGAATTAACTTATCAGTTCTAGTAGTCTCTTAGGATTTTCTCTAGTAGTATCATGCGATCTGCAGACAGTGGAAGTTTTACAACTTCCTTACCAGTTTGGTTGCATTTTATTACTTTTTCTCATCTGAATCTATGGCCAGGACATCAAGTACAACATCGAAATAAAAGTAGTGAGAATGGACATCCTTGTCTTGTTTCTGATCTTAGGGGAAAACTCTGTTTTTCACCATTGAGTATGAGGTTAGCTGTGAGTTTTTCATATATGGCCTTTATGATTTGGGGGTATATTTCCTCTAGACCTACTCTGTCAACAGTTTTTTATCATAAATGGATGTTGGACTTTATCAAATGCTCTTTCTTCATCTATTGAGATGAACATGTTTTTTGTTCTTTATCTTGTTACTGTGATGTATCACATTGATGGGTTTGCAAATATTAAACCATCCTTGCATCCCTGGAATAAATCTCATTTGACTGATGATTTTTTTAATGTAGTATTGGAGTCAGTTTGCTAATATTTTGTTGAGGATTTTTGCATCTGTGTTCATCCGAAATATTGGTTTTTAGGGGCTTTGGGTTTTTTTCCAGTGTTTTTGTTTTTAGGATCAGAGTAACTCTGGCCTCATAGAATGAATCTGTAAGCCCTTCCCCCCCCCCTTTTTTTTTGAATAGTTTAAGAAGGCTAGATATTAACTCTTCTTTAAATGTGTGGTAGAATCCACCTGTGATACCATCTGGTCCTATATTTTTGTTTGTTGGGTTTTTTTTTTTTTTGATTTCTGATTTAATTTTTTTGCTAGTAATTAGTTTGTTCAAATTTTCTATTTCTTCTTTTCAGTTTTGAAAGGTTATATATTTCTAGGAATTTATCAATTTCTTCTAATTTGTCCAACTTGATGGCATAAAATTTTTATATTTTCTTATAATCCTTCATATTTCTCTGGTCTCACTTGTTATTTATTTCTCCTCCATTATTTCTGATTTTACTTATTTGGGTCTTCTCTCTTTTTTCTTGATGAATCTGGCAACAGGTTTATCAATTTTGTTGATTTTTTTTTCAAAGAATCAGCTCCTGTTTTCATTATTCTGTTGGTTTTTTTGTTTGCATTTTTTTTATTCTTTATTTTTGCTTTTTACTGTTTTCTTCCTTTTACTGGGTTCTGAGTCTTTTTTAAGAATTGGTTCAAACTTAAGCAGACATCAACTTAATATAGACTGCTATATGCATAAGATGTTATATATGTACCTAAAGGTAACCACAAATAAAAAACATATAATAGATACATATAAAATTAAGAGAAAGGAATCCAAAACCATCACTAAAGGAAGGCATCAAACTACAGGGGAACAGAGCAAGAGAAGAAGGAAATAGAAAAGAAGTACAAAAACAGCCATTAAACAAGTAACAAAATGGCAGTAAGTATATACCTATCAGTAATCACTTTGAATGTAAATGGACTAAATGCTCCAATAAAAAGGCATAGGGTGACTGAATGAATAAGAAAACAAGACCCATCTAAATGCAGCTTACTGGAGACTCCCTTCAGACCTAAAGATACATGCAGACAGAAAATGAAGGGATAGTAAAGGATTTACCATGCAAAGGGAAGTGAAAAGAAAACTGAGGTAGCAATACTTACATCAGACAAAGTTGACTTTAAAACAAAGACTGCAAGAGACAAAGAAGACTACATAATGATAAAGGGAACAATCCAGCAATTTAAATTGTATATATAATTTACATTTCCATGTAAAAATTTACATGTAAATGTAATTTATAACAATCTAAATTGTAAATCCAACAATTTATAATAAATTGTAAAGATCTATACAACCAATATGGGAACATCTAAAAAAAATAAAGCAATTATTAACAGACCTAAAGGAAAAAAAAAAATTGACCGGAATACAATAATGGTAGAGGGGCTATAACACCCCAGTTACATCATTGTAACAAAAAATCACTGAAACAAAAATCCATAAGGAAATAGTGGCTTTAAATGACACATTGGATCAGAGAAAGCTAATGGATAAAATCAGAACATTTCATCCAAAAACTGTGAAATACACGTTTTTTTCTAGCGCACATGGAACACTCTGCAGAATAGATCACATGTTAGGTCACAAAAAAGTCTCAGTAAATTTGAAAAGATTGAGGTGATATCTTGCATCTTTTGCAGCCACAACATATGAAACTACAAATCAATCACAAGGAAAAGTCTGGAAAGAACACACATACGTGGAGGAGAAAGAACGTTCTACTAAATGAAGCATGGGTCAAACAAGAAATTAAAGAGGATGAAGACATATGAAAAGAAAAATAGTGATACAGAATCTTTGGGAAGATTACTGCAATACAGGTCTACCTCAAGAAACAAGAAATATCTCAATCTAAACTTAGACCTAAAGAAGTTATAAAAAAGAAAAAATCTTTTAACCACAAAATCTGTTTTTAGAAAAGCATTATATAGGAAAAGTTACTTTTTATTTTGCTGTACTCTTCTAAAGATAAATACGTGACTTAACATTTCCAGTTTTCCAGTTGTCACACATTCTTAAAATGGCAAGCACAAAATTTGCACCTTTTATTTGAGAGAAGCAAATGTACCTTAAGATACTCTAACAGATAGATTATAGCAAAATAAGGAAAAGCAAAATTTTAATCTTACACAAGAAGAAAACAGAAATATCTAATAAAGGGTATGAGGAAAGTTGTCACTATTTCTATCTAGTCTGTCTTTCTAATTCTCAAAGTAATGTTCTATTGTCTCAAAGTCTCAAATTTTACTAAAGAAAACTGTTGGAAGATGGTGTTCCTGTTAAACATATCACCTTCACACCATACCTACACCTACAACAATCCCACTCCCCTCACATACAAATCTGTTTCAAAATATTATTTCTCAAGAATTTTTCCTTAAGTTACTAAGACTGGCATTAAAGGGAAATGCTGCATTAGGGAATCTGCTTAATGAAATCTGCTATGGAATTAAATTGCCACAAATTTAATAACATTGGTGTCTGATGATAGAAATGTGGGTGTTGGAAATGGAAATTTAAGTGATAGAGATGGAGATTTCAGTGACTAAAATAAAGGTATTTGAAGATAGACATCTAAGGTACTTAATAATTGAATCCAAAGTGATGTAAAAACTATCATTCTTGGGAAAAAATAGAATAAAATGTATTTTAATTAGGAAGCCTAGGATTTTTCTTAAAATTAAAAAATTCAAATGTAATGCATTTCAACAATGCATTATGTTACATTGTTGAATGCAAATGTGAAATTTAGTGCATTTTCCCACTTGAGGGAACTCAATTTTAGTGATAACCAAATTTGGATTTAGTTCCCATAACGTATTGATATTTGCATTTCTAATATAGTCATATTTGTATAACCATTCAGCATATGTGTGACTATGAACAGAAATGTATCAGGCCATTCTTAGCTTTTTACCATTAAGGTAAAAATTTTAATGATAAATTTTAGCCTTTTATCCTTTTTAAAAAAATTGCACAAGTAGCCAATAACAAAAACAAATAATAATCCTGCTCTCGGTCTTTCTTAAATAAATAAATAAATAAATGGCACCTGGGTAGCTCAGTTGTTTAGCGTCTGCCTTCAGCTCAGGTCATGATCCCAGAGTCCTAGGTCCCAGCCCCTCATTGGGCTCCCTGCTTGAAGGCAAGCCTGCTTCTCCCTCACCCACTCCCCCTGTCTGTGTTCCCTCTCTCACTGTGTGTCTCTTTGTCAAATAAATAAAAATCTTTAAATAAATAAATAAAATCTTAAAATAAATAAACATAACGAGAGTACCATGCAACCACTACAATGAATAAAACTGAAAAGATGGGAAATACTGTTGACAAGGTTGTTGAGTACCTGGAAAAAGAATGTTTATAATGACATCATTTATAATAGCTGTTTCCTAGAATAACTTCAAATGTCTATCAATATCAATATCAATATCAATAGTGGAATCAATAAATACAATAGCTTCATACATTGGAATACCACAAAAAATGAAAAATAATATAACACAATAATGAAATACTGGTACACACAACACAAATGAATCTTGCAAAAAAATTTAAAAATACAAGAATACATAATTGATAATTTTATTTATATTAAATGTAAAACTAGAAAAAAAGCCTAATCTAGGTTGATAAAAATCAAAACAGGGATTACATTAAGGGCAGACAGTGATTGGTAGGGTGCATGAGGAAGGCTTCTGGATGCTAATAATCCTCTGTAAGTTCACCTAGGTGTTTTCACTTAGCATAGGCTCATCCATTTAAACACTTGTGATCTCAACACTTTGATATATGCTTGTTATATACTTCAATAAAAATGTTTTCTTAAAAAATAAAATAGAAATATACAGAGAGAAACCACACACCCTCAGGGTGAAACTAAACATCCATTCTTAAAACAGAGGCAAACTTCAAATACAGCCCTACTCATTAAGTCCAAGACAAGGAAATACGAATATGATAATAACTAAGTGAAAATGATTTATTCTTATCTCAATGTACATCATCATAGCTCTTTATGTCTTTATGTGTTGTGCTTAAGGAAAAATGCATTCTGATGTCTGTAGTAGAACAGATTGTAAATTCAAGAACTGCTTGAGTTTAGACTTTTCAAAAGTATGTAATTGTTGATTTTCTTAAGCAAAGATTTCTTCCTTGATTACAACTGATTAGCAAAAGAAAATATCTCTCAGTCATATTCCTTTATATGGAATCAAAAACTTATTAAGATAAGTTAAGTATATGTCTATATTTGAATGTATTTTTATGTATTTAAATATGTATTTTATATAGCAGAGCATATATTTAAATACAGAGTTACACAAAAACATATATATTCAATCTTAAACGAATGGAAAATAATGGTAGGTATAATCCAAAAATCATTTTCACTTCTGTTTGAATTTAGAATGCCTTGCATGATTTAAGGCATATTTATCTTCTTGATTAAAGTTTGTTTAGCCCAATATTAAAATTAGTCTGCAGTACTTGAAGACACAACACCTGATCTTGAAGAATTATATCTACAATGTATTGGTTAACAGAAAGAAACTATCTGGGGGTTAAGAATTTTATACGAATTTTCCTCCCAAAAGATCAGCAACATATGAATAAATGAGAATTGGCTGTAAATTAAAACCAATCACTAAAATAAGGACATGACTTAAAGTAAAATGAAATTAAGAGAATGGTCTAAAGTAAAAATCAGAATATCTCAATTAGTTTTATTTTTCTTAGTTCTATTCTTGTATGTGTGTGGGTACATGTATGTGTGTGCATGTGTGTTTTGAGAAAGAGCCTTTGCCAAAAATAAAAGATGACAGTCTTCAGATTCTGACAAACAAGTTTTCAAATACCGAGTCTGTTAAATATAAGATGCCTTAGCAAGTTACTTGGTCTTTTGTAGTTCTTATACTAACATATACCTTGAACTATGATTGTAGTGTATAAGTTAATTGTTTTTTTGTGGGACAAACTCAATAAAGAAGCAGGGGGTCAGAGCACGAGTTAGAGAGATTTGTGCACAAGGTAATGAATTCAGTTTGTGATATAGTCAGTGTCATGGGATCATCCAATCATACCGTGATCAATAGAAGTTGAATGTAGAGATCTGGGCTGGAGAGAGAAGTTTCAAAGGCATCATACCTATATGCATAGAAGCTGTGGACATGAACCAAGGCCCCTTAGATGAGGGTGTAGGAAGAGAAGAGGGAAGAACCTAGGTCTACAAACCTAAGAACAACATTTAAGGTAGACCAAGAAGGTATTTCATTTATGAATATAATCCGATGGTATGAATATATCATCCATTGCATTAGATTCCATATACAAAGAAACTAATTTGAGCAAGTAGAGAAAAACAATTTTTTAAAGGATTTTATTTATTTATTTGATGGAGAGAGAGAGAGAGAGTACACAAGCAGCCAGAGCCACAGGCAGAGAGATAGGGAGAAGCAGACTCCCAGCTGAGCAAGGAGCCCCACGTGGGGCTTGATCCCAGGACCCTGAGATCATGACCTGAGCGGAAGGCAGACATGTAACCAACTGAGTCACCCAGGTGCCCCAAGAAAAACTATTTAATATGAACAAGGTCACAAAAGTTTCTGGGTACCTAAGGGCAAGAATAGAACTGTACCTTGTAAAGGACTGAAATCAGGAATAAGAACCTCAGGGATCCTTAGATTATGCTCTCTCTCTCTCTTACTTCTGCTCCTACCTGAATGTCTTCTTTATTCTTCTAAACATAGAAGACTTCATTTTTTCCCTCTGTACATGTGTTGGAAAGAATTTATACCACAAATTTGGGGGTTTAGGTCTCATCCACCCCTAAAAATCAACTCAACATGAAAGTAAAATTTAAGTCCCTATTCTGAGTTTTGGAAACAGGTATTATTTCAGAAATAAATCTTACATGTTTTTGCTGACTGCCCCAGCCAGAGCCCTTCAGTCACTTCTATGGGCAATGCTGAGTTCTTCCCTCTCCCTGGCCCCCTTGGCTGCCCCCTGACGCAAGCCGACTAGCCGTGTTCCAAGAATACTAATACTGACTTCACTGATCACTTTCAGACACGACCCTGGAAGGTGTGGAATAAGGCATATTACATGGCTGCCAAAGTACCTAAGTGGTAAGACCCCAGAAATACAGGGGACTTTGGTTTCCAAGAACCAAAGTTGAACTGAATCCTATTCCTTCCTCCCATGGATTATTCAATCTTTTTTTTTTTCCCCCCTACTTCCTGTCCACAGAAATCCTGTATGCCAGGGAGTACAACCTGCTGGTTCTTCTTTGAAGCCAATATAAGAATGCCTCATATCCTCCCTGCCCCTCAATTACTCTTGTTTTCTCATCTTAGCTGCTCTGAGTGTGCACCTCCCAAATAAAGCATTAGCACATTAGTGCTTGTATCAGGCTCCGTTTTCTAAAGAACTCAGGCTAAGAGACACAGCTTTGTTTAGATGGGCTCCACTACACCCTCTGACTCTATCTACGTGAGGCAGGAAAGCAAAGTAGTCCCAGCATGTCTGCAAGAGCCTATCTGTGTGATTCTGCAGCTTAGTGGACACAGGGGATCTTATTTCCAGAAGAGAAAAAAAAAAAACTACCAGCAAATCAGACCCCCCAAAAATGTCTGACAAGAATTAAAAGTGTAGTGATCAGAGGTTATTCCACTAGTTATTTCACATCTTCTGTGGGTCTGATAATTGCAAGTTTTCATTTTACATTTCTCCCTCTTTAAACAAATCTGATCATTTGAGGTATCACTATAAATATGATATAATCCTGTGAGAAAATAATATTATTGGGAAATTTACTAAATTTGTATTTTTTACAGATTGAGGTAATGACATGATATACATAGATACATAGACATATAGAAACAGGCTTTTCTCTATAAAATTAAATATGTAATTAGGAGGTGCTTGGCAAGCTCAGTTGATAGACCATGCAGCTCTTGGTCTCAGGGTTATAAGTGCAAGCTCTGAGTTGTGTGTAGAGATTACTTAAAAATTAATCTTAAAAAAAGTATGTAATTAGTTTGAGTGTACGTTCCATGTACATACAATTATTTTCAAATATAACTGTATGCCTTTATCAAAATAATTTCCTTATATGGCATATCTTTCAGATATCCAGAAACCATACATTCACTTACTTAATTCAATTTGCCCAGGTAAAGTAGGGAGGATATTGGCTCAGTTGCCTTCTATACCATAGTGGAAGACAGCTGCAACCGGTGAGAAGAGTGGTTAGGGCTTGAGGATCCGTCTTTGTTCTACCTGTGGAGTCTGTGTTTAGATCTTTCAGGGCACCTCAAATCTCTGCCCTTTCATTGCTTCTTTTAAACCTAATACACATACATAGTTAATAAGCAAAGATAATCTCAACAAAATAGAAAGTAATATAGAAAAACATGAAATACTTCAAGATTAGCTCTTCTAACTCCCGAGAAAAAAAATGTCACTAACTTTTTTTTCATTTCCCACCTCACCATCAGAAGGCAGTATTTAGCTTTCTTTTTCTTTAATGCATTCAGCAAATTGTATTAGGCATATGATATATAGAGCACCATAGAAAAGCTATAAATACTAACCAAATTATATATCACTGCCCTTGGCAATAATAACCTCACAATCTGGTAGGGAAATCACTTGGTTTAAATAATTTGTTATGTTCCAAATTCATGGTGTTTAAAATGCTAAACATTACTATAGTTATCATGTTCCATTACTCATAGCAATTCTTAAATGAACCAAGTTAAAAACTTAGAATTCCCGGGGAGGCCGTAATGCAAAAACTTATTGTGTTTAAATTCTCAGTAAATTTCAGGCAATACCTAGAATCGGGCAATCCTTGTTGAAATGGCAATGCTTAAGGAAAATTAAGAAAATAGCGAAGACATTTTATATTGACTAGATGAAAGACAATGTAGGGACTCTTATAAGTCATAGTCTTTGTTACTTATTTTTTTTCTAGCCATATTCTGTTTATTTGATTTAGGCAATCATGTTATCATTATAATTTAATTATTAATAGTAATTCTTCAGTTAAAAATGTGGTTTGGTGTTCATTATGTAATTTTTTTTAAGTGTATCTTCTAAACTTCAATTTCTATTTTCATTCTTGAATTTAACTTTCACATTCTTTTTTTTTTTTTAATTCACATATAATGTATTATTTGCTTCAGGGATACAGGTCTGTGAATCAGCCTTACACAATTCACAGCTCTCGCCATAGCATATACCCTCCCCAATTTCCATAACCCAACCACCTTTTCCCACCCTCCCTGCACCCCCACCCCTGCAACCCTCAGTTTGTTTCCTGAGATTAAGAATCTCTTATGGTTTGTCTCCCTCCCTGGTCCCATCTTGTTAGATTTATTCCCTCTCTACCCTGCCACAAACCCATGACTTACCTCTCAAATACCTCATATCAGAGAGATTATATGATAATTGTCTTTCTCTGATTGACTTATTTCACTTAACATGTTATCCTCTAGTTCCATCCACTTTGTAGCAAATGGCAAGATTTTGGGTTTTAGGGCTTCATAGTATTCCACTGTGTGTGTGTATCTACACACACACACACATACACACCACTTCTTTATCCATTCATCTGTTGATAGATGTCTAGGCTCTTTCCATAGTTTGGCTATTGTGGACATTGCTGCTATAAATATTCGAGTACACATGCCCATTCAGGTCACTACATTTGTATCTTTATGGTAAATACCCAGTAGTGCAATTTCTGGGTCATAGAGTAGCTCTATTTTCAACTTTCTGAGAAACCTCCATACTGTTTTCCAGAGTGGCTGCACCAGCTTGCATTCCCATCAACTGTGTAGGAGGGTTCCCCTTTTTCTGCATCCTCGCCAGCATGTGTCATTTCCTGACTTGTTAATTTTAGCAATTCTGACTGCTGAGGTGGTATCTCATTGTGGTTTTGATTTGTATTTCCCTGATGCCCAGTGATGTTGAACACTTTTTCATGTGTCTTTTGGCCATTTGGATGTCTTCTTTGCAGAATTGTCTGTTCATGCCTTCTGCCCATTTCTTGATTAGATTATTTGTTCTTTGGGTGTTGAGTTTGATTAATACTTTACAGATTTTGGATACTAGCCCTTTATCTGATATGCCATTTGTGAATATCTTCTCCCATTCTCTCAGTTGTCTTATGGTTTTGTTGACTATTTCCTTTACTTGAAAAGATTTTGATCTTGATGAAGTCCTAGTAGTTCATTTTTGCCCTTGCTTCCCTTGTCTTTGGCAATGTTCCTAGGAAGAAGTTGCTGCAGCTGAGGTTGAAGAGGGTGCTGCCTGTGTTCTCCTCAAGAATTTTGATGAATTCCTCTCTCACATCAAGGACTTTCATTCATTTTGAGTCTATTTTAGTGTGTGATGTAAGGAAATGGTCCAGTTTCATTTTTCTGCATGTGGCTGTCCAAATTTCCCAACACTATTTGTTGAGGAAACTGTCTTTTTTCAACCGAACATTCTTTCCTGCTTTGTCAAAGATTGGTTGACCAGAGAGTTGAGGGTCCATTTCTGGGCTCTCTATTCTGTTCCATTGATCGGTGTGTCTGTTTTTGTGCCAGTACCATACTGTCTTGATGATTACAGCTTTGTAATAGAGCTTGAAGTCTGGAACTGTGATGCCACCAACTTTGGTTTTCTTTTTCAACATTCCTATGGCTGTTTGGGGTCTTTTCTGGTTCCATATATATTTTAAGATTATTTGTTCCATTTATTTGAAAAAAATTGATGGTATTTTGATAGGGATCGTGTTAAATGTATAGATTGCTTTAGGTAGCATAGACATTTTCACAATATTTGTTCTTTCAATCCATGAGCATTGAACTTTTTTCCATTTCTTTGTGCCCTCCTCAGTTTATTTCATGAGTACTTTATAGTTTTCTGAGTATAGAATCTTTGCCTCTTTGGCTAGGTTTATTTCTAGGAATCTTATGGTTTGGGTGCAATTATAAATGGGATCAAATCCTTAATTTCTTTCTTCTATCTTGCTGTTGAAGATATGCAACTGATTTTTATGCATTGGTTTTATATCCTGACACTTTACTGATATCCTGTATGAGTTCTAGGAGTTTTGGAGTGGAGTCTTTTAGGTTTTCCACATAAAGTATCATATCATCTGCAAAGAGTAAGAGTTTGTCTTCTTCTTTGCCAAATTGGATGCCTTTTATTTCTTTTGTTGTCTGATTATCGAGGCTAGGACTTCTAGTACTATGTTAAATAACAGTGGTGATAGTGGACATCCCTGCTATGTTACTGACCTTAGAGGAGCTAAATCTCTCAGTTTTTCCCCTTTGAGAATGATATTTGCTGTGAGATTTTCATAGATGGCTTTGATGATATTGAGATATGTACCCCCTCTGCCTACACTGTGAAGTGTTTTGATCAAGAAAGGATGCTGTAGGAATACCTGCGTGGCTCAGTTGGTTAAGTGTCTGCCTTTGGCTCAGTTCATGATCCCAGGGTCCTGGAATCAAGCCCCACATCGGGCTCTCTGCTCAGTGGGGAGCCTGTTTCTCTCTCTCCCTCTGCCTGCTGCTCTGCATACTTGTGCACTCTCTCTCTCTCTCTGTCAAATAAATAAATAAAATATTAAAACAAAACAAAAAGATGCTGCAGTAGTCAATTTTTTCAGCATCTATTGAGAGTATCATATGATTATTGTTCCTTCTTTTATTAATGTATTGTATCACATTGATTGTTTTGTGGTTATTGAATCAACCTTGTAGCACAAGAATAAATCCTACTTGGTTGTGGTGAATAATCCTTTTAATGTACTGTTGGATCCTATCGGCTAGTATTTTGGTGAGAATTTTCACATCAGTTTTCATCAAAGATATTGTTCTGTAATTCCCCTTTTTGATAGGGTTTTTGTCTGGTTTGGGGATCAAGGTAATGCTGGCCTCATAAAATGAGTTTGGAAATTTTACTTCCATTTCTATTTTTTTTAGAACAGTTTCAGGAGAATAGGTATTAATTCTTCTTTAAATGTTTGGTAGAATTCCCCTGGGAAGCCGTCTGGCCCTGGGCTCTTGTTTGTTGGGAGGTTTTTGATGACTGCTTCAATCTCCTGACTGTTTATAGGTCTGTTCAGATTTTTCATTTCTTCCTGGTTCAGTTTTGGTAGTTTTTAGATCTTTAGGAATGCATCCATTTCTTCCAGGTTGTCAAATTTGCTGGCATATAGTTGCTCATAATATGTTCTCATAATTGTTTGTATTTTTTTGGTATTGGTTGTGATCTCTTCTCTTTCATTCATGATTTTATTAATTTGGGTCCTTTCTCTTTTCTTTTTGATAAGTGTGGCCAGGGGTTTATCAATCTTATTAATTCTTTCAAAGAACCAGCTCCTAGTTTCATTGATTTTTTTTCCTACTGTTCTTTTGGTTTCTATTTCATTGATTTCTGTTCTGATCTTTATTGTTTCTCTTCTCCTGCTGGGTTTAGGCTTTCTTTGTTGTTCATATTCCAGGTCCTTGAGGTGTAGGGTTAGGTTGTATACTTGAGATCTTTCTTGTTTCTTGAGTAAGGTTTATATTGGTATATATTTTCCTCTTGGGACAGACTTTGCTGTGTCCCAAAGATTTTGAACAGTTGTGTTTTCATTTTTATTTGTTTCCATGAATTTTTTTCAATTCTTCTTTAATTTCCTGGTTGACCCATTCATTCTTTAGTAGGATGCTCTTTAGCCTCCATGTATTTGAGTTCTTTCCAGCTTTCCTCTTGTGTTTGAGTTCAAGTTTCAGAGCATTGTGATCTGAAAATATGCAGGGAATGATCCCAAGCTTTTGGTACTGGTTAAGACCTGATTTTGACCCAGGATGTGATTTATTCTGGAGAATGTTCCATGTGCACTAGAGAAGAATGTGTATTCTGTTGCTTTGGAATGGAATGTTCTGAATATATCTGTGATGTCCATCTGATCCAGTGTGTCATTTACGGCCTTTATTTCCTTGTTGATCTTTTGATTAGCTGACCTGTCCATTTCATTGAGGGGGTGTTAAAGTTTCTTACTATTATTGTATTACTATCGATGTGTTTCTTTGATTTTGTCATTAATTGGTGTATCTAATTGGCTGCTCTCATGTTAGAGGCATAGCTATTTAAAATTATTAGATCTTCTTGTTGAACAGACCCTTTAAGTATGATATAGTGTCCTTCCTAATCTCTAATTATAGTCTTTGGCTTAAAATATAATTGATCTGATATAAGGATTGCCACCCCAGCTTTCTTTTGATGTCCATGAGCATGGTAAATTCTTTTCCACCCCCTTATTTTAAACCTGGAGTTGTCTTTGGGTCTAAAATGAGTTTCTTGTAGACACAATATTAATAGGATTTGTTTTTTTATCCATTCTGATACCTGGTGTATTTTGATTGGGACATTTAGCCCATTTACATTCAGGGTAACTATTGAGAGAGATGAATTTAATGCTATTGTATTGCCTGTAAGGTGACTGTTACTTTATATTATCTCTGTTCCTTTCTGGTCTATTACTTTTAGTCTCTCTCTTTTGTTGGAGGACCCCTTTCACTATTTTCTGTTGGGCTGGTTTGGTGTTTGCAAATGCTTTTAGTTTTTGTTTTTCCTGGAAGCTTTTTACCTCTCCTTCTATTTTCAATGACAGCCTAGCCGGATATAGTATTCTTGGTTGCTTATTTTTCTCATTTAGTGCTCTGAATATATCATGCCAGCCCTTTCTGCCAGGTCTCTGTGGATAGGTCTGCTGCCATTCTATTATTCCTACGATTATATGTTGCAGAGCTCTTGTCCCAAGCTGCTTTCAGGATTTTCTCTTTCTCACTAAGACCTGTAAATTTTACTGTTAGATGATGGGTGTAGGGGGATGTTGACCTACTTTTTTTTATTTTGAGAGAGGTTCTCTATGCCTCCTGGATTTTGATGCTTTTTCCCTTTCCCATTAGGGAAATTCTCTACTGTAATTTCATCCAATATACCTTCTGCCCTCCCTTCTTCTTCTTAGATCTCAATTATTCTAATATTGTTTCATTTTATGCTATCACTTATCTCTCAAATTCTCCCCTCGTGGTCCAGTAGTTGTTTGTCTCTCTTTTGCTCAGCTTCTTTACTCTCCATCATTTGGTCTTCTATATCGCTAATTCCCTCTTCTGCCTCATTTATCCTAGCAGTAAGAGCCTCCATTTTTTATTGGACCTCATTAATAACTTTTTGATTTTTACTTGGTTAGATTTTAGTTCTTTTATTTCTCCAGAAAGGGATTTTATTTCTCCAGAAAGGGATTCTCTAGTATCTTCCATGGTTTTTTTTTTTTTTTGAGCCAGAACCTTGATAATCATCATTCTGAACTCTAGATCTGATGTCTTACTAATGTGCATATTGATTAGGTCCCTAGCCATCTGTATTGCCTCTTGTTCTTTTTTTTCAGGTGAGTTTTTCCTCCTTGTCATTTTATCTAGATAAGAATAGATGAATAAGAGAACAAAATACTGAAAGGCTAGCAACAACCCCAGGAAAATATACACTGACCAAATTGGAAGAGACCCGAAACCAGGAGAAGAAAGCAGGGGGAGATTATATATATATATATATATATATATATATATATAAATTATTCTAATATTGTTTCATTTTATGCTATCACTTATCTCTCAAATTTTATATATATATATATATATATATATATATATATATATATATGCTGGTGAATAGTCTAATACATATATATATATTAGACTGGTGAATAGGACAGAGCCACACACTTGATTCTGGGTGTATTTTGGTCTGTTAGAAGAAGCTGCCTCCCAAAATTTTAAAGAAAGAAAAATGTATATATACAAAAGTAAGGGTAAACACGATGAAGGGATGGAATATGATTGTAAAGGAAAATTAAAAATGATTCTAAAAAAGGAATTGATAAGAAGTTGGTTGAAAAAAACAAAAAAACAAAAAAAAAAAGAAAAGAAAAAGGAGAGAATGTGATCAGGCTGGAGACTAGGACAAAGTCATGTGTGAGATTTAGGATATATTTTGATCTGTTAGAAGAAACTGTATCCCAAAATTTTAAAGAAAGAAAAACCTATATGTATAGAAAAAATAAGGCTAAATACAATGAAGGGATAGAATATAAGTGTAACATTGAAAATTTTTAAAAAGATTTTTAAAAAGGTATTAATAAGATAAAATGGTTAAAAAAACATTAAAAAAAGAAAGAGGAAAATAAAAAAAATAGAATAAGAAAGCAAATTAAATTTAAAAAATTTAACTTTGAATGAATAAAGAATCACAGGGAAAATGCCATGAATTCCGTATGCTGTATTCCTGTATATCTGAAGTTTTGCAGTCTCATTGACCAGTGAACTTGATCTTGGCTGGATGTTCTTGTTGAACTTCTGGGGGAGGGGACTATTGCATTGATTCTCATATGTCTTTGCCCAAGGCAAAATTGCACCACCCTTGCCAGGGTCCAGACTAAGCAATCTGCTTGGGTTTGCTCTCGGTAGCTTTTGTTCCCTGAGTGCTTTCCATATAGCTTTGGACGACAGGAATGAAAATGGCGGCTTCCCAATCTCTGGTACTGGAAGAGCTGAGAGCTTGGGGGTTCCACTCCTCAGTGTGTCTTCAGAGAAAAGCAGTCAATCATGCCCATCTCCCTGGTCTCTGGCTGCACTCCATGCTAACCCAGCCTGTGACTGAACTTTTCTATCTCTGGCACATGGCCCCATTTGGAGTCTCTAAACCTAGAAGATTCCTGCAGCATGCTCCTGCACTGCTCCTCTGGGAGGAGATAGGATGATGTATCCTTGGATCTGCCACTTGTGGAATCCTTACTCAAAGAGTAATGGCCCGACTGTGCCTTGGATCATGGCTTAAGGTAACCCTGAGCTGAGAGTCCACTCCTCAGCTCTATCTCTGCAGCTAGCCTCCCTGCTCTGATACCTGGGAGCTTGGCCACACACAGACACCCCTGGTCTTTCTTTGACCCTGAGGGTCCTGAGATTACACTGTCCCCAGGAGGGCTCCACCCACTGCTTAGCCTCTGGAGCAATGTCCCTCAGTGAGGCAGAATTCTAAAAGTTCTGATTTTGTGCTCTGCTGCTCTACCACTTGCTGGGAGCAGTCCCCTCCCCCCACAGTCTATCTTCCCGTGTGTCTCCTGGGATTCACGTTTTTGCACATCCTACATTCCAGACAGTGGTCACTTTTCTGTTCCTAGAATTGCTGCCCTTCTCTTTGATCTCCTGTTTTGATAATGTAAGAGTTCAGAATTGTTTGATAACTATCTAGCTGAACTCCTGGGACCTGATGATATTAGGTCTCCTACTCTTCCACCATCTTGCTCCTCCTCTCTCTGTTACTTATTTTTATTAATTACGTTCTTTTAGCAGTCAGACTTCAGACTCAGAAAATCTAGGAGCTGGAGATCAGAGTGATGATACTGCCTTTTTTTTTTTTTTTAACCCAAACCCTAAACCAACACATTTTACATGTGGTTTAGATGAGAAAAGAGAATTTAGAAAAGCAAATTAATTCTGACTAGTTTAAGTGGCTATTTAGGTCTCTAAATTACACAAAATAGTGTATGTAGTTGGAGGAATATGGGCTTTGCAATCGTTCAAATTGGATTTGAATCTATGTTTGTCACTCCTTGCTGCGTAAATGTGGGCAATTTACTTAACCTCTTGGTGTCTCTGTCTCTTCATTCTTAAAAACGGGGTAATAGTATTTATGATAATATTTTTGTAATAAATAAATTACATCACTTAATATATGAGACTCATGGGGCACCTGGCATATGGTAAACAAAAGTGAAGGAGACCGAGGAATATTGGCAGCAGAATGACAGGAAGACCTGAAGTCTTAAAACCACCACCAAGACTCCAGTAGGAGATCTTGGTCCCAGAAATGTCTCAAATAAGTCCTACAGAGCAAACAAGCCTTTTTAAAGAATGCTAACCACAGGAAAGATATTCTAATCTTTTTTTTTTTTTTTAATGAATGACTTAAGGTAACAGTGTTATAATGGCCCTTTTTGTTAATAAAATTCTTCAAGACACAAATTACTTAGGTCAAAGTACTCCAACCCTCACCTAACAGCTGCTTCCCTAATCATAGGCAAATTTCTCTAAGCAGAATCACTTGGCACTCAAACCAAACTCACCAGAAAGTCTTGGGGAAAAACAAACAAACAAACAAACAAACAAACAAAAAGAGGTGACTAGGCACACCCATGGAGTTCTGTTACTGTGGGTCTGAAGTACATTTCCAACCATTCCCAGGTGATGTTGGGTCCAGGACCACACTTTGAGAACTACTATATGAGGAAAGTTTTCTTAGATGCTTTCAAATGTAATGTAAAATATCAAGTAATATAAAATGAATGGAAACATTTATTTACATAAAAAATTAAATGGTTAAAGAGCATGTATATAGTTAAGGTAATCACTGTCTCTTTTCTCTATCCCCTCACGGAAAAACAATTCAGCTGAGACCTCTTCAGAAGTTGGATCCTCCCAGAAGTAGGATCACACCAAGACTCTAATCTGCATACTGCATTAAATCTTTCAATTAACTTTTATGTAACAGAAAATCACCTGTTGTTGGTTAAAATGTGTCCCCCCAAAAAGATATGTTTGAGTCCTCACCTGCAATACTTTTTGAATGGTACTGGATTGTAAGTAGAGTCTTTGCATATGTAAGTGTTTAAGATAAGATCATACTGTAGTAGGGAGGGGGTGTCCTTGTAATAAGATGGAAGCATGGATGGCAATGCCATGTGAACATGGAGTCAGAGTTTGGAACACTGCTTCTGCAAGCCAAGAACTCTCAAGGATTTCCAGCCATCACCATAAACTGAGAGGGAGGCATAGATAGAATGTATTCTTCATCAGAGTCCTCAAAAGGAGCCAGTGCTGCTGATACTTATCTCAGACCTCTAGCCTCTAGAACTGTGAGAGAATAAATTTCTTTAATTTTATGCCACCCCATGTGGTACTTTGTTATAGCAGCTCTAGGAAACTAATACAGCCTTCTGTAGCCTTCTACACCGGGACCTACAAGATTTTCAGTCTACCTCTTAAATTTGCTGCAGATCTCAATATTTTTGTATTGTGCTTTTCTCTCCAACTCATTTTATTTTTTCATCCTTAGGAGGGCAGCACTAAGGGAAGGATGCTAGAAGAAGGTAGGGCAAGTGTCATCATCTCAGCCTGAAGTCATTAGAACTCAAGAAAGTTGCACCACTATAGAAGTCCTCTTCTGATCATTTCCCTCTGGCTCTGCATCGGATTTCTCCAGGTCAGGGTCCTCTTTTAATTATCCTGCACCCTTATTTTCAACATCCTGGCTAGATTCCTTATTCCTTATTTCTGGCTCTGATTTTTGGCTTTCCTCCTGGCTTCTCTTGCCCCTTACTCTGGGCTCTGACACCCTTTGCAGTGTCTGGCAGCTGGACCTGCTAAAACTTTCCACTTTACCTTCCATTTTGTCTCTTGCCCCTTGGATATATCCAGTTCATCCCGGTCTATTCCTGAGTCCACTCTTAACAATGTTAACAATCTCCTCCTTGTGTTTTCATTGCAAAGTCTACTCCCCTTTGTGTTTTCAGTCTAAGATCTTTTACATCATTCTCCACTATTTTTCTTCCTTTCTCCATAACCCCTTACTTCCAAGGCCTTGCTAGATTGACTCTTCCTATTACTTCCTATTTCTATTTTCAGGCTGTGGTTCCACTGCCTCCGCTCAGTAATCTCCGTACATTTGCCCTTTCCTCTTTCTTGTCATGTCTTCTGTCTTCAGGACATCATCCCATATTCATCATTGTCTTTAATACTTGTTCCACTTTGTTGTTCCTTTCACTGTTGCCTGACACAGTGAGTCTCAACACTGTCTTGTTTACAGTAACTAGGTTTCCTGTAAATGCCCAACTTAAATGTTTTCCACACAAACTACACAAGGCTGGTGGTTTTACATGCAGAGTTTTGTTTTATTAATGCAGGAAAATTTAGATAGTTTGTCAAGGAAAAGGTATTTCTACAGACAACTTTGGTTCATTTGATGCTGCCTGTTCTACCCAGTCTCTGTTCTACTTAATCACTGTGATAGACATATTGTGACAAAAGCTCATTTTCATCAAAAGAAATCCCCAGAGGGTTTGCTGCTTTGATGAAATGGAATAATTAAATACAGTCTAAAGGAGGGTGGTTGGAAATATATATAATAAAAATTTAGTCAGTTTTCATGCTACTGGGAACATTTTTTAAACCCTCACTTCTAAATGGCGCTTAGACAGAACTCCATGTGAAAGCTTTTTCTCCTTCTAGATAAAAAAAAAAGCTGGTTTCTTTAGCAATTCAATCTAGAACAAAGAAATCAAAAATACTATGTACTAAAAAAAATCCACAGCAGAAATTATGTAGATGCAAGGCAAACTAACATTAATAAATGAAGCTAATTAGACTTGATTTGCATATTTAACTCATCTTAATTACACATGGATTCAGCAAACATTTTAAAAGCTGCAATCAATCTTTCACAGACATGGTTAGTTATTTATATGAAATAACAAAAACCAGGATCCTTGTTAATGATTATTCTGTTTCCAGTTTTTATGCCAGTGAGATTGTTTCAGTAATAATAATAGAGTATGCTTTTCTTTAACAATTTGTAAACCTATAAGGTTAAATTTCTTTGCTTTCACAAAGTTATTAAAAAATTTGTAGCAAATCTGAACGTTATATAAATTGTTATATTAAATATTTGACCCTGTTCAATTAAGAAAAGGACTTTTATAAAATTCTTGGACATTAATTTTTAAACTTGATAATTAAGGTAGTAGCTATAATAGAAACATATACATCTAGCTGGTAATGAGTAGGATATTTTTCTCACAGATGGTATAAACTTTAATTCTGCTCATCTTTGGACAGAGTTTGCTTTGTCTTTGATAGCAATTTTCTTTGCTCATAAAATTTGAAATAAAAATGCAGAGAATACAATTATACAATATAATTCTCTTTAACTTCCGTAAGTTTTATTTAGGTCAATTTTCTTAAATATTTTAGGTATTTTACTTTAAGTAATTATTTTCTAGAAATATATACAAGAATACAGCTATGAGGAGACAGTGCTTCTGTATTGTGACATGAGGGTCTAGCAGCGCTGATGAGGTTCCTGAGTGGAGATGGTGCTATGGTCAGGAAACAATGTACATAAAACCTTTTTCTATGCAACTGTCAAATGGGGGTGAAATTCAATGATTAGGGAGGGCTCCACTTCCTAGAGTTCTTCTCCATGAGGATTCTTTCATAAAATAAAAAATTGTGAAAGGTTAACCCTTTCATCCTGAAAAGGTGGAGATCAAGTGGTGAAGGAAAGAAAAGTTGGTGAAGGGCAAACTTATCAAACTTGCTTAGTAACTTGCCAGAAAATGGCCCATGTGTGTCTATATGTGTATACTATTTCAAAAATATTTATTGCATAGCTTTTACAAGCCAACTCATCTCTGCAGTTAACATTATGAAATGATGAATATAATAGATGTCATCTCTGCTATAACAGAACTTGTAATCTGCATATTGTTATTATGTAATAATTATCATTTACTGAGAGTTGGCCATGTCCCAGGCAGCAATATAAGCATTTTACACGAATTAACTTCAATCCTCCCAATGACACTCTCATGTAGATACTCATATTATTTCTATTTTACAGATGAAAAACTGAGACTTGCAGTTTTTCATTCCAAGGACATATTAAGTGGCAAAGCCCAAATTCACATCCAAGCAGTGTCACTCCAATCCCTGTGCTCTTAACCATTACATTATATATATGCATAATATTCATTTGTTTAGATGTGTGCTCAAATATGGCATACAATTCAACTTTTCATTTTGAAATTGTATATTAGCCCAAAGTACATTGATATAATATATATAAATTCTATATGTAAAACAATAAATACTATAAAATAATATCACAGCAACCAGCTAATGCCCCAATATCTATTGTACTCCTAGGATATTCTATGAATATTGGAATCAAGATATCTTTGGCCTTTTGGTTTGGACTGAATTGTGTCCTTTCAAATTTATATGTTGAAGTCCTAACTCTAGTACTTTGAAATGTGACTGTATTGGGAAATTGGGTCTTTAAAGAGGTGACTAAGGTTAAATGAGGTCATTGGGATGGGCCCTATTCCAATCTGACTCATGGTCTTATAAGAAGAGCAGATTAGATCACAGACACATGCAGAGGTAAGACCATGTGAAGATACAGGGAGAAAAGGCCTTCTACAAGTTGAGGCAGGGCCTTAGAAAGAAACTAACCCTGCCAATACCTTGATCTTGTATTCTAGCCTCCAAAACAGTGAGATATCATTTTTTTATATACTTTTTTGTTGTTTAAGGCACCAGTCTCTGGTACTTTGTTATGGTGGCCCTAGCCAACTAAAACACCCTTAGTCCTCTCTATAGTGTCAACAGATGAGATCACCAGTCAATATCTGAAACCAAAAAAAAATATTTATCATATACTTCTGTGAAGAAGAGTTATACTAATTGAGCAGACCCAATTGCTGATTTTATATCCAGTTTTTGTGGAGAGTTTATTTTGGAAAGTTAATTATAGAGGTAGGAGTGGATTAGGTCAGTCTTAGAAGAGTTGTTTGTGTTGATTATTAAGACTTAATTTTTGTCTGTTATTGAGGTGGAAGAAGGTTAATATGAGCTTTAGGTACATGTGCACTATAGTGAATCTTTGGCCAGTTGGCTGAATTTCAAATCATGAATCTGATGCTATTTGGCTTTTCAAGAAGTGTTCACAGAAGTTAGTTGTCATTGATTAATTAGATAGTTTCAAAACCAGTTCTGGTTGTTTACTTGTAAGCAGGGCTATAGAACTGTTACTAATTGATTGGACAAGTTTACAACTAGTTCTAGAGTTTGTTACCATGACAATGAATCTTTTCCTAGGCAAGTGGTGATTTTCTTTTTAATTCTCAGTGGCCAACAAAATATAAATAGAACAAGAAATAGAAAAGACTACAAATTAACTTACAATTAGTAATATCTCTTATTTGTGTAGGCATCATGCTACTTCTTTACACAAATTTCTCCAACTATAAATGGGAATTTAAATATTGCCAGTTTCACAGGGTACAGATGAAAAGAGTTACTGTATATAAAATACTAAGTGTTGTATTTATATAAATGAGAAATATGACAATCACTTTCCAATGAGCTGAATTTTAAACCCCGCAATTTTATTCTAGTATCACATTTTTTATCACTACAATATGCATCCTCTCTTATAAAATGCTCAATAGTGTGATTTCTTTTACCCAAGAATTGAGTAGATAACATGACACAGTAAAGAAAAGTGAATGTATGTGCACAAACTATCCCAGGAGATACACAAAAGACTAAACTATTACAGTGGTTGCATTTGGGATGGTCTGAAATAGGAGACTAACTTTTCATTAGATAGTCTCCTATACTATAAGTTTTCAACCATATTCCTATATCTCTTTTCTCCAATAAAATAATGTTAATAAAAAAAATGTTGGGATATTTTTAGTTAGAAGGGCATGAGGGAACTTTCTGAAGTGATAGGAATGATCTATATCTTAATCTAAATGGCAGACACAGATACATACACAGATAAAAATTCTATCTATGTATGATAAAAATTCATTGAGTTAAGCCCCCAGGATTTGTGCATTTTCCTGTGCCTAAGTTATATGTTGTATGCCACTAAAGACATTTTAACACATTAAAAAGACATTTTAAAAAATAGCTTTATTAAAAACAAGAGCAAAAACTATGAGTTGGGGAGGCTTACTTTATATTTTTTATTGTTGGATTTTTTTTCCCCCAAAAGAATATTGAATCCATTGGTCAAATAATTAAGTTCTTATAAGGAGAAAATAAGTTAGTGAATATTAGTTCTTTAATGATTTTAGTGATGGTATTTTTGGCTACTTGGTTTATGACTATTTGTGATTTTATGTTTTATGATTATTTTATGATTTTACAGTAGAACTAATTTTTAAGAGTTTTTAAGCTCTTCTTTTGTCTTGAGTATTAGGCTTCTAACAAGTATTATTTTAATATTTTTTCAGCTTTTCACATGTCACTATTAATAGTAAAAAGTTTTTAGTAAGATTAATCTTCCTGCATAGGGTTTATGTCAGTCAAGTAAGGCTAGGTTGTGTACAGTAACATACAATCTCCAAAACACAGCACTATTTATATGTCACTCTGGGTCTGTGTCCTCCATGGGTTGGAAGGGGAGGTTCTGCTCACTGACTCCCCTAGGATCGAGAGTGATCTAAATGTTCTGGTGCTAGACAGGTGGAGTTGGAGAGAACAGGAGAGGAGTATTACATGTCATTTTCACTCACTACTCTTGGGCCAGATATCATTACGTGTCACCACACAACCATGGGGGACGGCAGGGTTGAGGGGAGCAAAATGTGCACATCTAAAGAAAGGAAAAACTTTGGGAGAATTTGGCAAATGGCATTGAAATCTGCCTCTACCTTTCTCCCTTCAAATTCTTGCACATTGAGGGATAGATGACTTTGTAATTACAACAAAGAGGAGTTACTGTCTTGCCTTTGGCACTCTTTCCATGATGGATTAGTGCTTCTGTTTTCTCATACCTAGAATGGGTACCCATGTCATTGTATTGTGAGGATTAAATGTAATAAAATGAATTGTGAGGATTAAATGTAATAATAATGCACTTAGCACAAGGCTTTAGTCATGTAATAAACACCCAGTAAATGTAAAGCTGTCTCCTTCCCCCTGGAGTCAACAACTATATCCATGTACTTGTTTAGAGACAATGACAGAGTCAATGGGTAAATATGCGACTGGTTTAGAACCATGTTGTGAAAAAGGAGTTGAGAGGCATAAGACTGTGCACGTTACATGACATGACTAATCAAAACGAAAGTAAATATTGTGAAGAAGAGCCAGCTGTTTATCAAAATGAGATATCTGGTGAGGGTAGTTTTTGTTTTTGTTTTTCCAATTTTCAGTTGTGATCACTCTGTAACTGTTTACTTTTTTACTCAACAACTGTTTATTAAATCCTACCACAGCTGTCTTGGGCCTTGGGGATAATAAGACTGGTGACAGGATAAGTAAGTTTCAAACAAGTTTCTCTTGTGGAACTATATTCCAGTAGGAAAAAACTAATAATAAGTAAGGAAGTAAATTCTTAAATGATTTTAGTTCATGATGAATGATACGAAAAAAATAAAACAGGGTGGTATATTTGCTGGGTACCAACACTTACAGGAAGTCCAGGTAAGCCCCAGAGTTCAGGAGCTTAACACATTGGAAGCTTAGTTCTCACTGATGGGATGTCCAGTTAGAAAGTCCTGATTGGTGGCTTTTCTCTTTATGGTAGTTCAGAAACTCAGACTAGTTTCATTTGTGTTTTTGCATCTTCCAGAACATTTCTGTGTACAGTCTGCAAGCAGACAAAAATAAAGACCTTAAAGGATTGTGTGGGGTATTTTAAGGGTCAGGCCTAAATGCAACTTTTTTTCATGGTTGCACACATCACACTGGACAGAACTCAGTCACATGGTTAACACCTGACCTCAAGTCTGGCTGAGTGCCCAAGAGAAAAAGGAAAGGGATTTCAAAAGTTTCTGCCACTGTAGGAGAGGACTCAGGAGAGGAGGCAGGAATATTAGATATCAGACATCAATGAAAATGTTTATGAGTTGAAAGAAGAATGGGAAGAAGGACAAGGACGTGCATTTAGCTACATGAGAACATCCAAGGTAGAGAAAACAGGTGGCTCCAAGGCAGGAACATCCTAGGCCTGTTAGAAGAAGGCTAATGGGACTATGTTGTTTTTGTGTCTATCTTTAGTTATTTATTTATCCTGACAGGAAACAGGAGATTTCTGGATCAGTGATCAGACTGTTTATTTACTCACTGAGCAGCTTATGTTGATTTTCCATTTCTGCATTCCCCATGGAGAGATGCTGCAAGAGCCAGGTGTACCCCACAAGTACAATGGAGTCATTTATCATAGAAAGGAACCCCCAAATTATGAAAGTCAGAGCCTTTGTGCCCCCTCCAAGGAGACAAGGTGACAGGGAGAGAGGAAGGAGAGAACCTTTGTTGGAAATGTAAACAGATCCTCTCTGGGAAGAGAAAAGCCTCTAAGCTTGCAAGGCCTGAAATATAAAGGAATACCTCAGAGGGAGATGCACCTAAATCTCTTCACAGATTTGTCTTTAGGTTTGGATTGCTATTCAATCATCCTTTAAACCAGGTGTGGTGCTTTTTGCTCAGAAAGCCCTGACCATACAGAAACATGAAAATATTCATGAAACACAGTGTATAAGAAGCAAGAATGGTAAAGGATGAGGTGAGTTAGGCAGACAGGAGCCAAATAATATGGAGCCTTTGAAACAAGGTAAAGAGTTTGGAATTTATTCTGAGTATGATGGTAATTGTTCAGGTGACTCTTACCAGGAGCATGGAGTGATCTGATGCAGGTTTTATTGATCACTCCACTGTGAGCAGGAGATGAGGAGTTGGTGGAGAGTAGGAGTAAGGAGACCAGTAAGGATGCTCCTGCTGTCTTTGGGCTCACTATGATAGCTGAAATCCTGCACAGAGTAGTAATGGTAAAAAGGGACAGAGGTGGGCAGAGTAGGGCTTTATGTTGAAGAAAAGGCTGATGCGCTGGATGAGGGATATATGGGGGTTGGGGTAGAAGGAGAAGTATTCTAATTCTCATGTTTGTGATTGGCTAAGGTTTTTGCTTTTTTGTTTCTTTGAGCAAGTGTTAGTGCCATTTATTTAGAGGAAAAGACTCAGCAAGAATGAAGACAGGCAGTTGAGAAGCAGCAAGTCAAAATGTCTGCATCAGAAAGGATGAATACCCAACTTTTGTATCAACATGGATGGGACTGGAAGACATGATGCTGAGTGAAATAAGTCAAGCAGAGAGAGTCAATTATCATATGGTTTCACTTATTTGTGGAGCACAAGAAATAACACGGAGGACATGGGGAGATGGAGAGGAGAAGGGAGTTGAGGGAAATTGGGGGGGAAATGAACCATGAGAGACTATGGACTCTGAAAAACAATCTGAGGGTTTTGAAGGGGCGGGGGTGGGAAGTTGGGTGAACCTGGTGGTGGGTATTATGGAGGGCACGGATTGCATGGAACACTGGGTGTGGTGCATAAACAATAAATTCTGGTACACTGAATAGAAATTTTTAAAAAAATGATTTTGCATATTATATCTCACATTCAGTATCACCAGCAGGAAACAGATGACACATGAAGTAAACTCAAGTTGAATGTTTACAGAAGTGTGAATGGGGTTAAGGGAACAAAGACAGTTCCCAAGGGCTATAGCCATGGGAGAGGGCCCACATAACATGAGCAATGGAATTAGGTAGAAAACAGGACCACTGACAAAATCACAGTTGAACAGGAAGGGAGCTAAAGTGGCCATTTTTCTGCCCTCTATATCTTTCTGCTCTTTCATATCCTGCTGGTGCTTCCCTCCGGCTGGAAGTCATCAGCATTTCCATGGTTTATGTTGCAGGTTAAGAGCTGATATTTGTTAAACTCTCACTTTGTGCTAGGCAGTCCACGAACATAATGTCCAATGAGGTAATGATATTTAACCTCTAGGTTTGTTTTGAGAATTAAATGAGGCAACAGAAGCACAGTGAAGGGAAGCAATTTGTTTAAGGTCTTACAGCTATCAGATAGCAGATCCAAGAATTAAGTCCCAGACATGTCTGTCCCCAGGGCCAGTGATAGCTAAAATCACTGCCCATAGCTTTTCTGAGAGAAATGAATATTGGAGCAATGACATGTTGGGTCACATGGGTTTTTTTTTCTTATAAGACTCTTCCCTTTTTTATATCTCTTTTTTCCACTTCTTTGAAAGAAAACAATTCTGACAAGAATTCATCAAAGAAGATATTCCAAATTTTAACATCCCGGTTTGGGTATTGCTTTTGATTAAGGCTGTTTGCAGACTAGAATATTAGTAACCCACATATTCCCTATACCACAAAAAGTGTAGACACACTTTTATCTTGGGAACAAAGCTGGATAGAAAAGCTTTTTTTTTTTTTTTTAACTTTTCTTAATTCATGAAACATTTATCTTCAAGTCAGGTTTTGTTATAGCAGCACAAATGTGGTCCGTCAGCATTTCCATTATAACCCCATATTTCCAGGGCTTTACAAGAGTGCCTTAGAGATTCCACTTTGAATTAAAACTTGGCATTCAGGATTTGAATCAGAAAACTCCATTTTCCTTAACAATTAATCAAAGAGTTTAGAGATTTCTCACTTTAGAAGAGCACCAAGTGTAAAACTTTTATAATGCAAAAAACATTTTGCTAATTTAAATATTTATCTTTTAAATATTAGCCCCCACTATGCAGGTATAATATTATATAACTATATATGATATTAATTCTCAAGGAAAATTAACCATAAAAATTACTAGGATAATATATGAAAGCTAATTATGGCATTTATATGGTGCCTTTTTGGCTTTGTAAGTAATTTATTTCTACTGTGGAAATGTAGAGGATTTGAAGTTCTCAGCATAATTGGATTAAAGTTATAGCAGCATCAAGATAGTGAACCAGAATAACATGAGCAGGGGAGAAGGATCCTGAAAGAGTGCCATGGTATTTCAACATATTTTTGTGAAATTTAAATTCCTGTGGGGAAATTTTGCATTCAGTGAAAAGGGATAAAGAGCATGTATTAATTATGTGAATAAATATCTGAAATTTAACTTGCTGAACATAATGGCAATAGTGAGGACTAAATAGAGCTTAGTTATTAAGCCTTTCCAGCTTTGCTTAGTTCAAACTATCCCATGAATGTCCTATAACTGTGATGAGACATGATGATGATACTCTTTCATATCTCATTTTGTAATCTTTGCTGTACTCTTTCCTCTATCCTTAAAGGTTTAGGACTAAGTAAATACCAGGTAGTGAATCAGAGTAGATGAAGCCTTTTAGTAACAGTACTCTCCTGATTTACATCTCTCCATCCACACTGACTTCCTTACTATTGCAGAAACACACAAGATAAACTCCCAGCTTTGAAACACTAGCTCTACCTATTCTTTCTTCCCGAAATGCTTTTCCTCCAGATAACTCCTTGGCTTGTTTCCATCCTTGTTCAAACCTTACTTTTTGAATGTAGTCAAACCGTATCATTCTACTTGATAATGTGGTTTGCCCTTAGCCCCTTAATCTCAAAACTCATGATATTCCTTACCCTGTTTGACTTTTCTTCTTTTCACAAGAACTTGTGACCTTCTAACACACTTTATATCTTTTAAAAATATTTTTATTTTAATAGATATTTTTATTTAATAGATATTTAATAGATATTTTTACAATATCTATTCCCACCTTCTCCCCTTATAAAGTAACGTTGATGAAGACACGGTTCTTTGTTTTATTCACTGACAGATCCTAAGCACCTAGAATTGTGCCTGACATAGATTAATTGCTCAAAAATATTTGTTGAATGAAGACATTGTTGAATTTTAAATCTGAATTTTAGCCCATAACAAGAATCTACAAACAATATTCCAGATATAACTCTCTACTTTGGTTCTTCTATAATATTTGTTTTATTTCCCTAAGGTAATTAAGAAAGCCCTTTGAAAATTGGTGTTAAAATGAAAACTCCCCACATTTAAATTCCTTGTGTAGGGCGCCTGGGTGGCTTAGTGGGTTAAGCCTCTGCTTTCAGCTCAGGTCATGATCCCAGGGCCCTGGGATCAAGTCCCGCATTGGGCTCTCTGCTCAGTGGGGAGCTTGCTTCTCCTCTTCTCTGTCTGTCTCTCTGCCTACTTGTGATCTCTCTGTCAAATAAATAAATAAAATCTTTTAAAAAATTCCTTGTGTAATGTGTTATGGGTCAAATTTGCTTGAAATAATTTAAACTTATGTTTTGAAATTTTTATAGTTAATTTTTAGTTATTATTTGGAAAAAATGACCTGAATGGGTAGATGTGAAGTAGTTTTCATAAAAGAAATGCTTAGTTTGTGTTAAAAATACTACTGTACATGTTTTATAACATTTTTATACATATATTGATAATGCCAGACTGAAAACTCAGGAATTAAAACATGATCTCATAATCTAAAACAAACTAACAAAAAACCACCTACAACCCCAGCAGTGATGGAAATGATGTGCTGAAAACAAGTACCCTCTTAAGGGCTTCACTACTTGGCCCCATGGCTTGAAAACTATACTAATTGCAAGATGGAGTCATTTAGCGAAACTTCACCACCAGCTCAATAGAATAAGAGTGAGGATACTAGAATTTCAGTGCCCAGACAAGCACTGAAGACACACTCACCAGCACAGCCTTGACTGATTCTGAAAGGTATCTGATAGCAAAAGCTAGCATTTTTTTAATCATGAGAATGTATTAACTTTATTACTTGACTAAAGCAATACTTTTTTGGGGGGACAGGAGTGGTAATAAGCAGTTTATTTGGTTGCTATTCCAGGAAGTAGAAGTAAAAAAGCAAAGAGTGAGCTAAAGAAGAGAGCAAACCCAATAAAGGATACATTCTTGATCCAGTTACCCTGTGGCCAACTGAGACTAAATACTTCAGAGGACCCTCTGATGAATAATTGTAGAACACACTGCCTTAGAAGCATTCCTTTAAAAAGCACTGTCCAGTAGGATTTTCTGATGATGGAAATGTTCTATATTACATCATCTGCTGTAATAGCCACTTGGAAGATGGCTAGTATGACTGAGGTATTGAGTTTTTTAAATCTTAATTAATTTAAATGTAGGTAGTCATATCTACGGCTGGGTAGTGACTACCTGATTGGACAACTCAGCTCTAAGGGATCAAAGTTTCAGGTATTAATCATTAATTTCCATCCCCCATTTGTCAAGGTATATGGGGGAATGGGTATTAACTCTGTCATACTTCCAGCCTAGCCTGCATGGAGGCTAAGATATCTGCCAGGGTTGGGGAGAAATCCCTGAAGAAGAAAAGTTGAGAGGAATATACTGCCCCAGTATAAGGAAAATTAGCATAATACTTTAAAACAAATAAAATTAATTGCCTTTTGATTTATTTCACATACTGAGTGAAAATGACTTGATTTTATTTCTGCTGTGTCTTCTTAGGGTAACTGTGAGCAGTCACTTTATGGTCACATGCATTCTATCAACGATGCCACCTTCACTCCTAGGGTGAGTTCAGTTCTCCAAATAAATTCTTTTAATATTTCATATACACAAATTAATTTTATTAAAACAGAGTCCCAGGGTAAAATGGTAAGTTAACTGGGTAAAGAGAACAAATTTAGGAATTAATTATGACAATGAAAAAATACATAGATACTTTGGATTTTAGAAATTTAAAAAACACACACAATATACAGTGGTAGGAACAACCACATTTTTAAAAGCTTCTTGTCTAATGTGGGCTTCGAGAAAGTAAGTGGGATATAAACTTATAAATATTAATGTAGAATCATAAAAATAATGAAAATTCTTGAAAGGAAACCCAAGAATAAAAAAGGCATCAAAGAAAAATACTTTCTTCAGGTTAAAACAGAGCAACCTTGATTTGACAGCTTTTCAATTTCTCACTGAAAGGTTTCAAATCTATCTTTCTTCAAATAAGCTTGATGACATAGCAGAAGTGTTTGTCCACAGCTTGAGGTATTCAGTTATCAGGATGATTTTACCAGCTATGAAGATTATTAAACACTGCTTTGAGTTGCTACTAAGCTAATTGAGGTTGTCTTTAAAAGGGTACAGATAGTACTCATGGAAGGATGATTTAAGTTTGTTCTTTCTCAGATGAAAGCTATTTGACTGATAGATGACCTCTCAAGTCCTTTCAAACTCTATGATTTAATTACAGCTAACATTTTAATTTGTCTCTAAATGCCCAGGAGATTGTGACTCTTAATTCCATACCCTCTTCTTTCCCAATTAGCTAAAAAAAATTAATCTGATAGATTACCTACCTCTAACTTCAAAATGACAGCATCGTCAAAATTCTGATACTATCATGCTGTTATTATTCTTTTAGACAGAAGAAAAATGTTCACTAAAATTTATTTCTTCTAAAGGAATGTTATTTGCTCCAACTAAAATTGTGCTGGTGCATTGTGAATGACACCTTGAACATTAGTGATGGGCTCAACTACAATTATATTTTAACAAATTCATCTTATTAAGGAATTTCCATTTAATTAACTCTATTGAGCCAATATATTATGGATTAGTAGTAGGTACCAAGTGAAATTCTATTTTTAGCAGAACATAGAGCCATTTAAGCACTGTGAACCCATATGATATAGGATATTTATGCTAAAAATCTATTAAATGGCTTATAGCTTCACATACCGTAAGAAAATTAAATGGAAGCTAAAATGAAATAAATTATTTTATGAGTCAAGCATTTTATTTTGGTAAGCCATAGCATAGCTAAAAAAGACATATCATTTAACATCCCAATAATAAAATTAATAAATATAAAATTAACCAAATTAAATCTGTTCATTTAGCAATCAAAGGAAACATACATTAAGTACACATAATTAAAAGGCAAGATGATGAATATGAGGTCCTTGTGTCCAGTATCAATGTGACTAACCTGTTTTTGTTTATACATTTTGTCCATACTAAAGGACTTATCCACACTATTCCAAATCAATATCCCCAAGCTTCATTAAATGCTTCCATTAACTCTTCTTTGCTGTAAATGTTTGATAACTATTAAGGAAATGATATTTTATGATGATGACTGATACTCATGGGTGAAATTTTTGGTTATATATGTCAGTTGTTTTGAAAACTGTTTCATTTCACATACTTTCCAAGGAACGTCAAGAGATTAGGAGGTAGCAGTGACTGAAAGAGCACAAAGACTTTTACTCAAGGACATGGCATTGGGACAGAGTTTACATTCAAACAAACTATCAAACAAAGCTGTTCTAATAAGTGCATTATAAAGTGCATATATAGCAGGCAGAAACTTGAATTATTTAGAACTAGACTTGCTAATATTTGATGCCTTTAGGAATATGACTTCAAGTTGCACCACTAGGTAAAAATGCATTTAGCTATTTATATAAACAATTTTAGGAAAATTCTACAATTTTAGATTTGTAAGCAGAAATCACAAACGTAAAATTCAGTGTTATCTATCTAGCAACCAAGAATCACAGAAACAAATATACAGCATATAATAGTTACATATGGTCCTTAAAAGCTATGTAAATTGAATTGTATTCTATGTTATATTATTAGGGTCTGATGTCTTTATTCTTAACCAATCTTCCTATTGGAAATAGATAGTTATTTAAAACTTTTTAAAGTAATCTGTTAATGAAACATTTTAAGGAATTATGAAAGTGTTATTACTAAGTCCATTTTATAATGCAAAAAAAAGAAAGAAAATTGACAGTAATTGCTAGGCACAGAAAATTCAATGTAAGTTAAAAACGAAACAAAACAAAACAAAACAACTATGTAAAAACACATAGCAAGAAAATGAGCAGGGTATCCCTATCAGAGTGTCTTCCACCTTCAGTTTTCCAGGAAGTAGTCTGATCTGAGTGGAAATTCCATGAGGCCTTCTAGTAGGTCTTGTTGCATCCCCCGAGAGGGATTTGAGAGATGGGAAGGGTAATGAGATCAGATTAAGAAACAAACATAACTGTCTGGGAATTAAAGCCTATGTAATAAGGGAAAACCTGTTGACTTAGGATGTCTATCAATAACAGGAACAAATATAACACATTCTGTATGGCAAAATGGCCATAAAATCAAAATGAAAAGGTCAAAAAGCCAAGTACTAATGAAACATAAAGGTATGGAAAAGGTTAAGTATCTTACCCTGAACCTTCTACTCTTAACATATCAGAGGTTATGATTCCAGGTTCTTTGATAAGGACTGCCCCAGGAAGTATGGTCTAAGTCAGTTTCAGTTTAAAGGTCATTAAGGAAAAATTGACTTTCAGAATTAAGTGAGGGATCATGGATCAGATGAGATATATTAAACTCAAAATACACCAGCATTCCACTGAAATCCTAAAACAGATTCACTGCTGGGAACAGATCTTACTGCCGAGAACCTCCCAGCCACTTTCCCTCATTCTTTGAAGACTAGAGTTCCTAAATTACTGTCTTTCCCTACATATGTGGCCAAGGCACCACTCTGACCACTACCTTCACTCCATTTTCTCCAACACCCCTTTTCTCCTCAGCTACATATTCCTAAAGTCGGACTCTGAACACCTTGTCATTAACTGTAAACACATCATGTTCAAAATCTCAATTCCAAGTATGCTTTTCTGAACATATCTGTTTGTCTTTCCAGGTCTTAAGTAAATCCAGTACAATTTTTCTCCCTCACTGAGAGATTTAATCAATTAAAATCTTACTCACCATCTTATCACCCCCTCTGCCTTCGCTTAGCATTTTACCCCAGCTTAGGTTCTTCAGTTATCATTTTATCAATTCCTTGCAAAGGACTTCAGTTCAATTTGACCTTATTTCCTCTACATAGCATACCTGGAAAATTTACATTCTTTATAGAAAAGATATAAAAATCCTGGAGATTTTAAAATACTGTACCATCAGACTGGTTGTTCTCTGTTTTTTGTTTTATTCGAATATAGTTGGCACAAAATGTTACATTAATTTCAGGTGAACAATTTAGTGATTTGAGAAGTTTATACATTATGCTATGTTCATCACAAATATAGCTACCATCTGTCCTATAACATTGCTATTAAAATATCATTGACTGGATTCCCGATGCTCTGGTTTTTATTTCTATGACTTACTTATTCCATAACTGGAGGCCTGTATCTCCCCCTCTCCTTCACTCATTTTGCCCAACCCTCCACCCACCTCCCCATGGCAACCATTAGTTTATTGTCTGTCTTTATAATTCTGCTTTTTGTTTGTTTACTCTTTTTTTTAAGTTCCATTTATAAGTGGAATCATATGGCATTTGGCTTTCCCCTAACTTATTTCACTTAGCAAAATCTCCTCCAGGTCCATCCATGTTGTCTCAAATGACATAATCTCATCCTTTTCATCCATTTGTCTATGGATGAACACTTAGGTTGCTTCCATGTCTTGGTTATTTTAAATAATGCCACAATAAACATAGAAGTGTATATATCTTTTTGAGTTAGTGTTTTGATTTTGCTTGGGTAAATAAAGGCACAGTGTTGGAATTATTGGATCATATAGAATTTCTAAACATTGCACAAGAGTTCTTTTTCTCCACATCCATGCCAACACTTACTATCACTTGTCTTTTTTTATTTTAGGCATTCTAATAGGTATAAGGTGTTATCTCACTATGGTTTTGATTTGCATTTCCATGATGATTAGTGATGTTGAGCATCTTTTCATGTATCTGTTGGCTGTCTGTATGTCTTCCTTGGAGAAATAGCTATTCAAGTGTTCTGCCCATTTTTAAAACAGATTGTTTGGGGTGTGTGTGTGTGTGTGTGTGTGTGTGTGTGTTGAATTGCAAGCATTCTTTATATGTTTTGGATAACCCCTTATTAGATATATCATTTGCAAATATTTTCTCAGATTCAGTAGGTTATCGTTTTTGTTTTGGTGATGGTTTCCTTTGCTGTGCAATAGCTTTTTATTTTCATATGGTCCTCATAGTTTATTTTTGCTTTTGTTTCCCTTGCTGTTTGTCTACTGATGGACACTTAGGTTGTTTCCATGTCTATTTTAAATAATGCCACAATAAACATAGAGGTGTGTATGTCTTTTTGATTTAGTATTTTGATTTTGCTTGGGTAGATAAATACACAGTTGTGGAATTATTGGGTCATATAGAATTTGTAAGCATTGCACAAGTGTGCAGTGAAACATGTTTATAGCTGATGTCAGAGAAATTCCTGCTATGCTCTCTTCTAACATTTTTATTGTTTCAGGTCTCTTGTTTAGGTCTTTAATCCATTTTGAATTTATTTTTGTGTATGGTATTAGAAAGTAGTCCAGTTTCCTTCTTTCACATGTAGCTGTCCAGTTTTCCCAGAACCATTTATTGAAAAGACTGTCTTTTCCCCACTGTGTATTCTTATCTCCCTTGTCTTAGATTAATTGACCATATAAATATCAGTTTATTTCTAGGGTCTCTATTCTATTCAGCCAAGTGTCAGTACCATACTGTTTGGATTACTATAGGTTTGTAGTATATCTTGAAATCTGGGATGTGATATCTTCAGTTTTTTTCTTCTTTCTCAGAATTTCTGTGGCTATTCAGTCTTTGGTCAATAAAACTTTTAGTATTATTTATTCTAGTTCTGTGAAAAATACTGTTGGTACCTTGATAGGGATTGCCTTGAATCTGTAGATTGCCTTGGGTATTATGGGCATATTATTAATATTCTTCTAATCCATGAGCATGAAATATCTTTCCATTTGTTTGTGTCTTCAATTTCTTTCACAGTGTTTTATAGTTTTAAGAGTACAGGTCTTTTATCTCTTTAATAAGTGTATGCCTAGGTATTTTATTCTTTTTGGTGCAATTATAAATGGTGTTTTATTTTGCTTTGTTTTTAATTTCTCTTTCTGTGACTTTCCTGTTAATGTATAAAAACACTATGGATTTCTGTGTATTAATTTTGTATCCTGACACTTTACTGAATTCATTTATTATTTCTAGTAGTTTTTGGTATCATCTTTAGGATTTTCTATGAAAAGTATCATGCTATCTTTAAATAGCGACAGTTTAGCTTCTTTACCAATGCAGTTTCCTCTTACTTCTTTTTTCTTGTCTGTTTGCTGTGGTTAGGACTTCTAATACTATGTTGAATAAAAGTGATGACAGTGGACATCTTTGTCTTGTTCTTGAGCTTAAAGGGCAAGCTCTCAGTTATTCACCATTAAGGATCATGTTAGCTGTGGGGTTTCTTATATATATGGTCTTCATTATATTGAGGTGTATTCCCTCAAATCTCATTTTGCTGAGAGCTTTTAATGATGAGTGAATGTTGAACCTTGTCAAATGCTTTTTCTGCATCTATTGAGATGATCATATGGTTTTTATTCTTCATTTTTTTCATGTTGTATATGACATTGATTGATTTGCCAATGCATTTTTAAAAGACTATTTATTTATTTATTTGACAGAGAAAGAGAGAGCACAAGCAAAAAGAGAATGGCAGGCAGAGGGACAGGGAGAAGCAGACTCTCCAATGAACAGAGAGCCCAACGAAGGGCTCAATTCCAGGACCCAGGGATCATGACCTGAGCCTAGGGCAGATACTTAACTGTCTGAGCCATCCAGGCATTCCTGATTTGCCAATTTTCAACCATCCTTTCATCCCAGGAATATATCCCACCTAATCATTTTGCGAATTTTTTGTTGAGGATTTTTGTGTGTATGTTCATCGGGTTTATTGGCCTGTACTTTTCTTTCTTTGAGATGTCTTTGTCTAATTTTGGAGTCAGGGTAATACCTCATAGAACAAATTTGAAAGCTATCCTTCATGTTCTATTTGTTTTTTAATAGCTTGGGAATAATAGATATTAACTCTTCTAATGTCTGGTAGTTCACACTTATAAATTCATCTGGTCCTGGACTTTAATTGTTTGATTACCAATTCAATTTTGTTACTTGCAATTAGTCTATTCAGATTTTCTATTTCTTCCTGGTTCCATTTTAGAAGATTATATGTTTCTAAGAATTTGTCCATTTTTTCTAGGTTGTCAAGTTTGTTGGCAAATAATTTTCCATTGTATTCTCATAATCCCTTATATTATGTGATATCAGCTGTTATTTCTCCTTGTTTTGATTTTGCTTTTGAGTGCTTTCTCTTTTCTTCTTGAGTCTGGCTAAGTTTTTGCCAGTTTTCTTTTTTTTTTTTTTTAATCTTTTCAAAGAACCGCTTTTGGTGCCACTGATATTTATCTATCTATCTATCTATCTATCTATCTATCTATCTATTATCTAGCTAGCTAGCTAGACAATACTTATTTCTATTTTGATCTTTATTATTTCCATTCACCTTGGGCTTTGTTCTTCTTTTTCTACTTTCTTCATGCATAACATTGGATTGTTTATTAGAGTTTTTCTGGTTTCTTGAAGTAGGCTTGTATTGCCATATACTTCCCTCTTAGAACTGCTTTCACTGTCTCCTAGAGATTTTAGACTGCTTTGTTTTCATTTTCATATGTCTCCATGTATTTTTTGATTCCTCCTTTATTGCTTTATGTACTCATTGGTTGTTAGTATCATGTTGCTTAGTCTCTACATGTTTGTGTTTTTTCAATATGTTTTGTTTTGATGTGTTTCTAGTTTTATACCATTGTGGTTGGGAAAGTTGCATGGTATTTCAGTTTTCTTAAATGTATTGAGGCTTGTTTTACAGCCCAATATGTGATCTATTCTGGAGAATGTTTCATGTGCACTTGAAATGAATGTATATTCTGTTATTTTTGGACAGAATGTTTTATATGTATTTGTTATGTCCATTCAGAGGCCAGTTTTCTTATTGATTTTCTGCCTGGGTGATCTATCCATTGATTTAGGTGGCATGTTCACGTTGCCTACTATTATTGTATTACCATCTTGTTCTCTCTTTATGTCTGTTAATATTTGTTTTATGTATTTAGGTGCTCCAATGTTGGGCACATAAATATTTGCAATTGTTATATACTTTTGTTGGATTGATCCTTTTATCTTTATGAAATGCCCTTTTTTGTCTCTTCTTACAGTCTTTTTTTTTTTTTAAGTCTATTTTGTCTGATATAAGTATTGCTACCCCAGCTTTTTTTGTTCCTTCGTACTTCCATTTGCTTGGTGAATGTTTTTCCACCCCTTCACTTTCAATCTGGATGCATCTTCAGGTCTGAGGTGACTCTCCAGTAAACAACTTATAGATGAGCCTTGTTTTTATATCCATTCTACCACTCTAATTTGATTGGAGCACTTAGGCCATTTATAATTACTTTTAAAAATATTTTACTTATTTATTTGTCAGAGACAGAGCACAAGCAGGTGAAGCAGCAGGCAGACCAGGCAGAGGGAGATGCACTCCCTGCTGAGCAAGGGGCCAGAAGTGGGACTTGATCCCAGGAACATGAGATTGTGACCTGGGCCAAAAACAGCTACTTTAACAAGTGAGCCACCCAGGTGTCCCTAGGACATTTATATTTAAGGTAATTGATGGGTATGTACTTATTGCCATTTAAAATTTGTTTCCTGATTGTTTTTGTAGTTTTTGTTTCTTTCTTCTTGTTGTGTTCTTTTTCTTTTTAAGCAATGAGTATGTATAGTGTTTTATTTGGCTTTCTTTCTCTTTATTTTTGGGGGTTTGTGGTTACCTTGAGGTTCATATGTAACATTCTAAGTAAATAGCAGTTCATATTAATTTGGAAATCATGTAAGCTCAAATACATCTTTAAAAAAACTCCCTTCCCCATTTTATGTATATGTGGTCATATTTTACATCTTTTTATTCATATTTTTCTTATGTCTCTAAGTATGGTCATTTATTTTCCACTTAAAGAAGTCCCTTTAACATTTCTTATAAGGCTGGTTTAGTGGTGATAAACTACTTTATCTTTTGTTTGTCTCAGAAATTCTATATCTTTCTTTCAAATCTGAATGATAACATTACTGGGTTAAGTATTCTTGTTTGTCCCTTCAATACTTTGAATATATCATGGCACTTCTCTCTAGCTTGCAAGGTTTCTGCTAAAAAATCAACTGATAGCCTTATAAGATTTTCCCTTGAAGATAATTTTTTGTTTCTCTCTTGATGCTTTTAGGATTCTTTATCTTTAACCTTTGATGTTTAAATCATTATGTGCTATGGTTTTGACATCATCTGGTTTGGAACTCTCCATACTTCTCAGACTTGGATGCCTATTTCCCTCCTTAGATTAAGGAAATTTTCATTTATTATTTCTTCAAATAAATTTTCCATACTTTTCTTTCTATCTTCTTCTGGGACCCCTATAATGTGTATGCTTGTTCACTTAATGTTGTGTAAGAGAACTCTTAATTTACCCTCATTTTTAAAAAAATTATTTTCTTTTTTTGCTGTTCTCAGCTTCTGTGCTTTTCATTACCTTGCCTTCCAGATCGCTTCCAGATCGCTTGCCTTCCAGATAGTTCTTCTGTATCCTCTAATCTACTGTTGATTCCCTCTACTGTGTTTTTTTTATTTTAGTTATTATATTCTTTGACTCTAACTGATTCTTTTTAATATTTTCTAACTCTTTATTGAAGGTCTCACTGAGTTCTTCCATTCTTTCCTCTAGCCCAGTGAGTATCTTTATGATCATTACTTTAAATTCTTTTTTTTCCATTTAATTTTATTTTATTTCTTTCAGTGTTTCAAAATTAATTGTTTATGCATCACACCCAGTGCTCCATGCAATACGTTCCCTCCTTACTACCCACCACCAGGCTCACCCAACCCTCTGCCCCCTTCCCCTCCAAAACCCTCAGTTTGTTTCTCAAAGTCCACAGTCTCTCATGGTTTGTCTCCTCTGATTTCCCCCAACCCACTTCTCCTCTCCATTTCCCAATATCCTTCATGTTATTCCTTATGCTCCACAAGTAAGTGAAACCATATTATACTTGATTTTCTCTGCTTGACTTATTTCACTCAGCATAATCTCTTCCAGTCCCATCCATGTTGATACAAAATATGGGTATTCATCCTTTCTGATGGAGGCATAATACTCCGTAGTATATAAGGACCATATCTTCTTTACCTATTCATCTGCTGAAGGGCGTTTTGGTTCTTTCCACAGTTTGGTGACTGTGGCCATTGCTGCTATGAACATTGGGGTACAGATGGCCCTTCTTTTCACTACATCAGTATCTTTGGGGTAAATGCTCAGTAGTGCAATTGCAGGGTCATAGGGTTGCTCTATTTTTAATTTCTTAAGGAATCTCCACACTGTCTTCCAAAGTGGCTGCACCAACTTGCATTCCCACCAACAGTGGAAGAGGGTTCTCCTTTCTCCACATACTTTCCAACACTTGTTGTTTACTGTCTTGTTAATTTTGGCCATTCTGACTGGTGTAAGCTTGTATCTCAATGTGGTTTTGATTTGAATCTCCCTGATGGCTAATGATGATAAACATTTTTTTCATATGCCTGTTAGCCATTTGTATGTCTTCTTTGGAGAAGTGTCTATTCATGCCTTTTGCCCATTTTTTGACATGATTATCTGTTTTGTGTGTGTTGAGTTTGAGGAGTTCCTTATAGATCTTGGATATCAGCCCTTTGTCTGTAGTTTCATTTGTGAATATCTTCTCCCATTCCGTGGTTTGCCTCTTTATTTTGTTGACTGTTTCCTTTGCTGTGCAGAAGATTTTGATCTTGATGAAGTCCCAAAATTTCATTTTCACTTTTGTTTCCTTTGCCTTTGGAGATATATCTTGAAAGAAGTTGCTGTGGCCAATGTCAAAGGGGTTACTACCTATGTTCTTTTCTATGATTTTGATAGATTATTGCCTGATGTTGAGGTCTTTTATACATTTCTAGTTTATCTTTATGTATGATGTAAGAGAATGGTCGAGTTTCATTCTTCTATACATAGTTGTCCCATTTTCCCAGCACCATTTATTGAAGAGACTGTCTTTTTCCCACTGTATATTTTTTCCTGCTTTGTCAAAGATTATTTGACCATAGAGTTGAGGGTCCATATCTGGGCTCTCTCCTCTGTTCCACTGGTCTACGTGTCTGTTTTTGTGCCAGTACCTTGCTGTCTTGGTGATCACAGCTTTGTAGTAAAGCTTGAAATCAGGCAACATGAGGCCCTCAGTTTTGCTTTTCTTTTTCAACATGTACTTAACAATTCGGGATCTCTTCTGATTCCATACAAATTTTAGGATTGTTTGCTCCAGCTCTTTGAAAGATGCCGGTGGAATTTTGATTGGAATAGCATTGAAAGGATAGATTGCTTTAGGCAGTATAGACATTCTAACAATGTTTATTCTTCTGATCCATGAGCATGGAATGACCTTCCATCTTTTTGTGTCTTCTTCAATTTCTTTCCTGAGTGTTCTGTAGTTCCTCAAGTACAGATCCTTTATTTCTTTGGTTAGGTTTATTCCCAGGTATCTTATGGTATCTTATGGTATTCCCAGGTATCTTATCTATGGAATTGATTCCCCAGTTTCCCTTTCTATATTTTCATTGTTAGTGTATAAGAAAGCAACTGATCTGTGCATTGATTTTGTGTCCTGCCATATTACTGAATTGCTGAATGAGTTCCAGTAGTTTGGAGGTGGAATCTTTTGGGTTTTCCATATAAAGTATCATGTCATCTGTGAAGAGAGAGAGTTTGACTTCATTACTAATTTGATTACCTTTTATTTCTTTTTTTGTCTGATTTCTGTTGCTAGATTTCCAGTACTGAGTTGAACAAGAGTGGTGAGATTGGGCATCCTTGTCATGTTCCTGATCTCAAAGGGAAGGCTGTCAGCTTTTCCCCATGGAGGGGAATCGCTGCGGGTTTTTCATAGATAGATTTCATGAAGTTGAGGAATGTTCCCTCTATCCCTATACTTTGAAGCATTTTAATTCTTTATCAGGCACATTGCTTATTCTGTTTCATTTAATTCTTCAATTGAGGGTTTTTTTCTTTTTTCCTTTTTATTTCTTTTGGAGCGTATTTCTCTGTCTCCCGTATTTTGCTTGACTTTCTGTGTTTGTTTCTATGGATTAGGTAAAACAGCTACTTCTCCTAAAGTTGAAGCAATTTTCTTATTTATGGTGACTCCTATGCAGACTTTATATGCTTGGTGACTATTGCTGGCTGGCTGGAGCTGTGGCTATATATGCTAGTTACTCTTCTAATTTTTTAAAATGCTATTAATTAATTAATTAATTAGTTTTTTGAGAAAGAGAGAGAGAGACCACATGCAGGGGGAAAGACAGAGGGAGAAGCAAGCTCCCCTCTGAGCAGGGAGCCCGATGCAGGCTCTTTCCCAGGAAGCTGGATCATGACCTGAGCCAAAGGCAGATGCTTAACCAGTTGAGCCATAGAAGTGCCCACCATTTATTCTTTTAAACTGTGACATGTCTCCATCTCTCCTGCTGTTCTCTTGCCATTCATTCTCTGCCTTTGGTTGTTCAGTAACTTTTTAGTCAGCACTCAGTTGTTCTTCAGGAGAAGCTATTACATTAATAGGTTTAATTTGGTGCTTTCTGTGGAGGAGGAGACTTCAGAATCTGCCTATGTTGTCATTTTAAACCAACGGTATTTTTTTTATTCAAATTAAATTTATTACTCCCAAGTACTAATAACCACTCACTATTACTTAACATTTATATTTATTATTTAGTTAGTTATTTAGTGAGAGAGAGAAGAAGGTGGGGAAGAGGCAGAGGGAGAGAGAGAATCTTAAGCAGCTCCATGCCCAGGACAGAGCCCAGTGCAGGGCTCAATCTCACAAACCTGTGATCATGACCTCAGCCAAAACCAAGACTGGATGATTAACCAACTGAACCACCCAGGTGCCCCACTATTAATTAACATTTAGATTATATTTTCTAGTGTGTTCACTTTTCTATTCACTTAGATTGCTGTTAACCTCCTTTTTAAATATCCTCAAACTCCCACTTTCCTCTCTTCTACAAACTCTTCTTATATCCCTTTAACTCATTCTTTAGTGATAAAATAAAAGCCTTCAGAGAAGAAATCTCCTGTTCCTACTTATGCATCTCCAAATATATAGGCATCTCCACTCATTGTTAGTGCCTCACCTTCAGTAATCTTAGAAGGAGTTTTTTAGTTCCTGAGAAATTTTAATATTTTAGGTTGCACAGTAAATTTAATTTCCCATTCCTCTTTCTCTCTCTTCATAAGTTTACATTACAATTATTCCTTCCCCCCTTTCTATAGTACTATTTTTATCTATATATAAACATGTTCCAAAATTGTCTGTTTTTAAATTTTGAATTTCATCTCTCAATCACTTGCTGTCTTACTTTTACTACTTTCATATAATCTTGATTTTTTTGTTTTGTAAATTTGGACTTATTTAAAGTTGCTTTTAGTACCAAATCCATGAAAGATACACGAAAAATTTGAGTGCTGTCTTTCAATTGTTGATTTATAGTTGGATTACATAATCGTCAGAAAAATATCTGTATGATTTCAGTTTTGGAGATTTGGTAGGACTTGTTTGTGGCCTTGTGCATGATCATTTTAAAAATGTTCTATGGAGGGTGCCTGGGTGACTCAGTGGGTTAAAGCCTCTGCCTTCAGCTCAGGTCATGATCCCAGGGTCCTGAGATCAAGCCCCCCACATCGGGCTCTCTGCTCAGCAGGGACCCTGCTTCCCCATCTCTTTGCCTCTCTGCCTGCTTGTGATCTCTCTGTCAAATAAATAAATAAAATCTTAAAAAAAAAAATGTCCTATGGAGGCTTAGAAAGAATGTATGTTCTGTTTTGGGACATCTAGTTGTATTTGTTAGATAAAGATTGCTATAGCTGTTACTGTGCAAATCATATAAAAACATGAATTTTGTCTGTTTAAAATTTTATATTATGAGAAATATTAAAATCTCCCAGGATTCTTATGGATTTTTAATTTCCAATTAAAAAGAAACCATTTATAGATTTTTATATATTTTATTTTCAAATGTCATTTTGCTTTACATTTTGTTGAAACTTAATTGGTAGATACATGTAAAATTATGAGTCTCATCTGCTTCATGAAGACTTGGTTAAAGACTTATGTAAGGACGCCTGGGTGGCTCAGTGGGTTAAGCCGCTGCCTTCGGCTCAGGTCATGATCTCAGGGTCCTGGGATCAAGTCCCGCATTGGGTTCTCTGCTCCGCGGGGAGCCTGCTTCCTCCTCTCTCTCTCTCTGCCTGCCTCTCTGCCTACTTGTGATCTCTCTGTGTCAAATGAATAAATAAAATCTTTAAAAAAAAAAAAAAAGACTTATGTAAAATTGCCCTGTTTGACAAAATTAAAACATTTTGCTTTATATTACTTATTTTGATCATATTTACACAATATATCTTTAATCATCCCCCAATTTCCTTCCTTTTTTATGTTTTCATTTTATTTATTTCTCTTATAAGTGGCATATACTGTTTACTTCATGTTTTTAATAAAATCTGAGTCATTAATAGCTGACTTTAATTGGTCTACATTTGTTATTAATATATTTGGATTTACTTTTGCCATCTTATTCTGTTTGTTCTATTATCTAATTTCCTTGTTTTTTTCCTTTTTGTCTGTTTTTGTTACTCTTCCACTTTTAATATGCAGATTTTATTTCACTAACATGTCTACAATTAAATAATACTGCTATTCTCCCCAGAACAACACAAAGAAATTAAAACATTCAGACTGTTTTCTAGACATCAATTTGCAACATTCCATGTTATTTTTATTTTATATTTTGATTCCACCTTGAAAGAGTTGATATTTATTAGTGTTACCAATATAGTTTATTATTTCTTTGTTTACAATTAACTTATTTATTTTTTTCTCCTTCTTTGAAAGTTTCATTTTCTTCTTGCTGAAAAATACTCTCTAGTAGCTCTTTCACTGAGAGTCAGTAGATAGTAAGTCTCTTGGTCTTTGCCTATTTTATTTTCATTGTGATAGTCCATTTTCTCTTGGATTTATTTTTGCCATGAAAGTCTGCTCTCAATCTAGTAGCTGATCCTATGTCGGTAACCTGTTTGCTTTTTCTCTCTGAAACTTTTTAGTACATTTCCTATTTTATTTTCAATATTTTTATGATGTGTGTACATGTGGTCTTGTCTCCTTGTTTCCTTCAAAACTTGCTGTGCTTCCTCAATATGGGCACCATTGTATTCTGTTAATCCCAAAAAATCTTCAGCCATTATTTCTTTAAATATTGTTTCTTGTCAGTTCCCTCTAGTCCATCCTTTAGACTCTCCTTTTATCCTTAGGTTGAAACCTTTTGTTTAGTTCCCCAAGTTTCTTAACTTGTCTTTGTATTTCCTATGCTGTAGTTCGCTATGCTGACTTCTGATGGACTTCTTCAGATCTCTCTTATAATTCACTAAATTTAATTTGGTTGAATCTAGTTTACTATGAATTTTTCTATTGAGCTCTTGTATTTCTGCTACTACATTTATCATCTATAGAATTTCTGTTGGGTTCTTTTCAAATTTTCCTGTCCCTGTTTCATTGTTATGTTTTGTTTTTAGTTTAGATATACATTAATTTATTTTTTTAACTTTTTAATCCATAATTTCTTTGAAGTTTGAATGGCAGTGTTATTTTTCCGTTGTCTTATTCCTCCATGTTGCCCTGAAATCTCCAATATCATCTTAGACTCAGCCATTCAGGTATAAACTCCAAGTCAAAAACTCCACTGAAATTGCTCTTAGTTTTCACATTGTCACATGTCACATGATTATTTTTCCATTATTATCAGACTTTATTTTTCACCTAAATAAATCACCTAAAATATTCTTCTTGAATCCTGAGAAGTAAAATCTCCATGGTTATTGCTTCTTAATCTTCTAAGCTGGATCCTGCTTCACCACTTGACTGACAAATATTAAATAGTGTCAAGACTCAATCTTAAATCTTGTTTTTTAGCAAATTTTCTCCTTATATCATTTCGTTCAAACCTATAACTTTTAATTTTTCCTGCATGTAATGATTTCCAAGTAAGTCTCATTCTGCTCATTATCATTAGATTCATCATTAGCTATTTTGCTTCTTGGTCTAAATATGTAAAAGATATCATATTTTTAACATGATAAAAGTGAAACTCTTGCTTTCCCTTCATCCTAACCTTCAACCATCTCCTAGCATCTTTGCTTGTGTCACGCTATTCTCCCAATGCAGAAGCTAGAGGATCAGCCATTGTACACCATTGTCTTGGCAATTTTTGTCTCTTCATTAATTTAAAAAAAAAAAAACTTTCTAGAGACACCTGGGTGGCTCAGTTGGTGAAGAGTCTGCCTTTGGCTCAGGTCATGATCCCAGGGTCCTGTGATCGATTCCCACATCGGGCTCCTTGCTCAGTAGGGAGCCTGCTCTGTCTCCACCTGCTGTTCTCCCTGCTTGTGCTTGCTCTCAATCTCTCTCTGACAAATAAATAAATAAGGTCAATAAATAAATAAATAAATAAATAAATAAAGACTCCTAAATTGGAATACAGTGAAAAGAAATTTAAGAAAATTAAATCTTATTTGACTTAATATCTCTAACATCTAATATAGTTTACACACTAAATGTTCAAAAATTATGATGAATGAATGCGGAATTCTGAACAAATGCAAGTACAATTATTTCACTACAGTCTTGTATCATTGCATCTTATTTATTTCAAGTTTATTGGCCTTCCAAATTCTGTGGATATTAAACAACAAACCATAAATACAAAGCTAAACTTTTTGAATTATCAGAATAGATCAGTTGCTCCTTAGAAAGCTTCTGTAGAATCATAGTGTCTTGTCACTTTGGAGCACTAGAAAATTATCAAATTTCAATTATACCTTTGGATACTGGTTTTGCCATTCACAAGATCTTGAGCAATCATTCAATTATTTTGTGAAAGTTAATGATAAAAAGAACAGTGAGTATTAGATAATACAAGTAGTGTATTGAGCCCAGTGCCTGGCAACTAGAAGATGCTCTCACTACCGCTCCTGTTTCCATCACTCCCTCTCCTCCTTCTTCTCCCCGGTGCTGCTGTCGCTGCTTCCACTCCTCCTCTTCCTCTTACTCCTCCTCTTTCTTCATCTTCATGAAACTAAGATTCCTTTTAACAATTTGCTTTCAAATAAGTAGAAGTAAATAAAAGAACACACACACAAATATGTAAGATGACTTTCTTACATCCTATAATTTAGTTGTGTGTAACATAATATCAATATTATAAACATAAATCTGCAATACCTATATTGCACTTCAATGAAGAAAAGAAAATGGAATTCTAAAACTACTCCAAATAGAAACTGTGCACTGTACTAAACTTGAGCTGAATACTACTTAAAAAAATGGATATAAGTCTCAGTAGGAGAATTTTTTTAAATCAAAACATACCAGTTAGGGGTACTTGGGTGGCTCAGTTGGTTAAGCATCTGCCTTCAGCTCAGGTCGTGATCTCAGGTCCTGGGGTGGAGCTCCACAGTCAGTCTCCATGCTCAGTAGAGGAGTCTGCTTCTCTCTCTCTCTCTACCTCTGCTCCTCCCCCTGCTTGTTCTCTCTCTCTCTCAAATTTTTTAAAAAACATTTAGTAATTAGGCAGTTAAGAGTTTTAAATTTGATCTGATATAGATGAATTCCTTTTCCATAAGTTGCCAGTTTGTGGACATAAATGCATTAATTCACATTATTTTTTCTTTAAATCAGGAAAAGCAACCAATACCCACAATTGCCTATTTAAAAAATATATATATGTTCTCACTTCATTTTAGTAAAAGAAGCTCAGTTTCTTATATTCTGAATTTTGTTATCAAAGCTCAAACAAAAAGTATTTTGTATCAATCTCTGGCCATTTTGTATAAAGAAATACAAACAACATTTAGGTCATGCAGCCATTGATCCTCTGAAGGACAAATGATGTCAGGCAGTACTTACACGCCAAAAAAATTTCAATTTTGTTTACTTCTTTAGCAATCCAACTTGATGTCAATTACCATTTAGCTGGGCCAATAATATTGATATTTGATGTCAGTTCTTATTCATTACTGCACCTAGATGAGGCATAAGTCAAAACTTTTAGATGTGTGGTAAAAAACACTAAAGCACATTCTCTCTACCTGGGGAAATTGGAAACAACAGCAGAATAGAAAATTAAGGACATGTAACATACCATTTTTATTTTATATGATATTTGAATTATTTCACTGCTCCTAATATTCAAAAATTAACAATATTTTTAAACTAACCTAATACTGTATCTTATTCTTAAACTAAATCTTAACAATTTACAAAGAAAATTACTTCTGGTAGAAAAATATGACACTTAAAAGTAAAGGGGAAAAAAGGAGTTGTATAAGCAGACATTCAAAAATTAATTAGAAAATTATTTTTTAAATGTAATAAATTTATAGTGGTCTTCTCCCTGTGTTTTTGCTTTGTTTTGTTCTTAGAAATTTAACACTGCAAATAACAAAGAAATAGTACATTTAATATTATATCATTTTTCCCTCAAATGTTAACCTTCAATAACGTCTATAGTTGGATAGTGATGACTTCACACATTTGTAACTTTCTTTGTTACAAATTGTTATTATGTCATAGTTCTTGATACTATTGTTATTATGTCATAGTTCTTGATACTTCCTCTTTGACTATAAGACTAATAACTTGTTTTTCAATATGCACATCCTTGGGATGGCTTAAAAATTGGGGACATGTATGAAAAATTCAGTAATAAAATTTCTACTTAAAATTCTGCTAAGCATCTCCTATGTCCTAAGCACTGTTCTAAATATTTAATGTTCAAGGTGCCTGGGTGACTCAGTCATTAAGTGCCTGCCTTCATCTCAGGTCATGATCCCAGGGTCTTGGGATATAGCCCTGCATTGGACTCTCTGCTCAGCAAGAAGCCTGCTTCTTCTTCTCCCACTCCCACTGCTTGTGTTCCCTCTCTTGCTGTGTCTCTCTCTGTCAAATAAATTAAATAAAATCTTTATAAATAAATAAATATTGAATGTTCAGTAATGAACGATGCCAAGTCCTATTCTTATGGACTTTATATTCTGGTAAGTACCCAAACAATAAACAAGTAAATTAATAGTCTTGAGAATAATACATGTTATCTAACCATAATCAATTAGAGTAAAAAGGTGTATTCGAGTAAAAAGTAAATTAGAGTAAAAATTAAAAAATGAGGTGAGAGCTGGGTTTTAATAATGGAATTGGTGAGGAAGGACTTGAGAGAATGACATTTAAGAAAACCATGCAATGAGGGGCGCCTGGATGGCTCAGTCTGTTAAGCTGCCTTCAGCTCAGGTCCTGATCCCAGGATTCTGGGATCAAGCCCCATGTAGGGCTCCCTGCTCAGCGGGGAGCTTCTCCCTCTCCCTCTGCCCCTCCCCCCAGCTGTGCGTGCTCTCTCTTCCTCTCTCTCTCTCAAATAAATAAAATCTTAAAGAAAAGAAAACCATGAAATGAACTTAAGGAAGAGAACTCAAGTAGAGGCAACAGCTGTGATTAGTTGTAGTCAGTCTAAGCTTGTGTGTGATTTAAAAATTTTGAAGAATTACATGTATGGTAAACAGCATGAGTTTTCTAGAGACTGTTTTACATATAGGGATAATGTCTAGTGCCTCATATATTATCCCTGAATCACATAATTAGAGCAAAAAGAATTGTCACACCAATTTACTCATAAGCATAATTACAAGAAAACTTGATTATTCCCTTTAATGTAATTTTCCCCACTTAATTGTGTGTTCGTGGGTGAATGTGACCCCATGAATTCATACTTCAATAAGTGACTACTAGTTAACATGCAAAACTACAGGCAGAGCAGGAGAATCTGCCCTTCCTCTTCAGAAGATTTAATTTGAATACCCAGAGTGGCACTGCAGGTAAAATGTTTTAAAAGTTAACATCTCCCAGCAGATGATCTGGAATTCCCTGAGGCCTGTTTCAGTGGTCTTGGGCCCAGCAGGTCAATCACCACCATGCCCAGCCTTTCACCCTACCCCATTTCAACAGCTGTATCAAAAAATTCAACAGTTTTCTAACTAAGGGAATTTAAGCTTCTCTATTTAAATAACCCTCAACCCTAAATTTATTGTATTCTTCCTAAAATATTAGTTTTCATACTCATTTAATTAAGAATTTAATTAATTAAGAATTTGCAAACATCCCTTGATGGATACTAGTGAAGCAAAAGAAACCTTTGTTTCTAATGTAAATGCTGGTTACATCTAGAACTTTTTACTCCACCTGAGTTAGAGAAAGTAAGACCACAAAGAATCTTAAATATAGACTTCATTTGTTTTGTTTGTTGATTTGGGTTTTATTGTTTTTTTGTTTTGTTTAGTTAGGAGAACCAGGCGCCCTGCTGAGCAAGGTGCCCCAAAAGGGCTCCATTTCATGACCCTGGGATCTTGACCTGAGCCAAAGGCAGACCCTTAACCAACCGAGCCACCCAGGCACCCCAAACATGAACTTTAATAATGTAAACATTATGGTGACAAACCTATCCATAAACTACCGTTTTTATGCATATAGTGCTACTACCCTGAATTTATGTGACTGTACTTATGTACAGGTTAAGAGAAAATAAATTCATTGCAGGTTTACCTGACAGTGTTACTGCAGTGAACCCTGTATTAATCATTAGTAATTGGCCACTTTAAAAGAGACTTCTGCCAAATACAGTAGCAACTTCAGTTGTTTCACAACAGATAAAACAGGTTTAACAGAATTTGTGTGGATCTAAATGTAATAACATCTTCAATGATTAAAGAACAAAAGGGCAAAGAGAAGAAGAATTATTATTAAGAACAGTATTAACATGTTGCTACCGTCTTTGCTAGGTGATTTGCTTTATTTCGCCATGAAATGTTAAAAATATATACTTCTAAAAAGCTGTGTCTAAGCACTTATGAAAGGATTATTTTGAAATTAGTAGAAATATGAAGTTGTACCTTATTCATAGTAAGTCAGTCATAACTGACTTAGGTAAAATTTAAAAAAAAAATTGTCTTTTTCCAACAAAGAAAGAAACAGATCTGACTGGATATTTTACAGTCTGGATCTAAGTCAGCTCCTAATCTAGACATCTGGGTCCCAAGCCCCTCTTTGACCTCCAGCCACTGCAGCAGAAAACTAGAGCTTCTGTAATTTTCATTCCCTGCGCTGCCTCCTCCATCACTCTGGGAATGTAGAAGGGCTGACTTTCTTCCTTGATAAAGGACAACAGATTAATGAATTTAAGTGCTTGCATCATTAAAATTGCCATCCTTGCATACTATTTCAAATGCAATTTCAACTATGGCTAGCTTTTATTCTTCAGGGGGTCTTGTTATCTCTAGTTTCTCTTGTAAATTAATGCAAAACCTGTTCCAGCTGTATCACATGCTGTTTATTTCAAACTCCACGTAGATTGTTCTATTTCTTGATTTGGTAAATGGGAAGACCAGAGTCACAGCATGCTAAGTTACAGGTTAGCAAACAAAATATTGGTCCAAGCAAGGGTGAAAGGCTTTGGGACAAAAACACACAGTTTGTATTTTCAAGTATACTCACCTCTATCTATTTTGTTCTTATGTATAAATGTTTCAAAAATACAAAGCGGCCAGACAATACATTTCATTTCACTTAGGAGATTTACAAATTAGTTTGAACAACATGACTCCATAGCTGAGTAAGGTCTATGATCATGTAGCCCCCAACTTCTCATGTCCTCTCCCCGCCTCTCACCGCACTCTACCACCTGGCACGAAGGCATTCTAACAGGGAATGCTTGTCTGGTAAGTATTTAATGAATGACTAACAATTTTATTAGACGGGTCCTTTAAAAAAGGAAATTTTATTACTTAGAAAAAATGATGTAGAAATTTCTTTGTTTAGCTCATCATGCAAAAGAAAGTCGAGAGACAGAGCTGTATTATTCTAGGACAAGGATGGGTTAGAGCAGCTTGATTAAACGGATCAAAGTGTTGTAGAGGTTTAGCAGTTGAGAAATTGGTTTTTAAAAGAATTTGGATGTCCTTTAATTCTCAAATTGGGTTACCCGTCATTGTGGGTTGTGTTAGGAAGTTGGATTATCAATGTGGGTTTCATTCAAATGTAAGTAAATATGATATACATACTTTATTTGAAGGTGGTTGTTTAGAAGGAAATAAGTTGGTGGGCAGGGGCAAAGATCTTTCAAGTTATAATCACTTCAGGAAAATATGTGCTCTCTCTGTGTGTGAATTACTCAGTTGGGTGATCACATTAATTCTGTAAATGTGCCATATTATAATTGCTTAAAGATTCGGTGGAAGTCTACCGGCATGTTTTAGTTAAATCTTCTATTTCCCAGTTTAACAGGAAAAGTGACAAGAAAAATTTTAAAACTCTAAGCTCTACTGAGGCTTTTCATTGTCTGGTCACATTCACTAATGGTCACATCACCCTTCCTTTCCCCCAACATCTCTTCTTTTCACTCTCAGCTTCTAGTACCGAAATCACTATTCCAAAATCAAGAAATAACATATATTAAAATTAAAGTATTGTGAATAAAGACCTTTTATTTGATTTATATATGAATTTATTTCTGACTTTCTTCTAGTTTGTCTAGTAGATTTGAACTCAATTGGATTGAGTTTCAGATCCCAGTTACCACTTACCAGGTATGTGAATTAGAAGTAGCCTCAACTTTCTCATGCCTTAAATGGCAATATTACCATGTACATTATAAATTCATCGAGGTAATCAATTAGATGATGGATATTTTTGTATTCCTGTAAATATTCTTGAGGCTTTATTCTGGGATGCTTTTATTTTACTTAGAAACTGGCTCTTCCAGGTCTGCTTTTAAGATTTGTCAGGTGGAACTGAAGACATGCTCAATCTAGAAATAATTATGTCCCCCTTACTGAAGCAAGACCATTTTTTGTGCTCTAATCTGCCCAGCATCTCGGAATCTTGAAATGTTACAGTCTTGCTGCTAGAAAAGGCACAGTTGCCAGCTTTGTGTGAAGGCCTTCCCCACTTACCTCTAATCATTTCAGCTGGTTCTTTCTAGGACTGTATTGCTTTCCTCATATGCGTATACTAGTCAATACTCCGCTAAGTACTGGCGGACGTCGTCCTACAACAGACCTCCAGCGTTCTCTCTGTGCAACTCTCTCCTCTCCTGTGCTCCACCCTGCAAACTTGAGCTGGTTTAGTCTCCCTAGACTGTCAGCTCCATTTCCTCAATTTTGTGAGTCATCCCTTCTCTGTCTGGGTGCCCTCTCTTTGTGCTGTGGGCTAGCAATTGTCAAGGCAGTATGTCACAGCAGTCTTCTGTGACTCAGTAACTTCCTGTCTCTCCAGGATTATTGTCCTTCATTGCCTAATGTACAGTGTCTTGTAAACCACGATTCCTATATCTTGATTTTTTTTTTTTTGGTTGTTTCAAGTAGGAGAGTAAACCTGATCCCTATTATTCCATTGTGACTGGCAATGGAAAACGTTTTATCATCTGTGTTTAACTAGTTGTCAGCAAATTTAACCAGAATATATGTGATTATAATGATAATAACATTCTTTTTAAAATTTATACTTAAACTTTCCTCCTATAAGATAAAGTTTGACAGTGTGAATGTGAATTATAGCCTTGATTGGGCCACAGATTTCATGTGAAGTCCTTTTAATTTCTTAAGCCTTCATTTAATTTTTTTAATCTGTAGGAAACATTGATCTAGAGAATCTTCATATTCTCTTTCAGAAATGTATCAGTAATCATTCATATTTTCTTTAGAAACTGAGAAAAGCTATTGAATTTGAATATATCAGTAAGAAGTTATTTTTTAAGATAAATAAGATTGTATTTTCAACATCGGTCTTTCTGAATTTGAATGTTTTCTTTGTGACTCAGTGCTTACTAACAAACCCAACAGCACCACTGAAATCTTTACTTTACGTACACAGTAATGCCAAACTCAAATAATTTAATATTGGTCTCTAGATATTCAGTACTAAGCTTTAGTTTTTCTTCTTATCTCTTTGTTTCATTCCTTCATATTCTAATAGTCCTATTGTTCTACTTTGACATTACAGTATGTAACTATGTGAATATATCATGGAAGCCTATTGCACTGTGACAAGCCACATCAGAAGAAAACACTAAGGGCCTTCAAGACAAAGATTTCATACATGAATATTTGAAATAATGCCAATAATGACACCGAAAATGAAGTAAACTCACATAAGAGTCAGAAAATTTATCTTTAGTGCTTTTAGAAGTGACTCATTGCCAGAGGCAGAATGCATTAATTTCATATGCCATGTTAGGAATTTCCATTTCTCCTTGACTAAAATGTTAGTCTCAAAAATTATCTTTACAGTAGAAAGGCTTTTGGTGATTTATTAAACCTTCTTCCTCCCTGTAACTTCAGAAATCCACCAATTTATACTATATTTGGCAGGGGAAATTAGGCCAGTCTATTCTCAATTCTATCAAAACTGTGGTTTCAGTTTGTTTAGCATTTGCAAAATGGAAAGCATCCTGCTAGGTTTTGTGGGAGATTCAGATAAATAAGTTATTTGATCCTTTTCCTTGATGAACTAGGATGTATTTAAAGAATCAAAATTATACAAAAAGCAGATAACTGTATCAATGTAAGGCAAAAATTTTAAGTACCAAAGATGGCTAACTAAGTATCAGTGGGATTATCTTGTATAATTTTTGAAAGAGTTCAATCCCAACCATTACGAAAAGCTTTGCTGACTATTCAGCTATGGACATAATAATTCATTCAATAATTTATTTAAATATGTACTAAATATATAATGTAAGCCCCAAACTGAGTACAGAGAGTTTAATAGAATTTCTATAATGGTAGAAACATTCTTTTCCTAAAATGTCCAATATGTGGGGGCCTAGATGGTATAGTTGATTAAGCATCCAACTCTTGGTTTTGTCTCAGGTTGTGATCTCAGGGTCGTGAGATTAAATCTTGTGTCAGGCTCTGTGCTCAGTGCAGAGTCTGCTTGAGTTTATCTCTTCCTCTTCCTGTTCCCTTCCCTGCACTATCTCTCAAATAAGTAAAGAAATCTTTAAAAAATAATAATAAATAAATGTTCAATATGATAATGACTAACTATATGAGGAGATTTTAAATTTAACTAGCTAAATTTTTAAAAATTAAAAATCCATTTTCTCAGTTTCAGTTTTATATTTTAAGTAATCAGTAGCCACATGTATTGGATAAGATAGGTCTAGGAGGAAGATAAGCACATACACAGAAATTACAATTTGTTGTGTAAGTTTTATAACATAGTTCTTTGGGGGCAACAGAAGGAAAAATTTTAAACCAGAGTAATATATAGGGACGTTGGGAGAAATTTGAGCAAAAGAGGAGGAAGGTCAAAGAGGGGCTAAAATTTGCATTTGACAAAAGAAACAACTCTGCCATTTGTTTGTCAAATATGGCATTATTGGTATAATGGACCAGGTAATTTCATGTTGGAGGTGGGGGTGGGGCTGTCCTATTTATTGTAAGGTACTTATCAGGATCTCTGGCCCCCATCAACTAAATGCCAATAGCAAGGACCCCAGTTGTGACAGAGATGTTTCTAGACATTACCAAATGTCCTATGGACGGTAAAATACCTCCATTTGAGAACCACTGTCATGGAAATGGCCTGCAAAGATGTTCGGTTGAAGGCAGGGCGTTTACTACATGTGTTCACATGTGAGATGAGGAGGACCTGACGTAAGGGATTTGTGTGAAGTGGAGGCCTCCTTCAGCTCAGCAGGATTGGAGAAAGATGGAGAATAGGCTAACAAGCTCTAGTGAGGCTGTCGCACTCTGGTGACTGTGTGGAATGTAGAGCCTTTTACTGAAATTGGAAATGCAGCTGAAGGACCACGTTGGTAATTTTGGCTTTGAGCATGCTGACTTGTGGTACCTGTGGAACATTTAAATGGAGACGTTCTGTGGGTAGTTGGAACTAACGTCTGGAATTCAAAAGAGAGGTGTCAATTGAACATGTAAATTTAGGAGCTAAAACATCTAGATAATAGTGGAAATCATGGGAATGTTTCTTCCTGCCCCTAGCAATCTAGACTCAATAGAAACTCTCATTATTCAGCTGATCTCTAAATATAACCCTATTTACTCCATTCAGTGCATAGCACCAGTTTTCTTTGTTGGTGGTGGTTTTTGTTTTTTGTTTTTTGTTTTTGTTTTTGTTTTTTATTTCACATAGAATCAAGGATTTTCAGGTCCAGCTACCTGCCCTATTTACTTTCAGTACTTGTACGTGGGAGCCCTTGATCACTGTTCCCTTTTCCTGGATCATTCTTCCATAGAACAGCTTATTCTCACAAATCCTGCTCTTAACTCAAAAGCCATGTTCTTAAGGAGAACCTCCTTGATCAGGCTACTTACAATTTAACATCCTTTTTGCCAAAAATTCCTTGTCTACATTTAAAAATATATATATATTTATTCATTTATTTGAGGTGGGGGGTGCACAGGGAGAGAGAGAGAGAGAGAATCTCAAGCAGACTCCCCACTGAGCATGGAGCCTGATGCTGGGCTCAATCACAGAACCCTGAGATCAAGACCTGAGTGGAAATCAAAAGTCAAACACTCAACTGACTAAGCTACCGAGGCACCCCTACATTTATTTTTATTCCCCATAAATCTTGTTAACATTTAGTATGCCACATATTTTACTGATTTATTAAGTTTATTATATGATTTCCCCAGAAGTATATGAGTTCTTAAAGCTATGCCTAATAGCTAGTAGGCTCAGTCAATATTTCTCTGGTGAATGAAGTGATGATTTTCCTACTGGCCCAGACAAGTTTGCATGGATTCAGTCCAAGTCTTGCTTAGACTTAAGGGACACACTGGAAAGCCAAAGGAAAGTAATGTTCGTTTGCTTTTCAGGGTGCCATGTATACAACTTAGTACTTGAGAGTACCTGCTTAATTCACTGAGACTACTGGCCTTCAAATGTTCTTTTTAACATATCAATATTTATGTTCAAAATGCATAACAACGTTTTTACATCATATAAGAAATTCATATTTCTCAGTGTGAGATCCAAAACCCTTCAGAATTTTTACACATTGTTAACTTCATCATAAATTCATCATATTCCCCATAGTGAAATTTCTTCATTTCTGCTTTTGTGCTTTGCACTGTGCCATTTTCAATAACAATGATTCCCTTCCACCTTCTCTTCAGTAATATCTCTTCGTAATCTTAATCTATTTAAAATGATATCCATTCTTGGGGCACCAGGTGGCACAGTCGGTTGAGCAGCCGACTCTTTGTTTCTGCTCAGGTTGTGATCTCAGGATCGTGAGATGGAGCCTTACCTTGGACTCCACACTCAGTACAGAATCTGCTTAAGAGGGTCTCTCCTCGGGGTGCCTGCGTGGCTCAGTTAGTTAAGCATATGCCTTCTGCTCAGGTCATGATCCACAGGCCGTGAGATTAAACCCTGCATCGGGAATCCCTGCTTGGCAGGGGGCGTGCTTCTCCCTTTCTCCTGCTGCTCCCCAGCTTGTGCGCTACCGGATAAATAAAAAAAATCTTTAAAAAAAAAAAAAAAAAAAAGACCATCTCTCCCTGACCCTCTGACCCCTCTCTACTCTTCTCTGTCTCTCAAATAAATAAAATTTTAAAAAATCAATAAAATAAAATAAAATAAAATAAAATGCTATCATTTCTAGAAAGCTGCATTCACTTAATGTGCCTATCATAGGGTACATTCTTGCAAGAAAACTCTGATGCTGCAGGCTTGGGTTAGGTGTTCAATTTGTACTCTAAACAACCCTCTACCTACCTCTAGCATTCAACTTTGTGTTGTAATTGCTTGGTTATTTCTCTCTCTCCGACAAATAACTATAAACTCTTTTTGAGCTTATATCCATTGTGGCTCTTGCTTCTGGCAGCAACCCAGGAACCTAGTACAACTTGATAATTATGTGTTTCTTTATATACATTAATTGTCTTCATTTATTTCTAATTATTCGTCTGCCTTATACAGTTAAACACCTACTTGTTCAATTTGTTCTTTGCTAATACTTATTTGTTGATATTCTGTTAAAGTCCTATTAGCTCTTTTAGGGCATTCTACCTCAGTTACAGACTATGCTGTTTCACCACTTTAGTGGTACTTTATGGGATTCCGGTCCCTAAAGCATCTAAGTCAAAGCATGCAAAATAGTTTTCTTGTTAAGAGTTTAAGAGCTTAGACACCTGAATCAGATTGGCTGAATTTGAATCTGGAGTCTATATTTTACTAACAAAATGACTTTGAGCAAGTTGTAACACATTGTAAATCTTGGTTTTTCTCATCTGAATGAAACGATAGTATAACCTAACCACACAGAGGAATGATCAAATAAAATAAATATGTATCACTTTGAAGACCTTATGATGATTATGTAGTATAGCATTGTGTACTCTAGATGCTAAGTAATTATTTTTGAGATGTCTAGCTCCCAAATCCCTGAGGATTGGTTGGGTATTCAAGTTACCAATGCCTAGCAATGACGTGACAATGGCATCAGAAAAAAGCATGTAGTGACAAAGGTAATCTTATCTTCATTTTTACCATCTTTTACATTCCCTCCTTAAACAGTCCCAAAATTTACCATCACTTTCCATTCTAATTCCACATTTTTTTTGCCTTATTTGTGCCATTAAGGTATTGAGGAAATGGTCTAATGAGCTAATGCTTAATGCTGCACAGACCTGTCCTTAGAGACACACTAATGTATTAGTACTAAAAATGTTTGAAATACTAATTTTCCTCCTAATGAGCCCAAACATTTTATTATAGTTATACCTTAATACTGAGTTGCAGGTCATTACCTTCACATATTGAAAGCAGCTGATGTTTCTAGGGCTTAATGTTTCTGCCATTTGCTTGATGACCCCTCCTTCTTGCCCATTTCACATAGCAGAATTTTAGGAAATGAAAATTAGATCACTTGACAGGTATTGTGTATGATGTTTTGATTTCATTATTTATTCATTTTAAAATATTTTTCTGATGATAACAATTAATATATGCTAATTCCATTAAATTTGAATTTTGAAAATGTGAAAAGGAACAAATAAAATAAAAATGATTCATCCTAAAGATAATCAGTTCTGATTTAGTTCCTACCAATCTTATTTTCAACATAATGCTTTGTGTGTGTGCATCAGACAGTGTAAACAGTTTTGTTTTCTGCTTCTTTCACTGAACTATATGCATGTTTTCCCTTGTATTAATCACCTTTGGAAACATCATTATAATAATTAAAGTAATAGTTTAGTTCTATAGTTATAGGTTACAGTTTTATGTATATACAAATAAACATGGGTGTCTATCAGTTTGTTTATCAAGAATTAACTTATGCTTTCACTGCCTCATCTTATAAACATGCCTCATCTTATAAACATCTTTGCGACAAAGATTGATCTGGGTTGTTGATTTATTTAAATGTAAACTGATGGGGGATATAGTCAATATACTTAAACATTTGTGACATATCATACTATATTACTTTCAAGAAATAGAATGTAATATATCTATTAAAATCTCAGACTCTAAAGTCAACCATATCTATACCTGAATCTTCACTCCAAATTATTTTAGTTACATAATTTTAGGAAATTTACTTTATCTCTTTAAACCTTATTTTTCTCATCTATAAAACGGGATTGTTTCACATAGTGAAATACTATTATAAATAGTATTAAGTATATTTAATGACAATGAAAACTGCTAATTTTCACTATCAACTTGTACACCCATCAGGAATGCAAGTCTGTTTGTTTTTCTGACCCCTTATCAATATCATTATTTTAAAAATCTATTCTAATTTGATAGGAGGAAAAAAAGACAGATTCAGGTAAAGAACTCAAACTCGGGGCACCTGGGTGGCTCAGTTGGTTAAGCATCTGAATCTTGGTTTGGGCTCAGGTCGTGATCTCAGGATCATGATGAGCTTGAGCCCGGTGTTGAACTCCATGCTCAGAGACTGCTTGAGATTCTTTCCCTCTTCCGCTTCCCCTCCTCTCTTTCTCTCTCTCAAATAAATAAATAAATAGAATATTAAAAAAAAAAAAAAAAAAAAAGAAAAGAAAAGAAAAACCTAAACTCAAACTAACTTCAGCAGAATTAGGATGTTCATTGGCTCATAAAACTGAACATCTGACAACTAGATTTAGCTGAAACCAGCACTCAAATGCCACCAGCCTTCCTAAATGTTCTAAATCCCATCAATGTGTTATTCACCGTGCTGGACTTGGACATTAGAACTATGATTACATATGTATATATAAATTACCCATTTTTTACCCATTTTAATTGGAGAGGAAAGAACTTGTTTCTCTCTACAATAGTTTGAAAAACATGGGGAAGTATTATTATTCCTACTTGAGCCAGATGCCTTTGCCTTAGGCAGTTGCTCTATCCAAGGAAATGGGTTTCCATGAGGAGACTAGTTACAGTGTAGGGATAAGAGGAAGTTGTTCAAAGGTCACTAACATATGGTCACAAGAATGATCTTGGCCTGACAAGTCAAGCTGACTGAATGTACTCCATCCATAACCATTGAGGTTTTAACTTGATAAACTGAACTATATTATCAAGGTTTGTGAAAAGATTTTCAGGTGTTTTGTTAGTTTTTTCCTTTGTTTACTGGTCGCTTGAAGAGCAATTTTTCTATTGGTTTCATGTTTGCTTGTTTTTCCTCTTAATTTTACATTGCTTTTTGTGGAATTTATGGCATTTTTTTCAAAATTTATATACTTAGTTGGTTTTTAAATTTGTATTGTTTTGGAAACTCCATTACACTGAAGAATTCAAAACTTATATCAAATCCTTTGTAGCATTTTTGGTGTGGTTTCTTGAATCCTTACCATATTTTAATTGTTTCCCCTTTCATTTCATAATGTTGTTCAATTATGACTTATTTTTTCTTTATCATTATTTCTCTTTTTTTGACAAATATTTCAATTTGTCTGTCTATATGTTCTTTGCAAAGGCTAGTTTTTTATTTAGTTCTCTCATTTTGTTTACTATTTTAATAGTTCTGTTTAATTTTTTTCTACCATATTTTAATTTTGTTTTTCCATGATATTTTAATTATTTATTTCTACTTTTAAAAATTTCTTCTTTACTGAAGAACATTCAGTTTCAACTGTATATTTATTTATTTTAAATATTTAAAAAATCCATGTAAAATCATGAATTTCCATTAATGATGACTTTAGCTTTATTCAACAAATGTAATATGAATTCATTCATTTGAATTAATTCTAAACTTGTAAGTTGCATGTGATTTTTTTTTTGCTTTCATGCTTTCTTTTTTTTTAATCTCAGTGTAATTTTTAGTTTCTAATTGCACCAGTGCAAGAAAATGTGACTTTTATGACATCTCTTCTTTGACATTTCTTGACACTTATTTTGTGGCTTGTCATGTTGCTAATTTTTGTAAATATTTCACATATACTTGATGATATTATACATTATGTATATGATAAATATTGCTTTCTGTTCTAGATCTGTTTTTTTTTTTAGTGAAATCTTGCTTAATTTTTTTGTATCTATCGATATCTGGTAGACATATATTAAAATCTTCCCTCACTTGGGTAAATCATAATTTATTTTTATAGTTAAACTAACTTTTGTTATGTATTTTCAGACTTCATTTTTAGTTACATAAAAATTTATGACTGTCGAGCGCCTGGGTGGCTCAGTGGGTTAAGCCGCTGCCTTCGGCTCAGGTCATGATTTCAGGGTCCTGGGATGGAGTCCGACATTGGGCTCTCTGCTCAGCAGGGAGCCTGCTTCCTCCTCTCTCTCTCTCTGCCTGCCTCTCTGCCTACTTGTGATCTCTCTCTGTCAAATAAATAAAAATAAAATCTTAAAAAAAAATTTATGACTGTCACATCTTGTTTATAGAGTGCTCCTTTTATTCTCTAATAATCAGATCTAGTAATTTTTTAACTTAAATCTCTGTTTTTTTATATAGATACTCTTACACCAGCTTCCTATTAATTGGTATTTAATAATTTAGTTCTTTTTTTTCACTTTATGAATATTTTGTTTATTTTTATTATTATTGTTATTTGTTTTTAATGTTTCTCTTATAAGATGCACGTAGTTGTAGTTCTTTTATTTTTTAAACAATTTTAGTTACCTCTTACTTTCAATTTCTATGTAAGTGCCGTGTGTGTATGTGTGTGTGTGTGTATGCAATTATTTATTCATTGATAATTATTGCTATCACAAGTTATTGTGTTTTCCATTAAATTTTTTCTTTACTTTTTTCACTTATTTCCTGTTTTTTGCTTTTTCTCCAATTAAAAATAAAGTTATGTTTGAATTAGGGTTAGAGTTAAGATTTGGTTTGGGCATTTTCTCTTTTCTATCAACAGTTAACTTCCCTTGATTAAAATACTTTGACTTTTCAATATCTGTGCTCACCATTATATCTTCTGATGATATAATTATTAATATTTGTGATAAAATACAATTATTAATAATTCTTTCCATATTTAGGTTTAAACTTTTTAGTCTGAATCTCTGAAAGTGTTTTAGTTCAGAGTCATATTTAACTAGGTAAACAAATTTCGGTTAAATTTTATTTTCCCATACAATATGGGCATTATTCCTCTGTTTCTAACATCTAATTTTTGTTATCAATCTAGCTGCCTTTCTTTTATAGATAACTTGTAACTTTTCTCTTGTAGATAATTTTGTCTTCAACCATAATGGCCCACATTTTTCATTACATTGCATCCAGGTGTGTTTTTATTTTTATGCATTATGGTCAATACTTGAGTGCAGTTCTTCTGAACATATATCTTTTTTTTCAATTCTGGATAAGTTTCAGCCTAATATTATTATTATTTTTTTAAAGATTGTATTTATTTATTTGACAGACAGAGATCACAAGTAGTCAGAGAGGCAGGCAGAGAGAGAGGGGAGGAAGCAGGCTCCCTGCTGAGCAGAGAGACTGATGCGGGGCTCCATCGCAGGACCCTGGGATCATGACCTGAGCTGAAGGCAGAGGCTCCAACCCACTGAGCCACCCAGGAGCCCCTCAGCCTTATATTATGCCTTCAATACTACTCTTTTGCTTGTTCGTACATTTTTTATAGTATTTGTTAGATATATAATATATTATTCTATACATGCTATATCTCTTAATGATCTTCATACCTTCATCTTTCTTATCTTTACATCTGCAATCTAGATGAATTTCCCAGTATATTCTTCCAATACACTAACTACCTTTTCAACTCTGTCTAGTCTAGAGTATATTGTGTCTATTAAGCCTTTTTTCTTTACTGATTAATGTTTCAATTTTCTTGGTTTTTCTTAAGTCACTTTAGACTGCTTTTGTTTCATTTCTTTTTTTTTTAATGAGTATTAGCTCTTCATTAAAATCTTTGAGACACACTTGCTTAAAAATCTTTTTCAGTTTTTCTATAATTTTAATGCACCCAGACTATTTTATCTTTCAATTATTGACTATCTTTATTAGTTTCAAATTTCTTTATATGTTAAGGAAAAAAAAAATGGGTAGCTTCTTTTGAGTGAGGTAAGAAGAGTTATTCTCTCTTTTCCCTTCCTTTGTCTATCTAGCTTTTTATTTGTGTTTACTCCTCATTTCTGTATTGTGGCTATTTCTTTTGTCCCAGTTCTCCCAGGCCAGTAGCCAAAGGATAAGTCTTACATTTATGAGTCAGGAATCCTGACTTCTGGTCTTGAAAAACACAGAACCAGTCACTAGAGTTTGTTACTTGGTTCAGATCCAGACTGTGAGATTGTAAAAACTGCAGATTCCTTAATTATATAACTTCATATAAATTGTAGTTTCAAATAGCATTAGCTAGCAACTTTTGTTAGCTTCATAGTGTCAGTAAAAATTTCATTACTCACGGTTTTAGCAATAAGGCAGCTTTTTAACTTCCATCTGACACAAAACACTTAGTTTCTGCTACCCTACAAAAGCTGAATAACTAGGGCCTGCTTCTAACCCCAGAGCCCAGAGACCTATGGTTTCATCTCTAGTCTCTACTTTGTGTTTCTGTTTTATTTTTCTGTAGTGAGGATTATTCCTATTATCTGTATCATTCTTTGAAATCTTATATTGCATATATATACACATATTTACATACATATATACATATATATATTTAACTCTGTTCTTGGGACATGGTATAGCTTAGTGGTTAGCACAAATTCTAAGTCAAACATGTGCAAAATCTTGACTCTTCCTCTTTCAATTACCTAAGCAATGGGAAAGTCAATGAAGTTTCCTGTGGCTCAAATTCCTCATCCGTAAGAAGGGGATGATGATAACAGCCTACTCCATAGTGGTATTTCTGTTTTTTTCTGTTTTGTTTTGTTTTGGTTTTTTAGGACTACTTGATATTTGTATATATGTATATACAAATACAAATGCTTGAGACACTGAGTAGTGCATAGTATTTGCTCAATTAGTGTGAGCTATTATTATTTTAAAATATTCTTGTTGGTAGCTCTATTTTTAAAATCATATTGACCAGAAATCCTTCAATAAATTGTTCAATTCTTGTAAAGTTTATTTAGCCACAAATTATGAGATAGAATTAAATTTTGGCTCATCATGTAGTTGTGAGAATCAACTGTGGCATTACTTATGGGTATATTATAAGATAAACTATTAGGTCCTATGCCTAAGTGTATCTTGTCCTGCATTTATTTTAAAGTATTAAAAAATAAAAAATAACATATTTGGCAATTAATTTGGAATAATATATAACTTTGATCTTTAAGTAATGTAATTATTTATATTATTATTTACATTTAAATATGAAAGGACTTTCTACCCAGATTACTCATGATCTCCCACTATTAAAAGATATACTCAAAGCCTAACTGGCTGGGGCATTATCAGAACCTAACTGACCTGGGAGCAGGGAAATAAACAACTGCAGCTGGCTCAAGTCTTCCATGTACAAGAAGGGGAAATGCCTAACTAGCCCACTCTAGCCATTCTACCCCACCTAGGAGGAGAGAAAAAAAGAGAAACACGTATGAAGTTCATGGTCTAGAGGCATAGGCTCACTAAAAGACTAAGACTTAATTATAGAACTATAGAACCCTTCTCTCACTCCATATCTGACTTGTATTTATAAAATCCTATTTATGGAAGTTCTTTTTACCTAGTGTATTATGTCTAGCTATAAGAGAAAAAATATATAAGGTATACAAAAAAGCAAAAAACAAACAAAGAAAGACACAATTTGAGGAGACAGAGACAGCATCAGAACCAGACATGGCAGGGAGATTGTAATTATCAAACTACTAATTTAAAACAACTATGATTAATATGATGAGGGCTCTAATGGCTAACAAGCATGAAAAAAAAAAAGCAGATGGACAATTAACATAAAAAAAGGATGGATAGCCTAGAAAAAACAACAATTGAACTACTAGAGATAAAATAATGTAACAGAAATGAAAAATTCCTTGAGGGTCATATTAGTACACTAGACACAGCTGAGGACGGACCCTCTGAGATAGAGGATATATCAAGAGAATCCTCAAAAATCAAAGCAAAGAGAATAATACAGAAAAAAGCGGAGCAAAAAAACAGAGCAGAATATCCAAGGACAGACTGTGGGACAACTATAAAAGATGAAACATACACATAATGGAAATACCAGAAGGAGAAAAAAGAAAAGGGAATTTGCTTCTCATAGAAGAAATTATATCAATTTGCTACTATCTCTTTCAGAAAATAGAAACCGAGAGAATGATTTCTAACTCATTCTCTGAAGTCAGCATTACTTTATTTCCAAAACAAAACAAAGATATTACAAGAAAACTACAGACTAATATCTTTCATGAACATAGATGTAAAAATCCTCAATAAAATAATAACAAATCAAATATAGCAGTGGATAAAAAGAAAAATGCATTATGACCAAGTGCAACTTATCCTAGTTATGAAAGCTGGCTCAACATTTGAAAATCAAGTAATATAATTCATCACATCAACAAACGTTGAAAAATCACAGGATTATGTCAATAGCTGCAGGAAAACCATTTGGCAAAATATAATACCAATTTATGATAAAAACTCTCAATAAACTGGGAATAGTGGGGAAATTACTGAACTTGATAAAGAATATCTAAAAACAACAGCAATAACAGTTAACATCATTCTTAATGGTGAGAAACTCAGAACTTCCCACCAGATCAGGTACAAAGCAAAGATATCCTTTCTTACTACTCCTTTTCAACATTGTAGTGCAAGTTCTAGATAATGCAATAAGATAAGAAAAAGGAAACAAAGTTTATACAGGTTGAAAAGGAACAAATAAAATTGTCTTTGGCCACAGATGATATGACTGTCTAAGAATTAGTTAAAAAAAATTTCAGAACTAGTAAGTGATTATAGCAAGATTTCAAGACACAAAGTTAATACACAAAAAACCTTTTGTTTTCCTATACACACACACACACACACACACACACACACACACACACACACAATAAAACTCGGATCAATGAACTCTAAGAAGAATTAAATTAATGGAGAGATGACCCATGTTCACAGATTGGAAGACTCAATATTGTAAGGTCCCATTCATTACCACTTGATCTATAGATCCAATACAATCCCAATAAATAACCTAGAAAATTATTTTCTAGATATTAACAAATGGATTCTAAAGTTTATATGGAGATGACAGAAGTCCCAGAATAGACAATACAATATTGATCAAAAATTATAGTGTTGGACGACTAACACAGCTGACTTCAAGAATTACTATAAAGCTACAGTAATCAAGATATTATAGTATTGGTGAAAAACAGACAAATCAGTGGAACAGAATAGGCAGCCCAGAAGTAGACCCCCCCCATAAATATAGTTAACTGATCTTTGACAAAGAAAAAAGACAAAGCAGTGGAGCAAAGGTAGTCTTTTCAACAAATGATGCTTGAACAATGGATATACATGCAAAAAAAGTGAATCTAGACACAAACTTTACACTTTTCACAAAAATGAATTCAAATGGAACACAGACCTAAATAAAAAACTCTAAAGCCCCTATAATGATAACAGAGAACAAAACCCAGATGACCTAGGGTGTAGCAATGCTTTTGTAGATACAACTCCAGAAGCATGATCCATGAAAGAATTAATTGATAAGCTAGATTTCATTAAAATTAAAAACTTTTGATCTGTGAAAGACAATGTCAAAAAAATGAGATTAGCCACATACTGGGAGAAAATATTTACAAAAACAAATCTGATAAAGAACTATTATTAAAAACATATAAAGTTTTCTTAAAACTCAGCAATAAGAAAATAAGCAACCCAATTTAAAAAAATGGGACACAGACCTTAACAGATCCCTCATAACAAAAGATCTACATATGGCAAATGTGTGTTTATATGTAGGGATGCTCCAAATCATATTTCATGAGGGAAAAGCAAATTAAAAATGAGAGATCACTATACACCAATTAGAGTGACCAAAATATGGACTACTGACAGAACCAAATGTTGGTGAGGATGTAGAACAACAGAAACTCCCATTCTATGCTAGTAGGAATGCCAAATGGTATAACCACGTTAAAAGGTATTTTGACAATTTCTTGCAAAAATAAACATACTCTTACTATACCATCCAGCAATCATGTTCCTTGGTATTTATCCAAAGGAGATGAAAAATTATGTCTGCACAAAAACCTGCACACAAATGTTTATAACAGCTGTATTCGTAACTGCCAAAACTTGGAAGCAGCCAAGCTATCATTCAGTAGGTGAATGGATAAATAAACTATGGTACATCTAGACTTTGGACTATGATCCAGCTATAAAAATAAATGATCTATCAAATCATAGGAAGACATGGAAGGAACTTAAATGCATATTACCAAATGAAAGAAGCCAATCTGAAAAGACTATGTATTGCATGATTCACACTCTATGACATTCTGAAAAAGGCAAAGCTATGGAGATAGTATAATGGTCAGTGATTCCCACAGGTTGAGTAAGGGGTACTGTGGGGGGGTTGAATGAGCACAGAGAATGTTTAGGGTGATGAAAATTCTCTTGTGATACCATAATGATGGATTCATGTCATTATATATTTGTTCAAAGCAATAGAATATAGAACACCAAGAATGACCATAATATAACCAGTGAATTTTGGGTAATTATGATGTGTCAATTTGATTCATCAACTGTAAGAAATGTACCACTCTTGTAGTAGATGTAAATGTGGGAGGCTGTGTGTGTGTGAGTGGGGAGAGAGTAAATGGAAAAACCTCTGCATCCTTCCTTTAATTTCACTATGAACTTAAAATTGCTCCCCCTCAAAAGATAAAGTCTTAAAAAAAATATAGGGCAGGGGCACCCTTAGGGGCACAAAGGCAGTGACTTAGTCATTAAGCATCTGCCTTTGGCTCAAATCATGATCCTGGGATCCAGCCCCACATCAGGCTCCCTGCTCAGCAGGAAGCCTGCTTCTCCCTTTCTCACTTTCCCTGCTTTTGTTCCCTCTGTCGCTGTCTCTCTCTCTCTGTCAAATAAAGAAATAAAATCTTTAAAAAAAAAATTATAGGGTGGTTTTTATTAAAGCATCTCTTCACTTAATATTTATACATATGTATTATATATTTTCAATCAGTGTAACCACAGTTTAGCATAAACTTTTGCATTTTTACATTGTTTCTATAATTATTATTTTTATGACTTCATAATAATTCATCCAGGGTATTTATTTTTTCACACTTCAATCATTTATTGAACATTTACTATGTGATATTCAGGATCATGGGAATGTACTCCTAAGCCAAGGTACTTTCAGGTACAGAATTTATAACATTTTCATGTGCATAGTTGATATATAATCATTCATTTGACTCTGTTATACTGTATAACTCTTTGAACAAGAACATTATACATAGCATATTATTCAGCCTTGAAGAACCTTTGCAGAAAAGAAGTAATGACATGGACCTAAACGTATTTTGCTTATTTACATACTGTTGTTGTTGTTCTGTAAGTTAACTTTCCAAAAGAAAATAAGAAAAATAAAAGTATAACAGTATGTGTATGACCTAATGAATTGAACCAAGAACGTACTTAGCTGATTCATCAGAGTGAAGATCTAGAGTACAATCAAATTGGACCTGTGTTTTCCATAATAAATTAAGATCCTCTATATTTCTTCCTGCCATGCCATATAAAGATCAGACTTTCATATAGAATATTTTGTCACTATATGACATTTCTTACCCTAGCTGAAAAATGGTCTCTTAACCCCAAACTGATGTTAATGCTCAAGCTTCTAAAATTTGTTTTTGAAAGTTATACAAAGCCATAAAATATCTTTACATTAAGGAATACTATTAATTAAAATATTTTAATTAACAATTTAAATTAGAAATGATCTCATTAGCATCCCAGTTTTCTCCTTTTCTTTCTTTTTTTTACAACATATAAATATGTCAGGAACCTCTGTGTAGAGAGAGAGCAGTTCAGTCTGCTTGTCTTCTTGCTGCTGTTGGTGTCAAGTTTGCATACACGGTGCCGCTCGCAGTTTCCTGGATCCACGAGGCAGGAGGTTTATTTCTTCCTTTTTGGTTATTACAGGTTTCCCTTGTTTCCATTTTATTTATTTATAAATAGTGCCACTCTAGTTTTTAGTCTATCTTTTTCTAATTTTATAATAAATTCAGAAGTATGAAAAGTTTCAAAAGTGTGAATACTCGTGATCCTCAATACATATGCTAAATGTTCTCCACTATGTTTCCGGCAGTCTAGAGGAAGCTAGTTTGATTTTATGTTGCTGTACTCTAACTTATAATTAACTTTATGACTACATGGCTTTTCTCATCATAAGATCTTTAAAGTGGAGGTGGAAAGGATTTAACAAGGGCAGTGAGGAGTCGTGAGTATTGACTTTGACCTAGACTACATGCTTTGTCCACATTGCTAAATTCTGCTTGCTTTATATAACTATTTGAATTTGTAATCACAAAAGCATTTTTTTCTGAGTGTTAGCTCATTTAACATTTCTTTACTTGGGGGAGAATCCTTTTAAATTACATACAGTCAACATTAATTGCTCTCTGCCTCATATTCACTCATTCAATGGTTTATTCAAGATCCAATGTCAAACATGTTACAGAAACTCTGCCAGGTCCTAGGGTTTCGCTGTCACAAAAACAGCCATGTAACTGAATCTGAATGTTTTTGAGAGCTTTCTATAAAAACACCTTTCCTACGTTGTCTTCCTCAGTATCAGTAATGGTACGAATGTCAATTAGAATTCCATTTTAGGGAGGTTCCCAAAACTCTGGAGTCTTTACTTTCTTTAAGATTGTCATACAACTCTACCTCTCTGTAAAAAATATTTCCGATGAAAGTGATCTTTCCTTGTTTAGGTTAAGGGCCTATCTATAGTAGGCCTTCGCGTTCTTCCCTGATACAAGTTGTAGACAAAATGCTTGTTTTTAACCCCATGTTGTCAGGTAACCCCTTTTCTGTGTTTTTCCTTCTTCAGACCCCTCAATGCTCGCACTATGCCGTTTGGCTTGACAGTATTTTAGTATGTTCTTCTATGTCATGGAAGGAGATTGGCAGATGGGTCTCCAGTCCCCTGCGATGGGAGGAGGGATAAAAGGTTTTGAGGATAATTCCAAGTTTTTGGCTATGGATTTTCTGCATCTTTTCTCTTCCTTTTATCAAAATGATTCAGAACCACGAGGGTTAGAACTAATGTTTATCTTAAGAACACTAAGGAAGAACTTGGACTAAAATAAAACTTCTAGGTAAGCCCCAGTGAGGCTTTCACCATCTATTGACTTAACAAATACTTTTTGAGTTCCACTATGCTCCTGACATTGTGATAGGCACCGCCACGTCTGTCTCACTGGCTAATGGAAGCGTAGCTGATCAGTTCTTTCACTACCAAGAATCTCTCAGTTATCAAATCTGAACACAAACGTATTTCTACCACTTAATAAAGTGTGGTATTAGTTTTGCTGTCCTATATGCTTTTTCCTGACTTTTAAGTGCCTTGGGAAATGTAGAAATTTGTCTAAACGATGTCACTCAAAATCGTTTTAAAATTATGTACTATTTATTAAGAAATCATTTAGTACAATACTTGGTTCATTGAAAGCATTTAATAAGTATTGACTTTTATTATTTTAATATTATCAAACTCTTATGCATTGATCATTTGGCAGCAGTGGAAGTTAAATGTAAAAAATATTAAAACTAATTAAAAACTCATTTTTAACCCCCCCAAAATGATGAAACTATTTTTTAGTGTATTTCCTCACATTTTAATATTTAGTGATATAAACCACACTTTAAGATTTCTTTAATCTCCCTTCAGCGAGTGAGAAGGACCTCCAAATTAAGTTGCCATTATAATTTATTCTGTTTCCAAAGTTGAAAAAAAAAGATTTCATTCTCTCCTCTCTGAAAGATATTTGAAAGCCATTACATCTGGAAAGGGTTCTTTCTAATTTCTAGCATTAATATTCCCTTCTAATACTGAGAACTGGTCTTTTCTGAAAATTAAATTCACCGATTCTTCATAATTCTTACAATACATGTTTACATATTTGAAAACATTCCAAGTTCTCCAAGTTCCTTTTAAGTCATAAAAAAGATTAAACATCCCATTTATTAGACTGGGGACAAGGTTGTATTGCATTGCCAGTGACGACTGTTACAGAATTTTAAAACTGATGGCATTTGTTGCATTGCTGACTTGTTTAGGGAAAAACAGAGTCCGCTTGGACTCTAATACAAAATGCACATTTTTTCCCCCCAGAAAGGGTAGAAATCAAGAAATAAATGAGAAAAAAAAATCATGTGAGCTAGTTTAAAAGGATAAAGATAATTGTACAAAAATCAAGTTCTCTTTAACATTTTAGAGTATTTAAGAAAAAAGCAAGAGGATGATTTTTGACTTGACGTTAAAAATAATTAAGCTGGAGCTGAAAGGGAAACTATATATCTAATTGGAAACGGTATATAGTATAATCACTTATAGATGTTATGTATGAGCCTGATATGGCCAATATTTCTTTTCAGTTGGTAAGTGGACGATAAAATTAAATGATACTGTGATAAGAATGAGTACAGATTATGAGCTGCTTAGACAACAGAGACCCCTTTTACTCATCACTGTATCCCAGTTTCTGACATGAAGTGGATGCTCAACAAACATCTCCTAAGAAACCAGCAGGAAGGGTGTAGACAGACTTTGAGCTTCAAACCGATGTACCCGAACTGGCACCTCTATACTAGGAAAATAGATACCCCTGTTCCCATTAAACTTAAATCCACCCATGATTCCTTTTGTTTTCAATCCCCTTTATCCATTATCTTTTTCCTTATCCCATTGCACATTATCAAAATAACCCCAAATATTTTCTAATAATATTGTCTCACAGTTCACAGTTCACAGCATGTACGGCTTCCTTGCCATTAATTCCACTTGGCCCCTTTCTTCTCCCGCTTTGATAAAAACTCTTCTTTCCTTGTGTCTATTTGTTTTCCTACCTCTGTTTTATTTTTACTGTATCTTAAGTATAAACCATCAATGCTAACAAACTGCAAGGATATAGAGTGAGGTGCACTTTGTGTGCATTGTTTTCGTATATACAGTTTTATGTGAAGATCACATGTGTCATGAACATGAGATATGTGTGTGTATATTAGAAAGAAGAATTACATGGGTATGCACATTTTTATTTTATTATATGTTCTTAAGTAATAAAATAATCAGAATTATTTCCTAAAAAATCATCTTCCAAAATTTAATTTAAGAATTTATACATATATATATAAAAATAATCATCTTATAACAGTTTTATGTCCAAGACAAAAATACAATGAACACTTTAGTTTAGAAGAGTGAATTCTTATGGATTTAATAAAATTGTAACACAATTCTTCCTTGTTGACTAAATCACTATGTATATCTATATATATATATAACATATGTATGGATGTATTTAATTTCTCTCTTTTTCTAATACTTTAAAGGGTCACATGATAGCATCCTGTGATGCTTGTGGAGTAACAAAACTGTGGGATTTTCGGAAGCTCTTACCAATTGTGTCCATTGATATAGGTCCAAGTCCTGGCAATGAAGTGAACTTTGATTCGTCAGGTAGGATCTTTTTTGCTTAATGTTTGTGACTAAGCTAACAACTTTAACATTTATTCTGAAATTTTTCTGTTTCCCTAGAATTTTATTATGTTTCCTCCTATGTAAATTTTTGTTCTACTATTATTTTAGAGTATGTTATAATTTACATTATATATCTTATGTCACGTTATGAAAGCATTATATTTATCATATATATAAAGAAAGAGATAATAGAAGAGATAAGTGTGTGCTAGTATAGATAACACAAATTCTTAGCAGTGTCATGCAAAATTTGGAGTCTATATCCCTTAAAGTCACCATCCAAGGTAAGTGAATTGGGTTTTTATGAAGGCAAAATGGCCAAGGGTAGAGGAGAACAAAAGTTGGATAAAACTTGATACATTTTTAATGGAATATTTTAGTCTTTAAATAAAAAATATTGTATATATATTAATTTTATAATTACTTTGAGATGTACATTCATCTTATTGTTGCATTCATTCACAACAATAATTATAACTGATAATTTTAATATTATTATTTCATTATGTTTAGCATTTTTCTGCAATAATATAAACATTGTCAAACAAATAAAATATTTTACACTTGCTGTTAATGAATAGTGTAGCAACATACAGTGTTTCCAGTTATCTATTTAAAAAATGAAAATCAGAGTTACATCTGTATCTTTAATGAGAGTTTATGTTAAATAATGTGTATCTTAGATAATATTAGATAATATAACTTTCCTTTGTAAGCATCACACATCCTGAACCGTGTTAAATTTTGTGTTTTTAAAATCTTTTTATATTTATTTGTAGTAGGTCAAAGTTACAGAGATGATAATTTTAGATGAAGAAACAAAGATAAAATACATATAAAGGAAATAATGATGTCTTATTTAAAAATTATACATACTAGGGTTGCCTGGGTGGCTCAGTTGGTTAAGCAGCTGCCTTTGGCTCAGGTCATGATCCCAGCGTCCTGGGATCGAGTCCCACATCAGGCTCCTTGCTCAGCAGGGAGCCTGCTTCTCCCTCTGCCTCTGCCTGCCATTCAGTCTGCCTGTGCTCGCTCTCTCCCCCTCTCTCTCTCTCTGATAAATAAATAAAATCTTAAAAAAAATCATACATACTAATTCAATAGTACAGAAGTTACATATTTACTAGGAATGATTCTAGAGATATAATTGTATGTTTCATAGGACTGGTTTCATGTCATCACATATCTAAAATTTATAATTCAGTTAAGTTTGTCTTTTTAACCAACTTTAAGTTGTGTTCCTATTACAGGTTGGTATATGAACCATGCTTCTTTAAAAATGCTTTTAGTAATGTTCTTGACATCAAACCATTTATGGTCTGTCAAAATGAAAAAAAAAACACACATTCTATAGAATAAAACATCCCAACTATGAGAATTTCATTTTATAATGTGAAGACCTATTAAGATTTCAGTTTAGGGGTGCCTGGGTGACTAGTTAAGAATCTGCCTTTGGTTTGGGTCATGATTCCAGGGTCCTGGGATCAAACCCAGCATCACATTGGGCTCCCTGATCAGCAGAGGCCTGCTTCTCCAGCTCCCTCTCCTGGGCCCCCTTCTTGTGAAATTCAAAAAAAATTTTTTTACTGTATTGGCTAATAATACAAGTTAAAGAGTACTTTGAAATGTGGTACAACTAATAAGAGATATGTATTTTACTGTCTAAGTATGTTGTTACTTGCTTTCTACTGCCCTTGTCATCAGCCCAAATCTCTTTCCTACGCATAGTCAAACACACCTAATTTAAAATTACATTCATACAAGTCAATATCATCTAAAGTCCTTGGGTACAACAAAACTAGTGTTCCTCTCTGTGACTGCTATACTCTTTATTATACATTAATATCAACAAAAGCATAAGACTTAAGGGCAGAACAATGAGAAACATAAAAGACAAAAAGTGTAAACTAGGGACCCTGTTAATGAAAACACTTTATCAGTTTGAGGGTATATAATTTCAACCTAACCTTCCCTTCCCTTAGACTATTTCTTCAAGGAACATACTATAGTTAATTTTAATTCTATGTGTTTGAGAAATTAATGTCATAAGCCTTTTTCTCATTAAATAATGGGAAATCTGTGCTTCTGTGCTTCTGTAGAGGAGGTCTTCAGTGTTTCTTCATTTAAAAGGATTGAAATATATCAAAAGTTGAAAGAACTAGGGAGAACTGAGAAAGCGCTCATTCTGAGGGTCTGAACAGAGAGGTGAAAAAATCATAAAGTAAAATACCAGAAATTATTTTGGTAATAAAGAAAGTAGAGAGTAATGAATTTAAGAGCAAAACAAAATCAAAATAAGAATAGGGATACATAGTATCTAGTATGCATTTATTCAAGAAAAAATTAAACAAAAAATGTAAACATATCATAAAAATATAAATATGAGGATACAATCAAATCTAATTTATAAGCTCAAGATATACATTAATTTGACATACTTTAACCTATTCCCAGCATGTAGCAAATAAAAGAAGATATGATAGAATTATTTTCCACAAAAAGCAGGGTTATATTTGCACTACTGACAACAATTAACATTTATTGAGGCTCACGTTAGTTAGGTGGTGCCAAATCACGTTTTTTAGTTGAAATACTATAACAGAATTAAATTGTGCAATTATATACTGTTAGGACTCAACCAGTGTGAGGTAAGCTCTAGTCTGCTATCTCAGCTATGTCCTTGGACCTAAGAAAAAGATACTGAAAACATACATGTAATCTTATTATAATATCATATAATAAATGTAGAAGTATTGGTAGCATTTTGTTTGTGATATTTAATATAAGGAATGTGAGTAGTTGTTAGATATTCTAAATAATCATCATAGAAACAAAAATTTCTAATCACATATCTTGTCTCTGGATCAGTTTAATTGAAAGTCATCTTGAGATTATTGGGTATGCTGTTTAAAAAGAACTGCTTCCATATGCAATGACATATCTTTATAAATAAGGAATTTCTTGTCATTGCAAATCCAACACTGTAAAGAAATAAATTGGAGTAGAGGTCATTGAAAGGCTGAAACTGTTGTCCATAATATTTGATTTCACATTTTTATGTATATCAAAATTGCCTCATTATGTATTAGCCTTATAAGTAAATATTTTCATTTTGAATTTATAAAAGTAAATATGTACCATGAAATAGTAGTTTATTTTAAAATTGAGATCCCTCATAGTGTATAATTTTAAAAACATATCTTTGATAAAAATATTTGAAATCCTGTCATGTAGAAAAAGAATATAGACTATAATTCAGACCCTTAGTTTTTCGCTGCCTTTTAGGTGTTAAGCAAATTATATAATTTCCTTGAACTTAGTGTCCACATAGAAATAATGGAGGAAATAATTGTCTTAAAGTGTTCTAATGTGTTTCAAAGGGATAATGTATATCCTATTATGAAGAAATCCTAGTCCAGTCACCTACCATGTTTTATCTTAGCTGGGAAGGGTTTAGAAGTAATCCCATTCATTTTAGGGGTGAGAAAAAGTGTGAACATATTGGTGTGCGAGTAAGATGCCCAAGGCTGTGTGTTAACTGTCAGCAGTTTCTAGTGAAAGTGTAAATACCAGTGAATAAATGTTTAAAGAAACAAGGGTCAAAACTCCTTTTCATGTAATATTAAAAATAATTTAAATGTTAAGAACTGAAGTTATATGAAATGCTGTATATACATATAATTGAGATCAAAAGATTTAAAGACATATGAATCATCATTTAGAATTTAGCTTTTCTGCTGCTGTAAGAAATCAGCTTCTCACACATTTAAAAGAGGAGTTGTATGTGGCACAGTATTATTTACATAATGTTTTATTTGCAAATACATCGCTTGTGACATACACAGATTATCTGTGTTTATAGATACATACATATATTAGTATTTGTAAAGGAATAAGTGTTCCTTTCTCATTAAACTGAGAGCATCCTGGTAATATAATGCTACACATTTTTGTGAATATTTGCTATCTAAATAATATCTCTCACTTGGCATATTCAAATGCCATATGTTTTACCATTCAAAAATTTATTACTATTTCAGAAAATGTTAAATGGGATTGCATAGTGAAAGTAATAAAAATGAACTGTAAGAGTTTATACATAAACTTGTCCACCTCTCTCATTTCATCATATTTTTATGTAGTTTAGCAATGTTTTTCCCTGCTTTGTAAAAGATAATTCCAGTACATTTGCAAAAAAGTCACATCCCTAGAAAATGCAAAAGCTGACGTTTAAGCCAGCTGGGGACTTTCCAGTAGGAAGCTTATCAGTATCAGATCATCAAAATGGGCAAGTTTCCCCACCATTTGGAGACAATCCTAGATACTCTCCATAAGCAGAACCACAATATAAATTATATGCTAAAATAGAAAAAGTGACCCTACTGGAAAGTATGAAAAGCATCAGACCCCTCTGAAGTTTTTCAAACATAATAAAATAACTTCAAAATCTTTGCTTCACATTAGACTTATCCATTTCTCTTAGTCAAAGCTACAGGTCATTGTTCTATATTTAAAAGACAAGATTGTGGTTAATTTCTTCTGGTGGAAGCAGTGTAGCCTAGTGGAGAAAGCACCTCACTTGGAAGTTAGAAGCCCTGGCTTTGAATTTTGTCTCCACTCCTTACTAGCTGAATGGTGTTGGTGAAATTTTTAAATATTTCTGAGCCTCAGTTTCTTTGTGTGTGACATATCAGAAACCTACTGGGACTTCCATTTTGAGGCAAGATAGAGTAACAAGGAGCAGATTTACTTTACCACCTGAAACAACTAAGAAAACAAACAAATGTATGAAATGAGTGTATCTCAAACACAGAATATTGAGCAATGAAAGAAAATAATACCTTAGAGAGGGAAAGTAAGTAAGATGAACCCTGTGCCTCACAGACCCATAGAAACCAGAGTGAAACCTGGGAGTTGAAGACACAGAGTGGGCTACTGAGGGAGGCCAAGCCGGTTCAATTCCGCAGCACAATGAGAGGGTCCTGGAGATTTCCAGAAGATCCCCTCTGGTCTTTAGCTAAATGAGGATTAATACCTGACAGACGAAGGTCAGGGGAAAATCTATCTGAATACTTAAGAGGAAAAATCCAGAGATCATCCAAGCCTAGGAATAGTTTGTATATCCACCAAACAAACTGGAAAAACATTGCAGTTCAGAACAGTAGGTAGAGCAGAGATAGGCAACCTACTGTCCATGGGCAGATTGACCTGTATTTATTTATATGAAGTTTTAATGGAAGTCAACCACACCCATTTATTTACATATTGTCTAAGGCTGCTTTCATACTATAAGAGCAGAGTATTTGCAACAGAGACTGTATGGGCTAGGAAGTCTAAAATATTTAATATATAGTCCTTTACAGAAAAAAACTGCTGCACTGGAGTACGCAGAAGGGTATATGACCCCAGTAGTGAGGCAACAACAGCCCACACCTCTAGATCTAGCCACTTTGCCAATGTTTTCGAACCATCTGAGTTGGCTCATGGAAAGACCTTTTTAATCTTTTCTAAACTCAGTGAAATTGTTACAGTTGTCCCTTTTTTAAAGATGAGAAGACTGAGACATAGAGAAGTTAAGAACAAGCCCAGTGACCCTAGCTGATCAAATGTGGTATCAGAAATTCAAATCCATCAAATCTAATTCCAGAACCTAAAATTTAAACTTTATATTATTCTGCCTTTCATTTTACTAATAATACTCAGTTTCATAGTGATATATGACATTGTTACAGAAATGATTCATTTGCTATGAATATTGAAATAATTTCAGTAATGACCACTTGGCAGTGTTGGACTCAGAGCTGACCAAGGCACAGAATCCTGTCCCTAGTTGTCAATTTGTGGTCTCTGAAAGAAAAAACAACAACAACAACAACAACAAAAGGAATCTCCCCAAAATAATAACCTAATAGTAATAACCTAATAATAATCTGCCAGATTTCTGATGTGTCCTCTGCATAAGGGGGTATTTTAAGTGTCTGCATCTTCCTAATGGGGACTAGAACTCCAACCCCACACCTCAAGATAAATTATTTTCAGAGAATCAGGCAGGGCTGGATTATGGGAACACCTGCAGGACCTCTCTTTCTTCCATTTATTTAAATCCTGGCCTGATGAAACAAGAATGTAAGAAAGCAGGCAAATTTATTTTATCTCTAAGGCACATGACAAAGTTAACCTAAGTTGCTCCTCCTAAGAGCAAGCCCATTTTACCACATCAATTTCCCAGTAAGAAAGCCTTAAGGAGAGAGGATAAATTATGAGAGAAGAGGTGACCAGATGACCCTACTCAATTATTTATAATCCCATTATTTTCTTCCCTGCTTGCGTGGCTCTATTGTGTATACAAATCCATTTTGTGCATAAGTAGAATATGGGCCTCTCAAATACTGGAGAAAGGAACTGGAAGAACTGAAGGAAATCAGATTATGTATCTCTCTTGGAGACCCAACTGTATGATTAATACCTGGAATGAAGCATATACTATGCTTAAGGAACGGGGCAAGGTGCTTTCTCTTTTAATCATCAAAACACTATGAGTTTGGTTCCATTTCTCCCATTTCAAAGAGTTTTAAGAGCTTTATTTACGTATACATATTAATAAATGTACAAGTTTGTACAGTCTTACGAAAACCTGAATTGCATTTCATTCAATCTTTAGCTCTAGGAAATTGTACATAAAAAATTTAGAGATTCATAGAGACTGGTTATACTTCCTCTGTAGGGAAAAACCCTATTTTTTCTTTTTTTTTTCTTTTTTCATGCAATTTCTTATATTAGAAGCAATTTTATTTACCCTGTAGCAAGTATGGAAAATAACATGCTGATAAGTGAGAACACCTTGAAAACTTCAACTAACGGCATATTGACAAAGATATATTAATTCATGGATAACACTCATAGTTGTACCAACTGTTATGGCCAGAACTTGTTCTGATTGTTGTACCATCCATTCTGATTGGTGGCAATGCCATAGTATTTGCTAAGTTTAGATTATCATCCCCAAAATGGACCACAAATTCTGAGAACTAAGATGTATTTTATTTACATAAATTATGACAGATTAATATAAATAAAAGTTAGTGATTTTTTAAAAATATAGTAGAATTTATACCTGTTACAAAGTCTTATTCGTTCAGATTATATTTAAAAGGTTGTGTACTTAATCTAATGACAACATCATTGCAAAAACTATGAAGCCTCCCTTATGGAATTGTATCCACAGTTTTAAAAATAATGTTTTTGGGGTGCCTGGGTGGCTCAGTGGGTTAAAGCCTCTGCCTTCGGCCCAGGTCATGATCTCAGGGTCCTGGGATTGAGCCCCGCATTGGGTTCCTTGCTCAGTGGGGAGCCTGCTTCCCCCTCTCTCTCTGCCTGCCTCTCTGCCTACTTGTGATCTCTGTCTGTCAAATAAATAAATAAAATCTTTAAAAAAAAAGTAAAAATAATAAAAATAATGTTTTCAAATCACGAATACTCACCAATATTTGAATATGGATTGATTTTTAGAACCATCTGGAAATTATTGTCATCTTAGGAGTCAGAAAGAGCACTGAGTGTAGCACAAGATGAGGCTCTAAAAAAATCACCTATGATTTGTAACTTGAAATTGAGCAAGACACTTAATCTCGGTTGACCTCAACTTTTATCATCTCTAAAATGAGAGATTTGGATAGGTGACCTAATCAACTAAGTTTATAGTCAAAATTTCACATTGTATTTCCCTGTATTCATTAGCACATGGTGTTCTGAGATAAAAATAATATTCTAAAATAAAACTTGAGCGCATTTTATACTACTTAAAACTTGAAAATAAAATATCCAAATATAAGTGAAATATTCCACTCTCCTTTGATTCAAAAGGGAAATATAAAAGTCAAGATTATTTAAAAACTGAGCTCAATGCTGTGAAGTGTGTAAACATGGTGATTCACAGACCTGTACCCCTGGGGATAAAAATATATGTTTATAAAAAATTAAAAATTAAAAAAAAAAACTGAGCTCAAATTTAAATGACAGCTGTATTGCTCAACAATACAAATTTTTTATTCTTGCATACCCAGAAATACATTCAGTCTCTGTAGCAATAGGAATTTTGGCAAAAAAAAAAAAAATGCATAAATCCCAACGTTTTAATAGAATAATGACTTGATCAAACTCTTCTTATACAATTATGTGAGATAAGAATCTGGCCCATTCTGCTTAAATCAGAGCAGAAAATAACCTATCAATCTTACCAATTACAGCATTATACAGGTGCAATCAATGACTGCAGTTGCCCAGATGATACAAAGAAGTCACATTTGTGTTGTTAATTTCTTAATTTTGTTCAGTATTTTTAAAACAAGAATAAGTATAATTATTGCTAGCTCTCTGATATAGTTCTACTACATTGAAGTATAAACATGGCATTATAGGCATGTAAAAAAGACATTCGGAAATGTTTTCCTATGTAAATAAAATGTCTGATTGGAAGTTGTTACAAAGCTTACATACATAATGATATACAATTATATACAAACAATTTAAATCTGACATATGTTCAAATAATGACAAATTCTATATCAGTATCATCACATTTAATTTTTGTTTTCTAGTATTCATGCTAGAAGCATTTTTCAAATGGATTTACAGTATTACATACATATTACATTTACAGTAGTTATATACATATTACAATTAATGAGCTAATGCCTAATTATTTTCAACAGATTTAAGAAATCAAAATGATTTGTATCTGTGTAACAAGTATGATAAATTATTGCATGAAAAGCTATATCTTAATATCATCTGGGCGGTAATATAGCCCAATGCCTGTAATTACCTATGCCTGTATGTTTGCAGATGTAATAAAAATTACATGTACATCCTAGCATAGGTCATTTTGAAATATGACTAATGACATTCTTACACATATATTAATCAAGAAAAATGTATTTGTATGAAGAAATAAAGCATAATTAGACCTTTTAATTTTTCTAAGGGTCACACAGTTATAGTATTAAGAAGAATGTGTTATTTTAATCTAATAGCATATAATAGTGATTAGATTTAAAATTAAACAGTTAAAATTTGCAATCTATACATACTTCATGGTCCAAAGTCAAGTTGCCCAAGAATTTGTCTTCTTTTTAATAGACTGTGTATATAAAATTGAATAGATAATCATCTTTAATTTGCCAAGCTGATACCTTTTAATAGAATAATCCTTTAAGTGAAGTTGCAGTTCAACAGATGTGCAAATCAACCCAGAACAAATAGCATGCTACTCTTGGAGATGGAGCTGCACAGTTGGTACTTGTGATAACTCGCAGTTATATTTATCTAAAATTGAATTTTGAACAATATTCAAATATGATTTACTCAAATCTGATTGACCTTAGAAGTATCTTTTCTCACTTGTAATATAAGAGGAGTATAAATTAAAATTGTTTAAATTCATTTTCATGCAACATCCTTTATTATGTACTCTTTTACCAAAAGAAAAAAAAAATTGAAAAGAAGATATAACTAGTATTGATATTAAGAAAATCAGTACTCTGTTAATGTTTTTAAATAATGAGTTTGAATTGGGGAGGGTATGTGCTTTGGTGAGTGCTGTGAAGTGTGTAAACCTGGTGATTCACAGACCTGTACCCCTGGGGATAAAAATATATGTTTATAAAAAAATAAAAATTAAAAAATATAAAAAAAAATGAGTTTGATAAACACCTTGGAATAATAGGTACGCACTTCAAGCCATGCCTTTTATTATCCTAGTATTTCATCATTCTCTCTGTTGTATTTTTGTTGGTGTAATTGTAGAGATTATCTTAGTTCAGTTGACAAATATTTAGTATAAGCCCCCTACCTGCCAAGCACTGTTCTAAATGCTGGGATCTGTGATACGTAGGTAGGATTCTATTTACAAGTCAACTGAAGCAATATACATGAATCGGCAGGTCATAACTGGGAGTGGTGAAAACTCTAAGCAAACTCTTCCACATGCAATATGCTACATGTGCCATCAGAGTGTTACTGGTAAATAATAGTATTCTGTAGCTGTGTATGGAACCGGAGAAAAAAGGCAGACCCTCCTGTAGTGTTAATGATATCATTACCCACCTATATTCTCATGGGCTTGGTTTGATTCAAAGTTTTGATTACTGCTTCTTTCTTGTGTTATCCCTTCACTATGCCTCCCCTCATGTTTGATTTGTTCCCTCATCCATGCTGCATTAAGATCCATTCACTCTTACCAGAATTTCGTTGTGGATACTTACGCTGCTTCTGCCTTTTTCCCTCTTTCATCTAGGTCTTTCATTTTTCCCCCTCCTCCTCATGTGTAAGTCCCTCCTCTTCATTCATGTGATCCTCTTTTCTTTATCTTCTTCATCCTCAAGTACCAAGAGCAAGGGCTATCAGACTTTTCAGTATAAAATAATTCTCATCAGATTCCATTACTTTTCTCCTTTCATGTCCCCTCCCTACTGTCACTCCCCTCCACCTTCCATGGAAGTTTTGAAATGTCTTTGATACATTTCCTAATTTATAGGTATCTTTGAAGGATATGTAGAAATGTTCTGTGAATGTATATATCTATGACTTCTAAAAACCGTATTTTGTTATATAGTCCATTTAATTTCTTGGGTTTTTTTTATTCTATACTATGTTCTTAAGTTTTATTCCTTTTAAGATATGTTAATCAGGTTTATTAGTTCTGCCTACAGGATACTATTCTATTTTATTCATCTTAACATTTTATTTGTCCATTGTACTAGTGATGGGCCCCTAAGTTCCTGTAAGCCTCTGCTACTTCAATGTATGCTATGCTAAATATTCTCATGCATATCCTGGTATGGGCTTCTGTGAGAGTTTCTCTGGAGAGGACTTGCTATGCCACAGAGTGTACCTTAATTTCATAAGCACAGCCACACTGCTCTTCATAATCACTGTACTAGTCTACCGTCCTTCAAGAAATCTCATTATCAACATTTAGTAGTACTACGGACTGAATTGTGTCCCCTACTCTCCACTGCCAAATTTATATGTTGAAACCCTAACCCCAAATATGACTGCATTTGGAGGCAGAGCTTTTAGGTGGTTAGTTAAGTTTAAATGAAGTCATAAGTGTAATGCCATGATCTGGTAGGATTGGTGGTCTTATAAGAAGAGGCATGCACATGCACAAGGAAGGGCTATGTGAGTACTCAGGAAGAAAGGATCTGTAAGTCAGGAAGAAAGTCTTCCCTGGAATCTGACTGTGCTAATACCTCAATCTTGGGCTTCAAGTCTCTTGAACTGTGAGAAAATCAATTTCTGTTGTTAAACCACCCAGTCTATAGTATTTAGTTATGGTGGCCCAAACAGACTAAGGCAGGAAGTTATTTGATTTTCTAATTCTGCCAATATAATGGGTACTGTATACATTGCCTTTTCCTAATTACTAGTGACATTGAACATCTTGTAACACACTTTTTAGTCTTTCAGATTTTCTCGTCTGTGAATCAGTTATCTTTGCCCATTTTTTCAATTGAGTTTACTTTCTCTAGGGACCTATGATTTTATAATAATTATCTATATATTAATCTATTGTTGGTTTTAACTGTAGATTTCTCTCAAAGTGTTTGCGGATTTCATCTGTGGTATATTTCATTGAACTGAAATCTTTAAATTTCATGGAATCCAAACAATTTTCTTTTATCTTAGTAATTTTTCTTCTTTTGGGAGATTACTTAAGAATATTCTCCCTACTGCTATGTCACAACAGTATTTTCCTGCATCTTCCTCTCTCTATCCTTAACATTTAAATTTCTGGCTTTGATTCAAGGCGCAAGCAGGGGTTATCACCCAGTGTCTCCTGCAATAATAACAAACAAATAATAAATAAACCCGGGATCTTCGAGAGGATTTGCTTTTTTTTGCTCATTTACAGAGAGTTTCGGGTAACTCAGGCCTGATGCGTTTTTCCTGGGCTCAGCTGAACTCCATGTGTGAGCTCATTCTGGACCCTGGGGCCTCTGTGGGACATGTGATCCTCAAATAGTAAGCACAGCAGGAAATAAAAACCAAACAATGCAATCACTTTTAAATCTTCTTAGGAGATGACAAATATCATCTACTTAATATCCTATTGTCCATAGTATGTTCATAGCAAGTTATAAGGTAAGCCCAAAGCCACTTAGATGGGGACATATACTAATACTACAGAGTTTAAGAGCATGTCTCATGTTATTGGCTGGGAATTTTAAATCCCATTACAAGAAAGAAGCAAGTAGTTGGGAACAATAATTCAAAGGCTATAGTAAGAGAACCAACTGAATTTTTCTGTCTAGTAAGACAGTTTCCTAATACTAGCACATATACAATTTAAACCTTACATCCTGATCTGTGATTTTACTTCTATTATAGATCAATCTCATATGCATAGACAGGCAGAATCTTCTTTCTAATCTTTTGATAACATTGTTTTTTGAGCTGGTACAATTCTGTTTTTATTGCTGGATGTTCTAGTATTAATATATGAATGTGAAGCAACTCTCTTTGCTCTTCTTTTTCAGAAGTATTTAGTGGAGTTCCTGTTTCCTGAGATTTTTAGAGTTACCCTTTTCAAAATTTCAAATTGTATTAAATTATATTAGAGAACATGGCTCACATTTAAAAGACTTTATTTATTTATTTGACACACAGAGAGAAAGAGAGATCACAAGTAGGCAGAGCAGAAGGCAGAGAGAGAGGGGGAAGCAGGCTCCCTGCTGAGCAGAGAGCCCGAGGCGGGGCTTGATCCCAGGACCCTGAGATGATGGCTCACATTTAGTTGATCTTCTGTGGCATCTAGTATGGACAGTCTGTTCTATGTTCCTTGTGTAACCAAAAAGAATGCATATATGTGTATCTTTTGTGGGTTCAGACATTTTATGGAACTCTTAGTTTGAGCTTATTTAAATCATTTATGACATTTCTTATATTTTGACTACTTGAGCTCTCAGTTTCTGAGATATATATATCAGTTTCTGAGATATATATTATAATCTATAACCAAGTGTTAATTAATTTTTATCCTTGTAGTTCTTTCAGTTTTTGCTGCATATATTTTGAGGCTATATTTTCAGATACATATATTCATAATCATTGTATCTTATTGATCTTGCCTTCCTTTTATCAATGTATAATCACTTTCATGGTGATTTTCCTTAACTTCCATTTTGTCCCACAATAAAAATTGGCACCCTATTTTTTTTTGGGGGGGGATATTTCCCTGATGATCTTTCTTTCCATACTGTAACATTTCATATCTTTTTGTGGGAATTTTTTGTTTTTATTTTTTTTTAACTTTTTTGGTTTTGTTTGTTTGTTTTTTAATCTGACATTTGTATCTTTGGAATGATGAGGTTAATCTATTTACTATAGTGCTTTTTTTATGTCAGTATGCTTGCATAGAAAATGCTTATATTAGTCAGGAGTATCCAGAGAAACAGAGTCAATAAGGGTATGTGTATGTGTGTTTGTGTGTGTAGCTTGTGTCCAAAGGCACTATGGAGGCAGATTCCTTTTTTCTCAGGAACCTTAGTCTTTGTTTCTTAAAATCTTCCACTGAATAGATGAGGCCTTCCCACATTATGGAGGGTTATCTGCTTTACTGAAAGTCAACTGATCTAAATATTAACCACATGTGAAAATACCGTCATAGTAACATCTAGACTGGTGTTTAAAAAACACTAGATTAAAAAACTGGGTACCATGGGTACCATGATCTAGCCAACTTGACACATAAGATTAACCATCACAATGCCTTGCTAATACCTTCCTGGCCCTTATCTCATTTGATATCTTAGTTCTTTCAAGAAGTATTTATTTTCCCCTATTCTAGATGCTGAGACAGAAAGATTAATATTATATATACTCATAAATTATGTATATATAAATTATATATACTTACATATATACACATATTTATATATATATATATACATATATACGTATATATATTTCTGCTTTCATGGAACTTACATTCTATTTAAGGGGGAAAGCTCAGAAGGAGACATGATAAATAACTAATAGAATCAACACCAACATATATCCCAAGTGGTGATAAGTACTATAAAAAATTAAGATGAGAGTGGAGAGTGATTAGGTAGACTATTACTTGAGAGAAGATTTTCAGAGATAATTAGACTTGAAGGAGTTAAGAGAATAGATTCTAACCATAACCATATATAGGAAGAAGATTCCAGGCAGAAAGAACAGCAGTACAAAGTCTCTACATCAGAATGTATTTTCCATGTGTGAGGTCAGGTGAAGAGAAATATGAGGTATGATATAGTGTTAGCCATGGATGGTCTTAGACATTATGGTATAAACTCTGATATTTATTTTTTTTAAGTTTTTTAAAATATTATTTAATAAATTATCTTAATTTTTAAAGTGCATGCACATTAGATAGGATATAGATCAGTTAAAATCTTGCCAAAAGAGAATAACACATGAAACTTAAGAGAGGAAATATAGGGGCACCTGGGTGGCTCAGTTGGGTAAGCATCTGACTCCTGCTTTTGGCTCAGGTCATGATCTCAGAGTCTTCAGATTGAGCCCCACATTGGGCTCTGTTCTCAGTGTGGAGTCTGCTTGTCCCTCTCCCTCTGCCCCCCTCCTCTCTCTGTCTCTCTCTCTCTCCCTCTCATGAAAGAATAAATAAAATATTTTTTAAAGTGTCAACATATTTGATCAAGTTAAAGAATAATCAGTAAGTTGGTTTATGGGTGATTAAATCATAGAAAAATTATGATCCTTATTTATGTCTAAAGACAGGTGAGATATAAGCTACAGACTCAATTATATACAAAATTACAGAAATCTAAATGCTGCAGACATTCCTAATAGCAATTAATGACATTACGATAATGGGCAATTTGATAAACTATTGTTAATTTTGCAACACTTTCTTCTTTAAAAAGCAGGCATGACATTTTTTTAAATTAATTTTTTATTTTTTATAAACATATATTTTTATCCCCAGGGGTACAGGTCTGTGAATCACCAGGTTTACACACTTCACAGCACTCACCAAAGCACATACCCTCCCCAATGTCCATAATCCCACCCCCTATGTGAGTGTTGCTGAATGTTCTGTTGAGGGAGAAAGAGTTCATGGTTTTGTTACTCTCCACTTTCATATCGATAGACAATTTCCCCCTCATTACTGCTGTGAAAACATGTACAGAGACATTTTGACATTAATAACATTTAGAGGTACTTAACTTCTACTACTATCAGACTAACAGTAATATTTTATGATTAAATTGGTTTGGTTAGTTTTTAAGAATATTCTTGAAGATATTTGCTCCTCTGTAAGCTTACATGGGGTAAGTCTTTTCATTGTAGGGTAAAAATTATATCAGTAAGAATTTTGGAGTATATCGCTATGCATTCTGGAACAATGAAGCAATGGGACACTGAGCTCAGAGATTTCATCTCAATGTAAGAGGACTATTAGAATAATACCCTCTATCTGTATGATACTTCATCAATTATAATATCATTCATTTCACTAGCATATATTCTAATGCTTAGTCCTGTGGGGTTTTCATGAATAAATATGACTTTTCTTTTAAAATGTTTTACACTAACTTTGTTTGTCTGCCATAGCTGACCTCCAGCTAGTTTTGTGATATTTGAACTCATTTATATTTCTAGATTCATCACCTACATTCTGCCTAGACTCAAAATATCCTGTAATTTTCTGGGTTTTTTTTCCGCCTCGCTTCCTGAAGTTGTTGATCCAATTAAACATTGCTACTTGTAAGAAAGTCTTGTCCCAACTTTGGAGTTTAAAATAGCTCATTGATTATACTGTGATGATACTGTGTTGACACTGTACTCAATAGCCTCATCATATCTCAGTCAACCAGATTAAAATATTGCTCTACTATTTTCAGTAATAAAGGTAGAAGTTTTGTTAACAAAGCCATATTTGCTGCAATTCAAAGTCAATTAGATTTCTCATGTGATGAAATTATTAGAGATTCTCATTTTCAATGCTGAATGATAAAATTAAGAGAACATGTTCATACTAATTATAAAATAATAGTCAAAAATAATTCAAAAGGGCATCTTTGAACAGCAATCATGAAAAGATAATAACTAAAGACAATTTGAAAATAAATTAAATGTGTGAGCTTAAGACTTGCTAAAGTAACTCATACAATGGAATACCATATGACTCTTTTTTTTTTTAATTTTATTTATTTATTTGACAGAGATGACAAGCAGGCAGAAAGGCAGGCAGAGAGAGAGGAAGTGAAGCAGGTTCCCTGCTGAGCAGAGAGCCTGATGCGGGGCTCGATCCCAGGACCCTGGGATCATGACCTGAGCTGAAGGCAGAGGCTCTAACCCGCTGAGCCACCCAGGTGCCCCATGACTCTTAAAAAGTCATAAATGTGTATGTAATGAAGTACAAGGGTAGATTTTCATGATGCTATTGACGATTAAGAGTGACAAAACAGAGTATAGGACATGATTTTGCAATCAGTATCCAGATAGATGATTGATAGAGAATGAGACACAGAGAGGTCATTTTCTATTGGCTCCGTCCCTCCGCTCATTCATTCTGTATTCTTCTCTCCCATCCTTCATTCCCCTGAGAAAGCTGACTTGCCCATTAACTTATTTTGGAATTGACCAGTGAAAAGCACTGACAGGAGAGGCGAGGGTAGGAGGAGAGATTGGACCATTTATTCCTTCTGGTCCCACCTTCGGTACATTTGTAATGATGGCTGCATTGGTGGCAGCTATAGCCCCTATCAAGAGGTCCTTCTCTGGGGGTCCAGGTCTTAACCACGTACTACTTAGCTCATTTCCATCCTTTGCCTCTTCGAGCCTTATGTAGGTGATGGTTTTCTACTGCTCCTATTTAAGTGTTTATTTCCTTAATTATTTTCCTCTGTTTTTCCCCTTCTGTAAATAGTCCCTTCATTAGTAAGTCTTTTTAAAATTCCTGTCTAGATATGTGTTCTATGTTTCCTACCAGGACCCTGAGTAATATAAATGTACATGGGAAAACCTGGCATCGTAGCCACCAAAATGTGTATATACATTTTTCGTGAGGTGTCTACCTTATTTTCTAAATTTTCTGAAGTAAATACATGATATTTTTTCAATATAAAGAAGGCAGAGCAAAAGCATCTTTATACATGAAAGAGAAAAAAATAATAGGCAAATAAATAACACTGATGGGAAACAATGAAGAACTGATATCTTTTTAACTTCTTGTTGTAGTTGGCCAGATTAAGCCTAATGATTTTCTACATCCAACCCTAAGTCCTACACAGCTCCTCCCAAAATGAGCCAAAAGGAAAGGAGAGGGAGGGAAAGTAAAGATGATTCATCTGAAGCCAGGTTAAAGACGGAATTAATACTTATGAGAGGTTAACACTTGATCCCCTAGTCTTTGCTTTTGCATGAAGAAAGAAACCTAGAATATTCATAGCCCCTCTTCACTCCATCTCTGCCCCTCTACCCTTACTCCCTCTGTGAAAAGGGTGGCTTGCTTAACTGGAGTTCAGAAGGAACTGAATAAGTCCCAGTGAATAATTTCTCCAGCTGTCCTCTCCTTGGAAAAGTCCATCCTCTGACTACACGGGTTCTTTCACCCATTGCTGCCAACAGACTACTCTACGAGCAGACCCTGAGTTGTTGCAACCCCATCAATAACTGGGTAGGCTCTAGTAATTGTAGGAGCTAGTAGAACATTGATGGGGCTGCATATTCATGTCATATATTTAAATTTAGCTTTATTTACATAAAGGTGATATTTTGATTTCCCTCCCTATAATTCTTGTGTACTCCTCAGGCAGTTCCCAATTGGAGTGGGAAAGGAAAAGGTATTTTGCTGATGCCTCGAATCACAAAAATATTTATATTTCTTTTATTATGCCCAAAGGCAGCATTATTTTTTAAGATTTGTATTTTTGCTATTCTAAATATTTTATGTGATTATTGCTGACATTTTCAAAAAAGTAATATAGAAATTACATAAAAGAAAAATAAATCATATGAAATCATACAAATCAGAGTTAAAGTATTTTATATTTCTTATGAAACCATGTAAAATTACTCTGACTATAATGCAAAATTACTATGTATATTACTAAATATAACAAAATAATATACATATATGTGGTATTTTACATTTTGTATTTGTATCCTAATGATTCCCCCCATCCAACCTTATGTCCTACAGTGTTCTAATAATACAGTACTTTACACTTTACATTGGGCCTTTTTCATTTTAATTATATACAGAGGCAGTAGAGCAGTTAAGAACAACAGCCTCCAGAGTGACACTGATTGGGTTTGAACCCATATTCTACCATTTATTAGTTCTCTAACCTTGGGCACGTTTCTTGATCTTTCTTATGCCTAAATTTCTTCCTCTGTAAAATGAGGATAACAACACAGTACCTGTTAGTTTTCTGTGAGCATTCACAAGATAATCCATATCAACATGGTAAAAAGGCTTAAGTCTCTTTCCTCTCATGTTTGTACTCTACCAGGAGAAGACAATTAACTCTCTGTCTCTGTCTCTGTCTCTGTCACACACACATGCACAACACACATCAACACACATACAATAAGACATGCGTAAATGGTATAAGAAAAATAAAGCTATGCTAAGTGTATAGAGTGAGTGGGTACAGAGAGTTGATAATTCAGCTAAGATAGTCAGGAAGACCTCTGAAAAAGCAACCTTCGTGCATTAAGGATGTAAGTCACACACAAATCTTGGGGAAAACCATTTTGGGAAGAGGGTTCCAAGGGCAGACCTTGAGGAACAATAAGATCAAAGATACCCATGTGACTAGAGCAGAATGAGAAAGACAGAGACTGGCATGAGATAACTAGAGAGATAAGCTGGAGCTAGGTTACGAAACTCTCCCTAGGCCATGGTGAAGAGGCTGAATGCTCTCTGAGCATCACATGGAGACTGGACCATTTTAAACAGTGAAGCAATGGAACTTGATTTTCATTGGAACAAACCAACAAACAAAAAGTAGTTGGCATGGGATACCTGGGTGGCTCAGTCAGTTAAGCAATTGCCTTCAGCTCAGGTCATGATCCCAGGGTCCTGGGACTGAGCCCCACATTGGGCTTTCTGCTCAGTGGAGAGCCTGCTGCTCCCTCTCCCTCTGCTGCTCCCCTTGCTTGTATGCTTTCTCTCTGTCAGATAAATAGATAAAATCTTAAAAAAAAAAAGAATAGTTGTCAATTTTTATAGATAAACACTCTATCCAGGGCAAGAGTGGAAACAGAGGGAATAGTGAAGATGTTCCTTTATGACACAGAAGTAAACATAGTGTAGACCAAGGCAATGAGGGTTTCAGAGAACAATTAGGTGCATTTTCTGCAGAGAATTTAAAGGTAGTTAAACCATCATAAAGATGGTCTACTCTTTATTATCACCATACTTATAGCAATTCTAAACAACAGTGATTAATCATTTGTCCTCCCAAAGGCGAACTATCCCAAATGCCCCTCCACACCCTGTTTATGCCAGTGGACCTTGATGACAACTGAGAAACTTAAAATACCATGATATATTTGAAAATAGAGTCTATAGAATCTGCTAGTGAATTGGATGTATGTGACGGAATGCAATCTCAAGCATATTTCCTGCAGCAGTTAGGTGAAATATGACAGTGTGTGTGATCCTGTTTTTACTATGTATACTATGTAGTATATAATAAACTTTATACATGGTCGATGTTAGTGGGCTATATACTCCACTCCATTAATTTTTCCTTCAATTAGTTTGCTAGTTGTACTCTATGTTAATGGTGTTTATTTATAAAATGTTTTAATATTAGGTAATTTAAGTACCATTTAATCAATGTTGTTATTCTAAGAGTTCTTAATTATTCTTGCTCATTGATTAATACATTAGTTAAGATGCCTTTGGCTATAAGTATGAGAAACCCCAAGTGGAACTTATAAAAAGGAATCTTACTATCTATCTCACATAAGAGAAAGTCCACAGGTATGACTGATTTCAGATTTGGGTGATTGAGCAAATCCAAGGTGTTTTCAAGGAATCAAGGTCTTTCTTTCCCTCTGTTCTGCCATCCTCAGTGTTGGCAATAAGATGACTCTTGCATCTCCATAGATCATATTGCAAGAAGAAAACAATGGGGGGAAGTGATGAGACAGTCTCTTCTTCTGGTTTCTAGAAAGAGAACCCTGTTTCTTAAAGTCCCAAGTAGACTTCCCTCATATCTTTTGGGCCAGGTTTGTGTCATGTGTACATCTCATTATGAGGCCCTCAGAAGGGGAGTAATTACTTTAATATCAAATAGTAGTGTCCGTTTTCCCTGGTGCACATAACTGCCAATGTGTGTGGGGGGGGGAGGGAAGGAAGGAAGGCAAAGGAAAAGAAAAGGAACTATACAGTAGGAGAATGACTAACTAGAGCAATATAAAAGTAACTCAGGAGGCAGGAAGTATCTACTCCTGGAACTTTGCGGGGAGACTGGAGGAACATTGCTTTGGATTGGAAAGGGGAAAACAAAGCATCAGAAAGATTTTGAGCTAAAGCAGAGGCTTTAGAACTTTGTTTTAAAAACAGTCCATAGTAGGAAACTCATTTTATATTAGAAACCTAAACTATGATCTTAAACATACATTATGTGTGCGTACATACACGTATATAAACATATGTATATGATATACACTATGTATCATTTTTAACATTGTACTACATTACTTTTTATGACCCGATTATTGGTTTTGAGCTGCAGTTTGGAAAATGCCAGTCTAGTAGATCTCTTGGGCCAGTGTCTACAGGATCTCAAGATGCATATTCATCCTCCCTCATGCTGGTAATCCTTTGTATCAAGTTTATATTGTGAGTGGTAGCTGGATTTGCCTCTTTAATATTTACTCTGTATGGCTTATGAGGGTGTTTGGCTAAGGAAAGTTATGCTGGATGAATTGTCTGAGAATAAAGGGAAATGAGCTCTCCAGGTAAGTCTAGACTCAGTTACCAGCAAACTTCTAAATGATGTATTGCTACTGGTGAGAAATCAAAATCATGGGAAACTTTGACAAGTCAGTCTGAGCAAGTGCTGTTACACCAAATGTAGCTACTTCACCAGAATGATTATCCCTTTAAGATACATTACACATTTTATGTCACTTTAAAACTAAATAATCATGGTTTTGCAAGATGTGTTCCAATTTTTTTTCTTAGGGGTTTCCAGAAACTTATATCTTTTTGTAGGTTAGAACATTGAGTAAATTGTCATATGAAATAAATGTAGGAAAAAACCTACTTGTATCATGTAACTCATAATTTGATAATCCGTGGGCATGTCTGATTACATTGTAAAAGTCATTATTTCTTGGACTATACCAGTATCTGAGATGTAAATCAATCTATTTTTTGATGCAGACCAATATAGTTTAATTTTGTTCCACTTTACCTCCTCATTTTGTATCAAGAAAGAATGGGTTCATAATTTGACTCTTTCATTCCAAAGAAGTAAATTAAATTTCAGTATTTAATTCAGAAGTGAGTTGGTGAATGTTTATTTTAACTTTCTTTTGAGCATTTCTGTCTCAAGAGCCAGGCAGTATTTTACATTTTGGTCATTTTTCTTTTGCTGAGATAATGAGGGTGGGGACTTTTTACAACTGCAGGCAATTGCTTTGAGCTCTAAGCACTTTGAAGAGATTAGCCCCATTGATATTCTCTTCATTTTTTGGAAAGAAATGCTGCTCTCCCCTGAGTATAAAAGATGGACAGCTATTGAATAGAAACTGCTTTTGTCTAGCAGATAGTATAGTATTAAACATTCTCTTCTTAAAGACATATATGCAACATTAGAAAGTTCTCTAAAATGGTTGGGAGCCTTGTTACACTGACTTGTTAATTTTCCCTGAACTTGCAAAGGTAAATTTAGTATCATTTGCCTGGAAAATATCCTTAAAGGAGTTAGAGCCAGGATTGTATTATTAAGCCAGCCAACTGGGTGATGAGCAAGTTAATTATCCTGGGCATAAAAGGAGGAAATGGTATCATTTCTGCCAGCAAAACTGAAAAATATGAGTGAACTATTTGGTTGTCTTCTTACCTAGCTGGATTTAGCTGGACAGTGACCTGTCTCTTCTGTGTGAATTCGGTCAAAGATATTTTTCTTTGATTTAAAAATGTACACTTTGCTAGAATTCAGATAAAGACATATAAATAATATTTTATTTTAGATGACTCCATATCCATTATGTTATTGTTATTTCAGACAGGTTCAGTTAGCAAAAATCTCAATCCAAATGACTTTTCTGTCATTAAAAAAAAATAAAAGAAGAATAAAAAGTCTTCTATGGGAGAGGGGTATGCATGTGTGAATATATATGTATATACATATACATATATATGTGTGTGTGTGTTTGTGTGTGTGTGTGTTTTCCAGTGCTGCAGGTCTATCCAGTGTCTGGTTTAAACACAAGAGTTTCCCCTAGTGCTTAGCTTCCTTCTGAAGACAATCAGTTAGATACTAAAATCTTTGTGAAGGTCATCACATCCTTCTCTTTCTGAAAGCATCACTTGAAGTTCAACAGCTTAGCAGTTTCTGTTGCCTTGCGTTCCTTGCTCTGTTATAGATACATAAAAAGTAATGTTATTTTCATTCAGAGAAGGTAATAAAAACCTGTGATTTAGCAAACAGGGTTATCATCAAATAAACATTTTATTTATGCTATTCAGACTGTCTATCTTCAAGATATCACAAGTATCAATCAATTTCAAGTCAACTGGATGTGTAAAATAGATGTGTCATCCTATAAGCTCATGATTATATCCTGTGGTTTAAAACAGTGAATTTGATTACATTACATGTTGCTATACCCTCTTTGGTCTTACTGCCTTTGCACTTGAGTTAATCTGCCTTTGCAAATTCTAAGAACCAGTTCACAGGGAAAGGACCTGTGATGTAATTCTATCCATTTCTCCATGGTGGTGGAAATTAAAAACTTCTACCACCTTCATCCACAGAGCTTCATAATTCCAATCACAATAGCATTGTCAAAGATCCTTGGCAGACTCTCATTTGGCACTAGGACAAAAAAATAAGGATAGGTATGGGATTTCCTGAGAGATGTTTAGGATCAGAACATTGAAATTCTGCTTTTATCTCCAAGAACACCTCACAGAACCCCAATATTTTGTGACTTCTTCATCCTGTAAACTCAAGTCAATGAAATTTTTCCAAGATCAGTACAACTTTCATGATGGTAAAAAGCTGAAAGACCAAATACAGCCTCCTTTATACATTGCAGTAAGTTGTTTCTGGTGCCTAGAATGTCAAAGCTCTCCTTTTCAGTGTACTTGTCTCTAATTGACAAAATATATTTTGTTCCTTTGTTCCACTCTGCTGAGTTTGTTGTTCTGTTTTGTTTTGCATTTGCCTTATAGACACTTGCATTTAAATAAACATTTGTTGATTGATAACTACACAGAAAACATTTCTTGAGGGTCTTTGACCCTAGTCATTATCAGTGCTTTTTTGCAAGCTTTTCAGATGATTTCTGAAAAGCACTCATTAAACTGTTTTAAAGCTTAAATTTAAGCATATTTTTTAGTACCTTTACTCTACTTTAAAGGAGAAATTTGGCTCTTGTACTAACAAAGTTTACCAGCAAATTATCTCTTCTCCTATGTTGTAAAAATATTTTATTTTGTCCCATAGATTCAGCAGCTTAACACAAAAATGTTGACTTCTCACTCAAATCAGTCCAAAGTAAGGAGGGCTCTACTCCATGTGGCCATGGCCCCGGCTAGCAAATGCTCCTTTGTTTTCACCACATAGTTTCAAAGGTCACTCTGAGTATCAACATCTAGCCAGTAGACGAGAGAAGGAAAGAAAAAAAGAAGAGCATGCTTCTTATTCATTCTTGAAGACATAAAGAATAAATCTTTTCTACCAGTAGGGCCAAAAGCTTTCAATAAATACTCACTTCATTCAGCTAACCAGATGCAGGGCCCTGCCTAGTTACAAGCAGAACTAAGAACTGTATTTCTGACATAGAGCCGTTTTCCACCAACAACTCTACTCTGTGGAAGGGGTTCTAAATCTGGTGGAGAACCAACAGTTACCACCGGACTGTATCAGTTACTATTTTTGCAATCAATGGAAACTGACTCCACTAATATAATTTAGGAAGGAGTAAATTAGAAGAACATGATGTGGTTTGCAGAATACAAAAGAAAGCTTAAACTGAACAGCCAGCCCTGAGAAAATACTGAGATCAGAGAAGCTACGGCACATAATAGAATTTGGATTAATGGACATGGTCTTCAGAGTACTATCAACAAGATAAGAGGGCTCCAGCCACTCTCAGCCAAGGTATTGATTCAATCAAGATCCAGAAAGAATCTTTGAGAGAAACATCATCACTTTCCCTCCTGTGGCTAGTAGAGAGTAGGGTACTTTGATTAAAAGTTCTCCAAGATTACATTCATTGGAAGACAGGAATATTCCCAAAGCCGAGACAACATAGAGGCATTTTCAGATGAAAGGACGATAGAGGACAGGAAAATTAAACAATATATATGCTTTTAAAAATCAGATGTTTCAGGGACGCCTGGGTGGCTCAGTGGGTTAAGCTTCTGCCTTTCGCTCAGGTCATGATCCCAGCGTCCTGGGACTGAGCCCTGCATAGGGCTCCTTGCTCTGCAGGGAGCCTGCTTCTCTCTCCGCATCTGCCTGCCTCTCTGCCTGCTTGTGTGCTCTTTCTTAAAATCTTAAAAAAAAAAATGAGATGTTTCAGACTACTTTTAGTCCAATAAATTCAAAGGCAAGTAACAGTTTCTGATCTAAACAGCAAGGAGAAATAACTGATAAATCAACATCAAAATCCAATAAAAAATTATCAGTTACAAAATCCTTCTCTCTCTTTGTTATAGTTCAATGGCCTTAGATAAAACTATGAGCTCTCAGAAACTAAGTCGCTTTTTGTGTAAATGTGCAGGTAAGATGATGTACCTGGGTGCTTAATTGATTAAGTGTCAATCTTTGGCTCAGATCATGATCCCAGGGTGCTGGGATCAAGCCCCATGTTGGGCACCTTGCTCAGCAGGAAGTCTGCTTCTCCCTCTGCCACTGCCCCTCCTCTGCCTGTGCTCTCTTTCTCAAATAAGTAAATAAAATCTTTAAAAATAAATAAATAAATGTGCCGGTGAGGACATTTTTTTGGTCAGGCGAGGCAAGGGTGCTTGGGTGTAGGGATTCTTGGGTTTCAACCAATGGAAACTAATGGAAGTTATAGCAATGAGAGTTAATATATTCATTACTATTTGTAAATAAAGCTACAATTTGCCAAAGAGATATTTGAATATAATCATTTGTATTCCACTAAGAAACACATATTTTAACCTGCACTTCTAGGGTGACTCCAGATTATACATAGGCTTATTAAAGGATTTTTTTATGGCAGTGTACTCAAATATAACATTTAACCCCACTCCCACCAAAGAACTATGGGATGAAATAAATCCAAATGAATAATATCTAAGTGAATAAATGTTAAGATACTCTATAGGATAGAAAGTTGTTCATTAAAAAAAATAGAGTATTACTAGGGTTAGAATTGCTATATATAGTTATCTCTAAAAATGAAGACAAGGTTTGAGAATTACAGGATAGACTTGTGGAGACTAAAAATTACAATGAAAAAATCCTTCAAGCAGATCTTAATATATCCCTCTAATCAGTTCACTCTACCCAGTAGTTGTAATTCTCCAAATAGGCCACTAAGTTGTCTTTCAAAAGTTTATTTCAGCAAATTGCTGCTCTGTCTATGCACAAAGAAAGGAAATAACCCTATAATTTCGTAGATTTTTAAAAGGTAAGCTAACAAAAAGATTCTTTTACTTTTCCTTTGAGTCCAAAGAATGTACAGTTGGGAGCTCAATAAGACAATCTTCCTCTCACTCTTTCTTCAAGTGTCTGATATAACAATAGAAGTATAGTAATGGTCCATTTTTTTAAAAGCTTCCCAGGCTGGCAACTCTCCCATGAGACTCTAGTTGGATTTACTGTGTGTGTATGTGTGTGTGTTTATACATTTTTTTTTCCCCAAGAGTTCTTTACCAAAAAGAATTTTTTTCTTTAAAGTTAAAGTGGTTTCTCTAGACATTATTAGTAGATCACTGGAGTTAGAATGCTAGCTTATTGGTTTCTTTAAATTTCTATTTGTCAAATATCTTTTATTTCTCAATAATTAGAGCTAAACCCTCATTCCAGGAATGCTCATAAATATGGGACAATTATTAGAAAATTAATTAAGGTCTCATTTCAAGGTTAATGTTTGGAATGAGACTCTGTTAATGGAACTCTGAGTATATTAGTTTATTACATTTATATAAAAACTAGAACAATCTTATCAAAGGCTATGAAGCTATTGTCCTATTGAACTGTCTTACTCCCTGTAGAAAGGATCATCATCCCCACCATTGCCTGAGCTCAATATCCTTGAATTTTCCTTAAATATTTTTTCTTAACATATGGAGTCTCATTAAGTGCTATTTTGGTTTGAGAAATAACTGCATATCCACCGCCCAGCCTAGAAATGTCTATTAAAAGGCTGATCTGATCATAGCCGTTCCCTTCTTTAAAATCCTTGATGGGAACTACTGTTCTACAGCCATTTCTTGAGATTACAGACACTCTCTGGACTCCACGTCTTTGCCCTCTGGATTCCTGCCTTCCCATTTTCTGCCTGGAAAACCCTTATTCATTCTTTAGTGTTCTACTCACATAGCACTTTTTTTCTAATATCACTCACTCACTTATACTCCTCAACTTCAACCCTCAGGCAGAATAAATTTCTTCATCTGTGTTCTTGCACTTTGTACAGATCTCTATTGCTTATCAAATTGCATTAGCGTTATTTATTTATTTATTTATTTATTTATTTTCCCTCTGGCATCTCCCTTGCAGGATTGAATTCCTGGAGAAAGGGATACTTTCACACCCTTGCGTTCCACATCTCTGACATTCCCTGACTTATTCTAGGTGCACAATAAATGTTTATGGAACCACTTTGTGGTTAATTTTATGCTGAAATAGACGTGACTAAAGCAGAGAGAATTCTAGACTAACTGTGGCACAAAACATTTGCATATAATAATCAAGCTTACATACAATTAGATTATAAAGTTTATCATCATTATTGCAAAATATGAAGCATGAAGACATTAATTCTTCAACTTCAGAGTTCCTCACTTAGCCAGCCAGCTCTAAAGAGAAATAGAAGTTTGTGTACCTCAGAAGGCTGGATCATTGGACACCCAGTAAGAATTATGCCAAAGGAGGTCTTCTGTTAAAAAAAGAATGCTGCTTACAGAATTATTATATTTGCTTTCCAGTTTGTGCTGGTGTTTTCGTAGTATGACTAAATATTAGTATTGTGGTTTATTGAGTATTGATACATCTGCTAGAAACAATGCAGTTTCACAATAATTCACAAAACCATGAGCTCCTTCCTATAAACAGAAATATCTGCTGACTTAATAATAATTCCTAATAATACAGAAATATTCAAGATGAATTTTAAGTAAAAAAAGCAGAAGATATATATGTGTCTTCCAATTTTGTAAAATATATATACATATCATTATATATATATATAAAGTAAATGTATAACATATATTCTTAAGTATATATATTCAAGTATTAAGTATATATTTTGGCATATACAAACATTCAGAAGAAACTGAGGGGAAATATAGGTGGTTATCTTTTCTAAATTTCCTATAATAGTCATAGTTAATTTTTATCATCCATAATTATCTTATTTTAAAAAATTTAAATTAAAAAAATTTATTCATTGTAATATAATTAGATCTAATGAGGCTATTTTTAGAATAAAAACTTCTTGTTTGACTGAATTATCTTTCTTTAGACAGAAGATACTAGATTCCTGCAAACACTGGTGTATTTTTATAATAAACTAATCTAGAAAATTGGGAGGTAAGAGTCTTGTGGTTGCTACATTATATAGCTTGCAAAATAATGAAAGTAATGGTAATCAATGTAGAAAAACTGCTTATATAAAATTGGAAACAGATGCTAATCACAGGTGGTTGAACAAAAAGTAATATGGCCCTGGTTCAGCACTCTTGTGCTGAAGGAACATCTGGATGTGTGTGTTTATCCCAGAGCTAGGACTTGCTAACCAGAAATAAAATTAAGAAATTATTTGAATGAGTAACGTTGAATAAAAACCAAAATTAATTTCAAGGTGATCCTTAAATCCACATTGCTTTTAAATGCCTATAAAGCCAGGAGGCTGATTCATATGAGCCATGTGTGAAAATCTCTTAGTAAAAAATATCTTACAGATACATCACATGTGTACAAGCAACTAAGTTTGCTTTATAACACAGTTTTTTTTAATATTAAAGTAGTATTTCTAGCTTCTAATAACTAATATCTGAAGTTAGACACTCCTACACAAATATTCTGATGATTTTTATGAACAAGAGATTATTTGGAAATAAATGTAATAATAAATTACATTTATTATATGTAATATTTAAATAAAAGGACCTCTATGTCTGTCATATGTGGAATGCTTATAAAGTGTTCATTTGATTAATGAACATTTATTTACAAACTAAGATGACCTATATGCAGATCTTTCAGCTTTAAGCTTATTTACCTCTATGTCTGTCATATGTGGAATGCCTATAAAGTGTTCATTTGATTAATGAACATTTATTTACAAACTAAGATGACCTATAAGCAGATCTTTAAGCTTTCATCAAAACAAGTAATATAGGGGTGCCTGGGTGGCTCAGTGGGTTAAAGCCTCTGCCTTCGGCTCAGGTCATGATCCCAGGGTCCTGGGATTGAGCCCTGCATTGGGCTCTCTGCTCAGCAGGGAGCCTGCTTCCCCCTCTCTCTCTGCCTGCCTCTCTGCCCACTTGTGATCTCTCTTTCTGTCAAATAAATGAATTTAAAAATCTTAAAAAAAAAACAAGTAATATATATTTCTTGGACAAGACATTACAGTACAGCCATAGAATCTGAATAATGAAAAATATTCTGAGCTCCAATCACTTGTTTACTTCTAGAAAGTAAACTTTAGCAAAACTGAAATTAAAGGTACGAGGGAAAAAAAAATTATCTCATCCCTAGAAATTTGTTGTAATAGTACTTGGCCTTCGCCACTTGCAAAATTAAAAAGAACAGATGGACCTGTGTTCAAAAAGAATTCATTCTCTGGTAATGTTTTTAAAGCCTGCATTGTTTCCATTGAGTTTTCTGCTAACAGTTTGTATAATTATTTTTCCTATTTGGTCATAATATTGTGAGCATATGAAATGGGCAATATGTCAGGAATAATTAGGCCCCATAGTGCTGAAACCCCAGTGGAAAAACTGCCTCTTTTATAGAAGCAACTCATTACCTGTAGACCTGTCAATTTTACTTAGCAAAGACCATCTGTTTGTAGCCACCTCTTTTCCCAGAGGAGAAATTCTTCTTCCACAAAGAACTGCTCCATGATATGAAAACACCTTTCTCCATAAAATGGCTTCTCTTGTCTTGACTTCTTTCTGTGCCCTCTAAACTGAGTTGTTTGTTATATAACCAACAAAGATGGCTCTATATAATTTAAGAGGTAAAATAAAATTAATCTAATAGACAATGCCATCAATCAGAGAATGGGTGTATTATAAATTTATATAAATATAAATTTATATATATATATATAAATTATGCTTGGGTATATTTATGACTACAGGAAGCCCTCTCATGGACTGTAACTATTACAAAATGCTCACAAATACATGTGACTCTGGGTTTATCAGCATCTGTAACCAAACTGGTAATTGTCAACCACATTAAACTGGAATATTTCAATTTCAACTTAATTTGAAATTTTAAGGAACATTACAACTGAAAAGAAGTGATTTCAGGTGCCTAGAATTTGTTTGTATTTGTTATTATTTTTCAGAAAAGTACATAATTGGCGTTGGAATAGGTTAGATATTGACAGGCCACACTGGGTTAGCATTTATTCAGAAAGAGTCTGATTGAGAAAGAGTCAATTTTAGAGAAATCCTCCTGGGTAAATACTACAGAAGAATATAAAGCTACACACATAATGCACATAATGCACATAATGTTCTACATCCTCCAAACCACACCCTATTTCACAACAAACTACTTTCAGTTTTACCAAATAGGAGGATGCATATTTTAAAGATACCAGAGACTAGGGTACCTACCTTGTCTACCATTGGGGAATAATTCAGTGGGACATTAGGAATTTACCCAGAAGTCTGTGCTCAAGTTTGCATGTTTATACACATACTGAGGGAAAAATGAAGCAGTCCTGACATTTCTTCTAAGTCTTATAATTCTTTGCCATTGTCACTGTGTTTTTAGATTCGTCCAGAAGAGAATGGGATTTTTTTGTCTTAAACCTCTTTTCTCATATGATACCACAGTGATCTGCAGGGAATTAACAAGTAATACCTGATCAGTGTAAAAGGGCAGATGACCATAAAAATTACCCAGAACCCAGAATTAGTATGTACTCCTGTTATAATCCCTGGAATAGAATTCAGGGGTCATGTATGCCCAAGATGAGTTTCAATAAGCTATAAATAGATTATAATGTTCTTCCAATTTAATTATCAACAAACTCTTTTATGAAGTCAGCATTCAGTCTTTCTCTAATGACAAGTTAATGCACTAAGAACCAGGCAGCACTTAGAAACCAGTATGCACCATAGTAATGAAGAATAATCATAAAAGAAAGGGCAAGAATATCTGGATACTCAGAGTTGGGCCAACCATCCACATGTTGCTGTAGGAAGGTACAGATTGTGCATGATGTTTGCAACATGGGTTCTCACTTGTATCTTTCTTATACCTAAAGAACTTTTCTGGAATAATTCATAATTCAGGCAGCGTGTGTAAGTTCTAATTTTGTGAAATGTACTGTGACCTTTGAGTTTCACCTAGTCTAAACTGAAGATAAACCTTCCTGAATCCATTTTGGGATTTGAATGAATTTCATTAAAAAATTTGGGTTCCCTCTCAGTTCAAGCCATCCTTGATTGCTTTAGTTATCAGTTTTATTAAAAATACAAGTATTCTGTACTATCTAAAAGTAATTGGATAGTTACTGGCTAATTTTATTTTCTTAACATTAGTTTGCTTTTCAACTAAGTTTAGAAATAATTTTATAAAAAGTGATCTAAGTATTATTTGAAAGGCATTTAAACTAGCAATAGAATATAGGAAAAGAGAAAAGGGGAAAAGAGAGAGGAAAAGCAATAAATGTGAGTAGAGGTAAAAAAGGAATATCTAAAATGAGAAAAATATGATTTATTTTAAATTTGTGACTTCTATCACAGCTCTCTCCGTAGTACCAACCTGACAAGCACGTCAATTGAACATGATATCATGAATAGAGAGAAGGGAGATCATACCTCTTGGCTAAAGGTAGTGGTATAAAATAGAGGCCTCTGATCTGACATGGTAGAAAATATAACATGCTTTTCTCTGTCAAGGTGATGCCCAGGGAGGTTTTAACATAGCTTCCTGTTTTATAAGCCATCTCTTTTCTCATTTCCTCACTCTGATGGCTACCAATCCTGCTATATGAACACAGGGAGGAGGCAGAATGGAGAAGCATAGTGCTCCATGACACTCTTTATAAAGGGCATAATAATTGCTAGAGCCTGGTTCTAGTTCCACATACTTCATCTTTCCTTCCTCCACTCTTACTTCTTTTCCCCACACATCTAGTTTTAAATTTCATTAAAAAAAAAAAAAAAACCAAACCAAACAAACAAACAAACAAACAAAAAAAACTTCTTGTAAGCCTCTGCCACTGTCACTTTCACAAGATGTAAAGTTGTATATTCTAGTCCAGGCAAGTATCCAACAATCAAGCAGATGGGTTTAAATATTGTATTAAAATATAAACAATAGGAAATGCCTGAAAGATGATTCTGATCTAGTCAAGTTTATGACTGAAAGCTTCTCTAACTTCCGTGCCTCTTGCATCGCAGTGACTTGAAGTATATTTTCAGATTGCCCCTAAAACCATAACTACATGTTACTGAATTCCACCCACCATCGACACACACATACCCCTTACACACACACAAACTCACTGAGAACAGGAAATGTAACAATGATTTAAAACCCTATGTTATCTAATAACTTTCATGGTCTTTAATCTTCTATATATTTTATACTAGATTGATCAGGAAATGAAATGAACTGACATTTTATCTCTTTCTCCTTTCTACATTTTGCTGGAGATGAAAAAAATAAGCAAAAGAAGGGAGGGGAATAGCACTGAAGATTCTATATATATTTTATACTAAATAATAACTCTGTAGTTGTCAAGAATTTACTCACTTTCTTACTCATATTTTTGAGACTATGGATAATCGGTTTCCTCGTTTTAAAAGTAAATATATCAGTGCTTCTGGGAGGAAGTTGGGCATCCAATTATGGTGTTCGCCTTTTTAGAGAGTACAATCTAAAATAGATGTGAATAATTAACAGACTATTTAAGATAGAATAATGTTTGTGTTATACAACCAAGATTAAAAAATAATAAGCATTTCTTTCAATTCTTTCTTCTGTTCAATGTAAGTGCTACAAGATGACAGACATGTTTCTTTGGTATTCCTATCTCATGATAAAGTTGAAAATACTATAAACCCTTGAATCAAAAGTCTAGTAGTTTTTGCTTTTTACCTTTAATCTTTTCACAGCTGCTGCATAATTGCATAAGCTGTAAGGATACGGATTTATAAGATATATAGGTATCAATGTAGCATATCAAACTAAGGCTGAATCAAGTGCTTCTTTTATGGATTCTGAGATTTTCATACTTGCTTTGCATTTTAGCCATTTTAAGGAACTGATCTCTTTATGATATTCCAGGATCATGGGCATAAATACTGGATCCATTGTCCAGATTCCTTCCAAACTTCTACACAAAATTTTTGAAAAAAAAATAATATAACATCACTTTAAAAATTAAGTAATTTTATTACTGTGACCATCAATTATAAATTTCTTATATCCTAAACTATCAAGAAGTCTACAAGAGATCATAGCCATTAAGTATCTGGCGTATAGTAAATATTCAAATATTTGCTGTAGGAATAAATGACTCCAACTTTTGGATATTTTGCTAGTATAACAGATTGGTGGCAATCTTCAGTTTTACTCTTTTTCCTCTTTTAAATACATTTCCTTACACTTCTCAATGTTCCATCACACTGCTGCCTGCTTTTTTCGGTTTGAAAATCCAAGCATACACTCTATATTTTATGACTGCCTGAGCTTAGGCTTAACCGTAAGTGGATCCATTTCTGTCTCTAAATGTTACCTAAATTTTCTTCTTGAGATTACTGTACCTTGGGATCAGAAGGGAATTCACTCAGGGACAAATAGTAGAACATTTGGTGAAGAGAAGTGTAAACAAATAGGAGAGATTTTTGTTCTATAACAAGCAAACAGTTATAGGTGTTGGTGCAGAGGCTCAATGATCTCAGGGCATTCAGCTCTACAAGTCCCTGGGCGCTTCTCTCTTAGAAGGAAGGCGGTTGCTACAGTTCTAGACTTGTTTAAGTCTGGAATAGAGGGCAAAGGAGGGGCATGAGCAACTTCTTTCCCTTTGGGAAGGAAAACAGAGGCTCTCCCAGAAAAAAAACCTAACAGACTTCTGCCTGTACTTGATTGACTTGACCCCTGCTGCACAGCAAACCCTTGCTGAAAGGGAGGCAGAGAGAAGGATGGAGGGAATAGCTCAACTCTCTACTCCCCACTCAGTTCAGCTCGGAAAGCCATTCTAGTTGTTTAGAGTCCCTTCATCCATGTTCTCAGTGCTTGTGATATCTGCTCTCACTGCCTAACTTTTTTTTTGTACTCTAAGAAATAAGGTTTTCTCATTCTTTCCCTAAATGTACTTTTATGAAGCCCAAAGGTTCCATTGACCTTTCATGAATAGAATGCCCCATCTGAGATTATAAAGAAACAATAACAAGGGGCTGAAGTTTAAGCCTCACGAAAAGTACATAAAAGCTGCCACGTTATCCCAATATAGCCCACATCTATTCTAAGTGTGGTATTTACTACACTTATTTATAGTACAAATTCTCTCTCTTTTCTTTCTTTTCTTCTTCTTTTTTTTAACATATAAAGATAAATTTATTATAAGGAATTTGCTTATGGAGGCTGACAAGTCCCAAGATCAGCAGGGTGAGTTGGATCAGCAGGATAGCCAATGGTATAATTCTAGTTCAGATTTGAAGGACTGAGAATCGGGGGGGTTGATGTCTCTCCAATCTGAAAGTCAGTAGCTAGAGACTGAGAAAGAACCAGTTCTTAAATGCTTACTTTCAATTTCTTTACTTATCTTGTCGTGGACCAGTCATAAAGAATGGACGTACCAGCGCAGTTTGCCAGCCACATATCCCATAAAAATAAATATGCTAATATTATGACACTTTGTTCTTTATATTTACACACGGTTAACATCTCTCTATATTTCTTTTATCTAGGTGATAAAACATATGATTTCTGGTGTACTGTTCAAACAAAATTTGATCATAAGTATCTGATATTAAAAACCACCAAGGCTCTATGTAATGGCTAATCTTCAGTAGTTTACTGTAAACATAATTGTGATAGCTGGGCTGACCCTTAACAGATTAATGTTTAGACTCATTTCCTTTGCCTTACATAACAGAAAAAAAAATTAAGCATTTCTTTTTCACCCCACAGTGTTCTCAGGAAGAGGGGCAGTACATTATAAAGCCAGCTATTGGTTGAATATTACTCTCACACATTTCTAAAGAGTGACGCTGTAACCAGTTTCAGAGCCAAAAACAAAAGGGCATAATTTGATAAAAATCTTATTGCCTGATCGCTTGCAGACATCTGTCAGCAGTTTTGGTTTCTTTTAAAGGGCAGCACATGGCTGACTGGTCTCATAGTCGGATTTATAAGGGTAATTATTGCCATATAATTCAACAAATCACTTTTATCACTGAAAACCTAAAGCTTTCAAATTTTTGCTTTTTAGTTGTGAAGTTCCTAGGGAGAGAGGCATGTGCAAAATGAATTTTAATTCTAATAGAAAGCCTTCAGTAAAATTTAGTAATTTAATGATAAAATAGAAATAATGATTACAAGTCTTTTTATAAATTTGGTTTTTGCTTTTGCATTTAGAATATTGCCATGCATATAAAAAAATGGCAGCTGGACATTTTAGGATCACATTGCTTATTAACATCAAAAATTAGATATTCTTATTAACATCAAAAAATTAACATGTATAGCTGATTGACAAAGTAGATTTACACAAAAAATATGACTTATGCAGAGGCTGAAAAATGCCTCAAAAAGTGCTCAGTCTCAAGGCAGCACTGCTTTCTAAGCACTTCCACTGTAATCCAGCATGTACAGACATTTCAAGAAAACAACCTTTCTGGGCTTGGGTCTGCCTCTGTCATAAGAATATTATATGGATAAAATGAGACATTTTATGTAAATTAGTAAGTACAGTTTCTGCCACATAATAAGCACCTGATAAGTTGTGGTTATTGTGGAGAGGCTTATTTCTTAGTTACTAGGTGGAAGTACTTTGCGTTTAGAAATGAAAATACTAGTTTGCAGCAAAATAAGAAAAAGAAGAAAACATAGTGGCACAAAGAGAGATAACTGTATTAAAGGTCCCTGAATTAATTCCTGTCTAGGCAGAGGAGTTTATGGAAAGATGACGAGATGAATGAGATGTGATGATAGAACTAAAGACATTTATAACATCAATAAAAATTAAATGAATATATAAAGAGCACGTATATTATTTTATTCCAAAGAGCTGCACGGGAACTGTTTCTACAGAGTGGGAAACTGATAGGATAAAGGAGTACTGAGGTAGTGAGGACTGGACAAAATGTGCCTATGTAGTCCAGGACTAAGAGGCAAAAGGCTGAATGGAGCAGATAGTTAAATGGGAATCAGAGAACAGAGGGACCTGACCACTATATTAAGAGCAGTTCTGAAACACATACACAACATGATTTTACCCCTTTATCCCTTCATTATTTTACCCCGATATCCCTTCATATTAATTTTCACATTCTGTAATTATTTTACTTTTCTATTTACGTAATTTACAGTCTCTCTCCGCAACTACAATGTAAGTTCTATTAAGGCAGAGTCCTTGTCTGTCTTCTTCAACATTCTATTTAGCACTATACCACACATGAAATAAAATAGTCAATGTTCCAAAAGAAATGGAAATTGCACTAATACACTAATGAATATAAACTAAAAGTTAAATGATTGGTTCTTTTAACAAACTTTACTGGGTAAATCATGAAATGGCATTGGCAAGTATTACTCAAAGAATTCCATGCTACCTTCACGCTACCACATTGTCTTCTACACTAGAACTGTTCTCAACTCTTCTGCCACAAGGCAGAATCATTTTGCCCCTGGTGAAGCCACCGTATAAAACATCATACCTTTCAAGAGTACATCTGTGGTCCAAGTATAAGAAAGAGAGATTTATGAGAATTTAATCATTTGGGGTTTTTTTCTCTCCTCCAAGCTAAATGAAGAATCTACAAACTGGGGAGGGCTAGGTCATAAGAAAGAAAGACAGTTTACTAAGGATTGAGACCAACAGGGAGAGATGATGATTGATTTTCCAGACATACAAATTAAATGGCCAAAGAATTAAATGATTTTCAGATGAATCAGGAGATGTTACCATGGAGGAAAAACAGTGGCCAAGAACCATACAGCTTCCTCTCCCTCCTGTTGCAATAACATTATGTAAGTTCTCCAGAACATATGTGCCACCTGGAAGAAAAGGGAAGGATGGAAGAAATGAATGCTAAGTTGACTTAGTATACTGAGAATTGTCAAAATGGAGTGTCTTTTATGGGATGGGAAAGAGCTCAACAGAGAAATATGTGCAATATGAAAATATCTTTGATGGCAGTTCTTCCAGGTTTACTCTCTCAGAAATTGCTATGATGGGACACTACATAGGCCTCTAAAATAGTTATACCTTAAATAAGTAAGCATGCATTAATATACACCACGACAGATACACACAAATTCCTATATATTTCTGTCCTAATCCATAAGAAACTTCTCTTGTTTTAAATACTTTGCAATTATTTTTTGACCTTGACCAAACTATTTTATCAGGGGAGTGGTACAGATTGATAACTTATGTTGTAACTTACCTATCAGTATTTTATACTGGCATTTTGGTGTTGTAAATCACTCCAGAATGGGAAAATAAAAACTTGGCAACCCAATTTTACCATTTGTTCTGATTATAAAACCTAAGCACTCATCTATCCATCCATCATTATTCATTCAACAAATATTTGTCTATTTTATCAGAAAACAAGAGCTTTTCCAGACATTGTCAGCAGTATAGATCTGTATCTCATTGGCCAGGTAGGAACAGTGTGCCTCCCCTGGATGTAAAGGAAGCTGGGAAGGAGTCCCTTCCATCCTCTCTAGCAGAAAGTAGAAGGAAGGACAAAGTTGGGAACTGTCATGTAAGCAATGTCTACCATAATAAACAATGCAAAGAACCTCAGGTTAAGAAAAATCTACCTAATCAATTCTTAGCTGTCTATTTCTCTCATATTACTCTTGTAATTTTATATCTCTTAACTTTCCCCATTTTCCTGCTGCACAGAGGGGGACAAAATACAATGAGGAAAAAAAAATGAGGAGAATGTTGTGGTTTCTAAACTTTTGTACAAAGGACAAAGTCATACTATGAGCTATTTCTTCCCTCCCCACCTCCTCTCTCTTGTTATTGAAGCGCATTTTTTTCTCTATTTTCAAGATTTTCAAACTGGTGAGAACTTTAGAACATAGGACTTTGAAAGCTGAGGCTGTATTCCAGCGACTCCATCTAGAACCCTAAGAAGCCTACAAGAGAAACTGAATAGGCCAGAATTTCTGCCCTACCACCTCTGCCCAGACCACCCCTTTCTTTTGTGTCTCCACTTCTTCCAAAATATCTTCCTCTCACACAGCTCAATCTCTGACTTGACAATGTGAAATTGGTTCACTAAAGCTGGAGAATGGAAATCTGCAATTGAAATTTGAGAGGCACTGCCAATAAACCATTGACTAGACATGCCATTAAGTATATTTGAAAGTATAATGAGGATCTATAGGGAGACTTATTCTTGTCCCACACAGTCTCTCAAAGACATTGTGTATTCAGTCATTCAACACATGTTTATAAAGTGTGTACTGTGTGCCAAGCACTGTATAACAGAGTATGTATTCCCTATACTTGGTCTTTGTTTAGGCACAGCCATAATGCAAAATCTGAAAATTAAGTCCAGATGCAGCTATTTTAATTATCTTTGATTCTGTAAATCATAAAATAATTGAAATTCATATATCTTGAATGAAAAGAACACCTTAAACTAGATATCAGGATTTCATATATATATATATATATGTATATACATATATATATATTTCAAAAACTAAACATTTTTTGGAAGCTAATCCACGTGGAGTGTTTCTTCATATTCATAAAAATGCAAACTTTTTGCAAATATAATTGTTCAGTCTTCAGAGGCAAGATAGCTTTACTTCTAAGTTTCTCCTTAGCCTTATATTTATCTGCTATGGTCCTGAATACTAATTTTAGGAATGTTGACCTCCCATTAGTCAACATTGTCCAAATGCGAAAATGTGTTAATACAATTAATCCCCCACTTCTTAAATAACCCATCCATCCTTGTAACTTGCCTTTTACTTCTATCAGAGTCATCGACTAATTCCATGGTAATCATTCATTGACCCAAATGTGGGATTCCTCATCTCACTCTGTGCTTCATTTAGAACAGGTTTTCAAAGTCTGAGTGTGATTTAGGAGAAAATGAATAGTATTTCATACTTAGTGACATCACTTGACCAGGAAAGAGCTCAAATCTTTACATGTTTTTTTTTCTCTTTTAGTCATATGAATTTTAACTTTCAGAACCAACAATTCCTATAATTATCCTGTATTGCTTAGATTTGTACAGTACTCCTCACAATAATGTCCCGTGACTCCTTTAAGCTTTTAGTTGGAGAATGACAGACTCACAGCTATTCTGCTTCTTAGATTAACATTAGAAAGCAGAATTTGCATCTGGACACTAGGCTTTTACTCATCAAATCAGCAAATGGAACTAACGTGGAATAATAATGGAGAGGTAGCTATTAGAACAGAAGACTAGAAGGGATTTTTTAGAAAACGTGAAGTTCACATTTTAAAAAATTCACAAAAGCCATTAAACCCTGGATATATCTTATATTTCACATCAGTTAAGGTTATCATTGTCTTTTCTAGAACATTCATGATTCTCATGCTGCAGGTATTGTTGTTGAGAATTATTTGATAACGATTTTAAATGTCAGTCATGTCAATAGTGTTCCTTGTCTTTGAATAAAATCCTATATGCTCTACCTGTGCATTTTGCACATTTTAAAATAAGGACTTGAATCGGGGAATTTTTGGAATATAGTGAAATGTAATCCTAGGAGATGATCACAAAAACAGCAAATGCTAAATATGATTTTTTGTGTGTTAAATTCACAAATAGTTTTTAAAATATTTTTCTCTATGGTATTTTGATAGAGTGATTAAAATACTTCAAGAAAGAAAGATTTTTAAGAGGTTCTTTTAAAAAATCAACTTCTTACACAGTTAACTTCTTCACATATAAATTAATTTATGGTGACTACTTGTAGTAGATGTGTGTGCTATCAAAAACTGAACTAACATAGTTTATCTTTTGAACTGCCAACAATCTCCTTTAAAAACTAGCAAATACAATTTAGAATTTTCAAAAATTCAGATTTTTAGTTGGAAATAACAGAATGATTAAGAATTTTAGTTGAGTGAATTTATCTTCAAAATGACCACCTTACCTTGAAATTCTATTTTCTTCTATTACATTATTTTCTTCCACCTTGATTCATGTATATAGATAAATGTAGGTTTTTTGTGTTTATTTTTAAAATTTATTTTTAAAGATTATTTATTTATTTGCCAGACAGAAATCAAAAGTAGGCAGAGAGAGAGAGAAGAGGAAGCAGGCTCCTCACTGAGCAGAGAGCCCAAGGTGGGGCTCGATCCCAGGACCCTGAGATCATGACCTGAGCAGAAGGCAGAGGCTTTAACCCACTGAGCCACCCAGGCACCCTAGATAAATGTAGTTTATCTGAACACTCATACTACTGTGTTTATGGAGTTTCCTCCAGAACTTTCCTCTGTGTCTGGCTCCGTACAGACACTTCTTTTTGATACTCCCCTTGAGCTCTAAGGTAGATAAGAAAAATTTAAAAGGAATTTGAGTGGGACCTTCCTCTCTTCCTCACTTGCCAGACTGTATTGTTTGCTTTGGAATTCATCTAGAAGAAATAATTTGAAAATTTTAGAGTACCATGCATCACCTCTTTTTTCCTTCATATATGCTCCAAAATTTTGAAAAATAATATACACTCTTCCACAAAGTTGATATCTAAATTTGCTTCATAAAATTAAGCCCTCACAAAGGGTGTTTTCACCAACATGCTGTGTATTATATTTGTGCTATAAATATATTTTTGCCAAAAGCTTATAGATGCAGACTTAACTTATTTAATTTATGGTAAATGGTAAAAGGCCAGTCTGTATTATCAAACCAATAAGTCAAATCAGTCTTACTTCATTATCAATTCAAATAAAAATATCACTGTCCATTCTAAAGGTGGGTATCTCTTCTGAGATAAGAAGATAATATGATAAAAGAGTAGGATAAAAGATGATAGATACAGAAAGGATAGAAATCACCTAGAAGAAGCCTTGCACCTTGCCCTGAGATTTAGGTTTGTTTGGTGACTTTGGAAAAAGGCATAGCTACCTTCACTGTCTCTTGCCAAAGCTCTTTGTTTTCCCGGTAAGACTCTTGCATAGGAGCTGTGCATTTTCTAACTGTTCTTTGGTTTGACGTGTCTGTCTTGGTTGCGCCCAGACAAGGAATATACTTCTCTTTAAGCAACGAAAGAGCAAGATAATTGAGAAAAGGGAAGTTGGAAAGGAAAAGCCAGGATGCTGCGATTCAGAATAGTGTTAGCCAATTTTAAGGAGAGATCTGCATAGAGGCTGGGATTCTAGAAAATGATTATCATATAGCTGTGTGCCCACGAACCCACTGGGACTTCTGTGTGACTCCAAGGGTGCATGTGCACTGATTTTGAAAACCGTTGTTTAAAAGGCCCCTCAGCTTCATTGAGCTATAATTACCATAACACTGTGTAAGTTTAAGGGCTTAAAGTACTTTTCTTTTTTTTTAAAGATTTTATTTATTTATTTGACAAGAGAGACAGAGAGCACCCATGCAAGGGGAGTGGGAGAAGGAGAAGCAGGGCAGCAGTCTTGGATCTTGACCTGAGCTGAAAGCAGATGCTCAACTAACTGAGCCACCAAGGTGCCCCCTTAATTACTTTTAATGTCCAGATTCCTGGGCTTCAGTTCTAATAGATTCCTATTCAAGTAGTCTGAGTGAATCCTTGGATTTGACTTGGAGAAAACAAGACTGAAGAAATAAATGACAAGAAAGAAAATAAAGAGTACTCTAAGAGAAACTATGTTGAAGCATTCACCACACAGGTTGAAAGTCTGTGAAGGCATGGAAATCTATGATTCTTTACCAAGCAGGGATTTTGAAAATTTGGACAAAAAATAGAGGGCTCCAAGAAACCAGGCAGTTCTACCTTCCCAGTGACAGCGTTCGTGTTGGTGATAAATTTACAAAATATTAAGGAAGACTTACGAAAGATTGATGTAGAAAAAAGTAGTCATTTTCTCCTTCACTGCTTTAATGTTTCTTTTTTCCAGATGCTCTAAGAAAATAATGCCTGTGTGAAATAATTAATGAATAATGTTACATTTGCTACTGAGTAATTCTACAATGTGGTAAAGCACTCTATTTTCTATTTCTTAAAAAGAAACTAAGATTTGTTTCTTCTATTAAAGATTGGTCCTGCCATCCCCAGGGGCAAAAAATCAAGGAGAAAATACTATTTTGTTTGCAGTTTATTTAACCACAGTTAGCTACTACTTTTGTAATATATCCCACCAAAAGCCATTTTCTTCTCTCTTTGTCATTTACTATAGTTTGTTCTATTTATTGCACTTAATGGCATTATATGAACCTTTATATCTTTTACTTTTCCAAAGAGGCAGTTTTAGTATTTTATGCTAGTTGGAATATTTAAGGTTTTTTCATGTAATATTTCTTCTCTTTAACAAGACTCATATGTAAGCAAGATACTCTGTTTGCCACATTGTACCTGTATAAGATTGTTGCCCTGTTCCCATAGTGCCTTTCCAAAAATAAGTAGTGAAACTGCAAGAAACTTCTGTTTTACATCAGATTCCTTTAAAGGAAGACCTTCACCCCTTGAGACGGGGATTCTAAGGCAGGAGAATGCACTTAGGAGAACCTGTAACGGAGTGAGGAAACAGGAGCCACGCAGCAGTGAGCTTTCAACTTAAGTCTGGCATCAACCTGCGTCATGGGGCGCTCTGGAGCATGACTGACCCCAGGGCCATGTTTAGTCTTGAGGCAAAGGCACAAAGCTTTGGGCCCCCATTTCAGTCAGTTATTGGCTATAGGGGGCATGTGGGGATAGAAGGCAAACCATAATTTCCCAGATATTTCCAGGCAAGATGACTTCTAGCAGAAAATTTTGTTTTGTTTTGTTTTGTTTTGTTTTTGTTTTTGTTTAGGAAAAGTGGACCTATCAACAATCAGCAGCCAATACTCCTAGCAGCTGGGGGATGGGTTTTTCACTGATTAGAGAAAGGAGCCCTGGCAGAAGCCAGAACAGCTTTATTGTAGGGGCCAAGCCAGTCGAATACATTTGTGTAATTAAAATGTTCAGAGCTTTCATTAACTATTTTTTAAACTCAATCCAAAGTAAGATCTTGCATAAGTGTGTGTGTGTATGAGAGAGAGAGAGAGAGAGAGAGACTCTGTGTGTGTGTGTGTGTGTGTGTGTGTGTGTGTGTGTGTGTGTTGTGTGTGACAGAAAGTTAATTTGGTTCATTTGGTAGAGCTCAAGGTTGCTACTGCCAAGGTTTCAGGCAGAGTGGCTCGGTTAAAGAAGTAAAGTCCTCTGGCAGTAATAGATCTGTATGATTTATTTGCTGTGTAACCTTGGATAGTTACTTAACTCTTCTGAATTCAGTTCATCATCTCTGCAATTGCAGTCATAATATCTACCTGTGGATATTGTGAAAATATGTGCAAAGGTTGCTGATGAGAGAAAACATGGCTCCTTTTTTATATGTTGTACATATTAATTTATTGTTCCCCATTTCAAGACCTCAAACACTTGCTTTGGAAAACAACAAGTAGATCAAGTACAAAAGTATGGCTGCATTCATGCAAATATCATCTCTGCTGACCAAAAAAAAAAAAAAAAAAAAAAAATCAATCCTAACACTGGGTGTCACCTCTATGCAAAAAATCAGAACATTTAGTTTTATGTTTTTATTTTAAATGACAAAGTTCTACACCACTGAGGGGAATTTTAAAAAGGCACCGTTGAAATGCACCATTGCATCAGCAAGATTAGTTGGTATTCTATAGATAAAGAAGGTTACTCTCTATATAGTACACAGATACTATCGTCAAATGACAAACACAACTTGTAAAGATATTTAAGATATTTAAGACAGTCGCTGTCACATTCTAAAGTCGTGTGTTATTATATAATCTATAAGCATGAATAGATGAGAGACCTTCATGGGGTTTTAGCTTTTACTGCTCGTCACCACTAGATGGTGATATATGAAAGTTCAGACTTGTCTAAAGAGAAAAGTAATGCTTTGGGGGCGACTGGGTGGCTCAATGGGTTGAGCCTCTGCGTTCTGCTCAGGTCATGGTCTTGGAGTCCTCAGATCCAGCCCCACATTGGGTTCTCTGCTCGGTGGGGAGCTTGCTTCCCCTTCTCTCTCTCTCTGCCTGCCTCTCTGCCTACTTGTGATCTCTGTCAAGTAAACAAATAAAATCTTAATTTAAAAAAAAAAAAAAAAAGTAATGCTTTGGCTCTCCAAAATCAGCTACAGGCAAATCCATCTACCTGGATCATAGTAAGGAAGTGCCTGCACTAATACACATATGAATAAATCTTGCCAATTAAGTGTTTACTAACTCCCCTACTCATTGTCACTCAGAGACACTATACTTTTACTTTACAAACTGTTACAGAAACTTTGGATATCTGGTGCCTGAAACTGCATGTAAATTAGAAGGAAGAAAATGAGAAAAAAGAAGGACACCCACAAACTATACATTTTCAAATTGACCTCTAATAACTGCAGAGCAATAATTCTCCAACTTTGTGTATATTCTAGTAGAACAAGATGTATATGCACATTATCACTTTGGATCTACACGATAGGATTTGCTGGTCAAATAAATATTCTCATTTAACATGTGAAGAATGACCCAGAATGTTTTGGACCTCTGCAAAGTCACAATACTGAATTTCAGATACATGTATTGTTAGTTTCCCCAATAATGGGTCCGTGATCAATGGAGTGAGACTGATAACAACGCGAAGGTCAAGCAAATCTTTATTTTGCTTCAAGCATCGACAATCAAACTGACTGGCTGGGGCCGTCTCTTAGAAAGAGGTGACCCCTCTCTGCCTTACAGACTAGCTTTTAAGGGCAAAGGCCATGTGGTTAGGCCTGGCCACCCACAGGTGACTTATGAGATTATAACACACAAAGAAAGCTACACAGTCATGCTAGGTCACACAGAAGTGACCAGTTGAACCACAATCTACCCCATAGTAGACATTTGAACTAGCCTATCTACTATGCACGCCCCACTGATTGGATATGTCCACCTGACCTGACTCATCCCTGCCTTCCGGCTGTTATCTCCACCTGACCTCACCCGCCCTTGTATTTGGGCTTTGTTACCTGGGACTGGTTTCTGGGACTTGCTTTTAGGTAAGCTCCCTGAGCGGGGTAGGGTAGGCAGGGTCAGTTCTTGTTGCATAAACAACAAAATGACTGTTTAACCCAATGGAGCTACTCTGGCTAAGTAGGCCCTTACAGTATTAGCTCTCCTAAGCTGTATGCTTTTTTTTTTTTTTTTAGGAAGGAGATTTTTTTTTTTTCCTTCATAATTTAGGAAGCACTTCTCCTGGATCCATTTGATAAAGGGGGAAAATTCTGCTTGTTTACTACTAGGACTGGAATATATGTATATATCTTTGAGTCGATACATACTTATTTACATAGCATCCACATGTGATAGCTACTATACTAGACAGTGGGAATGGGAATTCAGTGGTGAATGTCTTACCCCTCATAAAACTTAAAGCTTATAGTGTGACTTGGCAGGCAGACATGATGCGAGTAAATAGAAAAATAATCATAACACATTTCAGATGCCATGAAATAGAAGAACAGAGAATGGAAGAGAATAGTTGGCAGAAACTCTAGGGATGGGTTCCTGAGAACTAACCTTTAAGTTAAGACATAAAATGTGAGGAAGAGTCAGCCAGGTGAAACGGTAACAATGAGTTACTTGTAGGAAGGCCCTGAGGGCAGAAAATACTTCACAAATTTTAGAAAGAGTCAGAAATGAAGCGTGAGCATTTTAGACTGACCAGTGATGGGCGCTAACGCAGGGAGATAGAGAACTATCAACAGCTTCCACATTAAAAAGTTAGGCTTTTTATTCCAAGTTCAAATGAAGGCCTGATGGTTTTCAAGCAGGGGGGAAGTGTTAAGATCTCTCTAGGGAGTTGGGGTGGAAGTGGGCTACTGTGAAGGTCAACATCAGACTACAAAGGAGACAATGGAGGTGAAGAGAAGTAACAGTACAGTACATTTGAACAAACTTTGGAGTTAAAATTGACAGAACATGGTGATGGATTGTAGATGGGGGGTAGGGGGGCTGCAGTGAGTAAGGAAAGTGACTTAACCCCTAGACATCTGACTTGTCCCAGTGACTAAATGATGTGATGTGCCATAGAGGAGAACTATTTTCCTATATTTAACCCCATGTTGTATGTCATAACCACCAGCATTCTCTATGCTCAGGGAAGGTGGAAATATAGAACAGAGGGAAGAAACAATCAGAAAAGACAAAAATGAACATGTTATTGCAGTTTTCGCCTTTGCCCCTTGAGCTTCCACTCTTTTCTCCTCCTGAGACCTTGGCGTCTTATGATCTTTAGTGTCCGAACTTAAACATGAAAGGATTTGACATCTTTTTTTTTTTTTTTTAATTGCAGTATAGTTAACATACAATGTTACATTAGTTTCAGGTATACAACTTAGTGACTGGACTACACCGTATGTTATGCTATGCTTACCACAAGTGTAACTACCATCTATCACCTTGCAAAGTTATTATAATAGCTCTGACTACATACCCTATACTGTACCTTTCAGCCTTATGACTTATCCATTCCATAACTGGAAGCCCGTATCTCCCACTCCCCTTCACCTATTCTGCCCATTCCTCCACTCCCTCCCCTTTGGCAACTAGTAGTTTGTTCTTTGTATTCATGGGTCTCTTTCTCTTTTTTTGTTTCTTTTGTTTCTCATATAAGTGAAATCACATGGTATTTGTCTTTCTCTTTCTTATTTATTTCTTCGAGCATAATTTCCTCTAGGTCTTTCCATGTTGTAACAAATGGTGAGCTCTCATTCCTTTTTATGGCCTAGTAATATTCCATTGTATATCTATAGATAGATAGATGTCTATCTATATATATATACCACATTATTTTTATCCATTCATCTATAGATGAACACTTCTGCCATGTTTCTTCTATATCTTGAGGAATTTCATGATGGTTTAGCCACCACTTAACAAATAGGATAAAAAGGAAAACTACTTTAAAACTACCTTAAGATAGTGGTGATTATTTAATAGTCAAAGAAATGCAGAATAGAGACAAATATCATTGCCTAATTCAGAATGGTAGAATGGTAAAACATCACTTACCCTCAAAATATTCTACTAATTCCAAATTAGAAACCATGTAAAATGAAGAAAATAGTTGCAAACTATATAGAAATACTTCGGAGTAGAAGGAGGAAAACATAAATCCAGTGTATATGCCTCTCACATTATTAGGAATTAAATAAAACCAAAATGCACCATATTCAAATTAGTTAAATTCCTTAATTTAATTGGATTTAATATGTAAGTATCAAAACCAGAATGCTGGTTTCGGCTTGAGCTAAAAATAGTGCTGGGGAGAGCTAAGAGGTAGTATAATGTAGTGAATCATATAGCACAACACAATCTATCAAAACTACAGAGACTACAATTTTTTTCCTTCATATTAGATTGAAAAATGACTGGAGTATATGGTTATAAGGATAAATGATGAGAAATCTAAGTTGAGGGAAACTATGTGATATTATCTTTCTATGATAATTTATAAATCTAACAGACATAATTAATAATAGTTAAAGGATTAAATGGCCCTGGGATATATAGTTAACAGAAGACAGGTATACCTGTCAATAGGAAGCTTTAGAACATTACTCAGACAAAGTTAGGGCAATTAACCTGACAACATTCTACTGAATTTCTGAGCACAAATAAATGTAATAAAACTCGTGTAGGTCAAAACTTGCCTTCATATTATTTAGCATTCCGACACACCATATTTAAATTGATCATTATTCAATCATAACATAGAAATCAATGAATAAATCTGAATATGTGATTAATATAGACAGATAAATGGGAAAAATCCTTACTGAATTTATATTCATATTTTTACATTACTATTATTTTAAAATACTGTTATCCCTGTTTAGAAATTATAGAATTTCTGAATCAATAAAGTTCAATTTAAAATGAAACATCATGGAGTACGTGGGTGGCTCAGTGGGTTAAGCATCTGCCTTCAGCGAGGTCATGATCTCAGGGTCTTGAGATTGAGCCCCGCATAGGGCTCTCTGCTGAGTGGGGAGTCTGCTTCCCCCTCTCTCTCTGCCTGCCTTCTGCCTACTTGCAATCTCTCTCTGTGTGTCAAATAAATAAATAAAATCTTTTAAAAAATAAAATGAAACATCATTCTTTTGGAAACATTTTATAATATGTATGGGCTACATAGCAAATCCCCATAGTGAATAATACCAAATATCCTACATTTTTAACTAAAAAAGATAATATCATTGTCATGATTAATAAAATTTTTCTAGGTACTCAGTATAGTTTAGTTCGCAAATTCAGAGTTCTATATCTTTAGAGCTCTACTTCTATTTTTTATACTTCAGTGCTTTTTTTTTTTTTTTTTTTTTTTAAAGATTTTATTTATTTATTTGACAGAGAGAGATCACAGTAGACAGAGAGGCAGGCAGAGAGAGAGAGAGGGAAGCAGGCTCCCTGCTGAGCAGAGAGCCCGATGCGGGACTCGATCCCAGGACCCTGAGATCATGACCTGAGCCGAAGGCAGCGGCTTAACCCACTGAGCCACCCAGGCGCCCCTACTTCAGTGCTTTTTATTGACATTCCTGTGACAGCAATGTATGGTAATAATAGTTTATGTGAAAGTCATCTGTATATTTTTTTTCTGTTGATTCAACCCACTAATTGATACAATGTTTATGAAAATATTGAAGATCATGATTTAAAGAGATTATATACAGAGAAATTATATATTTCATATATATTTATAATTAAATGAATATTATCATGCTTTTGTCAGTAAAAGGTAATATTTGGGCCACATTTACCATTGAGTTCTACCTGGCTATTGGTTAGAAATAACCAAGATTTTCATATTCTATGATTCCATGTGTATGTCATGTGTAATATAATAAATAACTTACTTCCATTTCATTTCTAATTTAGCAGTAGAATTGACCTCTATTATTTATTTAAAATGTAGAAGACAAACAAACTAAACAAGTGAAAACATAGAATAACATGCTAACTAAAAGTTCTTAAAAGTACAAATCAAGGGGCCCCTGGGTGGCTCAGTGGGTCCTGGGATCGAGCCCTGCATCAGGCTCTCTGCTCAGCAGGGAGCCTGTTTCCTGCCTCTCTGCCTACTTGTGATCTCTGTCTGTCAAATAAATAAATAAAATCTTTAAAAAAAAAAGTACAAATCAACTCAAATTTTTTTAAAATATGGAATATTTTATACTGTTACTTTAAATCATAAGTGAGATAACATTAACTTGAAAAAAGAGTTATTTATATATTTCTTTATAATTCTTTGAAAGATCTTATAAAAATATAAATTTATAAAATATAACCTTATAAAAATATAAAATTTTTCAGAGTTTTGAGAAAAGATGAATTCTAAGATTTCTAATACAAATATAGAGCATGAATCCATAATCAATATTATATGACTCCAAATTCCTATCCTTTTCTATGCTAGTCCATTAGCATTTTTTTAATATTTACAGTAGTAAAATATGCATAACACAATTTACCATTTTAATCATATTTAAGTGTATAGTTTAGTGATATTAAGAGCACTCATACTATTGTGCATTACCACCATCCAACTCCCAAACTTTTTTCATGTTGCTAAATTGAAACTCTATTCTCAATAGACAATAACTCCCCTTTTCTCTCTGCCCCGCCTTAGAAACTGCATTTCTTTTTCCATGACTATGACTACTCTGGATATCTCATATAAGTTGAATCATGCAGTATTTGTCTTTTTTGTTATTGGTATATTTTGCTTAGCATAATGTCCTTTAGGTTTATTAGACTGTAGCATATGCTAGAATTTCTTTTGTATCTTATTTTTAAGACTGAATAATATTCCATTGTATGTGTATACAATATTTTGCCTATCCATTCATCTGTCTATGAACACTTGGATTACTTCCACATCTTAGGTACTGTGAATGATGCTGCTATAAACATGGAGGTACATACATCTTCTTAAGACTCTACTTTCAGTTATTTTGGGTCTACACTCAGAAGTAGAATTGCTGCATCATACGGTAATTCTATTTGTAATTTTTTGGAAAACTACCATACTGTTTTCCACAGTAGCTGTACCATTTTGCATGCCCACAAACAGTGCACAAGGGGTCCACTTTCTCCATATCCTCACCAATATTTCCATTTTTTGGAAAAATAGTAGTCAACAAAATGAATGTGAGGTGGTATCTCATTCATGTTATCATTAACATATCCCTCTTGATTAGTAATGCTGAGCATTTTTGTATGTTTATTTGTCATTTTTATATGTTCTCTGGAGAAATATCTATTCAAGTGTTTTGCCCAGTTTGAACTGGGTTTCTTTTTGTTGTTGTTGCTGAGTGTTGGAAGTTCTCCATATATACTGTATATTAATCTTTTAACACATTAATGATTTACAAATGTTTTCCACCATTCTTTAGTTTGCTTTTTCACTTTTGTAATAATGTCCTTTGATGTACAGAAGTTTGGTGTTTTTTTATTTTAAAATTGAGGTCCAATTTATTTATTTTTGCTTTTGTTCCCTATGCCTTTGGTGTCATATCTAAGAAATAATTGTCAAATCTAATGTCATGAGGTTTTTGCCCATGTTTTCTTCTAAGAACTTTATGATTTTAGCTCTTACATTTAGGTATTTCGTCCTTTTTTTTTATTTAGGTTTTATTTACTTATTTGACAGAGAGCAAACATAAGTAGAAGGAGCAAAGAGCAGAGGAAGAGGGAGAAGCAGGCTACCTACCAAGCAAAGAGCCCAAAGCAGGACTCAATCCCAGGACCCTGGAATCATGACCTGAGCCAAAGGCAGATGCTTAATGACTGAGCAACCCAGGCACTGCTATTTCATCCATTTTGAGTTAATTTATATATATAGTGTTAGGCATATATATATATTTTAATTGATATTTCCCTTTTGTACATACATCATTCACTTTCTTCATGTCTCCCTTTATTTCTTTGATCATGTAAAGAATGTACTAGACATAGATCTACCTTCTTGTCTTTCTCAGTGATAATTTCTGGGTGCTCCCCCACAACTTTGAAGAGGCCATCCGTCACTGAATGCCTTGTCATTTTTTTGGTGAAAATGTATTTGAATCTAACAATGTGGTAATCCTAGAAATCAGATTTTCCCCTTCCCCCAAAATTGCTGTTTTGTTTTTATTTTATTTTGTTTCTTTTGATTGTTGTAGTATTTTTCCATACCAAGGATCAACCTGAGGTGTAAACTTAAGATATTCCCAGGTATTTGGGGGGCTTGTGTCTTTCCCTGGTCATGCATGGTAACTTTCCAATTTCCCTATTATATTCTGTTACTTTTAAATGTCCTACTCTTTAATGTTTGCTTTTAAAAAGGGGACCAAAAAAAAAGAATAAAAAAAAAAAAGACCAACGGGGAATAAACACCAACTGTTTAAATCCCCTGAAGTCCCTTCACCTGGGGAGGGAGGATTTGCAATAATGACTAGATGCTTCTGTATCTGTACTTTTATGATCAGATGCAGCAATCAGCTACCAAAACACAGATCCCCAATATATGCCTTCCCTGGCTTTTTTCAAGCTGTGTATGAGCTGCTCTAGCAACACATGCATGACTGATTTTCATGGGGCTGGAAAGTAGGGGATCGATAGCTACTGCTGGTCTAATTGCTAAAATGGACTAAAATTAACTTTAATTTACCATGTAAGCCTTCCTCTGGAAGTTGCAAGCCTTCCAAAAAAGTTGTATCAGACAGATTCTCCCTTTGCAGCAGTTGTCTTGGAGGAGAGACAGATTTCTGATACTTCTTACTCCAGCATCTTCTCAGAAACCTTTCTCATTGGCTTTTGTTTAAAAGTTGAAATATCGGGACGCCTGGGTGGCTCAGTTGGTTGGACGACTGCCTTCGGCTCAGGTCATGATCCCGGAGTCCCAGGATCGAGTCCCGCATAGGGCTCCCAGCTCCACAGGGAGTCTGCTTGTCTCTCTGACCTTCTCCTCGCTCATGTTCTCTCTCACTGTCTCTCTCTCAAATAAATAAATAAAATCTTTAAAAAAAAAAAGTTGAAATATCATTGACATATAACATTACATTAGTTTCAGTTATACAACATCATTATTCAACATTCATATATATTGCACGTGATCAATGTAAGTCTAATTAATACCTATAGACATAAGTAGTTATATTTTGTTTTCTTGTCATAAGAACTTTTAACTTCTCTTAGCAACTTCTAAATATACAATACAGTATAATTAACTATCATCACCATTCTGTACCCATTAGTTGAGATTTAAGAAAATAAATGAAGTTCAAAGTACTTGAATCAAATAATAGTTATAACATAAGACATTGTCTGAAACACATAGTAACCCTAAAGATACTTGTTTCTTCCTGACAATTAACAGGTGATCCATTGGATCAATCTAGCTTTTGTCTTTACCCAGAGACTAGAAAAAAAGTCTATGGAAAAGAATCTTATCAATATGACAAGATCACACTTTTGTGGGTGATAATTAAGAATATCTTGGGGCTCCTGGGTAGCTCAGTCAGTTGAGCATCAGACTCTTTGTTTTGGCTCCGGTCATGATCTCAGGGTCTTGAAATTGAGCCCTGCATCAGCCTCCTCACTCAGCATGGAATTTCCCTGTCCCTCTCCCTCTGTTCCTCCCCTTACTCTTTCTGTGCCTCCTCCTGCTTGCTCTCTCTCTCTCTGTGTATGTGTTTCCAAAATAAACAAATAAAATATTTTTTTAAATAATTAGAAATATTTTTTTTTAAAAAGATGGAGCCAAATTTGCTTATAGGCCACAATTAAATACAATAAGTTTTTACTTCACAGATTGTTGCTTGGGCATCAGCATATTAGGAAAATCTGAACAGAGATTCTGATACATCTGTTCCCTAGGCAACACTTTTAATTCATTCTTGAAAAGCTCACTGCTAAGTAAAATGCTCCAATAAAACATTTTTTCTTACTTTTAATGGAAAAATTATGGTATAATTTTTATGATATGTTCTACCTCTATTAGTCAGTCCTCTATGTATTAAGTGAATGAGAGACACCTGCATCTTCATATGCGTTTTTATGAATGAATTCAGAACCCATTAGGTCATAGTATGTGACAAGATATACATAAGAGTGGTTTAGAATTTGTGTTTATAAAGAGGTCCATTGGAAAGAAAAGGCAACAGCATAAAGAGAATGTTCAAACTCCTAAAAACAGCCAACTTTTTATGTTCTTTAGAAGAATTTTTTTTCCATACTGTTATCTAGCTTGCTACTTAGGATATATACAAGTTAGGTCACTTCTCTATGTTCTTTAAAATGTGTGGTAGGCTGCATTTTAATGATACAATACCATTAAAAATTCTAGAGTAGGCCATCTGATATTTTCTAACAATAAACTTTAGGGTTAAGTAAATTATGAGTATACTGTTGCTTGAACTGTAATGCTAAAATATCTTAAATTTCTTACAACACATTAGAAGAAGTCATTTATACTAATAAAAGCAGTCACTTAATAAAAATAATTTAATATTTAAAAATTTCTTACCACCAAAAGATATTAACCTGACAATTGCTTTATGATATGTTTAGTAGCAGATTTAAGACAAAATGATCTAAGAAAAGATGATATGGCTAAAAAGGTGGTTGAACAATGGAACAGGGTTGCTGATGACTTTTAAGAACATAAATGATTAATATTTAATTTAAATTTGCCTGCGTTTTAGAATATAAAAACCTTTAATAAGATATGTTAATAAGATATGTTAATAAGATATGTTTAATAAGATATGTTTAAGATATGTTAATATCTAAAAAAACCTCAGATGTGTGTTTAATAAAAATCATGGAGAGTGGATAAATTCTCACTACGTTCAACAATCAGAGCAGAGATAAAGGAACTTTGAAAGAGAAAATCTGAAACAGGAATTCTGTCAAGACAGGGAATAGGAGAAAGGTGATCCTGAAGCCATATGTACCAGTGGAAATTTGAACTAATTTTAAGAAAAACATTGTTCTTTCTTCAAAACATGAAAGTTTTGTTTGAGTTTTATCTGTTTTTAAGAACCAAGGGACAGAATAGCACCTAGGATACACAAATATATTCAAAGTATTAATATCCAAACATACTCAAATAGAAAAGTACTTTGTTTTCTTTCTCTTTCTCTTTCTTTCTTTCTCTCTTTCTCTCTTTCTCTCGTTCTTTCTTTTGATTATGTTATATTAGTCACCTTTCAGTACATCATTAGTTTTTGATGTAGTATTCTATGATTCATTGTTTGCATATAACATCCAGTGTTCCATGCAGTATGTGCCCTCCTTAATACCCATCACTGGGCTACCCATCCCCCCACTCTCCTCCCCTCGAAAACCCTCAGTTTGTTTCCCTGAGTCCATAGTCTCTTGTGGTTCATCTCCCCTTCCAATTCCCTCCCCCCTCATTTTCCCCTTCCTTCTCCTAATGTCCTCCATGCTATTCCTTATGTTCCACAAATAAATGAAACCATACGATAATTGATATCCTCCACTTGACTTATTTCACTCAGCATGATCTCCTCCAGTCTCATCTGTGTTGATGCAAAAGTTAGGTATTCACAATTCATCCTTTCTGATGGCTGAGTAATATTCCATTGTATATATGGACCACATCTTTATACTCTCATCTGTTGAAAGAGCATCTCGGCTCTCTCCACAGTTTGATTATTGTGGACATTGCTGCTGTGAACATTGGGGTGTGTGTGGCCCTTCTCACTACATTTGTATCTTTGGGGTAAGTACCCAGTAGTGCAATTGAAGGGTCATGGAGTAACTCTGATTTTAATTTTTTGAGGAATCTCAGCACTGTTTTCCAAAGTGGCTGCACCCACTTGCATTCCGATCACCATGTAAGAGGATTCCCCTTTCTCCACAACCTCTCCAACACTTGTTAGTTCTTGCCTTGTCAATTTTAGCCATTCTAACTGCTGTAAGTTAGTATCTCAATGTAGTTTTGATTTGAATTTCTGATGGCTAATGATGATGAACATTCTTTCATATGTTTGTTAGCCACTTGTATGTCTTCTTTTGAGAAGTGTCTGTTCTTGTCTTCTGCCCATTTTTTTACTTCATTATTTGTTTTTTGGGTGTTGAGTTTGAGAAGTTCTTTATAGATTTTGGTATTATTTCTTTGTCATTAGTGTCATTTACAAATATCTTCTTCTGTTCTATGGGTTGCCTCTTTGTTTTGTTGACTGTTTCCTTTGCTGTGCAGAAACTTCAAAAGAAAAAAAAAGATATTATTTATTTATTTCAGAGAGAGAAATCACAAGCAGGGCGGAAAGGTAAAGGGGAAATCAGAATCCCCACTGAGCAGGGAGTCTGATGCAATACTCAATTTGAGGACCCTGAGATCATGACCAGAGCTGAAGCCAGACATTTAACTGACTGAGCCACCCAGGCACTCCAGGAAATACTTTCTTTTCAATTGCTAGCATCACAGAAGACATCACAGACTTTTTTTCTTCTTCTATCTGCTAAGCTACTAAAGAATATGATCCCAAGAAATAGCCTTAAGGGAATTACCATCTCTTTTGGTACTTAAAATATTCCTAAAGTTTTATTTATTTTTTTTTAATTTCCCACCAAGTGAAGTCAGCATAGAAATTCAAAATTGAGGATTTTAGATATAGCAATTTAAATTATTCTCTTTTATGTTGCTAACAAAGATGATTTATTCAAAGTAAGTGAAAAAGACCTTTATTTCCCTATATATGAGAGATATATTTTTGTTGAAAAGGATAATTAAATCATGATGAATATAATTGGGTGATATCTAATTTCAAGTTAAATCCCAATATTATTTTTAGTGATTATTTTTAGTGCTGTGTTTTGTTTAATTTTCTAGTTATGTTATATCTCAAAGAGTTCTTTTATAAATATAAGTGGATAATGTATTACTTTGGATGCTGAGTTGTTTTTATTAATGTGAGGGTTAAAAACCTTAAGTTATTGACAAGTATAATGATACCTTTTCATCTTTATATTATAAATTTCATATTTTAAGTATATTTTTATTTCTAGAAATATTTCTTTAAACTATATAGTTAGTACAGAAGTATTAGTTGCACATCAATTTGGCCTACAGTAATATATATATATATATATATATATATATAATTTTAGAAGCATATCTCACTTGAAGACATTTTTACTTTCTTTGAAGATATAAAATCTATAGTTACATAGTAACTTGTTGTCCCTACAAATAATTTCAGTACATCAAAATGTGCTAAATAAATCTATACATGCTACATTTTTTAAGGAAACATTGGGAGACTGATCTAAAAAATGAATCCCAGAAAATAAGATTGAAGTCAGAAAAAGCATCGCCAAAGGGTTTCGTCTCAGCCTCAGAAAGTTGATTCCAATATAATAGAATGTGAGAGTCTTACGGTGGTAGTTTCACTAGAGCTGCTGGAAACACTTAACCTCCAGTGAGAACTCGATTTTACTTGAAGGACTTATATCATTACTCTGTGTACCTATGCATTGTGGGGCATTGGACCTCGGCCTCTGACATTTAAAAATTAGACCTGTTTTATTAGTCCTTGTTCTTTAACATTGAAGTATCTCTGTCCCTTAGCCCACTGTTTAAAATACCTAATTGCTTCAGAGCCCATCAGAAAAAGATGACTTTCCTTTCAGTGATCCCCATTAACTTCTATAACATTCAGCCTGCCTAGATGGATGAGTCGTCCTGCTTCTTGGATCTATTGTGTAGGATGACAAACCCACAGGCCAAAATATTACCTTCAGATTACCACTTTGTAAGGGGTATGCTTTGCCTATTTTTGCCTACACTAGAATTCTGAGTCTAATTCTCAAATAGGGTCCACCCAGTTCAGATGCTTGTTCTTTAACAATTCCTGACTAGATTATTTTATGTGGCACTTACCAAAGCAGTGGAAGGTTTATTGTTACTTTCTTCAACACTCGTTCCTGTCTGTCCTCTTCCTCTTCCCGTCCTATTACCTCTTACACCACAAAACTGATAGTTTACTCTACTTGGTTATGTATTCAGTAAAGATATACCATGATTTCTGATTCCAAGTTTTAATTTTTGCTCATTAAGAAATGGATCCTATTGGGATGCCTGGTTGGCTCAGTCAGTTAAGCATCTGCCTTTGGCTCAGGTCATGATCCCAAGGTCCTAAGATCGAGCCCCGCATCGGGCTCTCTGCTCTGCAGGGAGCCTGCTTCCTCCTCTCTCTCTGCCTGCCTCTCTGCCTACTTGTGATCTCTGTCTGTCAAATAAATAAACAAAATCTTTAAAAATAATAATAATAGATATCTGAGAAAACTGCACAGACAATATAGCCTCATGAAATAAGCTGTGGGAGATGGCTCTGCTCTTCTCTCTTTCTCTTTAACACATTGAAAAGTATATTATGCTTCATATAAAGGGCTATGTCTTTGCAGCTAACCTACAGTAATAGTAGTAAATTTTTACTTTTGGTTTTAGGTATTGCTACCAATATGGTTAATGCCCACAATATGTTAGTTACTGGTACTAATTCCCAAGGCAATGAGGTCTTGGCTTTGCTTAGAAATGTCAGCACTTTCACCTTGTATTCTTCATTAAGCGCATGTATTAATTTTTAATATGATAACCACAAAGAAATTCTTAAAAAATTTGTCACCTGATCTTTACCGACCACACTCTTGCACTTGGCCTCCTTGTCAAGAAAAATAGAGAGTTTAAAGTTTGCGAGAAATACCAGATGTTGAACAGATCACCATCTGAAATCAATACTCATGCCTTCAGTTTTCTTGACCTGTTGATCAGCTTGAGCAAGTATGATTTGTATCAGTTGAAACTCCAGGATAGGGTTAGAAGGTAAGGAAGAGAGAAGCAGAAGGGTCATATCTCTAGTCAATATCAGAAAAAAAATTTTAGCTATGCATGAAATATTATATTTTCAAATCCACATGACAATTTTGAATACTTGGCAATATGATTTGGGCTGCATAGGGTACTATCTCTGTATTAATATATCCTAAAAAAAACCTGTTTGAATAGAAATGAGCATATACATGGGACCCTAAAAAATACCTCCTAAGCATTACAGATAATTGGAAAAAGGAAGAATTATTCAATAAATGATTTGGGGATATTTGTCTGTCCCTCTATGGCAGCAATGATCATGGTGATAGTAGTGATGAACTCCTACCATATGTCATTCACCAAAAGAATTATAAATGGAGTAAAGACCTAAATATAATAGTCCTGAGAGATTTAGAAGAAAATAAAGGTGAATACTCATATGGTCTCAGGTTGGTTATTCTAAAACAAAACATATATATGGTAAACATTTAAAAAGTAGCAGATATACCCATATACAGTTAAAACAAACATTTCAAATGATATAAAAAAATAAAATGAAAAGTGAAAGACACTCAGAAAAAGTACTTATCTGTATCATATAGTAGAAAAAGCGACAATCCTTAATGTCTAAAGAGGTGAACGTTCCTAATGTATAAAAACCCTTTATGAATCAGTGAGGAAGATAAACAGTAGAAAAAAATGGGGCAGTAGACCAATGGGTTACAGAAAGGGACACAAATGAACTGTGTATATACAAACTTCAATTTAGGATTAAAAAGTTAAATCCTAGGGACACCTAGATGGCTTGGTTAGTGAAGCATGTGACTATTGATCCCAGGGTTGAGAGTTCAAGCCTGATGTTAGGTGTAGAGTCTACTTCTAAAAAAAAGTTAAGTCCCAATGAAATTGTAAAAGGTTTTAAAAACTAATGACACTCTGCTCCTGAAAAAAAATAAATTAACACTTTTGTTCACTACTGCTAAGTATTTTAAGATAATATTTAATTGGTGGGTGGGAACCAGTATATATCAAAAGCCTTGTAAGTACATATTTCCTTTACACAGGAATTCTATTCTTAGCATTTTTTTCCCAAAGGCAATAATTAAGCATAATGTAAGGTTTTATGTAGAATAGCAATTATTTGTAATAAGGAAGCAACAGAAAGAACCACAATTTGGAATTTGTACGTGTGTGTGTATACACACATAGATATGTTATGGCAGTCATATTTAAACACTATAGGACTGTTGAAAGTCATATTGATGTAGTATGTTTGACAACAAAGCAAAGATGTCATAATATATTTAAGTGGTGAACAAAGGTAATATGTATTGTGTCATATCAATCTTAAAGTTGATAATGACTATATAGATAATACTGCAAGAAATTTGTTTTATTTTATTCTTTGATTCTCATGCATACACGTATTTCATTTTTCCCAGTTACCATGCAATAGCTTTAATTGGGAAAAAATATTTTTGACAAAGAGGAAATAAATCTGTATTAGAATTTATTAGCCTGTATCATTTTGGCTGTATATAAAAATCACCAGGGAGAATTTTAAAAAATTCTGATGCACAGAATTGTCCAATCACTATGTTGTACAACTGATACTAATATTGTATTTCAAATAAGTAAACTATAAAATGTACAGAAGAGTAATAATGAAAGTAAAACCCACCTGAAATGTCTTCATCTAGAAATATATATTCTTGAGCTGAAATGTCTTCATCCAGAAATATCTATTCTTGAGCATTCCTTACAAATCTTTTTTGTGTATATACAGATGTATATGAAGTCTATAGATTTTTCCATAGATGAGATCAAATTAAAAAAAAATTCTGAGACATGCCCTGATTTGCTGAATAAAAGTATGGTTTTTTGTTTGGTTGGTTGGTTGGTTTTTATTTAGCTGTTAATGGTTTCAACGTGGTTCTAAAGTGATTCTTAAATGGTCAGGCCAGTATCAGTCCACAAAAATGACATTTGATTAAAATAATACTAAATTCTCAGGATATTGTGAGAATCAAACAAAATAATGTGAGTAAGTGTTCAAAAGATAATAGATGACTAATTCAGGCATGGCATATTTCCTAGTAAACTTAACTTCCATGAAGTTCACTTCTTTTGAAAAGATGAGTGGACACCGTATTGTAGTATTATGTCTCTCTAGCACTACTCCACTCCCTTCTTGTGGTAGCAGACCCCAGCTACATGATCATAGTGAAGGCCTATGATCAAGGCTGGGCAAGCCAAGGTCTCCTACCTCCCCAGTAGTCCTATGAGTGATCCAGGCTTTGGTCAGTCATGACAGAGGATTTTTCTGACTGTGGCCAGCAAATTGTAAATAAGTCTGCTCCATCTCAGATTTCTCTGTCCAAAGAATAGCACAGTTACTCCCCTGACATGATCACTGTAAAAACTCCTCAATACTCCTTGCTCAATCCATCAGCAAGCCCTTTTGGCTTTTCCTTTCCAGAACATCCCAGATCTGCCCACTCCTCCTGGCCTCCCAAATTTCTACTCTTGTTTTGGGCTACTGCGTCACTTGGTCTTCTGTTCCATTCTTGTCTTGTCAAAAGCCATTGTCTTCAGAGCCAAATATATTTTCAAATCATAAATCAAATCACAAGATTCCTCAGTTCATAATTATCCAATGAGATTCTATTAAATTTGTTTTTTAATTTCAATTTAAGGTTTTTTTTTTTATTGTGTTCAATTAGGCAACATTGAGAACAAAATCCATATTTCTGTGGTCTGACAAGCCTATAATATGGTTTGTCCTTTGTTTACCTCCCCAAAGTCATCCACCTAACTGTCTTGGGTATAACATTCTTGCTCTTCCTTAAACATGGCATGCTTTCTCTGACTTTGCTGTCACTCTTTCCTCAGTCACACTGATCATCATCCAGACCTACCAATGACATCCTCCCTTATTTCTTTCCATTTTTTTTCTCAAATATTCCCTCGGAGGAAATTTCTTTAACTGCTCTGTGAATATAGCTCCTCCTTCTCATGCTCGGCACCTATCCATCTCTGTGCCTTATTGGCTCACAGAACTTAGCATTCCCTCATAGTTTCAGGTTCATTGTCTCACTTTCATTAAAATGGAGTTCCACAAAGGCAGGGAACTTCTCTGTCTTGTTTATTGCTACTGTGCCCAGGGCCTGGACATCCATTGGATTAGATCTCTGTTTCATGGAGATAGTCAGGCTTCAGAAGGACAGACTGATGCCACCAAGAGAAGAAGAAGCAGAGGGAGAGAACTGGTGAAGATTTAGCTTCCAGAACCATCTAAGCTAACTCTACTCTTCTCTTTTTCATCCATTAGTTAGGTGAATCAAAAACATCCTTTTTTTCCTCTTTAATTAATTTGCATATGATTTCTGTCACTTGAGACTGAAAGATCCCTCACTAATAGCTAATTAAAGATTCAGTTTCAGGATTCAAGGCATTTTTGGAGGAAATATGTAAAACACCATAACTCTGTGCCCATAACACTGTAAAGAAGAACTCAATATAGCACAAACTTTTCACCTCCCAAGTCAGTCTCTGGATGCACAATGGGCCACCATTATTGACTAGTCAAGGACCTTTCTCTCCTCCATTGAGTATTTTGTTCTTTGTATAATTGTGTATTCCCTTCATCTGTTAACTGAACTACTCAGCCTTGGCTGCCTCTTATCCTTCTTAACCTTTCCCTTCCCTTCCAGATTTGCAGATCATTTCAGAGTTGTGAAGGAAATTCTAATCAATATTGATTTCACTTGGGTTCTATCTCCCACACACTAAGCAAATAAACACATAAACCATATTCTTTAATCCCTTTATCCCTATCCAGTTTTAAAGCAAACTGGTTATGCACCTATCTACACCCTTGATTTTGCCTGATTTTGTTTATATAAATGTTCACCTAGAGCTGCCACTCATTCCTGCATTCCAAACAAAGATGATGATTTTGCAGAACTCCAGATACCTGAGCACAATGAAAATACTCCTGTAGAATGGAATACAGTCTACATAAGCAGGGTAGGTGCCAAAATCCAGCATCAAACTCAAGGAAGCAAGTACATGTCTATGGCTGTTTCCTCATCTTTGGAACTATTATTGACATTTGGGGCCAATATTCAATACATAAGAGCTGTTCTGTGCATTATATCATGTTTAGGAGCATCTCTGACCTCTATGCACTACACAGCAGTAAAACTACTTTTGTGAAAACCAAAAATATCTAGATTTTAACAACGTCCCCTAATGTGTGTATATGTGTGTGTTGGGGAAAGGATTGTGCTCAGCCAAGAATGACTTGTGTACAGAGAAAGAACTTGTCTTGCAATTCAAAAAAATTAGTTCCATCCATTTAATATACTATTATCCCTACAAAATAAGCAGTAAGATATCCTGAATAGGTGAGGGTCCCAGTTCTTTAGAGAATTCAATCAGTTTTCACAGTCCTAGACTTTATAACCCAATATGGATCTATCATTAATGAAACTGGTAGCTTAATTTGTTCTGTTTAAAGATTTGAATTTTTAAAGGGGCCTGTTCTCTTCAGAACCCCATTACTTTCATAGTTAAGGTTAAAACTCTTTCACTTACAATACCTTTTGTGATAGAGCTCAGGCTTGCTTCTCAAACCTAAGTCCCTGCTATTCCTTTGCATATGTCTTATGCCCCACCATATCATTTTTTTAAAAATTCTATGAGGAAAGGATATGCTTTCCAATATCTCCACTTTATTCACACATGCTGTTCTCACTGCCTGAAATACCCTTCCCAGTTTTCAATATTTTCTCTAAGGTGTTAATTCCTATAACACTGAAAAACTTTCCTCCACTCTTGTTCTTCCCTAACAGTCTCCCTTCCAGGTTAGTAGGCTTCTCTTTCTGATTCCCTAAGCCTTAGAGGTTATTCTGTCTTGTAAATATCAGGGTTTTTTTCTAACTTTTCTCTCATGAAGTACTTGAAGGTTTACAAGGATTTGTAAATTCTCATTTACAAGTATATTTAATTTAGAATTAGGAAAGAAATTAAAATAAATGACTAGAACTTTAAAGATTCATGCTTCTTTTCTTCTAAGTTCTGTTTAGTCAATTTTTCAGAAATACTTACCTGGAAATACTTTCTAATAGCAACCTGACTTTCTCTGCCATCTAGAACACTCTATGACTATCACATCTCACAAATTTCTTTGTAACTAAGGGGTCCCAGAGCTTAAGATTCAGGGATTTTATGGTAAATCTACCTTTTTAAAATATATCTCTGTGTCTCAATGACCAGTGCAATGTTTAAACCATAGAAAAAATTAAATACATGGTAGTGAAAACAATGTTGAATTTTGCTTAAAGATTAAGAAATCTTACCTTTTATGTGTTCTAGAAAAAGACTTACTTCAGAGGAACCACCCTTCCAATGAGACTTTGCTAAGACTCATGGATACCCCCACCTTGTAAAACAAGGCCAGACTTACCAATTTTCATTTTTAGCCTCAGAAATGCCTAGCTGAACCTCTTGTCTCCACTGATAGAACAAAATGCTTGCAACCAAACTTTGGTTAAGCTTTTGTCCTTACTCTAGGGCCCTGAACTTTGACTCACTTTTAGCCCAAGTCAACATTCAGCCCCTCCTAAATACAGACTGGACTCAGAGTGAAAGATCCTATGACCTACTACTCTCTCATGCCATCTTTCAACTCACTTGCCCACTCTGGTTCTTTCTAGCGTTGTACTTCTCTCTGTAAAACAAAATCCCTTATTGTCTAACTCTCGAGATGCTTGCAGTTCTTACAGTTACCAAGGTCTCCCTTTCCCCAGACTTGGAAGAAATCCCTTTCTCCATACTTTTGAATATCACTCCTTACTAAGTCCAGGTTTGTTTTTTTTTTAATTTGACAATAGATTTCCTCGGGCAGGGAGTGGAAGGGGAAGCAAAAAGAAAGAAAAGAAAAAGAATGAATGAAGAGGACTCCTAGCAAAATAGTCACCTTCCTTTGTCTTTATAATGCTGATACTCTCCTCCTGATCTCATGTGCGCTCTGGTGTTTGATACTGTCCACCTGCCACAGTCTACTTTTCTGTCAATCATAACTAAAACCTTAATTTGTGAGTGGATAAATTATATATATATAATATATATAAATATATAAATTATAAATATGATTTATAAATACATAAATTATATATATATCAGAATTGTTCTAAGGAATAGATGTGGCATAGATATAAGTATATCTATATATATAAATATCTATATCTAATATAAATATATAAAATATATATATTTATATATATATATAATATATATATTTATATATATATATATAAATATCTATATCTATGCCACATCTATTCCTCAGAACAACAATTCTGATATATATATATAATCTCCATCAAAAAATGCAATCTTGCCACTTGTAGCTACATGGATGGAACTAGAGGGTATTATGCTAAGCAAAATAAGTCAATCAGAGAAGGACAATTATCATATGATTTCACCGATATGAGGAATTTGAGAAACAAGACAGAGGATCATAGGGGAATGGAGGGAAGAATGAAACAAGGTGAAAGCAGAGACAGAGACAAACCAGAAGAGACTCTTAATCTCAGGAAACAAACTGAGGGTTGCCGGAGCAGAGAGGGGTGGGAAGGATGGAGTGACTGGGTAACAGACATTGGGGAGGGTATGTGCTATGGTGAATGCTGTGAATTGTGTAAGACTGAGGAATTATAGACCTGTACCCCTGAAACAAATAATACATTTTATGTTAATAAAAATCAATTAATTGATTACATATTAATTAATTAAAACTAATTAATTAATTAAAAACTTAATTTGTCAGTATTACCAAACCTTTTTGATGTCTGATTTCCTTTTGGTTTAAATCTCACCTCCCACATGACTCAGTCTAGATCCTAATCCTTTCAGACTTTTTCCTGGATTAGTGCCAAAAAAAAAGTTGAGAAAGTTGGTTAGGCATCAGGCTCTAGATCTCAGCTCAGGTCTGGATCTCATGGTCTTGAGTTAGGGCCCCACACTGGGCTCCACACTAGGCCTGGAGCCTCTTTAAAAAAAAAAAAAAAATGAGAAGACAAGTTAGTTTTGGAAGGCCTAATAGGTTTCAATAACAAAAAGTTAAAGTAAGGCCATTCTGGATGCAAACAACTATATGTAAAGTCTTGGATTTAGGAATTGGAAATTCATGCCTGAGTACAATATAATTCTTAATTTTAGTTTAACTTGGTAGAGTTAATGAAAGAGGGCTAGAGATAGTCCTGATAGCCTTAATTGTTAGATAAGAATAAATGAACTTGATATAAAAGAGCAAAAGAGTAAAATATTTTATCCTGATGGGGACCTGATAAAAGTGATTAGGATATTAAGTTAAATTGAGGTAGGAAGAAATTGGAAAGCAGGAGAGGGGGAAAAAAAAGCAGACAAAAGGAAATAATACAGCCAAGAGGTGATCAGGATTCTGATTTACAGTTTTCTGTGAGAAAGAAGCATGTTAGGAATGGATATTGATTGCGATGAAGAGTATGAACTCTGTGCTTTATGTGGAAAATTTCCAATATTGGCAAAATGCACAAACAGCACTATCCTATAGTGAATGAAAAAGTGTTGGAAGTATAATTTTGGAGACATTTGAGCTCTATCAATCAAAACTTTTGAATTTGTCTCATGATGCTCAAAAATAAATTCCAGAGTACAATACACCTGTGCAGGACAAATGTTTTTCCCAAATTTGGGGTAAAGTGTACTTTTTTCTCTTTCATAGAATGTATTAATTGAATTCTCAACTGATTATATAATTTCATGTTGATTGTAGAATGCAAACAGGCATATTTAACACGAAATATTTTGAACATTTAAGTAGTTAACACTTGAGAACACTTAACATCAAGTACAGCTTTGAACTTATTCTTTCATTGGTTAAAGTTATTGTGTTAAAGAGATATGGATAATAAAATTCTGCATAGGTACCTTACATACATACAGGGCATAGAAAAATGTGATTAAGATAATGTTAAATTATAGGGTCATTTTTACAATCATTATTTTATAAATTAACAAATCAAACTTCATCAGACATTGAAATCCATTATTTCAGATAAGGAACAATGATTTATAAGAGCCAAGTGACAGATTTAATACAACTGCACATTTTAATAAAAGTGTTACAAAGTTTTAGTTATTAAAAATTCAAAAAGGTTAACATTTTAGATATAAAAAGAGCAAGGCACCAATCGATTTAATGGGAGATAAAGGGTAAAGCATGCAATGCTCAGACTTTAAAAATCCAATTATTCCTATTACTGTGCATACATTAAGCAGTCATATTTTAGTGCTGTCCCATGCCTCACTTGTCTTGCTGCCTCTTATCAAACCTCCTGTTTGCATTTTAATTGACTTGAGGAAAAGCAAAGGGAAAAAGAAAAAGAAGTTGTAAAATTGAAGAAAGTGCTCTGCATATTTGAAAGCATATAAGTGACCCCCTCTATGTTATGCCAATGCTTTAACCACCATTGTGCTCCACAAATCAAAGCCCGATCAGTCTAGCTGTTTTTAAATTGCCACTTCCAAACCTAAATACGTTTTTTGAAAGTTTATGTCACCACTCTTAAGTGTGCTTAATATATACAAGAACCATATTAGACTTACTTGAATAAATTCCCACTAGGCTATACACACTTTCCACTGGGTAAAATAATAGACACAAAATTATTCCATTATGTTTCACAGTTTGTATAAACTTCAGTTTTCTCTTCTGAAAATGGAGATGGCAAGAGTGACTTTATAAGACAGCTATGAAAATAAAAGAAATGTTAATGTCTGAGCCTGCCCAGTGAAGTATTCTCTGTGGGCTCACTGAAAGTTGATTCATGGCATCATTTTGGCATGATTCCTAAAATGGTTTTGAAGCTGTTGCTGGGGCAGTGGTTCTCCAACTTCTTGGTCTTAAGACCCTTTATACCCTAAAAATGATTGAGAATCCCAAAGACCTTTTTCTTATTTAGATTGTATCTTTTAATCCTTACTATATTTACTATATTTATATTTTAACTTCAAGTTAAATGTAGGTATAATTTTGAAAATACATACTTACTAATTTAAAATAGCTATAAAAAACTAATTACATCCTAACATGAACATTTTACAAAAATCTTTTTCAAAGCAAACAAGAAGAAAAGATTGGCATTGTTTTACATTTTTCAAACCTCTGTAAGAGCTCTAGTTTCTAATATCTGTTTCTGCAATCGTTCTTTTGTGATACTTTGTTTTGGTTGAAGCAGAGAGAGGAAATCAGGACTTACACAGATCTATGGTTTAGAAAAGGAAGACTTCAAGGTATCCTTGAAAAGTTCTTGGGGGACTCCTAAAGTCTTGAAACCATGCTTGGAGAATTGCTGTTCTGAGGAATAGAAGCAAAGGGGAGGAGAGGAGATGGTTTCCAGCTTTGGCTTCATGTCAAGTCTGGGGAAAATGGATAGGAAAGTATTGGAGACCTGGAGACCTACCTTCAGCCTTCAAGCTCACTTTAACCTTGTTGTCTGTATACTACCCTGATATATTCCATGTGCACTTTGGTCCTGCAAAGATGATCAGAACTGTAGTCTGCTTTCAATTGACAAAACCTGGGAAGAGAGGACAAGAGCTGCTTGTGTAATAAGACATTCATGCTGTGGAGGTTTTACTGTATTACATTTTGTGTTGGAATGTGCTTTGATTAATTATTGAATACTGTAGCTCCCTGATGTATGCAGATTTAAATTTGCTGTTTCACAAGTGGTCCTAAGGTTGCATCGCATGTAATATTTGTAACATTTTGAGGCATAAGTTTAGAACAGGTCTCCAGCCCAGTATGAAAGGGTGAGTGAGTCAGATGACAACTGGGTTTAGCCAGTCCCCAACATCTCTACCCAGTTGAACTTACTGATGGTCACTCTTCTTAGGAATACTTCTAGAATAATTAAAGTCACTGTTAAAAGTCTTGGGATTTGGGAAAGTATGACTATTTTGTGAAAAATTGGCATTGTGGATTTGAAAAGCTATGACCAGTCTTGGTAATGGAAACAAAGAAGTGAAGCTATTGATCTCAAGTATGGTGCCTGTAAACAATAACTCTAGATTTTACTTTGGTCTTATATTTGTGAAATAATTAAGAATATGAATATATCACTTGAAGTTAAGCTTTATTGCATTTTATGAGGAAAATTAGACATAATTTTTGTATTCACAAATTTGGGCATTTGAAAATGAGATCCACTATATTAAATCAATATTTAAATTCAATGTTAGAATAATCAGCATTGTTTTTATTCTCAATTTGGTATAGTTTTGAAACCTTTTTGTTAAAATCTAATCTTTAGGAAAAGCTGAAAAGTATTAATTATTTTATTATATAGTATTAATAAAAACTTTATAAAGTAAGATAGAAACAACTTATCAAATAGGGATATTGACAGTCTTTAAATATGCATAAAATACATATTTTTTTTCTGTTTATGTTAAATTTTCTGTACTGTCTGTGACTTAAGATAATCTCTGAAGGACATTACTTAAAAGGATTAGAACAGGGGCACCTTGGTGGCTCAATAGGTTAAGGGTCTGCCTTTGACTCAGGTTATGGTGCCAGAGTCCTGGGATTGAGTCCCACATCCGGGCTCGCTGCTCAGAGGAGCCTGCTTCTCACTCTCCCTCTGCCACTCCCCTGCTTATGCGAGTTCTCCCTCTCTCTCTGTCAAATAAATAAAATTTTTAAATAAATAAATAAAATGGTTTAGAGCGATTACTTGGGATACATAAAGTGCTATGTAAGCTTTTCCTATTTTTATAATTTGTTACAAATACCAATTATACACATACACAAGAGACAACAAGAAAAAACAAGATAATTTATTGAGTGCATGCTCTGTGCCAGCTACTATTCTAGGCATTGGGGATAGAGTGCCTAAAATAGAACTGATTGGTGTACATTACAAGGCACAGAATTTTATTACACAAAAATCTTCAAATTCTTTGGAAAAAATATTGTTCATTTCCCTCTGGGTGCTTAGTATAAGTTACATGAATTCTCTATCAATGAAATAAATTATTCCATGTGAGAAGCTCACAGATTATTATTTCTATTCAAAATAGTAGGCTAACTATTCCTTTAGTTGCCATTAACTGATGATAGAAGCTTAAAGAAATTTATTACCTTAGTAATAAATTTAATGGGCATAACAAAGGTAATTTAGAAAAAACAATTAGTAGGTTTACCCTCTAGAGAAACATTATATTAACTGATACTCATTTCTGATAGATTATTTTATAAAGAAATTTTATACATATTTATGGAAACAACATCAATATTGACTTTGGAAGAATACAAAATTTATAATAAGATGTTTAAAAATAGAAGACTGTGCGGTGCCTGGGTGGCTCAGTCTTTAAGTTCTGCCTTTGGCTCAGGTTGTAATCCCAGGGCCCGGGGATCGAGTCCCGCATCAGACTCTCTCCTCAGCAAGGAGCCTGCTTCTCACTCTCCCACTCCCCCTGCTTGTGCTCTCTCTGTCTCACGCTTTGTCTCTCTCTGTCAAATAAACAAATAAAATCTTTTAAAAAATAGAAGACTGTAATAGAATTTCATATCAAATTCAGTTTAAATTTTTTTGAGGTAATTATAAAGACTATTTTTTTGTAATTTTTTAAAAAGTTTTTATTTTGATTTCACTTAGAACATACTATGTTATATTAGTTTCAGGAGTACAATATAGTAATTCAACACTTCCATACGTTACCCTGTGCTCATCACTATTAAACCCATCCTCCGCCCACCTTCCTTTGGTATCCATCCTTATGTTCTCTATAATTGTCTGTTTCTTGATTTCTCTCTCTCTCTTATTTTTTTCCCTTTGTTTCTTTGGTTACTAAAATTCCAAATATGAGTGAAATCATATGGTATTTGTCTTTCTGTGACTGACTTCTTTCACTTAGTATTATATTCTCTAGCTTCATCCACATCATTGCAAAATGACAAGATTTCATTCTTTTTTTATTGATGAATAATAATCTTGTGTGTGTGCATATATGTATGTATATAGATATAGATATATATATAGATATAGATATAGATATAGATATATCTATGGAAACAGGGGCTGCCTCCATATCTTAGCTCTTGTAAATAATGCTGCCATAAACACAGGGGTGTGTGTATCCATTTGAATTAGTGTTCTTGTATTCTTTGGATAAATACCCCATAGTGAAATTGATGAATCAGAAGGTAGTTCTATATTTAACGTTTTTAGAAACATCCATATTGTTTTCTAGAGTGTCTGTGGCAGTTTTCATTTCCACCAACAGAGCACAAGTATTCTTTTTTCTACACGTGCTTGCCAGATCATGTTGTATCTTGTGTTGTTGATTTTAGGCATTCTAACAGATGTGAAATGAGATCTCTTTGAAGTTTTGATTTTCATTTCCCTGATGATAAGAAATGATCATCTTTTCATGTGTCTGTTGGCCATCTGGATGTCTTCTTTGGAGAAATGTTTGTTCATGTCTTCTGCCCACTTTTTAATTGGGTTCTTTGTTTTTTGGAGTGTTGGGCTTTATAAGTTCCCTATATACTTGATATAGTAACCCTTTATCAGATGTGTCATTTGCAAATATCTCCTCCAATCCCATAGGTTGCCTTTTAATTTTTTCTTTTGTTTTGTTTTTGTTTTCGTTTTGCTGTGCATAGCTTTTTATTTTGATTTTATCCCAATAGTTTTTATTTCCCTGGCCTCAGGAAATGTATGTAGAAAGAAGTCACCACTGCCTGTGTTCTCTTCTAGGATTTTTATCATTTCAGGTCTCACATTTAGGTCTTAAATCCACTTTGGATTTTTGCTTGTGTACAAATGAAACTGGACCACTTTCTTACACCAAACACAAAAATAAATTCAAGTTTAGCTTAAACTTATTATCAGTAACTATCTAAACTTTATCTAAAAGGCTTACACATTTTAAAAATCCTTAAGCCCTTGATCCACATGGTCTTTTATCTAAGCTGTTTGGAAGCTTTCCCAAAAAATCAGCCTTGTCTCTCAGTTAGCCTACAGCAATCTAGGACTTCCTTGATTCTTCTTCTTCTTCTTTTTTTTTTTTAAGATTTTTTATTTATTTATTTGACAGATGGAGATCACAAGTAGGCAGAGAAGCAGGCAGAGAGAGAGAGGAGGAAGCAGGCTCTCTGCTGAGCAGAGAGCCCAATGCAGGGCTCGATCCCGGGACCCTCGGATCATGACCTGAGGCCTTAACCCACTGAGCCACCTAGGCGCCCCTTCCTTGATTCCTCTGACTGGTTATATACATGATTTGAAGTTGTAAATTATCAAAGTACCATCTGCTTGACGTGTGGGGTCACTTAATATTTTATTAATTTCCATTGGATTTGAGCTTGTTGATTTTTAATCAATAAAATTTTTCACATTCTATTAAGGAAAGACTTATAAATCTGAAAGTTATGTCACTGACATTCCAACTCCTACCCAGAGCCCTCTCCAACTTCCTATTCTCACCTCTCACATCCAGTCAAAATTAAACATGTTTTATGTGTTCTGACAACACTTGCATATACTACTATTATAGAATTCGTCATAGCTGAATATGCTAAATCTGGATTGCAAATTTCAGGGAACCAAAAATTGTTTGTTTCTTGAATGCTTAAGATAGTGCCAGGGAATTAATGAACCCTCAACAAACATTTATAGAGATTAATGAATTAATCTTCAATTAGCTTTGTAAAAAAATTTTGTTGTTGTTTCTTATGCACCACACCCAGTGCCCCATGCAATACATGCCCTCCACAATACCCACCACCAGGCTCATCCAACCTCCCACCCCCCACCCCCCAAAACGCTGTTAGTTCGTCAGAGTCCACAGTCTCTCATGGTTTGTGTCCCTTTCCAATTTCCTTTCTCCACTCCATCTTCCTATGTCCTCCGTGTTATTCTTTATGCTCCACAAATAAATGAAGCCATATGATAACTGACTCTCCCTGCTTGACTTATTTCACTCAGCATAATCTCTTCCAGTCCCATCCATGCTGATACAAAATTTGGGTATTCATCCTTTCTGATGGAGGCATAGTACACCATAGTATATATGGACCACATCTTCTTTATCCATTTGTCCGTTGAAGGGCATCTTGGTTCTTTCCACAGTTTGGTGACTGTGGCCATTGCTGCTATGAATATTGAGGTACAGATGGCCCTTCTTTTCACTACATCAGTATCTTTGGGGTAAATACCAATAGTGCAATTGCTGGATCATAGGGAAGCTCTATTTTTTAATTTCTTAAGGAATCTCCACACTGTTTTCCAAAGTGGCTGCACCAACTTGCTTTCCCACCGATAGTGTAAGAAGGTTGCCCTTTCTCCACATCCTCTCCAACATATGTTGTTTACTGTCTTGCTAATTTTGGCCATTCTAACTGGTGTAAGGTTGTATCTCAATGTGGTTTTGATTTTAATCTCCCTGATGGCTAATGATTATGAACATTTTTTATGTGCCTGTTAGCCATTTGTATGTCTTCTTTGGAGAAGTGTCTGTTCATGTCTTCTGCCCATTTTTTGACATGATTATCTGTTTTGTGTGTGTTGAGTTTGAGGAGTTCTTTATAGATCTTGGACATCATCCCTTTGTCTGTACTGTCATTTGTGGATATCTTCTCCCATTCTGTGGCTTGCCTCTTTGTTTTGTTGACTGTTTCCTTTGCTGTGCAGAAGATTTTGATCTTGAGAAGTCCCAAAAGTTCATTTTCACTTTTGTTTCCTTTGCCTTTGGAGACGTTTCTGGAAAGAAATTGCTGTGGCCAATGTTGAAGAGATTACTGCCTATGTTCAAACATTCTTAAGCAAGGATTCTGATGGATTCCTGCCTGATGTTGAGGTCTTTTATCCATTTTCAGTTTATCTTTATGTATGGTATAAGAGAATGTTCAAGTTTTATTCTTTATATATAGCTGTCAACTTTTCCCAGTACCATTTATTGAAGACACTGTGTTTTTTCCACTGTATATTTTTTCTTGCTTTGTCGAAGATTAGTTGACCATAAGGTTGAGGGTCCATATCTGGGCTCTCTACTCTGGTCCACTAGTCTATGTGCCTTTTTTTTTGTGCCAGTACCATGCAGTCTTAATGATCACAGCTTTGTAATAAAGCTTGAAATCAGACAACGTGATGCCCCCAGTTTTGTTTTTCTTTTTCAACATTTTCTTAGCAATTTGGGGTCTCTTCTGATTCTATACAAATTTTAGGATTGTTTGCTCCAGCTCTTTGAAAAATGCCAGTGGAATTTTGATCAGAATGGCTTTGAAAGTATAGGTTGCTCTAGGCAGTATAGACATTTTAACAATGTTTATTCTTCTGATCCATGAGCATGGAATGGTCTTCCATACTTTTGTGTCTTCTTCAAATTCTTTCATGGGTGTCCTGTAGTTCCTTCAGTATAGATCCTTTACCTCTTTGGTTAGGTTTATTCCCAGATATCTTATGGTTCTTGGTGCTATAGTATATGGAATTGATTCACTAATTTCTCTTTCTCTATTTTTATTCTTAGTGTATAAGAAAGCAACTGGTATCTGTACATTAATTTTGTATCCTGCCACATTACTGAATTACTATATGAGTTCTAGTAGTTTGGGGGTGGAGTCTTTTGAGTATTCCATATAAAGTATCATGTCATCTGTGAAGAGAGAGAGTTTGACTTCTTCATTGCTAATTTGAATACCTTTTATTTCTCTTTGTTGTCTGATTGCTGTTGCTAGGACTTCTAACACTATGTTGAACAGAGTGGTGAGAGTGGACACCTCGTCATGTTCCTGATCTTAAAGGGAAGGCTGTCAGCTTTTCCCATTGAGGATGATATTCACTGTGGGTTTTTCATAGATAGATTTTATGAAGTTGAGAAATGTTGCCTCTATCCCCATAGTTTGAAGTGTTTTAAACACGAACAGATGCTGTATCTCTTTAAATTCTTTTTCTGCATCAATTTAGAGGACCATGTGGTTCTTCTCTCTTCTCTTATTGATTTGTTCTATCACAGTGATTGATTTGCAAATTTTGAACCACCCTTTAATCCTCTGGATAAATCCCATCTGGTCATGGTAGATAATCTTTTTAATGTACTGTTGGATCCTATTAGCTAGGATCTTGTTGAGAATCTCAGCATCCATATTCATCAGGTATATTGGTCTGAAATTCTTTTTGGTGGTCAAGGTAATTTGACTGATTTAGTGATCAAGGTAATGCTGGCTTCATAAAAGAGTCTGGAAGTTTTCCTTCTGCTTCAATTTTTTGAAACAGTTTCAGGAGAATAGGTATTATTTCTTCTTTGAATGTTTGGTAGAACTCCCCAGGGAATCTGTCTGGTCCCAGGCTCTTGTTTTTTGGGAGGTTTTTGATCACTGCTTCAATCTCGTTACTAGATATTGGTCTATTCAGGTTGTCAATTTATTCCTGACTCAGTTTTGGAAGTTTATAGGTTTCCAGGAATGCATCCATTTCATCGAGGTTGCTTAACTTACTGGCATATAACTGTTGATAATAATTTCTGATGATTGTTTCTATTTCCTTGGTGTTAGTCATGATCTCTCCCTTTTCATTAATAGTTTTATTAATTTGGGTCTTCTCTCTTTTCTTTTGGATTAGTTTGGCCAGTGGTTTATCAATCTTATTGATTCTTTCAAAAACCACCTTCTAGTTTTGTTGATGCATTCTACTATATCTCTAGTTTCTATCTCATTGATTTCTGCTCAAATCTTGATTATTTCCCTTCTTGTGTGTGCAGTTGGCTTAATTTGTTGTTGATTCTCCAGTTCTTTAAGGTGTAAAGAGAGCTGGTGTATTCTGGATTTTTCCATTTATTTGAGGGAGGCTTGGATGGCTATATATTTCCCCCTTAGGACTGCCTTTGCTGTATCCTGTGGGTTTTGGACCAAATTATCTTCATTCTCATTGATTTCCATGAAGCGTTTAAGTTCTTCTTTGATTTCCTGGTTGATTCAAACATTCTTAAGCAAGGTGGTCTTTAGCTTCCAGGTGTTTGAATTCCTTCTGAACTTTTCTTGTGGTTGAGTTCCAGTTTCAAAGCACTGTGATCTGAGAATATGCAAGGAATAATCTCAATCTTTTAGTATCAGTTGAGTCCTGATTTGTGACCCAGTGTTTGGTCTACTCTGGAGAAAGTTCACGTGCACTTGAGAAGAATGACTGTTCTGTTGTTTTAGGGTGGAACGTTCTGTATATATCTATTAGGTCCATCTGGTCCAATGTGTCATTCAATGCTCTTTTTTCTTTATTGATTTTCTGCTTGGATGATCTGTCTATTATTGAGAGTGGCATGTTAAGATCCTCTACTATTAATGCATTCATACCAATATGATTCTTTATCTTGATTAACAGTTGTCTTATGTAGTTGGCTGCTCCCATATTGGAGGCATAAATATTTACAATTGTTAGATTTTCTTGGTGGATAGATGCTTTAAGAATGATATAGTGTCCTTCTGTATCTCTGCCTACAGTCTTTAGTTTAAAATATAATTTATCTGATATGAGAATTGTTACCCCAGCCTTCTTTTGAGGCCCATTGGCATGAGAAATGCTTCTCCATCCCTTCACTTTCAGTCTGGATGTATCCTTAGGTTCAAAATGGGTCTCTTGTAGACAACATATGGATGGGTCCTGTCATTTTATTCAATCTGCAATTCTGTGCCATTGTATGGAAGTGTTTAGGCCATTCATATTGAGGGTGATTATTGAGAGAAACATTTTTATGACATCGTGTTTCCTGTGCAGTCCTTGTTTCCATAAATTGTCTCCATAAATTTCTGTTCAATGACACTCTTGGGTTCTTTCTTCCTTTATTGAACCCTCCTTAATATTTCTTGTAGTGCCGGCTTGCTGGTCACATACTCTTTTAAATCTTGCAGGTCTTGGAAGCTTTATCTCTTCATTTTGAATGTCAATCTTGCTGGATAAAGTATCCTTGACTGCATGTTCTTTTCATTTAGTGCTCTGAATACACGTTGTCAGGCCTTTCTGGCTTGCCAGGTTTCTGTGGACAGTTCTGGTGTTGCTCTGATGGCCTTCCTCTGTACATAATGAATCTTTCCCCTTAGCTGTTTTCAAGAGCTCCTGCCTAAAATTATCATTCATCATTTTCACAAATAAGTGTCTCAAGGTCTTTATAGATTCTATGATCTTGGGGGGAAACCTTTCTGCCTCTAGGATACAAACAATGGTTCCATTCCCCAGATTGGGAAAATTTTCATGAGAATTTGTTCAGTTATATCCTCTAGTCTTCTTTCTTTCACCTCCCCCTTAGGGATTCCAGTAATTCTGATGTTGGAATGTTTCATGGCGTCATTTATTTCCCTAATTCTGTTTTCATGACTTCTAAGCTATTTGCTTCAGACCTCCTCCTGATCCTTCTCTTCTATCAGTTTGTCCTCTGGATCACTAATTCTATCTTCTGCCTCAGTTACCCTAGCTGCTAGAGAATTTAGATTAGATTGGAACTCATTGATAGCATTATTAACATCTTCCTTGGTGGCCCTCACTTCTGCCCTAATCAATTCCATTTTGTTATAAATGGCTTTCTCAAACCTAGTCATTGCCTGGATAATTGTTAGCCTGAATTCCCTTTCTGTCATACTGTTTATGTCCATATCCAATAGCTCTGATGGAGAGGACACAGTCTCTGAATTTTTTCCTCTGTTGGACATTCCTCCTTCTTGTCATTTTGGTGAGAGATGGCTGAGGGGATGTGTCGATGAATGTACCAACCGTGATCCAGGCAAGGTGCACCCTGGAACACTCTTTTACACTCCTTTCTTTGGGAGGTTGTTTCAATCTGTGCTCTGGAAAATCCAAAAGATAAGCTAAGAAGTAACAAGGAAACAGTGGATCCAACTGCAGCAGAGACTCCAGTGGAAACCACCACTGAAGGAAAACTAGGGTAGGAAAACCCCAAGTGTAGTTACCGAGCTCCCAGAGGCCTTCAAGTAGCTTTTTACTTAAAAGAAAAATAAAATTAATGTGGTGAAAAAGATGTTATATGCCATGTGGTGGACATATTTTATTTTCTATTATTCTTTGTCTTCATTATCTTTTGGGAGAATATTCTCTCCACATTCTTTTTCCACATGGTTGAAAGAGAATGGCTCCATCTCCATACCTTAAGGGTAGGCATATGATCCAGGACTTTTGGAACTTCTGCACCCCAATGTTTTTAATTATAAGAACCATTATATTTCTTTATTTTACTTTAGATAATTCCAGTTGGTTACCATACATATCCAACAGCATCCTAGCTAAAACAGTCTGTATTTTAGAATTTCCTTATCAGAAATATTCATCAAGTTTACATTCTTTAGTGCTTTTTTAAAGAAAATATATATCCTATATAGTACACACACACACACACACACACACACACAAACACATGCACACACAGCTCTATATTCATACACAATACCATGTTTTATTGCCTCTTACCCTACATAAAGTTTTCAACTCCCACAGCTAGTTTTTATTTATTTTTCTTTTCAAATATTTTGGGCACAGCCAAACTATTTTTAAACACATTTACAGAATGGTGTTTTCTTTGTACCTTGCCTCATCTCTTCTTTGAGTGTCTAATATGTGAGAACTTTTTTCATTTTCATTCTCTTTCCCATGTTTTGAATTTGTCTCTTTTTTCTTCAATGGTTTTATTTTTCAGCTTATTTTTCTTACTCAAGTTAAAAAAAAGACAAAGGTGCATCTGCATCACACTTCAAGTATATACTTTCCAAAAAAAAATCCTCCACAAATGGTTATAATAAGATATCTCACTATATCTTATGGATTATGATAATGCCTTATTTTTTTCTTTTAACTCTATAAAGTTAGAACTCTTCATGCAGAAAAGAGTGCTAAAGAAAATAAGAGAAAATATTTCATACTATCTTTAGTGTTTTCCCTCTAGCACTTTAATTGTACTTATTAGCACACATTCTTCTTAAGCTTTGTGGAATTCTCTTTGTTTTTAGAGCAGTTCTGGTTGCACAATAAAATCGAGGAGAAGGTACAAAGATTTCCATATAGTCCTTCCCCAGGACATGTTCAGCCTCCTCCTCATCAACATCCCCCACCAGGGTGGTATATTTGTTATAACTGATGAATCTACATTAGCATATCAAAATCACCCAAGTCCCTAGTTTACTTTAGTTCACTCTTGGTGTTGTACATTCTATAGATCTGAGCAAATGTATAATGATCTGTAGCTCTCTTTATAGTACCACACAGAGTATTTTCACTGCCCTAAACATACTCTGTGCTCCGCCTATTCATCCTTCCCACCCAATACAACCTAGGACAAACCCTGATCTTTTTACTGTCTCCGTAGTTGGGCCTTTTACAGGATGTAATATAGTTAGAATCATACAGTATGCAGATTTTTTCAGTTCAGCTTTTTTAACTTAGTAATATGCATTTAAGTTTCCTCCATGATCACTTGATCACTCATTTCTTCTTAGTGCTAAAGAATGTTTAACTGTCTGGATATACTACAGATTATTAAGTTTTGGCAATAATAAATAATTGCCAAATTATTCCAAGTTTTGGCAATTATAAATAAAACTACTACAAACATCTGTGAGCAGGCTTTTGTGTAGATGTAAGTTTTCATTTTCTTTGAGTAAATACCAAGGAACATGACTGCTGGATTATATGATAAGATTATGCTTAGTTTTGTAACAAACTACCAAAATATCTTCCAAAGTGTCTGTACCACATCCTCAACAAGAGAGTTCTTGCTGCTCTACATCTTCACTAGTATGTGGCATTGTCAGGGCTCCAAATTTGGGGCATTCTAATAGGTGCATTGTAGTATCTTGTTTCAATTTGCATTTCCCTGATGAAACATGATATGGAATATCTTTTCATATGCTTATTTTCCATCTGTGTATGTTCTTTGTTGTGGATCTGTTAAAGTCATTGAGCCATTTTTTAAATCATATTGTTTCCTTATTGCTGAGTTTTAATAGTCTTTTGTATATTGCAGATAACATTCCTTTATCACTTATGTGTTCTGCTAATATTTTCTCCTAACCTGTGACCTGTTGTCTCATTCTCTTGACATTGTCTTTCACGGAGCAGAAGTTTTTAATTTTAATGAAGTCCACCTTATCAATTATTTCTTTCATGGATCATGTCTTTGATGTTGTATCTAAAAAGTTATCACCTTATTTTTCATGAGTGTAGTACGATGATTATTTTCTTAGAATGTTAGTTTAATTTAAAAATCATCCATCACTGTTTAAGAATTATTTCAGAATTAGTTAAGTGTTAATTGCTGTGTATGTATATAATATATATTAGAAGAATTGGAAACTATCTGAATACTCATTTAAAATAAAAATAAATGTTAATGCCTTATCCAGTGTGATATTCAGTCACACTGAATGTGACATAATACATCCATTTCTCTAGCTTAAAGTTTTGATTATTTACCAACTAAAAGATCAATATATGTAACAGTTTAGTTTCCTTGCTGCAATGAACTAAATATTTATGTCCTCCCCAAATTCATGTTAGAATTCTAATCCCTAATGTAATGATACTAGAATTAGCCTTTGGGAAGTAATTAACTCATGAGGGTGAAGCTCTCATGAATGGGATCTGTGCCCTTAAAAAAGAGAGCCACAGAACTCCCTCCCCCTTCTGCCATGTAAGATTATAGGGGGAAGACAAATGTCTGTGAATTAGGAAGTTCTCCACCAAACACCTGTTCTCACACTGTGGGAATCTTTTGCTTTCCCAGACTTTAGAACTATAAGAAATAAGATTCTGTTATTTAGATGTCACTTAGTCTATGGTATTCTGATACAGAAAGATGAACTAAGATATTTGCTATTCACTAGCATCATGTGATAAAATGACCTATCTTGAGCCAAAAATAATCTAGCCATCCACACAAACTCATTAATCACTCATTAATCTTTTTCAGTCAAATTATAATTTCACATTTTTCTCTGAGAAAAAAAAATATGATTCAGTCTGTGAAACACAGAACACAAGGAAATACTTATTATTTAATATAAATATTTTTCTTGTACATGTGTGCATGACATAGTTGCTTAATACATAGAATTCCTACTACTATTAATGTAATTATCAGAAACAGTGTTGGAGGGGCACCTGGGTGGCTCAGTGGGTTAAAGCCTCTACCTTCAGCTCAGGTCATGATCTCAGGGTCCTGGGATAGAGCCCCACATTGAGCTCTCTGCTCAGCAGGGAGCCTGCTTCCTCCTCTCTCTGTGCCTGCCTCTCTGACTACTTGTGATCTCTCTGTCTCTGTCAAATAAATAAATAAAATCTTAAAAAAAAAAAAAAGAAAGAAACAGTGTTGGAAACATCTAGTTTTAGTTAAGTGGTATGACTAACCTACCAAAAACATGTATTTTCTTTTCTTTTTCTTTTTTTAAGATTTTATTTATTTATTTGACAGACAGAGATCACAAGTAGGCAGAGAGGCAGGCAGACAGAGAGAGGAAGCAGGATCCCTGTGGAGCAGAGAGCCAACCCCAGGACTCTGGGATCATGACCTGAGCCAAAGGCAGAGGCTTTAACCCACTGAGCCACCCAGGTGCCCCATAAAACATGTATTTTCAAGGGATTCACCCAGGGTTATTTACTCTGGGATTTTCTAACATACTATATAGAGAGTTACCTGGAACTTCTATAAAAGGCTAGTGGACATGTCACAAATCAATTAAATAGCAATTTTTAGAGAAAGGATTATGTTTTTGAAAGCTCCTCAGATACTTCAGATGCAACCATACGGTGAAATACCATTTATTTGGACCAAATGGATGTTCAAAATCATATTATTCAATTCTTAGTTATTTGTTGAGAACCATTTCCTTGACAAAAATACTTTCATTTAGTGTTTATGGATAATGTCAAATGTTTTTCCTTTTATTTTTAACATGAAATATGCTACAGAAACTCTTGATAATCACAGACATCTGCATTTTAGAAAGATTTCCATTGTTGTGAACTATTTTTGCTCATTTAGATCTTCCTGGGGGGAGTTTATCTCACTGGGAGGTAATCTATGTTTAGTCTTAACTCAAAAAATGAAAGCTCTTCAGAAAAGCTTAGAGCATACAGGTCATTAATAAAAAGCTGAAATTGAAGTGTTCACTGGAGTATCCATTAAAATAATGACTACTCTATTATTATGAGATTTATTTCTCTGGAATAGTAATTTTTCCACATGGGCACTGCAATATTTTATTATAGTAGTTCCTCTTTTAAACTTATTTCTGAATAATTATAGTATATAAACAAAATCATATAGGTAATAATAAACATAGAAAGAACAGGAGAAAGTTTAAAAAAACAAGACAAAAAATGTAGGTTCAACCTTTTGCTTTAGAAAAACAAATATAAACCATTGGAATGGAATATTTGATTAACAGTTTAAGAAGTAGTTATTCAGGGGCACCTGGGTGGCTCAGTGGGTTAAAGCCTCTGCCTTCAGCTCAGATCATGATCCCAGGGTCCTGGGATGGAGCCCGCATCCAGCTCTCTGCTCAGCAGGGAGCCTGCTTCCTCCTCTCTCTCTGCCCGCCTCTCTGCCTACTTGTGATCTCTGTCTGTTAAGTAAATAAATAAAATCTTTAAAAAAAAAAAAAAAGAAGTAGTTATTCAAATAGTAGCAAAAGTAAAAGTAATAAAAATAACTTTGGTAATAATTTTATTTTTTTAAGATTTTATTTATTTATTTGACAGACAGAGATCACAAGTAGGCAGAGAGGCAGGCAGAGAGAGAGGGGGAAGCAGGCTCTGTGCTGAGCAGAGAGTCCGATGTGGGGCTCCATCCCAGGACCCTGGGATCATGACCCGTGTTGAAGGCAGAGGCTTTTAACCCACTGAGCCACCCAGGCACCCCCTTTGGTAATAATTTTAAACAATAACTTAAGTATTCTCTTTAGAATGTACTATATATACTAAGAAGCTTCCTATAGAAACATTATTTTATTATAATAAATTTTCTTTTCACAATGACAATTTTTATAATATTTACTAAGTGGCAAATTTACTCTAATACTGTGCAGAAGATATATATGAGTAGGAGATGATTCCCACCCTTAGGTAGTTAACCATGTGTGGATGGTATAGGTATATGCATAAAAATTACAATAGAGTGAGTGCTATACTAATAGAGTATGAAGATCAGAAGAGGGCATGTTTCAGCCCTGAGGCACAAAGCCAGGGTGTCCAAAGGAAGAGGCATTTGAAATAGGTTTCAAAGGATGAGGAGAAGTTTTCCACAGGGAGCAGAATGAGTAAAGTGAATCAATAAAACTTCGAGCATTCTGCGGAAAGGCAAGCTGGTCAATATGTCCAGTAACAAACAGTTGCATTCTGGATATATTTTGAAGACATGAGAGGCAAGGATATCCATATGTGAAATCGAATTACTGTCTACTAACATATTAAAAATGTCTTCATATATGTGGCAAAGTTGTAGTAGTACCAAAACCACAATGATCACAGAGGATTTCTCATCTTTCAAACAGACCAGACAATATTTCATATACTTTTCTTTGACCACAAACATCAAAAAGGAGAGAAGCAAAATGAGTTTTGTAACTGTAAGTGTAAAATCTGTGTTGTGGCCCATACAAGAATTCATTTTGCTTACAATATAATGTGTGATTTAAAAATAAGAGAGGATAAATGTTGGGTAAATGTTTTGTTTCCCAATCATTTAAGCTATGGTACTGAAATCAAATGTACCAACTAAATGCTTATGTAGATAATCAGAAGCAATGACAAATAACTTGATAACATCATTCCTGACCTTTGGGCATTTATAGTCTAGAAATTGTACTCCCCCCCAAAAGGAAGTCATCCCGAATCAAGGGTTCTGACTACTTGTGAAAGAAAAGGATCAGTAGGACTCATTTTACTGAAATGTAGGCTGGGGATAGAATTTAAAAAGGATTTGATGTGCAAATCACTGCATAACAAACCACTCCAAATTTATTGGCTTAAGACAAAAGCACTTATTATTTCTTCTAAGTCTCAATGGATCTCAGCTGTCCTTCACTTATCCACAGTTTGCTGGTGGGCTGGCAGGGGCGGGTTGGTCTAGGATTGTCTTAGCTGGGATGTTCAACTCTTCTATGGTTTGCTGTCCTTTGGGAGGTTTGCCTAAGCTTCTTCCAATGATAATGGTGGAAGTAAAAGATAAAAATAAAAATTGCATAAGGCTTTTTGAAACCTTTATGTCAAGTCTGATAACATACTATGAACCTTGGCCAGGCAAGCGAGCATAGGCAAGCCCAGATGTCAGTAGTAGGGGAAAAGGTTCTGACCACTTAGTGAGAAGAACTTTAAAGTCATAGGTAAAGGGCAAACAAAACATATGGCATTAACCACAAACACAAAAGACATTACAACCACCATTTCTTTTTCAAGTGTCAAGTCTGGAAGACAAGCAACATTGATTAAGGCATTATTCCCAGTGTTGTTACTTTGCTGCTCACTAAAATTTGGTTGTACTTGCCCAGATAAGCAAAATAATTTAAAGGCTAAATCATGTACACACTTGTTGTACACACTTTCCCCAAAATTTACCATAGTGAACACAATAATGGAATCACATAAGGTCATATTTTAAGTACTTAGTTGAAAAATAAGAGAAAATAAAACATAAAATTCAAAGATTATTCAGATGACAGTTCAGTCTTTAAAAGAAGAAAAGATACTTTCTGGCTGAGACCAATTTTCTGGCTCTTAAAATGTGGTTGGTTTCTTAAGCTTTTAACAATTGGATCTTTAAAAGTTTCACTTTATGCATTCTTATAGCTTAGGCTTTTATACTTAGCTTCTATTGATACCAGACAATAGCTAAATTAGCAATAAAGTATGAATAACAATAATTCAAAGATGATTTGAATCTTAAAGACATCTTAAAGGCATGACAACACTCCAGTCTAGAGAACTAGTTCAGAAAATATAAATAAGTCTAATAAAGTATTTTTCAGAAAGGGTTTTTAATATAAATTATTATTTTAAATTGAGTAATAAAAATAATATAAAACCCATGCCTAAAACTTGTTAAATTCTATCTTCCTCCTGGTAATTATTCCAATTAATTTTGGTCAAATAGTGATTACAGAACTTTTAGAAATTCTGCATCTTCTGTATAACTTATTCTGACTATAAACCATGATCTGGGTAATTTGCTGCCTCAATAAAGTCAAAATTAATAAGCTAAAGTCAGTATTAGGAGCTGTTTCAACATTTGCTGCCAAACATCCCTAAAATACTTTTCAGGACAAGATAAGAATAAATAAATAAAAGCCAATGATATGAATAATTTATTTCATTGTTCCCAAAGGCTACATATATTTCATCTCCTGTCATCCTTGCTTTAACTCCTTTCTCAGTCAGGACTGTAATACATACTCATCATCTCCCAGAGACCAACATGTTGACTTTGCACAACCCACTTTTTGTGTATCATGATGCAGCTTCCTCTTCTTTTCCTAGTAAATTCTAATGATTGTTGCAGCTGAACTCTAGAGCAGTTCTCTTTGTTCTGCCATAGATCTCAGACATTTTGAAAACTCCAGCTTCTCACTAAGTAGCTAGGGATTGGTGCTATTAGTAAATTTGTTCTTGTGGAAACTATATGTACTTACATACCCTAAAACCTTTCATTTCCTACCAATCTTTTCCCCCACCAAGACCAGTCTTGGGTTGTCATTGTGTTATGCAGACTAGGAGGTAAGAATAGCAACTAGTTTAGAGATGCAAGTCTGGCAAATTCCTTTATTTAAGCAGTTAACCTGAAATGTCCTTTCTTTCTATATGCCTCTTGCTGAGATTCTGTGCTGTGTCTATTTGTAAATATAAAAGCTGCTCCTGGAGACAGATGGTTATTTACAGTGTTTTCTCTATTATGCAGGATAAATTATTAACAAGAAAATAATTGAATATTGAATATGCCCTGGCAAAGAAATAATCTTTCACCAAGTCTGTCACATAGTATGCTGCTAGCATGCATTCCAATTAGTAGAGTGGGCCAAGTAGATTAATGTATCAAATTGTTTAAATTCATGATCTAAACCTACTTTTCTTAAGAACTTAGTACAATTGGAAGTTAATTGTTATTCAAGTTTGCTAACTTCCTGCAAGTTTGCGCTATATTTTATGATCTGTGGATTTATATCATAATTCAATATGCATACCATTGAAAAAGTTTTCTTGAAAGCATTTTTTCTTTGTCTTTTTTTTTTCATTTTGATGGTATTATATCATAGCTGATCAAATAGTCTATCATTTTAATATATTAAAATATATGGGTAGGAAATTTTATCTCATTTTTTATAAGTTCCAAACTACTAAATATTGACATTAAAAAAAAGAATATATTTGGCTAGGAGAGAAGAATAACTAAAATATTTGAATATTAAAGGATTATAATATCAGTATAGGAGCAAACAAAACTGTTTAACCATTATAGAATACCAGTCCCCTCTCTGTGGTTCTCAAAGTGTGGTCCTTCTGTTGGCAACATTAGCAGATAACGGGAACTTGGTAAAAATGCAAGCACTGAGGCCCCAGAATTCTCAATCAGTAACTCAGGTTGGAGTCCAGCCTTCAGCATTTTATAATGACTTCTAAGTGATTCTCATGAACAATAAAAGTTGGACAACCACCATTCTATCAAGTTATTTGTCCTTGTTAAGCATTCTTACAATCATACCTTTTCATCTGTGTTAAAAAATCAAAGTATTATTATCCACATTTAACAACTGAGGAAAATAAAACTAAGCAAGATTAAGATTAATGTCTTCAAAGTTCGACGGCTAAATTGATGACAGAACCAGTACCTGATTTGACTTTCATTAACACTTATCTCCATTAACAAACTCATAATTTTCACCTTAATGAGACAAAAAAAATTAAAGGAAAAGGAAAGACTAAGTCAGGCAAGATACTGGCTTTGGCATGAAGTTGAAAGTAAGGGAGGGATAATCAATACTCTAATATTCAGTGAATCTGCACTACAAGGAGGAATTCTCTGGTATAAAGAAGGCTGCAAATAATTATATTATACAGTTACTGTCATGGAACATTCTTTCATTCTTCTAACAAATCATATAGCATTTAAACATGGAGGATAGAACCATAGGCAAGACACCATCGTGCCTTCAAGGATCTTGCAGTCTACTGGGAGAAACGGACCAAAAAATGGATAATTTCAATATAGAACAAAATATGCTACAACATATAAAGGATGTCAACATGAGCATACAAGAAAACACTTCTGGGGCCCTGGGTGGCTCAGTGGGTTAAAGCCTCTGCCTTTGGCTCAGGTTGTGATACCAGGATCCTGGGATCGAGCCCTGCATTGGGCTTTCTGCTCAGCAGTCTACCTGCTTCCCTTCCTCTCTTTCTGCCTGTTTCTCTGCCTACTTGTGATCTCAGTCTGTCAAATAAATAAATAAAATCTTAAAAAAAAAGAAAGAAAGAAAGAAAGAAAGAAAGAAAATGCTTCTGGCTCTGAGTTTGAGAAAAGGTTGCCAAGTGATTCAAAGACCACTTCCTGGAAGATTATAGAATCTTACAATTGAGTAGAGGAAAAAAATATCTTAACCCATAAAGATAGCTAACAATATGAGAAAGAATGAGTGGCATGAATCCTTATCATCTTGCCAATTTTTATCTAAAGAAGGGTGCATAAATTTTCAAGTGTCATTATTCTAATGAACCACTGTCCACAGACACATTTGAAATCCAGAGAAAAGTTTTGAGTCGCTTCTTTATTGAAATGCAATAATTTAAATATTTTACAACATAAAAATTCAGCATATACTCATTTTGCTTTAAAAAACACACTCAAATTTAGAATATTAAAAACAAAAAAATAATAATTTAGTGCTTTTGGGGGGTGAGGATCAGATACAAAAGGTAACTTGATGCTTTTAGAAAGTATTTATAGGCATGCCTGGGTGGCTCAACTGGTTAACCATCTGCCTCCAGCTCAGGTCCTGATCCCAGGGTCCTAGAATTGAGTCCCATATCGGGCTCCTTGCTCAGTGGAGAGTCTGCTTCTCCCTCTGTCTACCTTTCCCCTTGCTTGTGTTCTTTCTCTCTGGCAAATAATAAAATCTTTAAAAAGTAGGTTTATATAGTCAGTGCAAAAGTGGAAGACATCACTAAACATGTTATAGAATAAGTTATAATAAAAGATCTATAATCTATAAAACCTTCTGCTCTGCTACAGAGTTGTTATGTTAATCAGTATAGTTCCTTTTTATAACAATATCAACTAAGTTGAGAACAATAATGTTGAACTATTCCATTTTTGCTCATTTAATCTCACACTGAGTTATCTCTTACTTTCCAACATTACACATAATGAATGTAGAAAACAGGCAAACACCTAACATATTGGACCAGATGGAGTAAAAAAAAAAAAATAACTAAACCAGAATTATTTCCCTAAATTTTCAGTATGTGAAATGATGAAAATGAAGATTTAATATGCAACAACCTTTCCATTGCAATAACTCTGCAACAGTGAACCCATGATAATTAGAGTATTTCGTGCATTAAATTATATTGCTTAGTGTTTTTGCTACCTGATTCTGGATAATATTTATATCTGCTAGCCAATTTCTATATTAACTAAAATGAATGGCCAATACTCCATTTCAGCTCATAACAATATTGCAAATAAAATTAAGATTCCAAGAGGTCATCTGATGTTCCCAAGACTCACAGAAGATAAATACCAAAATCAGGATTTCACTTCAGATTTATCTGATTCTACTATAATAGGGTATCTTCCCTCCAACCCACCTTCTACTCCCAGACACACACACATATATATATACAGAGGCAAATGTTAACTTTTTTGTTGTTTGTTCCTATCTTTAATATGCCAAGGGAAGAAAAGAACTAACTAATGACCCAGAAATAGGTTTTGGAAATATTTAGATCATTGTCCTGAAAATTATTTTAAAAAATCTTTCAAATAATGATCATTTTGGGTAATTTAGAAATAAATTTATTTTATATTCAAGTGCCACTCTTGGATTAATAAATTAATGTATGTCTAGATGTTGTTATATGTGTAAAAAGGCTGCATCTGTTCATATACTATCAACTTCGATGGCTTTAATTGGTAGCAAGCTAAGAGTTCAATAGCACATTTGACAAAAGCAAATTTCTACAACTAGGATAAAATATACACTGATATTAAATCAAAGTCTAAATTTAACATTTCCCTGATTTAAAGGTATTTCCCAAATAAATATTGCATTCTTCTTTCTCAAATAAATGTTCTTCAAATAGATATTGCACCCTTTCTCAAATAAATATTGAACTGTACCTGTCCTTTAAGCATTGAGTTGTCATACTCTCCACAAGACCTCTTTCTGCCTCTTGAATGGAATGAATTCAGTAGTAAGTGTCGCATGGAATTAAAATGTCTCTCTACTTTCCCTTTTATGCCACTGAAGATCTTATCATTCACCTGTAGGAAAGAGGAGTGGTCTGTGGTCAAGATTCTAATAATTACCAAAAATTCGCTTTCTTTCATCCTTATGCCCATTGGCAAAGTAATGCAAATTACGATGTTTGACCCATTTAGATTTTTTTAGTGTTCTTTTGATCATAGCAATAACATTGATTTCCAGCAATACAGTTGTTTGTTGTCTTTATGTATTATAGTTCCCACAGCAGTATAATATATACCCAAATCTGTCTTACATTCTACAATTACTAGTGCATAAGATTTTTGTCTATTCTTTAGCTTTTTTTTTTTTTTTTAACTAATTTTAAGGACATAGCAGTCCAATGTATACAGCGAAGTGAGGTGGGGATTGTTTGGTATTCTGAAGGAAAAAACACACAAACTCTTTATCTTACAGTAAAGGAATGTGAAAGGAGTGTAAGTATATTTATTTCATTCATGACTTTGATAACTAGAACCCAACCATCTGCCAGATCATATTATTGTGTAAATAATTCCCATCAGGTGCCTACTAGAAAACTCAGAACAATTAGTACTTATAATTGATGCTCAGTAATAATTACAGCTACATCTAGTGAACATTTATTTTCTGTGTGCCAAGCATAGTGATAGGTACAGTTTAAGGTGTTCAAATGTAATACAATAATGAGTGTAGGGGGATTATAAAGAATCACTAATAAAAGAAAACTGGGTGTGAATAAAGTCTTCAAAGATATGTAGGTACTCACCTCCTATATTTTGATTGCCCAGCATTTGTCATCATGACTCACCAAAGAAGGTGATGATCACGCATAGAGATTTTTCAATCATGAAGCGTTAGGCATCCTCTGGATTCAAATTATACCCCTGAACCTGTCCTGCCCCCTGAGAGTGGCTATGGAAATGAGAAATGTCCATAAATCTTATGCTAAGCTGAGAGTGACACAGAGCTTATGCCATCTTCCGTAGAAAAACAGCATGATGTCTATTTTGAGCCCTCCACCTGACATTTCCCCCATTTTATTCCTGGAACTTATTCTCCTCATAGTGACCCTTTCTTTCCATGTTCATAATGTGTACTTTTAATCTTTGAACCTCATCATGAAGGTCAGGTGGAAATCTATTTTAAGAACAAGGATATTTTTTCATAAAAATCAGGAGCTAGAGTATTGTAAGTATGTGGTCAGCCATAATGTAGTAACAGGGAAGGACAATTTATCATTGTTACTCTTCTCTTTATGCTCTGGATTTAGGATTTGTTCTGATAGGACATAGTATTCCTTTTTTTTTTTTTTAAAGATTTTATTTATTTGACAGAGAACACAAGTAGGCAGAGAGGCAGGCAGAGAGAGAGAGGATGGGAAGCAAGCTCCCTGCTGAGCAGAGAGCCCCATGCAGGGCTGGATTCCAGGACCCTGGGATCATGACCCGAGCCAAAGGCAGAGGCCCCAACCCACTGAGCCACCCAGGTGCCCCGGACACAGTATTTCTAAAGGTAAAGAATGCACTTCTTTAAAGCATTCTAAGATATGATCCATAAGAGATTGGGAACATTTTTTGTGTTAATAGTGTTTAATGAGCTGGCTACCAAACATTAAAAACACAGATTTTAATTCATTAATTGCTGTTAATATTTTATTCATAAGATAAATAGCATCATATAATCATTAATGATCTGCTTTCATGGAGAATATCTTTACAGCATGGTATCTCTGAGATGTTTTCAGAATTAATTCAACATTACCAGATTTCTGAGAACTATGAATTTACTTTAAAATGTTAATGATAAATTTACTTAATTATTTAACACATATAATCCTCCTGGGAAATCCAAGAATTAAATTAAATTCAAATTAAATTGTAAATTGTACTTATCTCGTACATCATTGTAAAATGCAGTAATAATCTGGAGCCCATTCTTTGTGGAGTCAATTTTTGTCACTTACCAAATCAAATAATAGTATACATAACACAATTATTTTTCTATGATTTTATAATTCCCTTCCTGGGAGTAATCTTGTCTTTAGTTCAACCAATTTTCTTTATAAAAAGTCACAGGGGATGGGGGGGCACCTGTGTGACTCAGTTGGTTAAGCAGCTGCCTTCAGCTCAGGTCATGATCTCAGGAGTCCTGGGCTAGAGCTCCACATTGGGCTCCCTGCTTAGCGGTGGGCCCTGCTTCTCCCTCTTCCTCTGCTGCTCCCCCTACTTGTGCTTTCCTCTCTGCCAAATAAATAAAATAAAATCTTTTTTTTTTAAGTCATTTAGGATCAAAAAGTATAGTATAAGTATGTTTTTGAAAGAACATTTAGAAGGAAAGAAGTGTAGTATGATTTAGGATCCATATATGAAGATTAAAACTGATAATTATAGTAGTTTTTATTGCTGTTTTCACATTTAGAAACTATAGTATGATTCTCCTAAACCTACAAGCATCTTGTTGCTATAGATTCAGAGAATAAAGCATTGAATCTAATCCTAAAACAAATGCTGGATTATAAATAGAATCTTATGCTGTAGTAATCATTGTAATTTAGATTGCCATATTATGTTAATAATCCTTAATAAAATTAATCATATAATTTGTTTTTATTTCATAAAATGTAACATTTCCATACGGGTTAGCAACTCAAATATACTATTTTTGGCTTTTTTTTTTAAGTTTTTATTTAAGTTCCAGTTAGATAATATACAGTATAACGTTAGTTTCAGGTGTGCAATTTAGTGATTCAAAACTTACATATATTGTTAATGTTACCTCAAAATCAAGCTGTCAATAGTAGGACTATGTAATCTGAATAGATATGATATTAGGATATTTTGTGTCTAACTTTCGATCTTCTTGAATTATGAATCTTTTACCAGGATTCATTTCAGAGTATCCAATTTTCATGGAATTTGCCCCTCTATTCTTAAGGTCCCTTGAAATCAAGCTTTTTTTTTTTTAAAGATTTTATTTATTTATTTATTTGACAGAGAGAGAGAGAGAGACAGAGATCACAAGCAGGCAGAGAGGCAGGCAGAGGCAGAGAAGGGGGAAGCAGGCTCCCCACCGAGCAGAGAGCCCTATGCGGGGCTCGATCCCATGACCCTGAGATCATGACCTGAGCTGGAGGCAGCGGCTTAACCCACTGAGCCACAGGTGCCCCTCAAGCTCTTTTTTATTCTAGAATTATTCTCATGCCTAGGATCATCGTATAATTACTTCATATCATCATAAACAATCCTACTGCTACCTTCTCAGTGGTGTAAGAATTAGATTCCCGGTGTTAATTTGTCCCATCAGTAACAGTGCCAAGTTCAGATTGCAAAATTGTAATTGCATTTTAATCAGAAAAATTAATTCAATATATGCTGAAGATATTTTGTTAAATTAACATTATGGCTGTTATTAATGAGGCACTATTAAGTGAATATTGCATAAATTAAATTAAATACTAGATCAGTTGAATAGTTTAGGACTTCATGTGCCATTTAGTTTCCTCTTCCCACAAAATTCATGGCCTATGTATTTGACTTACTAAACTTAACTCATGTGGCTACCACATACTGTAAAATATTAATTTCTCTGATAGAAAGATTTTTGTTCTTAATAAACATATCTGCAGCTAACATTTCTTGGGGATAAATTTTATTTATTATTTAAAAATTGATGTTCAATTTTCATACCTGCCTGTTAACCATAAAACTCTATTCAGAAATTGAATTTTGAGATCTTTTTTGAGGCGACTAGACTCATAGCTCTGATGTAGTTACTCGCTGAACTGCCTTGTACTTATTTATCTGAGTTGTGTTTACAAAAATATACAAAATCTACATTTTAGCTATTTTTAAATGTACAGATTAGTAGTGTTAGCTATGTTCATATCATTGTGTAGCAGCCAGCTAAAACTCAGCTTGCAGAACTGAAAACCCTCTACCCACTGAAAAATACCCACTTTTTTTTTTTTTTAAAGATTTTATGTATTCATTTGAGAGAGACAGAGAGAGCACAAGCAGGGGGAGAGACAGAGAGAGAAGGAGAAGCAGACTCCCCGCTGAGCTGGGAGCCCACATGAGGCTAACCCCAGGACCTGGAGATCCCCTCTGAGCTGAAGGCAGACGCTCATCCTTCTGAGCTAACTAGGTGCCCCCAACCCGCTATTTTTAAAACTGGATAGGTATTCTGGATTTGGAAAAGCTCTCTCCTTTTCATTATTTCCTTTTTCTTCCATGGGTGTGGACTTTAAATACACTTTGAGAAAACAAACATGAACACGTTAATGGACACGTTAATAAAAAGACTGCTAACAGGATTACTTCTCCTCGAAGTGACCCTGATTTTTAGTCACACCACTTGAAAGAACAAAGAGGTAGACCAGACAAAGTGGTGGACAACAAAGCAAGGTGATAGCAAAGCTCCAGAAAAGGGGAACCGAGAAGGTTGCCACCCGAGTTTCTAAGTCTAGGAATTTTTGTGGGCTTGTACCTGGGCTGTTCTAATCCGGTTAACCCTCCAGGTGTCTGTCATCCAATCAGATTTTTGTCATCTATTATGTGGGAAAGGGTGGAGGTTTCCTTCCTGGGTGCTATAAAATCCTTTTAGGGTGGTTTTCTCTTAGGGTGTAGGTCCCTTGTCCCTGCCTGCCTTTCTTCCAACTAACCTTCATCAAGACCAAACTGTAATTCATCTAGCTGTTTGACAGACATTATTTCACTGCTTTTTCCCTGTAGTGCCTTTGCCATGAACTACATCAGCATCACACTACAGATGAGTAGAGGACATTCAGGTTGTCATGTCCTGTGTAGAATCCCTGAGAGAGGAATGTTGTTATTGTTGGAAATGTGATGGATGGAGTTACTATTAAATACTTTAAATCAGCTACGTAAGTGGGAAGGATAGGCATGCTACTGTATCACTGTGACACTCTGAAACCATTTAAAATTCATAAAATTCTTGGCTCAGTCGATTAAGCGTCTGCTTTTGGCTCAGGTCAATCCTGGGATTGAGCCCCACATGGGACTCCTAGCTCAGTGGTAGGCCTGCTTCTTCCTCTCCTCTCCCCTCTGTTCATGGTCTCTCTCTCACTATCTCTCTCAAATAAATAAATAAAATATTTTAAAAAATTAAAAAATAAAATTCATAAAATTATCATTGAGGGAAAACAAACAAAAAAATAGTAGGAACTGCCATCCCCCAGGTACAGCCTTCACCACCCAGACCAAGGAGACAATACCCAATCCAGATAAGTACCGGGTGCCTACGTGGGGAGGTAATTAAAGAAAGATGAGGAGACTGAATCACGGAAACCAGTTAGTTTCTTCCCAACTCACATGATCACCAAGGGACATAAAAGGGACTAATGTCCTACCTCTCAACTGTCAATGTTCTTTTCACTTTGCCATGTCAAAGAGGTTTTCCCTTATCACTGACAATTTAGGAATTTCAAAGCAGTAAAAAACTGCCCTCAGGAGACTGAATTATTGTTTCTGATTTCCCTCACATAAATGTCATGGAATACAAAACAAAGAAACAAAAACAACTGCAAAAGCAAATAATTCAAATGCTAAGTGGTATCTGGCTTTGTTACTTTGTTTTTAGGCACAGCCCTGAGGAGAATGTCTACTCCTTGAGGGCAGGGTCTCTGTCCTATTCATCATTGTATCCCTCAGGCTTTCTCAGTGTCTGGCTTACTGTGGAGAGATAAGAAAGTCTGAAAAGTGAGTGGAAAAATTGGCTTCTAGTTAGAATACCTTGGAAACTACCTTATTTCTGTCTCAGCTGTACGGTTTCCACATCTAGCACACACCACCACCAAAGCAATGGTTAGGAAGGGTGTCTTAGAATGGAAAAGCAACCTGGAAGTCTTTAAGTGAGATATATGAACTTTTGCTTTTTATTTCTTATACAATTTCTCTAAGGATTTATAAAATTTACCTATACAATCTACCTCATATAATAACTTCTAGATGCTATTTAGAAATTGGCCAGTTGTGCCAGATAAAAATCATCTGAACTCATAATGCAAATCAGCCATCAAAAATGTATAATAGAGACTTAAAATTTATATAAATTCTACTAAGCGCTTATTTTATATGAAAGAGGAATACATTCCACAGCACATACATAATTAAATGTAAATGTATGCTGAAAAAGCTCATAATCATGAAAAATACATATCCTGATGGACTACTTTTATTTGGCAACCTTTTCCTTCCAATATCTGTCTTAATATTCAAGAATAGATTAGAAATTATATCTACAGTCCCCACTCTTTCTATGAAATATGTATAAGAGTAGGTATAGATAATTTATTTTCTTTCAGCTTTCCATAGAAATGGATAATTGCATCTTTCGGAAAACTTAGTGAAGCCATTAGGTCTTTTCTAACCTTTAACGGCGCCTTTATAGACTTTAATATCATCAGGTAGTACAGCTGAGTTATGCATTATTATTTGAAGGTGCTCATAGCATCTTTTATGTTGTTGTAACATTTACACCAAGTATCAGTACATATGGCTTTGTTGCCAAATTAGTAAATTAAATTCTTTAATAAAGTTAATAAATATTAATAAAGTAAATTATACTTTATATAATTAATAAAGTGTTAAATATTAAAGAATTTATAAAGTAAATTCTTTAGTGACAACACTTTCCAAAGAATAAGAGTTTTTACTATTTAGTTAAATAAATTGATGATGAAAACTCTCTTGTACATTCTGTCCAATTTTTCTATAATTCTAAAACTACTCTAAGAAATAAAATCAATTAGTTAAAAAATAAAATAAGTTGACATAGAAAAGATTTTTTAGAGTACTGCTTAAGCTGGAAGAGAAGTAGGAGGAGAATAGTTTAATAACCTCACAGTTAATTATTTTATAGGGCATGCTAACTGCCATTTATCCGAAGTATAGGACAAGGAAAAAGACTTAAACTGCCGTAAAAGAGAAATAAGTTGTATAGAAGAAACATTCTCATGATTAAGTTTGTTAGTAGTATTGAAGCAGATTCCTAGCTGAAACTTCCAGAATTCCATATCCTAGAGGGTTTAAAGATGCAGGTCATCAACTTTTTTTTAGCTTAGCTTAATCTTGTCTAGAGGCAAGGAAATTAATCAAAAATAGGGAACCTGATCCAACCTCCTGTGGCTATGATCCTATATTTCCTAAATTGGATTGCTTAGCCCATAAGAAAATGAGGACTTTAAGAATTTAAGGTCACACATCTAATTCTTATTTCAACCTATAAGTTTCCCTTTCTTCTGAGATCATAGACTCTACTCTTACCCTTGACAATTTATCTTGCAATTTTCACCCACTGGCAAAACAAGATAATCCAAGTGGCCAAACAGCCAACCATCGCCTCAAGTCTTCTAGAAGATGCCTTATGAGAGCTGGACTCTCAATACCAAAGGAAAATACAAAGAGGTGGCTCATTACAATTTTTGATTGTAAAAACATAAAAAGGCTAAAATCAGCCTATCAAATTCTGATTCACTTTATCAAGACAGAAACTTCAAGAGAGAAACTTCAGAGGCTTGTTCCTTTTTTCCTCCTTCAGTGACTTATGCTGAGTGATTTTGAATTTTTCTTCTCCAATCTCTTCATTCCTGATAAGAAACTTCTCAACTGTATTAACTGAATCTACCAAAATATTTTGTTTTAAAAAATAAACAATTAAGAAAAAAAATAATGCATTTCCATTTATTTTTGAATAATAGAGTCTCTTTAGATACTGGCTGTAAGAAAATGAAAACACAGGAACTGGTTAATATTATAAATAATGCACTAAATCCCCACTGTGTAAAATAATGTCAAAATCTATATTTCATGAAGTCACTGTAATTCAAATACATAAATCTCTTATATTAAAAAATAACTTACAAAACGTGTGATGACTTCTATCAGCACGTGGTTGGCATCTTCTACTCAGATTCTAATTGTGATCTATTAATCATCATTTGGGTAGATGTGGCTATACACTGATTGTTTTATTTTGTTGATATAATAAAAATTTACCTCAGGAATGACTTGCTGATTAGGAAAACTGAATTTTCTTAAGCTTGGGACTTAGAAAATCAATAATTGGAAAGATAAATGTTTAGGGTCTTAATGAAAAGCAAGTATAATAAAATCCTCTCTAAGATCCTAGGGCATCGTCTAAATTTATAGAAGTGGTAACTAAGCGTTCAAAGACTGAGGAGACTAAGGAGCCTGAAAACCTGGTTCAATGCCTTGAAATATTTGTCTCTTTACAGTGATAAATGAGTTTTAATCAATTTGACTGTAGAAATAGAACCAGTAGGAGCATTATTCTAAGTGGTATCAATAATCAAGAAAGAAAATCCTGATACTAAGTGCTCACCATCTTTCTCAGTAGTCCCTTGAGATGAACTCAAGATAGGAACAAAACTTGATTATAACATATAAATTTGCCCATTTTTATTTACAAAATTATCACAAAGTATAGTTTATTTTTGGAGAAAACTTGTCTCCTTGAAATAAGAGTTCCTAAAATTCATCAGCAGAAACTGACTTAATGGTTTATGCAGTCATATGTTAATTATGTTAATCTGAATAACTAATTAATCCCCTATATTGATGAATATAAGTCACCTTTTATGATATCCTTGATACACATATAATCACATAAAAGGCTATAATGTATTGTAAAAATGGATTTCAGTCTATACTTGATATATCCCAATTGTCTACATATCACTTTCTTTTTGAGAAGTTTTTAAAAAAATGTCAATATTTACCTTCAAGAGTTCACTGATAACATATAGTCAATGTGTGTAGACAAATAATTTCCTAAGAATTTGAACAAAAAAATATTTTGAATCATGCATATGAAATATCAATGTGGAGTTTGAATTGGCACCAGTAAAGAGCACAGACTATCTCCCTACTTCCATAGCCTCTCTCTACAGATTTTCTCATCAGACTTGCTATGTCAGTTCAAAGTTCCAGCATGTTGACTGCCTCTAGGCAGCCGGTGAATAAGAATGAAAAAATTCTCAAAACTTTAGTCACCTGTAGGCCCTCGGTCAGATTTTGTCTCCAAGTCACATACAGGACAAAAGACATGCAATTTTAACGTGATTTCTAGGAATGTTTCTGAAGGTCCAATTTAGAATTTTCACAGCCATTTATTGTTTTGTAACGTTAATCCTAATGCATTGTGTATCATCCAAAGTCTTCTTATAATGGACTTTGTATATTCCTACTATAATAGCTTTTTGGAAATCTACTCACTCATTTGTATTTGTAAAGAAAGTAAAGACCAGATTATACACACACACACACACACACACACACACACACACACGAAAATAAACATTTAAATTGAATATATTTGAAATAACTACTTTTTTATATATAACACCAGGTATCAGAATCCATATGAAAATTAGGGACATGTACTATATTAATCAGCTCAATGCAATTATAAATAGACTTAATTGGCATTGGGATTTAAAGCTTACTTACTAGTGTGTAACTAATTAATAGAATTTTCAGCTCACTCAGCATGTGACTTCTTCAACGATAGCTGAAATTCTGAAAATAAATACTTAAAATGACTATGCATATGATTTTTAAATTACTCTCCCTGTTTTTGGAGAAATTAGGGAAATATGTATGGTACCAGAGGCTCTGATATGAAGCAAAATAAGGATGTAATAAGATTGGGAAAAAAAATGATCACAGTTTAAAATAGTAATACAATAAACAGTTACTATACATGAACTTTACACTACTAAAACTTTCAGAATGTAACTAAAAATTAATTTTTAGAAAACTTTTCCAAAAAGTTATATGAAAATATATGCTATTTTGAAAAATTTATTTTGACTCCCAATGCTCTATTGATTTTCAATAAATAACATTGGAATTATATGTTTTATCATAATGATCCTTCCTGCTAACTGATAGAGCTGATTGCTATCATTATACTTTAATCAATTTCCATATGTTTTATTCTTTACACTTTAAATCGTTAGTTATGTTTGAAAGTGCTGTAGTCTTATCCTCTCTACCTCTTCTCAGAAAGATGACTCTTTATTCCAAATAGCTTTCTTACTCTAAACTTTCTTAATTATTTTCCCAAGCCTTGAACCAGACCTAAACATCTTTCAGTTTCCTGGCATGTTTGGCTGTTCTTCTTCTCCAATTCTCTTCAGCGGATATGGTCTGAATTTGCATTCTAATTCTAAATTACACATGTTCCTCAAATACCGCCTGTAAACTTCAACTTCGTGGTATGGTTCCATGATTGCCAGATTACTGGGCAGAAATATCATGACTCTATAGCAACATTCTCAAATCATGGATTTAAGATTTCTATAGTTTTTTTGACGTTTTTAGTATCTACTCTACCCTCAGTATGATTGCCCCCCTACATCCTACACTTCCCTGATTATCTTGCATTTCTCCATCATGTATTACCCCACATTCACCAAAGATAACTCAGTTATCTTCAGCTAAAATGCTTCAGACACCACCTTTTTTAGGGCCTAGTGTCATTTAATGATACATCTTTCCTCTATATGATCAAAATAATTATTAATATGTTGGCTGAAAGCCTCAGAGAGAAACTTGGGCCATAGTCTGAAGTGGTTTTTTTTTCGTTAGAAAAAAACTATTTCGGATTTAAAAATAACCTACTTTCCACACACAAAGAAAATACCGTTTTGTGTTCTATATTATACTGAACACAGGCTCTAGTGTGTAAGTTAAGCAGAATCGGACCACTTACAAAATCTAAGGATATTTCAAGGTCATTCAAGCAAATAATTTTCAGTTCTCCAAATTAGAGATTTATGTCAGTATTATATTTGACCTTTGTACTTTTTTTAAAATCAGTAGAGCCTTAAGAAGAAATTAATTTACTTGATATGTGTTCAAATACCACCCCCCAACTTCAAAGGCCTAAAACAAGTTTTGAATGAATCAATAATCAAATGCATGAATTTGCAACATAAAATTCATATGTTCACTTAAGACATTCCATGTACAGACAGATTTCTAGCCTATGTTCCCATTATATATGTGTTTTTTTTTTTTTTAAGATTTTATGTATTTATTTGACAGAGAGAGATCTCAAGTAGGCAGAGAGGCAGGCAGAGAGAAAGAGAGGAAGGGAAGCAGGCTCCCTGTTGAGCAGAGAGCCCGATGCAGGTCTCAATCCCAGGACTCCGGGATCATGACCTGAGCTGAAGGCAGAGGCTTAACCCACTGAGCCACCCACGCACCCCTACATGTGTGTTTTAGTTTCTACATGGAGAAACTAAACATGATTGTATCGATCATGTTTCTAGGCACTGATTTTCCTTCTGGTGTCCTCTAGGGAACACTCTGCTGACAAAAAAAAAAAAAAAAAAAGAGAGAGAGAAGGTCAGGAGATATATGTTTTGTTCTGTTTTGTTTTGTTTTGTTCTGTTTGTTTTCTAATTCTGCCACTCACAGAGGTACTTGGGACAAATCATTGGACCCTGCAGCTTAAAAAGTCATAAATTCAGAGGCTAGGATGCTGGTTATCAGTGGTTGTGGCAGATTGTATTTTCCAAAAATAGTTGCAACAGTATCTCCCATTCAACCTGTTCTTCTACAACATGGTCTCCACATTCCTCAAGGGTTGGGGTCTAGGCTCTCTCTCCTTGAATCTGGGTGCACCTGAGCCTTGTTACCAGTAGAACTTGCGGAAGTAACAAACAGTAAGTAACATCTGAGGCCTGGTGAGGAAAGGCAATGTAATTCAGGGTTGGTTTCCTGAAACACTTGAGCTAGAGCCCTGGGCTATTCTATAAGCTTTTGCCAGCCCTAAGTCCATTATGCTTTAAAGAAGCCCAAACTAGATCACATAAGAAGATCATGCAGAGAAAAGCAGCCAACCTTGACTGCTCTAGCCTCCCATTGTTCAACTTTGGCCAGTCTAAGAATGCAGAAACATGAGAAAACCTAAACCAAAGTCATCCAACCAAGGCCTTCTTGAATTCCAGAGCCACAGAAAATATGAAATATAATAGAATAATTTTTGTTTTAAGCTACTACATTTTGGAATTATTTTTATGCAGCATATATATTCATGATGTAAAGAAAACTATTTTGTGCCACAGACTATTTATTCTTTGAAAAATATAATATCTAATATTTTTAGTTGACTATGTAAATGTTTTTGATATGTTTGTATTATTAGCTAAGTATCTTGAATTGTTTCAGGGAAACATGCTATAATAATCATCTTGTTTATTAGATCATGGGTTCTTTGAGAACTAGAATATGTATTTTAGTTTGATTAGGTCAATTTCTAACACAGCATCATGAGAGAGAACCACCTTTGAATTTTAACTGAAAATACCATTTTCAAGGGCTACAGACTGGGTGTGTATAATCTGATTTCTGCTCCTTTTGTTACTTTCAATCCAGACCTCCCTGAATTTTTACCAGCGAAATCTTTTAAGAATTTCATTATGTATCTTAGAAAAGTCATGAGCTAATATGACTGAGATGATCTATTCCCATAATGCTACCTCCCAAAAAAATCTGGAGTCCTCTGAGATCCAGTACTTTTATTTTATGTTTTATATATTGCATTAGTGGGGCTCTTATACATTAATTATCTCCTGAGGATATAACTGTCACATTTATGAATGAATTCTTCCTGCTTATCAAATATCTTCCTGCTAATAAATGTTCATTAGGTGTTTGTTGACTGAATACAAACAAACCTATAAGAAACAATGATACATTAGGGTGTGAATTTAACAATGAATCACACAGAATAGATAGCTATTAAATTTTGGTCAAGAGGATGTAATAAGTTAGTTTGAGACACTGACTTCAACTAATGCCAACCCACTGTCTGTCTGCAAGCACTGGACTGGGGATATGGTAGGACAGACACATTTTCATAAAGCAGAACTGAAATAAGACAGCATCAGTATCTCAGGACAATGGTTCCAAAATGCTGTTTTAAAGGTAGTTTTGAATAGAAGGCTCAGAGGACAAGGCAAAACAATTGGAATTGAATAGATTAGCAGAAGAGAAAAAGAAAAAGGGTGCATGAGAGATCACATTAAAAATTAAGCTAGAAAACCCAAATTCCAGAATATTTGAACATTTTTAATATTAAAGAAGACAGCCAATAAAACATACAGATGTTAAACAAGTATACAGGCTGATATAAAAAGAAATCAATGAGAAATCATAGAAATAAAATTTATAGTCATAAAAAAGTGAACAGTATACTCTAGACTAGATATAAGTTGATATTAAGGAATTCATCCAGAACACAGCAAAAAAAAATGTAATAAGATATAAAAATATTGGGAGGTACAAATACATCTAACAACAGTGCCAGAAATAAGTTAGAGGAAATTTCATTGACTGAAAATATTGACTGAGTATCTACTGTATACTAAACACTTGATATAACAATGAAAAAGCAGAGAAAAAAATCCTCATTGGATTTGAATTTTAGGATGATAAGGTGGTAAATAAATGAACAAATAAATATATAAGGTGTAAAGTAATAGATACTATGAAAATAATTAAAATAAGGTAGGAGAGCAGAAGAGAGAGAAGAATGATATTAGAGAAGATGGTCAGAGAATGACTCTCTCTGATATAGTGAAACTTAGGGAGGGACTGGAACACCTTGATGTAAGCCCTGCAAATACCTGGGAGAAGACTTCTGAATACAGAGAATCACAAAAGGCAAAAGGTTTGGGGCAAGAATAGTTTGGGTATATTGGAGAACAATAAAAGGATCTTTATGGTACAGAAACAATATTTGAAGAGCTTTTAAGTAAGAATTTCCAGAATTGAAGAAAATCAGACCACAGATTGATAGTGCCCTCAGAAGGCTAAGAAGTATAAATTCACACCTAGACACACTGTGAAACTGAAGGACTTGAGCAATAAAAAGAAAAATCCTAAAAGTTATAAGAGAAAATTCAGACTGATTATCCTCAATGAAGTACCAAATAGAGGCCAGGACACAAAGCAGAACTATTTTGAAACTGATGATGGAAAAGCTACAACCTAGATTTTTATAAAAGTGAAAACACATTTTTTTATTCCATAGTGAAGACAAATTATTTTTCAGCAAAAAAGTTAGGATTTGTTTATTACCCACAGATGTACACTAAAGACAGAAGGGGGTGAAGGAGGAGGAAAATAATAAGATATTGGAAACAATAATACATGCAGCAATTGTCAGCAAATTCAATTAACTAATTCTGAAAGAAGGTTTATATGAAAATATTAAGACTAAAACTATTGACAATAACATGTTAGAAAGCTATATAACATTATGGTTTTCATTATATTTAGTGGGAAAATAAAAATAATGAATGAGAAAAGCACTTAAACATTTTTTTTAAAGTTTTAACTGGTACACATGAAGTATATGAATATTTTATAGTAGCCAGTAGTAATATTAAAAAGTTTGATGAAAATATGTAATTTATCATAAATATTGTTGACTTAGGACCTTCTAAATATGTATTATTGGAAAGAATATAATATGTATTATTTGGGGAGAAGTTGCTTTAGATACAGTATTAGTTAGAAGAGAACTAACTATATTACAGTAACAACTAGACCCTAATGTCAGTGGTTTAGCCCAATGAAAGCTTATTTTCACTCACTAAGTATCTACTATATGGGGACTCTTTTTAGTAGCTTTCCTTCAATAATGATTCAACAATTCAGTCTACATTCAATATGCACCTCAACCATCTTGAATTTTGCTTCCAGCCACAAGGTCAGGAGAACTCAAGGTCAGGAAAATTTGATCTGAAAAACAGTTACAAACAGATTCTCTGGAGTACGTCTAAAGCAATGAGTCAAAGTAAACAAGAACATTAGAGGAGTGCATTGGTTGGAGCAATGCCCATAGTATGACACTATCCTTAAAATATATGAATGAGGAAACCACAAAATTCAGTAATGCACATCCTTAGCCATAACTATAAAATGAATTTGCTGATTAACAATTTTAAGTCAATTTTTTCATATATAGAGTCTTGATTACAATGAAATATAACCACACTATCTGTAATCTTTATTAATAATACTTAGTCATCGTTACGTAAGATTTCTAGTATTAGTTCATTTTTGTGCCATGGAAATAGAGATGAAAGTAAAAGAACTCTCAGTTCTTCTAATATTTGTTCTCTTTTGCTTATTATTATATTTCAAATTTTTGAAATTGACCACATATTCCAATTTTGCAGTGATTTTTGTTTTTCTTTCTGTAACACTGTATGCCTAAATTTGTTTAGGTCTCAAAGCCCAAAAAATGTGTGTGTGTGTGTGTGTGTGTGTGTGTGTGTATCAAAATAAATTCACCCAAGTCTTGGGAAATATTTATTTATGATGTGATAATCTACACTGCAACTTGTCATATGAGTATGCATTTAAAATTAAACATGTTTCAGGTAATGTTTAAATATTTTTATTAAACTGTACTCACTTGATATGCTAAAATAATAGTGCTCTATATACTCACTGGACAAAGAAAATTTTATTCTTTTGATGGTAAAGGTAGTTTGAAACCAAACTTCTCTCTTTAATGTGCTATATCATATTTTTCCAACCTAATAAACTGGGCAAACCATCAAAATGATAAGTCAAAATCTAGGAGAATCACACAATCTATTTAAGAGAAATCATGGCAAAAATCCCTTTGATTTAATCTCTGCTAATCTTTCTCATCTTTAATATTTGGCCATTTATGTATATTTCTTTCCAGAGAAGTCTTACATCTTTGTTGTATTGCAAAACTAAATGGCATTGTTTTCTAATTTATAAAAGGTTATTGAATTAATAACAAGATAGATTTTAAATTCTGTTTTCTTTGATTTGTAGATATTAAAATCAGCAATTTTTTCAATGTGACTAAGATTAGGAAACTGACTAAAGAATTTGTGAAGTCATTCATTTTATCTTTTCTATTCTTAAAATACACTAAAATGGAATTTATATTTCTTTGAGAGCAAGTAAGACTTGCCCTCAAACTAACTTGTTGTCTGTTAGTACCAGCCTTAGATAGACTTAAAGATGTCATAGTTTGTCTTTAGGATTTTCAGATTCCTAGTTATATTCCACAATATTATATATTCCAAAATATTACCCTTCAGAATGGCTTCTACTTTTTTAGCAAAAATTGCTTTATATATAAGGTCTGAGTAGACAAAGAGATGTTTATTTCTGCCTGCTAAAATTTTAGGAATGAAACATGGATAAGGTAACATAATGCCTTTTGTTTATTCTTTCCCTTAAAAATCTGGGGAATGACAATCAAATAATAATCTTTTAAAAAAGTTTTTATTTTAGTCATTCAGCGCTCATTGAAACATGTGTGCTCCTTAATCCCCATCACCTATTTCACCCATTCCCCACCCACCTCCTTGCTGGTAACCATCATTTTGTTCTCTATAAAGAGTCTGTTTATTGATTTCTCTCTCTCCCTCTCATTTTTCCCCCTTTACTCATTTGTTTCTTAAATTCCATGTATAAGTGAAATCATATGGTGTTTGTCTTTCTTTAACTAACTTAATTCACTTAGCATTTTATTTTATTTCCTTAAGAAATCTCTACAAACAATGTAGGGCTCCAGTTCACAAGCCTAAAATCAAGAGTCCCATGCTTTACTGACTGAGCCAGCCAGGTGCCCCTATTTGACTTACCATTATATCATCTGGTTCCATCCATGTCATTGCACATGGCAAGATTTGACTCTTTTCTTGTAGCAAAATAGTATTCCTTTCTATATATACACCATATCTTTATCCATTCATCAATTGGTCAACACTTGGGCTACTTCCATATCTTGGCTATTGTAAATAATGCTCTATAAATATGAGGGTAGATGTACCCACTTTGAATTAGTGTTCTTGTATTCTTGGAGTAAATACCCAGTAGTGCAATCACTGGATTATGGGGTAGCTCTATTTTTAACTTCTTGAGGAATCTCCATACTGTTTTCCAGAGTGGCTGCATCAGTTTGTATTTCTACCAACAGTGCACAGGTGTTCTTTTTTTCCCAGTCCTTGCCAGCACATGTTGTGTCTTGTGTTGTTGACTTTAGCCTTTCTGACAGGTGTGAAGTGGTATCTCTTTGTAGATTAGATTTTCATATCCCTGATGATAGGTAATGATGAACTTCTTTTCATGTGTCTTTTAGGCATCTGGATGTCTTCTTTGGATGAATTTTTTTTTAAAAATTTTATTTATTTATTTATTTGACAGAGAAAAATCGCAAGTAGATGGAGAGGCAGGCAGAGAGAGAGAGAGGGAAGCAGGCTCCCTGCTGAGCAGAGAGCCCTATGGGGGACTCGATCCCAGGACCCTGAGATTATGACCTGAGCCGAAGGCAGCGGCTTAACCCACTGAGCCACCCAGGCGCCCCTGGATGAATGTTTTTGTGCATGTCTTCTGCCCATTTTTTAACTGGATTATTTGTTTTGGGGGGTTTAAGTTTAATAAGTTTTCTATATATTTGGAATAGTAACACTTTATCAGATATATCATTTGCAAATATCTTCTCCCATTCCATAGGTTGCCTTCTAATTTGGCTGATTTTTGTGTATGTGCATAAGCTTTTTATTATCATGTTGTCTCAACAGTTTATTTTTGCTTTTGTTTCCCTTGCCTTAGGGCACCTATCTAGTAAAAGTTGCTACAGCCAGTGTGAGAGAAATTACTGCCTGTGTTCTTCTCTATGATTTTTATGGTTTTGGGTCTCACATTTAGGTCTTTAATCCATTCTGAATATATTTTTTGTGTATGGTGTAAGAAAGTGGTCCAGTTTTACTCTTTTGCATGTTGCTGCTCAGTTTTCCCAACACCATTTGTTGAAGAGGCTTTCTCATTGGATATCCTTTCCTGTTTTGTTAAAGATTAAATGGATGTAATTGTGGGCTTATCCACTGACCTATATGTCTATTATGGCCAGTGTCATACTGTTTGATCACTACAGCTTTATAATATAACTTGAAGTCCAGAATTATGATGTCCCAGCTTTACTTTTCTAAGATTGCTTTCACTATTTGAAGTTTTCTGTGGTTCCATACAAATATTAGGATTGTTTTAGTTCTGTGAAAAATGTTATTGGTATTTTGATAGGGATTACATTAAATCCGTAGATTGCTTAAGGTAGTATAGACATTTTAGCAATATTTGCTTTTCCAATCCATGAACATGGAATGTCTTTCCGTTTCTTTGTGTTGTCTTCAATTTCTTCCATTAGTGTTTTTTGGTTTTCAGAGTACAGGTCTTTCATCTCTTTGGTTAGGTTTATTCCTAAGTATCTTATTATTTTGGTGCAACTGTAAGTGAGACGGTTTTCTTAATTTCTCTTTCTGTTGCTTCATTATTAGTATATAGAAATACAACAGATTCCCATACATTGATTTTTTGTCCTGTGACTTTACTGAATTTGTTTATCAGTTCTGGCAGTTTTTTGGTAGAATCTAATATATAGTATTACATCATCTCCAAATAATGAAAGTTTTATTCCTTCCTTACCAATTTGGATGCCTTTTATTTCTTTTTGTTATCTGATTGTCATGATTAGGACTTCCAGTACTATGTTGAATAAAAGTGTTTAGAGTGGACATCCTTGTATTGTTCCTGGTGTTTGGGAAGAGACTCTCAGTTTTTCTCCATTGAGTTAATATTAGCTGTGGGTTTTTCATATATGGCCTTTATTATGTTGAAGTGTCTTCCCTCTAAACCTACTCTGTTGAAGGTTTCATCATGAATGGATATTGTACTTTTTCAAATGCTTTCCATGTCTCCTGAAATGATCAATGGCTCTTATCCTTTCTCTTATTGATATGATGTGTCATGTTGATTAGTTTGTGAATATTGAACTATATTTGCAACCCAGGAACAAATCTCACTTGATCTTGGTAAATAATTTTTTAATGTATTGTTAGATTGAGTTTGCTAGTATTTTGTTGAGGATTTTTAAGTCTATGTTTATCAGAGTTATTGGCTTGTAGTCCTTTGAGTGTGTGTGTCTTTGTGTATGTGTCTTTACCTGGTTTTGATGTCAGGGAAATGCCAGCCTCATCAAGAAAATTTGGAAGTTTTCCTTCCTTTTTTATTTTCTGGAATAGTTTGAAAAGACTAGGTATAACTCTTCTTTAAATATTTGGTAGAATTTGCCTGTGAAGCCATCTCGTCCTGGCATTTTGTTTGTTGGAAATTTTTTGATTACTCATCAATTTTGTTGCTGATCACTTGTCTGTTCATATTTTCTATTTCTTCCTGTTTCAATTTTGGTTGGCTGTATGAGTCTAGGAATTTATGCATTCCTTCTACTCTGTCCAATTTTTGGTGTATAGTTCTTCATAATATTCTCTTATTTTTGCTTGTATTTCTATGATGTTTGTTATTTCTTCTCTGTCACTTGTGATTTTATTTTTTTAGATTCTTTTTTTTTAATGATAAGTCTAGTCTAAAGGTTTGTCAATTTTATTGATTTTTTTCGAAGAATCAGCTTCTGGTTTCATTGATCTGTTCTACTGTTTTACTTTGTTTCCCCCTCCCCCAAACTCTGTATAATTTCTGCTCTAATCTTTATTATTTCCTTCCTTCTTCTAATTTTAGATTTTGTTTGTCATTCTTTTTCTAGCTCCGTTAGGTGTTAGATTAGGTTGTTTCAGATTTTTCTTGCCTCTTGAGATAGGCCTGTATTGCTATAAACTTCGCTCTTAAAACCAATTTTGCTATGTCCCAAAGATTTTGCACCACAATGTTTTCTTTTTCATTTGTTTCCATGTACTTTGTTGTTTCTTCTTCTATTTCCTGGTTGGCCCATTCATTGTTTAGTAGCATGTTATTTAATCTTCATGTATTTGTGGTCTTTCCAATTTTTTTCTTGTGATTGACTTCTAGTTTCATATTGTTGTGGTCAAAAAAGATGCATGGTATGTTCTTCTATCTTCTTGAATTTGTTGATGCTTTCTTTGTTGCCTAATATGCAATTGATTCTGTAGAATGTTCCATGTGCACTTGAAAAAAATGTGGGTTCTGATGTTTTAAGGTGAAATGTTCTGAATATATCTGTTAAATCCTTCTGGTCCAGTGTATCATTCAAAGCCATTGTTTTCTTATTGATTTTCTGTTTAGATCATCTGTCCATTGATGTAAGTGGGGTGTTCATGTCCCCTACTTATTATATTATCATTGATTGGTTCTTTTATTTCTTTTTTAATTGTTTTATGTATTTGGGTGTTCACCCTTGGATGCATGAATATTTACAATTACTTTATCTTCCTGTTGGATTGTCCACTTTATTATCATATAGTGTCCCTTTTTGTCTCCTGTTACAGTCTTTGTTGCAAAGTCTATTTTGTCTGATGCAAGTATTTCTACTCTAGCTTTCTTTTGACATATATACATTTGCATGATAAATATTTCTCTGTGTCCTCACTTTCAATCTGCAGTTGTCTTTAGGACTGAAATGAGTCTCTTTGTAGACAGCATATAGATGGGTCTTGTTGTTGTTGTAGTTGTTGTTTAATCCACTTTGTCACCTATGTCTTTCATTTGGACCATTTAGTCCATATATATTCAAAGTTATTATCAGGATGCATTTATTGTGATTTTTATTACTTTTGTGGTTGTTTCTGAAGATTTGCACTTTGAGTATATTATGCCATCCCTTTCTAGCTTAGAAATTTCTGCTGAAAAATCCACTGATAGCCTTAGGATTTCCTAAGGGTTTCCTGTCACCTTTTGTCTTGCTGCTTTTAATGTTGCTGTTGTTGTTGTTTTTTCCCCTTATCAGTATATTTTGCCATGTTGATTGCAAATTGATCTTGGTTTGGTTCTACATTTGTTGATATTGTTTGGGTTCTCTGTATCTCCTGGATCTGGTTATCCATTTCCTCCCCCAGATTAGGGAGCTGTTTAGCTATTCCAAATAATAATCAAATTAATTGATTTGATGTGTTCAATGTTATCATTTTTCTTTTACATGACTGATTTAAGTTTTATTATCCATAGCTCATAAAAATATTCTGAGGAATGTATTTCCCATTTTTAGGCAAAATCTATTAAAAAATAAAATTCCTTTTAATTTTTGGAACCACTAATATTTCCAAAAAGCAATGTGAAATGATGACACAAAGAGCACTGGGTTTGAAATAGAAAACTTGAGTTCATTGCAGGTTTTGACACTTGTTGGCCTGAGAAATAATAACTTAATAATCTCTTAACCTTTTGCATCTATAAAATGGGAGAAAAAAATCTTAATACACAAAACAAATTCATTCTACAATTAAAAATGTTAGTGGGGCACCTGGGTGGCTCAGTGGGTTAAAGCCTCTGCCTTCGGCTCAGGTCATGATCCCAAGGTCCTGGGATCTGGTCCCACATTGGGCTCTCTACTCTTCGGGGAGCCTGTTTTCTCCACTCTCTCTCTGCCTGCCTCTCTGCCTACTTGTGATCTCTGTCTGTCAAATAAAAAAATAAAATCTTTTAGAAAAATGTTATCATTGTTGTTTTAACTTGGGATAGTGTTTTGTTACATCAAACTTAATAGCATGAAATAAATCATCAGTATATTGTTACCAATATAACCAGTGACCATCTGGCATTTTTGTGTCACACACACCCACTTCCTTTTGGAAATGTAACAAGCTCTTTCTTGTGAGGAACACATTTTGTGGCTTAGAGAGCTTTGACCTTTATTCTCTTGCCAATAGTGAAAGCATCAATTGGAGTGCCTGTCACTCTGGCCCCAGTGTTTTCTAACGTAGAGAAATGCTTTAAGACTTAATCTTGAATACGCATATATCCACAATATTCATTCCACAATTAACATTTCACTATACTTAATTTATCCATCTATCATCCCTGTCTTTACATCAGTGAATCTCATTGTTTGGTGCATTTAAGTTACAGATATAATTACAATTATAGTATTTCGATATGTATATTATTTGAATGGAATTCAACATTTATTTTGCACAAATCATAAATGTGCCATTGGTAACTTCCAGTACATGCATGAAGTGATGTAGCTCAAACCTCTTCCATCAGATATGAAATGTTATTATCCCAGAAAATTATTCTTTCTTACCCCTTCCCATTTAATATCCACCTACATCCCTCAGCAGTAATCACTCCCCATGTATTTTTTAACCAATGGTAATTTTGACTGATGAACTGAACTTTTTACTTATGATGAAATCTAAATTATCATTTAATTTCATTTATGGCTAGTGCCTTCTATGACCTGTCCTAAAAACATCTGTTTATTCCTGAACTGCAAAGGTATTCTCCTTTGCTTTATTCTAAAATCTTTATAATTTTAATGTATAAATCTAGGATTCATCTCAAATTATTTTTTCAGTATTATGTGAATTTGGGTAAAGAATTTTTTTATTAATTTGTTGTTTATTATCTAATTATTCTAGTGCCACATAGTAAAAAAATAAAGTCTTTCCCCATTAGCATTATTTAGTGTTTCTATAAAAATGAAATAGCTGTGAAAGTGTGGACGTATTTCTTGTCAATTTTGTTATGTTAAATTATTTGTTAATTCTTATGTCAGTAGCATACTGTGTTTTCATTAACCTTGCATTAGTAAGCCCTGAAGTTGAGTAGTGTAAGTCCTCCAAAGCTTTCTTCAAGATTGTTTCAACTCTTTCAATTTCTTTATGTTTCATATCAATTTTAGAAACATATTGTCTATTTCTATCAACAAATTGGGGGTAACTGATTGTTATTGTGTTTAATTTATATATTAATTTAGGGATAATTGACATAGTATATTGTTTCTTGCAATTCATGAATATGGTATATCTCATAATTTTTTATTATTTGATTTCTCTTGACAGTTTTAATAGTTTTCAGTGTAAAAGTCCAAGACTTACTGTGTTAAATGTATTCTAAAGTATATTATATATTTTCATGTTTCTATAAACAGAGTTGTTCTCTTAATTTCATTTTCCAACTGCTTATTGATGGAATAGAAAAATATAATTGACTTTTGTACATTTAATGATATCCTGTGACATTGCTAATTTCACTCATTAGTTGTAATCATTGTTTTGTAGAGTTCTTAAGATATTTGACTTAAACAATCATGGCACCTGCAATTAGAATTTTACTTCTTTCTTTATAATCCTTTTGTCTTTTATTTACTTTTCTTGCCTTATTGTTCTGGGCAAGACTTCTAGTAAATGTTGAGAAATTATGTGAATAGGCAGTCTTGCTTTGTTCCAAGTATTAGATTAAGACATTAAATATTTCATCATGAAATATGATATTAATTGTAGCTTTTAAATAGATGCTCTAGTTTGCATTTTTAATAAGCATTGAATTTTGTCAAATGCTTTTCTATATTCATTGAAATGATCATATGATTTTTCTCATTTATTCTCTTAATATGGTGAATGATAATGATTTTTATATGTTAAATCACTTCTGAATTTGTGTAAAACAAACAACACAAACATCATGAGTATGTTGTATCATTCATTTTATAAATTATAAATTAATATTAACAGTAGTTTCCAAAGATGTGAGGGATATTTATCTCTAGTTTTATGTTTTATAAATTTTGTATTGTGGTTTTGTTGCCTTTATATAACCAGTTGGGGAGTGTTTTCTCCTCTACCTGATGAAAGAGTTTATACAGGATTGGAGTTATTTCTTCCTTAAATGTTTAATGAAATTCACTACTGAAACCATATGGGCACATAGTTTTCTTTGTGGGGATTTTTTTTTAATATTTCAGTGATGATTAATTTTTTTATTAACATATAATGTATTATTACCCTCAGGTCTATGAACCGCCAGGTTTACACACTTCATAGAACTCACCATAGTCAGTGATTATTATTATATTCACAAAGTTATGCGACCATCACCACAATCTTGTTTTTTTGTTGTTGCTAATGCACTGTTTTTATTTTTTTTAATTTTTTTTTTAATTTCTTTTCAGCATAACAGTATTCATTGTTTTTGCAGTGCTCCATGCAATCCGTGCCCTCCCTAATACCCACCACCTGGTTCCCCCAACCTCCCACCCCTGCTCTTCAAAACCCTCAGGTTGTTTTTCAGAGTCCATAGTCTCTCATGGCTCACCTCCCCTTCCAATTTCCCTCAACCCCCTTCTCCTCTCCATCTCCCCATGTTTTCCATGTTATTTGTTACTCCCCACAAATAAATGAAACCATATGATAATTGACTCTCTCTGCTTGACTTATTTCACTCAGCATAATCTCTTCCAGTCCCGTCCATGTTGCTACAAAAGTTGGGTATTCATCCTTTCTGATAGAGGCATAATACTCCATAGTTTATATGGACCACATCTTCCTTATTGTGGGGATATTTTTTATAATAAGTGTACATATAATAGCTGTAGGTTTTATAATTAATTTTGTGTCAGTTTTTTAAAGTTTTCATTTTAAGGAATTTATTCCTTACATCTATGTTGTAGAATTTGTTGCCATATTTTGGATCTTTTAGTGTTGCACCACAGATTCTTAAGACACTGTTCAATATTTTAGACTTTTTTTTTGTTCTTCACAGTATATTATATTGGTCTATCTTCCATCATCTTCCTTCTTTTAGTCTTTTCTTACCTCAGTCATCTCCATTCTGCTATTAATCCTATCTAGTGTATTTTAGATTTCATATAGTATTTTTTTTATTATACAATTTCCACCTGATCTTTTTATACAGTTTCTACTTTTCTAATAAGAGTTGACATTTTTATTCTATGGGAGCATATTTTCCTTTATGTCTGATCATAATCATAGGTATTTTAGAGTCTTTTGCCAGTTCCTAAATCTAGATCATCTTGGGCTTGTAGTCTATTGATGCATTTTTCCCCTCACTTAAGATTGAGTCACACATTTCTTTTTCCTTTGCATGTTGAGCTGTTTTGGATTGTATCTTAGATTTGCTTAAAAATTCTAACTTCTATTAACTTTTTCTCAAGAGTATTGATTGCTTTTGTTTTAGAAGGCATTTTACTTGGATGAATTTAGACTACAAAGTCGGTCTCCCCTAAAAGTGACCAGCAATTCAAATCTTACTTTAGTTCTTTTAAGCTTGGACTCTGCCTTCTGCATGCTTAATTCAGGTGTCAGCCACGTATTAGAGTCGAACTTATATACATATGTGAAGTCTTCACATTCTGGTTATCTTTATTCTTGGAATGTCTCCACATACACACACACACACACACACACACTTTTCAGTAGATGTGTTTTTGATTTAAATTACATTATTTGATTTTTTTTATAAAACCGCAGGTTTTATATGTTTTAACCATTCCCGTTTTGCAGACAGAGACCCCCTCCATTTTGCTAAATTCAGAAAAATGTGTAATATATCTTGAGCTACATCCTTCTTCCCAGTGTTGACTTTCCTTCACTGTTTATCTGCCTGTCAGGTTTTTTGTTAGTTACACGTTCCAGTACTTTCAAATAATTGTGTGTGTGTATGTGTGTGTGTGTGTGTGTGTGTGTGTCTTTAGTCTAAATTTGGTTGTTCTGATAGAAGAAATCCCAGAATGTATATTCAGATGTATTTTCTAAGTGAACTTCTGGGTTGTCCAGATAAGTTAACTACATAGAGGGCCAGAGAGTATGTCTTAGGCAGTTCTTATTTTGACCAAGCTTTCTATTATGAAAGTTCAGGGACAGTAAGATAGTTTTCAAATCCCTTTGCTGAAGAATTATGCCATTTTTCCAAGATGATATATCTTTTAATGTTCTGACACAGAGGAATAAAATAAGTTCATTTAATAGAGGATTAAACAATTCTGTTGTGGTTCAGTAACTAAATAAAATAAATGAATAAATACTCATGATAAAGATTCCATTCTGATTATTGGACAGTGTTATCTTTATACAAGAAGCAGATAAAATCTCAGCCCATCACCCCAGGGGTGGAGGAATGTAATTTTGAAAAATTTTCTAAGATCTACTTAGCTTCCATTATAAGCCTTTGCCACCAGGTGGGAAAGTTAATTTCAGTTATTCAGCATCTTCTCCATCCTCTTCCCAGAGGTAATTTTTCACATTTTAGGGAGTTTATAGGTACTGAAGGAGAGAGAAAATTGTTTAGTCCTTGGACTAATGGGAGAATCAAGGTCTATCTTTAAAGGAGTAAGATTATAAAGTGGATAGGAACTGGAGTTGGAGAGGTAGACAGTATCAGTAAATAATTTGGAATACTACCTCACCACACACATTTGATATTTATATATTTATTATTTTTGCTATTCAAAGAAAATTAATAATGAAATATTTCACAGAACTTATTGTTATGTAGGTGTTTATTAAATCACATTTTTCTTTTTACCAACAATTTGAAGATCAAAATCAGAGTATAAATATATTTGTATGTATGTATAATTTTGCATGTATGTGTAATTATGGTCCACGGTTTAATAGATTATAGTTTCCTCATATATAAAAGTTATGCCATATAACTTGTTTGATGAGAGACCTCTATGCAATTTTGATGTAAATATCATCAACAACAACAACAACAAAAAATGCTGGTGACATAGATGATGACATAATGCTAAATTATGAAACATGCATCTCTATAAGTAGATTTTTTATTTTCATCATGAATAAAGGAAAACTTATAGTTTTATTGTACTTATTCTTAGACACTATCATGCTGATGTCTAAATATTAGACATATATATTAGATATTTAATTAGATTAGACATCTAATATTCATTAAATAGTCTAATGAATTTATTATTATTATTGTCCTTCTCTAATTTTTCTTATTTCCAACTGCTTTCTTTTTTTTTATAATTGGCTTTTATTTATTCCAGTGTCCTATGTATCTTATGCAAGAAAGTCTTCTCCAAACTATCCTTACCATGAGAAAATATAATGTGCCACCAATCTAAATGAGGAATTTTAGAAAAGAGGATAGGTATATCAAATCTTTTAGAGTTAATTTCTTGAATGAATTTTTATGTTTAAAAATGTGCCATATTTGGAGAATCTTTTGAATTACCTAAATTTTATAATATAATTTATTTCAATGTGATATGTACTTGTTTAATCTTTTAAAATTTTCAAGTACTTTGAAAAAAGTCTTTTAGCATTATCTTAATAATATGATATTCCTATTTTAGTGACCAAGGAAAAGCAGTCACTACAGAATGAAATGGATCTTTCATGGTCCCTAGGCTATTATAGAAACTGGTTAGAGAGGAGAAGGGAGTTGGGGTAAATTGGAAGAGGAGGTGAATCATGAGAGAGTATGGACTCTGAAAAACAATCTGAGGGGTTTGAAGTGGCGGGGGTGGGTATGAGGTTGGGGTACCAGGTGGTGAGTATTATAGAGGGCACGGATTGCATGGAGCACTGGGTGTGGTGAAAAAAATAATGAATACTGTTTTTATGAAAATAAATAAATTAACTTAATTTAAAAAAAATTTTCTTAAGATGGTAAAATTTTGAAAGAATCTTGTTAAATTAGCCAAATTTTAACAATAAATTATGTCAAATTGGCTACCTTTTTGTCTTTTCTTTCAGTCTTATTGTTTACTCTCAGATGCCTCTATAAAATGGGTGCAAGGTTGATTATGTAATCCTAGGATTTTCTCTGACTCCAAAAGTATTTGTTCGTAATAAATAAATAAATAAATAATAACAAACAGTATTGAGTGCAGTTAGTAAGTATCAGATCACATAATGTAGTGCTCACTATATAAATCTTTCTTTATAGTAATCATTTCTGACCTGCTATTGTGAATCAACAGAGTTTTGATGTTAAATTGTGCTTGTTGATTGACTGGTTCACAGAGGGCACAGGTGCAATGGCCCCACACATGCATAAATTTCACATTTGCATTTCAGCTCCTCCACTCAGCATAATCTCCTTATCTGTCCTCTCTAGTGAATTCTTAATTACTGATCATTTGTCTTTACCTTCTCTGTATTGTTTGCAAGGTTTGCAATAAATTCTGCATATCATTATACATGTGTGAATGTGTGGATATGTAGAAATGAAATCATTTATGTTCCAAGCACTTGATAGAAGCATATGTTTTTATATCAGCCTTGCAATTTCAGAGTACTTCTGCATACAAGGAAGATCCCGCTTTATTTTATTGCAACACATTACAAAATAACCTTGGATGTTACACTTCAAGGTCTCAGGTGTTGGGTCATTAGCAGCTATGAAATAGATCAGAATTGTATTGCAGCTGCACAGATACAAACTATGGGTAATCCAAGATCTTTCAGGCTTAACACCAGCATATGGACAACTCCTCAGTGCTTGCCTGGGAAGAGAGTGAATTTGGGAAATTTGAACTAAATTCCCTCAGGATGACTTCAGATGATTTTTAACTTCTATAATGCAAATTAAAATGCATGTGAAAATAAGCAGTGTTCAGTTAAAACAGAATATGACACAGACATTTGTGCAGTGTTCTGTTAAAACATCTTCCAAAATTTTATAAAGAATTGTATTTTAACATATTTGATTTCTACTTGCATGTACTTGGAGAATATTTACTTCACTGACATCCTGGGTACAATTAAAGTAATAATGGTATCAGATCTGTTAACAATTTACCAGCATTTTTAAGTCTGTGCTTAAAAATTAAGGATAAAGTGGCATCTATCAGAATGAAAATAAGAAACTGAATTGCAAAACATTTAAACTACAAAAATGTACATGACTGGGCTATTGAAACCACCTCTTAACTGTTCTTTTTGCTTAAACCTTCTCCCTAACTATACTTTCACCCATATCCCTAAAACACATGCTCTTAGTAGCCAAAGGGATTTGGGGGGAAATGAGAACAAGTATTCCTTATAAAACCCCAGAATAGTTTCCCTTTGCATCTTGAATAAATTAAAAATGTCTCCATGGCCTCTAAGAACTTTCATGAGAGCATCTACCTCATGGATGTCATCTCAATCGACACCTCTCTCCTGTACATTACTTCATTTTCAGAGCAGTCATAGGTTTACCAAAAAAAAAAAAAAAAGGACAGAAAATACAGAGTTTGCATATACTCACTCTTCCTCCACTCTTTCCCCACACATCCACACTCCTTTACAGTTTCCTCTATTATTAACATCTTGCATTAGTATAGTACATTTGTTTAACTAATAAACATATATTGATGCATTGCTATTAACTGAAGTCCATAGTTTGCATTAGAGTTCACTCCTTGTGTTGTAGTTTTATCTTTTTTGACAGACTTAATGTCTTGCATCTGTCTTAACGATATCATATAAAATAGCTTCATTACTCTAAAATTCCCCTGTGTTTCACCTACTCATCCCCTGCCTCCTTCCTCTCAAAACTTTAGCAATCGCTGATCTTTTTACCATTTCCATAATTTTGATTTTTGTAGAGTGTCATATAGTTGGAATCATATAGTAGTACATGGGCTGTGCAGACTAGCCTCTTTCACTTAATAATATGCATTTAAGGTTCTTCCATATCTTCTCATGGCTTAACAACTCATTTCTTTTTATTCCTGAATAGAAATTTCATTGTCTGGATGTATGCAGTTTGTTTATCCATTCACCTATTAAAGGATGTCTTAGCTGCTTCTGTGGTTTGGCAGTTATAAACAAAGCTGCTATAAACATCCATATGCAGGATTTTGTGTACACATATTTTCAGATCCTTTGGGTACATACTAAGGAGCACAAATACTAGATCATCTGAAAAATATATGTTTATTTTTATAAGAAACTGCCAGTATGACTTCTAAAGTCTTCTAAATATGTCTTCTGTGTTATTTGGTATTCCCATCAACATAGAATAAGAGTTCCTTGTTCCTCAACATCTTCACCATCATTAGCTATTGTTAGAGTTATGGATTTTAACCATTCCAGTAGGCGTGTGGTAGTATATCATTGTTTTGTTTGCAATGCCCTGATTACATTGATGTTGAGCATATTTTCATATGTTTGTCATCTGTATATCTCCTTTGGTGGATCTCTACAAATCTTTTGTCCATTTTTTAAAAATATTTTATTTATTTAAGGGAGAGAGAGAGTGTGAGCAACCATGAATTGGGGGGATTAGAGGGAGAGAGAGAAGAGGAGAAGCAGAGTCCCCACTAATCAGGGAGCCTGACATGGGGCTCAATCCCAGGACCCCAGAGATCTATAACCTGAGCCAAAGGCAGATGCTTGACTGACAGGTACCCAGGCACCCTTGTTTTGCCCATTTTTAAATTAGGTTCTTTGTGTTCTTACTATTGAGATTTCAGTTCTTTGCCCATTTTTGGATACAAGCCCCTTATCTGATGCAAACTGTGCAAGTAGTTCCTCTCAGTCTGTGGCTTATCTTTGTATTCTTTTAAAATGCCATTCACAGAGCAAAAATTCTTTCATTTTAATGAAATTCAGTCTGTCAATTTTTTCTTACATTGTTAATGCTTCTGGTGTTTTATCTAAAAAGTCATCACCAAGCCTAAAGTAACCTAGATTTGCTCCTATGTTATATTCTAGAAGTTATATACTTTTTCACTTTACATTTAGGTCTGTGATCCATTTTGAGTTAATTTTTGTGAATATTCTAATGGCTTCTTGTAGCTCCTTCTCCTCACTTGTATTCTCCTTTTAATGTCACTCCCTCAAAAAGGCCTTTCCTGATCACGTTAGTGAAAGCAGTCCCTTACAACCGGTTACTGACTAACCCACTATTCTGCTTTTTCCCCAGCATTATCATTATCTAAAGTCATATCGCCCTTTATTCATTTGCATGTTTATTTTCTCTTTGTGTAGAATGTAATTTCCAAGGGTGTCAAGACTCAGTCTATCTTGTCCAGTGCTCTATCCTGAGTGCCTAGCCCAATGTATAGTACATATCAAGGTTTGCAAACATTTGGTAAATATATGAACATGAAATATACTTAACCAAGTTCTCAAGCACATCACGAAATATGTTAGAGACCTTGACTGTGAGTGCCTTTTATAATTATAACAAGGACAGAAATTGACAGGAATGAGAAAGGATGGTACAGAAAAGGAATCAAGATTAGAACAAAAGTTCAGCTATTTTGTTTGCTCTGCCTGTAACATACATTAAGCCCAGCTGAAACTAGAATATGGTGCCACAAGAAGAATGTGACTCAGGGAAATTAAATGATTTGCATGAAAGTGTTTAGAGTTGCTGGTCACTTGCCAATAGACTTTATTTTTGGAGAAGATCTATTTAATCATTTTGAACAGTCAATAGAAGATTCAGATAGATTGCTTCTCCTTTCCACAAAATGCAAATTAGCTTAAATTAATTTTAGTTGAGGTTCTAGTAAGCAAATAATGAAAAGAATGTATTGTAATATGAGTTAAATTAAATGATAAATTATCATTTTTCTTACATAGGGAAATAATCATAAGACCCAACCTTTTTATAGATTCTATTGAATCTTAGAACAAACCAAAACCCAAAGAGATTTCATAATTTTGTCCTTAGCTGCTGACGGGCCATTACATAAGGATTTCTTGAGTTTTGAAGGTATCTGTAGTCAGATTTGCCTGCCATGGACCAAAGATGAGTGTGTGGTTTAAACTAGAGTCATTATTATCAAGATATTAATATATCTCTTGGGATTGATTAGTCACTGCTCACTTGGATCTTTCTCATAATTTTTTATAGTGTATGACCCATACACTATAAAAACAAACAAACAAACAATCCAAATTGTTTCTACTTGGTGATTATTAGTCATTCATTCAGCATGTGTTTATGAAGGAAGTGAGGGAGAAATATTTATTTTTTTATACTTTGGTGAAGCACATTAGATTCAACAAACTTTTTGGACAAACTACTATATGACAAAAATGACTCAAAGCACTGTGGTGGTTATCAAGAAATATTTTACACAAGTTCTGCATTCGTGAAGTTTAATGTCTTTTGGGGGAAATAAGATTCAGTTACTTAGATATTAGAAGGAAACACTGGAAATGGTAAAAAAAAAAAAAACTTGCCAATTTATTTGGACCTTTAATTTGACTAATTGTCTTTTTATCTATTATTTTATTCTCACAATAATTTTTGAAGATGTCATTACCATGAGTTTTAAAATGGGCATAATAAGATACAGGGAGGATAAATGACATGCGCCCAAAGTCCTTTAGTGGTGGAGACAGGACTAGATCTAAAGCTAGGTTGTAATATTTATGAAGGTAGAAATTGTGTCTATATATATAGAGATAGATATAGATATCTACATCTATATCTGTATCTATATCTACATCTCTATATCTGTATCTCTATCTCTATCTATATCTATATCTATATCTACATATACATACTAGGCATCCACAGTGTATACATCAGATCCTGGCACATTATGGTTCCTGAATAAATATTTACTGCTACATAAATCCAAAGCTCAAGATTTATATAATAACAGTCTATTTAATTGATTCCACAGCTCTTGGATGTATTATGTACTGTATTGTATTTATCTTAGTTTTCCCTATTTTAGCCTTAATAGTTTGCTCATTATGGGTGCACAGTAATGTTAAATAATAGGCAAAAGAGTGTGGTTTCAAGTCATGCATCAGAAGGAAAGAACAGAGTTTACTAGAATTACTAGAATTTTTGAGAATGCCTTCTAAAAGAAAAATATGTATACTTGAGTTTTAGGGTGGGGATAGGAGATAGAAAGAAAAGGAAGGGCATTCCTAGTGGAGGATGATACAGGAACAATAATATCATTCCAAGACTTAATGTCATCTTACTGAGGCAGGGAAGAAGGAAGTCACATTGGTGACTTAAAATAAACAAATGGCATTTATGTGTATTCTAAAAATAAATAATGTAGAAATTATGGCTTAATAAATATGTGGAAAGGCAGCAAGAGTTTGAAGAGTGTGTGTGTGGATGTGTGTGTGTGTGTGTGTGTGTATTCTTCATTATGTATTTATGTGCCATTAAATGTACCATTTACTTCTAGGTTTCTGCACTGATAATATGCCCCAGGTGCAGGAACATATAGAACTTCTTTTCCTACTCAATATTTAACAGTATTTCTTTGTTTAAAGCAGGAGAATGCTACATGTAAATGTTATTAATTTCTTTGAATGAAATTTGTGATCAGCAAATTAATTATGCTGATTACTTTAGTGCCTAAAATTTGGTATCTTATTATTAAAATGATAGAACTGATCCCTAAGTATTATATTTAATAATCATTTGCCATATTTTTCACTTATAGAAAGAAATATTATGGTGTTACAAATACAACCAGGATATTACCTTTTTAATAAGATATATTCCAGGAACATTTTGGAAATTTTGAAAAATCCACTTGATAAATTTGAATTGTAATGATGGCCATTTATATTCTTAGGATATCCTTGATATGTATATATAAATATATATTTATATATATGTGATATACTAGCTTTTAGGATATATTTTACTCTGTGTGTGTGTGTGTATCTATATACAGATAGATAAACATCTATCTATACATCTATCTATATACAGATACACACACACACACACACACACACACAGAGTAAAATATATCCTAAAAGCTAGTATATCACAATAAAAAGAACTGTCTAATATGGTCTTCCTGAAGAGAAATGACATTTATAAAATTTTATTATAAAATATGATCACATTAACAACATTTTTAGAGAAAAAAACATACAGTTTAATCCTGCAGTCCAAACACATTTTTTTTTTTTTTTTTTTTTTTAGATTTTTTAGATTATTTATTTTTGCTCTTCAGACCTTTGCATGTTCTTCACATGATTATACTGCCTGGAATCAATGATCATAGAATCATGTGTGTGTGTGTGTGTGTGTGTGTGTGTGTGTGTGTGTGTATGTAGTAATATGTGCGTTTTGGTTAAATAAATCACATTACTATTTAGTTAGTTAAATGTCTGTATTTTATGAAGAATGAATTCTTATTCAGTGTAGGAAATTTAGTATACATTTGACTTTGAAAACTATTTGAATCTAGTCTACACCAAACTGCAAATTGTAAAGGCATAAGAATTACATTTGTATGCATTTTATTACTCCAATCTATTTATTGGAGGGGATGGGGTGGTGAAATACATATCAGGAAGCTGTAAGAAGATGTTTTTTCAGGTAATTTAAAAAAAAAAAAAAACTTCATTCAGGAGAAAATAATTGCAAAAAAGGAAAAGTCTGTTAGAAAAGTCTACCTCGGGGCACTTGGGTGGCTCAGTGGGTTAAAGCCTCTGCCTTCAGCTCAGGTCATGATCCCAGGGTCCTGGGATCCAGTCCCACATCAGGCTCTCTGCTCGGCGGGGAGCCTGCTTCCTCCTCTCTCTGCCTGTCTCTCTGCCTACTTGTGATCTCTGTCTGTTAAATAAATAAAATTTAAAAAAAAAGAAAGAAAAAAAAAAGAAAAGTCTACCTCAAGCACTTAAGCTGAAACCAATAGTTCAAATATTGACCTCTGAATCATGAGGGGATCTCTTATCCTCTATTTGCTTTAAAATTAACATTTGGTAAAGAAGCTTATCCTGGAGTGTTTGCTTAAGGGCAGATGTCATTCCTGATAAAAATCCTATAATGAGTTAGTACCAGAGATAGAATTTGGAAAAGAGAAAAGAAAATGTCTTTTGATTCTCAGGTCCACTGTTACCAATATGTTTGATCTCATTGTTTCCTCATTTTGGTTTCTAAATCCCTGTAAGATGAGAAGTGTCATATTAATTTTAGTATCCCTCAGAGCGCCAGGTACTACATCATGCATTCAAAAATGTACGGAATTGATTAACTTTCCAATGGAGTCTACTGATCTGTATAAATATTCAATTGACAGATTAGACTTGAAATGATAGTGTTATTGAACGTTGGCAGTCTCTTGACAACTGCTCTGTTAATCCCATTTGCATAGTCTTTGTTGAGGTGTTTTATAGTTTAGAGCTTCATTTTGGACTGTAATCCGAATATATTTTAAAAATAAAAATAAAGCTCTTTTGGGGTATTTTTTTATTTTCATAAGAAATGTGATATTAACCTTTTTAGTTAATAAAATGTGAGGATCATTTTGGAGTATGCGTATTTTTCGATGCCAGTTTGAGCATTCCGCCACTTTCTGGTTACAACATAGTATACTTATAATAAAACCAAACACCTCAAAATGATACACATAAGCGTCTATGATAAGGCCCCTGATTACATGTTTATCTTTACCTCCAAGCAACTGACCTCTTTACACTTATTCATCTTACGCTAGCTGTCTTTCTGTTCCTAGAACATCTCAATTCCATGACATCTTAGGACTTTTGCTTTCCCATCAGCCTAGAATGTTTATCCTTTGATTAGTCCCATGTTTGCCTCCATAGTCCTACAGGTCTTAAGTCAAATATCCTATCCTCCAGATGTTTTCTGACCACCTTATCTAAAGTAGCCTCCCACCAAAGTTGTTTACTGTTACATCACCTTTTTAATTTCTGTCTAGGAGTTATCACAATGATGACAATAGCCATGGCTATCTTAGCCAACAGATTGTAAATTCCATGAATACAGGAACCTCTTTCAAACTTTGTACCCTGATATAACCTTTTATCCAATATACCTATTGTGCAGGATATAGTGCCTGATAGACAGTAAGAACCTAAGTAAATAAGCAATTATTTTTTGGAGAAGTGCATTTTAATATAAGCAAAAAATTCTAAGAGTGAGGCATAATTCACATTTTTGTTTGTTTAAAGCAAATTACTAGTTAGTATTTCACATTGTGAGTTAGCCAAACTGTATTATTATTTCAACAATTGAGACTCTGGGATATATGAAGTTAGGAAATTTTCCGAAGTTAATGATAGAGATGAAAAAGAGATCAGTGTGCTTTGTTTTTATTCAGGGAAAAAAAATGACTACATTTGTTTTTTAAATTTTTGAATGTAGATAGGAGCTCTGTGATATTAAGCATTTTAAATTTTATATATTGATTTTAATAATTAGTTTGGGCAAAAGTTCATGAATTTGGAAGTTTGTTGAAAAGTTATTACTTTATAGAGTTGAAAGAAAATTATGACTTCAAACAATATATTGAAACCTTATTAAAATAAAGCCTAGGAGACTGAAAAAAATATAAGAAATAAAACAGGATTTTGTTTTATATGAATTTGAGTTTAACAAGCCTAAAGGTTGAACTTTAAGGAGTTCCCACCATATACGTGATTCTCATAGTATTTATCTCCCTTCAAAGAAATTCATTAAGAAAAATCTCATAAAAAGTAAGGAATTTGTGATCTTAATACATAGTGTTATAGTATTAACAGAATTTTATAGACATGCTGATTATTTCTTATTTTGAAATTTTTAAATCATACTGAAGCATTTCTGTCTGATGTATTTTTAAATTATAACCGATATTTACTAATTTGCCTTTCTTATTGTGGTACAGAGTATGGGATAGTGTCAGTCTTCTTCTGCTCAAGTAAAAGATTGTATCAGTATAATAGTATCTATCTACTACTATGATACTTTTATAGTCTTTCTATATGTGGTTAAAATATAAAATTATCTAAATGACTTATAGAACTTTATATTTTCCTAAAAAGCACCGTCCTTGGGGAAAGTATATGTTATGGTAAATAAATTGAGGAAATAGATAAGGGCAAAGATGAGAATTTTCAACTTTCAGTTATTCTCCTTTAAGTTCATATTCTTTTTAGGTTTTGCTAAAATGCACACATACAACTCCCACTTTTGAAAAAAAAAAAAAACAGTTTATTTTATTTGAATGTTTTGTTTCAACCTAGAATTGAATTTTTGTTTCAACCAGTTGTATTTCAAACTTCAGAAAACTAAATTTATCAACTAGAGAACAGTTGCTACATTTTGACCTATATGTGGAACTATGATTATAGGCATTACTCTAAGTAATTCATTCAAACACTTTTTCTGTATGTGTTTTATGTACTTATTCATAGTTCTTGTTTTGACAGTGGTACTTGGCTTCTCTTCCCAACTAAGATAGAGAAACAGTGATTGAATTTATGCTCCTGCCAGAAACAATAGCAACAACAACAACAAACACAGACACAATGTATAACATGAACATTTTCAAGATGCTGGACATTAGGCAATGAAGTACAGTGATCCCAGAGAGATGATAAACAAAGTGATCCCTACATTTGCATTAGCTTATTGCCTTGCAAAGTTTCTAGGTCACAACTCAAGGAAAAGAGCTCGATGGAACTTGGTAAACTCTATAAGGTCAGGATAAGGAAGCGAGAGTTTAGGGATATCAAGGCTTCCAGAATTCACAGAATAGAGTTGTAGACTGGAGATATATATGCCAAGAACCCAGGAAATTTGCATAGAGTATGCATTCATCAAAGTACTGATAAGCCAATACATATGAGGAAATTACATGAGGTGAAAGAATCATCTGAGAAGATTAGAGGAAAGTGTTGTCAACACTCACACAGAGTTAATACGCTGAGTGAAATAAGCCAGCCAGAGAGAGTCAATTATCATATGGTTTCGCTTACTTGTGGAGCATAAGGAATAACACAGAAGACATTAGGAGATGGAAAAGAGAAGTGAGTTGGGGGAAATCAGAGGGGGAGACAAACCATGAGAGACTGTAGACTCTGAGAAACAAACTGAGGGTTTTGGAGGGGGTGGCAGGAAGTGGAATGAGCCTGGTGGTGGGTATTAAGGAGGGTGTGTATTGCATGGAGCACTGGGTGTGGTGCATAAACGAAGAATTTTGGAACAGAAAATAAATTAAATTAAATTAAATTTTTAAAAAAAGATATTGACACCCAGAAAAAAAATAATAATGTCTGTTTCTACCAGTCACACTGAAAAATCTCAAAATCCATGAGGCATTAAGTAGGGCATTTAGAAGGATTTTCTACTGTACTATTTGCTATAGTAAGAGTAGTGTCTCTTAATTAAACTAAATAGTAATGGAAGTATTGGAAGGTTCTTATACTGTATGTGAAATAAATCCTAAAGCTTCCACAACAACAGCAACAAAACACTTTTAGAATAATCCAAAAAAGAAAATAAATAGAAACATAAAATATATTTAATTAGCTACAGTGCTATACTTTTTTAATGGCTAACACTTAAGAAGACAATATTCAGTGTCTAGCTTTCTTATCAAAAATGACCAAACATAAAAAGAAGCACAAAAGCACACCTGTAATAAGGAGAGGAACAAAATAACTGAAACTAACATAGAATTGGCACAGATATAAAAAGTAGCAGAGATTTAAAAATATATTGTGAAACCATATGTTCAAAATAAACTGGATGGGATTAATAAAAATGTATATATAGCGAAAGAAAAGCAATTTGAACTTGAAGATATAACAGTAGAACTATCCCAAATGACACAAAACAAAAAGAGAAATCTGCTGACCAGGGCATCATCAAGAACTGAGACAACTTTCAACTAGCATAATATACATGTTTTGGAGTCCCTAAAAGAAATGGAGGGGAAACAGAAAAAAAATATTTGAAGAAATAATGTCCCCAAATTTTCCAAATCTGATGACAGTGATATAATAAGAGACATCATAAGTGACAGATAAACCACAAAATCCAAGATGTTCAATGTACCAAACACAAAACATGTGAAGAAAACTACACCAGTGCATATCATACTCAAACTGTTCACTGGTAAAAGAAAAATTTAAAGCAGGAAAAAAAGGCACATTATGAAGAAAGAAAAAGAATTAAGGATTATAGAAATCTTATTGTCAAAAAGGGTGGGAGAAGACACTGGGGCAACATCTTTAAAATGTTAAAAAACAAACTTGGCACCTTAAAATTCTATGCCTAGTTAAAAAAAAATGAAGGCAAACTAATGACTTTTTCAGATATACAATCAAAAAGAAATGATAGACTATATATATATATATATATATATATATATATATGTACACACACACATGCGCTCACACACACAGAGAAATGAATAACACCAGTCATGGCAACTATACAAGTAAATATGTAAGATTTTTTTTCTGGGTATTTAATTTATTTTAGAAGCTAATGGACAAAATAAAACAATGTATTGTGGGATAGAGAACATGCATATGAATAAAATACATGATAATAATAACATCAAGGCCAAGAGAAGAGAAATATTATTGGAAGTATTGGAAGACACTTATACTATATGTAAAGTCTTAAATCCTAAAGGTTCCAGAACAATAACAAAACAGTTTTAAAATAAGCCAACAAAGAAAATAAACAGAAACATAAAACACAAAAGATTTTAATTAATTTAAAGGAAGGAAGAAAAAGATGAAAAGGGAAATGAAGAACAGATAGTTTGATAGAAAATAAGTTCATAGATTTAAAGCTGACTGTATCCATAATCACATTAAACATGATGGTCTAAATACAATTAAAAATCAGTGAATATAAGATTGGATTAAAAAAAGAACAAGATCAAATTTATTCTGTATAAGAAAACTTAGAGATACAAATAGTTAAACGTAAATAGGTGGAAAAAGATAATCTGTGCTAACACTAATCAACAGAAGGCTGGTAACAGTAATATCAGACAAAGTGGCTTTCAGAGGAAAGTATAGCATGGGTCATTTTATAATAATATTAACAAGTTTGTTAACAATAATTTATTAAAAAATATTGTCATCCTGAATGTTTTTAAACTCAGTCATATAGCTTCAATATACATGAAGCAAAACTGAAAAATATAAATCCACAGTTTGATTTTTATAGAACACTTCACATCAAAACAGCACAGTATATACTCATTTCAAGTGTACATAAAGCATGTACTGAGATATATCACATTCTGGACAACAAAAATAAGTCTCAATGAATTTAAAATGATTCAAGTTGCACAAAGCATTCTCACGGACATGGAATTGAATTAGAATTCAATCGATTTCCAAATATTTGGCAGTCAAATAACCATGGATCAATGAAACTATAGAAATATTAAAGTACTTCAAACTGAATGACAGTGAAAATGCAAACATATCAAAAGGTATTGGATACCACTAAAGCAGTAGTTTGAGAGGAATTTATAGCTCTAAATGTTAATATTACAAAAGACAAAAAAAGTCTAAAATTAAAAACCCCAGATTTCAGTTCAAGAATCCAGAAAACATGCAAATTAAACTTAGAATGAATAGAAGAAAGGAAATAATAAATATCAAAGCAGAAATTGTGACCAAATAGGCATGATTCTGGTAATGCAAGGTTGGTTCAATATTTAAAATCAAGCAGTGTAATTCACCATATAAACTAAATAAAATTTAAAAATACACATTAAAAATGCAAAAAATGATGAAAATTTAAATAGAGAGCTATACTTTATTTATCCCTCAAAAGACAAATTGTTAAAATGTCAGTTCTCCTCAAACTTATTGGTACTTTAAATTCAATGCCAATCCAAATCCTAGCAGGTTTTTTTTTTAAAGATTTTATTTATTTATTTATTTATTTATTTATTTATTTATTTATTTATTTGTCAGAGAGAGAGAGAGAGAGAAAGCTTGAGCACTGGCAGATGGAGGCAGAGGGAGAAGCAGGCTCCCTGCCGAGCAAGGAGCCCGATGTGGGACTCAATCCCAGGATACTGGGATCATGACCTGAGCAGAAGGCAGCTGCTTAACCAACTGAGCCACCCAGGCATCCCCTAGCAGGTTTTAATCGAAGATATTTACAAGCTGGTTCTAAAACTCATACAGATATAGAAAGGACATAGCATCACCAAGATAATTTTGAAAAAGAACAAAGTTGGAGTAATAACATTACCTGTTTTCAAGATTTATTATGATGCTGCAGTAGTCAAGACAGTGGATAACTGACATAAGGTAGAGGACTTGGCATAATGGTAGATGATAAAACAGAGTTTGGATTCCAGAAATAGATACACACACACATATATATATATATAGAAAACTGATTTCTAATTTTTTATTTTTTTAAACATGTATTTTTATCCCCAGGGGTACAGGTCTGTGAATCGCCAGGTTTATACACTTCACAGCACTCACCAAAGCACATACCCTCCCCAATGTCCATAACCCCACCCCCCCTTCTCCCAACCCCCCTCCCCCCAGCAACCCTCAGTTTGTGTTGTAAGATTAAGAGTCACTTATGGTTTTTGACAAAGATGAGGATGCGGAGAAAATGGAACTCTCAAACACTCCTGGTGGGAAAATAAAATGATATGATTACTATGGAAAATAGTTTCACAGATATTTTTCTTTTTTTTTTTTTTGAATTCTAGTTAACATACAGTGTAATATTAGTTTCAGGTATAGAATTTAGTGATTCACCACTTACATACCAAACTCAGTGTTCATCACAACAGGTGCCCTCCTTAATACCCATCACACTTTTAACCCATTCCACCTTCCTTCACCCACCTGCCCTCCAGCAACCCTCAGTTTGTTTTCTATAGTTAAGTCTATTTTCTGGTTTGCCTGTTTTTTTAATTTCCCCCGCTATGTTCATCTGTTTGTTTCTTAAATTCCACATATGAGTGAAATCATATGGTATTTGTCTTTCCCTGCTTTACTTATTTTGCTTATCATAATATACTCTAGCTACATCCATATCATTGCAAATGGCAAGATTTCATATTCTTTTTGATGGCTGAACTATATTCCATTGTATATATAGACCACATTTTCTTTATCTAGTAATCCGTCAGTGGACATTTGGCTCATTCCATAATTTGGCTATTGTTAATAATGCTGATATAAACATCAAGCTGCATGTATCCCTTTGGATCAATATTTGTGTATCCTTTGAGTAAATACCTAGTACTGTAATTCCTAGATAAAAGGGCAGTTCCATTTTTAATTTTTTGAAGAACCTCCATACTGTTTTCCAGAGTGGCTGCACTGACAGTTTTTGTATTTTTTGTTTTTTTAAATAAGTAAACAACCATATGATCCGGCTTTTTCAATCTTAGGTATTCATCCAGCAGAAAAATCATATGTGTATACAAAGAATTGTACCTAAATATTTATAGCATATTTATTTGCAGTAGTCAAAAAGTAGAAATAACCCAAATGTTCATCAACAAGAGAATGGATAACCAAAATGGAGATATGTCCATATAATAAAATATAATGAATTACTGATGAATCTCAAAATAATTACACTGAATGAAAGATAATAGAAGAAGAGTACATACTGTATGATCCCATTTATATAAAACTCCAGAAAATAAAAAGTACTCTCTATGACCAAAAACAGAGCAGTGGTTTCATGGAGGAGAGGGTGCAGTGGTGGGAAAAGGGAGGTGGTTTGGAGAGACAGATTATAAAGAAGGAGGAAACTTTTAGGGGTGATAAATATGTTCACTATCTTGAAAGTGATGATGGCTTCAGAAGCATATATATGTGTTAAAATTTATCAAATTGTGCATTCTATATGTGTACATTTTATTATAATCAATTATGGTTCATTAATGCTATTGAAATATGATTAAAACATAAAAAACTTTAAGCAATCCTGAAATATCATAAACAAAGTAGAAGTTACAAATCATTCAACTTGGATCAATTCTAGTGAAATCGATGGGAGAGTTTATAAACAAAAGGGAAGAAAGAAAGAAAAAATAAAATGGTATTTTCTTGTGGTCACAGTAAATCTAGTGAGGAAATAATTTAAATAGCACTGATGAAGACCAGTAGGTTTTGTTTCTGATTTTTCATTCTGTTACTATTCCATGAGTTTAATATTAATCTATTTTACAAAACATTCATGTTAGATATTTCTTCTAAATGCAGAGGAAGTTTTATACTGGAATTGTGTGATTTCCAAGTTATCATGGTTACCTATCTGACAGGAAGTGGTTTCTCAGATATATTCTTGATTTTGACTAGGGATTTAGAGACACAGTTGTTTAATTCTTAAATTTATTTTTTCCAAAAACTTAGAATCAAAATTTTAGAGCTGAAAAGATCACAGAAATCTTGTAGGCTGTAACCTCATTATGCGAAGGCCAAATGTGAAACCAATTTAAATGGCTAGATTAGGATCTGAAGAATAATTAGTCGGAGATCTAGAACCAAAATTCAAGCCTGAAAATATCCACTCCAAAATTCTATGTGAGACATTATGCAGGCCACTTCAACTTGATATATTATGTATGGTGGCATAATGGTTTTTCTAAATAAGTGGAACAAAGCCTTTACATGGACTGACAGATTATCTGAGAGAAGACAAATAAGATCATAGCAGGTTCAGGTGGGAAAAATGATAGGTGTTACCATCTAAACCTAATTCTGACTCAGTATGAGACGTATAGAATACAGCCACCAATAACCTAAAATATTTGTGGCATGGGAAAAAAAATGCATCCTAAAAAAGTACCAGAATATATGGTGGGTGATTATTAATTATTATTAAAAATTCCAGTGATTGCCACTCTTCTGTCAGTAAATTGATTTTACTTTGCTTTCCTGACTGGATAATTTGTTTATCTTGCCTGCATCAGTTCTTTTGTTGAATTATTATCATAATTATATGTGTGAATCATTTTTCTTAAAAGTGTAAGGACTCTGTTCTTTTCTCGTTAATTTATGGTTTAATAATAATAGCAACAAAAAACAGCAAATACAGGGTGTTAAACATATGCCTGCTACAAATTTGCACTATATAACAGTTTATGTATTTTCCATCCTTTAAATACTTTAGGCCTTTTTTAAATACATGACATATTTTAACCTTTTAATTGTCACCAAACTTTTAAGTTTGTTGGTTTTACTATCTCCATTTTACAGATGAATAAACCAAGGAAAATACACTAAGGTTTGGAGCCGGATAAACTCTGAGATAATATTCTTAACCACTTTTAAAACATGTAAAATTAGCTTTAAAAAAAAAAAAAAAAGGTTAGACACAATAGCCAAAATTGAGAGGAAGGGTTGCATTCCAAACTAATAGTTTCTGCTGATCTTGGCAGGATTTTTGCTGCTCCAGTAGTTTCTGTTTAATGAGCAAATTGCTTTAAGTACTCATATACCACTGTGGCACTAAGAATAAAGATATTTAGTCAATTTCTCTCTCATTTGTGATAATTCCAATGCTGCCTATTTGTCAAAAGCACTCTGAATTTAACCTGAAAAAAAATAATACTTAAGAAATTAATATTATAAGCTTAGGGGCGCCTGGGTGGCTCAACGGGTTAAAGCCTCTACCTTTGGCTCAGGTCATGATCCCAGGGTCCTGGAATCGAGCCCCACATCAGGCTCTCTGCTCGGCAGGGAGCCTGCTTCCTCCTCTCTCTCTGCCTGCCTCTCTGCCTACTTGTGATCTGTCTGTCAAATAAATAAATAAAATCTTAAAAAAAAATTATAAACTTAAAAAACTAACACAGAAAGGGAAGAATAAAATCAGTAATTTATTCAATGGAACACAATAGAATATCACGAAATTTATTCTTACAATGTTATGAAAACAATGATTAATAATCAAAATCATTTTATTGATCTGAGAGCTCATCAATAAGGAAACTTTCAAACAACATGTAGCAATAAACATCATACATACGTACATAACTTCATATAGAAATTCCCTTTTCTCAGGGACTTATATCTGGTAGTGAATGTCCCCTGAAAGAGTTGACTCCATGCATGAAAACACAAAAATTCCTTTCTATGTCGCTAATAAAGCTTCATTATTTTATGTCATATTGCTTTTTCTTCTCCCCTTTGTCTTAATGAATTTGATCAGTCCTCCAAAACCCAGTTTAATTATCACATTTTTCAAGTTTTCTTTTAGTTTGATTTCTTTCTTCTGTGACTTTTCCACAACACTGAGGTGTGTATATCACATCTAGAACTCAGTTATATGGTCTTAGTGATGTTAATTATTGATTCTAAACTGTGTATTAAATAATACACATCTTGAGGATGGTGTCTCTGTCTTGTCTTTAACTCCCTAACACTTACCACACAGCCATAGGTAGGAGACTCTCAGGAGTAATCTGATCCTTTTGTCCACTCAAAAAAAAACCACAAAAAACATATTGTATTTCAATCTACAATAGTGAATTAGGAGGCTTTGAAATCACTTTCTTCCAGGCGCATCAAACTTACAGCTGCACATATAGCAATTCCCTCTGAAAAAAATCCAAAAACTAGTTGAGCAATTCCTATACATCATGTTAATGAGAAAATAACCACATGGAAACAGGTAAGAAAAACTGAAACATACTCTTGTCATAAACCTTACCCCTAACACAGCAACATAAAATCAAAAGGGAACTCACAACTCCCAGCTTCTCCCTGGTAAGTGAAAGGTTTGGACCGCACATCTTATACCCCACCTTTTAAGACTTTCACCTGAGGGATGGACAACCAAAATACCTAGCTCTGAAAGCCAACAGGTCTTGTGTCCATGAAAACTATAAGGTGATAACATTAGTGTTACCAGGACTTGCTGTGGCTGTCCCCCAACGGCTCAGCACAAAAGAAGAGGAAAGAAGTGCCTATGCCCAGTCTTTACCTAAAAGAGGCCTATTTGCAAATTTTAAAAGCTGAGAATGCCATCTCTATATTCTCCTTCTGGCTTACTCCAGGTAATTATTGTCTCCCTGGAAGGAGCTTGTGAATATGTCTAGCTATATTAACAAAGAAAAAAAAAAAAAGAGAGACAGGACTCAAATAAAATTAGAAATTAAAGAGGAGGGGAACCTGGGTGGCTCAGTGGGTTAAGCCGCTGCCTTCGGCTCAGGTCATGATCTCAGGGTCCTGGGCTTGAGCCCTGCATTGGACTCTCTGCCCAGCAAGGAACCTGCTTCCCCCTCTCTCTCTGCCTGCCTTTCTGCCTACTTGTGATCTCTCTCTGTCAAATAAATAAATAAAATCATTAAAAAAAAAAGAAATTAAAGAGGAGATATTATAAGTAATACCATGCAAATAGAAAAGATCGTTAGAATCTACTATGAATAATTATATGCCAACAAATTGGACGACCTAGATGAAATGGATAAATTCCTAAAAATACCAACCTACCAAGACTGAATTATGAAGAAATAGAAAACCCAAACATAATAAATGCAGTGTACAATAAGCTCACAGCTAACATAATACTTAACTGAAAACTAAAAACTTCCTCTACACCAAGAACAAAACAAGGGTGCCCACTCTCACCACTTCACTTAACATAGTACTAGAAATCCTAGCCAGAGCAATTAGGCAAGATAAAGAAATAAAAGGCATCCAAATAGTGGGAAAAAAGGAAGTAAAACTATCTCTATTTGCAGATGGTATAATATTACATAGAGAAAACCTCAGTACCTTCATCAGAAAAGTGTTAGGACTAATAAATTCAGTAAAGTTGCAGGATACTAAATCAATATACAAAAATCACTTGCATTTCCACACATGAAAAATGAGCTATTAAAGAAATTAAGAAAAGAATTCCATTTATAGTTGCATAAAAAATAACTAAATAATAAATTTAATAAATATTTTATTAAATAAAATTTAATAAAGAGGTGAAAGATCTGTCTTCTGAAGATGTTGATGAAAGAAGTCAGAGAAGACACAAATAAATGGAAAATGTGTTATGTTCTTGGATTAGAAGAATTAATATTGTTAAAATACTACCCCTAAAAGTCTAACAGATTCAATTCAATCTATCAAAATTTTAATGACATTTTTCACAAAAACAGGGAAAACAATTCTAAAGTTCATATGTAAGCTCAAAAGGCCCTGAATACCCAAGGCAATCTTAAGAAAAAGAACAGAGCTAACGGTATCACACTTCCTGATTCCAAACTATATTTCAAAGCTATGGTAATGAAAATACTGTAAAATAGCATAAAAACAGATACAGGATCAATGGAACAGTAGAGAGACTAGAAATAAACTCACAAATATATGGCCAGTTAATCTATTACCAACTGTGTAAGAATATGCAATAGGGAAAGGATTGTCTCTTTAATAAATGGTGTTGGGAAAATAGGACAGCCACATACAAAATAATGAAATTAGATCCTTATCTTACACTTTACACAGAAATCAATTCATAGGGACGCCTGGGTGGCTCAGTTGGTTAAGCTGCTGCCTTCGGCTCAGGTCATGATCCCAGCGTCCTGGGATCGAGTCCCACATCGGGCTCCTTGCTCCGCAGGGAGCCTGCTTCTCCCTCTGACTCTGCCTTCCACTCTGTCTGCCTATGCTCGCTCTCGCTAGCTCTCTCTCTGACAAATAAACAAATAAAATCTTAAAAAAAAAAAAAAGAAATCAATTCATATTGAAGACTGGAATCTAACACCTGAAACCACAAAACTCATAGAAGAAATTATAGTGGGTAATTTCCTTTACAACATTGTTGGCAATGATTTTTTGGATTTGACACCAATAGCAAAGGCAACAGAAGCAAAACTGCACAAAATCAAACTAAAACCTTCTGCACAGCAAAGAAAACCACCAACAAAATGAAATGGCAACCTAAGGAATGGAAGAAAATATTTGCAGATCAAGTATCTGATAATGGGGGCGCCTGGGTGGCTCAGTGGTTTGGGCTGCTGCCTTCGGCCGGGGTCATGATCTCAGGGTCCTGGGATCGAGCCCCGCATCGGGCTCTCTGCTCCGCAGGAAGCCTGCTTCCCTCTCTCTCTCTCTCTCTCTCTCTGCCTGCCTCTCTGCCTACTTGTGATCTCTGTCAAATAAATAAATAAAATCTTTAAAAAAAAAGTATCTGATAATGGATTAATATTCAAAATATATAAAGAGCTTCTACAACTCAAGAACAAAAAACAATCAAATTAAAAAAGAGAAGAACTGAATAGGCATTTTTTAAAGACAGACAAATGGCCAATAGATACATGAAAATGTATGCAACATCACTAAACATTAGGAAAATGTAAATTGAAGCCACTGCAAGATATGACTTCACACCTGCTAGAATGTCTATTATCAAAAAGTCAAGTGATAAGTGTTGGTAAGGATGTGAAAAAAAGAGAACTCTTGCACACTATTAGTGGGACTGTGGAATGGTAAAGCTACCATGGAAAATAGTATGGAGCTAAAGCTACCATGGAAAATAGGATCCTCGAAAAATAAAAAAATGGAAATACCTCATGATCCAGCTATCCTACTTCTGAGTATATATCTAGAGGAAATAAAAAGACTTTGAAAAGATATCTGCATTCCTATGTTCATTGCAGCATTATTCATAATAGTCAAGATATAGGGCCAACCTGTGTCTGTCAATAGATGAATCAATAAGTGAAATGAATGAGATAGAGAAAGACAGATACTGACTGCATGGTATCACTTATATGTGAAATCTTAAAAAAAAAAAAAAACCTTAAAAAAATTTAAGAAAAGTTAAATTCACAGAAACAAATAATTGCTAAGGTTGGAGGGTGGAGAAAATAGGCAGAAGTTGGTAAAATGGTACAAACTTTCAGCTATAAGATGAATAAGGTCTGAGCATCTAATGTAAAACAGTGTCTACAGTTGATAACACTATATTGTATAGTGGAAATTTGCCGAAACGGTAGAACTTAAATATTCTCACACACACAAAAAAAAGATAAAAATGTGAGGTGACAGATGTGTTAATTAACTAAATGAGGAAATCCGTTCATAGTACATAGGTATATCAGATCACCACAAAACACACTTTAAATATCTTAATTTTTATTTGTCAGTTATATTTCAATAAAACTGATTTTTTTTAAAAATTTTTAAGATTTTGTTTATTCATTTGACAGGCAGAGATCACAAGTAGGCAGAGAGGCAGGCAGAGAGAGAGGAAGGCAAGTAGGCTCCCCACTGAGCAGAGAGCAAGACATGGAGCTCAATCCCAAGATCCTAAGATCATGACCTGAGTCGAAGGCAGAAGCTTAACCCACTGAGCCACCCAGGCGCCCCTGAATTATTTTTAAAAAGTGCATATTCATGGGGCACCTGGATAACTCAGTGGGTTAAAGCCTCTGCCTTCGCCTCAGGTCATGATCCCAGAGTCCTGGGATCGAGTCCCGCATCGGGCTCTTTGCTCATTGGGGAGCATGCTTCTTCCTTTCTCTCTGCTTGCCTCTCTGCCTACCTGTGATCTGTCTGTCAAATAAATAAATAAAAATCTTTAAAAAAAAAAGTGCATATTCATTTGGACATGTGTGTGGTACTAATTCACATAAAGGAGCAACAAGTGAGGAGTTTTCTTCCTTACAGGGTTTTAGATCATGCCCTGTTGAGACCTGTAGAAGCAGAAATTTTAACATCCAGCCAAATATTTATTAGGTTGAATGTGATTGAGGGCTTCATTGGGTAAGAAATTCTGTTCATTTTCCAATCTAGTCCAAATTCATTACCAAATGATTCTTTTTTTTTTTTTTTAAGTGAATTTTATTTTTTTTGTGTGTGTGTATATGTCCTGTATAATCCTAGGGATTTTTTTTTTTTTATTTCCAGCATAACAGTATTCATTATTTTTGCACCACACCCCGTGCTCCATGCAATCCGTGCCCTCTATAATACCCACCACCTGGTACCCCAACCTCCCACCCCCCGTCCCTTCAAAACCCTCAGATTGTTTTTCAGAGTCCATAGTCTCTCATGGTTCACCTCCCCCAAGCAGAGAGAGTCAATTACCAAATGATTCTTTATCAAAGAATTTCCCATGATCTCAAAACCTTTATATCAGTGCTTATTTAATTTACTCATACAAAATACATATAAAGCCTCAAATACTACTATAAAAGGACTAACTAGTGTTTTTTAAAAATATTAATGGTGACTAATTGTTCCTTGGCTGAATGCTTTAGAACATTAAAAGTGACTGAAAGGCCTATGAAAGTATTAATGCTCCTCATAATAGGCTAGTGGTAGATCACCTTCTTGAATCCCATCTCCCTTGTCTCTTAAGCTGAATTATAACTGCCTTGAAAGATTGTATTTTCTAATTATTTTAGAGTTACTGAATTAGCTAAGAATTAAGGCTAGAAAGATGAACTTAGTGATTAATAAATAAAGCCCTTTGCAAAGGGTGTTTTAAATCACATATTCATTTTGGTATAAGATTTCCCAAATCCCATGATTATACCCACAAATATACAAACCTTAGTCATTTTTTTCTTGTCTTTCCTCCTCATGTACTTAGCAATGCCAGCACCTTGCATGGTCTGCTATTACCTTCTAAACCATTTTCTATTGATTGTGTTCATCAAAATCTTGACTTTGAATGATTACTGAACTCCATCTATACATGTGCTGAAAATACCTGAAAGTAAAATTAACTCTACTCTTCACATTCTGTTTCTTTTATCTTTTCTCTATTATAAAACTTATCAGTGATTTCTTTCTGTATTCCCATTATTGGAATGGCATCATGGAATAAAATATATGCTGACAGTTCACAGATTTATTACTGTATTTCATATATTCACATTTTAAAGACTGATGTTTTTCAGTTAAATGAATCCAAAAAGATTAAATCTTTTTAAAAGGAATCAATTCCCTCAGAGTGGTATTTTTTTGCCAGCATGTCTTTATCAGACTATAATTGGGTATGGGCTTTCTGAGATTGCAACACTTTTCATCTGCTCATCTACTTGAGGTAGATTTTTTTCCCCAATTCTAATATATTAAAATATTGATTTTCTGTCTAATCATTACAATCGAATGCATTCACATTAGTGCATTTCAATGAAAGTATCAACACCAATAGAAAATTACATTTGGAAGTAGATTTGAGTCACGTACTTGAAAAATCAGTGTGTATAGAAATTAAAAAGACCAATTTTCATAGATATTAGCTTAAAGTGTTTCAGTTGAAATGCCAACTAAACTTCTGGTGGAACCTAGCTCTAAGACAAGCTGTGATCACAAGTCTCCTTGAGTTCAAGATTTTCCACTACTCACTTGTCATCAGTCAACAGTGACTATGGGTGATACCCAACCTGAGCCAACAACAAATCATGAATGTAGTCAAAGCCTTATGGTTGGCTATATATATTCCACCCTTATATAGCTATAAACAGTCTACTTTATACCTATACATGCCTCTCCCTTCCCCAAAGGGAGTTTTTCAGGCAAAAATTAATAATGCTGGGCACCTGGGTGGCTCAGTTGGTTAAGCAACTGCCTTCGGCTCAGGTCATGATCCTGGAGTCCCAGGAGCAAGTCCCACATCAGGCCCTCTGCTCATCAAGAAGCTGGCTTCTCCCTCTGCCCCTTGCCCATTTCATGCTCGCTCTCTCTCTCTCAAATAAATAAAATCTTAAAAAAAAATAATAATGCTGACGTCTGATCTTACTGTCATTCCCAAGGTGTTTGTAAGATGCCAAACTACAAATCCAGCTGGATCTTGAATATGTAACTAACATTAATGGCTGTTCTAATACAGACTTAATTGTATTATTGCACAGGAAGGAGAATGCTTGGTGTATTGCAGACTAAGAGTCGTGCCCTTATTCCTGTGTCAGTCCTGGATCTGGAGTCATGGTCACAGTACTGTCTATACAGGGTTTGGTTAAATCAAGTGCATCAACTCTGGTGAAGTTGAGGGTAAAAGAGATGGTACCTAGATATAAGCATTAAACAATCTGAGGGTTTGAAGTGGCAGGGGGTGGAAGGTTGGGGTGCCAGGTGGTGGGTATTATAGAAGGCACGGATTGCATGGAGCACTGGGTGTCGTGAAAAAATAATGAATACTTTTTTTTCTGAAAATAAATAAATTAATTTAACTTAAAAAAAATTCATGTACATGATAGATTGTGCTCTGGTCTACCATTTCACTGCATTTCTAAGATCAGAATCTCTATTTTCATCATCACTTTCTGATGAATCATGCAAGGAGAGAAAGTAGGTAGGGCATATTATGGCTAATGTATCTGTGTGATAACTACTTGATCAAGGCATGACCTATTAGGCAACAAATTTTATGCTCATTCCTTACTGTGAGGAATATATATATATATATATTCTAAACTTATGTTGTTCTCTAAAGAAATACCTTTTTCTAACTAACATTTCTTAAGTATATATATATATGTTTGTGTCATACCCACAATAATAATTCCTAAGGAATTCTGAATACCCTTCCTCCCCAAGACCCCCTTATTGGAAAAGAAGGTATGTAGTGTCAGACCAGGGCAACCAATTTGGAATACATTCTCAAACCATTTTCTTGACCATCTTTAGTTAATTTATCTTCCTAAAAATTTCCTTTTAATTAGGCAGGTTCAAAATGTGATGGTCTCCAAGAAATAATGACATTCTGAAATGCACAACTAAACTATCAGTCTACATAGAATACTTACAGTGTGAAAACTATCCTCACATACCTTTACTTTTTTTTTTAATTAATTTTTTATTTTTTATAAACATATATTTTTATCCCCAGGGGTACAGGTCCGCACATGCACCCGAATGTTTATAGCAGCAATGTCCACAATAGCCAAACTATGGAAAGAACCTAGATGTCCATCAACAGATGAATGGACCTTTACTTTTTTTAAATAAAAAGAACGAAATAGAAATTATCACAAGAAAGAGATTAATACTGATTGTGTATACTTAAAAATGAAGAATTGTAAGCTTTCAAGAATAAAGGTATTTCCATGCTAACAAGTTGAATTATTCAAAAAAATAAAAATAGAATATTTTGCTTGGGTTTTACTGTGTGAATCATTTCCTTTATGGTGAAAATGATTGTGTTTAATGATGTGAATCATATCTTTTAACAGTTATGATAAATCTCCTAAATCCAAACTGAAAGTTGTGTTTCAGAGGCTTCCAAATTAAAAACAAAAGAAATACCCTCCCAAGGTACTTTAGTAATTTTTAGAAATGTGCTATTTCTCAGTTATGCACTTGAATACCACTTGGTAAATTCACCTGTTGTGCTAATGTGTACTTTGGTCTCAAGCAGAGATAAAGATAATTCATTACATCCTTTTAATAATTTGAATCCAAATGGCTATGGAGAAAATAATTTTCATCCTACGTAAATTTAGTTTTATCCTCAGAGTATTCCTGGGCCTGACTTTGAGTCCTTTGCTTAGGTTTCTTGCTATCATATATGTTTAGTGTAGGACTAGGACATTTCAGATTAGATGAATTCTCCTCTAAGTCTCAATTCTCATGGACAGAAATCTATATACTGCCTCCCTCCATATATCCTAGCCTAGTGAGCTACACTGATTTGATTTCTGAAAATTTGATCACACTAAGGATCTTTTATTATTTGACTTGAACAGCAATTTATGCTTACAATATAAGTAATTTATACTTAATTTTCAGAAGTATCATTCAGTTATTCTAACAGACAAGTTTTATACAGTGGAATATAATTATTACCCTATTTCTGTATGTTCTTTGTATTTCTTGCTGTCTTTCAGGCAAATTACCTCAGTTCATTTCTATTAAAACAGATCCTGCTGACAAAGCATTCAAGTCAGGGTTAATCACTGTCAAAGTAAAGCAGAAAATGGAAGCAATTCTTTTTATTATAACACCTCCCCCCAAAAAATAAATCAGCATAAAAAGGCCATGACTACAGAAAAATAAACTACCTATAAATATCCTATTTCTTACATAATTATTACATAATTTTAAATGACTACAGTTAAAATGGGTTCAAGTAAACAAAATACATTAAAATAAACAGATAAGCAGTCCAAATATTTAAGTTAATGAAACCATCACCTATCTACATAAGTGTCATCTTCAAGAAAATGGATCTCCGCTAATATTTGTGATTGGCGCAAATATATATTTGTTATTCTAACTAACAGATATATATGCATCCCCGAAAAAAACCTTTGTGAATTTAAAATCACTTGTTACTGGGGCACTTGGGTGGCTCAGTGGGTTGAAGCCTTTGCCTTCAGCTCAGGTCATGATCCCAGAGTCCTGGGCTCTCTGCTCAGCAGGGAGCCTGCTTCCTCCTCTCTCTCTGCCTGTTTCTCTGCCTACTTGTGATCTCCGTCTCTCTAGTAAATAAATAAAACCTTTAATAAATAAATAAATAAATAAAATCACTTGTTACTTAATTTTAAGGACTTTTTTTCTCCAGATCTTTCTATTAGCATCTGCCAAACGATTCCCAAGAATTCAGTTACATCTTAATTACTCAGATATTTTCATAAGGTGTATTTGGGAAAACTTCTCTAAAATGTCATCTTATTTTTAGTAAAATTGAGAAATGTTATACCAACCTTAACCTTGTTATAAAGCTTAGATAAGACAATACACGGCTTCGATACGTAAGAGTTCCATAAATATTAGCTATTTTGAAAAGTTTTTCATTATTCCTGATGATTATCTCGAGCATTCACTAGTTTAAAAGGTCTCTCCAAATTAAATAACTTTTCTTTTTTCTTTTTTAAGATTTTATTTATTTATTTGACAGAGAGAAATCACAAGTAGATGGAGAGGCAGGCAGAGAGAGAGAGAGGGAAGCAGGCTCTCTGCTCAGCAGAGAGCCTGATGCGGGACTCGATCCCAGGACTCTGAGATCATGACCTGAGCCGAAGGCAGCGGCTTAACCCACTGAGCCACCCAGGCGCCCCAACTTTTCTTTTTTCTATTATTTAACATGATCTTTAGTTTTTTTAATTCCTCTATCCATGATTCTTTTCCATGTCCTTTTTGTTTATTTTCAAAATAAAATTCCTGAAATGAGCAAACAAATATGAATTCCACATTCAGGCTAATGACCAAGGATTGGCAACATACCATTTAATGTTTTATTTTTTAATTTTAAATATTTCCTGATATATGATCAAGGTTTGTTTTGGTATTTGTTTTCTATTTTCTTTTTGCTTTTCTATATTATTAGTTATTAGTCAAAGATCCCTATCTTTATTAAGCTACCTATAATGATTTTTTTAGTAATTTAAAAAGATTATGGCTAATTAAAAATATATCCCTATGCACTAATAATTATTAATTAAGTCTACTCCATAGTGGCATTATTGATTTGCCTACTTGAGTTATATTTTTATCTAGGCCTGATAACTTTCAATGTATTAAAACTTTTCCTGTGGTTTAACATTCCATGACTAATATTCTATTGTCATTACATAATAGATGAGAAGATTGAATATTAGTAAATACTTGGTCAAGTTATTTTATTTCATTTCTGTAAATAAGCACATAACTCTATTTTGCATTAGATTACACTTTCTTAAAAATGAAATCATTACTGGGGCACCTGAGTGATTCTGTTGGTTTAAGCATTTGCCTTTAGCTCAGGTCATGATCCTGGGATCCGGGGATCAAGCCCCATGTCAGGCTCCTGCTCAGCAGGGAGTCTGCAAGCTGTGCTCACTCTCTTTCTCTCTCTCTTTCAAATAAATAAATAAAATCTTTTAAAAAATTAAATCATTACTATCCCATGAATTACATTTTTTACCCATTTGAAATGTGTTTTTCTTGCTAAGTTCATTTGATTTATCTAATTCTGGTTATAGTTTCATAATGTTAAAACTTATGGATGACTTTGTTGAGTTATTTATTTATGTAGAATTCCTAAAATTGTTTCAGGAAGCCCTAAGTTTACATTAAGTGTTGACTTGATCACCTCCAAATTCTAAAATATGACTAAAGTTTTAAATTTCCATTTTGAATTTTTAGTTTTAATACTTCTTTAAACAATCAGATGTACAGACTTTAGAAACTCTCTCTGGATTTGAAACTAAGCTCAACCACTTGCTAGAGAAACCTTGAGCAAGCTACTTCATATCTTCATATCTTGCTGAATTTGGAAGGATGGCTGCTTTTCGGGTAAGGGGAAGTAAGGAGAGAAGAAATTCCATTGTAGTGGAATGGCAAAATGAAGTATGAGCAAGAAGTTGTCAAGAGACCCAGAGAAGATTTGACTAAACCAGAGGAGACACATATTGGGATGAGTTAGGAAACATAAGGATATATAGTTGTGTTGGGTTGGGTTCACATTGTGGAAGACCTGAAATATCTAGAAAACTAACAGTGGAGCAGAAGGATATCATGTCTAGAGGTGTTTCAACAGGTAAATTCATGCATGCAGAAAGAAGAACAATGAGTGTCATTAAAGCAAGAAAGTAGTTACTGTATTATCCTGATGTATAGTGGAAAAGCTTAAACTAAATGTGATTATGTAAATATATATATATTTTTATATAGGAAGTCTGTGAGAGGATTCTCAGGCAGCTGTGGGAAAGGCACAGTCAGTAGATAGGATAATGGTAATGCTATCTTGAGTAGTTTATTTTGGGCAGACACCAAAATACAACCTTGTATCTCTATTTTTTTAACCTATTAGCAACATTTATGAACACCAATACTTCTGTTGAATTTGTGAATAGGTGTATTTATTATTAGACACAGTAAACTGATTTAGAGACTATTATTACCTATTGTTGGTTCAGTTGTCATAACCTCAGTTTAGAATTTAAAAAGGTTGCCTTCCAAATAGAAGTAAAAGCATGAATGATTGCACCTTGAATATTAGGTCGTCCAGGGAGACAGTGTGGTTAGCTTGAGGTGAATACATTATTTTCCTTCTTGCCAAATCACGCATAAATACTTCTCTTCTTGGTTTTGGCTATTCAGACTTAAATATGGAAATATACCTTTCAAGATAGTATAGGCCTCTGGCTTCTAATCCAATGATAATGGTAAATGAAACATGTTTGAAAATAATTTATCATTTATATTCCTAATTTTATTTGGTTCATGGAGCGTTAATAACAAAGAGGTGATTGTACTGATTTTGTAGTCTTGTATATACCCAACTTCTTTATTACACTAGCGTTGGTCACCCCTTGGTGACCATCTTCCCTTCTGACCTTTATTTTTTTCTTTTAAGAAGATTTTCTTTCCAGTTTATGAATCCCAAGTGCCTTAATGAGTGCCTCTGTAGGTAGTCTATTGTGCAGGGTTGCAATAAAGCAAAACAGTGTACTAGAAATGCAACACAGCAGTAATCCTATTAGCAAAGGCAGCCAGTGTCAGAGATAACATAAAAAAAACAGTTTGAGTGAGGTGGGAGGCATTCTGGCTCATCCATGGGCTGATGAACAAGGGACTCAATCTTAACTTCATCAGCAGGTACTGGACTATGGATCCTAATTTTCGTTTAGGGATTGAATCCCTTGCTTATCATGCTGCTGCTATTCAATGACAAACTGTTACTCTTGCCTGCTTTGTTGCTAGCACTTTATTTGGGGTTCCTTCAACAGGGACTAGTAACGGAAGCTGAAGGCAGTCACTGTGAAGAAATCTCTCCTCCCCACCCCCATCTTTGTAAGCTCTGAGATTTGAATTTTAAAAAAATTTGAGGAAGTATTTCCTACATTAACTTACATGTAACTCTAAACCAAAATTCTAGATCCTTAATCTCAAATAAATATATATAGCTTTCTTTAATTATTAAATGGGATATTTCGTTTCAAGATTCTATTAGTGTTACATGATATAAATCCTCATCGCTGACCCTCATCCCATTAACTTTAAAAGTAAGTAATATACTGGCCCATGTCTTAGCCATTCTTATCGTTCTTACCCTCAAGCTTATATCTACTGTATTTAGCATTTCACCTAATTGTCAGTAAGCCTGATTTTGCCAGAACCTGCATAGACAGCACTGTGATCCCAATTAGTTAATAAAAGAGCTCTCATTATCAGATTAATAACAAGACTTAATGCAATAAGCATGGCTAGATAATGAAACACAGAAAGTAGAAAGTATAAAAAATTATTCTCTTGTTATAAATACCCCAAGATGTAGTGCCTGCTCCTGATTCCTGTTGCAGGATGCAAGTTGTAGGTATGTTTGTATTATAGAAAATTAGAGCCAAACTCCATTAGAGATCACCAAGTGTAGCCCCCTGATTTAGCTGTTGAGAAAACCACATCCAAGAAAGTTCCATTTTATGACTAATGTCACACAGAGACTGTGTTAACATAAGGACAAGAATCCAAGTGTTCTGACTTCCACCCCAACGTTCTTTCCACTTCATTTTACTGCCACAAAATGCAAGTCATTAACATTAACATAAAAAGTAATTTGAGCACATGCTTCATTGAAAACAGACTGTGTTATAATATCAAAGATGTTCCAAGTCCAGAAATATAACCATTATAGTGTGAACTGAACAATGGGTCTCCCAAATGAAGTAAGCACAACTCTTGACTTGTTCTTTTTGAGAGATGTCTGGTAGTCACTTAACACTCGAGAATCCCAAACCCATATCAGTATATTTCTAGAATAGTTTAGATGCTTTAAACTCTAAGGATCCCAGTGGTTACTTTTAAAACTGATATAAACAAGGGATTTATTAATTCCCAAAACAAGTAGACCAGAGGTAAGGAAGTTATGGGGTTAGTTAATTCATCATTTTCACAAGGTCAAGATTCTCTTCCTCTCAGATGCTATTGGCTTTGCTTTTCTAGTACCAACATGTTTCCTGGCATTATGTGCAGCCATAGGCAGGAGTGGGGAAAAAAAAAAAGTGGCTACTCTGTGCATGTGTGTCTTTTTCAGAGTCAGGAAAACTTTCCTACTCTCCCTAGTAGAGTTCCCTTTATAGTTCATTAGTCAGAATTATATCACATGTCCTTGTCTAAACCAATCACTGTCAAGAAAATGGAATTACCACAATTGGCTTGGAGTTTCCAACCTTCCTTTCCCCTGAAACATAAAACCTCCAACCATCTGGACAAAATCAGAGTTCTGCTGTAGAAAAAGAATTAGAAAGGATTTAAGGAAGGATGGTGATTGATTCATATAATTTGAGTATATTTCTTAATTACCAGGCATGTGTTTCTTTTAGAAGATATTTAGGATGTAAGACATTATCAGAACCCAGGATTCATCAGCATCTGACAGGCTATTCCTACTTGCCATGAATCTGGAAACATCTGATGTGTGCAATAACATGGCACCTGGGAATACGTACTTCTGTGCCAATTATGATTGATCTGCCATACTTGGAGGAGTCATTATTCTACTCACAGAAGCAGGAAACAACAAATGTTAGAGAACAACATTTTTAAGTTAAGCAGTAATGGAAGATTTGATTCACTTTCCTGATCCTACTCCTCAAATACTCTCGTTGACTCTCCCAGAAACTGCTCTTGTGGGCTCTGTAACTATCAGGCTCCATAACAGCTCAGAACTTAGACCAGACCTACTGTAGCAGGGTAGAGTTTTAGTCTGTGACTGAGGGGGCAGAGGTAAGGACAGGCGTCTTGTCTTCGAGTTACACTGAATAGACTCATTTGACTCTGCAGAGAGTTCCTGATACAGTTGTTTTCAGAACCTAACGTGAAGGGAGGCAAGCCTGGGGTGAGGAGCTGGATAAATTATGTGCAACTAAAAATATGTCACTCTTTTTCAGCTTTCCTTATCTCACAATCTTTCTTTTGACATTGCTTCTTCTAAAGCACTCTCGTTATGTTGCTAGAAACCCCTAAGTGGACCTATTACCTTAATATACTTTTGAAACAATGCCAACTATGACAATTTGTTCTGGATGATCGATCCTTTCCCCTCCTCCCAGTTATGCTTCAAAGTAGAGAAAAGATTTTAAAGATGAGGTTGAGTTTGAATTGGGAGGGGTTCCTTCATGTTCAGCTAAATTATTTGGATGCTATATTCATGAACTAAGAAAACCAGAGAAAGTGTTTCAACAGAGTCGTGAAAGAGAAGTCAGGGTTTCAGAGGGACTGATGTGGTCTAGACTGTGTAGGACTGGAGATTGAAATAGACAAAGAGACTAAAGTCAGGGAATCAGCTAGTGAAGTACAGCGTGCTTCCAATGGAAGAGATCAACCCCCACACCAAGGAAATGACTCAGGCAGGAAACATTACAAGAGGAGGGCACTGGGTGGTTCAGTTGGTGAAGCTCAGGTCATGATCCCACATGGGACTCCCTGCTCAGTGGGTAGACTGCTTCTCCCACTCCCTCTGCCCTTCCCCCTGCTTGTGCTCTCTCTCTCTCTTTCTCAGATAAATAAATAAAATCTTAAAAAAATAATAAGAGGAATTAATTTTCTATAGATAGAAATTAATGTAGAATTAATTTCTATCTATAGAAAAGTAGGTGCAACTAGGAAATAGTAGAAGAGGTTGACCCTAATGGCCAAGGCAGGGTGACAGAGACAATAACAGAAATGGAGATTTCATTTTATTTTATTTATTTTATTAGCTTATATGTCTCTTCAGAAGTCCTGTTCCTTTCTTTCCTTTCCCTGGGGCAGCCAAGCTAGACAAAATGGTCCATCCCATATAAAAATAAACTTGAAATCTCCCATTTTACACAAGTTTTATAATCAAGCCAGCCAAATATCTTCTAAAAACCCAGCACATAGGAAAGAAATGTGGTTGTTGCTCTCAAGGAATCCACTTCAGAGAGATAATACTAGTTTATATAGGAATAAACATGAATGCTGAAAATAACCCCATTAGTGCTGGTTTATAGTGTACCTGGTATATATGCAAGAGACTTCTACATTAATGAGGATTAAAATAGTCAGGCAAGGCCATCTGGACCCTATGTTTGAATATTTAACCATTTTGACCACTGAAGATATTAGTAGGTTTTTATGTAGTGGATAAAGCAAGTATCCTTTGTTGATTTAATATTTATAATTGCAAATCACTGTTTTGGGCACAATTCAACCTGGAATACCAAGTACGGCTGCTCAAACCAATATAGTCATAGTTGATGGCCCTAGTCCTACCCTTCAGTAGGTTAAACTGATCTATTACCCAAATGCTTTAATTTACTTAAAAGTACCATATCATAAAATGTAAATGTCATGAATTGTAACATTTTATTCTAATTATTTTAGTCCACTTTGTTTATTTAATGTACAGAGATACTAACATAAATTCCAATAATAAATCTAGGACATGATTTTCTTTGTTTATTAGAATATAATTGTTTTTTAAGCTGCAATATTATTGGAAATTAAGTAAATGCTACAGATGAGCTGCTTTTTATATTTATGTAAATATTTTATTGATTAAAAATTTAAAATAGTTTTCAAATTGATTAATAAGTAGAGGGTCCAAATCATCCCACTTATCCTTAAGGTTAAACTTTTATTTCCTTTAGGAAGACTTCCATGACCCCAATCTGGATTAGCTGGTTTTTTTGTTTTTTTGTTTATTTTTCCTTGTATTTCTGTAATACTTTGTGTACATATTATTGCTATTTCAACCTTCTTAATGTATTGCTGGCTTTTAAGTTTCTAAAGTAACACCTTCTCTTTTGAAATAAATGGATGCATACAAAGTTATGTAAAGCAAGACCTAACAACCTCCTGGTCATCTCTTCCAAGTCCAGCTATTCTGAGTTAATCAGAAAAATCATTTTGTTTGTTTTCTTTATCTTGTATATAATTCTATCAATGCTGCTGTCACACTGATTTGTAATTATTTGTTTTCAGTTTGTCTCTTGCACTCTTCCAATGATTCTCAACCCAGGCTGCACATTAAAATCAACCGGGGTATTTTTCAAGAAATTCAAATGCCCTGACATTCCTTCCTCAAATTTTGATTGCACTGTTCTGAGGTGAAAACTAGGTGTCACAATTTTTAAAACCATCTCAGTTATTAATGACATCTGATTTATCTTGGGTGCCTATCCTTCCTCCTTCCTCATCTTGAAGTCTCGTAAGAAAGTGGTACTCATCGTTTTTGAATATATTGATTAATTTGTTTTTAAAGAGACAAATTGCCTTGATTAATTGGAATGGAGAACACCTAAAATCTCATTTCTAAATCATGTTCTGAAATGTCTTACCTTATGGAAAAAATACATCTCAGAAAGATATTTCCATCTTATAATAAATAGTGTATATACTAATTATAGTGCATATATAGAGGCATATTTCAAGGTATATTTCCAAAAAATAAATTACATTTTCTTATAGTTTTTTAGAAATTTGGAATATACTTTAGATAGAGGACCATTGGGCTCTGAAAGGTTTAAATTATAAATTTTAGTGAACATTTCAAATTTAATTAAAATATGACTAAAATATTAACCCTCTCACTTCATACACCGCCAGGAAAGTGCTAGCCATAATTTGTAAAAATTAAAATTACACAGTGAGATTTACTTCTTCAGGGGAGGAGAGGTTGCTAGTAAGCCATGCCCCACAGTAACCTTATACTTACAATCCCAACATGAAGCCACAGCCTGGAGCAAAACTGTTTCATGGAGATTCTGACTGATCCATGTGGGGTCCAAGCCCAGGGCTCTAGTTTTGTTTAAAACTAAGCCCAGAGAGTCCCTACAAATCCAGTTACTTACTGATGTGAGAATTCATTTTTCAAATAACTAAACGCTGTGAAGTCTTTCTTGGGTACTCAGTTCATTATTTTTAGCTCTTTCATCTAAAGGAATTTATTGTGTGCTTTGTTGCTTATTCTTGACTGCTGTTTCTTGATTATTTGTTGAGGGATATCTGTCCTGTTGAGGGCGGCTGTTGATAGTGTTTATTTAGTATCTTTCCTATGGTTTTTATACAAATACAAAAAGCCTGGTCTTTTTCCTGTGCCCCCCTCCTCTCCTCACCCCACTGAGCTTGAGATTGCTTTTAAAGCGTGATCAGGGACTTTGTATACTGGTATTAAAAAATGTGCTTTCCTCCTTTATTTGTGAGATTTTTAAAAAGACTATTATTTAAATGGGTTACACTTGTACTTAAAAAAAAGAAGAACTTATATCTATATATTGAAAAAGGGATATCCATATCAAGTATTTAGTCATATTTATCTCAATCAGGGGATAGGAGTGTATTTTAACAACTTGATGAGTAGAGAAATAAGTTGTTCAAACTCCTGTTTTTTTTTGTTATTTATTTATTTATTTTAGCTCCCACCTAGCCACCCCTAAATGTATTAAATCAAGGATTTTTCTCCCCGTGAAAAGTTAAATAGCAGGTGTAGTACTTAATGAACTGCAGCAACTTGGGCTTATTGGTGTGGCAAATAGATTGTGATATTCATTTCCAATTAAAGTTCTTTTGCAAAGATCAATGAAGCACATTTTCACAAATTGAATCACACTAAACTAATAAACAAAATTCTCCCATCCCTGTTGATGGCAAATTGTTATTTCCTTAACATTTAAAATCCCATCACACTATTAATTATAAGATGCAAGTGCTAGGAAAGATCAAGTATTTATTTACCCATGTGTTAGTGTTTTATTTCCAATTTTATATATGTTAAAAAAGGAACATTAACTATTTATAAGGAAGCTGTGTAGGAATAATTTTCCAAACTTAATTTTTTTGGTCTTTGATCCATAAGCATTTTTTTTTTTAACTAAATAACATGCTTGTCCTAATGATTAAAGGTCTGATCTTTGGTAAATTAGAAAAGAATCTGTTATAGAGTAACATTTAATTAATGAATGCACAGTGTACATTTACATTAGAAACAATGGGGTGTGTGAAAAAAGGAAAATAGCTTGGGACTTTGCCTTTAGAATCACTGAGTTGCTTCAGAAAAAAAATAATAAAATGTTAATTTAGCAATCTTAAATGTCACTAGTTTATTCAAAGAATGCACAAATGTTATGATATTTAGTTTCAAGGAACTTCTGACTTTTCACCTTCCCTTAATATTTCTTTCACAGTATACTTTTGAAGAAATGTTATACATTTGCATAGTTTTAATTTTTTAAAAAAATTAATTTTAATTTTGTTAATGAAAACTATGAAAGAGTACACTTGTTCTGATGAGGACTGAATGTTACACTGCATGTTAACCAGAATTTAAATAAAAACTTAAGAAAAGGCATATGGGAATAGCCATATACTTAATTCATTGAAACACATTTTTTTTAATTAAATGTAGTTGACACATGATGTTGCAGTAGGTTCAGATATCCAACACAGTGCGATTTTAGAGTTTTAAATGTGTCAGTACTGATGCAGGGTAAATGAAATGGAGCCACCTCTGCAGCAAAGGTTAAGGTTAGAACACAGACTTCTCTTTCCCAGCAACCAGTGGGGATATTGGTGGATATGTACATGCAAGATATTCCCTCTGAGAAAATGCTAGAACTTAAGAATACTTTTTCCACACCATGGCCTACTACTTCCAAAGATGTTTTCCAGTAGGTCATGGGATGAACTGTATTTTGATAACATTTCTAGCATAAAGAAGAGCTTATCAGATAATACTCCTAAGCCAATTGCATTGTGGTAATTTGCCAGTCCTTGTCTGTGTGGCTCTCTAAAGAGGTAGAGCCTAACAGGGAAAGGAAGGAAGGAAGGAAGGAAGGAAGGAAGGAGAGAAAGAGAGAAAGAAAATGTTAAGGAAAGAAAATGTAAAGAAAAATTCCTTGATATTCTACCTCACCCCTTCCTTTCTGCTCTTCAGACTCCACACTTCTCTTCAGTGGCTCATCTATCCACACCACTTTGGGATTTTATGGGACAATAATTTAAAAAGAAAAAAAATACTGTAGTTGTTTTGTCAAATCCATTTTGCAAATAAAGGACTACATACACGCATGCACACACATGTGCATGCCAACATCACCATCTTATATCATCGTTTCATAAAAGAAGTGAAAAAATAGTGGGAAGTTCTTAATATCAGAATAAAAGGCATTTCTTTAAATTGAGTAAGGTTTCACAAAACTCACTAGATTAATGTATTTTCCTCATTTTGTCACACACCAGTGACCCTTGTCATAAACGAACATAAGCCTGCAGTCCTCCTTTTGAGAACTCCTATAACGAATGCCTTGTTTCAAAATGTTGAATTAGTTGGAGAGACTATAATTAACTTTTCAAAATGTATTGTACCTTTTGTTTACTAGGTATCTTGTTAAAATGTGCAGGCTGTTTTGGTAGGTCTGGGTGGAGCCTGAGATTATGCATTTCTGACAAGCTACCACGTGATGATAATCCTGCTGGTCTGTGGACCACACTTACTGTCAAGGAACAAAACTATTTTCTCCCAAGTGTTAATAACTAATCTGCAAGGCATGATCCTTCCTAGAACTTTCCAGGTAGGGGAGAGAGAAGTGTAGTATAACAAAAATCCTTAAAGACACAGAAAATAATTAATCTGTAGTGATGATGTAATTGAGGCATCATTTAGGGAGGATGTTAACATCTTAATAAAACTTTATTCACTTATAAGTTATTTCATCCTAGGGTAAAATCATGCCACATTGACTGTCGTTGCTTTTATTCTACTTGGAAAACATCCTCATACAACATGTGTTTCTGATTGATGCTTCCTTCAGTTACTCCCAGGAAATTTCCTATTATTGATTAGCTTCCTTTAACATGTATTTTAGTCACAAATGAAGAGTGGCATTGGTGCAACACCCAGTTCTTTTCCTGTTAGCATACAAAGGCAAAAAGCAGGAAGAGAAATGGAGATACTGATTTTAAAGAGATAGTAACAATATCTACTTACAGCATTTCCCAATTTCCAAAGTTCTTCCAACAACTAAACTGCCCTATATAAGCCTGAAGATCATGCCTGTTTCTCTGAAAGCTGTCCCAGCAACCAAGCCCAGTACCTGGCAAACACTATGTATAGGGAGTTGAATGGAGAGCTACCTCCCCACCCCCCCACATCCCCCGCCAAAAGATTGGTATCTTCCTAGAACCTGAACTTATTTGAAAGGGTTTTTGTAATTAAGTTAAGAATCTTGAGACAAGCACATCCTGGATTACACAGGTGGGCCCTAGATGCAGTAGCACGTGTCTTTATAAGAGAAAGAGGAGCCCACACAGATGCTCAGAGGAGGAAGCACTGGGAAGGAAGCAAAGGCTGGTGTGCTATGGCCACAAGCCACGAATCCTGGCAGCCACCAGTGATGGAAGATGCCAGGAATATAGTCTCTTCTGGAGAGGAGCAAGCTGGCTGATAGCTGCTTTCAAACTTCAGGCCTCTTGAACTGTAAGAGAATCAATTTTTCTGGTTTTAAGTCACTAAGTTTTGGTAATTGGTTACAGCCACCACAGATAATTAATTTAGTAAGCAAAACCAGAAAATGGTCATGGTATGACTGAATAACTGAAGGAGGTCAGCTATTAGAAACTTATTCTTAGATAAGGAAAGTCTAGAGTGAAGTAACTTACCTAAGTCTGTTCAGCCCAGCATGATCGAAGGGTCCAGTACCATACTACTTCCATACATTAGTGTTGGTATACTAAGACTTACAACATTTGGCCAGTTGTCAAATTGTTACAAGTTGTCCAGAGAAGACAAAATATTACGTAAAAATATTGAGTATTGTACAGCAATAAGATTATGGTCAAATCTTTCTCTAGATTAAGACTGTTTTTATAAATACCTTTGTGACATCTCATTTTGCAAGTTTGAGAGTTATAAAATGTTCATATTATAACCAAACTAGATCATGTTTGTGAGACATCGATGCTGCCAATCAATTAAACTGGTTATTCTAATTACGTGATAAGAAAGAAAACCATCGGGGCACCTAGGTGGCTCTGTCGTTAAGTGTCTGCCTTCTGCTCAGGTCATGATCGGAGAGTCATTGGATGGAGTCCCGCATCGGACTCCCTGCTCAGGGGGAAGGCCTGCTTCTCCTTCTCCCACTCCCCCTGCTTCTGTTCCTTCTCTCGCTGTTTTCTTTCTCTGTCAAAAAAAAACAAAACAAAACAAAACAAAAAAACCCACAACATCTTAAAACAAAAAGAGAGAGAGAAAGGAGTTATGAATGAAAGATAAATAGGAAGAACTTACCCACTTTACTCAACTCTCTGAGTCTGTTTCCCAGGGATAAAAATTGTGTTTTTGTTAAGAAATACGAGGATTACATGAGAGTTTTTTCAAGGTCCAGATCACAGATTCTAGCACACTGCAGTCATTACTACGGATGTCATGTCTGGCACACAGTTAAGAGTTTAATCAGTGGGGCGCCTGGACAGATCAGTCAGTTAAACATCTGCCTTAAGCTCAGGTCAGGATCCTCTGGTCTGGGGATTGAGCCCCGCATTTGGCTCTCTGCTGGGCAGGAAGTCTGCTTCTCCCTCTGCCCTTTCCCCCATCCTCCCTTCTCATATGCACTTGCTGTCTCTCTCTTTCTAACAAATAAAATCTTAAAGTGTTCAATCAGTATCTGTCAAACGTATTTACTCTGTCCTGCAATTGGACTACAATCAAGATATTTTAACTCTGAATTGTTCAAGTAGCCCTGTGGACATCATGTACTTTTTAAAGTGTATTTCAAACTATGAACTTAGCTATATGAAGTCATAAAACCTACAAATTCTAGATATCAAAGAAATTAGCTTTTTTTTTCTTTACTTCCCCTTATGGGTCATGAGATTTTTCAAAGCTCTGCTATTAGGAATGCCTGCATTTCCTTGAGAATGAAAAAAGAAAATATGGCACAGATTCTCTATATTTTCCAAAAGTTCATTTCTCTGAAATTGATTTCTCCGTTCTCATTGAAAAAGTGTGGAATTTGTTGGCCTGCAGGGGATTTTGAAAAAAGGGCCATCTGGTTAATCAGTCACTTCTCTGATTGATATTAGCACATCAACAGGATGGGTTATAGATCATAGAATGAATGATATGGCAGTCAATTAATTTGATGTCATCTGTGTGCATGTTCCTGGAGATTCTATGGTAGGAGTAGGCTTATAAGTAAAAAGCAAAGAGAGACCATTTGTCTAGCTTAAAATCTGAATTCATGTTGTACCATAAGCATGAAGGATTTGATATTACATAGGCATCCTTAAAATCTTTGTTGAGAAACCTCCTATTGGGTCACAGTATACTTTGGACCCCAAGGTTCCCACAACTCCATTGCATGAACTTACTGAAAGGTGGGCATTACACTGGGCACTTCAATTAGACACATATGTACTTAATTAAATCTGATCCCCCACATTCTATTTTTAAGCCTATTTCATAACAATCAAAAGTTTAAAATTCATATGAAAAGTATCTATATTAATCAGAATTTTCAATTTCTCTTTGGATGGTGTCATAATTGTTCAAATCCACTTTTGGTGGATAATTTCTATTACAGCTTCCTTACAAAAGCTTCAATTCATGCAGTAATAATAGTAAAAGTTAACATACATTGACTACTTATTGGGCCTTCAGCACTGGTGAAAGCACTTTACACATCTCTGTCCTCTGTATGTGTGTGAGCTTGAGGCGACTACTCAGGAATCTAGCCTGGATTCTTCATTACGTAGATAAGAAAAAAAGAGGCTCAAGCTAAATTACTTGCTCAACCAAGGACACCAAGGTAGTTAGAAATATATCGTTGTAGCATCACATCACGTATCTATGACAAAAAGAACAATAGCAAATCTATGATGCAGAAACAAAGATTTCTCGTTCCATTTTGCGGGAGTCAGAGCTGCTGGAAGAACAAAGCTGCCTTTGAAGCACAGAGTTCCTCCGTCTCAACTCGACTCTGTGGGGTGCAGAGTAGGACAGTGTGGCCAACAGAACAGAAAATAAAGTTCAAAAAAACTCTAAAATTATTTATAGTCCTTGAGTGCTAATCTTTAAAAGAAAGCTTATTGTATTTTCTGTATATTTCTAACTTTGCCAGCTTCTCTTTGATATTTTTGGCAAATCAGTTTAACCTTCAGTATTTTCCTTTCTACTTGATTAAACCAAACAACTGAAGAGAGAAACTAAAAATCAAATAGAAGTTATTTTCTGTGCTAAGAAAGCAGCAACCCAAAAGGGTAAAAAAAAAGAAAAAAATGCAAATTGAAATTAGTGAATGCTTATATTCATTAGTTCATAGAATTTTTAAAATCCACTGAGGCTTGGATGTTTGGGGGGAGAAATAGTTTTTAGAATAGACTGTTGAATATTTGACCTGCTGTGCATGGAAGGTTAAAAAAAATCCTACTTAGAAAAAAATTGAAAAGCAAAAATTTGAAAAGAAAGTTTCAGATCATGGCATTTTTATCTTATTGGTTCCTGCTGAATCCCTCCCTTCAGGTAGGACTTTCTTCCAAGTACTTTCCCTAGAGTGTATAAATCAATGCAACACTTCCCTGGAATGGTATTCTAACCTGTTGAAATATCACAAGGCTTTGATAAAAGACTGCTTTTAGCACAGGTCCCAACTTTGCCCCTACATCATTGAGATGTCAACTTGAAAGTCCAGGTATGTTGGAGCCATTAGAGAGAAAAGGAAGGGAAACAAGATCAAAGAAGCCAGAAAGTGGACAATTTAAAATGAAAAGTTTATGGGAGAAGCACAACTAGATGTTAGCTCCACATGAATAGAGTTGCCGATAAATTAGAAAAATGGAAATGTTATGAGAAAATAAAAAGGTACTACCTTATGTCTGGTTCCCCAAGAATATATTCTGAGAGGGAGATTTATTGAAAAGTGCCCTTGGGAACAACTATAAGAGAATTAAAGAACAGATTTGGACAGAGGGAGGAATTGCAGTGCATTGGCAAAAGATGTCTGAGTCGAATCTATAGGGAGCTCTGGATCTGAAATGACCCATCAGAGTTGTCCCAAACCAAAGGGAAGTGGTGGGGTGTTTGACCCTGTATCAGTCAGTCATTCTGTGGTGACTGGCATTGGGAAGGGGGCAAAATCTTAAGCAAGGCAACCTCTTCTAGCCTGAGAACTAGACCTGGAACTGGACCCTGCTGTGGGTTATAAGGAGCCAACACTATTAACGGCTGTGGGAATGAGTGTGTTGATCCTTAATGGAGATGCAGGTGGGTTATCACAGCATGCATTAGAACTCAATCCTGTGCTTCTCAGATCTCTTTGGTTAATAACCTAAATCCACCCCATCTAAGAGCACCTCAGATTCCAATTGGTCTTTTTACTGGAGAAACTTAGAAGAAAGCTCTTCAGGGTGATGGATGGCCTCTACCAATGTAGTTGTTCCTAAGGCTGTAGCTAATGCTCATTGATTCTCTTTTCCACTGTTCTGTATTTCCATCACCTTTCATTAATGTCCCTGTACATATGGTAGGTGACCCAGACCCTCTTTTCTGACAGTTCTGAGCTCCTGGTCACCATGCCCTTTTCAGGGTGCAGTAGCTCAGCTTGCTCATTTACTGTCAAAATTGGAGAAGGGAAAAACTGTGGAATGTCAAAATAGATCACCTGGGTCCCAAATTTATCCTTTGCTGATCACTTGTGTAACAGATCTTCTGGGCCATCAGGGTCTACTTTAGCTGAAGTGGTGACTCCTGTGAGCATAACGAGCTCCCTAGCTCTTAACATAAGCAGCATGAAGTGACCAGGTAACAGTCCTAGCTCAAAGTCTGTGCTCCCTAATTGAAGAGTGTTCTGGTGGGAACTGCATTTGTATTGCTGAAGTTGCAAAGACAAAAAGGTAAACTCTGCAGTGGGTTCCTGAGAGTAATGTTCCTCCCGTTCATGCAGAATATCTCCTCCAAACTGGCCTCAGCTGCAATTTTTAATTATTTTTTTTAAGATTTTATTTATTTATTTATTTGACAGATAGAGATCACAAGTAGGCAGAGAGGCAGGCAGAGAGAGAGAGGAGCTCCTTGCTGAGCAGAGAGCCCAATATGGGACTTGATCCCAGGATCTTGGGATCATGACCCAAGCCGAAGGCAGAGGCTTTAACCCACTGAGCCACCCAGGTGCCCCTCAGCTTCAATTTTAAATAATTTTGACATGGTAGAGCATATTATAGGACATACAGATCCTATTATCCCATGCCCATTTTCACACGCCTTGCCTATTTTCAATTCCTGGGCCTGAGATTATTTTGTATTCTACCATGTTGCTTGAACAAATAGTCTGCAAGCACTCTGAGAATGGAGCTGATCAAAGCCCTGGGAACAAAAAATGCAAACCCATACCTGGAAAGTGTATCCATTCTAGTCAAAGATGGCATTTCCATGGTACAGAATATCTAGTGTAAACATTTGCTTCGGTATAGTTTTGTGGGATTCTTTGAGGAATTTTGCCGTATTAATGACAACAATGGTGTCTTTCAATAGCAGTTTGTACTTTCAGAATGACAGCAGCTAGGTCACCATTAAGGGATGGAATTATAAAATATTTGGTGAACACAGGTCTCCATTCTGAACACATGGCTCCTGGAGAACTTGACAGACACTGGCTGACATCAAATGGCCACCATACGTTTATGTGTGTTTTATTTGTGGTACTGTTTTGATGGTAGATCCTATCTTGGTGGCATCATCCTCAGATTTGAAGGTGAAACTCTATGCTTATTTACATAGATCTTCTCCATTCTCCTTGTCCCCAATCTTCTGGTCTTTCTCCTTCCAGTGCCTTGACCAACTGAGCCATGTGTCACTGCCAAAAATTTTTGTGTATTCCTATTTCCAGCTAAAGGCTACTTCTATATAAAGTGGATAATTGGATGCACTGCCCATTTGGGGGATTTCCCCTCACCATTGACTTTCAGGCGAATCTCTGTGTTGGGCCACATAACCGGTTCATTTTCAGTCTGTGCCTGTATACTGGTCTGATGGATCAATGGACCAAGCTTACACCCTTAGCCGTTTGTTATTTAACTCGTAAGGGACCCCCATATGGCCATATGTGTGAGTTAAAAGAGTAGTGCTAGCACAATTCAGTGGATGATAACACACCATAGTGGATGTTTGGGACACTGTGCAACTTAGTTGTGTTTACTTGTGTCTTCTCATCCCACTGATGACTGATCCCAGAGCTGCTGGCTACATCTACTCTTATGATTTAGTGGTTATGATGGAAACCAGCTTTTGATGGGCAGTTTGGGCCACATGGTGACTTAATATCCAAGGGACTGTGAATCGTTTCTACCAAGGCCCCCAAGCATGTTGACAGCTATATTTTAAGTTGTATATAGTTCTTTGAAGCAGATGGTATGATATTGCTCCAAAACCCAAGCTATGTGGTGATTCTCCCAAACAAGCTTGCCCTCAGTCCCAGAGACCTCTTTTCTAACCACAGTCATCTGTTGTTATAGGGCCTGTAAGACTATATGGACATGCTAAAGAGCTCTTTCCTTTTCTGGAACCCACTGTAAGCTGTCAGCTGTCCATGCCACTCACTAAATGGGACGTAGTATTCACAAGCATAGAATTTTCTTCCTCTAAAGCTCAAAGAGGCTGATCAGGCATTATGTTTCCTTCTTTGAGGCAGAAATTATAAAATGAAATAATTTGTCCTTTATTTTTGAAGGGAATACCCTGACATGCCTCAGCCCAATGGACCTCTGAAAACTTACTAATGTGGCAGACCTCTAAATAGTCACAGGATCTATCTCCCATTCTCTGGAATGTTTGTGTTTTACTAAGGCCTCTGACACTCTTGCCAATTGTTGCTCCATTAGTCTATCAGAGTCTTAAGTGGACCAATGTATCCAAATAATCCAGACCATTTCAAACTATATTAGGACAGAGAAGAAGAGTTAGTATAGCCTTGGATATACTAGATAATGGTCTATCTAATATGAATGCAAACTGTTTTTGATCCTTCTTTCAAATGGGGGTGGAAGAGGACACAGTAGTTGCATACTGGGTATTGAAGCTGCATTCATTTGCTCTATCAGAGATAGGACATCTGATGTCCCACATGCAGTAGGACTTGTTTACGTTTTCAGTAGTCTACTCTAATTCATCAAGATACATCTGTTTTTTATAGGGACCAGACTGCTGATTGGGGGTATTATGAAAACTACCATATTTCATCCTTTTAAATCTTTAAAAGTGGTAGTAATCTCTTCAAATTCTCCCTACTTGACTTTCCCCATTATGATAGCCTTTACACTTATAATACCCCATTTATGATTGGCCAAGGAACCATTGTGAGTGTTCTATCAGCTACCATTTAAGTTTATCCAATTATACATTTCAGTGACCAGAGAAATAATCACCAGATGAGCCTACAGACCAACTCTGACCTGGAACTGGGGTAGAATTCTCTTAATTACCTTGCTCATATCTATTCATGTGCTTTAACAACTCTAATGGGGCCATAATGTGCTGTTTCAGTCTCCAGGTTATCAATGCCCACAGTCCTCTCATTGTCAAGATATTTCCCTTTCCTTAATGCTTTCTGAGGAAATAGCCACAGGTCTGTTTGTAGAGGAAACAAATGAATAATTACCCAATGCCTTTTCTGTAATGCTGGAACATCTTTCTTCAAAGGTATCCTACTTTTCCATCAGTAGGTTCTAGATCTGAGCATGGACACAGGTCTGGTAACTCTGACCAAAGGGTCTTGACTTTTTATCAGTATAGCCAATTTAAGCATTCTGATTATCCATATGATTTCTTTAGATGATATAGATTGAGCAGTACTCCTATTGGCTGTCTATTTTGTACCTAGGAACTCCGTGTTCCAGCAAGTATCTCCATAGTGTTCTGCACATCTGGCTACCCTGGCTGCCAATCTTATCTTCTGTCTTTAACCTCTTACTGTAAACTAAATTTTTTCCTCTTTTAAAGTTGTCTCACCTCAAATGTGTTCTAAAAATATCATTTGAGGCAAAAAATAAATGCTTAGGAAGTTTATTATTAAAATACTGAACTCGGGCGCCTGGGTGGCTCAGTGGGTTAAGCCATTGCCTTTGGATCAGGTCATGATCTCAGGGTCCTGGGATCAAGTCCCGCATTGGGCTCTCTGCTCAGCGGAGAGCCTGCTTCCCTCTCTCTTTCTGCCTGCCTCTCTGTCTACTTGTGATCTCTCTCTGTCAAATAAATAAATAAAATATTTAAAAAATAAAAAATAAAAAACACTGAACTCCTATTTAAGAAATCCATTCCAAAAAACTTAACCCTGAGTAACCCATTTAACACCACCTGAACAGAGTTCCCTTATATGTCAATGAAGGAATTTAAAAAAAAAAAAAAAAAAGACTTTCAGGTCTCCCACAAGTATGTCTTATTATTTTCTGTGCAGATACCTGGTACATGGCTTACCATCTGTCACCCATAATTGCAGGAGAACAGCCACACTGTAATGGCAGTCATGTACTACTATACCTCAACTTAATTTGAGAGTACCTTGAGGAAATAACATGTCTAGCTCTTTTAAAACTGGCTCTACTACTCTGATATTCTAGGAAAAACAAACCACAACAGATCTCCTATGGATATTTTAACAAGGAATGCATAGCTGTGAGAAGTGATCCAGTGCAGGTTTTATAAGAGTTGTGTGCATCTCTCTTTTTTTTTTTTTTAAGACTTTATTTATTTATTTGACAGAGAGAAAGAGATCACAAGTAGGGGGGTGGAGGGGTAGGTAGGCTCCCTGCTGTGCACAGAGCCTGATGTGGGGCTTGATCCCAGGACCCTGAGACCATGACCTGAGCCGAAGATAGTGGCCTAACCCACTGAGCCACCCAGGTGCCCCTGTGTGCATCTCTTCTAAATTCTGCATTCACTAATGTTGCATTGGTAACTTGATTACCCCCCCCCCCCACGCCCCATCGTGGAAGTATTTACACTTTAGCAATGAACAAACAGTATGATCCAGGGCTTTTTATTCTTTTCCTTGTTTTGTTTTTGTTACTGTTTCTTTCTTTCTTTCTTTCTTTCTTTCTTTCTTTCTTTCTTTCTTTCTTTCTTTCTTTTTTTAAGCTGGATGTTAAACATGTCTACCTGAAAACAGGAGGGTAAAAACCAGGTGACTAAAGAATTACTTAAGAAATTAAGATAAATATACTTTAAAGCCACAAACTTGGATTCCGTCTAGAAATCAAAAAGCTGTTTCTTCCAAAAGAGCACAAGTGTTAAGGATAGTGAGATTTTTATCTAAACACTAGCATAAATATGATACCCATATTTAAAGATACCATTCACTTAGAAACCTAAAGTTACAGTCTATTCATAAGCAGTTCATTTCAGCTTATGCACTCTGAAAAAGGAAGCAAGAGATTAGAGGATTATCTTTGAATAGAATCCATTTTGAAAAATATATTCATATCCTTCAACCTCAAAGTTTTCCTCTACTAGGATTTCTATAGCTAAGAGATTAGATTAGGTTGGTCTTTCTAGCTTTTGTTTCTCTCTAGTCATCTGTTGCTCTGTCTTCATTATCAATTTCTCTTGGAGGATGGACAAAGATAGAATGAAAAGGCTAACCTAATTCTTTAAGCCTTTTCAGCTTGTAAAGGGCATCTAAAATTGTTTAAGTAAGGAAATTTGAAGTATGTCTGTAATTATTGAAAGTTCCTGCTGTTTATGATTCTTCCATGTCTCCAGTTCCAGTATGTAATATTGCCACTAAAGAGTAGCAGTAAGGGGGTACCTGAGTGGTTTAGTGGGTTAAGCTGCTGCCTTCAGCTCAGGTCATGATCTCAGGGTCCTGGGATCGATTCCCACATCGGGCTCTCTACTTAGCAGGGAGTCTGCTTCTCCCTCTCTCTCTGTCTGCCTCTCTGTCTCCTTGTGATATCTGTCTGTCAAATAAATAAATAAAATAAAATAAAAAAGAGTAGCAATAAGGGTAGGAATTATTTATTTCCTTGGATAACTATTAATGGTAATATTACTTGGGTCCTTCATTTTGAAAATGTGATAATCTCTAATCTAGTGTTTTAATAATAGTTACAGTATTATTTTCATTTTTTTGATGTGCATAAATGAGTTATCTGCCAATAGAACATCTTTGATATTTTATGAGTACCAGATCACAGCAACCAGAAGTTGTAAGGAAAGACTAAGAAGTCCATAAACACACAATCAGACGAAGCTGTCATGATTGCTTCTGCATGAAGAGGATTGGATTTAGTAAGATACTATATAGACGTTGGATATATTTCTTATTAAGCAATTGCCTTAAGTTTGGATTAATAGTTAAGAGGTAACAAAGTTTTTTGTTTTTGTTTTTGTTTTTTTTTAAAAAACAGGTAACAGAGTTGACTTTTTTTTAATTTATTTATTTTCAGCACAACAGCATCATTATTTTTTCACCACACCCAGTGCTCCATGCAATCCGTGCCCTCTATAATACCCACCATCTGGTACCCCCGACCTCCCACCGCCCCCGCCACTTCAAACCCCTCAGATTGTTTTTCAGAGTCCATAGTCTCTCATGGTTCACCTCCCCTTCCAATTTCCCTCAACTCCTTTCTCCTCTCAATCTCCCCTTGCCCTCCATGCTATTTGTTATGCTCCACAGATAAATGAAACCATATGATAATTGACTCTCTCTGCTTGACTTATTTCACTCAGCATAATCTCTTCCAGTCCCTTCCATGTTGCTACAAAAGTTGGGTATTTGTCCTTTCTGATGGAGGCATAATACTCCATAGTGTATATGGACCACATCTTCCTTATCCATTCATCCGTTGAAGGGCATCTTGGTTCTTTCCACAGTTTGGCGACCGTGGCCATTGCTGCTATAAACATTGGGGTACAGATGGCCCTTCTTTTCACTACATCTGTATCTTTGGGGTAAATACCCAGTAGTGCAATGGCAGGGTCATAGGGAAGTTCTATTTTTAATTTCTTGAGGAATCTCCACACTGTTCTCCAAAGAGGCTGCACCAACTTGCATTCCCACCAACAGTGGAAGAGGGTTCCCCTTTCTCTACATCCCCTCCAACACATGCTGTTTCCTGTCTTGCTAATTTTGGCCATTCTAACTGGTGTAAGGTGATATCTCAATGTAGTTTTAATTTGAATCTCCCTGATGGCTAGTGATGATGAACATTTTTTCATGTGTCTGATAGTCATTTGTATGTCTTTATTGGAGAAGTGTCTGTCCATATCTTCTGCCTTTTTTTTTGTATTTTTTTATTTAATTTTTTATTTTTATAAACATATATTTTTATCCCCAGGGGTTCAGGTCTGTGAATCACCAGGTTTACACACTTCACAGCACTCGCCAAAGCACATACCCTCCCCAATGTCCATAATCCCACCCCCTTCTCCCAAACCCCCTCCCCCCAGCAACCCTCAGTTTGTTTTGCGAGATTAAGAGTCACTTATGGTTTGTCTCCCTCCCAATCCCATCTTGTTTCATTTATTCTTCTCCTACCCACTTAAGCCTCCATGTTGCATCACCACTTCTTCATATCAGGGAGATCATATGATAGTTGTCTTTCTCTGCTTGACTTATTTCGCTAAGCATGATATGCTCTAGTTCCATCCATGTTGTCGCAAATGGAAGGATTTCATTTCTTTTGATGGCTGCATAGTATTCCATTGTGTATATATACCACATCTTCTTGATCCATTCATCTGTTGATGGACATCTAGGTTCTTTCCATAGTTTGGCTATTGTGGACATTGCTGCTATAAACATTCGGGTGCACGTGCCCCTTTGGATCACTACGTTTGTATCTTTAGGGTAAATAACCAGTAGTGCAATTGCTGGGTCATAGGGCGGCTCTATTTTCAACATTTTGAGGAACCTCCATGCTGTTTTCCAGAGTGGCTGCACCAGCTTGCATTCCCACCAACAGTGTAGGAGGGTTCCCCTTTCTCCACATCCTCGCCAGCATCTGTCATTTCCTGACTTCTTGATTATAGCCATTCTGACTGGTGTGAGGTGTATCACATTGTGGTTTTGATTTGTATTTCCCTAATGCCGAGTGATAGGGAGCACTTTTTCATGTGTCTGTTGGCCATCTGGATGTCTTCTTTGCAGAAATGTCTGTTCATGTCGTCTGCCCATTTCTTGATTGGATTATTTGTTCTTTGGGTGTTGAGTTTGCTAAGTTCTTTATAGATTCTGGACACTAGTCCTTTATCTGATATGTCGTTTGCAAATATCTTCTCCCATTCTGTCAGTTATCTTTTGATTTTGTTAACTGTTTCCTTTGCCATGCAAAAGCTTTTGATCTTTGATGAAATCCCAATAGTTCATTTTTGCCCTTGCTTCCCTTGCCTTTGACGTTGTTCCTAGGAAGATGTTGCTGCGGCTGAGGTTGAAGAGCTTGCTGCCTGTGTTCTCCTCAAGGATTTTGATGGATTCCTTTCGCACATTGAGGTCCTTCATCCATTTTGAGTCTATTTTTGTGTGTGGTGTAAGGAAATGGTCCAATTTCATTTTTCTGCATGTGGCTGTCCAATTTTCCCAGCACCATTTATTGAAGAGGCTGTCTTTTTTCCATTGGACATTCTTTCCTGCTTTGTCGAAGATTAGTTGACCATGGAGTTGAGGGTCTATTTCTGGGCTCTCTATTCTGCACCCAAAACCATAAGATACCTAGGAATAAACCTAACCAAAGAGGCACAGAATCTATACTCAGAAAACTATAAAGTACTCATGAAAGAAATTGAGGAAGACACAAAGAAATGGAAAAATGTTCCATGCTCCTGGATTGGAAGAATAAATATTGTGAAAATGTCTATGCTACCTAAAGCAATCTACACATTTAATGCAATTCCTATCAAAGTACCATCCATCTTTTTCAAAGAAATGGAACAAATAATTCTAAAATTTATATGGAACCAGAAAAGACCTCGAATAGCCAAAGGGATATTGAAAAAGAAAGCCAACGTTGGTGGCATCACAATTCCGGACTTCAAGCTGTATTACAAAGCTGTCATCATCAAGACAGCATGGCACTGGCACAAAAACAGACACATAGATCAATGGAACAGAATAGAGAGCCCAGAAATAGATCTTCTGCCCATTTTTTGATATGATTGTCTGTTTTGTGTGTGTTCAGTTTGAGGAGTTCATTATAGATCCTGGATATCAACCTTTTGTCTGTACTGTCATTTGCAAATATCTTCTCCCATTCCGTGGGTTGCCTCTTTGTTTTCTTGACTGTTTCCTTTGCTGTGCAGAAGCTTTTGATTTTGATGAAGTCCCAAAAGTTCATCTTCGCTTTTATTTCCTTTGCCTTTGGAGACATACTTTTTTTAAAGATTTTATTTATTTATTTGACAGACAGAGATCACAAGTAGGCATAGAGGCAGGCAGAGAGAGAGGAAGGCTCTCTCTCAGCAGAGAGCCCGATGTGGGGCTCAATCCCAGGACCCTGGGATCATGACCCGAGCCCAAGGCAGAGGCTTAACCCCCTGAGCCACCCAGGCGCCCCTTGGAGACATATCTTGAAAGAAGTTGCCGTGGCTGATATCGAAGAGTTTACTGCCTATGTTCTCCTCTAGGATTCTGATGGATTCCTGTCTCACATTGAGATCTTTTATCCATTTTGAGTTTATCTTTGTGTATGGTGTAAGAGAATGGTCGAGTTTCATTCTTCTACATATAGCTGCCCAGTTTTCCGAGCACCATTTATTGAAGAGACTGTTTTTTTTTTCCTCTCTATATTTTTTCCTGTTTTGTCGAAGATTATTTGACCGTAGAGTTGAGGATCCATATCTGGGCTCTCTACTCTGTTCCACTGGTATATGTGTCTGTTTTTATGCCAGTACCATGCTGTCTTGGTGATCATAGCTTTGGGATACAGCAAAGGTGGTCCTAAGGGGGAAATACATAGCCATCCAAGCCTCCCTCAAAAACTTTGAAAAATCCAGAACACAGCAGCTGTCTCTACACCTTAAAGAACTGGAGAATCAACAAAAAACCAAACCAACTCCACACATAAGAAGGGAAATAATCAATATTAGAGCTGAGATCGATGAGGTAGAAACCAGAGATACAGTAGAACGTATCAATGAAACTAGAAGCTGGTTTTTTGAAAGAATCAATAAGATCGATAAACCATTGGTGACACTAATCCAAAAGAAAAGAGAGAAAGCTCAAATACATAAAATTATGAATGAAAAGGGAGAGATTACAACAAACACCAAAGAAGTAGAAACAATCATCAGAAGTTATTATCAACAGTTATATGCCAATAAGCTAAGCAACCTAGATGAAATGGATGCATTCCTGGGAAACTATAAACTCCCAAAAGAGAATCAGGAAGAAATTGACATTCCCTCGGGAATTCTACCAAACTTTCAAAGAAAAAATAACACCTATTTTCCTGAAGCTGTTTCAAAAAATTGAAGCAGAAGGAAAACTTCCTGACTCTTTCTATGAAGCCAGCATTACCCTGATCCCCAAACCAGGCAAAGACCCTACCAAAAAGGAGAATTTCAGACCAATATCGCTGATGAATATGGATGCTATTATTCTCAACAAGATCCTAGCAAACAGGATCCAACAGCACATTAAAAAGATTATCCACCATGACCAGGTGGGATTCATCCCTGGGCTACAAGCATGGTTCACCATTCACAAATCAATCAATGTGATAGAACAAATTAATAAGAGAAGAGAGAAGAACCACATGGTCCTCTCAATTGATGCAGAAAAAGCATTTGACAAAATCCAGCATCCGTTCCTGATTAAAACGCTTCAAACTATAGCCATAGAGGGAACATTCCTGAACTTCGTCAAATCTATCTATGAAAGACCCACAGCAAATATCATCCTCAATGGTAAAAAGCTTGCGTCCTTCCCATTGAGATCAGGAACACGACAAGGATGCCCACTCTCACCACTCTTGTTCAACACAGTATTAGAAGTCCTAGCAACAGCAATCAGACAACAAAGGGAAATAAAAGGTATCCAAATTGGTAATGAAGAAGTCAAACTCTCTCTCTTTGCAGATGATATGATTCTTTATATGGAAAACCTAAAAGACTCCACCCCCAAACTACTAGAACTCATACAGCAATTCAGCAACGTGGCAGGATACAAAGTCAATGTACAGAAATCAGTGGCTTTCTTATACACTAACAATGAAAATACAGAAAGGGAAATTAGAGAATCAATTCTATTTACTATAGCACCAAGAACCATAAGATACCTGGGAATAAACCTAACCAAAGAGGTAAAGGATCTGTACTCAAGGAACTACAGAACACTCATGAAAGAAACTGAAGAAGACACAAAAAGATGGAAGACCATTCCATGCTCTTGGATCAAAAGAATAAATATTGTTAAAATGTCTATACTGCCTAGAGCAATCTATACTTTTAACGATATTTCAATCAAAATTCCACTGGTATTCTTCAAAGAGCTGGAGCAAATAATCCTAAAATTTGTATGGAATCAGAAGAGACCCCAAATCGCTAAGGAAATGTTGAAAAACAAAAATAAAACTGGGGGCATCACGTTACCAGAGTTGACTTTCTTGGTTATAAAACAGATGGCTGCTGTTCCTCCTCTACTGTAGAACATCAAAAAGCCAAGTTAATTCCAAACAGTTGTTTGTATTATAAAGGTATATATTAATTCATTTATTCCTCAAATGTGTATTAGTCTATAATAAACCAGGCATTGGGTAAAAATGTAACAGTAAAGCAAAAATTGCTATGATTAAATGTGTTTTAAGTATAGAACTTAGGCTGGATGGTCCCCTATTGATTAAAATGTTATATTTTACCTTACTATTTAACTTCTCTTCAAGATGGTCAAACCATTCTAGTGAATGTCTAATAGGCAGTCTGTTATAAGAGACCTTCTCAGGACTTGACTATCTCTGTTTTAGCCAAACAAAGCATACTTCTCACCTTGTAGAATCAGTAAAATATGCTTATTGGTTTTTGCCTGCATCTAACATCATTCTCTGCAAAATAAATTTCCCCAAAAAAGTCTCAGATTTCCATTTCTTCCTTTTTAGGAGGTGACACTTCCTATGTCACCACATTTTTTTAACCACTGAGGTATAATTGACCTACAAATAGCTGTCCATACCTAATGTATATAACTTGGTAAGTTTGGAGAAAAGTGTATATTTATAAAACACCACTACATTATATGCCATAAATCTATCCATTACTACTAAAGTTTTCTCCTCCCCTCTTTATTATTTTTTGTGGTAGCAACAGTTAATATAAGATGTACCCTGTTGGCAAATTTTTAATTATAAAATACAATATTGTTAACTATAGTCACTATTTTGTATGATACATCTCAAACTTATCTTGAATAACTACAGCTTTGTACTCTTTGACTAATACCTCCCTTTTTTCCTTCACCCAGATACTGGAAAATACTATTCTATTCTCAGCTTCTATGACTTTGACTATCTTAGATTCCTCATATAAATGGTATCCAGTAGTATTCATCCTTCTGTGTCTGGCTTATTTAACTCAGCATAATATCCTCCAGTTTTCTCCACCTAGTCATAAACGGTGGGATTTCCTCCTTTAAGGCTGAATAATAGACCGTTGTATGTATAGCCTACATTTTCTTATCCATTTATCCACTGATAAACATGTAGGTTGCTTTCATGTCTTAGCTACTGTGAATAATGTTGCAACAAATGTGGGAGTGCAGATACCTCCTTGAGATCCTGATTTCACATTTGAATATATACCCAGAAGTGGGACTGCAGAATCATAATTCTATTTTTAATTTTTTGAGGAAGCTCTGTAGTATTTTCTTTAGTGACTATACCAAATTACATTCCTACCAGTAATGTATAAGTGTTTCTTTTCTCCATGTTCTGGCCAGCACTCACTTTTTTCCCCTATATAAATGCCACCCTAATAAATATGTGGTGATATCTCCTTGTGATTTGGGATATGCATTTCCTTGACAAATAGAAATATTGAAGTCTTTTAAAAAATAGTTGACTTGTAGAATTCTAAGACAATGTATAAAGTACACATACATACATTTATTTATATAATTTATAGTATATAAACTTGCCTTCTTTAAGTCCCTCATCTGGAGTATGACAAGAACTTGGATTGTGATGGGATATCAGTCTCTTGTCTGTAACATCACATGCCAAAAGGAATTTTGTAGATGCAATTGAGTTTAACTCAATGACAACTGAAAAAAAAAATAAATGATTATCTGAGTGAGCCCGACCTAATCACATAAACCCTCCATATCTAGGCTTAAGTGTTAGTGAGAGAAGTCAGATTCAAAATAAACATGTTCTCCTGAGGTGCCTGGGTGGCTCAGTGGGTTAAGCCTCTGCCTTCAGCTCAGGTCATGGTCTCAGGGTCCTGGGATCAAGCCCTGCATTAGGCTCTCTGCTCAGCAGGCTCTCCCCCTCCCCCTCCCCCTCTGCCTGCCTCTCTGCCGACTTGTGATCTCTCTCTCTCTCTATCTGTGTCACATAAATAAATAAATAAAATCTTAAAAAAATATATATGTTCTCCTGCTGGGCTTGAAGGATTATCTACCACACTGTAGAGGAGACCACTGGCAGGCAACAGTGGGCAATTCCCAAATGCTGATAACAGCCCCTGGTTGCTGTCATACAACAATAAGAAATGGAATTCTGCCAACAACTTGAATGAGATTGCAAGAAAACTCCAAGCCTCCAAAGAGTTGAGATCAGTGTGTTGGCAGAGGCTGCTGTGTGGGATCCTAAGCAAAGAATCCATCCATGCCATGCTAGACTCCTGACCAAAGAAAAATAGATAATAAATATTATGTGAAGTCACTAAACTTTTAATAGTTTGTTACACAGTAATAGAAAACTAATACATTCTAATACAAAGGTGGGAAGGATTGGAGAAAGAACAAGGCAAGAAAATGAGAAACCTAACTAGTCATTCATCGGTCTTCCTCCCCATTCCTCACCCCACAAGCCAATGTCCCAGTTTAACTTTCTTTGAGGACAAACGCACATGTCTCATTCTTCTGCTCAGTCTGACTCCCTACTCTCAGTGTATGGTAAGGGTACACATTTGCAGATCCTTTCTTCATATACTTCACTCACCCTTTTACCTGTGCCAACATCCTCCATTTTTGTACTAGTACACTTTGAGGTCCTAGTTAACACATAATTCTGAGGGAGAGGAATATTTTTTTTTTCGATCATGAAATCTCAAATTTGAACTTGAGTACAACAATCAGTTTCCATATATACAGACTAATGCAACATTCTTAGAAAGAAAGAAATATTTGTTTACCCTGCTATATTTCTGTGCACTGCCCTCAAGCACAATGGTCAATGAAGGAACTTCACATCTGCTATTGTTCCAGCATACCCAGTGTTTAGACTAGTGTTTCCTCCTGTTCAATACACATACACCATCCTTCATCTGAGGCTTCTTCTATACTTAGAGTCTTATCTGACAACCAAATATAAACAACCTACCTACTGAGTCACTTTTCTCTATTAATGGTAAATAAAAGATCACTAGGCATAAGAAAAGAGCCAATGATACAAAAGGGAAATACCAAGATAATAAACTTGTCCCTGAGATTATTGGAGTATAGAACTTTTTAAAAAATTCTAATTGATACCAAAAAAATGCATAGTTTCGCTAAAAAGGAATAATTTAAGCTTTTTTTCCAAATGGTTGAAAACTATGATTGCTAAAATTAAAAAGTAGAAAGACTACAAGATAAGTATTTGGAAATCTCCCAGGCAGTTTTTTTTTTTTTAAATGATGGAAAACAGACAACAAGGATTAATTTAAGAGGTTTAATATTCATTCAACAGCAGTCCTTGAAAGAACAAATTAAGTGGCGGAAAGGATAACATGTAAGTTTTAGCGGAAAATTTCCCACAATTGGAAGACCCAAGTCTTAGTTCAAAGTGATCACTAAAAACTTAGCACAATGAGTGAAAAACAAACACACAGAATTATCATTGAACAACAAGGAATCTGCAGAGAAGGAAACTTGTGTTAGAAAATTCTAAAATGTTTTTGAGATTAAGAAGTCACTACAAAGGCAGTAATCTCTTCAATATCAGCCACAGCAACTTCTTTCAAGATATGTCTCCAAAGGCAAAGGAAATAAAAGCGAAGATGAACTTTTGGGACTTCATCAAAATCAAAAGCTTCTGCACAGCAAAGGAAACAGTCAAGAAAACAAAGAGGCAACCCACGGAATGGGAGAAGATATTTGCAAATGACAGTACAGACAAAAGGTTGATATCCAGGATCTATAATGAACTCCTCAAACTGAACACACACAAAACAGACAATCATATCAAAAAATGGGCAGAAGATATGGACAGACACTTCTCCAATAAAGACATACAAATGACTATCAGACACATGAAAAAATGTTCATCATCACTAGCCATCAGGGAGATTCAAATTAAAACTACATTGAGATATCACCTTACACCAGTTAGAATGGCCAAAATTAGCAAGACAGGAAACAGCATGTGTTGGAGGGGATGTAGAGAAAGGGGAACCCTCTTCCACTGTTGGTGGGAATGCAAGTTGGTGCAGCCTCTTTGGAGAACAGTGTGGAGATTCCTCAAGAAATTAAAAATAGAACTTCCCTATGACCCTGCCATTGCACTACTGGGTATTTACCCCAAAGATACAGATGTAGTGAAAAGAAGGGCCATCTGTACCCCAATGTTTATAGCAGCAATGGCCACGGTCGCCAAACTGTGGAAAGAACCAAGATGCCCTTCAACGGATGAATGGATAAGGAAGATGTGGTCCATATACACTATGGAGTATTATGCCTCCATCAGAAAGGACAAATACCCAACTTTTGTAGCAACATGGAAGGGACTGGAAGAGATTATGCTGAGTGAAATAAGTCAAGCAGAGAGAGTCAATTATCATATGGTTTCACTTATTTGTGGAGCAAAGCAAAAAGCATGGAGGACATGGGTAGTTAGAGAGAAGGGGGTTGGGGTAAATTGGAAGGGGAGGTGAATCATGAGAGACTATGGACTCTGAAAAACAATCTGAGGGGTTTGAAGTGGCGGGGGGGGTGGAAGTCGGGGGTACCAGATGGTGGGTATTATAGAGGGCACGGATTGCATGGAGCACTGGGTGTAGTGCAAAAATAATGAGTACTGTTATGCTGAAAATAAAAAATAAATTTAAAAAAAAAGAAGTCACTACAAAGGAATGAAAATCAGATTAGAGTCTTCTAATTTCCAACCCCAGATTGGGGGAGGGGATAAATTGGTATTCTGCAAGTTCTGAGCAAAAATAATGTTCAATATAGAGTTCTATAGTGAGTCAAAATATTAGCCTGAAGGAATATCATGACAAAGATATCTTTAGACATGGAAGAAAATGTACCTTCACTAAAATAATTTTAAGTAACTGATAGTGCCTTTAAAAAATAATTCATTTAACCTTAATGCTACAGGTTGTAATATGTAAGGAAAGAATTCAGTTTACCTGACCTGTCATTAAACAATCTTTATACCTTCAGCATAGTTGTAACAACATAAATACTACTGAGTGTTATCAGCTTCTCACCCAACATGTGAAGAAAGCTGGGGGTACTCTTTCAAGTCACAGGATTGAATGTAACCACAAACAACGCTGACAATGTAAGAGGTTACTTGGTCAAAGATGGGATTTGGGGAATGATGGGAAAGGGGAGTTAGGTTTGGAAAAGAATTTAAGGAGAGTATAGTTTTTAATATGTACATTGTACAAAATGGTCAGTTAAAATATATTGTCAAAATTGTCATGTTATGAAAAATCAAAGCCTAATGACTGCCATTTAAAAATTTTTAGGTATGCTAAACATTAGGAGAATGAGAGAGGAGAAAATGGTATTGTAGGGGAAAAAATCATCTTTTAATATAGAGGAATCAGTAGAAATGGAGTTGTGCATTGGTTAACTAGAGTTGCCATCCTAATTGTAGAACTAAAAGCAGAAACAAAAGTCTGGTAACTGTAAGAGAGGCATCAGGAAACTTCTCATCATAGATTCTTCTATATTATTTGGTTTTTCACTAGCATGAGTGACTTTGGTAAAGCATATTATTTTAAATGTGATTGTATTGGGCCATTAGGAATCAACAGAAAAGAAGTTTGAAAGCCCAAGTGTAAACTATGTGACAAGACACTACAAATACATATTTGTTTTTACAAAGAAGTTATATTTGACAAAGTTTTTTTCCTAGTTTTATTAAGCCATTAATGACATATATGCAAGTTTAAGTTATATGCAATGATTTGATATGTGTATATATTACAAAATGATTACAAATAAGGTTAATTCACACCTATATATCTTCATATAATTTACCATTTTTTGTTGCTCATGGTAATAACATTTAAGATCTACTTTCTTATCAACTTTCAGATTTTTAATACAGTACTGCTATGGTCTCCATGTTGTACATTAGATCCCCAGAATTTACTCAACTTATAACTAGAAGTTTATACCCTCTAAGATTTCCCCATTTCCTCCACCTCTCCTGCCCATAGCAATCACCATTTTACTCTCTAATTCTATTGCATTGGCTCTTTTAGATTCCCCCAGGTAAGAACATATATTTGCTTTCTCTATCTGACTTATTTAGCATAATGTCCTTATGTTCCATTCATAGTGTCATAAAAGGCAAGATTTCCTACTTTTTAATGACTGAATAATATTCCGTTGTGTGTGTATATACACACAATGGAGTATTATAAATATAAATATAAATATATATTTTTAAGTGTCTATTGACAAATGAATAAGTTGTTTCCATGTCTTGGCCATTACAGTGAACATGAGGGAACAATTATCTCTGAAACAGGAATTCCATTTCCTTCAGGTATATATTTGGCATATCATATCATAGCTGTATTTTTAACTTTTTGAGGAACCTCCATACTGTTCTCCATAGCACCTGTGTCAGTTTACATTTCCACAAACAGCATGCAAGTGTTCCCTTTTCTACACAGCCTCACCAATACTTGTTTCTTATCTTTTTGATAATAGCTATTCTAATAGGTGTGAGGTGATACTGCATTAAGGCTTTGATTTGCATTTTCCTAGTAATTACTGATGTTGAGTATCTTTTCACATTTTGGTTGGCCATTTGGACATATATATATATATATATTTATTTTTAAATATTTAAGTACTCTATTTTTTTAATTGGGTTGTTTGGGTGTTTTGGTTGGTTGTGTTTTGTTGTTGTTGTTGTTACTGTTTTTGTTGTTGTTTTGCTATTGAGTTGTATTAGCCCCTTGTCAGATAGATGGTCTGCAAATATTTTTCTTCTGTTCTATAGGTTGCCTTTTCGTTTTGCCAATGGTTTCTTTTGTTGTGAAGCTTTTTATTTTGATGTAGTCCCATTTGTTAATTTTTACTTTCGTTGCTTGCATTTTAGTGTTATATCCAAAAAACCATTGCCAGGACAGATGTCAGGGAGCTCTTTCCTATGTTTTCTTTTAGCAGTTTTTTACAGTGCTGGGTCTTCCATTTAAGTTATCCAATTGAGTTAATTTTTATAATCACTGTTAGATAGTAGTCCAATCTCATTCTTTTGCATGTGAATATCCAAGTTTCATAACACCATTTATGGGAGAGACTATCCTTTCCTCATTGAGAATTCTTAGATATTTTGTCAAAAATCAGTAGACCATATATATGGAGGTTTATTTTTGGACTCTCAACTCTGTTCTGTTCTATGTGTCTTGCTTTTATGATAGTACCACACTGTTTTTGAAGAATATAGCTTTGTAATAAAGTTTGAAATTGGGAGTATTTTACCTCTACCTTTGTTTTCTTTCTAGGGATTGCTTTGGCTATTTGGGATCTTTGAAGTTCCATGTGAATTTTAGGATTTTTACCATTTATTTGGAAAATGGCATTTGGAATTTTGATGGGGATTACACTGAATCTAGAGATAGCTTTGGATAGTATGGACATCTCAACAATATTCCTCTGATCCATAACATGTGATATCTGTCCATTTATTCAATTTCTTTTATCAATGTCTTATTTCAGTGTACAGATTTTTAACTTTCTTGGTTAAATCTAATACTAAATACTTTATTATTTTTGATATTAGTGTAAGCAGGATTTTTTTCTTTGTCACACTCTTAAGTGTATGGAAACATAACTGATTTTTGGATGTTGATTTTGTAGATAACATTTTAATATAAGTGTTATGTGTCACTAATCATGTCATTATTCCTAGAAGGTTATAAAGCTGACACACATTTAAACCAAGCAGATAAACTTAGATACAATGGCTTATTAAATTTAAAAAATAATTTTTACTCCAGAATGCCCTCTAAATTAACTTCTAAATTCAGGTAAACCGTAACTGAAGTAACTAACTACCAATATAGTATAATAATTTTTCTAAACATAATTAATAAAACTGACTTCCTGGCTTATGGAGCTTGAATAAGGGAGAATGAATGATGAGGTAGAAAGAAAGCAGAGATGATAATAAGGTGAGAGAGTTCAGAATGCTGTTGTGTCACAAATTCAACCATATGCAGATGGATTGTGAACAAATGGATTTTTTCCCTCTTACCTTAATAGTGGGTTTCCATTTCTACCAAAAAAGAAGATTTCTTTTTTCTTAACCCATATACTTTCAGTAAAAGCACATTTATCATCAAGTACCATTTATTGGAAATACTGTTCTATATTCAAGAGAGTATCAGTATGTATTGAAAAAAAAGAAGATATGTGTAGATGCTGTGAATTTGAATGACCTTTCAAAACCCGACTTTCTTGTGTAAAGGAGATAACACTTAATAAAGTCAAAGTCTTCTCAATTGTTTAACTTTTAAAAATCGGAATGTCAGAGCTTTGAAGTATTTGAAATAAAAACTGGCTTTCCTAGTACTATGGAAATTTCAACTTGACTCTGCTTTTAAAGCTTTTAAAAAAATCAAAAGACTTAGTTTGGGTATAGAATTCCTTGCTTTTTAATGGATATGAATTTCTTAGAGAAATTATCATTTTCACTACTGCAATATGAACTTTTGACAGTTTCTTTTGAAAATCTACTTTATTCAATATGATTTTATGTCTTTCTTTAATATTAGCCAGAAGCAAGGTCAATATTTTTAAAGTTTAATGATTCTCTTATTTTTAATAAATAATGGAGATCAAGGTTAAACTTGAATTTTTTAACATAATCTTATCTAACATGTGATGCAAATCACAATTCATGTATTGTTTTGTAACATGGAGATTTAAGCTATTTCTGTATGCTTGACTCTGTTCTTGCAGCTGAATTACTGCTGGAACTATTGAAAACGTACTCGCGACTCAGTTCAGACTATCCTTTGACATCATCCCTGTTGATGAAAAAGTAAATAAGCACAATCCTGAATCACTAGCTCCAAACGATCTTGCTCCTCATCTGGTATAATGTTTTCCCTTTGTTCTAGTAACTGGGATCTTAATTTATGCACATTTGACAAAGCCCTCCCCTTGAACTTCAGTTCAAGTAAATGAGTTCTTTTTTTTTTTATTTCCAGTCATATAATTATTCATTGATTTGTCATTTTTTTTTCCTGGTTATTTTATTCTAGGCACATGTCACTTTGTTAGACTATCATGAGGAACAGTAATCCTTACCCTTAGTAAACTTAAAGTCTAAAGGGAAAATAAAGTAGAAGGTAAATAGTCTTACTTGACTATGAACACAGTATCTCAGTTCTGCCTTTAGAACCCAGTCTTTCTAATATTTCTAGGACTGAAGTCCTAGAAACCTCATCATTTCAAAGTTGGATTTCAAAAGTTTTCTGGCACACTTTGTTGAAGTTGACTTGCCATTTGCCTGGACTGTGGATTATTATCTGCTATTGGTCTGTCTTGATTACAGATGCAGACCCTGTAAATATTTCTGATTCATGGATGTGACCATTCCCATGCTGTCTGTCTCAGTGACAATTAAGCCAGTTTCCATTAGACTCTCATCTCTCCCTTTGCCTCCTTCCCCACTGCCTTTGCTTCAACTCACTCTTTTTATCCCCTGTCTAGACAAATTTTCTCCTAATCAGTTTTGTTGTTTTGTTTCTTTCACTACAATGTATAATATGGCTGCTATATATTTTTATTTATTTATTTTGATGGCTCAAACTTTTATTTGATCCACACAATGTTTTTGAGTTTTGAAATTTAAAAAAAATCCATTCTACTATATATTTTTAAATGTAATATAACTTGCATCAAAAATGCACACATTCTAACTGTAAAGTACTATGAATTACTCTAAGGTGAACATAACTCTGAAACCACTACTCAGGTATAAGAATAGAACATTACCAGCCCCTCAAAAGCAACCCTCTTGTCCTCTCCCAGTCACTTTCTACTCCCTCATCCCCAGTGGTAACCATTATTTTGACCCCTCAGGCTTTTAGAGTTGAGAGAGAACTGACAACTTCAAACCTCCACAAAAGCCAAGTTCCTTGACCGATCTACTGTCCTTGATCTTCCTACTGGGCTCTGATGGCCTCTCTAATAGATGACTCCTCTCATCATGGAGGAATTAGCTTGAACTCTTCTCCAAGATAACTTAAAGAATTACTTCAGACTCATCCACTCACCATGGCCCTCTGGTCCTCCCAAAATACATACACTAGTTTGGCCTATTTTTTTTTTTTAAGATTTTATTTATTCATGAGGGAAGAGAGAGAAAGAGGCAGAGGGAGAAGCAGGCTCCCTAAAGAGCAGGGCACCCAATGTGGAACTCGACCCCAGGACCCCCTGGGATCATGACCTGAGCTGAAGGCAGATGCTTAACCATCTGAGGCACCCAGGCACCCCTAATTTGGCATATTATTGAACACCAAACAAATAGAAGCACATGGTGTGTCTTCTGTATCTAGCTTCTTATATTCAATCCCACATTGAAAGATTATATATATTTTTATATATATATATATATATATATATATATACACATATATATATACACACACACACACATACACATATATATGTCATAGTTCATTTAGTGCGCTGCTATAAAGGATTCAATTGTATGAATATACCACAGATTATTTATCTGTTGTATTATTGACTAATATTTGAGTGGTTCCCAGCTTAGCTTATTACAAATAAAGCTACTATGAGCATTCAAGTATAATTTTTCAGTATACATGTGCATGTACATTTCTGATGGGTTATGATTAGGCATGGAATATTTTGTCAACTTTAACAAATATTTTGTCAGCATCCCACGTCTGTATGGTATTTTTCATTATGGTTTTGATTTTCATTTCTCTGACTAGTGAGGTTGAGCAATTTTTCAAGTGTTTATTGGTCATTACAGTATTTTTTTATTTTTAATAAAGAGCATCAGGCTTAAGTCTCTTTATTTTTCTTTTGGGTTTTCTAATGGTTTTAAATCATGGCCACACGTTTTTGACACTCCTCTTACTGGAAAATGAGGTCTATATTCCCTCTTCTTAAATATGTACAAGCTTATAATTTCTTCAATAATAATATAGGAAATAATTTTATGTAATTTTTGAGGCTAGGTCATAAAAAGCCATTCATTTTCCACATCATTACTAGAAAACTTGTTTTTGGAGCCCTGTAAGACACAGAAGAATACCCAGCTATTTTGAAACTGTGGTACAAAAGGGGCATGTGTAAGCATTTCTTATCAACAAATAAGTCCATTCTTTCAGCCATTTCCAACAAGACACTAAATATGTGAGTGAAGCTGTTCTGGACCCTCAAGACTACTTCATTCTCCATCTGAAGCCTTTGAATGATATCATCAATAACAAATGCAACAGAAGAATCATCTAGCCATGCCCTGCCTAAATTCCTGTTTCATAAAATCATGGCATGTAATAAAATGGCTGTTATTTTAGGCCATTACATTTTAGATTAGTTTTTTATACAGCAATGGATAAATCAAACAGAACATTTTACTCAAAAGTGGGATGCTGTTACAATAAAACCAAAGACATGTGGTATTTGTTTTAGAAATGGCCAGCAGGCTTGAGGAGGGCATTGGTGAAGCCTTCAAACAAACAAGGAAACTATCACTAGAGTTAGAAGAAAAGGACCTTGGTTCTGTAGCCATGGAGCTTTGGCAATACTGTTGCCTGTTGATACCATAAAAAATGGGTAATATACTGAATGATCAAGCTCAGGAATCTTCTGGGCAGTGTGTTGATCATGTTTGCTGACCTCTTATCTCATGTAATAAAATGGGTGATAAGACAGATATAGATGAAGAAACTAAAGAATAAACTGTTCAGTTTTTTAGTAAAGTTTGAAGGAAATGTAAAGGCCTAGAATAGTCTTTACATTCAGCAAAATATCCCTAAAATAAGATGTAGTGTCAAAGCATAGATCAAATCCTAGGCTTTGCCAGTGAAATATTGCTTCAGAAAATCCAGGTGTGATGAAGAATTTTTTGTTAAAATTTCAGAAAGACTTAAGTTACTGCCTTTTTCTCAATTAAACAAAAATAATGTTAGGCATATACTTTAAGACCCTTTCTACTAGACCATTATGTTTCTACAAGTTTTATTGTAAAAGTGTCACAATGAGACTTGAGTAGAAAAGGTTTAATCTCATATATTTGTGAATGAACCTTTTGTCTAAAGGACTACTTTACAAATTGATATATAAGCACCTCAAAGGAATTATATTAGCTGGGACTGGAGGGAATAGAGACAGTACAAAATGAAAAGAGGCATTTCAACACCGAACTCTTATGGACTAGAAGCAGGCTAAGAAAGCTACTCAGCTGTGTACATAAGCTACTCTCTACAGAAAAAGAAAGCTGACTCCGAGGGAAGAGTCAGGACCCCAGAAGGCAGAGACAAGAGCCACAGAGAATCATTCTCAATGGGGCAGGCCTGAGCCTTAAGCAAGGAATGGGCAATCTATGCTCTGCTGAATTCCAGGATCACCTTGGACCATTGGTGGGTATGTACTATGCTGTCCCACTATTGTCTGCAGATTCTGTTAGGGCAGATAATTGCCTATTTATTTCATAGGGTGTCAGATGCAGAGGAATCCTATCCTAGAAACTAAACCTGAGGTGCTTCCTCCACACATGGACTACACATTAGATTAAGTCTATAAACTTCGACCTAAGACTTATTGTGATGAGTCTTTGAGGGAGTGAGGGTCTTTAAGCGGAGATGAGGGTACTTTTCATGTGGAAGGAATGAAAGTAACTTGTGACCAGATGGTGGACTCTAGCAGTATCAAAACATGGCACAAATTCTTTGATACTCCTTCAGTCAAGTAGCAGGGTCAAAGCTTCCTTTCCTTCTATCTTAGAAGGCTTGTGACAGGTTTAACCAATAGAGTACGAGTAGGAAGAAGCCATATGATTTCCTGAACTAGGACATAAAAGGTGATTGAGTTCCCTCTTTATGTGTTCAGAAGTTCATTTGGGGGGCTCTGAGGTATCACATATTAAGGCCACAGTTACCCTGAGAATATCATGTTGGACAGGCCAGACCTATGGGCCCCATCCCAGGTGGGCACCAGCTTTCCAGCCATCTATGTCATCTTCCAGAAACTTTGTTATACATTTACAGTTAAAGTTACAATCCACATGATCTATTTTTTATACTGCACTAATTCAACACTATCTTAATCATTGCAATTTAATAAATGTTGCTGTCTTAAATCCTCCCACTTTATTAATATTCTTGAATTTTACCAGTTGTCTTGATCCTTTGGTTTTCCATATACATTTTAGAATAAGCATATTTATATTTACAAAACCCCACATGTACCCAAACATAAAACTATGCTGACATTCTGATTAAAATGCCATTGTATATACATCAATTAGGGGGAAATTGACAGTAATATCACACAGATCTTATATATCCTTCACCTCTTACCCAGCCCTTTGATGCTTTGCTCTGTTTCTGCTACCTACATAAGAACAGACTTCCTGAGGTGCCTGGATGGCTCAGTTAATTAAGCAATTAAACATGTGCCTTCTGCTCAGGTCACAATCTCAGGGTCCTGGGAGGGTGCTCCCTTCTCAGCAGGGAGTCTGCTACTCCCTCTGCAGAGCCCCTCTGCTTGTGCTCTCTCTCACTCTCTCTCATAAATAAAGTCTTTAATTTTTTTTAAAACAGAAAAAAAAAGAATAGACATCCTATAGGTGAAATCTGGGGATCATCATTTGCATAAAACATAAATATGATTATGTATATAGAAAATCCACAGATTAATTTTGCCTAACACAGAATTTCATATAAATGGAATTATACATTTTGTAACCTTTTGAGTAAAATCTTCCACTCAGCATGTTTTTGAGATTAATCCATGCCGTTGTGTGTATCAGTAGGTTACTTTTTAATTGCTGAGTCCCTTATATGAATATATTGTCTGTTTATCATTCCCCTATGATTGACACCTGGGCTATCTCTACCTTTTGGTCATTATGAATAAAGTTGTTATGAACATTCTGCAAAACACTTTCTGTAAACATATATTTTCATTTCACTGGGAAAAATGCATAGACATGAAATTGTTGGGTCATAGGGTAGGTGTATGCTTAGTTATAAGAAACTACCAGACGTTTTTCCAAATTGTTTATATCACTTTAATATTCCCACCAATAATGTATGAATCATGCAGTTGATAGCCCTCCTCACCAGCATTTAGTGTTGTTCATCTTTTTATGTTTTAGCAGTCCTAATGGGTATGAATGCTTTCTCATCATGATTTCAATGTGCATTCATTGTATGGCTAATGATGATAAGCATTTTTTTCATATTTTTAGTGAGTATTTGTATGTCTGTCTTTGTGAAATGTCTGCATAAATCTCCTGTCCTTTGTTATTGGGATGTTTGTCCTAAGTTGTAGACTTATACAGTCTGAAAACCAGTCCTTTGTCAGATTGTATATATTTTGAATTTTTCTCCTAGTCTTGGTTTGTTTATTCATTCTTAGCAAATCTGATTTTTAATGTTTTTATTATAATTATTATCTAAGAAGAGATGGCCTATCCCCTAGGCATGAGGTTCTCTTTGATTTACTTAAAATCTTTATGGGAATTATTTTTTAGGTTATTGTCTTTCTGTTTACTTGGTTTTTTTCCTGGTTACTTTCAGGGTTTTTTTTTTTTTTTTCACTAACTTTTGAGTGTGAGCAGTTTGACTATAATGTATCTAAGTGAAGTTTCCTTTTTATTGATCCTGTTTGGAGTTTGCTGGGTTTCTTGATTCTGTAATCTTTATTTTCCAATGAATTGGGAAATTTTTCAAACATTTCTCAATTACTTTTATGCCCCATTCTCTTTTTTACTCTCTTCTGAGACTGCAAATACACATATAATAGATGCTTTTAATGTTGTCCTATGGGTGTGTAAAGCTCTGACGGTAACATTGTGGTATCTCTCCCTGCCCCCATCCTTTGGGTCAGATAGTTTTGTTTCCTTTCCATGTCTCCTGCCTCTTTCCTCTATCCTCTACAATTTACCTTAAGCCCATGTAGTGAATTTTTATTTTAGATATTATATTTTTCAGTTCTAGAGTTTTCCTCTCTACTTTGGCCAAGAAAGCAGCTTTAAGAGTGGATGTCTTTTGTCATATAAAAGACATAAAAATTGTCTGATTCTACCTGGAGAAATCTGAAATAGTGAAGCTATATGTAGTTAGCAGAAAAAAGATAGAAGTCTGGGTTGGAAGTGACCTCTACTCCCCATAAATAGAGGCAATGGTGAATATTTCTCTTGGTCTAGATGTATCTTCCTGCAAGGCTCAGATTCATTTTAGGATGGACTCTATCTGAGAAAATGTCAAGGAGGCCATGTGATTCCAACTTGATGAACTTTTGGCAAGTGAAGGCAATGCCAGGTCAATGGATCTGCAGGAGGCATCCTGATCCCAGCAGGCATTCTTATCTGAGCAGGGGATCACTAAGCAATCTCTTAAGGGGACCCATGAAAGAAAGCTCTCCACTTCTGGGCTCAATCTGGAGTTGTCCCACAAGGTCAGTTAAGAGAATAAAACCAGATGAATTAGAATGGGATTGGGAGGGAGACAAACCATAAGTGACTCTTAATCTCACAAAACAAACTGAGGGTTGCTGGGGGGAGGGGGTTTGGGAGAAGGGGGTGGGATTATGGACATTGGGGAGGGTATGTGCTTTGGTGAGTGCTGTGAAGTGTGTAAACCTGGTGATTCACAGACCTGTACCCCTGGGGATAAAAATATATGTTTATAAAAAAAATTAAAAAATTAATTAAAAAAAAAAAAAACAGATGAAATACTCCTCCTCCTGCATTAGCATCTAGCATGTTGCAGGTTTGAGCTGGGTGAGGGGAAAGAGAATTAACTGGATCACAGAGGAGATTTTAAGCCTTTTTGGAATTAATATACTGGGATAGGGTTTGTTATTAATCTAATGTGACCAGAAAAGCTATGGGATTTGTCTAGTATTTCATTTAAGGGCTGGGGAAAAAAATGCACAAAACAAATGTGAAGTTACAAAAGAAGAAAGAATAAAGTTGGAGTCTGCCTCTGTGTGTATGTAAAAGTACACACAGGGTAGGTGTATGCTTAGTTATATCCATATCACTTCAATCAAACTATATCCATATAGTAATCTATCAAATATGTTCATGTTATATTTCCATATGCATAGAGTATTGTTTATATACATACAGTTATGAAATGTTAGCAGTAATACATGAGATAACTTTATTATCTTTTTTTTTTTTTTAGTTTTCTACTTTCCTAGAGTTAACATGTATTCTGTTTACATCAGGAAAAATAATTTCTTAAATGGTGTTGATTAGTATTTTTCTGTTAATCAAGTATTCTAGATATTCTAATTGGGTCCTTAGAGTTGTCATGATTTTCAAGGCTTTAATCTTTAATGATTTTATACACTAGAATGACCAAGTATTTTATTATTCCATATTTGAAGCACAAATCACATTTTAGTTCCCTTGACTAAGTGATACACTTGAGAATTCCCAAATGGTTTCATACTATTTCTCCTTAGAGACTTTGCATTTGTTCTGACTTTCTCTAGTCTTTTTAAGTCCTGTCCTGGTACTCAGACTTCAGAATTGTGGCATTTGTCACACAAGTAAATTAGCCTTTTTTCCCCCTGATTCTGTTTGTGTATATTTGTGTATGCTTGTCACCTAAACTTCCTGACACTTTTTTCTTCTCTTCTTTGGATATTGCTTATAACATTTTGGTGTTCTTCGAAGTTTTTATTTTGGGGGATTGTTTGACATTTTAAAGTATACTTTTCAAATCCTGGTAAATCCATGTGCTTTACTACTCCCTTTTTATTTATATTTTTGCCCTTTTACTACTGGCTATACAAACTATTTACACTCCCTCAGTTTTTATGCTTCCTTCAGGCTAATTATTTAACTTTAACATACATTTTATTTTGTCATTAAATTTACTTTTAATTTTTTTATAAGTCTTACAAAGAGACCTTAAATATGCAAATCATTACTAGACTATTACACTTGTGGTAATAATTTCTGTAAGTCTTAATCTAAAGGGATGTGTTAGGATTCCCTACTTTTGTTTTCCCTTATAAATCCTTTATTACATTTAATATGTAACTAACTGCCCCTTGTACACGTATTTTTCCTAGTTCTTTTTTTTTTAAATAATTGACATACAAGAAGTGGTAAATATTTAAAGTATACAACTTGATGAATTTGGAGCTAAGTATAAACATGTGAACCATCAGGGCGCCTGGGTGGCTCAGTGGGTTAAAGACTCTGCTTTCAGCTCAGGCCATGATCCCAAAGTCTTGGGATCAAGCCCTGCATCGCATTGGGCTCTCTGCTCTCCTCCTCTCTCTCTGCCTGCCTCTCTGCCTATTTGTGATCTCTGTCTGTCAAATAAATAAAATATTTTAAAAAAACACAAAAAAGCATGTGAAACCATCAACAGAATCTATGCCATAGACATACCCATCACCCCCAGAAGTTTCTTCCAACCCTCTGTACTGCTACCACTGCTGCTGCTTCTCCCCCTCCTCCTCATTATTACCATTACTAATATAAGAACACTTAACATAAATCTACCCTCCTAGCAAGTTTTTAAGTATATAAGAGTATTACTAAATGTGGGCACTATGCTGTGCAGTAGATCTCTAGTATTACTCATATTGTATAACTGAAATTTTGACCAATATTTCCCCATTTCCCCCTTCCCTCAATCCCTGGCAACCACTATCCTACTTTGTTTCTATGAGTTTAACTATTTTAGATTCCTCATATAAATAGTATCATGTGCTATTTGTCCTTCTTTGTCTGGCTTATTTCACTTAGCATAATGTGATCCAGGTTCATGGATGTTGTTGCAAATGGCAGAATTTCCTGGTTCTTTATTTGAGGAGTTCTATAGTATACTTCTATATCATCCTGTTAAAAATGGGGCTTAATCTAAATATTGATTTGATCCAACTATCAATGTTTTTCTAATTGCATGCAGTTCCTGCAAAACCATAGAAAACTGCAGGCAAAAAAGAGGGAGGCATCTTTATTGAAAGGCTAAAATCAAGCTGATTAATTCAACATTTCTTAAATTTACTACTAATTATATATGAAATTGCTGAGGAAAAAAAAAACACAACTCTAATTTCATTTTCTAAATCCTATGATAACACTGTGCATAGAGAGATGAGTATAATAAATTTCCCAAGCCTAACTACCATGCTCAAAGAATAATCAAGGATTTTTTTAAAAAGTCACATTTCCAAACCTACAATTTAGGGCTTAAACTGTAGAATGTACCAGTAACCAGAATCTATCTGCAAGAGATGTGGGCAATCTTTGATGAAGGTCTGAGCAAATTCATTCTTCTCTGCAAGAGAGAGGTCCACAGATCAGATACTCTCTTTACAAATTAATCCCTGCATTTCATAGATAACAAAATACCTGGTCAGTCAAGGATCAAATGCTAACCGGCAGAATTGAATCACCCAGGAATGAAAGATGCAATTGCATAAAGACATAACACCTCTCTTAGAATTCTAAGATATTTAAACTTCCCCTGAATCTTAATTTAATCACATGAAAATCATGTTATTTTTATTTTCTCTACCATATTATTTAGATGATCAGTTATAACCTGTGATTGCAGTTATTGTTCTATAAAGTATAGCAAAGCCACTAATTTCTAATTATTATATTTCTGGCTCAAATATAGCAACATGTCTCTTAGTTCTAATTGAATTATGTTAATGAGAAATGTACATCTGAAAATACAGGGTGGAGAAAACAATCATTTCAGTTGATGGCAATCTCTTCCTGTTCATGTTTTTTTTTAAAAACTACATACATTGTTTCCCCTGGAGTAAGCATTTCCAATAAACACATTTCCTGTCCTTTTGAACAGTCAGAAATTAGGGAGAAGAAGGAGAAAAATTTGTCTCTGGTAGGACTGTGTATATAAGTATTCCCAATCCATATAAAGTGAAAGAAAGTATGTAAGTATCTAGGCCTCCCATAATCTATCAACCTTTTCTGTGAAGGGCAAAAAGCTTATGACAAAAACATTTTTATATACATTTTTCATTTTCTTTTCTTTTGGATGTACTGAAAACACCCACCCCAATCCATATCCTTCCCTCTTAATTCAAAAGATATATACTTTATGTTGAAATCCTGGAAAAAACTCAAATAGTTGAATTTAGGGGTTTTTAGGTCTCACATTCGATATAAATTTGGGACCCAAATGATTAGCAATTTTCAATATTTTAGAAAGAGAAAAAAATTTTTTTTTTACCTAAAGCCATAGCTGAAACATACATGTATCCCTCGTGTATCCTTCTGAAATGCAGTTTTTTCTCTAACACATTCAGTTTGGCATTTCCTAGAGCTGCCACATACAACTGCAGGGGGCCACATTCACTCTGTGGGCCTTACACAGAGCATTTCTTGGGGTCGTTCACCGTACAGTGTTTGCAAACCACATGGGATGGTCTTGGAATCACCATTTGGGCATCCTAGTTTTAAATGAGGCTCTTACCTAACTGTTCAACTTGGTTGGGCCCAAGCTTGTTTTTCCCCCACAAGGTTACTTGGTCCATCAAAGCACAAGGTCTACTAGGTCACCGGGAATAGAGCAGATAGATCCCTAAGGCAAACTCTAGCTATAGCAATAGATCTTTCAGATTTTTTGCTTATTGTTTTTTTTTCCCTAAACTACAGCCCACTCTCCCCTACAAGTGAAGGAATGCATTTAAAAATATATTTTTAAGATGGTCTCTATGATATTGCTTTATGTTTTTTCTAGAAGGGTTCTCTTGACATTTTGGTCTATCATGGTGCCAAAAACAGAACTTACGGAATCTAACATCAGAGATCTAGTCACTGTTACCACTGCTGCTCACACCACTCCTATGAACAGGGGATATTTATTAGCTATGGCTTCAGATGTAGGGGCTCTGATTGTTGTAGTCCTCTGTACTCTGGTGGCTTTATTTCACCAAGGAGAGTACTCAGAGACTCTAATACTAACGGTTGTTGGAAAAGAGGTAGCAGGAGGAAGGACATACCTCTAACTTACCAGGGTGATCAGTTGACTCTCTGTTGTTATTATGGGTTTGTTTTTTTGGTTTTTGTTTCTCAGTTTTCCCTTGCCAAGTACTTTATTTCATATTACTACAATAATTTTTGCCTATTGGTTAACAATCTATGGCCTTATAACAAGAAACCTATAGAAATCAATCTGCTGCTTTTTTTTCCTTATAAAGAAATGACTGATTCTTGTCACAACCTTGCCAGTGTGGAGGGGAAAGGAAGGGGGGCAATAATTAAAGACCTACTACAAGCACCTGCTAGTACTACCTATGAGTTGCTATTATCTCTAAAACAGAAATAGTAAACAGAAACAGAATAGTAAAATATCAACCACAAAAGTAATAGTAATACAAGCCTACATTTATTGGGAACTTAGTTTGTGCCCAGAACTATTCTACATGTTTCACCTGCATCAAATTTTTATAAGTTTCACAAAAAGCCTGTGAAGTGCCATTTCTATCTTCATTTTATAGATGAAGACAATCTCAGAAGTTAATTTTCTAAATTCATAAAGCTGGTGAGTGACAGATCTGGATTTAAACCCAGGTCTGCCTGACTCTGAATTTTGTCCTTTCTTTGTGCAACTAATAGGCTACTATCCTTAAATCATATTGGGCATTTGGGAGGCAGTATTTTTGTTTGATGAAGCAACAACATAAAGGCATTTCAATGATGCTAAAGAGTTAATACAATGTTAGAGCACAAGAGAATATTTTTAACAACAACAAAAAAAAGCTAATGCTTTGGCCTTTCAAAGAGCATTTAATTCTCATGGCTATGCTTGTCCTGTATTTCTACATCAATTGCAGATGAACTATTAACTTTCAAATTAGTCACTCCAGGGTTCTATTTACATTTTTAATAGAGAAAATATCAGAGGATCATAAGGCCTAAGCTAAATTCAAGAGAATTTTCAAGAGAAATAAGTGATCAGAGCAACAGAATGTATCCCAATGCCCTATATATCATTAAAGAGTTCATTTACTGTATTAAGGAAAATGTAGTGTCAGTTTGCTCTAATTGAGAAAATTTGGGGGAGAAATTATTAAAACTGACTTAAATGAAGAAGGCTTGGTCTACATTATCTACGGGAAACTTGTTTGACCACTAAGGACTCTTTGCTAATGAGCTCTGACTTGGTTAAAGCCCCTCTGAGGGAGAGAATTTAGTCTACAATTGGCTTACTAATGAGCACTGTCAAAATGTAGATTAGTCTCAGGTGCTCTACTCTGAAACATGCAGGAAGTTTTCTTCTCAAATCAACTTCTTGATCAGGACTTGGTATGCAAGTTTACCCCGTTACCTTGGGCCAACCATAAATCACCATAGTTGTGTCATTTGGGGGAACAGGACACGATAATTATCATTAGATGACATGATTTATAACTTGGGGGCATCAGTTATCTTCTTTTAATGGTTCTCCCAGCCAACCCACTGATGGATTATGACTTTTTAAAAATCAAATATAACCTGATGTTTTAATAGATTTGAAGTATACTGGAATATTTGTTTGGACAAGAGAAACAAATGTTTTAAACATTCAAGCATGTTTAACTATTAAAAAGCTACAGATAGAAAAAGTCACTAAAAACACTCTGGGGTGTTGACACCCCTTCCCACCTTTTGAAAATTGCAATTTTGGCATTCTAGTCATACCAAACAAATCGAAAAACCTAAGTATTTTATAACTTTTCATCAACTTCATCTTTATAAACAATCACAAGATAATTCATGTACATTTTGGAAGCTCTAACATTTTCACAGAAGCAAGATTCTATTGCTGCCTTATATTATTAATTGAAATTCCTATTCCTATTTATAGGATATTCCAAGGTAGATACAAATCCACTTACTTAAAAGTCCATCACTGTGGAGTTACATACTTAAGTTTTGGCCTTAGGAGTCTACAAACTATATCAAACTAAATGAAACCACTTCAGTGTAAAACAATTGTTATAAATTAAGATTATCTTTTGCTTTGTACTAGTCAAAAGTTGAAAACAATTCAGTATTTATCCATAAATTAAAACCTTCATTTCTGATGTGTGCCTTCTTGGTTTGCTGAAACCTTGTTGCTCAAATGGTCAGGACCCTATCATTTAGAAATGTAAATGTCAAGTAGAATTCTTGGGCTAGAACACTCACCCCTAAACCCATAGGTACATGTGCAAACATACACACTGATTTGTTTTTGCCTTTGTTGCCAAGGTCATTATATTATTAAAGAGTCCTATTGGATGTGAATTGCTAGTCCCAACTAGAAATCATGCCTAAACCAATTTTAGGGGGATTTTTTTGTTCTTTAAGTGGAGAACCATTTTGAAAGAGTAAGAGATGGTTGGACTTTCAAAATTAGAAAATTTAGGAGACTGAATATTCTGGACATGAAATTCTACATTTATGAGACAACATTCTCATTCTTTAGCTCCTTCTTTTTATATCTTTTAAATCTCAACTGCAAATGTACTTCTTTTGCATAGCCTTTACTCATGTAGCCTACCTACTTCAGTCTTCATGCACAACTCTCACAAATCCACTTCAAATTATATTATATTTAATCTAGAGGGAATTATATTACTATTAAATTATTTCATTTGAATATATCTTTTCTGCAGCTAGATTGAATGTGTACCCTGTGATAGGCCCTTCATGATTCAATATATCTCAGGTGAATTCCCAGAGAAGAGTTCTGGAGAGGACAAAGTGTCAGTTAGGATTGTTTATTGTGGTAGCAAATAATCTCAAAATATCAGTAATTTACTGGAACAGTTTTATTTCTCAGTCACATAAATGCCCATTATAGGTTGTGCTCTATTTTGTCTTCAGCACTGGACACAGGGTGAGGAGTAGCCACTAATCTGGGGTATTGGCAGTCTCATGGCAGAGGAGAAAAAAAAATTGTCAAAACATGTCACTTCCATGATTTTTGGTTAAAGCAAGTTACACATTCCTCCCTGAGTTCATCAGTTTGTGGATGTATAGCTCTCCCATATGGAAGACCAAAAACAACTGTTACAGACAAGGCTGAATTCAGTGGGAAGGAAAATACAATCCTCAGGGAGGGCAGCAACTATTTTAACAATAATATGATATATTGATGCAGCCAGCCTGGGTCCAAGGACCCTGAGGGGTTCCTGCAAGACTAGGCAAGGGCATCCTTGGCTTTGTGCAAGATATAATCAAATACAAGTCAAGAGGAAATGAGAGCAGAGTTTACTGAAAACAGAGAGTGTAAATATAGACAGAGCACCTGGGAGATTAAGAAAGTATAAGAAAGTGAGTCTCATCTTTGCTTAGGGCCCAGGGTTTTTATTGAGGATTGTGGTCTGGTGTACATGTCTTCTAAGGCATCGAGGGATTGGTTAAAACAAAGGCAAGTGTTTAGGTGTCTTTCAGAAGTCACTTATGCCCTGGAGTCAGGGGTCTTGGTGAGCCAGTGGTCTGGAAACTGTACATGAGGACTTAGTCTGGTCACTCCTAACATGTTATCTATTGTGTTAGAAGACTCCAAGGAAATCATTAACTCCTTGACCTTTTTTTTTTTTTTTTAAGATTTTATTAATTTGAGAGACAGAGAGAGAGAGAGCATAGTGGGGGAGGTGAGGGTCACGGAGAGACACACAGTCCCCACTGAGCAGGAAGCCTGAGGCGGGACCCAATCCTGGGACTCCGGGATTAAGACCTGAGCTGAAGGCAGTCGCTTAACCAACTGAGCTACCCAGGCGCCCACTCCTGGAACTTTTATACATTATCTTAACTGTAAAGCCTGAGTTGGGCAGGGGTACAAGTCCTAGAAGTAAGAAAAGGAAGGGGGAAAAAGGCAGTTTTTCATGAGGTCCTTTTAGTTTCCCTGTTTCATTATCACAGAAGGAAAATACAGAAAGAAAATCAAATATATCAACATAACTTTCTCTCACTCGTTGTATTGTGTGAATGGAGCCACTTGATAACCCATCTTTCACAATTCTTCCTAAATGCAGAGAATCATAACAATCTCATTCTTCTCAAGTCTCATAGCCTAATGTTATATTTATGTTTTCCTCCACAGTAGCTAGCCAATAAAGGATTATTTATTTAATGAACATAGTTTAACTATTACTAAGGAGATAGCTACAAAAATACCTAATAACTGTTCCCCCAAAACTGTATTTAATCAAGCATTGCCTTAAGAGAATCCAGGAAACACAAGAAAACTAGATGTACGTAATCTTGAACATATTATAATTTTATTAGGAAGTTAAAATAAAAATACAAATAGCTGTTATTCAGAGTAGAATGTGATGAATGCTTGGGGAACCTGGGTAGCTCAGTTGGTTAAGCACCCAGTTCTTGAATTTTGGCTCAGGTCATGATTTTAAGGTTGTGAGATCGAATCCCTAGATAGGCTCCATTCTAGGCATGGAGCCTGCATAAGATTCTCTCTCTCCCCCCACCCCTCCCTCACTTCTCTCCCTCTTAAAAAAAAAAAAACAATATGATGAATTCTTTAAAAAATTCAAAATAGCGTAACAACATAGTGGGACCATTTACAAACACATGAACACACAACGCGTAATTGGAACTATTGAACTCCCCCAATTTTACCCATTTCTCTCTCCAAATTTAACTAAAGTGATATCCATTCTTACTTGTCTTCCTCCTGATTTCCTAGACCACTTTCCACCAAGACTTTTAATACATTCCCTCCTTCCTCTCCAGAGTCAGAAACATCATTTCTACCCTCTCACCCATGGTTTTAATCTCTAATCTCTACCTTTTCATTACTGTTTTCGTCAATTTATTACTTTACCCAGGCTTTCTACACCATTAAAAGATAACCTCTTTTCCCGAACATATATCTCAGTTAATTTTTTAATTTTAAAGCTTCTTAAACTAGAAATTTGCACTTGATACCTGTACTTCCTCATTCTAATACAATCCAAGCCATTGCAATCTGTCTCTACCATAATCCTTTTACAATTGTCCTCTCAAAGACCAAAATAGAAGGGCCACTTAATGATTGAATCCAATACTGTACATGAGTGTTACTCACCATCTAAAGCTGTTGACAACATCCTATATCTCTGAACAATCTATTCTTAGTTTCCAAGATATTGCCTCTAGTCTCAAGGTATGCCTTTTTCTTTTCTTTCTTTCTTTTTTTTTTTTTTATCTATTCCTATGCCTCCAAATGTAACTGAAATGTTGACAAATCCTATGGATCCACATTTTAATTCAACACAGAGACATCTGGCATATAATTAATACTTAGTAGGCTGAAAAATGACCCAAATATGTTCCTTCTCTGGTATTCTCCAGTTTGGTGAATGGGTTCATCATTGTTCCCAATCAAAAAAACCTACAAATCTTAGTGGACTTTTCCAACTTCATACCTTGATACAGCTCAAGAGTAACGATTATGTTTTCGTTCTGTGAAGCCATGTCTTTTCATTCTCCCTACATTTCTCTGCCCCTCCAACTATAGTATTCCTAGTAACTAGACTCTCTGATATATAGCAGATTCTCAATGATTGTTGAAGAGATTAACTATTTACTGTTCTGGATGCTCTTTTCTCCATGTAGAATATTCTTCCTTTGTTCTACTTACAGAAATAGCCCAATTCAGATTTGTGTTTCCATCATACTTTAACACCTCTATTAGAGGTAGGAGTTACATACCACTTGTTATATTGATTTTATTCATTGTTTTCATATATATATATATATATTTATATATATAAATATATATATATATATATATATAATTTCCCCCCATTAGACATTTCACTTCTGGAGAACAGGCTTCAAAGTGTTAATTATTTTTTTATATCCTAACCCCCTTGCAATGCTTGGATGAATCAGTGTATGGTTGGATGTTTGGATGAATAGGAGTTTACTAAAAGTTTCACATATGAGATTGCATTTGAATAGGACTTTTTTTCCCATTTTATTTTATTTTATTTCTTTTCAGTATTCCAAAATTCATTGTTTATGCACCATACCCAGTGTTCCATGCAATATGTGCCCTCCATAATACCCACCACTGGGCTTACCCAACCCCCCACCCTCCTCCCTTCCAAAACACTCAGTTTGTTTCTCAGAGTCCACAGTCTCTCATGGTTTGTGTCCCCCCTCCAATTTCCCCCAAATCCCTTCTCCTCTCCTTCTCCCAATGTCCTTTGTGTTATTCCTTATGCTACACAAGTAAGTGAAACCATATGATACTTGACTCTCTCTGTTTGACTTATTTCACTCAGCATAATCTCCTCCAGTCCCATCCATGTTGATACAGAAGTTGAGTATTCATCCTTTCTGATGGAGGCATAATACTCCATTGTATATATGGACCATATCTTCTTTATCCATTCATCTGTGGAAGGGCATCTTGGTTCTTTCCACAGTTTGGTTACTGTGGCCATTGCTGCTATGGACATTGGGGTACAGATGCTCCTTCTTTTCAGTACATCTATATCTTTGGGATAAATACCCAGTAGTGCAATTGCAGGATCATAGGGAAGCTCTATTTTTAATTTCTTAAGGAATCTCCACACTGCTTTCCAAAGTGGTTGGACCAGCTTGCATTCCCACCAACAGTATTAGAGGGTTCCCCTTTCTCCACATCCTCTCCAACACTTGTTGTTTACTGTTGTGTTATTTTTAGCCATTCTAACTGGTGTAAGATGGTATCTCTTTGTGGTTTTGATTTTAATCTTCCGGATGGCTAATGGTGATGAACATTTTTTCTAGCCATTTGAATGTCTTCTTTGGAGAAGTGTCTTACATGTCTTCTGCTCATTTTTTGACGTGATTATCTGTTTTGTGTGTATTGAGTTTGAGGAGTTCTTTATGGATCTTGGATATCAGCCATTTGTCCGTAGTGTCATTTGCAGATATCGTCTCCCATTCTGTGGCTTGCCTCTTTATTTTTTTGACTGTTTCCTTTGCTGTGCAGAAGCTTTTGATCTTGATGAAGTCCCAAAAGTTCATTTTCGCTTTTGTTTCCTTGTCTTTGAAGACATATCTTGAAAGAAGTTTCTGTGGCCTATGTCAAAGAGGTTACTGCCTATGTTCTCCACTAGGATTCTGATGGATTCCTGCCTGATGTTTAGGTCTTTTATCCATTTTGAGTTTATCTTTATGTATGATATAAGAGAATGGTCAAGTTTCATTCTTCTACACATTGCTGCCCAATTTTCCCAGCACCATTTATTGAAGACACTGTCTTTTTTCCACTGTATATTTTTTCCTGCTTTGTCAAAGATTAGTTGACCATAAAGTTGAGGGTTCATATCTGGGCTCTCTACTCTGTTCCACTAGTCTATGTGTCTGTTTTTGTGTCAGTACCATGCTGTCTTAATGATCACAGCTTTGTAATAAAGCTTGAAATCAGGCAATGTGATGCCCCCAGTTTTGTTTTTCTTTTTCAACACTTCCTTAGCAATTTGGGGTCTCTTCTGATTCCATACAAATTTTAAGATTGTTTTCTCCAACTCTTTGAAAAATGCCAGTGGAATTTTGATTGAAATGGCTTTGAAAGTATAGATTGCTCTAGGTGGTATAGACATTTTAGCAATGTTTATTCTTCCAATCCATGAGCATGGAATGATCTTCCATCTTTTTATGTCTTCTTCAATTTCTTTCATGAGCCTTCTGTAGTTCCTTAAGTACAGATCCTTTGCCTCTTTAGTTAGGTTTATTCCCAGGTATCTTGTGGTTCTTGGTGCTATAGTATATGGAATCAATTCTCTAATTTCCCTTTCTATATTTTCATTGTTAATGTACAAGTAACAACTGATTTCTGTACATTGATTTTGTGTCCTGCCACATTACTGAATTACTGTATGAGTTCTAATAGTTTGGGGGAGGAGTCTTTTGAGTATTCCATATAAAATATCATGTCATCTTTGAAGAGAGAGAGCTTGACTTCACCATCAATTTGAATACCTCTTATTTCTCTTTGTTGTCTGATTGCTGTTGCTAGGACTTCTAGTACTATGTTGAACAAAAGTGGTGAAAGTGGGCATTTTTTGTGTGTTCCTGATCTCAAAGGGAAGGCTGCCAGCTTTTCCCCATTGAGGATGATATTTGCTGTAGTTTTTTCATAGATTTTATGAAGCTGAGGAATGTTCCCTCTATCCCTATACATTGAATCATTTCAGTCAGGAACAGATGTTGTATCTTGTCAAATGCTTTTTCTGTATCAATTGAGAGGATCATGTGGTTCTTCTCTCTTCTCTTACTGATTTGTTCTATCATATTGATTGATTTGCAAATGTTGAACCACTCTTGCCATTCCATGGATAAATCCTACCTGGTCATGGTGAATAATCTTTTTAATGTACTGTTGGATCCTATTAGCTAGGATCTTGTTGAGAATCTTGGCATCCATATTCATCAGGGAAATTAGTCTGAAATTCTCCTTTTTGGTGGGGTCTTTGCCAGTTTGGGTAATACTGATTCATAAAGAGATTCTGGAAGTTTTCCTTCTGCTTCAATTTTTTGAACAGCTTCAGGAGAATAGGTATTATTTATTCTTTGAATGTTTGGTATAATTCTCCAGGGGATCCATCAGGTCCTGGGATCTAGTTTTTTGGGAGGTTTTTGATCACTGCTTCAATCTCGTACTAGATATTGGTCTATTCAGGTTGTCAATTTATTCCTGACTCAGTTTTGGAAGTTTATAGGTTTCCAGGAATGCATCCATTTCATTGAGGTTATAACTTACTGGCATATAACTGTTGATAATAATTTCTGATGATTGTTTCTATTTCCTTGGTGTTAGTTGTGATCTCTCCCTTTTCATTAATAGTTTTATTAATTTAGGTCTTCTCTCTTTTCTTTTGGATTAGTTTGGCCAGTGGTTTATCGATCTTATTGATTCTTTCAAAAACCACCTTCTAGTTTTGTTGATGCATTCTACTGTATCTCTAGTTTCTATCTCATTGATTTCTGCTCAAATCTTGATTATTTCCCTTCTTGTGTGTGCAGTTGGCTTAATTTGTTGTTGATTCTCCAGTTCTTTAAGGTGTAAAGAGAGCTGGTGTATTCTGGATTTTTCCATTTATTTGAGGAAGGCTTGGATGGCTATGTATTTCCCCCTTAGGACTGCCTTTACTGTATCCCGTGGGTTTTGGAACAAAGTGTCTTCATTCTCATTGGTTTCCATGAAGCGTTTAAGTTCTTCTTTGATTTCCTGGTTGATTCAAACATTCTTAAGCAAGGTGATCTTTAGCTTCCAAGTATTTAAATTTCCTTCCAAAATTTTTCTTGTGGTTGAGTTCCAGTTTCAAAGCATTGTGGTCTGAAAATATGCAGGGAATAATCTCAATCTTTTGGTATCAGTTGAGTCCTGATTTGTGACCCAGCATGTGGTCTATTCTGGAGAAAGTTCCATGTGCACTTGAGAAGAATGAGTATTTCCCGTTGTTTTAGGATGGAATGTTCTGTATATATCTATGAGGTCCATCTGGTCCAATGTGTCATTCAATGCTCTTTTTTCTTTATTGATTTTCTGCTTGGATGATCTGTCTATTAATGAGAGTGGCATGTTAAGATCCCCTACTATTAATATGTTCATATCACTATGACTCTTTATCTTGCTTAACAGTTGTCTTATGTAGTTGGCTGCTCCCATATTGGGGGCATAAATACTTACAATTGTTAGATTTTCTTGGTGGATAGATGCTTTAAGAATGATATAGTGTCCTTCTGTATCTCTGCCTACAGTATTTGTGGAGCACTACAGTCTTAATTTAAAATCTAATTTATCTGATATGAGAATCGTTACCCCAGCCTTCTTTTGAGGCCCATGGCATGAAAAATGCTTCTCCATCCCTTCACTTCCAGTCTGCATGTGTCCTTAGGTTCAAAATGTGTCTCCTGTAGACAACATTTGGATGGGTCCTGTTGTTTTATCCAATCTGCAACCCTGTGCTGCTTTATGGGAGCATTTAGGCCATTCATGTTGAAAGTGATTATTGAAAGATACATTTTTATTGACATCATGTTGCCTGGGAAGTCCTTGTTACTATAGGTTATCTCTGTAAATTTCTGTTCTATGACACTTTTGTGTTCTTTCTTCTTATATAGAACCCCTGTTAATATTTCTTGTAGTGCTGGGTTGATAGTCACATACTCTTTTAAACCTTGCCGGTCTTAGAAGCTCTTTATCTCTCCATCCATTTTGAATGTCATCCTTGCTGGATAGAGTATTCTTGACTGCATGTTCTTCTCATTTAGTGCCCTTAATTTTTTCTTTCCAGCCCTTTCTGGCTTGCCAAGTTTCTGTGGACAGGTCTGATGTTATTCTGATGGACCTTCCTCTGTATGTAAGGAATTCTTCCTCCTAGCTTCTCTCAAGAGCTCCTGTCTAAAATTATGATTCATCAGTTTCTCAAGGTCTTTCTAGATTCTATGATCTCAGGCGGAGACCTTTCTTCCTCTAGGACATGAACACAGGTTCCATTCCCCAGATTGGGAAAATTTTCATGGAGAATTCATTCAGCTATATCTTCTAGTCTTCTTTCTTTCTCCTCCCCCTCAGGGATCCCAATAATTCTGACATTGGAATGTTTCCTGGCATCATTGATTTCCTTAATTCTGTTTTCATGGCTTCTAAACTGTTTGTTCCAGGCCTCCTTCTGATCCTTTTTTTTTTCCTATCATTTTGTCCTCTAGATCACTAATTCTATCTTCTGCCTTTGTCATTCTAGCTGTTAAAGAATTTAGATTAGATTGGATCTCATTGATAGAATTTTTAACATCTTTCCGGGCAACTTTCACTTCTGCCCTAATCAATTCTGTGTTGTCATTAATGTTTTCTCCAACCTAACCATTGCCTGGATAATTGTTACCCAGAATTCTCTTTCTGACATACTGTTTATGTCCATATCCAATAGCTCTGATGAAGAGGGCACAGTCTCTGAATTTTTCCTCTGTTGGACATTCCTCCTCCTAGTCATTTTGGTGAGAGGTGTTTGAGGGGATATGTAGCTGAATATATCAACTGTGATCCAGGCAAGGTGCACTCTGGAATGCTTCTGAGCAATCAGAAGTTACTACCAAAAAGAAAGGAAAAAAAAGAGAGAGAGAAAGAGAGAGAGAGAGAGAGAGAGAAAACCCAGCCAGAATGGGCCCCAATGTTAAGGTTTACAAGGTTACAAACAAAAATGGACAAATGAAAAGACCAACAAAAGTAAATGACAAGGAAAAAAAAAAAAAAGAACCCAGCCAAAATGAAGCTCAAGTATAAGATTTATATAATATCAGAACAAAAACAAATACACAGAAACACTGACAGAAAAAAAAAAAGATGGGAGTGTTGTTATAAATCCTCAATGTGGGTGAGGAAGGTTATTTTGATTCTTCTTGGGTGTATCTTTTTATCTTTGTTAAAGAACTCAAATTTCCAAAGCTAAATGGAGATTAAAACTGGTTTATATATAGGGGTAGCATTGATTAGGGAAAGAGGATTATCTTGAAGCTTATATCTGTATTTATTAAAAAAATAGAAAAGCAAAAGAAAAAGACAGGTATATGTATGAAAAAGGTTCAAATTAAAAGGTTATAATGGAATTTGTTGTTTTGAACCTCTCGACTGGCATCTTCTGCCCCTGTAGAGATCCAGAAGTGTATAATCCTGCATCTCAGGCTGATTTCATGGGCATTCAGAGTGACCTGGTAGATAATTAGCTCACTTTAGGGGAACAGTTGAAACAGGGTCTCTTACTTCTCTGCCATCTTGCAGAGAAGTAAGAGAAGTCCCATCATAGGACTTTTAAAGTGGAATCTATTCTCGTATGATAAGAGTGGCTTTCTGATTAAACTGAAAGTAAAGAGTACTCTCTAAGAATACCCAGAAGGCCAACTCAACTAAAATGGGGACATTTTAGAGGAAAGATTCATGGCAAATGAAGCTGGAGGGTAGATCAGAGATGATTAAAAGGTGCCTTGAATGATAGACAGTGTATTGTATGTTTTTTTCTCTCTGAGCAGAGGTGAGCTATGTATGGTTTGTGAGCAAAAAGGAATAGCTTATTCAAATTTGTAACTTTCCAAAGATTACTCTGATGTTAATATGTCTTATGGAATTGAATGTAGGCTGTATTAGAAAGATACTGCAAAAGTTCAGAAAGGAAGAAATGTGTAAATGAAGAATGAATAAAAGAAATGGTAGGAGACACATTGTAAAGGTATCATCCAGAAGAATGAGGAATATGGTTGCTAGAGGATAAGAGAGAGAGAAGATAAGTGAGGTTTCAAGCCTGAGTGACAGAAAGGACATTCTTACTTTTAACAAGAGATAGGAAATACAAGAAGAAGCAAAGTTTGTAGGAGAAGATTAGGAGTTCATTTTTGGACATAGTGAGTTTGAAGAGCAAGTATGAATTTGAACTTGTATATCAGCACTTACTTAAACTCTTTATATCAGGATTGCTTTCCTATTCTTATTAAGTGACTTAGGAAACTATCACTTTGTAAGATATATAAGACCAAATTCTCTTGCTAACAGCAGCCTTCAATGAAAGACTGGCATTTGACTGATTGGAAGTTGCCATCGAAATGTAATCTAATAGTTGAAGTATAAAGCACCACCATCAATGAAGTGAATTGCAAAATTAAAACAAGACATAAGAAACACAACCTTAAGATTTTTAAGTACTAGAAACTTCATGCTTCATAAGTATTCTCTATATAATATAGAGTAGAATGAAGAAAAAAAAAGTCTTAGTTTCCCAGTTGATTAAAATTATGATTTTTCAGTGTTTCCATTAAAAATATGAAGGTGACTGATGCCCATTTCCTATACTTTATATCTTTTGAAATATATTAATTTTCCCTTCTGTGAAAAATGACATTCAAAAACAGGATGGTAGGGAGAGATGACATCTTTATTATTCTGTCATATAAAACTAGTTCTTCACTCCCTTCAAGGTCCATTTCTTTCTAAAAATGACAGTCTGATGTATTCTATTATCAAATTCTAAGTAGCCTTGATAAAGCATCAATAAATTTATCCTTACAACTGAAAATAAAAAGGAATTCTATAAATGCATACCTAAGAAAAATGTGAGAGGCTGGTCATCAGAACAACTATATTTGTCAGATATCTTTAAAAGATCTTTATTCTGTGTTTTCTGTGGATTACTAAAATTGTGACTATGGTCAGATAGTGAATATACAGTTTCTGTCAAACTACTTTTCCACTACTCAGTGATAGTTCTTGTATGACCTACTTTCACCAAGTATTACCAAGACTATAAATATTTAAACATTATCCAAAATAGTGTAAAATAAAAATTTGTGTGTATATTATATATATATATGGCAAATTTATCTAGCACATATATATCTAGGATGTTAATATATCTATAGTCCATATATATAATATCTGTATATAGCAGATCCGCTACAGAAAGAGCATAAGCAAGTGAGTACAAAGACCCATAAATGAAAATTCCAATAGCCAACTCAAGGGAATTTGGAATTTAACGAATATGTATTATATTAAATTTTATATATTGCATCATCTTTACATTTAATACATTTCAGTTTCCATAAAATCAACCAAGGCCTGATTTGATTGCTGCTTCAGTGAATTTCCAAGTGTTGAAAGGAAACAATTAGAGTGTTGGGGGGAAAGGTGAATACATAAAAAAGATAAGTAATAGTATTAAATGCCAAGTGTTCAGCTTTCTGTCATCTACTGTAACTTAGATTACTTAGAGCTACTATAGTTATGATCTCCCTGATATGAGGAAGTGGTGATGCAACATGGGGGCTTAAGTGGGTAGGAGAAGAATAAATGAAATCAGAAAAACACATACTAGCATGCATGCTCCCTGCAAGGCTTTGTCCTCTCTAGCATGCTATATTCCAAAATCTATTGTAAATATTCTTTTCAGATTCAAAGCCTTAAGTTCTCAAGTTCAACAAAACAGAAGTGGTAAAGAAAATCTTTTTTGTTGTTGTTGCTCTTACTCTCTCCCAACTGCTTCTCTTTGGTCTGCCTAGAGAAGAGTGTTTCTTTTGGGAATCAGGGGAAGACAGAATTGGAAAATTGACAGAGAAAAAAGTTATTGTTGCTTTAAAATGCCATATGAAAGAATTTATTTTATAGTATCTTAATGCTACTGTATAGGAAAGATTGAGTTAGGTTAAAATACGGTTTTTTAAATGGCTTCAAGAACGGAAATTTGCAACTTGCTTTAACAATCCATGTAGTCATAAACTTCACATTTATATTCACAAGGCAAACAACCCAGAGTTAACTGTACTTACACTGACTTATTCTCTGTAAAATCATGCTTTCATTATCCTTCATGTGCGTTGGAAACCACATGCACTAGAATGGTATTGAGAAAAGAGTTCCATGAAATTAAAGAAACTCCATATCAAATTGAACTGAATTAATTAGCCTAATGGATTAATGACTTTTTAGTAGTTAGGATTCTCTTTCAGTAAACAGCTAAAAACAGAAAAGACTTCTAGATATACGATTATAAGTAGCAGTTCTACAGAGAAAAAAGAAGAAATCTCTTTGAACTCAAAGAACCTTCTTCAGGGAATATGGACTCTACTCTGAGGCATGTAAATAAAATAATGCCTTTATTCCCAACATACTTTTTAAAATTATTATTATGTAGACAAAATGGTACTGCTGTGCCAAATGAATACACTCTCAAGTCTTTTTTGTCATTTTTTCCTGCCATTTTTGTTCCAATGTGATGTATTGCCTTCCAATAATCTGTGTCAACCATCTCTACACTCATTCTTCAAAAAATTCTGTTACAGGATAGTTACTCTAAATATTTTGATTTTATCAATTTCCATCTCTTCCCACAATAAATCTAATTTTCATAATACGTGAATATTTTCCCTCAGGTCTCTAACCCATATCTTGAAGGCCAGAATGATGTAAACATGTGGTGAAAAACCTTGAAAGTTGTTTTGTGGATGTGGTGGGAAGAAAAATGTTCTTTTTCTAAACACTGGTATCTCAGTATTGAATTGCTCCTATCATAGCTGCAAATCTGTAAAGCATACAGAGTCCTCTAGTTACCTAATTATATCATGAAAGTGCTCTTTCTCAGTCCCTTAAGGTCATTAACATATTTTTGAAATCACTTTTTCTTGATCTCTCTAGATAAAATTTTCTTTCTTAAACTACCACATCTGTTTAGATATACCATGTTCTTCTCTCCTCACACATTCAAACCCATATCTTGAAGGCCAGAATGATGTAAACATGTGGTGAAAAACCTTGAAAGTTGTTTTGTGGATGTGATGGGAAGAAAAATGTTTTCCCTTATCCTTTTCCTGACCCCATCAAACATTTCTATTTTAATACCACCTCTGACTTTTTAGTCAGTGATAAAGAACATCTCATATTGTCTTCCTCTCTTAGGAATATTCCATTTCTTTGCTTATCTCTTTGCTTGATTAAAACTTGGTGTTTTCTTGGGGCATGTTGGTAGCTCAGTTGGTTAAGCATCTGACTCTTGATTTCACCTCAGGTCATGATCTCAGGGTAGTGAGATCAAGGAGCCTGCTTAAAATTCTCTCTCTCCCTTTCCCTTTGCCCTTACCCCCTCTCTTAATAAATAAATAAATAAATAAATAAATAAATAAATAAATAAATAAATAAATAAAAAGACTTAGTGTTTTCTCATAATAATGCTTTTATTGTGGTGTTTTCAGAAATGGAGACTACTAAGTTTTCTTTTCTCTCTATGAGGGTAATGAGGATGTTTACAAATATTTTTTGCTGCACTTTATCTTATCCTAGACCACTTGTCTCAACTAACCTGGAGCAGTCCATCCTGCTTTGAGACAAAGGTTTTGTTCATATCAACTTAATACCACTTTAATCAACAAACTCCAAAACACACTTTCCAATTTTTAGGAAGACTGAGTACGTAGTTCACAGTTTTCCTGTCTCCATCATTACCATCATCTTGAGCAAATTTCAAGATGGCTCACCTAAATAATTAACTTCATCATCTTTGATTCCTTGTACTCCTGTAACAGAATTCAAGTCACCTTAGAAACCATTTCACATGACCACATCAAGGACTTGTGTTGTTAGCTAAAATACTCATGCCTCTTAGAATTTAAATTCTGAAATTCCTATCTCTGCCTACACAGCATTTTAGCTTTCTAATTTTCTATCACCTTTACTCCTCTTAATCTGTTTTTCATCAGAAATCATCATCAGAAGTCCTCAATTCTCCTATAATTCATCTTCTTCTTTTTGGATTTACTTCTTAACTTCCACAAAAGAACACTGTGGTCAATTATTTCATCTATTTTTGTCCAGACCCTGAATCTTCATGTGTTCTTTTCCTTTACTTTCTGCCACAACTTATGTTGCCTTTGGGACTGTCTGAACTAAAGACAGTATAAGAAGAAAAAGAACAGGCTTTGGAGTCTACTGGAACTAGAATCATCTGCCACCCACCAGGTTTGTGATGTTGAGAGCTTTAGTTTTCTCATTCATAAAATGAAAAATAACTTTTCTTACTATAGGGTTTTTATGAAAGCTACATGCTATAAATACCCTGACTCTTAGCCAAAAAAATAAATTATTCTGCCTTCCTTTCCTTCCTTTCCATTGAGGGTCTATTGCCTGTTCACTTTTCAACTTTATCTCAATATTGATCCTTGGTTAACTCTACTCATCCTCTATAATAATTTATTTCTCCCCCCCCCCAACATATGTTCCACACCTGGTTCCTGATTCTAAACAGATAACATGTTTTTTCTTTTTTAAATCAGGAAAATATAAATGAATTGGGAATGCCTTCAGTTTTTCTTCCAAACTTATCAAAAGAATTTCCTATGCTATCTCAGAAAAGCAGTAACTTCTTTCCAAGGCCAGCCCCTTGATCAGTAATATTGATCTTACTGTCTTTTGCTTCCTCTGAGATACTACTCTATCAAAATTATTTCTTCTCTGGTATCATTATTCTTTCCTCCCTGGATCATCTTTCAACTCTGCCCATTAATTTTAATCCTTTAAAAATTTTTAAAAATAGACTATATACTTTTCCACCTTCACCTCAGTATTGGAATTCTTTTTTCAAAAGTCAAAAATGACCTGACGATTGGCAAGCCCTACCACTTTGCTTGATCTTTATATCTGCAACTTTTGACATTATTACCCAGACCCTACTTTTTGGTGATATATTCCTGTGGTATATATAATGCCTCATTTCGAGTCTTCTACTTTCTAGTTTTCTGACTACTCCTGCCTATCCATCTTTCCCAGGTCTTGCTCTTCAGTAAATCTCTCCAAATTGACTTTAAGTGTGCACATTTTCTAGTAAATATGCTGGTTTTTAGAAAAAGAAGTCACAAAAGAATTTTTTCTGTTCAGTGTAAAATGTTTAATTATGTCATTGTGAATTTCACCTCATAAAGAAATTTTTTAAAGATTTTATTTATTTGTCAGAGAGAACGAAAGAGAGAGAGAGAGAGAGCAGGAGCAAGGAGCATGTGGTGTGGCAGGCAGAGAATCCAGCTCCCCCTGAGCAAGCAGCCCAACACAGGACTCGATCCCAGGACCCTGGGATCATGACCTGAGCCAAAAGCAGATGTTGACCCAACTGAGCCTCTGAGATATCCCAAGAAATTTTTAAAAATGATATTCTATAATTTATCACTTTGTTACCTGGTTTTTTTTTCTTTTAAAGATTTTATTTATTTATTTATTTGACAGAGAGATCACAAGTAGGCAGAGAGGCAGGCAGAGAGAGAGAGAGAGAGAGAGAAGGAAGAAGGCTCCCTGCCGAGCAGAGAGCCCAATGCGGGACTCGATCCTAGGACCCTGAGATCATGACCTGAGCCAAAGGCAGAGGCTTAACCCACTGAGCCACGCAGGTGCCCCTGTTACCTGTTTTATAATAGTATATTTTTCTGAGCCTCCTTTTATGCCAGTGTAATTGAACATCATTATTTTTCAGGGCTGCATTTTGTTCTATTGTGAGAATCACCATAATTTATATTGCTAATCTCTTAGTATTAGACATACATATCTATTGTATGTCTATGTCTATTGTATTAAGCTCTGAGATTAATATCCTTGCATATATATTTTTAGATTCTTAAACATTTTTTCATTCAAATTCAATTAATTAACATATAATGTATTCTTGGTTTCAAAGTACAGGCCTGTGGTTCATCAGTCTTATATAATACCCAGTGCTCATTACATCAAATGCCCTCCTTAATGTCCATCACCCAGTTGCCCCATCCCATCATCTCCCTCCCCTCCAGCAATCCTGAGTTTGTTTCCTATAATTAAGAGTCTCTTATAGTTTGTCTCCCTCTTTTGTTTGTCTTGTTTTATTTTTTCCTCTCTTCCCCTATGGTCCTCTCCTTTGTTTTTTAAATTCCATATATCAGTGAGATCATATGATAATTTTCTTTCTCTGTTTGACTTATTTTGCTTAGCATAATACCCTCTAGCTCGATCCGCATCATTGCAAATGACAAGATTTCATTTTTTTAATTTTTTTTATTTATTTGACAGAGATCACAGGTAGGCAGAACAGCAGGCAGAGAGAAAGGGGGAAGCAGGCTCCCTGCTGAGCAGAGAGCTCAATGTGGTCCTTGATCCCCAGACCCTGAGATCATGACCTGGGCAGAAGGCAAATGCTTAACTCACTGAGCCACCCAGGTGCCCAAGATTTCATTTTTGATGGCTGCATAATATTTTTCTGTGTGTGTATGTATGTATGTATATATGTGTATACCACATATTCTTTGTTCTTTCATCTGTTTGATGGATGTCTAGGCTCTTTCCATAGTTTGGCTATTATGGCATGACTGCTATAAAAATTGGGGTTCTGGTGCCCCATCAGATCACTACATTTGTATCTTTGGGATAAATACCCAGTACTGTAACCATTGAATTATAGTGTAGCTCTATTTTCAACTTTTTGAGGAATCTCCATATTGTTTACCAGAGTTGCTCCACCAGTTTCCATTGGTACCAAGTGTAAAAGTATTCCCCTTTCTCCACATCCTCACCATCTGTCATTTCCTGACTTCTTAATTTTAGCCATTCTGACCAGTGTGAGGTGGTATTGCATTGTGATTTTGATTTGTAGTTCCCTGATGCCAAGTGATGTTGAGAATTTTTTCATGTGTCTGTTGGCCATTTGTATCTCTTCTTTAGAAAAATATCTGTTCATGTCTTCTGCCCTTTTCTTGTTGTTTTGTTTTGTTTTTGTTTTTGTTTATTATTTGTTCTTTGGGTGTTGAGTTTGATAAGTTCTTTATAGATTTTGGATACTAGCCCTTTATCTGATATGTTATTTGCAAATATCTTCTCCCATTATGTTGGCTGTCTTTTGATTTTGTCAACTGTTTCCTTTGCTGTGCAAAAGCTTTTGATCTTGATGAAGTTCCAGTCGTTCATTTTTGTCTTTGTTTCCCTTGCCTTTGAAAACATGTCTAGCAAGAAGTTGCTGCAGCCAAGGTTGAAGAGGTGGTTGCCTGTGTTCTCTAGGATTTTGTTGTATTCCTGTTTCAGATTTAGGTCTTTCATCCATTTTGAGTCCGTTTTTGTGTATGGTGTAAGAAAGTGGTCCAGTTTCATTCTTCTGCATGGGGCTGTCTAATTTTCCCAACACCATTCGTTGAAGAGACTGTTCTTTTTCCATTGGACATTCTTTCCTGCTTCATAGAAGATTAGTTGACCATGGAGTTGAGGGTCCATTTCTGGGTTCATTTTTCCATTCCATTGATTTATGAGTCTGTTTTTGTGCCAGTACCATGCTGTCTTGATGATTACAGCTTTGTAATAGAGCTTGAAGTACAGAATTGTGATGCTTCCAGTTTTGGTTTTCTTTTTTGACATTCCTTTGGTTAGTTATTTGGGGTCTTTTCTGGTCCTATACAAATTTTAGGATTATTTGTTCCAGCTCTGTCACAATAGAATTTTTTAAGCTACTTCTATTTCAGTTCTCTCAGCCATGCCTGAACCACCCCCAGTCTCCAACATACTTCTTGCTTCAAATGCTGTTGCTGCATATTACAAAGCTGTGGTGCTCACCCCAACATGCATTGATCTTTACTTAAAAATCTGTTGTGTGTGGTTTATTTTTCACCTCCAGGGAAAGCTAACCTGCTCCATTTCCTAAGAACGTGGGTTAGAATACATTGTAACAGTGGGATTATGTTGTGGGAATGAACACATGATGTTCCATTTCAATCAAGTTTTCTATGCTAGTTCCAAATTTCTTGACACTCTCAGGCCTGTTTTCAGCCGAATATTTTAACTTCCAGGATTTCAGTCCCACCTGCCATTGTTGTTTGGAGTCATTTTAGAGCTCTGAAGGGGCTTTTTACTCTATTACATTCATCATCAGAGTAAGAAACTGTTATTGGGGTAATTCACCAGGTCTGACTAAGGCTTCCAAAATGTGGGATAACCCCAAGGTTATAATGAGGTGGCACTAAGTAAATATTCTGTGGTGGAAAATCTGTTCCTATGTAATGATAGACTAGTCAATTATTTACCAAGCATATGTTGTACATTAGTACCCTTCTTCTGTGCCAGACTCTGTGCTAGAGTAAAAGCAGTCAAACCTCAAAATGTTATAATTAATATTATTGGCTTAGATGAATTTATTTTCCTGTAAAGATTAAAAGATTCTGATATCTGTGTATGTGTATCTTGTGTAGAGTTTATTACTAGACCTTCCCTTCTCTTAACTTTGAGAGACAGCTGTCTTATAGGTCTCTCCTGTTAGGTGTCTCCTATTTTGAATAAACGTGATACCATGTAAGCAGATTCATACAGCAATCAAATGTTAGTGATTCTTCACATATTGGTTTTGATGTTAGAGAATCTTATATAAAACTCATTAGGGACCTATATTCCATGTTGTTTATAACAGAAATAGTATAAATAGCCTGTAGAGTATTCTATTTCCTTTCCAGAGCCAAATGGGACAAATAGTAATCCCCGCTTTCCTTGAAACATCATAACAGTGTAACTAGTCTCTATCATTTAAGCTTCAAAATTAAACAAGATCAGATTTACTTTCCTCAAATAATAAAAAGAAAAAAGGCAGTGAAGGATACAACAAAAGCTTGAAGTTAATTTAAAAAAAAAGTAACTTTCCTGTATCATGTTATTTGAAATGCATCTCTGGGAATTGTTTTAAATAGAGAAAAAAGGAAGTTAATTTTTTGTCAGGGATGCAAAGATGGGTGTCAAAGCAGCCTGCACAGAAGCCCTTTCTCTTTGTTTTTTTAATCCATTCCTTCACAGAGGATTATATGGATTTCATAGACTTGATCCCAAGAAGGATACAATTTAGGACAAAATAACTTTTTATTCTTCTATTTATAGTGTTTTATAATGATATAATTCCTAGACAAAAGGAGAAAGGAAAATTTAATTTTTTGGCCAACCTGTAGTAGAAAATCCTAATCCTTCCTCTGCTGTTGCTGTCCACACCCCCACTAAGTGGCATGAGATTGTTACCCCTATGTTAAGATTAGAAATAAAATTTCTATTGAAACTGAAATATTCAAATATATATACCAGCAAACAGTGACACCCACACTAAGTGATATTCTTGGAATGACAAAGCAATACTCAAGAGAAAAGGAAAATCATGATGTATATTTTAGATAACTAGTTCTATGAGAAAATCAAAGATTACATCAAAGAATACAGTAAAATTACAAGTTTCTGATCTATAAAATTCTAGTGAGGTTAAATATGTGTGCAGGCTGGCACTTTTCTTAATAGCTAGAAGTAATTGGTTCAAAAGAAAAAATTGCTTTCAAAATGAACTAGTAATACTAAAGAATTTCTTTGGATAATTTTATAACACCTTTATTATAATGTCGCTTTCTCACCACCAACAGATATGAAAATGATAGGGAGGTGCTATATGCCAAGGCAAATATATAGGATTATACTCCCTTTCATGATATTATTGTTTACATAAGACATGCCTATAAAGCAACAAAACTGATGACAAGAGTTACACATTATATGCTTAAACCTTATAATGCAGTTCATCCTTTCAGAACTATATAAAATCTAGTATATTTGTGTAGGACAAAAGTCAGTAAGTTCTTTATTAATTTGCAAAGTAGAAATTTTTACACCAGCAGTCCATGACTTGATATGCTTAACTTATTATCAATGTGTAGATGTTAAGAGCAGAGAAATCTTAGAAGAAAGCCCCACTGCACTAGGACAACAGCCCTTACTTTGTAATTTAAAAGTACTGGTAAGGGAAGGAGTGCAGGAGGGAGAGAGAGAGATGACTTTGTGGATTGTAGTGTAAACTTGAAGGGAGAGGACATTTTTCGTAAAGAGGCAGAAGTGAAGAAAGTGTTGCCAAAGTAAATTACATCTTCTTTATCTTCTGCCAATAATGAATGAAATGGAAGAATTTCAGGTTTCACTTTAACATAGTAAGAGTTTCATAAATTGTGATTATAACTGAAATAATGTGAAATTATTTGTTTAGCAGTATTCCTTTGGATACCCACTATGTGCACAAAACTGACCATGTTCCAGGAAAATGGAAGCATATAAACCAGATAAGGTTTTTGCCCTTGAGCTTTTCAGTCTACTAAGAGCCAGAAACAAGTAAAATTGGAATGTAGTGGGATGAAATGCTGAAACAGAACAATGCAAAATCAGTTAGGAACAGCAGGACATAAAGCTAGAGATAGGGACGGGTCAGTGGAACTGTACACTTACCTGGAACTAACTGTACACTAAGAATTTAGAGTTTATGGACGACTTACAAACACTGCCTTTATGCTAATTACTGTAAATGAACATCCAGAAGAGTCTGCTTGGAAGCAATATAGCAGGAAAGGATCTGGAAATGACTCTAAAAATATCCAGAATGATTTTCTTCAGATCAAATTCCAAGTAAGCCAATTTGTCCAAAATCTATCTGGCAGATGTTAAAATTAATCCTTACAATGAACAATATCGGATTATGTATTACACAGAACAGGAAATTTGAGAGGCTACCAGCATAAGAACACTAACCGCTCTGGATATTTAGCAGAAATTTAAAAAAAAAAAATCTGCTCCTACATTTAAGTTGTTTACCAGCTTATTCCTGTAACTCTTCTGCCTGACAAACTCTCTTTTCTAAAATATTTGGTATTATAAAATCCTTCACCAAATAGAATGGAACCAAGCAGAACTTCAAAAACTCTAAATTTCTCAAAATGTACGCTAGAGAGGCAGCCTGCACCTGCAGACCCAAAAGCAAATGCATTGAATAATCAGGGATCCCAAACAGAACTGTACTAGAGTAATTTACTCAGTTAATCATTATATGGAATAGAACATTTGATTTCTGCACCGAAGTTACATTGAAGTAAATGCATATCTCACTCGATTAAATAAAATGCCACAAACAAAATCATTTAGCTCAGTGTGTGGTTCTTAGTAAGCACTCGATATATCTAAGTTCCTTCCTTAGAGAGGGCACAGTGTCTTTTATTTTTGTTGTACATACTTCCTGGCACATGGAGAACAAGGTCTGAATGATTCAAAATCCTGTTAAGTGACTGACGCATGCCCTGAGTATATCATGGGAAAGGTACAACATGCTTTAATATATTTAATATCAAAGGCTTGCAAGGTGAACAGGGTGTTAGTTTGTTACTATAATTTTAAATCTAGATCTTTGAGGACACATGTCAGAACAGACCTTCTCTCCTTTAATCAGGCATAGAACCAACATCTTCAGGCAGGTTAGTGGCGAGGATTAGGAGAGGGACAGAAGCCTCCTCTCACTCCTCTTCTCTAACACATGCTGGCTTCTCTAGACCTCAACTGATTTGGAAGCCAAGCTTTAATTTCAATGGTTTTTAGTGTAAATAAAAGGGCTTGAGTTTCTAAGAAAATGTAGAAGTGTTAGAAAGTATAAAAGTTGAAGTATTTCTAAGCTATTTTGGTTTCTCAAGAAACTTCATACGGAACAGTTGCCAAAAACCACTTGACAACGTAGGGCAGAGATTTTTCTTTTCTATGTATTTTTCCTCAGCTTGGCTTTCACATTCTGTCTTCATTACCTGTGACGAGAATATAGCTTTTCGTAACCCATTACCTCCTATACTGAGTAGACTCTCAACCAGCACATGAATGTATGCTGATACTCATACACATGCACCCACCAACCCCACCAACACACATGTAAGCACATGTGTACTCACATCCCAGATGAGGAAAAATACACTGTTCTATAGTACCATTCCTGAAGTGTGGGTGGATGCATGCGGTCAAGTTGTAGACACAGTAAAGAAAGGAAAAAGTAACCCTGGTATGCTTTGTGGTCTATTAATACATCTCCAAATTTTAGGAATATAGATTCTTAACCATGGGGAATTGGGAAGTATACAACATCATTCCCTCTGTGGGCTTTACCACATACCTAAAGTGGGTATTGAATAAATACTGGTTACCCCAGGAAGGAGAGAAATGAGGAGGAGTGCTCCTAATTTCACAGGTTAACATCTCTACAGTTAAGAGATGTTTTATAATTGCTAGTATGCCTGCTTAATTGAAAGTTCTTTCCTTTCCTTTCCTTTCCTTTCCTTTCCTTTCCTTTCCTTTCCTTTCCTTTCCTTTCCTTTCCTTTATTTTTCTTCTTCTGTTTCTTCTTTTCTTAGTGGTACATAGCAGTGCATCCTACAATCTATGTGCCTTGAGTTCTTCAAAATATTCTATTTTTAAAGAAGTTGAATTATGGGTCATATGTTTTTCTGTGATCTTCAGTGTTTTAAAAATGTTAGATAGGGGCGCCTGGGTGGCTCAGTGGGTTAAGCCGCTGCCTTCGGCTCAGGTCATGATCTCAGGGTCCTGGAATCGAGCCCCGCATCGGGCTCTCTGCTCAGCGGGGAGCCTGCTTCCTCCTCTCTCTCTCTGCCTGCCTCTCTGCCTACTTGTGATCTCTCTCTGTCAAATAAATAAATAAAATCTTAAAAATGTTAGATAAAAAAGGAGACAGAATAAAAAATAATGGAAAAACTAAAAAGAAATACTTGAAAACAAACAATCTGATAATGGAGCAATTCATGGCAGAATTAAATATCATAAAATGTATTAAATATATTTTAGTTACTTGTATACCTGTTCTATCTCTAATTAGAGTTCAAGAGGTCATGATACCTTAATTACCCCTGAATTGCCCCTGAGATACAACACATTTCCTGGTAACTTAGTAACTTAGTAAATATTGGTTGAATAAATAGATTATGAAGTGAATTAAATATATTGTGCAAAATCATTTGGACCACATTTCTCAGATTTGTTAGACATTTTCTCAAACTATGCCTCCATGACCTAAGGAAGCCAGACTTGTAGAAATCCTTAAAAATAATAATAACAATAGAGCCAAACTGGAAATGATTAGTTCAAGACTATATTTTCTTGATGATAATCTTGTATTTTGGTGACTTTATGTTCTACATCTGTGGTTAAGAATATCTTATTACAACCAAACAGCCCATCCTAGCAGTTAGAAGCGAGGATTCTTCTCTGTTGATTTGAGTGGTATAGTGGAAGGCACATTTTCTTTTTTTTTTTTAATGTTTTTATTTTTATTTATTTGACAGAGATCACAAGTTGGCAGACAGGCAGGCAGAGAAGGGGTGGGGGAGAAGCAGGCTCCCTGCTGAGCAGAGAGCCTAATTCGGGGCTCCATCCCAAGACCCTGGGATCATGACCTGAGCCGAAGGCAGAGGCTTCAACCCACTGAGCCACCCAGGCGCCCGGAAGGCACATTTTCTAATAAGACCTCTGGACTGTCTTCCCTTTTTCAATGACTAACCTTTGTAAACAAAATACTTAGTATAATGCTCAGCACGTGATGCTATATAAATTTTGATTCAGTGACAAGACTGAATGACAATTTTTTTTTAAAGATTTCATTTATTTGAGAGAGACAGAGAGAGAATGCATGAGCCAGGGGAGGGGCAGAGAAGCAGACTCTCTGCTGAGCAGGGAGCCCCATGTGGGGGCTTGATCCTAGGACCCTGGGATCATGACCTGAGCCAAAGGCAGATGCTTAACTGACTGAGCCACCCAGGCACCCTGAGTGACAATGTTTTTTTTGAAATGTAAAATTTGATACTGATAGCACTTCTAGGTAGCACACCACAAAGATCTGTCTTAGGAAAGTAGCCATGTGATTATGTTAAGCACATATGGCAAACAGAATAATGCCTCCCCTCCCCCAAAAGGTAATACCTCCTAATTTCCAAGATCTAGGGAGATGTTACTGTACAGGGTAAAAGGGACTTTACAGACATGATTAAATTAGGGGTCTCAAGATAGATCATGGATATACCCCTTGGGCCCAATATAATTACAAAGGTCTTGGTAAGAGGGGGCAGGAGAATCAGTCAGAAAAAGATGTGACAGAAACAGAGGTCATCACCAGACAGCCCCTATGAGCCAGGAAAGGCAAGAAAGTGGGCTCTTCAACAGAGCCTCTAGAGGTAAGGCAGTGCTTCTTATTCAGAATTCTGGATCTCCAGAAATGGAGATCAAACTGGAACAAATTATAAATTTGCGTGTTTTAAGCCACTCAATTTGTTGCAGTGTTACAGAAGCACCAAGAAACTAATACAGTAGGTAAATCAGGAATAATTTGGATTCAAATAGTAGGAAAGTTAACCAAACTAGTTTAAAGAGTAAGAAAGTGAGCATACATATTTAAGAAGTCCCTATATAGGCAGAATGTGTTGCTCCATTGTCCCTGTGGTATCAACAGGGAAGACATTTAGTTTCTATCTGCAACTCTGCTCTGTGTTTCTGTTCTATTGGCTTCATCCTAAGACCAGTTGCCTTTTAAATTTGAGAAGGCTGCCAGTAGCAACTGGAGTTAAATGCTTCCTTGTTCATTTTTAGCACGAAAGAGCCAGGCTTCTCATAATTATTTACTTTGAGAGACTTGGACTAATTAGGGCCCATCCCTGGAGCTTCCCTCAAGAGCTACCTGTGATAGGGAAGATGCTTGAACAAAATCAGAGTTCTATCAGGAAAGGGAAAGAGGAGAACACATTCAGATAAGATATAAACAATGCCCCACAAAGGATATCACAAAATCTTGTGATTAGGAGTGTAGGTAGGAAAGTGGTTAAACAAGTTCCAGGGATGTTGCGTATTCTGTCCCATGTCTAGGAAGCAAGCTCCAACTTTTACTTGGCCATGTTTTCCCTTACTCTATAGGGACAGTTGTATAATAAAGGAGCAGCAGTAGTTAGTAAAAGCTCAAGACTCATTCTGCCAGGCTCAGACTGGCAGTTAGTCTGGACTTTCTTCCACCTGGGAATGGCAAAATGCCCAGCACCTTGGCTTGTGATACTACCGTCTGGCATACCTGCTGCCGGTTGCTGAACTCTGGATTGGATTGACACTCGATAGTGTCTTATGAATCATCCATAAAAATGGTACATTCCCTTTGAAAACTGATATATTTCTTTATATACACTACTGCATCAAACTCTGCTTCTTCGTGTATATTTTACAAGTATCTGATATAGTTCTGAGGAATTCCCTAGCCAACCAGCTCAGCAGTCAGGCAAATAAAGGGAGAAAAGAGGAGACAGAAGGGATGTTAATTGAGTATTATAAGGTATGTATCAAGCTGTTTGTACTTTATAAAAAATTTTCATTTAATCTCCAACTTTCAGTGCATTACTTTCTCCAGCTTTGCAAAAGAGAAAATTTGAGCACCATTGCAAAGCTTATAAATGTCAGAGGTGTTATTAACCTTAAGGAAGGCATTATGATTCCCAAGCCCATGTTGTTCTTTTTGTACTGGTAGGGGTCACTCCCAGAGTTAGAGATCTGTGAGTTGCCCCATTCTAACATTATCCCTGTGCTTTAAGGCTCATCCCAAGACTAGTCTTGATATCCTATTGAGAGGCTAAGAAATCTGAGCAAACTTTCCCTGTTTGTTATAATTAGAGATAGATATGAGGAAAGATCCTCTTAGACTAGTTCCAGAAAAAAGCTAGAATGAATCTAGTGGTTTAGCAACCCCTTTAGGTCTGCTCTACCCCAATTAAGTCTACATGAAAACCGAGTGCAAGAACATTGATCATCAGGGTTGATTACAGTAATCTGGCTTGGCAGGTGTGGGCATATTCTTCCTCTGTCAAAATCCTAAGAATTTGATGATTAACATCAAAGATGGAAGAACTACCCTTCAATATCCTTGTTTCTGGGCACCCTTTTAGAAACAATATACAAATTTCCCCAGCCATATCTACAGCTCAGGATTGCCCACGCACCCAGGAAACAGTATGAATGAGCCAAACTAAGTTTCTTGAGGGCGGAGAGTAAATCTTGTGAACACTGCTTCTCCACTTCTAAGCACAGTGACTGACCCACAACAACTCTGTGGGTCTATTCAACCCAGAGAACATTTTGTCAGCAAAGAGGAAGGCAAAGATTACAGCAAGATGGCAACATGGTGGTGAGTGGGGCTAGATTAGTGTCATTATCCAACAAAAATTATAGAACATTTTTCCTTAAAGCAGATTGCAAAGTCCCACACCTATGGCGATGACCTTTAAAATACTGCAGATTTCACTGTTGGTATTCATGAAGTAGAAACGAAGGATCTTTTTACCCAATAACCATCACACGAATTTTCAAGCTTTGCAAAACTTTAGTGTTTGAAAGCATTTCTAGTTCCTGGCAATCTTCAAGATGCCTAAAACAATTTTCAGAAATGCTTCTATTGAACTCTACTGAAATTACATTTTATGTAGTCCTGTGTGATTGCTTCTGCTTTATTGTTCAAGAACTGTTAATAATGAGTGAAAGTCTTAATATGGAGAAAACAAACAACAGAATGGGACCCGTGGTTCTTTTTTTTTAATAAAAAAAGTAAAGACAGTTAGAGTCAGTTTCCAGATATAATTTACTGGCATAAACATTGTTTAATTTATTTCTAATTTAGAGACAAATTGGTACATAAAGAAGCTAAAACAGCATACCTTCAAATGAGATAGCTCAGAGTTTCTCAGAAACCACAAAACATTCTTTTATGACAACTGAGACTTGAAATCATAGAATGGAAATAATAAACACCATAGCATGTATCAGGAAACATCAGTGAGCTGAACATGGTCACCACTGTTTCCATTCCCAGTTACAGTGGATGTTTTCCATGATCTGAAGTCAATTATTGCTTTTACTTCTACATTAGTATAATTGGTTCTTGCTCTCCAGAGAAGAATTTATTAAGGCAATTTCAGTAATTAAAGGGAAGAGGGGTTCCGATTTGCTACTGAATCTACTGGGAATGGATAATCCTATATTCCTAAGGAAATTCTTGGTATTGTAATGTCAATAAAAATGTTCAAAAAAAGCAGAATGACACTTTATTTTCTTAAAGAAAATTGGTATGCTTAGTGATAACAATTCTAAGAAACAGTAGCTTTCAAAGTATTGATTATCACATATTTTAAGGAATACTCAGTGCATTCAGAGGATAGCTCAAAGGAATGTACAAAACATATGCCATTTCAAAATAGTTTTTAAATTCCCAGTTGCTATTAAGAACATGCATGCCAAAGCTAAATTTTCAACAGTTCCTGCATCAAACTAGAGCTTAGGTAACTTAGCAAAATGAAGAGGAGCTTTTCTTTTGGGAAAGTTATTCCAAGTACGAAAGAGTGATAATGTCTTTCCATGTGGGCAAGTTCTTCCTACATCAATTGTGAGACATAGAGAGGCATAATTCCCAAAGATGGTTGCCTTTATTTTTGCCAGTATTTTTCATTTTGAGTAAAATATTTTAAGAATGCCCAAGAGATACCATTATTTGAATATGGAGCTGGAATATCACTTACAGAATATTTGACAAATTTGGAACGTAGAAATCAGAACCCTCTATGAAATTACTGATGCGTTCTCCACACCTTCTGGTGTTGGGTGAAGCCAGATGTTATGGGTGAAGCTAGATCAAGAGCCCTCAGGTGATGGAGAGTATCTGTATCTGTACCATCTCCAATGGGACAAGGGTGACTATAGTTTTCTGGCCTTGGAGAACCTAGAGTCAAAGCAGTAGGCAATTTGTTACTTCATACAAGCCAAACAAAGCAAACAAACAAAACCACTCCCTTAAATACCCATACAAATATACTAAAAGCTGGAAAAGCCCTTTAATTCAGGTAAGGACAAGCAGTTCTGTCTCTGTTACCTGGATTGTTGCCTTAACCCTCAGATTTGCTTTGAAAACCAGACCTTGCTTTGCATCCTCAGAGCAATATTAATTCCGAACTGACTTGGATTCTTTCCTTGGGCAAAAGGTTAAGTGATCCATAAATTTATTTCCCTGTAGATTTGGAAAAAGAAAAGTAAATATCACAGTGATTTGTTAGCCAGGTTTTGCAGCAACAGAATCATTGAATATCCCTCCTGCCACAAGAGCCCATGCCATGGGGTGAAAAGAAAATAATTAAAATATTTATGGCCCACCCACATGAATAATGCCAATGACCAGAAAGATCAAATCCTCAAAGAAATATGATTAATAAGTAATGGTTCTAACCTGTTTCATGTTTGACTAAAAACTAAATTCCATTACAAATGTGCAAAGAAGCATAATCTATTGCCACAAACTAGCTTTCTGTTAATAAAACTTCACTGTGAAAAATGCTCAGTATCTCTAAACCAAAACATATTTGTTTCAAAATAGAACTTATATTTTTCGTGATGTAGCCTTAGATTTGGTGGTTCCCTATCCAGTCACTCAATATTAGTATAATTAGTACCTTTATAACTCATGGCAGATGTTGCTCTGTGCATCAGATTTTGTGATTGTAGGTAATAGCCTTCAGATTTAAACACTCTCATGGAGGAGGATGTGTTCAAAATATTAATAGTGATGGAGAGTTTTTCAGAAATGGGACACCATCTTCCTTTGACAACAATAGCTCAGTTATTGAGTGTTCATCAAGCACATGACATTGGTCTACACACTCCCTGAAAGTTTTCATATTGAATTTGAGCCTCTTTTTCTAAATCAAGAGTATTGCCATCATGCCCCCTTGTCTGCCAGCAATTGTTCAATATGCAGTCTGGGACTAGGCTTCCTCTTCTGGGGGTTATAAAAAGATATCCCAGCTACAGAAAGTTCTAGAGTAGAAAAGGGACCCATGAGATCACCTTGTTTGAGCTTCTTTCTCTTCAAACATGATTACCGCTATGATCTTTTATAAGAGAGTACTGGGTGTCACAAAGCCAAAGACTTACCATAGATTCCCACCTCTGTGTCTTTGCTCCTCCTGAAGCCTCTAACCTACCATAGTACCCCTTTCTCACCCTCCTGTCATGTAACATGCTACTGCATTCCATCAGCAAAATTCTTATTGAGCACAACACACACAGTGCTTGTCCCTGGTAATGGAGAGATGAACAAAACAGACGTATTCCCAACCTTCACAGAACTTATAGTTGAATGGGGAAGATAGGCAGTATTTAAGATGATCACAAATAATAATCAGTTAAGTAGTTGGGAGTAAAGTAAGTGGAAGGGAAATGAGTAGAAAGCAAATGAGTAGCCATAGAAATTCATTCTATTGGGTCGACATTTGCTAAAGAGAGATAAGAGGAAGATGCTGGGAGACCAGAGTAGAAGCACTTGCAATAATTCATGCAAAAGGCAAAACCTCTATCAGTCTTTGTTGATAAAAATAGTTTTGCCCATCCACCTGTTATCACTGACCAATTTCTTCTGCCCTCCAGATATTTATATATATTTAAGATACCAGATTTAGAACTTCTAAAACAGCATCGTCATTTTTAATATGACCTACTAACCTGTCCCAATACTCTCTCAGACCATTTCAATTTGAAACCTAGTCTCAGTTCTTTCATGAACGTATCAAGTGGACCAAAATTAAAAGCATTATTAAGGGGCACCTGGGTGGCTCAGTGGGTTAAAACTTCTGCCTTCAGCTCAGGTCATGATCCCAGGGTCCTGGGATCAAGCCTCACATAGGGCTCTCTGCTCAGCAGGAAGCCTGCTTCTCTCTCTCCCTCTCTGCCTACTTGTGATCTCTGTCTGTCAAATAAATAAATAAAATCTTTTTTTAAAAAGCATTATTAAAATATAAGACTTTTCCTTCCCTTGATCATGACCACAAATTTGAATTGTCTGAAAGCACTTGCTCTTCACCAAGGCATGACAGTTAACTGAACTGTATTTATTAAAATGCTTTTTTCCCAAATAATTTTCATTTTATACATTGATTCTCCTTTTCCACTTAAATAATATTGGAGTTTGTTAGCATTTTTTTTTTTTTGTCTAGAGGTAATCCTATGTCATACCAGTTTATAGAAGTTAAATAGGACAATATGCATGTACTGCTAACTATGACTGTTTCTTGGATATAATCTTTCACTCAGGAAACTGTGCTGGTTTTCAGAGTGGTGACCATATTTCTAACGAGAAAGGTTTGAATAATTTTCCTCCCCACAAATGCTATCTCTACTTTCCTCCTCCCTATCCCACTTACAACATATATAAATGTCTTAGGTAATCTTGGATGCCCCTCTGATAAACACTATGCATTCCTCTCCAGGCTGAAGGCAGGTACTTACATGCCATTGGCAGAACACATTCTTGAAGCAGGAAAACTTATTCATTTCTTCAGTTTCTGCAATAGGTCGCCAAACATGCCATCTGCTGATCTGGTTTCCAAAACATATGTTGCTTCTTCAATCAGCAATGTAGAAGACAAACTAAAAGAAGTCCTATTTAGTAGAGAGTAACTAAAGCATATTCAATCTAGTCACTCTTCTAGCCAGTTTGTTCTCTATATTTATGGGTCGTTTCTAGTTTTGTTGTTTGCCTTGTTTTCACATTCCACATATAAGTAAAATCATATAGTATTTGTCTCTATCTATCTGGCTTATTTTACTTAGCCTGATACCCCCTAGGCCTATGCATTTTGTCACAAATGGCAAGAGTCCACTCTTTTTTATAGCTAAGTAAATGTATAAATCACTTCTTTATCTGTTCATCTATCAATGGACATTTTGGTTGCTTCCATATCTTGGCTATTGTAAATAATTCTGCAATAAACACATGGGGTGCGTAGGATTAGTGTTTTCCTTTTTTTTCAGGTAAATACTCAGGAGAAGAATTGCTGTATATTATGGTTACTACTATTTTAAGTTTTTGAGGGAACTCCATACTGTTTTCCATAGTGGCCACACCAATTTACAGTCCCACCAACACTGTATAAGGGTACATTTTCCTCCACATCCTCACCAACACTTGGTATTAATCTTTTTGATACTAGCCATTCTGATTGATATGAGGGGATAGCTTTTTTTAAATTTATTTAAATTCCATTTAGTTAACATATAGTGTATTATTAGTTTCAGGCTTAGAGTTCAGTGATTCATCGGTTGCATGTAACACCCAGTGCTCCCAACATCAGGCACCCTCCTTAATGCCCATCACCTAACTACTCCACCCTCCTCCTTTCCAGCAACCCTCAGTTTACTTCCCATAGTCAAGAGTCTCCCATGATTTACCTCCCTGTTTTTATCTTATTTTATTTTTCCTTCCCTTTCCCTATGTTCATCTGTTTTGTTCTCAAATTCCACATATGAGTGAAATCATATGGTATTTGTCTTTCTCTAACTGACTGACTTCGCTTAGCCTTCTACCCTCTAGTTCCATCCATGTCATTGCAAATGGCAAAATTTCATTTTTATGGCTATGTAATATTCCATTGTGTATTATACCACATCTTCTTTATTCATTCATCTGTCAGTGGACATCCAGACTTTTTCCATAGTTGGACTATTATAGGCATTGCTGCTATAAACATTTGGGTACAGGTGCCCCTTCAAATCACTGTTTGTATCCTTTGGATAATACTTAGTAGTGCAATTAGTGGGTCGTACATTAGCTCTATTTTTAATGTTTTGAGGAGCCCCCCATACTGTTTTTCATAGTGGCTGCACCAGTTTGCATTCCTACCAACAGTGTAAGCGTGTTCCCCTTTCTCTTCATCCTTGCCAACATCTGTTGTTTCCTGAGTTGTTCCTTTTAGCCATTTTTTAAAAATTAATTAATTTATTTTCAGAAAAAACAGTATTCATTATTTTTTCACCACATCCAGTGCTCCATGCAATTCATGCCCTCTATAATACCCACCACCTGGTACCCCAACCTCCCACCCCCGCCGTCACTTCAAACCCTTCAGATCCTTTTAGCCATTTTGACCCATGTGAGGTAGTATCTCATTCTTGTTTTGGTTTCTATTTTTTTTATGATGAGTAACATTGAGCATTTTTTCACGTGTCTGTTAGCCATTTGTATGTCTTCTTCAGACAAATGCCTATTCATGTCTTCTGTCCATTTCTAGACTGGACTTTTTTGGGAGTGTTGAGTTTGAGAAGTTCTTTATAGGTTTTGGACACTAGCCCTTTAACTGAAAAGTCATTTGAAAATATCTTCTCCTGTTCTGTAAGTTTCCTTTTAGTTTTATTGTTTCCTTTGTTGTATAAAAGCTTTTTATTTTTATTAAGTCCCAATAGTTCATTTTTGCCTTTGTTTCCCCTCCCTTAGACATGTCTAGCAATAAGTTGGTATGGCCAAGGTCAAAGAGGTTGCTACCTGTGTTCTCCTCTAAGATTGTGATTGATTCCTGTCTCACATTAAAGTATTTCATCCATTTTCAAGGGTGTGTGTGTGTGTGTGTGTGTGCGCGTGAGTGTGTGTACAGTATAAGAAAGTGGTATAGTTTCATTCTTCTGCATGTGGCTACCCAATTTTCCCAGCACCATTTTTTGAAGAGACCGTATTTTCCACTGGACATTCTTTCCTGCTTTGTCAAAGATTAGTTGACTATAGAGTTGAGTATCCATTTCTGGGTTCTGCTGCCTCCTGATGGCACACGGGAGAATGAGACATAAACAAGTCAGCTGCAAGAGAATGGGAACGGGGGGTGACAGTAGAAAAGACTGTCACCCTGAACAACTCCTCAGTCTCATATTTATTAGAAAGTGGGTAACAACCAACAAAGAAGCCAGAGTAGATTACACATTGACCATGAGTCTTGTAGATACATAAGAAGAAGGGCAAAATATGTCTGGTCACATAGTACATGACCTATAGTGAGCAAGCCCAAACTAAAGGATTGTCTGACTAACTGCTGATGCTCCAGGGAAGGGGAGATAGTGGAAAAATGAAGCAGGCAGTGTTCCACCCTGAGCGAGCTGGGCATCCCCAGCTGCTCAGCCTCAAGGATGTCTATCATCCTCTCCCCCAGAGGCCTGTTGCCAGTGCATGTTTTTCTTAAAGCTATATCTAAGCATCTTGGTAAAGAGTATAATTTCTCATAGGTTATATTTTAAGCAGTATGTTGTTCTGGGGGTGGTTACAGGATTCTTTATTCTGTTCCATTGATCTGTGGGTCTGTTTTTGTGCCGGTACCATACTGTCCTGATGATTACAGCTTTGGTTTTTTTGGTTGTTTTTTGTTTGTTTGTTTGTTTTTGTTTTTGTTTTGTTTTAAGATTATTATTATTATTATTATTATTATATTATTGACAGACAGTGAAAGAGGAATACAACCAGAGGGAGTGGGAGAGGGGGAAGCAGGTTCTGTGATGCTGGGATCATGACCCAAGCGGAAGACAGGTGCTTAACGACAGAGCCACCCAGGCACTCCAGTAATTATAGCTTTGTAATAGAACTAGAAGTCTGAAATTGTGGTGCCTCCAGCTTTGGTTTTCCTTTTTTACATTCCTTTGGTTATTTGGGTGGGGTCTTTTCTGGTTACATACAAATTTTAGGATTATTTGTTGTAGCTCCATAAAAAATACTGGTGGTATTTTGATAGGGATTGCATTGAATGTGCAGATTGCTTTGGATAGCATAAATATTTTAACATTTGTTCTTCTAACCCATGAGCATGGAATGTTTTTCCATTTCTTTGTGTCTTCTTCAATTTCTTTCATAAGTATTCTATAGTTTTCAAAATACAGATCCTTTAACTCTTTGATTAGGTTTATTATGAGCTGTCTTATGGATTTTTGTGCAATTGTAAATGGAATCAATTCCTTGATTTCTCTTTCTGCTGTTTCATTGTTAGTTTATAAAAATGCAACTGACTTTGTGAATTACTTTTATATCCTGTGACTATGCTGAATTCCTGTATCAGTACTAGCAATTTTTTGGTGGAGTCTTTTGGGTTTTCTACACAGAGTATCATGTTGTCTATGAAGAGTAAAAGTTTGACTTCTTCTTTGCTGAACTGGATGACTTTTATTTCTTTTGTTGTCTGAATCCTGAGGCTAGAACATCCAGTACTATGCTGAACAACAGTGGTGAGAGTGGACATCCCTGTCATGTTCCTGACCTTAGAGGAAAAGCTCTCAGTTTTTTCCCTATTGAAAATATTAGCTGTGGTTCTTTCATATATGACTTTTATGATGTTGAGGTATGTTCTCTCTACCCGTATGGTGGAGGATTTTTATCAAGAAAGGATTCTGTATTTTGTCAAATGCTTTTTCTGCATCTCTTGAGAAGTTCATATAATTCTTACCCCTATATTTATTAATGTTGTGTATCACATTGATTGATTTGCAGATGTTAAAGCACCCCTGCACCCCAGGAATAATTCCCACTTGGTTGTGGTGAATAATCTTTTTAATGTATTGTTGAATCCTGTTAGCTAGTATCTTAATGAGAATTTTTGTATCCATGTTCATTAGGGATATTGATCTGTAATTCTCCTTTTTGATAGGGTCTTTGATTTTTGGAATCAAGGTAATGCTGGCTTTTGAATGAGTTTGAAAGTTCTCCTTCCATTTCTATTTTTTGGAACAGTTTCAGAAGAATAGGTATTAATTCATCTTTAAATGTTTGGTAGAATTGCCTGCAGAAGATATCTGGGTCTGGACTCTTGTTTGGGAGATTTTTGATTACTGATTCAATTTCTTTCCTGGCTATGGATCTGTTCAGCTTTTCCGTTTCTCCCTGTTTCAGTTTTGGTAGTCTGTGTTTCTAGAAATTTATCTATATCTTCCAGATTGCCTAATCTGTTAGCATTTAATAGCTTAGAATATTCTCCTATAGTTGTTTGTATTTCTTTGGTGTTGATTGTGATCTCCTCTCTTTCATTCATGATTTTATTTATTTGGGTCCTTTTTCTCTTCTTTTTGATAAGTCTGGCTAGGGATTTATCAGTCTTGTTAATTCTTTGAATGAAACAGCTACTAGTTTTGTTGATCTGTTCTACTGTATTTTTTTATTTCTACATCATTGATTTTTGCTCTAATCTTTATTATTTCTTTTCTCCTGCTGGATTTAGGCTTTATTTGCTATTCTTTTTTCCAGCTCCTTTAGGTGTAAGGTTAGGTTGTGTATTTCAAACTTTTCTTGTTTTTTGAGGAAGGCCTGAATTGCTATATACATCCCTCTTAGGACTGCCTTTGCTCCATCCCAAAGGTTTTGGACTCTCCTGTTTTCATTTTAATTTGCTTCCATGTTTGTTTGTTTGTTTGTTTTTAATTCTTCTTTAATTTCCTGGTTGACTCATCCATTCTTTAGCAGGATGTTCTTTAACCTCCATGTATTTGTGGTCCTTCCAAATTTCTTCTTGTGGTTGACTTCAAGTTTCACATCACTGTGGTCTGAAAATATTCCTGGTATGATCTCAAACTTTCTGTACCAGTAAAAGCCTGATTTGTAACCTGGTATGTGATCTATTCTGGTCAATGTTCAATGTGTACTTGAAAAGAATGTATATTCTGTTGCTTTGGACTAAAATGCTCTGAATTAATCTGTTAAGTCCTTCTGATCCAGTGTGTCATTCAAGGCCCTTGTTTCCTTTTTGATCTTCTGCTTAGATGGTCTGTCCATGTCTGTGAGTGAGATTTTAAAGCCTCCTACTATTCTTATATTATTATCAATGAGTTTCTTTAATTTTCTTATTAATTGGTTTATATATTTGGCGTAGAGGCATAAATATTTACAATTATTAAATCTTGTTGGATAGATCCTTTTATTATGATACAGTATCTTCATCTCTTATTACAGTCTTTGATTTAAAATCTAGTTTGTCTGATGTAAGGATGATATTCCAGCTTTCTTTTGATGTCCATTAATATGAAAATTGGTTCTTCACCCCTCACTTTCCATCTAGACAGGTCTTTGGGTCTTAAATGAGTATCTCGTAAGCAGCATATTGTTATTGTTTTACCTGTAATGTAACTGTTCCCTTAGTCTCTGTTCCTTTCTGGTCTTTGTCTGGCCTCAGCTCAAAAGATCCCCTTTAATATTTCTTGCAGGGCTGGTTTAGTGTCTGCATTTGCCACACTTCTGACTTTTGCCGGACCCTCCCCAGGAAAGGGAAGGCATGACCATGCTGTGATTCACAGCACAGAGCAGAAAGGCAGCACCTAGATTCGCTGCTCTCAGCCAGGATCCCTGCTCCTATGCCTGGGAACTCTGCCACACTCAGACACCCTGTTCTTGCATCTCTTGGGATCCTGAGACCACAGTGTCTGTCCCCCACCATAGCAGACTTCTGAAAGTTCTGATTTTGCACTTCTCTGCTTATAATACTTTAGCCTGCCTAAGCAGCCGCCCTCTCTGCCTCCATATCTTCAGCTATATCACATAAGATTCTGAGGTCTCCACACCTCCTACTTTCCAAACAGTGGTCATCCTTCTATTTGTAGATCTGCAGCACTTATTTACTCAGATGTCCAATTGATTTCTCAGTGTTCAGAATGATGTGATAACTATCTAATTATATTTGAAGGACAAGACAAACTGAGGGTTCCGTTAGTCCTCCACCATCTTTGGTGTGACCTGGTATCTTATAGTGGTTTTGATTTGCATTTCCATGAAGATTATGTTGTTGAGCATCTTTCCATGTGTTTTTTAGCTATCTGTATGTCTATTCAGGTATGCTGCTCAATTTTAATGAAATTATTTGTCTTTTGGTGTTGAGTTGCATGAATTCTCGATGTATTTTGGATATTAATGTCTTACTGAATATATCATTTCCAAATATTTTCTTTCATTCCATAGAATGTCTTTTCATTTTGTTGGCTTCCTTCACTGTATGAAAGTTTGTTTGTTTTTGTTTTTGTTTAGATTGATATATTATTATTTATTTATTAAAAAATTATTTATTTTTCCTTTTCTTACTCTTGGCCTGGGAAAACAAATCCAGAAAAATATTGCTAAGGCTGAGGTCCATGAATTTACTGTTTTCTTTTAGGAATATTATGGTTTTAGGTCTCACATTTAGGTCTCTGAGTCATTTAGACTTTCGTTTATGGTGGAAGGAAATGATCCAGTTTCATTCTTTAGCATAGAGCTGTCCAGTTTCACCAACACCATTTGTTAAAGAGGCCATATTTTCTCTCACTATATATTCTTGTCTCATTTCTCATATATTAATTGACCTTATGAGCATGGACATATTTCTGGGTTTTCTGTTCTGTTCTGTTGGTCTATATATATCTTTGTGTATTTTTGTGCCAGCACCATACTGTTTTGATTACTGTTACACTATAGTACAGTTTGAAATCTAGGAGTGTGATACCTCTGGCTTTGTTTTTTCTCAAGATTGCTTTGCCTATTCAGGGTCTTTTGTGGTTCCATACAAATTTTAGGATTATATGTTCCAGTTCTTGAAACTATTACTGGTCTTCGACAAGGACTGCATTAGTTACTGGATTGCTTTGTGTAGTATGGACTTTTAACAATATTCTTTCAGTCCATGAGCATGGCATAATCTTTCCATTTATTTGTGTCATCTTCAGTTTTTTTCATCATTGTCTTAGAGTTTTCAGTGTGCAGGTCTTTCACCTCCTTGGTAAAATTTATTTCTAGGTATTTTATTCTTTTTGAAGCACTTGCAAATAGGATTGCTTTCTTCTTTTTTTAAAGATCTTATTTATTTATTTGACAGAGAGAGATCACAAGTAGGCAGAGAGGCAGGCAGGGGGGACGGGAAGCAGGCTCCCTGCTGAGCAGAAAGTCCCATGCAGGGCTCAATCCCAGGCCCCTGGGATCATGACCTGAGCTGAAGGCAGAGGTTTAATACACTGAGCCACCCAGGTGCCCCAGGATTGCTTTCTTAATATCTCTCTCTGCTTCTAAATTATTCATGTATAGAACCACAACCAATATCTGTATATTGATTTTATATACTGCAACTGTACTGAATTAATTTAGTAGTAGTAATAGTTTTTTGTTTTTTGGTTTTTGGTTTTTTTTAGTGGAGAGTTAGGGTTTTCTGTATATAGTATCATGTGATCTGCAAATAGTTACAGTTTTACTTCTCTCTTATCAATTCAGGCGAGTTTTATTTCTTTTTCTTGGCTGATTGCTATAGCTAGGACTTCATTATTATGTTGAATAAAATCTTGAAAGTGGGTATTCTTGCCTTACTCCTGACCTTGAGTATGATGTTAGCTGTAGGTCTTCATATATGGCCTTTATTATGTTAAGGTATGTTTGTCCTATACCTACTTTGTTAGCATGCTTCATGATATAAACTCTTAAGTTTTATCAAATTCTTTTTCTGCATCTATTAAAATAATAATATAATTTTAATCCTTGATTTTGTTAATGCACTGTATCACAAAGATTTTATGTTTATTGAACCATCTTTCCATCCCTGGAATAAATCCGACTTAATCTTGAGTGATCTTTTTGGTGTATTTTTGAATTTGGTTTGATAATATTTTGTTGAGTGTTTTTCTGTCTATTTCATTTTTCTTTCTCTGTAATGTCTTCATCTTGTCTTGGTATCAGTGTAATGCAGGCCTCATAATAAAGTTGGAAGTGTTCCTTCCTTTTCACAGTTTTGGAATAGTTTGAGAAGGATAGACATTAACTGTTTTTTGTTTTTTGTTTGTTTGTCTGTTTGTTTAATGTTTGTAGAATTTATTTGTGAAGGCATCTTTCCTCCACTTTTTTGCAGAATTTTTAATTACCATCAATTTTGTTATGAGCCATCAATCAGTCTATTCAGACTTTCTGTTTTTTCTGATTCATCTATGTTTCTAGGAATTTATCCATTTGTTCTATGTTGTCCAATTTTTTAGCATGTAATTTTTCAGAGTAGCATCTTATAACCACATATTTTGTGTGTGTAGGTTGTAACTTCTCTCACATATCTGAAATTTTTTATTTGAACCTCATTTATTTCTTCTTCATTAGTCTGGCAAAGGCTTATCAATTTTGTCTTCCAAAGAACCGGTTTAGTTTTATTCATCTTTTTCATTGTTTTCTTGTTTGTTTTTTAGTCCACATTTATTTCTGCTCTGATTTTTTTTTTTTTCCTTCTACTAACTTTGGGCTTTGTTCTTATCTGGTTCCTTTAGGTGAAACGTTACGTTGTGATTTTTTTTTTTTTTTTGAGGTAGGTATCACTATAAACTTTTCTCTTGTAACTGTTCTTGCTGTGTCCCAAAGAATCTGAACCACAGTGCTTCAATTTTTATTTGTCTCCTTGTTTATTTCCTCTTTGAATTCTTCATTTACCTATTGGTTGCTTAGTAACACTCTGTTTAGCTTCCATGGAGACAAAAATTGTTTCTTCCAGTTCTTTTCTTATAATTGATTTCTGGTTTCATATGATTGTGGTCAGAAAATATGCTTGATATGATTTCAGTCTTATTAAATTTATTGAAACTTGTTTTGTGGCTAAACTTGTGATCTATCCTGGAGAATGATCCATGTGCACTTGGAAAGAATATCTATTCTGCTGGTTTGCAATGTACTCTTCTATAAATGATTGTAAGGTCCAAAAGGTCTAATGTGTCAGTCTGTGTGATTCAAAGCCACTGTTTCCTTATTAGGTCCAGATGATCTATCTTTTGATGTAGGTGGGATGTTAAAGTTCCCTATACTATTGTCAATTTCTATATTTATGTCTATTAATATTTGCTTTATATTTTAGGTGCTTTTTTAAAAAAATGGAATTTAAATAAAAAAATTAATTCACATATACTGTATTATTTGTTTTGGAGTTAGAATTTAGTGATTCATTAGTTGCATACAACACCCAGTGCTTATTACTTCAAGTGCCCTTCTTAATGTCCATCATCCAATTACCATTCCCTTCCCATCCTCCTCCCCTCCAGCAAATCTCAGTTATTTCCCATAGTCGAGTCTCATGATTGGCCTCCTCTTTGTTTTTCTTATTTTTTTTACTTGCCTTTCCCTATGTTGATCTGTTTCGTTTCTTAAAATCCCACATATAGGTAAAATCATATAGTATTTGTCTTTCTCTGACTTTAGTTGCTTTTATGTTGGGTGCACAGATATTTGTAATTGTTATAGCCTCCTGTTGTATTAATCCCTTCATTACTCTGTAATGACTTTGATTTTTTTTTTAAATCTTTCTTTTAAAGTCTATTTTTTATGATGTAAGTATTGCTACTCCAGCATGTTTTGTTTTGTTTTGTTTTGTTCTGTTTTGTTTTGTTTTTGTTTTGTTTTGTTATCTTTCTTCCACTTTTGGTCTGTATGTGACTTTAAGTCTGATGTGAGTCTCTTGTAGGCAACATATAGATGGTTCCTTTTTTTTAATTATTAAAAATCTGTTTATATCTTGATGGGAGCATTCAGTCCATTTACATGTAATTAGTAACTGAATGTATACATTGCTATTTTGTTAATTGTTGTCTTGTTTTTGTAGTTCCTTTCCTTTTCAATCCTCTTGCTCTTCATTAGTTGTTCGATGATTTTTAGTGTTATTTTTAGATTCCTTTCTCTTTGTTTGTGTATCTATGTAAGTTTCTGGTTTGTAATTACCATGAGGTTCATATATACCATCCAGTTTATATAGCAGTCTATTTTAATGGTCATTTTTTTTTCTTCCAAGTTTTTGTTTACATTCCATTTAATTAACATACTGTACAATATTAGTTTCAGGAGTAGAATTTAGTACTTCATTACTTACATACAACACCCAGTGCTCATCACAATATGTGTCCTCCTTAATACCCATCACACATTTGGCCGCCCACCCCTCACCCTCCAGCAGCCCTCAGTGTGTTCTCTATAGATTAGAGGCTATTTTATGGTTTGCCTCTGTTTTTGTTCCCTATGTTCATGTGTTATGTTTCTTAAATTTCACATAGGAGTAAAATCATGGTATTTGTCTTTCTCTAACTGGCTTACTTCGCTTAGCATAACACTTTCTAGCTCCATCCATGTTGTTGCAAATGACAATATTTCATTTTTTATGGCTGAATCATATTCCATTATGTATATAACACATTTTCTTTTTTTTTTCTTGAGGATTTTATTTGTTTATTTGACAGAGAGAGAGAGAGATAGTGAAAGAGGGAATACAAGCAGGGAGAGTGGAAGAGGGAGAAGCAGGCTTCCCACTGAGCCTGATGCAGGGCTCGATCCCAGGACCCTGGGATCATGAACCTTCGATCTGAGCCAAAGTCAGACACTTAACGACTGAGCCACCCATGCACCCCTATACCACGTTTTCTTTATCCATTCATCAATTGATGGACATTTGGTCTCTCTCCATAATTTGGCCGTTATTGATAATGCTGCCATACATTGGATTGCATGTATCTCTTCAAATCAGTATTTTTGTATCCTTTTGATAAATACATAGTACAATTGCTGTGTCCTAGTTTAGTTTTATTTTTGTCTTTTTGAGGAACTCCCATACTGTTTTCCAGAGTGGCTGTACCAGTTTGCATTCTCACCAACAGTGTAAGAGTTTTCCTCTTCTCTTCATCCTCATCAACATCTGTTGTTTCCTGTGTTATTCATTTTAGTCATTCTGACAGGTATGAAGTGATATCTCATTGTAGTTTTGATTTGTATTTTCCTGATGATGAGTGATGTTGAGCATCTTTTCATGTATCTGTTAGCGATCTGCAGGTCTTCTTTGCAAAAATGTCTATTCATGCCATTGGCTCATTTTTTAACTGGATTATTTTTTTGGATGTTGTGTTTAATAAGTTCTTAATAGATTTCGGATACTAACCCTTAATCAGATATGTCATTTGCAAATATCCTCTCCCTTCTGAAGGTTGCCTTTTAGTTTTGCTGATTGTTTCCTTCACTGTGAAAAAGATTTTTATCTTGATGAAATCCCAAAAGTCCTAGAAGTTGATATGGCCCATGTCATGGAGCTTGCTGCCTATGTTCTCCTCTAGAATTGTAATGGCTTCCTGACTCATGGTTAGGTCTTTAATCCATTTTGAATTTATTTTGTGTGTGTGTGTGTGTGTTGTATAAGAAAGTGATCCATTTGTTGAAGAGACCTTTTTCCATTGGATATTATTTCCAATGGTCACTTAATTTTAAACACATTTGAAAAGCACTAAATTTTACTCACCCTCCCATGTTTTATGTATACAATGTCATATTTTACAATTTTTTATCTCATGTATCCCTTGACTAATTTTTGTAGCTCTAATTGATCATACCACTCGTGTATTTTAACCTTAACTCTAGCTTTATAAGTGATTGATTTACTGACCTACTGCCTTTACTGTGTTTGCTTTTATTAGTGATTTTTTCTTTCATAATTATTTTCTAGTTATAGCTTTTTCTTTTCCACTTAAAGAAGTCCCTTTGAAATGTGTTGTGAGGCCAGTTTAGCAGTAGTAAACTCCCCTAACTTCTGTTTGTGAAATTCTTTATTTATCCTTCACTACTGAGTGATATATTTGCTGGGTAGGATATTCTTGGTTGTAGCTTTTTTCTATTCAGATTTCAAATATATCAGGCCACTCCCTGATGGCTTTCAAAGCTTCTGCTGAAAAATCACCTGAGAGACTTATGGGATTTCCCTTATCTGTTTGCTCTTCTCTGCCACTTTTAAAATTCTGTTTTTTTGTTTGTTTATGCCATTTTAATTGTTATGTGTTTTTGTGTGGACCTTTTTGTGTTCATCTTACTTTGGGTTCTTCTAATCCTGGATAGCTTTCTGTCCTCAGATTAGGGACATTTTTTGGCCCCGCTTCTCTCTTTTATCCTTCTGGGACCCCTTAAACTGAATGTTATTGTACTTGATATTGTCACAGAACTTTAATTCATCTCCTGTTTCATTGTTGTTGTTTGTTGTTCTTGTTGTTGTTTTTCTTTCTCTTCAGCTGGGTTGCTTTCTATTACCTGGTCTTTCAGATTGCGGATTTGTTCTGCATCCTCTAATATGCTGTTGATTCCCTCTAATGTATTTTTCATTTTAGTCATTGTATTCAGATCTAAATGATTCTTTCTTATACATTCTATTACTCTGTTGAAGTTCTCAATGAGTTCATCAACTCCTCTCTCAAATCTGGTAACTATCACCATTACTTTAAACTCTTTATGGGCTAGATTGCTTATCTCTGTTTCATTTAGCTTTTTTTCTTGTTCTTTCGTTTGAAACATATTCCTCTTTCTCCTCATTTTGTCTGACTTTGTACTTGTTTCCATGTATTGATGGGTCATTTAAGTCCCCTCATCTTGAAAGTAGTGGCCTTATACAGATGTCCTGTGGGGCCCAGAAGCTCCATCCCTCCTGATCACCAGGAGCAGCCACTCCAGAGGTTTCCCCTGTGTGGGCAACATGTACCTTCCTATTATGGCTGAGCCATGACTGCTGTGGGAACACTGGTGGGCAAGGCCTGACCTCAGTGCATCTTGCTGAGAGGCTTGGTTGAGCTACTGTGGACATGGTATTGTGTGTAGTTAGCTCTCCTCCATGGGGCAAAAGTATCTCTGAAAAGACACCAGTTTACTGGTCAGTACTGCCCATTGAATGAAGAAGGGTAGAAGCTACCTTGAAGGGATGACTGCCAGTGTGCACAGATTGCTTGGGGTGGATATACAGAGAGGCACTCAGACAGAGCAAGTGGTGCTAGAAAGGGAGATGGAGAGTGTCAGACCTGGCTCCTACAAATATCCAACTATCTAAGCTGAAGGAAAAGGGCACCTTTCAGGATTTTTGTTCTTGGAGATATCTCCTCTGCATATCCCTAACCCTCTGACATGTGTACTAAAAATAGCCAACAAATCTCCTTCATGTATAACCCAGGCACTTTTCAAACTATTACTTCTTTGCTGGGTCTCTCATGAATGAAATAGCATGCTGGTTCTTTAAAAATGGAGACTATTTCCTAAAGTCCTCTGGCTTTCTTAGAGTTAATACCCGCTGATTTTTAAAACTTCCAGAATTAAGCCTTGCTGATTTTCAAAGCCAGACATTATAGGGACCTGTATTTCCAGTGTAGGTTCCCAGGGCCTAGGGTGTCCAGTGTGAAGCTTGATACCACAGGTCCTCTGTGCTTGTGATAACCTTCCTGCTTATGGTTATTTGCACTGGCAGTTCAGTATCTATGTCTGTGCCCTCCTACTCATTTTTTTTTAAGATTTTATTTATTTATTTGATAAGACCGAGGAAAAGATGGAACACAAGCAGGGAGAGTGGGAGAAGGAGAATCATGCTTCCCTCCGAGCAGGAAGCCTGATGCAGGGCTCAATCCCAGGACCCTGGGATGATGACCTGAGCTGAAGCTAGACGCTTAACAACTGAGCCACCCAGGCAACCCCCTCCTACTCTTTTTGATGTGGCCTTCTCTGTGTGACTTTCGCTGTGGAAGATCTGTTCTGCCAGTCTTCAGGTCATTTTAGGAGTTAGTTGCAATACATATACTTGTTGCCCAGTGTGCTATGGGAGGTGGTGAGCTCAGTATCTTTCTCCTCAGTATCTTTCTTCCAATCACCAAATAGCTGTACTCACATTCTAATTGTTTGCTCAAGTTTATACTACTATAATTGCACCTCTATTTTCCAATAACTCTGAATACCTTTGATCACATCAAAAATCAAATCCACCTTTATAAACATAATCTGCTATTATTTAGTAAATGCAAAAGCACATGGTATTTTCCAAAGCATGGCTGTACAATAATTGTAAAAATTTTCTCCAAGTGATAAAAAAGCAGTTGTCTTATTTTTAGTATCTTAAAAATGCTACAATGATCCTTGTCTTTGTATATTTGGCAATTCTTTCCTGTTAGAGAGATTTCCATTTGTGAGAATGCTAGAATAAAAAGGATGTATGTGTTCCAGATCTACTGACCTAAAAAGATTTCCAAGCTCAGGAGCAGATCCAGATTTTGTGGAGCCTAGCAGATATAAGTCAAAGACTCTCTCTGAGGGGAGAAAAAAAATTATATATATATAGTTTTATTCATATATATTTTACTCATTAAAATATATTTATAAATTTATTCATATATATAAAAGAATAAAAGAATTTCTAAGACCTCCCCCTCCCAGGGACTTGGAAGGGGCCCATACACATAAGAAACCTTAAAATTCATGGTTCCTTTCATGGTAAACCTCTCTATGCCCATAATATATTGTTAAAAGGAACAAGTTAAAGAATATATATGATCTACACATTCTCCTTTAAAAATTAAAGCCACTATATATTGTGTATATGTTTTTGTGAGTAAATGGAAACTATGAAATGATACAAACCAAATTAAATTCAGCTTCATGAAGGGGGAGTTAAGCCAGGAGATAAGGTAAGGTGTTGAGGAGGGCGTGTGTGCAAGAGATCATCATTTTTATCTTAATTACTAGTACCAAAATAAATTTTACTAATTATAAAATAAAAGCATGTGCTGCTTTACAATCTGAAGGCTGTTCAAACAAGATAATCTGTAATTGTCTTTGGGATAAGTCCACAACCTCCAAGGTGAATATATGACTATGCCACATGTACTGGGTTTAGAAGTTCTATTTTATTTGTCACAAAAAAATCCCTTACATTAATAGACTGCTCCTCAGGCCTCCCATAAACATATACTAGAAGAGAACCAGATAGGAAGAGAAAACATGAAAGCTCAATGGCCTGCCAATTGGGTTGCAGGAAAGCTATCTTTGCTAAAACAGACTTTCCAGATTGTCACTCCTGAATTACTTAAGCCAATCACATTTTTAAACCAAGAGAAACATTCTTCGTTAGATAAAACAAACTTAAGATGAATGTGGTGGCATATATAATTCACATGGATAAATTAAATCAAGATAAGTCAAGCCAAAAATATTTCATTTGACTTCTATGCAGGTACCACTTGATTGTGGCAAAAATAAAATCCAATATATACATTTCAAAACAACTCATCATAAAAAGAAATTAAAGCAGATTCACACAGAAAAGTTTATTTTAATTAACGATTTCTACCAAAATGTGTGCAATTTAACTTGCATGATAGATGTATGCCAGCAGCATTTTCCAGCAAGACATTCTATGGTTCCAAAAGGCAGAATTTCATAGCAGCATAAAGCTAATGATTACAGTGTATGTGATGGTAGTCCCAGTCTCAGCTCCAAGCATGAAAGCAGATGCCTTTCTCTTAGGTGTTCTGACAGGCTGATCTTAAAGACCAGCATGTGTCAGAAGATGTAGTACATCAACTGGCCTTTCTGACAGATTTTACAGTGGAATGTTTGTACTGTCCGGGTGGTGGGTATGACAATCCAGGGAGATGACAGTAAGAGGAGTGTTTAGGTAAAAGAGCAAACTTAATAGAGATGCCACTGTTGACAATAACATGCTTAGGTTAAAAGAAGAGTCCTTGCTTTCATTTTCTACTGGAAATTCCAAAGCCCATTTTTTATTTTTTTCCCTAAATCTTACAAAATACCTTTTTAGTTCTTTGCAGGGGCAGAACACTAAACTGCCAGTTGTATTTTCTCATCTTTTCTTAAAGATACCTTAGACCATCATATCACTGACATTCTTCAGTCAGGGTATTAGTCTGGACTGAAGCAGAACTTATGTAGAATCCCGAAGTGACTGTGAAACGATTGTCTTTTTTTCTAGGGTGCACTTCAAATTAACCCTGGAGCCCAAGCTCAGTAATTTTTATCATCTAACACTTGTATTGAAGGCCAACACCACACACAGGGTACCTCACAATTATTTGAAACCAACTACCCCATTATTTGGTACCACATCTAAAATGTATGAAACAATATAAACTTCCCCTTCACAGATACATATGTTTTACATTCCTTACAGTTCTATAGATATTCAAGTTAATTATAGTGTCTATATCACATCTCCAGCAATGACCTACTTCCAAGTTGTTTGAACTTCTCCAGAAATATTTTACTCCAGCTCTGCATGCTCAGTGATAGCACATTTGAGAGAATGGACTGCCAGTTGTGAATTGATGCTAAATGAATGGGTATGCTTAAAAAGAGAGAGAGAGAGTCCTTTTCACTTGGGTTTTAATACCCAGCTAATTATAATGATTTCAAATTCTCTCAAGGCTAAAATTAAACTTGGCTTCCTGGATAGCCAAACAAGTGACTATTCTTCTACATCATCCAGTTCCCATTTTATCTTAAGCTCACTTTGAGCATAAATTGGTTAAAAACAGTCATATTCTGAATACTAAATTAAATATCACTAAAAATATAATTTGAAGAGGCAGTTAAAATCCAATACCATCCAATTAGAATGAGAGTAGAGCATTGTCCTTCCCCTCCCTGATGAAAGAGGAGAGAGGCAGGTGGTGGACAGGGCACACAACATTAGTTCTAGATGGAAGTGTTGATTATGGTGCTAATGTCCAACTAGATGAAATATGTGAAGCTAAGGGGAAGTTATAAGAAGCACAGTTCCAATGAAAGCCAGATAAGACTCAAAACTATAGTCCAAGATTGAACTGCCAATCTATAGGAGGCTTAGCAAAAGACACCATCCCACATGTGAAATGAATTAGCGTAGAAAAGGAATGCTCCCTAAGAAGGGGGTCTTGAAGCAAGTGCAGATCAAAGCTCAAAGCTATTCCTTAAGTAATGATGAGTAAGCTAAGGAGGACACTTGAATAGATGTATGTGGCTTTAGACATGATGGTTCTTAGGAGTATTTATGATTTTAAGAGGGTACTCTTATCACATTAGAGATCCTGAAACCATGAACCATGACCTGAGCTTAAATGGACTATAAGCATACAGTTAAGAACAGAGATTATGGACAAAAACTGTTATTTTTTTTTCTTTTTGACCTAGGCATTTCTATTGTATTTAATTTCTTCTCATTCTATTGAGATACAATTGACCTATAGCAATATATCATTTAAAATGTACAACACAATGATTTATGTTTATTATAAAATGATTACCATAATAAGTTTGGTTAACATCACCTCATATAGTTACACATTTTTTTTTCTTGTAGTGAGAATTAAGATATATTATCTTGGGAAATTACAAATGTATAATACAGTATTGCTAACTTAGTCATCATTCTGTACACTACATCCTCAGAACTTATTCATGTTGTAACTGGAAACGTGTACCCATTGACAACCTTTACTCATTTCCCCAACCTCTTGCCTCTGGCAACCACATCTGTTCTGTATGTTTTGGGGTTTTTTGTTTTGGTTTTGGTTTTGATTTTGGCTTTGTATTTTTGGCTTTTAAGATTTCACGTATAGGTGAGATCATCCAGTATTTGTATTCGATCTACTTCACTTACCATAATGCTCTCAAGGTCCAACCATGTTGTGGGAAATGGCAAGATTTCATTCACTTTGATTGCTGAATAATATTCTATTGTAGATATATACCACATCTTTATCCATTCATCTGTAAGTGAACACTTAGGTTACTTCCATGTCTTGGCTAATTGTAAATTATCTGCAGTGAACATAAGGATGTGTGTATCTTTTTTATTAGTGGGTTTTATTTTTTTAAGTGGAATTATTAGGTCATATGGTGGTTCTATTTTTAATTTAGGGGGGAACTTCCACTCTACTTTCCATAGTGGCAGCACCAATTTATATTCCCACCAACAGTGCACAACTGTTTCCTTTTCTCCGCATCCTTACTAACACTTGTTATTTCTGTCTTTTGACAATAACCATTCTGACAAGTGTGAGGTGATATCTCATTGTGGTTTGGATTTGCATTTCCCTAATTATAAGTGATGCTGAGTACCTTTTTGTGTACCTGTTGTCCATTTGAATGTCTTCATGACAAAAAATGTTTATTCAGGTTTTGTGCCAATTTTTTGTATTTCCCCCTCTATGGAGTCCTAGGAGTTTTATATATACATTTTATATTAACATATCAGATATGTGATTTGTAAGTGTATTTTTCCCATTTGGTATGTTGCCTTTTCATTTTGTTGATTATTTCCTTTGCTATGCAGAAACTTTCTAATTTAAATGTAGTCCCATTTAATTATTTTTGCTTTTGTTGCCTTTGATTTTGGTGTCAAATCCAAAAAAAAAAAAATCATTGCCAAAACTGATGTCAAAGAGCTTACTGCCTAAGTTTTCTTCTAGGAATTTTATGGTTCACGTCTTACATTCAAGTCTCTACTCAAATTTGAATTTTGATAATGGCCCAGTTTCATTCCCTTCCATGTAATCAGTCTTCCCAAGAACATTTATTGAAGAGACAGTCCTTTTCCCATTGTATATTCCTGGCTCCTTTGAAGTAAATTGGCCATATACTTTGGGGTGTATTTCTGGGCTTTCTTTTCTATTAATCTATGTGTCTATGTTTATGCCAATGCTATATTGTTTTGGTTACTATCACATTGTAATATAATTTGAAATCAAGAAGTATGGCACCTCCAGTTATGTTCCTCTTTCTTAAGATTACTTTGACTATTTGGGGGCTTTTGTGGTTCTATAAAAGGATCCAAACTTTTTGTATGTGAATGTTGGCCCCAACTAAATGTGACACAGGCAATTTGCTCAGTCTCTGTGGGTTAATATTGGGGATAACCAATATTAGGATGATTTTGAGGAGTAAATAGGCTAAGGCCTATAAAATGCCTATGGAATGTGAAGGTCAAATAAGAAAAAAATATACATATTTTGGGGCTTCATCTTACTAATTTTTAATGAAAATTTCCTAAGATTTATAGATCATTTATAAAAGTACATAATTAAAACTTAGAGTATCTAAATTATTGAATATAATATAGACAGGTAAATTTTTATCCATCTAAATGTAAATATCATATTGTAGAATATATTAAATGTGGTAAAGATCTGAGTCCACTACCTTGTCAGTAAAGAAGAAAAGGGGTATTAAGTACACAAGGACAGAGAGAATGGAGACCATGCTACAAGTGGGATAGGAATGGCAATGGGAAACAGATGGAGGAGTGGTAACTGACTTAAGCAAAACAGGGGAAGCAGGGATCTAAGCAAAAACAAATAAAAACAACAACAACAAAAAAAAACACCTCAATATGAATTAACTAATTTGTACCACAGAGCTTCCTAATGATTCTGGAATTCATTACACCTGCTACAAAGAATTTAGTGACGAGGCACGGATTTGACCCATTTATATAAAGAGCAATTTAAAACGCCTGAGCACAGGGTGCCTGAATGGCTCAGTGGGTTAAAGCTTCTGCCTTCAGCCCAGGTCAGGATCTCAGGGTCCTGGGATCAGCCTCACATTGGGCTCTTTGCTCAGCAGGGAGCCTGCTTCCCCTCCTCTCTCTGCCTACTTGTGATCTCTGTCTGTCAAATAAATAAATAAATATCTTAAAGAAAGAAAGGAAAGAAAAGTTTAATTAGTAGGGGTTCTGAACTCAGGAATACAAGGCACAAAAGCAAGCACAAAACAGATTTTGACTATTAAAATCTTCTCCACTCTTTCCTCAACCCCATCCTGAAATATAGATCGCTAATCAGGTTCAGTTTGGAAAAAAAAAACCTGACTAAGACCCAAAAGAAATAATTAAAATTAAGGATCTGACATTTAAGGATCCCACAGTGAAAATGTAATTTTGCTTCCCACATTCAGAATTTTACCCCCATTATACACTATTGCTCAAAAAAATCTCCAAAGAATGGACTTTTTCTAACAACAAAGCTCTTGTTTTGGAGGTATGGTCTCCAGGAAATAAGAATCCAAAAATAAATTTGATGATTAGAAGAATACTATTGAAAGAGGTTCTATAGTTCTAATGAGTCTAAGTGATTAATGATAGATATATAGAAAACTAAACCAGAAAGGAAAAAAAATCTGGCAAGTAAGTTTGTACAAGGGATATATAATCAGACCACTCAAAGTAGCTCACCAGTGAATGATATGGATAGGTGTCATAATAATGTAACTACTAAATTTGTTAATCCTGAACCCGAACCAGTAACCTAATTGTGATCTAAACCAGTTGAGAATAGGGAGAGGTAAGAAATGGGTATTAATTAGATAAGAGACTAATATTCTCCCTTAATAAGAATTCCAGAGAAAATGTCTGAAATTGATACATAGGCATATTTAAAATAAATACTTTCAGGGACACCTTTGTGGCTCAGTCAATTAAGTGTCCAACTCTTGGTTTCTGCTCAGATCATCATATCGTGGGTCTTCAGATCATACCCCGCAAAAGTCTTCATGTTCAGTGGGAAGTCTGCTTGAATATTCTCTCCCTCTGCACCTCCCCCAGCTCACTCACTCATTCTCTCTCTAAAATAAATCTTTAAAATAGGTACTTTCAGGAATGACCTCTGGTGTAAGAAGATTTAGGGTAGAGGAGTGTTATTTATCATTATAAGCCTATAGTAGTTATGATTAAATAAATCAGTATTATATGTTGCATCAGGAAAAAAAATGAAAATATCTGCTATAGAAGCAGTCTTGCAATCTCTCTTCTGGAAGTTATAGACATTTTCATGAATTCAGATGGTTTATGGGGTGCTTTTCCTTGTCTTGGTTAAATGTTATAATACAGTTTTTCCTACAATCATGCCCTATTCTTTGGCTGGCAGCCCGTGAAGGAAATATGCAAGATTTGGCTTAGTCTTGCCATGTCCTTTCTATCATTAGGTGGAAAAGCTTGGCTCAAGAATATCTAGAGTTTGGAGAAAAAAAGTTATTTCTTTCTCTGTGACTACTTCATTGAATAACAAACAAAATGTAAAATAGGGATTGCATTAAATATGTAATGCATGAGAATTAGTATTTTTAGGTCTAGGAAAAGGACAAAGTTTTTTTTATAAATGTTTTTGCCAAAATTATGAAAGTTATTCAGTAAAATAGGTTTCCCTTTGTTATCAGGATCAGTTAGGTCAAAATGTGCATGTGTTTTATGTGGAGAGTTAAACGTGATTCTATACATCTTCAGAGACATGTTTGCATTTGATTGAAAATGAAAATATTTTAGAAACTTCATGCTTTATAATACGCATACCATAAAGCTAAAAAAATGAAAAAAAATCAAGAAATACTGAAGATATTAATTCTTGGAAAAACAAAACAGCGAAGTTCTAGATTTGCTCTAAAAATAACTTTAAAGGGCTAATATTGTGTTATTTTGAAAAGACTTCTAATTTAGAAAATTTAAATCATGTCTAAATTTTTTAAAATGGAATCTCTTTTTAGTCATAAGAAATGTACCACAATGACTGTATAATCAATGTGAAGCAGATGACGGAACAATTATCTGGTGTATTTAGGCACTACCAGTGGTCAATTTCTGGTATAGGCCAGGAAGTTCATTCTGCTTTTTACCTATCTTCTTTCTGGGTATGATAGATAGTGCCTTTTAATGAAAATCTTTGTATTATTTTAGTTTCCATAGTACATGCACATAGGCAACTCTATTTAAGTCTAGTTGGAGCTTATATGGTATCAACATGGCTTACTGTCACTAATTCTTTGCGTAAATAAGTGTTCCCTATACCAGCATACAAATTTTAGCATTTCATTTAAATACTTTAAATATTTAAAAATCATATGGTATGCTTCATAATTTAGAGAAAGTAATTTTGAATTCTAATGCAGTTATATACAAGAGTAAAAGACCAAAGATTTAAGGCACCTACTTTTTAGCACTTCATAACATCTTAAATTATTTTATATATATACACATATATATGTAATTTAAAGCATATATATATATATATATATATATACAGATATATATATATATATAGGGGTGCCTAGGTGGCTCAGTGGGTTAAAGTCTCTGCCTTCAGCTCAGGTCATGGTCCCAGGGTCCTGGGATAGAGCCCTACATCAGGCTCTCTGCTCAGCGGGGAGTCTGCTTCCTCCTCTCTCTCTGCCTGCCTCTCTGCCTACTTGTGATCTCTGTGTATCAAATAAATAAATAAATCGTAGATATAGATATAGATACTTGTAATTACAATTGAAAAGAATCTATTGATCTCATCATGGCTTCAAGTTTGTTTTTCTAACACATTTTTACATTTAGTATCTTTATCACTATCTGGCTCTTTAGGTGCTAGCAACATTACTTAGACTCACAGTACATATATCTTGCTCCAAATGAGTTCCACTTCTTAATAATTTAAATTCTAAGTATAAGAAATGACTATACAATAATGATCTTAGGTGGCTTTTTAAAAAATTTTTATTTTTTAAACATATGTAATAGTAGAGAAAACAGCATAATGAACCTTATTTACTCATTACCTGGGTTCAGCAGTTATCAAGATTTTGTCAATTTTGTTTCATCAACCCCCTCCCCTCATTTTCTTGTGTTTTATTGTGAAGTGATTTCTAATCAATATTTTTTAAGTTTAAATACTTACTATAACAAAAATATTATAGTTTCTTAAGAGAATATTTCATAAAGCAGCCTTTATGTATTTGGTTGTATGTATTTTTATACTTTGGTTCTAAAATGGTTTCTTTATTGTAGAAATAATAAATAATTTTTCAGTATTCAGAATTCTAAAGGACCATATCAAGGTCTTAAGAACATGTGCAAGATTGCCACTAAAACTTAAAAGAGCCCTTAAGAAGAGAGTTTTAAGTTAATTTTTTTTCCCCTGAAGACATTGAGGCCTTATAAAATGTGATATATTTTCTGACTTTAGAGTATAACAAGCTTATTCTCTATTTGATTTTTTAAAAATTCAGTGTAATTTACTAGGATGGTGATTCTTTTGGGATGTATAATCTGGAACATGAATGTCACTAGTAATAATCCTAGTATCTATAAATGCAAAAGAGGCCCGAGTTTATAGAATTTTTTTTTCATATTCTAACATAGCTTGTTTGTCACACAGATGTTCAGCTCTTTGTGTTCTTTTGCAATGGTAATTTCCACTTCATCCCCACCATTCCTGCAGTTCTCTTTAGGATTTTGCTGAAAGTTGAATGCCAGAAAAGAGGGTAAGACTGAAAACACGTGATGGAGAAAGACTGATAAAGGAATTAATTGAACTCACAGGAAGATGGCGGAGAATACCCCAACCTCACCTCCTCCCATGGACCCACATAGGGTTCAACTATATATAAAGCAACTCTGAGAATGATGATAAAAGTAGTAGAACAGTTCCACAGTTGAAGATATGAAGAAAAAACCACAACAAGAGTAGTAGGAGGGGCAGAAATGCACTCTGATCAGGAACCAAACACCTGGTGTGGCAGCCCACAAACAAGATAGAAAATGCAGGCGTGGAGGTTCTCATTTAAAGCAAGGGGTTCAAGCCCCACAATAGGCACCATCCACCCTAGGGAACTGCACTGGGAATACAAGCACCTACAATGCCTGGCTTTGATAATCAGAGTTATCTGGGAGCTTTGAAAATCAACTTTAATTCCAGGAGAGCCAGAGGGCTATAATAAACAGAATTTGCACTTAAAGGACCTCCAAAATCTCCCTTGCTCTAAGACCTATCAAAGAGACAGCAATTTGAAAAGCATGTGTTAGGTAATTTTAAGGCAGGTGCCAGAGAGTCAGGGATATGCAGGAGCATTTTCTGCAAGTGGAAGCCTGGAAGGTGCCATTGCAGGTGCCAGTTTTGACACTCTTCATTTACCTTGATGGCACTCCTTGCCTAGCCCTGGTATTCTCTGACCCACTTCACCCAACCTTCTTCCCTGGCAGACACTCCTCCAGAGAAGCTCTCAACCCTGTTGCATGTAGCAGGCAGCCTTAACCAAAAGTGCCTAACAACCCAATGTCTCCAGTGCAATCTCAACCTGGACCCTTGCTCTTCCAAAGCAACTCCTATCCTAGGAAAGGGGCTAGCCAGCCCTGCCCACTATCACACCTCAAGAAACAGTACTGGAAGGTCAGTCACACCAACCAGAATGCCCACAGTTATCATAGTTCAGTCACAACAGGAGGATGAATGTAGCCTACACTGGAGAACTAAATGGAGCATCTGGTAACCAGGGAGAATTGTTTCTGGACCCCAGAGGAGGACTTCAACATTAGGCCACTACTTTCAAAACCAAGAGCTGTAGATGATTTACATGATACATAAAAGAATAGTGTCAAAATGAGGAGACAGAAAATTATCTTCCAAACAAAAAACAAGACAAAGCCACAGAACAAGTGTTAAATGAAAAAGAAGCAATTTATCTGTAAAGGGTAATGGTAACAGAGATACTAACCAAAGTTGAGAGAGGAGTAGATGAATTTTGTGGTATTTTTAGAAAAAAAAAATTTTTTTTAAAGAACGAAGCAGAACTAAAAAAAAAAAAAATACAAACTGAAATGAACACAAGAGAGAGAACAATGGATTAGAGAATGCAGAAGAATAAACTGGCAATCTGCAAGACAGAGTAATGGAAAACAACCAAGCTGAAGAATAAAAAGAAAAAGGAATTTTAAAAAACGAAGATAGGTTAAAGGACCTGTGCAATAACATTCAGTGTACTAATATCTGCATTTTAGGTCCCAGAAGGACAAGATAGAGAAGAGGGGGAAGGAAACTTTGAAACTTCTCTCATCTGGGGAGAGAAGTAGACATCCAGGTACTAGAAAGCAGAGAGCACTGCAAACAAGATGAAGCGCAACGGGGTCTGTCAACACCAAGATACATAATTATTAAAAAGTTAAAAAGTAAAGACAATCTTAAAAACAGCAAGAGAAAAGCAACTACAGTTTTGAACAAGGGGGTGTCCACAAGTTTATCAGCTGATTTTTCAGCAGAAAATTTGCAGCCAGAAAGATGTGGCCATGATAAAATCAAAGTGCTAAAAGGGAAAAAAAAAAATTCTACAACCAAGAATACTCCACCCAGCAAGGTTATCATTCAAAATTGAAGGAGAGATAGTATCCCAGAGAAAAGAAAAGTTAAAGGAATTGATCAACACTCAACCAACTATATAAGAAATGTTAAAAGGACTTCTTTAAGCAGAAAAGGTTATAACTAGAAGATAATTATGAAAGATAAAATTTCACTGGTAAAAATATAGTAAAAGTAGATCAATTATAAAGTTATTATGAATGTATTTGAACTTCAATGGATACCATCATAAAATAGAGTGCAATATACATAGGATGTTATGTACAAACATCATGGTAACTACAAGCCAAAACATGTAATAGACACCCAAAGAATAAAAAGGAATCCAAGTATACTACTAAGATACACATTAAATCAGGGAAGAGAGCAAGGGAATTGCAAAGAAACAGAACTGCAAAACAACCAGACAACAATTCTAATAGCAATAAGTACATCATTTCAATAATTACTTTAAATCCAAATGGACTAAATTTTCCAATCAAAGCCACTCTTCCCTTACTGATTTTCAGTCTGGAGGATAGATTTATTGATGTACATAAAGCGTGAAAGCTCCCACTATTGTCACAGGGTGACAAAATGGATAACAAAACAAGATCCATCTATATGCTGACTACAAAAGATTCATATCAGACCTAAAGTCAGATATAGGCTGAACATGAAGGAAAAAAAAAAAAAAAAAGATATGCCCTATAAATAGAAGCCAAAAAAAGTTGAAGTAGCAATACTTATATCAGACAAAATAGACTTTAAAATCAAAGCTGTAAAGAGACAAAGAGGGTCATTATATAATAAGGGTTATCCAATAAAGGATAAACAATTATAAACATTGATGTATCTAATAAAGGAGCACCTAAATATATAAAGGAGGTATTAACAGATATAAAATGAGAAACTGACAGTAGTACTATAGTAGGGGCTTTCACACTCCACTTACATCAATGAGGTAATCCAGACTGACAATCAGTAAGGGAACAGTGGCTTTGAACAACACATAAATAAGGTGAACTTAACAGATAATACAGATACAGATACATACAGAAAGTCCACCCAAAACTAGCAGGACACATTCTTTTCAAGGGCACATGATACATTCCCCAGGATAGCTCATGTTAGACCATAGATTTTAGTAAGATTGAAATTGATCATCTTTTCTGACCACAGTCATATGAAACTAGAACTACAAAAACAAAAGGAAAAACCTAGGCTAAATAGCATGCTACCAAACAACCATTGGGTCAACAAAGGAATCAAAGAAGAAATTTTAAAAATACCTGAATACTAATGAACATGGAACCACAATGGCTTAAATCTTTGGAATGCAGCAAAAACAGTTCTAAGGGAGTTTATGGAGATAGAAGCTTACCTCAAAAAACCTTAAGAAATCTAACTTTACACATAAAGGAACTAGAAAAAGAGTGACCAATCTGAATCAGTAATCAAAAAACTCTCAACCTAAGAAAAGTCAAAGACCAGATGACTCAATGGTGAATTGCATCAAACATTTAAAGAATACTTCTTCTAAAACTGTTCCAAAAACTTGAAGAGGAAGGAACATTTGCAAATTTATTTATGATGCTAGGATCATCCTGATACCAAAACAAGACAAAGATACTACAAAAAAAAAAAAAAAGTTATAGACCAGTATCACCGATGAATATGATGCAAAAAATCCTCAAAATATTAGCAAAACAGATTAAAAAATACATCAAAATGATCATTCACCAAGATCAAGTGAGATTTATTACAGGGATGCAAGGATAGTTCAATAAACACAATCAGTGTGACACATTTCATTAACAAAAAGAAGGATAGAAATCCTCTCTGAATATGCAGAAAAGACATTTGCCCAAAATCAATATTTATTCATGATACAGATTCTCAACAAAGTGGGTATAGGACAAACATACCTCAGCATAATAAAGGCCATATATAAAAATCCACAGCTAACATCACAATTCATGATGAAAAGCTAAACATTGTTCCTCTAAGATCAGGAAAAATACCAGGATGTCCACTGTCATGAATTTTATTTGGTATAGTACTAGAAGTCCAAGCTATAACAGTCAGGCAAAAAAAAAAAAAAGAAGAAATAGAGGCAACCAAATTGGTTAGAAATAAGTAAAACTGTCACTATTTGCAGATGGCATGGTAAAATAGCAAAAAGAGAAATCCAGAAAATCTGTTTAAAATAGCATTAAAGGAGTGCCTGGGTGGCTCAGCGGGTTATGCCTCTGCCTTCGGCTCAGACCATGATCCCAGGGTCCTGAGATCAAGCCCCACATGCAGAGAGCCTGTTTCCTCCTCTCTCTCTCTCTCTGCCTGCCTCTTTGCCTATTTGTGATGTCTGTCAAATAAATAAATAAAAATTTTAAATAAATAATAATAAAAATAAAATAGCATTAAAAAGATTAAAATACCTATGAATAAATTTAGCCAAGGACATAAAAGACCTGTACTCTGAAAACTAGAAGACATTGATTAAAAAACAAATAAATAAAATGAGGACAATACAAATGGAATGATATAACATGCTCATGAGTTGGAAGAATGTTGTTAAAATGTTCATACTAAAAACATTCTACATATTCAGTGTAATTCCTATCAAACATCAATAACATTTTTCATAGAATTAGAAGAAATAATTCTAATCACTTCTCGGCCTTTTGGCTAAGATCAAGTGTAGAAGAAATAATTCTAAATTGGCATAGATCCACGAAAGACCTTGAACAGACAAGCAATCTTGAGAAAGAACAAAGGTGGAGGTATAGCATTTCAGATTTCTAACTACACAGCAATGCTATAGTAATCAAAACAGTATGGTACTGGCACCAAAATACACAGATCAATGGAGCAGAATAGAGACCCCACACTTTATGGTCAATTAATCTATGATAATGGAGGCAATATATACAATGGAGAAAAGAATGTCTCTTCAATAAATGGTGTCAGGAATACTAGGCTATTTCCTTTCACCATACACAAAAATAAAGTCAAAATGGATTAAAGACCTAATTGTAAGACCTGAAACCACAAAATTCCTGAAAGAGAATATCAGCAGTTAACCGATGAATATCTTGAATGTACTTTTTTTTTTCACTCCTCAGGCAAGGCAATAAAAGCAAATAATAAAATAAAAACTAGGATTATACCAAACTGAAAAGCTTTTGCACAGCAAAGGAAACCATTTTTAAAAATTAAAAGGGAACCTACTGAATGGGAGAAGATATTTACAAATGATATATTTGTTAAGGGTTTAATATGCAAAATATACAAAAAACTCCTGTAGCTCAATACCAAAAAGAATTAATCAAATTTTAAAATGGGCGGAAGGGAACATGAATAGACATTTTTCCAAAAAAGACACATACAGATGGCCAAAAGACACATGGAGAGGTGTTCAACATCACTAATCATCAGGGAACTGCAAATTAAAACCACAATGAGATATCATCTCACACCACTCAGAATGCTAGTATCAAAATGACAAGTGTTGTCAAGGTTGTGGAGAAAAGGGAACTCTGATACACTGTTGGTGGGATTGTAAATTGGTACAGCTACTGTAGAAAACAGTATGAAGAAGGTGCCTCAAAAAATCAAGAAACAAAACCATATAATTCAGTGATTCTACCTCAGGGTATTTACTCAAACAAACAAAGCTAATTTGAAATGATATATGCACCCAATGCTTATTGCAGCATCTTTTATAAAAGCCAAGATAGGGAAGTAACCTAAGTGTCTGTCAGTAGATGAATGGATTAAGAAGATGTGGTTCTCCATACCACACACACAGTGGAATATTTAGCCATAGTAAAAGAATGAAATCTTGCCATCTGCAACAGCTTGGTTCATCCTAGAGGGTGTTATGGTAAGTGAAATAAATCATACTGAAAAGGACAAATACTGTATGATTTTACTTATATATTAAATCTAAAAAACAGAATAAAACAGAAAGAGTCATAAATACAAAGAGCAAAGTGATGGTTGTCAGAGGGGTGGGGAAGGATGGATGAGACAGGTGAAGGGGATTAAGAGCTACAAGTTTGCAGTTATAAATAAGTCACAGGGATGTAAAATACAACATAAGAAATGCAGTCAATAATATAACTTTGTGAGATGACTGCATTTATCATGGTATTTTGTAATATATATAAAATGTTGAATTACTATGTTGTACACCTAACACTAAATGTCAACTATAGTTCAATTAAAATAAAATTTAAAATTTTAAGTATTAAAGAATAAACTAGTCATATGTTGCTTTAAATTTTCTATGAGATATACAGTCAGGTCATCAGAATGTAATATACTAGAATATTACTTTAGATATTCATAAAGATGCCTTCATAGAATTATGAGTTAATATAGATTTAGTTCTTCATGTAGCAGCCAAATTAGCTTAGCTTTCTAGCATAACTACTTTCCTTTCTCCCCAGGCTGTAGAATAGAAAAAGTTTATGGACCATTTGAGTTGGCATTCTTGCACTAACAGTAACTCCGTTATCTTGACAATGTTTCTTAACTTCACTATGATTCATCATCTTTACCTATAAAAGTGAAAATGTTTAGTTCACATGTAGTTTTTAAAAATCACATAATAGAAAATATTCAGAAAACAGTAGATACTCAACAAGTGGAAAGCAGTGATTTTATCTTTTATTATCAACTACTTCAAATCATTTTAAAGTTAACTATCAATTAGGTGTTAGGTGTGTATGTCCTCAGGTAATGAATTGTGAAAGATTTGGAATTTAGGCAGTCTATGATTTCAGAGAATTTAATGATCTCCTAAGCCCAGCATAGTATTCCAGTTTTAAATAGTCATTCACTCTAAATTTACACAGGACTTTCATGCTGGTTTTCTTTTCTTCTTTTGGGGAGGGAAGATATCATCTTGAATGTAATTCTTATCACTTAGTCACTTTCACCCAATAGATGATGTTGTCCTACAGAAGGAAGAATGAAGTTCTAAAAATAAGGATACAATTAGTACTAACTCAGCACCTCAATACTAACTAATGGAAGCTGAGAGTATTTTCTCCTCCACAGAAAAAACTCTGTGCTTTGGAAGTGCTATTTCTTCATAATGAAGTTAGTGCTGACACAAATGTCCATGAAGAGAAAATCTCCTAAAATATTAGAACTCTGTAAGTCTGAAAATGTAGTAAATGTTATGGTTTAAACAGTGAAAAATGAGAAATACTAAAGGTGGTTTTATTACTTTATAATATAAAAAATTAAAGTTTTAATTAAGTTTTTATTATAAAATATAAGCCTCTGGATCCTTTCTTAACTACTGAACAGTAGGGAAGAAAATACAACAGTCTATGACTTGCTCCAAACCACATTTTACCATAGCTTATCCGATCCCCAGAAATGAACCCAAACTAGATTTTCTTCTGACATCACCAAATGATTTTCTGAAATGTTTGCAAAGCTCCAGGTGCATGGGGTCCCTGAATAAATATTATTTCAACACTGATCAGCTGCATAGGTGAAGACCAAGTTAGGAAACAGGTCTACAAGGATTTCTTAATGAAAGCAGGTGGCTGTTGATATTCTAAATAGATTCAATAATTAGTTAGAACATTTTTAGGACTTTAGGTGCATCTCACAAGGGATTTCTATAATATTCAGAAGACAGCTCATGTAGGAAAGCACCTGTTCAAGAAGATATTCACTCACACACTCCTACTAGGGGAAAATAAGACCAAAGTTCCATGCCTAGCAAGGAAAGACTGCATTTTGAATTTATTCACCTGCTAAAATTTAGGAATTTCTGTGGTGTCAAAGAACTGCCTTTGTAAACAAGATATGAGTTTTATGTAAAAGACAAATAGAATAATTAAATTTCTTTAAAATTGCTTATTTAGAGCAAACATATAAAACACACTCTGTGGCAGAAAATTTACTTGCTTAGCATTCCATACTAAATTTAAATAATAGTAGATTTTTATCTTCAACAACTGTTTTAGCCATTACGTATTAATTACTCCAAGTAAGATAAGCATATCTGCTTGACTATAGTCCTAAAACAAGATATTGAAGTTTTCCCTGCTCTCTTTATTGTCCTTTTTATGGCACAAGGTTTCAGCCAAAGACATTTAAAATGCATTTATTTATTAACATTTGTTTATCCTTTGGCACAAATAAGAGAAAAGTTTAGGCCCTTTGGGAAGCATATACATAGTAAAAATACTAGAAAAGTTTATAAAGTGGCACAGGCATTACAGAAGTTAAATTTCCAACTAATTTCTTTTTCTAAAATTTATTGATTAGCAATAGGATGCAAAATAAACTAAATCAAATTCCATATCTCCTTCATTGGTGTTTTTGAAATTCTGAGTGATGACCCAGGTTGAGCCATTAATGCAAATCCTCAAAACTTAAATAGTTTCTTGATACTTTTCATTTTGAGGCATCTTTTAAAGAAACAACAGATGCTTCTCCACATGGCATTCTAAAAATCAATACAATTAATCAATAATACTCTCCACAGGTAATAAATGCTGAAAAGCATTTCTGCCTATCTATATTGATCGAGAGAATTGCTTCAAATTGGTTCTGATGTGTATAAAAACCATTTCCTTATTGATCAAAGCCTCTTTTCTCTGATATGTTATTTTATATGTGGCACACAATTTTTTAGACTTCACTTTTGTGTATTTGTGATAAACAAATTTCCTATAATCTGTGTATGAGACTAATCTGAATGAAATGTAAATGGATATTTTTGTTTCTTTTGGGGAATGTATTCAACCTTTAAAGAAAGCATGAATAATCATGAGGAATTAATGAAGTTATTTTAATGAGAAATGTAATGATGTATTTCACTCACATTTTCATTATTTGTAACAAACTTAAAAGTTTTGAGTCTGCTTCTATTTCTTATAGCAGAATTTCATTAATGCATTAATGCAGACATATGTGTTTAATCCAGAGTGATGTTATTCCTTTAAATTTTTTTTTAATTTATTTATCAGAGAGAAAGAGAGAGCACAAGCAGGGGAAGTGGCAGGCAGTGGGAGAGGCAGGCTCCCTGCTGAGCAAGGACCCCAATGTGGGACTTGATCCAGAACTCTGGGATCATGATCTGAGCCAAAAGCAGACACTTAACCAACTAAGCCAACCAGGCATCCCCAGAATGATGTTATTCTTGATGACATAATAGAAAATTGCACAGTTTTAGCCAACTATTGACACTTCATATTGCTGTCAAATTATACTTTGTAATGTGGTTGACTTATAAGTGAACTTTGTGACCTTTTTGTCAATATCAGTGTACAGACACAGGGTAAAAAGTATGTCTTCTAAATTAACTTTCCAAATAATAAGTATATAGCTTCAATATGTACAGATTTTAATGAATCCCATTAAACAGGATTCTATTCTCTTGACCTAAACAATATATGAAAGCCCAGTTGCCTTGGCTAATAGAACCTGATAACTGATGGCTCATTGGGTAAATATTACTAGTCCAGTGGAAGATTTTTCCAAAAAAGCTTAAATTTCAAAGCTCAATTCTTGATACATTTATTAGTGTGGTGAATTATTCCTCTAATAAAGAAAAATCAAAGATTCCTGTCAACATAATTTAGTAAATTTTAAAATCTACACTACCTATTTTCCTTATTTAGATGTGCCATTACAAATGGCATCATTTTGGCCAGTGAATATATTACTTTAGAAAGTACTGAAGCAGTATCTTCTTAAAACTTGACTACCAATTTATTTTATTACACTGTTCTATGCAAGTGAGAGAGAACATGGAAGAACAGGAGGATCCTAAGCTTACCTCATCCCACAGATACAGGTAGATAACCCACATTAGTGTAAATAACCCAGAAAATGACTGTCAGAGTAGACTCTCCACAGCTAAATGTAAAGAAAGGTCATATTGAAGATTGTAGGAAGAACAGAGATGTGGTCAGAAGCTAAAAGGACCTGTGGGACTGTCCACAGGAGGAACACTGTGGTTGTGGGGATGAGACATAAACAGATCTTCATACCAGGCACCCCAGCAAAGAGAACCCACACAAGGAAGATGAATTCCCATAACATTTGACTTTGAAAACCAGAGGAGTATAATTTTGCAAGTTCTTATGATCAGTAGGGCTTAACACCTGGAACTTTAAAATCATCTTCTTTGGCTCTGGGAGAGCCAGGAGGGTGATAGGAAGCTGAGTCTCTGACCTTAAAGAGACAGTACAGCTAGCAGCCCCACAGAGATACAGCATAGAAACAACAATTTGAAAAATGTCTGGAGTATATGGAGTATATGGGAGGGAGACACAGAGTGTGTGTGTGCTGGAGAGACAAGGATTGTTGGGGAACTTCTCCAGGAACAAAGTAGCTGGTGGTTATTATTTCCCTACTCCAGCCCCCAGTCTAGATACAAGGACATCTACAGGAACCAGCACAACAACACTCTCCATCTAACTTGCTAACTTGTTTGCTGACAGTGTGCCCTACCCCTGCATTCTCCTACAGACACTCCCCATCAAGGCAAGCCTTAGCTCCCAGTCTCTCCCACAGCAAACCCTGCTAACACTGCATGCACTACCCCTGTACTCTTCTGTAGACTGCCTCCTCCAACTTTTCCCAACCCAACCAGGCAGCTTCAAGTGCCCTGCAGTAGACCACTGTGAAACTTGCTGGCAATATGCATCCCAGCCCCATATTCTCCTACATTCTTGGCCGGAGCCATCCAAAATGGTGCAACAAGCTGACAGTGTGCAAGTGACCATGACAAGGATCAGCACCACTCTAGGTGACTCCTGCCCCTGGTAGAGAAGATAACCACACACACACTAGTCCAACTGCAGTTCCAACAGTGGTCAGGGACAGAAAACTGTTATGACTGCAGGCACTGCCCACCAACCAAGACTTCTCAGGGGACAACTGAGGGAAAGTACCCTGCAGTTCTGTGCTACTGCATCTCTGGCAAGCACCTGGTCTGACTCAGCTCAAACCCAAGGTAGCCCAGACTGGCCCACTAACAATACAGGGACAAAACTCTACTTACAACAGGCAAAGAAAGCCATTGCAGATGACTGGACTGAAGACAAATGCAGCTAAGCCACAACAGTATAGAGCATATAACACACATGTAACATACATAGGAGACACACTGAAGCACCAGGTTCTAGTGAATAGGGAACACTGCACTGCAGGGCACTACATGACCTCTTTTCATAAGGACACTATTTTCAAGAGCAGGAGATGTAGCCACTTTCCTTACACCTAGCAGACACAGAGAGTTAGACAAAATGAGGAGACAGAGGAATATGTCCCAAATGAAAGAACAGGACAAAATCATAGCAAGAGAGCTAAACAAAACAAACACAAGTAACGTGCCTGATAGAGAATTTAAAATAAGGGTCATAAAGATGCTCACTAGATGAGAAAAGAGTGGAGGACTTCAGTCAGATCCTTAATAAAGGAATCGAATATATTAAAAAGGAACAGAGATTAAAAAAAAAAAAAAGGAATTCATAACCACTAAACCAGCCCTATACAAATTTTTGAAGGGAGCCTTTTGAGTGAAAAGGAAAGACCATAAGTAAGAGTAAGAAAAGTAGGAAGCACAGAAAGAGTAAAATTTAGTATATATATAAATATAAATATATAGAGAGATAGATATCTATATATATTAGATATAATATCTACATATATATAGAAAGATATCTATCTCTCTATATATCTAAGTATATATATAAAAAAATCCATCAAGAGGTTCACAAGATAAAATAATATAAAGTATGACACTATATATCTTAAACAGGGGGGAGAGAAGTAAAGAATGGATTCAAACTTAAAAGACCATCAACTTAATTTAGGCTGCTATATGCAAAGATGTCATGTACAAATGAAATGGTACCAACGAATCAAAAACCAGTAATAAATAAGCAACATATAAAGAGAAAAGAATCAAAGTATATCACTAAAGAAAACCAGCAGAGAGAAAAGAGCAAGGAAATATAGAACTACAAAACCATCAACAAGTAACAAAATGACAATATATATACACCCATCAGTAATTGCTTTGAATGTAAGTGAATGGACAAAATGTTCCAATCAAAAGACACAACATGATAGAATAGTTAAAAAACCAAGACCCATCTATGTGCTGCCTATAGGAGACTCATTTCAGAATTAAAGACACATTCAGATTGAAGGTAAAGGGATGGAAAAGCACTTACCATACAAATAGAAGTAAAAAGCAAGCCAGGGTAGCGATATTTTTATCAGACAAAATAGACTTTAAAACAGACTGCAATAAAAAACAAAGAAGGACATTATATAATCATAAAGGAAACGATACTTATGCACCCAACATGGGAGCACCAAAATACCTAAAGCAGTTAATAACAAACATAAAAGAAGTAATTGATAGTAATAAATAATAGTAGGGGATTTTAACACCCCCATTTATATCAATGGATAGAGTATCCAAACAGAAAATCAACAAGGAAATAGTGGCTTTGAATGACACTTTGAACCAGATGGATCTAACAGATACATTCAGAACATGCCAGCCTAAAGCAGCAGAATACACATGCTTTCCATGTGCACCTGGAACATTTTCCAGAATAGGCCACATATTTGGCCACAAAACAAGACTCAACAAATTTAGAAATATCAGTCATACCATGCATCTTTTCCAACCAAAATACTATTGAAACTAGAAATCAACCACACACACAAAAAAAAAATCTGGAAAGAACACAAATACATGGAGGCTAAATAACACACTACTGAACAATGAATAGTTCTACTAAGAAATCAAGAGGAAATCAGAAGATACATGGAGACAAATGACAATGAAAGAAGAGCAGTCTAAAATCTTTGGGATACAGCAAAAGCTATTCTAAGAGGAAACTTACACCTAAAGGAGATAAAAAAAAGAAAAGTAAAACAAAACCCAAAACCAGTAAAAGGAAAGAATTATAAAGATTAGAGCAGAAGTAAATACAAACTAAAAAAATGATAGAGCACATGAATGAAAGCAGGACCTGGATAAAGTTGATATGACTTTAGTGAGATACACTTAAAAAAAAAAGTAAAAAAGAGATGAAATAAAATTAGAAATGAACAAAGAGATATAATAACCAACTTCACAGAAATGCAAAGGATTGTAAGAGAATATGATGAAAAATTATATTCCAGCAAATTGGACAACCTAGGATAAATTCCTAGAAACAAAACCTCACAAAACTGAATCAGGAAGAAAGGGAAATTTGAACACACTAATCACTAGTAGTGAAATTGAATCATTAATAAACAAACTCCCAACAAATCCATGACTAGATAGCTTTACAGGAGAATTCTAGCAAATATTTAAAGATTTAATACCTATTCTTCTTAAACTGTCCTAAATATTTAAGAGGAAGGAAAGCTTCTGATTAATTCTATGAGGCCAGCATTGCCTTGTTACTAAAACCAGATAAAGAAACAACAAAAAAGAGAACTATAGGGCAATAGCCCTGATGAACATAGATGCTAAAATCCTCAACAACATATTAGCAAACTGAATCCAGCAATACATTTAAAAAGATCACTCACCATAATCAACTGGGATTTATTCCCAAGATGCGAGAGTGGTTCAATATTCACAAAGCAAATGACAGGTTACATCACATCAACAAGAGAAATGATAGAAACCATATGATTATCTCAATAGATACAGAAAAAGAATTTGACAAGTACAACATCCATTCATTATAAAAGCCCTCCATGAAGTAGGTTTAGAGGGAAGATACCTCTACATTAAAAGGCCATATGAAAAACCCACAGCTAGTATCATACTTATAGCTGAGAGATCCTCCCCTGAGATTTGGAACAAGACAAGTATGTCTACTCTCAACACTTTTATTCAACATAGCTAGAAGTCCCAGCCAAAGCAATCAGAAAAGAGGAAGAAATAGAAGGCATCCTATTTGGTAAGGAAGGGGTAAAACTTCTACTGTTTACAGATGATATAATACAATATATATAACACCCTAAAAATTCCACCAAAAAACTACTAGAACAGATAAATGAATTCATAAAGTGACAGGACATAAAATCAATATATAGAGATCTCTTGCATTTCTATATATAAATTTCTAAATAATAAATGTATTTAGATATAAATATAAATATATATAAATATATAAATTTAGATATAAATATAATTTAGATATAAATATTATTTAGAAATATAAGTATATTTCTAAATAATAAAATACCTAGGAATAAATTTAAAGAAAGTGAAAGACCTGTACTCTGAAAACTACGAAGTACTGATGAAAGAAACTGAAGATGACACAAAGAAATGGAAAGATGTTCCATGCACATGGTGGGAAGAACAAATATTGTTAAAATGCCCATACTACCCAAAGCAATTTACAGATTTAATGCAAATACCAACAGCATTTTCACAGAACTAGAACAAACAATGCTAAAAGTTGTATGGAACTACAAAAGATCCCAAATAACCAAAGCAATGTTGAAACAGAAGAAAAAAGATGGAGGTATCACAATCCTAGATTTCAAGATATACTACAAAGCTATAGTAGACAGAATGATACAGTACTGATACAAAAAAAGACACATAGATAAATGGAACAGAATAGAGATCCCAAAAATAAACTCGTGAATATATAGTCAATTAATCATCAACAGAGGAGGCAAGAAAATGGAATGGAATAAAGAAAAATTGTGTTGGGAAAACTGGATAGCTATATGCAAAAGAATAAAACTGGACCACTTCTTTACATCATACCCAAAAATAAACTCAAAATGGATTAAGTACCTAAATGTGAAATCCCAAACCATAAAAATCCTAGAAGAGAGCACAGACAGCAAGTTCTCTGGTGTTGGTCACAGCAACATCCTTCTAAATATGTCTCCTGAGACAAGGGAAACAAAAGCAAAAATAAATTATTAAGACTACATCAAAATTAAAAGCTTCTGTACAGAAAGGGAAACAACAAAGATAATTAGAAGGCAACCTACTGAATGGGAAAAAAATTACAAATGACATACCCAATAAAGGGTTAGTATCCAAAATATATAAAGAACTTACACAACACACACACACAAAATCCATTAAAAATGGGCAGAAGACATGAACAGACATTGTTCCAGACATTTCTCCAAAGAAGATATACATGGTCAATGGACACATGAAAAGATATTCAACATAACTAATCATCAGAGAAATGAATCAAAACCACAATGAGGTATCACCTCACACCTATCAGAATGACTAAAATCATAAAACACAAGAAACAAATGTTAACAAGGGTGTAGGGGGAAAGGAACACTTGTGCACTGCTGATGGGAATGAAAACTGGTGTAACCACTGTGGAAAACAGTATGGAGGTTCCTCAAAAAATTAAAAATAGAACTACCTTATTATCTTGTAATTCCACTACTGGGTATTACTCAAAGAATATAAAAACAGTAATTTGAAAAGATGTATGCACAGTAATGTTTATTGCAGTATTATTTGTAATAGCCAAATTATGGAAGCAGCCCAAGTGTCCATTGATAGATGAATGGATAAAGAAGGGATGCCACATATATAATGGATTATTACTTAGTCATAAAAAAGAGAATATAATCTTGCTATTTACAACAGCATAGATGGAACTAGAATGTATAATACTAAGCAAAGTAAGTCACTTAGAGAAAGACAAATACCATATGATTTCTTTAATATGGGTAATTTAAGAAACAACACAAATGAATAAAGAAAAGGGAGACAAACCAGAAAACAGATTTTTTTTTTAAGATTTTATTTATTTATTTGACAGACAGAGATCACAAGTAGACAGAGAGGCAGGCAGAGAGAGGAAGGGAAGCAGGCTCCCTGCTGAGCAGAGAGCCCGATGCCCGGCTCAATGCGGGGCTCGATCCTAGGACCCTGGGTTCATGACCTGAGCTGAAGGCAGAGGCTTTAACCCACTGAGCCACCCAGGTGCCCCCAGAAAACAGATTCTTAACTATAGAGAACTAACTGATGGTTACCAAAGGAGAAGTGGATGATGAGATGGGTGAAACCAGTGAAAGGGGAATTAAGAGTCCATTTCTCATGATGAACACTGAGTAATATATAGAATTGTTGAATCACTATATTGTATTCCTGACACTAATATAACACCATATACTTTTTAAAAAATGTTTTATGTATCTCACAATTTTTATTTGGAATTTCAGAGAATATAAATTGTCATATTGATAACTGAGTTCCCAATAACTCTCCCTTAGTAATTTTCTCAACCTAAAAATTTAACTTTCTCTTTAATTCTAAAGAAATTCTCCATTCAAAACAAAGTTGAAATATTTCAATAAAACAAGAACTTTCTCCTTTAATGAACAGCCGATGTAAGGAATTGGATAAATTTACTGTATTTACTGTGTTTATTGTACCTGTTTCAGTTAGTCTGAGAGGATGTCAGTCAATGTTGAAAGTATAAGCATTAGAAGGATAATATATTCCTGTTTATTTCCCCTAGAACAAAAAAATGACATAAATTTTTATAACATCTTAATGTAAAACATGTATCTAAAGTTGTGGAAGTGTTTTTTGTTTGTTTTTTATTTGTTTTGATTTTTCCTTACTAAGGCACTGTTGAATGTTGGGTACATGGATGGACTTTTTGAGCTCTAAAAGAATAAAATCTGCTTTTCTAAGTCTCCTCCTTATTCCCAGGAAGCTGATTGTACAATAAGATTCTTGGAGTCAATAAGTGCCATTAGGGTAACCACAGAAATGAAATTTTGAAATATTTCTTGTACTTAAATAGAAATTAATTTTAAAGTATTCCTAGGAGCAAGCACAGATTTAGCTGGAAACTGGTGCTGCAAACCCAAGAGATGTTTATTGTGACTCATACTGCATTTTAGTAAGGGCAGCTTAATCACAGTAGGAGAGACAACATTGAGCCAATCAATAAAAATTCATTCGGAGGTATTAGGACATGACGTAGAGGATAAGAGCATAGGATTTGGAGACATAGAGCCCCCAAGTCAAGACTCCATTACTTAAGTTGTATGGCCTTGGAGAATTTGCTTTCATCTCTAAGCCCCATTTTCCTCTTATATGAAGGAGGATATGTGCTAGCACTGACCAAAAGAAATACAATGTGAACCACATACATAATTTTACATTTTTAGTAGTCACATTTTTAAAAAGTGGGTGAAATTAATTTTAAAATGTATTATCACTTGTAATCGATATAAAATTACTAATAAAATATTTTGTATATTTTTCCTAAAGTCTGAAAATGGTGAGCATTTTACAATTATAATGTATTTCAAGTTTCACCAGCTGCATTTCCATGGTCCAGTAGCTACATGTGAGTCATAAATGCTCTAATAGTATAGTGCAGGTACATATCTACCCCATAGGGTTGTAGTGAGGATAAAATGAGATAACATGTATAAAGGGTTTAGAGCTGTAGGACTTAAAAGTGTAGTCATGAAAACTGTTACTACTATCACTGAGGATAGTAATACATAGTAACCGCCAATGTATTAAGCTGGGGGGGGGGGCAGTAATGCAAAAATATGACATGCCCCTGTTCACCAGTAATTACAAAATTAAGAAGGTAAGACAAATACACAGTTAACTATAATTTATGGTATCTTATTATGACATGAGTGATATCAATAAAATGCAATGAATGCTCAGAATAGGAAAATCTCCACTAGGGATGCCTTATACCAACAAGATGAAGAAAATCATTTTGAAACAGGACTTCATACATAGATCGAATTTTACATGAAGATACAGTTGAGGACCATGGAAATAGCTAACAAAAATACTTCACCAGATGGAATAACAGAAGCAACAACGCAAAGATGGAAAATGAAAAATATAATCAAGAAATGATGAGATATCATTTGATGGAGAATATAGGATTCCTGTAAAACTGTACTTGGTTGAATAGATGCCAGTTTTTTATGGGAGTGAAGAGGTCTTGAAAGTCATACTAGATACTAGAACAATATTCAGTGTCAGAAGGCAATAGGAAAAACACAGATTTGGGAATCAGAGATCTGATTTCAATCAGGTTTTTCAACTGACATAGATACATTTTCTTACCTTGGGCAAGTCTTTTCATCTCAGCTTTTTCTTTTTTTTTTTAAATAAAATGAGATGGTTGGATCTAAAACAAAACCTGAGAATGTCAGAGTTGTAAGAAGCCTCTTTGTTGTTGCTGTTGTTGCTGCTTTGGTGTTGTTTTATTCAAATTTATGGCATTTTAAAATAGGATTAACATAATTGAATATATACCTTAGGAGTTAATATGTAGGTTTTAAAGTAAAGAAATTATAATAAAAAGATCATTTGGTGTACCATCTCAATAGTCCTGCCAAATGAAAACAAGGACTATAATATTGTGGACATAACAGTTTTAAATAAGTGAACTACAGAAAATTAGTAAAAAAAAGAATGGATAGAACTTGGGCTGAGGGTCTACGGCCATACCACCCTGAACGCGCCCGATCTCGTCTGATCTCGGAAGCTAAGCAGGGTCTGGCCTGGTTAGTACATGGATGGGAGAACTTGGGCTGAGGATAGAGAAGGAGTAAAAGTGAGAAATGAATTTCACTATACTTTGAAGTCTTGAAAACAGATAATATTGTATCTAAAATAGAAATAGAAATACTAAAGAGATAATTTTGCTAGAAATTATTTTTTTCCCTTCCTTCTCCTAATGTCCTTTATGCTATCCCTTATGTTCCACAAGTAAATGAAACCATATAATAATTGACTTTTTCTACTTAACTTACTTCACTCAGCATAATTTCCTCCAGTTCCATCCATGTTGATGCAAAATTTGGATATTCATCCTTTCTGACATCTAAGTAATATTCCATTGTATATATGAACCCCATCTTCTTTATCCATTCATCTGTTGAAGTGCATCTTGACTCTTTCTGAGTTTGGCTCTTGTGAAACATTCCTGCTATGAACGTTGGGGTGCATATGGCCCTTCTTTTCACTACATCTGTATCTTTGGGGTGAATACTCAGTAGTGCAATTGCTAGGTCATATGGTAACTCTTTTTTTTTTTTTTTTTTGAGGAAGCTCCACACTGTTTTCCAAAGTGGCTGTACAAATCTGCATTCCCACCAACAGAGTAAGAGGGCTCTCCTTTCTCCACAAACCCTCCAACATTTGTTGTTTACTGTCTTGTTGATTTTGGCAATTCTAACTGGCATGAGGTGGTATCTCAATGTGGTTTTGATTTGAATCTCCCCGATGGCTAATGATGATGAATATTTTTTCATGTGTCTGTTAGCCATTTGTATATCTCCTTTTGAGAAGTGTCTGTTCATGTATTCTGCCTATTTTTTGACTTTTTGGGGGGGGGGGGTGTTGAGTTTGAGAAGTTCTTTTATAGATCTTGGATATCAGCATTTTATCTGTAATGTCATATGCAAATATCTTCTTCCATTCTGTGGGTTGCCTGTTTTGTTGACTGTTTCATTTGCTGTGCAGAAGCTTTTGATCTTGATGAAGATCAGGTTTTTGAACTTGATCAATTTTCACTTGTTTCCCTTGTCCTTGGAGACATGTCTTGAAAGAAATTTCTGCAGTTGATGTTGAAGAAATTACTGCCTATGTTCTCCTATAGGGTTTTGATGGATTCCTGTCTCACACTGAGGTCTTTCATTCATTTTGAGTTTATCTTTGTGTAAGAGAATGGTCAAGTTTCATTCTTCTGTATGTAGCTGTCCAATTTTCCCAGCACTATTAATTGAAAAGACTGTCTTTTTCCATTGGATATTTTTTCCTGCTTTGTCAAAGTTATTTGACCATAGAATTGAGGGTCCATATCTGGGTTCTCTATTGTGTTCCACTGGTCTATATCTCTGTTTTTGTGCCAGTACCATGCTGTCTTGGTGATCACAGCTTTGTTATAAAGCTTGAAATCAGGCAACTTTGTTTTACTTTTTCAACATTTCCTTGGTGATTCAGGATCTTTTCTGGTTTCATACAAATTTTAGGATTGTTTGTTCCAGCACTTTGAAAAATGCTGATGGTGTTTTGATTAGGATGGCGTTGAAAGTATAGATTGCTCTGGGTAGGCTAAATGACATTTTAAATAATCTATTCAGGAATTACATGTTACAAGACAATTATTTTGGTTAAATTGTGTTATATTTTAACAAAATATTTGAAGTATAAATATATAATTTTTTTCTTATTTCATATTTTTAAGGAGGTGTATTAACTTTAACATAAGCATTAGCACAAGTTTTTATAAATTCTCTCAATACTGCTAAAAATTTTGTCTATACATATTTTTATTCCATTGACCAAGTAGTAGATAAATGCTTTTCCTAAATTTGTCATTAAGACTCTGCATTGGGATGACAAATGATTTATATTCTGATTTATTTTTCATTACCAATCACCAGGATATTTAGAGAGATACCTATACACATGTCTGTAAATACTCCACTCTCTAGAGATCCTACCACTAATCATACTATATATATATATATTTTTTTTTTTTTGAGAGTGCCACCTCTCTGGCACCAACTAGATAATAATGTGGTAGTTGACCCATCCTAGTAAGTAATTCTGAAAATCTTCTAGCCTAGAAAGGGTTTAGCATCTCAATTGCCATTAAAGCTAATTTTAGGTCAGACATTTTATGCCATGTAATAACCCCATATACTTTAAATAAAGTTGAACATGATTATAAATTTATACGCATTTTAGGAATAAGTTATACATATAATCACAATCTTGAGATCTTCTGTAAATGAATCCAAGTAAACCTGAAAAACCTCATCATAAAATTACTAAAATCTGTTCTATAAAAGACAAATTTTTGAAACACCTGAGACATGGTGCCGCTGAATTTTATAATCCTATCTTTAGGTTCTAATATTATATTCTCTATTTCATTGAACTTTCAGAAATTACCAAGAACCTTCATAAACTTTTCCAATTATTATTTTTACTGATTTGACTTCAACAAAAGATAATGGTTTAAAGCTAAATCTTTTCCTTTTTCTTTATGAGCTTTGACTCTGTTTCATTTCAAAAATAGAAAATAATATTTACCCCTTTCCTGTCTGTTGTATGAAGACTACAAAAAAAAGGTATTTGTTTGTCTCTTAGGAAAGTCACAAGCAGCAATTGCCTATAGAATGAGTCTAGAAGTGGAATCCATATGTAATGCTTCTGTCAGCAAAGACTTAGTAGAAGAAGGTTTATAATAAATATTCACATCTGCTTCTTTGGACACACTAATCCATCCTAAGGATCTTTGCTGTGTCAGGCTTTGTTCTAGATGAAGAAGCCCAGTAGTTACAAAGGTTTGCAAATAGGCCATATTTATCATGGTTAGCTTTACTTTTATAACTTTTCCCTGTTTTCAAAATATTCCTGATATTTTGGGGTATAATTTGTGATTAAATATTTCACTGTGACTTTTATGACAACATCGTTAAAGAATTTTTACTGTGAAACAGACAAATTTTGTTTTCACAGTATATCACCCACTTAAAATCTGTCAGGAGAGCATCACTGATAACAATACCATGCTGTATGTGGAAATCCAGGCTCTGGATTAAAAAATCCAGGCTCTGGATTCAAAGTGATTGTGACTTAATGATACCTCCCTCCATCCTCCATACCATGCATACTTCCTCTTGAGCAAGCTCCTTCACCTTTCTAAACCTCTCTTTGTTCACCCATATAATGAAGTTAATATTATTTTATCATTAGCTCTTATAAGGATTATATGGAATTATTCACATCAGGTACAAAATCTAGTATCTAGATTGTAGGCAAATCAATTTTAAATATTATTACTGGAATGATAATATGCCTTCTAAGTATGATTAGTTAATCCCATAGGTAGTCCTATTATTGTGCTTTTGCCCCACATACTGACTTTATGTAAACATATTCCATTATTTTTACTTACCTCTAAATTCCCTGATAGTTTGTTATCAGACCTCTTTAATAAAAGCATTAGAACTGGATTGCTGATATATTTTTCACTTGAAGGAAATTATTCACTAAAAATTATACAGTATAAAAATTATGAGAATACTCTGTACTATATTTAGCTCTTATGTAATATAAATTTAGTTTAACAGAATTTTGAATTTTAAATTAGAGTAAAAACCCCAAGTCATTCTTGAACTGGAGGTATTTATTTTCACTTCAACTCCAAAAAAAGTTCATAAGTGTCATAATTTTTAAAGCATAAATGTATATTATTATAACTAAGTAAAGATTTAGCATAATTATAACAACTTAAAGTATAATGCAAAATTTAACATGTAAATTATCCATTATATAGGGACATAGATTTTAAACCTATGCTTGAGATATTTTTTTTACATACAATTCAGTTGAAAAAGAAACCTGCATTGCTTAGTTGTTTTCACCCTCATATTCTCAAAATTATTTATTAATTCCAAATATAAGGAAACTAGGAGGAAATTTGATAAAGTAGGTAAGGTATTAGCCTTTACTTCCTTATTTTAAAATTTTATAATCATTGACATGTCTTAATTTTGACATGTCAAAATTATTTCCTATACAAATAGGAATTATTTCCTATACAAATGAAAGTTACTTTATATTTAATGACTGACCTCTAATATGAGTCTCTAGAATTACAATTAAAACTAAATTGTGTATATTATTGCTTAGAAACTGTGACTGCTTGAAATTAAACTTTGATATTCTCTCTCCCTCTTTCTCTCTCTCTCTCTCTATCTCTATCTCTCAGGTCGAGTTTTAGCTCAGGCGAGTGGCAGTGGGGTTATCCATTTGCTAGATCTTAAATCAGGGCAGATTCACAAATTGATGGGCCACGAGAGTGAGGCTCACACAGTCGTGTTTTCTCATGATGGAGAGTATTTGTTTTCCGGAGGTTCTGATGGCACTGTTCGAACGTGGTCTTGAGGTCAGCATATCCAACTATGGACAGCATCCCCTTTAAGGTTTGGAAAATACCTTACATAGTCAGTCCCAAACCAGCAACTATCTGGTTAAATATGCCAGCTGGTAACATTCACAATTTGCTTTAAAACATGCTTTAGACATGTATTTTAGTGCTCATACTGTTACCAATAAAAAATAATAACTTCTTGCTCATTTATTTGTGTCTGGGTCTTTTTTTCTTTTTCATTTTGATAAGAATTTAGAGACAGAACATCTTTACTAAGGCTTTGAAAGAAACGGCTTTACAATGACGCCTAATGACAGACTAGATGAATTACAGGAGATTGATTTTGAATGTTAGAGAACAAACTGCAGAACAGGGCTACTTTTTTTTTTTTTTTTTTTTTTTTTAAAATCAAATCCAAGCTGCAGGAAGACCTGAAGTTTAATCGTGTAGCATGGAGAAAGTCTTTCTGCAACCAAAGGGTCGAATAAAAGCGGGGAGCATACAGTTTCAGAGATTTTTTGACAATGACTATGTTTTATCTATTAATAATAATCAAGACTGCAGATGGCTTAAATCTAAATGCAGTGCTCTTCCAGAACTTTCATCTCTGCAGCCCATCTAAGAATGCATTAGGTATAATTACAATGTTTTGTATTTTTTATTTTAATTTCAATGCCAATAAGTATCTCGCGTGTAAAATGTCTTTACCACTCCTAATGCATGCATCAGCTGTATAAAGTGCGACTGCTTTAGAGAACACTCTAGCCTCGTCTAAAGAAGCAGCTCCGGATTTCGACCGAGCTGGGCTCAGAAGCCAGTTGTTGGCGCTGTCCGTGGTGCTGAGGAATTCCCGGCTGCCGGCGAATGAGCTCCAAATCAGCAGTCTGCAAACTGCTCTCAGTGATGCAGAAACCCAGCTAAAGTTGCTCCTTTCCTTCACGTCCACAGTTAGTATTTTCTGGTGTGTAAGAGGGGATTCAAGCAACATATTGTGGATGATGCTGATGGTACTGCCACGGAGTGGGCTTTAAGCTACAGTATGCTATTGCTGTTTGTGATCCTCAGAGCCTAGCCAAATCACCTCTACTGCCGTACCAAACACTGTGTAAGTGAACTCATGTGTGGAGGAGGCGTAATCAGCCGGTAAATTTCATAGAAGGATCTGAGAAAATGCTAAAAATAAGTTCAACATGATTCTGCTACTGGGGTCTGGATTTCTACAGGACCAGCATTGCTTCTTGCTTTGAATTCTGAAGACAAGTCCAAAGCATATTTCTTATGTGTGTCTGCTGTGTTTCTCTCTGGAAGGGCGGGAGACTGCTTCTTGACTGTGTTTTGAAATGGGAGGTAGAGAGAATGGATTACCTTTAATTCATGCCTGAAAATGTATTCTTTGGATAATTAAAGAGGAACTGCTTTCCTAAAACATACCTGATCTTTTAGTTCATATTGGTCTATGATTCCCACCACCACCATTAACCTCCAGACTGATTAGGTAAGTGTATCTTATGACATGAGTTATGTTTGTTTTCTCAAAGAAATAGATGCAGTCATTTTAAATCATATGTAGCAATATGGGGAGGGGGGAAAGTTTAGCTAGAAAGTGATCCTCAGTTTAGCAGTGTTTGCTTACTTATTGAAAATCTTCAGATAAACCTTTCATTTCATTTCTCTAACCTTTCTTCTCTTAAATAGTGTTTTTAACTACACTGGAGCAGCTCAATTATGAAAAGGGATTTTTTAATAACTGAAGAAGAACTTTGTTTTATTAAAAAGAAAACCTTGTTTTCTCCATGCAGATTTCAAATTGTATTTCATATAATAAAAACATATTTAAGGTTTATATAAAGTACACATTACACCCCTATTTTTATCTTTAGGTTTACATTTACCACAACCCGATACAATATATTAATGCCTACCTGTAGCTTGCAAAGAGATCAATTTCTGTCTCTGTCCTTTTGAAGCAGAATGATATGTGTATTTCATATGGCTTATCTTGCATGTACTGGCAAACACTACTGGAATACTATAAGGAAGCACAATAGCTTCCTTTCTTCCAAATAAACTTTCTAAATATGTGAGAGATTTATAATACATGGCTTAATCAGTAAAAATACATTTATGCTTTTTTCAGAAGCTTCTGTTTGTGGCCTCTGTAGTAATTTAAGAGAAAAAAAAATTGCTTTGTCAAAGGGAGCTTCCAGCTTCTCAAGTAGAATTATAGGTTTGCATTTTTTTTGTTCTGTCATGACTCATTATTTTTGACATATTTTAAAATATATCCATCTCTTTTATCATTACCTACCCAAAAGGAATTCTAATATCAGAGAGCAGTTTTCTCTTAAAGGAGGGCATAAATATACTACCTTCCATTTTACTATTACTTTGCATAAGATAATTTGCATATGTTACTTAAAATGCAAACATAATAGTTGATGAAGTGTCCTTAAGCCATCTTTACCTTGTTTTTGAATTATCCTTTTATATGTTATACTAAAAAGGGATGATTTATCATTATTCATTATATTCTGAAAATATACCAACAAATAACATTTATAAATTATCTGAAAATATCCTAAACACAATCTAAGCAATATTGGCATAAAGCCAATAGCATTTAAATAGACAAATGAACTATCTGACAACACTTTTTCTTATCTTAGTAAAACCACTTCTTTATTCTCTAAAGTCACAGTTTCCCCAGAGCCTTTGTATAAGTTAGTCACTCTCAACATTTAAATAAGAGCCCACTACCAATACTCCACACCAACCACTAACACTAAATGAAGCTTATAGGATTCAATGTCACCAAATTAATCAGACATATTTTCTGTAAATGACAACACCATATTATCATTTTAAGGAATTTCAATAAGCAGTTTTATATTGGCATTTTTGTGAAAATTGACTAGATGCAAATATGTTTGGGATGTCAAAAGAAAGATATGTTCTCAAGACAATGTGAATGGTATATATTTTATATTGAAGAAATTAATTCAAGTGGTAGTCCTTGAACACTAGATTCAAGTTGCCATTTAAAAAAAAAAATCAAAGGTACATCTTTCCTGCCCACTAGGAGCTTACTTCCTGAGTAAAATAAAGTTATGGACAATGAGAAAAATAAATTTATTTTTAATAAATTATTTTCAATATATGGAGTTCTCTTGTACTATTTATTAAATTTTTCTCTTAGTCACTGTGAAATGGTTGCACTATTTTTTCTTCCTATCTATGTCTCAAAATCTAGATTTATGTTTTCTGAAACAAGTAACCCATTTGAGACCATTGTTGTTCTCCAGTTATGGAAGTAAAGGAGTAGGAAGGCCTTTGTACTAGCTCATCTCAATTATAATTTATATATAACTATTGGTCTCCTCCCTTTTAGAAGTAGAAGTTTTCTTACTAATCTCATAGTTTTTAATACAGATAATTATAGCATATATATTCTATCACTAATTTAGTGATAAAGAACAACAGAGAATTTGAATTCAAACATTCTTGAGCCATTTGTAACTACTTTTAATCACCTTTTGAGGCTTAGTAAAACCACTTCTTAATTTAGACAAAGCCACACCTTTGAAATTCAGAAGGTAAATCGGAGCTTAAGATTCCCAAGTGAAATAAAGGACAAATTTTAATGCATATACTGCCAAGTATAAACTCTCCAAACTTCATAATAAAGTGTAGATATTTGCATGAACTTAATCTATTTAAGGTCTTAGTGTCTTCCAGATAGGTCTCAAATAAACAGGTTGAGAAAATGGGCTTACATAAATCCATATTCTCTTTATATATGTCAAATTGTTCTTCTTTAAATATTTATTTTCAGCCTACCCTTCTTGTATTCCCATGGAAAGAGCTGAGTATATTTAATATTAGGAGCACATCCAGAAGCCTTTGAGGAGGGGGATGGCTCTTCATATTCATGAAGCTTGCATACTTCTGTTGGTCATCCTTGGATTGGTCACCTCTGCTGCCATCAGTCATGAAGACTATCCTGCTGATGAAGGTGACCAGACCTCCAGTAATGACAATCTGATCTTTGATGACTATCGAGGGAAAGGGTGTGTGGATGACAGCGGCTTTGTATACAAGTTGGGAGAACGATTTTTCCCAGGGCATTCCAACTGTCCATGTGTCTGTGCTCTGGATGGACCTGTTTGTGATCAGCCAGAATGCCCTAAAATTCACCCAAAGTGTACTAAAGTGGAACACAATGGATGCTGTCCTGAGTGCAAAGAAGTGAAAAACTTTTGTGAATATCATGGGAAAAATTACAAAATCTTGGAGGAATTTAAGGTATGAGTTACCCTCCATATTTATTGAATACTAACTTTTCACATGACATACTTAGTAGATTACTACATTAAAATTAAAGTTGGAAAAACTTATTTTTAAATTTCCCTTTGATTTTTAAAATTTTTTAAAATTTTATTTATTTATTTATTTATTTTAGTGTTCCAAGATTCATTGTTTATGCACCACATCCAGTGCTCCATGCAATACGTGTCCTCCTTAATACCCACCAGCAGGGCCCCCCATTCCCCCACCTCCCTACCAAAAACCTCATTTCTTTTTCTCAGAGTCCACAGTCTCTCATGCTTCATCTCCCCTTCCGATTTCTCCCAGTTCACTTTTCCTTTCCGTCTCCTAAGGTCCTCCATGTTATTCCTTATACTCCACAAGTAAGTGAAACTATATGATAATTGACTTAGCCTAAGTACCACTGTGGTCAATAAATGGTCAATAAATAATGAATTGGCTTATTGATCAATATCTTTAAGGTTTCACAATAATCTCTTCCCTCAGAAGTATTTTGGGCATGCTTAATACTTTTTTTTCCCTTAAGCATTTCTTCTGTGTTATTACAAAATGTTTTCTGAGGAATTTTTTGTAGTGTATGTGTTTATTTAAAGTTAATGTTTAAATATTGTGATTTTTTTAATGTGGGTGTGCCTGGTTAGCCTGTATTTGGAGTCATCTATAGTCTAGAATTATGTTTAGTGTGTGGAAATGCAAGTGCCACTGGGACACACCTCTGAGCTGTGGTCTATATATTAAGAATATGCATTGGGCCTACTTGTTGTAGAGCATCATCCTCATTTTGTTCTCTGCTCATTAGATATTTTTTGTTTGCAAGACCCCAAAGAGAACTGAATTTTTGTCATACTCTATTGTCAAAGGTAGGAAGAAAAAAGACTATTTTTCCAGTGTCCTTAGTATTTCATATGTATTTTATATGCCTATACTTTTAAGTAATTTGGAGTTAATTTTTATCTCTGCTTTGAGTCTCTTTTCTCAAATGGCTAGTTTTAATTAGGATGTCCTACAAGCCAGACCTGAACCCTGAGGGTATAAATTCATATATCAAAATGTTCTCCTTAAATGTAATGGCAGTTTGTGCCTTGGAGTATCTGTCATACTGATGGCTTGATATGAAAAATTTTCATTTCATCTAACCAAGTTCTGTGAAAGGTGCTCAGAATCTCGTAAGCAAAAGAAGACATAGCTAGTTTTCAGTGTGACTGAGAGAAGAACATCCAGTTATTATCACTAACCCAACTTCCTTCTCTACAATAGTCAAATGGTAAAAGAAATCAATATGGGGAAAAAAACGTTTAAACTGATCATGATTAGAGTATTCTATGTATTGGTATTTCATTGCACTCAGTTCATTCCAGGTTATGGGTTCAAACCAGTTGTAGTTTACTCAAGAATACCCAGTCACTTTAACTAGATTCCTTAGGACATGAAGGAAATTTTAATAATTATCGTATTTAACTTTCTTATACATAAATGTTATTCTAGACGTTTCTCTTTCATATATTATCATAATTTGTTGCACAATATTCAGAAGTAAAGGACTTGAAAGTCTAGTAAAATTACCATTATTTATATCAAATGATAGTTAATAGTATAGTACATTTATTAACAGATTTATGGTCTCTAAAATATTAAGTATATTTTGACATTAGCTATTTTCACTTTTAGGGTAATTAAAGTAAATGCAAGTACTCAACACAATTGTATTCTAGACATGGTTCTAGAATCATGTTACTCTTTTCTAACGTGCATATTAGTTGAGAGTTGAGTTCAAAGAGATACTGTAGAATAGCCTTACCCAAGCAAAAAAGTACATTGAATAAAATTTAAGATTTACATAATTTTGTCATCAATATTCAGTAAATAAGAGAATGGTTATTCGAATTTAACCAACTCACTACTCAAAATGCTAGTTTTTCCTCTATTTATTAGATTTTTATTTTACAAATATAATATCTATTTCACCATGTCAAACAATAAGAGATATATAAAGAAAAAGTTCACAACACTTCACTCTAATTATATGTCCCTGCTATAGTCAACATACAACCCATTGATGTGTATAACTTTTCCACCTTTCCATGCCATGAGATTTTTAAAAAACAGAATGAAAGAAAACAGTTGCCTCTTTTCACAAGTATTTGGAGTTATAAAAGCTATAGAAATTATCTAGGGCAAGCTCATAACAGTGAAGAACTAGGACCAAAAAAGTTTGTTACTTGTCCAAAATTGTCAATTTATTTAACCTACCTCTAAATACTGTCATTCTAATAACCTCTCAGAGAACTTGGGCTCAAGAGTCAGATAGATATAGATTCAAATCCCAAATTCATCACGTAGATGTAAGATTTTGAAAGGACTCCTTAAGTTTTTGAGCCATGGTGGTATTGGCTATAAAATGGCCATAATAATAATTACTTTTCTTGGGAGGATATATTAGAAAGAGTTACTTAGATGATTTATGAAGAAAATAGCAGGCTTGTGATGATTGGCACACCATAGATATTGACTAAATGGTTGTTCCCTTCCTCCTAAACTCTAATGTCCAGTGGTTTACTATAACTTCACAATTCCTCTATGTCTTCACCTACATTTTATAATGGAAATTCATGCTTAACAGTCACTCAGTTGAAAGAATTCCAATACTTTTTATAAATGTTCTACCTGTCTATGTGAACTATATATACCTAAGTAAGTATAAGCCATAATATAATCTTGATTCTCTTCTAATTTAGCTCACAAGAAACAAGTAACTAATTTCAAAAGATATACGGAACTTTCACATAATTATCTTGGCATGTTATTAAGAAGGTTTTATATATTTTTACATATAATATATTCATCCAACAAACATTTGGGGATTATTTGTTGTACAAGATACTATAGATGTACATACACTGGAAAGTAAGGTACCTAGAAGGCCAAACCTCCACTCACAAGTAATGTATGAACTATATGGAAAGAGAATGAAGGGAAAGAGCAGTTTAAAGTAAAGCATGGAATTGTGAAGCTCAACACTAAGGCACTGTGGTGCCAGAAGCATATCAACATGTGTGAGATTTTTTTCAAATTTTCTTTTTCTTCATCATGTCTGAAGTTGAGACTATTCTTAAGGAAATAATTCAAATTGATCTGGATATATTAAAATTCCAAAGAGGAAACTTCTTGAGCAAGATCAGAGATTAGTATGAAATTTAAAAAGAGAGGTGGGAGATAGGAACAGGACGCTGGATGTTACTAGAATGCTATTGTAATAGGAGAGGTAAATTTTTACATGTGTTTTGGACAGCAGAGAGAAGAACTTGAATACCAGGCCAAAATAGTCAAATTTGGTCTAAAGAATAACAAGGGATAAAATCCATGCTGTACATAGAGATGACCTAGTTAAATGTGTTTTTTGAACAAAATTACCTTGTAGCCAAGTGTAGAATTGAATAGAGGTGAAGAAATTAATGGCTGCAGATGTAAGGCTATTGAAGAAAACAGAGAATGAAATGACCAGCATGCATGAGGATAAAAACAGAAGGGTCTTCAAGATAAAAATATAAATTCCATACTATAGTCTCAGCTCTATACATTGACTCTCCAAGTATCCAAACTCTAAGTGATATCTCTTCCCTGCGTGTTTGCAATGCTGTCTTACACTTTCTCACCATTGCATACCTGTGTAAGTCCTACTAGACTATTTCAAAGCCCCATTTAAATCTCATCTCAACTGGAAAGCCCTATTCTATGCTGCATCCTGGGCTGAGTCTCATAGCTTTCCTCTATGTTCCCACAGCATGCTAAATACATCATTATAAACAGGAACATAAATCACAAGCCAATGCTATCAAGACCTTTATGTGTATTACAACTTATTTCATTTCATAACAACAGTATGATGATGATACTTTAATTAGCACTGTTTTAAAGATAAGGAAACTGAAGTATAAGATAGCTTGCCCAACATCACACAGCTCTAAAGTAGAAATAGTATTCATATCCAGGAAGCTTGACTGCAGAATCTAAGCTCTTCACCACCTCAGTGCCTTGATCACAATGCAACAACAGAATGTGAAACCACCTGTCTCTCCAACTGGATCGTGAACTCTTTGAGGTTAAGAACAGTGTTTTCTGCTCTTCCCAACCCCCCATGTGAATCATATAACAGACATTCAATACATTTTTGATGGATGACATAATTGGTCGAATCCTAATTAAACCCACAGGATAAAAAAGTTAGAGTTCCTTTAAAATGCCTTAGTTTCTTATTTATGTGTTGTTCTCTTCCTTTTAGTTAAAGAAGCATTCAAAGTTCAGATAAGGAGTCCTCTTTGGATCCTTAAAGATGGATCCTTTAAAATGACACACATTGCTCATTTCCATCTTGCTTTCTCCTCTTCTTCACCCCCCTTCGTAACCAGGGTCATCTTGGATTTCATCCCAGACCAGGGGTGACCACCTGGTGGGTCAAAACAGTTACTCTATCTCACACTATATAGTTGCAAAACATATGTCCCTTCTTACTCTTTTCTGATCAGTATATTCAAATGTAAGTTGAGCCACATGTGTCACCTGATGGGAAGAATAATGTTATTTGCAAAGATCTTTTTCAACATTTACTGATTCAAGCTTTGAAAATGGATTTCTCTCTACTCTTTTTGAAAACTCTAAATTTTTCAGTGTTCTGGTAATATTGTATTAAGATAAAGGTCACTGTATAGTAGGTTCTCTCATCTTTCTTTTATGTATACCCAGACAAAATGACACTGGAACCTACTTTTTAAGACATAAGGAGCATAAATAATAAATTACAATAGCATTTCCTACAAAAAAAAGAAGTTGATTGGAAACATAGACTCTATCAGCTTTGGCTTGGTGGTAAACTATCTCGTGCTGTGCTTCCCAAAGGGAGAAATAATTTATTTTCCTTGGTATTTTTATAACTCTCACTCAAAAAGAATTAGCCTTTTTGGTCTTTTTTTAATCCTTTGAAACTTACACTGATTTAGTCTAGGTCAGACACTGAAGGTTATACTACATGCAACTGAAAAAGCCTTTGCATAGCCAGTCACATTTTAAAGTGATTTTCTGTGGGCAACACCCAGTGCCCCTAATTCAGGATTTTGATTTGCCCAGGACCTGTCTTTCTCTGTGGGCACTGGCCTTTGTGCTTCTCCCACTCTAAGCAAAAGATAGTTGATCAGGTGGCCGATTTTTAGTTTTAAAAGATTCAGTGTTCTGAATCATGTTCTCATGCTGCATATTTTCTATGTATGTGGTCATTTTAAAGAAACATATTTTCATGCTGGGGTAAGCTGCCTAGTTTTGCTCTAAAATTTATATTTAATATTTAAATCTTGAAGAAAGCAGCAGAGTGGACAGAAAAGTAATCACGTGGAGTATTTTGCCAAATCATCTCCCCCTTAACAAATATCAATGCCAGCTAAGGTTTAAGATTGACTTGCCTTCAATGGGTATATTCACAGAAAGGCAGGCTTTCCAGCTTTCTCACTAATCAGTGCCCCCATCAATGCCCAATATGGTAATATTAAATCTGTGAAAGCGTTTGGGTAGAAAGAATGATTGAATTTAGGTCTGTGTGATTTGTTTGATGTTGGTTTGTTTTCAAATGGAGAAAGAACAAAAGGCAACATGTACTTGGAGCTAATGATCAAAGATATGAAAGAACGGGGAAAAATGGAAGCTGTAAAGAAATCTCAGTTGAGTTAACACTTTACAGAAACCTAATTCACTGCATCCCACCCACCCTCTGCCATGGTATAAGTTTCTATGAAATGCAAAGAAACTAAGATCTCTGCATTAAGCAAAGGGGTACAGAATGCATCTTTCCAGAGATGTGAAGGATTTATTTATTGTAATAACAGAGAAGTAGGTAGATTTTGAGAATATGAGTGGGATTTTTAAAGACTTTTTTCCAAGAGATGGTTTACAAATTCTCTACAAAAGGTTAAAGGGGTCACCAGGGGCATTTGTAAGATTCTATCCAAAGAAAATCTTAGAAAACATCATAATTTCATACAATAAAGATAAGGGAGGATCATTGTTGAGGAGTGGAGAAGACTAATTCCCTAAGTGTTGATTTTGCAAAATACAGTTTCTGTTTTGCAGGGTATGTTGTGGGTTTTAATGTTAAAATTTCCTTTGAGTGAATTCAGGAATGGCTTCTCCTTTCAAGTTGCTACAAAATAACAAAAATTAAGTAATGCTGTTGCTCATCTGAGGGTCAACCCCAGCATGAAGAACAAAGTAAATATTCCCCATGAGGAATTTCCATCTTTGTAAACAACTGTGGAACCTCTACTTAATTTGTATAATCTCGGACCAATTTCAGAGATTAGAAGTCAATTTTGTTAAAACTTAAATTTATAAAATTCCTTCACCCTCTCTCATTATTTTTATATTGTGCCTCCTTGGCATTTTTTTACTCTATAGAACTGCACTAAATGGGAGCAGATCAGATTTTTAAAATAATTTATTTTTTCAGAAATTCCAGATAATTGGGAATAATCCCTTTCTTGACACCTTTAACATGTGGGAATAGAATTGTAAGAATAAATGTCTTCCAAGTTAACCCCTGAGTGGTGTAAAATAGGCTGTTTCCAATCAGGAAAAGTTTTTTGCTTTAAATTGTAAGAGAATTAATGGTCGGCTAGCTCTTTGGTTAGCTGTATGTAGGAATAGTTTTTCATGCTCACCCACTGGTATTTATTGCTGTCCTTCATATTGCAAGATGCTGCTGTTAATGGTGATAACTGTGTGATGAGTATGACTACAGAGATTTGTGACTGGGCTTCTGTGCCCCGTGCACAGGGGGTGATCGGTGTTTGATTTGCAGCCACGTCTGAGATTTGCGGAGCTTGTCACTGTTAGTGATTACCTCAGACTTGAGGTCAGCCATCAGCTGTTTATAGACATTGCTGCCCACTCCTTACTCTCCAGCAGTGTAAGAAAATGAAACTGAAAAGAAAGACCTAGTAGTCTCCCTTTCAAACTTTCACTCCAGTTGTACAAAACATTGGATATGTTTGAAATTTGCCTGTTTTTAACAGTGGCTTTACTCACAGAAAGACATAATCAGTCAGTGGTAGGATATTAATAAGCATAATTTTTCTATTTTTCACTTTTTTCATAACTCGGGTCTACATATTTTATGGTAATTGTGTAGATTATTCTAACATACATCATCTCAATGGAAACTGCTCCATACATGCAGTGATTTGAGTGTGTGTGTGTGTGTGTGTGTGTGTGTGTGTGTGTAAAGAAATTTGAGGGACCAGGAATGTCTTTACTTACAGAAAATCTTACTGTAAAATTAGGTAAATCTTTTGTTCCTGATCCTCCTTATTCACCTTGACCATATTTTTGCTTAGTTTTGTTTTCCTACAACTTGATTTATACATCAGGCAGTGTGTTTTATGAAGAGTAGTGCAAGAAAAACGTATTGGTTTATTTTTTAGTTGTGCTTTGCCAAGATTTCCAGGAAGAGCTTGAAACAAATAACCAAGAGACGGATTGAAGTGATCAGTAGGTTGGCTTATCTGGGGCATCTTTCTCAAAAATAGTCATTATTAATTGGAGACTGGTTTATTTTAGAGTCTGTACTTTGGACTTTTATCATCACTGCTGATTAGCATCAGTAATTTCACTCCAACATACTGTCCTTTGTGGATACCCTTGCCTCTAGCCTGCTGTATCTCATATCACAATAAAGACTTCTTTGCAAGGATTTAATGACACCATGAAAAGAGTGAATAAAGTACTAAAGTAACAAGAAAAATCATTCATCCCCTAAAAAAGTTTTTAGATGATATTATTTTATGCCTGTAGAAAGCTATCTAAAGTGAAAAAAAAGTCCTCTGAACACAACTTTTAACTTTTCCCCCCTTTATGTCATATGATCATAAACAAAAGTAAAATACTTTTAATTGTTCTAACTATAGAATAGATACAATAAGGTCATCATATGTGTCTTACAAAAAATTAATAACATTGAGAACTTAAAAATTACAATATTACATATCAATCTGTAACTTAATCTGTGTGTGGGGTGTGTGTGTGTGTGTGTGTGTGTGTGTGTGTATGTTTTAAATTAGTTGTTTGGGATTTTTCAATCTGTTTTAATATTGACCTGTGACTACTATTGTTACTTCTTGGCATGAGGCTGGATCCCTAGTATATGAGTTTGCATGTATTCTCCTATTTATAAAGGCAAGCATTATGGTTTCTTTTTTGTAGTTCAGATCCTTCCTACTTTTTAAATTTTTTTAAAATTTTTTATTAATATATAATGTATTATTAGCCCCAGGGGTACAGGTCTGTGAATCGCCAGGTTTACACACTTCACAGCACTCACCATAGCATATACCTTCCCCAATGTCTATAACCCAACCACCCCCTCCCTCTCCTCCCCCCGCAACAGATCCTTTCTACTTTTAAGAGTTGACCATAGAATATTAGATCTGAAAAAAACTTTGAAATTATTTTTTCTAATGTCCTTATTTTACAGATGATAAAACAAAAGCCAACTGAAACTTACTGAAAGGACCATAAGGACATAGCTCATTATTTGCAAAAGCAATATTAATATATTGCTTTCCTGTGGTCTTTTTTTCTACATTTTACTATCTTCAGGTTTAACAAGAAAATGTCACTCATTTGCATCTCCCTTTCCAATAAATGTGTTGGATGCAAAGATTTATTTCAGCTAATTGTCTATAGAAATGTGATATCAGGACCTATCACCATGACAACACAGAGTTACAAGTAGACAAGAACAATAAAATATTGGCATATCTAAAATCAGTCTCTGACATAGATAGAGTACAATTTGCAAAAAAAGAATCTAAGTTTGCAAAGGCTGTGTTAGAAAAGGGATCCTTTGTCTAAAAATGAAAAATTCTATAATTAAACAAAGTAATATTGGCCAAAATAAGATAAAATCCTATTAGATTAACAATACCTGTTTATTTTCATGGATACTCTTTTATACTAGGAAGTAAAAAAGCAACTAAATGAGCTGTTTTTGCCATATATTTGGTAATTTTAGGAACTGAGGATTCATGTTCTTGATATCACTCTGCAAGCACCTGCCTCTTATGACTAGGCAGAAAAGGATTCTCAAAAATGGATGAAGTATGCAAAAATTTCTAGTTCCATAGAATTAGAACAAAGGAATATCTCTAAACTAGCATATGATCAGTATCATCTCAGGAAGGAATGTTTCAGAAATTGATTCATTGACCTGTCCCTAATTCTGATTGAAATTATTTCAGTGTATGTTTCTAAAGTTTCCCAGATTATTCTAATGATCAACTAGATTTAGGAATCACCATCATGATGCATGTAGCCTTTTCCAGACTCTTTTCTAGGGAACACCACCACTCTGTGATATTCTTAATAAGGATTTCTGATTTTTTCGTGGTCAAGTAAATTTGAGAAATGATGTATCCTTGGAAATGTGAAGTGTACATTAGTGTATTGACACTGCTTGAGTATTTTTAAAAGGTTTGTTTGACAGTCAGTATGTATTATTCAATAGCTATGAGCTTGACAGGGAGGAGAAAACTGGATTTTAGAGTAGGCTCTACAACTTCCCAGCCAAGTGACCTAGGTGTACAGTACTCTACCTCTGTAGGTTTTAGTGTACACACCTCTCAAAGAGAGATAATAGTAGAAACTACTTGGCATACCATAAGAGATTCATAAAAGCTACCTGACATTTTTACTACTATTACCACTAAACTGTATTTAATATGAGATTTCACAAATTTATGTGACAGAAGAACATTTTTTTTTCCTCAGAACATCTATTAACATCTTCAGGTTCATAAGAGTTCAATGAAACATGGATTAAGAAATACTTTACTAATGATTTGAGGTACCCTAATTTCTTTTTTGACTCTTATGGGCAGCTAATGATAAAAATCTGTATGTCTCAGCTCATCTTTTATTTTCTGGCTCTTTTTAAAGTTCACAACATTTAAATTAATGTGACTGTTTATGGTAGTTAATTTGTGTTGCATAAAACAATTTATTTGAAAAATTATTTCTTCTTCATTATCATGCCAGTTACATATAACCAAAAATCTAAGAGATTGACTGACCATTATCCATGAGCCAAATCCAACTCACTGTCTGCTTTTGTAAGTAGAGTCTTATTGAAACAGCAATGCTTATTCATCTCTGTATTGTCTATGGTGGCTTTTAGGCTGTAGTGAAGAGATGAGCACTTGCCCCAGAGACCCAGGATTCACATGGGTCAAAAATATTTACTATCTGTGGGCACCCAGGTGGCTCAGTGGGTTAAGCCTCTGCCTTTGACTTGGGTCAAGATCTCAGGGTCCTGGTATAGAGCCTTGCATCATCGGGCTCTCTGCTCAACAGGGAGCCTGCTTCCCCCTCTCTTTCTGCCTACCTCTCTGTCTACTTGTAATCTCTCTCTCTGTCAAATAAGTAAATAAAATCTTTTAAAAAAATATTTACTATCTGGCCTTCTACAGAAAAAGTTTGCCAACCCCTGATCTATGATAATATTATTCTTCCCTTATTATTCTCTCAAACTGTGTTATCAAACCTTTCAAATCCACATTCTTGAAGATTAAATATTCTTTGGATATTGATAGGTAATAGGTCCAACTTGACTTGAAGGTGGTCTCAGGTATCTCTTTTCACATATGTGACTTTAAAAAAGCATTAGATACACCTATTTTAGTTGTTGTTACTCATACTTGACAACAATAGTACTAAGTCCTATATCTCTTTGCACACTTGCCTTCAAGCAGTATAGCTTTGTTCTTTGCATTGATGAATAATAATATAATAACTTCCCACTGAGAATTCTCAGATGAGACAGATAAGCAAAGATGATTTTAAAAATTCCTTTATTTTGCTTTACTTTGTGATTTCCTTTGATAGTGTGACAAGTCAAGGAGGTTATTTTTAATTTCATGTAATATAATAAATATATTTTGTGTTACAATAATAAATGAAAATATGTATGCTGTCTGCTTACTTAGGCATTTAGTTCATTTTTATGACTTTTCAAGTCAACTCTCACAATCCATAATTTGGTTTCATTAAATATTCTAATTATCACCGACATGTGGAAAAATGGTAGGTTTCATGGGGTTGTACCAAAATGTATCAGACATAAATCTGACCCTCAAAATTCTCCTAGTCTGTCAAAAGGAATAATACAGGTACTACTAATAGCAGGTGGCTTGTGATGACTGTACTAGGAACTTATATGAAGAAAGGGGGAATCCAGTCTGGAGGACTTAAGATATCTTAAGAATAGGGATTTCAGCACACTGAAAGTATTTCAGACAAAGTTAGAACATTGGCAAAAATAAGTACAAAGCACGTGCAGAGAAAAATGAATAAACCCAATGAGTTAAGCCAGAGCATAAGGCATATAAAGGAGACAAAACATGAGAGATCAGAGAAGGGGACACTGGTCCAGCTCACAATGTGAGTGTCATGCCGGGCCAGCGAGCTTCAGCCAAAGCCTGGGCTGAGCAGGGAGCCACTAAGGGGTTCAGATCAGAGAGTGACACAACCAGATCTGTGCCTGAGGCAAACACCAAATAATAGCTGACACTTTTATAAGATATTTTGCACCTGTGTTCTCTCAGGAATTGCTTAGTTCCAAGCTATTTTTATTCTCATTTTATAAATGAGAAGGAAGGGCTTCTGACTAACTCCAGTGGTCTTCTAATTATATCTGACCAGCTTCCACACGTTCATTAAGGATGTTTTGCAAGACACGGTTGAGATGGCTTCGTTTTCACGTGTTCACATCCCCTATATTTTTCTATAGGTGTTCAATTATAACTCTGAAATCATATTAAGTCCTGTATCTTTCTGGTGGAAATGTATACATGCTAATATGAGGAAAATTATTTCCCTGTGTCATGTTTCACAGGGCTCAGTTTCTTGTATTTTTTTTTTTAAAAAACTCCCATTGCCATGAAGAAGTATGAATCTAAGACACAGTCCTATCCATTAAAAATTAATAAGAGCTGCGTTCTGAATGCAGCAAGAATGGCCCAAGAGTATTTTTGTTATTTAGAGGGTTTTTTAAATCTTTACATCAGTGAAATACAAATTTAAAAACAACAACAACAACAACAACCACAACCAACCATGGATTTTGCTAATGGTTTTTGCAGCCTTAGAAATACCATAGTCATCACAAAAACTTCCAGTGGTTACCAAATTAAGTCATTTTTCTTTATAGTGAAAGAACATCCACAGCTCTCTGGCACTCCCTGTATTTTCACTGCATATTAGTTTTATTTCCCTTTCCTAAATATGACAGGGGAAAAAATTAAAAGAGTTCAGTCTAACTTTAATTTTCCCCCAACATTATAAATAAAATCCTACTAAAATAGCACACCTTTGACTGCTGAGATTTAAAAAGCTTCATTAGGGAGAAAAAGGACAATCACAGAGAATCTACCTTTTGCTAATGAGACTCTAGGACATTCACACAGAAGCTAGAACATACCTAAATCAAGATTCAAAAAAAAAAAAAATGTGAGGTGAAGTTACCCTGTTAAATATCTGTTTGGGCAAAGAATTTGATTAAAGATTGAAGTTTCATCTCTGTAAATAAGAACCTAATTAACTATCTAAAAATGTTGCCCAATGTCATCCTTATCTAACCATAATATGAGTGCACACATTGCTACATTTTTTTAAAATTGCTTTTAAAACTCTAAAAGATATGTTCTTTATAAATTCAATATTTCCAATAATTCATAATGGAAATTATCATGCCATAATTTAATAAAAATAATTTATAATCAATATATACCCTTGAGAAATACATGGCCATTGAAAATGGATGAAGAGAAATTTAAAAATTAATTAATAAATACTGATCAAGTTCAAAGCTAGGATGACAATGAGGGTCTTTTAACCAATGCTACATAGTTTATATATTACATAATTTCCTTCAGTCTCCTAAGAATCCAGTGGCAAAATTAGAGCCCTATTAATATTGTGTTGTTATTACCTCCACCTTACAAATGAGAAAACCCAGATTCAAGTGCCTTAAGATAAAACAGCAATCTTTAGTGATAGGTTTTGAGTTCCAAATGAGCTCATTCCACATGGTCATATGGCTGAATTGCATTGGGCGATAGCACTAGCCATTTATTTTTTATTTTTTTGAGAGAGAGAAAAAAAGAGAGAGAAAGAGTGAGCAGGGGAGGGGCAGAGGAAGAGAGAGAAGCAGGGCATGGAGCCTGACTCAAGGTACAATCCCACCACCCTGAGATTATGACCTGAGCCTAAATCAATAGACACTCAACTGCCTGAGCTACCCAGGTGCCCGAGGACTAGCCATTCTTATACATGGTTTCAAAATTGTGATTACTTCTATTGTGCCTTGCACCAAAAAAAACCCAAACAAACAAACAAAAAAAACCCAAAGTCAAAAGCCTTACATCAAGATATTACTTGGTCAAGATTTTTTAAATTAAAATATACTTTTATCTTGTGAAGTGTATAAACCTGGCGATTCACAGACCTGTACCCCTGGGGATAAAAATATATGTTTATAAAAAATAAAAAATTTAAAAAAAAATAAAAAAATAAAATATACTTTTATCTTAGTGTCCGTAAGTCATCTCAACATGTTTTTGTGGAACGAAGTAAGCTATGAAGTAAGCATCAAATAATGAAATATAAATTCAGAAGGAAATCGCTGTTGGGACTTAAAATTGGAAATTAATATATTTTAATATTAGTAGTTATAAAGCACTTCACTATATTAATTTTTCAATTACTGCCTTTTCATAACGTGCAAAAGTACAATGTTGCCAGCAAATGGAAAAGGAAGAAAAGATTTCAACTTTTAGTAAATTTTTTGCCCAGAGAAATTCAGAGACAGTGAGGCAGAGAGAGACTCCTGAACTAACAATCTGATTGGCACTCCCAATACAAATGGATTTCGTTGTTCTAGGCCTCGAACTTTGACCTCCCACATACTGAAGAGCCTTGAGTCCAGTGAAATCCATGCACGGCACCTCCTTTCAATGTCTCTCATAGAATAGGACTGATTCTTTCAGGTTGTAGAATTCTAACAGTGCTATACTCTCCCCCACGCACACATGGCCTTGTTTTAATGCTACTGTAGATGACTGGCTTTTAACTGATATCAACAATCTGTTCTTTTCAGTGTCGACAGGAAAGTTTTGCTCATTTTTTTCCTATTGCATAAATAGGTGATAAGTAGAGCATCCTTAGCACGGAGATACACAGGCTCTAGTGAAAATATTCTGTTCACTGTCAAGGGCCTTTTTTGTACCAAAGCCAAAAGTCAATCCAGCTTATCAGTGAGGACTAAAGGCTGCTGCTTTCCCAGGCTATTTATACAAGGACAGGTGTGACACTTTATCAAAATCTTCATTTCACTGTGAATCCTCTAGCCTTCATCTATACCTTTGGGTTCTCCTTTGAAGACTGTAGAGGCCACTAAAACATCCTTTTTTTTTTTTTCCTTAAATACATACTGATATTTCCTTAATAAGTACGCTTTGCCAATTTAAAAAGGCATACCTGTGACTGTAGCTAAAGAAAGATATTTTTGCTTATATTCTCCTTATCTATAGTTTATTTTTCATATGCTGTTCTTCATATTTCAGAAAAAGCTACATTTTCCTATGAAATTCCTTGAAAATATTCTGGAAAAAATTTGGTTCTATATAACATCAGTTTATTAGAATAGGCAGCATATAATTGTAGAGGTGCCTTCTCTTAAAAAATAAACCAAAATATGTTTAAACAGTTTTTTAGGAAAAAATATTTTTTTAAATATTTATTTATTTGAGGAGGGGGAGAGGCAGAGGGCGAGAGAAACTTTAGCAAACTCCTGCTGAGCACAGAGCAGGAGGCAGGGCTTAGTCTCACAACACTGAGATCATAACCCGAGCCCAAACCAAGAGTGGGATGTTTAACTGATCACCACCCCGACACCGCTAGGAAAAAAATATTTTGAAAAAAATATATAAATCATTAATATGATATCACTGTTGTGTTGCAACTATAATGGTAAATTTCAAGACTGAGTGAACTTTTTTTGTACTTGATAATTAATAATTTTAGATTGGGTATGTCAACTGCTTTGCAGTATACTTGTGTTATACATTAAGGTCAGAATAAATGCAAATAAAAATAGAAAGATTAACCCCAATAATTCTGTTCTCCATTATAATAATACCATCAGTTTTATTTTTTTATTTTTTTTTAATTTTTTATTTTTTATAAACATATATTTTTATCCCCAGGGGTACAGGTCTGTGAATCACCAGGTTTACACACTTCACAGCACTCACCAAAGCACATACCCTCCCCAATGTCCATAATCCCACCCCCTTCTCCCAAACCCCCTCCCCCCAGCAACCCTCAGTTTGTTTTGTGAGATTAAGAGTCACTTATGCTTTGTCTCCTTCCCAATCACATCTTGTTTCATTTATTCTTCTCCTACCCACTTAAGCCCCCATGTTGCATCACCACAACAGTTTTATTTTTTTTTAAAGATTTCAGAGACAGAGCAGCAGGCAGAGAGAGAGAGAGGGAAGCAGGCTCCCCGCTGAGCAGAGAGCCCGATGCGGGGACCCATCGGAGACCCACAATCCCAGGACCCTGAGATCATGAACCGAGCCGAAGGCAGAGGCTTTTAACCCACTGAGCCACCCAGGTGCCCCTACCATCAGTTATTTTTATTAAAATATCATTTTTATTACAAAATCAAAATTTATTTCTATGGATATCTTAGCTCCTTTTCCAGATTAGCACTCATTAAGGGCAGGCTAGATATATAGTTCATCTTAATATACTTTATATACCTTATCGTATATATAATACAAATTTAATACAATAAAAATAAAAATAGTTTTTAATTTCATATATATTATTTCTGAATTTGAGTTTATTATATCTACATGGGCAAAGCTATATATACTCCATACAATCACCTGGCTAAAAATGTTTGTTTTCAAGAAACATAAAATGGTTTTTTGTTTGTTTGTTTTTTCATTTTCTTTTAGTTTATTTCTTTTCAGTGTTTCAGCATTCATTGTTTACACACCACACCCAATGCTTCATGCAATCCGTGCCCTCCATAATACCCACCACCAGGCTCACCCAACCCCCACCACCCTCCCCTCCAAAACCGTCAGTTTGTTTCTCAGAGTCCGCAGTTTCTCATGGTTGGTCTCCCCCTCCAATTATCCCCAACTCACTTCTCCTCTCCATCTCCCGATGTTCTCCATGTTGTTCCTTATGCTCTGCTAGTAGGTGAAACCATATGATAAGTGACTCTGCTTGACATTTCACTCAGCATAAAGTTATTTTTGACACCCAAGAAATAATATTCCAAAATGTATTATCAAAATACCAACTTCTCAGACAAAGTCAGAGTGCCTATTATTTAACTTGTTAAGCGAACGGTAACATCATACACATTTGCTGACAAATTGAGGTTGTTATTAAAAAAAAAAAACTATACATCCGGTTTTCTTTCTGTTGTTGTTTTGTTGTTGTTGCTAAGATTTTCTTTACTTATTTGAGAGAGAGAGAAAGAGAGAGATCATGAGCAGGGGAGAAGGATAGAGGGAGAAGCAGACACCCCGCTGAGCAGGGGAGTCAATGTGGTACTCAATCCCAGGACTCTGGGATCATGACATGAGCTGATCTAAGGTAGATGCTTACTGCCTGAGCCACCCAGGAACATTATGCATCTGGTTTTCTATCGGCTTCAGTGGCATTAAAATTCCTAAAGAAATTCCAGCTCTGTTCACGATTTGATAAGACCTACAACCTGTGTTTCAAATGTGCTCCAATCAATAGGGCACATCACTGAAGAGGTCACTATAGTCCCATTTGATGCAGGACACTGAGAAGCATTTTAATCAGTAATGCAATGGGTTTTCTTTTGGAGGATTGTGAATTTTGTTTAAAATCCATTGGCTTTATTGATTAGTAAGTGACATCTGCCACATGCAAATTACTGGCTACAAGAGTGGCAGTGGATGCTAAATACTCTTGTACTCTGTAATTTAATGTATATTTTAATGAAGTGAGCAGTGAGATTCCTGACAGGCATCAGCAACTTTGAAATAGTCTTCCAAATTTCTGATACAGTTTGAAAGTAATGAGATTTGTTCCATAAAGTGATAAAATTTATGCCATAAATTATCTCTAAAAGAAGAGTGCATCTTAAAACAGTATCTTTTCCTTGGTAGAGATCAAATTTTAAATACTTGCTTAATGGAAAGTTTCTAGAAAAGCAATCTGAGCCATATACTCTTTCAGAATTTTTGCCAAAATTATCAAAGGAATGAAGTACCATATGGTATATGAAGCCTAATATCACTTGGTCAGAAGGAAAGCCATTGATATAGTAGTTAGTGTGCTAAGACTTGGCACTTAGAATATATCCCATCCAAGTATGGGCCCATTACTCAGACTCCAACAATGCTCATTGTCTTTCTAGGAATCAAGCTTTATTTATCAAGCTTTATTCCTCAGAATATTCAGGATGTGTTTTGCTGGACTTTGTAATCTAACTCATTCCTTAGGAAAATGAGCTTGTTTAAAATCAGGATTGTTATATATTATTTTCCTGAAAAATAGTTTATGATATACTAAAATCACTTTAAGAAGAAACCATTAAACTCTACATACATTATAAAGTGAGACTAGTTTTTTCTTAGACTTTTAGGAATTCCTCTACATGTATTCTTACCTTAAATTTAGTTATCATGGTATTTGTTAGTGCAATAAGTCTATAATTATCCATTGTGAAAAACCCTAGTCAATGGAGTGCTTGAAGATTGACTTACTTAGTGATCTACACAGTGAATATGGTAAATTTCAAATTGCCTTTAGAGAGTGGGTTTATGTTCACTATTATAATATCGGAGCCCAATTAGTTATTTCATGAGTCAGTCAGAAACCTTTCCCTACAAAGTGCCCTTTATAATACTTAAATAAAATGAAATATCTTACTGAATCAGAATCCTACCCCATGCATGATAAACATATATGAAACTGCCCAGAGGTATGGTCTAACAAACAAGAAAACATAGATTATGCATAAATGAATACGCATGTGTTAACAAATATTTATTGAGTGTCTATTATGGGCTGATATCTTCCTAGTGCTGAGAGGACCACAATAAACAATATTCTATAAGAAAATTATAATCCATAAGGAAGGCAGATAAAAATAAACAGACACATCATCAAACCAGTAAGATAATCTCATGCACTGATGAGAGCTCTGAATGGGCAATGTGAGGGAGAAAGATGATGGAAAGATATTCAGGGAAGACCTCCTTGGAGAAAGGATGTTTGAGGTGATTTTAGATGCTGAAATATCGGGAAAAGAACATGGGTTTATTGCTCGCTCTTTCTTCCTTTCTTTCTTTCTTTCTTTCTTTTTCTTTCTTCTTTCTTTCTTTCTTTCTTTTTCTTTCCTTTCCTTTTCCCTTTCCTGTCCTTTCCTTTTTCTTCTCATTTCTTTTCTTTTCTTTTCCCTGGGTGATTTATAGTGCTCATTTTAACCATCCACAATTAGTCTTTATCTAGAGGCTTCTTATAACAATTTTCCTTCAGTGTGTTTCTGACATGATTAATTCAATTGGTACTACACAAATCCTCCCCCCAACCCCCAACAAACAAAGCCCTATATAACTTCACTGAAACCACCTCTGTAATCAGATTCCACTTCAAACAAGAAAAATAACATAATATTCCCTTAAATCTAGTCTTATGCTATAGTCCAATTTTATAGTTTTTAAATTTTTTCCAAAAGCCATCAATAAGTATGCAAGTGAATGATAATAATAGAATTATAATATTTCTTGCTCAGCTTTTGTGTTTCACAATAACTCTGTGAGGCTGGTAATACTGTCATTCCCATTCTACAGATTAAGAAACTCAGGCAGAGAAAGGAGATCTCATTTTCCCAAGAGTCACTCCTAGTGATAAATCATCTGAGACTAGAACTCAAGTATTGAGACAGCAGAGAAGTGTCTTCTAAGCAGGATATAACAACCACCCAAACAAACCAACTAAATTAATTCGGAGTTTCCCAGCTTGTAAGAATTCTGTTACCTTAAACTTCATCAAATTAAAATAGTAAACTGAACACTGTTCTGCTCTTGTCCCTCTGAGGTTTGAATTTAGGTAACAAATCTGATAAGCTATGGCTATTTCCTCATGGGTACTTACCATGTGTATTATAAACAATGCCAGGAATGGCCTCCACATAAATAATGATGTCACAAGTTATTGTTACATAGACCAAACATCTAGGCTTTCCTCATATATGGAAAGTAAGACTCAGTGTATTCAGAGGCCAAAATAAATGTGTATTTTTCCACAAACATTTTGAAATTCTCTGCAACCAGTCTCCAACATGTTCTCTTAATCTTATGTCAACTTTTAGTGTGACTATATTCGCTTCCAAATTCTCACGAAGACCATACATGGCAATTTTTCTGGAATTACTCAGTTATTCCAGTAATCTAAGTTATTAGGTCTCGGGCTGCTTTCTGCATTTTAAAAAAATCATGGAGCATTCTTCTGTTCCCAGGATTCTGGAACCTCCCCTCTGATTCTGAGTTCTCAAAAATTACAGACAGTAGCATTGGGATTTCAGCCTCAAGGTCTTTAGAAGTTATGAAAACACGATGTGTACTGTCATATTTCCATTCTAATACCAAGGAGAAAAATTGGGCTTCTTAGTCATCTAAATCAGTATTTTAAAAAGAATCCCCTTCTACTCTATTAATTATAAAACAAATACATATATATATATATATCTAGTAGGAAACCCCTTTGAAATTTGGGGCAGCTGCTACAGCATTTGGATTTGCCATGCAAATATATTCAGTGATAGCAGGATCTACAGATAAAATGCATGGTTTCAACTTAAATAGAGTGCCACATTAGATATTCAAAACTCCCAGCAGAAGGTATACAGAGTCCTAACAGACATAAAATACTTGGATTATCTAATACATACATGAATACAATATTTGACCTCTAATCTTAATTTCAATTAAAATTTATGTAAAGGTAAATATAGTGAATGCTACTTTGTTTTCCAAAGCTTTCACAGAAATGAAATGTTCTGTGAGATTTCTTAGGGACAGATTTTTCTTGTATAAAGTTTTCAGGTGGTGTCATTTAATCATCTTACTTACCGAATCTCTAGCTGACAAAAGCCATGTTCTAGTTGTAATTTCACATGCTCTTCTAAAAAAAGCAAGTTAAGAATAATTTTTTCCAAGTACTTGTTCCAGTGTTCTCTGTTCCTCTAAGGATAGCTTTATTGTTTAATCTTTGCTTTTACGGGGACAGTTTCAGGTTTAATCTATAGTTTTCACACTGAAGAGCCTGATAAAAGGAAATTTGCAAGCAGCTCAGTCTTAAAATGTAAAGATTATTCAAAGTGCCAAACCTTTCAGTTTTAGGCTGCAAGGTGGGAAGGATTTTTAAACTGAACTTAATGTCAAGGGCGCATATTTCTCACTCCCAGAGACTTCTTGCTGCTTTGGTAACGTGTTTTCCAAAGTGCAGAAGAAAGCAGGGGCAGTGAAGGGAGTCAACGCGGGCAGAAGTCATGAAGGCAAAGTCCTGATAAGTTTGGAGAGGAAAGAAGAGCGTTTGGCGTGAGGTCAACGGGCTAAATCTGACAGAGTGATCAGAGTTGGGGGCGCGGAGGCAGGGGGCGGCACACGTGGAGACGGAGTATGAGAAGAAATGGGCTGAAACAGATTTGAAACAAAACAAAACAATGTAATGAAAACAAAAGAGGAAATGACATGTCTCTGAGGAGATTCTGGGCTAGGAGGTATGTGGCATGGGAGTAGTCAGGGTCAGGGAGAACTTGAAGATAATGTCACTCAGTGGCTAGGGTGATATTCTCACTTTTCAAATTTGTTTCTCATTATTCAAAATTCTTTCAAAAATCAGGTATACTTTTATCACCAAGGCTTGTGATCCTAGCTCTTCCTCAGAACAGTTCTCAGAAATCCAGTGCGCACACATCCAGTCTCCACTGCCTTAACACAGATGCTCCTGGGCCATTATCTGTACATGCTTCTCTCAGATACTCATGAATGTAGTTACTGGGCTAAAGATGCCAATGCCCCCAAGAACATGAGCCTCGTGGCAACCTATCTTCAACCCACTATAGCTTCCTTACTAATTTATATTTGTAGAAGGTTAAAAAGCTCTATGGCTGCATGATAATCTCTTCATGCACTAAATACCCTAGTGAAATTCTCTCTCTTAGCAGAAGTACATATCTTCCATAAATCAATTATCCAGTTCCTAATAGCTATTCCACTAGATCTGGTATGCACGGAGAAGGATAGAAAGCACTGGAAAAGGAACTACTCTAATGGGAGTACCCAGAATAGTGATTCTTGCTCCCACTGGCAATACAGTAGAGCATGTATGTTGCCTGGGTTCAAATCCTGCCTCTACCCCTTACTACCTGCAGGACTGGGGGAAGTCTCTTGCCTATGTCCTCATCTATGGGATGGAGATAATAACAAATCTTCCTTCATAGGGCTATTATGAGAAAGAAGTTCATATAGATATTTTGCTTGGCATGATATCCAGTAGTTAATTGTGTCCAAAAATATTGTTTAAATTAGAATGATGTCTTTAACAGTCTGTGTTGGAACTCTAATAGTCTAATAAATCTTTCTCAAAGGCCACAGTTACTCTGAGGTAAACATTTTGCATTGGAAAATTTAGGGTATCTCTGAGATTCTTAATGCCAGAATCAGTCCACTAGAGTTGAACAGATCAGCCCCTACTTCAGCGATGAATGAACCTGCAAGAATAAAGAATCACAGCCATGGAAGGGCAGGGAGTGGAAGCAAGATTATTGGCTCCCACTTTGTCTCATATTACAATAAATGCTGGCCAAGTCCTTACTGTACTTCAGAAGGCCACACAAAAATACTTCTTTGCAATTAATCAAGGAAAAAGGGACAACTCCTGACCATTTTGCTTGGAGATTTAATATGTCACAATGGGGTTTGCAAAATAAGGAGCAGTAGAGCAGCAAGAATTTTCCTTTCTCACAGTATTTCTCACATTTTATCTAACAAATAATGTGCTTTGGTATCAAATCTTTTCCTGAATTTACTGAGATTATTCAGTAGAGTAGCTTCGAGAAATCCCAGTCCTTAGGATGATCCAACAGATTCCTTTGAGCTACTTAACCCATCTTACCACACAGTAAAGAGCTTAACTGTCCCCTTCAATAAACTTATTGACTATGTTAAGATATACCAATACTTTTCTGACAGATTCTGTATCTTATTCTCTTATTCCTACTAAATTTGAAAGTAAAATAATTGAGAGCTAGACTATCATTCTTCGATCAGAAAGCAAAGATAAAATTAATTTGAAAATAATTAGTTGAAAGATATTCACCCACACCCCGATGACTACCTGAGTGAAAAAGCATTAATATTACCCAAATGGTCAGGTTCAAGATGAAACAAGAGCTGACAAGGACAGTAGCCAAAGAGACAAAGGCAGAGAGTTTTAACTAATGAAGTTTGCAAGGGAGGAATTCTAACCCTGTGGCACAGGACAAGAGGAAGCATTTTCTCAGAACAAATGTCATGATTTGAGAAATATAGAAGTGTATAACTTCTAAGACATCCAAGTTTTTATTCCAGAACTCCAAGACTCGATTTCATGAAAAAGGACAGCTAGAACTTATACCCATGAATCACAGAGTGGTCACTGCTTGAGATGATTTGTAGTATAGGCAGTTTCTAGAAAAGAAACAGAAAATCTCAAACTCTTGGATCAAACTCTAAGTACTGTTGAGAAAAAAATTGTTTTCTCCCTTTTTTTTCCCCCTCTAAATTAGTCACTTTTCAATTCCTCTTTTAGAGTCTTTGACTCTTAAGTAGTGGCTTTTCAAGTCAATCAATTTCAGCTCATTCATAAAACCAAGCAAGCAAGATGAAAGATTTTCACTGAATCTTTCAAGAGGCAGTACCTGGGTGTTTGGATCCCAAATTCAATCTTTTCTAAAATTCATATTGGGGGAAAAAATGCCATTTAGAGTTTAGGTTAGCTTGGAAAGGAGTTCCTACAAAGGGTAAGGATGTCCATTTACCATTTCATTTTTCTCAGTAATCTTTGTCTTTCTTAGGAAAAAAAAAAGTGACAAATGGCAAAAACATATTTCACATGGCCCAGTATCATTTCTGTTTGCCAGAGGAAGGCAGAGCAATCAGTGCATCTGGAAACCCAACCAGGAGGTGACATACTAGTTGTCCAAACATTTCTTTGGAAAGTAGGGACATATGTCATAGGAAGAGTCATCCCGGCATGCTCCAGTTGCTCACGGCAACCAGAGCAGCACATGGCGACCCACTGTGGCTTGGATTTCCAGGTTGCTTTCCACTGGGGAAGAATGAGTCATACACACGGTAAATGGAGTTAATACAGTAAAGCCAATATAAACACTGATGTTTTATCTTCTGACAGCATATGAATGTGCAAAGCATTAAGTTATAGGAGAAAAGGGGCTAATTTTAGATTTGTTCCTAGCCCTCTCCATGTGAATGGTGTCGCTGTGAGCCCAGCAATGAAGTTCACTGTGTTGTAGCAGACTGCGCAGTTCCTGAGTGTGTCAACCCAGTCTATGAACCAGAACAATGTTGTCCTGTCTGCAAAAATGGTAAGACCATACTGCATTAGCTTTCGAAGAGGGGTTAGTGCAAACTGCAAATATTTCACCACTGCCCACCATTCGATATAAGACCCCTCTAAGATCTGCCTGGGGTTCTTCAATATGAGCATGGATAATTTATACCTTTATCCCATCTTAACATGAAAATAAACCAGCAATGGGTGCGTCATGAAGCTTTCCATTTGGGGAATTAAAGCTCTTATAAGCTGACTTTGTTGTGATCCCTATTATTTACTGTTGATTTATAGGGAGGATATTGGAAAAAACACAGAACCATCTTTTTGTGATGACTTAATTTCTCTCTTGTGGAGGCTATGAAGCAGTTCATCCTGTTTCATAGTTCATAACTCAGGAGAGGGAGTAGGGTAAATGCCAGGTATTTTGCTTTGGGCATAGAGAAAATTTTAGGTTTTAAACTAAATTATCAAAGAAATTATCAAAGAAATACAGAATTCAAACATTAATGCACTTAAGTTGAAGTAAGAAAGACTAGAAGATATGAGACTTTTATTCTAGGTTTTTATTACCCTGAATCTTACTCTCATAGTAATTAGACAGAGGAGAACTTGGTTTATATGATTATGGGTTCCTTGTTGACCCTCATGGAATAGGGAAGTTGAAATGCGCTGATGATGCTCATCACTCAAAATCAAAGTGATGCTACAGAGAAGGTAATGCAATGCCATAGACACAGAACAGCATATCAGCAAAGCTAGTATTATGCTCTTCCTAGTAGTGACGTACTACCAAAAAAATAAAGCTACCCTAGATAACAATTCACAAATGCCCCCTCCTGTCATTAATACATGCTTGAAAAAGTAGTTCTAGCTCTTAATTAAGCTGAGGTCAGTCTAATGCTGAATCCCCATGCCCTTCCTTAGGTTAGCAACTGCTCATCTCCTCTATCAACCACTTCTTCTTTTTTTTTCTTTGTCCTGAATTTGCCATTATGTTAATTAACCTGCTCATCTTTGTCTTTATAGAATTATAATTAGTAAAAAGAGGTATCCTTTTATTTAAAGAAAAAAACAAAAGCAGTTCTGTTGTTTTTATAATAATTTCTGTGTTTTAATGTCTTCCAAAGGATGTAGGAAGAACATGTGATATTTTTTGCTGCAACAGTTTTACTATTTCTGATCATAGGAATCCACTGAGTTGAATATTCAACTGCACACCTGCCTTCTCTTTTTATTCTTATTCCTCTCATCCAACTGACCTCTGTCATAGTGACCATCTTTTCTGACTTAGAAGGTGGAAATAAATATATCCTGAAGTCCTAACCTATCTAATATATGTAAAGATATACAATTTAAGACTTTATATTTTTTAGAGGATTTTGTAGAAACTGGAAAAGATATAGGAAAGAACAATAAGATGATTTAATGATTGAAAAATAGGACCTATGAGGACAGACTCAAGGAGTGAGCATAATTTGTCCTGGAGAAGAGAAATCTCAAGGGAGACCTAACTGTCATAAAGTATATGAATGGTTAGTCTAAAGTGGAAGAGGACCTGTTATTTTTTCATTTTCTCCAAGGACAGAAGGAAGAAAAAATCAGCTACCTAATCAGTCTTTAAAAATAGGATTGACAAGTCTTTGACTCAAGACATTTTTTTTGGTTTGTTTTTCTTGTTTTTTTGTATTGTTCTTTTTTTGTTTTTTTCCTAGAAGCAACTGTCTAAACAGGTCCTTGAGGATCCTCTCTTCCCTAGGTTTCCTTGGTTGGCTTTGTTTCACATTTATGGTAAATAAAATTGTGCTTATAGTTAACCTCATCTGGACATACTTAGAATACTCATAGAAGAAACCATATTAGACCATTGTGATCTAATATATATATCTAATAAGACCATATAGGACCAGAACACACAGGGTTTACACATGCACTACTAATCCTCCTAGTGACCCCACACCAAAGCTTAGAATATATCCAGAGTTAATGCCTACATCAAATGTCAGATCAGCCACTACCAACTTATCACCTTTAATTTGATGTCACCCAAGATTATTCGACTTCTCTCCCTGTGTCAGAGTAGAACTCTGTCTTCAAATGAAACCCTATTTATACAAAAACATCATATAATAAATGGAATTTAATTGTTTGATTAATTAATTAGTCACCTATTATATTCCTGAAACTCATGTTAGGAGAACAAGATTAGTTAAGTTTTCCTGAATTTTGTTCATGACACACTATAGTTTCTATTCCTTTTTTGCCATTTCCAAGCAAACTTTTTTTCTTTTTTTAATAAGGGAAATGAACCTGAATTAGACTTGGTAGGAAGACAAACTCTGATTGTAATATTATAACATATTATCTTTTTTTATATGACACTAATTACTCACTTGTGCCCCAAAATTGAAGTCTAATCATTGTCAAAGAAAAGCATATTAAGGATCACTGAAGAAACTTTATGACCACCAATGATACTGGTACTTTTACTGAGATAACAGACTGAGCTCCATCTTGCTTGCTCTCATTCTAAGCTTAGCCCAGAAAACAGAAACATATGACCGATGTGTAGAAAAGCAGGGGTGGAGGTCAAGGGAGTTGATGTTTATCATGAGAGAATACAACTGGAATAATTCCCTAAATTCCCAACACATGGTAAGCTTTTTTCATTCTTTATAACAAGATTAATTTGCTTATTATAGTGTAAACTCTTCAAGTGTGCCACCAATTTCTTAGATTAAAAAAAAAGATAAAAATCTACCCTATGGATTCAGGGTGCAGGCGATAAATCTTAATTTGTAAACAGCTCTATATAACATTTTCTACATTTCTGAAATCTTCATAAATGTTGAACATTTTTAGTTTGCATAAATGCTGATTTTCTTGGCTGCCAAATACTTTGCTTTTGCATACTAACATCAATTTCTCTGCCTTCCTGAATTATAACTTGCCAAGAGCAAGAGGCTTTAAATATATAAAATAAAAGTTAAAGATGATAGAATCTACCACACCTGACCTTAAAATTCAATATTCAGCTAATATAAAGTCTTCAATCTCAGATTGCTTAAGAACAAACAAAATAATAAACTTCAGGGGAAATGTGAACGATTGGGCACAGACAAAATAAGAGGAAAAAGAAGAAGGTACTTTTTATTTGGCAAGGACTGGGAGGAATTGACAAAGGAATTTATTGCTTTTTAAAATATGATTAAGCATTTGCTTCTCTGCAAGAGCTAGCAATCCAAATGCTTTCCTGAAAAATATGACATTTCCTGACTGTCCATCTTTCCCTCAGATTGTGTTACTTTGACCTGTCTTTCAGCTCAAGTCTTTTCTGTGTGAATTAATGAATATTTTTCATGGTTTTCTGTCTTTATAGTATAAAAAAGTAAAGTAGCACAGCATTTGCTTTAAAAAAAGTTCCAGTTTGGAGCATCGTATAAATACTTTGAATATTTGGTTAGTGAAAATATATTTTATTGAAAAAATATTTGTTCATTAGAGCATCCAAATAACTAGTTGTATTTTTCACATTTGATCAGCCAGTACAGTACGTCAGTGAACTCCATGTTTTCACTGGGATTTATAGTCGTCGTCATTACTAATGGTTCTGAAGGAAAAGTCATTTTGTGAAAAATTGGAATAGACAGGAAGTAGCCACAGAATCCACCATACACACTAAGTGAGAAGTTTCCATATTGTTTCTATGTAAACTGAAGGGCCTATTCAATGTCTTAAATATTTAACTCCTTTTCCCTTAGCCTCTTCTAGTTTAATAGTGACACAAATAAGGCAGGAAATAGACAAGGCAAAAGAGAAAATGGAAAGGAAGAAGACAATGGGGGGTATGGGAAGAGCAGAAATAAGAGAAGGAGGGGAATTTAGAGGTCCCTGGAAGCAAATGTGTGACACACGTAAGTGTTAATATCTCTAATATACAATGAGCTCCTTGAGATAAATGAGAGAAAAACTATAGAGAAGGAAATGGACAAAGAGTATAGAAAGGAAATTCACAGAAGAAAACGAAATGTGTAATACATATATGAAAATATGCTCAAACTCACAAGGACCAGGGACATAATAATTATAAAGATGAGATACCAGCATCGCACTGATAATAATTTGGAACTAATAATACCCCAAATCAGCAAAGATATTTTAAAAAGAGGTGAGAAGATGTCAAAACAACTTTTAAGGAGGTACTTTCCATCAAAAGTTTCATGAAACTTTGAAGTTAGCCATCTTTCCTCTTGTACTTTTTTTTAAAAAATTTATTTATTTTCAGAAAAACAGTATTCATTATTTTTTTCCCACACCCAGTACTCCATGCAATCCATGCCCTCTATAATACCCACCCCAACCTCCCACCCCCCCACCACTTCAAACCCCTCAGATTGTTTTTCAGAGACCATAGTCTCTCATGGTTCACCTCCCCTTCCAATTTACCCCAACTCCCTTCTCCTCTCTAACACCCCTTGTACTTTTCCCCACCTTCACCCACTACATTTTTACTACATTTTAAGAGCAAAATAGTGAGAGAAAACCTAATAGCCTTTATGGATTAATGAAATACATTGCAGCCTTTAAAAAGACCCTACTGACATTCTTTAAATGCTATATAAAATAAGCAGGGAATGTACAGTGAACTATATATTGTTTCATGCATAACATAGTAATTTGTGTCATATATAATACATACATTTTAAGTGATATACATTTAAAAGATTTGTAATTAATGTACAATTTTTTTTAAAGATTTTTATTTATTCATTTGACAGAGAGAGATCACAAGCAGGCAGAGAGGCAGGCAGAGAGAGAGGAGGAAGCAGGCTCCCCGCTGAGCAGAGAGCCCAATATGGGCCTCGATCCCAGGACCCCGAGATCGTGACCTGAGCCGAAGGCAGCGGCTTAACCCACTGAGCCACCCAGGCACCCCAATTAATGTACAATTTTAAGTAGATATTAAAATATTTATGTATATAGGAAAAGAACTAAGTAGATACACAATAGAGCATTAGTAATGATTTAAAGGGTGTTTTTAGGGAAAAGTGAGAAGGTAAAGTGGGGAAAGACAAGAGCTAATGTGTTTAAAACTTTAAGCTTTACAGACTGATCATAATAAAAACAACAGAAAAGTATACAAACAGCTCACAAAATACAAATGTTCAAAAAGTATTAAAAAGCTATTCAGCTTAATAAATCAGATTTTTTTTTTTAAATTTGAAGTTCTGGAAGAATACAGGCCAAATTTTTAACAGTGATGCAATGATCAGAACAAGAATAAAAGTGCAAAGGTAGGGGTGCCTGGGTGGCTCAGTGGGTTAAGCTGCTGCCTTCGGCTCAGGTCATGATCTCAGGGTCCTGGGATCGAGTCCCGCATCAAGCTCTCTGCTCAGCAGGGAGCCTGCTTCCTCCTTTCTCTCTCTCTCTGCCTGCCTCTCTGCCTACTTGTGATCTCTCTCTGTCAAATAAAAAAAAAAAAGTGCAAAGGTAGAAGCAAAAAACTTTGATGTTTTATTTCATTAGTCTTTTTACTGAAGGAATTAAAAAAAAACTTTTATTTTCATAATTTAGGAGGGTGTATCAGACCACTAAATAAATGATAATTCTAATATTAATTAAACTCTTCCAGAGGAGAGACAAGAACAAAATTTTCTTTTCTTTTTTCTGGATATCATATTGATACAAACTAAAGAATACAAACTAAGAAAATAATAAGTGGAGGGCAACTTTACTTATAATTAGTAATGGGGAATTAATAAGATATAAAATCCCCTATCAAAAACCCTTGGGTTGTGGATTTTACAAACAGAATGGAGGTCATTTATTGTACAGCATAGTACATGGCCAGTGGGTCTAGGGCAGCAATCTTCAATCAATCTCCTGGACATTTCTACAACAAGATATATAATAATCATATTGAGACTGAATAAATATAGAATCTCACACCATTTCAAATCAGGTTTTAATACCAACTGAGTTTTGTTATGGAAAAAATAAATGGGTTTTCAGACTGTGGGAATGGGCTTGCACACTTGTGTTAGCAAAAAGAATCTAGAAGATGATTAAAATAATTAAGCATCATGACCAAGTGGAGTTTACACAAAGAGTTCAGTATTGGGAAATACATTAATAACTTATTCTATTTCTAAGCTAGAGAGAAAGAGCATATTATTTCCATATATAAAGATATTAGACATAAATCATCAAAAACTAGTCACAAAAACTCTTGATATAATAAGACCAAGTAGATAATTTTTACATGATAAAATATATCTACCTCAGTCCAAAAAGACAGAATTGTGTTTAATAGGTAAACAGTAAAGGCATTCTCAATAAAGTCAGGAAAAAGACAAGGATGCTCACTATTATTTAAAGTTTCAGATAGAGAATAGATATGAACTAGTTAATATAATTAGAAAAGAAAAAATTTTGGAAGAAAAAATTGGGAAGGAGAAGATACAACTGTCACCATTTGTATGTGATACGATTGTATATTTGAAAAACACAAGAAAATAGACTGAAAACTACTAAGGACAATTTAGTAAGATAGGGTACAAAATGAATATACGGGTCTCTCCCTACACATGCACACTCACACACACACACACACACACACACATACACACACACACACACACGAAATATATATATTACTAAAATAAAATTGTGGCACAGTTTATGATGCTTCCATATCAACAAAATGTAATAAATAGTTCATAGACTTAGCAACACATGAAAATCTGGTATATGGCAGATAAAGTAGTATTTGGAATACTATAATAAAGTAGTACTGGGAAAAAGATAATTTATAAAAGAAATGATGTTAGAACAACTGGATAGTTGTCTGAAAGAAATAATTTTAAATTTCCACCTTATCTCATAACTCAGGATATTTTTCAATTCAACAAAGATTAGAATATAAACTTAGTTTCCAAAATAGTGCAAGAAGAGAATCTGAACAATTTGATTTATAATCTTGAAGTGGCTATATTTTGAAAACAAACAAACGTCTCCACATAGCAAAAACAAAACAAAAACCATGGTAAAAAATTTTTTTAAATCTTAATTACAAATTATAATCATATCCTAAAGGGTTAATCTCACTCATACATAAAGATCTTTAGGAAACTGGTAGGGGAATATTACTCAGTCATCAGAAATGATGAATATCCAACATTTAAATCAACATGGATGGGACTGGAGGAGGTTATGCTGAGTGAAATAAGTCAAACAGAGAAAGTTAATTATCATATGGTTTCACTTACTTGTGGAAACTAAGAAAGAGCATAGAGGACATTAGGAGAAGGAAGAAAAAAATGAAGGGGGGGAAATTGGAGGGGGAGACCAACCATGAGAGACTGTGGACCCCCCAGAAACAAACTGAGGGTTTTAGAGGGGAGGGGGATGAGGGGATGGGTTGACCCAGTGATGGGTATTAAGGAAAGCACAGATTGCATGGAGCACTGGGTGTTACACATAAATAATGAATCTTAGAACACTACATCAAAGACTAATAACGTACTGTATGGTGACTAACATAATATAATAAATAATAATAATAATAATAAAAAAAAAGAAAGAAATAGGTAGGGAAAAAGAAACCAATTGTGTTTTAAAAATGGGCCAAGAGGGGCTCCTGGGTGGTTCATTTGGTTAAGTAACTGCCTTCGGCTCAAGCCCCACGTCAGGCTCCCTGCTCTCTCCCTCTCCCTCAGCTTCTGTGCTCCAGCTCTCTCTCTGTCAAATAAATAAATAAAATCTTTTTTAAAAATGGGCAAAGAATTTCAAAAGTCATTCCACAAAAAATGAAATTAAAAAGTTTCTAAAATATATGAAAAATTGCTCTAACCAATTTTAGGGAAAAAAAAGGCAAATGAAAATTTGATATATTTTTTTTACTTACACATTGACACAAATCCTAAAACTTAATACCCACTTTATTGTTCCTACTGTGGTAAAACAAGCCAACTCTCTTATTGTTGGTAGATGTATAAATTGGCACATCCCCATGGAAGGAAATTAGAATATGCCAAAATTACAGTATATGTATATTTTACTCAGCAATTCTATTGCTTTTTACAGATGTTTGATATGACAAGCAAGTACTAGTATTCATTTCTTATGTTGTATTTCAAGTTTTATGATAAAAAATAATTAGAAAATTTGTAGAAATATCTATAGAGTTAAATTTTCTTTTAACATGTTATTAGTTAACAAATTAAAAAAAGAACTTATTTCTTCCTTTAAGTAGTCATTGAGGTATTTGTGTTGGATTACAATTTAATTAGCTTCCGTTTACCTTTCATTTATTTTTTCATCTCATATATTTTTAAAATTGTGATAATCTATTTAACATCAACAGGTTATAGGCTATTATTAAAAGAAAAAAATTAAAATAAATAACTATTAGTATTTGGAGGATATATATGCATACAGTTTAAAAATCAGAAAAAAATACTAAGAACTATTCAAAAACTAATAAGGTAATATACCAAATTTCTAAATGTGAAAACTCAAATTTGTTAGGTTGCTATTTCTATAATAATCAATTAAATGGAAATCTTATCAGATTTTTATGTGATGTAATTTTTTTTGTAAGTTGACAAAACTTGGAAAATTTAAGTACATGGAAAAGAATGTACTTGGTAAGGTTGGGCAATTCAATCTACCAGATATATTAAAATTATGTATAAAGGGCCACCTGGGTGGCTCAGTCGATTAAGCAACTACTGTCAGTTCAGGTCATTATCCTGGAGTCCCAGGATCCAGTCCCACATCCAGCTCCCTGCTTGGCAGAGAGTCTGCTTGTCCATCTGGCCTTTCCCCTCTCATGCTCTCTCTTATTCTCTCTCTCTCTCTCTCAAATAAATAACGAAAATCTTTAAAGATAAATAAATAAATAAAGTATAAAGATATAATAATTTTAAACAATATAATACTGGAATAAAATAAACAGATAAATAAATTAGAAAATTAGAAATTAGCCTATAACATAGTATACAGTTAAGGTAACATCCAAATATATGGAGAAAGAATATATTAATTCTAAAAATATATTATAAAAATTAATCATCTTTTTAAGTTAAATTACATTTTCATCTCACCCATTATATAAAAGTAATTTTCAGTTGGATTAAAGATCTAAATGTAGGGGCACCTGGGTGGCTCAGTGGGTTAAAGCCTCTGCCTTCGGCTCGGGTCATGATCTCAGGGTCCTGGAATCAAGCCCTGCATTGGGCTCTCTGCTCAGCAGGAAGCCTGCTTCCTCCTCTCTCTCTCTCTCTACCTGCCTCTCTGCCTACTTGTGATCTCTATCTGTCAAGTAAATAAATAAAATCTTAAAAATAAATAAATAAAAATTTTAAAAATCTAAATGTAAAAGAAAAAGATGATATCATAAAGGAGTTTTTAGAATACTATAAACTTTAACTTATTCTCAGGATAAGAATGGTCTTCCTAAACATAAAAGAAAAAACAAATCTATAACAGGAAAGATTTAAATGCAAATTAAGTAACATAATTTTTTTCCAAAAATTTCTTCATAAACTAAAAGAAGATAATGTCCAGTTTGGAAAAGTTAAAATGCAACATTCCTGTGCCTTATGGTAAGAGTGTAAAATGATATATCCCCCTTGAAGGGCAAGGAAAGTGTTCAGGACTTTGATCCATCAATGTCACATTTAGAAAGTGATCAAAAAGAAATAATCAGATAAACACATATATAGAGAGAGATCACACAATCGTTTATAATAGCAGAATTTGGAAAACCTGAAACCTAAATATTTAACAATAAAGTGGTTGTTTAAAAAACTATAGTATATCTACATAAACTGACTACTAAGAAATATTACAAATAATATTATAGAAAAAAAATTAAGGACATTCCCCACAGACACAAAACACATGTTCAGAGTACATAATTAAATTAAACTATGGGCCAGAAATCATGCAAATATGACACTATTTTTGTTGAGAAGGAAATATATCATACCTATAGTAAAAGACAGGAAGAAATACTTCAAAATGTTAATAGTACTTAACTCCATTGAGTAGGATAATAGAGGATTTCTACTATCTACCCTTTGCTAACCTTTATTATTTTTTTTTACATCTCCAACAACAAACATGTATTATCCCTGTGATTTACAATTACAGTTTAAAACAGAATATAGACAAATTCTTTAAAAAGATCATGTAATCCTTTCTCACTGTTTTCATAATTTAATAATAATTGATGTGTCACTTATTAGAAATGGAACTATGAATTTTTGTTATAAATTTGTAGACCATCAGTTAATTAGCTAATACTTCTACCATTTGACTTGCAACTCCTGCAACTATGAGATTCTTTATAAAGCATTTAGAAAACCTCATCACCCATTCTATGTGCCTACTAGGGGCAATTGCTAAAATAGTCACTTAATTATTAGAGCAGTTGCTAAAATATTTCATTTACATTTTCATGAAGCTATTTCGCAAAATCAGACTTTTAGGTCTAAAGTTGGATGCAAGACTTTCACCTTAATTTGATATTTTCTCACTTCCTCTTAGGTAGACAATTAGTAACTGGTGAAACATACATAAAACAAACACACGGAAGGTGAAACATTTTCTGACAACAGTACATATCCATTGGCTACAGCGCCCCTGAAATAGTTCAGGATGAAAGAACAGCCTATGAAAGGCAGTTTTAAAGTCTGCATTTCACTGACTCCATAACTGAAGGTCAGAATTATCATATTGGTATAAAGTAGATGTCAAAACATAGTAATTATAAGTAGCTATTTTAATGAGCCACAAACAATAATTTCCTATTGCTTTCATAAAAATTCCTCCAAAATATGAAGGGGAATATTTATATTTATGTTGTCTTAAACCAACAGGATTCCCTCTTAATTCATCAGCAAATTAGATTTCAAAAACATTATTTTACAATGTTGACATAATGAAAATTAATGCCACATGTATTCCCCGCTAATCAAATCTCTTCTTTAATTATCAGAGATACCCAGCCCTTCAGAAAGTGAAGGAAGGCAGGCCAGCTCATTCAGAAACGTGAATTTTTTCTCTCTGTTTCCTCCTCATCATATAGGGAATGCTTAGCAGCTATTCTTTCTTGACATAAACATTTGGAATGTTGAGTCTGGTCATCCCACAAAGCACACACTTGTTCCCTTGAGAACAGAGCTGCATACACTCCATCAAGTGTCCTGGATATTGTTCAGGACGCCATTCCACAGGATGCCTGAGAGACTGAAGGAAGGGTAATGAACACACATGGACTGAATGTCTTGTTCCTGAACATTCATATAACCTCCAAGATAATCTGGCTCAAAGATGGTTGTTTGGAAGAGTTTTGGATATATCTTCCAGAACTGGCTGTGCATTTCTATTCTTAACTCCACCTTCTCTCATTCTTGAGCCTCTCTTCAATTATGTTTCTATAGAATATTGCTGACTTCTAGGATTGTATATAGTAATCTTTAATTAAGATACCTCTAAGAACCAGAGATGACAGGAAAAGGGCAATTGGGGTCATTGATGGGTTCCATGGAGTTGGATTTAATTCTGGGAGTAATTAAGTGGGGGTCGGGTCTCTCTAGGAATCCAAGGCATTTGGTCTTGCCAAGACTCGTGAGCTCCTAAAAATAATCTTATCTCTCTAAGGAAGGCTCATTGTTCACAGGAGAGCTTCACTGAGGGCAGAGTACAACTGGGGTGTGGAGCGAGCCAGCAGTCCACTATGAACCCTGAGCTCTTTCTCATATGACCTCATATGACCACGTACCCACGTGGCTCTGAGAGGCTTCCAGAGAAACCAATGGGTCACTGCTGTCTATGAAGGCACAAATTAAGGTACAGAATCTTGCTTCCTCCAAGCCTCCTCTCTGATACAGACACATTATGAAGTTGTCCTTCTTCCTCTCAAGTCTACATTGGCAGGTAGAAGCTCAAGCTTTTCAAAGAGGCCCAGAGGCTGTGTCCCACCACGCGCACCATTTTGCTCCCCCCCACCCCCAGTGAGCATCAGTGTTGCCAAGTCAGATAAAAATAAAACATGGTTGCTATGCAAATAGTATCCTTTGACCTTTGAATTTGAACATCTTTGGAAGCATTTAGACAAGATGAACCTGGAGAGCCTCTGAGAAGGTTGGACTCTCTTTCTCAGAAGTTTCAGAGGCCTGGAGCAAGAGTTTTTCACAGACTTATCCTTGAGGCATAGATTCCCAGATCCCTTTCTTACAGAAAAACCAAGCCCCCTGTGCTTTCTACATTCCTTGTCATTAGTGAAGAAGAGACCCAGAACTCCGGGTTGATCTTCCTCCAGGCTCTCTTCCCCATATGGTTCTGGAGCTAGAAGGTAACACCCAAACCACCCCTTTCCATTCCTGTTCCCTGCTTTTTCATTCTCCATCACACCCATCATCAGCAGCATGGTATACATCTTATTTCTTAAGTTGCTTGTCCCCACCTCCCCACACAAGCATAAACTCCAGGCAGGAAATGATATTGGTTGTCTGCTCTTGTATCCCCACTAATTACAACATACTGAAGGTACACATATATGTTTTTGGATAAATAAATAAGCCCCCATATTGTGCCTTTGGAAGAGCTTGGATTAGATAAGAAATCTGGTTCTCTGAGTTATTTTAAACTCAGTTACTTTTGAAAAGTATTAATCTTCCATTTCATAGTTTTCCTATGGAGAGTCTGGGATGCTTTGCATGACAGGAAGGAAGGTGCTTCTCAGATTTTTGTCCTACTTTAAATTTGCTTTAGTTTACCACCCAGATTAGTGGCACATATACTGATGAGAAGCACACTGATGTGATCTAGTAGAGACAGGTGGATTGCCAGGGGAAACTGAGTCCAGTTTGCTCATGAACTGCTTTATGATCTTGCCTCGGATGCTGAAAGCCTCTTTTCCTTAAGAAGCAGCCGTATGTAACAAACGGGTCACTTTAATGCAAAATTATTATAACGCTTTAGCCAATATTATCCTTAATGATATGTTTTATCTAACAACAGGGATCGGACTTTTTAACAATTAAAGAAGCCATGAGCATTGACAGAATATGTGATTTGTCAGTATTTGGTTAAAAACTACTACTACTCAATGTAAAGACATAAAACAAATTCAGAAAATGCTACTTGATCCCAGGGGAAGAGGGAGAAAACCTAATTGCAGGGGATAATATTTAATTCTAGGAATCAGACTGTGCAACTGGAAAAGAAATCAGAAATAGGGCTTCAGCAGGGACAAAGGAAACTTGCTAAGCAATGTCTCTTCCAGCATGTAGGGACTGGGAGACTCTCCAAGGATCGCTGTGGCTGAGGCAGGAAGCCCTTGCATAAGACCTCTGATATTTAAATGGAGCTCTGAGCTGCTTCAAATCAATCTATCAGAAATGTTAAACCTCTTTTGAAACATATTTATGGTTGGATGCCCCTCAATTGAGAAAAGGGAAATGGGAAGTTCCTGCATGCATACTTATTTTGCTTACAGGAGCCTCATTCGTACAAGGTGATGGCACTACGCAGCCATAAACGTGGCTGCTTGTCAGGCTGGATAGCCAGCCAACTCTGAGTCCTTCCTTCCTTTCACCCGTCACTTTTATGTGTTCTGCAGAAAGGTCCATAAAGCAACACACCTGTCTTCTGGAAGGCTAAGCACAGTTAGTTTCCAACATCATTAAATGACAAAACGGTCGGCAGTGTTGGATCCAAATCTTGAAAGCCTGCCTCGCTCCCAACTTTCCGTGTGAGGATTTTAAATAGGAGCAAGATGTAGCCCTAGGGCCTGATGTCACGTGATTAAGGTGTGGCATTCTTGGTGTTGGCTTGCTTCGACTCATCTGCTTTGATTTGATTTGGTGCTTTCTTTAAGAGTGGGGACACATGAGAATGAAAAGCAGTGCAGGAGGAGAGTGGCAGTATGGACAAGAGCACACAAGCATTTCAAGCCAGAATTCCTGCAGGTTGATAGCAAAAAACCTTAATTGGATTCTGTTTTAGCTCCCAGTAAATGCAATACTTAGGTCCCTGAGCTTAGTGAAGCAATCAGCCCCCACTGCAATGCCATCTGAAATGCATCCCCCTTCCGGTCCGCCAAAGTCCATGTCCACATACACACACATTCATAAACACTTTCATGCTCACGATTTCTTTCACTGTTAAAAGTGATGTCACTAAAACTGTGAGGAAAATAGCTGGGAGAAACACCAGGTATTAATGACACCAATTAAGCTACATGTGTTTTCTTAGGCTTATCAGATGACTAAGTCATCAAACACAGGCCTAATGAGTTTAAATGTGGGGAAGAGTAAACCTTGGGTAACCGAGAGACAGTAGGAAGATGCTGGACTAGAGAGAGAATGCCTGGGTGCCGGATGGATAAGTGAGGGAACAATGAGTCCTAGGAGACTGAAATAGAAAGAGATGTCAGCTGATGGCACCTGCTGATGGAAGTACTTGTCTTTTTTCATATATTCTCTCAATGAGCAGTCTAATAATGATAATTCTTCTACTAAGAGTAATGCTAGCTTTTACTTTTTTAAATCCTCATACATGCTAGGTGCTTTCCAGATATTAACACATTTCCTCTTTACAATAATCTTATAAAGGTGACAATAGTGACTTCTAATTTGAAAAGGAGCCAACTGAGACTAAATTACCCTTGGACTCACAGCTGGGATCTGAACCCTATTCCATCCAACTTCAAAACCAGTAGTGTTTAAGCAGTAGTTTTCAAAGTAACAGCCCCTCTTCCCCCCAGGGCCACTGGCATCACCTTTATCTAGAAACTAGTTAGAAATGCACATTTTTTAACCCATCTCCAAACTCCAGAATCAGAAATTCTGGGAGTGGGAGTGGGACCTGGTATTCTGTACCTAGACAAGCCTTCCGGTGATTCTAAACATCAAAGCCTGAGACCCATTTATTTACATGTTCCCTGTCCCTTAGAGAGTCTGTGCTCTTACAAATGAAGGATGGGCGGAAAGAGGACAAAGGTTGAGATAATTACCAGCCATGTCGTCGGAGATCAAGTTACACCAGGACAAGAAATACAAGGCTGAAAAGGAAGGTTCAGAACACAAAATACCCTGTAGTTAAAGCAAGGCCACTTAGGTTGGCAAAGATCTAGGAATGGTAAATCCCAATGCGTGCCAAGGCGGGTCCCCCAAAGATTAGAAGCGATATAGGTGGCAGATACTGGGGAGATGATACCCAGGTTAAGCTGTCAGGAATGGTCAGACCTAAAGGTATTTCTTAATAACTAAGCCATGGTCTTTGAAAGCTAAGTTCAAATGATTTTTAAAGGATGCAAAAATCACTAGAGAAGGCACAACAAGGAAAGGAAAACCCAGACATGAACACAGCTCCTAATAATCCATTCTTCATTCATCATGTTTGCCTTTACCGATCTATATGAAGTGATTGTTTCAACTGAATTATTCTTTCTGTAGTTAGGCTATGGTAACTATTCACATTTTATAGACCATAATTATATATTTTTTAAAGATTTTATTTATTTATTTGTCAGAGAGAGAGAGAGAGAGAGCGAGCAAGCACAGGCAGACAGAGTGGAAGGCAGAGGCAGAGGGAGAAGCAGGCTCCCTGCCGAGCAAGGAGCCCGATGTGGGACTCGATCCCAGGACGCTGGGATCATGACCTGAGCTGAAGGCAGCCGCTTAACCAACTGAGCCACCCAGGCGTCCCAACCATAGTTATATTTAAGACAATTTCATCTTTTTAAACAGGTATATTGGAGTCTAATTGACATGAAATTCACTCTACACTTTCACAATGTACAGTTTGCTGTTTTGACATATGCACACCTACTGCCTACTGTAGTGTAGAAAGTGTCCACGTCTATCGTTCCCACAACTTTCCTAGTGTCCCTCTGTCCTTCCGTCCAGCCCTTCTCTGCCCCACCCCATCCCAGACCACCTATTTTCTGCTTTCAGTCATTATACATAAATTTGCATTTCGTAAAACTTTGTACAAAGGGAATAATTCAGTATGTACTTTCTTTTGCTTGAATTCTTTCATTCAACACAATTATTCTGAAATTCATCCATGTTGTAGCATTTATCAATAATTATTCCTTTTTTATTGTTGAAAAGTACTGCATGACAGAGCTATACTACAGTATTATCTACCCATTCACTTCTTGATGAACATTTGGGTTGTTTCCAGTGTTTGACCATCATAAATGAAACTCCTTACACAAGTGTGTGTGTGTGTGTGTGTGTGCCTATATATATAAGCACACACACTTTATATATATTTATATATATTTACATAAATATTTAAATATTTATATATTGTATATTTATATGTTATTTTATATAAATTTATATATTTACCTTCTATTGCTAAAATACCTGTATGTAGACTGCTAGGTGGATAGAGCACATGCATATGCATTTATATGCATAAATAAGCATATAGTACATGCACATTTCACTTTTTTAATTCCATACTTTCAAAGTGGCTATATTATTTCAAATCCCCATCAAAAATTCATTGGTGCCAGTTCCTCAGCATCCTCACCAGTTCTTGGGATCATCAATCCTGTTTAATTTTAGATACTCTAATAGAAGTATGTTATTATTTCATTAAGGTGTTAAATTGCATTTTCCTAATGACTATCAACCTAATGTTGAACATCTTTTCATATGCTAATTTCCAACTGTATATCTTTTTTAGAGAGATACCTACTTAAATCACTTGCCCCTTTTTTTCTTTCTTTTAATTGGGTTGTTTGTTTTATATTATTAAGTTTGGAGAGTTTTGTATATATTCTAGGGACAAGTCCTTTATTGGACATATGCTTTGTAAATATTTTCTCCCAGTATGTGCTTTATCTTTTCATCCCGTAAACAGTGTCATTTGGAGAGAGCAAGTTTTTTTTTTTTTTAATTTTTTATTTTTTATAAACATATATTTTTATCCCCAGGGGTACAGGTCTGTGAATCACCAGGTTTACACACTTCACAGCACTCACCAAAGCACATACCCTCCCCAATGTCCATAATCCCACCTCCTTCTCCCAAACCCTCTCCCCCCAGCAACCCTCAGTTTGTTTTGTGAGATTAAGAGTCACTTATGGTTTGGAGAGAGCAAGTTTTTATGATTTAATTATGATGAAGTCCAATTTGCCAATGTATTCTTTCATGAAATGTGCTTTTGGTGTTTTAACTAATAAATCTTGGCCTAATGTAAAGTCAAAAACATTTTTCTATGTTTTCTTGAAGAAATGTCTTAGTTTAAAATTTTTACATTTAGGGCTGTGACTCATTTTGTGGATATGATTCAAAGAATTGATTGAAGGTTCGTTTTGGTTCTGTTTCAATATGTATATCTAGTTGTTTTACTTTTTATTTTTTATCTTTTGATAGGGAAAGAGGGAAGGGTAAGGAAGGGCAGAAGGCGAGGGAGAGAGAGTCTTAAGCAGGGTGTGCGCTCAGTGCTGGATTCGATCTCACAAACCTGATTATCATGACCTGAGCTGAAATCGAGTCAGATGTTTTACCAACTGAGCCACCTAGGTGACTTTATCTAGTTCTTTTTGCACCATTTATTAAAAAGTCTATTCTTTTTTCACTGAATTTTATTCATACTTTTGCTAAAAATCAGTTGTCCGAATATACCTATATGCATTTTCATGTATTTCTGAACTCTCCATTGTGTTCCACTGACGTTATTTTAGCTATTCTAGGTCCTTTGCGTATCTAACTGAATTTTAGAATCAACATATCAGTTTCTACTCAAAAAAGGTCTTTTTTGATTGGCATTACATTGAATGTAAATTAAATTAAATAAATTAACATGAGGAGAACTGACATCTTAACATTTAGTCTTTGAGTCATGAACATGGTATGTCTCTCTGCTTGTTTAGTTCTTTAATCTCTCTCAACAATGTTTTTTAGTTTTAGTGCACAGGGCTTTCACATCTTTGGTCAGTGTTATTCCAAAGTATTTCTTTCTCTTTTTCAAATATTATTGTAGTTAGTATGTATTTTTTAAATTCCAATTATTTGGTGTTAGCGTGTAGAAGTAAATTTGGTATTTGTACATTGCTCTTAGAACCTGTAACATTGCTAAACTCTATTATTATGTCTTGTTGCTTTTTTTTTGACATCCTACTGGACTTTCTATATAGATAATTATTTTTACCTGTAAATATAGTTCTATTTCTTCTTTACCATTTGTATGTTTGTTAGTTCTTTCCTATCTTATTGTGCTTGGTAGAACATCTCATACAATGTTGAATAGAATCGCCGGAATCATATGTGTTATATGGACGTGAAAGGGAAATCATTTGGTCTTTTCCAGCTGCTTTGATTTTACCTGTAGGTTTTTCATAAATGGCCAAATCAGGCTGAGAAAGTATCTTCTACTTGAACTTTGCCAAGAGATTTTTATCAGGAATAGAGATTGCGTGTTGTTAAAGGCCTTTTCAATAGCTATTAATAAGATCATGAAATTTTATTTCTATAAATTTAGTACAATGAACTATATTGATCTCAAATACTAAGACAACCATGAATTCCTAAGATAAACTACATTTGGTCATGCCTTTATATATAGTTGAATTTGATTTACTAAAATGGTGGGGGTGGTATTTTTATTTTTATTTTCTAGCATTATTTATTTATTTATTTGGGGGGGGTGCTGAAAGAGAGCATCAGAGGGGACAGGTACAGAGGGAGAAACAGACTTCCTGCTAACCAGGGAGCTGGGTGTGAGACTTGATGCCAGGACTCTGGGATCATGACCTGAGCCAAAGGCAGTTGCTTAACCAACTGAGCCAGCCACCCAGGCACCTGATGGGCGGCGGGTGGGAGCATGTAATGTATGTTTATGAAGTATGTTGGCATGCAGGGATTTTTTTTCCTTTTTCTTTTTTTCATTTTTCTTTCTTTCTTTCTTTCTTTTTTTTTTTTTTTTTTTTTTGGTAATGGTATTGTTAGGTTTAGGTATGAAGGTATTCCTGACCACATAGAATAAGTATGACAAATATTCCCCTTTTCTCAATTTTCTGGAAGAGCCTGTGTAAAATTAGTATTAATTTTCCCTTATTTGTTTGGCAAAATTCACCAATGGCTTATGAAGTTATCTGAGCTGGCTATCTCTGTGGAAATGTTTTTAAAACAAATTTAATTTATTTAATAGACATAGGGCTATTTGGGTTATTGCATCTTGTGTAAGCATTAGAACTTTATTTTTTCAAGGCATTACATTTCCTCTGGTTGCTGAATTTCTAATCATAAAGTTGTTAATAATGCCTTACTATCTTTTTAATATCTTCAAATTCTGTAGTTATTTCATCTTATTCCTGATATTGGTATTTTCTCCTTTCCATGGTTGTTTTTTCCTAGTTCATCTGGTGAGAGGTTCATCATTCTTATTTTCACAAATAATGAATTTTTGGATTTATTAATCTTTGCTAATTTTTTTTGTTTTCTATGTCATTGATGTCTGCTCTTGTCCCTAGTGTTTCCTTTCTTCTACTTACTTTGGGTTTACTCGCTCTTCTTTTTATACTTTCTTAAGGTATGATCTGGCATAATCAATTTGAGAACTTTTTCCTTTTCTAAAATAGGTGTTTTCTGTAAATATCCTATGTTCTACCTAAGTATCATCTGCCAATTTTGATGTTTATATACTCAGTAAATTGAAAATATTTCCTATTTCTTTTTTAATTTCTTCTTTTTACCATGAGTTAGAGTATCCTAGTTTCCAAATATTTTATATTTCCTAGGTATCTATTTGTCAGCGACTTCAGATTTAGTTCCACAAAGGTGAAAGAACATGCTTCTATTATTTGAATTTTTTTGTATTTATTAAGATTTGTTTTGTATCTTATCTAAGAATGTATCTTATCTTGATAAATACTCTATGTGTAGCTGTAAAGAATGGATATTCTGCTGCCTTTGAGTATGGTATTCTGTAACTGTTAATTACACAAATATGATTGATAGTGTTAAGTGTTTCATATCCTTATTGACATTCTGCCTACTCTGTTTTATCCATTATTGAGACAATTATTGAAACCTCTGATTATTATTGGATTTGTGTATTTCTTCTAGCAGTTTTATTAGCTTTATTTCATATTTTTAGCTTTTCTGTTATCTTTTTTAAAATTATGTTATGTTAGTTACCACACAGTACATCATTAGCTATTGATATAGTGTTCCATGATTTATTTCTTGCATATAACACCTAGTGCTCCATGCCATCTGTGCCCTCCTTAATACCCATCATCAGGATCACCCATTCCCTCATCCCCGTCTCTTTTAAAAGCCTCAGTTTGTTTCCCAAAGTCCATAGTCTGTTGTGGTTCATCTCCCCCTGATTCCCTCCCTTCATTTTTCCTTTCTTTCTCCTAATCTTTGGGGTAAATACCCAGTAGTGCAATTGCTGGGTCATAGGGTAGCTCTATTTTTAATTTTTTGAGGAATCTTCACACTGTTTTCCAAAGTGGCTGCACCAACTTGCATTCCCACCAACAGTATAATTTCATATACTTCAAAACTCTTTTATTATACACATCAACATTTAGGATTCATTATGACTTCTTTATAAATTGACTCCTTTAGGCCTATTAAATGGCAATCCTTATGCCTTATGTTATTTGCTCAGTAACCTTATTTTGACATTAATATACCCTATCCAGCTTTTTGTTGTTGTTGTTGTTGTTGTTAGTGTTAGTATGCTACATCATTCTACATTTATCTATTTGTGTTTGTATATTTGAAGTCCTCTTCTGGTAGGCAGCATAGAGTTGTGTGCTGCTCTTTATTGTCTGCCTTCTAATTGGGGTATCTAAACCATTTATATTTGACTACTGATAGATGGTTATGTTTAAATCTACCGTATTATTTTCTTATTAATAATCCCTTTTCTTCTTCCCATTTCTTTCCCTTTTCATCTTCTTCTGCCTTCTTTAAAATATTTTATGATTGTATTTTGTCTTTTATTGACTATTTAAATTATAACTACTTTGTTGTTTTATTGGTTTCTTTGGGCACGTAGTACATTATCTTTTACTCATCAGACTTGATGTTCATGTAATATTAGATCACTTCATGTATGGTATAAGAATCTTAAGAATGGTACATTTGAATTTAAACCCTCCTGACTTTTATAAGATTGTGGCCATATGTTTTACTTTTACATATGTTATATACCCTACAATACTTTGTTTTTTGTTTAAATAGTAAGTTATATTTTATTGAGATTTAAATTTTAGTGCAAAGTTATATATCTACACACATATTATTTTCAATGCTTTTCATCTCCTCTATGTAGATCAATATTTTCATCTAATGAAGCTCTTCTTCAGTCTGGATGAAATTTTTATTATTTCTTATAGGATAAGTGTGTGTTGGTGAATTCTTTCAGTTTTTTCGTGTCTAAAAAATATTTAATCTGCATGTTTTAAAGATATTTTCACTGGTACAGAATTCTTGCTTGATAGTTATTTTCTTTCATCACTTTGAAGATATTGCTTCACTGCTTTCTCTCTTTCCTATATTTTTTCTGACAAGATATCAGCTGTTCTTTTATTTTTTATTCCTATGAAGGTAAGACATTTTTCCCCAACCCCACCTCCAGCTGCTTTTAAGATTATTCTTCATCACTATTTTTGTGCATTGTGATTATTATGCAACTTGATGTAGTCTTTTTAGTGTTTCTTATGCTCATGATTCATTAATCTTCTTGTGCCTATAGATTTATAGTTTCTATAAAACTTGAAAATTTTTCAGCTTGTATTTCTTCAAATATTTCTTCTTTCTCCCTCACTTTGAAAACCCCAATTGTACATATATAAGCTCCAGAAAATTTTCCCACATCCGATGTTATGTTCATCTTTTTAAATTATCTTTTCTGTTTTTCATTTTGCATAGTTTCTACTGTCATGCTTAAAACTTACTAATATTTTCTTGTGCAATGTCTACTTTGCCAATAATCATAGCCACACTTTGTAGTTTTCATCTCTAGAGGTTAGATTTGTATTTTGTTTGTGTTTGGTTTTGTTTTCCTGGCTTCTACTTAAATTTTTTGAATAAATGGAATAAAGTTATGTGTTTTAATGTTCTTTTTTGTGTTCATCCTAGTATCTGTGTTAACTCTAGATCTTTTTTATTGCTTTATCTCTTATTATGAGTCCTATTTTCATGCATCTTTTCATGCCTGGTAATTTTTTAATTGAATGTCAAACATTGTAAATTTGACCCTGTTGGTTCTTGGACCTTTGTTTTTCTATAAATATTTTGAGCTTTGTTATAGTAAAGGTTAAGTTACTTTGATCTTTTTATGTTTGGCTTTTAAAGAAAGTTCAGTAGAACTAGATCAGTGCTCAATCTAGACTAACTGTTTTCCATTAGGACAAGAAACATAGAGAACTGTACCCAATACCTTATTAATCATAAGGTTTTCCAGTCTGGCTGGTGAAGACTGGCATTTTTCCCAGCCCTAATCCCTTGTGGTTCTTCCCTGGCCTTAGGTAATTTCCTCACATACATAGCTGATCAATACTCAGCTGAATACTTGAGAGAAACCATCTGCAGGTCTCTGCAGTTCTGTCTGTGGGCAGCTCTCTCCTCACCAGAACTCTGTCCTGCAAACTCAAGCAGCCTTGTTCTCCCCAAAACCAGAGCAGTGTAGACTCAACTCTAGGAAGTTTTGCGACTTAGTAGAATGGCCTAGAAATGGTGAAAGTAGAAACACTGGGCAATCATTGAGCTCCCTGTATTTGTTTCCCAGCTCTCAGGGATCGCTGTTCTCCCTTGCCTGATAGCCAGGGTCTTGAAAACTATTATTCACATATTGTTTTTGTCTTTCGTAATTTCTATTGGGGAGTGTAAGTCTAATCAATTACTCTACCTCGGACATAACTGGAAGAACATAGTTTAATTTCATAATTTATATTTTCCAATAGAAACCCAGGCTCATTGAATTTCTGTCTTTCACAGCAATGCTGAGCAATTCATAGCTAAACAAATCAGAATAATAATATTCAGCACCACCACAGTAAGTGCCAAATGGTTGTCACTAAATAGAGTACCTACTATTTCTTAGCCATTTTGCTGGATAGTTTAGAAAAATTATTTATATTCTTACCATATTATGAGGTTTTACCTTTTCTTAAAATTTTGAATTCCTGACTTGTTGATTTTAGCCAGGAATTCAAATTTTTAAGAAAAGGTAAAACCTCATAATATGGTAAGAATATAAATAATTTTTTCTATCATATGATCTCCCTGATATGAGGAAGTGGTGATGCAACATGGGGGCTTAAGTGGGTAGGAGAAGAATAAATGAAACAAGATGGGATTGGGAGGGAGACAAACCATAAGTGACTCTTAATCTCACAAAACAAACTGAGGGTTGCTGAGGGGAGGGGGTTTGGGAGAAGGGGGTGGGATTATGGACACTGGGGGGGTATGTGCTTTGGTGAGTGCTGTGAAGTGTGTAAACCTGGTGATTCACAGACCTGTACCCCTGGGGATAAAAATATATGTTTATAAAAAATAAAAAATTAAAAAAAAATTTTGAATTCAATTAGCCAACATACTGATAATTAGCTACAGATGTGGAGTTCAGTAACTCAAGAGTTACAAACAACACCCAGTGCTCACCACATCAGGTGCCCTCCCTAATGCCCGTCACTCAGTTACTGCATCCCTCAACAAGCCTCCTCTCCAGCAACCCTCAGTTTCTTTCCCATAACTAAGAATCTCTGATGGTTTGTCTGGTTTTACCCTTATTTTTTAATTTTATATAAATAAGCAAAATTTATATAATTTATATAAATTATATATATAATATGATATATTATATATATTATAAATATAATATAATTTATATTTTATATAAATAAGGAAAATTACCTTATTTATTTATATAAATAAGGAAAATTAGGTTTAGGGATGTGAAATAATGGGCAATATACCCAGTAAATGATGTACTTCTCTCTCATATCTGGACTTTTCTAATTCCAAAACCTTCATACTTTTCATAGTGCTATGGTTATTATTTACTATAAAATACAAACAGAACATTGAATAATGGATTTTCTAATTATTCTTCCCAGCTAAGAATGTTAAAACATTTCCAACTTAACCACCTTAAAAGATTTAGCTGACTAGCAGAATTTTAAAAGAGACTTTCTGTAGATCAGCAGGGAAAGAAAATTTATATTGCAAGAATGAAAGTGATAAAATGGAAAGAATATAAAGTGGTTAATTTTATCACTCAGTTTAATGCCAAATACTGAGAACAAGAATTTGCAGAAAAGAAGGGGATCCAGAGATGCAGAAATTCTAAGGAAGACTCAGAGGAGGAAATTGGTTCATTTGACAAACCACCAAAGAGCACATAATTGCTGACTGAAGAACACAACTTTGAGACTTTTAAGAAGCTATGTTTTTCTGATGGTTTATAAACCACCTTCTCAGATGTTGAAGATACAAGGTTTTTAAAAATTAATATTACCAATCTGACCTTCATTAAAGGTATCAAATACTTTTGACTTAAAAATATTTCACAAATTCGGGACACCTGGGTGGCTCAGTGGGTTAAGCCGCTGCCTTCAGCTCAGGTCATGATCCCAGGGTCCTGGGACTGAGCCCCACATCAGGCTCCTTGCTTGTCAGGGAGTCTGCTTCTCTCTCTGCCTCTGCCTGCCACTCTTCCTGCTTGTGTGCTCACTCTCTCTCTCTCTCTGACACAAATAATTAAAAAAATAAAATCTTTAAAAAAAAAGAAAAGCTCTTTAAAAAAAATATTTCACAAATTCATGTTCTTTTTACTGGAAGATACTCTCAGTTCTTGGTTTAATTATTTTAAATAAGTAAAAATGTAATATTTTCAGTATAAAAATAATCATCTTTAAGCTTTTATGTTATTGTAACTTTTAGAAAATATCAATTATATTGTATTACTGCGTCAAATCAGTGATAAAAATACACAAAACACAATAAAGCTGACAAACATCCCATACGTATTGTGCAAATAACTATCCAATAGTCAAAAATGACCAGTTAAGCTCTACTATAATCCATGTAGTCAAACACAATAACCTCACATGAAATATGGGTTTTCTTTGGGTTCAAACCTCCATGAGTATAATATCTATGACTATCATGGGTACAATATATATGAGAATATAAAAAAAAATCTATACAGCATTTGAGATTTCTATATTCCCTTAGGGATAACTGATAGTAAAGTATCACCTTGAAAGACATTAGGAAAAAAAAAATTTCCAGAACTACTCTCCATTCATTACAGCTATTTAAAATTACCTACACTGAGGCAAAATGTAAACTTTAAGACTGTTTCATTCCTATTGAACAGAAGCCTAAGAGAGAATATTGACTGTACAAATGCATACTCATGATATGATTTTATTTACAGCCTGGTTGTACAGAATAGAAATGGAACTGATTTTTAGTATCTCAGCATTCTTCAAGCACCCAAGGAACTTAGAGCCAACACTGTCAGAGGGAGAAGAAACTTTGATATCTTTAAACATGGTTTGAGTTAAAAAAAAAAAAAAGGCGAAATGGTAACAATGATATTACATGTATGTCCTCAAATGAACTATCAGTATAGGTAAAACATTATGGTGATATAGAGATATGGACATAGTATATTACACTATATCGATAGATATGGACATAGTATAAAACAGGTATTGTTCTCCAAAGAGAGACAGACTACAGACTCTATAAATACATTCTTCCCAATTACTTTCTAGAGAAATCTTAGAAGAATAGAACTTAAAAATTAAAAGAGACTTTTAAAATCATTTAATACGAATCTCTTAATTTGTACTTGAAGGAAACCCAAGGAAAGTAGGTGAAAGTGAGGGGTGCCTGGGTGGCTCAGTGGGTTGAACCTCTGCCTTCTGCTCAGGTCATGGTCTCCAGGTCCTGGGATGGAGCCCTGCATTCTCTCTCCATTCTCTCTGCCTGCCTCTCTGCTTACTTGGGATCTCTCTCTCTCTCTCTGTCAAATAAATAAATAAAATCTTTAAAAAAAAAAAAAAAAAGAGAGAGAGTAAAAAAAGAAGGTGAAGGTGAATTGTTCAAAACACTGCAACAGAAAGAAGTAGAACCCAGCTCTTCTCACTTCAAAGGGACTATGTTTTAAACTAAATAAGTACATATTCTGCATGTATTTTGCATCTCATTAGGTATCTGTTGGTTTGTTTTCATTTAACAGGAATGCTTGTACATTTTGAGGACAAGTATTTTATAGAATTTAATTTGTTTTTATATGCTGCTGGGTGTTGAGTGCCAATCAAATAATTCTTAAGGTTATTTTTTATTTCATAAGTACTTGTGAACCTACAAGTAAAAATATGTGTTTAGAAGTGTTTAGAATGTTAATGGCAACATTTACTAAATGTTGGGAAACACCATGCCCCAGGGCCAACTTTGAAAAGAAAGAAAGAAAGGGAAAAGAAAGGAAGAGAAAACAGAATTTCAACTTACTGCTAAGAAAAAGAGATCTCGAAATTTTTGACTGAGATGTTGAAAATAGTTGATGAGAGTTTCTTTTTAGTATCTATATCTGTCCAGTGACCTTTTTGTTATTGTCATGATGAATGTATTCCATGGCATAATAAAATTAAAATATCAACATTTTTGTGCCCAATTTAGTTTAGCAAGTATTTTTTACCCTCCTTCACTTAGTTGACACATATTTACTGAGTACCCACCATGTGCTAGGCATTGTGATAGCTGCCAGAAATAAAATGGTGACAAAGATTAGTCCCCACCTTTAAGAAATTTCCAGCTTTAAGAAAAATCCAAGCAAACAAACAAGCAAAAAGGCAATTAATTCCCATTGCAATATGTTCAAAGAAAATTATACAGAAAATCTGCTAAAGAGTGCCTCGAGAGAGAAAAATAAATAAATTGAATTTTAAGTCACTTTGGCTCTATTGGAGAGAATCAGTTATAAGTAACCAATATGGGGCAATCTATTGGTCCTTATGCTTTCCCTTCTGCAGCATCTTTGAACTATTGTGTCCGCTAGTTCGAGCACAGCTGCGAAGATGGATTTCATTATTATAACTTAATAAATGCTTAAAGCTTTTATTGGTGTCTGGTTATATAGAGGATTGATAGAGCGTTAGGAATTGGCACATTGAATAGATACTTGCACTATATCCTCCTATTTAGTCCCATAATGAGAAAGAAAACCCTGATAGACAATATAGGAAAAATAATAAAATAGGAATTAAAGATTAGAGCCCAGGAAATTATGAATATACAGATTAGAACATTTTTTTTAAATTTCCGGGACTGTGTTTCTTTCTCTCCCTTGCCACACCACTTGAGATTTTTCAGTCATCTTTGCTCTGTTCTTCTGACAGTCCTAACTACTTAAATCATCTATCATTTCACTTAAAACACCAGTAGGTAAATAAAAATCTAATTTCAAATGATAGAATCTGTGATTTGTGCCTTTAATTGTTAGAACTTGAAAATATTGACTTCCACTGTTGTTTCAGGGACTTCAACAGCAAATACCTAAAGTCTTTTGGAACACTCTCTATAGGAAAATAAAAGTATTCACTTTTCAAAGAATAAGTAAGCAGAAATAGTGGAACCTGTCTTTGTAGCTCCCTGTTGAGACAGCTGGTCAGCATGAAATGGGCAGATTGAGACGAGGTTAAAAAATTGGGTTCAAGATCATACATTAATGAAATATATCCTCTTGATTAAAAACTACCTATTTCCCCCACAAAATTTTCCAAAACTGTCTCAATGATTTCTCAGTAATTTTTATTGTTTGTAAGAATGTCTCAGTAATCTTTCCAGCTTGAGGAAGATGGCACTATCCAGATTGGTCATGATCTAAACTGAATTACATTTCTGGAAACCTATTACAAGAAAACAAATTTCAACACCTAAAGCAGGCCCCAATCCCCTTCAGACTGCAGGAGCTTTACTTTGCATCTCACAAGTATATGATCATGTGTAATTTAAATAAAAGAATAAGGTTATTTATAGGTATTCACTGGAAACTAAAATGGATAAGTGAGTGAATGAATATGTTAAGGTAGGAATGGGAAAATAGGCATTGTTTCATGCACTATAGGGTGAGCAGGTGAGATGAATGTAAAGCTATAAAAGGTAAAGTTCCCCTTAAAATAGACCTTTATTGGGTAGCTAGGTCTCTTACTGTATACATGTCATCTCATTTAATCTTCCCAACAGTCCTTTTACAGATGACACAGAGGCTTAGAAACTTAATTATAACTGGATTTCATGGCAGTAAAATTGTAGCATCTCTATTCACCAGTTTCTTGTCCAAAGCCCATGGACTTTGGACATGTGCTCTATGACCAGACTACCTACGTATTACATTGTCATTCATATGCTCCATTAGCAAAGGTCAACATTGAACAGGAACCTGAGGCTCTAGAACAAACTCATGGGACTTTATAGCTTTTAATATTATAGCGGTGTTCTGCACTCTACCCCAGCTTCATTTTCTCTGGCTGCACTGTTAAGGACCAGCTCAGTTGCAAATGATAAAAAACCCAGGTCCAGTTGACTTAAGACAAAAAGATTCACCTAAACGAAAAATCCACCTCGCTCTAGATGAATCAAGGAACTCAGACAATCTGAGGACTTGATTTTTTGTCATTTCTCTGTTCTGCCTTTCTCTTGTTGGATGCATTTTGAGGCCCTTCCAGGTGACAAGATGGGGGCCAGCAGTTTCAGGCTTTCTTCCTTGTAGGTATGTATCTAGTGGAGAATAAAAGAATGGATAGATCTTTTTACATAATATTTAGTGTGACTCACACTGGCCTGAATTGAGAATAAAAAGATTCCTGCACAGAAGTACATGATGTTCAGTTGGCCAGGCTGGAGCTACTTTCCCATTCCTAAAGATGACAATGGAGACAATACCACTAAAGTAATATGGTAGGGAGTGTGGGTATTTTCCCAAGAAAACCAGGAGTGTTATACTCAGGAAAACAAAAACAAAAAAAAAAACAAAAAACAAAAACAAAAAAAAAATTATTGTCCCCTAAATGTCAGAAAACATGACATTTCCACTACAGTTCAGAATTAGGAAGAAAATAGAAATATTTGCTATAACAACAAAAAAAAAAGTCTGTGGGCACATGCACCCAAACTATAGGTATTAGCCAATAACTGTGATAAACACATCTCAGATCATTCAAGACCAAGCAAACTTTGATATAAAATATACCATATACATCATACCATGATAAAATATATCATGTTGTTACATGTTCAACTCATACCTGAGGAGGGAGAACCACCTTTGGATATAAAAAATTCTGATGGAGAACATCACTCCAAAATGAAGAGACCTAGAACATGAGTCATGTCTTTAATAGACTAGCATCCATGTCATCATAATGGTAATAATATCCTCAGAATAGATGTTCAGAACATCTATTAGCATTTCATGAAGCACAGTTTGAGAAATCTTGCATTTTTTATTTTATCTCCTTGGTGAATATTCATATAGAAATATATACAGAGATACACCTAGTTTATGAATAGTTTTTGATGTCCTGAGTTTGGGAAGGAAAGCATGGAGCTTTTAATTTTGGTATCTAAAAATTGGCCCATTTTTCTTGTTCTTCCTGTGACCTGTGGGAAACACAGTCAAGGTCAGGGGATAATCTACAGACATGAGCAAAACTAAATAATCATCTTGGTCTCATTAGCATATGTCTAGGTAAGCTAATCAATAACAAACAGCTTCCCTGACAATATGAGAAAAGAACTTAATCATCACAGACACTTCTGGAAGATGTCATAACCAATCTTTCAGATTTTTTCCATGAGACATAGGATAGTCTATGAATTTCAAATGACAGAATCTGTATCAATATAACCTAATATCCAATAATATTTTTGTTTTATTGTCATCCACATTGCAACATTGAAATAAAAATGGAAAGAAAATATTTTACTATTTACATAGAGAGCAGGTCATTTTCTTCACTTTGCAAGAGAAGAAGCTCTTTCACATATAGAAGCTTACCAACCAGCTAGCCTACAAGAAGGGAGGTAATGGCATGCTAGCAAGTGATGAAGATGTGGCATATGAGGACTATAGTTCAGTTCCATTAGCAACATGACCTTGAGCAAGTCACTTCCTCAGTAGAAAGCTCCATTTGCTCACTTGCAAAATGAAGCCAAAAAACCTGCCCTGCCTGCCTCCGGAGTCTGACAGTTAAATGTGTTATGAAAAACATTTTACCAAATATTTTTTACAAGTTTACAATATTTTTACAAGTATGCACAAAAAATGCATACTTGTAAAAAAAATTACAACATTTGAAAGGACAAATAGTTTCTATTATTGTGTAAGTAAACCATTCATTTTGTTCCCTGATCTTTCTTTTTCAAAACCACTAAGACCATTGTATAATACAGTGAAGTGGTTTCAGGCAGAGCCTGTGGCAATAGAGAGACCATTTCTCCAATGCTATTTTATGTGACTGTGACCCAGCTTTTCAAACTTTTATCACCTTAGATTCTCCTCCTATATTGAAAAAAAAATATGAGGATTAAATGAGATGATGTAGGTAAAATGCTTTGCATAGCACCTGGCACACCATAAATACCAGCAATTTATTGTGTCTAATATCAGAAAGGTTGTGATTCTATTTTCCTTAGGCTTGCTTCTCCAGGCTTCTCTTCTACCCAAGTCTCTATGGTTGCCAAAATAACCCAATGCAGTGCCAAGCAGGATAGATATCTTTTGTTCATTGTAGAAATTAAAGGAATACAGGGAGAAATGGAATCTGGTTTGGGAAAACCATTCTCTCTAGCACACAGTGGTCTTCCCAAGGTCCTTGAATTGATGCAAATTACTTTTAACTACATATCAAGCTACTTATCTGGTCCCCAGAGACCCTCTTTTAAATACTTTATATTGTTGTTGTAAAAGTCTTCCTCCGGACCCAGACACCTTCCCAAAGAAATTCTCTTTGTTATACATTAATGGGACATTACAAAGAAGGGGTCTATTGAGAAGTTGCTTTGTGAAGTAATAAAATTGTAGCATTTTACACCTTAATAGACCACCAATGACAAATCTTAATGCCCAGAGGAGACATCACGTAACATAAATAAGAGAAGTAGGGTTTGTATTCTTTCAACAAGGATTTTCTTTATTAACATATTAAAACCAAAAAGAGGGGTGTTTAGGTGTCTCAGTCAGTTAAGCATCCAATTGGTGATCTGGGCTTAGGTCATCTTTTTGGTGCTAGGACTGATCCCAGAGTCAGGCTTCACACTCAGCAGGGGGTCTGCTTGGAATTCTCTCCCCCTGCCCCTTCCCCCACACGCATCCCCCAAAATAAGTAAATAAATCCTTTAAAAAAAAAGATAGCCTTCATTACTAAAAGAATTATATTCTTTCCATATATTTTTGAACCCTATTAATGTCTTGACTTTAGTTTTTCCACTTTAGATGGAGATGTGGAAACTAAAAAATATACCCATACTATAAACTCAACAATAGGCAAAGTGATACTAGCATTTAGCCCCAGTATGAGGGAAAGAATAAGAAGTGGTAAACACTTAGACTAATGGAAGAAACCCATGCCATTTGAAACAGAGGCACCATTCTGCTCTGGCCAATTCTGTCTGCCATGCAAGAATGTGAGATTGGTATTAAGTCTTACAATTTTTGAATGAAAGCCAGAGATCTGATTTTTTTAATGGCTATCCTAACTTTTTAGTGTTGGCTTCAAAAAAAATTAAGAACATAATGCAGGTCAACAAAAAATACCTGTAGGCCAAATGTGGCTTTAGGATTGCTGACAAGTCCAAGACCCCTGTTGCAGAGAAGTAACTGACTGTGACTTGCTCAAGGTCACATTGATATTGGCAAAGCTGGAAGTTGAACCTGGATCTCCTCACCCCTGAGCCCAGGAAAAAATCAGTCTATCTTCTCACATTTAAACCAGCCACAATATCGTTGATGACAGAATGAAGAGAATGCATGATAATAGAATGTAGCAGTTAGATATATGTGTTCTTATTCTTCCTCCCCTTATTTTTTTCCTAAAGAGATGTCCTCATTTTCTCATGTATTATCCAGAACATGATTAAAAACCCCTTTTCTCCTTTCATAGTGTGATAATAATTCTCACACTCACAGAAAACAATCTTCTGCTTGATAGCAAATGTCTTTGTAGATTTAAGAGAATACACTGCAGCCAACATGCAGAGAGGTTTGGTACAAGAGGCACATATTGTATCATTTGAATCAATATTTTCAATGATATATATTCAGAACAAGTCATGCACATTCTAACTGCTAGCTTGCATAGTTTTTAATACCCAGTGTGAAACTTAGAGGCCATATATTGACATTCTGGTCAAAATGATAGTTTCCATACAGCATAGCAATTGCAAAAACACTCATTTGGTTACAGATCAGGACATCAAATTCCAAATACTAATAAAAAGAATTTTTTCTTGGACATAGTACAGATAATTTGCCTGCCTTTCATGCTTTAATGCACCACAGGTTTAAAGAGATTACTCGTGGTTACCTGGTAAGCTAATGCCACCCAACCCAAGAGCTATATGACAGCAGGTGCTGAATAGCAAATTATTAGGTAGTGGGGAAACAGTGATTAAAACCTGCAGCTGGCCTCGTTACATCCATAATTATATTTATTCAGCACATTTGGAAGAGAAACCACATTTCCCCTGCCTTTCTCATAAGCAGGCTCTCTTTCTCTTTTTCCTTTTGAGCTATTGAAGTATTTATATATTTCATCTACTTATTAATAGTGTGGAAATTCAGTAAGAAAAGCTGAACTTCAAACATTCATTTTGTCAATTGGTTACATAGCTGGAACCAAGTTGTTCTCTCCCCATCCAAGGGCATTGATTAACTTCCTTTAAGAGTCTAAACCCCTTTGAGAACCTTATACTCACAGAGACTTGCTTTTATGCTATAATAAAATCAAAAGTTCTGAAGACTGGGGGGAAAAAAGAAGAAAAAAGGTTGCCAATGTTAATTTCTCTTCCATCTGCTAAAGCTCTATGACACCTCCAGCTAATATCATCTCCTCAGGAGACCTAAATCATCAAGGATACATATGTCAGGGGCAAAAAGCATCTCAGTTAATCTGAAAAAGCCATTTGTGTGAATATACCACTCTCTAATGAGGCTGTGAACTTAGTCTTTACTACACTAATAACAATGTTGGAAAATTTTGCAAGAAATGGAAGGGACTAGGATGTTCTCTCCTTCAACCCATCACATTCCTGGAAGCTACAGCTGTGCATTCATATTGCAGGCAAGCCTTGAAAGATATGCCGAGGTCATCCTTCATTCAACTCTAATAGGGACTTGCTTCTCTCGCACAAATCTTTGTTAGGGGATTTGTAACATCTCCATGATTCGTAAGAAAGTATCCCTTGCTCCTTTGATTACAGCCTTAGGAAAGGGGCCAGTCCTGCTTTGTTTCATTACTGTACCTGGAACCATAATGCAAACAACAGCTAACATGTGTCAGAGCACTTAATATTTTATGGAGGAGCTCATTTAATTCCCACAATAGGCATATGAAGTAGCTGTGATTATTATCCCCATTTCGCAGCTGAGGAAACAAGGTCTTCAAAATATTAGGTGTCTTGCCTAAAATCACTTCAGTATGCAATGTGGCAGGATTTGATGTAGGCAAGTTCACTCTTAATCCCTCTATTATGTTGAATGTACAATAATAGCCCTCATTATTTCTTGAATTTTATTCACTCTTAGAAAATACCATTGCAAAAAAGAAAGAAAGAAAGAAAAAGAAAGAAAGAAAGAAAGAAAGAAAGAAAGAAAGAAAGAAAGAAAGAAAGAAAGAAAGTAAACACCACTGCAGGGGCACCTGGGTGGCTCAGTTGGTTAAGCATCTGCCTTCGGCTCAGGTCATGATCCCAGGGTCCTGGGATGGAGCCCTGAGTCAGGTTCCCTGTTCAGCAGGGAGTCTGCTTCTCCCTACCCCTCCCTGCTCTTGTGTTTGCTCCCTTTCTCCCCAATCTCAAAGAAATAAATAAAATCTTATAAAAAATTATTTTTAAAAAAAAGAAAGAAAATACCATTGCAATATTAAAAGTACCACTTAAGCTATTTCCCAGCCATGATTTTTTGGATTTTTGGTGGGATTTTTTGCTTGTATTTTTATTTTTCATATATATAGTTTATATTTTATTACTTAATTGTATTGTATTGTGGTAAGAACACTTGAGATTCTATCTCCACAAATTTTTAAGTGTGAAATATATTTTTGTAGATTACAGGTACAATGTCGTACAACAAATCTCTAGAGATTTATCATCTTAACTGACTGAAACTTTACTGCCTGTTGATTACTAACTTCCCATTTTCCCCTCCCCTCGCCTCTAACAACCACCAATTCATTCCTTGATTCTATGAACTTGACTATTTTAGAGACCTCATACAAATGGAATCATACAATATATGTCTTTCAGCAGCTGGCTTGTTTCACTCAAGCATAAAGTCTTCCAGATTCATCCAGGTTATTGCACATTGCAGAATTTTCTTTTTTAGGCTGAGTAATATTCTATTGCATGTTTATACTATGTTTTCTTTCTTCGTCCATTCATCTGTTGATGGATATTTAGGTTGTTTCCACATTTTGGCTCTTGTGAATAGTGTTGCATAGGAATGCCAATATCTCTTTGAGATCCTGACTTAAACTCTCCTGGATAAATATCCAGAAGTCAGATTACTGAATCATATAATAGTTGTATGCTTCATATTTTGAGGAAACTTCATACTGTTTCCCATAGCAATGGTGCCATCTTGCATTTCTGCAACAGTCTGCAAAGATTCCAGTTTTTTCCACATCCTTGCTAATACTATCTCTGTGGGTCTTTTTGATCATGGGCATCCTGACAGGTATCAGGTTACAGCTTACTGTGGTTTTGGTTTGTATTTGCCTAATTAGTGACATTGAGTATTTTTTTCATATACCTGTTAAATATGTGTAGATTTTCTTTGGGAAAAAAAAAGTCCATTTTTAAATCAGTTGTTAATTTTTTTTTACTATTGAGTTGTGAGAGTTCCATATATATTTTGGAGATTAACTCCTTATTAGATATATGGCTTACAAATATTTTCTCCCACTCCACAGATCACCTTTTCACTCTGTTGATTGTTTACTTTTTGTGCGAAAGCTCTTCAGTTTGATATAGTCCCATTCGTTTATTTTATGTTTATTGACTGTGCTTTAGGTGTCATATCCATTAAGACCAAGGCCAATGTCATGAAGCTTTTCCTCTATGGGTTTTTTTTTTCCTAGGAGGTTTATATAGTTGGCTCTTATGCTTAAGTGTTTAATCCAATTTGAGTTGATTTTTGTGTATGGTGTAAGATAAGAGCCTAATTCCATTACACGTGGATAAAAGTGGATACTAGTTTTCCCAACACCATTTGTTAAAGAGATTATCCTTTTCCCATTGTGTATTCTTGACAGCCTTGTTGCAGCTTAGTTGACCATACATCTATGGATTTATTTTTGGACTCTCCATTTGGTTCTATGTGTTTGGCTTTATGCCAATACCACAGTATTTTGATTACTATAGATTTATAATATAGCTTGAAATCAGGGAGGGTGATCCCTCTAGCTCTGTTCTGATTTGGCTATTCCAGGCCTTCTGTAGTTTCATATGAATTTTAGTATTATTTTTATCTATGCCTGTTTAACAAAAAAATGTCCTTTGGATTTTGATAGGGACTGCACTGTATCTATAGATCATTTTGAGTAGCACAGACATTTTAACAATATTAAGTCTCCCCATCCATGAACACAGGACATCTTTCCATTTGCTTGTGTCTTGTTTCTTTCATCAATATTTTGTAGTTTTCAGTATACAAGTCTTCTATCTTCACAGTTTATTCCTGTTTTATTATTTTTGGTGCTATTGGAAATAGGACTGTTTTCTAATTTCCCTTTCAGACAATTTCAATGTTAGTGTATAGAAATGCAAATGAATTTTTGTGTTGATTTTGTTTTTTGCAACTTTACTGAATTTGTTCAAATGATCCTCAGAGGCAGGGGTGGGGAGTGTGTTCTTCAGAGTTTTTTATGTATGCTTATGTTGTCTACAAGCAATGACAATTTTACTTATTTCTGATTTGGATGTCTTTTTTTTTTCCTTGTCTAAAGGAGGGCTTCAAGTACTGTGTTGAACAGAAATGGCGAGAGTGGACATCCTTGCCTTGTTCCTGATGGTAAAGGAAAAGCTTTTAGTTTTACCTGTTGATTATGATGTTAGCTGTGGGCTTTTTATATGCAGTCTTTATTATGTTGACGCAATTTCCTTTCTTCCTAGTGTGCTGATAGTTTTCATTATGGAAGGATGTTGAATTATGCCAAACACTTTCTCTGCATCTCTTGAGTGTAGGCATGCTGACAATACTGACACTATCTTGTTCATGTCCATCCAATGGCTGCCCTTGGGGCTACATGTTCCAGGCTCTTTGGAGGTTAATGTATGCCTTGACCAGAATGTTGTTCTGATTCTCTCTAAAGTTGCTTAGATAACTAGTGAAGATAACATGATTTCTTCCCTCTCTACCCTCTGGTGCCCAGACAGCACCATGAGGTCTGTTAAAGGTTAAACCCATTGACCTCACTACAATGACTTCTGCACATTCCCTTGCTCTATAAAATCTGAGGATTAAGGTCTGGACTTAGAGAATAGATGTGCAGCACCTGCACCATCATCTACCTGATCTACTCCTCAGTAGGTTATCTTTTTTTTTTTTTTTTTTTTAAAGATTTTATTTATTTATTTGACAGAGAGAAACCACAAGTAGATGGAGAGGCAGGCAGAGAGAGAGAGGAGGAAGCAGGCTCCCTGCTGAGCAGAGAGACCGATGCGGGCCTCAATCCCAGGACCCTGAGATCATGACCTGAGCTGAAGGCAGCGGCTTAACCCACTGAGCCACCCAGGCGCCCTCTCAGTAGGTTATCTTAAATACAACTCTGTGTGAATGGTATTGCTTTGTTTTTCAGTCTCAAAATGCCTTCTCAGTTTGGAGTATACTTTGGTGTCCCTTCTCTACCTTCTAATTATTGAGATGGTTTGATCATGTGATTTTTATCCTTTATTCAGTCATTATGATATATTATATTAATTGATTTTCATATGTTGAACCATCCTTCCATCCCAGGGGTGAATCATGCTTGGCCATGGTGTAAGATGATCCTTTTAATGTACTGATGAATGCAGCTTGCTAGTAGTTTGCTGATATTTTTGAATGTATGTTCATTGAGGATATTGGTCTGCAGTTTTCTGTCCTTTTGGAGTCTTTGTCTGGTTTTAATATCACGGGAGTGCTGGCCTCACAAAATGAGTTTGGAAGTACTCCATCCTCTTCAATCTCTTGGAACAATTTGACAAACATTAGTATTAATTCTTTATATATTTTGTAGAATTCTCTCATGAAGTCTTGGCATTTTATTTGTTGAAAGGTTTCAAAAACAATTCTTTCAAACTGATTTTCTTTTTCACATGATGTTCTGCATGTATGTAGTTTATCAGTCAAGGCTAACATAGATTATGAACAACCACAACTATACTTTTGACTCTTAGCCTCTCTTCAAATTTCTCTGCTCTAAGTTACCTTTCTTAGGTCTTAGATAAAAACATACCAAGTTTTGACCACTTAAAATCACAAAGATAGCCTCAACTCACTAAAGAAAATGTCTAGTCCAAAATATTAATCAAAACTCTAAACTTGATTTAATTCCAAATCTCCACTTCCCTCGCTTCAGCCTGGAAGCCAGGAATGGGTGAGAAGATGTGGTCCTACTATTGTGTGCTTTCCCCCATGCTTACCATGCTTTACCTGTTCCCAAACTTCAGTTTCCACTGAGGTCTCCTCATCCTCCAGGTAACACTAGGCAGAACCCAAGACAGCCTCACATGGGTTCACTTTATCATGTAGCCCATAGCCATGCAGTGCGAAAAAATACTCAAGCCCATTTACTTTAACAATATCTCCAAATAGCACCTCTCTTGGTTTTGTCACAGAAGGAGCCAGTCAGCCATTCACTTGCCTTCATTCCTTCCTGATCTCTAACCTCTAAACCACTTTAGCTTTCTAAAGGGAAGGTCAAGCATCAGTCTCCTATATGTTCCAAATGCATAAAATACACTTTAAAGCTGTCAGTAAGGTCCTCTCATTAGGCTCAGGATCAGGAACTAATATCTCTATTTGCCCTTCTTAGAAAGTAGAGTATGAGAACTCAGGCAGAACAGCTATTCCCATGAAAGTCTATCTAGCAATGTCCCCTCCCCACTTTGATCCACTTCCTGACACCCTCTAATATACTCCATCTTTCATAAAAGCCCTAAAATTTGCACACTGGTAAGATCATCTCAAAGTCATCTTGTTATCCTGATACCAGGCCATTCAAACCTGATGGAGCAAACTTCCCATTCTATTCTCATTCACAGTTATAGTCACAAAATACCAACAATATTATATTTTACTATTTTATATTATCCATTAAAAAAAATCCGTTCTTGTTATAGCCATTGTGTTTATCATCTTAGTAACAGCATAATATTCCTCCTTATTTATTTTACATTTTACCTATCAGTGCCCTATTGTTGGGCTTTTGAATTATAAAACTTTAAATTTTTATCTCTTTTTTCATCCACAAAAAGAAATAATCAAAAATATACAATGGAATGCTATGCAGCCATCAAAAAACCCAAAATCTTGCCATTTGCAATGACATGGATGGCCCTAGAGAATATTATGCAAAGTGAAGTAAGGCAGTCAGAGAAAAACAATTATCATATGATCTCTCTCATATGAGGAATATGAAAGGCAGGATGGGGAGTCATAGGGGGAAGGAAAGAAATAAATGAAACAAAATGAAACCAGGGAGAGATACAAACCATAAGATACTCTTAATCTCAGGAAACAAACTGAGGGCTGCAGAGGGGTTGGGGGGAGGGGGAGGGTGGCTGGGTTATTGACATTGGGGAGGGTATGTCTTATGGTGAGTGCTGTGAATAGTGTAAGACTGATGATTCACAGACCTGCACCCCTAGGGGCAAATAACAAATTATATGTTAATAAAATTTAAGAAAAAAAATATATATATATATATAAATAAAACCTGGGGAACCTAAGTGGCTCTGTCAGTTAAGCTTCTGTTTTCAGCTCATGTCATGATCTCAGGGTCCTGGGATTGAGCCCCACATTGGGCTCCCTGCTCAGTGGGGAGTCTGCTTCTCTCTCTGCCTCTGCTCCTTTCCCCTGCTCATTCTCTCTCAAATAAATAAATAAAATCTTAAAAGATTACATATATATATATATATATATATATATATATATATATATATGGAAGAGGCTACCTTCTCAAAGAATTAACTACTCCTATTTTTTTTACAATCTGAAAATAGAGCAAATAGTAAGATTAAATCCAATTAAATATTTTCCATGTTAATATTTTTTTAAATAATGACTACTGCCTGATTTTCTATCTTAATAAAAAGAGATGACTTGAATTAATGTAACTAGAAAAATCCATAAGTCACTGATTTGGGGTGGTATTTTTTTTTTTTTCTGATGGAATCCAGCTTTTTTTTTTTTTAATTTTTTATTTTTTCATAAACATGTATTTTTATCCCCAGGGGTACAGGTCTGTGAATCGCCAGGTTTACACACTTCACAGCACTCACCAAAGCACATACCCTCCCCAATGTCCATAACCCCACCCCCCTTCTCCTAACCCCCCTCCCCCCAGCAACCCTCAAAAAGTTGTCTTTTGATTTTTGTTTGTTTTGTGAGATTAAGAGTCACTTATGGTTTGTCTCCCTCCCAATCCCATCTTGTTTCATTGATTCATCTCCTACCCACTTAAGCACCCATGTTGTATCACCACTTCCTCATATCAGGGAGATCATATGATAGTTGTCTTTCTCTGCTTGACTTATTTCGATAAGCATGATACACTCTAGTTCCATCCATGTTGTCACAAATGGCAAGATTTCATTTCTTTTGATGGCTGCATAGTATTCCATTGTGTATATATACCACAACTTCTTTATCCACTCATCTGTTGATGGACATCTAGGTTCTTTCCATAGTTTGGCTATTGTGGACATTGCTGCTATAAACATTCGGGTGGACGTGCCCTTTCGGATCACCACATTTGTATCTTTAGGGTAAATACCCAGTAGTGCAATTGCTGGGTCATAGGGCAGTTCTATTTTCAACATTTTGAGGAACCTCTATGCTGTTTTCCAGAGTGGCTGCACCAGCCTGCATTCCCACCAACAGTGTAGGAGGGTTCCCCTTTCTCCGCATCCTCGCCAGCATCTGTCATTTCCTGACTTGTTGATTTTAGCCATTCTGACTGGTGTGAGGTGATATCTCATTGTGGTTTTGATTTGTATTTCCCTGATGCCGAGTGATATGGAGCACTTTTTCATGTGTCTGTTGGCCATCTGGATGTCTTCTTTGCAGAAATGTCTGTTCATGTCCTCTGCCCATTTCTTGATTGGATTATTTGTTCTTTGGGTGTTGAGTTTGCTAAGTTCTTTATAGATTTTGGACACTAGTCCTTTATCTGATATGTCGTTTGCAAATATCTTCTCCCATTCTGTCAGTTGTCTTTTGATTTTGTTAACTGTTCCCTTTGCTGTGCAAAAGCTTTTGATCTTGATGAAATCCCAATAGTTCATTTTTGCCCTTGCTTCCCTTGCCTTTGGCAATGTTCCTAGGAAGATGTTGCTGCGGCTGAGGTCGAAGAGGTTGCTGCCTGTGTTCTCCTCAAGGATTTTGATGGATTCCTTTCTCACATTGAGGTCCTTCATCCATTTTGAGTCTATTTTTGTGTGTGGTGTAAGGAAATGGTCTAATTTCATTTTTCTGCATGTGGCTGTCCAATTTTCCCAACACCATTTATTGAAGAGGCTGTCTTTTTTCCATTGGACATTCTTTCCTGCTTTGGCGAAGATGAGTTGACCATAGAGTTGAGGGTCTATTTCTGGGCTCTCTATTCTGTTCCATTGATCTATGTGTCTGTTTTTGTGCCAGTACCATGCTGTCTTGATGCTGACAGCTTTGTAATAGAGCTTGAAGTCTGGAATTGTGATGTCACCAACTTTGGCTTTCTTTTCAATATCCCTTTGGCTATTCGAGGTCTTTTCTGGTTCCATATAAATTTTAGAATTATTTGTTCCATTTCTTTGAAAAAGATGGATGGTACTTTGATAGGAATTGCATTAAATGTGTAGATTGCTTTAGGTAGCATAGACATTTTCACAATATTTATTCTTCCAATCCAGGAGCATGGAACATTTTTCCATTTCTTTGTGTCTTCCTCAATTTCTTTCATGAGTACTTTATAGTTTTCTGAGTATAGATTCTGTGCCTCTTTGGTTAGGTTTATTCCTAGGTATCTTATGGTTTTGGGTGCAATTGTAAATGGGATTGACTCCTTAATTTCTCTTTCTTCTGTCTTGATGTTGGTGTAGAGAAATGCAACTGATTTCTGTGCATTGATTTTATATCCTGACACTTTACTGAATTCCTGTATAAGTTCTAGCAGTTTTGGAGTGGAGTCTTTTGGGTTTTCCACATATAGTATCATATCATCTGCGAAGAGTGATAATTTGACTTCTTCTTTGCTGCTTTGGATGCCTTTAATTTCCTTTTGTTGTCTGATTGCTGAGGCTAGGACCTCTAGTACTATGTTGAATAGCAGTGGTGATAATGGACATCCCTGCCGTGTTCCTGACCTTAGCGGAAAAGCTTTCAGTTTTTCTCCATTGAGAATGATATTTGCGGTGGGTTTTTCATAGATGGCTTTGATGATATTGAGGTATGTGCCCTCTATCCCTACACTTTGAAGAGTTTTGATCAGGAAGGGATGCTGTACTTTGTCAAATGCTTTTTCAGCATCTATTGAGAGTATCATATGGTTCTTGTTCTTTCTTTTATTGATGTGTTGTATCACATTGACTGATTTGCGGATGTTGAACCAACCTTGCAGCCCTGGAATAAATCCCACTTGGTCGTGGTGAATAATCCTTTTAATGTACTGTTGAATCCTATTGGCTAGTATTTTGGTGAGAATTTTCGCATCTGTGTTCATCAAGGATATTGGTCTATAGCTCTCTTTTTTGATGGGATCCTTGTCTGGTTTTGGGATCAAGGTGATGCTGGCCTAATAAAATGAGTTTGGAATTTTTCCTTCCATTTCTATTTTTTGGAACAGTTTCAGGAGAATAGGAATTAGTTCTTCTTTAAATGTTTGGTAGAATTCCCCCGGGAAGCCGTCTGGCCCTGGGCTTTTGTTTGTTTGGAGATTTTTAATGACTGTTTCAATCTCCTTACTGGTTATGGGTCTGTTCAGGCTTTCTATTTCTTCCTGGTTCAGTTGTGGTAGTTTATATGTTTCTAGGAATGCATCCATTTCTTCCAGATTGTCAAATTTGTTGGCACAGAGTTGCTCATAGTATGTTCTTATAATAGTTTGTATTTCTTTGGTGTTAGTTGTGATCTCTCCTCTTTCATTCATGATTTTATTTATTTGGGTCCTTTCTCTTTTCTTTTTGATAAGTCTGGCCAGGGGTTTATCAATTTTATTAATTCTTTCAAAGAACCAGCTCCTAGTTTCGTTGATTTGGTCTATTGTTTTTTTTTTGGTTCCTATTTCGTTGATTTCTGCTCTGATCTTTATGATTTCTCTTCTCCTGCTGGGCTTAGTGTTTCTTTCTTGTTCTTTCTCCAGCTCCTTTAGGTGTAGGGTTAGGTTGTGTACCTGAGACCTTTCTTGTTTCTTGAGAAAGGCTTGTACTGCTATATATTTTCCTCTCAGGACTGCCTTTGTTGTGTCCCACAGATTTTGAACCGTTGTATTTTCATTATCATTTGTTTCCATGATTTTTTTCAATTCTTCTTTAATTTCCTGGTTGACCCATTCATTCTTTAGAAGGATGCTGTTTAGTCTCCATGTATTTGGGTTCTTTCCAAACTTCCTCTTGTGGTTGAGTTCTAGCTTCAGAGCACTGTGGTCTGAAAATATGCAGGGAATGATCCCAATCTTTTGATACCGGTTGAGTCCTGATTTAGGACCGAGGATGTGATCTATTCTGGAGAATGTTCCATGTGCACTAGAGAAGAATGTGTATTCTGTTGCTTTGGGATGAAATGTTCTGAATATATCTGTGATGTCCATCTGGTCCAGTGTGTCGTTTAAGGCCTTTATTTCCTTGCTGATCTTTTGCTTGGATGATCTGTCCATTTCAGTGAGGGGAGTGTTAAAGTCCCCTACTATTATTGTATTATTGTTGATGTGTTTCTTTGATTTTGTTATTAATTGGTTTATATAGTTGGCTGCTCCCACGTTGGGGGCATAGATATTTAAAATTGTTAGATCTTCTTGTTGGACAGACCCTTTGAGTATGATATAGTGTCCTTCCTCATCTCTTATTATAGTCTTTGGCTTAAAATCTAATTGATCTGATATAAGGATTGCCACTCCTGCTTTCTTCTGATGTCCATTAGCATGGTAAATTCTTTTCCACCCCCTCACTTTAAATCTTGAAGTGTCTTCGGGCTTAAAATGAGTTTCTTGGAGGCAACATATAGATGGGTTTTGTTTTTTTAGCCATTCTGATACCCTGTGTCTTTTGATTGGGGCATTTAGCCCATTAACATTCAGGGTAACTACTGAAAGATATGAATTTAGTGCCATTGTATTGCCTGTAAGGTGACTGTTACTGTATATTGTCTCTGTTCCTTACTGATCTACCACTTGTAGGCTCTCTCTTTGCTTAGAGGATCCCTTTCAATATTTTCTATAGAGCTGGTTTGGTGTTTGCAAATTCTTTCAGTTTTTGTTTGTCCTGGAAGCTTTTAATCTCTCCTTCTATTTTCAATGATAGCCTAGCTGGATGTAGGATTCTTGGCTGCATGTTTTTCTCGTTTAGTGCTCTGAAAATATCATACCAGCTCTTTCTGGACTGCCAGGTCTCTGTGGATAAGTCAGCTGCCAATCTAATATTTTTACCATTGTATGTTACAGACTTCTTTTCCCGGGCTGCTTTCAGGATTTTCTCTTTGTCACTAAGACTTGTAAATTTTACTATTAGGTGATGGGGTGTGGGCCTATTCTTATTGATTTTGAGGGGCGTTCTCTGAACCTCCTGAATTTTGATGCTCGTTCCCCTTGCCATATTGGGGAAATTCTCCCCAATAATTCTCTCCAGTATACCTTCTGCTCCCTTCTCTCTTTCTTCTTCTTCTGGAATCCCAATTATTCTAATGTTGTTTCATCTTATGGTGTCACTTATCTCTCAAATTCTCCCCTCATGGTCCAGTAGCTGTTTGTCCCTCTTGCTCAGCTTCTTTATTCTCTGTCATTTGGTCTTCTATATTGCTAATTCTTTCTTCTGCCTCATTTATCCTAGCAGTGACAGCCTCCATTTTTGATTGCACCTCATTAGTAGCTTTTTTGATTTCAACTTGGTTAGATTTTAGTTCTTTTATTTCTCCAGAAAGGGCTTTTATATCTCTTGAGAGGGTTTCTCTAATATCTTCCATGCCTTTTTCAAGCCCGGCTAGAACCTTGAGAATTGTCATTCTGAACTCTAGATCTGACATATTACCAATGTCTGTATTGATTAGGTCCCTAGCTTTCGGTACTGCCTCTTGTTCTTTTTTTTGTGGTGAATTTTTCCGCCTTGTCATTTTGCCCAGATAAGAGTATATGAAGGAGCAAGTAAAATACTAAAAGGTTGGCAACAACCCCAGGAAAATATGCTTTAACCAAATCAGAAGAGATCCCAAATCATGAGGGGGGAGAAACGGGATAAAAAGATGTTCAAAAAGAAAGAAAAAAAAAAAGGAAAAAAAAAAGAAAAGAATTTAAAAAAAGAAAACGAATAAAGAAAAATATAAAAAAGAAAAAATATATATATTAGATAAACTAGTTTAAAAACGTTAAAAAAGAAAAGGGTAAATGTTAATAAAAGATTTTAGCAGAAGAAGAGAAAAAAAAATGAAAAAGAAAAAAATTAAATTAACTGCAAGACTAAAAAAATCACAGGGAGAAAGCCATGAGTTCCGTGCTTTGCTTTCTCCTCCTCTGGAATTCTGCTGCTCTCCTTGGTATTCAAACCGCACTCCTTGGTAGGTGAACTTGGTCTCGGCTGGATTTCTTGTTGATCTTCTGGGGGAGGGGCCTGGTGTAGTGATTCTCAAGTGTCTTTGCCCCAGGCGGAATTGCACCGCCCTTACCAGGGGGCTGGCCTGAGTAATCCGCTCAGGTTTGTTTCAGAAGCTTTTGTTCCCTGAGCGATTTCTGTAGAGTTCCGGAGGACGGGAATACAAACGGCGGCCTCCTGGTCTCCGGCCTGGAGGAGCCAAGAGCCCAGGCCCCACTCCTCAGTGCGCCCTCAGAGAACAGCGCCCAGTTACTCCTGTCTGCCTGACCTTCAGCCACGCTCTGAGCTCCCAAGCCTGCGACCGGTTCAAGGTAACCCCGAGCTGCGAGCTTACTGTCAGCTCTGTCTCTGTAGCTGGCATCCCCATTCCAATACCCGCAAGCTCTGCAACACTTGGACACCCCCAATCCTTCTGTGACCCTGTGGGACCTGAGGCCACGCTGACCCCACGTGGGCTTCACCCCGGTTTAGCCTCTGAAGCGATGTCCCTCAGCGGAACAGACTTTTAAAAGTCCTGATTTTGTGCTCCGTTGCTCCACCGCTTGCCGGGAGCCAGCCCCTCCCCCCGGGGTCTATCTTCCCGTCGCTTTGGATTCACTTCTCCGCCGGTCCTACCTTTCAGAAAGTGGTTGTTTTTCTGTTTCCAGAATTGCTGTTCTTCTTCTCTTTGATCTGCCGATGGATTTGCCGGTGTTTGCAATCTTTAGATGAGCTATCTAGCTGATCTGCTAGCTGATGTAGTCTCAGCCTGCTACTTCTCCGCCATCTTGACTCCTCCCCTGGGGTGGTATTTTTTTAAGTTATGATTGAATAAATGCAAGGAAGAAGGTAATTAAGTTTACATCCTTATGTAATATCAAAAGAGGAAGAGATGAGGACTTGATGATGGGGTTAGTACATTCTGAATGGCTTTCTAATTATAAAACAAAGGGGGATATGTTAATTCAGGTTAATCTGCAATAGTGCCCAAGGAACAGTGCTGAGACAATTTAGAAATGTATTTATCTTTCACATTCAAGTAATCTAGAAGAAATCAGTCTAGAGCTTATACAGCATTTCTTAGGATCAGAGACCCAGGGGTCCATGTGCCCAGCTGAAAAAAATAAAATACAAAAATAAAAACCCAGGGGATTTATTTCTGACAGAGAAGGAAAGAATGGATTTTAAAAGACAACTAGAAGTCATCTGGCACAGAGAGATAAAGCAACTTATTTACTCTTATAACTTAAGACCAAATACGGAGTACTCAGCCAAGTGGGAAGAAGACTAAAAGAACAGAGCAATGCAAACTCCCAAAGAAGGAGCCAGCTTAGAAACCAATATTAGGGATGCACAGTAGTAATGCCAATGCCCTCCCTCTGTGCAATTGTGTACTTTCATCCTCTCACTGAGTAAGGATGTAATCTATTTCTATACTCTTTGAATATGAGTTGACCTTGTTAATTGCTTTGACAGTAGAGTGTAGCAGATGTGATCCTATAAGACTTCTGTGGCTGAGCCTTAAGAAACCCTGCAAGCTTCTGTGCTCATCTTTACATTCACTCCCACCAACACATGGGGCAGCCTGGTTAGACTAGTGAATTTGATGAGAACACATAGAGAATGCCCAGGTGATAGCCAGCACCAGGATCTCAGACATGTAAATGTATCTCTTTTTAGACTTCCCAGTCACTCCCACCAACACATGGGGCAGCCTGGTTAGACTAGTGAATTTGATGAGAACACATAGAGAATGCCCAGGTGATAGCCAGCACCAGGATCTCAGACATGTAAATGTATCTCTTTTTAGACTTTCCAGCACCATCTGAGCTAACATTTGACCAAAGCCTTGGGAGTGAAGTCTGAAGGGGTCCACTGCCACCAAACATGAGAAATAACAAATCATTGCTCCTTTAAATCACTTAGTTTTAGAGTATTTTGTTATGCTACCACAGACAACTGATACAATGGTATATTTGAAAATCATCCCCCATAATGTTTTGATATCTGATATACCTTGAGATGCTGGCTTTTAAATTTTACACAAGCAATACAGTTCTGACATTAAACTCTATTACAAATATTGAAAACATTGAATTGAATTCTAATTTTGATATACAGTAGTATTGGGACTATCAAGTTCACCTTCTTGAAAAGGCACCACAAATAGTTGATTCTTGAAGAGAAAAGTAACGTAAAGCCTCATTACCATGTTTGTGCAAGATCTCTTACCATCTCTTACCAGTCCTAGTATAACTTAGAAGAAAATGTTCTTGATTAACAAGGTGAGGAAAAGTTCAACTTTCTTATGTAAATGAGGTACAGAAGAAATATGGGTAAAAGCAAACCAACTTCTTAGTTTATTCCAAAGGGACAAATACTGTTAGGATCTGAGATATTGATGCTCAAAACATTGGCAAAAATATAAGAAAAGTGATGCAGATACACCAGACAGGGCAGAATAACTAGCATGAATAGTAAGGAAAACAGACAAAAAGGACAATCCGTATACTCATAACCTTAACAAAACCCTTCAAACCTTAGGCCTTCATCTTCCTCAATGCTCACCAATTGTATTCAATACCTCATAGAGGGGGGGAAAATTTCTAATAAAGCTAAATAAAAGATCCCCATGAAAATCAGACCAGCTTCCTCCTAAACATACTTCTCCATTTCGTCTTCACCTCTCCTCGCTGAGGTTATGAAACACCCTCTCCCTCACTGACCTCAACAATTTTTGTTTCTCTCCATCTTTGTTCCTCAGGAGCAACACCTATGTCTGCATGTTGTTCCAAACTGATAGAAAAATAAGATAAGGTAAAATTTAAAATATTCATTTAACACTGGTTTTACCTAACTGATGGCCAGCTTGATTGCCACCCCCCTCCCCTCCCCCTCAAGACCTATTATCCTGGATTGGAAGCATCTATCCAATCAAGGGGCAAGTAAGATTATCAAAAGACCATTTTCATTAGAAGTACTTGTGTTCAGTCTATCACCCCACTCCTGACCACAAAGCATCTACCCCATTCTCTCTCTCCCCTTTAATCATAAGCAACAATATTTTAGTGGTGGGCTCGAAATCAATACACACTCCCTCTTCCAGCAACCCCATTGTAAGAAAGAGGGAGCTTGAATGTGGAAGCTCTAATTGGCTGGTGTTTACATGTCATATAAGCAAAACTCAAGAGCTTCAGTCTAAAATGGCATTTCTGGTCACAGAGCCTGATCTGTCAACCCTATCTTACTCTTGTGTGGCTGATGAAGTACAAAGTAAGAGTACCCAGCTATGGCTACAGTGTCTGAAAAGGCAAATAGATGGAGAGCTGGAGATGAGTTTTGACTCTGATAAACCATGATACAGTAATCTGAGTTAATGGCTCAACTATTTTTTTTCTCCATTAGAATTCTACCTTCAATGAGCACGGTAAAAATCAAAACAATCTGAACAACTGAAAAAAAGGAAAAAAAGGGATTTTGACAATTGCAAGGTGCCAGTCAATTCTGTGAGGATTTAGTACACAGAAGATCAGTATTTCTCTCTCCTTGACCTCCACAATCTATGCTCTCTTATCAGTTCTACATTTCAAGACCCATGGCACCTAGGAAGTAGTCTCCCTACATTCTATTCCTGTTGAGCATAAAAGCAAGCAGCAATATATTTACATTCAATTGAAATAGATCACTGCTTCCCATGATGAGATTTAAGGTGACTTATAGTTAATTGAAACAAAAACAACAGTAAGTTTGTTTGTCAGGTGTGAGTGGGAGAGCTGTTCAGTTTATAGATTAAAATGCTATCCTTCATATTTGCCATTACAACTCTTACCCTACTGGCAGTACGCTTGAAACTCTTTATCTAATAAAAAGAAGGAGCCATGGTTAAGCAGAGAGCTTGTATTAGTTTCCTTGGGCTGCCATAAGTAAATGCCACAAACTGGGTAGCTTAAAATAACAGATTTTTTTTTTTCCCTCACAGTTCTGGAGTCCACAAGTCTGAAATCAAGGTGCTGGCAGAGCCCTCTTCCCTCTGGAGGCTCTGGGGCAGAACTCTCCCTTGGCTTTTTCCAGCTCCTGGTAGTTACCAGTGATCCTTAGTGTTTCTTGACTTACAGATACATCACTTCAATCTCTGCCTCCACAGCCTTCTCCTTTATGTCTGTGTCTTTATGTGTGTGTCTGTTTTCTCTTCTTATAAGGACACCAGTCAGGGCACCTGGGTGGCTCAATCAGTTAAGCACCTGCCTTCAGCTTAAGGCATGGTCTCAGGATCCTGATATGGAGCCCTGCATGCGGTAACCTGCTCTGTGGGGATTCTGCTTCTCCCTCTGCCTTTGCCCCTCCCCCTGCTCATCTCTCTCCTTCTCTCTCCTTCTCCCTCTCAAATAAATAATAAATAAAATCTTTAAAAAAATAAATAAATAAGGACACCAGTCATTGGATTAGGGCCCAACCCAGTGTGACCTCATTTTAGCAAATTATATATACAAAAAACTTATTTTCAGATAAGGTCACATTTTGAGGTTCTGGGTAGATAGGAATTTGGGGGAGACATTATTCTCTCCATTATAGGGATGCTAGTGAAGGATTCAGATGATCTGAATTCCTTCCTGAGATCTGTCACTACCTACTTGTGTGACAATGGCCAACTCCCTTCACCACTCCAGACTTCAGGGCCTTGCCTTAATATGTACAGCTTTTGAACTAGATGTTCTCTGAGAGCCCTCCAAACTCTAGCCATTTATGATTCCGTTGTGCTCAGTTTCAGCTGTCCCAATTTCCCCTTATAAACAATGGCATATATTTACCGCCAGCTGGCCAGCCAGGGAGAGGCAGTCCTCATGCAACAGAACAATGGTAAATGGTCTCCTGTTAGGAGGCTTAGTCAGTGAGAGCATACGTTTCAATTAGGCCATTGCATGGGTTCTATCTTAAGATACAGCACCAAGTAGAAACCAATGGATTTTTATGGCCTCCCAAAAACAGGATTTATTCCTAACACACGCATGTAAATGTCCTTGAAAAATATTTTCTAAGACATAGTAAAGAGTGAAGCAACATGATAACATTTGTGTTATATTTCTTCACAATTGTATTTGGTCTTTGCAAGCTACGTGTTCTCACAACTCCTGGCATCAGGATAATGTCGATGTCAAACATACAATGTACTTTTAAACAACACCTTTGCCTGGATCATCTGTATTTTTATAAACATAAAAATGTATCATCATGAAAATGATTAAGGGGATGTTTGAAGCTGAGACATGAAGAACATTCCCTACCTTTAGAACACTGTATCTTAAACACAACTTGTTGGAGAAGAAATAACATGCAGTAGTAAAAAGAGAGGAGCCTGAATATGATATTTTGCTCTGCCATTCATTAGCTGGGTGGCTTTAGACAAATCACTTAGCCTCTCTGAGTCTCTGTTTTCCTCATTTGAAAAATAAAGCTAATAAAATAAAAATAAAACTAATAAAAGCTAAAAAAAAAAAAAGACATAGGGTGTCTGTAAGAGATGAAAAAGTACATATGAAACTCACTTAGCTCAATGATTCTCAGCGAAGATGGGGAAAAAGGAGAATCCTACTGAAAAAAAATGTGGCAAGAGACTGAAATTCACACCCTTGTCCCATCCCCTAGGAAATGAGATTTCTTCTTCCTTTGTGCCAGCACTACCATACCCATATCTCTACCTACACTCAGGGTAGGGCTGGAACAGGTCTTGTGTTTCTTATTGAAGATGACTACCATGTCTCCTTCATCTTTCTCTCTCCAGTGCCCAGGAGAGTCAACTCTCTTTCAAATGAATAAGTAACTTACAAAGAAATAAAAACTAGGGAAATTTTAATTTCACAGGTATATATTAAAAGCTATAATAAAGCCTGAAAGAGTTTGTTCAGAGAAAGATTATTAAAGGTACAGGTGTCATAGACCCTAATCCCTAGTTGATGAATTTGTTATTTGATCATTTCATCTGGAAAAAATTCTAAGATGTCTTTTTTTTTTTCCTTCCTATATCATGCAATATATTTGTGCAGGCTGTGTGTGTATAAACAGAAAATAGCCATTGCTGTATTAAGCTATAATTATATACTCAGAGCCCTTTTAATTGCTTATTTATCACAACCTGATGAGGAATGTCACCAATGCCATCATTTTTTTACAGAGCAGACCCCGAGCCATAGAAAGGTTAAGTAGCTTAGTGAGGCACATGCAGTGAATCAATGGCAAAGCAGGAGTTAGAGCCTGCAACCCTGGAATCCTTTATTTATCGCTTAGCACCACTGCACATGAGTTATCGCTATTTATAATAGTATGTTCTTAACAAGAAATCTTGGGAGACTGGAGGTTGAAAATTGATCTGAGACAGGTTGCCACCTTCCCTTAATTCTTCTTCTGCCCCAAGCAGACTATCTTGTTTATCTGCCAGCTTCATAGAGTTACTCAGCACAACACCCTTACTGACCTGGTGGTTACATATCTCTGCATCAATGAGTAGAAATTAGTCACTGATGAGGGAGGCAGAGCCAAGAACCCTACTGGAAACGTAGAGGAAATCTTGATAGTTGCTGCCCATAGATTTTTGTAATCAGGGCCTTTCTACAGCCGGGGTTTGTTTTTTATAAAGTCTTATTTAGAGCCAGTTTTTTACAATATTACAAGTGTTTCCTGTAATACCTCCCGTCTCATCCAGCCTATGCTTCCCATTATCATCACTCATCAATATTAATCACCAGTTTTTACTAGGGATAAACCTGTACTGATACATCATAATCCACCAAAGTCCAGTTTAACCTCAGAATTCACTCTTGGTGGTATACATTCTACAGATTTAGAAAAATGTATAACTATATATATATATATATATATATATCCATCATTATAATATCACACAGAGTATATGCACTGCCCTAGAAATCCTTTGTGTTCTGCCTGTTCATCCCACCCCTACTCTCTATCCCTAGCAACCACTGAACTTCTTATTGTCTCCATGCCTTTTTCAGAATGTCATATAATTGGAGTCATACATATGCAGCCTTTCAGATTGGTGCCCTCGATTTCGTTATATGTATTTAAGTTTCCTCTATACATCTTTTCAGGACTTGATAGCTCATTTCTTGCTGGTGCCAAATAAGATTCCATCGTCTGGATGTACCACAGGTTATCCATTCACCTTCCATTATCATTCATGAAGAACCTCTTCGTTGCTTTCTAGTTTGACAATCATGAATAAACATCCACGTGAAGGTTTTCAAATGAACATAAATTTTCACCTTCTTTGGAAAAAGACCGAAGAATGTGATTGCTGGGTTGTATGGTAAGAATAGGTTTAGTTTTAAAAGAAATGGCCAAACTCTGTCCCAAAGTGACGACACCATTTCGCACTCCGTCCAGCAATGAATAAGTGACTGTTGTTTCACATCCTTGTCACTATGTGGTGTTGTCAGGGTTAGGGATTTTGGTCATTTTAATAGGTGTGTAGTGGTATTTCACTCTTGTTTTAATTTCCATTTCCCTGAAGACGTACGATGTGGAACATCTTTTCATATGCTTATTTGCCATCTGAAAATCTTTATCAAAATCTTTCACCCATTTTTCAACTTTTTTTTTCTTATTGCTGAGTTTAAAGGTTCTTTGTAGATTCTGAATAATAGTCTTTTGTCAGATGTGTGTTTTGCAAACATTTTCTCCCAGTCCATGGCTTGTCTTTTGATTCTCTTGACATGGTGTTTCATAATCCAGAAGTTTGTTATTTTTTTTTTTAAATTTTAATGAAATCTAGCTTACCAATTATTTCTTTCATTTTCATGTATTTGGTGTTTTATCTAAAGGCATTACCATACCCAAGGTCATCTAGGTTTTCTCCTGTTACCTTCTAAGAGTTTTCTGATTTTACATTTAAGAATGGGATCCACTTTGAGTTAATTTCTGTGACGGTTATACAGTCTGTGTCTAGATTCATTTGTTTGCATGAGGATGTCCATTTGGGGCCTTTGTTTTTCACTTATTGTTCCCCTCACTGTCAAGGGCAATTTCTGTGTGAAATCCCTAGGTCTGCTTTACGTTGTCCTTGCTCTGTTCTTAATCTGCTTTGCACTTTAACTTAAACTAGAACTCAGACCTTCTAAGAAAATAACTGACCGAATTTGGTGATTTAGTGATATGGGCTGAATTGTATCTTCATAGGTTGAGTCCTGACCCCACAGTAACACAGAATGTGGCTCTCTTTGAAGATAACCGATCTTTAAAGAGGTAATTAATTTAAAATGAGATTATTAGGGTGGGCCCTAATCCATTATAAGTGGTCCATCTAAGAGAAGATTAGCATATACACACAGAGGGAAGACCCTTACAAACAGAGAGAAAAGACAGACATCTACGAGCCAGGAAGACGGGCCTTAAACCAGGCCCACTCACACCTTGACCTCAGACTTCTAGATTCCAGATTTGTGAGAAAATAAATTTCTGTTGTTTAAGCCATTCAGTCTGTGGTACTCTGTTTAGGTCACACTAGCAAACTCATACAATTAATAACCTTAATTTTACGTTTTACTACTAATTGGCAAGGATTGGCTTGAAGAACTGAAAGTATTGAATCTGTCACATAGTGAACACCCCTATTGTTTTAACTACTGAGCATCTACTGTGTGTCAGGCTCTGTCCAGTTGCTGGGCATACAGTGTTGAGCAAGACATACCTGTTGCCCTTAGGAGGCTCACAAGTACAAGAGGAGATAGACAAGGGAAGAGAGGATTATCACTCCATGATAAATTAGCAATAAAACAGAGGCACACCAATGCGCCACAGAGACAGAGGGAAGACATACAATCCAAACCATGTAAGAAAGACATCAGGAAATCCATCCTCAACAGAGTTTTAAAGAATGAGTAGAAATCAGCCAGTGACAAGCGGGCCTTCCATGAAGCAAGGTGACACTTAAAAATGCAAGAGTCTCTGAGCACAGTGCATTCATGAATGCTGCACAGCCAGCACGATTGAAACATGGGATGTGAGTGGAAGTGCTAGAAGAAAAAGCTAAAGAGGTAAGCAGAGGGCAAATCATGGTGTGTTGTAAACCATGATTTCTTTTGGTTCCAAGCAACCGTGCGGCAATACCCAGTTTAATTCAACCAGTGGGGCGTTAGACTCAGTAGAGGAGTGAAGAAACACAGAAAACCTCTAATAATCCAAATTGTCATGTCTCACTGGAAAAGTGGAATGTTGATCATCCTATTGTAATAGCTCTATGCTTATGTATATTTATTCTCAGCAAAACGAAAACTCTTCTCCTCTGAAATGGGTGTCTGTTACTCTTATTCCAGAGACTCACCACATCTTAAATTTTACTCCTTTTGGCCATGGATTCTACTTGCCTAAATCTACATCTTCTCCCTCATCAGGTCTGCTTGAGGAGTCTCTCCCTCTGTGCCTTCCCCTGCTGAGATTTCTAGATTAATGGACTTTAGAACCTATGAGATAACAGAAATACAGAAATACACACACACACACACACACACACAAATATATATATATATATATATATATATATATATATATATATATCCCCAAGTCCTGACACTGAGCTCTTAAAATCCTTGAAAATTCCTAAGCAATAAGAACTAGGAGGCAACTCTGGGTGGGCTCCAGCATAAGGGCTGTCCACAAAAAGACCAAGCTATGATTAGAAGCTTGGAATTTTCAACACCAGCCTCACCCCATTCTCTGCCCCAGTCTCAATTCTCTAGAGAGGAGAAAGGAGCTGGAAATGGAATTAATAAAAGCCTCCATCAAATCCCCATGACATGGGGTTAAGCGAGATTCTAGGTTAGTGAACATACCATGTATTGGAAGGTGACACACGCTCAACTCCACGGGGAAAGAAGCTCCTACATTCAGGACCTTTCTCAACCTCACCTGATGTATCTCTTCATCTGGCTGTTCATCTGCATTCTTTATCATATCTTTTAACAAACTGATAACCATAAGTAAATTTTTCCCTGAGTTCTATGAGCTGTTCTAGCAAACTAATTGAACCTGAGGAGGTGGTCTATGACTCTCAGGTTTATAGCTAATTGGTCAGAAGAAAAAATGGTCACCTAGACTTGAGACTGGCATCTAAAGGGTAGAAGGAGTCTTGTGGGACTGAGCCTTTATCCTGGGGTATCTGATATAATGTCTAGATATATAGTCTGAATTGAGTTATATTATACTCAATATACATGCTGGTATCGCAGGGAACTTTCTGATAGGGGAAAACCCTATACATCTGGTATCAGACATGTTGTGAGTGGTAGTCATGTGAGAGTAAAGGAGAAACTCAGGAGGGAAGACTGGCTTCTATTTAAGACAGAACCATTAAGATAAGAAGCACTGGAGAGAAAGGGAAGATTATACCTTTGGTTCTGAGCATGTTGAATTAGAATGCCTGTGAGACAGCACATCAGTCAGGGGAAAGAATATTATTACAATTCTCGTAACAAAACTTGCCAAATCTCAGAGGCCAAACACCATAAAAATGTATTTCTTGTTTAGTTGGTCTTGGAATGGAGGATAATCTGCTCCATAAAATCATTTAGGGCCTTCCATCTTCAAAGAGTGGCTTCAAGGTCACCTTGTCAGTGTCCCACCTTAGATGGGAAAAGAGAAAAAGTGAAGAAAACATACCTAATCTTAAGTACCTAACCCCAGAGGTAATATATCACCTTTAGTCACATTCTTTTCATAAGACCTAATCCCATTATTATTATTATTATTATTATTATTATCATAAGGATTAATAGGGTGAAATTATTATTAGGGTGAAAGGGATTATTAGGGTGAAAGGCTGCTGAGAGTAGTTTAGCTGTGTATCTGAGAAGAAGAAACAGCCTTTATCCATCCAGTTTCTGCCACAAATAGCTGAATGGAACTTTCAGAGGCAAATGAATATAGAGTAAATCTTGAGCTGATGGTATATTTGGGAAAGATTAGTTGGATCCCTAGGGCATGGATGCAGCCAAGCTCCAGGAGCAGACCTGGGCTTGTCAAGAATCACTCTTCTTACATCCTCTTCTTCTTGGTTTCTCAAGCCATAATGGTAAAAACCTGATCTCTGATAGCGACCAGATTCATGTGCTTCAGGTAGGCACATGAAAAAAGACTAAATATAAATCTTTTTTTGTTTGTTTCCTATTACAAATTTCTAGGAATGTTTTCTGATTGGTTCTCTGCAGATCATATCCCTACCATGACCGTTCAGCTGAGCCAATCCTGTCACAAGATACTGGCTGCGAGGAGTCTCATTATATTATATGGATGAGGGAGGGAGGAGGATCAAGCCTGAGAGACTTGGGGGTGGGTGGGTAAAGGGGCAGGAAATAGGACTGGGCAGCCAACCAAATGAGTAACTACTACTGAGACTCATTAGAAGTATATTAAAGGAAATACACCCCAGCTGTATTTCCCTATGGCACTACGTAAGTGCCAGACGAAGAAGAGGAATCTGCAAAGAAATTTACAAAAGAAGAACTTCAAGTACATGTGATGCCCACGAAAGCAAGAGACTCGAAAAGTAGAAGGGCCCAAGCACTTGAATGATGCATAGAGGGAAGTCAAAAATAGAGGGAATAAGAGTCAAGAGTTGGAATCAATGCCAATAGACCGCATGCTTTAAGACTTATTTATTTATTTTGGGGGGGAGAGAGAAAAATCTCAAGCAGACTTCCTGCTGAGCTTACAGCCCAAGAGGACTTGATCCCACAACCCAGAGGTCATGATCTGAGCTGAAATCAAGAGTATGATCCTTAACCAACTAAGCCACCCAAGCGCCTCTAGACCATATACTTTTAAAAGCTGCTCCATAGGGGTACCTGGGTGGCTCAGTGGGTTAAAGCCTCTGCCTTCGGCTAAGGTCATGATCTCAGGGTCCTAGGATCGAGCCCCACATTGGGCTCTCTGCTCAGCGGGGAGCCTGCTTCTTCCTCTCTCTCTGCCTGCCTCTCTGCCTACTTGTATTCTCTGTCTGTCAAATAAATAAATCTTTAAAAAAAAAACAAAAAGCTGCTCCATAGTGAGAGGACAAATATCATAAACATGATGCTAAGTGAAAGAAGTCAAATACAAAGGCCATATGTTGCATGATTTCATTCCTATGAAATTTCAGAATAGGTAAATCCATACAGAGAGCAGACTAGCTGTTGCCACGTGGGGGATGGGTGGGGACAAAGAATAACCACTTAAAGGTAGGGGTTTCTTTTTAGGGGAATGAAAATGTTCTGCAATCAGTGGTAAAGACAGAGCAAACTTATAAATGCACTAGAAGCCACTGAATTGTACACTTTAAAATGGTTAAAATGGTGAATTTTATGTTATCTGAATTTTACCTCAAATTTTTGAAAAACTCTAGCCTGTGGAAGCATGGCAAATGATATGGCTGTGGCTTGGGGAGGGAAGGAGATTTTTTTTAAAAAATGCGAGAATCTTGAATGTATTACCTGTCCACTGAAGGACACAGTAAGTAGGGCAGAATTAAATATGCAAAAGAAAGGGGGTAATGTTTGATTCTTTGGCCTGACCGGATAAGGATACTTAGGGTGGACAGCAGAAGTAACCAGTTAAACTGGGACAGGAGAAAAGATACCTTCTCCACCAGGGAACAGGAGAGGATGAATCCTAAGCCAAAATGTTGAGAGGAGAAGCACATTGAATTAAAGAAACATTTCTGCTTTTCTTTAATAAAATAAACAATATGGGCTTTGGGATAACCATTTTAGAGTCACAGAATGCTCCAAAATATTTGAGTAAATTTTCTCAGCTCTGTCATTAACTAGGAAGCTGAAATAATATTCCCTAGATTATGAATTTCCCTTCATGCCCTGAGATCTTTCTCACCTAATTCTAAGGAACAACATCACATAGAGGAAAGAGAAGAACTTTGGAGTCGGATAAAAGTAAGTTGGAATCCCAGCTCCATTACTTAGTACCTTGGACACATTAATTAATCTTCTGATTTTTATTCCCATATGTATGAAATAGGGAAAATGATATCTACTTTTTAGTGACCACACTTCCTGGCCCAGTAATAGGCATATAACAGGATTCCTTCTCTTTCCCTCTTGCATTCCAACTTGACTTTCTAGTTCCTTCCCAATTATGAAATAGCTGAACTTGTAGAAATCTGGCAACTGATAAAAAGTTATTGTTTTTATTTGACATTGTTTTTGTCAAAGTATAAAAGGAAGAATAGCATGACTCAAAATACATTAGGGTTTCAGGAATATAATATCAGAGGGATAAAAGTAAGCATTATGACAGCTGATCTTAGAAAATTAAACATGATGAACAAATCAAAGAGGAAGAAGTCAAAGAGTGACTTTCTGTGTGTAGTTCTGGGATGCACACTATGACGTGAGGTGACCTACTAAGCAGCATAAAGCCTCTTGGCAGCAAGAGGGCATGTGATGACTATCCTCAGAGGCAGGGGCTGGTATCAGGTATGCACGGCACTCAGAATGTGATGTGTGACAATGGGGAACAGATGTTCAAAGAACTCCACAGTCCATCAACCATGACCACAAAAGGCTATTACAAAGGAGGTGCTGCTGTGACAAGTGCCTTCTCTCGTGACATTTGTTGGCAGCACTCCTGAGGAGCTGTCAGCTTAGAACAACAATACATCAAAGAGCTCTACCAAATCAACAGTTCAGTTCCATAAAGTACTGTATCTGTGAGACATACAGAACAACCAGAGCCCAGAAAAGACAACCAAGGAAGAAAATTGAGGAATTTGTGGTGAATGTGTTCAGTTATCTTGTGTAAATATTTTTTTTTTTGGCAAGTTGAATATTACGGTGCATCAAAGGAACTTGTAATTTAAAGAAGCCACCCATAGGTACTATGAATTATTAACTTTAAATAATCATTTTTCCCTAATTTTGAGTCTTGCTGTGCTTTATATATCAGTCAGTGTTTATTGGGTTTTGCTGTTGTAACAATCAAAGCCCTCATCTCAGGAGTTTACAACAAATTCCTTGCTCACATACATGTTGGATGTGAGTTGGCTATGACTCTGATTCTCATCATTTCTTCACACTGAAGTAAAGGCTGAAGGAATACTCCCTATCTGGGATGTATGCTTTTCTTGGTAGAGGAGAGAGAAAACAATGGCAGAACAAACTGATGGCTCTGCTTATACATGGGATTCATCACTTCCACTCACGTTTTATTGGTCAAAGCAAATCACCTAGCCAAACCTGTGTCAATGAGGAAGGGAAATAGAATTGTTTTACTCTTCAAACTATGGCTATTCATTGTCAGAGGGAGACCATTAAGGACTATATTAAAATCTATCATATTTTCCTAAAGTGGTATACACACACACACACACACACACACACGTTTAACTTTAAAAGTTATACTAGTTCAGGTTAGATTAGGCTAGTCTCTGTGAGAAAACCAGGAAAGATGTGACAATATCTTGCCATGTCAGAAGAGTATCTCAGCGAAGAACTTAATGACTTCGGAGAGGAAGGGTTCACATAAGTATAAATAGTTCAACAGTATTATTCCTATTAACCCATAGACCATAAAATTAGGCAGCCATGTCTGTGCAAATGACAAAACCCAACTCCAAGTTAATGACAGCCAAAGGAAAACTATTAACTCAGAGGACTGAAAAACCCAAGCATAGTTGTAGTTTTATGCATGGCTAGACCTAGGGACCCAGAAATAACTTAAGGATTCTGTGTCTTTGTCCTTCTGTGTTTGGGCCCTTCTTGCCTCTCTATTCCCTTTATTCTTAGGCACGCTTCCTACTCCCATCAATTTCTTGAGGCAAAGACCACACTAGCAGTTTCATATCCCAATCTAGCAACATAGTGGATAAAAGGGACTATCTTCCTAATAGCTCTGGCAAAATTTCCAAGAAGGATCTATTTGGTTCAGCCCTAGTCTCTGAAATCAGAAAGAGTACTCTGAGATCAAGTCTTGATTACCAGTCCAGCTAAGGTATGAGAGCAAGGGGTAGGAGTGGGAAGGTCACATGGGTCTCCTGGACTGAATACGATTGTTACAGAGATGTAACGATTGTTACATAGAGGTTGTTCCCCAAGAAGATGCTGGGCAGAAAACAAACAAATAAGCAAGCAAAATACATCTACTATCCCACCTGTAAATATTTCTGAAGTGAGGTTATCCCTTAATCTACTTACCACATGTCATTCATTTCTTTCATTCTGTCTCTACAGTGAACCAACCAGTCTAGCACACCAATTCCTAAATAAGCTAAAGAACTAACGTACAGCCAAATTCTACAACCTTATTCCTAATTTTCTAAAGTTCGAAAGGAAATCAGTGGAGAGGTCCTGTCTCTTTTGCTATAGCTATTATATTTTATGCTAAATGCATCTACCATTAGCCTTATTAGTGCATGATAAGACTGTAGTAGTCTTACTTAGCATAACTTCATTCCCATAAGAGCAGGGAATACTGTAAATGGCTTATCTAAGGCTTTGTTTCTTGCTACAATGCCTTCAATTATTTATCCAGTCCTAAGTGTTATAAAATATTGTAATTTATTCTCATAGACATGAAATAAAGTACTTCTCAATTATTCTGGTTTGAATTTTTTTTTCTTTTTTTTAGCAAAGCAAACTGCTTTCCTATGCAGAGTAAGCATAGGGCTGTTAGGATGACTTAAGACAGATAAACATTGCCAACCACACTGCCAAAAGCTTTTCAGCTGCAAACCAAACAATAAAACTCCACTCTGTGTGGTGCTGAAGAATTTCTCACTTGAGGATCAGGAATGACTTTGACCTTCACCCTCTTCTGAGCCAGTCTTCCTTAATACCTCACATGTGTGAGTCTCTTCCATTTGGGGGGAAAATCTCTCAGCTCCTCTTGGAGTCTCAAAGTCTCTTCAGATCAGCTTTGTTTGCCACTTCCTCCAGAAGTTCTTACAGTCAAATCAGAAATTAAAGTTTATCAGAAACTAAGCAGGTGTTGTCTGCTTCAAGACTTGAATGTGCTTAAAATTCATCCTTGAAATGTTATACAACTATGTTTTTTATAGCACTAGGTACTTTTTTTTGAGTTTCTAATTCAGTGTCTTGGGTGTTTTCTTCTTGTTTTTTCCTTTCAAGGGCATACTTCAAGTAGAAAAACTTTCCGGAAAAGTGACAAATACACTACTGCTCTCGTTTTCCCATTAAATAAAGTTTTTATCTAGAACAAGTCTTAGATTTTCAAGGCCTTTAGTTATTTCTCAGCTATTGTCTAATATATCATCTTCTTTAGCTGGTGCTTTTGAAGTGGTCTGGTTTATCTAGAATTCTCATAAACAACCAAATATCTCATACCTTAATGGTGATGACTAGTCTAATGGTTTTTCTTATGCTTTACTTTTTTTTATATTAACCTGCCTTTGTAATTCTCTGGATTAGGAAATATTCTGCTAATACTTTCTTAAAGAGAAATGAATAGAGCCTGATCGTAGTTACGGCAGTAAAAACAGATACTATTCCGGAACTATTTCCCTAGAGGAAAAGAGACATCAGTATAGAACTGGCTTCAGTCCCAAATACAAGATGGACAGGTGGGAATTTCTAAGATTGCATGCAGCGGGGAAGGGCTGGGAAGGAGGTCAGTGAATGGAATATTACTAGAGGGAAACATGAAATGTGATGGGGGGATCTCTGGCTAAACTTGACAAGATGCTTGCTAAACGCAGACCAAATAGCACTGGGAGAATTGGGGAATGGGAAATTTGATAAGAAATGGACCAAAGGCCCAGTTGAAAAGAAGATTCACAGGAGCCTGAGTGAAGTCTGGTCAAGGAGGGCGTTTTTGTCAATTCTTTCCTCCCACTGTGAAGTCACCAAGAGTTATAGAAATTAAGTGGCAAAGGCTACAGAGCCAATGCCTGCTCCCCATCACTTCCTGACCCCTCACTGTGGCTTTTCCACCTCCATTTGCCACTTTCAGTGCTGAGCCAGCCATGACGCTAAGTGCCTGTCCCGTAAATATTTGCTTTGTTTCCCTCAGAGAACTATGAGCTTCTTGAAGGCAAGGACTGTGCTTTCACATTGCTGTTCCATCCAAAATGCCAGGGGCTCCTGGGTGGCCCAGTCAGTTAAGGGTCTGACTCCTTGTTTCCGCTCAGGTCATGAGCTCAGGTTCATGGAATCAAGCCCCGCCTTGGGCTCTGCGCAGTGGGGAGTCTGCTTGAGATTCTCTCCCCCTGCCCTTGCCCCTCCTCCTCCCCCCACGTTCTCTCTCTAAAATAAATAATCTTTAAAAAATAAAATAAAATAAAATGCCAGAGTAGCTTCTCAAAAAATACTTCTTCGTTCAAATGCTTTCATTTTTCTGTTTATTTGCTGAGACAATGAATCCAGGGGCTCTTTCAAAGCTCAGTTTTGCTCAGCCAGCTGAGCAGCATTTAGGCGCGCCCTCCAGATGAACTCACTGCCCTGCTAGTTTAGTGGGACAACCTTTCGGATCACCTAATCTCTTCTTGTTTCAGTTTCCTCACCTGTCAAATGAGAACCAGTAGACTTCCAACAATATATTTCCCCCATCTACCACATGGGTCTATTGTGAATGGGAAATTTTCTCCGTCAAAATATTTGGTAATCTTGAAAATGCCATGACCATTTTTCCTAAAAAGAATGCAAGCACCTGAAACATTCACATTCAAACTCCATCCTCTTCCACATAAGGGATACAAGTTTGAAAAGCTGCATGACCTGTTTCTGAAATCCTCATGATCAGCTTCCGAGCATAAAAATGACAGGAAGTAATATTTCAAAAAAGCCAACAGGAGCACCTGGGTGACTCAGTGGGTTAAGCTGCTGCCTTCCACTCAGGTCATGATCTCAGGGTCCTGGGATCGAGCCCCATGTCGGGCTTTCTGCTCAGCGGGGAGCCTGCTTCCCTCTCTCTCTCTCTGCCTGCCTCTCTGCCTGCTTGTGATCTTTCTCTGTCAAATAAATAAATCAAATAAATAAATAAAATTTAAAAAAAAAAAAGCCAACAAAGTCAGTTCAGATATTTCACAAACTGAGTATCTCACATATTTGAAAAGAAAGATGCACTAGAAGGCCTTCAGGCACGTGAAACATCTTCCTCTCCATGACTTGGTTTTAAATTTACGCAAGACACCAGGCATCTTCACACAGACCGTGATACCTGGGGGCCGTACTGTATTATTTTACAAATATCAGCTATGCTTTCGTCCCCGGTCCTGTCAATCTACAAGAGCACAAGCTTTTGGAGCATTGATAGAACCTTAATTAATTGGCTGTTTCTAAGAACATGTTCACCATTCCGCTTCATCCACTTTGGGGTTTGATTTCACTACTACAGAGCAAAGATGTTTCTAACTAGAGCACTTGATTTCCCAAAGGAAGCCTGGTTGAAGAGAAATCCTATGCAGTTGTATATTGTTGTTTAAAGTCGTTGCTGACCGATTACATCTTCAATAATGGAGTGATGTTTTCATTTAAACAAAAAGTATACCTTTCTCACCCATTTATTCTAAAAGTGCAGTTCTTTCAAGTTCTCTTCTCACCAGGTACTTGGTTCTCAATGAAAACTTGGTGGTAATAATGCCTAATAGTATTCACAATATGGCCTGTAGTTCACCGGGAATAGAGGTACATTTTTACAATCCTCAGTATTACATGTGCGGATTTGTATATCTTGGTCTTTTCATGTCTTGCTACAATCTTTCCTTTAATTGTGCTAATTATAGAGCACCAAAAGATCATATTTCTCTGAGGGGAAAAGAGAGTGTTCCGCGTTAAGGTGAAATGCAGATTTCCCATTAAAAGGCAAATTCTACATTTCAAAAGGTTGAATAGGCTCATACTTAACAGAATCCCAGCTGGCTAAATTTAGAGCACTGGAAAAGATCCAATTCAAGAATAGTCTTTGGATTTAGGCCTGTAACATTTTTATTTGATAGTGTATTGGAAAGAAAAAAAAAAAAAAAACATTCATTTTAAGCTCTTGCCTTTCCACATATTGTTCTTCTGTGATAGGCGAATTGGTGTTGATCATGGTGTTGGCCTCAAAACCACTGCTTCCTCTGAGTGGTCTATTTCAATTGTATTTCGCCAGTTTAAGAGGCTTCTGTTCGCAAATCTTTACACTGAAACTATCCTCTCCTCTTTCTCTAAATGTCAAGACCTTCCTTTTTGGGTTCACCCTGTGTTCACAGCCCATCTTTGTGCTTTTATCCTTTTTGAAAGCACGACAGGGTCACAGGTGCCTAGGTTATCTGTACTCACTGCTGCAATTTGGAACTTTTCTTTGACAATTTTCCTACTTCCTGACTTGGGTCCAGCTCATACTCTGGCTTGAGTAATTCCCACTGTCCGTTACCAACCCCAGAATCCCAGCTGCCATTTCTGCGCATCCACTCTTTATCAGTATTCCTCCAGTGTGCATCCAGATCACCAGGAGTGGTAATTAAAATGCCTATTTCTGGGCCCCAGCCCAGATCTAATGAATCAGAATCTGGGAGTGCACGCTGGAGATCTGTTACCAAATGAACTTTCTCCAGAAGATTCTGAAGTCTGAGAACTACTGCTCTCTGCTGGGTCAGACTTCTAGAAAGATGGTAGCTTCATAACTTCTGTTAAAGCTGTAGCACGGGGGTACTAGTTGAGGTAGTACTAGAGGCTGAAAGAGATTAAAAGTTGAAATCTCTGTGGCTTAACTCATAGACATGTGGGGAAAGCAGTTCTCCTCTGGAGTTTTTATGTGACTAAGACTATAGTGGCTCTGCCTTTTTCAACACATATTTCCCAAGATCACTTCGCATATCAAAATCCAGCTGGTCAACCCAGGAAAAGACGGTGAAGGATTACCAAGAATAAAACATAAAACATAAAAATAAATGTTTATGGGCCTGTCTGGGAAGTGGCTCCCATCACTTCTGCCCATATCCCCATGACAAAAACGTAAGACTCTACCTGGAGGCCTGGAAAGTACTGGGAAATGCAGGCTCTGGGTAGGTGCTTCCAAGCAACCACTGTGTGCCATGGATGTGCAGCAAAACTCAGCTGGACCCCTGGAATCTGCCACTAAGTGACATCCAGAGAGTAAAGAAACAAAGTGCATTTTTCCACAATACACTGTGGAGTACCAGAGACCTATTCTTCAAAGACCTCATTTCTAGAATTTCCCACCCAGGGAGAAAAACCGGTATCCCCTCATGGTTTATCTCTAGAACTATTTATTTCTTTTTCTTAGCATATCTGCCTGACTATTTTGAAACACAGGCAGATTTTATTAAATTTTGAAAATGAGCTATATTAGTACTATGCTATCGAAAAAAAATTAGTGCATGAATCTTCCAATATGTTCCTGATATTTAAAAAGAAAATTCTCCATATATACACACATATATATCATATATTATGCATATATGTGTGTACATATTCATATGTGTGTTTTGCATATGTATCTGCTACTGGGTTTTGGGGTGTATATATAAAAAACAAAATCCAGTGACAGACGTATTTCTCATGAATGCAAACCCTTGCTTTGTGTTCATTTTTTTACTAAAGAGATACACAGTATATTCAGCCCAAGAAAATTAGGGACTATGTGGCCAAGTCAACATAAAGGGGAGTTATGAATGCCTTCATGAGCCTTTTGAGGCTTATATCTTGCCATTCTATTTCTTTCAGATAAAACTGAAGGGGAAAAATCAACAAAGTTTGAAAAACTGCCTTCTAGCTTAAATACTAACCAGTTACACAGACCAATTGTAAGAGACACATTATTTTAAGAAGCGCAGCACTATTTCAAAGTTCGAAAGTATATTTGAAGTTCCCAGCCTAAAATGAGCTCTGAGTCCCATTTCTTTATACATGCATTGATTTGTGGGCAGTTTTATCAGAAAACCTTCAGAATCAAACATGCATGCATTAGTTTTACGTTTATTCATTATTAATTCAATTGTTAAATATTCATTGAGCAACGAGTATGTGTGAGATAATCTTCGAAGCACTGAGGAGACAATAATAAAGTAAAGAATGCCAAGAGGAAGAAGCAGAGTACAGTGAGAGAAAATGGTAAGAGCTACAAGTGTCCAGGGAAGGATCAGAACAGGCCTGACTGAGCTGTGAACATTGGAGCAGAAATGCCTGTTCCAGGGAGGTTGTGTGCTGTGTGAATGTTCACAAGAAGAGGGTATCAGGCAGAGGTAAGAGAAAGTAAAGGTCTAACGCTCTGATGGAAGAGGGTACAGGCGAACCTCGAAGATGTCGAATCTTCGGGTTCAGACCACCACCACAAAGCCAATACCTCAATAAAGGTTCATTGTTTGGTTTCCCAGTGCATATGAAAGTTACATTTACACTACACTGTAGTCTATTAAGTGTGCAATAGCATTACGTCTAAAAAGGGTACATACCTTATTTAAAAATGCCTTATTGCTTAAAAGTACTATCTCTGAATTTTCGATTTTTAGCTTTTTGTTTAAAATGAGAAACTTCCTTTCATTTCAACACTTAAAGGTTACTGTAGGGTCATTAATTGGTCTCTTTTTAATATCGTTATGTCTCAGGCAATAGGGAGACTTGAGAAGGCGTGGAGAGATCGGGGAATGGCTGGTTGGTGGAGCGATCACACACAACATTGAGTTCACTGTCCCAGTGGGCATGGTTCGGGGTGCCCCAAAAGTGTTGTAATGCTAGCAGCAAAGATCACTGATCACTAACCCACCCATAGATCACCATAACAAATATAATAATGAAAAAGTCTGAAATATTACAGGAATTACCAAAACATGACACAGAGACACAAAGTGAGCAAATGCTATCAGGAAAATGGCACCAATAGACTTGTTCGACAAAGGGCTGCCACAGACCTTCAATTCGTAAGAAACACAATATCTGCAAATGCAGTAAAGCAAAGCACCACAAAAGGAGATATGCCTGTATCGTATATGAGAAATTTCTAACATATACACATAGAAGAAATTTCTCCCACATGATTTTGAATAACTCTTCACCTATATGGCATCATCTTTCTTGCAAAAAAAATCAACTACGTACTTTTGCCTTCTCCAATAAAATGGTCAATTAAGTACTATGTTCAACTGCAAAGTAATAGAAACATTAAAAAAAAAAAAAAAAAAAAAAGATCTTCGACAAAAAGATCCCTCAAGTAAACTCAAGTCAGGGAGCAGATGATGGACAGCTGGTACGAGACCAGCCTCCTATCTTTTTGCTTTTCCATTCTTAGTGCATGTATTTCGTGTTGAAGTTTACTTCATGGTCCCAATATGGCCACTATAGCACTAAGCATTCCCAGTAGAACAGAAGGGTAAATAATCACCCTCTCTCTGAATCTGCTCCTATCTGAATCTGCTCTCCCCTACGCCTACTGCCAGCTTAGAAGGAACTTTCCCATGAGTCCACCTAACAGCTTCTCTTTACCTGTCACTGGTCAATGGTTCATATGGCTTCTTTATTTTCAGGGAAATTGGGAAATACATTTTAACCTTGATTCATGGCTCTCCTTGAGATCAGGGTTATATAAGGATAAGAAGAGAATAACAGTAGACCAGTGAAACCAAGTAACCATGGTTCCAATTACAAGAAGTGGACACAAATGATCAGCCTCCATTTCATAACCAAATATGAGTCGGAAATCTTATTACTGTGCCAATTATTTGTTGTCCCTAGGTTATATAACACCTTCCTCAATGTATTCATCACTTACCCTTCATCTCTATTGAGTTCCCACACATATCTCATCATTTGTACTCTCCTCGGGTTGTTATAATCCCTAAGGAGAACTATAAATAGCATCTCTTCCCTAAAATAATGCAGTAGCAGAGGGAAGCCAACTATCATCCTCGTTCCTCATGGAGACCAAGTTAGAGGGCATGGTTTCAAGTTTATTGGCCAGTAGCTAATCCTGAATCTCAAATAATACGCCCTTTCCTACCAGCAATGGACTTCTACAGGAAAATCACACTCGCAAAGGCAAACATGCTTTCTTCACAGACTTAACAATCAGAGAAGCCATTCCACTGCCCCAGTAGCTGAGTATTTCACTGCCACTAACACCTGGAAAGAAACCTAAAGTGTGGGAAAGAAGTTCTTCCCAGCACTTGTGGTTCTGGAACACTGGTGGCCTGGGTAATCATGCCTCTCAGAATTCATGCTCTCCCATGGGGTATCATTGAGGTACTATGGGGAACCCACCACCCCATGAATCTTCCTGAACAGAAAGAATGCTTCAGCTTTAAACCTAAGCCTTAAGTTACCCTTCTGGAAAGGCCACAAGGAGAAGCTACTTTGAAAGAAGGTGAAACAGAGATACAGAGAAAGAGGGGTCCAGCTGTCCCAGAGTTCCAGTTAAGCCCAGCTTTCTACGGACTCACCTGCTTAAGAGCAACCACATGCATGACCACCAGCGAGACGAGAAGGGCTGCCCAGCTAAGTCAGCCCAGGTGGCATGCTGGAGCAAGTAAATGAAATAATGGTTGTTTTAGATTGCTACCTTTTGGAGTGGTTTGTTACAGAACAATCAATAACCACAGCAATTAAATACTGTTATTTCTTCCATAGTACTCCTCATAGTTTCCGTCTTCTCTAGTCTCAGCTTCAGTGTGTATTACCAGTAAACTTGAAATATTGGCAAGTTCTCAATAAATATTAGCTATTATGATGTAAGCCACTTTGTAAATGGCAAATGTGAGTGTAAATATTCAGAGTAATAACCATTTTTGAGCTCTGTTTGCTGCTAGTTGCCTTTTCAAAACTCTAAGATGATACTTAGTCTTCTCAGTGATCTAAAATCGTCATTTTTATGGTCTTCTATCAGTTCTGGTCTCCTCTACTTTTGTACAACACAAGGCTATACTTTGCTTTCTCTTAGAAGTTCTTGTGTGTACTGTTCCTGCTTCATATTGTAAACTTCCATCTACACTGTGTGTTTCAGCGTCCCTTTCTCTTCCCTCCCATTCTCCTGCTTCCAATAAGAAATTTTGTCAGACTCTAGCCATTGGGCCCTAGGTGTTGTTATTCCCATAGCCTAGTATTTCGTAGACTTTTATTTGTATGCAGTTGCCATAGACATTTGTCCATGTCACCTAAATAGGATGGTAATACTTGAGCAAAGTTGAGACCCAGTATTTTCCCCACTTTTGCATTTGCTAGTACTGACTTGCATTTTATCATGGTATGCCAAAGATATGATATGCTGAAGGCCTCAATTTTCTGAATATTAGATTGCCAATTCTCTATGTTGATTAGTCCTGGATTCATTCTGGGCTATAGGAGAAACAGTGCCTAACATCCACAATACTTTTATGGGCCCATGAGAAAAAAAATTTATTTCCACGAAATCAGAAGGAAAAAAATGAACTTAGTTTGAAAAAAACTAATATTTAATATTAATATATTCATCTATATTACCAATGTAGTAATAAAATATAATTTTAAATACTTTTTTTAATCGAGGAAGAGACCCATAAAGGCCAAAGTGCCTAGAGCACATGACGGTCATAATGTAGCCCAAGATTTGTTAAGCGAATTGTTCTCAAAATTTAGAAGGCATTAGAATTTCCTGTGATTTTTCTTTTATGTCTTCTCAACCACAATAGCGGTGATCCTGTTAAGCAAAGCTAGAATAAATCTCAGGAATCTGCATTCTTAATGATCGTTTTAGGTAATTCTGCTACACACTGAATTAGAGGAAAACTGAAGCAGCAAAAGGAGAAACAATGAAAGTTTTGCCTCTAAGGAACAGAGCTGAGGAATGGGACAAATAAGATATACATTGCTTTCTGTTATATCTTTTCTGTACCAAATGATTTGTTCCTACTCCATGCATATGCTTACTATGAAAATATCAACTCCAAAATCAGCAGCATCCTGGAGCTCCCTTGAAATTCTCCTGTCTGTGGGTAGGTTATTCTGCAGGGCAAGACCACAGATTCAGATTTTTTGGTAGTCGACTAAATTGCACACTGGTTAAACAAGACATATCAGGTTAGTCTTGAAAACAGCTGACCTTCCAGTCCAACTGTAGCAGGATCTGGGTACAAATAGGACCAGTGGGTAGATGATTAAAACGCAAAACAAAACAAAACAAAACAAAACAAAAAGAAAGGCAGGTTCCAAAATAAGTAGGTGGATTCTCTTGTTAATATTGAATAGATTTGGATGCTTTCATTTCCCTAGAAGGAGGGTGAAATTAAGTTGCACAAGTCAAAGAGAAAATGCAAGATATTATTTGGGTTCAACTGACAATGTTGAAGCTAGCCACTGTCACCCGTGCACCCACTGGATGAATCAAAAGACTTTCAAAGCCAGGCTGTTCTCCATATATTAAGTACTTAGTGTCTTCATCTGATCACTCACTCATGAGAGGGTATGTAACAGCTGCATATGTGTGCGGTGTTTGGGGGAGCTGAAATTTATTAAGAAGTTCAACCAGATTGCCCAGCAAAAAAAGCCAGTTTCTAGCCAAGCTGATTACGCACAGGGCAGCAAATTATTCTTTAATTAAGATGAATTGAATAACCACCAAAGAATTTGTCAGGGGGCAGGGCCCGAACAAAGCTAGAAATCTTTACCCCATTATAAATAGTAACATCTTCCCTAGGAGAAACCATGATGTGTTCCACAGCATGAACTGGAATTATTGGTTATTCCCTCCAAGTCCCGGGAAATGCAATCCAGTTTTTCATGATTGCAAAGTGCCTCATAACATTCATTATTTTATCTTCACAACAAGCCTGTTGGGCAGCCTGGGGATGTGATTCCCATTTTACACAGGAGGAAACAATCAGAGAGAGATTAAGTAACTCGCCCAATGTTCCAGAATGAAAAAAGATAGACAAGTCCAATTTTGAGCTGTGAATTTCTAGCACATCATTTAGCTCATTGCTCTGCTCGCCTAAAATCCCAAAATAAATTTGACTGGTCTGAACATTTTAAAAGATATCATAATTATTTAAATTAAAGATGTCTTGATGGACTTGAATGCTACTTCTTGTCCGCCCACATCCCCCTGGACATGTTCTGTGAAATTTCTTTTCTCAAGGACAGTGTTGATTTAATTGGAAAGAATCATGTTCCCGTTTCCTATTTTGGCTACCACAGTACCCCCAGCCATATGCACAGTGGCCATCTGGAAAAATCCATTCCTAACTTCAGGGAGTATTGCTTTGGTCTGCCCTGAAACTGTTTACCCACTGGCACTGCTCTTCATTTTCAGAAGCAGTGTGATTTCTACTTGGGATTACTTGAGATTCTGCCTAATAACCAAAACAAACAGTGGTGCATAAGCCTCCACAGAGAATCTGCACACATATTTAGAGAATACTCCCCCAGTGCTACTCTATAATTTGTTCCTTTTTTTGCAGTTTTTGTTTTTTATAAGAGTTGTTGAATTCAGCTTTTGTCCAATGTATTCATGACTATGAGGCCTTTTTTTTTTTTTTTTCCCCTTTTCTCTTTTTCAGACTAAGAAATACTCAAAGGTATAATCAGGTCCTTCCACAGTATTTAATTAGCTGTAATTAAAAGACATCTACACAGTGTTTTCAAAGTCTTTTCTTCTGTTACATTGCTAATGAATTAAGAAATTAATTGGCATGTGAGTTACAATAGAAAATGTCAGTGAGAAAATTTTAACTATCTTATAACATTATCCTTTTTTTGTAGGTCATGTTCTGTCACTCTATTAAATTCAATGGCATTCCCAATCACCAAAAGGAAAAACAACAACAAAAAAAGCCAACATATAAGAAGAATGGGCAAGAAAAGGGCAGGGAAAGGGATAAAGAATATTCCCATAGACCCATATTCTAGTAAGTTTGTTTTAAATGATCAAACTTCCCACCTACAACATTAGATTTTGGAGATTTTTTTTTAAATCTCCAAATCTCTTGGGGATACTGGGGTGAAGGCAAAGGATAGCAAAGAGTTTGGGGAAGAAGATGGACCTATGTTCATACCTAGCTACCTGCCTCTTTTGCTTTAATAATAAACATGGAAATATTATACATCTAATTAATTATAACAACAATAACAAGGTCCCATGAATGACAGTTTAATAAATAATTTATAAAATACTACCTTATGTTTCCATCTTCAGTCTTTCACAAAGCCATTTTCTACAGACCTATTTAGACTTCATCTTTCCACTTTAGATGATATATAATGATTTTTATTTGGGCAAAATATAGATATCAAATATAGTAAGTATGATAGGTTAAGGATATATATGTTTAGCACATGAAAAGTTTATACAAATCTATAAAATAGAATAAAAATACCAATGCAGGTGGGCAAAGAACATGAACAGACAGAATCATACACAAACAATACTGATAACTAGTAGAAACAAAATAGATTAATTTTACTAGTAATCAAAGACATACAAATCAAAAGAAGATAACCCTTAACTTCTCTATCATTAAGAAATTCTTAAAAGTATAATACCCAATGTTTGCAGAGGTTAGGTTCCACACATGGTGCATCTTTCTGGAGAGCAAGTCAGGTCTATGTAGCAAAAGCTTTAGAAATGAACACATGCAAATAGCATGGAGGACATGGGGACTTAGAGTGGAGAAGGGAGTTGGGGGAAATTGGAAGGGGAGGTGAACCATGAGAGACTATGGACTCTGAAAAACAATCTGAGGGTTTTGAAGGGACGGGGGGTGGGAGGTTGGGGTACCAGGTGGTGGGTATTATAGAGGGCACGGATTGCATGGAGCACGGGGTGTGGTGCAAAAATAATGAATACTGTTATGCTGGAAATAAAAAAAAAAAAAACCCAAAAAAAAAAAAAAAAAAAAAAAAAAAAAAAAAAAAAGAAATGAACACATGCTTGTGAACACTCAGTAATTTTACTTTTTTAAGAAGTTTTTCTAAAGAAATTTTCAAAGATAAACTGAAAAACTTATATGAGTTATTTTATCATAGCAAATATCATAATAAATTGGTAATGTCAAAAACCAGAAATAATCCAAATGCCAACAGTAAAGTTTAAAATATATATTGATCATCCATTTAGTTGAACATTATGCCAAAAAAGTTATTTCTGAGGAGTATATAATGACCTAGAGAAACATAATGCAATGTTTTGTGGAAAATAGAATATAAAACTATATTATCCAGATTTTTAAAAAAATTATGTCTGAGTGTTAATATTTAGTCTAATATTACATAAAAATAACATTAATATATACATAAAATATTAAATGCTATACCTATGCCAATTACATTAAAATATTAATGGAAGTTATATTGGGGTGGTTGAATTACTGGAAATTTTCTTTCTCCTCCAATTTTTGTAAAATGCTCTATAAGGAAAATGTGCTATTTTAGAATTAAAAAATATAAAATTGATTTTATATATCAAGATTAATATATTTCTTTGGAGCAGAAGGTACTATAGCAGGAGCATATTTTAAAAATTAGATTTTTGCCACAATTAACTGTAATGGAAAATATTTATAATATTTGATCTGTGTCTCTGAAAACCTTAAGGACTCAATATTCAAACCACAGATATTTTAACATTGTTAAAGAATTTTCTAATAAATTTTAAAAGACAAATATCATTATCTATCTACTCAACATTATCAGATAGAGTTTAATTTCCAATTGAACTTTATTTGGAGTGATTAATTCTATGCTAAACAGTTTGGAAATCTACTAATGAATCAGAACAAAGGAATGTATGGGATGATCATAGCAATAAAGATTAGTAATCATTTTCATATATCTTTGACCCTCATATACCTTTGACCCATATATGTTTGACCCTCATATTTGTAAAAAGGAATAATGCTTTCCTGATTACAAATAATGGAGAAATCCGTTAGAGTAAAATTAATGGAGCTTTCCATGGTCTCTTGGCAAGTCCATGAGGCAAACAGGTCTTTGACTTTGTATCCCTGGATACTGATCCTGAACCAAAGTCCATGCCTATATTCCATGATAGCATCCTAAAATAATCACTCTCTCTCATCTACTCATATGATTCTACCAAAAATATTTGCTCTTAAAGTATAACATCATCCATGACTGGTGAGTTAGATAAACACCACATTATTCAACAGCCTTGGAGACAGTCATGAGCCCGGAAAGGGCTCAAATTTCCACTAGATGGCATGTAGCCTGTTCTCACCTTCCAAATAAGTTTCAGAGAAATTTGTAGTCATTTGCCACATTTCCAAAATGTAATTTAAGAAAAATCTTAACAGATATTACATTCACATTGTTTTAAAAGTCAATTAATTCAAGGTCTTAAATTATCACTACTTCTTTGAATGTTTGAATGATAAGCCACTTTCCTTTCATTCCCAAACTACAGAGGTCAACTACCTCTGGGGGGCGCCTACGTGGCTCAGCTGGTTGAGCCATGGACTCTTGATTTTGGCTCAGGTCATGATCTGAGGGTCCTGGGATCCAGCCCTGCTTAAGGATCTGCACTCAGCAAGGAGTCTGCCAGAGATTCTCTCCCTCTCTCTCTCCCTTTCCCTCTGCCCTCCCCTTGCACACACGTGCTTGCTCTCACTCTCTTTCTAAAATAAATAAATAAATCTTAAAAAAAAAAAAAAAAGACTAAAAAAGAAGAGGAAATGACCTTCAGTTTCACCATCTGGGAAGATGGAAGATATTAGTGTCTCCCCATCCCCCCTTCACTGACCCCACCTTTCCTTTTCTACCTCCCATAACTGCCAACTATACTGTACATGATCAAAGTTGGTAGTATTTACAGTTTGTCAAGTTCTGTTCACAGGATGATTCTAAATGCAAAACTGTAAAGAGAGTAACATTATAGAACTGACTTTTCTTTTTTTTCACTAACGACGACATTGTTGGCTATAATTACATTTCCTTTCCTATACAACTAGTGTATGTTTTTTTTTAACGGGGAGTTTTCCACTTCCTTTTTTTCCCCATTTCTCATAAAACTTAGGGGCTTTTCTTCTAATACTTCCATGGATTTTTTTTTAAATTATAACCACTTTTAATTTCAAAGAGCTCTTTTAAGTTTTCTGACTTTACTTTTTATATAGCGTACCGTGCTTCTTTTACTAATAAATTTTTTATTCTCAAATGTACTTGGGAATTTAATCTCAGTCTTATCTTGGAAGTTCTAACCCATTCTCCCAAAGGGACAAATTTCCTCAGTGTACTTTTTTGTCTTTTTTTCCTATCTTTCCTTCTATCCTCCATCCCTCCCTCTTTGTCTTTCTCTTTCATTTTCCGGGTACTGCAGCTCACAGGGTGCCTGCCTCCTGCTTGACTCATCCACGCTCTTCAGTGAGATTGGGCCCCACCGGTGCCCAGGTTTTTCCTGACCTCCTTCCATTCCCAGTCTCACTTCACCACTAGAGTTTCTAGAGATCACCCCCTAAACTACCTTCATCTAAACAAACAGTGAGCATTCTAAAGTGCATCAGATCTTTAACTGCCCATTCATATGAACGATGAGGCAACTGTGAGTAAATGGTGATAAAACATTCATTTTTTTGGAGGATTTGTGTTTAACCAAATTTAGTATTTTGTTTACTCTTGAGATTAATACTTTTACTACCTGTCATGATCTTTGGTTCCTACGTTACTGCCCTTTCACCTTCAAGATAGTTTTTGCTTTCCTATTTCTTTAAGGAAAAAATTCACTACTTAAAAAAAAAAAATGCTGTGTATATTTAAATTTGCCTGGAGGTGAATGTCTTCACTTCTGCACTGTTGCAGATTTGGATGGGAGGTGGGCGTGGTAAGAGGGATAAAATGGAATTGAAGACAACCATATGACCTTCTTACTCTCTGTCACCTAGGCTTTACCTGAGAGCTGAATTGCTTTGAGGTCCTAAAGGGCATGGCAACTGCTTGGCAATAACCCCTTACTGCCTAATTTCAGAAATAGTTTTTTTGTTTGTTTGTTTTCTGCTTCACTTTAAAGCTCACATAGTTTTCATCCAGATAATTGCTAAAATTTACTAGTGATGATGGCTCCCTATTCTCTTCATTATTGGAGACATACTTTTTTTAAGTCAATTGCTTTATAATCAATTTAAGGATGGCCTCCTTTTTTCTTAAAGATTTATTTATTTATTTATTTATTATTTTTTTTAGAGAGAAAGCAGAGGGAAGAGGTGAGGGAAAGGAAAAATTTCAAGCAGACTTTCCTCTGCGCACAGAGCCTCATGCTGGGCTCGATCTCATGACCCTGAGAGATCAAGCCCTGAGCGCAAACTAAGAGTCCAGTGCTTAACCAACTGGGCCACCCAGGCACCCCTAAGGATGGCCTCTTGAAGGAAAGAAAAACATGTATGATCAGAGTACTGTGTTAAAATGGAAGCCAGCTGTTTTCTTTTTTTAATACAGTCATCAGTGATATTTGCTTAATATCTTATATAACCATGAACTACTAAAATAAGATCTCATATGTAACTAGAGGATTATAAAATATATACAATTTTGGTGTCAAAAACACTTGACTTAATTTTGATGGACCTCAGTTTTTAATTAAATCTCTATTATATCTCAAACTTCACCATAGTTTTATACCTGAAATTTTGTCTCCCTTTCTTCAGAATCAGAGGATCATTTGATTCAAAAACTTTTGAATCCTAATAACTTACATCTGGGATCCAGATGTAAGCTGAATGGACCATCAGATTGTAGTGATCAATTATATTTATGCTTTTGGGCTCTTGGTGGCTCTGCTGAAATATTTAGAAATTAAAATTTATTCCTTTTATACATTAAGTATTTAATTCATCCTCATGTTATCTAACTCCTCATTATGGAGCTGCTTTCTATTAGACTTCTAGAGAAAACTTTATTAGTTTTGGTTTCTCTTCACCATCCTATCCTTTAATATATATTTCTAGCTAAAGCAGACAAAGTATTTTATTGGTGCAAGGGTAATTTTTCCCCCTCTGTTTAAAAGGAGACTTAATGTGGCAAATTAACTTACTCCTAGTTTCCTTTCTCACAGTTTTGGGAAGAGCTGTTTAAGGTGATGTAAATACTGAAAGAAAGGTTAATCCTACTTGGGAATTTTACTGACCCTCCTAAATGCAGTTCTTATGGCCCCTCTAGTCAGTGGGAATCCCATCCTCAGCCATTCAACGAGTAACCGTAAAGTGAAGTGCATTGCCTGGCACATAATCATTCTCGAACAGATAATTATTAAATACATAATTGAATCCTAGAAGAGCTCTACCCTTTGGCCCATGCCAGAGGCAGAATAAGGGATCTTCCCAAGATGTCCATATCCTAATCCCAAAAATGTATAAATACGTTTCCTTACATGGCAAAAGGAACTTTATAAATATAATTAAGATTATTGACCTAGAGATGGGGAGAATATCCTGGATTATTCAGGTGGACCCAATCTAATCACATCAGTCCTTAAAAGGAAAGGCTCTTTCCCAGCTATGGCCAGAGAGATACATTATTGTTGGCTTTAAAGATGGAGGAAAAGGGCATGGAATTCAGGTGGCCTCTAGAAGGTAGAAAATGCGGCAAAGACATGGATTCTTCCATAAGGCCTCCAAAAGAAATGCAGCTTGGCTGACACCTTGATTTTACCCTAGTGTGACAAACTTCTAACGTACAGAACTACAATTTAATACATTTGTGTGGTTGTAAGTCACTAAGTTTATGGTAATTTCTCACAGCAAGCAATAGAAAAATAACATAACTTTGACCTCTATACCTGAAATTTCTTCACTTTTATTTTTGCTTGTTAAATAGTCTCTCCATCCCTTAGAACCCATCTTAAATGCTACTTCCGCCGGAACCCTTTCATGTCTCCCCTCCCCAGATGTACTGATCTTTCCATTTTACTTTTATTGCTTATCTTGATATTTCTTTTTTTACTTCTTAACCTTTTATTTTGCATTTTAAGTCTAGAAACCAACAAACTTTATTATAAGGACCTTCAAGGGTAAAAACCATGTATTACTTTTTACCCACCAATATAACACCTTGAACCTGTATGTAAACATTTGTTAAAGTGATCAAGAAATAAAGACTTATAACCACACTTCTATGAATTGAATTCTGTTTCCCCAAATTTATGTTAAAACCTTAACCCTCAATGTGACCATATTTAAAGTCATTAGGAGGTAATGAAAGTTAAATGATGTCATAAAACTCAAATAGGGTCAAATGGGGTCCTAATCTGATAGGACCATGGCTATAGAAGAGAGAGATACTGAGAGAGAGAGAGAGAGAGATCTCTGTCCTTCATGTGAGAACAATGCTAGAAACCAGGAAGAGAATCCTCACCAGAAACTGAATTGGCAGGCACTCTGATCTCAAACTTCTCAGCTCTAGATCTGTGAGAAATACATTTCTGATGTGTAAGCTACCCATCCTATGATATTTTGTCATGGCTTCCAGGGGGTAATGAACTTAATCCTTATCCTTCCCATGTGTGCTTCTCTTTTTGAGACATATTATGTACAAACAATCCCTCTTTCACAATGGGTCATCTATTTTGCTTGATCTCATTTGCTTAAGTCTTGATCTCATTTGATTACAGTTTCAGGTAATGCACATGAGAGGGATTTAAGTGAGTTTTTCTTTTTGTAACAAATTAGCTGGGAAGCAACTTAATGCTGGCTCCTCAAACAAAAACTGGCCAGCAGATCTTTTGTTTTCCATGTTTACTCTACCTTCACAGTACCTCTACTATTTTGATGTGATAAGAATCATCTGCATTTCAAAATCACTTACCATCACTTTCTAAAAATTATTCTGTCAATGTGACAGGTACTTGCTGATGAATAATAGGGATTTTGATACAGACCAAAGACCAATGCTATCAGGTCAAAATATAGAACTCAAGAGTAGGTGCATTAAATTCAACACCCAAGAATTTCAAGCCTAAGAGTTGTCAAAAGGAGTACTTTCCTCAATACAATAGTAATACGCCACAAGAAGAATGTATAATGTGAATGCGACTGAAAACTGAATCATTTGTGACTTTATGCATCAAAGCTGACATGATGAATTGTAGCTAGAAGTAAAGTGATCACATAAACCACCATCTCTAAGTAAAATATCTGCAAGAAAGTTTCTCTTGAAACATCAGTGTTTTTCAAGGATGACCCCTTATAGAATCCACTGAATCTCTGGTAATTTTTAATGTTGAATGCTTATAGAATCCTCTGTAATGGTAATCCAACAGCAAGGAGTAGACAAAGGCAACAAAGTTCTATTGAAAAAGGAAGCTGGCATGCTGGTCATTTAGCTCAGTCAGATCAAAGATTAATCTACAGCCATAAACAAAAGAAATCTTAACACTGTCCTAGTACTGATGGTAACATTTTAGAAATGAATGTCATCTTGGTCAAACAAGTGATTCCTGCAAGGTCAAAGAGAACCACAGTCAAGGAGAGCAGTGTCACTCCAATCAGTATCACACCAGACCTTTCACCTGACCTTCACACTTTACTTCCTTCACCATGAAATTCAATAAATCTACCTGTCCCAATCAGAACACCCAACATATGCAAACAGAGCTAATGTGTTTATAAATGGATTATTAAAAGATACCTAAGGTACAAAAAAAAAAAGTCCTGAATAACATTTCTAAAAATAAACCAAGTATGATTCATATCTCCACTAGGCCAATACCAGAGGGAAGATGATTCTCATCACAGTATTTCATGGTATTTCATCTATAGTACAAAACTGTATGTGACCACTCATAATGTAGCAGAAGAGTCTCACTGTTGATGCTCCTCAGATATATGACATGAATTGAACAGAGTTCAACATGATAACTAGCCAAATCTGTCATTCATTCAGTCATTCATTCAGTCATTCATCCAAATATTCAACATGTAATTCTGGAGACTACTTTGTGACAAATAAAGGTTGCAACTGATGGTCTACTTTTTCACCGAATAAAGAGTTGGGGGGAAAGTTGGGGGGGGCGATTATAATCCATGGAATAGAAGTGTCTATCCAATGTAATAGTATCATCTTTAGTACCCCTGGGAAGTGGTCATGCAGTCTCTGTTAAAACCTTCCAGAAAGCTCTAAAGACAAATTCTCAGATGTAAGAAACCTGTCCCCTAATATTATCTCTAGCAGCCACAATGCTGTATGCTGGTCACGTGGCATGCTCAGTTCAGTTAGCAACTTGAAGGGCTGCCATTCTGCCAGAAGTGGTCTGCAGGATGACAGCAGGGTGTTGGTAGAGCAAATGTCTTTGGCTCTGGGTTTTATTTATCAGTGAGAACTGATTGATGGTTCAGCCCATATACACACACTCGGGCTAATGGCTTCATCTTTACAGCTCTAAATTTAATGCCATGTTAATTTGGATAAACGGTTGTTAAGGTTCATATCAGAGGTTTATTTTTTTCTGTAATCATTTACTTAACATCTTAATTTTTCCCTCTCAAGCCTTCCAATTTAAATTGTTTAAAGATAATCTGTGTGAATACCAGAAAGCATCCATGTTATGTCAGGTGTAGGCAAGAGAAACATAATAGTATCAACTTCTGATCTTTAGGTAATATTTTTCTTCTTCTTTTCTTGATTCTGTTTAATGTAACACAGTGAAATAGGATATCTGAACATCAGGGCAAATTTCTGTATTTTTAAACCTCCCTTTCCATTCATTTTGGCCTTTGGCCAGAGAGATAGGTGGGTAGATAGATAGATAGACAGACAGACAAATCAACCTACATATTTTATGGACAGTATTTTTACAACGAAATCCCACCCCCCACTTCAGAATATTCAGTAGCAAAGGAGCTACATTTTGCCAGAGATAGTGTTGTAAGAGGAAATCATGATGCTTGTTTGCAATCCTATGTTCTACAGCAATGGCACAGTAGGTGCCTGTAGCACTTTATCTAGAAATCTTTCATTAGGTCAACAGCATGCAATCCGGTGATGAGAAAAGGAGGGCTGGATCCTGTAAATACACACACACATACACACACACACACGTCTGAAAACTGGCAGTCGCTTTTTTTGGTGGAGATGTGTTATTCCAAAATTGGCATAATCACAGTTTCCACCTCGTTTATGACCAGCATAAAAAATTGCATAAAATATCATGCACAGCTGTAGTCAGAAGGAAGATTCAATTTGGGCTTTGTGTAGACTTGACTTGCTGCCAGTGCAGTTATATACATCATCTAGGGCTGCATTTAAAAGGATAAAATACAGTTTTAATTCTTACAGCAAATTTATTTTGTTAAAGAAAGATAAAAACGTTAAAATAGATCATAAAGAGCATTAAGTTCCTCCTTGCCCCCCACCCAGTCCATCTTTTGTTAATATAACGTTAAAGGGTTAGCAAAAGATGAGAAAGCCATAAAATTAAAGGTTAAGACTGCAGTTCTATCTCTCCACAGAATGAGAAGTTCTCTGGTGCGACTGCGTGCTCCTTTTTGTTACTCAGACAGCCTTGTTGGGGATGTTATACGTGAACAACCTCAAACATCCCTGCTGGTTTCTTTGGAAATCTCAAAGGCCACAGTGATAGAGAACAGCATGGGTAAGCTGCTGAGGAATAACAAGGTTTTCATCAGAAACCCAAAAGCACAATGTAGCATGCAGTTTTACAAGGAGATTTTCTCCACGCCTACGGAGGAAAGGGCTGAGTACCACTGCATCACAGCGTCTTTAAACTCTCAAGAGCCTTAAAGGACCAGCTGCTTAATTTCCCAATTGGGGTCCAAAGAAAACAAATGACACATGGCTGAATCATTGACTGAATCAGAACCAGAATTTGAATACAAGGTTCTTTCTACCTCTTATACACTGCTTCAGGTAGAGCTTGGCACCTCAGAGAGTGGGTGATTAGTGCTACTGAGAGACAAAGGGGTAAACTTGTTTCTTATCTGATGGTAAGCTGGAGCTAGTTAGCAGGCTCTGGAGAGTTGATGGATATCTCTTTGTGACGTGCATTTAGTGACTTCACATTGGTAGCTTGAAATTAGCCTTGGTGGGAGTATTGACAGCACAGAAATGGGCAAATGCTAGAAACTGAGGTTCTTCTTTTCCCTGGAGTTGGATGCTAAACATGTATGAACACATCGCATCCCTTACTGCACTTAGCTCATCAGGGATCAGGCGTAACGCTGCTCTCACCCATGGGCACTCATTTGCTCTCTCACAGTCTCCAGTAACTAACTCTCCGTCATTTACAGCACAGCTTGTGAGGACCTGTCATGATCCTATATGGATTTTAAGGATAACCTGTTTCTGAGGGTTAGAGCTCCAACCAGGACACCTAAAATCAGGAGATACCAGAACACGCAGCTCTGTCAGTTATGTACAGAAAGCTAACATGTCAGTAGTTGTCAGAGCTTCAGTTTCCAAAGATCTATTTCTTTTCATCTAAAGAGTGCATTGGTATCTTCAGTTTATATAGATCACATATAGCTTATCATTAAGTAGAATTTTGCTGCAGGACAAACAGAATCTTGAGTTTAAGAAAAGACACTGCGGAGAATATCTATGGAAAGATGACTCAACCACCACCAAAAGGATACTTCTTACCAACACGAGGCAAGAAAATACAGTTGCTAAGAGCTCTGTAGGCAGGTAGACTAACGGTTGAGCCCAGCTTTGGCAACTAACCTGTGTGACCTTGAACAACTTAGTGACCTCATCATGCCTCACTTTCATGATGTATAAAATGTAAATAAAAATAGTTAGGTACCTCTTAAGATTACTGCATGGATTAAATGAGATGAAATGCACTAAAATCCACCCCACCTGCCCACCCCAAAATTTTGCTCTTGCAATTCTCTCCCTCTCTCTCCTCCTTTCTCTCTCTCTCTCTTTTTTCCCCCCTCCACTCAAGGTTTTATTTCCAGTCACTCCAATGATCTCTTTCTATTTTGTCAAGGTTACCAGTGACCTCTATATTACTAAATCCATTGGTCAGTTCTTTGCTTTTATCTTACTTGACTTAGAATATGACATAGCTCATCAGCCCCTCCTCCCCAATATACTTTCTTATTTGACTTTCAGTATCGCAGCCTCTCAGAGCTTTCCTCCTCTGTGTGGACACTCCCAATTCCAGTGGTCCTAACCAGTATAAAGGAGAGTTACATTATGTCATAATATACTGTGATAGGGACATTGGACCCTAGTGAAGGAAATGGAGATGCTGCAGGTGATAATGAGGAGGAAGAGTTCAGACTAGTGTTTTTTCAATTTTGGCTGCACATTTGAATCAGCTGGGAGCTTCTGGAACTCATAATGTCCTGGCAACACAAAGAAACTCAGAGTCTCTGGGGGTGAGACCCAGGCATTGTTATTGTTTAAGGCTCACAGGTGATTACAATGTGCAACCTATGTAGAGACACTGATCTAGATGAAGGAAAAATAAAGGCAGGTGCCAAAGGAAGGAAGTAGTTTATGGAAAGTCTCCACAGAAGATTTAGCAGATAAATGAATGCGTAAGACTGAGAAAGGTCAATGATGCTGAAGTAAAGAAAGTGTAACATTTGTACACTGATGACTAACACAAGACAATATTACTTAAAAGATGTTACAAAAAGTATATTTGTAAAATACTACTTACAAGATTCAGAGAAAACAGACATGATTTGGGTCCATGATTAAGTACATAAAGGTGAAAATTAAGAGAAATAGTGTTGCGTATCAATCGATAGGGAAATTTGAATCAGATTGGCTGGATTGGAATTCCTATTTCACCACTTCCTTTGACCTTGGTCAAGGTGCCTCAGTTTCCTCATCTGTAATATGTATATAAGGGTGAACTTATAAGTCTTTGAGAGCATTTAGATAATTCATATACAGGTCTTAGAGCAGCATTTGACACATCATAAACACACATTAAATGTTGACTGATGTTGATGATGAAGATGATAATGATGATGCAAGCTTTTGAAAAAGTTGAGAGAATTAAGCTAAGAAATGGGCCCATGGTTGGGCTCTCAATTTTCAGAGACCCATGACAGATGCTGAGTTTTCTTCCTCCAACCAGAACTAGCACAAGGAGCACTGTGAATCATGAAAAACATACCTGTTTGATGAGTTCAGTCTCCTTTATGGCATTTCCCCTTTCTCTGTCCTTCAAGACCAGAGTTTTTCTGCTTGCAAATACCTTCCAGTAGAAAATGACCTGATAAGCAGTACCATTACTGGGATTACTTTTCTCCGTAGAACTCCCCTATCTTCAAATTTTATCTGAAACTGTGGCATGAATGGCTTTATCCTCAAAGGAATGTTAGCAATCAGCAAATTAAGTGAGATAATGTAGATGAAATCACTTTTAATTTATAAATTACAATACAAATATTAACCTTGACATTGGATATCCTACTTCTGCAAAGCCCTTGAATTGCTTAGGGGAGTATCCTGCTTTATTTGCCACATGCTTAGCAAAAAAGCATGGATGTTACTGGAAGATCAACATTCCTTGCTAGCAGCCCATTAATTCCAGCTTATAGGAAAGAGACTTGACCGCAGTGAGCTGCGATGAGTATTGTACCAAAAAAGCACATTTGCAGATTGCTTGTGAAAGTCTCTGTTCTTTTGAAAAACCTTAGCAGGAAAATCATGTTGATTTATTCACAATCAGTATGATTAGGAAACAAAAAGAAAAGAGGAAACCCAGGAATACATGTGTCCCTAGAATCACCAACCTGTCCAATGTCAGATCATGTCCTTCTACTTGGGATTTCTGCTAACTGCCAATATGCTGCTGGTCCCAAGACACATTTATGGAGCACCCGCTAAGCGGCAAGCACCTTCTGAGGCACTGGAGAGGTAAAGATAAGTAAGACATAGTGAGAAGCATGCAAAAAGAGTATGGCATGCAGACCGTTTAACTCAATGGATCAGTTTGACGTAAGACAAATTGCAAAGATGGAAGGAGGCACAGGGTCTGTGAGAGCACAGCTCGCAGCTTACCTTCGAAACCATTACACCACATGGTAACAGCCTAGCCAGGGAAAAAAATTGCTATCAGTGTTCAAAATAAAAGATAAAGTCAAAACAAACCATGAAGTGCCCAAGTAGCATGTGGGTTATGTTCCCTCCCAAGCAGTAGGTCATCCTCGGAATCCTGTGTCTCTAGTTAGAAAAGACTTCTCCGTCCTTCCCAGAAATGGCACATTATTTCTCTCTACCATCTGAAAAAGCAGTCTCATTTTCTCACTCTTCTCTTTTTTTTTTTTAACATTTTATTTATTTATTTGACAGAGAGAGAGACGGCAAGAGAGGGAGTATAAGCAGGAGGAGGGGGAGAGGGAGAAGCAGGCTTCTTGCTGAGCAGGGAGCCCAATGCAGGGCTGGATCCCAGGACCCCAGGATCATGACGTGAGCTGAAGGAAGACGCTTAATGACTGAGCCACTCAGGTGCCGCTCACTCTCGCTCCTTAAGGTGCCTGTCCAGTTGTGTGCATGAACATACCCAAACATATGCCCTCCAGGTGTGCCTGCTTGACCCAATGATGCCTCTGCACCAAAAATGAAATGGTATACAAACGCAATCAAAATGTGTATGTGCAAAGATGCGCACTGAAATTATTTACATGTTTTAAATAATACCAATTAGGATTAAGGACAATATGGTATATGCATGAAATGAAATATCTAAAGCTATTAAAAATACATAGTTCTATGGTGCCTGGGTGGCTCAGTCATTAAGTGCCTGCCTTCAGCTCAGGTCATGATCCCACGGTCCTGGGATCGAGCTCCACATCAGGTTCTCTGCTAGCAGGAAGCCTGCTTCTCTCTCTCTCTCCCATTCCCCTTGCTTGTATTCCCTCTCTCACTGTCTCTCTCTCTCTATCAAATAAATAAATAAAATATATAGTTCTGGAATTTAAAGACTAATGGTATGGGAAAATTCTTAGGATATAATGTTTGCTTCTGTTTCGTGTATATGTGAGTATATATACATATATATATATATATATATATATACACACACATGCATATGTACCTATGTGTGTGTGTGTGTGTGTATATATATATATATGCAAGCATGCTTGTATGTATGTATTTGTATTTCTCAAATTTTCAGCTTTGAACATGGGCTTATGTAAGCATAGCATAAGCAAATATGTATGCATATGTATACACATGCATAAGCATAGCATAAGCAAATATGTATACACATGCACAGATGTGTATGTTTGCATGTATACACACATATTCACCATTTATGTTGATATACGCCCATGCTCAAAGTAGAAAATTAGAAAAATACAAATAATGAAATACCTAAGTGAATGTCATATGTAATCTCAACAGCCAGAGATAATCATTGCTAACAGTTAGGCATATATTTTTCCAGGCCATTCTCCATACCCACTTACTTTTTTAAAAAACTAAATTGGAACCCTGGGGTTTTGCTCATTCCGTGTAACGTCACATCAAGAACAATTCTCCATATTACTAATTATTCTCTGTAAATCTTACTTTCAGTTCAGTATAATATTCCATCCTTTGAATGTAGTGTAACATTTTTAGCAGTTTCCTTATAGTGGACAGGAATGATTATTATCCTCTTGTTGTTATAAGTGACTCTTCGATGAACTTCCTTGACCATAAGTCTTTGTTCATACATTCACTTATTTCTTGAGACTGGCTGCATAGAAGTAAAATTACCAGGTCAAAAGGTAAATGATTTGTAATGCTCTTGAAATATATTTTCTAAATTGCATTTCAGAAAGGTTATACTGACTGATACTCTCACCAACAGTGTACAACGGCACTCTTAACTCTTTGTCTTCAGTGTTACCTTTTATCAGCATTGCAAATTTGACTCATGGAAAAAAAAGATCTTTTTTTGAAGTTATATTATCTTAAATAAAACAAAGTATACAAAATGGTATATGCAATATGATCTCAAAGATGTAAAATTGTGCCTAGAAAAAACGTCAATGGAAGAAAATACGTGAAAATATTTAGCACTTGGTGATAGAATGATGAATTACTGCTCTTTTCACATAACAATATTAATAACAATATATCGACTAATTATTCAAAAGCTACCATATTTCAGGCTAAGTAATTTTTGTGTGCAGAGTCTTTAATCCTCAAAACCCCACAAAGCCTTATTGTGCCATTTATAGAAGAGCATGACTAAGCCTAGAAAACCAGATAGAGACCTGGATTTAAAACCGAGCTTAACTAATTCCACAGCTCCTGTTTTTCCTGTTTCCCTCTCTACTTTATGATATTTTTGCCAAGTAGCATGTGTTCTTTTTAAAACCATAAGAAGCAACAAAAGTTATTTTTACAGTCATTCACAAATAAAAAGGTCTCTTACTAAAACTGTTGCCAATAAAATGTGACCAGCTTCCCCAAAAAAGCAGATCATTCTGCAGCTCAAGGAGGTATGTACATAAGATACTTTGGATGACCCACAGTGGTCATGAGTTGCACGAATGCAAGAAATCATCAGCATTACCAGTTGGAGCATCAGTTTCTGACACTCCTGAAGCCTAAATGGGTTCCCCTATAGATATTAACTGGGCCATGGCTGGTAATAATCAGTCTGGCCCTGAGAAATGTTGCCTCTGTGATCAAATGGAGTGCATTAGGGACATAGACAAAGTCAGAATCCAAGCAGTTGCCCTTCCTGCCATAGTATGATCGTACTTTCTGTGTATTAATACTGAATTTTATTATTTTAATAATTTTGAGAAGGTAGAAGACAGGAAGTGATGATGTAAATGTGATGTTTTCTTACATTTATAAATAACGTTTGTTTTTATTTTCTTAAATTCCAGATAACAGCTAGACGATTTCATACAATACTTTCAATATGCATTACCAATACTAAAGATAAACAAACAAAATGTCATATCTGCAAAGGAGCCATCCTAAATTGTCTTTTTTTTTTATTATTTATTTTTATTTATTTATTTATTTTTATTTTTTTATAAACATATATTTTTATCCCCAGGGGTACAGGTCTATGAATCGCCAGGTTTACACACTTCACAGCACTCACCACTAACTTGTCTTTTAAATACACATTTGGGTAAAGTTTTAAAAACACACTACTTCATGACCACTTAAGCTATGAAAACACATGCTTGAACAGAGATGAATACAATAGCCATTTTATATAGTAAGAAGCTACTTTCCAAACTGTTATTTCTGTTTTGGGTTTTATTAAATCTTGATATGTTAAATATATTGAAAACACAATACACAGAGCAATAAGGAAGAAATAAAGAATATTTGTTTGTGAGCAAAAAGTCCCAAAGCTAACTTTTTTAATATTCAACAAACACGTTGATTGTAAATGTAATATATTCAAACACATCATCAGACATTATATCAATACAGAAATAAGCATTAACAAACCAAACTTTGTTAGTAAACTTTCAGGTGAATATATTCTGTTGACTTTTGTCAGCAGAGAAATAACTTGATTCTATTGTTTCACAGTGACTTCTATTTCTAAGGCTATGATGTCAATATCCAGACCCTACTCCCCTGGTCCCATGCCATCTTCTCCTTTGTTTTTAGCTCCAATTTTCTGCTAATCGTTTACCTTCTGTGACAACATGTACCAATGTACAGAAGACTTTGGGGGATTTATATTCTTGAGAAAAGTGCCAACTGAGTTGCCAATTTCTTATTTTCCAAGAGACAGTATAAGTCTGGGAATCTGATAAAGTTTTGTTTTTCCCCATTTACCCTAAAATGTCCAACATATTTACTTCCACAAATGTGAGGATTTCTTATTAAAAAAGGGAAATATTTTAGAAATCATAATGTCCTACTTTTTTTAAAAGATTTTATTTATTTATTTGACAGACAGAGATCACAAGTAGGCAGAGAGGCAGGCAGAGAGAGAGAGAGAGAGGAGGAAGCAGGCTCCCTGCTGAGTAGAGAGCCCGATGCGGGGCTTGATGCAGGGCTCGATCCCAGGACCCTGGGATCATGACCTGAACCGAAGGCACAGGCTTTAACCCACTGAGCCACCCAGGCACCCTGATAATATCCCACTTTTTTAAATTGAGAAACAGATTTATTTTCTAAGATACAAAGAGAAATTGAGATGCCAAAGAGAGATGCATATGAAATTATTGCTTAAGTCTTTAAAAGATTCAAGATTTGCCAAACTGTCTGCTTTTACTGATACTAGTTACTTCCTGGGGTTAGCTATCACTATGAAGGAAATATGGTGGACAGAATCATTTAGGTTAATTTGGGCAGGAAAACTAAGAAATTTATATCTCATATAGCCATAAGCTTAAAGAAATTATTGCTTATTCATTATAGATGAGCAAAGAGAAAAAGGAAATTTCAAATACACTGAATCCTACCCTATGCAGTCATATTGAACAGTTTTTAAAAAGCAGATTGTCATCATAAATACTTTATCACCTAACAGCAATAAAACTCATATTTTTCCCCTTTGTCTGACTGTATCTCGTTAATCTCTCAGTTAATCCAGTTTTATCCATCCAAGTTATTCTCAGTTGTTAAGCACTGAAGTTCAAACACATAAAATGCCCTTACACTAGAACAATATCTTAGAAAGAACAATATCTTAGTTTCTAAAGATGACCAAGCTGGTTCTGGTAATTATTTTTCCAAAAGTTTCTACCCTCCATAAAATTCTTAGATCTCAATCAAGTTCCTAGAATTTTTTTTTCCCCATGGAGTCTAGATTTTCTCACACATTAAAAAAAATGAAAACAAAACAAACAAACAAAAAAAGCCAGAATGACTCCCTAAATTTTCTTGGCCATAAAATGAAAGCTGACCCAATTTTTTTTTTTTTTTTTTCTGATAGAGAGGGAGAGAAAGCACAAGCAGGGGGAGGGGCAAAAGGAATGGGAGAGAGAATCTCAAGCAGGCTCCACACCCAGTGTGGAACTGATGCAGGGATCCATCTCATGATCCAGAGATCATGACCTGAGCCAAAATCAAGAGTCAGAGGCTAAGCCAACTGAGCCACCCAGATGTCCCTGACCCATTTTGATTCTAACCTCTTTTGCATTCATTCCCCAAATACTTAGTAAGACCTGCTATGTGCCAGGTACTGTGCTAAGTACTAAGGACACAAAAGTGAACAAGCAGTACAGGGTCCCCTTGGCCACACCTGCTTCACCCTTGGGAGAACTCTCGTTTTACACGGGTGCCTTGTTATTGCCATTTCTCACTCATGCCCTGGTCTCCTCAAGTGAGAGATGACACTTTTTACAGTTTATTTGAAAGGACCAGACCGTTTGACCATCAAACTAAATATATTGTAGACAATTATCATAGCATCTTGGCTCAAACAAAGGTTAGATGAACACAGAAAGATTTCATTTTCATTTCTTCACTGACAGCTTCAGAGCCAAGGGCACTTCAGATGACATTATGGCATTTTAGAAGTGCCAAGTACAAGACAGGTCCACACACTTACTGAAAGTTTGTGTTTAGAAAAGCCTGGAGGCAAGGGTGGTAGGGGAGACATCCTGTCTTTTTTTTTTTTTTTTAACTTTAAATAATGAGCTGATTAGTTCCTCAAAAATTCTTTTTACACTAGCTAAAAAAGGATTTCATCCTATCCAGTCTACGTGGGATTCATAACCATCTTGGGATCAGAGACCCCTTTGAGAATGAGAGAAAGGCAGTGACCCTGAGAATCAGATGGGAAGGAGCAGATGGGAAATATATATGTGTAATAAGTACATAGATACAAAATTTTGCATACAGTCCTAGAAAATCTATGGACCCCAAATTAAGCAACTCTTATCAGAGTATTCAAAAGATTGTATTTCATAAAGTGCGCTTTACAAAAACTGGTACTTGGTGAGGAAAATGTTTCTTTCCATAGTGAATGAGTCTGGGAAATGGTGGGCTTAAAAAATGATTTTTCACAATGATCTTTATAAACCCTTGAGTCTTTTCATGTGCAAGACACCTCCCTAAAAAGATGGCGTTGATGCAGCTATTTCCTAAGTGCCCTGGGCATGGAACCCTCTGCTTTCAACATCAACATTTGAAACACCTTTTCTAACTTGTGTTCTAGAAACACTCTGAGAAATAGTTCATTCCAAATGTTCCTACCATGCTCCCATCAACTGAATCGGACTGAAGACCATCTGCTACAACAGAAGTCAGTCAATAATGTTAAGATTAATAGTCAATGATTGTTGAGCCATAGGCATTAAAAAACAAACAAACAAACCTCCATTTGTATTGATGGAACTTTTCACCTTTCATTTAAACCTTTGGCCTCTTAAGTGCAGGGTGGGTGTGGTTAAGAGCAAGCTTCTTAGCCTGTCTCTGCTTCAATTTTCTCATGTATTAAATATGGGTAAAAATAGTATCTACTGCATGCCATTACTATGAGAATTAAATGTGTTAATATATGTAAAGCACTTTGACTAGTATCCAGCATAGAAGTGCCCAATCAATATTAGTTATAACTTTTATTTTCTGTAATTACATTAATATATTTTGTTGCTTAAGTATCACTTGATTAGCTCTGAATATTTAATATAGCCACAGAGAGGTAATAAGTAATATTATTGTCAAAAGCAGGTGGTAACTACTTTGTCTAGGAATATTTGAATGCAAATGGAAACATTTTGGGAAAAAAAAGTCAGATATTAGGGAAAAACAGTCATTTCTTATCCCAAGAGTTGGAAAAAGAACATTTTCATTTTGTTTTACTTAGATATATATACTCAACATTTAGAAACTCAGTTAAGAAAGAGTGAAATGAAGATAGATCAATCCTCTCTGCCAACATCTCCCCATCTTCATTCAGTACTGCTTTGGCATTATTTAGTTTCTTCAGTGTATGAATACAATAAATGACACAATTACAGCCTGAGGCATTTAATGGCAAAACCACAGCCTACTATAAGAAAACAGTCATCATTATTTATTTAAAGGTTAAAAAAGCATAAGACTGACAGATAGCTCAAACTTAACTACATTCTAACTTGATACATCACAAAGCCAAGTATGAGGGACTGGAAAAAATTGCTGATTTCTCCTACTGGTCTCCCTTTCCCATTGCTCTCTTTCCTACTTAAAACACAATAACCTGCTTGCTTTCCTGCTTATAATTCTCCAGTCGCTTCTCATTGGGCTCAAAAGGAAATCCTTAACTCACCCTATGTCGCATGATGTGGCCTTCTGCTGCCCCTAGCCCCTCATCTCACACCTCTCTTCCCCACCGTGGACTTTTTTCTGTTCTTTGAACCAAGCTCCTCCTGCCTCAGAGCCTTTGCACTTGTCACTGGCTCTGCCTGGGACGTTTCTCTCTCAGATTGTATGTGATTTGACTCCATCCCACCTTCTGAGCTGCCAAGAGATGATAAATAACATCTCTCCCAACAGCCTTTCCTTGACTTCTCTACTTAAGGCAGCCCTTCTACCTTTCTCCCTGTGTGTTGTCTATCATACTATCTGTTTTATTTCCTTAAAGTGTCAATATTTATTTGACATTACTATTAATGAATATTTGTACTCAAATCATTCTAGTCATCTACATGACACAAATGAAGTCTTCCATATCTGTTTGACTTTAGGGAGATATCCTTATTTATTATTATTGACCTATAAGTTTCAGCCCACTATGATAAACATTAACTCATTTTTTTATCATTCACAAAAAATCGCTCAACTCTGAACATTAATTTTGAAGCAATCCCTTGGGTATAGGAGTCACAGTAATACATACAGAAAACTGAAGCTCACCTATTAAACTTTGCAAGTATTTTATAGTTTTCAAAGAATGGGCCAGTTTATTCTGTTGGTTGATCTTGTGACAACACTGAAGGATCAAGAATTGATGAAGTCCTACAATTTCGGCATTGGAAGAGAACACAAAAGCTTTAGAACCAGCCAATCATAATATTTGAATCCCTTCTATGACGTTCCTACCAGGTGTACATTCACCATTAATAAGGAACCTCTTGAGGTAACCCTTTCTTTAGAGATTTCTGACTCTTTAGAAAATCTAAAAAGATAAGACAGGTCTTCCAGTAACTTCTATCCATTGGTCCTATTTCAGTACCTTAAATCTCAATGGAATAAACCTAATCTCTTTATATGCAACAGCCTTTCAGGTTTCTGAAGACAGTTGTAATGTCCCCTTAACTTTTATCTGGGATAATATCTTCAGTTCTTTCAACTATTCTTAACACGCCATCATTTCAAATTCTCACCAGGGAGCAATCTTCTTAATTTACACCACTTTCTCTATAGCCTTCTTTGCAGGTAAAGCCCAGAAATAAACCCTTTGCCACAAGTAACTAGATCACAGCAGAATAAAGCAGTTTGTCAAAACCTATGTTCATGATGTCAAAACAACAACAAAGCATATAAAGCCATCTAAGGAATTTAATACAGAGAGAGAGGGAAAAAAATGAAAGGAAAGAACCTGAGAAAACTGAGCTTTCTTTCACTCCCATCCCCACCATTCTCTAATCATTTCTTGTCTAGTTTGGCGTTTGGGTGTTTGTTTTTTTTGTGTGTGTGTGTGTGTTTTGTAATTATTTTTTTTTTTAGCTATGACTTTTTTTTTTTAATTTTTTATTTTTTATAAACATATATTTTTATCCCCAGGGCTACAGGTCTGTGAATCACCAGGTTTACACACTTCACAGCACTCACCAAAGCACATACCCTCCCCAATGTCCATAATCCCACCCCCTTCTCCCAACCCCCCTCCCCCCAGCAACCCTCCGTTTGTTTTGTGAGATTAAGAGTCACTTATGGTTTGTCTCCCTCCCAATTCCATCTTGTTTCATTGATTCTTCTTCTACCCACTTAAGCCCCCATGTTGCATCACCACTTCCTCATATCAGGGAGATCATATGATAGTTGTCTTTCTCTGCTTGACTTATTTCGCTAAGCATGATATGCTCTAGTTCCAACCATGTTGTCGCAAATGGCAAGATTTCATTTCTTTTGATGGCTGCATAGTATTCCATTGTGTAGATATACCACATCTTCTTGATCCATTCATCTGTTGATGGACATCTAGGTTCTTTCCATAGTTTGGCTATTGTGGACATTGCTGCTATAAACATTCGGGTGCACGTGCCCCTCTGGATCACTACTTTTTTATCTTTAGGGTAAATACCCAGTAGTGCGATTGCTGGGTCATAGGGCAGTTCTATTTTCAACATTTTGAGGAACCTCCATGCTGTTTTCCAGAGTGGCTGCACCAGCTTGCATTCCCACCAACAGTGTAGGAGGGTTCCCCTTTCTCCGCATCCTCGCCAGCATCTGTCATTTCCTGACTTGTTGATTTTAGTGGCTGTTTGGTTTTTGTTTTTTTTTTTCCAAAGTAAGATGCATGGATCACCATGATAGTGTCTCTCTCCCTAAGCTTAAAGAGATAAACAATTCTACTTAGCTCGAACTATATGAAATTACCAAAGTATAGTTATTTTAATTTACAAAGATAATAAATTCTAAATCAAAACCATAATGAGCTATCACCTCATACCTGTTAGAGCAATTATCACCAAAAAGACAAAAGATGACAAGTGTTGGCAAAGATGTGAAAAAAAGGAAATGCTTGTGTACTGTCGGTGGGAATGTAAAGTATATAGCCACAAGGGAACATAGTATGAAGGTTCTTCAAAAAATTAAAAATGGAACTACCATATCATCCAGCAATCTCACTTCTGTTATCTATCCAAAGGAAATGAAATCAGAATCTTGACGAGATATCTGCACTCACATGTTCATTGCACTATTATTCATAACAGCCAAGATATGGAAACAATCTAAGTGTCCATCAACAGATAAGTGGACAAAGAAAATGTGCTACATATACATGGAATATATTGTCACAAAAGTCAGGGAAATCCTGACTTTTGTGACAATATAGCTGGACCTCGAGGGCATTATGCTAACTGAAATAAATCTTACAGAGAAAGACAGATATTTATTTATATGTGGTGACAATTTATATGTGGAGTCTAAAAAATGAAACTCAGAAACTCAGATGCTGTATACCAGGGGCCAGGGGTAGGAGAAGTGGAGAGATGTTGGTGAAAGGGTGTCTACTTTCAGTTATAAGATTTTGGGGATCTAATGTACAGTTTTGTGATTGTAGTTAATAATACTTGTATTATATTCTTCAAAGCTGCTAAGATAGTAACTCTTAAATGCTCTCAGCACAAAAAGCAAATGTTAATTGTGTGAGGGGCTGGAGGTATAAGCTAACTCTACATTGGTAATCATTTTGCAACATATACATTTTCCAAAAACCATGTTGAATATCTTAAATTTACATGTTATATATGTCAAGTGTATCTCAATAAATCTAGAAATAAAGCAATTTCTTAGGACTTAACCCAACATATCAAGTATACACATATAAAGTACACTATTAACATTGTTCAGGTGAAGAAATTCATTAAAAAAGAGTAAGTAGCTTGCCTAAGATCACAAGGCAGATAATGACAGAACCAAGATCAAAAGCCAGACTCCTGATCCAAGGCTCTTGTCACCATATCATAGGGCTTTTCGCTGAGGGCAGCCTTTTGGATTCCTAGAGAGAAGGCCAGTGTGTTGTATGGTGAGATGAATTCTACCATCTTCTTCATATTAAAAATATAGAAAGGCAGGGGGTGCCTGGGTGGCTCAGTCAGTTGGGCGTCTGACTCTTGGTTTCAGCTCAGGTCCTTATATCAGGGTCGTGGACTCAAGTCCCAAAATGGGCTCTGCACTCAGTGCAGAGTCTGCTTCTCCCACCCTGCCGTCCCTCCCTGCTCATGTGTCCTCTCTCTAAAATTAGTAAATAAGTCTTTAAAAACAAAACAAAATAACAGGAACTAAATCTCAGAGAGCTTATTGACTTAACCAAAATTAGAGGCCCGAGAGCTGGAAATGTGAGCACAGGTGCTCTGAGTCCGGGGCAAGGCGCTCTTAGCCAGAGCAACCATTTTAGTGTTTCATGGTTACTGTTTGCCTTAACTATTAATAGTGTCTGGTTTTGGGGGGCCTCTGAATTTTACCTTGAAACAGTCAACAGAAACTAAATAACTAAAATCTGTTTTCTTGTTGAATGCATTTTTTATAAGCTATTTCTTCTTCCAAGCGCACAAAGAATACATATTTGTTTTACATCTTTAGGCAGCAGAAACCATGGAGACAATATGGAAAAGCTTGAGAGGCTAAAAGCACTTGTACCAAAGTCATTACTAGGTCCAGGTTTTGTTCCATTGCAGTTTTATATTGAAATTATGAAGCTTTTCTACAAATTGGGTTCATAGGGAAACTGCTGAGTCCTTTCCATTATTGCATTGATTCTACCAGGGGGTATCAGCATAATGTTTGAGGAAGTCAAACAGTCGCTATGGTTTCTTTAATTTATATCTCAGATCAATGGAATTATCAAATCATATATGCGCACCTGTTAAAGTGATTCATGCTTAAGCTCAGATACATGATAGTTTCATCCCTCACCTACTATCAGGTGAAGGACTAGCAGTTCCAGAAGGCTCCATCATGAAGTCACACAAATCAGTGAATTCAATAGCATCCGAAGTTTAAATACATAAGCATCCTCCAAAACTGGTGGTTCTTCAGTTAGCAGCAGCAGCCAAGATGGCAATAACCATGTCAGAATCATGAGAATTATAGCAGTTCAGAGAATAACTTACCATGCAGGGAAGAAATTAAATTACACTGTACTTAGGTCCCCATTTCCTTTGCAAAGTACTTCTAAAATGAATTTGTGCCACAAGGGGCTCAAGCCAAAACTTCTCTCTCCCACAGCTTACCTTTTCTTAGTTAAAATGTGCAAGTTGTGACAGCACCACCATTTCCATGGCCTTATGGTATATAAGCAACAAGGACATCCAGGAATTATTTTGAGAGGAGGGCAGGTTAATGCCAAAAGCATGGCGGGGGTGGGGAGGGGGGTTGTTGAGATGGCTATTGAGTTCAGCTGTAAGTGATGTGATGGCAGAATCCTCATTTTCTAACATTAACTACTGATCCCCATTTAGTCATTTGTTTACAATACACACGAGATAACATTTATCTTTGCCTCAATGTTGGAGCAGCTAATCCTTTATTACAAATACATTCTTAGCACTGATTAAGCTAGAAAGATAAGCAGAGGTGGCCAACTACTCCTGACATGTGGGCTCACCTCTACCTGTGGAAATAAAGACAGGAGTTCTAGAAGAGGAACCACCTGGGGAATCAGACATGGAGCACTGCAGTACTGGGCATTTAAAGAGAAAGATTCAAGACTGAAAGTAATCTCAGTAAATTATACTTATCCTGTGCAGGTTATGAAAATAAATTGGTGTCACATGTATCTGGTACATATGTCCATCCCATAGCTCCTTAACAGTGTACATAAACATAAAATTTATACATACTCGTGAGCAAGCTTGTTGCTAAAACAACATGAACATGGCAACCATATAAAATGGAGACCCCACAGCTTCTAAACCACTGCTTAAACAGCCATATTAACTTTGTGTGTGTTAGTTAGCAGCACTGGTAATCATGATAACCATGATGATGATGATAGCCATGATATTCATGATGAGATGCATAAAAGGAAATGAAAAATATAATAATGTCTGCTGTTGGAGTGGTTTAATATTGTCACCCACACAGCAATTTCACTGTTTCCCAAATGCAGGCTATTTCCATTTTCCTTCTTAAGTGAACTTTAACTGCATTTTGGCATTGATCATGCAACTTTCTCAGACTCAGGAAGATTGAAAAGGAAAGTGGTTATTCCCTATGGACCTTCCAGCCAACACTTCTACAAATCTTGAATTGTGTTGGGATCACAGAAAACATGAAAAATGCAAGCAGTGCAGAAGGAGAGCTGTTAGCCAGCCCTACCTAACCAGCACATATCTGTAGGACTTCCATGTGCAAACACATTCTGATTATGTGTGGACTATGTTAGGACAATTTTTTTTTTTTTCTGCTGAGGATGTGAAGAAACACTGCCAAATAATTATTACTTGGAAGTAACAAATGCCTCTTAGATCAAGTTATTTCTTCCTTAGTATGCCATTCCTTCTTCCAAAAGTATAGAGGAATGGGTAATCTGTTCTGGCACGGTGAGAAAATGTGAAAATAAAAGAAGCAATTTTGCATTTTCTCTGTATTGGAATATTAGGTCTATTCCACAGGTAATCAACTTTTCTGTGAGTAAAATGTTCTATTTTTCAGGGAGGGTGAACTCTTCAGCAGACAGATGTCAAGCAAAGCTATTTCTTAAGTGAGCTCTTTGCAGAAGTGGTTTGTTTCACATTAAGGCAGATTCAGAGCCACGAGTGCCCCATGGGACCCCACAACCAAAGCAATTTCTGATGTTACTGACTGTCCAGGGGAGAGTCCACACCAAACATAACTGTAATTGGAAGCTACCCATGTCTTGTTTTTTACTGAAATGAACAGGTTTGAATGCCAGGGGTTCAGGTTCCCAGAGTTACCTTAACTATCAGCTTTAAAGGATGAGTGGAAATGAAAACCACAGTAACGTATCCAATTGCAATGTTATAGTTTTTCCACTCACACATTAATTTTATATTTCTGCAATCCACAGTCTTTCAACTTTCCTCCAAAAGGAGCTATCCCACAATACTTGCAATTCTCTGCAGGGTAAGATTAGAGATGAAGGGGATGAAAAAGAAATCTACTTCTTTAGGAATTTTCAGAGAGCGTGGTTATAAACCTTGCGATCACAAAATGCAAAGGTAGCCATGGAGATAAGAAACACAGACTAGGGACTGACTAAAATCTGCTCTAGGACTTAATACAATCCACTTCTGATCATAGTGAAATGCCTACATAGCCGCTGGTACATAGTAGGGAAGCAATAAATAGCTAGAAGGCACAGTGAGAGTAGTAATATTAGGAGTATCATTACCATTATTATTTCAGCTTCTAAGTGTAAAAACTGATAATAAACCTGATTTCTTGCTTTGCTCACATGGATATTACTGAGGTAAGAATGTGCTTTGATAAATGTTCTATGAAAAAAATTAATAACTCACTTCTCTGGACCCACACCAAGAAACAGATACTACATTTCTCCTTGAGTAGCCCTTCCACAGACATGAATGACCAACCAGCTTCCCATCTTTCTCCTTCACAGTTTAATTTCTATGATTGTCTTGAAATGTCTTTTAAATCTATTTTCACACCTCTGGTACCAAAATTAGGAGACAAGGGGGAAAAGCTAACATCTCTTAATTTTTAGCTCCATGGTAATTTTGCAGGCTTTTCCAAAACAATCGTATTTTTTGTTTGTTGTGTGCTTTGTTTTTAAGTCAAATATTTATGAACATAAAAATCTGACAATTGCAATTTGACCTATTTGGTAGTTTCAACTAAACAGGAATAGGAGATGGAGTGAAGCGCAACGGGCAGAGTTCATTTCAGGCATCACGCACAAACGCACAAACTTTCAACTTTCTCCCACCGGAGTCTTTGCCAGCTATGACTGAGTGGGAAGAGCCAGAAGCAACCCCATTAGCCCCATGAAGCTGGATACAGATGCTGGACCCAGTGACCTCATGCTAGAGGGGTGACACCCTGATAGGCTAAGAATGCATTCACTTTTGTGACCCACTTCCCGGCATCCCAAACACTTTCTGATACATACACCAACTTCCAAAGTCAAGTCTCCTTTTATAGAATGAAAATCAGGAAAACCCACAACCTCTCTCAGTGAGCAGGAGGAAATGCAGCCTACATCACTGTATCTGACTCACAGTTCGGCTCACAATTACCAAACAAACCTCTTAACCTCACCATGCTCCAGTTTCTTTTGTAGCCCAGAAACATTGCAATATGTGAATCTACCTCATTGGATTGCTCTGAGCAGTAATTACAAATACATATATATGCATACATGTATGTGTGTGTCTATATACATATGTGCGTGTGTGTATAAACACTTTAGCTTTAAAAAAAAAAAGCACTTTAGCTTTATAAGGTGTTCTAGCAATATTGAAAGATAAAGTTAGAACAATTGAATAAGGCTTCAGCTGTAATGCTCTATTCGAAACTGCTATTGTTAAATAGCATGACTTAGAGCTAGCTGGTCTTCCCAGGTCTTTACCCTTGGGCTCTGCCACTGATTTGCTCTAACTTCCACTTTGGATTCTCTCTGCCTCAATATTCATCCTTAAAACAATCTCAAGTGATAAACTACCTTGCAGGGCTAAGGAGAGGGGGCAAAAAAAAAAAAAAAAAAAAAGCCAAGGGATTTAATATGTGTAATTGAAAAACAACAGACAGGATCCATCCCTCAAATACACACTTGTTATTTCTATTCATATAAATGCAAATTCAGCCCAAGAGTAAAATCACATGGAATTCTCTGATTTAAGACATTTGCCTAGTAATAGTCACAGACATTTTTTTTCTGGTTTTAGTCAACCAAGTAAAGAACAGGAGGTTTTAGGGAATGTCTGTAACATTGCCCTGAATCACTTGTATGTGGCTTATATAATTTAAATTGTTTGGGTTACCTATGGATAACGGCAAGCACAGTTTGGCCATAAACCTTCCAAGTAACCCTGACTTCCTGAGCCCCTCTTCTAACAAATATTTCTAAACTGTTTTCCTTGACTCGTTGCCAATAAAATGGATGGAACGCTTTCAATTCTCTCTTTTTCTTTCTTGGTCATAGCTTCAGAACCCTAGCGCTGCTTGATTCCCTTCAGTTGCAGATATTGGTGGCCAGGCCCCTGAAAAGTTTCACAGAGGGGACATACGTAGGGCCAAATTGGACCCTCCGATTCACACCGTGTATCTCTGAGATGTGTGGTAAGTGTCCAAGGTACTGATAATGCTGCAGCCAAGATGGTAAGATAAACCAACACGTCACTCGCGCTGCATTAGAAAGCCACGTGACATCCTAAAGCCAATCATGCTGCGACGCATACTGCTCAGGTCATCCCCTCCTGGGTGCTATGCATTTTAATTGCACGTGCTGCAATTAAAATTGAGGATTTTAAAGAAATTATTGCAATCCTTGTGTTTCCAGGTCCCTGCGTAGGGCCTCTGTGTTCTTTGACAAGAGTCTTGGAGACCATTTTCAAGTACCTTTCACTTGAACAGAAAGCAATTCATTACCACCAATGAGAAAGCAACGGTGGGAGATACAGATAATGTACTGCTTCAAGTTGCTGCACAAGTCCAAGGGCCACTATTTATTCAAATCATATCAAAACATGAACGGCGCCCCCTGGAGTTGCGCAGTAAGGAAATCCTGCAGGATCACAGTGATCCCTAGGGAAATCCTCCTAAAGAAAAACAGACTTGAATAAATTAGAAATGGCCACCTAGGAGATGGAGGTTCAGGTTCTTCTACTCTCTGGATCTGACTTCTCATCTTAAACAAGAAAGTTACTTTCATGAGATCAACTCCAGTATAAACTGTGCTCTTAAACTCTGGATTCTGATTCAAGCCCAACCAATAAGCATCAAGTGAGAGGACCAATACAAACGCTTCCTTCTGCTAAGTTCTGTCTTTGTAATTAGTATATTAGTGAAAACAGGAAGAAATTCCAAATGATCCCTCATTGTTTTAAAGTTGAAGGCAAGAAGTTGAAAGAAGTAAAATCCCTGGACTCCCAGACCAGTTTAGTTTCTTTCACAGCTAATAATAACACTGCATAGAAATGAAGGATGGAATGGAATCCTAAAGAAAAGGAAAGCTCCACTGAAGCAACATAGGCAGCAATTCAAAAATGATTTTAGGAGATATGTTTCTCCCAAGCTGGAAACATATTCTTTGAGCCAAATAATAAAGCCTACTTCAAATCAAACACAAACAAAATAAGTTCCTTGATTTGGGGGTAAAATCCTATGTGCTTTAGGTGATTTTCTCTAATTTTTGCATACCACCAGCCAAACCATTTATTAATTATTTTATTAATTATTTAATTATAGAGCTCTACATTCTGTTATTTGATTTCTAAAACTAGTAGATATACTGAAGACACATTTTTTTGTGAAATATCCATGTCCTCTCCTGGTCCAAGATTCTCCTACTGCATATGGTGTTGCATCTCTGATTTAAAAATTCCTTGTATCCACATTGGCCTATTGAAATGTGAACTGAGCTTGGCTTCCAGAAAGGAAGCACCAAATTCATTACATTCAAACAGACTTTGTATCCCCTTTAAAGACTATAATCCAAGTGGCACTATGATTGCTTACAAGCCATGAGCTTTTGTTTTAGGAATATAAACAGAAGGGCAATTCTTAAAATTGTGCAAGTCATCCCAATTTCAAGAATTAGGTATTGGGCTGACAGCCTAATTCAGGTTGGATATAGCTACAAAGTATTGAGCTCAATTAGCTAAATGGGGTTTTATAACAGAAGTCAAAAAAAAAATCATAGTAGAAATTCAAACACAAGTTATAAAAGTAAATACACACACACAATATTCTCTACTTGGGGACATCCAAGAGAGAAAAGAAGGACACAGGGCTTTACCCTTACAAAGTAAATAACATATACTCTTTTCCAAAAGAGAATGGACATAAATTACCTCAGTGTCTCAAGCCTTCTACCAATCTAATCTTTGCTCTGAATAGTTCTTCAATACCCATTTAAATATTTCCCGGTATCCTCAGATATATTCAGATGTATTCTCATCTGTCCTTTATTATACTACACTAAGTACCATGAAGACATGAAGACTAATTTTTTTCACCTTGGAGTTCCAATAGCTAGCACACTGCATAACACATAGTATATACTCAGTAAATATTTGTTGGAATACTGAATGGAAGAGTTCTCTTTATTTCCCCCCCTTGCATCTGGTCTTTCCTGGCACATAGCCATAGTAGATAACAGGTATGTAAAATATAATGCAGTTTCAATTCAATATAAGCTTTTTAGGATGAGAAAGAAGCTTAGATGGGATTGAATTCAGTTTTTAGACCAGCAGTCCTTTCCATGTTTCTCATGATCACCATGAGTAGGAATGAACTTCATAGTGTTGGCTACTTCCTTTAGTGTTTGTGTACTTTTTGACCAGCTAAGAGACTGTCTCCTCTAGGCTGGTACCTACTTAATTCACAATGAGAAATTTCATACTTTGGGAACATCTAGTTAAAGCTCAGAAACTTAGTATTTGTGGGTTAAAATAGGGGAAAAAATGAAGATTTACCATCTATGTCTTTTAGAGAAATATATATATATAACTCCTTTTACCTCTTCTTCTAGGACAAAAATTATCAGCGTTGTTGTTATAATCCTGCAAAGGTGTTTTACCCTGACTGCCTCTGAAGAGAGTTTTCTAAAAATGTGTATCTGATCTCTTCACTCTATCCTTAACATTCCCCAAATGCTTTCAGAATAAAGTCAAGATTTACAGTATGATTTGCCAAAAGCTTGATCTGGCCCCTGCTTATTCTACAAGCTCATGTCCTAGCACTATTCCCTATAGTAACTACTGCCACTACCAAATAAATCTATAATACTTAAAGTTCCCAAAAATATATTTCATTTTTCTTCCTCTTATCTCTCTGTATGAAAATGCTTCTCTCCACACACCACAAACTCACATCCTGTACATGCATATATGCGTACACACAGACATACACACACACACACTTCACCAAGCTAACCTCTATTTATTTTTTTAATTACCTCAGGGATCTTTCTTCCAAACCACAAGTCTTCCCTCATCCCTCTTTTCCATAATCTGGAGTGACTAGCCCTCTTAGATGAACTCTGCACTATCATAACCTATTTGTCAAATTCATCCCCTCCTCTTCCCCAAGAGTCTATAAGGTCTTGAATGGCAGGGCCTGAGTCAATGTCTTTAGATTGCTAACATCCAGCATACTCCTTATTACTATAGTCATAACTCAATAAAAATGGAATAAATGAACAAATATGCCCATGTCTTTATTTGTTTCTACTTCTCCCAAAAGATTCTGTATTAAATTCTTATTAAAATCATTAACTCAATGAAAAAAACAAATTCAGCAATCAGGAACAAGCAGATTGCTTCCAAAAGATTGGAAGTAAACTGGTTTTGGTGAACTTTCTATACACAAGATTTTGAACTTAACACTGAGCAAATATGTACATCATCATGCCCCCAAGAAGTTTTCTCCTTCTCCAGTCTCCTCTTTGATACATATGGATTCTTATTTCCATTCTTCATGAGAGTACAATAGGAGGTCATTCAGAAAAACCATTCAGTTCTTCTTGGAACTAGATTGTGAGACGATGTAGCAATCAAGGAGACCAGCCTATATTCCAATGTCTGCATGGCATTGACAGACAAAATAGAGATTCAGAGACAGACTAAGTACACTATTCATTGACAACTATGGAATGGATCTTCATGAACTATTAATTCTCTCACGTATTTGGGAGCTCTTACCACTCTAGAAAATTATCACTTTGATTAGATGCACCCATAGACAGCCTTTTACTCTCTGTAGGGGAGTACAGTTAGCTTCTTCTACAAGTAGAGAGACAGTGAGATGCTCAGCCAGTATTGTATAGGTTAAATGGGTGATATTATGTTACAAATGTCTCTGTTTCAATCAGGTCAACAAAAATGTATGGAGCAAATAACTTTGTACCTTCAAGTGCTATAGGAGAAAACATACTCTAAAAATATTCTCACCAAAGCATATGTTTTTAATCAGATGACTATTGCAATGTAAACTCCAAAATGCAAACAGATCCTTAGAGTCCATTTGTCAACATCTTTTTAGAATAATCTAATATACATATATAGTAGTATACATAATTAACATATATAATTTGGTGTAATAGCATACTTTTACTTAAAGAAAGATGTCATAATGGGTGGGTTTTTAAAAATTTTATTTAAGAGAGAGTAAGTTGGGGGAGAGGCAGAGGGAGAGAGAGAGAGAATCTTCAAGCAGACTTGGAGCTGAGCACAGAGCTCAATGCGGGGCACCATCTCACAGCCCTAGGATCATGACCTGAGCTGAAATCAAGAGTCAAGAGCAGAGGCTTAACTGACTCAGCCACCCAGACTCCCCTAATGGAATGTCTTATTTACCCTTTCCCAAGTACATTTTAAAATATTTTACTTCTTGCTCCCTTAATTTTGATAATTTGCTTTGTCCACTTTACATTACTTAAGAGCTAGAAGTGGTTAACTGGGTGAATTCAGAGCCACTTCTGTCAAAAATCTTCAGTTCTGTTATTTGAGAGGGGAATTAGCTGTCTGGCCTATTTGCACAACTCACATTAAAATTTCCAATTGGGAAAAACCCTCATAATTTCTAAACTGAGCACTTTTAAATTGCATCTATAGATCTTCCGTGCATGAATGGATATCTGGCTTCATATCTAGTAATGCTTGCTGCAGTGCCTCCTAATAAAATTAAGCAGCTATACAATCAATTAAATTTTTTTAAAAGGCAGTATGATGATGCTCTCTTTGGATGCCACATTGTCTCTGATTTGTTTGGGGACTACTGTGCTTGACTAAGAATGATAACAAATACTTGATAACATTGCAGACGAAATGTAAATCAACTCAGAGGAGCAACAAAGCATAACCCAGTTGGCATCCAGGGAAATTATGTATTCCCTAAATGTGCTCGATTCAATTGCAGGAAAGTTTATAAAATTATTTTGGTAACCTCTAACAAAACCCCATTCCTTTTTCTAAAATTTGTCCCATTCAAAATGCAAAGGCAAAATAAGTCCTGTGATTAGTTCACTGTTAGTAAAGTTGTCACTGCTAGCTGAAATCTTTCTGTGCACCTTGTACTAATTAGGAAAAAAAAGATCAATGAGAATGAAAGAGCCTTTTAGTTCCATTACTGACTGACTTATTCTTCTGAACCATTAACTGGAGAAACTACAATTTTCATAGTTATCCAAAAACTTTGTGAATGAACACCAAACTTATCCTGGCCTTGTTTAGTAACTAATCTAAACTGGGGTTTTTGCTTTGTATTCTACACTCTCTTGATGTACTGCTGCTTTTTGATAGGCAACTCGTAACTAGATTGCATAAACATTTTATAGCTAATATTTTAACAAAGACACTATCTTTCCTGGAACAGATCATTTTATTACCCTTTGAAATAAATTACAACTTTGAAGCATCACTGATATTAGAAAGTATAATATATTACACAATTTAATTAAATGTTTAAATTTTGCCTTAAAATGATTTAAGTAAAGGTTAGGATTAATTTTGATCTTAAGTATCTATTTTTTTAATGCTATGGGGGGGCTTCTCTGTGTAGTTTGCATTGTAAAATACATGGAAAACTCAAAAATACCAGTTACATTACCTAAAGGTATACAGTATAAAGTTTAGAACCTACCACCTCTGATTCATCCCTCCCAAGAAACCTTACTTGGAATTATCATGCCCATGGGAATTAGGGGATAATCACTAGTGGTTATTAAATAGAACCCACGTATCTTAAGCATAATACATAAGCCCTTGGTATTGGAAACCATGGTTGAAAAGAAGAGTCAGAAAGAACATAGTTTATACCATCAAAACCAATCATTTAATTGGCATTTAGTAGAGTCTCTGCATTATCTCTTAAATCTTCACAATAACATAAGAGCAGAATACCCCATTGAACAGCTGAGGATACTGGAGATCAGGGAAGGGAGGTCATTTGGTCAAGGTCCTAGTGGAGCCAGATCCAGACCCACACTAGGTGGTTCCAGGGTCCCCACTGGGAACCATTATGCAATGCTGTGTAAAGACAAAACACTATTTTTTTTTTTTCTCCCGGAAGAGATGGTTTCTCCTTCCATATGGTACATATATACTGGATTTGGTGTCTTTAACTCTTGTGTATAACCAGCATCATCTGTGCCTGGATGCAAAACATTTATTTCAAGAGTTCCATGCTTTTCAATGCTAATGAACGTTAAATTCTCACCATGATTTACAAGAGAACACAGACTACATCTGAATGAGAGGAATCCCAAGGAAATTAATTTGCTCCCTGAGAAATGTGTGATAAATAGCAGACAGCTTTTCTTCTAAAATGCCTAGCATCTGTAAACAACACACTGAAAACCAAGAGGAGAAAGACTCGGGAGAGATTTTATGATGATGTCATACGAGCCCTCAGCAGTGTCAAATATTCTCCCAGGCCCTAAATAGTGACCCGATGGGACTGAAGCATTTCTTCAGACAACACATGGAAAGAAGCCAATAAAGCTGCGACCCATTTATTTCCCTTCCTTTTAACCCCCAACGTCTCAAAAACTAGCTTTTCCAGCATCCCCTCACAAGGGGCCTTTAGTTTTTGTTTGTTTCTCTTTTCTTGAAACAGGCTAGTTAGATACCCCTTGGATGGGATAAAATCATAACGGATTGGTACGTCAGCTAGTAAAATTGAGTGTGTTTTGTTCAGACCAACTTCTGAAACACTTTGGCACAAAGGGGCAGGGGTGCTCTATGATAACTGCCCGGGCAGGGTCCAAGAGCAATTGTGTCCTTTCTACTACCGTCATGTGTCAAGGTCATTTGGCTCTTCTTATATTTCATTCTTTATCCCTTTCTTTTTTTTTTTTTTTAAGATTTTGTTTATTTATTTGTCAGAGGGAGAGCGAGAAAGCAAGCACAGGCAGGCAGAGGCAGAGGGAGAAGCAGGCTCCCCGCTGAGCAAGGAACCCCATGTGGGACTCGATCCCAGGACGCCGGGATCATGACCTGAGCCGAAGGCAGCTGCTTAACCAACTGAGCCACCCAGGCGTCCCTCTTTATCCCTTTCAATTCCCTCATTTTGTTTCCAATTTTGGTACCACCCTAATCGGCAAACAACAACAGCAACAAAAGGCTCTCCCTATTGTGTCTTGTTACTTCTAGTGACAACTTAGCTATTCCCACATCAGGCTGAACCCCCAGGCATCTGTCCTTTTGTTCATCTGAGGGCTCCTGATGCCTTCCTCACTACGGCCTTGTGACTCCATATAATTTTGATTCACTTATTATCGTGCTTCCTGACCTAGAATAGGAACTCAAACAACATGTGTTAAGAAATGACTGAATGAACTTGCAAATTATAATGGAAGACGAGCACGGGAAGAACTTTCTGAGCACGGTAGTGCGTGGGTGAACCTGGCAGCATGATAATGGTGAAGAACATGAGTTTTGGGGTAGGGGCAGTCTGGGTTTTGCATACAGGCCCTACCGCACATTACTGAGGGCCTTGGGCAAGTCCCTCAACCCCACCAAATTTCCCCATCTCTAAAACTAGAACTAGACATTCCGCACTCAGCTCTGTGTCTAAAACCAAGCGAATACACAACACTAACTCCTTTTTGTAATTTTTTCTTGGAAGCGGTTCATGCATTACACTCATAATATAGGAATTCTAATATGAGACATTGAATCTGATATAGTCTAGACAAATTTTAGAATGACATTATAGTTGTGGGGAAAAGTAAACACTGTTATTCTTTTTTTTTTTTTTTTTTTTTTTTTTTTCCCTGAGGTAAAAGTGTTAAATCTAATCCAGAATAATGATAAACAGCCACCAGAAGGGAAGTTCAGCTGCTGGAGAGCTCCGTAGTTGTTTTATTTTGCTCAGGTGGAGGAGGTCATTCATTATGGGACAGTGTTGGCTTCCCTGGTGAATATAATGCCAGTGACAGTCTGTCTGGCTTTAATGGCTTCCCCTCAGTTTAGGTGGCTTCTGTGGTAGATTATTAACAGAGTCCCTTTCGCTTGTCCTTGTGTGCAGTGCGGTAAAATTTTGGGAAAACAAGCTGTGACCACTGGGGACGATTTGCATCTGATCATTTATACACCACCCACCAAGCTTCCAGGCAGCTTGGAAAATTACATAAACACCTCCCAAATCTACCAGGATTGCGGTCCCTCTCAGGTGTCTGATTCAGCAGCTGCTGTGCCCGTCTGGGGACCTGCATTGCCAATTGCCTTTCTATCCTCCATGCTTGCCGCATCAGTGAGCAATCATCGCTGCTGACAAGATTTTGATGGTCCTAACACAGAGGTGGGAGCAAAGTTGAAGTGACGGCAAACTTCTCCTGCTGCCGCCTGGCTCAGATTGACCCTGACATCGTTCAGAAATGTGCAGTTAATGCAAGATACAGATGCTTGTGTGAGAGCTGCCAAGGCCCACGGAGTTTCTATTTTAGCCAGTGTCCACCATGCAGTGAGAGGGGTGCCCTGAGCAAAGGGAAATTGCTGCAGGCACCGGTCAAAACAAGCTCCCTGCATCTTATTATCCCCCTAGTGGGCCTCCCCTATGCCCTTTTGAATCTTTCAACCTTTATCCTCACCACCTTTCCCACTCCAGGAATGGATTTATCCCAGGGGTGATTACAGCTAATGACTGTACGATTTTCATCTACTTTTATCCAAGAAACATTTCTATAAAACTTCCCATTTCTGAAACGTGTGCACAACTTAGCAGTGATGTGGCAACTAGAGGATCATTTATTTGTTCTGCTAACATTGATTGTCCCCCCCACCCCGTGTTTGGCTGTCATTGTATCATTCGGCACCTTTTCTCTGCCAGTTTCTGATCGTTCTCGTTGACAAATCTGAATCCTGATCAGAGAATGACTTGCACCTCAGAGAATGCAGTGCTCGGTTTGTTTTTCTCTCTCTGGCAGATACACAGTAGCCGTGGCCATCTAGTGACAGCAGCTCTTTCAGGTTAATAGGAAAAGGTGACTTCCAAGTCAGAATACAAAAACACCCTTCCCATCCTCATCCACTCCCCACCTTCCTCCAGAAACTCCTCCGAAGGTTGAATAGGAATGATTTCATTCAGACATGTTCAAACATAACTTTCAACCCAGCCAAACGGCAATTCATCCTTGAGGCTTCTCAGTTCTCCAGGGAGTGTTCTCCTTTAAATACGTTTGCTTTAACTCTGTAAACCTACCTAAGAGAACAGTAATTTCACATTTTGCTCAATTTAATAGAAACGATACAGAATAGTGATTTCTAGGCCACATTTAAAAAAGTTAATCAGGCTAACCTAATCGATATCCATTATCTCCCTTCACATTTCATCAACAGGTTTTTTTTCAAAGATAGCGATAGACCATAAGAGCCCACAAAAAGTATGTGTCTCATTCAGAGCACTTTCCAGAAACACAAACGATGTTGCATTTGCTCCCGGAAAACTTATAGATTTGCCATCCTGTAGAGGATTTGTTGACCCAAGAAAGCAAGAGAAGTAAAAGAGAGGAAAATGAAGATGATTGACAAGGCCTCTCCATTAAATTGAATCAACGAGGAAATTCCAGATAATGTCCTACACGCCCTCTTAAAGTCAAATTGGTTTGGCTGATGCAAACGTGCTAAGTGGATCCTATGAGGCATTCAAAAGTCCTGGCTTTCAGGCAGATCTGCCAAATGGCTTCCCTTTCATTGGGTTGCTGAGTAAGGGGAAAAGGTAGACTTTATGGTGCACCCAGAAGTGTGATTATTTGCCAGTATTGTGACTATAGAAAAGATAAGAATACCACAGAATACCACAGCTCCGAAAGACGAGAATGTCTTCTCACTTGTTTTGCTTGGTAGCCCTACAACCCAATGAAGACAAAAATATAAGAATGATATTGCTATCCTTATCTAAAAATAAGGATTTAAGATTCAGAAAGATCATAGAGCTAAAAAGTTTTGGCTAAAACTCTAGCCAAAAGCTAGAGTTTCTGGTTTATGATTCCAAGTGTGTTACCCAGTGCTTATTAGAGGAAACAGGGTAGGGACTTCAGGCATGGACAACCAAAGTCTAGGATTTAGAATACTGGGGACAGAAGAGATGTCCTTGGAGTTGCTGATTCATTTTTTAGCTAGAACCCAATACTGTGAGATCTGATTTGTAAAAGCTTCAGGAACTTAGTAGCTGGCCACCAGCAAGTAGCCAGTTGGAGCTGTTGACCTAAACTGGTCATCATAGCCCTTCTCTTTAGCCCTCCTATAACTTAGAAGTCCCTTTGTCCTGGTAGTTTCCTGGTAACTCCTCCATATACCTGGCTCTCTTTCCCAGGACATTCTGTCTAAGCATTCGATTCTCCATCTTCATGGTAGAGTAACGATTCTTGAGCCAAGGCATGGCAACAGAACAAGTGATTAACCAATGGTGAACAGTGCATGGGATTTGGAATTAACCTTGGATAAGTCTCTTAACCTCTCTGAGTTCCCATTTTCTTGTCTATATAGGGGATATTACTATATTCTTTGCAAATCTGCTGAGAATACAAAATGTTAATGCATAAATCTCTTACACTGTGCTATGTATCAGGCATTATTCTATGCCCTGTAGCATAGAGGTGAGTACTGTTATGATTCCATTATGCAGAAGAAAGAACTACAGCATTGAGAACTTCAGTCTCTTGAGCAAGGCTATGCAGCTAGTAAGTACCAAAAATGAGATTTGAGCCCAGGCTTCCAGATTCATCATGTTATGCTGCTTTCCAGTCATCCTGATTTTTCACATATTCTCTGCCACTTAAACTGAAAAATCTTTTATGTATGTTACTTTGGATAGTGGGATCTAAAATGTCCCATCTTCAGGAATTCACCACTAAATGCATCTTCTAGAAATTATAGAATAATTGCTATGAAAAGTATAGGATGCATGCAAAACTTTGAACAATTATGGATGATAAAAGCAGAGCAGTAAAATAGTCAAAGTCGGTCTAGAAAGTTGAATTTCCTGTAGCAAAAATATTCTAGAAAGACTAAATAGAAAAAAAAAAAAATCTACCAGTTACCTTAGGAGCACTTGCATGAGCTATCTGTGTAAGCTATCACTTTGAAAACTGTTGTTATTAATTGCTCATTTTTAAGTATCATCTCTGCCAACATACTGAATAAGAACCCTATCCAAAATGTTGTAGAAAATATAGAATGATCCATGGCTGTTACCTTTTAGATTAATGACAAATAATTTTTAACCAAGTATAGCAGCAACACATGATCATTGTAAAAGTGTGTTTTAAGCAAGACGTCGTTTTGCTCAAGACACAAAATGTATCTCTGACATTAACACTAAGTCTAAACAAATATATAACACCTTACATGAAACAAAAAATGTATTTCAGAGCTGGCAGAAACCTGAGAAAAGCATTGATGTTTTCCCTGAAAAGGAAATATCTCTGTGGCAATTTTATAAGGTTTTTATCGATTTCAAGCAAATGGAAAATACAGTTTAAAAAAACTGTCTTTTGGTAAGATTATCAGGGAAATCAAGAAATTCCATGAATATCCTTGGTGACTGTGTCCCAAGAATCTGACCACAAAGACAACTGTGATATCCCACTAGTCCTTACCAGGCAATTTGAAGAAATGCCTGATGTTGCTTACTCCCACGCCCTAAGGGAAAATAAAACCCATGAAATCATTTAATCATTCAGCATCAACTGTTTCAAATTTTTTATGCTGGATCTAGCAAAAATAACTGAGGGATGTTCACCAAAAATAATTCCCTTCCTGAAAGCCATTTCTATATGCACCCTCCTGTCACTTCCCTCTCCAACCCTGTTGACTAACTTCTGGCTCTGATTGGTGAGCCAGCCATGCCAGCACACATATATTAGCATTCTTGGGGTTAAGTGAGGGAGGTAATTTGTACAAACAGGGAGGAACGAGCCTAGCATTGCTCTAGAAATTAACTGCCCCTAAAACAGTCTAGTGAGGTAAGCCTAAATGATTTCTACTTCCTCTAGTGTTGAATCTTTCATTTCCTCTTATGGTTAGGCACAATTTACTAAGCAGTGTGAAGGAATTGCTGTGGTATTTGGCACAAAGCTGCTAAGATGTATAAAATCTCAGTTTGATTACCATATGTTCATTGTGTTAATTTTCTCTCCGCCAAATGCTCCCTAGTACTTCTTTGCTGTCTCTTTTAGCTTCTCCTAGATTCTTTGGAATTCTAATGTTTTCCTTCCTTTCTCAATAATGCTCTAGTGGGGAGCATGCAAAAGCTCTGTTTTATTCTAGAAATGGCCACAGTAGGAGTAATATTGCACTTCTATGCAGCAGTTGTCCTCGTTGTCAGTGATTGTTAAGTCTCATAAAAATAAAATATAATGTTCTTAGGCAGGCCAAGTAATTATTGCAAATATCAGGTTTAAAACAACAGAGAAATGCACACATTGTTTAGAAACCCTGTCATATGATTCATAATGTTTCCATACTTGAAATGAATATCATGCTTCCATCTCTGAAGTTCCAGATTTTATAAACCATTTTTAGCAAACACCAAGAAAACTGAATACTACAAACCATGGAAGAAGCTGAGTGAGAACCTTCTAAATCAACCACCGAGAACCCTGCTCACTCAGCCGCTTCCGTGATTTGTAACATTTAGTGTTCTTGGTGTTGGGGGTTGGTGCGTTCAAGTGATTCTGTGCCAAAACTTAGTGTCACAGAGGGAATCCCAAGGAGGGTTACACCCAAATTTTAATACCAGAGGCAAAATCTACTTTTAAGACTACTGTTGAATCGATGCTACAATTATTTACTGAATTCCTGCTACATACTGTGTTGAGTGCCTTTGTGGTACTGAAAGTCCAGTGTGGAAATGGTGTGTACCTAAATGCCCTTCAGTGCCAGATTCCATAACAGAGACACAGAGCACAGAGCAGGGAAGGCCCTCTGGGGTGGAGAGGATGGTCAACTCCAACTGGTAGCATTTCATTAACCCGAATCCGAAGGAACCCCTTGAATGCCACTGTATAACACAATGGGCTGGGGCCTTGAGTAAATTCTAACAGACTACTTGGGGTTATATCTGCAAGCTTTAGTCTTTTCACCCTCCTAAAACCCTTGAATCAACACGAAGACTAAAGCAAAGATGATTAGAAGCCAGAGTAGAACAAAACAGATAGGTGTAGATGCATATAGTCCCAAGTGGGCTGCAGAAAGTTTTACTATACCAAGGCAAGGTAAAATATACTCGAAACAAAAGCATGAGAGATATTCAAATATTTTTCATCAAGTGGCCATGATTGCCAACATCTGTGTTCCTGGTGCTCTTTAAAAATAAACACTACAATTAATTTTTTAGATAATAAATGCAGGCCTCAACATTAAGGTTACTGAGGGGTAGAAGATGAATTGAACAGTAATCATTGAAGATCATCGTAGCACAAGATCAGCAAAATTCTATCTGGTTTTCTCCCTGGTAACAGGGCTTAATTATTAAGGTGTTCAGGTGCATTCAATGTCACAGATTCCAGAAAGTATAGAGATTCCGGGGGGCAACAAATAAGTGAAGCCCATTACCTAGCCCCCGGGTTTTAGTGGAAAAGTCTTGCCAAGATCTCATTCATTCTCAGCTGAGTATGACTGTTCTCCCATACTAATTAAGAGGTGGAAGCAAAGCATTCTGTCCTGCAAAAGCACAGCACATAGTATTCAGTAGGCACTAGGCAGAGCTTGTTGAGTGAATCCACAAATACAAGAAGATCTTTCTCTTCTGTATGCATTGGAGTTTATTTCTTCCAGTTTCTTTCATTGATTTAGGTTTCACACTGAGTTACACCAGTTAATGTGAATTCTGCTTTCTTCAAATGTCTTCTCAATTGGAGGCAATGCCAATGTAATTCTAGGGTTGTCATTAAATCTACAAAAATCATATGACTCATGGATATTTCTCTCTCTGGGGCTCTTTGCCAGTAGTACACCAGCAGAGCGATTAGTCAGTCGTACTGCTCAGAACTCTTGTTAGTTCTGCTGAGCCATGTGACTCACCGTCGCTCCTTGCGTTACGGGTGTTCCATCACTGTTTTGACAACACAAGACGTGAGTTTTACAAGCATAAAACATTTACTCAACTTAAAAAAAAATTATGTCAATATTCTCTAGGATCTACGTGGGCATTTAAAAAAAATGCATGTTGGCAGAGATGATGTACTTTTGATTTCTGAAAATGAACAGAGCAAGCCAAGACTTACAATTCATAAATAAATTTTTGTGTCCTCCCTGCAGGATATAAATACTCTAAAATGCTGCCTACAAATTCAAATCTGAGCAGGGATTCAACCAAACTCAGTGAATCAAGGTGCCATTCTGATAGCATTGAAGGAGTCTGTTTTTTTTTTTTTTTTTAATATGCATAAACCTGCTAAGGGCTGACCACAAATGCTCCAGTCAAATCCAACCAAGTTGTTAACATAGATAATTTATCAAGTGGCTACCATGAAAACGATCAGTTTACAGTGGGCAACTTTTTTGACCTTCTGTGTTTAACCCTCCAAACCTTTAACCTTCCAGAAATTCTTTTTAAGAGCACTAATAACAGCATTAGTAATCATTACATAGTTTGAAATTCTCTTGAAATTCTTTGGAATTTCCCACTGGGAAATTCTACTTTATGTCTAAACTTACCTTTCCTGCTTTAGCATCATCTACAAGTTGACTCAAGGGGTGGTGGTGTTTCACTTGCCTGTCATTTCTTTAACAAGCCTCCTGGCTTATAAAACAAGAATTCATTCTTGTACAGTTCTGGAGATCGGAAGACAAAAGTCAAGATGAAGGCAGGCTCTTCCTGTTCCTTCTGGAGGCTTCTGGAGAGAATCTGTTTCCTTGTATGTCTCATCTTCTAGAGGCCATGGGGTTGGTTTGTCATGATCTCTTTCTACCATCACAGCAACCTCTTATTTCCTTCACATCTCCTCTTACAGACCCTTATTCTCTTGCCTGTCTCTTATAAAGAGCCTTGTGATGACACTGGGTCCACATGGATAATCTGCAATAATCTCGACATCTCAAAATCCTTAATCTGAATCACATCTGCAAACTCCCTTTGACTGCCTAAGGTAACATATTCACAGGTTCCAGGGGATTAGGAGGTGGACATTTTAGGGAAGCTATTATTCAACCTACCATAGATGGCAAACCGAAAAGGACACCTAAGCAACACCTCTCCCTACTGGGGAAGTTATTTCCCCCTCTAAAGCATTGGGGCATCACAGATAAAAAGAAGCAATTAGGACAACATGAAGTTATGCTGATGCAGCAAACAAGCTGTATTAGAGAATTGGTCCAGCCATATATTTATGTTATAAAAGATGGAAGTCCATGTGGAGTTAGAGGATAATTCCTTGGCCCTTCCTTTTAGAGTCCTACGCATAACATCCCTGATGCCCTAGTATTGCCCTCTCTAGATGCTAAGGCTCAGAAAAACACTGACCAGATCAAAGACGTTGCTTCTTAATATCTTTTACGATCACTCTGAAAACTTTCTGAGGCAAAGAGAAAAACTCTAAAAGTGCCTAACTCAGTGTTTAAAACGAAGCAGGCTCGAAAATCTGCATGTGAAATGCAAGTGTTGCACAAATTCTCTTTACTGCTCAAATGTTCCAGAAAGTACCATCCCTAGGGCTGTGCTCTGCCATTTGGAATGAAAATGAGCATCATATGAAAACTTGGGTGTCTCTAAAGGTCAGTGGAATTTCAACCAGATGTTTTGCTTCCCCTCCACAGACTTGGCAATAGGAGTGGTTTATAAATTCCACTTGGGGAAATAAATGTAAATATTTTTTAATAACATGTTTCCATTTCAACCTTGGCTCTTCTTTAAAGTTCAAAACACAGTCTCACATTCATTTTTTTTTTCTAATGTATTCAGCCAGCATTTATTACCACAAAGAAAACATTTAAAAATATCAAAAATTGAACTTATCAGTCTGCTCCCCAACCCCCTCACCCCGACCCGCCCATCCATGTCTCACCATCCCCTCCCCTCTTGCGTGAACCTGATTTCCTTCCTGTCCATCTTAGGAAATGGCATTATCTGTGTCACCTAATCCAGAAATCAGGGATGAGCTATAGGCTTCTTCCTCTGCTTTATCCCATACATCCACAGTCAATAAATCCCACAATGTATTAAATGAGATTTTTCCTGGTTAGGCTCAATATTATGCCTTGTCTCAAAAGTCTTGTGCCTCCCCTAGACAGTCACAACAGTTCTCTAACTCACCCTTGCCTCTCATCCTACACACATCTGCTCAGTTCTCCAACCCCTAGACAGAGTGGGCTTTCAGAAACGTTAATGTCACATCACTTCCCAATACTGGAAACTTTACAGTGGCTCCCATTTATTTTTTAAAGATTTTATTTATTTATTTGTCAGAGAGAGAATGCACAAGCAGGGAGAGAGGCAGGCAGAGGGAGAAGCAGGTTCCCCTGCTGAGTAAGGAGCCTGATGCGGGACTCAATCCTAGGACCCCAGGGTGATGTCTTGACCCGTCAGCAGGCACTTAAATGAGGGAGCCACCCAGGCGTCTCAGCGGCTCCCCTTTTTAGAGGTTAAAAATACAAACCTCTAATTTTGATACAAAATACCTTCCATAATCTTCCACCAACCCTCTCTCTAGCATTACCTTTCTGGCCCCCCCACCCCATTCTTGAACCCTGTGACTCAACTACAAAACCTCTTCCTTGCCAAGCACTACAACAAAAATTAGCAAGGCAGCTCCTGCTAGTTGAGATTTTATAATCTCTTAGAAGGGATAAAACTGCTCAACTATGTTAAAATATATATATATATATATATATATATATATATATATATATGGTTTAATAGTGTCATAAGGGAGGAACAAAGTGCTTTGAGGTTCAAAAGTTAAAGAAAGAACATTTGAGGAGGAGAATCAGTGTAGCATTTATAACGTACTTTGAGTATAAATTTCACAAATGGTTGTAAAAAAAAAAAATAAAGGGCATTCAAGACAGGAAAGAACATCATTCTGGACTTTAAAAATCCTCAGTCAGATTTTACAAATCTTCTTATTCTCATTTAAAGAACTGAGAAGTTGTAGTAGATTTCACAGTGAGGAAGCTATCTTAGTAGACAGTTTCAGTATTTGGAACAGCCTCAGACTCTGGTTGGATAGGTCACCAGGTCAGGGAGAGAACAGATGTTTTAGAGGGCTATTTGTAAAACATACAAAAAACTGTGCAGTGAAAAGGAACCTCTCTTTTTTGGACAAGCAGCCACTGTTGCTGGCAGTGTAATAGTTCTCATTTCTATTCATGACTGTGATGGATCCCCAGGTTCCTTCCAATCTATCAGTTCCCATTGATTTTTATTGATTACTCTTTCCAACCTAGACCTCACTCATTAATTCACCCTCTTTCTCATCAACTTCCAATGAATCACAATATCAACCTAAGTCCCTGCCTCCTCCAATACCAGCCTTAGGCTCGTAGAAACTTTCACACAAACACTTAGTTGTATACGACAATAGACTCCAAGGTTTCTCTCTCAATCAAGCTTTCCATGCTACCCATTCAGACCTTATGAGCTGGCTCTCTTGGACCACATGTCCCCAACTCCCTCCCATTCTCAGTAGGCTGCATCATCCCTTCCCAGCAAAGTGACATCATTTTCACTCCCCCGCCTACATTAATAGACCTGTCCTCTTCACATCTTATAGTCCTTATCTTCATATCTCAGTAGAATTTCCTTTCTCCTTAAAAGCAGACTCTGGCTTAGGAAGTCTGGGAGAGGCCTGACGTTGTTCCTTTCTAACAAGCTCCCCAGTGATACCTTTGCTGCAAGCCCTGAGATCATGGCATTTTATTTTATTTTATTTTATTTTATTTTATCAAAGTGTAGTTGACATACAATAGATTAGTTTCAGGTGTACCGCAGAGTGACTTGACATTTATATACATTACAAAATGGTCACCACACTAAGTCTAGTTACCATCTGTCACCATACAAACTTACTGCAGTATCTTAGTCTGTGGTCCCTGTGGTGTGCCTTACATCCCTGGGACTTCTTCATTTTATGCCTTCAAATTTGATCCTCTTAATCCCCTTCACCAAGCCACCCATTCCCCCACTCCACTCCCTCTGGCAATCACCAGGTTGTTCTCTGTATGTATGAGACTTTTTCTGAATTTTGGGTTGGATACTGCTGGATACTAAACACAATGTGTCCATTCAACTCATTTCATTCCATATCCCAGTGGCACTTGAATCCTTATTGGAACCTTCTTCTCTATTGACTTCCAGTACATCTGCTCACATCATCCCTATGGCCATTCATTCCCCGAGCTCTTCTCAGGTTTCCATTCCTCTACTCATGACTTAAATCTTAGTTCCCTGGGGTTCTGCCAACAGTAAACTTCCTGTCATTTATTCTCTCTCTTCCTAAGAGGTCAATTCTATGGATTCAATCACCATTTATATCTTGAAAACTTCTGAACTGGTGCTTCCAGTTCAAATATCTCTCTTGATATCTCAACCTTTATATCCCATGATTTATTCTGACCTTATTATTAGCAAAGGCATTTAAAACTCGGTGTTCTAGAACTGAACTCTGGACCTTTCCCCTAAACTTACCTATCCTGCCTTACTTCTCTCAGTGAAAGACACCACCTACTATCCCCATATCAGCAAGAACTATAAACATTTTTTTTTAAGATTTTATTTATTTATTTGACAGAGAGAGATCACAAGTAGGCAGAGAGGCAGGCAGAGAGAGAGGAAGGGAAGCAGGCCCCCTGCTGAGCAGAGAGCCCGATGTGGGACTCGATCCCAGGACCCTGAGATTATGACCTGAGCCGAAGGCAGCGGCCTAACTCACTGAGCCACCCAGGCGCCCGAACTATAAACATTTTATTTCCTCTTCCATACTACTTACATCTATATTCTATCAATTCTATTTTCTTTAGTATCTCCCTGGCTTGTCTTCTCTTCTCCGTTACTGTTGCCACGGGTTCATTGTGGGCCTTTCCCTTTTCTTTTTAAGAATTTATTATTTATTTGAGAGAGAATGTGTGAGAGAGAAATCACAAGTAAGGAGGAAAGGTAGAGGGAGAACCAGACTCCTAGAACACTGAGTCACCTAGGCACCTTCTCATTCCCTTTCTGGAGTAATTACTGTTCCTGCTTCCTCCAGGCTGAATGCCTTCCAAAGCCACTGACACAGGGCAGGAGGGTTCTGGCTCTAGCACAAATATGATAATGCTACCCCACCACTCAACTACCTTTTAGTACTTGGTTCCATGCCTTCAACAGTGAAAGCCATTCTACTGTACAGCTTACAAGATCTTCTGGGCCTTGTCCACTGCCCTTCCTTCTCTTCTAGCTTCAGCTCCCTATAGTACTCCCTATAGTACTCCTCAACTACATGGAATTCCTCACATTTTTTTTCTATGAATCATAACCTTTTCTTGCTCATTCCACTAACTTACCCTGGACCATCTTTCCTACCCACCAGTGCCACCTGATTCTTTAACAGAATAGCTCCCAGTCATCCCACAAGATCCGCTCAGGCTTCACATCTCCAGAAAGCCTTCCTTGTCTTCAGTTTTGATTAGGTTCCTTCTTATATTCTCCAAATAAGTCCAATTTCCATGTATTCACCTCACTTCTGCTAGAGCATAAGCTCCTTGAGAGTTTATGGGAATTGGTTTTATGATCACTGTATCTCTATCAATTTGCACAGAAGTGCCCTTCAATAAATGCTTTTGGATAAGTGAATAAATAAACTATCCTGAATAATTGATATCTGGTCATTGGTTATTCCCAGGAAGGCAGCAGATTGGTGGATATCTTTGAGATAAAACTGGCAATATTTGTACCTAACATGGACTATCTGGATCCTTCTTTTCCCCACCCTCCCCACTTCTAAATGTTTCCTCTAAACTGAAGGAAAAATCATTTCCATAGGCAAGAATAAAATCAAGACTTCTAGACTCTCCAGGGGTAGGGAGGGGGGAGGGGGCAGCAAACAGGTCTTAACTCTATACAAACTCTATAATTAACTCTATAATTGTATTTTATTTATTTGCTTATTAGTGCATAAAACTAATTTCCTATTTTCAGAGAACTCAACAGGCTCTTCAATAATATTTTTTCCATATAAAACCTCAATAATTTTCCTACCTGGAAATAAATATTGGTGTCTCAAGTCCATTTATGTTTATGATAAAAGGCCAGGCTCTCAAGCATGATCTGAATGACCATACAAAATATATTCCTGGAGACAAAACGGCACCTCTGAGTGTTTTAGTACATCAGCAATGCAGAGAGTTCCTTCTAAAGTTCAGTTTTGGAGGTTGTTTATTCTGCAGCAATCCAAGATTGGGCCAAACTGATTGTTTTTCTGGTTTAAATTGCATTGTGGACCTCAAGGAAAAGAACATAAACAGCTGGCAAATTTACAGCCTTTAAACAAAATTGCCTTAACTTGAGGGGATTCCCTTAATATTGCTTATAATTTTTTTTCTCTCTTTTTAAGAACATCCCCGTTTTACAGGAGTTCAGACCATGAAATGTGACACACAGGATGTGCTTCAAGCTAAAGTTCTCATAAAACAACAACAACACAACAATCTTCTTAATGTAAATCCCTTACACATTGGATACCACAGTCAAGGTTTACTTTAGGACCTGAAATGACAAATCTCAGATAATGTTATTTCACTTTCCACCAACACTATAATTCTGTCAGCAAAACTAGCCTACTATAATCTTAGGCCCTATACCAGAAGGACGTCCAGTAAATACAAAATAACCTAGTTATTTTGGGAATAAGCTTCACACTCTTTGTTCTCCAGCTTAATTCCTTTGTCTACAATTTCAACCACCCTCTTGTTAATAACTCCTTTCCCTTTTCTCCTGTCCTCACACGCCTGCCCAAACCCCAAAGCTGGAGCATATCTAACATTTCCAGGGTGCATACAATATGCTAACTATTCTCAGTATTTTGTGGGTATTAACTCACTTAATAATCACAACAATCCTATCAGGATTCCAGGTCACAGATGAGGAGACAGAGACACAGAGAGAATCAGTGACTCGTCCCAAGGTCATAGGGTCATTCCATAATGACTGCCTGCCTGGGGCACTATTCCTCAATATTGCTGAAGTATAGAGAGGACAACTGCACAAACAATCAAACTGGTACCATTACATGTGGTCACCATCCTTATCTGGACCTTTGAACTGTGCAACAATTTTATTGTTTCCCTAGTTAGCCTTTTCATTTCCTCAAAAGACTGCCTCAACCCCTCTGTTTCCTCACCTTCTCCCTCTATTCCACAGATTAGTGCTACTTCCTACTTCCTAGAGGAAACAGAAATTGTCACAGAAACTCCCTCAGCCTCTTATTGCCTATTACCATGGAGGAGATTCCCTATCTGCTATCAAATTCATTATTCCATGCTCTCTGGCTTTCTCAGAGACTGTCCCATCAAGAATTCTTCCCACCCCTCCAAACCTCCTTCTTTATATTCAACCTCTCTCTCCCCCCTGTTTCTTCTCCACCACCATTTAAACATGTTTATCTCACTCATCTTAAACACTGGCCTCACAGAGCTACTGACTGGACTTCAAGTCTATATTCCCCTTCCTGCCCACTATTCCTCAATCTTTTTTGGCCTGGCTTTTGCCTTCACGATTCCACAGAAATTGCTCTTGTGAGTCACCAATAACCTTGTCTCTATCCAGATATCAGTTGCCCTCTCCACGGCATTTGACACTGCTATCACCTATCCTACCAGAAACATGCCCTTTCCTTTGCTCCTTTGATACCAATACTGCTATTTTTTTCTTCCTCTTTGAAGACTTCTCAAGTCACCTTGATGAGCGCTTCAACTCCTCTATCTGCCCCTTAGAGTCTCTTCTTATAGTACACCAAGCTCCAGGGAAACCATGGCTACTCCCCTGGCTTCAATTACTATTCATTTACCAGACACTCCCAACTCTCTCTGCCCAGTTCAGTCAGTTCTGTTCTGCTATTCATCTCCACTTAGATGATTCATGGGCACATAGGTTCAGATTTTCTAACATTTACTGTATTCTCTTCTACCTTCCCTCAAATTCTGTTCATTCGTCAGTGTCCTGCATCCTTGCTCAAATCATCTTCTACTTTATTTCACACATTTGGTCTATCACCAAATCATGTTGATTCCACCTCCTAAATACTGCTCAAATTCACTCTTTGCTCTCTATTGCCAGGGCCACCATCCTTGTCTAAACCATGATTCTCTTTCCCTACTAATTCAAGAACTGTTTAAATTGGTCTACCTTCTGCACCACAGCCTTCACTTCTACTCAACTCATTATCCACACTGAACCCAGTGTATACTATTTAAAAAGTAAATCTGGTGATGTCATGGTATCAACTGCCCTTTAGATGCAATCCAAAATCCAAAGTGTAATTACACACACACACACACACACACACACACACACACACACACAAAGAATTAGCTCCTACCTATGTCTCTATTTTTGTCCCTGATCCTTCCTTTCATTGATTCTCTGCAGAATCTCAAATGCTTCCCTTCGTGCCAAGCTTTCATTGCACTTAGGAGCTGTTCATTGCACTAAATGCGTATGAGAAGGAAATACATCTATCTGGTGGACATTATATATCTAGACTAAAATGTTTCCAGACTAGACTCTTATTTATACTATTTATTTTTACTAATCTTGTCATCATTTCTGTACCATAGTTATTAACTATCTAGATGGACATTAAAGAAAATGTCACTTTGTTTCTTAATTTACCCATGGCATGTCTAATAATCCATTGCTCTAAAAATCATAGAAATGTCAATCAGGCATCTTTGGTCATATAACCCAATAATGAAATAATCTGCCTATCATCTTTTTTTCTAGTTGCAAAGTATTCTGTGTCTTCAAAGATAAAGAATAAAAATGGAAATTTTTCTTTTTACCTCCATTATGAAATGTGATGTGGTATGTGTGTGTGTGTGTGTGTGTATGTGTGTGTGTGTGTCTGTGTATGGTGATGCCCATTTTGTTGATTTATGCTCCTCTCCCCAACAAGGATGTGACTTCCATTTTAGTGTGTTTATTCAAGCATATTAAGGAAATAAAAAGGTTTGCAATTTTTCATCAATGAAGTAGGTAATTTTCAAAAATACTAAGTTAGCTGTCAAAAGTAGAAAGTTTGTTGCTTAAAAAAAATTTTTTTATATATGACAGTTGGACAAAACTGAGTAATACAAGCTTTTCTAACATGTTTCTATCCCAAAGATAAATATATACTATTTTCTTTCCAGTGATAACCAACTTGTTTTTTGGAAAGTGAGGTCATTAAAGCATCCAAAATGGTTCCAAATGCCAAGTTTCACACACAATTCTTTGATTCTCAAAGCTGTCATGTGGGTAAAAATCACACTTATCAAAGAAACACAATAATGACAGCTCAGAGGCTGTGCTGAAATTTGAAAGTAATTGAACCATTTAACTACCATTTACTTGCTCAAAATTTCTCCTCAGGAATGACCCCATGGCTAAAAGCCTATGTTCTTGTAACATGATGAATTCATTGCTTTTTGGATGAGCTCAGTCTATTTTGAGGCATCTTCCAAAACTCAGACTAATTATGCTATTTTCCTGGTACGCAATGGTAAGGTTTTTATCCAAGGTCTCCCTTATTCTAAAGCAGTAGTTCTCAAATGTTAGCCTGCATCAAAATCACCTGAAATGTTTGTTAAAACACAGATTGTAGGTTCCATAGCCAGAGGTTCTGATTCACTTGGCATCTGGCATGGCTGGAAAATTTGCATTTCAAAGATGTTCCCAATGATGTTGATGATCAAGGGCCCACACTGAGAATCCCTGTGCTGAAAATATGCCCTTTTCCACAACACCTAGCATTCTTTCCTACCAGGTTTATGCAACTAGTAGTTTCCTCTGGGCCATTACTAACACCTTGTTATCCACCTTGTTATCTGTCCTGTAATCCCTTAATGCTGGGGGGCACCCCAGTGACTGAGTTGGTTAAGGGTAAGCATCTGCCTTTGGCTGGGGTCATGATTCCTGGGTCCTGGGATTGAGCTCTGCATGGGGCTCCCTATTGGGCAAAGCCTGCTTCTCCCCCTCCTGCTCCCACTCAGGCTCCCTCTGCTTGTGTTCTCTGTCCTTCTCTCTGTCAAATAAATATATAAATAAATAAAATCTCTTAAAAAAAATACTTCAAAAAAATTTTTTTAATTCCTCAATGCTGGTAATAATAGAGATATGAAAGTCACCTGTGTCATTTTAAGTTTTCTAATTTTTTTTTTAAGATTTTATTTATTTACTTGACAGAGAGAGATCACAAGTAGGCAGAGAGGCAGGCAGAGAGAAAGAGAGAGAAGCAGGCTTCCTGCTGAGCAGAGAGCCTGACGCGGGACTCCATCCCAGGACCCTCAGATCATGACCTGAGCCGAAGGCAATGGCTTAACCCACTGAGCCACCCAGGTGCCCTAAGTTTTCTAATATTATTTTAAATTTAAACAACTTTAAATTTTTTTTTAATTAGCCACTTTTAAAAAGTAAAGAAGAGATGAATTTTAATAATATATTTTACTGAACTCAATTACCCCAAATATTTTCATCCAATATGTAATTGACATAGTAAATATTAATGAGCTATTTTACTTGTTTTTTCTTACATTCAAAGACATGTTAAATCTTTGAAATCTGATATTTCTTACACTTGCAGCACATCTCATTTTGGACTAGCCACATTTCCAGTGTCCCCTAGGCACACGTGGCTAGTGGCTACTGTAATAAACAGCACTGCCATAAAACTTCTAGATTCAAGAAAATGAATATTGAGAGTTCTGCTTTGTCTGCCCCTTTTTATGATTTTCACTATATTTCCTCACTTCCAAATGGGTCTGTCTGCTGCATTATCAATTTATACAGGTTTTAAGGGGAAAAAGGTTTTAATCATTAAACATATACATTGATTTTAAAATGCAATGCAAGGTAAGAATTCTCTGTTTTTATACAGAGAAACATGATGCACTTGCACAGATCATAATGCACGTGCTTTTATCCTGCTCCTTTGTCCTAGTCATCTCCTTCCCCATCAGCAATCCCTCCCTCCAACAAGATAATCCATGTCAACAATGTATATTGGTACTTCCTTGTTTTTTCTCTATTTGCATATAATTCTATACCAACATACAAACAGAAGTTTGTTTATCTACATTTGTTTTATTAAAATATTGCACCCAGCTCTCTGTATAATGCCTTTTTTATTCAATAAGAACTCAACAAAATCTCTGCAAGTCAGCTGGAGGTAGTAATACATTATTTTTAATGGTTACTGAAGAGTATGGAACAGTTCACATAATTCATTCAATATGTCCATTTTTTTTTTTAAGATTTTATTTATTTATCAGAGGGGGGGGGAGCGAGCACAGGCAGACAGAATGGCAGGCAGAGGCAGAGGGAGAAGCAGGCTCCCCGCCGAGCAAGGAGCCCGATGTGGGACTCGATCCCAAGACGCTGGGATCACGACCTGAGCCGAAGGCAACCGCTCAACCAACTGAGCCACCCAGGCGTCCCCAATATGTCCATTATTAACAGGCATTTACATTTATCCTGTTTTTGTTTTTAAAAAATGCGTAAAAGATTGAATAGATCATGGACAGATGGATGGATGAGCAGAGAAATAATTCAGATATTTAGATATATATAGATACCACTGCCTACTCTGCCTTTTACTATGCAATCCTTGTTATCCTTAGACTTTCTCCCACCATATCTGGACCCTTTCTTTCAACCCTTTCTTTCCAACAACAACAATAACAAAAAAAACAGTTATCATTAGCAGTCCAAACAGACCATTTTAAATCATTTTTTCTAATGATCCTTCCATAGTCAACAGCTAGCTCAAACTAATAGATCTCCCCTAATTCTCCCCAGTGATGCTCTTTATTCAGGTGTTCTTTTTATCCTTCTAGCTTCCTGGTAAATAGTGAATAGGCCTGGGGAAAATCCACATAGAAAAAATTTTATTGTTGTATGTTCACTGACTTTGAAAAAAAAAATATATATATACACATATATATAAATTGGCATTAATAAGATTAATTTCTTCACTGATGTTCTATTTTTTTTTTTAATTAGACTACCAACCAAAGGGCCTAGAATCCATATCCCATCCAAAGTAGCCTAGATTGTAACTCAGGTAATAATAATAATCAGCATGATAAATAAATAGCAATATTTACCTAGTATCAGTATGTGACAAGCACCATTCTAAGTACTTTACATGTATTAATTCATTTGCTTTTTCAAAATCTCCAGAAGACAGGTACACTCATTTCAGCATTATTCCCACTTTACAGCTGGGGGCACTGAGGTCATACCTCCTGTAAATGGCAGAAATGGGATTGAAACATGGAGGGTACGACTCGAGCCCTAATCTTCTTACCTAGTAATTAAGTGAGCAGTAAATCACCTCCTCCCTTCTCTCTTTGAACCTCAGTTCTCTCACCTGTCAAATGGGTACACTAATATCAGTTCTTCCTAACTTTAGGACTGCTGAGAAGAAATAGGAAAGTTACCTGAAAACCACGGACTGCTGTAACAAGGGGAGGGCAGTCTCATTGCCGCTTAGAAAATTGGGCTGGACTATTTCATCATTTGAAGCAAAAACTGAGCAGATAAAATGTCTTCTACAATAGCAAATTAAGCCATGTTCTGGCCACACCTCCTTTGGAAGGTGAGCCTGGACATGTATGTCCCACTTATACAGGATGTGAACCCAGCCTGATTCTCCCAGCCTGCTGATGCGCCCGAAATGACCGAAAGAGCAGCCAACCTTTACCCTGTTGTGTAGCTTGACCACGTCCTTCCTTTCTCCACTCCGCTCCTTGCATTTTACTTAATTGGAGCACCAGGCTATAAATCTTACATACTTAAGGGCCAGAAAACTCTCCGGAGCTCTCATACTGAAATGTGTGTGGGAGTTCAGTGATATTGAATTTTCAAATAAAATGATTAACAGGCACCTCTAGGGCAGCCTCAGAGAAAACAATCCTTCCTGAAACTTGCCACCTTAATCTGAGGAAGCTTTTTGTTCTGAGGTTTAATACAATGGTTGGAATGTAACGTAGGGAGGGATGCCTAAAGCAGGCAGAGAGAGGTACGTCATTCTCCCGGGAAAGGATCTAGAAGCTCCCTTCAGCAAGTAACTGCTCTCTCTCCGGGCCTGACAGGGCTATTTCAACATGATACTGGGGAGGTTTCAGTCACTTAAATTTTAACTGCGATCGGCTCGCATTACTATTTTTTTAAGAAACATTTTCTCCAAGATTGTAATAGTTGGAAATGAGTGTACACCTGATCAGAAAGCCTATTTGCTTTTCCATGGCATAATAACATCTATCAGACTTCATGAAGCAGAGAATTAAAATCAGTTAAAAGGAAGAACATAATCCAATCCAATTCTACCCACAGACTGAGGCCGACAAGCCTACCCTTTGCTGAAACACTGATTTAGATGCCCTGCCAAAGAAATATAGAATGTTTATGGCCTCACACAATAGGAATCTGCCTCATTTATGCAGCAGGAAGATCATTTACAACCAATTTCTAAAAGACACTAAGCGTCAATAATAAATTTTCAAATCAAGGCCAGAAATTGCAATACTCAAAAGGGGATCATTAAGCAATATGAAGTTGTTGTCAGAAGGAGGACTTTCAGAGGCGTCCTACCAATTTGTAATCCAGAAGCATCTATAAAGGAGTCGTGACCAGCCTGGTTTTCCTAGTCTCTGGGAAGGAGAGACTTTATTTTAACAATGAAGGGGATCTGGGTCGACAAGCAACAAGGACAGGGCATCTCCTATGGATACATCTCCGTGCCAGGCTGGCTGCCGCCCTCTGAGATGATCGCTAGAAACCACACTGACTCCTCAGTGAGATCAGCTTCTTGGGAGCAATTCCCACTTCACAGTTAGAGAGAAGAGGTTGAATAAAGCTGCTGGAGCTTCTCTGCTCCAAATCTTCCCCTTTACATTCACCCTTTTGCCTATTCACCCCTTCACCTACACACACACACACACACACACACACACACACACACACACACACACACCCCTCTCTCCTTTTCTCTCTCTCTCTGTCATAATAGGAACTTAAATATCCCAACAGATTCTCTCCAATATGTCCCACAACATCCTAAATGCTATCAAAACCGGAGGAAATGAAAAGTAGCTCCTCCTCACAGAGAAGTTTGACTTCTGGAACGGAACACAGCAACATGCCTGTTCCATCCTTTACCAACTGTGTGGCTTTCTCAAAGTCACTCGAAACATTTCTGGGTCTCCTTGTCTCTTTTATAAAACGAACAAAATACTACTTCATGTCAGAAAGGAATAAGGCTGTTCATGAAAATTCTTAAGAATTCCTAAAGTATTAACTAAATTCAGTCACATCGCTTAGATTTGGGTTTTGCCTGAGTTCCCTGTGACAGAAAACTGGGAGTCGCGAACAGGAGAGTGTTCGATTCTGACTGGCATTGAAGGAAATAATAGTACACATAAAGAAAGACTCTCCTCAAAGACAACTATCATATGATCTCTCTGATATGAGGAATTTGAGAGGCAGGGCAGGAGGTTGTGGGGCTTAGGGAAGGAAAAAAATGAAACAAGATGGGATTGGGAGGGAGACAAACCATAAGAGACTCTAAATCTCACAAAACAAACTGAGGTTGTTTGGGGGTTGCAGGGGTGGGAAGAGGGTGGCTGGTTTATGGACAGTGGGGAGGGCATGGGCTATGGTGAGTGCTGAGAAATGTGTAAGCCTGATGATTCACAGACCTGTACCTTTGGGGCAAAGAAGACATTATATGTTAATTTTTAAAAAAAGGAAAAAGAAAAAGGGAAAAAAGAAAGATTCTCCTCAAGGGAAGTAGTCAACCAGAGGGGTCAGACTAGGAGAGCTGAAATGTAGGTTCTCCTGCTGCGTATTCTCTGCCTTTTGTCAAGTCCCTTCATCTCTCTGAGCTTTACGTCCTTCTCCTGTGCTATGGGATTCGTGTGAACCACCTCACAGCATTAGGGTGACTAGGAAATGAAAAAACATATACAGCCATGCTCTGTAAACTATAAAGAATTTTTCCACTCCGGGTCGGGCCCTCAACTACACTCTCTTGTTTACTTTCTTCAGGGACTGTCTTGAAACGGCCATGTTTGTTTTTGTGCTTTGTATCAGATTCACCCGCACTAGAATATCAACTCTTGAGGGCAGAAATGTTGTCTTATTAACACCTATAAAACTCACGTGTAGAGCAATCTTGTTCTGAATGTTTATTTTGTGTTCTGATTGCTAGACAAAGGATACTGGCAGTCAGCCCAGAAAAAAACTCAAAGCAGGTGAAGTTTGCCCTCACTGACTCTCCTGATCCTTCTTAGCATCAGCAATAAACCACGGCCTCTTTCCGACGACTGGGGAATCTTCTGTGCAGAAGGAAAGCCTCCCTCTCCCTAAACAAGTTACAACTACCAACTATTTGCGTTTCAGCTTCCCTTGTAGCCAAGGTGCAGACCCTTGACTAACCTCTATCCCCAGGCTTACCTGCTGTAGACTTCGACCGTAAACTAGTAAATGCAAGAAGTCTCCATTCTGACAAATACTGGTAAGAGAGGCAGTGGTGCTGACGGTTCCAGCAGCATCCAGGATCCTGGGTTGGTGATAGTGAGGGAGCAAACCGCTTTATCTATCCCCAAGGTGTGTTTTTATTAGGTCTGTATCATGAGTTTGGCCCTTGCTCCTGATGGCATTCCTTCAAACTTTGTTCTTTTTGGTATTCTGGATAGTCTGTAAATGAAACCTCCTTTAATTAGTGTATTTTAAGCTTAAATTATCTAAACATGTTTTTGTTGTTTGACTGATAGGATCCTCCTCTCCCCCCACAAACAGCCCAGTATCTCCATTAAGAATTCTCATGATCCTGGTCCCGGACAGGACTCCTACTAAGCTGTCTAGCTAGAAATTAAATTCCCTCCCCCCCGACTAATCCCCCCCTCCCCAGGTCAAACTGCACATTTCCTAGAGCATTTTCCCTTAGGACCTCACTTTGTATAGGAATAATATGATCAATTAACTTAAGCCAATGTGTTAATTGCTGACACTAATTTAATATTACCCCAGCATCTTAGCAGATTCTTTTAATGTGTCAAAGCAAAGAAGGAATGTGTTTTCCCATGACCCAGTGCCAGGGCCCTTGAGGGTTCTACTTTTTGTCTGCAATCTCAAAGGTCCTGCCTCCATCAAGACATATCATGTCTTGTCCAATCACAGGTGCCCCGTGGACCAACCATACAATGACGCTGGGGCAGTTTTTTGAACCAATGTCTTTACTTCATGATTATATATGTATAAATGCACATGCACATCTGTGCACACACACACACACACACATCCCTACTTAAAATGTTTCAATGGCTTTCCATTGCCAAAATAATGTCATCAAGATTATAAAATTCCCAAATACTTCACACTTAGTTTTTGCAGACCAGTATGAAGCACCAGCTCTGCATACCACCATTCTCCTAGTGACTTCTTACTACATACATCACTCTAACCCCACAGCTTTTTCCACCTCCTCAGTGAGTCCTACCCTCCCTACCCCTCCCTCCCCCTACACACCACATCTTTCCATGGACCCATAGGTCAAGTTCTCTGTTATGACCTTCCTCTGAGATCCTTTTCTTCCCAACCTTATTTCAGATTATGCATTTGTTCCTCCATGCAACCAATGTGATATCTAACATCATAACCAAGCATGGGTCTTCAGGAGATGTGATCAGAGTAGCTATAGACTTCTTTTTCTATGTAGTTCATGTATTCTTTAATGCAGAAATTTCAGGGCTCAGCAAGAAGAACTTTAAAGCCTGAGGAAATCGGCTCAGTTCTTACAACCGCAAATATGACATCTATTTTCTCCTGATTTCTTTGATTACTGAAGCCAGAAGAGATCACTCCAAATGCTCTCCCTCTGATCCCCATTCCATGCAGATGCCTCCTAAGCTATCTCTGCAAGGTTGAAGTGAGAAGATGGGGAAAACATCCTGCAGGAAAGACCGAGCTGCAGGCTCCTCGTGGCCACCTCACCAGAGAAGCTCTGCTTTTACATATTTCATGTATTGCTCTCCTTTAAAAGATCTCTTTTGAAGGGCGCCTGGGTGGCTCAGTGGGTTAAGCCGCTGCCTTCGGCTCAGGTCATGATCCCAGGGTCCTGGGATCAAGTCCCGCATTGGGCTCTCTGCTCAGCAGGGAGCCTGCTTCCTCCTCTCTCTCTCTCTGCCTGCCTTTGCCTACTTGTGATCTCTCTCTGTCAAATAAATAAATAAATAAATAAATAAATAAGAAAAAAGATTAAAAAAAAAAAAAAAGATCTCTTTTGAATAATTTCCACTATGGAAAAGAAAAGGTTCACAAACCTCTTTCTATTGTATAAGTGTGCAAATTAAGTACTTAAAGATGCACAGAATAATAGAGAAAATTATGTTTCATGAAGAATTTTGCGGGGGGGGGGGTATAGAAGTATCCCTAGTCTGCTTTTCCTTCTTCCCTTCTTGCTCCAACTCTCAGTAAATATTTGAATTGCCTTTCCAGTGTTATTGCATTTCCAAAAATATGAATCCTTTCTGAGACAAGACCACATTGGGTTCCATTAGTATTGGGTTATGCAGTGCTTGCCGAAGGTCACATAGATAATCACAGAACCATGACTTGAGCCAGGACTCCTGAGTCATAGTTCACTTTCAATCTGCTTCTCATTTGGTGTACTTCTAGTACCAGTGGGAATTTTGCTGCTGCCCACAGGAAAACCAAAGCCTCACTGTCCAAGAAGCTTCTCCACGAAAAATTTCTTTTAGTTATTAGATGAATTGTGTTTTCTGAAGATTGTAAGGCTACACAATATAAAACCAATAAATCTGATAAAGATCTATAGAAAAACAGTCTCTCTTCTATTTAGCCATCAAGATGCTTAACCAGCATGCATCCTTAATACCAAAACCAACTGGACTTCTAAATTCTGATCAGAAATTCAGGATCTGGGCAATGGAAGCCAGCAATGCACTCGTCGGCATCTGCCTCTTTTTGTAGGCAATTAGAAGTATTCTATAGATTAGAGAAATTTGAGTTCATATCCCATTGATGTCACTTCCTAGACATGTGATCTCAGGCAAGCTATTTTCTACCTCTGAGGCTCAGAAATAGACTTGTAAACCATGTAAGGTGCACAAAGGTTGAGAATGTGCACCTTACATGGCTAATTGGAAAAATTAAATGAGACGTACTCTTGGCATGAAGTAGGTGCTCAGAAAAGTATTGTTATGTTACTATTAATTGAAAATATTTCTATACCAATATTTTAGGACTAAGCCTGATATATATGCTATATATATATATATATATATATATATATATATGATACATAAGCCTGATATATATACATCTGATGTATTAGTTCAGAAAATAATTTTGCTTCTGTTATATAACTAGCTAGTTCATACTATTTAATTTAGTTAAATAAAAATACACAGAGTTTTTAATATGTGCTAAACACAATATTAGGCCTGGACCATAAGAAATGACAGATATTCAGGTCTTACTTTTAAGGAGCTGGCAATTTCAAACATACCAGACGGATGACACCTCCTGTGTTCTTAAAGATGTCTAAGAGAAGAGATATCACCCTACAGCTGTCTACTTAGTTCTCATTTTTCTGAGAGATTCATGTGTGTGTGTGTGTGTGTGTGTGTGTCTAATTCCTTGAGAATCAATGTATCTCCATCTCCCCTTATTTTAGGTGTCAGAAGAAAGAAGAGTTGGTCACCATTCTTAACATAATAAGCCTTAATTCCCTGAGAGTTATTGAGTTATTCCTCTGTCTTCTCTTTCAAGATTAAATAATCCTTATCCTTTTAACCTTTTCTCGCAGGTCCTCTTTGCCAACCTTCAGTTTAATCATTTCACTGTTCCCCTCTAAGGATCTCTCCAAGTCTTTTGTACTAAATATGTTGTTTTTGCCATTGAGTTTCGCCATTGAGTTTACTCTTCTAAGCAACTTATCCTTCCACACAAAGAAAAAACATCTCCCAAAGGAAAAAAAAAAAAAAAAAAAAAGATAGAAGGATAGATCTCCTATGGAAGGAACTCACATGGAACACTCACATTCTCAAAGCCCAAGTAATATTTTTGTCACCACTATTGAGGGGGAAGGGACAAAACTAGAACAGTCTCTAAATAGGGCCAACCATTCTGCTTGACAATTAACTAAATTACTTTTAAGCAGGTAAGACTATTAACCACAAACTTAAGGCTTTAGTTAACCTGAAACTCTCAGAAGGGTGCTAATAAAATTACTGTTAATGAGATCAAACAGGAATTTTGGATTCTGTAAAATATCTCTGGCCGCCAAGTCAGCCATTGATGTGGTTATGTTATTTATAGGCAGTGACTCTGTTCAATCCTTGCAAAGTGCAAGGGATCTTTCCTTGCATTCTGTCAATCAGTATAAATTAATACTTTCTGAGCTGAGAAAACAGGAAATTCTAAGGGGCTCTTAAGAAATGATTTAGAGAGGCTGATCAAATATATACTGATCATAGTATAACACCAAAAACATACAGAAAGGAACAGGTAGGAAAATTAGAGCACTAGTAAAATCTCTCTCAAGACATGCACAGTGACTTGTCAGAAATCTTTTACAAAGATCTTTCCCTGCTTTTTTCTCTTATTGTGCTATTGAGATGAACCTGCCCACTGTGAGCCAGCAGAATGACCCCTCTTACACACGTAAACACACACTTAAGATTCTGCAGACAAGTTTCCAAATCCCCTCAAGAAACTGAGAAAACTCTTCAGTAGATCACATTCTGCCTGTTTCAGGGACTTCTTTGTTTTGGAACCACTGTTTAGGAATCATTTTTTTCCTTCACCATCTATTAAGGAAAAAAGTATACAATCGGGTGAAAAGAGTTGATGAGAATCGAGGTAGAGAGAAAAACTACTGCTTCCCCTGGGGTGGCTCCAGGCAAACAGGTGGTTGCGGTCATCGAGTTTGACTTTCGAAGCTAGTTTGGCTCTGTCCAGATTCTGGCTGGCCTAATACTGGCTGGGCTGAGAGAGGTCTGTCAACAACAGCCATGAGACAACCAACTGCATTTTGAAAAAGGCTCCTTGCCAAGTTCTCTGCAGATTCCCTTTTTTTCTGAGTCTAGAACAAATTAATGATTTCACGTGAAATCTTTCCAGGGAGGTGTAGCCCCAAAGACAGTTCAACCTGTGAAACAATGACTTAAATTCTAAAACAGTGATCCTTAAGTAATCAGCAATTAAGATGGCCAGGAGCTTATAACCACTAAAAAGAAACACCATCCTGGGTGAGAGCAGGCAGTTTGCTAGCTGTTTAATTGTCAGTGATGACACATTATATCCCTCTTAGTCTTGCTGGTTGGTTCTTCATGAGAACCAGGCACACAGGTACATGCCCTAGGATGTTTGGCCACCAAATGAAAGAAAGGCATATGTACACAAAGGCCATGGCAAGTATATCCACAACTGAAGTCTGGGAGCGCTAAAGCAACAGATGATTAAAATCCTAGCATATTAAATAGATTTGTGTGAACGCATTATAACTTCATAGTTGCCATTTTTATACAAGATTTCAATTATGAAGTGGAACTACAAATCACCCCTGATTTCATTTATTTGATGGTAAAGATAATCTCGTAAATTCTTATCAAGCAGTAAGAAAGTGAAAGTAGAGCACTGATATTGATGTATGTTACTTTGTAGTGGTTATGGAAAGTAGCCAGTAATGCTGGGTTGATAAATCACGAGTAGACAGAATTCCCCCTCTTTATCCAAATACGTACTTCAGAGACTTGAGCAATTTGCACCACCCCACTGCACCTTGGGAAGCAATTTTTATTCCATTTGATTTTGAGAAATAATATCACCAATACCGAATACTAGCATTTGCAGCCTGGGACGAAAGGGAAAGGAAAGGAAAGGAGAGAAAGAGAAGTGAAAAACTAACACTGGTGAATTTTAAAAATATTCACCTATACTGAGCAGGTGACATTTTCCGTAAAGCTTTTCTCAATCTGAAAAAGAAAAATAAAATTCCTGCTGACTTTCAAAAGCCAACCATTTAGGTCACTCTTAAAAACAAACAAACGAAAAAAAAAAAGATAGCCAGCAGATTAAAGGAGCTCCATTTATAAAAATCAAATGAACCTCTAACAAAGACTGTTTGGGACATGAATAAATCATCTGGTCATGAATTATTTATTGTTATCAAGAAACAAGCTGGGGATTCCAGGAACTGGACTTTGGGGAGGTGCTGAAGCCAGGCAATGAGCAAGTTCATTGTCACCTACCCACCACGGGAAGTGAGAGGACAGGCCACAGGGTACCATCATCTGATGCAGACCATGTTAGTTTCAGAGGCTGCTTCAGCAACATTTACACCCCAGAGGATAAAGCAAATAGAGTTTGGTCCACAGACTCATACTTCAGAAAACTGCGAGTACTCAGTAACAGACAATAAGAAGGTTTTTTGTGCACTGGATCTCCTTTTTTTGTTTTTTTAATACACATAGGGACTATGAGTTGTGTGCAAAAGAGTAGTAGAGATGGCTAGAAAGTACCTTAGTAATAAACTGTGGCGAGTAATCTGACCTACTCATTCCTGGCTTTGGGGATTGGCTTTTTTACTGGGGTCGAGAAGAGAAAAAGGGAGCCTCTGAGATTTAATCAACTAATCAACGTATATGTGTGTTCCAGGTCCAAACTGCTTTGCAGGAACAACAATAATCCCAGCTGGCATTGAAGTGAAAGTGGATGAATGTAACATCTGTCACTGTCACAACGGGGACTGGTGGAAGCCTGCTCAGTGTTCAAAACGTGAATGCCAAGGCAAGCAGACTGTGTAGGACAATTTCCCAACCGAGGAGGAGTTCTTAGGAAAGGATGCTATGGCTTCTACACTGCACATGTTCGAAACAAAACAAAACAAACAAACAAACTCCTGCCAGCTACAACAGGGTCACCAGCAAAACCTTTTAGGGTTGACAAAAGTGAATATTTTACTAAGAGGAAATTTCTCTCTTTCCTTCTTGCTATATAAAAAATATATGGTATATAGCTATCGAAACCGCTTTTGTAATTATCCGTGCTTGATGGTGACTTGACCACTGGATTTCTGAAACTAAAAGGAAGAAACAGCCTCGTATGGGCTCCTTCTCTGGTGAGACCTCTAGCCTGCCAGCTCACCGTCCGCCAATTTGCTTCATTTCTACTCTTCTGTACATCACCACCCATGGCATTTTTCTCTTGTAGAATTTCTTTTCGTATTTAGAATCTATGGGGCCAGATTTGACGGCACGGTTAAGTTTGGAGTGGTGTCATATAAGATTTAGTAAAGGAATATTGGGGGTGAGGACCCTTCCTGACCAGGAGGGCACAAAAGTAACTGACCATCCCTCCCCTTGGGTGAAAGATGCCCTGTAAGGTTCAGAAAACGAGAGCCACCTACAGCTGGACCCGCTGCTGGGGCAGGGCGGGGGGCCAGGGTTTGGTGCAGTATGTGGGAGATCACAATTTAATACTTACAAACCACACATTTCAGATACAACACCTTGAAACTGCCAATCAAAAACTAATATGTGAAAAACACCACGAGCTTGACTACAGCATCCAAAGGGAGCCAGGAATTCACAACTGTAGCATTAATCACCAGACTTTCTCATGATGCCGAATTCCAGTTCGGCTTGTAAGTCAACACTCTACACCCGCTCTGTCACCTGGCCCTCCTCCATACCAGAACCAGGGTGTGTAGCCCCACTGTGAATCTGAATCCTTCTGGAAACTCCTGGCTTTTGAGTTCAGACCTGGCTGCAAGCCAGGAGTACCCACAGGCAGTTTTATGGTTTGGGACTGTGTTTGCCATGTTTTCGTAATGACCACTCAGCCCTAGGTCTAAAACACAGATTCAGGACACTCTTTCCACCTCAAGTGCTGATTTAAATTCAAGATTAGGGTAGAGTGAGTCTTGCACAATACAATTCCATTTGTTGAACATTTTTTAAAATGTATATATTCGATACTGAACAATTAAAGTGAAACTTTGAAGCGTCTCAAGGTTGCCCTGGTAATGCTGCTCGTATAGTAACAGAACAATAAAATACACAGGGTATCTGATGCCACCTCGAGTCAAGATTCTTGAAACCACATGGTGTAGTTAGTTGCTTATTCCACTCTCCTGTCTTGAAAACCCTGGCGCAGACCTGGCAGGATCCTTGAGGAAACTTTAAGGTTTTCTTTATCACCGATGTTCTTTGCTTTTCCACTCCCACCCAAGCCTGGGCTTTGCCGTAGCTCTCACGATGTGCCGCATTCCAGAACAAGGTTTTTCAAGATGAATTCTGTTGACATTTGGACTAGATAATTCACTGTTACGGCGGGGTAGGGGGAGCTGTCCCGTGCACTTTTAGGACATTTAGCAACATGGTTGACCTCTATCCACTTAATGCCAATAGCAACACTCTTATTGTGACAACAGATTGTCTCCAGGCATTGCCAAATATCCCCAAGGAGTGGGGAAGGGACAAAACGTCACCTGGTTGAGAATGCGTGGTTTAGAATAATCAGTACAGACCGGTTTCTGCCAGGGTGGCATACTGTGCAAACTCTGGCTCAGCCCGTGGCTTTGGTGAGCCTCTAAGCCCTCTGGGACATGCACAGTCTGCAGCCCCAAGGGCAAGAGGTCAGTCTTCTCCCAGTGGAGTGATGCTTCTGTTGCCATAGGTCCACTCTCAGGACACACTTCTTTAGTCTCATCAACTGGGTTTTCATTTAAAACGGTCAGCCTCTCCTCCCTGGAAGCTCCTCCAGTCATCAAGAAAGAGTTGTCATTTCCAGAATTAACGTGTTGATGCCTTGGACCTGACACTTCTCACGTACACTGTGCTCGTGTGTGATACAAACAGCCATGCCGGGCCCCTCCGAGGAAGAACATCACGCTGCCTTCTCTTAGAACACCAATTTGCAGCAAGGTTGGTGCCTTTTGTTGCCACCATGGATACATCACATAGACAGTCATGAATCATTCATGAACAATTCTGCATGATTTATTCCTGCACTCCAAAGTAAAGGCCTTCCATACTTCAGATTGCGTCTAGACAGAGATGTAGCATAGAGCTTTCTTTGCCCTGAGGTTGCCTGGTGCCGGCTTCAAAAATCCACTCTCTTGGAAAGAAATAATAATAATAAATGACAGGAACAAGGTTTGAAACCCAGAAAATATCATTAATAGAGCCATGTAGCATAGTACCCTATCTATTATTAAGGAGTTACTATGTCCTTTCTAGGAAACAGAGAGTGCAACTGGGGAGCCAGGGTTCAAACAATTTGCATTAAAGTCTTGGCACAGTGATAGTTGCAGCAGGAACTTACTAGAATGGAGTGTAATATCCATCAAGAAGCTCTTTTCAGAGAGCTTGCAGAATGAAGGCTGCTCTGTGGTCTCTGTTATCAGCCAGAGAGAGGGATTTTTTTTTTTTTTTTTATCGTTGTTTCGTTGTTGTCGGATTTCTTTTTTCCTCTGAGTTTCACTACAAGCTGTTTCCTTTAAGACTTTGTAGCACTGACATTTTTCTCCCTTTAGGGAGAGATGAACCTATACTGTGACAGAATTTCTCATAAACCGATAAATATTTTACAATTTCCTTCTACCCAGGTCATTGAGAAATTCTTTCCAAACTCTGAACAACAGAGTTCTGGTCTCATCTGTTTTGCTTTCTTTTTTTCTTTTGAAGGCTTTGTTTGCAGCCCCACTGTCCCCTCTGTCTCCCATTCCTCCTGTCTTTGGTTCTCTGCTTTAACTACAGCTTTGTTTAAATAAGGGATCAACATCCTGTTTGTCAGCTGATGCCTGTTTAAATCGATTCAGTTTCTAAAATCTTTGAAAAATGGTGTGCCTGAAAACTAGTGAGAAAAAAAAAAAACACAACTAAACACTAAACTGTAAAAAGGGGATTCTAGCAACAATATTTGATGTGTAAAAGACTATATTATTAAAAAATTATTTTGTTAAATATAAAGTGTGTTAACCAGCAAACATTGTTTGTGGTATATTTTCCTTCCAAAATTCTCTCTCCTCTCTACCCTCATCATTTAATAACTAATCCTTAGTGACTTCTATCATCTGAAAATACATGTGTCATTAGAGCTCTATTCAATTAGATTAAAGCATCAGCTTTAGCATTTTTCTGCATACATTTTCATTGTTCATAATATAAGTTCAGGCTGACTTAGGGATCAGACAGGAAGTTCAAATAAACTAGCAATGAGTGTAAGTGATAGGAAAAATGTTTTCTTAATCCTGCATCCATACGTAATACAAATGATATTATATAATTATTGGGTGCCTTCTCTGTTGGCTGGCCCTATTCTGGGCACCAAACCCATAGTATCCTGTTCAAGCCACACAGCACGCCTGCCAGGAAGGGGTTCTTAGTATGGCTGCTTTGCTGATGAGGAAACCAGAACACAAAGAGGTTAAGTGATTGACCCAAGGTCATTTGTTCATAAGTGGAAACACAGGAATCTTGTATTATAAATATACACAAGCATACGTAAAAATCAAGAAAATAATACAGTATAAGGAATGTATCTACCCATTGCCCAGACTCGTTACCAGGATTGTGCATAATTCTTCAGCTATTTATTTTTCTTCCTCAGAGTATTTTGAAGATTTTTTTATTTTTATTTTTAGAGAAAGTGAGAGAGACTATGAGCAGGGGGAGGGGCAGAGGGAGAGAGAGAATCTCAAGCAGACACTGAGCATGGACCCCCATGCAGGGCACCATCTCATGACCCAGAGATCATGACCTGAGCCGAAATCAAGAGTCGGACGCTTAACCAGATGAGCGACCAAGGCAGCCCTTTCCTTGAGTATTTTAGAGCAAACATCAAGTATCCTATCGCTCCAGCCCTACATCTCTAAAAAAAAAAAGGGACAGTTTCTTACCAAACCATGTTACATTACCAAAGTCCAACAAAATCAAGAATTCCTTAGTGTCACCTAATAGTCAATCCATATTAAAATTTCTTAGATTTTCTAAGCTATGAGGGATGGGGGTACTTACATTATCTAAATCATCCATAACCTTCCATGTAGTTGATGTGCCTCCTAAGTTCAAAATGGGGCTTTCACCCTCCCCACCGACAGCTGGGAACTCTGACAGAGTTGTGAGTTTGCCATTGTGTGCTGGGAAAATTACTCTTTTAAAGCTGCAGTTTCAACTCCCCGCTAGGCGATGAGCCCACTCATTGAGCAGTGGGCAAGAGGCTTTCTGTCAAATGACTTCTGGGGACAACCAAGTGCCTCAGAGCGAGAACTGCTGTGGACCACCAGCACCCGTGGGTCACTGCCTTCAAAATGCATGTAAGCTCTCTTTCAGGCATAAGAGCAAACTGGTTTTTTTCCCCTTGAGATAAACATCCTGCCTAACACAGAGTAAAACTGAGCAGAATTTTATAAATTACCATCATCTTCTGCCTTGTTGAAGGAAGAAAGAAAGGAAAAAGTCAAGCACTAAAAAAACGTCAGCATGGAGTCTCCACACATAGGTACACGCACCCGGCATTCCACCAACCTTTTCAGAAAACAAGATTAGGTTTTTTCCTTGCTTTTCCATTTCCTGTGCATCCAATTCTCTGCTCCCTGTGTCCCTTGCAAAGGGTTGTTTACAGTTCATTTCTGATTTGAGTTTCATGGGAGGGCACTTCAAAGCATACCAGAGAAAGCTATGAACTGTGATTAGAGTCCTGGGTTTGTCGTTATTTGAGGCCTTACCACGTTGAGACTATTACTCTTTTAAAGAAAAGTACCTTCATGATTTTGAAAGACAAATGCTGTCTGAGCCAGCAACCTCACCTGTACCTTCTTACCACATTTGTAAGGGATTTATAACTTGAATTGGAATGACAGTCTTATTGGGGAGCCTCAAACTGTACTGCTTAGTGTGAATACCTGATTATTCCTGACCAAACTCATACATCCAGAAGACACATTGCTCTTTTAATGAACAGAAAAAAACAGTATCATCATGCCTTTCATAGAGTATGAATTAAATGAGTTGAATTAAAGGAATTTCTCTTAAGTACTCAAAATTTGTTTTACACTTCAAATATTGTCAGTTGTGGCAGCAATTTGATGGCTTTTTTTTCAACTTTCAAAAATCTTGAACTCATAGTTCTTTGAAGCCCAAACTCTAACTTAATCCCAATACTTGCATTACCAACCTGGCTTTGAGTAGAAGCACTTTTAGGAAAGTGCTTTAAAAATTGAATTATAGAACTTTCCCAATGAATACTTGTGTGAGGTGGGTGTTTAGGAAGGAATTTGGATAGGAAGTTTATCCACCCTTTCTTGAGCCCTCTCTCTGTGTAAGACACTTGTATTGGCTACTTGATATGAGACAATGATTTATGTTCATTTATTCAACGATCTTTATAACCATGAAATTATACACTGGTATTCCCATTTTGCAGAGGAACACTGAGATTCAAAGAAGTTTTATGATTTTTGTCCAGTTCATACAATTAGAAACCAGGGAGTGGTAAGAATTAAAACAGAATACAATCCATAAAAAAAGCTTAGAATAGAGAATAGCACATAACAAGAGCATTATCAGGACTGGTGGTAACAAAAAAGAGATTTCATGAATAAAGTAACCTGGATTTGGTTCTTGTAGCTTGAGCACAAGTTGAACGGGCATTTAGGGGATGATATTGTAGCACAGGAAAATAAATAGGCTATTTGGAGTGTGAAAAGCAGTCAGGTATAATGTGACTGAGGTTAGAGATAGAGGGATATGGTGAGAGATGTGTCCAGGAAGGAAACCCAATTGTTAGGCCCTGAAAGATCATGCTACAAAAATTGGATTTGGCTTTTATTGATCTTGTGCATTATTTTTACATCAAAAAAGAAGATGAGATAGCTATATTTGTGGCCTGGAGAGAGGGAGGTGAGGGAGCACTAATGAGAGACAATTACAAATGTCCAGGAAGGAATAATGAGTATCTGATTCTATAGTGGTGAAGGTCAAACAAATCAGTTGAGGCAAAAGGATTTCATGGCGGGTCCAGTGGGGATTCTAGAATTAAAATAGTCCATGTTTCTAGTTCAGGTGACTGGAAGGATATTGATGTTCAATAAGCACCAACAATAATGTGGAACCCAAGCTTTCCTTGGAGGGGTGAGCATGTACTCTCATTTTAGGACTTGGGCATCAGAGGGTACTGGTAATATCAGGTATTGAGGATCAACCTCAGATATGCTTATCTCGAGGACAGCCCACCTTCTGTTTTATTTGCCAGTGCTGTTTTCATCTCGGTTTGAATAGCTGACATTGGAAGAGCCATCTTCCAACTACATCTTATAGTAGTATTCTCGAAATGGAAGTGAAAGATTAGAATGGGAAGAGTCACAAAATTATTCTCTAGTTTGAGGCAATATTACTCTTACCATAGTGAAGCAATGTGCTTGCATACTGTGAACAAACTGTTTATAAATTTCTAACACCTCTCTCCACAGAATATAAAAATATTGGTTTCATTTTCATATTGGCAGTCATCAGCATTCTAGAAATTCAAAATAAGGGATTAATTTAGCTTTCCACTGTGGCCTTCGCTGCTTGTGTGTTCACACACACACCCAGGACATAAAATTAAATGACAAGTTGGGTCCTGGGAAAGCCTTTTGATTTGAGATTTCCAAGGATGTCCACCCTGCTCCCATTACATTTTTCTTTGCCTGTGTTTGTTTTTCGGTTTCATGCCCTTTTTAATTAATCACAACATTGGGTCAGCCAGACCCATTAACTGCATTTCTCATTTAGACCTTTCAGAGATGCAGTTGCAGATGCAATTTAATTTGTTGACCCATGATCGATAGCAATTAATAGCATCTCTTTAATCTTGTTGAAAGGTTGGTCTCTGGCTTCCAGTAGCTACCATCTCAAGGGAAAGGTATCCACACATGCAAGAGATTTAGCTCCTAGGTGGTAGTTGCTCTCCACTACCTACTTTTCTTGTGACTTAGGATGCATTTCAGAAGGCACCACTCTCTAGGACATTTTCAATTATCATAAGAAAGTTCATCTGGGCTCCAAGATTCCTCTGCTGCAAGTTCATCATGTAAATGTTATGGACCAGGAACCCTGACAAAAATACTACACAGCACTGTTTAAATTCAGAATAGATTTGACTTTTTAAAGTGTATTATGTTAATAAAGCAGGTTTATCAAGGTTCCTGGGATTTCTCCATGTTGTCTTGTGGCTAACCCAATCACTGCAATCCAGTATTTTCCTCTTATCAGTCACAATAATTCAAGAGTTTGTTCGTTTATTCAATAGGCAATGTTTCTACTAGGAAACTAGACACTTGCTAAAGCTGAATAAGGCATTTTTTTCCAGTTTTAGGAGTTTATGGTCTGCTGAGGCAAAGAGCAAGGCAGTTCCACAGTAACAGACAGGAAAGCGCTATGGTCCAGGTATGAGCAGGTACGCTGAAAATATTGGCAAAATGCAGTGCATCATCGTGGCCTGTGGGAAGTCTTCCTAGGAGATGGGACTTGTAACATGAGTTTCAGAAGAGAAATAGACTAGATGAAGAATGAGGGAAGGAGTCAATGTCTGCTTGCAGTATATAACGTGAAGTTTCTACTGACAGCTCCAACCACATAACTGCCCCCATTTTGCTGATAATGAAATCCATCTAAATTGGTAAATAAGTGTCTGACACCAAATCAAGGGCTTTGAGCAAATGAAAAAAGCAACAATGGGCCACCTTCATACTGTGAAGGAATCACTTATTTGTCTTGGTGTCATTATCCCTCTTTTTCTATAGTCAATTTGCTGGCCAGTGGAATGCCCTCTCCTCTCTCCAATTTTTGGGACCCAGTACACTGCAGTTTATCAAAACTTATCCTTCCTTCTTAGCAGAAATTTGGGTAATGCCATCTTTCAATGGCGTTTGCATCTTTAGCCTCATTTATTGACTTTTCTTACTTGGTGCCAGATTCAACTGTAGAAACAGAAGGCTATGGCCCTGGGGGAAAAGCATCAGGAAACAAGAAAGAGATATTTTGGGGCAAGAATCCCTTTCCAAATACTTGGAAATGACAACATGAATATGGGAAGGCACTCTGTAAACTATAAGACTAGACTTGAAACCAATTGCCAAAAATTTTCCTATGTTACAATCTTTTTATCAATAATGGAAAGATGTTAAGCATCATCTTGCAGATAAGATTTGACATTACTGGGTATATAAATATAAGGCATACAATTTGTAAATTGCAAGAATAAAATCTCTAAGGTGCATACATGTATATATTTGTATCTATGTGTCAATAGCAGCAGGTCTACATATCTATGAAAATTATAAATGGCTAGAGGCATTATGGTGGACTGATGGCTGGGTCACGGAGATCACATACTTGCTACGCTTGCCTCCTCCAAGCTAGTACACCCTGCTCCCACTTTTGTGCCTAACAATTGCAGGCTTGTTTAGCCTACAGTAATTCTTATCCCACCTTTGCCTTACTGTGAAGCATTTCATTAGTTCTGCTTGTTCATAGATTTAATTTTCCATCCCTAATCATTTGTGGCTCATGTGGTCCATCGATTTCAGAGAGAAGCTGAACATGAGCAAAGCAGAGTTGCAGAGGGGAATGAAAATAAGCTGTTGTGGAGCCTAAGATCATTGCAGTGACAATGAGATATAGGTATAAAAAAGAAAACAGTGTTTCTTATTAAATGTGCAAAATATCAACATGAACATATGGTTGGGGTTTTGTTTGCTTTTGTTTGGGTTTTTTCTCCTTTTTTTTTTTTTGCAACTAGATAATCGTTTCTGTTTAAGAGGCCTTATCTTCTAGTTACCTGCTCTGTTAACTATCCAATGTGGCCCTGCAGGGCACCACTCCTAGAAGATGAAAAGAGGAGGACTTCCCTCGGCATCCAGGTATGCCCAAAAGATACTTGCATGCAGCTGGGAGAGAATGTTCTCCAAGCCACTTCACTTGCTTACATGAGACACAGTCCTATCCTGCAGGTTGGGCTGGTGCTACCTTCAGTTCTCAGGACAACCCAGCAACGTTGCAGGAGTTTCTTACCACTCAATTGCCTGTTTCTCAGCCTGACAAGTACTCTGCTCTCAGCAATGTTAACTTTAATTGTTTGAGTTTGCCTTAGACACCCACTTGTATCTTCCAACTCATGAGCTATTAAGCAGCTCTATAAGGCATACTTGGAATATAAATAGTAGTAAGAGAGGCCCCAGCACCACTCATGAGCGAAAGCAGAGACAAGCAGTGCTCCATCTCCCCACCCCCTTTCTTCCAGCAGAGAGCTTTTCATCCACAGCCAGGCCACTGGCTACCAAGACTCCAGAGTCAGCATCCTATAATAGCTTCATTAGAACATTAGGACTGGGCTTTTTGTTTGTTTGTTTTTTAACAACCTTCAGCTATCCTCCAATGAGCAGGGAAACCAGGGTCACAGCAGCAAAGCTGTGAAATGATACATTTGAAAAGCATAAAGTAACCTAAGAAATAGGGGCGGTACACAGAATTATGATATTTCTCAACACCAATGTAGCATGCAATGATACATTTCCCTTCTTTGCACTTGCCCAAGTAAAACCAGAACATACATCTGTAATCACATATTCCAGCCCATTGATTTGCTCTCACAGAAAATGGAAGGCTAGTCATCAAACTCACATCCCCATTGAAATGATGTCAACTCAGAAAAATATTCTTTGTTTACCATAAAATCTACATTTCCATACATATAAATCCACTGTATGTAGACTGGCTATACAGCACCATACAGTTTTCTTCAGCTGTCTCCTGGAGAAATAAAAGGGCATATTGGAAATGCATCATGTATGCAATGAAATACAACCTAGAAATGTGTTCTCTAACCCTCCACTCTGGCACAAAATGAGATACAGATTTTTAAAACTGGTTAGTTTGAGCAATTGCATACTTAGCATAATCAGACCTAAGGTTGAACTAAATAATCTGGTCCAAAGTAATTTTCTGGGGATGCCTGATTTATGTCTATTGAGCTGAATCAAAGAAACTAGATCATTGTAAAGTCTCACTTCTTAATGGCTCTGTAGATATTGCCAGAGTCATGTTTGCAAAGGCCAATTCTTTCTTCCTTTATTTGTTACAAGTGAACAAAACCAAAAAACTTTTATTGGCTTACACTGTATATAAATAAAAACCCACATATAATAAGAACACTTATAACATGGGATGTATAGCATCTATCCTTGGCACCCCAGAAGCCCTCATGTGACTATACCCCCTCACCACCATCACAAATAACACCACCAAGAATACTCCCAAACAGTAAAATTCACTTTTGCATGTTTTGAAACTGTATATCAAATCATAAGTTATCTTTTGAACCTAGCACCTTTCATTCAACATTTGTTTGTGGGATTCATCCATATTGTTGCTTCTCTTTATTTTATGGGGGGGGGGAGATTTTATTGCTTAAACTACATCCTTAGGAGAAATTTATGTCCTAGGATAAAAGTAATTATTCAAATTAAAAATCCAAAATCTCACCCAAAGATCAGAGATGATGAAGAAATGGAAAATCTACATAAACTTGTAATTTTTTTCCTCTTAGAGTGATCTAATAGTATACATTAATCTAGGAATTTACTGGACCCCTGTATTGGGAGCTTGTTCTAAGAAGAAGTAGATGTTAAGGATCTCCAGTAATGACACTAAGTTTCCATTTTTGAAGGAGAGGGCTTGCCCTTTACTGTAGAGTTTCATCACTTCTAGCTGAATTTTTCATTTATCACCTCTGCCTTCACTCTTCAGTAAAGTCTTATACTACCAAGAAAGAGGAGCAAGATTCCCTGACAGGTGAGCTCAGAAAGGTCAGATTTGAAATTGAGAAGGAATAAGCTTTATGACATCCAGGGTAGGGTCACTAGAGAGTTAAGAAGAGTATAAACACATTTCCTGAGGAGGACAGCTCATCTTAGCAGGAATTGTGTGCTCCATAATCTTTGCCTGGGAAACCTGCACCAATACACCATTCTCCTCTCCTTCCTCTGGCTATCTCTTCTCCACCCCTTACTTCTCAGCCTACCTGATATTCTTAAGGAACACCAACTTCACACCCTGATTGAGTTCGGTCCCTTAAGATGTTCTTTCACAGCTCCCTTGACTTCTCTTTTAGGAAAAATCCATGACTCTACAAGTAAATTATTCCTTGGTTGTGCCTTCTACCAGGTTATACATTGACAAGATGCTTAGCAGTGTACCTGGCACATAACAGATGTTCATCTAATATTTCTTCAGTGAGTAGTTTAACAAATGATCAAAATTAAGTATTTCAGGAATTCTCAAGATACAAAGTCAATTTTACTACTAAAGCTTTGCATTTTTTTCCTTCTTTTTGGTGTTCTTATTTCAGGGAGGATATGTCAGTCTCTCTAAACAAAAAAATTCCTGAATGGCACAAAAAGGGATACTTAGATCAATGGAACAGAATAGAAAGCCCAGAAATGGACCCTCAACTCTATGGTCCACTAACCTTCAACAAAGTAGGAAAGAATGTCCAAAGGAAAAAAGACCATCTCTTCAACAAATGGTGTTGGGAAAATTGGACAGCCCCATGCAGAAGAATGAAACTGGACCATGTCCTTATACCATACACAAAAGTAGACTCAAAATGGATGAAAGACCAAAATGTGAGACAGGAATCTATCAAAATCCTTTAGGAGAACTCAGGCAGCAACCTCTTCGACCTCAGCCACAGCAACTTCTTCCTAGAAACATCGCCAAAGGCAAGGAAAGCAAAGGCAAAACTGAACTACTGGGACCTCAACAAGATCAAAAGCTTTTGCACAGCAAAGGAAACAGTGAACAAAACCAAAAGACAACTGACAGAATGGGAGAAGATATTTGCAAGTGACATGTCAGATAAAGGGCTATCCAAAATCTATAAATCTATAAAGATCTTACCAAACTCAACACCCAAAGAGCAAATAATCCAATCAAGAAATGTACAGAAGACTATAAATCTACTTTTTTCTAAACACAAAGTGTTTTCCTCATTTCCAGAAACATATGCATTATGCGTTCCTTAGATGAGGGGTCCAACAGGTAAATATTGGCACCAAACCCCCAAATAAATGGAAGTTCATTATAACAAACATATTTACATAGAAATAAGTGTATCACCCCATCTCAGAGAAATGGATAGATATAGATGATCAAAATGACATTTGTAAAAAGACCTGTAACATGCATACCCTTCTGCTCATTTCTAGCAGATCCACTTAAGATGTAATATTTGGGATAGAGAAGAGACAGTTAAGGTGCTGTGGTATTATGTTTCTTATGTTAACCTCCTATTTTGTATTATGTTTCTTATGTTAACCTCCTATTTTGTTCTGTTTTCCAGAGGAATTAGATGCTTTGGCTTCTTCTCTACTTTCATGATTCAGACTGTTAGGAAATTTATAAAATGACCAAGAAAACGTGTTAATACCCCCTTATTAATATTCTCATGTTAATAAAGTGTTTGGGCTTTCTTCAAAGGTGGTGCAGATGGTCACATGATGGGTACAGTCTTTGCAGTTATAGATGGCTATGAATTACTTAATCTGTTGGGCATTAATTATTAACAATTTACATAAATGTATTTACATTTCTAATATTTAAAATAAATATATGCTATCTGTATTATATATATATGTATATATACACACACATACATATGTATATAAATATTAGATGTTGTTATATGTGATAGCAATAGTCCTATAATCCTGGCAGTGCAATGGGTTTCCAGAAACTTTTAGCCAATGTCTTTAAAAAATTAAGCTGATAAAATTAATAAGTCAGGAAATTGCAGGTGTTGGCAAGGATGTGGAGAAATGTGGGAATGCAAGCTGGTGCAGCAACTCTGGAAAATGGTATGGAGGTTCCTCAAAAAGTTGAAAATAGAGCTACCCTATGACCCAGCAATTACACTACTGGGTATTTACCCTAAAGATACAAATGTAGTGATCTGAAGGGGCTTGTGCACCCCAATTTTTATAGCAGCAATGTCCACAATAGCCAAACTAGGGAAAAAGCCTAGATGTCCATCAACAGATAAATGGATAAAGAAGATGTGGTACATATATATATAATGGAATATTATGCAGTCATCGAGAAAATGAAATCTTGCCATTTGCAATGACATAGATGGAACTAGACGATATAATGCTAAGTGAAATAAGTCAGAGAAAGACAATTATCATATGATCTCACTGATACAAGGAATTTGAGAAACAATACAGAGGATCATAGGGGAAGGAAGAGGAAAATGAAACAAGATGAAACCAGAGAGGGAGACAAACCATAAGAGACTCATTATCTCAGGAAACAAACTGAGGGTTGCTGGAGTGGAGGGGGGTGGGATGGATGAGGTGTGGGGGATGGACATGGGGAGGGTATGTGCTATGCAGAGCACTGACTGTGAATTGTGTAAGATTGATTAATCACAGACCCATACCCCTGAAACAAATAAGAAATTATATGTTAATTGTAAAAATATGCTAAAAAAATGGATGAAAGACCTCAGTGTGAGACAGGAATCCATCAAAATCCTAGAGGATAACATAGGCAGTAACCTCTTCGACATCAACCACAAAAACTTCTTTGAAGACACATCTCCAAAGACAAAGGAAACAAAAGTGAAAATGAACTTTTGGGACTCCATCAAGATAAAAAGCTCTGCACAGCAAAAGAAACAGTCAACAAAACAAAAATCAACCCATGGAATGGGAGAAGATATTTGGAAATGACACTACAGACAAGGGCTGATATCTAAGATCTATAAAGAACTTCTCAAACTCAACACCACAAAACAAATAAGTCAAAAAATGGGCTGAAGACACCAACAGACACTTTTCAAAAGAAGACATACAAATGGCTAATAGACACATGAAAAAATATTCATTATTAGCCATCAGGGAGATTCAAATCAAAACCACATTGAGATACCACCTTACACCAGTTAGAATGACAAAAATTCAGAAGGCATGAAACAATAAATGTTGAAGAGGTTGTGGAGAAAGGGGAACCTTTCTTACACTGTTGATGGGAATGCAAAGTGGTACAGCCACTTTGGAAAACAGTGTAGAGTTTCCTTAAGAAATTAAAAATAGAGCTTTCCTATGACCCTGCAATTGCACTACTGGGTATTTACCCCAAAGATACTGATGTAGTGAAAAGAGGGGCCATTTGCACCCCAATGTTCCTAGCAGCAATATCCATAATAACCAAATGGTGGAAAGAGCAGAGATGTCCTTCAACAGACGAATGGATAAAGAAGATGTGGCTCATATATACAATGTAGTATTACTCAGCCATTAGAAAGGACGAATACTCAACTTTTGCATCAACATGGATGGGACTGGAGGAGATTATGCTGAGTGAAATGAGTCAAGTAGACAAAGTCAATTATCATATAGTTTCACTTATTTGTGGAACATAAGGAATAGCACGGAGGACATTAGGAGAAGGAAGGGAAAAATGAAGGGGGGAAAATTGGAGGGGGAGACAAACCATGAGAGACTGTGGACTCTGAGAAACAGAGGGTTTTAGATGGGGAGATGGGTTATCCTGGTGATGGATATTAAGGAGGGCATAGAATCCATGGAGCACTGAGTGTTATATGCAAACAATGAATCATGGAACACTACATCAAAAACTAATGATGTACTGTGTGGTGACTCATGTAACATAATTTTAAAAATTAAGCTGAAACTTTAGTGTATACCCTTTAGGACTTAAAGAAAAAACCTCTTAAAACCTACTTTAACCTGTAAGCGACACAGAGACTATCAAAAGAATTCTTCCAACTTTTTTTTTCAATAGTCTACCCAATTCTCCAAAGCTCTCAGCCGAAGAAAAGGAAATTCTGTGTAAAATGTATTAATTTAACTCAAAAACAATTTAAGAAACATTTTTAATCATTTACCAAATGGAAGGCATCGGGCTTCATGTTGAAGGCACTAAGATGAAGACAAAATAGTCTTTTTATCAAAAACTTGATGGTCTAGTCAAGTAGAAACATGCACAAAACTTTCAATAAAATTTCAATATAGAGAGGTATGCAGAGGATGTGATGGAGCATAAAAGAGGATTAATTACTTCAAATTGGATTTCAGAGAAGGCTTTCTGGAGAAAGGATGCTGCTGCTGAGTTTTGAAAGAGGAACCAGGGCTAACTGGAGGTGGAGATAAGAGCAGGCTGTTGCCTCCTGAGGAAAGGCCATGAATAAAGACACACAGTGTGAAGCAATATTGCAAGTATGGAGGGCAAAATCCACGGTACACTCAGGATGAGAGTTAAAGCTAGTAAGTCAAGGGCAGGCCAAGTCAGGAAAGATCTGTGAGCCCTGTTAAGAAGTTAAACATCAGTTGGTAGATGTTAAGAAACCAATGAGAGATTCTAAAGAAGGGGAACTATGTGGACCAAAGTGCATGTTTTTGAGATGATTCTGGTTCCAGCTACATGAAACGGATACTATACTGGAAGCAGGATTAGGGAACAGCTGCTCTCAAAACATGAGATAATGGGAGTCTGTACTAGAGCATTGTTTCTAGGGATAAGAGAAGTGGGTCTATGTGAGCTCAATTTAGGCAATAAAATAAGGACTTAATTGAATATGGGAGCTGAGAGGAGGGAGCAGTAGAGCCGAAGTGAGACCTAAAATACAAGGCTTCCCTTGTATAGGTTGGGGGTGTGGCAATATGACAAGTTAAACTTTTAGATATGCTGGGTTGTGGGTGACAGTACAATATCTAAAGAGGGTTTTTCCAGCAGTCCATTGGCTATAGGAGTTTGAAGTTCAAGGCCAAGTTCAAGACAGGGATATAGGCCAGAGAGTTCTAAGAATACAGAGGTAGTTAAAATCTGGAAGCAGGTAAGACTGCACAGGGAAAAACTATAGGGATGGGGGAATACCCATTACAACACAGAGATACAAGCCAAATGAAGACACATGGGGTCAATGATCAGGAGCTCAGAAATCTATATAGTCGCACATTTTTTTCTGTATTGTATTCATGCTAAGGCCTTACTCTGTGTTTCTAATGGTCAAAATATTCATTAAATCTTGTCCATTTACATTTTAGAGAAGCAAAGCCAAGAGCTAATGATGGATTAATGTTGAGCAAACTTTAAGTGGCCTGAATGAGAATTGATTCGCCGTTATCTCAGAGAGATTCAACAGAATGCTTTGGTGTTACCTAGCCATGTCGATAAATACATATAGTGCTGGATAAAGGGCATGTGAGTAATCTATTCTCATACAAATAATTCTTACCTATACGTGCTGAAATGCTCATTTCTCAGTCCATTAGGTTCAATTTAATGCATATAGAACATGCCTAGGATCGATAGGACTTTGAAGGTTTCATTTTTAATTTTACTCAGATGAAAAATTCTGAGCACTGCTTGCTAGTTCTAGTACTTACACAGCATAGGAACAGGCCCCACAGGAAGCATGAGGCCAAGGTTAAAGCCCTTCTAAGTCAAGGTGCTACGATACCCAAAGAACCAATTTTCATTGTATTGCATGTCTTCTGGTATTTTATCGGCATGCCCAGAATATGAGAGCAGAAGGGGTGCACTGGGACTCATTTCTGTTGCAGATGTATAACTCATGGCATTAAATTTTCCTTAACTTTCACAAAATTCAAGGTTACCACTTTAGCTTATTAGTCTTTAGCTAATTTTGTATCATGGAGAAAAAAAAAGTAGGAATGCTGTTTTCCTCAAAATACAAAAGACAACAGTGTAATAGGAGATGCGGGTTCCAGTTTCTGCTGAATTAGCAAGTATGTGCTAAAGAAAAAACAGCTCTAATCACCTTTCTTCATTACTAAAGTAGGGGTTGCCCGTAGACAAAGGTGATGCTCTCTGCCCAAGGGCAATTCCCTTAAACTGTTTCATTATTGCTAAAGATGAGTTTGCAAGTCCCCAGCTATAGTCATATTCTCACTTACAAAATGGCAGATGAGAAGCAGGACGAGGGTTAGGATAACCAAGCGTATAGCACATGAACCCTCATCCTGGGCATCAGCTCAACTACCATTCAGAAAATATCTCTGTGACAATAAGTCTCCTCTACCACTCTATTAGCCTGTGTGCCTTAAACCCACCCTTTGGTGACACATCATCCCTGGTGATCCCAGCATTGTCCTGGCCCAGGAACTTGCTGAAAGAGAACTCATCTTAATTTTGAATTTGTGTAGTACTCTGTAGTTTTCAGTGTATTTTCCAATACACCGTTTGAGATCCTCAGCAAACACTGCAGTGCTAGAGTAGCTACCACTGTTGTATACTGCAGACACCGAAGCACCAGCCAGTTGAATGGTTTGCATGGAATTACAGAATTAATAAGTGATGGAACCAGTCTAGAAGCTGAGTCTTCAGACTTCTAGGCAAGCTTTATTTTCACTCTATCCCAGGCATCCAGTAAAAATAAATAAAATGAAATCACTGAAGTCTGACTCAGGTGAGGAATAATGCCTCATGTCATGGATTTGAAGGATTTTTCTTCATGTCTCTTAGCTGGCTGGAGCAGAGCAGACAATGGCATGAAATAAACTGTCTTTGACATTCCTACCCCTTTTCTGAGACCCTCATTTCTCTCATCTTTTCACCTTCCAGGTCTGGACACAGGTGCTCAGAATGCCTCAGAATCCTCCTAAGAATCACTCCCATCTCTTCCTAGTAAGCAATTCCCCTAGTCCCTCACAAGATACAAATGTGACCACCTCTCTGAAGACTTTTCTTATTTCTCCTGGAGTCACTGATTGTTCTCTCCTCTAAGCTACCAGAGGATAACATCATTAATACATATGTCACTCCTTAAATTACTGTCACTCATTACATTATGTCTTACTCTTCATTCCTTCCATGTTTCCATTGGGCTGTGAATTCACAAAAGACAAGCACTGATGTGTCATCTTTGTATCATCCACAAAATACCTCCAAGAGTCTCTGGCACATATGAGATGTTGAGAAAGTTTCTGGTCCATGGATCTGAGACCTTTTTACCTAAAGGGCTGGTGACCATGTGTCTGCTCTTTACACAGTAACGGATGAAGATAAACATAAAGAGGTACTTGCAGAGACAGGCCAATACTTACCACAAAGTAATGAGTCTCTCATGATATGGTATCAGACACTATAATAAGAGGGGAGGATTTTAGGGAGAGTGGAGTCTTCCTATTGTTTCCCAAATCATATCACATAACTTCTAAGACCAGTTCAAATTACTTCTAATCAACAAATATTTATAGAGGACATTTGACATTCATTAGGAATACTTCCAGAATCCTCTACATACTCCTGAATTCCCTATTTCAGAACATTTAACAGAGGTTCTTAGTTTTCTTCAGAACCCCATTCTATTAAAAATCTTTCCTTTATATGTCCAAGCCATAAATTTACCCCTTTTTAAATTTTTATTAGATCATGTATCTTTTATTTCATCTCTATTCTACACATAAAAAAATTCAGTTGTGAGCATTTGATGGTTGTGTGCAATAAAGATCACCTGATAAAGAACAGAGAATCAAAGTCACCATGAGATGCTCATGCTGGGAGTAGCAAAATTTTAGGACCCTCTGGAGGTCACTTGGGAAAATTCAAAACCACAAATGTTAGATCTGCAAATGCCAGGGGCTTCACAGATAATGAGTACCTATTACATGCAAAACATTGTGGTGAGTGCTGCAGAGAATTCAATATGCATAATTGCTCCTGTCCTAAACACTCTACTAATTAATCCAATGCCTCTATCTCTGTTGTATTACCATTTGAGCTTACATTTTTATTTAATAGAAGTTCCTAAAGAAATAGCCTAAAGGCTTCCAATCAAGATGGTGTCTTGAATTAATGCCTCAACCTTTTCCATGACATACACACAGAGTATTGAGAGATTGAGTACTTTAAAAATATTTAAAACATGGACATCTGTATAAATATGTAACTATGCACAGGGCTGGAAATAGAACAGTAACAGTGGTAACTAGGGGCCATAGGCACTAAATCAACCAGATTCCAGAACAGCTGCTGTAACAAAATACTACAATCCAGGTAGCTTCAACAATAGGAATGTATTTCTCTGTCTGGGCAGTTTGAGACCAAGGGTCCAACAGAGTTGGTTCCTGGGGAAAGCCCACTTCCTGGCTTGCATATGACTGCCTTCTTGCTGCATGCTCACGTGGCCTTTCCTCAGTGAATGCCTTACCCTCATGACTGCATCTGAGCCTCATTACCTCTCAAAGGCCCCCACCTCCAAATACCATCACACTGGGGGTTAGACTGTCAACATATTTTGGGAGAAAGCGGGCAAGAGCCCAAAATAGCACATTCTTTTGATGGAAAACTTAAACCAGAAAAGGCAGTTGGGATTTTGATTCACAAAGGATGTGGAGAAATACCTGAGGCAGGCGAACTGCATTAAATAAAAGACCTGAAATAAGATAAGAGAAATATTTAAAAAGCTGGAAAAGCCATACAAATTCCCAGGACATTGGTTTATACGAAGCAATATGATTAGATGGGCGGGTGGGTACGCCGAAGAAGCAGAAACATTCAAGTAGGTAGGATCCCAGCCAGGGTGCCCAAAAGATCACAACTGAGTCATACAGATGTTTCTCCAATATTATTATGGGACAAGAGCACAGAAGCATCAGTATGAAACCTGGTTTTAGATAAGGGGAAGCCACAGTATTTGTTGAGTCTGTCTACAAAACCACAGACAGGAAAGAACGAGCCCAGAGAACATGGAAAAGTATTGTCACTCAAGGTAGAACTGCAAACTAAAATTTCAAGTATGTGATAAATAACAGAGCTAAGAGAAGAAAATCCAATTTTAGGAATGTCAAAAATGACTTTAAAGTAGGTAGATTTTATATCCTCAAAGAAATAAAGAAAGGAATAATTTTCATAAAATAGCAACACAAATTATGAAACTAAAGCACTTGGATATGAATCAAGAATGAGTAGACAAAAAAAGAATAAGAATTCTTAGAAATTAAAAATTAGCTAAAAATTTGCTAAAATAAAACTTTCAGGATAGGTTATAAATGATTCCCTGGATACAAAGTGAGAAGTAATTAATTTGAAGGCAAGTACAAAAGTGTTCAGTCAGAATGAAGCAGAAAGAAATAAAGAAATAAAATATAAAAGAAAAGCTAAGATATAATAATAATGACAGTGATAATGATGATGTTAAACTGCTTAACAAAAATATATATAATAAAAAACCAATTCAAATATCAAACTTTTAAAATAGTGGGGGGGAAAAAACTTGACAAATAAATATCAATTCACATCGCAACAATAAAAGCCAGAAAAAAGGTAGGAAAAAGAAAAAGCAAAAACAACATGGTAACAGAGAATATAAGAGATTACTTAAATTTAAATAAGCCAGCAATATCAACAAATATAAATAGTTTAAAATTACCTAATAAAAGATCATCAAATGGGATACTTTTCATTTCAGCATTAATGTATTTTTGAGAGAAACACCTAATAAATAATACTGAAAGCTTAGAGGAATTGGAAAATATATACAAAATCAAAATCATATTTTTCATGATATGAAGATTTTATTTGCCACTTTCATTGTGTTGACATTTATACTGATTTTGCAGTAACACTGGTGGGTAAACTGTTAAAATCCAGGCATTGACACTGAACTCTTATGAGTGGTGCTTTCTGTTTTACCACCATCCACTTGAAAAATAATCCTCCCAGAAAGCCACTATCACTCAAGGATGAGCTCCAGAAGTGGTAGTCTTGTTTTATTAAATCTCAACCAATGTTTATGTATCTTTTTAGTATTCAGAGTGACAAAATAAGAACTGTATAAAGCACTTTCTGCTGCATATTCACAAACTCAAGTTATCTTGAGACATTACTGTTTTTTTAAATTATAAAATAAATTACCACTTTTTTCATGGAACACTACTTCTCCTTGAAAGAATGACTAATAGACAAATTATGGCTATCAAACTTTGGTTTTGGTATACATTTTTTCAAAACATGAGGTAGTGAACCTGTCACTTTTAGGAAAACTGACAACAATACCTAATGCCAGTTGATAAAATTTGAGCTTTTAAGTGAAAATGAGAATTTTGGAAAACAAAATCATGACCAGGGGCTTGATAACGTCCCAATGTTTAAAGACTGTTTTGATGAGATAGGTGGTTATATTACGGAATGTGATTTCTTTTGACGCTGTATAATGAAATTTGTCATGTAAAATATCTACAAAATTCAGTGAACCAATATTTCCCAAATGATAATGCATAGTAATAAAAAAACCCTCAAGCACAGCTTAAAAGATCTATTCAAAATGCAAAATAATCCAATGGATATTAGTGTAACAAAGTAGAAGTAGGTTATTGATAGAATTTCAGATCTCACCAAGCCACTAACTGTTAGTTTTTGTGGATTACTAAAGAAAAATATTAACAATAACTTTCTACCATTCTCACTGCTCAACAGTTCATTAGATTTTCAAGTCAATTAAAAAGTAATTTTAAAAGGACACATGATTTGTACAAAAACATAATTGTCATCATTTGTAGGTGATATAATTATCTGCACTAGAAAATTCAAGAAAATTTCAGACAAACTGCGAAAACTAATAGTTTTACAATAGGAACAATAGGCAAAAATTAATTACATCCCTATCTATAGTTACTCAAATAGAAAATGTACACTCAGAATCAAAAACTATAAAGTACCTAAGCATAACACTAAAATATCTTGTATGCCATTTACCTAGGACTTAAAAAAAATTTAAAACATGTTCATAAATGGAATATTATAAAGAGAAAAATTATCCTCCAAATCATGCACGACTTTAATAAAGTTATTATCAAAATTTCCTAAATACTTTATGAAATTTAAACTCAAACTCCTATCAAAGTAAATGTGTAAAATTTTAAGGTACATATTATAGCAATGGAAAAGAATAAAAGGTACTCATGAGAGATATAAGAAAAGATCTACATGGATACTACAGGGAAATCTTAAATCTTAAAAGATTTCTTTTTAAAAAGAAGACATAAATATATGAAGAAATAAGTTATTTGCATGAAAAAGAAAATTCAATATCATAAAGATGTCAATTGTTCCCCATATTAACATGTAAATTCAATGAAAATCTTAGAAGACCTGATAAATTGACATTGTGTTTACACAGTAACAGCAAACACATAACCACCTTCTTCATGAATTGGGCACTTTTCTAAAAACTTCACACACAATTCTTTAATGTCCATAATAACCGTATCTACAAGGTAGATACTATTTCATCCCTATTTTACATCTGAGAAAACTCAGGCACAAAAAGATGAAAATCCTATACAAGTTCAGACAGACAGAACAAAGATCCCTGTCCAGCTGGTCTCCAGTGTGCTCTTAAGCACTATTCCATACAGCCAAGATTGCTAAAATAACTTTGTGGGATAACAAGATGGAATACAGGGAAGTATCATTATCACTATAGCTTGACACAGTATAGTATTTATGCATAAATATGTAAGTTGACCAATGAAACAAACTGAAGAACCTATAAACAGCCTACACATTTGATTTATGGGGGACAGTTTAGATCAATGAGAAATGAAAGGCAGATCAAATAAATACGATCAAAACAAATGAAATAAAATCCCTACTTCATTCCATTAACATTCAATTCCAAAGGATTAAATGTTAAAATAGAAGCAAGAATCTTCACATGTTTAAAATAAAATTTATGTCGGGGCACCTGGGTGGCTCAGTGGGTTAAAGCCTCTGCCTTCAGCTCAGGTCATGATCCCAGGGTCCTTGGATCGAGCCCCACATCGGGCTCTCTGCTCGGCGGGAAGCCTGTTTCCCCCTCTCTCTCTCTGTCTGACTCTCTGCTTACTTGTGATCTCTGTCTGTCAAATAAATAAACAAAATCTTTAAAATAAAAAATAAAATAAAATTTATTTTATTAACTTGAGGTAGGAAATAACTTTAAACACACAGAGCAAAAAACCATAGACTAAGAATGATAAACTTCCCTATGTTAAATTTAACTTCTGTGCAACAAAATACACCATTAAGCTAAGTAAAAAGATAGGACAAGTTGGGAGAAGATACTTAACATTCATAACCAACAAATAATTAGTATATAAAATAAATAATAAACTCTTACAAATCAACAAAAATTGAACAACAGCCCAAGAAAAATGGTAAGAAGCACAAGCAGAATTTCATATAATAAGGAACACAAATGATGAAAAAACATAGGGAAAGATGCTCAATCTAACTGGTTGTAAGAGAAATGTAAATATGACCAGTGGTGAGTGGAAGGAAACCAGTTTGAATGATCATGCTAGAGCTGACTGTACCCATCACTCCCCAACTTCACACTGTCAACATTCAGTGAGGTCATGTTAGTAATTTGATACCGGTCATGGTGCCAGTATTTACACCAAGCAAATGGAGAGATGTTGCAAATTAGAACTTTTTTTTCGTCTATTGCCAATTTATCAGCATACACAGATTTACTATTTTAAAACTATCAGATTAACAACTTTAAAATATAACAATACCAAGTGTTATTAAAAAAGCATATAAAGTAATGGGAACTCTCATACTCTGCTGATAGTTATGTAATTTACTTTTTTAATTAAACAATTTACTTGAGAGAATAATTAGGCAGTATTTGTAACATTTAAGGCATATTTATCCTATGGCTCAGCAATCCCATTCCTGGCCAAATAAAGAAACTCTTACATGTATGTGCAAGAAGACATGTGTAAGTATGTTCACAGCAATATTGATTGCCATGGCCAGAAAAATCAGAAATATCTTCAATATCCACCAAGAGGAAAATGCATAAATAAAGCATGATATTATACAATGGCATGCTATATAGCCATGAAAATGAGTGAACTAGAAAAGCATATATCAACTTAGCTAAATCTCACAAATACATTAAGTACAAAAAGCAAGTTGCAGTAGAATACATAAAGTATAATAGCTTTCATATAATTTTTAAATTATATGAAATACTATATGTTCTATATGGCTGTATATATATACATATACATGTATAGTGTGTGTGTGTGTATATATATATATATATGACATTTTTTATTTACATCAGATTGTTGGGGGTCCCTAGTGGCTCAAGTCAATTAAGGATCCAGGCGGTCCCGGCAGGTGAGGGGCGCGCGGCGGCTCCTGGGCAGCCCCCGGGACGCGGCCTCGGACAGAGAAAGCAACAATCAAAAGGAACAAAGGAACAACAAGCAGAGAAACAGGAAGAAACAGCCTTCCCACTGAGCAAGGAGTCCTATGTGGGGCTCCATCCCAGGACCCTGGGATCATGACTTGAGCCTAAGACAGACGCTTAACTGACTGAACCACCCAGGAGCCCTGTCCTCCTGGAATCTCGACAACTTCTGCCGCCTCCTCGCATACCACCTACCCCAGGCTCCAGCAAGCGTCTTCAGCAATTATACCAGTCAGAGGACAAATTCCCATGAGCCTTCCATGAGCCATAAAGAATCTGATCCCGTTGGCAAACTGGAAGGCGTTTCCAGCAAAGGTGGCTTCACATACAGAAACAGCAGCACTGAGGTTCACAGCACGTAGCAAACACCAGGCCCTTCCGTTCCCCACTCTGCTCAAGTGAAGCTCATTCACCCGCAAGACTAACCCTAATTCTCAGATCCAAGCTGTGGGGCAAAGAAGGCACCAGGAGGGGACGTCCTGTGAACCTGAGCACGCACACACACATTGCACCTGCAAACAGGTGAAAGAGCCTGAAAAGGCTTTGGGGTTTTGTTGTTGCTGTTGTTCTTGTTGTTTTGGTTTGTTTTGTTTTAAAGTCTTTAAGTAATGAGAAAGCTTATCAGACAGGGAGGAATTGCTAATCCAATATGGCAAAGAAACTACTTATCAGGTAGGTACATAAACTGGGAAGAAAGGTTTGCCCTGAGGGTATTTGTGAAGCCCAGAAAATTTTAGATTTCCTTCTGACACCTAATGGGCCAAAGGGGATAGAAATGACAGGCTTGGCGAGGTCTTTTTGTTGTTGTTGTTCTAAGCTCATTGTGATGGTTGTGTAATTCTATATATGCTGAAATTCGTGGAATTGTATTGTACACTTAAAATGGATAAATTGTGTGATAGGTAAATTGTATCTCAATAAAATTGGGGGTTATTCAAATGCTGGGTGTTACACCAATACAACACAGGATGAGTTTCAGAGAAAGTTTACTACAACATGCGTACTCTCTACACTTTTTGCTCAATTTTTCTGTAAATCTAAGATCGCTCTTAAGAAATGGTCTAATGAAAAGAAGAAAAGAACCCAGTCTCTCTGTAGGCATTTGGCCGTTTCCTGCCCGCACCACCAGCTGGGCCAGAGCCTCTGTCCTCTCCCAGGCAGCCCCTGTGGTCTGAACGTTAACAGTCTTCAGGACCCCCAGCATGGCCTCACCTGGCAGTTCTCTTGTTTCTCCCTCAGATAAAGGGACTAAGGACAAGTTGCTCCTGAGGGAGCCCCAGCAGATGGACAAGGAGGGTCTGAGCTGTGTCTGCCAGAAAGATGCCTGGGGAGTGAGACAGGGTTTGATAAAATAAAAGGTGGCAAACTGAGCCCAAAAAAGGACCTGCCCTCTCCCCAGAGGCCCGCTTCTGGAAATGATTTTGTGGACCAGAGACCCTCCTGCGGGCCATCTTGGGGGTGATGGGCTAAAGATGGAGAACCACATGGACCACTGCAGTCACCCCTAGAACAGAGTTAATCCCTTCCAAATATTCTTGGACATGCTGCCTCCACAGAAAATTCATGAATTCATGAGACTCTGCCAGCTCCAGCTGATTTCTTCTGACTTGCTAGAATTAGAATCCATTGTCTTAATTAATACCTTTGGGGAGACCCTTTCACTCCTGGGAAGCTCCCTGCCCAGAGTGGCTGAGGGGACACAGATCCCTGAGACCTTGGAGGACAGTGCCAGGCTTCTCTGAAGCAGAAGGAAGCTTTAAATCAGGAGAATGAGCCTCACTCACAGATGGGGGCCCTGAGAGAATGGTCAAGGTCTGGCACTGCTTTCACCCGTAGGTTTCCTGTCGGGTCACGTGGGCCCTGAGTGGCTGGGCACCTGGCTACAATCAGTGCTTTCCACCTCCCCCCCATGCCTATAGAAGTGAGATCACTTTTTATTTCAGGGCAAAGTTAGAGGGCAACTGTCTCCTAGAAGCTGGCTGGCCTCCCCATCCCCCAATGCAACTGCTGTGCTCTGGTTGTCAGGCAACTGTTTACCTTAGAGGTAGAGCGCCCCCCAAGGTTCTGAGGCTTCAGTTGAGACCCAGAGAACACTGGCCTTTGGAGGCAGAGCTGGGGAGCTCTCCACAGCCCTGGACGGCCTCCTTCCTGCCATAGATTCACTTTCCACTTGGTCTTACACCACCTGTGCGGTCCTCCACTGGTGATTTCTGAAAGCTGGAGACACGTTTCAGGTCTCCGTGGATTTCCCTGGGAGATCCTGGTATAAACTGTGATACTGGTTTTGCCAGTGAAGAAACAACACATTTTGAGAAGGGTGAAGGTGTCAGGCGAAAGGTGTTTCGCCCACGCTGAAGTCTGTGGGAAAGGCACTGAGAATATGGAACCATTGACACAAGCTGCAGATGCCCGAGGTCTGCCCGGGGCGGAGGCCAGTCTTCCCACCTTAAAAACCTCGTGCTTATCATCAATAAATACAACCCACTGTAGGCTGTCTCTTCAGAATACTGTTGACTTTTTGAAAAAGTTACTGAAGGGCCAGCCTCCTAAATCGTCTCAAGAGACTGGTGACAAACCCATCTTCAAAGCATCAGAGAAGAATGGAGAAGAGCTTTGGAAGAAAACCCTGGGTGATTTGAATGGAAACCCTCCTGATCTACAGAGTGCAGAGCAGCTCGCCCAGGAAACTGCGAGATGGAAGCAGAGACTCCAAGAAATGGAGCAGGAGAAAGAAAGGCTTAAACAGTCAAACGCAGGATTCCAACAGGCCCTGAACGAGAAAGTCAGCCAGTTAGTACCGGTGGGTGAAAACATGCTGAAGACCTTCCCCGGGCCCACTCACCTTGGAGATCATTTGGGTCATGTCAACTGTGAGGTCGAGGAAAAGAGGGAAACAGAAAATGACGATGGCCCCATCCACGGGTCAGAGGGTGATCTGAAGGGTGTCACTGATGATGATGATTCCAATGTGTCCCTTCAAAGTGCTGAAGCGAAAAAGCAGGAACTAGCCAGACAATTGCAGGAAGGAAAGCAAATGAATGAGGAGCTTATGGGACAAATAACAGATCTTCAAGCCAAGGAGGCCTCTTTGCAGCGTGAAAATTCACAGCTTGAAGAGGAGATTCAGCAGCTGAAACAGAAGCTTCAAACTCTGCCTAAATTATATCAAGAATGCATCAGCCCCGTTGAGAGAAAATGGTCTGAGGCAGAAGAGCAGTGCGCAGACATTAAGTGGAATCTTTCCTGCACACGTAGAAACATCAAGGCCATGTCTCAGACTCGAGACTTCTACAAGGAGATTGCTGAAGACACCAGGAGAGAATTGGAGGAAAATACCTTGCACCATCAAAAGGGGATCCTCTTCCATGCAAAGAGAGCTCAGGAAAGCTGGATGGCAGCTGTGCTGACCGAGAGAAGCCTCAAGGAGCTAAAGAAAGAAAGTGATTACAACAGGCAAATGTTGGCCAAAGCAGAGTCCAACTTCCAGCTTTTCCCAAGTGGCCCTTTTACTCCTGCTCCTCCACCAGCTGCCCACAGAGACCCAGAAGTGTCAGAGAACCCCTGGATCATCAGCACCCCCAGGAAGGAGAAGAGCCAGGACTTGAGGGCCCAGGCAGCTGGGCCACACCACCAGGGACCCCTGCGGATTTGACTGAGCTCACCGCAGGCCGGTCCTGAACTCCCACAACCACAGCATAACATCTGCATGTGTTTTCTGTCTTTAAAGTTATTTGGACTTATCTCTTTTTATTTTAGGTATTATTTAGATAGTTAGTTAGATAGTTATTTAATTGATAGTACAATTACTTTTATTCAAGTAGATTTAGCATTATAGTTTTCAGATAGTATTTTTCCATTAAAGTGTCATTTCCTGTAATTCTTACAGATGTATTATTTTCACCAGACCCTCTAGAACTAGAAAATATTAAGTTAAAGATTTAAGTTAAAGATCTCCAGTTACTTTAACAATCATCAAAAGTTGGCATGGATACAAACATTTAAAATAATAAACATTTTTCTTTTTTTTTTAAGAACATTTTTCTATGGCATGAACATTTTTGTGTGCTGTTTTCATACACATAAGCTTGTATTATACATCTGCACAAGTAAATTAATATGTATCTGAATAAATTTTGATTTGAAAAACTGGGGAAAAGAAAACCCTAAACAACAATTCCCTATTCCAACTTCATAAAATTTTGTTTAGACTAACCTTAAATTCATAAATTATCTTAGCAGAGCTTAAAGTACAACTTTTTCTCCGTTTGTTAACTCCTTAAAACTTTTTTTCCTTTTGTTTAAGATATTGTTTGCTAAATGTTTATACATTTCTCAATTTTATGTAGCAAAAATAAAAGTTTTTCAGAGATGGCAAGCAAACAGACCTCCCCCATGCGGTTTACAAGGCACTTTTAGTCAGTTTGGTGGTAACAGAGAGTAATAGAACAGGAAAGAAAGCTGCCAATTTTTAAAACAATTTTAAAGAGAGAAAGAAATGATGTTCACACAATTTGTATAATATGCAAAATATACCTAGCTCGTATATACACAAAAGGAGAATTGCCCAATGTATCAGATAGATGTTTGCTCGCTGTTCCTCGGAGCTGTGGAAGCAGAAAGCAAGGCAAAAAGCAGAGGGAGACTTCCAGATGCTAACAACAGGGGGAGCTGTTCCCACTCTTGGGCTTGCCTGGAGGGAGGAGGGGGAAAGTGCGGCCATCAGGGCCCAGGGCAGTCAGATTTAGTTCCAGGCCACCACAATAATGCAAATGTCACCATAAAGCACATAACTCAATAATTAATATTTTTTCTGGAAATCTTTTTTTTTACGTTTCCCAGTGCATATAAAAGGTGTTTATCCCACGACACTGCAGTCTTGTGAGTGTGCAATAGCATTATCTCTAAAAAAATAAAAATTAAGCCTTGTTTAAAAAAAAAAAAATTAAGGATCCAACTTTCGATTTGGGCTCAGGTCATGACTTCAGTGTCCTGAGATCACACTCCATCTTCAGTATAGAGCCTGCTTGAGAGTCTTTTTCCCCCTCAGGCCCTCCCTCCCACTCACCCATGCTCAATAATAAACAAATAAACAAATAAATAAAATCTTATAAAACATTACACCAGAATTCCAAAAACTTAAAATATGACAATACCAAGGATATGGGGAAATATTAATTCTCATATGTTGTGAGAGTATGATTTGGTATAAACAACTTAAAGATGAATCTGACAATATTTAGTGAAAATGGAGATGTGCCTCCCTTTAGCCTATCAATCTGGGTGTTCGGTGCATTAATCTAAAGAAAGCTTTTATAAATATACACACAAAAAATGCTCAGTGATTTCCATTGCAAGATTACTTTGTGCAGAATTATTTTTACTGGATAATACACTGAAAATATTAAAATATGGCTTGAATATAAGCCAAATTAATGGTTGTGTTTGCCTTGGAGGAGGAGTTCAAGAATTCAAGAATGATATGAATGGAATTTAAGAGAAATATCTATAATGACTTATTTCTTGAAGAAAAAACCTGAAGGAAATGTAATAATATGTTAACATTTGTTAAATTTGGATGGCAGTTAAATGGGTATTCTCAAGTATTTTTTGTTTGTTGCCTTTTAAATTTTTTTCATTTATATATATATATGTATATACATATATATATATATATATATATAAAATATATATAGATAGATATAGATATATCCCTTAGCTTCCTAAAGTTGTTTTTTTGGGGGAGAGGAAAACCCACTAAACTTGGAATCAAACACCCAGATTATAAGCCAAGCTCTTCTACTAGATAGTTGTGTGTTCATGGACAAGTCTCCTGAGTTTACATAAAATGTGGTAACTTCCTCACAGAAGACGGTTAAATGCTACATCCTGAGCTACAGGGCCTCCGACACCGGCCAACTGTGTGTATTAGTTTGTTAGGAGTGCCATACCAGTGAACCACCACCTACATGGCTTCAACAACAATGTATTGTCTCATAGCTCTGGGGAATAGAAGTTCAAGATCAAGGAGTCAATAGGATGGTTCCTTCTAAGGGTTGTGAGGGAAAGATCTGGACCAGACCTCACTTCTTGCTTTGTGGATGGCTGCCTTGTCCCTACCTACATCTCATCACAGTGTCTTCCTTCCATGCATGTCTGTTCCAACCCACCCCTTCTTATAAGCATGCCTGTCACACTGGATTCAGACCCACCTCATGACCCCACTTTAACACAATCTGTAAAAACTCCATTTCTGAATAAGGTCACATTGTGAGGTACTAAGCAGTAGGACTTGATATGAGTTTTGGGAGGACACAATTTAACTCATAACACTTGCCACACATAGTTGATACTTAGAACACATATAAAGAAAAAAGAACGTTTTAAGAATATAAAACTCATCCCCAACTAAAAGTGACTTTATTGATGTTAATTCACTGGTCAAATGTTAGGAGGAAGGGCTGACAAGTTGTGGAATTAGGGTTTTTGTTTTGTTTTTTTTTCAAGATTTTATTTATTTATTTGACAGATAGAGATTACAAGTAGGCAGAGAGGCAGGCAGAGAGAGAGGAGGAAGCAGGCTCCCTGCTGAGCAGAGAGCCCGATGCGGGGCTTGATCCCAGCACCCTGGGCTCAGGACCTGAGCTGAAGGCAGAGGCTTTAACCCACTGAGCCACCCAGGCACCCCTGGAATTAGGTTTTTTTTAATGTCAGCTCCTTCCTTTTCAGATGCACTAGGACACCTGTGTTGGGGAGCCCTGTGGCCCAACAAAATGATGGATGTGCCAGCTTCTCATGTGTCACGCACATCGGTGTGCTGGCAGTTGGGGGAAGGCATGGAGGATAATTCTAGTAATGCCAAGATCTTATGTTTGATTCCCATCAGAGCTAATTAGCTTCAGTCATCTCTACATGTAGCTGGCCACTTTCCTGTTGCCTGCTGACCCACAGAACAACCAAGGCCAATCAAAAATAGGGCCCTGGCTGTTCAAAAAGCCTTGACTTCTATTCTGAGTCCAAGAATTTGTAACCTAAGAGCAGAAAGAGGCAATAGGAGGCTACTTTTATGCCAGTTCAAAAGACACTTCTCATGTTATTTCAGACCTCAGTGACCAGGTGATTAACATCATAAAAAAAAAAAAAAAAAGCCCTTCACAGAATTGAACAGTCTACACAATCCAATCAATGGGAACAGCAAACTTGAATAAAATGACCTCAAAATGCAGTGACCTGGGTTAACTACACTATTCCTGTATGACCATATTTCTACCTAATTAAACATATTTTCATACTAAAATAATTACAAATAAGTTTTAAACTGAATAATCATTGCTTACAAATATTTTATTCCCATTTATCAACCATTCCAGCTTTCTCCTCTGTAAAAGATTGTACATTCTACAGGATAAGCTACTGTAAACTTAACCTCCAAAAAAACCTCATTATGTCTCTCTCTTGCTTCTTGTCTGTTTAGACCAAATCTAGGTTGTAAATAAAGACAAGGGCCTTCACATTCAAACACAGAAGACAGTAATGTGATATTCCCAGTTTCTCATGAAGTCATCCCAAATTTCTAAGTTCTTCTTCTTTAAAATGAGAAACTCTTAGCTTCCTCCTGCTTTAGGTACTCTACATCTTAGAAATAATATGGATTGTAATGTAGAGAAATGAGCTAGGAATACAATACACTAGATTCTTCAATACATAGATATAAATTGGGGGAACATTATTTGTATTTCCCCTTGTTAATGTTCTCAGAATGATGACGACAGAGTATGTGGTATGAGAGTGCTCTTTTGACTGCAAATAATAGAAACCTACTCCAATCTAAGAAAAACCAGGAATCTTGATCTCTCATAATTCCAAAGACTACTTCAGGTACCACTGGATCCAGGTGCTCAAAATTCAGGCATCTGTCCCTTTCCATTTCTCAGGTCTATTTTCTTAAGATAAGCTCTCCTCAAATAAGGACAAAGAGCTCCAATAGAAGCTCTCAAATCATTTCTACCAGTTTAGCAACACCAGAAACAAAAGCTAAAACTTCTCTTTTCCAAAATTTCCAGCAGGAATCTCAAGTTTCATTATTACCTGTCAATCCCTGAACCAATCAGTATATATAAGCAGATTCTGGGCTCTCATCTATATTTCTGATCCATGTACCCAGCCCAGAGCCTAGGAGAGGGTCAAACTCTACCCTAACCATATGGATAGAAATGGGTGAGAACTGGTACCCCCAAAGGAAAATTGGGGTGCTATTATCAGAAGGAGAAATGGCAGGCAAAACCAATAGATACCTATTGTTGAAGTCTTAAGTTGTTATTTCAGAAAAAATACTATTAGTCACAAGATGGTGGAGTCAAAGTTGGCAAGCTGAGTACAAACTCATCATAACTGGAAAAAACTTAATTAAAAATCTATTTTCTGTTGCTGGAGGGTCAGAACTGCATTGTCATATGGACACATAATTATGGTAAGTCATAGTGATTTATCATTTGAAAGCGGCTCCATAGGTATGAGAAAACAGAAAATGAAGAGGGACACTGAAAGGCTATTTAACTCATTCCCCAGCCACTGATAAAATCACACCTAAGCCTTCAATTTTTGAAGACCTGCAGAAACAAGGTGCTATCATAATCATTCCATTATAATTAAATTAAGAAAAATGATATGTTTCCTCTCTAGCCCTCTCCATGCAAGGGAATACCTCCATCTGTACATGTCATTAATTAATTTTTTGGTAACAATTAGTTTCAATGCTCCTATGAGGAATGTTAATCTTTCACCAGGGTAAAATGAGGCACTTGGATAAAAATGTTGCTTCTGGGAGGCATGAATTTCCAGCCCTGATAATGACTTTTGGATCAAAAATGTTCTCTTACCCCAAGGACTATTCATGTGGAGTTCAAAAGGCTGTAAAAGAGATGACCTCAATAGGTGGGCTCTTTCAGCTGTCAATTAGGACAACTCTTCTATTTGAAACATGGCCCTTTGGATCATCTGTTTAGTGATAGAGTCAGCCACAGGAATTAGGCATTTTTTGCTCCTGTTGTAATACTCTATCATAATTAATGACAGTGTCACACTGCACTTAATGTAAATTAATTCTATGTTTGTCCAAATAACCCAATACGATTTGTTTGAGTTTCCAGCATAGCCAGGTTTTTGAATGCATTATCTGGAAGATGGAAAAGACATTCCTCCACAGAGGTTTTTGTTTTTTTTTTTTTTTTTTTTTTTTTTAATCAGAAATTAAATAAATAAAAGGCTCACCATATGTGCAGCCTGGGACATTGCTTGCAGCATTTAGCGGGGTCAGATTATCAAGTTTCATTATTTGATACATTTTTCAGCCTTGCAACGGAGTCGCAAAGAATTGATGGGAGCAGCAAATTCATTTTAAAATGGGTTTATCGCTTCATCAGGTATTCATTTAAGCAGAATCCACAGCATAACTGGATCTCTTTGGCCCTATGTGACATGTTTTTCCAAATGGAATGATAATAAGTATAGAGACATAATATGTAGTTAAAGACTTTCCATCTCCACGAGGCACCCAGATATTCAAAGAAAGAAATTACGTTCATTCTCAAGCCACTGCTTGCTAGAGGATCAATGGCCAGCTGTTTTAGGGCCCTGGTAAAGAGAAATCTAGGGATGCCACAATCCTTTTGGTTTGAGGCTAATAGCTATGTTATAGAGAAACCACCATAAGGGATTTAGTTTCTGGTGAGAAAAAAATTCATCAATTGAGCATTAAGTAAGTATTATAATACATTTTCTTAGAGCTACTAAACCAGATCAAATAGGAAAATGACATGAAATTATTTGAGAAAATGAAATTATGATACCAAAAAAGAAATGTTATTAGGAAACTTCAAACTATTTTAGATTTCCAGAGCATCATAAATTACGCAGGCGAGATGCACACCAATCGAAAGTCTACAAAATCCAACTTCTAGTCTCAGACAGAGATTGCTAATTTACCTAGTTCTTGTAGAATGTCTCGCATTTAATGAACTCTATCATGACTTTCCCCCCAAATTCACTTCATCATATAAACTTCTTATTTTACAAACACAGATTGACATTATATTTAGAAAATATAAAAAGTTACAGGTGGCGTAGTGGTACGTACAATTGTTTTACATAACAAAGGCTTCTTAGTTAATAGACATCATGTTACCATTTGGAATACCATGGAGATAATAATGTATAAAAGATCACTCTTATTACTGATAATGCTATTTTGGTTATCTGCTTAGATCAGCCACTTAAGCATACTAAGAATCCTGCCCCACAGTCTAGACCACTAGCTGTCAACTTGAGGGCACATTAGAATCACCTGGAGAGCTTATACAACACATCGTGACCAGACCAATTAAATCAGAAGATTCACTAAGGACTTGACCCAGGTATCAGTATTTTTTTTTAAAGATTTTATTTATTTATTGGACAGACAGAGATCACAAGTAGGCAGAGAGGCAGGCAGAGAGAGAGCAAGGGACGCAGGCTCCTTGCTGAGCAGGGAGCCCGATGTGGGTCTCAATCCCAGGACCCTGGGATCATGACCTGAGCTGAAGGCAGAGGCCCCAACCCATTGAGCCACCCAGGTGCCCCGGCATCAGTATTTTTTAAAACTACTGAGATATTTCCAGTGTGTAGCCAAATAGCCAATGGTTTGGAGCAGTAGTTCTCTAAGTGGTGTGCCTGGAGCAACAGCTCCAGCATAACCTGGGATTTTGTCAGAAATGCAAATCGAGTCTCAATCCAGACCTACTGAATCAGAAACACTGGGGGGAATTGGCATTGGAGCAGATGGTCCAGGTGATTCTAATGAATGCTGAACCACAGATCTAAAATTTGAAATAGTCTACCTAGAGAAAAGTTTGGATCTGCAGAGCAGGCGTACTTATTACCTAGGACTGTCACCTCTCACTGGGCCAAAGTGGAACATGCAGAAAGCCAGGGGTGGATCTAGGCTTTGAAGAGCTTGAAGTCAATATGATTTCAAGACCTTTTTCAAGAAACCCAAGAAATACAAAATTAGGTACAAAGTAAATATCCATTTAGAATCAAAGAAATCACAAATTTTAAGAATTTCATGCTAATGAAATTTCATGCTAATTTCATACTATAACATAATGCTCTTATTAATTTATTTCCTGAGACTCTCCTCTAACATTCTTTTCCTACATTTCTTTTCACATAATACTCTTTCATTGTCTTTGCATAACAAAACTTATATAGTATTTTCTACAAGGACAAAAATAATGACTCATTCTTTCCTCTAGCATGATAATTTTTTTTTTATTTTTTTATTTTTTTCTATTTAGAAAATGTGTCTTAGAGGTGGTTGTTGAATGTGGGAAGACCTCTATGAAGAGAAACCTCATTTTAGGGCATTATAGGTATCTCATTGCAGCAACTAACCTTAAATACTCTTTCAAGAGTCTCTAATCAAAGTCTTTGAAGTAGTCTTTGCAGATGAGGAGAGTAATCCTTTATTCACTTTATGCTAAATCTACCTTGTACAGACTTTTGATAAATTAACTTCCCCAATCAGGTAACTCATTCTACTTCTGCAGGGTAGAGGAGGAGAGGGTACAGAGAGCTAGGAGCATTTAGGAAATTCCTCCTGATGAAAACAAGGTGAAGAGAATCTTTGCTTCCCCTGAAAGAGAAGGGCATTTTAGGGGTTATCTACACATGGAGAGATGCGTGCAGTCAACTGAGGTCACATGACCAGATTCCCTTCCATTTCTTTTCAGAAGCTTTAGCTTCTGAATCTGGGAAGTCCCAGCGAGGTCTAGTCTAATTTTATAGACCTTAAAGTCAAGTCAAGAATGTATACTGATGGTGTTGAGTGGCAAAGCCTGCTCCCTACCTTTGTGAGGCTTGACTGTTCAAAAATAGAATACGGACAATCTTAACCGGAAGTATCCTGGGGGAGAATTCTCATTTGGACAAGGTTCAAAGTGGGTATTTAATTTGGTTTACTCTCAAGTCATCAAATAAGCAGCACATGGGATGTACGGATGACAAAGATGCAAACAACTGATACAAAGTGACAAATAGCATGGCCTCTCTTGTCACCTCTTTGGGTTGCAGCTGAGAGAATGAACCAACCTTCACTTAAAAAGAGCTTGAACTGTGGGCTGCTGCTTTTTATACCTCCAGTCTCCTCCACCCTCAGATAAACCTGATTGAATATATAAGCAATGTATTCAATCAGGTGTATCAAACAATAATTCTGCCCCTTAGGGAATACTTGTCCAGGTTTCAGTTCTTAAAATTCCTGCCAGTCTAGCACAGAGACAACCTCTCTTAACAGGCACCTACTTTATGGACTCAGGAACTTTCTATATTTGTCCATTCATGAGCAGAGAGCCTGGAGCATAGCAAGTGTCCAACAAATATTTGTAAGATGAATGACTCAATAAGCTTAATGTTTGCAGGACGGTAAGAGACGATAGGATAAGTACATACATGAGAAATAAGAAAGTGTACCTGGTACAGTGTTTTCCTTTCATTTGATGGTTTAATAAATAGCTGCCTAAATGAAAACCTGTTTACAAGCAGTCTTTTATCAGTATTTGGTCTACTTTCAGGTAAAACAAAACAGAAAAAACACAACGAAAGAACTCTCTCATTGGGAAACTCAAGAATGGCTTAATGAAGTAGGTGGCATTTTGGATGGGTCTTGAAAGATGAAATTTGACAGATGACATGTTTTAGAAAGCAGTTCCAGATGGAGGCAGCCTCATTAGCAAAAGACACACAAGTAAGAAAGCATGTGACATGTTTGGAGAAGAGCAGCAATATAGTTTAACTGAAACGCAGGATGCCTGAAGGGAGAAAACTGCAACGTTTGGGTCTGGAGTATCGATCTGAAGAGCTGGGATTTCTTTCAGCAGGAATGTGGGTACCACAGAGAGTTTTCAAATTTTGATGAAAGTTAAAAGTGACATATCAGAGCTGTACTTTAGGAAGATGTATCTGCCATCGAAGATGTAGCAAGGGCTAAAGAGAGTGACTGCAGATCCATAAGATCAGCTAGGATGTTAAAGCAAAATCCAAGTACAAAGGCATGAATCTTAACCAGGATGGCAGTTCTGGAAATCGAAAGAAGAGGAATGTGCAGAACAAGGTGCAGGAAGCTCCTGCCCAACATCTCAAGTGGGAAAATGAGTGCGTAGGGGCTAAATGGGACAATAGGAAATTGAGAAGGAGACGTCCAAAGAAGCTCTGAGTTTAAAATCTGGAATTGTCATAGTAAATTTGCTGGGAATATACTGTGTAATTTCCAAAGGTTGATCCTAGAGATAGGCCAGCAAACCACTGGGTGACTGATCTTGACCTTTGGAGGTTACTTCCAGACCTAAACCTAAGTTCCATGAAAACAGGAACTGCACCTGTTTCCTTCAGCATCAAATACTCAGCACATAATCCAGTACCCACTAAGAGGAGTTATTTAAGAAATATTTGCTAGATGAAAGAATGAATATTATAGCTAGAATCAATAACAGATTATATGAATGAAGACTATAGTATAGAATCAATGGAAAAGACAATGAATGTGCAAATTAGGGAAAGTTTCAAACACTGAACCTTAAATAATAAATTATACTTTGCCAGAGGGAAAAAAAACACGTAGGGCCAGCAGCAGTCCTAGACAGTGTTGAGATCTAGCAATAATAATTCCCAACACTAAGATTGAGAAGGGTATGACTCACATGTTTAGAGTTCACTGGAAGAGAGGAAAGGAAAGCATTTGTACCTATGATACATGAAAGCTGGAGCGAAATTTGCAACATTAGAAATTAATGCTGATTTTTAAAGAGTTATGAGCAAAAAGGAATGGGGAAGGTTGAGTTACCCGTGATACTTATCCTGAGTCATCACACTTTCTGGGTAATCTGTGGTGGGAGAGTTTGGGACATATGAGCATTTCATGTCAGTGACCTTTTTATAAGACTATGAAGCCTTTAAGTTCAAAACCTTCCAATGATTTCCCATTACACTTAGGAAAAATCCAAACTCCCTAACATCATCCACATCTCTGTTCTGTTCTCTGAGAACAATATCTGTTCTCTGCTAATCTCTCATTTTGTGCCTCCATGTCCTATAGCCTGCCATCATCAGTCACCCCAAACAGGCTCTGTTCCCTTCCCTTTTTCTTTCTGAATACCATGCTTTCAACCACCACTCATTTTCTCTAACCATTTGCTTTATCTAGTTAGTATTTACTCATTTTTCAATCTCAATTCAAATGTCCCTTCTTTTGGGAAGAATTTCCCCTCTCTTTAGGTTTGATTCCCCTGCTATATAATATTAGAGTCCCAAGTATCTTCACTTTACAGCCTTTACTATAGCTTATTAGACATTTTTGTCTTCTTTTTAAATTATCATTCTCTAACAATCAACCATCATCTCCATGAGAATAGTATTGTCTTTGGTTTATTTTTATATCCCCACATCTAGCAGAGTGACTGGCATATAATGGTGGCTTACAAAATAATAGTTAACTTTTTCATATATATTAATTATTTACTAAATCCCAGATATTGTTCTAAATGTTTACATGAATTGAAAGCAGCGGCCTGTTATATAAAAAAAAAAAAAAAAAAAAAAAAAAACATGAACTTGGGAACAGACAAGCTGGGTTCAAACATTAACTTTACCATTTAGTAAATGGGTAGACTCTGGAAAATTAATGAATTCTCTGTACCCAAGCTTCCTCATCAATAAAATGGAGAAAACATAGAGCTGCATGAGATTTGTTAATGGAGAACCAGAGAGATTGATTAACCTAACCAAGGTCTGAAAGCTGCAAGCAACAGGGCTGGGAACCAAACCCAAATAATTTCAATCTGCTATTAACCACCAAATAAGAGACTAATAGCCTACTGTTGACCAGAGGACTTACCAGTAACATAAACAGTTAGTTAACATATATATTGTGTATTTTACATATACTATGTACTACATTCTTATAATAAAGTAAGCTAGAGAAAATGGTAAGAAAATAAGAGAAAATACATTTATGGTACTGCATTTATCGGGGCAAAAACCCCATATAAGTGAACCTGCACAGTTCAAACCCATTTTGTTCAAGTGTCAACAGTATATCATACATAACATAAATTCCATCTCTAAAATTGCTATATAGTTAGGCAGAGACATCCATAAGCACCTGCACCTACGCTTTACATCCTACCCTGTTCTTTCCTTTTCCTCAAAGTAATAAGTAGGCCATTAGGCCTGGACCCATGAGAAAATAGCCCAAGAAGTAAAATGAGGCCAAGATTAGCTTGTCCATAAAGGCCAAAGTCAAAACTAGAAGAGTAAGACCAACAAGTGGGTTGGAGACAAACTAGTGACAAACACCATAGCATTTGTGCCTTAAGTGAAATGCCACTTCACTAACCAATTTCCAATGCCATTCCTTTGCCTGTACATACCAATATGCCTTAATATTTATCACTTAGTAAATACACGAGAGACTGCACAAAATCTGTGTCCAATGATCCTTGATGACAAAGCATTAGTGACCCAATCCTTTTCCAGACATAACGATATTTTGTTCCAGTAGCATAGTGCTGTATCTCCTATGAAACAAATAAGGCACTCATGCATAAAATTAATACAGTTAGCTTTCTAGGCAGTGATAAATTTAAAAGCAGGCCCACAGAATCACTTCATTCCTCTTGAAGGCAGATTTCCTATAAAACCTTGAGTCACCTACATCTTGACTTGTAAGGCTCTTTTGAAAATTATGTCATCATCTCTCATGAAACCCAATAGGGCATGTGCAGTCAAGGTGGAAATAAAGGGGACAATGAAGCTGTTGAGGAGATGCTTAGAAATATGACCATTTCATTTTATGTGGAAAAGGCAATTGATCTCCAAGCATTGAGAGAGCTTTTGACTTGCCCTTTGCTATTAAGTTATCCTCACCACACTGCTCCTTTCTGTTCACCTGTGTGTAAAAGGGTCTTGAATTCTCTTGTTTTATGTAGGGGTAGTTGAAGGTTATTTTATCCCCTGACAACCTTTGACAAGCAGCTGTATCAAGAGTATCATCATGGAAATACAGGGTTTTCTCAATTTTGTCAATAATCACTAGAAAGTGCCTGTTTCTGAAACCATCAGTCTTATGAGGACATTCACAAACAAACCCTATGCATCCTCACAAACAAGTCTCAGTCACCCAAACAGTGAACCCTATTACTGAAGTTTGAAACAAGTATTCGAAAGATTTTGAAACCTGAAAGCTGAACGATGTTACCTCAAAAAATGCCCATTGGCTGGTTTTGAAGAAGAGGGAAAGTAGCCATTGTTGCATGAACCCCATTAGACCCCCCTGACAAGAGGAAAATGAAAAGTGTGGTTTACTAGGAAACACATTGTTCATTTACTGTATAAGTCACACTATACTGAGGTAGCACCTAAGAAAAATAAGGGGTTCTGGTTAAAATTATATAATTTATCACTTATGGTTGGTTTTTCTTGGCCAGACTCAGAACATCTTCAGTTATGAACTACAGATAACCTGGTATGGTATTTTTTTATATTCTTACTGAGACTCTGGTTGTAAAATTGAGTTCTTAGAATGCATGTGTCTCCTGTGGCTACTGTGCAGTCAGTAAATTACATATGCAAGTGTGTTTGATGGATGCCTTTTAACTTTGTTGGCATTTGATGCTTCTTGTGTCATTTTGAAAAAGAAAATGAAAAACATTGTCTTCTAAGGTTCTGTCTCCAAAAGGGGAACGGGCTAACATATCCTTTTTATCCCTTTCAGGTAGGGGTCCTGCATCACAAAAGAGTAGTTTACATAATAAATTGATAACACAAGTCTCCATGGAAAATGAAAGGCAAAGCTAACACATTCCCCCAGGGAATTCTAAGGTGCAGAAATGTGATCTTGTTTTTGTATAACTAAAGCATTAATATTAATAGTGAGTTAGGTGTACTTGCTTAGCAAGCAACACTTCTCCCTAGGGTGTTCTCACAGCAGTGACAGTCCCCCCTGATTCTGATTCCTTACTTTGAAGTCCAGGCACCAGGATATGAGCCTTTTTTTTTTTTTTCTTTTTTTAACATACAATGTATTATTTGCTTCAGGGGTACAGGTCTGTGGATCATCCGTCTTACACAACACCCAGTGCTCTCCACAACACATACCCTCCCCCGTGCCCATCCCCCAGCCACCCCACCCCTCCCACCTTCTCCACTCCAGCCACCCTCCGTTTGTTTCCTGAGATTAAGAGTCACTTATGGTTTGTCTCCCTCCCTGGTCCCATCTTGTTTCATTTTTTTCCCTCCCTTTCCCCCACAGCCCTCTGCTCTGCCTCTCAAATTCCTCATATCAGAGAGATCATATGGTAATTGTCTTTCTCTGGTTGACTTATTTCGCCTAGCATAATACCCTCTAGTTCCATCCATGTTGTTGCAAATGGCAAGGTTTCTGGGTTTGTTTTGTTTTGTTTTGTTTTGCTTTTTTGATGGCTGCAAAACTCTTCACAGTGTAGGGATAGAGGGCACATACCTCAATATCATATCATCAAAGCCATCTATGAAAAACCCACAGCAAGTATCATTATCAATGGGGAAAAACTGAGAGCTTTTCCCCTAAGGTCAGGAACACGGCAGGGCTGTCCACTGTCACCACTGCTATTCAACACAGTACTAGAAGTCCAGGCCTCAGCAGTCAGACAACAAAAAGAAATAAAAGACATCCAAATAGGCAAAGAAGAAGTCAAACTCTCACTCTTTGCAGATGATATATACTTTATGTGGAAAACCCAAAAGACTCCACTCCAAAATTGCTACAACTCATACAGGAATTCAGTCAAGCGTCCGCATATAAAACCAATGCACAGAAATCAGTTGCATTTCTATACACCAACAGCAAGACAGAAGAAGGAGAAATTAAGGAGTCCATCCCATTTAAGACTGCACCCAAAACATAAGATACCTAGGAGTAATCCTAACCAAAGAGGCAAAGAATCTGTACTCAGAAAGATATGAGCATTTTCTTGAAGATTCCTCCTTTTCCTTACAGGTCAGGATGCTCCACTCACCCTTCAATTCAAATGCATATTTTGTTCCACAGTTAAACAGGGATTTCCCTTCTTCCATTCTTAAGGGCTCATTTTTCCTCTATTTTCCCCATCCTAATGTTATGCTGATATAGAATTTCCAGTAGTAACAGTCCTAAATCCCTGAATTTTGGGAGCTCAGGTTAATTATTAACTGAAAAATAACTAGTATTTAAGTGTACATATAAAGTTTCCCCACAAAAAAAAAAAAAAAAAACACATAACCCACCACAAGAGAAACTGCATTCCATTCTGCCATGATCAGAGTTCCATCACCCTGAGCATTACTTTGCACATCCCACTGCTTAGTGGTACAATTCTTTGGAACTTTGGAGAAAATATTGTAATTAGTGATAACATAAGATGCATTGTTCAGAATGGTAGCTTTTTATGTGTTACAACTTGTATTGACCTATAAAGGATTTCAATGACGATTAAGATTACCCTATTTTAGTGGGGAGCCTGCTTCCACCTCTCTCTCTGCCTGCTCTCTGCCTACTTGTGATCTCTGTCTGTCAAATAAATAAATAAAATCTTTAAAAAAAAAAGATTACCCTATTTTGTACACTGTAAATAAATCATTCTAAAAAGCTATACATACACAATGGAGCTGAGACAGCACATACTGGACCATTTGGGGACTATGAGGGTTTCAGTTTCTTGGCCTCTGTTTTGTCATTTTCAAGGAAGAACAGATCTCTGTGAGAAATGGAAACAAGGATTTTCTGTGGTGGGGGGATTTATTTATTTATTTATTTATTTTAGTGAGAATCTTTGCTAGAACAGATATAAGCTCATTTAAATTATAGCATTCTTTTCCCTCCTAATAATTGCATCTTAAGGCAGACATACACAAATAAATCTCAATATTGGAAAAGCAAGTTTTTATCTGTTTAGAACCCTAATGCACTAGAATGTTAAACCTGAAATATTCTAAAATTCGTGTTGTCTATCTTGATCATTTTATAAATGAGGAAATGAAGACCCAAAGAGAGAAGTGGTTTGCAAAAGAACACAATAGGGGGGAAAAAGTTGTATCATTGAAAGGATTCCAGTTTGATAGGATATCACACTGGAAATATCTGTTAAAAGTACCATATTGAAGCCTCATATTCATCCCCTATCTTTATTAAAATATTAGTAAATATTTTTACATATGAACTCAAAACACAAAAAGAATGAGAAAGGAGACAGCCTGTACATGAGATATCTCACAGATTTCTAGAATGCAGAGCTGGATGAAGAAAGGATAATTAATGGGACAAGGCAGAGGGAGCCACATGCTCACGGTTAGCATGTGTGGTTCACGGCAAGAGGCATAGGAAGTTGGGGAGTGTTGGAAATCCAGCAGACCCAGAGAAAACCTAGCCCTGCAGGTAAGAGAGAGAGACAGATGGTTCTACAAGGAAGGGTTTTGGAATAAATGGTGAGTGTCAATAAAATACAGGTTCTGAGAAGACTGGGTGGCAGTCCGTATGACAAGGAAACAAAGCTAATTTGAAATGATGGTGGGAAAGTGCTATACAGAAAAATATAACCCTAATTAGCAGTCAGCCCTATCCCAAAACAAGATATTTTAAATTGTGCAGATAATTCAATTTTTTTTAATTTTTTATTTTTTATAAACATATGTTTTTATCCCCAGGGGTACAGGTCTGTGAATCACCAGGTTTACACACTTCACAGCACTCACCAAAGCACATACCCTCCCCAGTGTCCATAATCCCACCCCCTTCTCCCAAACCTCCTCCCCCCAGCAACCCTCAGTTTGTTTTGTGAGATTAAGAGTCACTTATGGTTTGTCTCCCTCCCAATCCCATCTTGTTTCATTTATTCTTCTCCTACCCACTTAAGCCCCCATGTTGCATCACCACTTCCTCATATCAGGGAGATCATATAATAGTTGTCTTTCTCTGCTTGACTTATTTCGCTAAGCATGATACGGACCAAATGACAGAGAATAAAGAAGCAGATAATTCAATTTAACAAACATCTATTGAGCGTTTACTATAGACAAAGAACTATTAAAAATATAAGTTGAACAAGAAAAAGGCCTTATCCTCCAGGAGTTTAGGTCTGGGGAGAGATACAAACATATACCCAGACAGTCATAATGTCAGCTTAGTAATATATATATTCTACAAGAACAATGCAAGCAACTTGCTGTGGTAGTTCAGAGAGAGAAAGGCAATTCAGATTGTGGAACCCAGAAAGATATTTTTATTAGACCTTAAAAGGCACATAGGATTTGATAATCAAAAAAAGTCATATATGCCAGAAAGAAATGTTCTTATTTGGGAATTGAGCAGAATGGTAAGAATGAACCATGGAGAATGCTTTTGCCAGATCACAGAGAGCCTGGGATCCCAGAGAAAGAAATTTGGATATATTTAAAAAGCTTAAGTGGCATTGAGTCATTGAATATATGTGGTAGAGGAGAAAAGCAACCATATTTTTTAAATCAATCTAATAAAGGTAGGATTCACATCCAATAAAATGCATCTATTTTAAGGGAGGATTTTGACAAGCATTGACAATGTACATTGCTATGTAACCACCATTCTAATTAAGGATAGCACATTTCCATTACCCCAAAATTTTCCTTAAGACTTTTCCCAGCCAGTCCCTCCATGGAGGGACAGTCAACTATTTGATCTGATTTCTACCATCATAGATAAGTTCTGTCTGTTCTGCAAATGTATATCAATAGAATTATACAGTATGTAGTCTGGCTTTGTCCCTGTCTTGATTTACTCAGCATAAGGTTTCTTGAGGTTCATTTTGCCTGTTTCTTGCTCATTTATCTCAAAAGGAAACTCCTCCCACAGAACTTGCCCATTTTCACAGATCCTATTTTCAGCCTCTGTTCTACTCTTCTACTGCTGTGTAATAAAGCACCCCAAAACTGAATGTCTTCAAACAGCAATAAGCATTGATTTCCCTTATGAATCAGCCATTTGGGCAGAACCTGATGGGAACAGCTCATTTATGCTCCACACAGCATCAGTGGGGCTGGAGTCTTTACTTCCAAGATTCCTTCCTCCCATCACAGGCCAGTTAGTGCTATCTTATGGCTGAGAGATTGCCCAGGGCTGTCGGGTGGGGGGGGCCTTAGTTCCCCTCCCAGGTGGCCTCTCCACATGGCTGTTTGGGCTTCCTCTCAGCATGGCAACTGGGTGCCAAGAGCTAGTTTGTTTTAAGAGATGGGAAGTAGATTCTGCTGACTTTTTAAGGCCTGGTCTCAGAAACTGGTACATCACCCTTTCACTGTATCCAGTTGGTGAGGCAGGGACATGGACTCTCATTTCTTGAGGAAGAAAATGTCCAAGAATTCCAGATATTTTGAACCTAACATTCCTTCCCAGTCAAGGAAGAGGCTTTTTAAATTAAACATTTACTCAACAAAAAAGGAAACCTATATTAGCCATCTACACAAATTAACCTAGTCTTGTCAGACATTTGATGAAAATAAACTCAGGAGAGAGAATGACCAAGATGAACAAACAGAATAACAGTGGGGGAGAGAGAACTGATACAAATAGTTGCAAATGCCTTGTTTCCATTCTAATTAATCTCTAATTACCCCCAAGGGTAATAGAATAGGACGTCCATAAACTAAGCTCAGGTTGCTACTTTAAAAAAAAAAAAAAAAGTAATCTGAGAACAAGAATGGATTCCTGGAAATTACATACATATATCTAATTACCAAAATATAAAATTCACTAGAGAGATTAAATCTAAGAATGGATATGGCTGAAGACCAAGTTAGACATCTGAAATATAACACAAAAATAAATCACTTGGAATTTAAAGCTAGAAGACAAAATGATGAAGCAGAGGAAAATTAAAGCACACAGAAGCTAGATCCAGAAGGCACAACATCTGTCTCCTAGGCGTTCCATAAGGATAATACAGAAAATTAAAGCAAAGAGATGAGCAAAGCAAAGAAAAAATTTCCCTAAAAATTATACACATTTCAGATTGAAAAGTCATCTAATGTCAAGAAGAGTGAAGGACAAAAGGTTCCGACTTAGCCATTTTGGGGTGAAATATCTCAAGTGTAAGATGAAGAGCAAGTTCTGAAATCCTGGGGTATGGGAAGGGCAAGTTTGACAGGAAAAAGAATCTGGTGAGCGTCAAACATGGAACTCTGAAAGAAGTAATGCCTTCAAATGTGTGAGGAAAAATGACTTAAACTTATAATTTTATGGCTAGCCTATCAGGCAAATGTGTGGACAAAAGTATTACATTTTCAGACATATGAAGACTCAGAAAACTCATGCTCCAAGACCCTTTCTGAAAACAGTGCGTAAAGTTGTAGTCCCATAAAAATGAAGAAATCCAAGAAAAAGAAATGGAGCCTAAGAAATAATAAAACCATCCCAAGAGTGCAATGAGAAGATATCCCAGGAGTATAATAGTAAAGTAGGTCAGAGTGGAATAACAAGTGAGAGGTCCCTAGAAAGAATGGGGCAATCACATTTCTTAAAGAATGAGGAAAATTGTAAGGGTTTCACAAAAAAGAAAACGATGCATTTAGAAATTCTGGGAAGAAAAAAAAGGATCTATAAGAAAGTCGTGGTCCAAATAGGAAGCCACATATTGGGTAGAAGAAGAAAGAATCCATTTATCCTTTTTTTAAAGATTGATTGACTTATTGATTGATTGATTTGAAAGAGAGAGTGAGCATACATGAGTGAGAAGTAGAAGGAGATGCAGACTTCCCACTGAACAAGGAGCCCAAAACAGGGCTGGATCTCAGGACCCTGGGATCACCACCTGAGCTGAAGGCAGATGTTTAATCAACTGAGCTGCCCAGGCACCCCAAGAATCCATTTGATCTTAACATAAAAGATTCTCCTTTAAATAACATAGCTTAGTGACATGGCATTATATTTCCTGCTCTTTGGATCGAATTGGGAACTTCTTACTTTAGTTCTGCAACAAAACTCCTATAATCATAATATATTATGTAATGTTTACTGTTTTAAGTTTTATAATTATCCTATGGACAAATGGATCCAAAATCTTAGAATATTTCTCAAATATATATATATATATGTATATATATCTCAAAGATACATATATATAGAAAAATATATTTTTATATATCTATGCATGTACAAATGACACATACATACATGTCTAAGTCTGTCCTAATACCCATCTCTATAAAATCAATGAAATACCTGACCAGAAGGAGTAAAAAAGAGAGGCAGAGAGCATAAGTGTGCTCATTTCCTAATTTTACATCAACAAATACTGGTTAAAATTAATGGTTCAAAAAGCCAGAGATCTGGGTATATAATTTACAGCTCTAGAGTAATAAATAATTAGAAGAACTAACAGAATAGTACTTTAAAAATCCAGAAGTTAGGGGCACCTGGGTGGCTCAGTGGGTTGAGCCGCTGCCTTCGGCTCAGGTCATGATCTCGGGGTCCTGGGATCGAGTCCCGCATGGGGCTCTCTGCTCGGCAGGGAGCCTGCTTCCTCCTCTCTCTCTCTGCCTGCCTCTCTGCCTACTTGTGATCTCTCTGTGTCAAATAAATAAATAAAAAATCTAAAAAAAAAAAAAAATCCAGAAGTTAGTGAAAAGTAGCATATTTACCCTAAATTCCTCAGTTTTTCTAGTGGTTGGTAGAAAGATCCTAATGTTATTAAGCCAAAAAATACGCCGGGCATTGTTGAGGTAACGAACTTTCTGAGGAGGTAGGAGTAAGATGGGAGCTCTGCTGGCCCCCAGGAAGGGACATGGCCTTTTTTAAAGCAGCTCTCCTGAGGGGAAGGTAAAGCCCTCCTGCTGGGCGGCTGGGGAGCAGGCTCCTGCGTCATGGAGGGGGATCGGGGTGCCTCACTACAGCACCCAGTGCAGTGAGTAGCTGTGTTTGTGAACAAGAATTCATATAAATGGGATTCAATAATTGGGGTTTTGCTCTATGGAGATTTTCTATATTGCTCGATAATTATGAGGTAGTTCTTTCTCATTTGTATTAAAAATATTAGTGTTAGAAATAGCATGGAAATAATTTCAAATAATTATTTCCAACTGGAATATCTTCTTGTAATACTCTCTTATAATCATATGCAATTAGGACTATTTGCTCAAATCCTCCAGAACTAAGACCTATTCTTCTTATGCAAAATGAAGCTTTGAAATGAGTGAAAATCTCATCTCTCCTAATTACAAATTCTCTGTTAAATTTATTCGACGTCTACTCTGTATCATGAAAAAATAATAGTACACATTCAATTCTATCACTTCACCTTCAGGTTATAGCAAAATTTTGTTAATTCTGTTCTACTAAATTAGATTTATGATTATTGTAATGGAGTATGGGTTGACATTCATTTTCATTCCATGATTTTTTAAAATAATACCTTTATAGTGTTTTACAAATTATGCATATTCATAAAATGCCCAACAATTATAGGAAAATATAAGGAATAAAGCAATTGCTTAAAGTCACACTTCTCAGAAGTAACCAGTGCTAACATCACTCTAGATATTTCTCTGGACAGATGGATAGATGAATGAAAACAAAAGCACATTTGTATAAATGGGATTACATGTACATACTACTTTATAGAATCTTTTCTTTAAAAAATAATGTGTCAAATTTCAAAAATATCTGTGACAATCACCTATCCCCTTGATCATTGAAAGTGTCTCACTCAAAATCACTGTGCGGTGACTTAGTCTTTTTCCAGTTTAAACAACCCAAATAAAATTCTAAGATTTTATATTTGTTTTGTTTTCATAATAAAAACACTGCTAACAAACATTTACAATGTGTCAGACACTAAGTTATGCACTTTGCAAGAGTCATCTCATTTAGTGCTTCTAGTATGTCCATAAAAATTTAAGTCTGAATAGAGAAGGTAAGCCATTGCATCTGAGGTCACACAGCTAAGTATGGAACTGGATCTAAACCTAGGCATTTGGATTCCAGCATCTGTACTCTCAAGCACTAGTCCCTACAAAATCCATAATACCCTCATTAAAATAACTCCATACAAGACCAAGCAATTAAACACATTTTTCCTCATTTGAATCTACAATGTCTTCAACTCATGACAACCTACTGTCATAATCAGTAAAGTAATTAAAAATCTACTAGATACCAGCCACTGTGCTATGGCACAAAGAATTCAAAAGGAGAAAAACGAAAGAAATATTTATATAAGGATTTTATCATAAAACTACAAAGTAATGAGCAAAGAAATGAATGCTTATATATTTTGTCTATATTCACTGATTGGAATAGAATTGTGGTTAATTTCTTTCTTGTCCTTTTTCTATATATACAATATGAAAATTCACTTTTTCTTATAAAACTGAGAACATACTTCAATTTCCATTCTGTAGTCTGCTTCTTTTTTCACATATTATAGATGAACATTCCCATATCAATAAATATTATTTTTAAAAATAATTCTTAGTATCTCTTTGGGTGTAACTTTAATTGGCACATTCCAGCATATGGTTGTACTATAAAATAATTTAATTATTCCCCACTTGGTTAATGTTTGTACTGTTAACTTTTTATTATACTACAATATCCTTAATAAACCTCAGGAAGATCCTACAGCAGAAATAAAATAACTCAACTTTTTTAATTATGCAAGATAAGAAAGAGGGTAAAAATTTAAGAGAGTCTCTGATACAAAGAATACCAAGTTCATCTCTAAATTATAGTTTTCAAGGGGTGCCTGGTAGTACAGTCAGTTAAGCATCCAACTCTTGGGTTCAGCTCAGGTTGTGATCTCAGGGTCATGGGATTGAACCCTACATCAGGTTCCTCGCTCAGCTCAGAGTCTGCTTAAGACTCTTACTACCTCTACCCACTCTACTCCACACTTCTCCCCCACCCCCACTGCACTCACTCTCTGGTTTTTCTCTCAAATAAATAAATCTTTAAAAAAAATAAAATAGGGTTTGCAAGCCTAAATTGTGTTCTATTTTTTAATCTTTATGTGAAGTGACAATTGCATTTTCTTCTTGAAATCTCTTCCTGTTCATAAATAAATAAATAAATAAATCTCTTCCCTGTTCACTGTATTGTTTTCTCCATATTTTTTTTCTGTTTTCTGGTATGTTTTTCCCATTTAAGGCTCACCTTTGACACCAAAAATAGCCAATTAGAGAATATCTACACTTCTGGGAAATGCAACTCTTATTCTTTCTTGTCTTACTGTCTCTTGTTTTCCAATTAACATAAGATTTATACAGCACCAGTCTGTATCCAACTACCCAGCCAAAAAGTCACCATCATCCCTGAATAAAATTCCAGGCTTTGGTTTATAAACTCAAGCGCTTCCAGCTGAGGTCCAGTTCTCTTAAATTGATGTGATATTAATGGCTTTGGAGGTTTTCTTTCTCTTAGCAGAGGGAAATAGTTCAGTGGCTTAATTTTTCATGCCTTCATGAATTTAAAAATAAATAAATAAGTAGAATTATCCAAAGGTGATAAATTATTCATCATGTTGCTTAGTCTTAAATCCCTGGTTAATTTTTTTCTATCATTTCCACATATACTTTTTCCTGTTCCCTAATACTTCAGATACCAGTTAATAAATATGTGTGCTTGCGTGTTGATCACTGGGTTTAATCGCATGAATGTTTATCAAATCCAAGGGACTAATTATAATAAGCTTTCCACTGCATCGAGGAGCATTTTGCTGGGAATTAAATATTAAAAATGCAAAAGATACCGCTCTCTCTGCAAAACGTAAACTGATATATTCTCACAAGAAAAGATAGTATAAGCTGAAAGAAAACTGGCAAAAGAAAGCAAAATATATTCTAATTGGCTTCCTTGAATCCATTTTGATTTTCCTTTTTAATAGAGTTGGAGGAGGAGCCATTTAAAGCAGTTTGCATAAAAAGGCCAGAAACCAATCATCATATAGGATACTAAAATTGCTTCTGGAATTCCATCTACTATATGTTGGGGTTAGTCATTATAGCTACAAACATTTGGAGTAAATAAGTGTAACCAATGCGTAATACAGAGTAAATGCGTAAATACAGAGCATGACTTATTGTGTATAAAAATGTATCTCTCATGGTCCAGCTAATCCAGAACAAGGCTTTTGAGGCTTTTACTGGTATAAACATAAAATTGACAGTGGGACAAATATCAGCATCATCAGTTTTTTAATGCTAGCATATCCTTCAGGATACATATTGCCTCATGGCATAACAAGATCATGGCTAAAAACAGCCCAGAGTTGAGGGAACACTTGAATTTGACAACACTGGACCATTTTATAGAAGATCTATATGCATTTTCACTGACTATTATCATGGGGAATAGGTTTCAGAGACCATTTTGCCCAGTTATATTTTAAGCTGTATTCTCTGGACCCCTAAAAAATGTCCACCAAAGTGGCATGGAGAACGTGGAACATGGGGAAAAGGTTGCCTATCTTTTCAACCAAAGTTGCTCAGCTTCTGTCCGTCTTATCAATTAGGGGTGGGGTGAACCTAGAATTTCCTTTTAGACATGAGAAATAAAATTCTTTGATCCTACTCCCTCATTTTACAGGTTAGAAAACTAAGTACCAGAGAGATTGTTTTCCCACACTGCAATTATCTGGTGGTTAAATCAGATGTGCTACTCAACCTTTTCATGCAGCCCAGCACCAACGGGGGGGGGAAAAAAAGGAAAAGAAAGAAAGAAAAAAGGATGATACTGCTTAGATATTCTCAAGAGTCTACTATGGACTGAAAGTTTCTAAATGTTAGGTTATTTTTGGCCAGCTTTTCTTCCCATAACTTGCTGAATATGACTGGAAAGTCAAGCATGGAGAGAATGATCAGAAGGGAAAGATTTTATTTCAGTGATCCAACTTTACTTTAGGAATGCTATTGGTTCTGTGACTTTAAGTTATTAAAGTTTCTTATGCCCTAATGTCTCCATTTTTAAAATGTGGATAGTGTGATCCAATATATCACAACAACAATATAATACTATTTCACACCTAACAGACTAGCAAAGATAAAAATCTGGTGATATTAGGTATTGTTGAGAAAATGGGGAGGTAAGAACACCCAACCATGCTCATAGGAGGATAATTTGGTTTAACCTTTGAAAACACTCTGGTAAAATCTAATAAAGTTGACAACATAGTACTTTATAAGCCAGACATACTATTTCTAGTTATATGGACCTAAATATCTTACAAAAGAACTGTAGGAGGATGCTTACTGTAGCATTATTTCTTAAAGTGGAAAAAAAAAAACTGGAAAAGGTGTCCATCAACAGAGAAATAAGAATGTTAAGTTTTCCAGTTGCCTGTTTAAGGAGTTTGGAAGTCATTGTTCTGTTTAAACAAATAAAAAGCTGGGGCACCTGGGTGGCTCAATGGGTTAAGCCTTTGCCTTCAGCTCAGGTCATAATCTCAGGGTCCTGAGATCGAGCCCCGCATCAGATTCTCTGCTTGGTGGGGAGCCTGCTTCCCCCTCTCTCTCTACCTGACTCGCTGCCTACTTGTGATCTCTGTCAAATAAATAAATAAAATCTTTAAAAATAAATAAATAAACCAATAAAGTGCTATACAGCCTAAAAGATCAACAACTTTTCTTGGGTCCCTAAGAGAGGGGATGACACAGAGCAAACTGACAAGAGTGGAGAGACAACAGGAAAATACAGGGAGTTATGGCTTACCGAAGTAATGACTCTCAAGGAGAAGAAACTACTGGAGAAACCAGCTCTGAGAAAGAAATGCCAAACTGTAATTGATGGTTTTCTGAAGGCTCCATGCAGACAAGTCATAAGGAAATCCAGTCCTAGTGGGGCTCCCCCTGTATTGTGAGATTTACCTTCAGGAGCCTGAGCATATTTGCATAGTCAGTACCAAGTAAACATTAGAGAAAAGTCCCCTCCGACTTCTGGCAGGGGAAGAAGAGTGAACCATCTTGAGATCTATCTTAATAACACCGGCCCTCAGGGAAGACTAGTTAAACCTCAGACTAACCTGCCAGGATTTTATCATTGCCTAAATGACCTGATGCAAAGGAAATACCAAACTCCAGGTGGATCTAACTATCCCACTAAGGGGTTGTGAGAAGTGGAAGACCAGAAACACTTGTGACATTGACAGTCCCGAGGCATGGGCTGACTAGACTGAAACCCAGGGGCTCCTGGGTGGCTGAGTCGGTTAAGCCTCTGCTTTCGGCTCAGGTCATGATCCCAGGGTCCTGGGATCGAGCTCCACATCAGGCTCTCTGCTCAGCAGGGAGCCTGCTTCCGCCTCTCTCTCTGCCCGCCTCTACTTGTAATCTCTCTCTCTGTCAAATAAATAAATAAAATCTTAAAAAAAAAAAAGTTTGAAACCCAATCATAGGCCTGTAGAACACTTCCCCTGCCCCCATGCATCACCACCACATTACTAAAGGCCTATTTACCCAGTACATCATGTCCAGCTATCAGGAAAAAATTACAGGGCATAGTAAAAGGCAAAAAACATAATAAGAAGAGACAAAGTAAATATCAAAGCCAGACATGGAGGGATATTGGAATTATCAGATCAGAAAGGTGAATAAATATTAATAAACAAAGGGCTCTAATGAAAAAAATAAACAACAAGCAAGAACAGATGAGTGACACAAGCAGAGAAATGGAAATCTTAACAAGGAACCAAAAAGAAATGCTAGAAATAAAAAAATAAAACAAAAACCACAATGTAAGAAAAATGAAGAATACCTTTGGTGGGCTTATCAATAGACTGGACAGAGCTGAGGAAAGAATCTTTGAGCTAGACGATATATCATAGAATCTTCGAAAACTGAAAAAGACAACAAAGATTGAAAAAATTAAAATGGAATATCCAAGGACCATGGGACAGCTGGAAAATATATAACATACATGTAATGGGAATACCAGAAGGAGAATAAAAGAAAGAAGCAGAAGAAATATTTGAAGCAATAATGATGGAGGATTTTCCTAAATTAATGTCAAACACCAAAACACAGATTCAGAATACTCAGAAAACAGCAAGTAGGATAAATGCAAAATAATAATAATAATAATAATAATAAATAAAAATAAAAACCTAGACATATGATTTCAAACCACAGCAAATCAAAGATAAGGAAAAAGCCTGAAAGACCCCAGAAGGGAAACACACATACACACATACACACACACACACACCTTACCTGTAGAAGAATGAAGAATTACATCCGACTTCTCAAAAATTATGCAAGTAGAAAATAGAATGAAATATTTAATGTGTTGAGGAAAAAAAAACCCACAAATTCAAAATTCCGTACCCTGTGAAATTATCCTTCAAAGGTGAAAGAGAAATAAAACCTTTCTCAAACAAAAATTAAGGGAATTGTTGCCAGGAAACATGATTTGCAAGAAATGTTAAAAGTTCTTTAGAGAGAAGAAAATAGTATAGGTCAAAAACTTAAATCTGCCTTAAGTAAGGAGGACCAATGAAGAAGGAATAAGTGAAGGTGAAATAAAGATTTTTATTTTTCTTATTCTTAGTTGACCTAACAGATAAGTTTGTTCAAAAAATTATGTCAAAAATGTATTTGATTATATATACTTATGTATATGTACGTGCTATATATACTTTGTGTGTGTGTGTGTGTGTGTGTGAGAAATGGATGATAGCAATTATACAGGGATGAAGAGGATGAATTATAAGGTACTCACACTACCTATAATTTGGCATACAGTTATTTGAAAGAGGGCTTGGATTAGCTATAAATGAATATTGCAAATGAATATTGCAAAAACCACTAAAAATGGTTTTTAAAAAGTATAACTGATATGCAAAGGAAGGGGAGAAAACTCGTTATTTATATGATGAAATATTATAAGGCAATTAAAATACATAAACTAGAACTCTATGTATCAATATTCATAGTAGAGTAACCATGGGTGAGTTATTTAATCTTTTTGTCCCTCTGCTTCTTCATCAAAAAATGAACATGTTGTGATGAGCACTGGATGTTATTTGCAACTAATGAAGTGTGGAATACTACGTCAAAAACTAATGATGTACTATATGTTGGCCAACTAAACATAATCAGAAAATAATAATAATAATGGTAAACTGTCTTGGAGGGTTTTTGTGGAAATTAAGTGAGTGGAGACATATAAAGCGCTTAAAACAGCCTGGTACATAGTGAGTTGTTAAGAAGTGTTTCCTCTTACTACAATATACCTGAAAACAATATTGCATGAGAAAAGTTAGCAGGAATACACCAAGAATCATTCAGTCCCGGAATCACAGGCCTATACCTCTGAAACCAGTAATACATTATATGTTAATTAAATTAATTTAAATTTTTAATTAAAAAAAGGAAAAAAGAAAGAAAATGTTTACCTATTGAAAAAAATCATTCAGTCTTTCTATATTCTGGGCAAATATTAATCATCAGGATTTGGAATGAAAAATTCAAATTCTCAGGAATTCCCCAAATCATGACTTATTCTGTTTTTCATAAAACTTTTTTACCAGTTTAAAAAAAAACTTTTTGAACAAGTTTTTAAAATAATAACAGCCACAAAAATAAACAGGGAGTCACTTTTATGTGAGAAGTTATATTAAACATTTTAGAGGTAGCTTATAAAAAATAGCATTAATATACATATTATTATTAACTCCTTTAAAGTGAAACAAATATATTTTAATGACATATAAAATTATCTCTACCTGATATAGACATAAGATAATAGAAAACATTTTAAAATGCCCATAAAATGCCCATTAAAGTCAGGTTTTTAAGTGAAATATAACTAAGATTCCACATGCAGAAAAATTGCTTTCATTTTCTATTAACACTAGTCAAATTCTAAAGGTGTGTACAATATCATCTTCAAGTTGGGTGTAGGATACATGATGCAAAATGTGAACTAATTTCCTTTGCTTCCAAGGAAGATATTTTATGTGCAGTAAACTATAATTTATAATGAATATTCAAACATTGAAAAATGCCAATGAGCATTATTAGGCAATATTCAAATAATGTAATGTTTGATCTCCTAGCAAGGTGAGAGCACTACTTAGAATCATGTGCCAAAATTGCCAATTAAAGGACTTCTTTTGCTTCTCAAACTTGTTATTTCCTGGGACATCACTATTAAGATTTATCTAAAGTATATTATGTATATAAATTTGTAAATATTCCTTTTACTTGCAAGAATGACTCACCCTTAGCAGCAGACAGAACCATGATGACACACTCACATATGGCCATAGTCACAAGCAAGACTATCCAGTCAGATAGTGATCACTTCTCTCTTCCTGACCTGGTTTCTGAAGGTATTAACTAACCTTCAACTCCACTTGTCAGTATTTCTACCTTCAACTTGACATGAACGAATTCCTTCCAACCAGCAGTGTCTCTGTGTTGATCACTAAACTTTAATTCCTGCAAGATAGTTATATTTTCCCATTTTCCCAACTGATTTTCTCAAGATTTAGGATTTGAAAAAAAATATGCAAATTTCCCAAGAAATGTTAAGAAGAATTCCCACCTGGAAACCATAATATATACTATTAAACATGGACTCAAGAATTACCATATTCCTAACTGTGATTATAGCTAAGAAGTGGCAAGGTGATGAGTACATAAAAAGAAATAAAAAGAGCTTAAGTTGTGTCTGTGGGGCAACTGTTGGTTAAGACGCTGCCTTCAGCTCAGGTTGTGATCCCAGGGTCCTGGGATTGAGCCCCACATTGGGCTCCCCACTCAAGCAGGGAGCCTGCTTCTCCCTCTCCCTCTGCCTGCCACTCTACTTACTTGTGCTCTCTATCTCTCTGTCAAATAAATAAGCAAAATCTTAAAAAAAAAAAAAAAGTGTCTGCCATATACTATCTCTTTTATGAAAAATTCAGAGCAAAAATGGTAAAATGCTGTCTTTCATTCTAGGAGAGGGTATGCGTGTGTTTGATGAATTATTCTACTTTCCAGCGTTTTTTAAATCTTTACAAAGGAATTGTTTATGCTGATTCCTGGGCCTCAGAGATTCTGATTCTGTGGGTATTGGATAGAGACTAGGAATCTTCATCTTTACTAGCAGATAATGGGGCAGATGGCACGACCACCAAACCTGGGTGAGTGCTGACCAAGTCCAGGGAAACCCAGATGTGAACCAGAGATACCAATAAAGAATCCTAAATAGTGGCGGAGCAGGATTTGCAAATTGCATCCGAAGGCTAAAGGGGGCGCCTGGGTGGCTCAGGGGGTTAAAGCCTCAGCTTTCAGCTCAGGTCATGATCCTAGGGTCTTGGGATCGAGCCCCACATCGGCTTTCTGCTGGGCAGCGAGCCTGCTTCCCTTCCCCCTCTCTGCCTGCCTCTCTGCCTACTTGTGATCTCTGTCGGTCAAATAAATAAATAAAATCTTTAACAAAATAAATAAATAAATAAAAATAAAGAGGAGACCCCATTGGCAGGAAGAGCTGGGTGCTTTTGCCTTGGGGGCATGTGCAGAAGAAAAGGCCTCACAATCCTCTTGACAGCCCCATATGGGCGCCTTTCACAGCCCAGGTAGACTGTCCGTGCTGGGCCTCAGCCAGCGGACTCCCACCCACCAGTGTGCACTGGTTTCAATAAAAACACAGTAGCGGGCAGCAGGCACGCGGGTGGTTCAGTGGGTTAAAACCTCTACCTTCAGCTCAGCTCATGATTTCAGGGTCCTGGAATCCAGCCCTGCATTGCGCTCTCTGCTCAGCATGGAGCCTGCTTCCCCCTCTGCCTCTCTGCCTACTTGTGATCTCTGTCTGTCAAATAAATAAATAGGAATTTTTGAAAAAAAAAAAAATGGTAGGGTGGGGAGAGGTGAAGAAAGGTAGAAGATAAAGCTCTATACCAAAGGGATGATATTTTAAGAATTTCCAAAATTCTTTCTTCATGGAAAGGAAAATTCTAAGCCATAATCATACATTTGCTTTCTTGAATGTACTTAAAAGGCATTGTCTGACCTCATTGTGTGTCTTCTAAGTCTTTTCATAGCGCTTTATGCTTTCTGATTGCTTTGCAATCATGAACCAGTTAATGATTAAATTACTAGTTTCAAACCCTCATTATAAAGCAATAATATCAGCATCCTTGTTTCTCTTGATTGCTTGATTTTAAATTTTTAAACTCAGTACCATTAGTTAGTCCATATGCTAATATTTGAGAAATATTTATGTCATGAGAAATTTATGTATGTTTTATGATACTTCAAAGTACAGCAAGAAGCAAGTTTTAGGGCTTAAGATGATTAAGAGAAAATGAATCCATTCTCCTGAATTCTAAAACCAATCTGTGTTTTCTCTTTATTCTCTTTGTATAGAAAAATGGGGTATTAATTAAAAACAAAACAAAATAAAACAAAAAACAAAGGAGGCATAGCTACCCAGAGTTCTGCATTCAAGTTCTTAGAAAAATCCTGCTTTCTCCATGAGTCCTTTGCCTCCGACAACTGAACCTGTTCAAGATTGGTAAACTCGACCTAAGCTTCTGACTTCTGCACCCAGACCCTTTTTTCTTTCCTTCCATCCCATAGGTGAGGCCAAACTACAGAAAGACTCCCCTGCCTAAATGCAACTGACCAGGCTCACTGTCCTCTTGAATAAAGCTATACCATGTGGAAATTAGATATTTATCCAAATGCCATGGAGTAAATGGGATGTCATTTGTACAGGGAGTTGCTTAGACCGTTGCTGTGGCTTTGGCATTGAAACAATGCCACAAGCTGCTATTATGGCACAATGGGGCTATACCAGCTATATACACAAACTTTCCATTATAAAAAATAAAACTTTTTTTCAAATTTTTCTTCATGACTTCCTGGTGACAAAGACATCTATCTACCTCAGAGTACCTGGAATATGCCCTTCCCACTTTCCACTTAAACTCAATGTTTACAAGTAAAACTTACAATTAAGACTATTGGATAGCCCAGTGCCAGAATCTGAGTGGTCTCTACCCTAACTCTGAGGCCTGTGGACTGAAGAAAATCAATCCAGACTTTGCCTCACAAATCACAAGCAGCATGAATTAAGGTAAGAAGACATGTCAGTTTCCTTTGCTGTCTGTTCCCTGACTCTAGAATTCTATAGAGCGAGTGCCGACCAAAATCCTGGGCAACCACCCTTCTGCATGAGACTACTATTCTTCAAGACAAACGAAACACCCTACGCATGACCATGTCCTCACCCTCCTCTTTTAATATGCATTGACAAATAGTGCATTCTAGAATGCAATGAGGAAACAGCAAATGTGGTGATAAAAAGGTCAATAGGACAGCCTTGGACATAACCCTGCAACTATTTATGAGAAAGTTTCCTTCCTGAAAAATACTATTATTTAGCCCATTGGTATGAAATATACGGGGGTGGGGGGGGGGGCAGAGAGGAGGGAAACCTGTAGGAAAAGATGGAACTGCATAAAACAGAATTATAAAGCATTCTCAATGGATTAATGCTTTAATTCTCATCACAACCACATGAGTTAAGGATTGTGGGTCAGAAAATTTCGTTTTTCTTCCAAAGTACAGCAGGATCTAGTTCCCAGAACTCTGGAATCCATTCATTAATTTAGCTCGTATTTACTGCCTCCATGGTCCTATAGCAAGTATCAAACCAGATTAGAGATAGATGTTATGTATGTCACTACATATTGAGCTCCCTAAAATCACAAATAACCAAAATGCAATTAAAAAAAATAAGTGACCTAAGAGAAGATAAAATAAAGTATTATGAGCACACAGAGGAGGAAAGAGGGTTCTTCAAGGGGAGGAAATTATGAACTTTGTGCTCCCTAGCAGGGATGAGTAGAGGTAAAGAAAAGCATTCCAAACCAAGACACTGACAAGAGCCACGCCAAAGACCAAATAAGGAATAAAGATATTAAAATTGAAGAGGTAGTGCAAGGGCATAGACGTGGAGGGACTTGAATGCTCAGCTAAGAAGTATTCCTTAGGAAAAAACAAACCTACAGATTTTCTCCACTTAGAAAGTCACTGATGATTCTTGAAGTGTAGCGTTCAAGTATCAGAGCTGTGCTTGAAGAGTCAATAGAAAACAGACTGTAAATTGGATGAAAAGGGAGGACTGAAGAAAAGTAGGGGGAAAAAAAACTGTTGAAATAGCCCTAATGAGATTTATAGAAAACCTGATTTGGCATTATGTTGCATTTTATGAATGATGAAACTAAAGAACCCAAGAAGTTAAATAACTTGTCAAAGTCACACAAGTGGTTAGTGACAGAGTCATGATCCATGTCTGGGAAGTCTAGTCCAGAGACCATACTCTTAACCATTCTGCTGTAGGATTTCTCAGTATTTAGACTTTTCAAAAAAAAAAAAAAGAAAAGAAAAGAAAAAAGGGCTTTTCAATAATATACTGTCCTTGTCAGCCATTCCTAAAGCAAAGGGAGTAACCATGATGTGACATGACATTTAATAAACAAATACTTAGGGCATAAAGAAAAGTAAAAGTAAAAATATGAGCAATCTAAAAATTCTATGATAGGCAAGAATGTGGGCATCCATTATGAAACATATATATTTGGAGTATTAAAATGATGTTTGAAAGAATATTTAATGGTATATGAATAATTTCTATGATACTCTTATGAGTTAAGTGAAAATATCAGATTATCAACCTACATCTATATGTGCATAGAATAAACATGAGAATGATTTATTCAAAAATATTTGCAGTTTTTCTTATTTATCTTGAAGCAAGGTTTGAAATGATTTTTATTATCTTTATTTTTCTGCATTTTATGATTTTTCTGCTTCCTTCTGTAACAAAACTGTAAAATTTTCTAGTGCTAAATAATGAATTTGCTTGGCTTTTTCACCTCTTGCACATATTTCTCATATAGAGAGGGCCTCGTGGCTTCATGTTTAGTTTCTTTAATGTATTTGAGCACTAAGCAGGTACCAGACCCTGTGTTAAGCACCAGAGCTACAACTGTGAATAACATACATAGAATCATGAACCTCCCAGCCTAGTAGAGAACAGGATATTGAGCAAGTAAATTAAAATGTGACCGAACATGAGTATAAAGAAGGACTATCTGAAGAAGGAGGTTGAGGATGAAAAGTAGGTGTGAAGTAATGTGTGGGGGTAAAAGTATCCTAGAATGAGCAAAGAACATGCGTGAAGAGGAGAAGAAGTATGGAGGTGGTGAAAAAAGACAAGGATTCTGGGAAGACAGTGGAGATCCAGGGCAGTGTACAAGGTGGAGGATCTTGGAGAGATGTTAATAATAGTGGCATTTGTCCTGAAGGTAATGGGCAGCCACTGTTATCCTATGGAGGCTGGTCTGTGGAAGGGTAAGAGAGGCTGCTAGAGGACGAGTTAGGAGGTTTTTCTAGAATGACTGGTGGCTGGAACTAGGAGAGCAGAAATAGTTGAGAAACACAGGAAAGTCAGGAGTATTTAAGAAGTAAATCAGCAGGGGTGCCTGGGTGGCTCAGTGGGTTAAGCCTCTGCCTTCGGCTCAGGTCATGATCCCAGGGTCCTGGGATCGAGCCCCACATCGGGCTCTCTGCTCAGCAGGGAGCCTGCTTACTCCTCTCTCTCTGACTGCCTCTCTACCTACTTGTGATCTCTGTCTGTCAAATAAATAAAATCTTTAAAAAAAAAAAAAAAGGAAGTAAATCAGCAGGACTTGAATGGGTGAGGTTGGTGGGGGTAAGTAAACTGTCACAGATGTCTCTCTTTTGTCTGACTTGATCAACTGGATGGACAGGTAATTTGCAGAGATGGAAATCACTAGAGGTAGAAAAGGCTAGCAAAGAATGAAACAGAACCTTTACCTCTAAAATCTAAACTCACTTAAAATTCCGAAGTAATGTCTACACTTCCTAATGAAAAGTTAGTGAACTGGCAGAATAAGCAGTTTACCTACAGCATAATTTTTAGGGTCCTGGGAATGACTGGTTAGCTTTCATAAGTCCTTACAAAGATACTTAGACCTCCTGGAGGCTGGAATTTGAAAAGAAATATAGAATTCCAACCACTTAAATAAGCAATGATTTAAGCAGAGCTTAGCATCATTTTATCAACCAGAGAGTCATCCAGACAGACAGGTGCCTCTTTCTGCATGGGTTCTAACTGGGATCTGGAGGTAGGCATCTTAACTCAATTACAATAGCATGGTGCACCACTTTCTTTCCAGAGCATGGTAACAATGTTGTTGCTTCCAGATGGAATGTTTTTACTTTATTAGTAAGGAGCTTTAAAGACATTGTTTTCAAGTAATTTTATAATACTTTTTTCAAAATAAACACCTTTATGATCTCATTGCCATAGGGGTTCTTCATCAGCACAATTCAGGGATGCCAGTGACTGATTAGATACCTGTATCTAATAACTAAATCTCATAATTACCATAATTACTCAGAAAGACCATATGAGTAAGAGCAAAGCTTGGAAAACTGAAATGCTTACAGGGGCAAGGCAAGCTATTTGAATGATTGAAATATGCTGGATATAGAATTAAAAAAAAAAAGCTGGATATAGAATTTAAAAAAAAACAAACCTGCAAGCAATGTTAAATGATAAATACTATATTTCTGCAGAGTTGGTAAACATGAGGAAGTGGTAGGACTATAGCATTATGGAGTGTCCATGCCTTATCCCCCACCCTCCCCCAAAAATATTTATCAGCTGATTATTGCCATGCAAGAATATGGACCTCAGATTCCAGCTCTTTTTGTTTTATCTTAAATTTTTATGGTACATATTATCAATTTATATTGATAATATATATAGATTGGTACATATTATCAATTTATTCAACTTTTTATATGTGTAAGCCAAATAAACCTATCACAGGCTATTAATTTGTAACTGTGATAAAAATTTATAATAATTTGTGATAAAATAATTTGTGATAAAATCAATTTGTAACTGTGGGGGAAAAAAAGCCACTTTGCCCATCTTTCTCAGTCACACCTTAGTTGAAAAAGGTAGTGGTCACTTCTGATTTTGAATGTTCTTAATATCTGGCATTCTCATATACAAAGAAGTCATGAATCCTTTGCCCCTAATAGAAGGAGCTATTGGACAAGCTAAAACTTTGGAGCATATTAACCTGTAAGACACAAGGCTGAAATATACCTGTGGCATTGTCAATATCTATAGATGAATTTTAACTAAGTGAACCAAATCCATTATTTTTCAGTATTTGTTAGGCAATAGATCAAGACAAGACAAAATGGAAAATGTGGCCCTTGCCCAGGGGGCATAAAGTCTACACAAGGAGGAAAAAACATTCCAGAAATAAAAACACCAGCTGGGAAGGAGACATAATTAATGAAATAGTGCCAAGATTGTTGTCTTGTTGCAATTACCAGGTGTTTTCTAATACTTCAACAGAGACTGATAACTCATGGTGAAGGGGACAGACCAGGAACTCACATACCTCGAGTTCTATGTGGAACTGAAATCGGGTGTAAAACTCTCATATGCTGCAGTGCCTCACTCTGTCAACAAAATGCAACAAGTAAAACTAACTGATTTGCAAAGCACTGTAATAGTCTCTAATGATAGTCATTCTACAATTACACAATTGCCTTAACCTTTCCAGAAAATTAATAGCATTAAAGTGACTTAACTCTTCCAGATTAACGCCAATTTATTTTTTTAAAGGACTTTGCTATTGTTGTCTAACTTTTTAAAAAGACTTTCATGAAGGATTAGGGAAAATAAATGGGAAACATACACTGTAATTGACAGAATAAGACCCCAATTTTGTTTTTATGAAATGTATGTAGGCAAAGAAAAGGACTGAAAAGAAAGAAACCAAGATGCACTGACTATCTGTGGGTGGTTGATATCTCAGGTGACTGACAGCATAACAGCAAGCAGAAACCAACCATGTTTTCTCTGTATTGCTTCTAGGAATCCACTCAATGAGTTCGCTGTGTCCTGCCCCTTGGATGAAATTTCAGAGTTCCTATGATTTTTCCTGGTAACTCCTAAATAGCAGAGGAATAGTGTCTTTCTCTAATAATAAAACATCCAATCCAACCTACATTCTAGTCAGGTGTAATATTAAAACTCCAAATTCTTATCTAATGTTCTCTTTACCCATAATGGCCGGTAACATTTGCCCCAATTTAAACCAAATCCTGCATGGTGAGAAAGCATGGCAGTTTGGCTTCTTCTCTCTTTGCATCCTCCACAACTTGGCCGCCGAAATGTTTGGCTTCTTGAGAGTTGCCTCAGAATGATGGATGAGGACAGGTAGGGGCACAGGGAAGGTTTTTCCTAATGACTTTTCCTAATCTGGTATTGAGGCCCTCTGGAAATGTCAGCACAGAGTTAACTCTTCCTTTCATGGGGATCTTTTGCAAATTCCTCATTCATCCATCTCTGGGGTACTTTTGACTATAGCTCCCTCTCAAACTCTCAAAACTTCTCCTCCAATGCACTTCTGACACTCCCATGGCCCTGGACATCCAGCACTCCATGAAAGAAATACCTTCATCCCGCTGACAAAGGAAGTGCAGCTTGCTCCCAGTGTCCCTGGTTAGTCTCCTACTGTAAGGGCCTATTCAGCCAGAGCAGCCAGCCCCACCCCGGTTGAATTGCCATTTTTTTGTAAAACTTAAATTGACTCTGCCCCCCTCCCCCCAGGGAAACTTACTTAAAAACAAGTCCCGGAAACCAGTCCCAGGCAACAAAGCCCAAATATACAAGGGTTGGTCAGGCCAGGTGGAGACATCTGATCTAGGGGGAGGGGGATACTGTCTTCCTAGTTGCCAAGGAGTATGGGCCCTGCCCTTTGGGCACCTTTTAGGTGCCAATTCTGACCAAGGTGATAGGCTGGTTCAAATGTCTACTACAGTAAATTGTAATTCAACTGTCACCTGGCATGGCTGTGCAGCTTTCTCCGTGTGTTACAATTTTATTGGCCACCTGTGTGTGGCCAGGCCCAACCACGTGGCCTTTGCTCTATAAAAGCTAGTCTGTGAAACAGAGAGGGGTCACCCTCTCCTGTAAGAGGTACAGCCCTAAATGTTCAGTTTGATTCTTGATGCTTGGCATGAAATAAAGTTTTGCTTGACCTTTGCTTTGTATCAGTCTCGCTCCTTTAATCATGGACCCATTATTGGGGAACCCATTATTGGGGGACCGAACATTACCTTAGGATTTCTCCTGGAAAGAATCAGACCCCAGTTCTGAGTTCACCAGACTCCAGGCGATGAATGTCAAGTCCTCCAAGTAAGTCTTATGGAACACCTTGTGGGAAAAAAAGCACCTCAATTTTTCCATGCTGTCCACATGAAAGATCACTCTGGACAAATTCTACTCACCAATTCCTCCATCTCCCAGTAGGTTCTGCCTATGTGGTCCACATCTCACTCTTGAATGTGGAGTACGTGAAACCTATTGCATTGCTCTTAGCCTTTCAAGTTTCTGCTGAAACTCAGTGGAAAAAAAGGGTTCTCTTTTACATATTGCTGCATTATTTTCTTTTGTATGTTTTCCTTTTTTTTTTTTTTCTTATTTTCCTACATGGATTATTTCACATGAATTATTTGACTATAAAAGAGAGAGAGAGAGAGAGAGAAAAGAAAAAAAAGGACACATGGGTGGCTCAGTTGGTTAAGCATTCTCCTTCGGCTCAGGTCATGGGCCCAGGATCCTGGGATCAAGTCCCTCCTTGGGCTCCTTGCATGACAGGGAGCCTGCTTCTCACTCAGCCTACCACTCCCCATGCTTGGGCTCTCTCTCCCTCTCTTTGGCAGATAAATAAATAAATAAATACATATTTTTTTCTTAAGAGTATCCAGTCCTAATTCTGTAGAAACATTTTGGCAGCAGTTGCATACATCCATTCAACAAAAATAGTAAATGTGATTTTTAATTAAAATCATAGAATTATCTTGAAATTTATAACTATAGAAATACTTACAAGTTTCTTTTAAAATTTTACTATTAAAAAAAAAGTTTACTATATGCATAGCCGGAACAAACCACCCCATAACATGTCACCATGCCTACAGCAATGACTTTCTTCCTCTCTTCATAATTATATTTCCTATAGTATTTAAATGAGTCATGGTCATAAGGTCAAAGTCTAAGGGAAGACTACCAGGCTACTCAGAAAATTTTCCAAGAATAGCACATCTCTAATGATATCATCACTTTCCAGGGATTTACTCAGAGCTCTTCGGTCTAGAAATTCAACATAATTAGGGAAGCCAGAATTTATCAGACACCAGAAAACCAACAAAATCATCCAAAAGTGACATATATATGTAATGGGTCCAAATCTCTCATAAACCGAGTTATTCAAGATGTGTTGTGTTACTTTCTTTATTCTTCCCTATCTTCTACTTTGAAGCTTTATATTACTGAGTGGGGAAATTTTATATTGGTCACTTCATGGTCATCTGTTGATTTGAGGATTCCTTTATTGATTCAAGGTATCCACACAGGGTCGTGGCGGATGGCTGAAACAACTCTAGGGAAAGGCAATCTGGTCTTCCACTATCCTTGATGAAACATCCCCCTCCCCAGAAAACAGACAAACAAATAAAAAACCTTCCCTGCCTCTTTCTCGGCAAGCTCCCACCCACCTCCTCAAGCACTCACGGTTGTCATTAATAGAAGCTTGCAGCTACCCCAATGGAATCACTCTAAAAAATAGCCTAGAGCCAACCTGTATAAGAAAAAAAAAAAAAAGTATAAACAAATAAATCAGAGGGCCAAGAGGCAGAGCAGAAAAAGTGGGGAAAATGTGATAAGAAGTTTAAAATTTATTCCACTGCCTGTGATTTCAAAAGCCATGATAAACTACTTTACTATTTTCTAGCTTTGGAATCATCCATGTGGATTTAGGGGCTAGTACCAAGAAAGAGCTCACAATCCCCCCAAAACACAGTGCAGTGCTAACTACGAGCAACTCATCTTTGAGACAATAACTGAGCTGGTAGAGGGTGATTTAATAAATTATTGCACCAAATGGTACCTCTGTGGCCTGGGGAAGTTAATTTAAAAAAAAAAAAAAATTTCAATAGGCAGCCACCATATAGCTACCCTGGTGGAATCTAACCCAGAAAAATGTTGGCCCCAATTCTTTAACAGAACATACTTATTAGAAGCCTACAGTGGAAAATAGAGTCAGTTCAGAGACAGAGTATGTTTATGGTTGAGCTCCCAGAGAGTGCGAATAACCGAAATACACTTGAAGGGTAGCAAGTACCCAAGAGAAGAAAAGATGAAGTGTTATGGGATCGGAGAGGAAGGTATAGTATTTCAAGAAAGGGAATTGGGAAGCTTCCTAGGGATTTGAGTTGAGTCCTAAATGATAAGGGGATGGATGTGTGGAGGTGATGAAGAAGGGCAGTGCAAGGTACTGGCATGAGTAGAGACAAAAAGCAGGAAAGGAAAGGATTGTAGAAGGAATAAGGTTGGAAAGATAGGTTGGGGAACAGACAAGGAAGCCCTTGAAAAACCATCTAACGACTCTAGAGGACTTTTTTGGTGTTTATTTGTTATTTTGTTTTCCTATGCTAGGGATGCACTTGTGATCATTGAGTAAAGGAGTGCAAATATTAGAGCTGTGTTTCAGAAGAAAACAATTGAAAGGAGCTTGTAAAAAGGAGCTTGAGAGGGTGGGATCAGAAACAGTGAGAAACCAGAGTCGACTGAAATAGTCCTGGTGACATTTGCAGAAAGCCTCACCTTGGACTAGGTCACCCTGCCCCTTTGGCAATCCCAGAACCCATCATTTGCTGCAAGAGCTAAATAGGATGGGTTTAAATGGTCATTGAATGAGGAAGATGAGTGAATGAGTCAAGTTCTTCTCCTAGTAAAACCATAAGTGACTCTTTATCTCACAAAACAAACTGAGGGTTGCTGGGGGGAGGGGGTTTGGGAGAAGGGGGTGGGATTATGGTCATTTGGGAGGGTATGTGCTTTGGTGAGTGCTGTGAAGTGTGTAAACCTGGTGATTCACAGACCTGTACCCCTGGGGATAAAAATATATGTTTATAAAAAATAAAAAATTAATTAAAAAAAAAAAAAGATTGGGAAGTATAATTTGAGGAAGACAAGTGAGTTATGAGAAAAAGACATTGATTCTTACAGACAAATCTAAAACCACGTGCAAAGATTAAGGTCATCTAATAGGTGAGAAATCAGGGTCATGAATGACAGACAGGATCTTGGAATTCTCTACTCACTGACTCTCTCTCTCACTCTCTCAATCTCTCCATCATAACAGGAAGAATCATTTAAGAGGTATATGATCTTTCCTCCCTTCTAATCCCACCTACCTGCTGTAGCCTCAGAACATATACAACACACATAATTTTCATTAAAACATAAAATAAAGGGTGCCTAGGTGGCTCAGTTGGTTGAGCAACTGCCTTCGACTCAGGTCATGATCCCCGACTTCCAGGATCGAGTCCCGCCTCGGGCTCCCAGCTCCTTGGGGAGTCTGCTTCTCCCTCTGACCTTCTCCTCTCTCATGCTCTCTCTCACTCATTCTCTCAAATAAATAAATAAAGTCTTTAAAAAAATTTTTTAATAAAATTAAAAAAAAATAAAATAAAAAACCTAATTGATTGTATTTTTTCTAGATACAAAAATATCATAGGCTCACTAAAGGTATATTATTTAATTAGTAAACCTGAAATTTTCAGAAAATTACTTATAACTGCATCCCCAGAGATAAGCACATTTAACTTATATAAACCCTTGCAGGTATATGCAAATACACAGAATATAAGTCACTAGATTGGTAGATTTACAGATAGATAAATACATATTGCCAGGTAAACTTTTTATTTGGAATGATCCTATCACCCATTCATTATCTTAAATAAATTCCTATACTCTTTGTTATTTTAAAATTTTGTCATGGTTGCTTTTACATCTCACAGAGTCATCTCAAGGTTGAAATCTACACCAAAATTAAAGGACTCTGTTTAGCTACCTCTTAGACCACATTACTGTCCTTACTTTAATTAGTTATAATATGTATATAGGACATTTCCTGCAAGGGAGCTGGCAGCCTTGTCAACCTCCAGGAAGTAAGTAGAAACTACTTTTAATCTCAGTGCTCAGAATCATAAATGCAGGCATCCAGCAGTTCATAACGAGCTCAAGGTCACCTGGTCCATGAGAAGCAGGCCCAGATATCAAAGCCAGGATTCTGTAAACTGAAACTTTTACCTAAGCATGGAATTCTCTTCACAAAATGGTTAGCCTCACAGATCTGGACCTGAGAGCCTAGTTCAACCTCTTCAGTTACAAACAATGAAACCAAAGTTATTGAGAGGTTGGCAAGCCTCTCAATAACTTTGGTTATTTGGTTATTTGGTGTTTAATGATTGATTAGAGAGTTCTTTCCATTGTTTTAAAACTGGAAAGAGTACAGAATTTCCCTAATTTGGGGGAGAAAAGGAATTAAGGAATGCTCTTCAACATTTTTTTTTAAAAAAGTTAATTAAAAACAAACCCTTATTTAGTCAAAAATTAAAGTTCATTAAAATGAAAAGATAGCCTATTTTGACTTGATGAAAATGACTTAAATGTGAATTTCTTTTTTTTTAAACTCACTGTCTATTACTTTAATGAGTTTTTTAAATTAAGTTATTAAGTCAATACATGTTTTATGATTTTTAATTAACTTCACTTTTTAAACATTGCATCAAGCTTTGCTACACAGAAACAGATTCTGTCAATGTGCAAAAAGGATTCTATGTTTTTTTAAGTGTGGGAGTGGTTGGTGGGATTGTGCGTGTAAGGGTTTGAAAGGTCATATGTCAAAATATTGACAACGGATGTAGGATTTCAGATAATTTTTATTTACCTCTTCTTATCTGTGCTTGCTTATTTTCTCATTTTTCTACAATAAATATATATTTCTTATATCATGCAAAAGTGATCTTGCCAGTGAAAATAGTCATTTCTTGTATTTGAAAAGCAACCTGCTATTTGCTCAGTGTGTGGCTTGCCTGCTTAATATCCATTCAGCCTCTTTCAAGTACATCTTCCTATGCTATGGTGTTTGGAAAGCTGAGAATTCTATTTTTAGAGTCCTTTGCAGTTAGGGTTCCAGATGAGACTTAAGTTCTGCCAATCAGATGCCCTCATACGAGGCTGGAATTTGAAAGTGAATTAAATGGGGGGGGCAGGTTGTGGGGTGCAGATGGAGGCCAATCACAGAAGAGGCTGCATGCTTCGGCCGTGTTTGCTCCCCAGCCTCCTGCCTTGGCAGATTCTTGCAGCAGTGGTAGCGACTGCACCGATGACAGGGAGACAGTCTGATTCTGGGGCCAAGAGCTGTTTTTGGGAATTCCACCTACCGCCTGTTCCTTTGGCATTTGCAATAGCAATTTTTCTGATAATATCTCATACATAGTATTCTGCTTAAAACCAGCTATGATAGCTCTGTTGCTTGCAACTGAGCATTAACCAGGGTCATGTTCGAAATGTTCTCATATACCCTCTTCCCAATTCTTAACTCTACCCTTATTTTCCCTCCTTTTGCAGTTGCAATAATAATATCTGCCTCTTGCAAAAAAGAAAAAAGGAAAAAGGAATCAATGCAAAAGTTATACATCGAAAAGTGAAAATCTGTCCTCATGCTCCCCACCCCTCAGCTTACATAGCTTGTTGTTTCATATCCTTCCAGATACTTTTTATGCCTATAGAAAGTGTGAATACACAAAGAGGTGGGTTTTTTTTTCATTTTTACAAAAATGACATGATACTGCATATGCATAAATCCTGCAACATGATTTTTTTTTTTTAATCTTTTCATGTATGTGTGTACTAAGCTACCTGGCTCTTTTGAACCAGTATATGTTTTTCTATGCTGTGGAGAAACCAAAATATATTTCAACCTTCTATGAATGGAGCACTGGGTGTGGGTGTGTTAATATTTATAAACAGTGCTGTAATAATCATCCTTTATTAGATATCTTTATGTGTACATTTGAATATTGCTCAAGATAAATTCTTAAATCTAAATGCAAAACATTTAAATGTTAGAAGATTGCATTTAGCAATGTTTTTAAAGAAAAATGTCTGTTTTGCTTATTACTGTGACACTGCTGCTCAGAATAGCATCTGCCATGTAGAAGGCACTAAATAAATATGTGTGAAATGAATGCCAAGTGAATGATTGAAAATAGATTAGGAAATGCGTTAATGTAATTCACCACATGAACAGATTACAGCAGAAAAAAATAAGTACATATACACCATTATGATGGATGTCCCCACAAGTCGGGTAGTACTTCATATCCATTCCTGATTTTTAAGAAAAATTATTCATCATGAGATAGAAAAAATATCATTAATCTGATAAAAGGACTTATCAGAAACCAACAGCAAAATATATTTCTAAATATTTATAAGAGAAAGGATAGTTATTACCTTCAAGGGCTCAATTATGAATAAAAATAATTTCACAGACCTAAGATAGGAAAGGAAGCAAAAATATTAAAATGAGATATAAAATATTAAAGACCTATATACTTCCACAAAGAAATGCAAAGCAGGTCTAATCAAAAAGCAAAATCACCAGCCACACAAGTGCATGGAGTTTACTCTGAGGAAGTTCATCATATTGGGGGCAGACTGGGTGGCCCAATTTTAATATCTAGGAAACTACATGGTCAGACAAGAAAACATGCTCAGGAAGCAATGAGTAGCCTGCAGCTGTTCTGCCTCCTCTCTAATACTCCTGGTCTCATCAGCAGAGACAAAACCCATTGCTCTTTTTTCCCTAATGTTCTGTTCTATCAGTTTTAAATGCTGCTCATCCCTAATTGTGGTCATTTATAGAATATAGACAGGCCAAGAACAAGACTCCTTTTAACTTGAGGAAACTCTAGGATGTAAATTCAAGTTATAGGAAACAATCAAGTGTCCCAAAGCTTGGAATATTACAGAACCACTTTTTTTAAAATTTATTTTTTATTTATTTTCAGCATAACAGTATTCATTGTTTTTGTGCCACACCCAGTGCTCCATGCAATCCGTGCCCTCTCTAATACCCACCACCTGGTTTCCCTAACCATTTTTTTTTTAAGATTTTATTTATTTGAGAAAGAGAGAGAGAGAGCATGCATGTGTGTGCACATGTGCGTGCACGGGAAGGGGAGGGGCAGAGGGAGAGGGAGAAGCAGGCTCCCCTCTGAGCAGGGAGCCTGACTGGGGGCTCCATCCCAGGACCCTGAGACCATGACCTAAGCCAACGAAAGACGCTTAACCAAGGCACCCCAATTACATAACCAATTAATAACATATGCAACTTGATGTGTTCTTATAGGAAAAAAATACCCTAAGCTACGTAAAATGAAAAGTAGGGTAGCCGTGTGTATAACACAATTATATAGGCAAGCGTTTTTTTTTTCTTCCCAACAATTTTATGAGATATATGTAAGTTTACCTATTTAAATCGTACAATTTTACTATTTAAGTGTATTTACAGAGTTGTACACCTACCACCATAATCTTATTATAGAATCTTTTCCTTATACCAAAATGTAACTTTGTACCCATTAACAGTTGCTCACAATTCTATCTCATCCAGACCCAGATAAACACTAAACTACTTTCTGTTTTTATAGATTTGCCTATTCTGAACACCTGATATTAATGGAATTATATAATATGTGCTCTTATATGACTGGCTTCTTTCACTTAGCATGTTTTCAAGGTTCATCCACGTTGTTCCAAATATCAGTACTGCGTTCCTTTTTGATGGCCCAATAATATTCCACTGTATGGAGAGATTACATTTTATTTATCCAGTTGTCTGTTGATGAACATCTAGACTGTTTCTACTTTCTGGCTGTTATGGATCATGTTTCTATGAGCATTAATGTACAAGTCTAAATGTAGACACATGTTTTTATTTCTCTTGAGTATGTATCTAGTGTTGCTTCTCCAAGGCCCACTGGAGAAGAATGAGGCACAAGCAAGTCAGCAGCATGTGAATGGGGGCTGGGGTCGGCAACTGAGAAGAATGTTGCCCAGAAGGAATCCTCAGTCCCCTGTGTATTAGATACAAGATAACAATCAACAACGGAGTGGAAGGAGATTATGGGCAAGCAAGATATGCCTGATCAAGCAGTATAGGATTTGTGGTTGAGTAAACACATTTGAAGGAATCATCTAATGAACTACCAGTGATCTCCGGAGAAGGGGCAATAACAGAGAAAAGATGCAGGGGTTGTTTCACCCTGAGCAGGGCCGGGCATTCCCAGCTGCTCGGCTTCAGGGACGTATATTATCCTTTTCCCCAGAGGCCTGTTGCTGGTACATTTTTTTTTTTTTTTGGAGTATGTAAACAAGAGTTTATTAAGGAACAAAATGAACTTATTATTATAACATTAAAAATATAAACTATTTCTTAAATTTCACAATCCAACAACTTTAAGTGAACAAACCACTTAATATTGTTACTAATTTCATTTCCATTGACTCTGCTAGTACATGTTTGAGCACGTTTGGTCAGTACATTGTTCTGAGGGACGGTTACAACTAGAAGTACAACTACTGGGTCATATGGTAACTCTATGTGAACATTTTCTGGACCTGTCAGGCTGTTTTCTAAAGTGGTAGTCCTTTACATTCCCACTGGCAGCACAGGAGGGTTCCAATGTCTCTACAACCTCACCAATATCTGCTATTGTCTATCCTTTTATTGTACCTAACCTGCTGACTGTGAGGTGACATCTCATTTTGGTCTTAACTGCATTTTCCCAATGACTAATGATGTTGAGCATCTTTTCATGTGCTTATTAGCATCACATATTTTCTTTAGAGAAATGTCAGTTCCAATCCTTCACCCATTTTTAAATTGGTTTCTCTGTCTTTTATTATTTGGCCCTATGTTCATATATTTTAAATATATGTCCCTAATCAGATATATGATCTGCAAATATTTTCTCACATTCCGAAGGTCTTTTCACTACCTTGATGATGTCCTTTGAAGCCCAGAAGTTTTTTTTTTTTTACTTTTAGAACACAACTTATCTCTTTTATAACTTTCATTTTTGGTGTCATTTCTAAGAAATTGTTGCCTAAACAAAGTTTTGTGTACATTTTCTAAAGCACATAAAAACCCTATGCAAGCATATGTCCTTTTTCTTCTCTAAAGATTCATAGAAATGTTAATAGTAGTTAACTTTGTGAAGAAGGACAAGGGGAAGCAGAGAAAATTTTATGTTTTACTCTCTTCATGTGCATGGTAGAAATATTTTACCATCTTTATGTATCAATTCTATTTTAAAAATTTTCTTTAAAATTCAGATTGAATACTAATAAACAGCAATTGATTGCTGTTGAGATTTTAGAAGGCCTAATAAATGACAATACTGTTTTCTGCCTGAATTAAGAATCAACTGAGATACAGATACAGGAATCAGAAGAGTGAAAGCCATAATGTCAACCCAATTTCTGATAAACCAGTGGCTTAGTGTAAGAATGAACTAGACCTCTTGAAACATCCCGACCTCCAACCCCTGATTCATAACTTAAAACAGTCTAGAATAAGTTTGGGGGCGCCTGGGTGGCTCAGTGGGTTAAAGCCTCTGCCTTTGGCTCAGGTCATGATCCCAGGGTCCTGGGATCGAGCCCCGCATCAGGCTTTCTGCTCAGCAGGGAGCCTGCTTCCTCCTCTCTCTGACTGCCTCTCTGCCTACTTGTAATCTCTGTCTGTCAAATAAATAAATAAAACCTTTAAAAAAGGGGGGGCACCTGGGTGGCTCAGTGGGTTAAGCCACTGCCTTCGGCTCAGGTCATGATCTCAGGGTCCTGAGATCGAGTCCCGCATCAGGCTTTCTGCTCAGCAGGGAGCCTGCTTCCCTTTCTCTCTCTCTCTCTCTGCCTGACTCTCTGCCTACTTGTGATCTCTCTCTGTCAAATAAATAAATAAAATCTTTAAAAAAAAAAAAAAAAAAAGAATAAGTTTGAGTCAGGGCACCTGGATGGCTCAGTCAGTTAAGCGCCCAACTCTTGATTTTGGCTCTGGTCATGATCTCGGGGATGTGAGATGGAGACCTGCATAGGGCTCCATGCTGGCACGGAGCCTCCTTAAGATTCTTTCTCCCTCTCCCACTGCTGCTTCTCCTACCCTCTCTCTTTCAAAGAAAAAAAAAAAAAAGAGTTTGAGTATAAGAATATACATACTTCATAAGGATCAGTGCCTAGCAGTCTTCAGGGGGAAAGAGAAGAGCAACAAGAGAAAGGACCCTGCATGCCTAAGAACTTTTTATATATTAGCTTGATCCAATGGAAAGTTGTGAATTGATGCCTTTCCTCCACCAACTACTTAACTCATCACCATCCCACCTCCATGGCAAGAACTAATGTCTGAAGCAAAAGGCTTAAACAATTTAAGAAAACCCCTCTCCATGATCTACAGAGAAGCAGGAAAATAGACATCTCTTTTTGACAATTACCATAAAATTTTAGGCTACAGTAGATAGATCTTTATACCTAGACATTGTGTATCCTTATATCTTGCTCCTGATGATCCCATGATAAAATTGCTATGCACATACAAGTAATTGGTAATTAAGTAGCAAACTGAGCACCTAAACCACTTTGGAAACCCCAAGGCATCTGCACGGGCATCACATTTCCTGTGGAGAAAAATTTGGAAAAGAAGCTTAAGATTTCAGAATATAGGATCTACACTCAGAAAGCAGAAATGAGAAAAAGAGCATTTAAATTTTAAAGCACAAGAATGGAGCTGACAGTAGCGGTCTTTCCAATACAGAAAAAAAATATATATATAGCAGAATAATTACTGGACTATTCCCTGCTTACTACATGATGAGCACCGAGTGAGGCCAGAGCTTTTCAACCTACGTGCTACAGTGTCTAGTGCTCTAAGAGACTGACACTCTCAGCTCTCAGGAAAGATGGGCAGAGTGTGGAGTTTAGAACCCACAGGTTGGTCACTTCCAGCCAAATAAGCCTTTTTCATTTCCCCGGTGGGTCACTGAAAAGATTTGCAGTGTTTGTGTTGACATGAACAATGTTGGAAAGTACTGTGACATTAAGATACAGTAAAGATTAAGGCTTTTAGAAACCTCACTGTTGAATGAGTGAGACAAACACTTAAGCAAATAACTGGAGTTACTAAAAGGCAATTTAATAAGTGCTAAAAAAAGAAATATGAACAGATGACAGCCTCATTTAAAGTACCACAACAATAGCTTATCTTTGTTGGGAAATTACTATGTCTGAAACAATGTGATAAGCAGTTTACAAACATCTCCATTGTGCATAAGAACCCTACTAGGTAGGTTCTGTTGTAATTCTGTCTTGCAGATGACAAGATCAAGACACAGAAAGGTTAAGTAGCTGAGTTTCATAGCTAATAAACAGAGAAAGGAGGATTTGAACTCTGCTATTTTAAATGAAACCTGTGCCGTTAAGCACTGACATAGACAACTTTGACCATCCAGTCATGGTCGAGAAGTAGTTAAATATGGTACTAAATGATGTCTCTCCAATGTCTTCTCACTGAATTCTTGGGACATTCGGTTTGAGTTGATCCCTACTTACAACCATCAGGGTGCATAAATATACTGTTTTGAGGGTCTAAACAACAAATAAAGAAGATAAAAACATCATATACCTTTAAGTGTAAAGCTCCAAGTTGTTCACAGGTGAGTGGACTCACATCTTCATGAAGACAAGACAGGTACAGTATCTTTATCATTTTGGATTCTTAGCACAGTGTTTGGTGCAGATGAGGAACTCAGTAATACTTGTTGAATTAAATGAGTGAACAAATAAATGAAAGAATAAATTAAAATAGTTCAGGGACACACACACCAAAAAAATGACGACAGTAGAGAGAAGAAAGGAGGACATCTTATTATCCAAACAAAAATAGTAGTGCCTTCATTATCTCCAATGATACAAAAGTTATATAAAGGCCATAGTGCATAGGGGTGCCTGGGTGGCTAAGTTGGTTAAGCATCTGAGTCTTGATTTTGGCTTAGGTCATGATCTCAGGGCTGTGAGATTGAGTCTCACGTCTGGCTCCACACTGGGCATGGAGCCTACATAAGATTCTTTCTCTTTCCATCTGCCGCCTGCCACCCCCGCATACTCTCCACACACACACAGGCTCTCTTTCTCTGTCTCTCTCTCTCTCTAAGAAAAAAAAAAAAAAAGTCGTAGTGCATAATCTTAACATTGAGCTTATTTTATTGTTTGAATTCTAGAACAGTACATTTGCAAGAGACGTAGAAGATATCTAGTCTGACTCAGTTTAAAAGCTTCCCTTGTAACGTAGAAGCCTCGCTTGTAACACTGAATGATAAAAAGCTATTTGTGACCAGATGAAATTATTTAATATACAGAAGTTTTCCCTATCTTGACCCAGTATCTGCGTTCTAGTCCGAGTTCTACTACTGGAAACCATGTAGAACATTCTGATCTTTCTAGCTCATGATGGCCCACAAAATATTTGAAGACATTTATCATGTTTCCTTGGTTTCCTTGTTCTCATCCCCATCTCTTTACGTTATCCTGGAGTACCATATCTTTCTATTGATTTCATACAACATGTGTATGTATATTAAAACAGGATGGTAACGTGATTAGTGGGGAGTAGCCACAACAAGGGTTAGAGGCTTGAGAAGTCCTTTAACAGCACATATTTGGAAATTTGTAGAGACAATATTATGTGCTCCTTGGTCTCCAGAGTTCCCCATGAGAATAATATAGATAAATACCACTTACCTCTTTTCCCAAAACGAGGATTCTGCCAAGCATATATGTTCACCTTCACATTTCTTGGGGCAATTTTTATATCCTCATGGTCTCCTCTCTCCTATTCTTGAGACTGTGTTTATATATTCAACAAGCACAACAAAATAATGCAACATGACCCTAAATGTTTAAGCTGAAACTAACTGAAGAAAAGTCAAGTTTCTAGGACTACTCCTCGGCCAGCCAAAAATTCAGGTCTGGCTAAGTTTCATTCTTACATACCCAGATTTTTTCCCCATTTTTCCCTCTCATCCTAATTCCCTTTCTCTGGTCTAAAGTTTTCCCATACTCAGTTTTCCTTTCTAGGAGAATGAAGGGCCCCACACACCCTATGCTTAATCAGTACTGGTATGGAAAAATCAATTCAGGCTCAGAATAAAAAAAAAAAAAAAACAAGACTTTGCTATTTATATAAATTGCCTTGCAGGAAGTAAGAAACAATAAAAGAAGGGACAGTCCTCCGGTTCCCTAACACTTCTACATGACAGGCTTTGCTGATAGTGAACACAGTCTGTGATTTTCCAAGACTCGCTTTGTGATTAGTAGAGGAGGGGGTGTGACATGACATTCAGTTAAGAAAAATGAGTTCTCATGACATTCAATAGGAAAAGAAAGGGCGGGATACGTACAAGAGGACACTGCAGATTTATAAAGGGGTCTCAATATCTGTCCAGGAGGATAAAATATTAAGGACCTCTGTTAGTTGAGAATTTTATCCTTTTGAAAATAAGACAAGTGTTTGTAGCGTGTAAATCCTGTTTCTCTCTTCAAAATGGAATAGGCCATGAGTCTCATTTCTAAAGGGCAAACTCGTTCCTTTCCCCCTCCCTAGAGGAGAAGACTTCAGTGTGCACTACATTTGGAGCTATTTTGTTCATGGTCTCACGCTCCCTGCACCTTTTGGCCACAGGAGGTTTTTAACATGGGCAAAGAGTAGTTTCAAACTGTCATGACTAAACTAAAGTCCCAATAAACAATTTTTTCTATATATTTAATCTAGCTCTTTAAATTAAAATTATATTAAGGAATTGTTTTTCTCTCTTAAGAAGTCATTTTTTTTGCCATTTAGTAATGAAACATAATTGCACAAATCAGTGTTAATTTATAACAATGAAACAATAAAATATTGATGAAATAAAAATCCCCAGACTCCAGATATGAAAACAGGCATTTAAATCAATTCTTCACACGGCACCAAAGCAATCTTTCTAAAACACAAACCAGATTGTACTTCTTGCTTAAAACACTTCACTAGCTTCCTGCCATTTGTAAAATAAAGTCCAAACTCATTAGTATGATAAAATATCTCCTTCATAGTTGATTGTTGCTTATTACCCATATCCCAACATACAGATGCGATCTCTTGTTTCATACTACAGCAATACTAAGCTACTCATGGTTCTCCAAATACACCAAGCTATTTTATGCCTCCTTGCTTGAATGTTTATCACTCTAATGGAATTCCCTTCTGCAATGTCCACACAGGAAAATCCCATTCCTCCTTCACAATCCAGCTCGGATTTTACCTACTCCAAGAAATCTTTGTATTAGTGCTTCTGTGAGTGAAAACATCACTCCTTCGTCTCTCCACCACTTTGGCACATCATCCCTATTTCTATTATCTTCTTTAGCCACAATGTCTTGTAGGTTCTTAGGGAAAAAACTAATTTTTGTGTCAGGGTACATAGGACACTCTGTAGATGCAAGCACTCCAAAAATATTTAAACTGATCACAGTTTAGATTATTTGATTTAAAAAACTTCGTATTTTCATAGACCCTCCAAAATGGAAGCAAATACTAGTATTTTAATGTCATATGGCTAACACTTGAGCCTCACAAAAATCTTGCAAAATGAGCAAAATAAATATTTTTACATCATTAATACAGAACAGCTAAGTGGAAGTGCTAGAATCAGAACCTAAGACTTTTGACTCTCACATTTTCAGATGCTCTACATACTACCTACTTTGACCACAAAAAAATTCACTCTCAGAGATTCTTCTGATCAGATAGCCTGATGAAAAAGACCTCTCTGGGATGAATTTCTAATTATGCTGAGAGAATGAAGCCACAAGATAGAGTATATACCATATACTATTTATATGAAATAGGTTGGGGCACTTCGGTGGCTCTGTGGGTTAAGCCTCTGCCTTTGGCTCAGGTCATGATCTCAGGGTCCTGGGATCGAGCCCCGCATCGGGCTCTCTACTCAGCGGGAAGCCTGCTTCCTCCTCTCTGCCTGCCTCTCTGCCTACTTGTGATCTCTCTCTGTCAAATAAATAAATAAACAAAATCTTTAAACAAAAAAAAAAAAAAAAAGAAAGAAAGAAATTCTAGAATAGTGGGTCTCCAGCAGGGTCAGTTTTGCCCCCGAAAGGGACATTTGGCAATGTCTGGTGACATTTTTGTTTGTTTGTTGCAACTGGGGCGAGGGTGCTACACACCCTCGGATAGAGACAAGGGATGCTGATTAACCCCCTGCAATGCCCATGACAGTCTTCTACAACAAAGAATTAGCTGTTCCCAAGTATCAATACCACTGAGGCTGAGGTTAAAGTTTGAAATTGCAAACTCATCTATAGTGAGAGGAAGGAAATGAGTAGCTGCTTAAGGATTGGGGGGGGGGGCGGGGGGTGAAAAGGGCTGGAGGAAGAGATTCCAAAAGACCACAAGGAAAGTCTCAGGGGTGATGGAGGTATTCACTATATTGATTTTAGTAATATATGTTATTACTTCATGTGTGTGAACATATGTTAACACTAATGAATTTGTACATTGAAATATTACTTATCTGTTATGCCTCAATAAAGCTGTTCTTTGAAAAAGTTAAAAAAATTAAGTGTTAGAATAACAATGAGAAAAAGTCTTCTCCCACATTATATAATGGTTGGTGTGTATGACCAATAAAATACAGAAATTATAGCATGTCACTTCCACGATTAATTATAAACAGCACTTTGTCTTATATCTTGGCCTCTTTCTTTCACTCTCTGCCTTTGATATGCACCACAGAGTAAGCCAGCTGCCGTGTCATGTCCGGCCTTACAGAGAACACCATGTGGTAAGAAACTGAGCCTGGTGACCAAGAGACAACAAGAAACTGAGGCCTTCCAAGAGCCACGTGCATGAGGATCCTCCAGCCCCAGTCAAACCTTCAGATGACAACCTAACTACAACCTCATGAGAGGTCCTGAGCCGGAATCACTCAGGTAAACCATTTCCTGAATTCCTGACCTTCAGAAACTGAGTGAGATAATAAGTGTTTGTTGTTTCAAGCTGATAAGTTGTGGGACAATCTGTTTTGCATTAAGAGGTAACTACCATACCAACCTGATCCTCAAAGATGGGAGTTAGACATAAGCCTACACTTGGTATGTATATCTTAGGATGCCCACACCCCAACCTAACAGCTAGTTTTTGAATGACATCCCAGAGCCTACAAATGATCCAATACGCTCTTTGGACAATGCAAAGAAAGGAAAAGGATGTAGAGTGGTCAAGGGAGCAGATGTAATCTGATCTGGTCTCTCTGGGTCTGTAAAAAGGAGCTGGGAAAAAAAGAACATCTCTCTAACCCAGAACAATTACCTGACACTGGCTGAGAAGCAAAACATGGAGACCTTAACAGAGTTCTTTCTTACCTGACTATTCCAAGCAAACAGAGTAAGGGCTAGAATGTGATTCACAAATTAAGTAGAGACTTAACCACAAAACAATTCACTTAAAATCTGCACCATTAAACACACAGCTTTGAATAGAAAAAAAGGCATTGTCTCCAGAAAACCCTAGTTAAAATGCCACATGGCAGAAGAGCAAGAGCCCTCTTCCATTAATATTATGGCAGAAGAGGGGTTGATTAATTAATAGTGTTCATTTCTTTTTTTTTTTTTCCCCCTCCCAAAGGCACAAAGAGGAAAAAAAGTAGAATGGGGACCAAGGTTATTTCAGCTAGAGAGCTATCAGGAACTGTTGATTAAAAAATAAACAACAAAAATAATTTTAAAAAAAACCCACAAAAGTGATTCACAACCTTAGCTGTATATGGGAATTACACAGGGAGATTTAAAAAATACTGATGTGCAGAATATACTCTAGATCTATTGCTGTGGTATCTTTGAGGATGAGAAGCAGTCAGCCCTGTTATTTTTAAAAGCTCCCTGGATGATTCCAATATGTAGCCACTTTTAAGAATCACTGAGCTGTGGGATATGAGACATCCAAGAACACTGAAAGAGCAAGAAGAGAAAGAAAAACAAACCCCTGAATTCAACACATTTGGCCCATCCCTTTCAAAGGATAGCCTAAATGCTCTAGCTGCCACTATTTACTTGACAACATAAACCCATCAAGCTATCTCAGTACTGTATTCTTCATTTTTCACAGCACCAAGCATGTTGTTAGCATTCTATAAATGTTAAATAGGAATAATGGTTTGCTGTCAGATTTCTCTTTGTAGTTGTCATTGCTGTAGAGCTGGATGGCAGGCAAGAGATTTTGTTCAGTAAGTTCCAATTATTTGGACATCAAAGTACTGGTCAAATCATAGTCTACCACAGACCCCAGGGCAGTGAGTACAAGTGGCGTGTCCACAGAAGCAGTTCCTGGGAGGTCACCTTATTTTCCCTACAGCTCATGGCTCTATTGACTTTCCAGAAAATCTGGGTTTTTAACCTCTCCTCCCTTATTTTGTAGCCATCCTAGATTTTTCCCCATTGTTAAGATGTGCTGTGACCTGGACCCAAAATCCAGCTGGCTGTCTCCCGTAGAATTGGCATTGTGGCTCTCCTTCCTCTTCACAAAACATTTCCAAAATCACCTGCCCTCAACATTTTGGGTAGTTGTTATAAAAGGAACACTGAAGTATTTTAAGTCTGGGGAACCCTCCAGGTGTTGATAAGGAAAAAACAATTAAGGATCAAAGCCTTAAGAAAATTAGATTTCCAATGTCATGCCAAATGACCTTTAACTGTGAGTAGTTAAGAATCATTCCACGTCCAGGCTCTCTTGTGTCTATCTAGTATCTTTACATGACAAAATCCAAGCTTCTGCTTTGTTTTAATAATGTCTTTAAGGTTCCACTGGGAATTTCTTCAATACACAATGATGTTAAGTGGTGAGCAAGAGAAATATTTGAAGGACTTCATGACCTACAATTATTCTTTGGGACAGTTAAATTTTTGTTTTAACACATAAAAGAATATTTGTGCCTCCTCTTCTCAGAGAAAACCTGTAGCCATAGTTCTATCAGCATGGGGCTACCATATGCTCTAGAATTATGACAAGAGTTCTCTGTGTCAGAGGTAGCATTCCAAGACAACTTAATGAAGAAAGCAAGGCAAGAGAAATGCAATTCTCTTAAGAATGCAAACACCTAATTCAATGAATTACGCAGTAGACAAAAAAATGAGGAAAATGCAACCAAGATTCTAGCTCTTCATTTATATGAGGAATATTAAGTAATTAGTTTATTTGTTTGTTTGTATGCATGAATTTGCATGCATACACACACACACACACACACACAGGTTCAAAGTTTCAAGTTTTCTTCTTTTCCAATCTACACACCAAAGAAGATCAAGAATGTAATTTATTTTCTTAGTAAAAAGGATTTTTACCATGGCAATACCACACATTATCATACAGAGCCTATTGAGAAGAGGTAAGGGTATATTATAAAGCAGTGTTAATGTTGGGGGGTAATTTGTGTGCCTAAAGTTCCTTATGATAATGCTTTGAACTTGGGAGATGCAATTATTATGTAGCAATAAAGGACAATAGCATTGAAGGCTTACTTGTTCATTACCTGGGTTTCAGGTACATTTTTATTGCTACTTTGTGCAACTGTATGATGGAACTGTGGCACATGAAAGCACAATGACATATATGCACGGCCTCTGATTATAGCACTGTTTGTAACTGCAAATAACTGGGGGAAAACTAAATATCCAACAAGAGGAAATATTTTAAATGAATTATACTGTATCTATTCAGTAAAATACTAAGCAGCTGTAAAAACAATGTGATGATTTACGAAATTCTCTTGAACAGGTATAATTATAGGAAAGTAAAAGGTGTAGTTTAGTATGTATAATATGTAATCATTTCTGGGATTAACAGAGTATTAGGCATGTATATTTAACGCATACATGCATAGGCCAATAAGAAAAAATAGTAATAATTACTATGGAGAAGAGTGAAAGAGTAGGGATTTTTAGGGGCAGAAAGGAGAATTTTTTACCTTTTTTGTTCTGCATTGTATGTTGCCTGCACTCTTCTTTAAAAGACTTCAACATACATGATGTGATTTATATGTGCACATTCAATATTTTTAGTTTTTCTTATACCTGGGATGGGGAGTTAGTTAGTATTTGAGATTCCTTAGCATTTAAATAATCATTAATAATAACTAGTTTTTTGTTTTTGTTTTTGGGTTTTTTTTAATAATAACTAGTTTTTAAAAGTGCTAATCATGGGGCATCTGGGTGGCTCAATGTGTTAAGCTTGTGCCTTTGGCTCAGGTCACCATATCAGGGTCCAGAAATCGAGCCCCGCATTGGGCTCTCTGCTCCGTGGGGAGCCTGCTTCTCCCACCCCCCTGCCTGCCTCTCTGCCTACTTGTGATCTCTCTCTCTCTGTCAAATAAATAAATAAAATCTTTTTTAAAACTGTGCTAATAAAAACGTCACAGTCCACAAATAGACTAATATAATCACATCATTAGTCTTGTTTTCTTTCTTTTTCTTTTTTTTTAAAGATTTTATTTATTTATTTGACAGAGATCACAAGTAGGCAGAGAGGCAAGCAGAGAGAGAGAGAGAGGAGGAAGCAGGCCCCCCACTTGAGCAGAGAGCCCAATGCGGGACTCGATCCCAGGACCCTGAGATCATGACCTGAGCCGAAGGCAGAGGCTTAACCCACTAAGCCACCCAGGCGCCCATTAGTCTTGTTTTCTGATAAATAGCAAAGGTCATATTGGTTTAAAAATAGATTATTATTGATTTAATCTTGTATTTAACAAATATTTATTGAGCAACTATCTGAAAAGTAGTATTTTTAACACTTTATCTATATCAATGAACAAAAACAAAGTTTTGTGTTTCTCTAGTGATCTGATACAGTTTTTGAAAATTGTTTTCATTAGTAAGATTAGTGGTTTTGACTTTTTTTCAGCTATGGTGGGTTAAATATTATTTGAATGCTCCCCCAATACAAACATTAATTGTCAGCAGACACAGGGAGTGCAGGAAAAATAGGGAGTCCAGGGAAACAACTAAAATGACTCCCACAAGTTGCCCTGGTTTCCTGCCTAGAGGCAATTTCCAGAAAGCAGAACAGAAATGAGGACCTTAAAATAAAAACGACAGTACTCTTGTTGATCAGATCCATGGAGGAGCTGAAATTTCCAGGAAACACTGGAGAGGAAGGTGCTACACAAAAGAATAACTCAAGAAATCTGCACAGGCCGTCTCCTGAATCAGAAAAACTAAGGGTGACTATAAGCTGAAGAATTCTCTATACTCACACGGGGCTGGGAGACATCCAAACTCCAAACAGACAGTGAGGAGACTTCACTTAAGCACTGGCGCATTCAAGAGACCCCAAAAGGGCCATGCCTTAATAATGAGGTTCTACTATCTTAAATGGGACTGATTCCTTGATTTCTCTTTCTGCTCCTTCATTACTGGTATATAGAAATGCAACAGATTTCGGTGCATTGATTTTATACCCTGCAACTTTACTGAATTCCTGTGGAGTCTTTTGGGTTTTCTACTAGAGTATCATGTTGTCTACAAAGGGTGAAAGTTTGACTTCTTCCTTGCTGATCTGAATGTCTTTTATTTCTTTTTGTTGTCTGCTTGCTTAGGCTAGGACTTCCAGTACCATGCTGAACAAAAGTGGGGAGAGTGGACATCATTGTTCTGTTCCTGATCTTAGAGGAAAAGTTCTTGGTTTTTCCCCACTGAGGATGATATTAGATATGGGTTCTTCATATATGGCCTTTATGATGCTAAGGTATGTTCTTCCTATCCCTACTTTCTTTGGGGGCTTTTTATCAAGAAAGGATGATATATTTTGTCAAATGCTTTTTCTGCATCTATTGAAAGGATCATATGGTTCTTACCCTTTTTTAATTAATCTGATATATAATGTTCATTGATTTGGGGATGTTGAACTACCCTTGGTGCTTAAGAATAAATCCCACTTGGTCGTGGTGAATAATACTTTTAATGTACTGTTGGAGCTGATTGGCTAGTATCTTGTTGAGAATTTTTGCATCTGTGTTCTTTAGGGATATTGATCTGTAATTCTCCTTTCTAGTGGGGTCTTTGTCTGATTTGGGGATCAAGGTAATGCTGGACTCATAGAATGAGTTTATAAGGTTTCCATTTCTATTTTTTGAAAGTGTTTCAGAAGAATAAGTATTAATTCTTTAAATGTTTGGTAGAATTCCCCTGGGAAGCCATCTGACCCTGGACTCTTTTTGGGAGATTTTTTATTACTGGTTCAATTTCCTTCCTGATTATGGGTCTGTTCAGGTTTTCTATTCCTTCCTATTTCAGTTTCAGTAGTTTATATGCTTCTAGGAATTTATCCATTTCTTCCATATAGGAGATTGCTCAGCTATCAAAAAGAATGAAATCTTGCCAGTGGATGTGGATATGGATGGAACTAGAGGGTATTATGCTAAGCAAAATAAGTCAGTCAGAGAAAGACAAATACCATGACTTCACTCATATGTGGAATTTAAGAAGTAAAATTGATGAACATGGCGTAAGGGAAGGAAAAATAAAATAAGATAAAAACAGAGAGGGAGGCAAACCATAAGAATCTCTTAACTATAGGGAACAAACTCAGATTTGCTGGAGGGGAGGTGGGTTGAAGGAAGAAGTAATTGTATAATGGGCATTAAGGAGGACATTTGATGTAATGAATTGGTGAATCACTAAATTCTACCCCTGAAACTAATAATACATGCTATGTTAACCAACTTGAAGTTAAACAAAATCAATAATAATAACAATAATGTTAATCTTACAGTAAAGACTACACAAAACCCACTTTAACAAAGCTTAAGAAATAGCCTCAAAATTATCACACTATCTCATCTGCCTGACAAAATAAATTTTGACATTCTTTTCTAAAGCAGGCAAAAAATTTTAATTCTCAACAATGTACTATTACATTCTCTGGCATCCAATCACTAATTACTAGACATGTAAAAAAGCAAAAAAAAAAAAGTGATCCATAACCAGCAAAAAAGAAAAAAAAACAACAACAAATAAACAAACAAACAAAAAAGTCACAGAATGTCAGAGAAAGGGAATTAGTATACAAAAACTTGAAACAGCTAATGTAAATATGTTCCAGTATTTTAAGAAAACCATAAACAAAATGAAGAAGTGGAACCTATAAGTAGGAACTTCTAAAATAAAAAGTATTGTATCTGAAATGATAAGTTTACAGTATTTATTTCATATCAAAGTAAACACACACTAATTTGAAGATACAGCAAAAGAAACCATCCAGACTGAATCATGAATAGAAAAAAAAATTAGCAGTTACTTATGGAAAGGTATCAAGAGTTCTAATATGTGTGAAATTAAAGTATTGAAATTCAGTAAGGAAAAAAAGAATAAGAAATTAATGGACAAAATTTTTCAAATTTGTTGAAAACTTAAAACTTAGAGAGGTCCAATATGCTCAACAAACCCCAAGCAGGCACATGATAATCAAATTTCTGAAATCCAGTGATGAAAAGAGAGTCTTAGAAAGCAGTCAGAGAAAGAAGACACATTACTTAGGAAATCAAAGGGGGAATTAAACTAATTAATCATCATAAATAACTGAAGCCAAAAAGACAAATATGGCACCTTTAAAATGAAGGGGGAAAAAATTATCAATTTAAAATTCTATACTCAGTGAAATTATACTTTAGAGATAAAGGGAAAACAAAGCTTTTATTAGACATGAGAGAGAGAGAAATATCACTATTAAAGGAGGTTCTTCAGATCAAAATAAAAGAACACGTCATAGAAACTCAGAACTATATAATAGAATGAAGAGAGCTAGACATGGCTAATATGTAAGTGATATATGACTTGCATTTTCTAATTTTTTAACTCATTAAAAAATAATATATTTTGAGGTTTATAACATATGAAGAAATACGATGATAACAATGATAGCAAAAGGAACAGGAAGAGAAGAAATAACATTGTTAAATATTCTTATGTATGAAGCAGTATATTAAGACAGATCTGCTAAGTTAAAATAAAGATATTATAAATGTGTAATAGCCAATAAAAATTTCAAAAAGAGGTAAACCCAAAAAGCTAACTACAATGACAAAATAACAAATTATTTCTATATTTATATAACATATGAATGTATGTAATATATGAAGAAATGTCCAAAGAACCAAATAGTCAGACAAATATTCGACAATATTACATTATTTCAGACAAATATTACATTATTTTATATAATTATGAATATTCATAATTTGTGTAATTATGAATATTCAGACAAATATTACATTATTTGTCTGAATTTTGTGTAGTTTGTGGTATCTGTCTGCTCAGAATGTGTGATTTTTTGTGTATGATTTCTTTTCTCTTTCTAAATACCCACTTTTATCCCGATATTTGTATTTGGAATTTGGTGTTATTTTTTTCTTAAAGAGAGCTCTTAGAATTATTTAACCTTTAGTTCACACAAGACCTGTAGGTAAAGTGCTCAGTGGGCCTGTTAGAACAAAGAGCTTATTCTCCCTCCCATTTTTAGAACAAGCTGTCTGTTTTGGGGCCTTCTTTGCTAATACAAGTTTTTATATGTGACATAATGGGGTCTAAAACTTGTTTCCAATGTAATACATTGCCCAGTAAGGAGGTTGTTGGGGAGGAGGCCAAAGCAGAGTAGCCATATAATTTATCATCCAAATAGGATACTTTGAAGAATGTTCAACTACTAACTGAATAGGGGACCAGGACAACAGAAACAAATAGTCTAGTTGAAGCAAACTGAGCCAGCCTCCCCTTGCCTCCTTTAACTACTAGATGCTACAGAAAGCCTCCAAAGAAAAAATTTCAACAGACCAAACAGGCTTAGGCTGGTTCATAAGTTAGAATTTATATATGCATGTACATGCACATGAATTTATATATGTATATGTATAGCTATGTGTTTCTGCATGTGTGTGTATCTGTGCACATACACTTATGTCTGTACAATGTATGCATCTGTACCTGCAAGCGTTTATGTGTGTGTATATATGCATATGGTTTACAAATTCAAACTTTTGTGTATGTTTACCTGTGTGTGTACAATATACATGTATGTACATGTATGCACGTGTGTGCATATATATACATATAGATGTGTATTTTTTTAATTTTTGAAAAATAAAAAAATTGATTTTTTTAAATACTTAATATCATTTCAGGAATGTACTTTCTTTGGGAACAATTTAAGACGTGTTTTTAGTGTTGCTTTGTACTCAAAAGACACAGATACCCAAAAACAAAATTAGGGAATTTCTTAAGGAAGAATAAATCTATTACTTGCATTGTTGGTCTTCCTTAGGAAAGCCAGTTCTCCATTATTAGCCCAGTAGGAAAACTACAGGCACCAATGCTTTCTCAGTACTCCGTCACGGCAGAGGTGAGAGTGGGTGATAAGGGAGATAATCAAATGGTTCTAAAAGCAAGAGCTACATTAGGTGTTTCTGGGTGTCTATTTTCCCTGTATCCCATCCCCAAATCTCCCTCTTTCTAGGCAACTATCCCCAAAAGAATATGCTTCAGGAGAAGCATCTGATGAAATAAGGAAATATGGCTAGAATTCTCACAATTTTGTATTCAGAATAATTTCCTTAGACTCTGGAATTTAAAGCCAGACATTGCCAAAAAAAAAAAAAAATCATCAGAATCTTGGCATATGGTTTTTAAGTTTCTGAAAATCTCAAATATCACCAACTGACTCTGTATCTATTTCCTATTTGGAAAGGAATCTATCATCTCACGTTTCCAAAACACAAGAAGGGCTTTCATAAGAAGAGGTTCTTGACACACATGTCAGTCAATGCAGCTTTCCAAATGCAAGGTGACAGCAGAGTCATTAGAAGAAAATATACACTTGGTGTGACTTCACATTCGAGTGGCTTTTCAGTTTCTTGTTTGACAGTATGTTAAAGGCAGTGAAAAATGAAAATATGCAATACAGAGAAAACAAAACTGCTCAATCCTTATCGTCCACGATTAAATCAAAATTTAGAGTAAGAACAGTTTTTTTTTAAAAAATGGATTCTTTGGGGGGCATCTGACTGGTTCAGTGGGTGGAGCATGCCACTCTCCATCTTGGGGTTGTGAGTTTGAGCCCCACATTGGGTGTGGAGATTACTTAAAAATAAAATATTTGGGGGCACCTGAATAGATCAGTCAGTTAAGCATCTGACTGGATTTTGTCTCAGGTCATGATCTCAGGGTTGTGGGATTGAGCCCACATCAGGGTCTGTACTTGGCACAGAGTCCACTTGTCCTTCTTCCTCTGTTTCTCCCACCGTTCACTCTCTCTCTCTCTCTCTTTCTCTCAAATAAATAAATAAGTAAAACCTTATAACAAAATAAAAATAAGTCTTAAAAACATAGACTCGTCCCTGTGTCATGAAAAATAAATTCAAAAACAGTTCACTTTTAATAGAAATTGGAATATAGTCATAGAACCATATGGGGTTTTTTTTGGAGGTTTTAGTAAAAATGGTACTGAGTTTATCTTCTGTTTTGTCAATACTCTAATACTCTGTACTAAGTGTAGTTGTCATTGTCCCCATTATCATCATCAACAATAACCTTGAAGGGAAATTTCCTACAGAATGAATGAATGGATGGATGGATGAAGCAAAGAAGCTTAGAGAACTGAAAGCCTCTGTTTGGCTCTGCCAGTCAAGACAGGGCCTGAATTTTGATTTGGGACTGCCTCCTTCACAAAGTCCCTTGGTGCTGCTTCACTCTTTTCTGCAACTTTTGTCATTTTTCTTATTCCCTTTTTTCTCTTTGTCTTCATTTCCTTTATCTTACGTACACAGAACTAAGTTAATGGTGCTTTGCTTATGGCACACCATTACCCCTAGTTTGTTCACTTTACTTTATTATATTATCTGTCTGCTTTGTTTCTCTGTCTACATCACATTCCCTGTCCTGATCTTTAGATACCTACTTCACTGTATTTAAATTAGCCCCTAATATACTGTCCTCATGTGTATTAGATAAATATGCTTCCTTAGTTGGTGGGAGTCAAGATGGTGGAGGAGTAGCAGACTGAGATGATATCAGGTTGCAGGAATTCAGCAATATAGTTATCAAACCATTCCAAACGCCTATAAGTCCAACAGGAGATTGAAGAGAAGAAGAGCAGCAATCCTAGAAACAGAAAATCGACCACTTTCTGCAAGGTAGGATGTGTGGAGAAGAGAATCCAAAGTGAAGGAAGATAGACTGTGGGGAATGGGCCATCTCCCACCAAGCAGTGGAGCAAAAGAGCACAAAATCTGAACTTTTAGAAGTCTGCTCCACTGAGGGACATTGATCCAGAGGTTAAGCAGGGATGGAGCCCTCACAGGGACAGTGTGGTCTCAGATGCCGCAGGGTCACCAAAGGATCAGGAGTGTCTGAGTGTAACAGAGCTCACAGGTATCAGAGCGGGGAAGAGAGCTATAGAGATGGAACCAAGGAGTGAGCTCTTAGTGGGGTTACCTTAAACCGTGAACTGTGGCACAGTCAGGCCACTGCTCTTTGAGCAGGGATCCCACAAGTAGCAGATCTGGGGACCCACCTTCATCCACTGGAAGAGCAGAGTGGCAGGAATCTGATGGATTTGGAGACTCCAAACAGGGCTGTGTGCCAGAGACAGAAATGCTCGGTCACAGGCCAGGTGAGATCAGAGCACAGCTGGAGACCAGGCAGACGGGAGTGATTGAGTGCTTTTCTCCAAAGGCACACTGAGGAGTGGGGCCCTAAGCTCTCAACTCCTCCAGGCTGGAAATTGGGAGGCTGCCATTTTCATTTCCATCCTCCAGAGCTCTATGAAAAGTGTTCAGGGAACAATAGCTCTCAAGAGCGAACCTGAGCAGATTATTTAGCCCAGCTCCTAGCAAAGGTGGCACAACTCCACCTCAGGCAAAGACATTTGAGAATCACTACAACAGGCTCCTCCTCCAGAAGATCAGCAAGAACATCCAGCCAAGGCCAAGCTCTCTGATCAAGGAGAACAGCAGAATTCCAGAGGAAGGGAAAGCAAAGCATGGAATTCATGGTTTTCTCCCATTATTCTTTAGTCTTGCAAAGTTAATTAAATTTTTTTAATTTTATTTTTTCTTATTCTACTTTTTTTAACTTTTCTTCTTTCCTCTATTAATATTTCTTAACTAGTTTATCTTAACAATACCTTTCTAAAAAGAAAAAAACTCTTTAAATCTTCATTATTTTAGTCCTATTTTACCCTTCATTGTATCTAACTTTATTTTTTGTATATATATAAGGCTTTTTCTTCTAAAAAATTTTTGGGTTATGATTTCTTCTAATTGATCAAAATATACCCTAAATCTAGAACAGGGCTTTGTTCCAGTCTCCAGCCTGAGCAAATTCTCTCCACTTCCTTTTCTTTCTTTTTCCAACCAGTTTATCTTATCAATTCCTTTTTTAGAATTTTTTTAAAATTTTCATCATTACACTCTTATTCCATCACTTCATCGTGTTTACCCTTATTTTTGTATATATAAATAAGTTTTCTTTTTTAAAAATTTTGGGAGGTAGTTTCTTCTAAGAGACAGAAATACACCCAAAATCAAATGGGTGGCTCTGTTCTATTTACCAATTTTTTTGGTAAATTTTTTAAAAATTTTTAAAATTTATTTTAGATTTCTTTTTATCCCTTTTCTTCTTCTGATTTGGCTAGTGTATCTTTTTCTTGGGTCTTTGCCACCCTTATAGTACTTTATTCTCTCATTCATATATTTTTATCTGGATAAAAAGACAAGGTGGAAAAACTCACCACAAAAAAACAAGAGACAGTACCAAAGGCTAGGGACCTAATCAATACGGACATTGGTAATATGTCAGATCTAGAGTTCAGAATGACAATTCTCAAGGTGACGATGACAATTCTCAATTCTTTTTTGAGCTGGGCTCAAAAAAGGCATGGGAGATAAGATATTAGAGAAACCCTGTTCAGAGAAATAAAAGCCCTTTTTGGAGAAATAAAAGAACTAAAATCTAAACTAGCTGAAATCAAAAAAGCTATTAGTGAGGTGCAATAAAAAATGAAGGCTCTTACTGCTAGGATAAATAAGGCAGAAGAGAGAATTAGTGATATAGAAGATCAAATGATGGAGAATAAAGAAGCTGAGCAAAAGAGAGACAAACAACTACTGAACCACAAGGGGAGAATTCGAGAGGTAAGTGATACCATAAGACGAAACAGTATTAGAATAATTGGGATTCCGGAAGAAGAAGAAAGAGAGAAGGGGGCAGAAGGTATATTGGAATGAATTACTGTAGAGAATTTCCCTAATATGGCAAAGGGAACAAGCATCAAAATCCAGGAGGCACAGAGAACCCCCTCAAAATCAATAAAAATAGATCCACACCACATCATCTGCTAGTAAAACTTACAAGTCTTAGTGACAAAGAGAAAATCCTAAAAGCACCCTGGGACAAGAAGTCTGTAACATACAATGGTAAAAATATTAGATTGGCAACAGACTTATCCACAGAGACCAGACAGGCCAGAAAGAAATGGCATGATATAATTAGAGCACTAAATGAGAAAAACATGCAGCCAAAAATACTATATCCAGCTAGGCTATCATTGAAGATAGAAGGAGAGATTAAAAGCTTCCAGGACAAACAAAAACTAAAATAATTTGTAAACAACAAACCACCCCTACAGGAAAAATTGAAAGGGCTCCTCTAAGCAAAGAGAGAGCATAAAAGAATAGATCACAAAGGAACAGATATAACAGTAACAGTTACCTTACAGGCAATACAATGGCACTAAATTCATATTTTCACTAGTTACCCTGAATGTAAAAGGCTCAATGCCCCGAATCAAAAGACACAGAGGATCTGAATGGATAAAAAAACAAAACCCGTACATAAGCTGTCTACAAAAAACACATTTTAGATTTAAAGACACCTCCAGATTTAAAGTGAAAGGGTGAAAAATAATTTACCATGCTAATGGACATCAAAAGAAAGCTGGGGTGGCAATCCTTATATGAGATAAACTAGATTTTAAGCCAAAGACTATATCATACTCAAATGGTCTGTCCAACAAGAAGATCTAACAATTTTAAATATCTATGCCCCTAACATTGGAGCAGCCAACCACATAAACCAATTAATAACAAAATCAAAGAACCACATCGACAATAATACAATAATAGTAAGGGATTTTAACACCACTCTCACTGAAATGGACAGGTTATCCAAGCAAAAGATCAACAAGGAAATATAGGCCTTAAATGACACACTGAACCAGATGGACATCACAGATATTTTCAGAACATTCCATCCCAAAGCAACAGAATATACATTCATCTCTAGTGCACATGGAACATTCTCCAGAATAGATCATATCCTGGGTCACAAATCAGGTCTCAACCAGTACCAAAAGATTGGGATCATTCCCTGCATATTTTCAGACCACAAGGCTCTGAAGCTAGAACCCAATCACAAGAGGAAATTTGGAAAGAACCCAAATACATGGAGGCTAAACAGCATTCTACTAAGGAATGAAAAAGTGCTCCACATCCCTTGGCTTTAGGGAAATACAAATCAAAATCACAATGAGATACCACCTCACATCAGTCAGAATGGCTAAAATTAACAAGTCAGGAAATGACAGATGTTGGCGAGGATGCAGAGAAAAGGGGAGCCCTCCTACACTGTTTGTAGGAATGCTAGCTGGTGCAGCCACTCTGGAAAACAACATGGAGTTTCCTCAAAAAGTTGAAAATAGAGCTACCCTATGAACCAGCAATTGCGCTATTGGGTATTTACCTAAAGATACAAATGTAGTGATCCAAAGGGACATGTGCACCCAAATGTTTATAGCAGCCATGTTCACAATCCCAAACTATAGAAAGAACCTAGATGTCCATCAACAGATGAATGGATAAAGAAGATCACACACACACAATGGAATACTATGCAACTATCAAAAGAAACAAAATCTTGCCATTTGCAACAACATTGGTCGAACTAGAGGGAATTATGCTTAGTGAAATAAGTCAATCAGAGAAAGACAATTATCATATGATCTCCCTGATATGAGGAATTTGCGAGGCAAATTTGGGGGTCTGGGGGGTAGGGAAGGAAAAAAATTAAACAATATGGGATCAGGAGGGAGACAAACCATAAGAGACTCTTATTCTCACAAAAAACTGAGGGTTGCCAGGGGTAGGGAGGGAGGCTGGGAGAGGGTGGTTGGGTTATGGACATTGGGGAGGGTATGTGCTATTGTGAGTGCTGTGAAGTACGTAAACCTGGCGATTCACAGACCTGTACCCATGGGGATAAAAATACATTATATGTTTATTAAAAAAATTTTTTTTAATTAAAAAAAATTTTTTTAAGTCTTTGTCCACAACAACAAAAAAAAGCATCCTTAAAATGCTTTTGTATTTTATAAAATTTCACAAATGATACTAGATTTAGATTTGAATCTCATAATGTGTTAACAGTTTTTTTTTTTACTTAAACTGTTCTAAAGTTCTAACCTCATTTTATTTGTTAATCTAGCTGATTAATTCTGACAGTAATATGATAATGCACCATGTGCTTCTACCACATCTATCAAAAACCAAATTTTGCCCAATAAAAATGCTGCTGTGAGCTTCCTCAAACATGTCTCCTTAGGGGTCTGTGCCAGAGTTTCTCTAAGGTATATACACAAAAATGGGCTTATGAGCTCTAAAGGTACGTCTGTATTTAATGTTCAGAAGCACTGTCAGGATCGATACTCCTCAAACGACTATATATAAGAATTCCTGCCACCATGGTCTTCACATCTTCACTGTGACTTTCTCACTTTAGGTCTTTGGCAAAATTGGTGTTATTCATAAATTTAATTTATGTTTTTCTAATTATTGAAAAAATGAACATCTCTTTATATACATCTTAACCATTTAATTTCCCTTTCTCTGAATTACCTATTCCTTGCCTTTGCCCAATTCTTTATTAGGTTTTCTTTTTTTCCTTGTAAATTGTTAGACATGTCCTCTATGTTCTGGGTATTAATCCCTTCTTATATTTTAGGAGTTTCAAATAGATTGTCTCAATCTAGCATCATATTTTAACTTGTTTATGGCAAATTTTGTTTAACAAAAAAAGTTAATTTGTGATAAAATTCAAACACATGAAGTTTTACCTGATGGTTTGTGCTTTGGGGAATCTGATTTTTTTTAAATCCTTCCATAACCCAAAGTCATAAAGTTATTTTCATATAGTGTATTATGTTTAGTTTTATAATTTTATCTTTGTCAGTCTAAATCTTTTACTCCTCTGAGGTCCATATGGCATTAGTTATACAGCTTTATTTTTTTCTTTCCATAGAGAAATAGTTTATCCAAGATCATCTATTAATAATCTAACCTATACCTACTGATTTATAATGCTATGACTATCCTATCCCAAATTCCCATATATGTGGATCTAATTCTGGGCTCTTTATATTCTTTCACTAGTTAATTCCCTTTTCTGTGCCAATACAATCTTGTTTTTCTTTCTTTGTAATACATCCCAGTATTTGATAAAATCTTATGTCTATTCATGGCTTTTATTTTTCCATCTAAATTTTGGTAAACCATATTCTCAAAGATTATCAAAGAATCCTTTAGGAATTCTAACTGGAATTGCATTGAGTTTTAAAATATTAATTTGGGAGAGAAATACAGCTTTACTATGTTACATGACCTTATCCTTGATATAGGATCCAGGAGATCCTATATCTCCTGACTTAACTTATTAAGTTTTCTTTTACTAACTTGAAACTTAAAAACATTGTTCTACTTGAAAATCTTGTACATTCTATTAAGATTATTGGACATTTTATAATTTCTATTATTATAATGAAAGAGAGCTTCTTTTCTTTTCTTTTTTTTAAGATTTTATTTATTTATTTGTCAGAGGGAGTGGCAGGCAGAGACAGAGGGAGAATCAGGTTCCCTACCAAGCAAGGAGCCCAGTGGGGGACTTGATCCCAGAACCCTGGGATCATGACCTGAGCAGGAGGCAGATGCCCAACCAACTGAGCCACCTAGACATCCTGAGATCTTATTTGCTTATAATTAGTTTTTATTATATTTTGCAGGAGAATACTATTGACATCTGTATGTTAAACATGTATCCACCATTTCTGATTTAAGTCTTTTCTCTCTTCCATTAACTCTTCTTTTCTCTTTCTGGGGTTTCCGAGGTGCATGGATGGCTCAGTCAGTTGAGCATCCAGCTATTGATTTCAGCTCTGGTCATGATCTTAGGATCATGAGATTAGCTGTGATGTCACATTGGGCTCTGTGCTTGGTGGGGAGTCTGCTTGAGATTCTCTCTCCATTAGGCCCTCACCCCCTCATGTTCTCTCTTGCTCTCTTTCTCTAAAATAAATAAATAAATATTTCTAAAAAGTTATTGACATTTCTATATCTAGCCTTCATATTTCTTAATTTTTCTCTCATTCTTCTCATTTATTACCCTTTTCTGATGCCTTCACAGACTCCCTCAATCTAATTTTCCAATGCATTATTCTTACCTCAGCTGCATTCATTCTTCACTTCAACCCATCCACTGAGTTACTTCAAAATCTCAAATGTAAACTAAAGTCCACTGAGTAATTGATGCCACATAGTGTAAAAGAATCACCCGGGTGATCTCTGCCCAAATTTCTGATGCGCAAAATTGTGTGATAATAAAATATTTTCTTAAATATTTCATAAGTTTGGCACAGTTTATTACACAACTGATAACCAGTTCATCATAAGATGGTGATAAATAAAGCTGCTACTTTGAGAGACAAATTAATCAAATTCCATTATAGATTTTGAAAATTAAAATAACCTAAATCTTGTTTAATGTAGATTTTAAAAAGAAAATAAAAGGCTGGTCCCCATGCAGATGATCTCTTCTGGACTCTAACATCTCAATAGTGTCATAGGAGTGAAGGCATTGTAGAAATGTCAAGCTCCCAGGGACGTTGCACATCATTAGACTCATCTGTGTGGACCATTTGGGGGGCACTTCTGTTCTTAGTGTTATGGCCTATTTATTAACTGAAGTAGCTAGCCTCATTATGAATACATCAAAATGTGCTTGTGTTTGCTCTTTGGATTCTCAGAGTGATTTTTAAAACACCTTTTTGATATGCTAAGAGCCTTTAACGAGGACAGAAACCATCAATTCAAAAAAAAAATTAGGCTGCAAAAAGAATAGTTATCTTTTTTGCTATTAGTTGACAGTCCACATATAGAGGTCATACAATGGATTGTCATTTGTCAATAGGCCCCACTAAATAAGACAACCTACTACTGACCTTGAAGAAAACAAACATATATTTGTCTTTAATTTGCCTGGATTATATAAACTTCAAAAGCTAGTTGCCCAGGAGAGAGCAGGGATGTAAGGAGACGTGGGGGTGGAGTCAGATACGCCCCGCCCACTGTACTACGTGGAAGGAGTAGAAAGGTTCTGGAGAACTTTGGGGTTTTTTTCCTCTACTTAACCTCAGTTTCCTCATCCATGAAAGGAAAATAACAATACCCATTCTCAGGGTCGGTATGAGAATTTAGTGAGAATTTATACCTAAACTGCCTGAGAAGTACTCAATAAATGATAACTGCCACTTTTATTATTACCAACATCACCATCAGTAATAGGAGAGGATGAATTTCAGTAGTTCAGAGCAGGGTTAAAACCTAGAAAGACCATCAAAAGAAAATCTTTCATCAAGATGTCACTCCCAAACCAGTGAAGTTATAGATTATCTAGAAAATCACCAGAAATTCCATAACTAAGTCATTTGGAAGCACCGGACCAGAATCCAGGAAGTCAGTTTACTATTCAAATGGAGTCTAGAGGGTGGAGACCTTCTAGAGATTTGACTTGTATAGCCTGTCCTCCTTCTTCTGATATTTTGAAGGGGCAATTTACCTTGATTAACTCCTACTATAATATTCAAGAGCAGGGAATTCATTTTGGTGATGGGGTAATAAAAATAAAATGGGAGGGGGAAATGTCCCTAAGAGCTCCTTTTGAAGAGAACATTCACTTTGGAAAGAATACTTTGATAAAGGTAGCAGACACTGGTGGTACTCAGCCTAAATCGGTTTTGGATCCCTCTTCCTGTTTCTTTATGCCCTTCTGTGCAATTTCAATGTATACTTGCCTCTCAGGGTCCACAGGGGTACCTTTTCTTTGCTGGATAGACCTTAGTCAACAGAAGTCCCCTTAGTCTACGCATATACAGAGCCTCAAGTACATGAGTCTATTACCCTTCAAGTTGGCCCTTGGCCAATGATTGATGGTACCAGAACATGGAAGCCCAGCCTTCTTGCCTCACAGTACAAACTATGAGGTATAATTTATACTCCATAAAACCAAGTCAAGTCTAGGACTTAGCCTGTGGTTCCACCTTTGCTTGGCTTCTTCCTTTTGTGTTCTACTCTCCTCACTTTCCTAGTTTCCCCTGGGAACACCTTAAATAAACTACTTACACTAAAATTTTCATCTAGGTGCACCTGAGTGGCTCAGCTGGTTAAGTGTCTGACTTTGGCTCAGGTCATGATCTCAGGGTCTTGGGATCAAGCCCCACATTGGGCTCCCTGTTCAGCAGGGAGTCTGCTTCGCCCTTTCACTATCCTTCTATGCTCTCCTCCTCTCTTTCTCTCTCTCAAATAAACAAAATATTTAAAAAAAATAAAAATTAAATAAAGTTTTCATCTAAGTGTGTGCCTCTGGGAGCCCAACCTGTCAATGAGCCACTTAGGTACTGGCTACAACCCCAACAGCATGCATAGGTAACAAAAGATAATTGCTATCTGCCTTCTAAAAATAGGGGGGTCCTATTAATCAGAAGGCTCTGTGTTTCAGTGGATTTGAAAATATAAATTGAGTAGTAGTTGCTGAGACAGAGCTGGTGATTCATGTTAGAGAGCCACTCCCCACCACCACCACATACACACATATATACACATCATCTCCTCTGTGAAATGTCAAGTAATGTCTATGTCACGCTCTAAGACGTTCACACACAGGTAGAGTCTTCTGAAGAACTGAACCAAGTGCTGAGGTCTTCACTGGGATGGGTAAAAAACAAAACAGAAATTTTCCTTGTGCACCTACACAGGACCACAGAATTAGGGCACATTTCACTGCAGGTACACATATAAAAAACTTTAAAAAAAGCTTTTAAGTTGTGATCAACAACATGAAATGGAAAACAGTAACTATTAGCCCAACGCTAAACTAGTTGCCTTCTTTCATCAGCCCTTTAGCAATCCACTTTTTCCATTTTAGCTATGCTCCACTCTTCTCCCTTCTGTATTCTCATCTCTCTTACATTCATCTGGCCAATGCAAATAATGTAGATATACTAACATTTGAGAATGCTTAAACCATTTGGGCCAAGTTTCACATTCTGTTATCAAAAGTCTAACATAATTAAAACATTTCCTTCCCTCCTTCCTTCAGTAATCAAACACCATGCTCTAACCTGTCAACTCTTCAGCAGCTCTTTTCCTGTCTTTCCATGTCTCCATCCTTTGGGTGTGCTCCTATCTCCCTATAATTGAAGGCTGATGTCATCTTGAAAGAACATGCACTCTATTTTCAGAGGCTCTGTCATCAATGCAGCTGTCTGGCATCCTGTCATTGCCCATCTCTGTCAGTTAATACAGAAACACAATCCTTCGGTGACATTATGCAAATATGTAACCTTCCCTGGAGACTTTTTGCTTGGATGCCAATATCTAGGTTGCACTGAAATAATACATTGTCCATTTAGACAGCTGTAACCTACTCCAATGTGTGTCAGAAAAACAAAGAAAAATTATCTTGATCTCATCTGCAAAGGGAATCTATAATTTCTAGAGTGGAGTAGTAGCTTAGATCAAAAGCCCCACAAGGAAAAATGCCTTTGAAATACCATAATCCAAGGCATCTAAGAGAAAACCTCAATAGAGGTAGAATTTAAAATTAATTGAGCAGGGGTGCCTGGCTGGTTCAGTTGGACGAGCTTGCAACACTTGATCTTGGGTCATAAGTTCAAGCCTCACATTGGGGTAGAGATTACTTAAATCAGTGAAGAAAGAAACTTAAAATTCATTGAGCAAAATTGCCTTTTCTGGTACTCCAATAGGCAATGTAGACTTTACATGATCCCTACCATATCCAAACAGAAGAGAAAGCAAAGGAAACCCACTCTTCCTATTTTTAACCAAGTTTCACTCTCCTCTCTTCTCTATTCTCCTCTCCCTTAGGTTTATCAGGCCAATGCAAGTAATTAAGATACACTAACATTTCAAGATATCAAAGCATATAAGCTATTTTCATTCCCTATGATTGCTCCGCATGGCCATTTTGGCCACCAATAGTCCTAGTTTCCCTTCTTATCCCTTCTTCCTTGCACTCAACAAATACTTCTTAACTATTGACTGTTCTCAAATGCTTAGTAAGTCCTGGAAAAATACAACATTGAATCACCAAGGATTGGTTCTCAATGACTTTGCATCCTAGTAGAAAAACCAAGATATGAAATCAGTGAGAGATCACACACTGTTTTGATAACCAGAAGTGTTTCAAGAAGGTAGCATTTATAAGCAAAGATAGAGAAGAAGATTATAATAATTTTCTTGTTGCCACTGTAACAAATTACCACAAACTTAGTGGCTTAAACAGCACAAATTTACTGTCATACAGTTCTGGATGTCAGAAGTCTAATGTAAGTCTTAGGGAGCAAAAATAAATGTGTCAGCAGGGCTGATACCTTCTAGAAGCTCCAGAGGAGAATCCAATCTTCACATTGTCCAGCTCTAAAGTCTTTCTAGGCATTCCTTAACTCATAAACACTTCACTCCCATCTCTGCCTCTGTCTTTATATCACCTTCTTCCAATCTGATCTCTCATATCTTTTCCAAGCATCCTTGTGATTATTACATCAGGCCCACCTGGGTAATAATAAATAGAATTTTATTATTCTATTTTAAATAATAATAAAATTTAAATAATAATAAATAATATTATTTAAATATAATATTATTTAAATATAATAAATAAATAAAATTTTGAATAATAATAAAATTATTATTCCCTTCTCAAGATCCTTAACTAAATCATAGCTACAAGCCCCCCTTTTGCTCTGTAAGGTAATATAGTCACAGATTCCAGAAATTAGGGCATGACCACAACCAAGAGAGGACATTATTCAGCCAACCCCAAAGGTGTTGTAGGTCATGAAAGTTTACCAATTAAAGGCATGGAAGCGGGTGGAGATAGCACCACGTGAGGAATGGCAAAGTGAAGGGTTTATACAATGAGAATAGGGAATCTTCATGCATGGTAGGACAAAATACTACTAAAATAGTACTAAATACTAAATACTAAATACTACTAAATGCTACTAAAATGCTACTAAAGAGACTGTAAACTTTATTTAAAGACAACTAGAAGCACTCAAAAGTGTGGAGAGTAATGTTTTTAAATATTAATATGGAAGGAGTGTACAGAATTATTTGGAATATAAGTCTCAAATATAAATCCTACAGGAAAAAAGCAGGTACTTTAATAAGTGAGATGCTCTTAGTATAAAAGAACATGGTCCTGGGAAAACAAAGGAGGACCGGAGGACATAGGCCCTATACTAAAAAGGCCAGCACTGGGCAGTCCAGCCAATTGCTGCCCGAGAGAATGTAGGCCCATCAGCATCTTCAAAAGAAGTGAGAAATCAGAATTATATATATTAGCTCCCAATGTTTCAATATTAACAGCTATTCAAAAAATGTTTAAACATTCTAAGAAATATAAAAGATAAAGCATATCTGTGAACTCCACACATCCCACAGCTCACTGTTTGCAGCCTCTGGTTTAGGGGAAGGCAAAACCAGCCAGGCAACCTTACTTAGTGCTCAAAGCCAATCTCTGCTTTCTCCATGGCATCCTGACTACATTGTGTTTTGTTTCATTTTGCATTCTTTTTTATAATTTTATTTATAACAATGTGTATGTTATTTAGTTATAAAGTAATTCAGCTTGATTACATTTTTTATGCATGGTTTGAGTTAAAATGTATAGAATTCTCTATCCCCTATTTATTGATAAATATATGAATTATTTTTATTAGCAAGTATATCATTTTTTACATCCTGCAATATATATTTTCTACAAGTGCTCATAGTAAAGCCCACTATAGTTTTAAGAAACTTACATATATTTAGAGGGAAATACTGGAAATTGTAACTGCTGAACAATTTTCAAACTCACAGATACATGTAATACCATGAATACTTATTATTTCACAAGGTAAAATGTAATCCATTTAATTACTACTTTACAAAAATGCTACCCTAGCAGGGCCTAGTGAGTTACATTCTTAGGGAACTTGACCAGTATGAGATAGTTTTCTACTGAAATACTGATGCTTCAAGTGTCTCATAAAATATAGTGTATACATATGTGTGTGTGTGTGTGAGGTTTTTATAGTGTAAAAAATTATATCTATATTCCCAGATATATTTTATCCTACTGGCCTGGAGTAGTGGTTCTTAATATTTTTTTCAGCTTTGACACCTGTGATGGAGATGTTCACATGTTTACATTTCCATGGCTATGCAGATTTTGCTGAAACAAACTAAAAAACAACTTGGCCCTGAAACGTTTTTAAACAATCCTATGGATGTAATACAGAATTTAGATTTACTTCCTATTTACACTTTCCTTATTCTCACTTTCTTCCTTATTATAAATTTACTCATTTGGTAATTTTTTAAATAATTAAAATTATAACACACATATTTAAGTGATTCATAATCTCTCATGTATCACCAGCACATTAACAGCACTGTATTCCAGGATCAAGGCTGGGAATATGTGTGATTTCCACTCAGATGATGAATTACAATTCAACCCTTTCTCTCTCATACCAGAAAGCAGGTGAGAGAGATAGGTTTGGGTCCACCTTAATTTTTAAAAGAAGGTAACTCATTTATAAACTTTGGTACTCTTGTTAGTAACAAATGACCTATACTGAGGTTCACCACCCATTTTATCACAGCCATATAAATGTGGCTTGACATCATTTTGAGAACTGCTAGCCTGTTAAATGTAAACTAATGTGTGTTTGCAAAGAAAAAATTCAATTTCATATGTTTGTGCTTTAAGTGGGGGAATAAAAAAATGTGTCTAGCATAGTAATTCTGGATCCTCATAGAACATGCATTTGGAGACAGGGTCAGTGGATATTCGTAATTTTTACTATTTTCTCTCTATTAAAGTCGCTGTATTCATTCTACCTATCGACCAGAGTTTAATGAAAATATGAAGTGTTATTATAGAAGAAACTACATAAGAAAATTCATTCACCATGCTGAGCCTATGCAGATTTTTAAAATCTCATTATGACCTTAATATGCAATTTCTAATGTTCTTCGTGCCTGGTGATACACAATGGTGTGGGGCAGGAGGGGCAGGGGTGACAGGGGAAAAGTAGCTGAAAGGATTTAGCAGTTTTGAGTTGATAGCAAAGCTCAATATGAGCCAATAGTGGCAGGAGGCAACCGAAAAATCTCACACATTCTTTACTAGAAATGTAATGTTCACAGTGAGGTCTCTTCTGTGACTCTCAGACTATACCTGGATTAATATGTATTGTTTGGGACTCACTTTCTTGAGTGGGATATGGATAAAGAGAAAAAAAATCAGAGTGGGAGGGGTGTGGTTAGAAGACTTGAAATCCTATTGTAAAAACATTGTTTGAGGGCATTATGCTAGGTGACATAAGCCCTACACAAAAGACAAGTATCATATGACTCCATTTATATGAGGTGCTTAGAGTACTCAAATTCATTGAGACAGAAAGCAGAAAAGTTGCCAGGGACTTGAAGGAAGGGCCAATAAGGAGTTATTGACTAGGCAAAGAATTTCGGTTTTGTAAGATGAAGAGTTCTGGAGATTGGATGTATAATAATGTGACCGTATTTAACACTACTGAACTGCTCACTTAAAAATGGTTAAGACAGTAAATTTTATGTTATGTGTATATTACCATAAATTAAAAACTCAAAAAGAAATCTGAAAGAAGCAAAAAAGAAAAACTTATGTGGCAAGAGATTAAAAAACAAAGAAGGTAAATCTGTTAAAGAAGGGTCATTATTTGGGAAAAAAATAAACTTATTCTTAAGATTTTAAGAAAAAGTTAATACCAGCTAGTATTAGTTATTGGTACAGATTTTAGCTCAACATAAATACGAATAATTCAACAGTCAGAATTTAAGATATAAAGATAAAATGAACTGTTGGGGCGCCTGGGTGACTCAGTGGGTTAAAGCCTCTGCCTTCGGCTCAGGTCATGATCCCAGGGTTCTGGGATCAAGCCCCACATCGGGCTCTCTGCTCAGCAGGGAGCCTGCTTCCCTTCCTCTCTCTCTCTGCCTGCCTCTCTGCCTACATGTGATCTCTGTCTGTCAAATAAATAAATAAAATATTTTTTTAAAAAAAGATTTTTAAAAAAAGATAAAATGAACTATTAATATTTGTGGTCCATGATATTAGTTACCCTGAAATAATTCATGCTTCAGGAACCAGTCAGTAGCAAGGAACCATTTCGTAGCAGTGATGTAGTATGAAAGAAAGAACATTAGAGAAAGAGTCAGAAGATATATATGCATGCAAGCCCACTTTATACCATAATGTAGCTTAATGTCCTTATTTGTAAATCAATGACCTGGAAAGGATTTCCAAGTTAAATAACATTAACTCCAGTCTACCAGATTTCTATTCAAATAATCAGCTGGGGAAAAAATTATGTAGCAATGTTAGAAACTAGAAAATTTGGGGCAGATACAATACACATTGGTCAGAGCAAAGGAAGACACCAAGATGCTACCCACAACTCTTACTGGTGAGAGAGAATCTCAAAGAGTAGAAAGGCTCTTGGAGCATCACATTATCAAGCTAATTATTCATATAACAGAGTCAAACCTGAATTTATGGCTGAGTCTCAGAAGATATGGAAAACATCACTTGGAATCACTACAGAACAACAATAGATTAGATATGCAAGATTGTAGTTTGACAGAAAATATGCTTTGTCTCCCCATTTTATTGAAACTTATTCAAAAGACAATGAAGGATAAAATACCTATAAGATTAAATACAGGTCTTTAGCAGCTGAGCTATTTCAACATATTTGTAGAAGATAAAAACACAGATGGAGGAATGTTGACAAATGAGACAGAATTGTAGAAGTGGTAACCTAGAGTTTAAACAAAATGGGATTCAGGGCCACAGAGAACTAATCAAGCCTCTAGACTTAAGAAAAAGAGCAGGTAAAACAAAGGACAGGAGGGAAAGGGAAGAAGGGCAGAAAACAGGGTAACTGATTTTAAGTCTATGTACATTACAGGAAAGTTTATTCCTTTCCCACTCAACCCTCATAGCTCCATACTTGCATTAGTGATCTTGGAATAACTAGGATAGCTAGTTGAGTGTGTTAATATCTTTGAGTGTATCCCTCCTGATTCTGGGTGTGCCTTCAATCTAGTATATTTTTTCACTCTATGGAAAAAAAATAAAAATTAAGAGACTGGTGTTACTAACCTTGCCTGTTCCCATAGAGCTCTCTCCCATCAGTCCTTCTTTCTAGAATTTGACTGAATATCCAAGGTCAACATCCAGAAGCTGAGAAAAATCTGTAATATTAAAGATAAAAACCAAGATAAAAGACCCCAGATAAAAGGGAATTTATTTTTGTATCTTCAAAGATATTGAAGGGGATACTACATGCAGAGAACAAGAATAAAATTGGAATGATGATTTTTCAGAATCTTATCATTTTAGTAATAAAACTGCAAAGAAATTTTCTTCACTACAATTCTAAAGTCGGGAATATCCTCTAGGGTTCCAAATTTACATAAGTTTTCCTCAACACTGTTTTAAATATCCTACAGCTTCTAGAAAATATTTCTAGATCTAGATAACCTATAGCCATGTTAATTCCAAACAAATCTAATATACCCCTTGAGAAGACAACAAGGGGACAAAAAAGAACATAAACTGGTAATATTTAAAAAACAAGAGCACTCAAAAATTAAAATGTTTTTGAAATAAAATTTTAATTTTTTTTGAAGAATTTATTTATTTATTGGAGAGAGAGAAAGCACAGAGGGAGAATGAGAGGGAGAAGCAGGCTCTCCACTAAGCAAGGATCTCAATCCAGGACTCAACCCAAGACCCTGAGACCATGATCTGAGCCAAAGGGAGATGCTTAATTAACTGAACCACCCATGTGCCCCTGAAATAAACTTTTTAATATGTAAGTTGGAAATAAGGCAAAGGAATCTCCAGAAGGCAGACTACTAGACAAAGGTACGAATTTTTTCAGAAAACAAGAAGAAAGAACCCAGAAGTACAAATTATTTAGACTGATAGGCATATTAAGAAAAGGGAAAGTAAGAATTTAGAAAATGTATCTATTCTGGGGCACCTGGGTGGCTCAGTGGGTTAAAGCCTCTGCCTTCAGCTCGGGTCATGATTTCAGGGTCCTGGGATAGAACCCCACATCGGGCTCTCTGCTCTGCAGAGGGCCTGCTTCCTCCTCTCTCTCTCTGTCTGCCTCTCTGCCTACTTGTGATTTCTGTCTGTCAAATGAATAAATAAAATCTTTAAAAAAAAAAAAAAAAAGAAAATGTATTTATTCTGGATGCTACTTTAAAAATACTTATCTATGCAACCTTATACCCAAAGATCCTGATTCAGGATATCAAGAGTCTTACCCTGGCAACTGTAATTTTACAAGTGCCTCAGATTATTTCTATTTTAGTGCAACTGCTGAGGAAAGCTATTATTATTTGGAATTATCTTCTGTTGGAAGGTTGGGTTGAAGTAAATGTAGAGAAGAAAAGGAAATTGACAAAGCAGGAGAGCTAATGAGTACTCTTACCAAAAGCATTTCCCCCATCTCCCATTCTTTAAAGATATAAAGCTCTATCCATGGAAAAACATAAAGGTTTATATTTCACCTCAAGGTTGAACAGAAGGTCCAATGCAGAATTTATGCTTTGATGTTCTGACAACGGTCTCTTTGCAAAAGAACAAGACTTGAGAAACACTTATTAGAGAAGATGTAGAGTTACAAGAAAAGTTACAAGATAATAATGAGAAGATCAAAATACTGTGAAGATACTGGCTAGGGGGAAAACTGGAGGAAGTGGGCCCTCCTAGAACTATACAATGATGCATCCCTTCTGTTAAAGGTAACCCAAAGCTTCTGTAGGACCATTGTTAGCCCTGTGCTTGATTTAAAAAAAAAAAAAAAAAAAGAGGAATCAGGTCCTATGAAGTTTACAAAACTCTTTTCAAGACAAAAAAAAATCTAGCTTCTTCCATTATGATACACTGCCACGTGGAGGAAATGCATACACACACACACACACACACACACACACACACACAGAACCACACATATATTTGTGTGTGTATTTATATATATATACATATATATGAGTTTCTTCAAGAAAAGCTATCAATGCAATAGTGGAAAAAATGGAGAAACTGTAGGAAGTCACTGGCTACCATGTAGAAATTCTTTTAGAAATATTAGAAGGCTAGGGGCCCTGGGTGGTTCAATTGTTGGGTGTCTGCCTTCAGCTTGGGTCATGACACCAGGATCCTGGGATTGAGCCCCACATCAGGCTACCTGCTCAGTGGGAAGCCTGCGTCTCCCTCTCCCACTCCCCTTGCTTGTGTTCCCATTCTCACTGCCTCTCTCTCTCTCTGTCAAATAAATAAATAAAATCTTAAAAAATATATTAGAAGGCTGAGTTCCAACTTATACTTTTGTTGGAAAAAATTATATATATTTCAACCAATAGTGGCAGACAAATAATAGTAGTAACAAAAATAATAGTTAATGATGCTGAACACTTTGTGCTAGCCACTCCAAGCCCTCTACATGTGTCTACTTATTCAAGCTCACAGTAATTTAGTGAGGTAGGTTTTAAGAGGTGACGTGACTTCCTCCTGCTCTTACAATTTGAGTCAGATGCAGAGCAAGAATTTGAAGCTAACAGTTTAACTTTGAAATCCATCTCCTTCACCACTAAACTCCTGTCTTAAACTGACAATAGCAATGGAGAAAATGCCATAAAAACATCACAATGGGGCACCTGGGTGGCTTAGTGGGTTAATCTGCTGCCTTCAGCTCAGGACATGATCTCAGGGTCCTGGGATTGAGTTTCGTGTTGGGCTCTCTGCTCATCAGGGAGCCTGCTTCCTCCTCTCTCTCCGTTTGCCTCTCTGTCTACTTGTGATCTCTCTCTCTCTGTCAAATAAATAAATAAAATCTTTAAAAAAAAATCACAATGAGATGATGGGGGAGATTAACAGCTGTGGCAAAAGAATAAAAATAGAAGAATGAAAAGGATGAGTGGTAAGAACAATCATCTTAACTTCAAGTATACTGGAACAAAACATGAGAAAAATGAAGATAGAATTGTACAGCAAAATTATGCATATTACCTTAGGTATCTCCAAGATGTGGAGGCATGGAAATTGTGGCTAAAATGTTAATAATGCAATAATCAGATTAAATAGAGAAAAGAGCTATATGTAAAAAAGATATCAAACACTTTAAAAATCAACGCATTTGAAGGTGAGATCATTTGATGGAGAATATTTTGGTAAGAATTAAGGGGAAAATAAACAAGTGGGAGTGTTAAGATAGTAGAGAACAGTTTGTACAGCTTGGGTGTGGCTGATATAGTGCTAATGCTTAATGTAAAACTCCTGTAGTCAGGATAGCCCTTTCCTTATTTGTAGTTGCAGTGGAAAGGATATGGCCTCAGACATGGCACAGAAGTGTTCAAATCCCAGATGTATCATTTGTTATTGAAATTTTATTTAAAATTACATAATTTTTCTAAATTTCATATGTAAAATGGAACAATTTTCCTTACCACATGGTTTTGCAATGATTTAAAATAACATGTATAAAACATAAAAAGTCCATTAAATTTCAGATCTTTTCTACTGAAGCTCTTATTATGCTGAAAATAGAAGATATAATAAATATTTGACTTTCTTTGTTGTCTTCATTGCTCTCTCAAGATGGAGAAAAAAAAAGTATATGTTTCACTGATTGCTGAACAGTCAGGAAAACAGGGGTCAAATTAGAAGAGATATAGACTATTGTAGGTGGTGAAATCGTGATCAAATCTTGGGAAGATCAATCTATGCCATCTTGGAATATATAATAATAAAGGAACATAGACATAGGATGAATACAAACAATGACATATTCTATTAGTTGCAAGTAATGTTTGTAGAGTAGGATCTGCTCCACACTATAAATTATAAAAATTCACATTCTGCATCTACTTTTCCCCTTTTTATCTCATAATCCAACATCAAGAGTAGATAGTCTCCTAAATAACCAAGGATTGATAAAGAAATCACAAGAGAAATTGGAAAATATTTTATATTAATAAAAATGGAAATACAATGTACCAAAATTTATGTGATAAAACAAATAAGTTCTTTGAAGGAAATTTATAACTCTACATTTCTATATTAAAAAAAATTTTGAATCAATAACTTACCCTTGCACATGAAGAAACTAGAAGAAGAAATGCAAGCAAAAAGAAAGAAATAATATATATTGGAATAGTTGTTAGTGAGACAATAGAAAAATAAAACAGTAAATCAATAAGCCCAAAAGTTGGTTCTTTGAAAAGATCAAAAAAATTGGCAAAACTTTTCTTAGACTGGCCAATAATAAAAGAGAGAAGACTAAAATTATTGACATCAGAAATGAAAGAGGGAACATTATTTTTGAGTTTACATAAATAAAAAAGATTTAAAGAGAATACTAGGAAGAACTGTGTGCCAAGAAAAATTGATTACCTACATGAAACAAATTCTTAGAAAAATATAAACTGACACTAATTCATGAAAAAAAATTTCAAAAATCTGAACAGACCCATAATTAGAAAAAGAAATTAAATTTGTAACGAAAAACAAAGAATGAGCCCAGGCACAGATGGCCTCATTGGTGAATTCTACCTAACATTTAGAGAAAAATTAATACCAATCTTTTACTGATTCTTCCAAAAAATGTAGAAGGAGGAAATTTTTTCCAAAATTGCTTCTATAAAGCCAGGATTACCCTGACACCAAAACCAGACAAAGACATCACCAAAAAAGAAAACTGCAAGCCAATATCTTCTATGAATATAGTCACAAAATCCATCAACACAATATTAGCAAAAGGAATACAGCAATATATAAAAAGGATTATTTACTATGACTAAGTGGAATTTATTCTAGGAATGAAAGGGTCTTGAAATATACTAAAATGTATCAATGTAATATATAATATTAATAGAATAAGAATAAACACTATATGATCAACTCACTAGATGGAAAAAAAATGACAGAAATCAAAATATTTTCATTACAAAAACACCTGGAAAACTAGGAATAGATGGAAATTTCTTCAACTTGATAAAGAACAGCTATTAAATACCTGTGAATAAGATCATACTTAATGGTGAAAGACTGGTTTCCCTCTATGATAAAGATAAGTATGTCCACTCTAGCCACTTCAATTCAACACTGTAATAGCATTTCTACCTAGAGCAATCAGGCAGTCAATCAATTAATCAGTCATTATAAAAATGAGAAGCATCCAGATGGAAAGGAATAAGTAAAACTATCTCTATTCACATATAAAATTATCTTGAGTATAGACAATTATAACAAAGCCACAGATAAACTATTAAAGCTAAAAAATGAGTTTAAAAATGTTGCAGGATACAAAAGCAGTATATAGAAGTCAGTTGTATTTCTATACCTTAACAGTAAAAAAATGAAGAAAGGAAGTTAAGAAAAGAATTACATTTTCCATAACATTAAAAGAAAATGAACTACTTAAATATAAATTTAGCAGGGAGGAGCAAGATGACAGAGGAGTAGGAGACCTAAATATCTTCGGGTCCCAGGAGTTCAGCTAGATAGTTATCAAAGAATTCTGAACACCTACAAACTCAACAGGAGATTAAAGAAAAAACAGTAATTCTAGGAACAGAAATTGAGCACTTTTTGGAAGGTAGGATTTGTGGAGAAGTGAATCTGAGCTGATATCCAGGAAGACAGACCTTGTGGGGAGGGCTGGCTCCTGGCAAGCAGTAGAGCAGTGGAGCACAAAATTGGAACTCTTACAAGTCTGCTCCACTGAGAGATATCATACCAGAGGCTAAGCAGGGGATGGAGCCCTTGCAGAGACAGTGTGGTCTCAAGACCCACAGGGGTCACAAAAAGACCAGGGGTGTCTGAGTGTGGCAGAGCTCCTAGGTATCAGAACAGGAAAGCAGCTGCAGAGACGGAACTGAGAAGTGGGATCTCAGCTCTGGGTTACTTTAAACCATGAACCAAGGTGCAGTCAGATGATTGCTGTTCGAGCAGGGACCCCACAAGTGGCAGATCCAGGGAGACCCCCCTCTTTACTCCTCTGAGAGGAGCAGTGTGGGAGCATACTGCAGGAATCTGCTGGGTTTGGACACTCCAAATGGGGCCTTGGCCAGAAACAGAAACTCCCGGTCACAGACCAGGTTAGCATGGAATGTGGCTGGAAACTGGGAGGTGGGAGTGATTGAGAGCTTTGCCCTCCCAAGGGAGGGACCCCAAGTGCTCAGCTCCTATGGGGCCAGAGATTGGGAAGCCACCATTTTCATACCCGTCCTCCAAACTGTATGGAAAGCCTTCAGTGAACAAAAAACTCCCAAAAGTGAACCTGAGCAGATTACTTGGCCTGGTCCCTGGCAAGGGCAGTGCAATTCTACCTCAGGCAAATACATTTGAGAATCACTGCAAGAGGCCCTCTCCCAGAAGATTAGTATGAACAAGTTCAAGAATCAATGAGAACTGTGGAACTCCAGAGCTAGGAGAATGCAACACATAGAATTCATGGCTTTTTTCCCATGGTACTTTAATCTTTCAAAGTTAAATTTTTTGGATTTTATTTTTTTCTTATTCTATATTTTTTAGTTTTCCTCTTTCCTATTTTAACCTTTTTTAACTATTTTAATTTATCAATACCCTTTCAAACTCTTTTTACATTTTCATTGTTATAGTCTTATTCTATCACTCCATTGTATTTAAGCTTATTTTTGTTATAGATATAGGTTTTTTTTTCTTTAAAATTTTGGGATACAGTTTCTTCAACAGATAAAAATATATCTTAAATCTAGCACATGCTTTGTTCTAGTCCCCAGCCTGATCATATTCTCTCCTTTTTTATTCTTTTTTTCAACCAACTTCTTATCATATCAATTACTTTTTTTAAGAATCTTTTAAATTTTCATCCTTATAATCATAGTCCATCCCTTCATTGTGTTTACCCTTATTTTTGTATATGTACTAGTTTTTATTTTTTTATATATGGAGAGGCAGACTCTTCTAAGGAAACAAACTACACCCAAAAACAAGTGTGTGACTCTGTTCTATTCACCAGATCATTTTATATACATATATATACACACATATATGTGTATATATGTATATATTTGTTTTGTTTTGTTTTGTTTTGTTTTCCTTCCATCTTTCTTCCTCCCTCCCCCTCCCTGGTTTTGGGTGTCTTCTGATTTGGTTATTATATATTTTTCTGGGGTTGCCACCACTACCTTTTAGTATTTTCTTCTCTCATTCATCTACTCTTACCTGGATAAAATGACAAGGTGGAAAAGCTCACCAAAAAAAAAAAAAAAAAACCAAGAGGCAGTACCGATGGCTAGGGACCTAATCAATACAGATGTTGGTAATATGTCAGATCTAGAGTTCAGAATGACGATTCTCAATGTGGTAGCTGGACTCGAAAAAAGCATGGAAGATAATAGAGAATCCCTTTCTGGAGAAATAAAATCCCTTTCTGGACAAATAAAAGAACTAAAATCTAACCAAGTTGAAATTTTAAAAAAGCTATTTATGAGGTACAATAAAAAATGGAGGGTCTTACTGCTAGGATAAATGAGGCAGAAGAGAGAATTAGTGATATAGAAGACCAAATGACAGAGAATAAAGAAGCTGAGGAAAAGAGAGACAGACAACTACTGGACTACTAGGGGAGAATTTGAGAGATAAGTGATACCATAAAATGAAAAAATATTAGAATAATTGGGATCCCAGAAGAAGAAGAAAGAGGGAGGAGGCAGAAGGTATACTGGAGCAAATGATAGCAGGAAACGTCCTTAATCTGGCAAAGGGAAAAAGCATCAAAATGCAGGAGGCACAGAAAACCCCCCTCAAAAGCAATAAAAATAGGTCCACACCATGTCAGGTAATACTAAAACTTACAAGTCTCACTGACAAAGAGAAAATCCTGAAAGCAGCTCAGAACAATAGGTCTATAACACACAACAGTACAAATTTAGATTGGCAACAGACCTTTCTACAGAGACGTGGCAGGGCAGAAAGGGCTGGCATGATATATTCAGAGCACTAAATGAGAAAAACATGCAGCCAAAAATACTATATCCAGCTAGGCTGTCACTGAAAAATGGAAGGAGAAATTAAAAGCTTCCAGAACAAACAAAAATTAAAAGAATTTGCAAACACCAAACCAGCCCTACAGGAAATACTGAAAGGGGTCCTCTAAGCAAAGAGAGAGCCTAAAAGAAACAGACCAGAAAGGAACAGAGACAATATACAGTTAACAGTCACCTTACAGGCAATACAATGGCACTAAATTCATCTCTTTCAATAGTTACCCTGAATGTAACTGGGCTAAGTGCCCCAATCAGAAGAAACCAGGTATCAGAATGGATTTAAAAGAGAAAACAAAACCCATTGATATGCTGTCTGCCAGAGAGTCACTTTAGACCCAAAGACACCTCCAGATTTAAAGTGAGGAGGTGGAAAACAATTTACTGTGCTAATGGACATCAAAAGAAAGCTGGGATGGCAATTCTTATATCAGATAAATTAGATTTTTAAGCCAAAAACTCTACTAAGAGATGAGGAAGGACACTGTATCATACTTAAAGGGCCTGTCCAACAAGAAGACCTAACAATTTTAAATATCTATGCCCCAATATGAGAGCAGCCAATTACATAAACCAATTAATAACAATATCAAAGAAACACATCAACAATAATACAATAATAGTAGGGGACTTTAACACCGCCCTCACTGAAAAGGACAGGTCATCCAAGCAAAAGATTAACAAGGAAATAAAGGCCTTAAATGACACACTGGATCAGATGGATATAACATCACATATATTCAGAACATTCCATCCCAAAGCAACAGAATACACATTTTTCTCTAGTGCACATGGAATAGATAATATCCTGGGTCACAAATCAGGTCTCAACCAGTACCAAAAGTTTGGGATTATTCCCTGCATATTTTCAGACACATGCTGCACATGTCTGCATATTTTCAGACACAATGCTCTGAAACTAGAACTCAATCACAAGAGGAAAGCTGGAAAGAACCCAAATACATGGAGGCTAAAGAGCATCCTATTAGAGAATGAATGGGTCAACCAGGAAGTTAAAGAAGAATTGAAAAAAATTCATGGAAACAAATGATAATGAAAACACAACAATTCAAAATCTTTGGGACACAGCAAAGGCAGTCCTGAGAGGAAAATATATAGCAGTACAAGCCTTTCTCAAGAAATAACAAAGGTCTCAAATACACAACCTAAACCTACACCTAAAGGAGCTAGAAAAAGAAAAACAAAGAAAGCCTAAACCAGCAGAATAAGAGAAATAATAAATAGCAGAGCAGAAATCAGTGAAATAGAAACCAAAAGTATAGTAGAACAAATCAATGAAACTAGGAGCTGGTTCTTTGAAAGAATTAACAAGATTGATAAACCCCTGGCCAGAACGATCAAAAAGAAAAGAGAAAGGACCCAAATTAATAAAATCATGAATGAAAGAGGAGAGATCACAACCGACACCAAAGAAATACAAACAATTATAAGAACATATTATGAGCAATATATGCCAGCAAATTTGACAACCTGGAAGAAATGGATGCATTCCTAGAGACATATAAACTACCACAACTGAACCAGGAAGAAATAGAAAACCTGAAGAGACCCATAGTAAGGAGATTGAAGCAGTCATCAAAAATCTCCCAAAAAACAAGAGCCCAGGACCAGATGGCTTCCCAGGAGAATTCTACCAAACATTAAAGAAGAATTAACTGCTATTCTCCTGAAACTGTTATAAAAAATAGAAATGGAAGGAAAACTTCCAAATTCATTTTATGAGGTCAGCATTACCTTGATCCCAAAACCAGACAAAGACCCCATCAAAAAGGAGAATTACAGACCACTATCTTTGATGAACACAGATGCAAAAATTCTACGAGAATACTAGTCAATAGGATCCAAAAGTATATTAAAACTATATTCACCAGGACCAAGTGGGATTTATTCCAGGGCTGCAAGGTTGGTTCAACATCTGCAAACCAATCAATGTGATATAATACATTAACAAAAGAAAGAACAAAAAACATATGATCTTCTCAAAGATGCTGAAAAAGCATTTGACAAAGTACAGCATCTTTTCTTGATCAAAACTCTTCAAAGTGTAGGGATAGATGGTACATACCTCTATATCATCAAAGCCATTTATGAAAAACCCACAGTGAATATTATTCTTAGTGGAAAAAAAAACTGAGAGCTTTTCTGCTAAGGTCAGGAACATGGCAGGGATGTCCATTATCACCACTGCTATGCAACATAGTACTAGAAGTACTAGCCTCAACAATCAGACAACAACAAGAAATCAAAGGCATCCAAATTAGCAAAGAAGAGGTCAAACTATCACTCTTTGCAGATAATATGATACTTTATGTGGAAAAAACAAAAGATTCTACTCCAAATCTGCTAGAGCTTGTACAGGAATTCAGTAAAGTGTCAGGATATAAAATCAATCCACAGAAATCAGTTGCATTTCTCTACACCAACAAGACAGAAGAAAGATAAATTAAGGAGTCAATCCCATTTACAATTGCACCCCAAACCATAAGATACCCAGGAATAAACCTAACCAAAGAAGCAGAGAATTTGTACTCAGAAAACTATAAAGTATGCATGAAAGAAATTGAGGAAGACACAAAGAAATGGAAAAATGTTCCATGCTCATGGATTGGAAGAACAAATATTATGAAAATGTCTATGCTACCTAAAGCAATCTACATGTTTAACATGTTCAATGCAATTCCTATCACAATACCATCCTTTTTTCCCAAAGAAATGCAACAAATAATCCTAAAATTTATATGGAACCAAAAAAGACCTCGAATAGCCAGAGGAATGTTGAAAAGGAAAGTCAAAGTTGGTGGCATCACAATTGCAGACTTCAAGCTCTATTACAAAACTGTCATCATCAAGACAGTATGGTACTGGCACAAAAACAGACACATAGATCAATGGAACAGAATAGAGAGTCCAGAAATAGACTCTCAAATCTATGGTCAACTAATCTTCAACAAAGCAGGAAAGAATGTCCAAAGGAAAAAGGACACTCTCTTCAATAAATGGTGTTGGGAAAATTGGACAACCATACGCAGAAACATGAAACTGGACCATTTCCTTATACCACACACAAAAATAGACTCAAAATGGATGAAGGATCTCAGTGCGAGAAAGGAATCCATCAAAAATCCTTGAGGAGAACACAGGCAGCAACCTCTTCGACCTCAGCCGCAGCAACATCTTCCTAGGAACATCGCCAAAGGCAAGGGAAGCAAGGGCAAAAATGAACTATTAGGATTTTATCAAGATGAAAAGCTTTTGCACAGCAAAGGAAACAGTAAACAAAACCAAAAGACAACTGACAGAATGGGAGAAGATATTTGCAAACGACATGTCAGATAAAGGGCTAGTATCCAAAATCTATAAAGAACTTACCAACTCAACACCTAAAGAACAAATAATCCAATCAATGGGCAGAGGACATGAATAGACATTTCTTCCAAGAAGACATCCAGGTGATGTGGATTTTCATGTGTCTGAAAATGTCCTCCATGTCAGGCTCCGGCATCAGGGAAATACAAATCAATACCACAATGAGATACCACTTCACACCAGTCAGAATGGCTAAAATTAACAAGTCAGGGAATGACAGATGCTGGCGATGATGCAGAGAAAGGGGAACCCCCCTACACTGTTGGTGGGAATGTAAGCTGGTGCAACCACTCTGGAAAACAGCATGGGGGTTCCTCAAAAAGTTGAAAATAGAGCTATCCTATGACCCATCAATTGCACTACTGGGTATTTACCCTAAAGATACAAATGTAGTGATCCAAAGGGGCATATGTAACCACCCAAATGTTTATAGCAGCAATGTCCACAATAGCCAAACTATGGAAACAACCTAGATGTCCATCAACAGATGAATGGATAAAGAAGTGGTGTATATATATACAATGGAATACTATGCAGCCATCAAAAGAAATGAAATCTTGCCTTTTGCGATGACATGGATGGAACTAGAAGGTATTATGCTCAGTGAAATAAGTCAATTGGAGAAAGACAATTATATGATCTTCCTGATATGAGGAAGTTGAGAGGCACATTTAGGGGGTTGGGAGGTAGGAAAGGAACAAATGAAACAAGATAGGATCGGGAGAGAAACAAAATATAAGCGACTCTTAATCTCACAAAACAAACTGAGGGTTGTCAGGGGGAAGTGGTAGGGAGAGGGTGGTGGGGTTATGGACATTGGGGAGGGTATGTGCTATGGTGAGTGCTATGAAGGGTAAACCTGACAATTCACAGACCTGTACCCCTACAACTAATAATATATTATATGTTAATAAAAAAAAAAATCCTGAGGTTGGCAGTTCTGAGCAGGTATAGGCTCTCCACAATGTCATCTGGGAACCACAATCATTTTGGCTTCCTAGTCCCTGATATCTGGGTGTCTTCCTTGTGTAGCAAACCTAACCACTTAGAACAGTAAGATGAAAGAAGACAAGAAGGCTCTCGTAAAGCAAATACTTCTTGTGATTGACCATTAGTATTTAATCACACAGATAACTGCAATGGACACCTGGAAATGCAGTCTTTTAGTTAGGCTAAAAGATTATAAATCTATACTAAGGAAGGAGAAGAGAATGAATTATAATAGGCAACAACTAAAATTCTCTGCTATGAAGAGCAGGTGTAATAATAATCAAAATTTCTGTCAGCCCACCAAGTCTAACCAAACAATGAGCATAAACAATTTAAGTTTGGGGGGTGCCTGGGTGGCTCAGTCAGTTAGGTATCCGCTAGACATCTGCTGGAGTCATAATCCCTGGACCCCACATCCAGCTCTCTGCTCAGCAGGAACCCTGCTTCTCTTTCTCTCTTTCTCCTTCTCTCCTTCTCTCAGGCTCCACACCCAGCTCTCTGCTCAGCAGGAAGCCTGCTTTTCCTTCTCCTTCTGCCTACCACTCCCCCTTGCTGGTGCTCAATCTCTCTCTGTGTCAAATAAATAAATAAAACCTTTTAAAAATATATAAGTTTTTTCTTCTGTTTTAATGTACTGATGGTAAGTACTCTGCAGCATTTACACATATTTTTCCAAAGCTATGTGCCACATCAAAAAGTTACAATGTTTATTTGTTTGTTTAGAGAGTACAAGTGGGTGGGAAAGAGAATCTCTAGCAGACTCCATGCTGAGTGTGGATTCTGGCAGCAGGGCTCAGTCTCATGACCCTGAGATCATGACCTGTACCAAAATCAAGAGTCAGATGCTTAACCGACTGAACGACTCATGTGGCCCCCCAAAATCATAATGTTCTATGTATATGAACCCTGTTTTAAATCAATAAGCAATGAACAAGGATGTTTTGAAAAAGCAAGTAATCTAAGTAATGGCAGAATCTGAAATAATGTTTAGGATGCCATGACAATTTCTCACCAAACATGGAGAATTGTCTCCCCTGCATGGATTAAAGATGGCTATAAATTCTTCAATCCTTCATTCCATTGAGATGTGGGCTTTATTTCCCTTTCCCTGGATCTGAACTGACCCTATGATATGCTTCAATCGATAGAATGCAGAATGATAATGTATAACTACTGAGACCAGACTTCAAGAGATTTTGCTTCAAGAGAACTTTCTTCCTTCACTGCTTAAAATACTACTCTCTTTTGGAAGTCAGCTGGAATGGCCTTAGAAGTCTAAACCAAATCTAAGTTGAGAGGCCATATGGAGAAGAACAAAGACACAAGGGGGTTGTGTAGTCAATACCAACTGCCAGTCATATAAGCAATTTGTATTAAAGGACCCAACCCAGTCAAATCTACAGTATCTGCAATCTCAGCTGATACCATACTGCACAGAACCATTCAAGTGAATCTAATCAAGCCCCAGATTCATGAAATATGACCCAGTTTTTAAGCCAAAAGCCAGTAAGTTTTATTACAGTGATATGTAACTGACACACATACACCCTCCCATGTTAGATAAGTGGGAAAATGCAATTTGGTTTTGTCTTAAATTTTAAAATTTTGTTGCTTTTTAAAATGATTCTTAAACTTGTTTAAATTGGGAAAACTTATCTTCATGAATCAAAAACTGTGTCTTCTCATCTTTAATTCTATAGAGCCTACATATGACTAGTAGTAGACCTGGACATCAGGTAAATATTTACTTAAGAAACAATGCTTTTTCACAGATACACATTTATAATATCAAAAGTAAATACAGTGTAAAGACTTTTTGATTAATGTAAAAATCTTAATGAAAGGCTTATTCTTTTGGAGATTATTTTGAGGAGAATGATGTTTATGGATGGAATGTTTTCCTTCATTAAAGAATCATAAGAAAAAAGAAAGGAAAGGAAGAAGAAAGAAAAAGAAAGAAGGAAAGAGAGAGAGAGAGAGGAAGGAAGAAAAACAAGGAAAAAAAAGAAAAACATTCTTGGTAATCACTTACCATCTCTATGTTAGTCATACTGAAATGACTTTGCTTTCTGACTACTCTTCAGAACATATTTCCTGAAATCTTATAGTTTTTTGCAAGTTTACAAGTTCATAGCTAAGTTCTAATTTCACATATTTTTATTACACTGTAAAGAACAAAACTTCAGACTATGTACATATTTTAGATCCCTTTCCTGTGATTACTTTGTGAACTTAATATTCTATCCCACTTAAACTTCTCTTTCTAATTCTTGAAGGAGATACTGAATCCATTCATGATTGAGACTCCAATGTAAAGATTAATCTTGATTGCAATTTGTGATTCTCCTATACCACAAAGATTATATAATTATGAATAACTCAAGAAAATATCCTTTATATTCTGTTGTAAAAAAATTATGAGCCTTAGAAATAAAACATATTCATTGAATGATATCTCCTTATTTAAAAATGTAAATAAGATTTTTCAATAAATAACTACTACCTTAGAATCATATGAAGAAAGAATAATAATCTAAGCTATTATCAGACCTGCATCATAGTTGTATGTACAACAGAAATATTCCATAATTTTAATAGAGTAGAAGGCATTTATTAAAGATATCATTCATCTGATTTACCTTGGGTTACATGGCATCTATAAAACATTTCAAATTTAGATAGGTTGTAAATAATTTGACAATAATATTATAATTATTGTAAACGTATATCTTGGAACTGGAGAACTTCTGGAAGTACTATTCATCTCTAAAATATCAGACTTGGGGCGCCTGGGTGGCTCAGTGGGTTGGGCTTCTACCTTCGGCTCAGGTCATGATCCCAGGGGCCTGGGATCGAGTCCCGCATAGAGCTCTCTGCTCAGCAGGGAGCCTGCTTCTCCTCATCTCTCTCTCTGTCTGTCTCTCTGCCTATTTGTGATCTCTCTCTCTCTGTCAAATAAATAAATAAAATCTTTAATAATAATAATAATAATAATAAATAATAAAATAAAATAAAATATCAGACTTATTTGATGTCAAAAACCCTTCCCATTTCTTTTGACAGCCAATAACTTTGTCTGCCTTGGTCAAGTACATCTATCAGCTATTTTCCCCCCAAAAGAATAAACCTGAATTTAGAAAAGCTAGTATGTTGTCAGAAGCCTCCTAAATTATAATTCCTTACATCTACAGAGGACCTAACAATTTACACATGCATTATTACTTGATATACAAAGCCACTCTGGGATAGTAAAAGACTACTTTTTTTTGACATAGGTCAAAAAAACGAGACTCTGAAAGGCCTTGTACTGGTTGACAGTAAATGGCCCAGTGGGACGTCAACCCAGAACTTTGGCTCCTGGTCTAATGTTGTTGCTACTATATCATGCTGCTTCAAACCACAAAATATACTTTAGCTTGAGGGATTGATAGCAGAACCTACAACTGCTGACTTGAAGAGGAAAGTGTAAATTTATTTTATGTGATATTAGAAATTATAAAATACTGTAAAGGACAGGGATATAAAGTGTGGTTATTGAAAAAAGAGACTTTACAAAAATGGTGCTCACAAGAATATATATTTCCTTCCCATGTGTCTTCTGATTCACATCTGTTTAGTGTACTCACCAAAAAAATGAATTTTTTACTACCACCTCCTCTGCAGAACCAAGGTTGCTACAGAGAGCAAAACACGTGCTATCTTTTCTCATGAATCAAAAATATTACTAAATTCTGATTTTAGAGTCACCATGGTCAGCAATGATATACAAGTCAAAAGGAACCCCTCATTATTAAGAAGAAATGTTTTCAATGCCATGTTCTTAATATATAAAATAAACATAAATATTTGGAAAAATTTTCTATTTCAAATTTGTATAGGAAATACTAGAATTTGTTCTGGTAGAGACAGAAATGCTTGATATCTTCAGTTGTGGATATGAGAGTATGCTCTGATATAAGAGTGGTAGTCACCGATCTTATTATCAAGAGATGGGTGATTTAATTTAATACATCCTTGACTTTTATGTGGCAGAAATATGTAGCCAAGCTCCAAGAAACTGAGGAACATTGTACTGACCCAACCATGCCTAGCAGTGATTTGAAATTAAGGAGATCAGAATCCTTCAAGCCATAGAGTACATCTACATAAATATCAAGAGTTTCTGTATGATTGCATCAGTTCTTATCTTAATAATAGCAAAAACCCAGCAGCTGAAGCCAGCAAACTCCATCAATGCCACAGTGAAACTGGCTGTACTCATAATGCAAAAAACAAATACGCCTATCTTTCTCCGAGGATAATGACAACTCAAGCCTATAACATTAAAAACTTGGTTCTGGATTTTTTGCAAAATCCAGACAGCCCCGCACTTAAATATTTCTCCAAATTGTTTAATGTTCTTTTTTCACTAGATGGGACAGATTTTTCCTCTTTTATGTATTTTTATTACTAGTATATTTTACCTAGTAAGCAAGAATCTTCTCTGAAATGACCCATATTATGAAAGGATAAAAATGAATTTTATAAGATCAGAGGCAAAAGAAGTATATACAGGCCACTGTCCTCTCTCAAATGCAGGCATACTAAAATCACATTACTTTCATATTTTAAAGCATATAGGGGAAAAACCATAGTTATCTATTTCAGCCAGGCCATCAGCGATGAACCTGGACATTATTCTACATGGGTTATATTTCTGTTTCATCCATCTTGCATTGGAACTCTTGAAGATTCCTTTATTACTTAACCTCTCAGAGCCTGTCCCACTTTAAAAATGGACAAAAATAGTAGTGATGAAATTAAGGCTGCTCTGAGAATTATTTAGCACATGTGAAGCAATGAAAATGGTGTCTGGTCATGGTAGGGCATGCAGCAAGAAAGCATTCACTGCTAGGATCACTACATAGTCCTAGCTTTAAGGAGGTATGTAAATTAGATCACAGTTCTGTAATAAGAGCCAAAGGATTATTGATTTTCACCAGAAACAAAGTAAAAAATTTAGCAATTATTTGATAGCTATATTGAGTAAATGTTGAAGTAAAAACCAAAATCTGGGGAGAAGTGTAGGGAAGAAAGAATGAAAACCAATAATTTATAGGGAAAATTTTTTAAAAAGTATTATTGCTCTTACTAAAGTAGGCTTTGGATAGCTTTACAAAAGTAGACAATTCCAAGAGTCCCGTGAAATACATTTTCCTCTTGGATGACAAAGCTAGAAAATGAGAGTACTGAAGATCAGATATTTGAGACTGAATGTCACTGAACAGATGACAATGGTTACAAAAACAAAGCAAAGCAGACAAGTGGTAGTATCAAGGTAAATGGAAGTCTGGCAGAAGCAAAAAAAAAAAAAAAATGTAAGTAAATGACAACACAATCAATCTTCTGTTCAATACATAGGAAAAAGATGGAGGAAATGAAACAGAGGAACATGGGGTGGGGGGGAAGAGACAGGTCAACCATAAAACAGACTCTTTACTAAGGAGAACAAACTGAGGGTTGCTGGACAGGAAGTGGTGGGGTGGAGGGGAGGGTGGGTTAAATCTGGTTAAATCTGTGATGGGGTATAAGGAGGGCACTTGTGATGAGCACTCAGTATTGTAAGCAAATGATGAGTCACTAAATTCTACCCCTGAAACTAATATTACACCATTTGTTAACTAACTTGAACTGAAATAAAAACTTAAAGAAAAGAGAGAGATGGAGGCAGACAACTTACAATAAGAAAAAAAAAACTATTAAGAATATCTGGTGACAGAATGGCAAGAAGAAAACACTCAAATATAAAACGGAGAAAAAGGAAAATCTGATAATCAAGAGGGAAAAACTCTGAGCTCCAGTTCTGTAGCACTTTTGCTTACATGTGATGCAACATTTTAAACAAGACAACTGAAGTAGTGTGCTATTTTTAGAGATCCTGAAGATCACCTACAAATGGAAATGATTTATAAAGGAACAAAATTTTGGAAAAGGTTCAAAACAAAAGAAGGAAATGGCTCAGGATCAAGATTCTAATTCAAGATTTCCTGACATTCAGCACATGCTGACAATTTTAGTTGGGATGGTCCCATTAAAGACAAATTTAACTCTTAAATTCCTCTTTTTTGTTTTATGGATTCCTTTCTTTCAAAAATTATTATATGATATTTAAGATATTCCATAGAGATAACCACCTGAATATGATATTTTCTATAGATTATTTACTATCCAAAGTAGGCTCAGTAACTTATTGTATAGATGAAAAGTCACAAGATGACAAGCTTATCTTTCAGTAAACAGGCTTATCTTACCTGCCGAATCTTTCTTTTTTAAAGAGGTATAATTGACATACAACACTATATTAGTTTTAGGAGCAGAACATGACGATTTGATACACACACACACACACACACACACACACACACATAGAAATGATCACCACAATGAATCTAGTTACCATCCATCTTCATATGGTTATATACTTTTTTTCTTGTGATGAGAATTTTTAAGATTTATCCTCTGGGCGACTTATAAAAATGTACTACAATATTATTAACTATAATCACCATGCTGTACATTACAACCCCATGACATTTATTTTATAACTGGAAGTTTGTACCTCTTTACCCATGTCATCACCCCTCAAACCCCCTCCCCTCTGGCAACCATTTTGTTTTCTATATCCATGAGTTTTGTTTAATTTGTTTTTAGGTTCCATATGTAAGTGAATTCATGCAGTATTTGTCTTTCTGACTTATTTTATATAGCAAAACACCCTCGAGGTCCATCCATGTTATCACAAGTTGCAAGATGTCATTCTTTCTTACGATCAAGTTATATATATATATACATATAGCCTTTGATGGACACAGGTTGTTGCCGTATCTTGGCTATTGTAAATAATGCTGCAATGACCTTAGGGTTGCATTTATCTTTCCAAATTTGTGTTTTTATTTTCTTTATATAAATAGCCAGAAGTGGAAATCATACATAGTTCTATTTTTAATTCTTTGAGTAATCTCCATACTCCTTTTTATAGTGGCAGCTCCAATTTGCATTCCTACCAATGATGCACAAGGGTTTCCTTTTCTCTATACCTTTTGAGAATAGTCATTCTAACAGATGTGATGGGATATCTAATTGGAGTTTTGATTTGCATTTCCCTGATAATTAGTGATCTTTTCCTGTGCCTGTTGGCCAACTGTAGGTCTTCTTCAGAAAAATGTCTACTCAGATTCTCTGCCTTTTTTAAAATCTTTTTTTTGGCTTTTTGCTGTTGAGTTGTAGGAGTTCTTTATATATTTTGAATATTAACCACTTATTATATATGTGATTTGTGAATATTTCTCCCATTCAGTAGGCTGCCTTCTCACTCTGTTGATGATTTCCTTTGCTATGCAGAAGCTTTGTTGGAGGTGGTCCTGCTTGTTTATTTTTGCTTTCATTGCCTTTGCTTTTAAAGTTAGATCCAAAAAATCATTGTCAAGGCCAATGTCAAGGAATTTACCATCTGGTTTTTGTTTGTTTGTTTGTTTGGTTGGTTTTGGTTGAGTTTATATTTATAGGTCTTACAATCAAGTCTTTAATACATTTTAAGTTAATTTTTGTGTATAAGATCGTCTAGTTTCTTCTTCTTCTTCTTCTTCTTTTTTTTTTTGCATGTGGCTGGCCAGTTTTCCTAATGCCATTTATTAAAGAGACTATCGTTTCCCCATTATATATTTTTGGCTTCTCTGTCATAAATTAACTGACCATACATGGGTAAGTTCATAACTGGACTCTCTGTTCTGTTCCATTGATCTATGTGTCTGTTTTTATGCCAATACCATAATGTTTTTGATTACTACAGCCTTCTACTACAGCTTGAAATCAGAAAGTATGGATGTCTTCAGCTCTTTCTCAAGATTGCTTTGGCTATTTGAGGTGATTCATGCTCTACACAAGTTTTGGGATTATTTATTCTATTTCTGTGGAAATGTTTTTGGAATATCAATATGTGTGGCATTAAATCTATAAATTGCTTTGATTAATATGAATATCTTAACAATATTAATTCTTCCAATCCATGAGCACAGAATCTTTCCATTTCTTCAATTTCTTATATCTTTTTCAATTTCTTCTGTCAGTGTTTTATAGTTCACATCGTACAGATCTTTCACTTCCTTGACTAAATTTATTCCTAGGCATTTATTATTTTTGATATCATTGTAAGTGATATTATTTTCTTAATTTCTCTAATAGCTTATTGTTAGTATATAGAGATACAACAGATCCTTGCATTCTGATTTTGTACCTGGAAAATGTACTGAATTTATTAGTTCTCAGTTTCTGTGGGTAGTCTTTAGGGTTTTTTATATACAAAATCATGTCATCTGCAAACTGTGACAGTTTGACTTCCTTTCCAATTTGGATGCCTTTTCTTTTTCTTGTCTAAGTGCTCTGGCTAGGACTTTCAATACTATGCTAAATAAAAGTGGTAGGAGTAAACATCCTTGTCTTGTTGATGATCTTAGAGGAAAGATTTTCAGCTTTTCACCACTGAGTATGATGTTAGCTGTGGGCTTGTCATATATGGCCTTTATTACATTGAGGTACATTCTCTCTATTTCCACATTGTTGCGTTTTTATCATAAATAAATGTCGATTTAGCTAAGGGACATTTTAGGGTCCCTGGATTTTTTTTTTTTTCTTTCTCTAGGGCTAGCAGAAGAGGAAGTGATGCCTTACGTCTTTCTTGAATTTTACCCAGCACATTCCCCTGGCCTCAGTATAAAGGGCTGGGACCTGCAGTAGAGGCATGTAGGGTATTTTCCATAATGATGATTTCAGCAAGGATGACCTCATCAAAACATTCAGGGATATTTTTTTCCCCACAAACCTTAGGGGAGGGCCACCCTCAGCTAAATCCATCTTTGTGACTTCAGTTTCTCCCTCTAGGGAGCTCAGGAACAGGTGGGCTGAGTTATAAATTTCTGTATATTATACAGACAGGTATGGCTGGCTCCTCACTGTCTCCCTCCTTCTCACGTGAAGGAAATAAAGGAGGAGCCTTCGGCAAAAATGCCCACTTGCCCACAAAATTCACCCTCCAGACTACTCTGTAGGCATAGGTCCCCACATGAGAAATATGACACTTCAAATCCTCAGCCTTTTTCTAAACTAAGAACTAGTGACAGCCAGGGCACAAGCATATTCCTTGCACCTTCCCTACATCTAAGAGAATGCAGGGGAAAATTGTCATAAAAGCTGGACCTTCCCTCCAGAGACTTTTTTAGTCCTTTTGTATTCCATGAGAAGTTGTTTTTTAGGGGAACAGGAGGTCGGAAAAACTGCATTTCAGAAATGCTGTCGTAATGGTTTTTAACACTTTTATTCATCTTACTGGTGCTATTTTGTAGGATAAGGAACAACGCTGGCAGGTTTTATGGGAAATTTTTTAAACACTTTTTTTAAAATCACAGACTTCTATTTTTATGTTTTAACATTTTCGTATATTTTTTTTTTTGTAACTGGAACCACGTAACAAGTATGGGGAAAATTGTGCCTTGTTTCAACAGTTTTGCTAATTTTTAGACTGAAAGATGAAAGATGCCTAGAGTTTACCTTATAGTGAATTAAAATCAGTATTTCTCTTTAAAAGGGGGTAGTGCACCTGACTGGCTCAGTCTGTTAAGTGTCTAACTTTTAATTTCTGTTCGGGTCATGATCTCAGGTTGTGAGATTGAGCCCCAGGTCTGTTGGTCTCAACACCCAATATGGAGCCTGTTTGAGATTCTTCTTCCTTTCCTTCTTCTCTTACTGTCCCTCCTTCCCATGAGCATGTATGAACTCACATACACACACTCTCAAATAAATAAATAAATAAAGTTGAATTTTGTCAACCTTTTTTGCATCTATATAATTTTTATCCTTCATTTTGTGAATGTGGTACATCGCCTTGATTGATTTGTGGATGTTGGATCATCCTTGCATCTCTGGAATAAATCTCAATCATGATGTATGATCCTTTTAAGGTATTGTTGAATTCAATTTGTGAACAAACTCTGTAAAGAAGTCTGTTAGGACTTTTTGTGTCTATGTTCACCAGAGACATTAGCCTGAAATTTTCCTTTTGTTGCAGCATTTTTGTATAAGTGTAATTCTGCCCTTGTAAAATGAGTTTGGGAGCATTCTCTTCTCTTCAGTGTTCTGGAAGAATTTGAGAAGGATGGGAATTAAATCTTTGAATGTCTGGTAGAATTTAAAAGTTAAGTTGTCTGGTTCTGGACATTTATTTGTTGGGAGGTTTTTTATTATCGAGTCAATCTCCTTACAGGTAACTGGTCTATTCAGATTTTGTATTTCTTCATGATTCGGTCTTGGGAGATTATATGTTTCTAAGAAATTATTTCTTCTAGGTTGTCAAATTGTTCATATATAATTGTTGAAAGTAGTCTTTTAAGATCCTTATCTGTGGTATCACTTGTAACTTCTCTTCTTTCATGTATTTATTTAAACTGTCTCTCTTCTTGGTTAGTCTAGCTAAATGTTTATTAATTTTGTTTATCTTTTCAAAGAACCAGCTCTTAGTTTCATTGATTTATTCTATTGTCTTTTAAGTCTTATTTCACTTATTTGCACTTTAATCTTTGTTATTTCCTTCCTTCTACTCACTTTAGGCTTCATTTGTTCTTTTTTGTTGTTATTCCTTTAAGTATAAAGATTGTTTCATATTTTCTTGTTGTTGTTGGATTTTTTTGTTTGTTTTTTTTTGTTTTGTTTTTTGAGGTAGGCTTGCATCCTATGAACTTTCCTCTTTGAACTGCTTTTGTACAGATTTCAAACAATAAACTTTTGAGCATCTGTATCTCATAGATTTTGGTATGTTGTATTTCCATTTCATTAGTATCAAGGTATTTTTCTGATTTCTACTTTTATTTCTTTATTGACCCATTGGTTACCCAGTAGCATGTTGTTTAGTCTCCACATACTTGTGATCTTTCCAGTTCTCTTCTTATAATTGATTTCTAGTTTCATACCACTGTGGTCTGAAAGAAACGCTTCATATGATTTCAATCTCAAATTTATTGAGTCTTGTTTTATGGACTAACATACTGTTTATCCTAGAGAATGTTCCATGTGCATTTGAGAGAAATGCATATTCTGGTGCGACTGAATGGAATGTTTTTTATCTATTAAGTCCATCTATCTGCCACTAAAGGCAGATCCTTCTTTATTGATTTTCTGTCTACATGACCTCTCCATTGATGTAAGTGGGGTCATCATGTCCCCTACTATTATTGTATTGCTGTCAATTTCTCCCTGTAGATCTGCTAAAATTTGCTTTATTTAGGTGCTCTTATGTTTGAATACATAAATATTTACAAATATCATATCCTCTTGTTAGATTGACCCCCTTTATCATTAAGTAATGCCCCTCTTTACCTTCATTACAGTCTTTGTTTTAAAGTACACTTTGTTAGGGGCACCTGGGTGGCTCAGTCAGTTAAGCTTCTGCCTTTGGCTCAGCTCATGATCCCAGGGTCCAGGGATTGAGCCCTGCACTGAGCTCCGTGCTCAGAAGGGAATCTGATTCTCCCTATCCCTCTGCCCCTGTTCATGTTCTCTCACTCATTCTCTCGTTCAAATAAATAAATAAAATCTTTTTAAAAAATAAAATAAATTCTACTTTGTCTGAAGTAACTAGAATTACCCCAGCTTTCTTTTTGTTTTCATTTGCACGGATTTTTTTTTTTCTATCCCTTCACTTTGCCTGTGTTTCCTTACATCAGTAGTGAGTATTTTATAGGCAACCTATACAGGAGTCTTGCTTTTTCTTTGTTTTGTTTTCTTATCCATTCAATGACTCTCTGTCTTTGGATTGTAAAATTTAGTTCATTTACATTAAAAGTAATTATTGATAGGTAGGTGCTTATTGCTATTTTGTTGTTTCCTGGCTGTTTTATAGTTCCTCTCTTTTCCCTTCATCTTCTCTTGCTTTCTTCCCCTCTGGTTTGATTTCTTTAATGCTATGCTTAATTTCTTTTCTCATTATCTTTTGTGTGTCTGCTATCAGTTTTTGTTTGTGGTAATCATGAGGCTCATACATAAGATCCTATCTAAACAACAGTCTATTTTAAGTCAATAGCAACTTACTTTTTTTTAAAGATTTTATTTATTTATTTGACAGAGATCTCAAGAAGGCAGAGAGGCAGGCGGGGGTGGGGGAGGAGCAGGCTCCCTGCTGAGCAGAGAGCCCAATGTGGGGCTTGATCCCAGGACCCTGGGATCATGACCTGAGCCAAAGCCAGAGGCTTTAACCCACTGAACCACCCAGGTGCCCCAACAACTTACTTTTTATGAAGGAGCTGCTCAGCTAGTTTTCAGGTTTTTTTCAGAGGAATTATCCCATATGTAGCTGTAGACTCAGTGTGTTCCAGGAGGAGGTGAATTTAGGATCTTGCTAGGCTGCCATCCCGGACCATACCCTCCACCTTCTGCATACCTGCCAATTCTTAAGAAATTATTATAGTGTAATATAACAAGACACAAAACAATTATTCTAAATATTTAATTAGTCCTTTCTTCCTTTTTCCTCAACCATGGTTATAGGAAATCAATAGGTTTCTACTTGATATTCCACTCCCCAAAATACCCAGTTGGTCATCAATTGGCCTTATCTTTTTTGGGGTTATTACTGATAGCTCTTTCTTAGGCTTTTTAAAAGTCCCCATTACCTCCCCTACATCTAGATGACTTTCATTTGCCATTTAGACAACCTCCTATTAATACTGCCTTTATTTCTAGGTTATAAAATTTATAAATTTTGATAGTTCTACCTAAAGAAAAAAGTGCCTGGCCAAGAAACATTAGATTGAAAGACTTGCTGCTTAAAAGATTATCCATGAAGTACAGATATTTTTTATATAAAATACTACAAATAGAATCAGTGGGCTTATCAGGGTAGGAAATGATTCAATCATTCAAGGGCTCAAATCCCATTCAGAAAAGAAATGTGTATGTTCTGTTGGTAAGTTGCCCAAGACCCACATGACTAATCTTTTTTTTTTTTATCAAGCATTACTATCAAAGGGCCACATTACACCATTTTAAATAAGAGTACTCCCAATTATTTACAAATGGCATAAGTAATCTAAACATACTTTTACTAACTATATGTAAAATGTATAATTATATATGACTACATATAAAAGGTATTCAAATGAATGAGTATCTGGGCACCTGGGTGGCTCAGTGGGTTAAAGCTTCTGCCTTCAGCTCAGGTCATGATCCCAGGGTCCAGGGATCAAGCCCCATATCGGGCTCTCTGCTCTGTGGGGAGTCTGCTTCCTCCTCTCTCTCTGCCTGCCTCTCTGCCTGCTTGTGATCTCTGTCAAATAAATAAATAAAATCTTTAAAAAAAAAAAAAAAAAGAAAGGTATAAGTATAGATGGTTAAGACATGGGTCCACTGTCTTCACTTTCTTGGGCTGAAAACCACAGAGTAATCTGACATAACACTCAACACAATATATGGCAAGTGAAAATGACTTCCTAGGCAGAGGAAGCTCTAAACCAAGTGCCTGCAGATGGGCATAGACAAGAAGGGAGGTGCTGATTCACACCTTGAAACCCCACTCTGAGGGAAAATAATTGCCATCTAAGAATTATTTATTAAAGCAAAGTCACAGGTGACAGCAGAATGAAAACATTTTTCAGCCAAAATATATGCAAACTGTATTTTTTCTCATGAAGGTGCTGGAGGATATGCTTAATAACAATATAGGTGTAGAGCAGTAAATAGGGACCCTCTCTTCCCCCAATAGGGAAGAGAAGCAAAGGGGTTTCCTACGATCTGGAAAAGCAGGGGAGTCACAAGATAAAAACTTTGCAGATTTCACTGGTAAGCAGTCCACACTATAGAGAGAAGACAGAAGCATTTAGGAGGTATGTTTCCAGGAAAAAACAAGCCAATCTATTACCTAGTTTTGTTTAGGAAAAATATTAAATTGTGAGACTTTTTTCAAAGATGTCAGAAAGTAGTTGAAAGTAGTTGAAAATGGGGGCGCCTGGGTGGCTCAGTGGGTTAAGCCGCTGCCTTCGGCTCAGGTCATGATCTCAGGGTCCTGGGATCTAGTCCCGCATCGGGCTCTCTGCTCAGCAGGGAGCCTGCTTCCTTCTCTCTCTCTCTCTGCCTGTCTCTCAGTGTACTTGTGATTTCTCTCTGTCAAATAAATAAATGAAATCTTTAAAAAAAAAAAAAAAAAAAAAGAAAGTAGTTGAAAATGTAGACATAGATTTGTAGTTCAAACCTGTAGACAGAGGTTTAGAAACTGATAAAAAAATGTAAGAAGAACAAAAAGGTTTACAAAAAGGAAATGCAATCACTACAAAAAAACATGGAGGAGCAGGGACTATAGTCATCCATAGTCATCATTGTGAAAGCCCTGAGAAAAAATTTATCTGTTTGGAATAATTTAGAAAGGAAAGAAGAAAAAAAATCAGATACCATAATAGGAAATCACAGTCCTTTAAAATACATTAATCAAAAGAATGCAGTAACCCATACTTTCTTATATAGAAGGCAAATACCAGTGTAAACTACAAAAAGAGTACAAAATGATTATTTCTGAAGAGAAACTAAGAAAGATGTACAAGAGAGTGAAGCCTTTTAGTCTAAATCTCCTAGCGCTATTTCACTTTTTAAACTATGTATACAAATTACTTTTCTATAAAATAGAACATTTCAAAGTATCAACAACTCATTTAAAAACCTGTTTTTATTGGTACGTGGGTGGCTCAGTCAGTTAAGCAGCCATCTTCAGCTCAGGTCATGATCCCAAAGTCCTCGGATAAAGCCCTCCACTGGGCTCCCTGCTCAGTGGAGAGCTTGCTTCTCCCTCCCCTTCTGCCTACTGCTCTGTCTACTTGTACTCTCCCTGTATCTCTCTGTCAAATAAATAAATAAAAATCTTAAAAACAAACAAACACATTTTTTACATTAAAAAAAGAATACTTCCTTTAATGACTATATCTGAATTCGTAGAAAACCAGCATGAATGTTAAAATGATGCATTTTTTCCAAAAGGTGGATGAAATAAAGCTGGACAGCTTTAACTAATGTTTAAATTATCTTGAGATTAAATTTGCTAACTTAGCAAATTAAACACTGATAGCAAAAGACTCATTTTCTATTCATGGTTTCAGCAAGCTGCATTTCCTATTTCTGACTTGTCTTCTTAATTAAAAGAAAAAATAAAACTCTCTAATAAAATACTGATAAAGTGTCATTCTTGTGAAAGACAAGAAGTGTCACTCAAGGGGAATCAAAAAATGCTTAGTGAATATCATGGTGAATATTAAGTCATCCCATCCTAAAAATGAGTCCCAGGTATCCTTCCAAAAAATAGTTGATTATGTACAGAGCCACCAATGGTTGCGTCTTCTCCCAAGCAGGTGAGGTAGACTTGTACAAGTATGTTCTGACATGGAAAAGCCCATTCGTGTTCAGGTTTTCACCAACACATTCCTCCTGCACAGGTCACAGGGGTATGACTCACCAAGAACAATGCCTGTGAAATCTTTACTTTCTATTTTACTTCTTTACTTTTTTGACTCTCCTTCTAGAGCTCAAGCCCCTTGAGGGTTGTAGCCATGTCTTATTCACCTTAGTTGTTCCAAGTAAGCAACACAGCTTGATACCCAGTAGTTTCCCAATAAAAATCCAATGAATCACTGTACAAATTTGTTAGTAAATCAGTATCAGACTCTCAACCTCTTTTGAAAATGTAAAACCAGATCTATTATTTTTTTTTTTTTTTTTTAAGACAAAACTCAGCGTGCCTGGGTGGTTCAGTGGGTTAAGCCTCTGCCTTCGGCTCTGGTCATGGTCTCAGGGTCCTGGGATCGAGTCCCACATCAGACTCTCTGCTCAGCGGGGAGCCTGCTTCCCCCCCCCCCCCGCCTGCCTCTTTTCCTACGTGTAATCTCTGTCAAATAAGTAAAATCTTCTAAAATTAAAAAAAAAAAAAAAAAGACAAAACTCATATGTGCAACTGCTAGTGAATCTTTGCACAGCATTTTGCACCTGGGTGGCTCACTGGGTTAAAGCCTCGGCCTTCAGCTCAGGTCATGATCCCAGGGTCCTGGGATCAAGCCCCACATCCGGCGCTCTGCTCAGCAAGGAGCCTGCTTCCCTTCCTCTCTCTGCCTGCCTCTCTGTCTACTTGTGATCTCTGTGAAATAAATAAATAAAATCTTTGAAAATAAATAAATTAATAAGAGGATACTTTCTGAAAGTCAATTGCCTAATCTTTGTGCTTCTGTCACATATCTGCAAAAGAAAGGTCAATAGGAAAGAAAAATCTTTAGATTTCATTTATTTTTCAGAATGTAATAATTCCCTTTTATTTATTTATTTTTTTTTTTTTTAAGATTTTTTATTTATTTATTTTGACAGAGAGAAATCACAAGTAGACGGAGAGGCAGGCAGAGAGAGAGGGAAGCAGGCTCCCTGCTGAGCAGAGAGCCCTATGCGGGACTCGATCCCAGGCCCTGAGATCATGACCTGAGCCGAAGGCAGCGGCTTAACCCACTGAGCCACCCAGGCGCCCTAATAATTCCCTTTTAAAATAAACATCACACTTGCTAATTATTACTTCTACTGTCCAGAAAAATAGTCTGAACTTACTACCAGGTATCAGACTTTAGCTCTCACAGGGCAAGGAAATGATTATTACAATGAGAATAGTGATATTACTGCACCTGCATCATCATATTCTACCTCAAGTTCCACATGCCTCAGCTTTAAAAATGTAGGTCTTGGGAAATCAGACACATTATATATATTACATGGTCACATTTACACACACACACACACACACACACACACACACACACATTCTGCACTGCATTAGGTACCTCAATCAAAAATATAGTTTCACAAGGAAATTTTCAACAATAAATGGTGCCAAGAAGTGCCTTGCAACTGTGGTAAGTACAGACATAAAAATAACCTAGAGGGGCGCCTGGGTGGCTCAGTGGGTTAAAGCCTCTAGTTTCGGCTCAGGTCATGATCCCAGGGTCCTGGGATCGAGCCCCATGTCAGGCTCTCTGGACAGCGGGGAGCCTGCTTCCTCTGCTCTCTCTGTCTGCCTCTCTGCCTACTTGTGATCTCTGTCTGTCAAATAAATAAATAAATATTTAAAAAAAAAATAACCTAGAAAGCATTTTCAAATACATTTCTCCTTTCTCCACCTTCCCTATCTTGAAGTCTTTCCTTTTTGTTGTTTTTGTTGTTGTTGTTGTTCTTGCTCCTTTAACTCCCAACTGGGAGGACATGGTCTGCCAGTTGAGAATCATTTCTGTACTGAGCCACAATTATTGACTGGAATATGTCCTATACTCCTGGCATGCTGTGGGGACAGCAACAAACATATAAAGGTCACCTACATTTTTAAGACATGGTTCAGTTTGGTGATGAATACAGCCTAGCTGATAAACCAACTTCACCAACTAATGTGGCTGCCTGAAACCAAAGTTGAAAAATATTTTAAGACCCTTTTTGGATTCAGAAACAGATGTAGTAATTAGGAAGGTCTGTTGAGGTAGAAGTAGGGGCTGCAACATATTTGGGATAGATGCCATCTCCCCTTCTAGATGTCATAGGCCAGCCCACTAAGTTCATTCAAGGTAAAGATCACAGGCTCCTTTAACAGCAAACACTTCAATTTACTTGAAGAAGTAATTAGGTTGGGAGGCAGTTTGGCAGGAAGAAAGGAACACATGTGCTTCATCTGGGCCCTGCTAACAATGAGCTATATGATCTAGTTTCTGGGCCAGTTTCCTCATCTTAACACAAGCAAAGTGATCTCTGAGGTCTCTACCAAAAGGTCTAAGATTCCTTTTTTCCTTTTTTTTTCTTTCTGTAGTTTCTAACCCACGAGAGCAGGAGTGTTTGAAACTTACATTGAAATCTCATCAACTCGTGAAAATCACAGCAATCAATTAAGGCTCATTTTCTAATTTTTGTACTTTAAGCATAACCAGAGGCCTTAATTTAAATGGGTAGGGTGTGCCCTGCATTTTGTAGAGATGGTAATGACAGATGGTGACTTAGTTTGACATTTTAAAGAAAACTTCCTCCTTCCCCCAGGAACAAAACTTATCATAACAATATTTATATAGATTTATCTATGACTGAAACATTCCAAATATGAAAGAGCAGAGATTTAGTTAAATTAGTATACATCTTGTTGATAGGCTACCATACCATTATTGGAAATTATGCATGAGAATGTTTAATTACACGGGAAAATATGGGAAGTAAAAGTATATTTGGGGTTTAATCCTTTAGGTATAAAAGCTACATGTGTATGAGCTTGAGGAGGAAAAAAAAAAAAAGACAAGAATGTTTTTTCTGGGTTATAGACTAACTCTGGATGTCCAAAGTCAAAGTAAGTGAATAAAAATTTACATATCTCTAGTGTGGAAGCCAAAGCAGTCCTGGTATCCAAAATAAATGTATGCATAGGATGAAGCCTAAAAAAAAAAAAAAAAAAAATGTTAGCTGAATGGGTAGGAGAGGCCACACAGATGGAGACACTTCACTCAGAGATGGGGAGAGAAGTGAAGAGGTGAAAAATTAGTCAGAAAGGCTGGGTCCTAGTTGTTTAAGACTAAACCCAGCAGAAGAAGAGAAATAATAAAGATTAGAGTAGAAATCAATGAAACAGAAATGAAAAGAAGAGTAGAACAGACAACAAAACTAGGAGCTAGTTCTGTGAAAGAATAAATAAGATTGATTAACTCTTGGGCAGACTTAACAAAAAGAAGAGAGAAAGGACCCAAATTAATAAACTTATGTATGAAAGAGATCAAAATGAACACCAAAGAAATACAATTAGAAGAACATATTATGAGCAAATATATGCCAACAAATTAGGCGATGTGGAAGGAATGGATGAATCCCTAGAGAAGTATAACTACCAAAACTGAAACAGGAAGAAACTGAAAACCTAAACAGACCTATAACCAGTAAGGAAATTGAAGCAGTCTTCAAAAATTTCCCAACAAACAAGAGTCCAGGGCCAGATGGATTCTTAGGGAAACTCTACCAAATACTTAAAGAAGAACTAATACCTATTCTTCTGAAGTTGTCTCAAAAAATAGAAATGGAAGAAAATCTTCCAAACTATTTCTATGGGGCCAGTATTACCTTGATCCCAAAACTAAGCAAAGACCCTACCAAAAAGGAGAATTACAGACCAATATCCCTAATGAACATGGATGCAAAAATCCTCACCAAGATACTAGCTAACAGGATTCAACAATACATGAGAAAGATTATTCACCATGACCAAGTAGGATTTATTTCTGGGCTGCAAGGGTGGTTCAAAATCCCTAAATCAATCAGTGAGATACACTACATAAATAAGAGAAAGGACTAGAACCATATGATCCTGTCAAGAGAGCAGAAAAATCATTTAACAAAGTACAGCGTCCGTTCTTGATCAAAACCCTTTACAGTGTAGGGATAGAGGGTACATACCTCAATATCATAAAAGCCATATATGAAAAGCCCACAGCAAATATCATTCTCAATGGGGAAAAACTGAGAGCTTGTCCCCTAAGGTCAGGAACAGGTCACGGATGTCCACGCTCACCACTGCTATTCAACATAGTACTAGAAGTCTTAGCCTCAGCAATCAGACAACAAATAAAAGTCATCAGAATTGGCAAAGAAGTCACACTCTCACTCTTTGCAGATGACATTATACTGTATGTGGAAAACCCAAAGGACTCCACCCCCAAATTGCTAGAACTCATATAGGAATTCAGCAAAGTGGCAGGATATAAAATCAACACACAGAAAGTGGTTGCATTCCTATACACTAACAATGAGACTGAAGAAAGAGAAATTAAGGAGTCAGCCCCATTTACGACCATATCCAAAACCATAAGATACAGAAAAGGCAAAGGATCTGTACTCAGAAAACTATAGGACACCCACGAAAGAAATTAAGGAAGACACAAAGAAATGAAATAACATTTCATGCCCATGGATTGGAAGAACAAATATTGTTAAAATATCTATGCTACTTAGAGCAATCTATAGACACAATGCAATTCCCATCAAAATACTACCAACTTTTTCACAGAGCTGGAACAAATCATCCAAAAATTTGTATGGGATCAGAAAGGACACTGAAGAGCCAAAGGAATGTTGAAAAAGCAAACAAACAAAGCTGATGGCATCACAATTCCAGACTTCAAGCTCTGTTACAAAGCTGTAATCATCAAGACAGTATGGTACTGGCACAAAAACAGAAACTTAGATCAATGGAACAGACCTGAAATACTGGAAATGGACCCTTAACTCCATGGTCAACGAATCTTTGACAAGGAGGAAAAAATAGCTAATGGAAAGACAGTCTCTTCAACAAATGGTGCTGGGAATTTTGGACAGCCACATGCTGAGGAATGAAACTGGACCATTTCCTTACACCACACACAAAAATAGACTCAAAATGGATGAAAGACCTAAATGTGAGACAGGAATCCATCAAAATACTAGAGGAGAGCACAGGCAGCAACGTCTTTGACCTTGGCCTCAAGAATTTCTTGCTAATTCTAGGAACAGAAAATCAACCACATTCTGGAAAGTAGGACATGCAGAGAAGTGAATCCAAAGCCACGGGAACACAGAGTGCAGGGACAGGGACCAGCTCCTGGCAAGCAGTTGAGCAGCAGAGCACAAAATCATAATTTTTAGAAGTTTGCTCCAGTGAGGGATGTAGCTCCAGAGGCTAAAACAGGGTGGAGCCCTCACAGCAACAATGTAGTCTCAGGACCCATGGGGACACAAAAAGACCAGGGGTGTCTGAGGGTGGCAGAGCTTCCAGGTATCAGAGCAGGGAAGCTGGCTGGAAAGACAGAGCCAAACTATGGGCTCTCAGTTCGGGATTGCCTTAAACTGTGATCCAAGGCACAATCAGACCACTGCTCTTTGAGCAGGGACTCCACAAGCCACAGATCTGGAGACTCCCTTCCTTCCTCCTCCGGGAGGAGAGGCATGGGAATGGACAGCAGGAATCTGCTGGGTTTGGAGACGCCAAAGGGGCCATGCACCAGAGATAGAAGTGCTCAGTCACAGGATGGGTGAGCTCAGAGTGCGTCCAGAGACCAGGGAGTTGGGAGGGGTTGACTTCTTTTTTCTGAACACTCATTGAGGAGTGGAGGCCCAAGCTCTTGGCTCCTACAGGGCCAGAAATTGGGAGGCCACCATTTTTATTCTCATCCTCCGAAGCTCTGAGGAAAGCATTCAGGGAACAGAAAGCTACCTAGAGTGAACTGGAGCAGATTACTTAGACTGGCCTGTGGCAAGGGCGATGCAATTCCACCTTGGGCAAAGACATTTCAGAAGCACTGCAAACAGGTCTCCTCCTCCAGAAGATCAGCAAGAACATCGGGCCAAGACCAGGTTCATGGATCAATGAGAACTGCAAAACTCCAGAGCTAGGGGAAAGCAAAACATAGATTTCATGACTTTTTCCTCATGATCCTTTAGTCTTTCAAAGTTGAATTTTTTAATTTTATTTTTCCTTATTCTATTTTTTTAATATTGCCTCTTTCCTATTTTAACATCTTTTAACTATTTATCTTATCAATATCTTTTTAAAAATCTTTTAAAATTTTCATTGTTATAGTCATCTATATCCTTTCATTGTATTTAACCTTATTTCTTGTATACATATAGGGTTTCTTCTCTTTAAAATTTTGGGATACAATTTCTTATAATAGATCAAAATATATCCTAAATCTAGCACATAGATTTGTTCTAGCCTCCAGCCTGATCATTATTTCCTCTTTCTTTATTTTACAACCAACTTCTTATCAATTCCTTTTTTAGAATCTTTTTTAATTTTCATCATTACATTCATATTCCATCACTTCATCATGTCTACCCTTATTTTTGTATGTATTTTTTCATTGTTTAAAATCTGGGGAAGTAGTTTCTTCTAACAGAGAAAAATACACCCCAAATCAAGTGTATATAAATTATTATAATATTAACTATATATTATATATAATTATTATATATAAATTACATATTATACTATATATGATATATATGTATAAATATATTTTTTCTTTTTCTTTTTCTTTTTTCCCCCTTACCTCTCGCCCTAGTTCCAGGTCTCTCCTGATTTTGTTAGTGTATATTTTTCTGGGGTCATTGCTAACTTTTAGTATTTTGTTCTCTCATTCATCTATTCCTACCTGGATAAAATGACAAGGTGGAAAAAAGAACAAGGGGCAGTACCAATGGCTAGGGACCTAATCAATACAGACATTAGTAATACGTCAGAACTAGAGTTCAGAATGATGATTATCAAGGTGCTAGCTGGGCTAATAAAAAGCATGGAAGATATTAGAGAATCCCTTTCTGGAGAAAGAAAATCACTTTCTAGACAAATGAAAGAACTAAAATCTAACCAAGTTGAAATAAAAAAAGCTACTAATGAGATGCAATAAAAAATAGAGGCTCTTACTGCTAGAATAAATGAGACAGAGAAGAGAATTAGTGATACAGAAGACAAAATGACAGAGAATAAAGAAGCTAAGTAAAAGAGACATAAACTACTGGACTACAAGGGGAAAATTCGAGAGATAAGTGATACCATAAAATGAAAAAATATTAGAATAATTGGGATCCCAGAAAAAGAAGAAAAAGAGAGAGGAAGGTATACTGGAGCAAATGATAGCAGAAAACTTCCCTAATTTGGCAAAGGGAAAAGGCATCAAAATGCAGGAGGCACAGAAAACCCCCCTCAAAAGCAATAAAAATAGGTCCACACCATGTCAGGTAATACTAAAACTTACAAGTCTCACTGACAAAGAGAAAATCCTGAAAGCAGCTCAGAACAATAGGTCTGTAACACACAACAGTACAAATTTAGATTGGCAACAGACCTTTCTACAGAGATGTGGTAGGGCAGAAAAGGCTGGCATGATATATTCAGAGCACTAAATGAGAAAAACATGCAGCCAAAAATACTATATCCAGCTAGGCTGTCACTGAAAAATGGAAGGAGAAATAAAAAGCTCCCAGAACAAACAAAAATTAAAAGAAATTGCAAACACCAAACCAGCCCTACAGGAAACACTGAAAGGGGTCCTCTAAACAAAGAGAGAGCCTAAAAGAAACAGACCAGAAATGAACAGAGACAATATACAGTTAACAGTCACCTTACAGGCAATAAAATGGCACTAAACTCATCTCTTTCAATAGTTACCCTGAATGTAACTGGGCTAAGTGCCCCAATCAGAAGAAACCAGGTATCAGAATGGATTTAAAAGAGAAAACAAAACCCATTGATATGCTGTCTGCCAGAGAGTCACTTTAGACCCAAAGACACCTCCAGATTTAAAGTGAGGAGGTGGAAAACAATTTACCACGTTAATGGACATCAAAAGAAAGCTGGGGTGGCAATTCTTATATCAGATAAATTAGATTTTAAGCCAAAGACTATAATTAGAGATTAGGAAGGACACTGTATCATACTTAAAGGGTCTGTCCAACAAGAAGATCTAACAATCTTAAATATCTATGCCCCAATATGAGAGCAGCCAATTACATAAACCAATTAATAACAATATCAAAGAAACACACATTGACAATAATACAATAATAGTATGGGACTTTAACACCGCCTTCACTGAAATGGACAGGTCATCCAAACAAAAGATCAACAAGGAATTAAAGACCTTAAATGACACACTGGACCAGAAGGATATCACAGATATATTCAGAACATTCCACCCCAAAGCAACAGAATACACATTCTTCTCTAGTGCACATGGAACATTTTCCAAAATAGATCATATCCTGGGTCACAAATCAGGTCTCAATTGATACCAGAAGATTGGGATCCTCCTACCATATTTTCATACACAATGCTCTGAAACTAGAACTCAATCACAAGAGGAAAGCTGGAAATAACTCAAATACATGGAGGCTAAAGAGCATCCTATTAAAGAATGAATGGGGGGTGCCTGGGTGGCTCAGTGGGTTAAAGCCTCTGCCTTCAGCTCAGGTTGTGATCCCAGGGTCCTGGGATCAAGCCCCACATCGGGCTCTCTGCTCAGCAGGGAGCCTGCTTCCCTTCCTCTCTCTCTGCCTGCCTCTCTGCCTACTTGTGATCTCTGTCAAATAAATAAATAAAATCTTTAAAAAAAAAAAAAAAGAATGAATGGTTCAACCAGGAAGTTAAAGAAGAATTTAAAAAATTCATGGAAACAAATGAAAATGAAAACGCAACTGCTCAAAATCTTTGGGACACAGCAAAGGCAGTCCTGAGAGGAAAGTATATAGTGATACAAGCCTTTCTCAAGCAACAAGAAAGGTCTTAAGTACACAACCTAACCCTATACTTAAAGGAACTGGAGAAAAAACGGCATTTCCTTACTTTTATTTCGTCATTTTATGAGGCCAGCATTACCTTGATCCCAAAACCAGACAAAGAGCCTATAGAAAAGGAGAATTACACACCAATATCTTTGAAGAATGCAGATGCAAAAATTCTCACCAAAAGACTAGCCAATAGGGTCCAGCAGTACATTAAAAGGATTAGTCACCACAAACAAGTGGGACTTATTCCTGGGTTACAAGGTTGTTTCAACACCCAAAAATCAATCAATGTGATACAATACATTAATAAAAGAAAGAACAAGAACCATATGATACTCTCAATAGATGATTAAAAAGCATTTGACAATGTACAGCATCCTTTCTTGATCAAAACTCTTCAAAGTGTAGGCATAGAGAGTACATACCTCAATATCATCAAAGCCATCTGTGAAAAACCCACAGCAAATATCATTCTCAATGGGGAAAAACTGAGAGCTTTTCCCCTAAGGTCAGGAACTTGGCAGGGATGTCCACTATCACCACTGCTATTCAACATAGTATTAGACGTCCTAGCCTCAGCAATCAGACAACAACAAAAAAGGCATCCAAATCGGCAAAGAAATCATTCTCACTCTTCACAGATGATATGATACTTTTATGTAGAAAACCCAAAAGACTCCACTCCAAAAGTGTCAGGATATAAAATCAATCCACAGAAATCAGTTACATTATGAACAGCAAGTCAGAAGAAAGAGAAATGAAGGAGTCAATTCCATTTACCATTGCACCCAAAACCATAAGATACCTAGGAATAAACCTAACCAAAGAGGCAAAGAATCTGTACTCAGAAAACTATAGAAAGAAACAAAGAAACTGAGGAAGACACAAAGAAATGGAAAAATGTTCCATGCTCACGGATTGGATGAACAAATATTGTGAAAATGTCTATGCTACCTAAAGCAATGTAAACGTTTAACCGACAGAGCCACCCAAGCGCACCCCTCCGTCTTTGTTTTAATAGTTTTTTTAAGAACTTAGTTTTCATTTATAATGTGATCATACATGAAGTTCACAACTTGTAGTTCAAACAAAATAGTGGCTTACAGTTATTAAATAAAATAAGCACCACTTCCCACCATTTTGTGTTCTGGTTAGAGAATACACATTTGTGGCTGTCATGAGGTCCACGAACCTTCAGATCACAACAGACTTTTTCTGCCCCAACCCCAGGAAGTAATTACAGCTAATGTGCGGTGTGACTGCCCCTCCCTGCATTTTCTTATTCCCACAGAAACATCAAACCTCGAAAAAGATAATCTTCACCTGTGCAGAGGTCACTTAATCACCATATTCACAAAGCAGGTTCAAAAGAAATCAAGACAGGTGGAATAAATGGTAAATCTTTTCTATAAAAATTTCTTAGGTGAATCACCAAAACCATCACACATTGCTTATTTATCCTCAACACACTCATAATTTTAATATGGTTCCTGGGTTTCATTCCTTAGCAAGTCAAAAGAAAAAAAAAATTAGATAGGGTGAAGTATTAATGGAAATAGGTAAGTGGGGATACCAGGGGGCTCAGTTAGTTAAGCGGCTGCCTGGGACCGAGCCCCACATCAGGCTCCCTGCCCAGTGGGGACTCTGCTTCTCCTTCTCCCTGTGACCCTTCCCCTGCTTGCTGGCTCTCTTCAAATAAATCAGTAAAATCTTTAAAAAAAAAAAATTTTTTTTAAAGGAAATAGAAAAGTAGCTTTAAATTAGCAGCTGCCAAGGGAAGAAGCTACAAAATGCAGGCATTAAAAAGCAACCAGGTGACACTGTGGACAAGCTGACAACCCTCTGGCTTTAATGGAACCATGAAGGAATCACTGTGTAGTCAATGACCCTCCTAATGATGATTCCAAACTATCAAGGTTACATTGTACTCAGACAATTTATTTAAGGTGGTAAAGTATCTAATATAGTTAAGAAATATTTCTATCCAAAATTAACTACAATGTGTTAAGTGTTCCAAAAGATAAGCCTTTGTTAGCTCAAAGGTCTCCTCCCGGGTCTTACGGAGTCTTACTCTTCCATAGCCCAAAATAAAAGTAAACTACTTCTATAAGAAGATACACAAATACAGAAACACAAATAACTTTAATGATTTATAGTCAAGAAAAGGGAAGCTTGAATCTGTGATTGAAAAAATGCAAACAGTTACAAGCATACCTACACAGAAATTACAAGGTTCAAGAGCTTAACATCAACCAACTGCTGTCAAAATAAATATTTAAAGAAACACAAAATAAAACCGCTTAATAGTGGGGGACAACAAGGGAGGGGAGACAAACCAAGAAAATGAATGGAGACCGGGCAGCAACTCCCAGAGTTGTTTTACAAACAGGGGTCCGCATCAGAGGAACAGACACAAACCTGTCTAGGAATGTGACCGATGAGACAACAGTGACCAGAAGTCAGTTATATATAAAAAATGGCAACCGAAATCCCAGAGAGCCGTGAATTATTTAATCCAGACATTATCTAACCCCTCAGATTTGCTTGGCGCTCGGTGTTCATCATTCTCCATTAGAATGAAATGTGGGACAAACACATTAGTGGTTGGAGGGGGCTGCAGAACTAATCCAGCCGCGAGGGTTAGGGTCCACAGTGTATCTGTGCGTTTATATAATGTGTTTCTTGATATGGAAACGTGACATATCAAAGAAGGAACTACAGTTAAGATTTATTTTGAAATAATCAGCAGAATCTCAAACTTAGAAATAAATGAATCTCACTGTGTTCCTTCACTTCAGACTCTCATCTGGTACTTCACAAATCTCCAGCCTCAGGGACCAAACGTGGCAGGTCCCACAGTGTCTCCCTTCCCATGTTTCGGAAGTATATTCAGTTTCCAGGAAGACTTATTAGAGAATTCTTCTTACAAATATTTTTAAATGAGCTCATTTATCTTGTCAATTCATTCACAAACACGGACACTCCAATCAGAATAACCTCCCCAGGACTCCCCAGGCTCGGGCGTGTCTCCTATTCCGCAGCACTGCCAGTCATGGGATGAGGAGCCCTTCCTACTCCTGCATTTAGACTTATTCTGATAGCCTTTTGTACCACCTGGACAAAATCTGTTCTAATCAGATAATCCCCAATTTCTGCCTCCGCAGCAATCTAAGAATGGAAAATAAAAAGCTTCACAAAAGAAGAAATTAAGACCTTCCAAAACAATTATTTTAGCAATATGTAGTGAGGTCTACCAGCAAAAGGACTGGCCCCTAATTTAATTAACATCTGATCGACAATTTACTAGTCTGGTGAGACCTAAGGAATACTGATACTAAAATGCGTTAGAGAAAATGCTCTACGTATATATACATATACTGTAGATAATAAACACAGTCATAAATTGATAATTAACTGTAAGCAAGTATATACAATAAAAATAGGTACCACGAGTCCAATGTTGATTTTCACCACCAAGGAAAAATGCTATGGTTTAAATCATGATTTCTTGATGACTACATTAGATAAAAAGGGATAAAAACGTAGGAACTGACATCCACGTAAATTTTAAGAAACTGAACACAACACAAGATGAAGACAACTGTAGATAGAAGAATTTAACACCTATGGTGGTACATTCAGACCAGGTACTCTACTACAATAAAGCCAGAGTCAGTTATTTGACAATATTCTTTGTTTACTAAGGATGGCAAATACTTTTGCTCATGGCAAGTGTGGACTGTTTTCATCAAAGAACATTAAAAGGCTGAGATAGTAACGATACTGCTTGTATTTTAACCAATAGTTCTGGTACTCTCTCATTAATCTTTGATAGCTGATTATTTGAATAAAAAGACATGATGAATCAAAACATACACCAGTTTTAAAAAGAAAAATCCTTCAAAGCAATCTCAGCATCTAAATGGTAAACACAGAATGAATTCCAATTCTGGCATGGTAGGTTTTGTTTTCTTTCGTTTTTTAATTCAAGGAAAAAGTATGTATGAACGAGTCTACCTATTTATAAAAACGTGAATGATCAAAACAGTGCAATGGCTGGGTTCTCGCACCATGTGAGTTCAATCTGAAACATTCATCTGGTGCAATATTCAGCTGTCAAGAGGGAGCAGCTCAAAGGACATCACACAATCGATAAACCAGCTGGAAGGAGCCATCCAGACTTTGCCCTGCCGAACCCTCTCTGGGCGATGATTAGACAAATCTTCGTAGATGATATACTGTGTGCAGAAGCGCTGATCGGAGTCCGGTCTCGCGTGATATGCAACCGTATTGATGGTCTGAGTCACGTCACTGTCTGGCTTGGGCTTTCTACTGAGGACCTGGCCCCCAGCTGCGGCGACAAGCTTAATAAGGTTGTCCTTTGGATGGTGTTTGAAGGTTCCCCCAAAATAGAAGTAGCATCCATCAAACAGCTTTGGCAACTGAAATAACAAGAAAAGGCTCGTTAAAAGCAGATCAAAATATTTTAAAACACTGCATATGAATGAGGAAAATAAAGATAAATAGTCATGAGCTGTTAAGAAGCTGCAGGATCAACTGTATTTCAAGTACAGTATTTAGGTCAAGAAAAGTACTTATGTATTTATAGGTTTCCTTGTTATAATTTTTCTCCTAAAACTCAGTCACCATTTCAGGAACTTCACACTCCTCAGATTTTAGGTGTTAGGGGGAGTGTGTATGTTTCTGATCCACACACACGTTTTAAAAAGCAAACAGAAACTGTTCATCAAACTTTACAGAATGTTATCACATTTGGGGGGACTCAAAGCCCACAAACTCCTAGGGGATCTGAAATGTGCTTCAGGGATACACAGCTACAGTTAATAAAATTATATACGAGTAACATCATTTCTGTGGCTGTTGCCCCAGTTCTGTCCATCCTTACTCAGGTCCCTACATGTGACCAACCTCGAGTTTCGAGGACAGCCCTGGTGGGCATGTGATCTCCAAGGTTCCAGATACATCTTCCCTGGGGTCCAATATACTATGAAGGCATGGTCAGGCATCCAATTAGCTATGAGACACATCACTTTGTGCGTTATGAAAAAAAAGTTCCACAACTGCCTTTTATGAAAAGTTTTCTTTGTCCTTTCTAATATATATACATACACAGGATAATGGAATATTATCCATTAAAACTGCAATACGTGACAATACACACATATGGACACTAAACCCAAGCAGCAGCCATAAGTCCTCTTTCAAGTTACTCTCTGTATCTGAGACTTACCTCAGATTCGGAAAGGCTTATGGGAAGGTTCAAGATGCCAACAATCCATTAACAGAATGAAATTATCACCTTCTGGATTCTACTGCTCATTGTGATCATCCCTCAGAATCAAGTGCTTGAAACAAGCACAATTAAAATTTTAATCAGTCACCTGTACTTGCTGAAAGGGCAAGAGACGTTTTTCCTGATGGTGATACTATTAAGTTACAATAAGACCAACGAAAGTAGTATCAAAACACAAATACCAGCTGCTCCTTGTTGAGCCTGCTTCGCTGTGGTCCTTCAGGAATCTCATATTTTTCCTCCCGTTCACATGCTTTTCTCTGGAGACATGCTTTCACCCCTAACAAAAAACAAGGATAAAAGCAAAGTAAGTATCAAGTGAGTATTTGTTTCTCACTGAAACAAGTAAATGACCTAGGTGATTTATTGTAACTATTGTTCTGAAACAGAAAAAGAAACCTTACTTATGCTAAAATAGAATGGTAATAAAAATGGTTTTCCATATAAAGAAAATATAAGAAATCTTTCCTTCAGAGAACTGAGCAATGAAGTGCACTGAACACTAATTTTAGTTTCTCTTCTGAAAACCTAAATCAATATGCTATTTCACGTGCAATCATAAAAATCTAAATTTTTATTTATAGCAATGACAAGAAGGAGGGTGCATCAAAAGTCCCTCATATAGTCCAGCCCACAATGATTTAAACTTGAGGGCTGATCTGCTGCGCTGCTCGTTTCCAGAGTCCTAGGTCTAACCTCCTGTTAGACTCTAAAGTGAGCTGACAGAAGGAAAAGTGTTTCCACCCACAGCACCTAGCTCAGACGGCCACCCAGCAGAGACTCGAGAGTGCTTGTTAAATGTTAAGCAAAGCTTGGGACACGCTTGGAATTTGACAGGTACACAGCTGAAGTCTCCAGTCTAGAGATGACTTGGTGAACATTTCAAATGCTTTAGAGCTGCTTCAATAGAGATGTTCCAAGATACTGCTTAATATATAAAAGTCGTGAGATTTTAACTGTATTCTCCATCTCTCCAGAAGCAGAGCTTTGTCAAGAGACTGAATTTATTTATTCTTAACTTGAGAAAGTTAAGGCATACTCAAATTCAACACTCCACCTTGGGATAGCTAGAATTCCTTATCATGTGATTCTTAATTTGTTAATTTTGCTTATGTTTTAGTATCCCTTTCCTCCAATGTTTTTAATACAAAAACCGTATTTAGCCAAGTTTGTTATGCTGAACTTCTGAATCTTATTATTCTAACTTATAAACACAATCAATCGTTCTGTAAAAATTGCTGGGTTTCTACATGTAATAAAAACTGCATCTTAAAAATATAATTTTTAATAACTTCCCACTGAGTAAAAAACTGTCTTTCTAATGGACCTCATATTAAAATATATACTGTATACTGAAAATGAGTCTCAATATTTTTGAGTAGGTCTAAGTATCATACCAGACACAATACCAGTGTGTGTACATTGCATCATATACTGTCTCTAATGTTAAAAACCAACCTAAAAAAATTAGCAATCCAGCTCAGTCATGGACTTTTTAAACTCATTATTTTACATGTAAATTCTTATTTTTACTTTTTATCACTTAAGCATGTAGCCCCCTTCCTTAATCTCCTTTCCTAATGACACTCGCAGAGCATTCATACCAGTATCTTTAGACGAATGAACATGACAGCCTATAAAGCCAAGGACTGAATACTCCTGTAACTACTGTAACAAATGAAGAGCAAATGTCTTAATCACAGAAATAAATGGGCTGGGCTTATGCTTGCTGCTTATCCATTTTACAAATTCATTTGGTTAATTATTTAAAAAAATAATTAAAAAAACATATTTAAAAAAACATATTAAAATGGTATCTATCGATCCTGGTGATATGCTGCCATTAGCTTCAGTCACCAGATACAGGAACGAGAGAAGTGTAGCATCTGGCAGTCACAGTTAGGGCAGCAGTTCCATGGGAAGACGCCAGTGCTTCTACTGCGTAACTGCCTCAAGTCTTAAAATTTACAGCTTTATAGCAGTTGTTCAATAGATTTCTATAGAGTAAGAAAGAAAAATCCGGTGCTCTAATTAGTGCGTTGAATTAAGAATACATTCTTCTGACATTCTCTTATTCTAAGCAACAATCTGCCAACTCTGTCTGTGCTACTTCATTATCAAGAAGAAAGAAAATAAAGCATTTTTCCCTCTGAAAATTAAGGAACAGTGTGTAGGTCTTTAAAAACATGCTTGAATGGTGACTAAGTGTTCTGTTAGTTGCTGTCAGAGCATAGAAAACATCAAGAATTTTTTGAAACTTTAGGAGTGACCTCATCTACTCCAAGGGTTGTAATTTCAGTGCCCACAAAGGTAAAACGTGTTATGTAAACATATAAGGAACACGATTTCCAGGGCCAGGAAATCATGGCGACTGTAACCAATAGGAAAATGAACATCATACTTAAAGACACAAAACATAAGAAAAAAAAAAGACACAAAACGAAAATGGTTTACTGGACTGAGCTGTCCACCTAAATTGTATTTACTTTGGCCCTTAGACTACCAATCTGAAATGCCCGACGCTTCATCATCTAATCAATCTCTTCATTTCATATAAGAAACTTAAATCTTTTTTTTTTTTTTTTAGATTCTATTTATTTATTTGAGAGAGCAAAAGCAGGAGCGGGGGAGGGGCCGAAGGAGAAGCAGACTCGGTGGACCCTAAGCAGGGAGCCTGATCTACCACTCGATCCCAGGACCCCAGGATGGTGACCTGAACTAAAGGCAGACCCTTAACCAAATGAGCCTCCTTGGTGCCCTGAAACTCAAGTGTTAAGAGATCTAGGCAGTTTTCTCAGTGAGACAACTAAGAACAAAAACTCAGATATCTTCAACTCGAAGATCAGTTTTTTAGTCTTTATTCTTCTTTAATCTTTTTTCTTTATTTTATTAAAAAATAAAGCATCTAAGGAAATGTCAGGCATTCTCTAGTCAGATTTAACATATTATACCTCTCTTACAAAAAGTCCCATAACCATTCAATAGACAACTAAATAGAAGGATCTTCATTTTTAAGAGATTAACAAAAAAGTGTACCAAATGGCAAGAACTGGCGAATGCCGTGGGAGAGGAGGTGTGGGAATAACATGCATTTGCCTCTGTCTTAGTGAATCATTAAGTTTATTGCTACTCTTTCTCAACACTTACTTATTGACATTTATGATAATTACATATCAATTCATAACAATTTTCTAGTGAACCTCTTTTGAGATAAACTACCTTGATCTACTAAACAAGTCAAAGAAAAAAAAAGAAGAAAAGGATAAGATTCTTTCTTTCTTTCTTTTTAAGATTTATTCATTTGACAGAGACAGCAAGAGAGGGAACACAAGCAGGGGGAGTGGTAGAGAGAGAGGCAGGCTTCCCACAGAGCAGAGAGCCCAATAGGGGGCTGGATTTCAGGACCTGTGGTGAGAATCTGAGGCCAAGGCAGCAGCTTAGCGCTGAGCCACCCAGGCGCCCCGAGGAAAACAGAATGCTTTAAAATAAACTTGTAACAATTTAAATGTGATACGTTAACATCATCAATGGACTTGAAAGAATCTACCAGCCAAAACATTACCAAATTAACAAGTCGAGATAATGGATGGTATTTTAATATTTTATTTACTCAACAGAAGTTAAGCAAACTGTAGCAAGAAAGTTCTTAAATCTATCTTCCATGTTAAGCAGAATATCAGAACTTTCATAATATTCATTGACATAAAGTAATCCAAAGTAAACATACACTCAATTTTTAAATAGGCCATTTTCCACCAATTAAAAGATACTTCTTAAAACTTAACCAAAAATGTTTTATTTGTAATATTTATTTACTAAAGTTGGTATTATTCCATCATCAGACACTAAAACAGCTTAGCAGAAAGATGGATACTTTTTCTCTCTTTTGAAGAAGTCCAAAGCATATGCAAGACCGCTTACTGGCTTTTCAGCTAATAATTTCCAAACCAAAATGACTTTAAATGAACAGGCTATGTTATTTATGCAAACACAGATTTCTACAGATGCCAGAATGATACATACATTAAAATGTACGGAGCCACTATCCTTGTAAGAAGTTCATATCCTTTCTTCCTTTTCACATGTTCCATTGTGTTTTGAGATTTTGACTGATGCTATCACTTTGCAGAAATATAGGAATGAATTACCTCTTTTATTAAAATTCAGAGATTCTTTTAGCCCACACATATTCCTGATCATGTCTACCACTTCAGGTAATCTTTCCTTTGGCCCTGATTTATTACTTTTTTATATACAGGTAAGGAGCCCAATTCCCAAAGTACTGCTTAACTCCAAGTCATTAAAAGTAGCTCTGGCTACCTTAGCAAAGCCTGGAATTTTTGCAAACTAATGCAGCTTATGAATACTGGGCTACAATAATTTTTTAAAAAGAAGCTTGTACTACGCAGAAAGGTATTCCTTTATCTTAAATCCCTAGTAACCACTCTTACCTCCTACACCTTGTAATAGCACATATATCAAAAAAATGTGTATTTTCTTGAACTGATGATGATGTTTGTGAATCTATACTAAGCTTAACCACTTTTTTCTAGTTTTAGAAGGGAAAATCTAGTTTTAAATCATGGAAATGGCAAGGAGTAGGAAAACTGGTTCCTAAATCCAGTTACATACAAATGACTATAAAATACAATGAAGATGGAATAAAGCTTTAAAACGAAAAACTATTAAATGTCCAAAGAGGGAAACTAAACTTCCATGGAAGCCCACAGAATCTACTCACTTTTGTCAAAACCTAGAGCAGTAAATAAACCCCTATTTTAAAGAACTGCTATTTTTCTGGAGCCACTGGCTATCCATAATTGAAATAGCACTGAAAATCAAAATTAAATATCACTCTCAGCCAACACCTAAGTCCCAAATAAATAAAAATGAAGAATCAAATATCATTCTATGTCAAAATCAAAAGTCCTAACAAATATATCATTGATCCAAACCGGGTACTAATGAAGCTCAAAGTAACAGCGTATTAGTAAAAAAGACATTGAGAAATTCCCCCTCTGATTCTATTAAAAATGAATATCCAAGCTGTACAAAGAAAATAATTTTTTAAGTGCTTTTCTATTGGACTTTTTAGGGAAAGAAGCTATGATATCACTAAACTTTAGAAAAAAGAAAATCACCACAGGAAAACTTTCACAACAGGGACAAAAACAAGAGAAAGACAACTTACACTCTCCCTGCAATTTCTGAAAACCTGGCACTGGTACAAGAAATAAACCCAATATTATGAAATGCCACAGTATAGAGTGCAAGGACAATGAAATGAAGGATAAAAATATAAAATAAAAGCTAAATGTATCACTCATGCCATCATAAACTTCTAGACTAGGGATATCAGAAAATGCTATCACAGTTCATTAAACTTTGTAATTCTATATAAATACCGTTAACAACTGGTTATTTCTGGTTACTTTTTAAGCTAGTATTCCAATTACAGACATCTTTATATATAATATATTTCTTCATAGGACAGTATGCTGAATTCATTTTACTCAATGCATATTGAAAAGCAGATCAAATTCTACCACAAAAATATATTACATGCTGTATTGGGGTGGCTGGGTAGCTCAGTCGGTTGAGTGTTTGACTCCTGACTGGCTCACGTCATGGTCTCAGGGCTATGATCTCAAAGTCATGAGATCAAATCCTGCCTCAGGATCTGCACTCAGCCAGGGTCTGCTTGAGATTCTCTCCCTCACCCTCTGCCCTTTCCCCTACTCACACATACTCTCTCTAAAATAAACAAAATATTTAAGTATATAGATATATATTACAGGCTGTATCACAAGATTTTATTAGGCAAAATTTGGGTATCAATTCTAAAACCTCATATTATGAATAATGCCAATATCCCCTTTTTATTTTTTTAAAGATTTTATATATTTATTTATTTATTTGAGAGAAAGAGAGCATGAGCGAGCACGTATAAGCAGGGGGAAAAGCACAGGGAGAAGGAGAAGCAGACTCCTCACTGAGCAGGGAGCCCAATGTGGGGCTCGATCTCAGGACCCTGAGATCATGACCTGAGCTGATGGCAGCTGCTTACCTGACTGAGCCTCCCAGGTGCCCCCAAATAATCTGCTTTTTTAGAGTTGTGGTTCAAGACTAAACTTCTTTCCTTTTTTTTAAACACCCCAAATTTTTCCTTAATATAATCATTTAAAAACTCATATTTGGTGTTCTTTAGTCATACATTTAAATTTTAAGTATGTATATCAGAATTTCTGTTTTGACTGGTAGAACAATCATCACAACAAAACATACCTGCTAGGTCTACAGAACTATACCCAAAAGATTGGGTATATCTGACTACAGCAAAGCACATACACAAGTGCTAATTCCCATATAAAGACTGAAGTCCTTATCCAGCCAATTCATCTTTGGAAAGTTGGAAAAGAAGACAAACTTCCTAAATGTCATGACAGCTTGAGAAGCTGAGTTTCTTCCTAGAGCACCTGGATTTCATTTAAAAGACACATGGGGTGTTTCCGTTTTTGTTTTTGTTTTTCAGAGAGAGAGAAAGAGCAAGCGGGGGGAGGGGTTAGGAGAGGGGGTGAGAGAGAATCTCAAGTCAACTCCACACTGGGCACAGGGCCTGACACATGAGCAGGAGCTCAGTCTCACAACCCAGGTGAAATCAAGTCAGATGCTTAACTGACTGAGACCCGAGGCGCCCCAGACACACATCGTTTTTTAAAAATGTCACGAAACAGGCCTCTGCCTATCAATCCACCCGTGTTTTGTCTTGACTGTCCTTTGCCTGTATGCATTCACTCATTTAGATAACGTTAAAAGTGAAGAGATAATTGTTTTATGCTTTTTAAAAATTTCAACAACCCTGTTTTTTATAATACTTTTCATCTTAATAATTAATCACATAAAAATATGAAGTTTTTCAGAGAATATAATTTAAACATTTCTTAATTATTTCCGATTTAAGGTTATCCCCTGTATGTCCTGCTATCGGGAATAACAATGAAAATAACTTTTTTCTTTCTTCTGTATTTCTTGCTTAGGACAAATCCTCGGAAGTGGGACTATTAGATCAAAAGATTTTTTTTTTTAGTAATTCCTACAGAATCTTTTGTGAAGGATTTCAGTAAACATGAAGTTGCCTATCAATTTTAGTTGATAGAAATGCTTTGGTATATTTATTTTCTTAAAAATTCACAAACTTTAAGTAGAACTAAATAGATTCTATTCTATTTTATTGAATAAAATTTGAAGAAATATATTTAAGTATAAGTCTGTTAACCTAAATATGAGGTTATTTATAATATGAGAGGATAATGATTGCCTTAGGTTCCGTCCTCCTCAACTAAAACAGAAACAAATAAAACCCATCCTATTTGGCACTTCCTCACCTCAAAGACACCAGTCCAGAGTAAAATGTTTGGCACATTCCCATGGCAATGCCCTCCATTGCTAAGGACTTTCAAAACTTCTCCAGCAGCTAAACTTAGAGGAGAATGGGAAAGAGGGAGATATTATTAAAGAAAAGATGACAGCCATCTGCTCTCCTCTTCACACTGAGATGAGAAGTGAAGAGGCAGAATAAAAAAAAAAAAAAAAAAAAAAAAAAAAAAGGTCAGGCTAGAGGAAATTTTGAAAGCAGTGTACTAAGAGGAAAGGTCGATAGAAGCTATGTCCTCTTTTTGAAGGTTAGTTTACATGTTTAGGATGTAGTTCCATCGTATTCACACTCTAGAAGGTGAATAAAAATCACTTATTCATGTATCTTCTATTTTTTCATTCTAATCATGTCTTTAATTACCCAGATTCACCCTTGTACGATGATGGTTCTAAGTTGCATGTGAGGAATTAGCAGCAGAACCAGGACTTAAGCAGGAGCTCAGCTTTACATTTAATCTTAAAGGCACTTTCCTATCTGTTATCTCCCATTTCTGTAGAATATGTATAAAATAAATACGATGAAACAAATGACTGGCACCACAGTATAAGTAGAGCCTCGTCTCAGAATCTCCACTGGTCTATCCACTAACTGCGACACTATAATATACTCTTCACATATAATGTGGGAAAATAAGAGACAGTAACCAATTAAGACAAAACAGAGAATTAAACAGAATTTAAACAGAGAATTTCCAATAGCTAAACTTAGAGAACTTAGAGAACTGTTAATTTGTTTAAATTCATTTGATTTGTTACATTATTTTGGTAATTATCTTCAGAGAAAAGTTTAGATAGAATTTCATCTTCAATCTACTTGGCTTATGGAACGTCCCATGAAAAGATAATACTGAAGTTTCCATATAGTTAAACAAGTCAAGATTTTGTCTACTGGCAAGCTAACTGCTATCTTCAACCACAAGACCTACTTTTAATAAATCATAAACCTTTACAATTAATTTTGAAAGCTTTGGTCCATCTCATGTTTCTTCAATACACATATTTGTTTCAGAAAGTTCTGAATAGATCTGAACATTAAAAAAAGAATCAGGGCGCCTGGGTGGCTCAGTTGGTTAAGCAACTGCCTTCGGCTCAGGTCATGATCCCAGCGTTCTGGGATCGAGTCCCACATCGGGCTCCTTTGCTCAGCAGGGAGCCTGCTTCTCCCTCTGCCTCTGCCTGCCATTCTGTCTGCCTGTGCTTGCTCTCTCTCCCTCTCTCTCTCTGATAAGAAAGAAAGAAAGAAAGAAAGAGAGAGAGAGAGAGAGAGAAAGAAAGAAAGAAAGAAAGAAAGAAAGAAAGAAAGAAAGAATCAAACTGACGTGTCTGGTACAAAAACAAAAACAACAAAGTGAGAAATATATATTAGGACAGAAAGTATTTGCAGTTTCTTGTCTTCTCTTGATAAACCCAGTGACTATTTACAGTAATTGTCCCAAACCCTGACCCTACTTCTCTCTGGATTCTTTGTTAGAAAGTACAAGAATATGAACTTTTAAAGAGATCTCATACGACAAGAGCACTGGGTGGCTCAGTGGGTTAAGCATCTGTCTTTGGCTCAGGTCATGATCAAAGGGTCCTGGGATGAAACCATGTGAGGCTCCTGCTCAGCAGGGAACCTGCTTCTCCCTCTCCCTCTGCCTCTGCCTGCTGCTCTGCCTGCTTTTGCCCCCCCCCATCTGTGTGTCTAATAAATAAGTAAATAAATCTTTTAAAAAATAAAAAATTTTTAAAATTAAAAGAAAAAAAGAGATTCCACACATCCTGGAGGGCGTTATTCACCACTGAGAGCATCCCCAAATAGCACACTACTGAGTCAGCTTGAGTCCATCGTGATTCTATAAAAATGACAGGCCAAGCCATTAAAATGATAAAACTTCCATTTCCTAAAGAAGGCAGATTTTATGGAAATGAATCATGTAGCCTGTGTATTTAACCAGATACAAGTTAAGCATATTCACAAGAACAAGACTTAACTGGCAATGCCTTAACATTCAAAATTTCACATGCCTTCTTTATTGTTAAGACTTTGTTATTACGAAAATCTGTTCCTTCCCATAACCACTGGCAAAGCCTCTGGAGTAGGTTCGGTGAAACAGCATCTACAGTCATAAAACCAAATGTTTTAAACACTGAGACCTAGTAAGACTTACCACAGATTAAAAAGGGAAAAGAAATTCAAAAGTAAGAATGAGACAGAACGGGAAACTTTTTTTGGGGGAGTATGTACATAATCAGTCAATCCGACTGCTTATCATACTCCTTGAACTGGTGGTCATAACCAGGCCAGACTAATCACAGATAGGATGATCAGAGACAAGTGACAGTGCTGGTCACAGACTTAGCTGGATCTGACCCAGCAGTGGAGACGGGCATCATAAGGACAGGAGTAGCTGCATTTAAAAAGGACATGAATACCAAGTACTAAAGGGAAACTGTTCTACAAACCAAATTAATTTCAAACTAGAGATCAAATTAATAACACAATTAAGATCTTGACAAATCAAGTATTTCTACCATAAAAACTTCAAAGCACAAAGCCATAACATGGAGTTTTTAAAAACTAATTCTAATCCAATCTTTGCTTCCTAAAAAGAACATTTCATTAAAAATACTGGTTATCCTTTATTAACTTTTTAATTTGGAATAATTAATCAGAGGAAGATACACAGAAATGTGCAGGGAAGTCCCATGCGCCCTTCCTCTGGTGTCCAATCTAACTCCCTATATGCAGTTAGATCACAGGATCAAAACCAAGAATTTGACACGAACACAATCCACTGAGCTCCTTCAGATTTCATCAGTTATACATGCACTCCGGTCTGTGTGTGCACACAGGCATGCAGATCTGTACAGTGCAAACACGTACGTAGCCCTGTACGATGTAACCATCGCCAGGATCAAGATACTCACCCCCATCATCACAAGACCCCTGTGCACCCCTTTACCGCCATTATTCTCTTCTAAAAATTAGTTCAAAAGACAGGTATACCCACTGTCCAATTTTAGCCATTGTATGCAAAGCAGATACTTTAGCTAATGACGAATAGGAAATAACCCTGTATGAGCTTTTTCTCTGAAGTCCAAAGTGAATCCAAGGATAAGTAAAGCAAGTAAGTGAGAGCAGGGAAGGTAAAAGGCAGTTCTCAGAGTAGTGGTGCTTGACCATCAACAAGAAGCAGGTAAGGACAATACAGCTGCAGCAGAGGTGTGGGTAACAGCGGGTGGAATTGCTCCAAATCAGGTTAGTACAAGGCAGTCTAAACTTCCAACAGTTTCCAAAAATACACTGGATCAGCTAAGAAAGCATACACAGTTTTTAGAAATCATAAAGCGAGGGGTGGCTGGATGGCTCAGGAGGTTAAGCATCTGACTCCTGGTTTCAGCTCAGGTCATGATCTTAGAGGTGGTGAGATCGAGCCCCAGGTCAGGCTCCACACTGGGCATATAGCCTGCTTAAGACTCTCTCTCTCTCCCTCTATTCCTTCCCCACCCTTTAAAAAAAAAATCAGAAAACAAAAGCCTTAAACTATTTCATATCATGGTAGTATATTTTAAACATGTGTTTATTAAGTTAAATATATCATAACAATGATATGTATTGCTTAAGCTTCAAAGTCTACTATATAATCCATTTATTCTTTATTAAAATAGTTCATAGTGTATAAAAAAAGACTTTAAAAAAGACTAAAAAGCATTTCTGTGGTCACATCAAGAACATCTAGATGATACCAATAATAGAAGCTTTTTCAAAATGCAGTGACTAACCAGAGGTTAAAAAAAAAAAGTTCCTTAAATAATTATTGGCAGTAGAGTACCACACAAAATGAAATTAGTCAACTTAATTCATTCTGTAATTCTCCCAAGTCCATTACTTACATTCAAATTTTAAGATCCAACATCCATTGAGAATCCCAAGCATACATTTTAGGGTACTTTGAACTGTATCCCCAGGAACAATGACATGAGTCACTAGAATACAAAAAAAAAAAAAAGAGAGAGAGAGAGAGAAAGAGAGAAACAAAGATATAAACCAAAATAATTCTCCAACTATTACAATCTGTACCTCACAATCTAGATTTTCTTCAAAAGCAACAATCTTTATACTACTTTTTAAATTTAATATCATTCTCCATCCTGGCCAACATCATGAAAAATCAGATCATAAACCAAGAAACTTAAAGCCGTATTAGCAAACATATTTTTCTCTTATTTTCAAACTGTAACTAAGAATTAAAGCGTTACATTGCACACAATTTATTTGTCATGAGTGAACTCAAAAGTTTGCCTTTCTGACGCAGTTCTGTCCCAAAATATGTGCAAAGCTTTAAACTTCATATTTCCTAACTAAATTGGGCCTATAAATAGTTTATAACTATAAACACATTTTTGACATATTACAAGATTCAAAGTATACTGCCGATCCCCAATGGTTAAAACATATAAATTATCAAGGGAGGTCTACAAAGGGATTACTTATTTAAAAATTTTTTGAACCAAAAGTAAGTATATAAATCTCCTCACCTGTATTGTCAAATTCAGCACATTTTTTAGCCTTAAGAATTGCTGCAAGCTCACTGAGCATTTTTTGCTGTTCTGAAGAAAGCCCACTGCCTATAAGCACAAGAGGTCCATCCCTACGCTGACCAGTGTTCGTCTGTTAAGGGAGATACCACAGTGTTAAAATCATTTAAAGACTAGAGAAAGATATTAAATGACTTGCGCTTGATAGAAGCTTCAGACTCTGTTCTTATCTTCCTTTATCTAGTAATTCCCCACAATTTCCATCAAATTGTCACTCAGAGCCTTAATGCTCAATACATTTTATTAGTCCTTTATTTTTTCCCCAATAAAACGCTATTTGGAATAGCAATCTAAATCCAGGGCATCTTGTTTTCTTGATTCTACATCGGATCTCTGTAGGATTTTACAACTTCATTCTGTCACTAGGAAGCCTTTTTTTTCTTAAGTAACCCAAAACACTAAAAAATATCAATTCCCTATCTCCTCTCTACTAACTTATTCCACTAAAGTTAAAACTCAGTTTGGTCTTTTTATTTTAAACTGAGATTATGTGAAAAATCAAAGAACACTAAAGCTTCTAATCGCACTGAGCTCAAAAATTGCAAACAAACTCTTAACATCAAAACAGCTACCTACTAAAACCAAGAAAATTAAAAGAGACAAGGAAATACAAAAGTTAGATCAGATTCACCAACAGTAATAACTCAACATAGCTCATGAAAAGGAAAGAACTGCTCTAACAATGACCAATATTTTCACTTGAAGAGAAAGATACAGAACTTACACGAGACAACAAGAACAAAAATAAAGAGAAGATACCAATGGGTAGAATTTGAGATTAGAAGTGAAAGATTCAGGATGCCTGGGTGGCTCAGTTGGTTAAGCGGCTGCCTTCGGCTCAGGTCATGATCCCAGCATCCTGGGATCGAGTCCCACATCGGGCTCCTTGCTCAGCAGAGAGCCTGCTTCTCCCTCTGTCGGCTACTCTGCGTGCCTGTGCACTCGCTCGCTCACTCTCTCTCTGACAAATAAATAAATAAAATCTTAAAAAAAAAAAAAAAAAAGTGAAAGATTCAAAGAAACAATGAGATGGATAATACCTCCAACACCAGCCAACAGGACTTAACGAATGGAATTGGAATGAGAGTTAGCCACAAGCTACCTGATACAAGACAAGCAATGACCCAGCAAAGAAGAAAAGAAAAAGCAAATCATCACCACTGAATTAGAGAACAAAAAGCCAAACACAGTACTGTAATTTTCAAATAAAAGACATAGGGCCCTCTGACATGTGTTCTTTATATGCAGAGGATTTTTCTGGATTGTCAAAAGCTCTAAAGAACACGAGTGAAACACTGAAGGTATGATCACTCGCACAGTTCAACATCTAGATTCAAGAAAAGTTTGTATTTAAATATTCACTTTACATATCAGAGTAGTGATGATTCAGTCTGATGCCCTACAGTGAAACATCTAAGTTGTTTAGCTACATCTATAAACAGATTGAACTCATTCACTGAAATCTATTGATGGATTCTACTACTTATTAAGCAAGTATGTATACAAGATTTTTTAAGACATTTCTATAAAAGGTTTTTTTTAATGGCAATATTTAGCACTTAAAAGTTCAGTTTCCTGAATTACTTATATAAGGTTCAAGGGGTAAAGGTTTAACTGGACAAGTTTAGACACACTTACATCATATTTCTATATATGTATCTTCCCTATTCTCTAAGTTGTAAGGTGATGTAACCATGTCTAACCTAAACACTAAATATTCCTTAAGATGGAAATAGTGCAGTACACTTCACGTATCATTTAATCACTAAATAATAGTAAAAAATAGTAATTCAAAAATTATAGTTATAATTATACAAGGAAGTGCCACAAAAATAGCTCTAAATGCAACACACTGCTTTCTAATTTATATAACTCTACTTCAGCTAAATGAGTTCTCTGCACAAAACCCAAGAGTGAAAAGATATCAATTCTAAATATAGCATATGATACTATTTCCATCAACCCCAGAAAAAGCACCAAAGTGGGTCAAGCATTTTCCTATCATAGTTTCTACATTTGAATAAAAAATAGAAACTGGCACTAATTTCTCATAGTTAAGAAATACTATTAAAAAAAAAAAAAAAAGCAAACGGCCATCAAAGCTACACATTTGATTTGGAACAGGAGGTAAGGGGTGGACAAGGAATTTGGTTAGAATAAACAAAGATCTTAGGATCACGAGGTTCAAAAGATGTTCAGAAAATATCCCATGGGTTCAGTATCTTGATTTTCTAGATATTTGTTACTATGTAAAATGACATTAAATAAACTTTTTTATAAAAAAGATTTTATTTATTTATTTGAGAGAGGGCGAGAGAGAAAGAATAAGCACAAGCAGGAGGGCGGGCAGAGAGAGAGGGGAAAGCAGGTTCCCTCCCGAACAGGGAGCCTACCAAGGGGGCTTCATCGCAGGACCCTGGGATCATGACCTGAGCTGAAGGCAGATGCTTAACCCACTGAGCCACCCAGGCACCCCATGTGTCTCCATCTTCATTCTTGCATTGAAGCTCCAACCTAGCCAGACCACAATATCCCCAAGCGCCTGAAACACTTGACTGACAGATTTCAGACACCCAGTAAGTATTTGTCAGATATGTGAACACATTTATCATCATGCCTGCATTGCTGTTTCTCTTAGAGCTGATAAACATTTCTCAATACCCATGCCGTTCTCTTAAGGCCCTGAGATAAGGAGGTACATTCTAAGAAATAAAAATTCAGAGTCTTGGATCTGTTGGTATCTGCGCACTTGGCTGTGGGGATGTAAGAACAACAGAGGAAAAATTCCGATAAAATAAAAATATATTTTGCCAGATTAGGGGTACAGGAAAAGAAAGCCAGGTTGGGAGGACAGGAAGGCACTTTGCCATGTAAGCTATGGCAGTACAGAGCCCTCCCTGATAGGACTACCCCAGGGTTGGATGCCCTGTGTACACCCAGCTCCTCGCAACTGTTCCTGGCAGAGAAGACAGCCAGCGTAGAGGACCTGGAATCGGAACGTGTTTGGTGGATTCAAGAAACAGTGAGGCAGCCCAACGTGGCTGAAAAAGAGGGAGTGAAAGGGAGTCTGGTAGCAGCTAAGGGAAGAAATTCCAGAAAGACACAACCCTTTCAACTTAGGACTTCCATCCATTATCTCTTCCTTAGCCAAGAACCTACCACCACGATAGTAAGGAAGGATATTCTCAGGCCATGTCCGTGTGACATGGGGAAAATATAAGTCTCTTACATTTAATAGAAACAACGGTAACTGGACAGTCGAACTGAGAGGAGGAAAACCAATTTCCTCTTCTCTGAAGGACAGCACCATTTTCACACTCCAACAATCCCATAATGACATCCTTATTTTTGACACATTTAAAACAATTCTTCTCCAGCTTTTCATAAAAGCAACACTGGCAAATGACAATTTAGTTCTTAGTTGTATGTTCTGCCAGGAGAGTCCAAGTCCAAATGAATAAAATAAATGCCAATTTATTTTGCCATATTAAGTGTGATGGGACTGAAGGGGTACTGACCTAAGATATAAGAAACTCAAGTTTTAACTGATCCATTCAAATAAAAAAAAACAAACCTACTTTTTCTTTTTTTGTAATGGCTCCTCAACCATGAGCAAATCAGACTAGGTTTCAGCGTTCTCATTTGTAAGCTAAGAAAATTAAACTGCTGATTTCTACATTCTCTTTCAGTTCATTATCAAAATTCCAGCTTGGTGCCCACTTGCAGAGCTGACATCCAGGAGGAGGAGGAGACAGAGAGTTCTCAGGGTACAAAGGTAACTGGCCTGCGACAGCACCTACGGCCCTCTTCCGTGCCTCGGCTCACCTCCTCATCCTCAACAATGAGATCAATCACTGTGCCACTGCCCTCACTAGACAAGACGTGCAGGGCCTCTGCGCAGACCTCAACTCATGCCCTTCTCTCATCTTCCCCTGTCTTGTCCGTTGCAAGGTGCCCGTCACACGCCTCTTGAAAACCCACTTCTCTCCCTGCCCACATCACCCGACCCTTCCACAGCAGGGCTCTGACTACCACACAGCTTCGCACCCCGTCGGCCCACTGCGAGCTGTCCTCTGCACTGGAACTCACCGAGACTGCCCCACTGAGTAGGGCAGTAATGTCCAAACTTCTCCTCAGGGAACCCAAAGCCTTTTACAATCTGATCCCAACCTTGCTCTTGACCTCCGGTTCCTCTCTAATACTACACCTTGTGCTCCTCTCACACTCAATCTAGTTTCTCAGATTTCAAAGGTCCTTTACACCTTCTTGTCTTTCAGCTGTTGCTTCCTTAAATGTGGACGGCCATCCCCATTTTGCACACCTGGTCCCGTGCGGCAAGCTCACTGGATCCACGCCTCACTCCCTCCACGCTAACAGAATCCCAGTTTTTACTGATATATCGCTCTTCAAGGACTGACCCCGTCTTCAAAGACAAGGTATATCAACACCAATTGTGTGACCAGTTCTGACCAACAATACATAAGGGAAGTCCAGTAGCAGGCTCCTGGGGAAGGTTTCAGACACTCGACACTGTCCCATCTACAACCAACAACCGTGGCAATCATCCTATAACCACTGAGGGGAGATGAGCCCTCAAGCTGACAATGGTAATGCAGAAAGACAAAGAAATTGGGTCTCTGCAGCAACCATTTAATTGCTGAACTCACCAAGAAAAGCTCTCCTCTACTGAGATTATCTTTATACAAAATAAAACACTGCCTTGAGGCATTTGAGTAAATGTTTTGTTATCTGCAGCCAACATTAGACACCTTGCTGAAACTTTTACAAGTTTACATGCCTTCTCTGTCACCTTTTCTGTGAAGCTCTTCTGATCCCTCCTGAAGTCAGCTTCTTCTTTCTCTGTAAATCTATTGTACGTTTTTATGGCTTCTATTATAAATTTACTTCAGTACATAATGAACTTTTTTCACATCTATAGTCCCCACTAAACCATAAGTTCTTAAGGAATAAGCGTTCTTTCCACTTTCCAGCTTGTAGCTCTTTCCTAAGCTACAGACACCAACCTGTTCAACATGCTTGCAGCCTTACAGACATAAAATTGGCAGAGAATTACTGATTTCTTTCTCCACACCTGGAAACAGCACCGGCATCTGCCCCACGGCTGAAGTCACACCAGCTCTATTTATCCACACTGCATACAGAATCCATCAGAAAGTGTGTTGCCATTAACTCAAAAATATACACTAAACCTCATCACTCCTCACAATCTCCACTCGTTACCTCAATCCAGAGGATCATATCCCTTCTTGTCACAGTGCATCAGGCCTCCACAATCGTCCTGGTTCTGCTCTTCTCCTACCCGTCTCCTTACTACAACACAGCCAGAGTGAACTTTCGACAACTTACATCTAATCATGTCATTCCCTTGCTTTAAATCCTTCAGTGGTCTCCATTACTCTTGGACACTGACTGACTAGTCGCCAGCAAGTATGACCTTCTCTCTAACCTTTAAGCACACCAAGCTCATCCACAGAGGGACGACAGGGAACACTATAGGGAACCCCTGTCATCCAGACAGATGTTTACCTGGATGCCTCCTCCTCCTCATTCAAGTTTCAAATCAAACAACAGCTCTCTGCAGGCCCTCCCCAAGGACACAGCTAAAGCAGAGCCTTTCCTGGAGTCCTCAACCTCCGCTCAGTTATACTCTACAAAATCTCCAAACCACACATTTGTAAGTTCCTGAGATTATTCCATTTATATAGGCTTACATATTGACAGTCTCGCCCTTTCCTATCTCTCCTGACAATGTTCGCTCCTTAAGAATAGGGCTCCATCCATCACATTGGCTGCAGTGTGAATGCTCCCTAAAACATACAGGGGGCTCCACAAAATACTTGTTTGACTTAATCTGATTATAACTGTCTTTGATTGAATTCACAATTCCTAATACAAAAGAAGTGTTCAATAATTGTTCGGTGATTGAAAGTAATCTGCTAACTGGAAATTTTCCTATTATGTTCCCTTCACAACCAATTTCAATAAAAGACATACATTTCCCAAAGTCTAATCCATACTTACTACCGAGCAATGGCGAGTGGATGATGAGTCATTCTTCTCTGGTAGCAACAATAGTGATTTCATATTTTCACCGTCTGCATAATCCACAGGCCGCAAACCAAATATGTTACTGGCAAAAATAAGTGCAGATGGGTTTAAGTAAATAAAATGTGTGACTTGATTTTTAACTAAATGGATGCACCAGGGGAAGAATTTTTTCAACCTCCTTAATAATATACAACTTTTCCTAAAATAAATGACTCCGAATTCACACAAAGCATAAGGCTCAAGTATCCCAAGCTGCTGAATTCAATGGAAAAAAGTTGTGAAATTTCAATTTGACATCAGACCATTCTAGGAGTATTTTTAATTGAATAGATTGTTAGATACACATGAATTTTTTTACAACTCTGCCTGCTTCTGTATTCATATTCACATTTATAATATAGCTTCATAATCATTAATCACCAAGGAAAAAATGCTTTCAAATGCAAATAAAAATAATTTACCATAGCTATTATAAGCTCTATATTCTATATAAACAAATGCAGAAATTAGATAAATACACAGGACAGACATTCAGATCTGCAGAAAGAAAAGCATGTCACATAATAAATAAATGAATAAAGCAGAGAGCAGGGCACTTTTAAAATTAACTTTAATACATATGTACATTGTATAGTAATCAAGCCATCCAGAGAATCAACTGGTGGTTTCGGAAAGAAGTGGACACAGACTTCTCAGCATGTACTAATTCACAAGTCACAGAATATATTACACTGGAAGAGAATTCAGAAACAGTACAAATCTGCTATTTCATAGATAAGAAAACAGAACAAAGTTCCAATGACTTGACTAAAAGCTGTGTCTTTCTTGTGTATTCCAATAATGGTCAATATTGGCCATGATTAGTTTCTTTTGTCTACTCTTCCACTTCCTTACATATGGCTTCAGAATAATTTAAAATATACAAAATGTAATTTATTATGACAAAAAGTTTCCTAAAATGACCATTTCTTTTATGAGCTTTTATGGTTTTTAAAATTATGGTATATCCAAGTAAAGGCTGTTAAAGTGCATGTGAACATGCAATGTGTTCAACAGGACACAAGACGATGAACACGGTACAATGGTACAATAAACGATCAACATGGTCCTTCTACACAATACCACTTTTTAAAACTATACTGAATGTCCAGAAAAAGATCTGCAAGGGAACAGTGGAAAGAAGAGGAAGGAGGAAGGTGTCAACTCTGATGCTGTGTGAACGGCATAGAGATGAGGGACAGAAGCACCAATTTGACTTGGAGACAAGGTCAGACCTTGGATAAAGTGGTTTTGATGGCAGAGCAGGAAGAGATAGCGAGTGCATGAAGCAATAAACCACAGTAACTGTTTCTCTAGTGAGTGCTACTCATAACTATCAGTTTACTCATTCCTCTTGGGATGTGCCCACAAATATCAATAAATCAGTACTCTCAGATTTCCCTTTAGGCCTAGGTTCAAGAATTTGCAACCTTTCTCTGGCAACGGTCCTTCTCCAGCCAAGAACTGTATTATGTTTCGCTTTCTGGTTTACAACAAAGTGACAAGCTATTGTGCTGGACTTGGTATCTTTCCAAATTCCCATACATTTAGAGCAGACAATCTCAGTTTATTTCCAAATGCAGCTGATTTCATCCATTATCCTTGATCCTTCTTAATTCCATTCTCTTAAATTACTGTGCTTAGAGGCCAAATATACAATCCCCTCACACATATATTCTGTGAGTATGCCAATCAAAAGAGAAATCCGAGATAATTAATCAATATTCTAGGTCTTAAACCACCAAGCACAAAAATTAATAATCAACAAAAAAGATATCACATTATATGGCATCAAAAAAAAAATCACGGTATACCAATGGACTTTTTAAAAAATACAAATGTAAATCTCATACTTCAAAGAAACAAAATGTCAGAGCCTAAGCAAGTATGTTCATCAACAGTAACTACAGTATACTTGTTTTACACAGATAGGAATAAGTCCACTATGACAGCACAAAACAACGTTAATGAAAGTACTTCCCAAAAGTACCATCAGTAGCCAGTGGGTTTCAAACAAAAAGTAACCAATGAAACAACAGTCTGAACAAGTGAGATGCTCCTACTGTCTAAAGTTTTCCTTCATAAAATGGCTGGCAGGATTCTAGTTTACATTTCGAGTCCTTACATACAAAGCTCACTATCTCATACGGTCTTCAAACATGCGCTTGGACGCTCCTGCTTATACACAGCCCGCTAAACCCTAAGCCCTCCTGTATTGTTAATGAACTGGAGAATGGCACAGACAAATGCTACAGATGGAAAGATACTCAGTTAAACCTCAGCCCTGCATCACAGGAGATGGAGCCTATTAAATCCTGTCGTGTTTCTGCTCTGTTGTGGACCACTGAAATCTGAAATGAGAATCAAGTTTTTATGTGGCACCTTCAAAACCCCAGAGCAAGAGGAGACAGGGCGTACGATTTCTCCTTTATCACATGGGCACAAAAAAGTCGCACGACTTTTTTTCCCCATAACGATAGATTTCAATGGACTAACACTTTCTTTAGACTTTGTGTAAAAAACAAAACAAACAAACAAACAAACAAAAAACGGTTTTAAATGTACATAACGAGGGGTGCCTGGGTGGCTCAGTCAGTTAAGCAACTGCCTCATGGCTTAGGCTCAGCTCGCGGTGCCATGGGAGGGGAGACTGCCGGACATTCTCTCCCTCCTCGCACTGGCGCTTGCTCCCCCTCCATCTCTCTCTCTCTCAGGTAAAGATATCTTTAAGCAAATAAAGATAAATAAATGTACATACTTAGCTTTACCTTCTTTTTTGCAAAACAGTAACATTTGGAAGAAAAGTCACATGTCGTTAGGTGCACAGAAGACTATCAATGTGACTGATTATTAATTGAAGATAATGAGAATAACTTTGCTCACTAGGGTTCTTTTTGATTACTAAGACTAATGAGAAGTTCTTGTTAAAGAATTGAACTGTTGTGTTTAACACTGCAGCTTAACCCCAAAGGCAAGAGTTCAGAATACAGTATAACCCTTTAGTGTCCTTTTTACTCAAGAATATGGTAGAATCTGCCCCTAGCTAGACCCAAGAGAAGGCTTACCACTCAAAAAAAAAGGGGGGGGGATGGACAAATTCAAATTTGCACATACACATACAGAGCATCCAGTCCCAAACATTCATGCAAAAAGGCATTTTTATTAATACTAAACCTATCACTCATGACAGGCTACCAAGACAGTTCATGAATGAAATCCTTCATGAATTCTATAAAATTGCAAACACACAGACTTTAATTTTTCAAGTCACTTGGCTTGCTGTGAAGCAGGAAAGGCACAGAAATTCAAAAGAGCAACTTTTTTTAAGCTATGAAACAAATTATGTTATAGCAGATTAATTTTTTTAAAAATTAACTAGGGCAGTGGGACAATTAACAGGTCCAACGGTCCATGTAATATTTTCTAATTACAAATTCTACACCCTTGCAAAAAAACTGTGTTAATGTCAGAACAAGTACCAAATTCTAAGCTTTATACATCTCTTAAAAAAAAAAAAAAAAACATATGCTACTCTCCATATACTCAAAGTGGTTCTGATGGGATGAAGAATTTTTTTTTACGTTTGCGGGGGATGAACTGAAGGCAGAAGAGGGACAACCACTGAGGTTTTGACCAGTCACCAATATAAATATTCTCAGACAAAAATGAAGCACAGATGATATGAACCTTTTTATCTGAGGTTGAAACAGAAGTCATTTTCCCTCTTGCATAATGGACTCTTATTTTAGTGCATAAGAAGGAAATTTCTCATGTAAAATCCAAGTAAAATCAGAGTTAAGTGAAGTAATACTGGATTCAAATGCAAAATTTTATCTTTAAAAGTGGCAGAGTTTGCAGAGCCGAAACCCCAAGCACGTAAGAAAGTATTCTAAGTGGAGAGTGATGTAAAAAACAGTAAGGTGTTAGATTAACATGAAATCTAAACAAAAGATCAAGTCTGAAGTAGATACATATAACCTTCTACTATATCCGTATTCCCTCTATAATCATAAAGACTTAGGGTCCCAAAATCTTGCAGTAGGAAATTCATAGTTCAGGTATCATAGCCTCCACGAGAAAATACAGGACTGGGTGACTTCACTGGTGAATTTATCAAAGTCCTTGTGTTTTTTAAATTAAACAGAGAAGATGATAGATAATATGAATGATAGATAGTACTGTATGTAGTTAATTCCTAGTTACCTTGTCTTGCCTTACTTGTAGGTTTCAAGATTTCCCTGCACCAGTATTTAGTAAGATGCTTTTAGATTCTCTTAGCTTTGCAATAAATCATATTCCATTCTTTCTTTTCCTATACCTGGCCTTCCATAGGTATTTAGAGCCTAATTACATTTCTGAGTTGTTGACTCTCTCCATATCCTGAACTTCCAAAAAGATTGTTATTTTCACATTTTAAAAGTATTACCGGTGCCTGGGTGGCTCAGTGGGTTAAAGCCTTTGCCTTCGGCTCAGGTCATGATCCCAGGGTCCTGGGATCGAGCCCTGCATTGGGCTCTCTGCTCGGCAGGGAGCCTGCTTCCCTTCCTCTCTCTCTCTGCCTGCTTCTCTGCCTAGTTGTGATCTCTGTCTGTGAAATAAATAAATAAAATATTTTAAAATAATAATAATAAAAGTATTACTAAAAAAAATAGCTCTTGAGCCTTCTTTCCAAAATTTAAAGTCACATGGTCTTACTACCTTTTATGACAGCTTAATACCAGAACATATCAGAATATATAGCTTTCTAATCTGGATCCCTTAGTCCTCATATACAAGCTTTGCTCCCTTCTAAAGAGAACCAAAAATAAATCCAAGGCCGGATTTCTGTCTCAGATTTTCTTCGTCCTACTAGGGCTAAGTTACAAAATTTTTTACCCCTCTCTATAAGTTTGCTTACACACAACTGAAATAATTCAAGTTAAATTCTTATAGTAGCATAAAACGTATAAAGCCAATCAAAAAATATCAAATGTTGGGACGACTGACTGGCTTGGTCAGTAATGCATGTGACTCTCGATCTTGAGGTCTTGACTGCAAGCCTCACACTGGGTGTAGAGATTACTTAAAATATATATATATTTTTTCTATATTTAGTATAATATATATACATATATATATATAATCTATATTTGGTATAAGGACATACGTCTTCCATCAAACATGCTTTCAAGAGAAACTACATTAGCCATGACTTCCTTATGTCTGTAGTGCAATGAAAATCAATGGACTCAAGATAGGTTTATATGCCTCCTTTAGCTTACAGGGTCCTCAAGTATATGGAAACAAAGACAGTATTTTTTTGGCATTCAGTACTCAAGAGCTATCACAACATTTGACTAAAATATACAGAGGCAGACCCAAAGCTTTATAGATTTGAGATACTCTGCTATACATATGAGAAATATAATAAAGACAGTAATTTCCTCAAACATTCTGTCTCACTGGTGTGCCCTGTGTTAAGAATCAGTAAGATGATCTTCATGGGTCTTCTCTTAAAAATCATAGCCTTAATGGTGAGTGCTGTGAAATATGTGAGCCTGATGATTCATAGACCTGTAGCCCTGGGGCATTATATGTTTAAAAAAAAAAAAAAAAGATTCAAGTAAAAAAAAAATCATAGCCTTAGATAAAACTGCAAAATAGTTTACGGGGACTGTTTAAAGACAAATTTAATGAGATAACAAAAAATCCATCTTCTCTTTAAACCTGTATTCTACTATTAATATATTACTACTTGAGAGTGATAACTACTAATAACAAAACTGGTGAAATCTCCAAATATTATATACTACGCAAATTATAAAACTGACAGTGGTGTGCCAAATGGAGGGACAGTTTATTTCTGAAAGGTACTCCATTCATGTTCGAGTAACCAGAAAAGGTAGAAAGCATCCTTGATTATCTTTAAGGAAGTGGAGTGGGAGACTGGGAAGATGGTGAAGTAAAAGGATTCTAAGATCAATCACCTTGTCTCATGGATACAACTAGGTAACACTCCTGTCAGTGTAAATAACCCAGAAAACAACCCAAAGACTGGCAGAACAAACCCCACAATGAAAGACAGAAAAGGGGTTAAGAAGAACAGAGACTGGGTGGGAGGCTAATCAGACCATCGCATCCCTGGAAGAAGCCATGGGCATAGAGGAGGGAGAAAAAACAAGACTGTCACCAGGGAGCTCACACAGGGAAGACAATTCCCCATAACATTTGATTCTGAAAGTGAGATCTTATAACAAGAGGGAGTTAAAGCCTAAAATTTTAAAAATCAGCCAACTGGGGTCTGGGAGAGCACAAAGGGCATTAGAAGTAGAGTTCCCACCCTTAAAGAAACATAATGAACAGCCAGGGGAGATAAAGCATAGAAGCACCATTTTAAAAACCATTGAGGGGGGGAACCATCTGGGGGATACCAAGAATTATTTACTCATCTCAGAGTGGAGGGAGTTTCACAGGGAGACTGCACCAGGAACAAAGGAGTCATTTTTCTCCCCTGCCACCAGGCACAAACAAACTGCCAGCCACGTAGGGGAAACAGCACAATGCCAACATTCACTAACTTGTTTATAAGAAGTCCCGCCCCCTGGAGCCCATCTTTTCTCAATCCCAGCCCCTCCAGAAGACCTGTGCAAGCCTTGCCAACACCACATCTCCCTACCCGCACTCACTGCAGGGCCTTGGTCTGAGGAGTGGTGGAGAGCCCCCATGGACTACCATACACCCTATTAAAACTACGTACCTCACCCTAGGTAGGGACCCAACAGTGCCCACAACTGCACTACAGATGACTAGATTTGAAGGGAAAAGTAGCCAGGAAACAACATCAGGGTTCATGCTACATACATAGGAGACACTCCAGAAGGGCCAGGTTCTGGGGAACAGGGAACACTGCAGTGCAGGGCACTATAGGACCTCTTCTTCACAAGGCCACTACTTTCAAGAGTAGGAGACACAGCTGACTTCCCTAACACACACAGACAGACACAGAAAGTCAGACAAAATGAGGATACACAGAAATATGTCCCAAATGAAAAACGGGACAAAACCACACAAAAGACGTAACAAAAACTGATATAAGTAGTATGCCTGATAGAGAATTTAAAGTAATGATCATAAAGATACTCACTGGACTTGAAAAAAGAGTGGAGGACATCAGTGAGACCCTTAATTAAAAGATAAAAAAGAACCAATCAGAGATGAAGAATATAATAAATGAAATTAAAAATACACTAGGTGAAATAAACAGCAAGTTAGAGGAAGCAGAAGAATGAATTAGAAACTGGGAGGTCAGAGTAATGGGAAGTAATCCAGCTGAGCAGGTGAGAGGAAAAAATTGGGCAAAACTAAAATAGACTAAGGAAATGCAATGTCCATCAAGTGTAATAACATTTGTATAGATACACCAGAAGAAAAAGAGAAAAAAAAGAGGCAGAAAATTTACTTCAAGAAATAATCACTGAAAACTTCCTTAATGTGGTGAAGGAAACAGATATCCAGATCCATCCAGTGGGCACAAATATTCCTCCAACAACGTCAAACCAAGAAACTGCACACCAAGACACTTAGTAATTAAAAGGGCAAAAAAAAAAGGGGGGGGGGGTACCTGGGTAGTTTAATTAGTTACTCAGCCAACTCTTGATTTCAGCTCAGGTCATCATTTCAGGGCTGTGTGATCAAGCCCCTAGTTGAGTTCAGCACTTAGCGTGGGGTCTGCATGAGATTCTCTCTCTCCCTCTTCCTCTGCCCCTCCCCCTGCTTGCATGATCATGCACTCTCTCAATAAATAAATAAATAAAATCTTTTAAATAAAGTAAAATGGCAAAAAGTGATAAAGAGAGAGTTTGAAAAGCAGCAAGAGAAAAGAAGATAGTTACATACAAGGGAAAACCCCATATGTCTGTAGTGGATTTTTCAGCAGAAACTTTGCAGTCCAGAAAGAATGGCATGATAAATTCAAAGTGCTGAAAGGAAAAACTCTGAAGCCAAGAATACTCCATCCAGCAAGGCTATTATTCAGAATAGAAGGAGAGAAAAGGAGAGATTCCTAGACAAACAAAAGCTAAAGGACAAGTTCATAACCATTAAACCAGCCTTATAAGACTGTTAAAGGGAACTCTCTCAGTGTCAAGACAAGACCACAAGTAAGGGTAAGAAAAGTAGGAAGAACAAAAGCACTAAAAATAAATCAATCAAGGGAATTAGAAAATAAAGTAATATAAAGTATAACATCATATTCCTAAAATGGGAATGGGGGGGGGGGGGGGAGAAGGATTCAAACTGAAATGACCATCAACTTTATGCAGACTACTATATACAGAAAGTATTACACACAACCTACTGGTACCCACAAATAAAAAATCAGTAATAGAAATACAAAATAAAAAGAAAGGAATTCAAGTGTATCACTAAAGAAAACCATGAGAGAAGAAAGCAAGAGAAGAAAGGTTCAGAGAAGAACTACAAAAACAACCACAAGACAGGTTAACAAAACAGCAATAATAAATACGTACCTATCAATAATTAGAATGCAAAAAGACTAAAGTCTCCAATCAAAAGATGGAATGGGTGACTGGAATGGTTTAAAAAAACAAGACCCATCCATATGCTGCCTATGAGAGACTCCTTTCAAACCTAAAGACAAATGCAGATTGAAAGCAAGGGGAGACAGAAACATTTATCATGCCAGTGCATGTCAAAAGAACGCCAGGGCAGCAATACTTGTATCAGACCAAATTGACTTTGAAACAAAGATTGTAACAAGAGATAACACCATATAATCATTAAGGGGGCAATGCAACAAGAAGATAAAGTGATTGTAAATATTGATGCATCCAACATGGAGGTATCCAAATACATAAAACAGTAACAAACATAAAGGAACTAATCAATATAGTGATACAATACTAGGGATTTTAACACCCACTTACGTAAATGGACACATGACTGAAGCAGAAAATTAACAAGAAAACCGTGAATGACACACTGGACCACATAGATTTAACAGATATATTCAGAACATTCATCCTAAAACAGAATACACATTCCTTTCAAATGCACAAGGAACATTGCCGGAATAGGTCACATAGGTCACAAGTCTCAACAAATTCCAAAATATCAATGTCATACCATGCATCTTTTCTGACTGTAACAAAATGAAACTAGAAATCAAACATGTGAAAAAAATTAAGCAGAAATACAAGGAAGTTAAATCAAATGCTACTAAATAATGACCAAATCAACCAAGATATCAGGTAAGAAATCAAAAAGTACATGGAGACAAATGACAATGAAAACACAATGGTCCAACACCTTTCAGATGCAGCAAAAGCAGTTCTAAGAGGGAAGCTGACAGCTATATAGGACTAGAAAAGAAGAAGCAAGAAAGCAAGAAGCAAGAAGCAAGAAAAATCTCAGATACAAAACCTAACCTTACACTTAAAGGAGCTAGAAAAAGAATATATAAAATTCAAACCAGCAGAAGGAAAGAAATCATAAAGATTAGAGCAGAAATAATCTATACAGAAACTAAAAAAAAGAACAGGTCAATGAAACCAGGAGATGGTTCTTTGAAAAGATCAACAAAGGTGATAAACCTATAGCCCGACTCATTAGAAAAACGGAACAAAGAGAATATAGGGCTCAAAAAAACACAATCACAAATGAAAGACAAGAAATAACAAATGACACCAAAAAAATAAAGGATTGTAAGAGAACATTATGAAAAATTATATGCCAACAACTGGACAACTACTGATAAATAAATTAAGGTCACAGGATACAAAATCAATGCAAAGAAGACATCCAGATGGCCAACAGACACATGAAAAAGTGCTCCCTATCACTCGGCATCAGGGAAATACAAATCAAAACCACAATGAGATATCACCTCACACCAGTCAGAATGGCTAAAATCAACAAGTCAGGAAATGACAGATGCTGGCGAGGATGCAGAGAAAGGGGAACCCTCCTACACTGTTGGTGGGAATGCAAGCTGGTGCAGCCACTCTGGAAAACAGCATGGAGGTTCCTCAAAATGTTGAAAATAGAACCGTCCTATGACCCAGCAATTGCACTACTGGGTATTTACCCTAAAGATACAAACGTAGCGATCCAAAGGGGCACGTGCGCCCGAATGTTTATAGCAGCAATGTCCACAATAGCCAAACTATGGAAAGAACCTAGATGTCCATCAACAGATGAATGGATCAAGAAGATGTGGTATATATACACAATGGAATACTATGCAGCCATCAAAAGAAATGAAATCTTGCCATTTGCGACAACATGGATGGAACTAGAGCGTATCATGCTTAGCGAAATAAGTCAAGCAGAGAAAGACAACTATCATATGATCTCCCTGATATGAGGAAGTGGTGATGCAACATGGGGGCTTAAGGGGGTAGGAGAAGAATAAATGAAACAAGATGGGATTGGGAGGGAGACAAACCATAAGTGACTCTTAATCTCACAAAACAAACTGAGGGTTGCTGGGGGGAGGGGGTTTGGGAGAAGGGGGTGGGATTATGGACATTGGGGAGGGTATGTGCCCTGTTTGTGCTCCCTCTCTCGCTGTCTCTCCCTCTCTGTCAAATAAATATTAAATATCTTTAAAAATAAAGAAAGAAAGAAAATAAATAAAGAATAACCACACTATATTAAGTCAAGCTTATCACAGGAATACAACACGGTTTAACATTTTAAAATGTATTAATGACATCAACAAGCAAAAGGTCTGAGATTATCTCAGTTTAAGTGAAAATTCATGCAATAAAATATAGTCTTGTTAAAAAATAGTAAAATAACTAGAAGATCTTTATTTTTAATATTGATTGTAATGCTAACTGTAAACCTACATTCAGTATTTCTTAAAAAATGAAAAGAGAACTATGCCAACTATCACATTATTTTATAATATCCTAGAAACCCAGACAAATGCAGTAAGAAATTAATAAATGATAATCCAACCCTTAGAATTAGGTGTTAGCTAGCTTTCCTGTATGTCAGAAATAACAAGCTCTATTTATTAACAGAACAGCCAGTTCACCAGAGCAACAAAAGAATCAAATACCTAGAAAATCTCTATAAATACTAAGTGAAGTTTATTAAATCGACTATAATCCATACCCTTACTCAATTTCAATCACAACCCTAATAAGATATTTCTTAACACCGTGTATCAGACTTCACGTGTAGGAAGCAGCTGATAAAAAGAGTAAACTCCCTCCCTCAGCCACCACTGTCCCCACCACCACTTCAGTTCAGACTCCCCTCCCCGGGTTAGTGGACACGCCTCCCCGCTGAGCTCCCAGCTCCTGTGCAGGATGAACTTTTCAATGTAAAATCTGAACAGTCTGGCACACGGGATCTCTCTGCCTCTGCCACCTTCTGCAGCCTCAAGGGGCCATCCTCCTCACTTTCACACCAGTCTTACTGTCACTAACCAAAGATCCTAGAACTGAATGGACAAATGGCCTTGGCTACCGTGTACCTCAATACCCACCAACTCCTTCTGAAAAGCCTACCCTCCTATTCCTTGTCTTCAAAAGTCAGTGGAAGTCCTCCTTCCTCTAGAAAGCCTTTTACGAATGCCTCTAGTCACATGTAAAGCCCCTAATCTAGATTTTCACAGACTCTTGTGCACTGACCTAGGAAGGCATATGTCACAGGGCTCTGTAATCACTGCTCTGTCTGTTCACGTCACTAGAAAACAAGGAGCAGATCCAAGAGCGGGGGTTGAGGAAGTCAAGGAGCAGTGGGGAGAGTCTGAGAACACCTAACAGGATGTCACTGAAGACCCAGGAAATGAAGGCATCCAAGTAAGAAAACTCCTTCAACCTCGAAAGAATGAAGACGACTACAAAAATGTCTGTTACAGAGCTGAAGATTTTCCCTTGGAAACTCAGAAGAAGGAACAGAAACTCTACCCACCTACAACTTTGATTAGTCAAAGTACCAAGCCATCAAGAGGGAAGGACAGAAGACCAGCTTTCACCCTTTCCCGTTCCAACCCTTCCTCCTTCTTTCAGGGATAGGAGGAGTCTAGTCCTGGTTATTGAGAGAAGAGTTCCATTAAGAGTAAGAGACATATACAGAAATAGAAGTATAAGCAGAGAAAATTAAAGTAATATGCTTGCCAACTCAGATTCTAGAGTCAGAGATATTAATGGCTTAAAATGAACAAGAGCTTTAGGCAAAAAAAAAAGGAAGAAATAAAGAAAAAAAGTAGTAAGAAGTCCATATAGTGCCCTGGCCTCCTCCCCAGGCTCTACTCTTAAACGGAGAAAGTCAAGAAATGAATTCCATCTATTGTCACTTGTCAGTACTTAAAAGGACAATATACAGAACCCTGGCAGCAAGAAAAACAGATCTTAAAAATGTCAAGGCAACAGAAATGGGAAGCCATGAGCCCACGGCAGGTAACATACTACGGCTGCCCAATGGACAAGAGACTAAGGACTCTGCCCAGGGAGCACACGTCATTTACTCTAACATCTGCCATGAAGCAGTGCTACCACCCCGGAAAAGGAGCAGCTTATGGGAACGTGGTTTCAGACTTTCACTCCGCACTTACAGTGATCAGGGAGCAGAAGGAGGCAATTCTTGGTGCTGTCAGACCTGACCCTTTTTCCAAAGGGAGGAAAACATACACCATCTTTTCACGCATTCAAACACTTAACTCATTTCCACTACAAACGAATGTGGGTACGACTATGTTAGGCACTTGGCAGGACCAGGAGAGCAGGCATGATTTAGAAAGACTGGAATAAAAACTGCTGGAGGCCCAGGGGGATGGCTGCAAGAGCAGCAAGAGGAGGCTGGAGAAGCCGGTGGTGCCTCACTGCCCAGGGCCTTGGGAACCACGTGTTGAAGTTTACTTTAAAAACTTTAAGAGGTGCCAGTGAAGGGTTTTAAGCAAGTAAGTGATCTGGCCAGATATCTTTTTAAAAGTTCTTGGGTTGCGGTGTGGGGAATGAACAAAGAGAAATAATCTGAAAAGGAGGAAACCAGTTAGTAAACTGGTAAAGCCAATCAGGTGAACAAGTACTATGAAACAGAGTGGTGAAAAACACAGCCAATACCAGAGAATGATGCCCACCAGTCTGGAAATGAAGGAATAACGGTATTTAGAAACCGCTACCACACACTCTCACAGCCCAGATGAACTCTACGGCTCTATTTGCACTATAGCTGCCCCACCAATCTCCACCCGATGTTATCCCCAACCTCTCACCAGATTAATCCTCTTCCCCCACTACCCTAAACTTTATCAACCAGCTATCCAATTCAGTAGCCACCTGGCCCATGTGGCTATTTACATTAAAGTTCATTTTCAAATTTAGTTTCTCAGTAGCAACAGCCACAGCTCAAGTCTTCACCAGCAGCAGATGGCTAGTGGCTACTGAGCGCCCGGCACAGAGAGAAAGCATTTCCATCGCTACAGAAAGATCTTACTGGATGGCGTTTCACTACAGGTATACCTAAATCTGCCACTTCACTAGGTAAGCCTATTTAAAAACAACACATTCATCTGAGAGGCACCTGTGAAGGCAGACTCGGCTCACTGTCTCATGCCCACACCTGGTATATTAATAAGCTTCACGGTGTAGTGAAGAATCATGGTGTACAAACCACCAGATAGGCCCTGTGTTTTGGCTCATTAATCCTCACTATGCTCTGAAGAAATAGAAAGGCAGCAGGCATCACACATGTTTTATAGGTGAGGACACCAAGGCACAGAAATTAACCTGCCTGAAGCTATAAAGTCAATAATGGAGTCACAAATAAAAGCTGAATTCCCTAACGCCCTGACCAGTGCTCCATTCATTAAAGTAGTCATGGCTGATTTAAGAACCCAAGGATGGAAACTATTCAGTTTCACCTGACCCAAACAACAATTTGCTTTAGCAAATGGCAGGCTATACCCACAGGAGGGTCATACCTATTGGTCCACGTGCATGTGTCTACACACACATATATAGACAGATGATACGTGTGTGCGCATACACACATGCAAGCCAGAAAAATAAAAATATGGAAAAATGGTCCCCTTGAGTATGCCCCAACAATCTCACCATATGTGATAGAAAATAAAGATATTAGACCCACTTTCTGAAATTAACAGCACCAAGGTACTCCTGCATTATTAGTTTTTCAATTATGCTATAAAAAAATTACAACCTAAAAGCTCTGCATTCTATAATTCTTGTTTGCCTCTGTAATCAAAGTAAGCGTGACTTTTGTGTGCTCTTTCCAAACCTATATAAGGAACGGGGACATGAAGAGGCAGTTCTTCTATTTCCATTTCAACTCCCTCATTAACTGAAAAGAGTAAAATAATATATAGGGAGACATGAACCAAGTTATAGATTAAAGATATAAAATCCATATACGGCAATTGCTTGTGACACTCTTGACAACAGCAATTTTAAAATGCAGCCGCCAGCATTCGCTAATGCATCTCTGTGCCCTGACACTGCAAAACAATTTACCCCGAGCTTCATTTGACTGATGTGGAAAGTCTAAGAAATAACTTGAAAACACTGGCCCGACATCTGAATTCTTACATATTTTAACTATATATGCAGAAAAAGCATAAAAAAAAAGAATTTTTAAAACAAATCTAAAGTACTGGGAAGCACACAAAATAGTTATTTCTGTGCTTCTAATTCTTTTCTCACTAATAAGTATGACTCAATCTACAGAATATAACTAAGTGAATTTATGCAGAAAAATCAAAGCTTCCGAAATTAATTTGCCAATCATTTCTAAAGTAAAGAAGCAAGTCTTCCTCAAAAATGTAAGTATTCCAAAGGAAAAGGGCATGAACGCTGATTTTAAATAGAGACTATAATGGTCACGTCTAACCTCGATTGTGAAAGGCAAGAAAGAGAGCCACCCATCTGGGTCTCCGAGGGTGTGTTCCGTCACAGTCTTGACTCAGGAGTACAAGTCAACTGAACAACAGTGTTTAAGCTGAACGACTTACACAGCATTCCTGGAGGCTCCGTAGGAAAGTAAGAGCTTGACTATATCCAAGTGTCCATTCTTGGCAGCATCATGAAGCGGTGAGTCATTCTGATAGCCAGTGGTGTTCACCAATGCCTTATGCTGAAGCAACAACTCCACTACCTTCAGGTGCCCATGATTGCAGGCTTCATGCTAATTAAGTAATAAGAAAAGAAGGGAGAAAGGTGATGAGAAAGAACGATGTCTAGTATCATAATAAAATTGCACTTTAGAAAAGTAAATGTGAACTTCAGTCAGTAAATTGGTTCCTACCTAAAAATTCATACAGACCGTAAGTGTTGACCCAGAGTAAAGCCCTGTTAATAATCTTAATGATCAGATACATGATGATCAAGATCTATGCAACTGATGGAAAAAGGGGTTATTTATCTGAGCCTTTGGTCACCTACTTTTCTTTTTTAAAGAAAATGTAGTTGACCAACTCTATATATGTATAAACCAACTCTAGTTCCTGAACTCTTCGACAGTAAAAAATTACAAACAACAAAAAACTCAAAGTATTTAACAACTAGATCATTCATAAAAAGTGAAATTTTCCATGGCCAAATAGCATTCACTAAATCAGGTATTTAGCCATATGCTAAGTGGGGCATCCACACATATATAGAACCACCCCACAAAGTGAACATCCAGGACAAGACAATCTTCTCTATTTGCTGAAGCTACAGATTACTGTATGGCTGGTGTCAATACAGAAATAACAGGTAAGGACTCAAAAAGAATGAATGATGTAACAGGTAACAACGCAATGTTCAAGATGCCTCACGTACAAATCTTTCCTCATGTCTAATGAACTGTTAACGAAGCCACAATGCTGTCCTCCCATAAATCTCTAGCATACTGTGCTTTTTATGTATATCTATTCAATTCATAAAAAGAAATACCACGTGAAATGTCTGTAAGGTCTATTTCTAGGAGAAAGGAAGCCAAATCAGACATTGGGTTCTCTAATAAATCACTCATCAAACTTCACTACAATTGGCCTTACTGGCTTCAGAAAACAAAAACCAAAACCAAACAAACTAACAAACAAAAATCTGACCTTTCTCTGAAGAGGTTAGTTAGCCTGTGGAGTCAAAAATAACAAAGTGACTTTGATCCAGACTAAACCCTCCCAGCTTAGAAAGTTGGGGAGAAGTTATTATACACAACTTTGAGCCTTTTTGATACCTGGCCTAATGAAAATCTCCCAATTTCTATGATAAATTCCAGGTCATGGGGTAAGTTTTTACCTCCTCTACTGATATCACTACAGCTGTCTTCAAATTGCCCACAACAAGCCCAAATAGCATTTGCTTCCATGAATTTGTGCCATTTCTTTTCCAGACTATACTTCACATTGCATCTTTAGTAATAATGAAAGATTTTTTTAAATGTTTAATGTAAGCCAAGATTTTCTACTACCCCTCTATATTTGCAATTAGGTAGGTATAAATGAGGCTATAACAGATTCTCAGTAAGAATCACTGCCTTGTGATACAATCCTATACCCTGTTCCTCTGACGTCTCTTTGTTCGAAGAAATCTGGTTCCAATGACATGCAAAGTGGCAAAAGGGAGCCTCGTGTCAGTTATAGCAATCACCTCTGTATGTTGGCTACATTAAGCAATATAGTGTGACTCAATTCCTAAATCTAAAGGTAGTCAGTGAAAAGGTAGCCAATTTCTTACCTGTCACAATTGAAAAGTTAGATGAAAAAATCATCACTTTCCTTTACTTGGTGAAAATATAAGTTCTTCAGATTAAAAAGGGAGTGTATATTGCAGAAGATAATATATAGACAACTACATAACTTTAAGTATAGTAACAATAAAACACAAGCAAAATGAGAATATAAAACAAATAGGAAACTACCAATGGTGTCCATCCAGCATGGTCTTTAACATTTGGGTCACTTCCATTTTGTAAGAGGTACTCAACAGAAGGTATGTCGCCCTAGTAGAACAATGAAAAAACAAAAAGAAATTAAAATCATCAAAAAAGAAAAGAAGATACTGAGATTCAGGTTTGGTTTGAAGATTCAGTCTTCTTAAAGATAGAATCAAAATTAAATCTTTTCTCTAATGCCTACTACTCATGAATCATAAGTAAGAAGTAATATATGGATGAACTATTCTGAGGTACCAGTCATGAAGTCATACAGTCCAACCTTGAATATCAAGTACAAAATCCCTGCGATTAGCAACCCTTATCAAAAGTCATTTCAAAATACCAAATAAAGGGCACTAGCCAAAAATCAACTGATGATAATGAAGTATTTAAAGTCATCACTTCATTTGTGAAAAACATCCTTTTTGAGCATGCATTAAAGTAATTTCCAAGTACTGTTTAAAGCAAAATTACGGCTAAGAAGGTTACTCAGCTAAAACTGTTAAAAATTGTTTTCTTATTGACAGTTACTCCATTTATCCTTAATACATCAATTCAGTTTATATTCACTTTATTTGCTCTTACTTTTCTAGGCAAAAGCATGGCTTATTTTCTCCAAATACTTCTGACACAGCTTACTCTGAAAAAGGCTGACTAAGTTACATATGGCAAAAGTTACACCTATGACAAAGCTGTGTTCAACTGGTTTTATGAAGAGTTTTAGGGAGAAGGACATCTCTCTTCTCCCACTCCCAGCCCCAATATTCTTCTGAAATGAGTTTTTCCCCTACTGGCTGGATTATCTAGAAATCATTAAATCTCCTAAAAATAGTAACCTTTATTTGCTTGTTTTGGGCTACCTCTCAAACACAGCAAATCTTAAGATGATAGCTTACTTAGTTTTCTACTGAAAAAAAGTAGACTTGCAACATACATCTTTATGTTCCTAAATTTTTAAAATGACCCTAAACACTTAATGGATCTAAAAAATAAACATTATATATGTTTCAAATCAATTGCCTAGCTTCAGTTAAAAAAACATTTTCCCACAGAATCTTAGGGGTAAAATTCTATACCTGTAGTACAAGTTAACATTTAGTTAGCAACATTCACTCTATCTTCAAGTCAATTCCAAATAAAACTAGGAACGTCTGTCAAGATACAAATTTGAATTTTTTAAAAAATTTTATTTATTTATTTGATAGAGAGCGAGAGAGGGAACACACGCAGGGGGAATGATAGAGAGAGAACCAGGCTCCCTGCGGAGCAGAGAGCCCAATGCGGGGCTTGATCCCGGAACCCCAGGATCATGACCTGAGACAAAGGCAGACGCTTAATGACAAGCCACCCAGGCGCCCCTTGAATTTTTTTAAACAATCCCATGAATCATTTCTCGGCCTTTTGGCTAAGATCAAGTGAAACAATTCCATGAATGTAGAGGCAGATGAACTGCCAGAACCACATACATTCATACATTTCCAACCATCAGATGAAAGTATCCATGGCCACACACACACACACACACACACACACAAAACACAATAAGCTCTCTAAAAGATTTCCTCATTCTAACTCTACACAGTAGTCACGAAAACCTATTAACCTAAAGAAGTCCATAAAATAATATAAACACAACTATGGGATGAAGAATCACGGGGAAACAGTCACACAGAAAGAGTGACAATCTAAAGACTCTTGTAAGGTTGCTAGACAGTGCCTTTTTTCTTTTATGTCACCTTGTCATACTATCAAAGTGTCTTCTGTTAACAAACCAACCCTAGACTTCCCTGAAACACATACCCAGTATGCAAACTGCTTGTTATTTATACCCACCCTGCTTTCTCCTCCCTAGTACTTAAAAGTCTGTCATAATCTCATTGTTCTACTTTATGTAAATTTACGGTCATGCACATAAATAAAATTATGAAAATTATAGATAGAGTCCACACCAAATGAGTAAGCTTGAACCAGTATGGAGTTTCTGGAAAATAAATTAACTTCTGCTTCTGATTTCTTTAAATTACTGTCTTTGCTAACAGAATATTTTCTGAATAATAAGTACTCACTTTTAGACTCCCCACAACTTAAAAGAATAATTGAGATTTTCTTAAACCTCAGCAAGAAAAATAAAAAAAAAATCGTCTAAGGAGTTTTTCCTAATGCTTGTAAGAAATTTTAAATGGGTTTGGTATTTTCAAGGAATACCTAAGAGGCTGAAAATAAAGGGAGATGTGTACCACAATCAATTTTCTTATTGCTAAACTTTTGTTCAAAAAGATCCTTCACACATCCATACATGTTACAGCAGTATAAATTAACTTTCCAAACACACACACACACTGACACACACACACACACACACACACACACACTATTTTTCTAATTATAAAGACCAGTTCTTCTAAAATACAGTTAAGAATATTTTGATAAAAATGGTACCCGACATTATAATAATGACAACTTACCCCAAATGGTTAAGCTTTTCCACATAAATGAACTAATCAGCTATCTAAAACTTCTAGATATTGTTAAAAAATTGTTTTTAGTCATCTAGAATGAAGCTCTAAAATATATTAAACACTTCCCTGGCTTCTCAGACTTTACTGAATAAAACAGTTTCACAGATGATTCTGACAACCTAGTCCGTGATGGTTAAGTTCCCGATATCAAGGAGGTTCAGTATTATAAAAGTGGTAGGTGACAGAGGGAGAAATGGATACTGAATCTAAAAGATGTTCTAGAAATTAAAATCTTGAAAATATGCTGCGAGTTAGCGTGAGTCCTTTACTACTTTCTCAGGAAGGTAGCATGAAGGACATGTAGTAACATGACTTTATACACAACATGAATGCCTTAAAATTCAATGAATTACAAAGGCAAATCCTAAAGGAGACTCCTCACAAGAGATGTTCTCTCTACCCAGGAGATTCCCATCACCTTTGTTAAGTGTATCATGCCTTGTAAGTTGCCTTCAAAATATGATTCATTATGTCTGCATCAAAAGTGTATCATGACATGTCAAGGTCAAGACTTTTTTCAATTCCATGACAGATTCAATGCTGTGGCATGAATTATGAGTAATCATTACCATTTTAAGAATCTGCTAGAAATCTGAGGATGTTTACTCCAGCAACTACAAATCTTTAAGGAAAGGTGACATAATAAAATAACAAATCAAAATTTTCTCTATGTCTAAAGAAATACCAAATACTAAGTTTTTTAAAATGGAATCAGAAGAATAAATAATGAGTGTTTATTGTAGTTTCTACTTAGGTGGAACACTTTCTCATAAAATCTCACATTTATGACATAATGTTCTCAGTAGCATTTTAACTATAGATGACATTTACATTCAAGTACACCTAGAAACACAGGCAATAAAGAGAACTGACTGGATCTCCACTTATGTCCTGGTTAAATGAGAATGTGCACAACATCCCAGACATCCTATTAATGAATATTCTGCTTGAAATTCCACAGTGTAATAAAATGAAAGTATAAATAAGGAATTCAAGAATAATCCTCTGTGGGGTTGGCATCCAAATACTGCTGAATGTCCAAAAATTAGATGGCTCATCTGTAAATCCATGATTCTAAGGGAAAAGGATTTGAGAAGTAATCATACAAACAGAATCTGCCGGCAACAGAGTAGCTGTCTACGTTCAGGTAGCCTGAATTTAGGCAGACTGAATATTTACTAAGACCCTTCTATTGCCAAGTACAGAGGTTATCAAGATAAATAAGGTAATAGATGCCTTCCATTAGCCCAGAAGTCCACTTCCAGGAATTTATCCTAAAGATACACCCCCTCACATATGAAACAAAGATTGCTTACCACAGCACTGTTCATAAAAGCAGAAGAATAGAAACAAATGGGCATCTATCAGTAAGGGACTAGTTAAAAATAACATAGAAAAAATTGATAAAAAGCAATGCAACTATGAAAATATACAAAAACCTCTGTCCTAATATGAAAGCATTCGTTTATATTTACATAAAGAAATTCACGAAGGACACACAAGTTTAAGAAAGGTAAGGAGGAAAAAGAGCTTGCCAGTAATAGGGTGTCTAGGGGCCAAAATGGAAGTGAAGTTTTCTACTACAAATACTTTTATTCTTATTTTTAAAACATGCAGTTAGTACTCGTATTTTGAAGTTAAATTTTAAATGAGAATATGCTCTAGGTAACCACACTATTTGAGTCATGCCATAAGCATAAAGCTAAATGAATATAAATGCAAACAAAATAATGTCACCATAGAGAAGAAACTAATTCTGGGAATTCTGAGACTTATTAAAAAAGGTAGGATGTAAACTGGATTTTGAAGGTTGTGTACAAAGAGCCAGGAAGGAAAAAGGAAGCATGTAAAGGAAAGAATTTAAGAGTCAGAGAAAAGAACATTAATAGCATTAATGAACGTACCTGAACAATTCATAAAACTAAAGTTCAGTGTGACAAGAGAATGGAATGGGGTTCAGATCATGACGACATAGAAAATTTGCTCACTTATTCATCAAATTCACCTGTAATGTTCCAGGCAATGTTCGAGATCTTGAAGACAGAACAGTGAACAAACAGAATTCTTGCTCTCATTCTAAAGAGAAAGGCAGGAGACTAAGAGATCTATAATCATGTCGGGAAATAACAGGAAGAAATATAAAACAAGCAGGGCTGCTACTTTAGGTAAGCTAGGAAGTCCCTCTGACATTTGAGCAGAAGCCTGGAGGAGGATGAATGCGCTGGGCTGTGTAGGCCATGGGAAGGACTGTGGATGTGACTTTCAGTGGGCCAGAAGTTACGGTAGAGGAACAGAGAATGACAAATTTTGACTTGGATCAAAATTTAGGTCAAAATTTATTCTGGCTTCCATATAGGGATCTGAATACAGGAAGTGTACAGGAAAGCAGGGCAAGAAATTAGGAAGCTACTTCAGTGGTGATGGTTAGAATAATCACCCCCCCGTACCCCTGCAAAACTGTCTGTGTCCCAACCCCCAGAACTTGAATATGTTATACAAAAGGGACTTTGCCATGTGCTACAGTTTCTACTATATTTTAGGGTAATGAGCTTCGATGGGGAGATTCTGCTGCACTGTCCGGGTCACCCCAGTCTAACTATAGGAGTTGTTTAGAAGCATCTGCTGTTGCAAGCTTTGAAGACAGGAGAAGGAGGGGACACAAACTAAAGAACAAGAGAATGGGGGCACCTGGTTGGCTCAGTCAGTGGAGCATGCAGACTCTTGGATCTCGGCGTTGTGAGTTCAAGGCCCCATATTGGGTGTAGAGATTACTTTAAAAAAAAGAGAGAGAGAAAGTGAGAGAGAGAGAATGGCCCTCAGCAGAAAGTCAGCAAGAAACAGGATTTCAGTCCTCCAACCACAAGGATCTATCCAGTTCTGTGCAACATCCCAAATAAGCAAGGAAACAGGTTCTCTCTTAGAGCCTCTAGAATGTAACCAGTTGACAAATTGATTTTAGTCCAGTGAGACCCATACTGGCCTTCTAATCTACAGAACTGTTGAAGAAGGAAGAAGAAGAAGAAGGGTGAAGAAGGGAGAAGAAAGAAGAAAGAACAAGAACAAGAAGAAAGAAAAGTTAATTTGCTTTGTTTTAAGTCACTAAATGTGTAGTGACTTGCTATGACAGCAACAGGAAACATGAGGTCAGGGCAAGAAAGATAAGTAACTTCCACTAAGGTAGTAGCTGTGGAAAGGTTACACCCAAGAAAGATGCCAAGAGACAGGTGCGTGGCAAGGTACTGAAGAACTTTTATCAATGATGTTAGCAAGATCAGAGATGATTCTGTAAAGCCGTACCTGCAGAGGAGAAGCTAACTAGCTTGGACAACTAGCCCAATATAACTGCTGGGGGGAGGGGTCCTCTACCCTCAGTACACACACCAAGCAAGTGCACTCGTAGAAGCGGACTGGAACGATGGAAATGGCTAGTCTACCGAGACACTCTGGGGAAGATCATCAACAACAAAAATCTACCTCTGACAGCAAAAACCTGGCACTGCCGCTGATCTGGCTGGGCTGTCTGAAAGGTCATCAGATCTACATTCCATTCAGCCACAGTAAATCTTTCCTCTTCCCCTGCTCCTTGTTCCATTTTTACTATCTGAACTTCAGAGCCCCCTCAAATCTTTTCCTAAAGTAGGTGGGCACAAAACATGAATCGAGATAGCAGACTCACAGTATGTGGTTTTCTAGGACACACAGATCATTCATTCTTGCCTGCAAGTGAGAAACTAGGGCAGAAAGTGAAATGAATACTATTTATAAAAAGATAAATATCCTGATAAATCCACTGGGATTTTTCCCAAGTATTTGTTCTATCAAAATCAACCTGGGGGCACCTGGGTGGCTCAGTGGGTTAATGCCTCTGCCTTCGGCTCGGGTCATGATCCCAGGGTCCTGGGATCGAGTCCTACATCGGGCTCTCTTGCTTCCTCCTCTCTCTCTCTGCCTGCCTCTCTGCCTGCTTGTGATCTCTCTCTCTGTCAAATAAATAAATAAATAAAATTAAAAAAAAAAAAATCAACCTGGGTGGGGGGTTTTCATTCAACTCATTAACAAATTTTTAAGAGAGTGCATCTTTGTTAAATAGTAACTTAAAAACAACAGAAGTCCGTTAGCTTTTCTTAAAAGTACTGTATCAGAATCTGCCAACGAATGACAATAACAGTATTTGCTAAAATTCAAGAGAATCAAATGGGTAATTTTAACACGGGCAATACTCTTCCTAGATAAATAATCCTTCAACGGAGAAAATTTACAAGATAGCATCTTTTTTTCTCCCGGTCTTAAAATTCTGTGTCTTTTTTCCATTGCTGAGGCCTAGGGTAGGAAAACTATGGCCTATAGGCCAGACACACGATTTTACACGTCAAATTTTATTGGTTTACATACATATTGTCTATGGCTGCTTCTGAACTACGGGCAGACAGGGCAGACAGGAATAACTGTAGAGCCCGTATGTCCCATGAAGCTGAAAATGTTTACTCTGCCCCTTTAAGAAAGAGTCTGTCAAACCATGGCCTAGCTCCTAGAGATCTTCATTAGTAAAGATATATTAATATTATGGTTAAAAGAAAAATTCTCTACCAATGAAAACGGAAGCTTGCCTGGTGGTCTGAAAATAATTACCAGAAAGCAAAATGTAGAAACTAAAGCAGTCTACATTCTTATGCATTAGTCAGAAAAATGAAAAAATTATTATTATGCTAGCTACTGATGTCTAATGAAGCGTTTATAGCATTAAAAAGTTAAGATTACAATAGCTTATGGGCATATATATTAAATATAAAACAAGCAGGACAAAAAATATAGTCTGATTTTTTAAATTAATGCTTTGCAAAAAATGAACTAAAGTGTAACTGGGACAAACTGAAAATTCAAGTTGTTCAAAGGACATGTCCGTAGAAACTAGCTGTATTCCTCCTCCTGGTATCAGAGATAGAATATTCTTTATTCACCATTTATTAGAATATAAAGCAAGGACAAATAAACAAATAAAAATAAAACCCTAGGGGCGCCAGGGTGGCTCAGTCCATTAAGCGTCTGCCTTCAGCTCAGGTCATGATCCCAGGGTCCTAGGATGGACAGTCCCCGCATCCGGCTCCTGCTCAGTGGGGAGCCTGCTTCTCCCTCTTCTCCCCGCTCCTACTGTCTCTCACTATCTCGGTCTCCCACAAATCAATAAGTAAACTCTTTAAAAAAATAAAATAAAATAAAAAAATAAAACTCTTAACCATTGGGGAAACTCCTTTTTGTGATTTTCCCTTTCTCCATACAAAAACATAGGCAGGCCTGGACTCGATGTCTTCTCCACGTTCTTCCCTGATGTTTCACGTTGCCTACCAGCTGTCTGTGTGGGGATCTCCAATGGCCTCCACATCTCCCGAAGTTCTCTATCCATGCAAAAGACCCAAGGATTTCCTGTGGATTTACTAACAGATCATAAAAGCTATCCGAACTCAGTCCTAGGCTCTCCCATATTTTATTTTGGTAACACTTGCATGAGATCACAAAGTCTACGAAGCTATGGTGCTAACAGCTGCCCATACGTGCAGTTCTTGAGTCGGTTGCAAAGATGAACCCTTGCAAATATATCTCATGCCCGACAAATGGGCTACGTTCCCAAAAATTCACATTACCAGTGTTAAGGCAGTAAATAAAGAGAGGTAACTTTAATGAGCAGGCTCGTAAAAGAAACGGCTGGCTGTGGGATACAGACCAAGTCCCTCATGGTCAACCACGGGGCCATTTCTGAGAGTCAAATGTCCGGGTCATTGGAAAAATGTAAAGACCACATCTTTCAACCCTGCAAATCCTGGCAGTGCCCACTACAAGCATGTGCCACACGCCAAGTCTGTGGCCTCCCACACAGTCCCTAGCTCTCTGGCTAGGTAAAGATGTACAGCCAGCAATAACCTGCAATTGTCTATATTCATGAAGCAAGCAGGAGAATGTGGTGAACTCAACAAAACCATTAAGGAATAGACAAATGAAAGCCCTTGGCAAAGCAGAAGCTGAAATACTGAAATATTCATTTTCTCCTACAAGATCATGCTCCTCGGGCCCAGGGGCCACTGCTCTGAGGTGGGGATGCAGTCCCTGCGAATTTTCTTCTCTGGTTCAAAGCATCACATGTGGTAAGCTAATTATCCTAGTCATCTTACGTCATTGTCCCTAAGCCCTGCAGAAATTGCTTTATGGCTGGTCTCACCCCCAAACTGTATTTCAGGGTAAGCATCCTACCTTAATTGAAGCAATATGAAGCAGAGTCTCTCCTCTATGATTTCTTTTCACAGCCAGAAGGCTAGTCGGTGACAGCTTCGCTGCTGAGGGGCTGGACATCATCCGTCTGTAACTCGGGCTGTTCAGCGCGGACGGTGGTGTACCTGGGGAGAGGCTCGTGGACTCATCTGATGCATTACTGTTTTTCCTCCTCAGAGTGTCACCAGCTTTGAGTTTGCTCGAGGGTGGTAAGGAGCAGCCAGGCAACGGTTTGTTGTCTGCAAGCACTATGCGCTGTCTGCTGGTGCCAGGAATGCTGCTCCTGCCTCGCTTAGGGACGGGACTGGACGGTCTGCTGCGACGGCCGCGTCGCCCACTGGGACCTGACGCACGAGGATTCTCACAGAGCTTCTTCTCGGGAGTCACATCTTCACTCCTGCCCTCCGCTTCTGGAGAGTCTATGTGCTCAGCCAACGGTAAAGAGACTTCAGTGAAGCTGCCACAACCCTGTGATTCCGCAACAGAGCCACTGGCGAGTAAGTCTATCTCACCATTTGTCCGAGGACTAGCGATGACGGATGGCTGGCTGCAGAAAGACACCAGCTTCTCCTTCAACTCCTCTTTGGAGTCAAGTTCACCATCTTCTCTCTCTGCCTCTAAGTTCCATTCTTGGTTGATTTCAGCTAAAGTTTTCTTTTTTTGTTTTTTTCTAGATCTTGTAGAAGCCTTTTTAGCCCTCTCAGAAACACCTGTTGGGGGACTTACAGAAACAAATTCGTACATGGAGGCCTGCCGAGCGCCCTCATCATTTATCACCTGAGGCTGGGTTTGCACTGAAACTTTACTCACAACGTATCGCACCTTCTTACTTCGAGGACTGAACCACATTTTTATTGAATTCTTCTTATTTTCTGCATCATTAAATAAATTTCCCCTAGATGGGTCTTCTTCCAAATCTGATAGAAAAAAAGGAAAAGAAATCTGTTACGTGAACTTAATCTCCCCCATCTTGAGCTCCAAAAGAATTGTTTTTTTAGTTCTCCTAAGTTGTATCACCTTTCCGTACCTCTTTCTCCCTTCCTAGACAATAAGTTCCTCAAGAGCAGATATTCACTTACTGAACAAATATTTACAGAGTCCTACTTTAATTCCAGACAACATTCTAGGGACTGGCGATACAACAGAGAACAAAACATGGATCTTAAATTCCACTGGGGATGGGCAGAATATGCAAATAAATAAGTAGAGCATACAGCATGCTGACAGTAGTAAGAACCATGGAAAAAAGATATATTGGATGGACAAGCAGGCCAATGTGGGATGTAATAAGCAGTAGTCAAAAATATTTAAAACTTGTTGATGCTTAATTTTTTAAAAAGACTTCAGGAAAACAATGAACACACTAATCAGTAATTCACTACAAAAATCAACAATTCACTACATGGCTAAACTAAAGGAAAATCATATGATTTTGTCAACAGAAATGGGGGAGGAGACAAAATCCAATAACCATTTATGATTTTAAAAAATCACCAAGTTAGGGATAGAAAGGAAATCTTCAACCTGATGAAGGACCTCTACAAAAATACACAGAGCTACTATCCTCCTTAATAGCAAAGGACCGCAATTACCATTTTGTTCCTACTATGAAGAACAAGACTATTCAGCAACATAGAGAAAGGTCTAGATAGCACACCAAAGTAAGAAAAAGATATAAAAATTAATAAAAAAAATTTTAAAAAGATACAGAAGGTACAGAGATTATACAGGAAGATATAAAACTGTTACATATTTACAATTGACTTGCATCACTATATAGAATATCCCAAAGAAATTTTTTTTAATTTAATGAAACTAACAAGTAACTTTAACTTCCCAAGGTCACAGAATACAAAGTCAATATACCAAGTTCAACTTCAACTATATTTCTATAGAACAATGAACAAATGCAGAATGAAAATTTCTTTAAATTGGTAGTATTTATAATAGTGCAAAAAAACAAAGTACTTAAAGTAAATTTAATCAAGTATGTACAAGTTATGAAAATTACAAAACACTGTTCATGAACAGAAGACTCAAAATTGCCAAGATGTCAATTCTCACCAAGAGATCTACAGACTGTAATATAATCCAATGAAAATTCCAGGCTTTGTTTTGTAAAAACAGACAAGCTGATTCTAAAACTTACATGAGAAAGCAAAGGAGCTATAATATGGAAAGCAAAAGACCTGGAATAGCCAAATCCATGCTGAAGAACAACAAAACCGGAGGACTCACATGACTGAACTTCAACTGACTTCAGACAAAATCAATCTAGGGGATTAAAGACAATGACCACAACTCTTTAGGTCCACCTAATATAACCTCAAGCTTTGTAAACCAGAATGAGAATGAATGAACTACAACTACATATTCAAATATATTCTTGAGCAAAAGAAGCCAGATACAAAAGAATACATAAAAACAGCTAAAATGAATCTGATATGTTAAGTCATAATAGTGATTATCCAATACATTAGTAATTATTCAACAACTCCCCTGGGAAAAGGAGTTCATGACTCAAAAGGGGCAAGAGGGACTTCCAGAATATTGTTGATTTTTCTGGGTAAGTTCAGCCTGTGAAAATTCACCAAGCAATAGTTATAATGTGTATACTATTAAGAATTCTTTTAACTCTTTGTTAATAACCAGATATTAAAACACAAAGATTCAGCAGAGCTTAAGAAAGAAAAGAATCACTGCTCTAAGTAGACCAGGTGCCACATTTGTGGGTGAGTATTCTTGTACAAACACCTAGCTATGTTAGCTAAGGTCATCAAGGAAGGCCTCTCTGCGAAGCTCTCTTCCGAGAGGAGACCTCACAACAAATGACAAAGGGAAACAACCACATAAGGATCTAGGAAAGTGGTTCCCAAGTACAAGGAAGAGCAAGTACCAAGGTCCTAAGTTGGAAATGATTTAGCACATTCAATGGACAGAAAGCCACTGTGGCTGGAGCATGGAGAAGGAGAAAATGGAGTCCAAGAGGTGAGCAAAAGCGTTCTGTGGAGTCAGCCTCAAGTTTTACTGCTGGTGTTCCTCCTTCCATCAGCTCTGAAGTGGGAAGGCTTGGGACTGCTCCACCTGCAGTCACTCCCTTGGTAACCTTACATCTATCTATCGATAGATACAAGAACAACTTCAAATGGGTACATAGAGCCCAGACCACTCCCATGACCTCCAGACTGATATTCAACTGCCTACTAAACAGCTCTTACAAGCAAGTCGACTCCTAGTAAGTATCTCACACTGAACATGACCAAAATGAGTTCCTGATCTCCATCCTCCCAAACCTGCTCCTCCTACAATTGTCCCCATCTCAGGAAATGACACATCATCAATCAGGACAAACACTTTAGAATCAAACTTACCTCTGTCTCTTTCATATCCTACATGCAAAATGCAAGTTCTATAATTCTACCTGCAAATTACATCCAAAATCGGACAAAATAAATCCAAATTCACTTACTGCATCCATTCCTGCTAACATGGTATAAGACACCATCAATTTGCACTAGATTATTATAATAACCTCCTAAATCATCTCCCTGATTATGTACTTACTTTCTCCCCTGTAAGTGTATTCTTAACACAGCAGTCAGTGATCCTTTTATAATTGGTCAAATCATGTCACTAAAACCTTCCAGACTTCCACTTGACTCTGAATAAAAGCCAAAATGTTAGTAGCCGTCTAACAGGTCAGAAACAACCTGATCTTCCACTACCTTCCTGATTCCATTTCCTGTTCTCTCCCTACTCCTTTCAAGCCACTGGATTTCCTTGCTGTTTCTCAAACCAATAAAATGTTTTATGTAAGTTAGATGGCATGACTACATCTGTGTTTAACAAGATCAGCCTTGACTGGAGAGAAAACAGATTGGAAGAAGGCAATGGGTAAGAGGCCAAAGTAGGAGTATAAGTAGAAGATAACAGACTGGGAAGGTGGTAAAAAGGGAAGGAAAAAAAAAAAAAAACAACTCTTCATGAAAAGTATTCAGGAGATAAAATTTACAGAATTTGGTGATGAAGTGAGTATAAGACAGTGGCAGTGACAAAGATGATAAGATGATTCACATGTTTCTGGCTTACACCACTGAAGGCACACACAAGCACTGATGTGGGGGACACAAGCTGCCAGGGATCCTGAGAAACCTGTATGTTACTGCAGGGCATGACAAGAAGACAAGGTCCTGGCTGCTCTTTACCCAGGCCACTTTTCAGGGCTGTGTTCACATCAGTCCTGAGGGATGTGGTAGTGGGGAAAAAAAGCAGGCCTATTTCTGCTTACTGTGCAAAGTCAATTCCCCAAGGTGAGAGTTCATTTCCTATATTGCAACCAACTGCATGTGCAGGAATCCATGATGAGGCCTTTGCCAATTATGATCAAAGATGAAAAATTGCTAAATAAAACATTAGCAAATCAAATCCAGGAATTTCCAAGGCAATACAGTAAGATATTTGCAAATTTTAAATGTATATACCCTTTCACAAAGCAATTTCACTTCTAGTCATCTTTCTTACCAAATATGGAAAATATCCACACATGTACCTGCAAACATAAATGTGTAAGAATGTTAACTGCAGCAGTGTTTGAACAGCATAAATTAGGGGGAAAAGTCAGTGTTCATCAGTCAGCAATCAGTTAGCTATGGAGCATTTAGACTACAAAATCTTATGTGGTCACTGTATTTGTCAATGGACAACCCAAAGATCTACAAGGCACTTTTATACATGGCACAATCCCATTTGTGTTCTAAAAGTTCTACTGCACTTATGTCCAAATATTTACATAAATTCATAAAAGTAAAAGGAGAAAGTTAAACAATGAAAACAGTACAAGAAAGGGATTTTCTACTTTTCAGCTGAGGAAAAAGGGTAGAGGAGGACTTTCACACTATTTTATATACACTTTAATATAGCTTAATCGGTTGTAAAAAAGAATGATCTCTTTTATTTCTTATCTAAATTAAACAAACAGAAAACAAAACTTGTTTAAGGTTATAAACTTGGTTCCTGAAAGAGCTGGGATTTGAAGCCATAGCTATTTTTACTAAATAAACATTAAAACTTTTCACCAAGTATACCCTATATGTGGATATTGTAATGTAAGAAAGTATATTTGGTCTTCATCTATGGCTCCCAGTACAGAGGTTCAAAAACCCTAGTAATTTCCTAGAGAATCCATACGGGTATCTTTTGTTTTAAGTATTTAGTCACATTTCCAGGGCCTAGAGTAGTTCCAGAGTAATAAAGAGGAAATGGGTGTCTTCTCTTATGCATCACAGTTTTTTCAACTGCACCTAAGCTCCCGTTAAGGAGGTGACTTCTGGAGTCCCTCTAAGGATGGGGGCTGGGTGCCCAGGAAACCAATCAAGATCCGGGTGACAACTTGCAGATTCACCCTCAACCTCCAAGAAGGGAGAAGAGCTACATGTTCAATCAATCACCAAGAGCCACGGGCTTAATCAATTGTGCCTATGTAATAATGGTTTTTCTTTCTTTAAAAGAAAAATCCAAAAGGAAGGGTTTGGAGAACTTCCACACTGGTGAACACATGGAGGTGCTTAGCAAGTGGCACACCCAGAGAGGGCATATAAACTCCACACCCCTTTGCACACTCCTTGACCTACATGAAATCTCTTCTATCTGGCTGCTCCTGAGTTATCTCCATTTATAATGAACAGTAATCTAATAAGTAAAACATTTTCTTGAGTGAGCCACTCTAGCAAATCAATCAAACCCAAGGATGTCATGGGAACCTCCAATACAGAGTCAGCATCTGAAGTGCGGGGGGGGGGGGGGGGGAGTCTTGTGGGACTGAGCTCTTTTTTTTTTTTTTTTTTAAACCTCACTGTGCCTCCCCCCCCACAAAGCCCCCAAAGATTTTATTTATTTATTTGACAGATAGAGATCACAAGTAGGCAGAGAGGCAGGCAGAGAGAGAGGAGGAAGCAGGCTCCCTGCTGAGCAGAGAGCCTGATGCGGGGCTCGATCCCAGGACCCTGAGATCATGACCTGAGCCGAAGGCAGGGGCTTAACCCACTGAGCCACCCAGGCGCCCCGGGGACTGAGCTCTTAACCTGGAGCTCTGACATTTATCTGCAGGCAGGCAGTGTCAGAATTGAGTGAAAGAAATTGTAGGAGACCCAGTCAGTGTCACAGAATGGCTAAATGTGTAGAAAACCTACACATACGACATCAGAATGAAACAGAGGAAACATACAGGCAAAGTGAGTTTTTCTTCAGACTATGTATATTATAATCTCTATATGGATTTGTATTTGTTTAGACCTACCAATCTTGCCCATTAACAATGCTTACGGAACAGTCGGTGAGTGAGCTGTATGGTGATCTACTTTCTGATTCTGTCAGGGATTCCCCTTTCAAGTTGTCTTATTTTGTTTTTGCCTTTAAGCCCATTCATTTCTCTTTAAAAAGCATTCCCTACACATTCTCTCCTCCCACTGCACACGGACAGGTAAAACCAACCCAGGTCAGCCCCGCAGAGTGGTGAGCACCATCAACGGTGCTCAAAAAATACCGATGAATAAATTATCTGATATCTCTGTTCTTAAACCCTCACAAGTATTTATATGAAAGGTTAGATTTTTAAGGCCTAGAAGAAGAAAACTTGAGAATCATACATTCAATTCTCTCACGTAAAGATGAGAAACTAAAGTTAAAAAGAAAGGAGAGAGGCCGGCCTCCCAATCCAGCGCTCCTCTCCTACACGAACTGGGTTACCAAGAGGCTCTTTCAGTCAAAGAGCGAGCACAGGAACAGCAGGTGAAACTGGAAAACCACCACCTTTCAGGATTAACAATGCCTGACAATAATTTCCTACTGCCTGATAACTCATTCTCCAAATTAACACAGACTTAATCTCCTTTGACCAACTAGAATACTTGGAATATGTTTCATTCGTCCGACTGAAAAGAAAAAGGAAGCTATCAGATTATGTTTTTCTCCTGAGAAGTCACTCTTCATTCAAGATGAAGAAACCCTTTATAAGCCTTCACTTCCATTACAGAATCTAAAGCAAAGTTTTAATGAACTTAGTTCTAAAACTAAGTTTCTTTAAGAAGAAAACGAATGCCATCTTACTCCTAAGAACTGGTAACATCTGCTGTGTAGGAAATAAATGTGTCTGATGCTACAAAGGTGTTATATAAAATTGTCAAGTATGCTTATTCCTGAAAAGTTTTAATATTTAAGAGATAAAACATAATGTTAGTTTCATTTTTCTTATTTGTTTCTGGGAACACATTTTTTCTCAACATCCTCATGTCTTAAAATCTCAGCAAGGGAAAAGGACATTATGAAATATTATTTTTTCATTCCTTTTGTGTCTTTTATTCACACAAAACACTTATTTTATCAGTTTAAAATTATTAATACACCAGAGGATTAGTAAACTACAATTTCTCAAATCTCTCAAGTTCAAAATTCCTCTATTCCTCTTCCACCTCATTATTTCTTGAGTATAAAACCCCAATTTTTATAAGTAGATTTGCCAAGTAAAGATAGTAATTAAAACAGGCAAGAAAAAAATTTTAAACAGTGGATTATAAAAACACAAATAATTCGTATTTAACTCTGTAGAAATTTCATAGACCTTCTACTCTGCCTAGCAAAGAAATTCAGTCGAACTCCATTCTACTCCAAAGAAGCCATCTCTTCCTCCTGGGACAGATGGAAGCATTAAAGTAGCTAGACAGGGAGCCAACAAACCCAGCTGGAAGCAGGAGCGTGTATCTGAGTAAGGTCAGAATCTGGGACACCCTTCTTATGTCCTAGCTGAAAATCAGCTGATCCACAAAGTGTTATCAGGTCAGAATCTTGAAAATAAAAATAATCAGAATCAGGTATCCATTCGCATAGACTTTATGTCTAATTTCTAACAAGGTCTTTTCTCTGCGGTGACCCGCATTATTTCAAAAAACAAGTCATTTGTGATATATAATCTCGAATCTAGAAGAAAGGTCAACATGAAATGTTACCAGGATTGCTTTTTTAAGACTCAGGATTAGAAAGACTGAAAGGTTAATCCTCTGGTAGTCTGTAAAAACTTAAATTTGATGTTCTAAAATTTATTTTAAAGATATATGATGACATTTTCAATTAAACACAAGTCAAATGCTGAGGTCTTTAATACTTACATAATTTACAAAATGTAGAATAAGGCACTTAAAGGAAAATTAAGGCTGCTAAGTAGCAGCAATACACTCAACTGACTAAAAAAAATCTAAATCTAAAATTTTAAAAAACAATTTCATAGTCGGGTGTACCTGGCCCTTAGAAGTAAATGAGAAGAGCATATGTTCGTGTAATTTATATGTACACAATAACTGACTAATCATCTAGTAACAATGCATACACTCAGGAAGATTTCATGTTGACCTTTCCTCTAGATTTGAGAGTGTATCAGAAATGACTTGCTTTTGAAATTATGCTTCTTGTCCTAACTAAGCAAGGACCACAACAGCAGATGTGATTGTAAATCCTGGATTTTACACAGCATATCTAAGTTAAGACCGTAAAAAGCAAAACCACCACCCCTGCTGGAACGTAAATCATATTACTAACAGCAACAACAATTTTTATGAGTGAATGCTTCGAAGCACGATAAATTGTCATATTCATTCCATGAAGAAAAATGCTGGTCCCTCCTCTACATAGTAAATTTCTTAATGATGACATTTTAAAAAATTCTATTCTCTGAATATAAATATTTCTCAGACAACCTTACAAAACATCAAGGAACAGAGATACACATGTTACTAAGGAGCAGCTTAGCCAAGTTTTTTCTTAAAATTTAATAATAAACCACAGAAGAAGGAGGCAATTAGAAAATGTGATTTAGCTATCATTAATCTACATCAAAGGATTATAATGATGTACATTGTGTGCCTTTCAAATTATTCTCTATTATAGGTTTCACAACAGAAGTTGAGAAATCTCTTTGACAAACTAGTCCCTTATTAAAAATCAAAGGGAAGTATTTTGCTACCATCTGTGCAACATTAACGCCTTCACTGAAGAATGATTATTTCGTAAGTTAAGAAGTATTCAGTTCCATTTAAAAAAAAAACAACAGCAACACTACTATTCAAATGTTCATCTTCATCTATTATAAAAAAGTCATAGCATATATGAAACACTATGTAATTCGCTCCAATAAAACAAGCATCTCTCCGGAAACCAGGAAACAGAAAAGGAAACTGTGATGCGATGAAAGCATAATCAAAGTGCTTTTTACTTTTTTTTTTTAACTGCATCACCACCGACACATTCTTCACAGAGCCTGACCAGCACCTGCAAGGTCTGAGTTAATATGATGGGATGCAATATAAAATATAAACTTTTAAATTTAACTCTATTAGTAGAAAACAGATTATGTTACAAAGAATAAGGTAAAATTATCCATAAATGGTTGTCAGAAAAATTTGTGACCGACAATCTTCTCTCTTTAAAGTACACTGAACCAAGGAAAATCTGTTCGAGTATTTAGAAGCTGATTTTAAAAAGTATTACTATAAATCAGGCTTCTTTATCTCCAGTATACCATATACCATGTCCATGATGTGACAAGTTCTTCCTAATTACCCACCTTAATTATGGTAATTATATATTTTATAGTAAATGCAAGGAACAAGGTTCATTTGAAAGGTAAATTGTGAACTACAGGGTTTAAAAAAAAGAGAGATGTAGGAGATTTCCAACCATCCCGCTTAATTCATCATCCTCAATACCCATTTAATAGAATCATATTATTTTTAAGCCAGACTTTAATTTAATACCTTTATTTTATGAGAGCCATTTCCAATTTCCTCATTATAAAGAGGAGAAACCATTGTCTGTCCCCAACTGGTTGTACCTATTCACCTAGTAGTACCCCTTATACCGCTTTAGTTTTACAAGTACTTGCTACATAAACTAACATGAATTACTACAGCAAATACTGAACGTGCCATAAAGACAGCGCAACACTCTCCAACTCAAATGCCCTTTGAGGCTGGTTTGCTTTGAGGCCCTCAGAGGAAAAGCTGATGACAAGGTAACTGGTAAGCAGACAAGGCTCAGCACCGTGTAATTTGCAGATCTGGACAGAGATTTTTATTGCAATATGCTTATTCTCTAGAATAAGAACTCTCATCTTCTGTAAAAGGAGCAAAGGAGGATGTTACCATTAGAGAACGAATGGTTGAAACCAAACCCTAAGAATTTGTTTTAAAACTGCTTTAATTAAGTTTAGTCTTCGGGATAGGAATTAAGCCTTAGCACTGCCAATCTGTCCCAATTCCACAAATATAATGAACACCTAGACTCCTCACGAAAGCTTTGAGCTAAATGATAAACAAGAAACTTCCAGTGTGACCTCCCTGCATAACCTAAGTCCTCAATGTCCTCACCCACAGAAAAAGGGATTCAAGATGACCTTCCTGCTCCTAAAATTCTGATTTTATGTTATCCAAACGGAAATGTCAATTCATCTTAAAATAAGTAATGTTGGGGGTCCCTGGATGGCTCAGTCGTTAAGTGTCTGCCTTGGGCTCAGGTCATGATCCCAGGTCCTAGGATACAGTCCCACATCGGGCTCCCTGCTCAGTGGGGAGCCTGCTTCTCCCTCTCCTACTTCCTCTGCTTGGGTCCCCTCTCTTGCTGTCTCTCTCTCTAATAAATAAATGAAATCTTAAAAATAATAATAATAATAATGTTGAAGCCAGAACTGCTAAAGTCTGTAAGGACAAAAGTAGTTGCTATTCACTATAATGAGGAAAATGAACACAAAATGGCTTTCAAAAAATTAATCACTGAATTCCCTCCCCAAACTCCACATCTATTTTTTTGGTTTTTTTTTTAAGATTTTATTTATTTATTTTTCCGAGAGAGCAAGCACAAGCAGGGAGGCGGCAGGCAGAGGCAGAGGAAGAATGGGATCCCGGGACCATGGGGTCATGACCCGCGCGGGCAGCCACTAACTGACTGAGCCACTCAGGCCTCCCACCACATCTATTTTTAGATGAGAAAGACAGCATTCTACAAGGCCTCAGGCACCACACAAAATCTTGTTCTGAACTAAATGATTCTCCTAAATATCTTTAGTAATGATGCAATGTGAATGCATTTCATAGTCCGAGTCCACAAGATATGAAAACCATACTAAAAATTTAAACATCACCAACCACAATAAAATTTCTGGAAAAGGTCCCTAGCATGTTCTTCTCTGCACTCCAAAGTACCGTATCGGTACCCCATTATGCCATAATTCACTACCCATCAAGAGTTACCCTATCTCCTTTTGATCAGCATTAAAAATGTCACTTTAAAAAAAGTCACATTACTTGTCACAGCTTAAACTGTGTTCCTCACAAATTCATATATCCAAGACCTACTCCTAGCAACTGACAACGTGACCTTATTTTTGGAAACAGAGTCATTACTGATGTAATTAGCAAAAATGAGTAGAGTGGGTAGGACTCAATAATTCAATATGATTGATATCCTTATAAAAAGAGGAAATATGGCACAAACAAATACAAGCAGAACACCATGGGGACACAAAGACAAACCAAGCAGAGAGGCCCTTCCCTCACAGACCTTAAAAGCACCAACTGTACCAACACCTCAGTGTAAAATCCCTAGACTCCACAACCGTGAGACAATAAACTTGTATTTTTTAAGCCACCCAGTTTGTTACTGCAGCCCCAAGCAAGCTAATATATTACCACACAGCAACTGGAGAAGAATCAAATCAAAACATCCTAAAAGAATTCTCAGGGAAGCACCCCAATGTCAATGCATGGCCAACATTTCTAATACACCACACGTCTTTAAGAATCTGATGCAAGCCATTCTCCCACAGACGTGAACATTCTTCATGCTGTACACTTAAATCAAAAGTTTCAGGGCACCTGGCTAGCTCAGCTTGTGGAACAAGTGACTCTTACTCTTGATCCTGGAGTTGTAAGTTTGAGACCCACCCTAAGTGTGCAAGTGACTTAAAAATAAAAAAATCTTAATAAAGAAAAAAAAAAGTTCAATCCTACCTCTCCACCCCCAACATGCCAAAGATGCAGGAACTCTCTTTAGTCAATGGTATTATTGTATGGGGGTGGGGGGGCAGATCATATACTGAACTTTTTTAATTAGAAAATAAACACTACCACCCCTACCTCTGAGTAAGAAGGAAAATACAGATGAATAATGCAACTATTCCTCTTTGTGTTCTTAAAAGGATTTATAACACGTATTATATTTTCAAAAAGGTAAGTATTTTTTGAACTCTGTGTGTGTATACTTACACCTGAGAAGTAAGTAAAACTTTATTACCATAGCACATTTTATCCTGAAAGAACAGAGTCTAATACGATGATCAGATGAAAAAAACTTTTCATAGGTAGACTATGTAATTTAAATTATTCTTAAAAATATGGTCAAACTGGTCAGATCTGGTCAATAAGACTCAAAGTATTTGTCTTGTTTATTTTGTCTAATCAACATCACCTTTAGTAGCTGACAATAACACATCGCGTCAGACATCTAAGATCAAAACATTTAAAAACAGAAATTCAGCCATTTTATATAAACAATATCAATCATTCACAGCATCCTGCCAGTCAAGAAAAGGTTATCCTATAGACATAAGCAAAATGACATGCTCTGGTCAATAAAAGGGTAATTCTAACATCTAATTATGAAGACTCAAAATGCTTTACTTTCTTTCCCCAGCTAATTAGTTCTCAGCAGAAAGCACAATGGGAAGATACATAGTAAATACACAGAGTCAAAGAACAATGTGAAAAACTTTAACCCCCATTTAAATAGAAAAGAAAATCAATATTAGATTTTTGCTCTTTCAAAATGTGCTCATCTAATTAATTCAGTCTGGAAAAGGGATGCACACAGAAAGTTGTATTCTATCATGTAAAAGTGTATTTAAGTGAATTTAAAGACAAATTTCTTTTCCATATATGTTACCCAGAAATTACTATAACTGTAATTCTTACAGTTGTATAACTATAAAAACAGGCAATGCAGGTGGTGAAAGTGTCTGGACTAACACTCAGAAGAAGTGGGCTCTGTGTCTCCTGCTCCTGGTACTAACTACACACGTGACATTAGGCAAGATCATTTAACCTCTCCGGACCTCAGTTTCTCTAAGTTATCTCTAAGTTATCTGTCCCTTCTCAAAGTAACTGTAAACTGTAAATCTTAAAATTTGAAATATGTCATCAGAATTCTTGATAGATGTTTACATTTTTATATGATCAATATGAATTCATCAGCTATTTAAGGAAGAGAGTCAGTGATATTTCTCACCTGAAAGCTTATCGTCATGTAGCAAATTCCGAAGCTTACTACAAAGCTGGATCATGCTGTCCAATTGTCTATTTATCTTCACATCTTGTATCCAGGCTGGGGTGTAACACACTGGACACCCGGTTCCAATGCAGTCACTTACACAATTACTTTAAAAAAGGTTAAAAGAAAAAAAAAAAAAATATATATATATATATATATGTAACATGTATATCTATATATCTCAATGCATTCAGCAGAATCTCAATTCCAAAATATAAGCATAAACAGACTTCGAACAGAGGTAAGTGAACCAAAAGTTGTTTTAACAAGCAATGGGCAAATATTTTTTTTTTTAAATAATGTTTCTGAAAGAGTCTAATACACAATCTAAATCTAAATTTCCTTAGGAAAATTAATATTAAGAGGCTTTAATTAGCCAGATGTTAGTCTGCATAATTTTTCATGCAAATAAATCTATAAATCTATAGCTTCTAAAGGGTAAGAGTACAGAAAGGGACATAAATAAACACATTTACTACCAAATGCATAACAGCCATGCATCTCAACCTTTCGTATCTTAAATTTTAACACTGTGCTTCATGGAACATTACTGCAAAGACACCAGGAAAGGTCTTTTTTGTTTGGTTACCGACAAGTGTCTAAAGGCTTTAATGTGGTTTCTGAGAAAAGATACCTGGTTCTTTCAGACACTTTTATAGCGTGTAGACTCAATTAAATTACCACAGGTTTTCTGCCTAGTAGTTAAATCTCAATTCTTTGCATATCTGAAGATATACACAAACTCTTGTTAAAAAAAAAAAAAAAAAAAAAAAAGAATTGGGAGTGGGGTTCATAATCCCCCCTCCAAAGTTTATCTCTGGATTCAGAAATAAAAAACCTAAAAATCCACTCCTTAGCCTCACCAGAGGAACTCCAGCAAGACTGGGAACCTAAGAGTGATGAAAGCCACATCTCCCCCAAACACCACATTCCTTTCCACGGGACCTACTCATTTGTAGGCACAGAGGATTCTTCTAATATGAGCTCCTTCCAGAAAAAACCTGTGGCATTTCTACTCCGCATCTTAGATTCTGGCATAATTCTGATGCAAAATAACATCAATTAAATGTTATAGAACAAATCTGTAAACCACAGTAGAGCTAGGAGAGATTGCACTCAATAAATTAATAAATGTCAAATTTCTTTCCCCCCCCCCCATTTTTTTTTTTGGAGAGTGTGTGCAGACAGCGAGGGAAAGAGAATCTTAAGCAGACTCCACACTCAGGGGGCTCAGTCTTACAACCCTGAAATCATGAAATGTCAATCTTCTGTAGCAAATAAAGGAACTTTTCTTAGAGTTTCTTTGCTTGTAGTTACAAGCAAAGAAAAAACTTTAAAAAACTTAAAACCCCACATACAAACTTTAAAAAGTTAAAACTAAACTTTAAGTTTTAAAAACTTTAAAAAGTTAAAACTAAACTTTAAGTTTTAAAAACTAAAAACTTAAAACGCCACATATAAAAAGGGAAACTGATTCCTCAATTTAACAGTTACAATCCACTTGTTCAGAATCAATACCTTATTTACAGATGAAGAAAATGAGACACTTATTATGTACTACCACTCTGGTACCCAGATCAGTCTATTTCATACATTCTATAATATTCATCTTTTAACTGTTCTCAAATTATTTAGTAAACATAAATCTAGAATTCTGGGGACAGATGTCATTTCTCAGTAGATCTGTATAACTCAGTAAGTCAATATTTTCCAGATGACCAAAGCATGACATCAGAAAATCCTGCTGGGTAGGGGTGCCTGGGTGGCTCAGTGGGTTAAGCCTCTGCCTTCGGCTTGGATCATGATCCCGGGGTTCTGGGATTAAGCCCCGCATCGGGCTCTCTGCTCAGGGGGGAGTCTGCTTCCTCCTCTCTCTCTCTGTCTGCCTCTCTGCCTCTCTGTCTACTTGTGATCTCTCTCTCTCTCTGTCAAATAAATAAATAAAATCTTCAAAAAAAAAAAAAAAAAAGAAAAGAAAAGAAAAGAAAATCCTGCTGGGTAAAAGACCCATTCAAAACACAGGATAAACAAGTGAAATTTAATGTAACAGATACCAAAAACTCATCATTATCCTTTTAGATTCCACAAAGTAACAAATCTAAAGGAACAAGCACTTGCCAAATAATGGTGTAGTATCAAAGAACATCCACAATTACCTGAAAAAACTAAACACCCTTCCTTTTCCTAGTTACACACATGTATAATACAAGATTTTCCTCACATGCTGCAATCAAAAGAATATATCACAACAGGTTGATTACATAAGCAGGTATGAGAATCTACTGTCTTCTATACAGCAAAACAATAAAGAGATTTGCATAAATAGAAGTGTCACTCTTCTCACTAGCTTTTCTTTGGTTTATGGTTATTTTTCCTTAAAAAAGTATTACTTATGTTACTATGTAAAGGGTTTACTATTGCTACTTTTAACTGAATAGTTTTTTTTGTTTTGTTTTGTTTTGTTTTGTTTTTAAAGATTTTATTTATTTATTTGACAGACAAGAGATCACAAGTAGGCAGAGAGGCAGGCAGAGAGAGAGGAGGAAGCAGGCTCCCTGCTGAGCAGAGAGCCTGATGCGGGGCTCGATCCCAGGGCCCTGAGATCATGACCTGAGCCGAAGACAGAGGCTTAACCCTCTGAGCAACCCAGGTGCCCCTGAACAGTATTTTTTAAATGTCTCGGTTTCACACAGCAAATATACAAACAAAACTGCTTTGGGGTCCTCAATTTTTAAGGGTGTAAAACGATCCAAAGCCCAAAAGTTTGCCTATGTCTGCCTTAAGTTTTAAACAATTTCTATCTTAAAAAGAATACATGGACTATTTTTATCAGGGATTGGCAGAAAAGTACCTTGAAACTACCACAACATTGTCAATGCCTGAAGATCAGTGCCCCTTCAACCCGCCCCCCCACCTCTATGCTTCAACTAGATTGGTATATATCAAACCATCTTTTAAAATTGCATGATATTTATAGCATTGCTCAACAGTTTTACATAGCTTCAAATCTGCAAAGACTACAGTTTCCCTAATTCTTGGCATCACATAATCAAAATGAACCAAAATTGCACTGAATCTATTCTTTCCTGTGTTCAGGTCATATAGAGATGACGACCTTCTCTTTAAGATGTTCTCATGCCTATCTTAATCTTTCACTGAACATTTTAAGTCACAGACCCTTTTAGAACCCAATAAAGGCACAGATCTCTCTCACACTCAACAAACACACACACACATACACACACTACCTACAATTTCATGGAGTTTGATATGCTCCAGCAGATTTGTCACTGATATATACAGTGCGTCCATCAGCTAGAACAAAATCAATCTGCTTACTAGCAAGTGAGGACAGGAATGGGGCATCATTTAATAAGGGAATTAAATGATTAAAAGAGCTCATGGGAGCCTTTTGGAGAAGGTGACATACGAGCTAAAATGTAACTGATGAAAAGTCAGCCTCACAAAAATTTGGCAGTACATTCTAGATGGAAGAAATAGCAAGTGCAAAAGTCCTGGGGCAGTTGTAAACTCAGTATGTTTAATGAACTAAAAAGAGAAGATGGCTGGAACAGGGTAAGCTGGGGGGAAGTATAGTTAGAGAGGCAGGTAGGAATTGGGTCCTGTACAGGTTCTTCCAAACTTTAGAGCAAAGAGTGTGGATTTTATTCTAACTGTAATAGAAGCCACTGGAGGATTTTAAGGAGGGTAATGATATGGATGTGATTTATATTTTTAAAAGACCACTGATAAGAATGCAGAAAATGGGGAAGGGGACCAGTTATGAACTTATGACAACAATCTGAGGAGAGATAATAGGATAGTGGCTTGGACCAAAGTGTTAACAGTAGTAAATATGGAGAAAAGTGAGGAAAAATTCAAGATTCAAGACACATTTTGAGATGGAAGTGACAGAACTTACTAAGGTGGTAAGGAAGGAAAGAGCAATTGGGTATTCCTTGTGGTTTTTGCCTGGAGTAACTCTGCAATCAGTGGTGCCCTTTATGGGCACGAAGATCACCGAGACAGGCATCGTGGAAGGGGTGAGTGTCCAACAGACGTGCTCTGCACATGTCAAGTCTGAAATCCTTTGTCACCCTCCAAATGGAGTTATCAGGTAGGTAAAGGTACTATCACCTATCCCACCCTCCAGCTGGATATGTCCCATATATCAGATCCACGTTTCCAGAAAGAAAATTGCGATCCCAAGCATAATTGCTTCCCACACATCCCCAGCCCGCGGCAGTCACACAGTAAATTATTTTCATTTTGCTTAAACTTCACATCACAGTTGCTCATGCCAGAAAGTTACACAGTCATAACTGAAATCATGAAAAAACTACTCAAAGGAGGCTATATTAACCCTGTCTCACAATTAAACTAAGACATTTGGTCCTTGAATTTATTTCTCCAAATAAGAAACAGAATGAAATGAAAATCTAGTATTCTAATCTATAAACCAGAGCTTTCCTACTAAAACATGGATCTAACTTCATAGTAATTGTTACGGCTTAAATTGTGTCCCCCAAAAAGATGTTGAAGTCTTAATGTCCAGTACCCAAGAATGTGATCTTCTTTGGAAATAGGATCTTTTTAAGATGATCAAATTAACATGAGTTCATCAAGGTGAGGCTTAATCCAACATAACTAGCATTCTTACAGAAAGGGCAAGTTTGGACACAAGGACAAACATGCACACAAGAGAGAATGCCGTGTGAACATGAAGGTGAAAATCAGAGTGATAGCTCTACAAGCCAAGGAATGCCAAAGACTGACAGAAGACAAAGATTCTCCACCAGGAGGTAGAAGATAATCACAGAACAGAGTCTTCCCCACAGCCCTGCCTGTCACCTTGCTCTCAGACTTCTAGCCTCCCAAACTGTGAGACAATAAACTTCTGTCATTCTAAAGCACCCAGTCTTTGAAACTTTGTTACAGCAGCCCTAGAAAACCAACCCAATAACTACAAGAATTAGATTTTCATAAGTTGGAAAGTCTAGACTCAAAAGTAACTGGAAGGAAAAAAGAGACATACTTCAAACACACAACAGGTTTTCCTCCCCAAGCTTTGCCAAGTACTTAGTAAGCTTTGCAACTTTGGACAAGCCATCCCCTTTGAGTTCTGATGCTCTTATTTGTAAATGAAGACAGTTATAAGAATCAAAATGAGCGATTGTACAGTGAGCGATCTGCAGTTTACGAGAGCTACATACACATAACGCAATGTTATTAATATGATTACATGATGATGACCTAGTAAAAACTGTAGTTATACTAAGTATCAAATCATAATTACTTACCTACAGAAGATGTGCTCACACCCCCCTAAACACACAGGCTCCCTCAGAATATGAGTGCTGTTTGAAGAAAGGAAAACAATCAAGACTTAGGTCATTGTTAGATAAACATTTTACACCCAACATTTCATAAATCCAGTGACTTAGGTCATTGTTAGATAAACATTTTACAGCCAACATTTCATAAATTCAAGGCCTAACACTAGCATATTTCTCTTCCTCAAAGCAGAAGGATGTATTTATTTGAAAGGCTGTTGGTACCCGATTAAATACTGTATCATCACACATCTGCTGGACTCAAATAGCTACTACCAAACTCGGTACAGAGTGTAACATTTTTTATAATGCACATACTGGGAAATCAAAGAAGCAACTTTATGCCAGGATCTCTATACCTCCTACAGGCAAAACCAACCACTGGCTGCTTCTTTCAACTACCAAGATATACCTTCACTTAATGATTCAAAGTACAGACCATACATTTCAAAGTAAGGCTTAAAAATAGAATGACCATATATTATCCATATGAGAACATTTCTGCGAGTGAAAAGGCATGATAATTGAATAGGACACTGGGACCCAGGTATAAATCAGGGCTGACCCAGGAAAATCAGGACATCTGGTCACTCTGACCCTAAGAATTCATGGTTTCCCATACAAATACATTGGTTTCTGGCTATTGTTAAGTGGCCATTTACATTTCATCAATGACTTGTCAAAAATACAGCCATTCTTTCAGTTTACAGTTGGTTGACTGTTTCGTACTTGACGCAACTACAAATAGGAATCTTCAGGTTGACATCGTGCAGACTGAATGAAATTCATGGCATTAGGGGAAGAAAGACAGAAATACAATTATTGTCCATCAAAATACCTGTTACCTTTGATAAGCTTCTGTAAGTAACAGTACTTATTAATAAACACATCAAGTCATTATTTTCAGGGGGCAAAATGCAGTGAGAGCAAACAGGAAAAATGAGGCTCTCAAAGGATGTATATTTTTTGTGCTTGGTTTATTACACTAACCTTAGGACCTTAAGGTATTTACACCATTATTATCCCATTACCTCTGTACACATTACCACATATCAATAAAAACAGTTTTCCACATTTCTTCAAAGATCAAAAGTATCGCGCTGCACATTTTAATAGATCCGAACATTAAAGTGAAATTGAGCTTTCAGAAAGAATGCTAAAAACAGAGTACACATCTACAATGTTATCCTCAAGATACTAAAAATGGTGTTCACTGACATTATAAAACCCATTACTTTTTTAAAACTCACAATATCTGATTTTTCTATCACACTACACAGATCACAGCGCTAAAAATATGACTTGTGACGTGCCAGCCACTTTTGTGATTCTGGCAAATTAAGATGATCTCTGCTCCAACGATCATGCTCCTCTTGCAATTTTTGTTCATGATCTCATCTACCAAACCTCGTCTCTTATCTCCTAATCAAGTGTGTTGAATTCTACTTCATTACAAGCTCTGCTCTACGATCTTGGAAGTGGTGGTGTTTCACCTCCCCCATCATAATAATTCCCTGTATCTCTTCATTCCATCACTCCGACCAAACCTCCACCTTCAGGTCACTCTCCACCTCGAGAGACCACCATTCAGGTCACTAGCTCCTTGGATTCCCTAGGCCACACCTTCACCACCACCCTATTTCCACTGACCTCTTAGACACTCACAGATACCAATCTATAGTGCCAGATAGGCCCTGCTCATTCCTCTCCTAATCTCAGGCTATGAATAATAACTGTACAAAGACAGAGAGGCAGGAGTGCCTAGGTGGTTCAGGCAGTTAAGCATTGGACTTGATCTCAGCTCAAGTCACCATCTCAAGGTCATGAGATGGAGATCAGCCTTGGGTCTAATGCAGAGTCAACTTGGGATTCTCTCCCCCACTCTCTCCCTGCTTGCTCTCTCTTAAGGAAAAAAAAAAAAGAGAGAGAGAGAGAGAGAGAGATGAATGGATCTCTATGAATTTAGTTGGTAGTTTCTTCACCTTTGTCTCTCTACCAAAGTAGCACATTTTATTTTCAGTGAGTAAACAAAGGAATAAATGCTATTTGAAACCATCTCCGTGCTCTGAAATTCTATTAACGTGACTGGAGATGAACAGTGTGAGTGTTTCACCACCTGAACCCATTCGTACCTCTTCATCCATAATCCTAGCCCTCCCTTCAGGCTCAGAGGAAAACATTTCCTGCAGTCACTCTTCCTTCTTAAAATGCGCTGCTCCATCTCTCCCTAGATCCCTTATCTTCTGTCTCCTAAAGTGGTCTCTTCTCCTCGTTATAGCCACCTCTCTTCTTCCATCTGCCTAAACATGCACAAGTAGGCATTCTCTCCTCCACCCGAAAAAACAGCACTTTGTTTCGCTCCTGCCTCTAACTCTACCTCCTCCTGCCCCTGCTCCTGCCGACAGATGGAAGGTCCTAACAGAGGGCTCCACAGTGTTCACTCCGTGTCCTTACCTCCCCAGCTTTAACTCCCGACCATGCCGAACCTGCTCTCCAAAAGCACTTTCAGGCCTCATTCTCCCTCCCCCTTCTGTGAAGGAAACTGACCTCAACTTTCTTCCTGAAACCTTTCCTTCAGTTGAGTCTTAATTTTCTTATAACACATTTATCTGCCTATTTTAGCATTTCGTTAACTGCTTCTTTCCTGTCTCTCCATTGTAGGCTTTTCCCCCATAACACAGTCCACAGGCTTTTGGCTTTCTATCATAGTACTCTACACTCAGTGCCTTGATTCTGTTTCTAAACTTAAATGTCCCTTCGAAGATGACTCTGAACCTTTTATCTATGGTTCTGACCCTTCCTTCCCCTAGCAATGAGATGCTACAGTTTGATTAGCAATGAATCTAGTATCTATGAATAACTGATCGATTGTACTGATTACTCTCATTAGTGAGCGAGAATATATACTGTTGCTGTTAACACATCAAGAACAACACTGGAGGAGTGATGGAGAAGTATGCGCCCACGAGCACAGGGGAAGAAGCAGGGACAGGGGTGTTATAACCAAGCCTGGGCGGGGACCATGTCAAGTCAAAAGAACATTAACGTACAGCTCAGAAACACAGATACAGAGGGTGGCAATAATCTACGTCAAAGCCAGGCTTTCTGACAATGCCTAGAGCTTGCTTAGCTGAGAAGATACTTCTATTACAACCAGACAGTATCTATCAAAATTTTAAATGTACCTACTTTCAATTCAACTCTTTCCCTGCCAGGAATTTATCCTTTAGAGATACTCAGATGCTTGCAAAACTGAAACTTCAAAACATCAAAGCTATCTACTTAGGATACCAAGAGAGTCCAGAGATTAAGAAATAATAAAACTAAAATTTCATAAATGTATACACATATATATATGTGTGTATGTGTATATATATTTTTATTTTTATTTTAAGGATTCAGAAGAGCATAATACATCTCCAGGGTAACAACAAGGGATGCTTGGCCTTCAAAATAACGACTGAAAATTATTTTGTACTACAAATTCTAACCGAGTCATCTTCCATACTAGAAAGTTAATAGATAATAAGAAAACCATCTTTTAGAGGAAGAAGTTAGAAAGTGGATAAATAAATGTCTAAAATGGAAAAATTCAAGAAGTAGCAATAGAAACATGTCATTTGGAAATGCAGACGTAAATCTTGAAGAACTAAGAGATGAAAGAGGCTATTTCTAAAGTATAGATGAAGCAAAAGAATGTTTTTATTGCCTTTGCTTTATTGACTTTGTTGACTGTGTTCATGGATAATTTTAATAAAAATTTTTAAAAGGTAAAGGCTGATGGAAAAGGATATTCACTCTAGCACAGATTATAGCAAAAGACCAGAAACAATCTAAATTTTAATCAACAAGAAAATGTTACATGTGTCATAATACACCTCCTGATACCTGGCATCTTCTCAGCTGAGGCATATGCTGCTTATATAAATACAGACGACCTCTTATTAAAAGATACACAAAAAACTGATCATAGTGGGTCCTTAAAGAAAAGGATTTGGGGGGCGCCTGGGTGGCTCAGTCATTAGGCATCTGCCTTAGGCTCAGGTCATGATTCCAGGGTCCTGGGATCGAGCCCCACATCAGGCTCCCTGCTCAGCAGGAAGCCTGCTTCTCCCTCTCCCACTCCCCCTGCTTGTGTCCCCTCTCTTGCTGTGTCTCTGTCTGTCAAATAAATAAATAAAATATTTTTTTTAAAAATTAAAAAAAAAAAAAAGAAAGAAAGAAAAGGACTGGGGCTCACCTGCCATTCACTTATTTAATGACCACCACATACATTGATATTTTAACGCATGTATTAGTTTCAATTTTTAAAAACTTAATATTAAGAAGTTCTTCACAACCCAGTAACTTCAAAGCAGGCAACCTTTTCTTATACTGCTCCTCCACAAAAACTCTGCTCTCAACTCTGCTCTCTGTAACATTCCTCAAGTAATACCCAATGTCCAAAACCAAGCTCAGGATCGCTGAGACTACTCTTCCCAGCCTAGAATACCCTTCCTCCCTTCTACCCCCAAAACTATTCAAGCCCAACACATCCAAATACTATGCAGGATGATGTAATAAAAACAACACTAAACAAAGTTTAGGCACAGAAATTCTTGGATTTCAATTTCCACACCATCACCTATGCAAAATCTGTACCTTGTGCCAGACGTGTAAGGACACAATGTTGCCTGCAACACAATCTGTATATTAAGGGGCTTACAACTGAACAAGGTGATTTTATAAGCAAAGTTAGTATATGACTTCAGAAAAGTATGAAATACTCTATAAAGTTCCAGAGAGATGGCATCTTGTTGGAGCTCTGGAAATCAATGCTGAAAGAGAAATATTTTCTCTTTTATCTGCTTGATTCCCTATTTTCCCTGCTAGTCTCCAAATAGACAGTAGCCCTACAAACGAGCAATCTGGACTTTTATTTTTTCTGCGCTCCCCAACCACACTATTACCTCCCTAGCATGGTGCTATATGAACAGCAGAATTTCGATAAATCCTTAGTGAATGAAGCAAATGGAAAACTACATGCAAAAATGAATTTATATTAACAATTCTATTTTATCCTTACCCTATTCTTTGTTTGATATACATATATATTAGAAAGAAAAAAAATCCAAAAGAATAAGACAAGACATTTGCATGGTAACAGGATTTCTGTACCTTGAAAATTCAGCTACTCTACTTTTTCCCATCTGTAGTCATATTTCTGTTACTTTACATGTAGTCGATTTGGAGAGATCGGCGTGGCCAGAGGATTATAACTTAGGGAAGAACTAAGTAGTAAGAAAAAACAATTTTAAAAAAAATATATCCTACTGAAATAAAAATTTCTTTGCAAAGAAAAAAAGCAAAGTAAATTCAGTTGAGATTACAATACTGAGGCAGACCTATTTCTTAACAGAATGGCTCCCTAAGCTTCTATGAGATAAACTGCTATTTAATGACAGGCAAAATAGCTAGCTACCACAGGGCTCTTACATTTTAGAAAAATGCCAAGTTATTTTGCCAAGTGTGCACCAACACATTTGGTTAAAAGGCTCTCTAAGCCAATTAAACAATTTCTTTTATCTATCTTTAGAATAAACAAAATTGTTATCAAGTAAGGCATATGAATAATGACACAGAGCATCTTATTTCTGTGTATTTTGTATGCCAGATTAAATCACATGGGAAAAAATTTTTTTAAATCATGTCTGATTATTTAGTGTTGATAAATGCTGAATAAACCGATGAGCCAATATAGCAAAAGCCAAATGGGCAACAGACTTCTTCTAACAATTAACTATAATAGGACCTACTGTTATGAGACAGATAAGCCACAGAGAATATCCTGTGCATCTGACTCAAATAGTACTGGTTGACTCTGTCCTCTCTTCCCCTTCTTCCAAAGCAATCAGTACCTAAGTAACTGTCCTTAAAGCTTCACTTCTTCCACCTAATGTTCAAATGTTGCGTTTCAAGGCTCGGTCACAGTCGTTCATCTTTATATTCGCTTCCCTGCTCACTTCTAGAAACAGGACTTAAATTACCATCTACATGCAGACGACTGTCAAGTGTGCTCCCAGCCTGAAATCTTTCCTCTAAGTCCCAGACCCATATAACAATAACTCCACTTGTAAGATGATCCCCTATACTATAGGAACAGGTGCTCAATGTCTCTATAGGAAGGTTCTCTTGGCAGTCCCAAGCCCTATATAATACCAGGCATGTGTAGGCCTGTGATGGGTCTGTTCTAGCCCTAACTCCCAGGGGCAAAGACCTTTGCCTTCTACTTTTGCCCTAAGACCTTAGTCATTGTTTACTCTGGGTAATTAACCCCAGGAACCTATGGAGGATTCTTGGTGAGCAAGTGAAATTAACCAGGTCTTTCTAATATTTCCACCTGCAAAGGCTCCTCAAATATGATCCTAACTTAACCTAGATTCTTTTATACACTCATTAATTTAACAAACACTAAGAAACTATGTGTTCAGAAATGTGAACCTGTCTTTACGAAATGTGTACCTGTCTTTATGAAATGTGTACCTGTCTTTATGAAATGTGTAGTATAACTGAAGGCAACAGGTATCAAAGAATCAAAATACCACATGAGTAAGTAAATCCCACAATTAGGAAGGATATATGATACAAGCTGAACACCAATGATTTCTGCCCTTTGCTAGATGTATGTTAAACTTCAAAAGAAAGTTTTAAATGACGATTTACATCTAGTGGAAACTAATAATTATAGAATCTGCAAACTGAAGGGAGTCTTAGAAAGCACTTAGTCCAGCTTCCTCATTTTATAGATGAGGACACTGGAATTACAGGAAATTTACACGAATTGCTTCTCCATAGGAACTATGCAAATCAACTGAACAGTGTGTTGTTAAGCCACTAAACACGGTCTAATCTGACCCTTTCTTAACTCTTTGCCCACCTGACTCCCTTTCCTTTATTGTACAGTACCTTTTAGCATACTGTGATTAGCACATTCCACCTTTCTTTTCTGTGAAAATCTTTCCAAGACTGCATTCAGCTTTCCTCTACTGGCACCATCCAAGTACTCTTCCCTGCATCTCTTTGGCCCTCATGATAATTTTCCCCGAACTCTGCATGCATTTTATCCTTTATAGTTAAGCATTTGCTCCTTAAGGGTGGAAAATGTCTCACCACAGCATCACTAATGTAGTGCCTCAGTGATCGCTTGAGGTCCTAATGAAGAATCAGCATCAGAGCAAGCCAAAGGAGTAATCATCCCATTTAAGGATCATTGGCCTATTAAAATGCTTCTGAACATTCAAAACTAATGAAGGCAAAAGCTTAACGCTGGGGTCAGGAAATCTATCCTGTATTTTACAAACATTCATACAGCACTTAGAACATAATAGGCACTGCTCTAAGTATCTTATAAATATTAACTCATTTAATTCCCATAACAACCTTATAAGATAGAAACTATTACTAATTCATTTTGCAAATGAGAAAAAGCATACAAAGATAAAATAATTTATCCAAAATCACTGAGCCACTATTTGAAGCCAGTGTTCAAAATCAATGCTCTTAAAAACTAAGCTATGCAATAAACAAAAACAATCCTGACTGCCTTTAAAATGACAAAAGATTTAGAAAAATAAAATCACCTACCCAAAAAAAAAAAAAAAAATCACAAGATCACTAATTTACTTTTTACTAAAAGTTGATTTAAAACGTGCTAGAACTCCAAATTACATTGTAGTAGAGACCAAAGCTCCCCCCCGCCGCCACCGCCCCAAATGGCAAGAGGTACCTAATTATTTTTTTTTTTTTTAAAGATTTTATTTATTTATTTGACAGAGAGAGATCACAAGTAGGCAGAGAGGCAGGCAGAGAGAGAGAGGAGGAAGCAGGCTCCCTGCTGAGCAGAGAGCCCGATGCAGGACTCGATCCCAGGACCCCGAGATCATGACCAGAGCCGAAGACAGCGGCTTAACCCACTGAGCCACCCAGGCGCCCCAATACCTAATTATTTTAATTCACAAAACAGTGTCATATGACACTTGGGCTTTTAACACTACAGCTCCTATTATTTTTTCCTACTTCCTTTAGGAACACATTATTACTAACTATGCTTTCTGTCAGCTTCTCAAATGATATGTTCTTCCTGTCTCATTTTTCCAAATCTTTAAATAGCTTCTCTCTGGTTGTGAGGCTTGGACCTAACACAAATGTCACATCTGGCCTCTTGAAAAATTCCATCCGCTTCACCTTGGAGCCACACTTATGTTAAAGGTCAAGAAAGGATGCCCTGTAATGTAGCCAATTCACCCTCACTCACAAGTAATGCTTCCTGCAAAATAGATCCAATATGCTCCACGAGACAGGTGACACCTGGGAACACAATATAGATGACAGCTGCAAGCTGAATGTGAGGGTAATCGGGGTAATCACCAGCCCACTGGGTAGAACTTTGAAACTCTGTAAAAGGGCATACTGACACACAATTTCAAATAATATGACACTACTATGAATGGTGGATAGCAAAAGCAAGAAGCAGACTGTCCAGAGTTGCTCCTTTCAAGCAATGATATCAGGCGGATCCTAGGAAAAGGCAGGGGTGGAAACAATGGGTTTGGGGTCTTTTTTTTTCCCATGTGTAAGGAGAAACTGGCTACCCTTTACTCACTAGGAACAGTGCCAAAACAGAAAGACTCATGGAGAAGAACATAAAATCATTTCTAAATATTAAGTCTCAATAATTAATAAAAAACAGAATAAATATTAAGTCTCATGTGATATAATATTTACACTGAGAAGGATCTTTAAACTTCAGACATTCTACTCATTTTAACAGTTTGGAAAACCATAGCCTATGCACCAAATCTAGTCAGAAGACTGTCTTTGTAAAGACTTGAGCTAAGAATGCTTTTTGGGTTTGTTTTTGTTTAAAGATTTGATTTGAGAGAGAGAGAGCACGTGTGTGCAAGAGATCAAGAGCAGCGGGGAGAGGCAGAGGGAGAGGGAGAAGCAGGCTCCCCGCTGAGCAGGGAGCCCTATGCAGGGCTCCATCCCAGGATGCTGGGATCATGACCTGAGCCAAAGGCAGACCCCTCAACAGACTGAGCCACCCCACCCACGTGCCCCTGGTTTGTTGTTGTTGTTGTTGTTGTTTTAAAGATTTTATTTATTTGAGAAAGAGAGAGAGAGCATGAGGGGGGAGAAGGTCAGAGGGAGAAGCAGACTCCCCGAAGAGCTGGGAGCCTGATGTGGGACTCGATCCTTGAACTCCAGGATCATGACCTGAGCCGGAGGCAATGGCTTAACCAACTGAGCCACCCAGGCACCCCCATGCCTCTATTTTTAAGGGCTGTAAAAAAACAAAATGAATAGGAACAGAGACTGTGGCCGGCAAAGCCTAAAACAGTTACAAAAGACTCTTTAGAGAAGAAATTTGCAGAGCCCTGGGTTTAAAAATGCAAAGAAACAGGTGAGGGTAGAGATTCCATCAGTGGTTCATGTATTAATTTTTTAAGAAAAATCACTGGAGTTCACTATTATTCTCCAGCCAACAGAATGAACTGTATTCAAAGTCTGCACCTATAAAAAGTCTGATGTCCACTTTCAGTCCTTTGGCTCTTATTGTCTTCTCACTTCAGACAGAAACTGGAAAAATATGTGGAAGGGGATAAAAAGTGGAATTGGCTGTATTAGATTTTAGGACAACCTGTAGATTATTCTTATAAATCACATAATTTGTCTTGCCCGAACCATTCAGGAAACAGGCTATACCTCTTTGTATTTTTATAAAACAGCTATTATTTATCACTTATCTCATGACAACCACCATACTCAACCCTTCACATGTATAATTTCATTTCGTTTCTTCCCTCCTACAGAAGGTTAGTGTCCTAAGGATTGAGGTTTTTGTCTTTGTTCACTAACGAAGTCCCAAGGCCAAAAGAGCACTTTGCAGGGGCACAATAATCTTTTTTTTTTAAGAGTTTATTTATTTATTTGACAGACAGAGATCACAAGTGGGCAGACAGGCAGGCAGAGAGTGAGGGGGGAAGCAGGCTCCCCGCTGAGCAGAGAGCCCGATGCAGGGCTCGATGCCAGGACCCTGGGATCATGACCTGAGCCGAAGGCAGAGGCTTTAACGCACTGAGCCACCCAGGCGCCCCGAATATCTTTTATTATTAAGGAAGACTCATAGGTAGATGAGTTGAGCACTATTATCACTCAGATGGGGAAACTGGGGCAACGAATTTGACCTGGGCCATTGTGTCAAAGCTGGAACCTGAACTCAGGCAGCCTGACTCTCCAGCCTGGGTGAAGTACTATGATGCCGGCCGCCCTCATGTCTTCCATACAGAAACCGCACGTGAATGTCTAACTTTTGTTAAACTATGAAGATGTGATTATAACTGTTTCATTATAGCAACTAGCAGAGCCAGTTTTAAATTTCTTATTCTCAAATGGATGACCTGTGTTATGAAAAAACATACACAACTCAGAATGTCTCCATGTGTTCTAGCAAAAGTGCCACTTTCCTAAGAGGTGCGATGATTTTTTGAATTTTTATAAAACAAAATGTAAGTGCAAAAGGTCTGTAACAGTTAAGTCCATTTCTTTTTGCTGTTGTTGTTAAGATTTATTATTTGAGACAAAGAGAGGGAGCGAGCAGGGGAAGGGACAGAGGGGACAGGGAGAGAGAATTTCAGACTCCCTACCCAGGGCTAGATCTCAGGGCCCGGAGATTACTGATGCCAGCCAAAATCAAGAGTCCTACCCTTACCCTACTGAGCCACCAGTTAAGTCCATTTCATGTTTAAAGAAAAAGCTGCGGTGTTACTTGTACTTTATGTATATCAAATTTCTACTGGTTGGAAATCAGAGGGAAAAAAACACAAATCAAAAGAAAGTCCAAAAAAGAAATACAGTCAGGAACAGCTACAAGCAGGCAGAAAACCTGCCTGAGTGGTACTGATGCAGAAATACTGAGCTGTCCACACAGCGCGCCCTCACTCAATCAGTGCTTTTGGAAGAAATGAAAAAGGTGACAAGTCCTTTTTGCGTTTTATAAACCTCCTTGGTGTGTGCACTACGAAAAGCTACAGGACAAGAAGCATGGAGGACCAGTCATGAAAATGATTGCCTCCAGATATAATGAAAACCTGGAAGTGAGAAGACTCCCAGGGTGCGACAGCATGAAGGAAAATAAGTAACAAAAAATGATCATAAACAGCATCTGTAAGAGCTGGAACCCCGAGCCGTCCAGGCTTTTGACTAAACCAAGGAAAGGAGAAACTGAACGAGAAATGGACGGGCGGCGTCATCCCACTGCTATCTTCAATCTACCTCCCACAAGGGAACCCAGAAAGAGCTGCTACGGAGAAGCGGTCAAAGGGCCAGCTCAGCGACGAGCGACAGCGGCCGCCCACTCAGCAGGGCCCCGCAGAGGCGCGGCGACTGCTCGGGTCCCGCGGAACCCCGCGCCGGGCAGGACGCGCGGACGTCTCAGCCCCGCCCGCACCAATTCCAACCCCGGAGGCGGGGCCTGCGAGCGGCATCCTTAGCCACGCCCCCCGGCGCGTCTCCGGCCCGCTCAAGTTCGAAAACTACCACCTTAGTTGGGTTTGGTGAGGAAAAGGCAAGAGAGCCGCGCGGGAAGGCTGTGAACGGGGACCAGGGAGGTTCGATAACTAAAACCAGACCCCGGGGGAGGCTGGACTCTGCTCGCCGGCCGACTGCCCCACGGCAAGGGGAAGAGGGATCCCGGGGGTTGAAAAGATCCCCGACCCAACCCCGAGACTGGGGCGACCCCTGCCCCCCGCCCTCGCAGCCACCCGCCGGAGGGTCCGTCTTTACCAACGCGAGCAGCGCAGCAGCTTCTCCAGCCGGTCGAGCGCGGCGCGGCTGTGGGCCCAGGCCCCGCGCCCCTCCGGCTCCATACTGGGCGCGGGACCAGGCTCGTTCCCGGAGCGGACCCTCGGCTGCCGGTTCCCCGGCATCGCCCCGCCTTCCCGGCAAGGGCACCTCAGAGGGCTGGAGCCGCGGCAGGCTCGGGCAACGACCGAGACGCCGCCGGCCTGCGACCCGACCCCAGCCCGAGCGGTCCCCGAGTCCCGGCGGGAGGGACGCTGGGGGGCGGGGGGGGCGGGGCCCGAGGGGCGGGGCCGCGGAAACGCGCCAAAAGCCGGGGCGCGCGGGACCGGGAGGGGTGGGGCCTGCGGTTGGCGGGAAAGGGGGCGGGTCCAGAGCGCCCGGAGGGGTGAAAATGAGAAAAAAATGCAGGTCCTTGACTTTCCTGAACCTTTGGCTCTAGGGACCGTTGGCAAGGCTTAAGGGATGGAAAGTCACAAACGGAGCAATTTTTGGTTAAGAGTCATCTCTAAGGAGTGCTGTTTCGGCTGCCGGAAAGCTTGGAAAAGTTTTGATCATGACACTGAATGTGCCGCCTTCTTCTAAAAAAGTAACTTCTCCTCCCTTCCACCTTTTCGAGGCTTTTTGTTTTGTTTGTTAAAGCTGTGTCTACCCTCCACATAAGAATCCTTCATTGACCATCATATTATATGGACAACAGAGGCAGAGAACCCTTCACCCTCCCCACTCAGTCCACTCCCAGATCTTTGCATCCCCCACCCAACACTTACTCTCAAATCTACCCACTTCTGTCTTCACCTCAGGCCCTTTGTCTCATTCTCACCTAGATGGTTCCCAGAGCCTTCTGGCTGATATCCCTGTGTCCACCCAAGTCCTCTCCAATCCTTAGGCTACACTGTAACCATCTAAAACATTTCGATTGTGTAAGACTGATGAGTCACAGACCTGTACCCCTGAGAAAACTTAATACATTATATGGTAAAAGTAAATAAAACAATAAAATAACATTTCCAAATAAACCCTTGGTTAGTAAAAGCCGAATGGACAAAACTAAGTAAAATCTTATAGGGTATAATAACATGGTAAACTAACCCAATTTTTTTAATATAGTAATTCAACAATTCTAAATATTACTGAAGACAAATGTAATTTTTTTTTAAAGATTTTATTTATTTGACAGAGAGAGATCACAAGTAGGCAGAGAGAGAGGGGGAAGCAGGTTCCCTGCTGAGCAGAGAGCCCAATGTGGGGCTTGATCCCAGGGCCCTGAGATCATGACCTGAGCTGAAGGCAGAGGCTTAAACCACTGAGCCACCCAGGTGCCCCAAATCCAATTTTTTTCTTAAACTCACAGGTAATCATGAAATTGATTGTTAACCCTGTTAAGCCATTGCTTACTCTTTGCAGAGCCTCAGAGAAATCAAACTCTAGAAATGCTGAACTTGAAGAGATGCTATGGTGTGTGTAATGGAGTAAATTGGGGATTTCAGGAGCCAAACAGTCCTATTTATAATCCCACTTCCTCTACTATATAATTATGTGATTTAAATCAAGTCTTAAGTTGTCTGAACATTAGTTTCCTATAAGGTGAGAATAATATTTATATTTTGTAGATCTGGAGAATTATTGAAGGAGATAAATGTAAAATCATCTACATCATAACTACTCAAGAGTAGCTAATATTAATATAATTATATATGTGTGTATATATATATCCATTTCTGTTAATGCTTCATTTACCACAGAATAACACTAAATTTTTTTTAAAGATTTTATTTATTTATTTGAGAGAGATTACATGTAGGCAGAGAGGCAGGCAGAGAGAGAGGAGGAAGCAGGCTCCCCGCTGAGCAGAGAGCCCAATGTGGGACTCGATCCCAGATCTCTGGGATCATGACCTGAGCTGAAAGCAGCGGCCTAACCCACTGAGCCACCCAGGCGCCCCAACACTAAATTTTTTTACCAGATGCTTTTTTTTTTTTTTTTTTTAGATTTTATTTATTTATTTGACAGAGAGATCACAAGTAGAGGGGGAAGCAGGCGCCCCGATAAGCAGAGAGCCCAATACAGGCTCTGACTCTGAAATCATGACCTGAGCCGAAGGCAGAGGCCCAACCCACTGAGCCAACCCAGGCGCCCCATCAGATGCTTTTTTAATTAGGGCATAATATGTGATGCTGTAAGGGCCTATTTAGCCAGAGCAGCTCTATCCGGTTAAACAGTGATTTTGTTGTTTATGCAGTAAAATTTAAACTGACCCTGCCCCACCCCCCAGGGGAACTTACTTAAAAGCAAGTCCAGGAAACCAGTAAAATATAGTCGACCAGTCCCTGATAACAAAGAGCCCAAATACAAGGGCGGGTCAGGTCAGGTGGAGACAGCTGCCCCAATTCAAGAATGAGTCGGGCCAGGTGGAGTCATCCAATCAGTGGGGCGTGCGCATGGTCTCCCTAGCTACCAAGGAGTGTGCGGCTCAACCACAGCGCCTTTGCTCTATAAAAGTTAGTCTGTAAGGTAGGGAGGGGTCGCCCTCTCTGTAAGAGGCGGTTCTGAGCGGTTGGTTTGATTCTGATGCTTGGCGCAAAATAAAGCTTTGCTTCACTTTTGCTTTGTATCAGTCTTGCTCCTTTGATTATGGACCTAACAATGACATGGTGGCTCAGTCATTTAAGCATCTGCCCTCAGATCAGGATCAGGTCAGGATCCCAGGGTTGTGGAATCAAGTCCCATATTGGGCTCCTTGCCCACCAGGGAGCCCGCTTCTCCTACCTACCCTGCCCCTGCTTGTGCTCTCGCTCGCTCGCTCTCCTGCACACTCTCTCTGGCAAATAAATAATATCTTAAAAAATAACTACTACATAATGTAACTGATGAGAGTAAATGCAAGTTTCACATTTGGGTAAAATGCTGTAAGGACCAAACAGTTGTCACTGGCCTATTTGTGTGGTGCTGATAAATGAATGGCGATACAGGGGCAATGATAACATTAGTTTGTTTTTCTTTCCCTCTGCCATTGCCCCAGTACCTCTTCCCAAATCTCATGAAATTCCCAGCAGCTGTTTGATGGTGGCCGTAATAAACTCATCAAGAGAATAAGCAAGGTTACTCCCCATGTGCAACGTTCCCTTCCACTTCCTTCCTTCCAGCCCTGCCCTGTCACAGTGCATATGGCTGACAATTTACTTGCTAAATTCCAGTATAATTTGCACAGTGTTATATTAGTTACCAGGTGTATGATATAGTGATTCAGCGATTCTATACACTCAGCGCTCATCACAATTAGTGTACTCTTGGGGGGCCTCGGAGGCTCAGGTCATGATCTCAGGGTCCTGGGATTGAGCCCCATGACTGGCTCTCTGCTCAGCAAGGAGTCAGCTTCTCCCTCTTCCTCTGTCTGCCTCTCTTTCTCTGTCAAATGAATAAATAAAATCTTTAAAAAAAAAAAAAAGGCCATGTACTCTTAATCTCTTTCATTTATTTCACCCATCCCCCTACCCAAGTGCCCTTTGGTAACTACCAATTCTTTATATGTAAGAGTCTGTTTCTTGATTTGTCTTTTTTTTTTTTCCTGAGTTCATTTGCTTCTTAAACTCCACATTTTTAAAATTTCATTTATTTATTTATTTATTTATTTGACAGATCACAAGTAGGCAGAGAGGCAGGCAGAAAGAGAGGTGGAAGCGGGGTCCCTGCTGAGCAGAGAGCCCGATGTGGGGCTCAATCCCAGGACCCCGAGATCATGACCTGAGCCGAAGGCAGAGGCTTAACCCACGGAGCCACCGAAGCATCCCTAAATTCCACATTTGAGTGAAATCATGGTGTTTGATTTTCTCTGACATGCTTATTTCACTTAGCATAATACTCTCTGGATCTATCCATGTTGTTGCAAATAAGATTTCATTATTTTTATGACTGAGTAATGTTCCATGTGTGTGTGTGTGTGTGTGTGTGTGTGTGTACATCTTTATACATTCATCTATGGATGGACAATTGGGCTGCTTCCATATTTTTTTTAAGTTTTTTTAAATTTATTTGATGCAGAGACATCACAAGTAGGGAGAAGCAGGCTCCCTGCTGAACAGAGAGCCCCATGCGGGGCTCGATCATGACCTGAGCCGAAGGCAGAGGCTTAACCCACTGAGCCACCCAGGCACCCCGGGCTGCTTCCATATTTTGGCTATTGCAAATAAAGGGTGCATGTACTTTTTTTTTTTATTAACACATAATGTATTATTTGCCTCAAGGATACAAGTCTGTGAATCATCAGGCTTTCACACTTCACAGCACTCACCATAGCACATACCCTCCCCAATGTCCATCACCCAGCCACCTTATCCCTAACCACCCCCCCCCCAGCAACCCTCAGTTTGTTTCATGAGATTAAGGATCTCTTATAGTTTGTCTCCCTCCTGATCCCACCTTGTTGCACATTTTTCCCTCCCTAACCCCCACGACCTCCAGCCCTGCCTCTCAAATTCCTCATATCAGAAAGATCGTATGATAATGGTCTTTCTCTGATTGACTTATTTCGCTTAGCACAATACCCTCTAGTTCCATCCACGTCATTGCAAATGGCAGGATTTGGGGGGTTTGATGGCTGCATAGTATTCCTGTGTGTGTGTGGACACCACATCTTCTTTATCCATTCGTCTGTTGATGGACATCTAGGTTCTTTCCATAGTTTGGCTATTGTGGACATTGCTGCTATAAACATTCGGGTGCACGTGCCCCTTCAGATCACATTTGTATCTTTGGGGTAAATACCCAGTAGTGTGATTGCTGGGTCATAGGGTAGCCCTATTTTCAACTTTTTGAGGAACTTCCATACAGTTTTGTGTTCTTTGGGTTAAATACCCAGTAGCAGAATTACTGGATCATATGATAATTCCATTTTTAACATTTTGAGGAGCCTTCACACTGTTTTCCAGAGTGACTGTGTTGCACAAGAATGAGACAGGTTCTTGTCTCCCAGAGTCGAAGAACGAATCTCACAGACACAAAAGGGTGAGGTGAAGTGAAAGCTTATTAAGTGAAGGTGAGAGCTGAAAGAAGAGGAAAAAGCTCTCTGGAGTGAGAGAGGTCCTGAATGGGTTGCCACTGAGGGCTTTTAGTGGCAGTCTTTGATTGAGAACTGACTGGAAAGCTTGTGGCCTGGAGATTCTTGGGCTGTCTTGGTTTGTTCCCTTACCTCTTGTTCCTGCTCTGTCTCAGCATCTCCACCTGCCAGGAATAGCTTCAGAGCCGAGGCCAGACTCCTGCCTAGACCTTAACCACTTCCCTACTCAAGGGACAGGACCTGTGGGCAGAAGGGCTGTACTGGGACTGTGAGGAGTGCCTGATTGTATACTTTTTAATTAGTGGGGTTAGGGATAAGGCAAGATCCAGGGAATCTGGAAGCAAAGCTCTCAGGACCTTGAGGGGCCAGCTGCTGCCAAGATAAGTTTACTTTTAAACAAGAAGGCACCAAGGCAGCCATGAATTCCTTGTGGAAGGTCCCACTCTTCCGGTTTCGGGTATCTTTCAGTGGGCTGCAAGCTGTAAGGAGATTTTAAGCTACATTTCTTTTGTCTTTGTTTCCCACATCGGCTGCACCACTCTGCATTCCCACCAAAAGTGCACGAGGCTTTCTTTTTCCCACATCCTTGCCAACGTTTGTTATTTCTTGTGTTTTTGATTTTAGCCATTCTGACAGGTGTGAGGTGGTATGAGATTTGTGTCTTTGAATCAACCCTTACTCTCAGCCCTAGATCCTGAATTTCAAGAGCCAGTTATTTCTCCCATGAGCACTTATATGTGTGCGTAAAAGATGGGCAACCGATCCAGCATGAGGTACAGCAAGAATACGTCAAATCCTGAAATTCTGCCTCCAGAGAAAAACCACCTAGGAAAATCCAGTCCGTCTACAGGGTCTTGGTAAAACCTTAGCTTAGGGCACTTGCAATAGCTTGTCTTCACTTTAAAAGGGACTATAGATCTTAATTCCCTTTCTGTGTGCCCGCAAGGACCTCCCAAAGGACATTGGAGTTTAGGTGCGTTGCTCTGTTTTCTCCAGTCTTCTGGCTCAGCAATATTCCTCAGTACTTTGGGCTCTTGCAAAATTATTCAGCCTTCCTAGATCCTACAGGTCCAACTCGGGTCCTACAGGCATTCTGAGGCAGATAAATTGGCTTGCTTGAGCCTGTTTTCCTCTCCTTCTCTCTCCCATGCCCTTCCTCACTGCACTGATTACCATCTGTAGTGCTGCTCTCCTCCGAGGCTTCTGGATCTGGTCTCTTTCCTGATCTGCAGGCTCAATATAACAGTTTGTTGAAAACAGTCTAAATGCTAATTTTTTTTCTTCTGTTGTGTTGTGAAGGATTTCACAAAGTAGTAAATCTTCCTCATATTCACTTGGATAAACATATTTAACAAGCAAAACGGGACAAACATAACACCAAGCCTCTCCTGCCCTGGCATGGGAAGCTAGCTCCCCAATCCAGCCATGTACACTAATACTTCTCGGGCTTTTAATTATGGTGTCAGACAGTGAAATCAACCTCTTGGATTCTTCTATGTACATTCTCTTTGTCACATATAAATTTGGTTTGCAAGGACTTCTATGAAACCTAGACTCCCCCCCCCAAGCTTTATTAATTGAGAACAATTAATTAGGAACCACTGAATGTGGTAATTGGTGGCATGGAACAAACCACCCTCAGATCATCGAGAAGTGTGGTCTGTGCTCTCTACATTGGACCGAACCAGACTTCCTACGTGAAAATGCTCTTAACCTAAGTTAAAGTCATAAGCTCTGTGCTGTTTTTTCTGGAATCCAGTGTGGAATAATGATTAAACGCACAGAGCTCTGATGAGAAGCAGAATGGGGTTAGAGACCAAGTCCTGCCATTTCCTAGGACAGTCCCCAGGGGCCCATTGTTTTAATCTATTTTGGAACTTAGTTTCATCTTTCATAAATTTAGAATACATGTATACCAACCTCACGCTTGTAGGGTTGTTATGAGAAAGGAATTACAAATCATGAAAAATGTTCTAAACCAGGAACACCGCACAACCAATGGAAATCCCTTCACGCTGGATGTGCACTGTGCTTTAATACATATATTTGCAATAGGCTTAATTTACAACAAACACCCGATACATTTTCCCAATTTTAGGACTAGTTTTAGCATTTTTGAGTTGCACTAAGCCAGTTATCCTTGCTTTAAAATTCTCTCCGGACAGAGGACATATTCTGAGTAAGAAGGAGCCAGTCCTTTCACGACTACTGCGGCAGAGATACTTGCTGTAGGAATTCCTTTGCAAATAAGACACAATAACTCTGAAGGCAGCTTGGATTTTGTTTAAGGACCATAGTCTGTTTTAGTATCATCTCAAATGAAGTATCCACTGGCTTCCTAACACCATCCATGGCATGATGTTAGGACTAGATAATAAAAAAAATCTTTATGGGGCACCTGGGTGCTCAGTGGGTTAAAGCCTCTGCCTTCGGCTCAGGTCATGATCCCATGATCCTGGGATCGAGACCCGCATCAGGCTCTCTGCTCAGCAGGGAACCTGCTTCCTCCTCTCTCTCTGCCTGATTCTCTGTCTACTTGTGATCTCCGTCTGTCAAATAAATAAATAAAATCTTTAAAAAAAAAAATCTTTATGGTTTTTGTTCAATTAACGTGGAGATCTTTCATTGACAACATTTCGTTCATTTTTTAAGAGCAAAATATCCTCAGCAATGAAAAAAGCAATAATTTCATTCTGTGTACTAGAGACAGTTTATAAGAACCAAACAAAAACTGGTATGGCCCAAACTACTCAGCACCCACCACTCAAAACCAGTGCGGAGCTCTTCTTGGTTGGCACAGTTGGGCTACATCTAGTGATCAACTTATTGGTTGCAGTGGATTCCACTGAACTGTTTTGACATGCTGCTGTCTCTGACTTGCACATACACAATCTCAAAGTCACGTAGACCTTGGCGTTTACTGAAAAGTTACCCAAGTCTCTAGAAGCATCTAGATATTTCCAGATGATGTTTGAAAGCATGTTAGCTCTGTTCTTGAGGGCATCCACCAGATTTCTGTCACAAGATCGAAAGTAACTAGTCTAAGGACATAGTTACATTAATACAGCCGTGGTTTTAAAGGTTTGGGTGTCTTCTGTACTGCCTGATCATTTATCAAATACAGTCTGACACAGATATTTCACTGGTCATTGTTTTTTGTTCGATAGATTTGAGAGTTCAACCCATTCCACTGCCTTTTATTGCTTGCTATTTTTAAAGAGACACCTCAGTAGAAAGCCCCTTTTTCTGTACAGTGTAATTACTGAAGCACATAAAGCGGTTATAGCAGGAATTTATCACTTTCAGGTGGAAATACTCCCGGCCAAATAAAAGATAGAGTAGGAATGCCAGAAGCAATTTATAACAGGCTCACTGACATTTTGTGTTGAGAAGCTGTACCACTGAATAAGCGTCAAGTCATAAGTCTCTGTAAACGTGATTAAAGCAAGCAAGTTACTCTTTAAGGGGACACTATAAAAAAAAAAAAAAAAAAAAAACTCTGTGATGCAAAGCAGGAAAATTCTGTTGACAAAAATCACCAAAAACAGCTGTCAGTAAAATTTACAAACAGCTTGTTTTAAATTCTGTTGAATTCCAGCAGCTGTTTGTTTGCACATAAAATGTTCACTTAGGAAATGAGCATTGGCCCTCATTTGGGTGCCATTGTGTTTCAAAATTTTGTAATCAGCCTAATCAAAATTCATACAATAATTTAAATTTCTTTCAGCGGACAAGTAAGAGGTAGCTAGTATATTTAAGTATGCCTTGTATAGAGTATGTGTTCAATAAAAAGAAGAAGAAATGAGTGAATGACTATATACCATTGTCCCTGAAAGCAGTGGTCATTACAAAGCTTTATTTTTTTCCTTCTATCTATCTACACTGTTTTGGAAATTATGTCTTGTTCATATGGGATTCACTTTACTACTATTGGTAATAACCCTTCATACCCCTTTAGCAATGCTTTCTAGAGTATTATAAAGCTGAATTAAAATTGAGTTACTGTTGTAAAGTCACTCTCTGTGAGAGATAGTTCATTAAATCTCTCCTCACTTCTTTGCTAATGTCTTCATTTAGTTATTTTTCTCACTATCTCAAAAAATAGATTATATAATTTTTTCATCTGTGAAATGGGAATAATAGAAAATACATTGTTGCTGTTGTACAAATACAAGCTAATACATTCAGCAAAGTCATAGTAAGTTCTTCATAAATGCTAGCACTTATTACTGCACAAAAAACTTCTAGGTTCAGGAATAATAAAATGATAGGAATTTTATTCTTAGGTAATAAGAACCACAATATCTTAATGTATACTCAACTAGACAGGAATCCAGTGTGTTTCAACTTTTAAATGTATCTGTGCCCCCCCAAACAGCTATCTTTCTATTGATCTGTCTATATATCTATCCATTTATCTGTGCCATTTTTAGGTATCAGTTTGGAAGATTGGGAAATTGAGTCAAACCAAAAAGCATTACCTAAAAAACAACTGTAATACTTCTCATTCTTAAGCCAGACATACACAGTGATAACCGTACCTTTCCCTGAATTACTCAAAACATTAACAAAAGTAGATTACATTCATTTTAAACTTCCAGAGAAGAGTTTATATAACCCAGATTTATCATACAACCCTAACATCACCCCACCATGTTTACATCATTATCTCTCCATTTGACAGGGGAGGAAAAGGGGCTTCATGGTGTTAAATTCTAGTTCCTCCATTCAGAGAATTGACCTTCTAGTTACGGACAAGACTAATGCGAGAAACCATACAAATAATATAAGACAGACTACAATTATGTTCAATTATGTGGTGTACATACAAGTATCACAAAAGGTCAGGGGAGACAATACTTAGAATTGCTTAATGAATATTCAAGAGATCAGGGTTAGGTTTGTGGGAGATGCGAAAGTAGGAGTTAAGTCTTAGAAGATGAGAGGTTTGAAGTAGCGGGAGGGGAGGAGAGAGACTATTTCGGATGCGAAAAATTGCATGAACACAGAGACACAAATGACAGAGGAACATCGGGACCAGTTTGACTAGAGCAAAGATACTTGATTGAAACCTATGAAATTACTGTTTTTCTAGGTCAAAAATGGTTGGATAGCAGCAATTCCATCTGGTTCCACCTAATATATATTAGATAGCGGTGATTATAGACAGTACGGAGCTGAATGCAATAAACAACTCCTAGCATTTAGGGAGTCATCAGTGAAAAGTCACCTTTCTGAGAGGAAAGCTGGCAGGAATCAACAACTAATGGCTGAGATTATTCTCTGCTCATTTACATACCCTAAGAGATTTGGAAATCTGCTACTTAGCTATTCAAAGAAAAGCCCCAGTAAAAAAGCAAACAGTAATATTAAAAGACTAAAACATTTGTTTTTAAACTTGCCTTTTTGAGGCAATTTGAGTCCGAGAATAAAATTTAGTCACATTGCTGATAATAACCCATATTTATATAGTTTTGGCACCTACCAGCAGTGTGTGATAGCTGGCTTGTACGGGCTCACAAGAGCCGGTATTAAATTTGTAGAAAATTTACTAGCTGTTTGTTAAACGTAACCACTGTTAAAAACCATATTGTGTCAACTTAGAATCAAATATATTATTTCTTAAAGCAAATGTAGTAAATATTAAAAACTCCTATACTTCCTGAATATTTTACTACCTTTCTTATTATCTATCCTCTTAATGGGATTTACACTATTTTTTTTTTTTTTTTTGTCTCTCTGGTGGAAATACTCCAGTATATAGGGTGGTATCATCTTGCCCATTTCTTGCCAACACCATTGTCCCTTGGTGGCTTGAAGTCAACCACAGTGAGAGTATTTACAAGTATCTACACCATGGAGATTGGCCAGTGCTGCAAATTAGGGTCTGATACATCGTTTTGCCGGTCGTGCAGTCTATACCTAGATGAAGAAGATGTTAATAATGCAGGTGACTATGTCATGTCCGCAGCTCTTGCACTGTGAACAGGCACACGAAGCTGGATTCTTGCAATACTCAAAACATAGGCAGCAAACAGTTCACTCACATCACTGACAAGTTTCACTTCCGTCTAACTCATGAATTTCACATGAGTATCAACCAGCACGTGTGTTGGAACTACACTCAGAAAGCCAGCTGCCCAGCAAACACCAGCAGATCGGCGCATCGACCCGTTACGTCAGATCTGGTGTCTCTCCTGCCCGCTCCCCTGTGGGAGTCTGCAGGCTGTGATTCACGTATTACTCACAGACCCAGTGCCATCGCCCGTGATGCGGCTCTGAGGCCGAGCCCCACAGTGATTTCCGCTGCCTGGCATGCTCCAAAGTCTTAAGATCTTCATGCCTTTGGGCCCCCCAACACTTCCTAGCCCCAAAATGCTGCCTTTGGAAGGTATTCCATGTCAACACTGTTCTACTCATACAGAATTCCTATTCCCATACTTTTTTGTACTTATGCTGAACTAATTGAGTGTTACATGGTGCCCTCAGTATCTCAGAATTATTGTATGAAATTGGCTTTTTTTTGTTTTGTTGTGGTTTGTACACTCACATCACACACCCATGATGGTCTTATCTGGAGGAACGCCTGCTACCCTTCTCTGCCTCCTTTATGTTTTTCTAGCAGGTATCACTTAAGCTAATGCATTATATATTTAACTGATTTATCTAATTTATTATCTGTCTTTCCTTAGGGAATGCATGTGCCAAGGGATTTTTGTCTACTCATTGCTCTATCCCCAGCACTCAAAACAGCTCCAGGGCCATAGTAGATACTCACAGGAATGAATGAATGAATGAGGACAAAATGAAAGATTTATGCTGTAGTCAGAGTCAGCTTGGCCCTTTGATGTGGCGGGGACCATTATTTCTGGGCCAAACTTGCTCTACTTTCCCAGTGCTTAAGATAAGTTGTTTTCCCAAAAATCTCTAAATCAGTTGTGCCTCACAATTTGTCTATGACTGAATTCTTCACTCGGCGGGGCGGGGGGGGGGGGGGGGGGGGGGGGTGGGGGCAGGGGGGAGGGTGTTGCTGCTTAGATTCCCCTCCCCCGCCATCCATCAACCATGACTACTGGTATGTGACTGGAACATTATAATAGAACTGTCTGAAGAAAAACAAAACCTATGAGTGTATAAAATCAGAATGTAAAAAATACCTTTTTAAACCAGATTTTGTCTGTGGAATGATTTGGGAAAGTTCTTGATGAGATGCTTGGCTGAGAGGGGTAGTAACAAAAGCTAAAGTAGCAATGGACAATGTTTAAACTACTTTCCATGGGACAAGGAGAGAGAAATTAGGTTTAAGGCTGGGAAGGAGGAAGAGGGAAGAAAAGGAGAAGGGGCAGGGAGAGGAAACACCATTGTCATGAGACTCAACTTACAAACAGAAAAGGCAGCCGGGGTCGCCTGGGGGGCTCAGTTGGTTAAGGGTCTGCCATAGGCTCAGATCATGACCTTGGGGTCCTGGGATGAGCCCAGCATTGTCCAATTTCCTGCTCATTGAAGAGACTGCTTCTCTCTCTCTCCCTCTGCCTCTCCTCCCTCTCCCAAATAAATAAATAAAACCTTAGAAAAGACAGCCAGAGAAAAGTCCCAGGAGTTGGGGTCTGAAAACTTCTAAGAACAAGTTTTTAACTCTGGAATGCTTTTAGCTTGATATAGGATTGCTATGGAAACAAACCTGAAATCTATGAATTTATGGGGACTGGCTCCCTTGAAAATGCCATCTAACCGATGTAATTGAGTGTAAAGGTGAAGATATTTCATGTCTGAACACATAGGTCTCTTTGGTGCAAGTGAAGAACCTGTACACATTATTGTTTACAGATCAGAGCCAAAGCACATCATTATGTAGCCAAAAAAAAAAAAAAGAAAAGGTGTGTAACGGGAGGAGGGGTTAGCAAATTCAGAACTTGAAATAACTGAGAAAGTATGGGGCGCCTGGGTGGCTCAGTCATTAAGCGTCTGCCTTCAGCTCAGGTCATGATCTCGGGGTCCTGGGATCAAGCCCCATATCGGGCTTCCTGCTCAGTGGGAAGCCTGCTTCTCCCTCTCCAGCTCCCCTGTGCTTGTGTTCCTTCTCTCGCTGTGTCTCTCTCTGTCGTAAATAAATAAAATCTTAAAAAAATATATATGAAATTATTAACAAAGATGTTAAGAGCTCTGAATTGTGAGAGTCTGGTTTGAAATCTTGTCTTTTGTTTTACTTCAGTAGGGCTAGGTAAGAAAGGCTCCTGGGTTTTTTTGTTTTTTGTTTTTTGGGGTTTTTTTTTACGTATAAGATACTGCCTGCCCCCCTGCCCCCAACAAGGGGAAATATTTTGCTCCAGAGCAGGATAGGCAAAGGCTGTGGGGCTAGAAGGTGTTTCACATTTCTATTGTCTCACTCTCAAAATTGTCCAAACAGCCCAAGAATTGTAGGCTTTTCCTTCCAGAGTAAGAAATGACAGTTTTTGTGGGGAAAATATATTACCAGAAATTTTTTCTGGTCACATTATCTTCTCAATAGAGTTCTATTTTCACACTCAGTGACTTGATGTCAAAGATTTTCACATCTTTCAGGCTTATTGCTTTTGGTGAATGTGGATGCTGTGATAGCAGTAATTATCAAAACTGAGAAAGAACAGAAAAAGAAAAAAATGCCCTTTGTTTTCCAGCTATTTTTATTGGCTAAGAGTATTTAAAACTAAAGGAAGAAATATGTATATGTGTATATATATGTATATTTTTTTAAAGATTTATTTATTATTTTAGAGAGAGAATGTGTGTGCGCTAGGGAGGGGCAGAGGGAGAAAATCTCAAGCAGACTCCCCACTGAGCACAGAGCCCAATGCAGTGCTCCATCCATGACCCCAAGATCGTGACCTGAGGGGCGCCTGGGTGGCTCAGTCGTTAAGCCTCTGCCTTCAGCTCAGGTCATGATCCCAGGGTCCTAGGATCGAGCCCGGCATCGGGCTCCCTGCTCAGCAGGAAGCCTGTTCTCCTTCTCTCTCTCCCGCTGCAGCTCCCCCTGCTTGTGTTCCCTCTCTCACTATGTCTCTCTCTGTCAAATTAATAAATAAAAATTTTTTTTAAAAAAAAAAGGAAGAAAGAAAGAAAGAAAGAATTCATGACCTGAGCTGGAATCGAGTCATATGCTTAACTTGACTAAGCCACCCAGGTGCCCTGAGAAGAAATGTATTTTTAATGTATACAGATTTTTGAAAGAATTCACAAGCATCTATTTGGGAGATGGGGAGCAGGAAGGAGAAAACAGAAGGGATGGGATCATTGCTAATGAATAGCCAAACAAAAGACAAAAAAAAAACAGCACAGTGTTTTTGGAGATACAAGATACACGTTCCTGCCCTGGTCTCCCATGTACTAATTTTTTTTTTTAACCTTAGGGAAGCCATTTAATACATCTTTCCACTCAAAATCTCATGTGCCAAGTGGTCCTTGAGAGTTTATCATAGGCCAGTCCCTACTTTAGGCGCTAGGAAAACGGGTGAATGAGACCAACTATCCTTGTCCTCATAGAGTTTGCAATCTGTGCTTCCCTTTATCAACTCCAAAATTGGGAAAATAATAATTGCCTTCTCTTTGTGTTGCTGTGAGAATCAAATGAGAATAGCTTATGTTAAAGCAGTTTGTAAACCATCCCTGTGAGAGCTTATTATTATACTTCTCTTTGTCCAAACTCAAATTAAGAGGTACTTAGCCAACCCCACATTTGTTAAAATTAAAACAAAACCATTAACTTCAATTTTCAGTGCACAATTGCCTCTGTAGAAGAAAATACCTTCTTTAAAAAAAAAAACCCCGTCAAGGTTTTGGCCAATTCCCATTATAATCGACAGACAATGCAGCTTGCTTTGAAATTTTCTTCTATGTTTCATTTCCAAGTAGGAGTTAAATTTCCTTTCTTGAATTATAGGGTGCCAGAATAAATGGTTGAAACATTGGGTGAGAATCACAAAAATCTAACTTATTCTGAATCTGAACCACAGACCAAAAAAAAAAAAAAAAAAAGACACCCTTCTTTGAAGCTTTGAATAGAGATATTCTCAGATGACAGGGTATTGTTTATTATACAATATCAGTATAACACAGTAAAAAAAAAAAACTAAGGATAACTTTTAAAATACTGAATTAACTATTCCATTCACTCAGAGAATAAATTTAACATCAAATCAAGCACAAAGATAGCCCTATATCCCCTCTTCTTCTCATTTAAATTTTCTATCTCTTTAAGTAAAATTACAACACTCACATGTTCACAGATCAAGCAATCTTGACAAGCTCAGCTTCGCAAAGTGTTTTATAATCATTCAAAAATCATTAAGTATTACCTGAAATGAGTGTTTCTTATGTTTCAAGTGTTATTTGTTGATAAGCATACCTGATCTAAAGCTGTGGCAGTACCGATTTTAAACAGTATTTGATCCATTAGTTTTCTAAATAAAGTCGCCATTAACTTTTGAAAACAAAGGATAACAGTATAGACCTCATAAGACAATAAAATAGAAAAATACATCATCTTCCCTTCCATAAATTGAAATATGTTTGCAGTCTTTGTCAATAAATCAGCATGTGTGTGCATTTCTCTGTTGTGCTGTCCTTAAATTTACAACCAAGTAAGCACAGAACAAACCTCTATACATTACAACTAAGAGCAAATGTATATGAATATAAGAGCACATACATACAAATATATTATTGTAGTAAGTTATAACATTAAACTGGCTCATTCCTAAATTCATAAGGTAAGAGTTACAGATTCTAGAAATAGGGGAAAGGGTTTTTTTTCTGCAGTAAATTATCGCCAACAGTTGGACATTGCGAAGTGCAAACAACTTGGTCCATGCAAGCGTGAAGAATAAACAGATCACTAAATTTGGTTTATGCAGTGTTTAAGCACAGGCAAAGCAGTCTATGCCTTTATAAGGCAAATGTATTTTAAAATCAATTTGTAATGTGACAGAAAGCCAGCAAAATAGTTTCAGTAGGGGTATGATATACTGTGATAGTTTAGTTCTATGCAAACATGAATCAAGACCTCTGTATCCTGTCAAGGCAACAAAGAACCTAACCTTGCTAAGGGAGGAATATGAATTTCCAAACAATGTGCTTCTTAAAGGAAAAACTTGAGGTGAAAAATGGCACCAATGTTTTTTGGAAGAGAAATACAACCATATTCCAAGTAGATATTACTGAAGCCTCTCTATTTTCACGTACCTTAACACAGCATCTCCATCTTTGTGGACTATGATGTACCAAAGGCTTATTTATCAAAATGCCGAGAAGAAATTTTGAACCAAAATATAGCACTCGTTATTTTGCAGGGTTTGGTATGTTGTTGTTGTTTTAATGTAGTGAAAGTTAAGAACGTTCATGTTTGTGAAAATCAGTATTTTAACTTCCTGAAATAAAAGTACAGGAAAAGCAACATCAAAATTGTGAATTTGTGGGACGCCTGGGTGGCTCAGTTGGTTAAGCAGCTGCCTTCGGCTCAGGTCATGATCCCAGCGTCCTGGGATCGAGTCCTGCATCGGGCTCCTTGCTCTGCAGGGAGCCTGCTTCTTCCTCTGACTCTGCCTTCCACTCTGTCTGCCTGTGCTCTCTCACTTGCTCTCTCTCTGACAAATAAATAAATAAAATCTTTAAAAAAAAATTGTGAATTTGTTTTTAAAATAATAAACCTTTTTGTATTGCTTTACAACATGACTTTAGAGGGGATAACAGCTCCTTGCTACAATACATTACTCATTCTCTGTGTAAATGAAATGAAGAATATCATGAAATGATTTATAAAGTTTATAATCACCATTGATGAACCACATTTTACCTAATGTCTATATTTTAAGTGAAATATATAATAAAATCCTGTATAAAGCATGTTCTTGTAAAGAATCATTTCACATTTTATATTGCAGCTTATCGCTAAAGAGATTTTCATTAAATAATCTCTGCAGACCAATTGTATGGTATCTGAAGAATATAATTTGCAAGTATTGATAACCTCTTAAGGTTAGAATTCAACCTATAAGGTACGCCTAATATTTCTATTATACCTCCATACTAGAACTAGGGGTGACCAGTATTAATTACCTATGGTTCAGTAGAATGCACCGGGAGGGTAGGTACCCATATTTCTTACTCCTCACGGATATGGATATTCTCTGCTGAATCATAATGAGCAAGGCAGTCCAGTAATATTTCCTTTTTCAATTACTGATGCATGAAAGAAACTGAAATTTTATTCTGGCAATGGTATTCTCTGATACTTGCAATTAACAAAAAGAATATATTAACTAGGAAGAGATTCAGTTTCAAATCCCAACTGAAAGGGAAGAATGTGAGATATTTGTTTCCACATATGGCAGAACAGTAAGACAGAAGGCCCCCTGGGAGGCTGTACCTGTTTCATTTGTTAAAGCCTGGCTTTCATGCAGGAAAAAAAAAAAAAAAAAAAAATATATATATATATATATATATATATATTCATGGTCAGAAATCTATTTGGAAAATCCCTAAAACATACCTGTTTACCAGGTGAGCAATGAAACCATTTAAAAACACAGCCGCCTAATTTCCAAAACATTCAAGGGAAAGCATAGAGGAAAGGAGGGGCAAACACCTTAAGGTAGGCCTACACGTAGGAGGCAGGACAAGCAAGAGGATTAAAAGAAAGAAATAATAATAACCCATAAAGGGAATATAATTTAGGCTTGAAAAACCTCATTTTGAACAAAAGTTTGGGAATCTAAGTGAATAAGGAGGGCATGAGACTACAAAGTATAACTGATTACATTCTGCTTTTGAAAAGACTCCCTTCCAGCTCTGAAAGGTTAATGCCTGAGAACTGAGAAGTTCACAGATTTAGAATATCTGCCCCCAAAAGATGATGGCATTTCAGAGCAGGTACCATTACCCCTATTCCTCTCTTTTTCAGGTTATTGAGATTTGAAATGGCCCAGCTCATTCCTTTCTCTGTTTCTGCCCTAAAGGTTCTCATGATCTGACACTTTGGTAGGAGGAGAAATCAACTGAAGGTAGATCCTAACCCTGGGGCCAAAATGTCTTCATAAATACTGAAGGACAAGAAAGGAAAAAAGAGGAGGAAGGGAAGGAAAAAGAGGAACTGAAAGAGACTGGATGGACCTTTAGCTTGGAAAATGAAAAGCAATTGTGAAAATAATCCTATTTAACAACATTTAGTTTACAACTTGTCATTGTATATTGATTTTTGGAATGAACAGAGAATGAGCCAAAATTTCATTGCTTTGAGGCATAACGTTGCAAACAAATGTTTTTGATAATAAGATCTGATGTCTTCAATTCAATTCACCTTTCCCCACAGGTCTCCCTTAACCCTTTAGTGTTGAAAGAATTCTCTTTTGAAGCTCCTACTCTCTCATCACTCCTGCTGCTTTTGGTTGAGTATTAACATATGCATTTGCCTGGCAACCTAGCAGCTCTCCATTGTCACTCTCAGTGATTTTATGAAAGTTTGCATCTTGTGGAAGTTTTGCATTTTCACTTTGCCTTACATTATATTTTACATTCGACTGTCCAGATACTGATGCTTGAAGCCATGGGGAGTATTAAAGGCTAACATTATGCATAGAGAATTCTGTGTTCTTTGAGAGGGGACTAAATTTTATAAATTTTATAAATGGTAGTTTTGTATTACATATTTGTAAGAATTTTGTATTTTATATTTTGCTTTCCTATAAGATCTGATGTAAATCCAGAAATTTGATTATGAAAACTCAGAAGAAAGACCGCTCTGATTTCTGAATAATCAAGAATGGACTGTCTTTCCAAACATCCATAAATGACTAAATTTTTACATAAAGGAAACATACCCATTGAGAAACATGATTTTATTTCAACTTCAGAAATTATATCATGCTATTCTTAAGCCATAACAATATATTTTGGGAATATATGACCAGTCTTTAACAAGTCAGTTGTTCATCTTAAAATTTAACTTAAAAAAAAAAAAATCAGGGTGCCTGCCTGACTCAGTTGGTAGAGCATGAAACTCTTGATCTCAGGAGCATGAGTTCGAGTCCCATGTTGGGTGTACCTTAAAAAAAAAAAAAGGCTGAAAAAAATTGCTTACCCATTTGACTGGTGAGCTGTTAACAAAGAAAAGCTTCTCTATTTTAATTGTTTTCTCTATGGCACTTTAAGTTGGTAAAAAATTATTAGACAGTTTGTTGGGTTTGACTTTAATTTTGTTAAGTTGTTTGAATATGTAGGAAAAAATAACTATACGTTATGACAATTTGAAATGTAATTATAATCTTATGATACAATGCATATGCGCCATTGGAAAAATATAACATCAATATGAGACTTGTTGCTAGGAAATGAAGCTATCTCTACCAATTCTTATTTCTTGAAATTTTCTATTAAAGGGATGTATTGATTCATTTTGAAATGAAAGTTTCTTCAGATTAATTTGAATTTTCAAATCAGGTTTACACAATGAGTTAAGATGATAAAGCATATAAATCAAACTTAAGTCTATTCAATTAGGATGGATAATTTGGCAAAGTCCCATTTATATTTTTAAATTTCCATATTCTATTTTTACTACTGGTATAAGGATAAAACCATTATAATTCATTGTAAAATTCATTTGTTTGGCTTTGCAAAAAAAGATTTACTTGTGGAATAACGATCTTCATTGCCCAAATCGCTTTCCATTTGGTTGCATTAGAAGCTAAGTCAATGTTGGCCAAGAGGCAACTGGTATATGAAAAGTTATACTATATTTAATGCTTTTCTAGTCTAGTAATTTCCTCCATATTGTGCCCTTCCTGAAACATCCTTTTTAATCCTCTTTATTTAGAATTCTGTGAACTTCTCATTGCTTTGAAGTAAGGGCCACTTCTGAAGATAAATGTTTTGACTTCACTTTTTCTTTATTGTTGGCCACAAACATTCCCCAGCAATAATGAGAAGTGACCGCCATAGTACTGTTTTAGATCTTGGTCTACAGCAGAGACAACAAACTCTGTCTCACACATACTACTCCTCTCACTTTCTAATTAATGAGTAACAAAGAAGTATGACTGTGTAAGGATAGGTCAGGGAAATAATATAAACAATAATGTTGTCTTAAGAGAATTCTCAACTATTGTTAGTCTTGTTTTAAATAAGTTTTTCAATAAATCCAATTACATAGTAATTTTAATTCATGTAAACCAAAATTTAGCAAGTTCTAGAAACTCAGTAGTATGTAAAAATTACCAAATGATTTGAAATTTCCCAAGAAGATTTTAAAAATTATATACTTCTCTAGAAGTACATGGAGGAAAAAAAAGATTGTGAAAAGATTGGATCATGGTAGTTGTTGTATCTTTCCTCCAAACAATCTCTATGAAAACTGCAAACATTATCTGTCATTTTACTTCTCTGAAGCTTTCAGACTCACGACAATACGACAGAAATCAAAATATGGTAGAAAAACCCTGAATTGTGAGCCTGGATGCCAGAGTTTTAGACTGGGCTCCTGCTCACTAGAAGTTACAGTACACATGAATTTAACTTTCCATTGAATTCCCTCATCTGCTTTGTTCCAGCTTAATTTGTCTACTTAAAGCAAATTGCTGCTTAGTCTTGCATATGTGATTCTCTCACTTTGACTTGCTTCTGCATTTACTTTTACCCCCAAAAGTGTTTTTCTGTTCCTTTGTTCCAAAGAGAAGAGCCTTTGGTCATATAAGAAATCAATAAAGATATAAGAACTCATGGGCAATTTCCTCAAATTCAACCCACCTTCCTCTTTACCCTAAACGTTTAGTAACTCTTTTAGTTTTGTACACAGCCATAACTGATAGTGAAAAAGACTTAATGAATTTGAATAGTCTCCCTTGAATGTAACCTATCTCCTCAAATATAGCTATTTAGCGATTGTCATTATTCTGTAGTTCATAGAAGCATGGACTCTGTTCTCCTTTTACTAAAGAAATTATGCAGCTAAACTTGCAACTAGACCACCCACATTTGAGAAACTGCCTACCATGCCAAGATGCTCTTCTTTAGAAGACTTCTTGTAGGAAGTGCCCAATGTATCACAGGACCTGCTAATGCTTATCCCATAACAAGAGCTGGGGGGAGTGCCGTGAAAGCTCTGTCCAAAGGAGATGACCTCTAAGAATGCTTCAGGGTTGACCAATCAGATCCTTTCTGTGAGGGAAGTCAAAACTCAGGCTGGAAGGAGCTAAATCACCATGATGATGGGACAAGCAGACCAGAGAGATACTGTGTGCCAAAAAATCTGATAGTCTGAGACAATAAACTGATACATGCATGGGACAATGAGATGGCACATGCAATTTCATGCATGTGTCTATATTGCATTCATATTTCATGTCCTGAGTAAAGGCCAATTAAAGTAAATGCCATTTTCTCAGTAACGTAACTTGAGAACAGTGTTGGGAACACCGAGTGGTAACATACTGAAGTCAAGAAAAGCTTTTGCACAGCAGTCAGTACCACCATACTTGGGTCATAAGGAGATTGTGATGGGCTACACTGGCCCCCAGAAACAGATCCTCATCCCCAGAACCTGTGAAGGTTGTTCTACATAGCAAATGAGACTTTACAGATGTCATTAAGTTAAAGACTTTAAGATTGGGAGATTATCTGGGTTACCTAAATGTAATCACAATGTAATCATGAGACAGACAGAAGAGAAGGTGGTATATGATGATGATGCAAAGATAGATTTGAAAATATGACATTGCTTGCTGGGGTGCCCGGGTGGCTTAGTTGGTTGAACATCTGATTCTTGACCTCAACTCAGGTCTTCATCTCAGGGTTGCGAGTTCAAGCTCCATGTTGGGCTCCACACTGGACATGTTTAAATGTTACATTTAAAAAAATGTAATTTTAAAAAAATTTAAAAAATCCTAAATGTTTTATTTTTTTTTTAAATGTAACATTCCTGACCTTGAAGATGAACATTGCTGAATCCTGAAGAGGAAGGGACCATGAGCCAAGGAATGCATCTCTAGAAACCAGAAAAGGCAAGGAAATAGATTCTTCTTAGAGCCTCCTGGGGGAGTTTGGCCTTGCCAAAGCCTTTGTTTCAGTCCAATAAAGCTGATTTTGGACTCGACTCAGAACTAACCGTAAGAGAGTAAGTATATGTTGTTTTATGCCACCAAGTGTGTGATAAATTGGGCAGTAGGAAACTAATGGGGTGTATGTGATTTTCTATTTCTGAATATAACATATAGAAGAGGAGATACACGTTAAAGATTTTTTTCTCCTCATCAATAACTAGATTTATGTATCTATTTCATATAACATTCAATGAATTGACAAGCATTGTTTCTGGCCAAATTTTGATTAAGTATGACATGTAATTATCTTCACCTAACAGATAAATTCTTTTTTTTTTTTATAAAGATTTTATTTATTTATTTATTTATTTATTTGACAGAGAGAAATCACAAGTAGATGGAGAGGCAGGCAGAGAGAGACAGAGGGAAGCAGGCTCCCCGCTGAGCAGAGAGCCCGATGCGGGACTCGATCCCAGCACCCCGAGATCATGACCCGAGCCGAAGGCAGCGGCTCAACCCACCAAGCCACCCAGGCACCCCACCTAACAGATAAATTCTTGAAATTATTAATATTAATGTGAATTGGCACGCTATGTACTAGTATTGTTGAGGTCAAGAAATGTATATGAAAATATAAAATCTGACCTGATACCTTTGAAATCTTTTTCTTCTTTAGTTTTACCAAAGTAGTAGCACAAATTATATTAATGTTTTAAATTGTTAGTTTTTACGATGTATGCTTAATTTGAAAGTTTGTTTATTTTCTATGTATATATTTATTTAAGTTTATAGGAGCTATTAACCTGAGGAGGGTAGGCTTAGCCTTATCTTTGTGTTTAAGTCAACTTCCGAGACTGAAACATTTTTTAAGCTACTATTTTAAAAAGCTAGTAGATTGGGAAACATTATTCAAAATCCTTGTGAGGCTTAGTAGGCAATGGCTTTCTATTCCACCACACCTTTAAAAGATAAACTGAGGCATATTAAAAATTTCTAGAATTTATTTGAGCAAAAAGTGATTCCTTCCAATCAGGCAGTGCCAAACCAGAAGTGGATAGGAGCCCTCCACCTCCAGGAACCAGGAGAAAGACTTACATAAAGAATGTGTGAAACCAAAGAAAAGCAACTATTTGATTGGTTAAAACTCAAAGCCTAGTTGCCTGCTTATGACTGGTTGTCCTTAGTGTTTTGATTTCGTAACCTTGACTCATTTATAGGCTTAGATTTTGGTTTGCTTGCATAGGCAATCCTGGCATTAGAGTCACTTCAGTCTAATGCCTCCCTGTTTAATTAATTTAACAGTACTTTCCCAATAAACTTCCAGTAACAGGATATATATCTCTTGAAGACTAAGAAATCTCATAATGCCCCTACTTAGCCACACCTTATTGTTAAATGTATTCCCAGATACCTCTGCTCTGGGATGTAATTGGACAAATGCCGTCTTTACATCAAATTCACCAGCTGGGTGAGTGAAGCATAGTTTTAAAAATAACTGGTTCCCACTCTGGTTAAAACTCTTGAAGTTTGGAGGCACTTGGATGGTTCAGTCAGCTAAGCAATGGACTACTGGTTTCAGCTCACTCCAGCAGTTTGTGAGATAGAGTCCCAAGTTGGGCTCCCCATTCAGTGCAGAGTTTGCAGGAGATCTCTCTCCCTTTCCTTCTTTTTGTCCCCCGACTCACATAATCTCTCTCCCTCTTTCTCTCTAAAATAAATAAATAAATATTAAACAACAACAAAAAAGGAACTCTTGTAGTTTGAATGCACAAAGTTTCAGTTAAGCTGATCTAAATCCTTGAGGCACCTGGGTGGCTCAGTCGGTTGGGCGACCAACTCTTGATTTTGGTTTAAGTCATGATCTTGGGGTCGTGGGATCAAGCCCCAGACTGGGCTCCATGCTCAGTATAGAGTCTGCTTGAGATTTTCTCTCCCTCCCTCTCTCTCTGCCCCTCTCCCTACTCATGCTCTCTTTCTCTCTAAATAAATAAATAAATCTTTTTTAAAAAGACAGTATCAATTCTTAGATGACAGTTTATGCAATACAAATTCAGTAAGTAAGAAACAACAGACAAGGAATGGATGATGATTGAGGTTTCAAAGGTAAACCCCTTCAATATCTCTAAAAACTGCTTTGTCATTTCCTCCAGGAAGGCTTACTGGGTCCCCGGGGTCCGCTAGCATGCATGATGCTATTCCTTCATACTTTCAGGGTACCTATCCTTGCTGTGCTGTTTCCCCATTCAGCAGTGGGGAGAAGGCAGGGACAGCTGTTTTTTATCACTACATCCCTACTGTCTCAAAGGCAGGTACTCCTTTTCCTCATACCTGCATACCTAGTATATAGGGGACACCCAATTAATGTTTGTTCAGTGAGGCTAGTTTCTACACATGCTATGTTCCTTAGGAGGAGCACTTTCTCAGGGGCTACTCAGCAAATGTCAAGCCTTTTAAACTATCACCTAGAAAAATCTGACACTGGCAACATTAACCTTTAGAAGCCATCTTAGCATTTATTTAAAGGCAATGTTTTGCAATGAATAACAGGCTATATCTAAAGTCTGGTAATATACTCCAATAACACAGATTTAATAAAAATGTAAAATGGATTGAGAAATTATCGAAAACCATAAACTCACAGCTTATTACTCTATAGAAGAGAACGTATTCTCTGGTTAATCTTCTTCTATGTCCTAAAGATCTATGACCACTTAATCAGCCTTAGAATCCAGTCAAATCAATTACCACATGAGTTTTTATAGCTTCCAGACAGGAATATCCTTCATCTGCCCAAATCCTCATGTTCCCTTATGGATCTAGATTTCATTGCATCACCAGGTGAAAGCTTATTTTAAAAATGACATGTGCTTTAAGCAATTTGCCCTGTTTAAAAAAAAAAAAAAAAAGGAATGGAAAAGTAGGGAGCTTTGAAATCATGAGCAGTACAATTGAACTTAATCTGTGTCTACTAAGGTTTTATCTATGTTCACTACTCTGTACAGTGCTGTGTGGTGTATAAAAGAGGCACAAAACATCAGACTTTATGCAGCCTTATGGCATAGTCATGTGAAATATTTAATAACATTTAAAAGCAAGAGTGTGATTAAGTGTCAAAATGAGATGCAAAGTCAGTAAGTGATTTTGAAAGATATCTGCAGGCATATCTAAAGGAGTTGGTCCAAGGTAGATTCAAGACAGAGCCTGACGGTGGACCACAGATTTGGGTAGGGCAACAGTAGAGATCTCTGAGCAACCATGGTAGCATGAGCACAATCATGAGCAAAGGGAGAAGAATAACCAATGAGGGGAAATTGAGAGGAGAGAAGGAAATAGAAGAAATTTTAGAAGGTCAAGACCAATGAGAAAAGTCAAACTGAAAAGTATACATAATAAAATTTTACAGTTAAATCTGGGTCTGAGCTGACAGTTGAAGAAGAGATGCCATTATAACATTTTAATGTTTGCATTTGTTTAAGCCAGGTTTCTTTTATTTTAATTTTTATTTAAATTCAATTTAATTAACATTTACTGCATTATTAGTTTCAGAGGCAAAATTTAATGACTCATCAGTTGCATACAACCCAGTGCTCATTGCTTCAAGTGTCCTCTGTAATACCCAACACCCAATTACCCCATCCCCCCAATGACCTCCCCTCCAGCAACCTCAGTTTGTTTCCCATAGTTATGAGCCTCTCATGATTTGTCTCCCTCTCTGTTTTCATCTTATTTTATTTTTCCTTCCCTCCCCCTTATGTTCATCTTGTTTGTTTCTTAAATTCCACATATGAGTGAAATCATATGGTTTTTGTCTTTCTCTGACTGACTTATTTTGCTTAGCATAATACCCTCGAGTTCCACCCACATCATTACAAATGACAAGATTTTGTTCTTTTTGATGGCTGAGTAATATCCCATTGTATATAGATCCCACATCTTCTTTATCAATTCATCTGCCAATGGGCATTTGGGCTCTTTCCATAGTTTAGCTATTGTGGACATTGCTATTATAAACATTGGGGTACACGTGCCCCTTTGAATCACTATGTTTGTATCCTTTGGAGAAATAGCTATTAGTGTAATTGCTGAATTGTAGGTAGTTCTATTTTTAACTTTTGAGGAACCTCTATACTGTTTTCCAGAGAGGCTGCACAAGTTTGCATTCCCATGAACGTAAGAGTTCCCCTTTCTCCACATCCTTGCTAAGATCTATCTCTTCCTGATTTGTTAATTTCAGCCATTCTGACTGGTGTGAGGTGCCATCTCATTGAGGTTTTTTAGTTTTGTTTCTTTTAAAGATTTTATTTATTTATTTGACAGGCAGAGATCACAAGTAGGCAGAGAGACAGGCAGAGAGAGAGGAGGAAGCAGGCTCCCCACTGAGCAGAGAGCCTGATGCGGGGCTCAATCCCAGGACCCTGAAATCATGACCTGAGCTGAAGGCAGAGGCTTTAACCCACTGAGCCACCCAGGCACCCCCTATTGAGGTTTTGATTTGCATTTCCCTGATGCCGAGTGATGTTGAACGCTTTTTCATGTGTCTGTTGGCCATTTGGATGTTTTCTTTGGAGAAATGTCTATTCATGTCTTCTGCCCATTTCCTGACTTTTTTTTTTTTTTTTTTTTGTATTTTGGGTGCTGAGTTTGATAAGTTCTTTTTATTTTATTTTATTTTATTTTATTTATTTGACAGACAAAAGATCACAAGTAGGCAGAGAGGCAGGCAGAGAGAGAGGGGGAAGAAGGCTCCCCAGTAAGCAGAGAGCCCGACACGGGGCTCGATCCCAGGACCAGAATCTTAACCCTCGAGACCAGGACCAGAGTCTTAACCCACTGAGCCACCCAGGCACCCCTGAGTTTGATAAGTTCTTTATAGATTTTGGATACTAGCCCTTTATCTGATATGTCATTTGAAAATATCTTCTCCCATTCCATAGGTTGCCTCTTAGTTTTGTTGACTGTTTCTTTTGTTGTGCAAAAGCTTTTAATCTTGATGAAGTCCCAATAGTTCATTTTTGCCTTTGTTTTGCTGCCTTTGGAGATGTGTATGGCAAGAAGTTGCTATGGCTGAGGTTGAAGAGGTTGCTGCCTATGTTCTCCTCTAGGACTTTGATGGATTTCTGTCTCACATTGAGGTCTTTCTCCATTTTGACTTTATTTTTGTGTATGGTATAAGAAAGTGTTCCAGTTTCATCCTTCTGTATGTGGCAGTCCTATTTTCCCAGCACCATTTGTGAACACTGGATATCCACTGGATATTCTCTCCTGCTTTGTCAAAGATTAATTGACCATAGAACTGTAGGTCTATTTCTGGGTTCTCTATTCTGTTCCATTGATCTAAGTGTCTGTTTTTGGGTCAGTCCCATACTGTCTTGATGATTACAGCTTTGTAATACAACTTGAAGTCTGGAATTGTGATGCCACCAGCTTTGGTTTTCTTTTTCAACATTCCTTTGGTTATTTGGGATCTTTTCTGGTTCCATACAAATTTTAGGATTGTTTGTTCCAGCTCTGTGAAAAATGTTGATGGTATTTTGATAGGGATTGAACTGAATGTTAAGCCAGGGATTCTTAAACTGCATCTATGGAATCCTTAATAGTTTATGAACAACTTTCAGGGAGTTCACGAACATACTGACATTTTCTGCAATATATCATTCACATAGATATTTTTCTGAGGGAAGTATCCATAATTTCATAAATTCTTTTTTTTTTTAATTAAAAAAAATTTTTTAAGATTTTATTTATTTGAGATAGAAAGTGAGAGACAGAGCACGATCCAGGGGGCAGAGGGAGAGGGAGAAGCAGGGTCCCCGCTAAGCAGGGAGTCTGAGATGCAGGGCTCGATCCCAGGACCCTGGGATCATGACCTGAGCAGAAGGCAGAGGCTTAACTGACTGAACCACCCAGGTGTCCCATTTCATCAGATTCTTAAAGGAGTTTGTGACTAAAAATGTTAAGAACCAGTGAGAAAATTATATTAAGTTTCATGTCATTGACACATAATTATCTGAAGCCCACAAAGATTAAGTCCAAGGTCAAAATTAAGATCCCAAGAGGCAAGTTTGTCCTATTGATATGTTTCTCTTGGCTCCCACAGCATTTTCTAAAAAAATGGAATTGTCAACATTTAGAAGTGTTGAAAAACTGATAAATCTGGCAAGATGATACTCTCATTCCAGCATAATAGTATCAGGCTAATAAAGGACTGCCCTTGCGAACCAAGCAAATATTCTCAATTTTATCCTCTGGCCACCACTAATGATAGTTCTAGACCCTTTTCTGCTGCCCAGCTATTGTAGAAGTGTTTGAGAGTCCCAAATTAAATAATGTATGCAGAAGCGGATAACTGGATCTAGTTTGGGCTACAATTCAAAATGGAGTCTACTATGGCAGGGGTTCTCAAACTATATGCCTGTTGGAACCCTCCCTTTATGTGTTCACTTTGCCTGTTGCCACCATTTATCTAATAAGCAGGTGTCAACAAACACATCTATAAATAGCTTATGATGCTTAGTTAGTGGCTTTTTTTGCAAGGACATGTACTTATAATTCTTGTATATTGTTACATTTGCATTCATTCATTCAGTACATATTTCTTGAGCATATAATAGTACATTAGTATAACATAGTATATTATCATACTGTGGTAAGAGTATAGTATACTAAGTACTTTTAAGTTCTCTCTCTATATATAATAAATATACATATTTTAAAAAATACATATATATTATACAGATAAATATGTAGATACAGATAATATATAAATACAGAAATATATAGGTAAATACATTTATATATATTTATAGTATTTACATATATATTTATAATATTTATTTATAAATGCATATATGTCTGCCAGTATTTTCTGATTTATACAATGAAATTAAATATATCATTTTAATTTAAATATAAATTTAATTTAATTATATTTTGTAATGTTCTGTAAAAAGTGCTATAAATCCATGTGTTCTGCACCTCAACACAATCAATCACTGCCCTCCCCAAGTTACAGCACATTAAACTGTGTCTATTTTTTAGTTTTCTTCCATGAACAAAAAAGATAACTCTATAAGGACATTTTTCTTTCCTCCTTAATTGCAGTTTAGTAACACTGATTGACGTAATCTGGTAAATATATTATTCTAGTATGTTACTTTCTCCTATCTTCTTCATAGTTCTTCATAGAACTTTCTTTTTTCTTCATAGAACTCTTGATTGTGCATCAAAATATATCCCTCCCTTAGCTTTCCAATATCAGTAAATGGCACTGCCATCAACACACTGCATCATTTAAAATTTTGAAGAGAATCAAGATTCAAGAAAGAGAGAAATCAAGAAACAAGATATCCTTGATTCTTGATTTCTCTCTTTCCCTCATCCCCTCCTCGATACCTAATCTAATCAACACTCTGCTAACTGTACCACTAGTGTACATCTTCAAATATACCACAAATTCATTAACTTATCTCTGTCTTCTCTGCCCTTACCCGGGTCCCCATCATCTCCCATTTAGATCAGTGCCATGATCTCACTATTAGTTTTTCCACTTCTATTCTTGCAATTTTATTATTTTATTTTTAAATTTAAAAAAATACTTTATTTATTTATTTGGCAGAAAGAGAGCTAGTGAGAGAGGAAACACAAGCAGGGGAAGCTTCCTGCAGAGAAGGGAGCCTGTTGTGCGGCTCAGTCCCAGGACTCTGGGATCATGACCTGAGCCGAAGGCAGACAGACGCTTAGCAACTAAGCCACCCAGACACCCCATACTCTTGCAATTTTGTAATTTGGTTGATACACAGCAGCCAGGGCAGTGCTTTAAATGTAAAATAGACCCTGTCATTCCATGGCTTAAAATTCCCCTATGGCTCTTCCACTTGGGATAAAACTCAACCCACTTACTTCAAGGGCCATGAGATTCATGATGTAGCCCATTTATTTTTTATTTTTTTTTTAATGTTTATTTTACAGAGATCACATGTAGACAGAGAGGCAGGCAGAGAGAGAGGACGAGGCAGGCTCCCTGCTGAGCAGGAGCTCCATCCCAGGACCCTAGGATCATGATCTGAGCCGAAGGCAGAGGCTTAACCCACTGAGCCACCCAGACACCCTGTACTTCTAAGTTCATGTCCTACATTTCTGCCCTCTGCTCAATGAACCACAGCCACACTGGCTTCTTGTAGGTATATTGAGGAGGCCAAATCTGTTTCTTCTTTAGGGACTTTGCATTTCTGTTCCCTGGACCAGGAACATTCTCCCCCGAGTTCTTTGTGTAACTCTTGACCTCTTAATCTTCAGAGCTTCAAACAAAGTTCATGTCCTCAGAAAGGGCTTCCTGGCCAGCCAATCTAAATGAGTCGCCCTCCCTTCTAATGCCAACCAGTCTCACTCACTAACCTACTTCATTATCTCATTTTATTTACTTGTTTATTACCTGCTTCTACCCACCTGATCATAATCTCCATGAAAGCAGGGGATCCTGTCTCTCTTATTCATCTGAATGCCTGCATCAGGCCCTTGTTCACCTAAATGGGTACCTGACACATACAGCCAAAAATATTTGTTGGATGAATGAGTGAATGAATGAATAAATGAATGAATGAAAATAGAGGGGAAAATGGCCAACACTCTCAAAATCTAAGTGCTCATGCAGAACACTGTGATGCAGGTTTCTAATAATCAGGACAATATACTACATAAGTTGTCCCACGATGTAGGTAGTTTGAAAATGGATGGATGGATTTATTTGTTTGCTTGGTTATTGTGCTTGGGTGCTCTGGTGTAAGCAAAGCTCAGTGGCTCATTTGATTTTGGTTGAGAGGGCCTTGCCTCTGACCTAAGCACATGAACAACCAAACTCTTATCTAGTATATATTACTTTAACAGAAAATAAACAGATTCTTCTGTTTCTTTTATCAAACAAGCATAATTCACTGCCTGCTTTCAGAAACCAATTTTCTAGCTCCAGAGAAAAGCAGACTCACAAAGACCACTTTAAACAAAGACCAATCTTTAAAAATAAATTTCGATATGGGTAGATAAAAGTCATTTTTAATCATGCAAATTCATAATATTGGATAAGAGGAAAAATACAGTGCCTCAGTTATATGCAATAAACATGGAATATATGCTAATAGTCCAACCGTACACATTTGGTTTGACAGAAAAATTAGTTTTTTAAAGGATAAGCCTCGGGGCACCTGGATATCTCAGACAGTCTGGAGGTTAGGCATCTGGCTCTTAATTGCAGCTCAGGTCATGATCTCAGGACATGGGATACAGCCCTGCCTCTGGCTCTGTGCTTAGCCCGAGTCTGTTTGGGATTCTCTTTTCTCCCTCTCCCTCTGCCCCTCCCCATATGTGTGCTTATTCTCTCTCAAATAAATAAATCTTTATAAATAAATAAATAAAAATAAAAGATAAACCTCTATGAACCTGTATAATTCACTTATAAGACATAGTAAATGAATTTTTAAAAATTAATTAGGAGGTAAGGGAGGATCTAATCAATTTTTACTGAAGGAAGAAATGAGTTATTTTAATAAATATCAAAGTTCAGCTCTTGGGTCAGGCAAGAAAAGAAATATTTCAAGTCACAAGGGAAAATAAAATGTGCTTCTGGGACAAAAGTAAAAAAGGCTCAAAAGGTTCCCAATGAGGCAAAAGAGAAAATCAAAAAATATTTTTTTAAAGATTATTATGAAACACATGCAGTGTTTTATTCTTAAGAAAAACACTTCCTTGCTTTATGAAAATATTCAGAACCTGTCCCTAATTCTACCTGGAACTCAAAGCTCTACTGAATGCAGAACAGAATTTAGCAGTTTTGAGAGATCTGGGGCTTAGGAATAAGGAATCTCCAGATTTGCCTTGAATGCCAATGAATACTTAATTCATAAAACTTATTAATAATAGCACTAACATTTGTATAATACGTTATAGTTTATGGATATTTTGAAATACGTTATCTCATTTGGTGTTCATAATAACCCTAGGGAAAACTGAAATACATTTAGTATTACTTTACTGATAGAATTTAGGGCAGGCCCAAAGTCACCCATTCTGTACTAAAATAAGGAAAATCTTCTCTGCTGCTCAACATCACTTGCCTTGGGAACAAAGCCTCTCATGGCACAAGAGTACCTAGGTTTAATCTGCAAATGCCCTGGGAGATTTAACACATCAACTTACATATCCACTTAGATGTGAGGAGTGATTTCCAGATCCTTAGGAAGCGATGAAGGAAAGCTCCTTCACCAGGTGGTTGTCCTTCAGTGAATGAGGTTGCTGGAAGGAAGATGGAGGCCTTGAAGAGAAACCTGTCCTTATTCACAGGTCATCAGAGGCCACCCTGTCCTCCACTGAAGCTATGTTAGTGAGCATCATGTATGAAAGTAGATTTATGCTCTTGAAATTTTCAATTGTTGGCTTTTTGTTTTTGTTTTTGTTTTTGTTAAAGATTTTATATATTTACTTGACAGAGAGATAGAGAGCACAAGTAGTCAGAGCAAAAGACAAAGGCAGAAGGAGAAGTAGGCTCTCTGCCGAACATGGAGCCTGACTCAGGGCTGGATCCCAGAACCCTGGAACCATGACCTGACCTAAGCCGAAGGCAGATGCTTAATGACTGACCCACCCAGGTGCCCCTCAATTGTTGACTTCTAAAAATTATCAAGGCATAGTTTAAATTTGCTAAGTGTTGTTTTAACTAAGATGCAAAAAGCGAGTAGGAGTGACCCTGGTAAGGAGGAAAGGAAAACACGCATATTCTAGGAAGAGAGAACAGCATGTGTGAAGGCCAGAGACAAGAGATGCTATGGCCCATTTTATGATGTGCTGGAATAATTCATTGAGATAAAACATTGAGTTTTGTTTGTATAGCTGTAAATGGACCAGAAGCGCAAGGACTATTTTTATTTCCTTCCCTAACCTTTCTCAGTCACAGTTGGGTTTTTGGTTGAATGGGGACCTGGGGCTTGTCTTACAGAGTTAAGAACTTTTTGTTTTGTAAAAGAGTCCAAGAAAGAGGATGGACTCTGAGACTCTGCAATCAGGAACCGGAAGTGACAAAAACTAATAGATGATTTTAGAAGGGGTGGTGGTCTGGGGTTCTGGAAGTAGAAGACCTGCATTCCACCTCCTCACTGCAACCTGGGGCAGCACTAGGAGCTCAAAGAAGAATCACCAAAGCTCTCAGCCTCTGCAAGGATCTCAGTGCTCATGTCATCAATAAAGCCTCTTTGCAAAGAAAACTCAGCTGTGGACAATAAGCCGTGACCCATGTGAACCAAAGACAACCTGCTGAATCTGAATGGTGTGGTTGGCAGAAGGATATGCATAATCTTACTTTTCTTAGAAGTATGCAATTACTGTAAATACTCATTTAGCGTATGTCAATTGCTTCTCTTAGGCTCAGAGATCTTGATATTTCAAGTTCTGATTCAGGCTCATACTCATCTTTGTCTTCACAATTTGTAGGATTTCTGAAAGTTTCAGGATCATCCTTTCCTGCACATTCATTCATTTTAGAATTAGAAGTTATCATTCTCACAGTGATTTGATAAGGTCTGTATTTTATAACTGGTCACGGTCACATGTCCCAGAAATCCATGTAGTGGTAGGCAATGCAGAGATGGAAGCTTTGCTCTATAAGGGTAAATAGAAGAGGTAGCTCTAACACTTAGAGCCCAAGGTCTTTCTCAAGTACTGTTCTACATGATTTCAGTATGCTAGACGAAATCACATGACCCTCCACAACCCTATAGGTAGAGACTCTTTTTATCTCAAGTGCATCTACTGCCAAGAGAAGCAGAGTGGATGAAGAAATGCAAACAGCAGTAGGCAGCATCTTCCATCAGGAGAGATGACATTGCCCACTGCGAAAGTAAGCTAGAGGTAATTCCTGGACCAAATTCAAATGCTATCACAAGAGAAAGAAAAATCCATCATTTGTACTAGAGTACAACTAGACACAGAACAACTTTTTGTCATGTAGAGAGTGGATGAAATGATTACATAGACTTAGGTTGCCTCCTACTTCCTGGGAGTCCGTTGCTTTATGTGCGTAAGCCTTTTAGCATTATCCCTCCTGGATTCTCATTGAACAATTGAGGCTTACTGTCCGGTGACTTCCAGCATTATTATCAGGGGGCTGTACTATCCTGAATCAAGCCATCATTTCCAGGGTATCTAGGGACCTCCCATTGATTATAATAAGCTGAAAACACTATGCAATTGGAAATTGTAGCTACTGTTCAGAAGAATCTACTATACAATTTATTTTACAGAAAAATCTATCACAAAAGCATTCAGTAAATTAACCTAGCTTGACTGCTGGGAGATTCTAGTGTTATTGTATTTTCCCCACCCCTACCCCTCAGGGCACCCAGGAGATTTTGTTCATTTTCTTTTCGTATTATTCCCAATGTTTTATTGTCAGTGACATGGCTGACCCTAGGCAAAATTGCAAAGTAGCCAAAAATTCACTTTATTTTATTTATTTTAAAGATTTTACTTATTTATTTGGTAGAGAGAAAGGGAGAGCACAATCAAGGGGAGTGGCAGGTAGAGAAGCAGGCTCCCTCCCCACTGAGTAAGAATCCTGACTCTGGAATTGATCCCAGGACCCTGCGATCATGACCCCAGTAGAACGCAGAGGCTTAACTAACTGAGCCACCCAGGGCCAAAATTCATCTTAAAAAAAAAAAGTCCTTCCATCTTTTCATACATATGCACCCCATTTTCTTGACGAAGCCTTAGTATTCAGCCTCAGGAATACTCAGACAGCTACTGAAACTCATTTAATTCATGAAGGGTTTTAGGCATCAAACTTCGTCATCAGGCTCGAACTGATCTTCCCACTGCTAAACACACTCATAAATAGTCCTTATTTGATCTGACTTAGCAGCAGCATTTAATATAGCTGGTCATTCCCTTCTCCTTAATATACCAATTTAAAAAATTTTTTTGGTCTCATTGGCCTCCTGGACATCTCATTTCCTGAGTTTTCTTTCTATACCACTGAGAGTTTCTTTCCATTCTCCTTTGCCTACTCCTTCTCCTTTCTCTATAGCACTGGGGGATCTGGTGCTTATGCCTTGTTCCTCTACTCCTTCTCTCTTTTGGTGATTTCACTGCTTGAAATAACAGCCTTATACTAGTGATTTTCATCATTTCTTCTGTGGGCCTTCCCCATGAATTCTAGACTCATGTATCCAACTGCCTATTTGAAATCTGTCTCTTGAATATTTACTAGGTATCTCAATGTTAAGCTGACCAAAATTGAGTTCTATATCTTCCCTAGAAAATCTTCTCCTCCTGAAGTCTTTTCTGTCTCACTTGAAAGAAACTCAATCATTCTAGTTAATCCAGGCAAAATCTCTGGAAACACCCTGGGCTCCTTTTTTACCTTATAGCATATATCCAGCTTCACATATCAAACTTCGAAATACATCCAGAATTCATCTCCTCCTGATCATATCCAATTACTTGCATTGCTATCCCTCTGACTGAGCCATCCTTACAACTCTGGGTTTACAATCACTTTGTAACTACATTCCTCATTTCTACCCTTGTCTTGCTTTAGGTCCCTTCAATAGCAGATCTTATTGGGTATAATTATTTAGGAGGTGACGCTAGGAAGCATTGTGCAGAGAGAAGGATAAAAAGCCAAAAACAAAACAAAACAAAAAAAAAGAAGAGTTCCTCCTGTGGACAACTGAGGCTCAATCCTGCTTGGGATCCTCCGAGAGGCTGGGTGAGAAGTGAATTTTTCCACCAAGGAGCAAGGAATCTGAGTTAGTTAACCCAACTGCTGGATATCTCTAAAATCCAAAGAAGGCTAAGTGTTGTGCCTTTTCCTTTGTTATAGAATAATGCCTTCTTGTCCTTTACCATTGAAGGAATGTCCTGGCATTCCTCAAAACATTGGACCATAAAAATATCACGGATGTACCATGAATTTTTCTAAGGTTGATCCAATTTCCAATTCACAGGTGACTTACCAGAGTATCCAGAGCATTTGCCACTTCATGCTCACTAGTTTGATTAATATGATGTCATTCGCCAGTGGACCAGCATGATGTTCCGTGGAGTGTCCCTTTAAAATCTATTGCAACAGACAGCAGGAAGATTAATGAAGACCTAGGGCAAGACTCGGAACGTGTACTGCTCTGCATCCAGGTGAATGCAAAGTGGATTTGGTCCTCTTTTTAGATAATGATTTTTAAAAATCACTTTCCAGGTCAACAGCAGCCATGTTGATTTGTTCTCGTAGCGATGACACCACCTACAACACAGAAGCTGTGAATAAAGCTGCCACCCTAGTCTGTTTTATGGTGGTCCACTATCATTTGCTGGGATCAACCTGATTTTTGTAAGGGCCATACCAGTAACTTAAATGAGAATGTAATGGGGCCCTCTTTTAAGACCCTGAGGATGGCACGGATTTCTGCCATTCCATCTGAGGTATAGACCACTTTCAATTTGCTCTCTGGGGATTGTTCCTGGACTCAGGTCCTTGGGCCCAGCAATGGCTGAAACAAGGATGGACCCCAAATTTAAAGGTGTAGGCAAGGCTTCACTTGGGCAACACCTGCATCTGAAAAGAGACACAGTCAAGACAAAGGTGACAAATTGGGGCGCCTGGGTGGCTCAGTGGGTTAAAGCCTCAGCCTTTGGCTCAGGTCATGATCCCAGGGTCCTGGGATCGAGCCCCGTGTTGGGCTCTCTGCTCATCTGGGAGCCTGCTTCCCCTCTCTCTCTCCGCCTGCCTCTCTGCCTACTTGTGATCTCTGTCTGTCAAATAAATAAATAATATTAAAAAAAAAAAAAAAAAGACAAAGATGACAAACTAGTTCTCCGAACAACAGCCAGGATAAGTTCTAAAGGACCCAAGGTGGGAAAGGAGTACTGGATCCCCTGGTTGGGGGTGGGGGGAACACAGATAACTGGGCATGGAAGTGTAGCTGAGGAACATTTTTATCTGATAGCCTGTGTTTCATTTGCATATTAAGCCTCCGCCCCTGGGTGTGATTTTTTAAACATTATCATGAGGAAAAGGTAGTGAAAGGTTAAACTTGGGCACCATCATGGTCTCTGCCTAGTTTGAACCAGTCTCAGTCTAGTTTACTCCCTGGTCTGTACTCCATGCTGCAAGAAAAGTGTTGAGAACCAACAGGCAGTGCCCCAGGTGCACAGGGACTCCTTCCCAAGGCCCCTGACTCTGTCAGTTGAATGCAGGAGTAGTTTCAGAAACTTACACTTGGCTTTTCTAACCATCATGGCTTCGGAGATTCCAAAAGGCTCTTAGTAGAAAATTGTCACCATGGCTGTGATAAAAGTTGTGGAAGTCAGAAAAGAAAAATAGTCTGCTGTGAAATTTAGTTCTTCTTGCTGCATGATTCTGACCTGTATTTTCCTAGGTGGCTGTCCTTCGTGGCATACCACTGGGTTACACAGGAGAACATGGATATTTTCTGCCTCAGTACTCAGAAAACAGCAGCAACTTGCCCCTACTCAGTCTCTATAAAGAGAAAGATAACCATAGCAAATGACTCTGCATAGACTTCTCTTTTTTGTTTTGGACACTGAAAGTCATACTTTAGCAAGATAAACTTGCCAGAAGCATGATTAAGATCAGTGAATCTGTCCAAAACAAAGCAAAAAACGGTACAAGAGTCCTCATCAAATGCCTTAAAAGAAGTTCTAGCTATAATTTGTTACTCGTCCTTGAATGTCCCTAAGACCTGCCTATTATGTCCTTATTATAAAAGACCCAGTGGGATGTGAGAGCCAATGCTTCCCTCTCTTGCTGACTGGGTGCACCTTTTCCCAACTCTGCACTCAGTGACATCACCACTGGTCGTTTGAAATCAGTCACAGGTGACAAGTATTTATAAGGTGGAAATAAATCCTGGTCTTTTTTTCTCTCTTAGAGACCGAACTGTTAATATTTCCCAGCACACTGCTGACACCTTTTGCTTAACAAGTATGAGTAGCTTTTGACTCCTTATAACCAAAAATTAATCCACAAGAATCAAAGTCCAAAGCCATGAAAAGACATGGAGGAATCTTAAACACGTACTACTGCATAAAAGGAGCCAATCTGAAAAGGCTACATACTCCATGATTCTAATTATAGGATGTTCTGGAAAAGACAGAACTACGGAGACGGTCAAAAAAGATCCGTGGTTGCTGGGTATGGAGTGAGTGGATATAAGTAGGAGGGCACAGAGGATCTGTAGGGTAGTGAAAATACTCTGTATGTTATTATGATACGTGTCATTATACATTTGTCCAAACTTATAGAATGTGCAACACCAAGAGTGAATCCTAATGTGAGCTATGGGTTTTGGGTGATCATGATCGTCAATGTAGGCACACTGATTATTGAAAGAGGACTTCAACTACCTCCATTTTGACCTCACTCTAATAGACTCTTCCTAACTGATTAAATTCTTCTTTCCAGCTTATCTCCAAACTCAGGTAAAAGACCCTGGGGCAAGGGGTAGGGGAGATGGGAGGGCAAATCATCCCTAGATGGGAACTGAAACAACCCCCTCCAGCAATAAGGAATGCTCTGAACCAGCAAGACCCCACCCACCGGAGATTGACTCCAAGAGGATGACCTTTTTTTTTTTTTTAAGATTTTATTTATTTATTTGACAGAGATCACAAGTAGGCAGAGAGACAGGCAGAGGGAGAGGAGGAAGTAGGCTCCTTGCTGAGCAGAGAGCCCAACTTGGGGCTTGATCCCAGAACCCTGGGATCATGACCTGCGCTGAAGACAGAGGCTTTAACCCACTGAGCCACCCAGGCACCCTGAGGATGATCATTTAAACTTCACTGCCTACCTGTTTTTACTCACCCACCTTTGCCTCACATTGCATAACGTATTTTTTGGCATTTCGGAGACTTTTTGAGACATCTGCTGTCTTCCTGGTGTTGGCATTCATTGAAATACATTCCTTTCTTGTTTCACCACCACCTGATTCTCTGCCTTTGGATTTTGTCAGCAGTGAGTGGTGGAACCTGGTCTGTTTGCCCCCCACTCCCCATCCCCCACTTCCCATCTTCCCCCAAGCCGAGTGCTCTGGTAGCCCTGCCCCCAGGCTGCCTTGTGACAAATACACCAGTCTGGTAAGAGCTGTTGATGATGGGAGACAAGGGGTATGTGGGGACAAGGGGTATATGGGAAGTCTTTGTACCTTCCATTCAAGTTTGCTAGGAACCTGTAACAACTCTAAAAAAATAAAGTTGTTAAAAAAAAAAAAAAAACTCAGCAGATGCCATCAATAAGAAAAAAAGAATCAAAGCTCCAGTTACTTTTCACTTGGCCGAGTTACTATCTCTGAACCCCAGCTCCTCATCTGCAAAATGGAAAGTATGATACTGCCCTATTTACAGAAAATAATGATTTTATGAGAACATTTTTTAAACTACAGGATAATGTATAACGCATTTCAAGACAGGGATTGACAGCTGTATTCCTGAAGCATTTCATTTTTCCTGGGGGTAACTTTGAGTGCCTGGCAGACAACTTGTCCCTCTGAACTTCTCCCACAAAAAAACAAAAACCAAAGCCTTGTGAAGGCATTAGCAAGAAATGTTAGGTTTACAAGTAATTTCACAGCAGAGGTGGAAGCATTTTACTTTGAATGTTACTTAGTCAAGGATTCGGGAATATTTCTCCCAAATCTGTTAGGTTGGGCCACTAACTGGGTTGTCTTCTTTCTAGAAACATGCCTCTCCCAGCACCTATGCCTGCCCTTTTCCTCCCTTCACATCATGTAATTCACAACCCGCTTCATGAATCTTGGGAGACAAACAGGAAGCCTTTTAGGACCCCGCTCCTGGCATTCCTTTAACAAATCTGTTTTTTCCTACAAAGGCATTCTCCTGCAAGCTGCAAAGAAAGGAGCATTTTTTCCCCAGGTACTATATATTCCCCTACAAAAATATTTCTATCCTGACATTTATATAAACTCTGTCCCTTTAGGTTGAATGAATGGAAGAAAAACACAAGATTTATAGGCGCTTCCCAAGCCTCAGGGCTCAGCCACTCCTGCTAGGATGGGTGAGGGTGTGGGTACTGAAAACGTCACCCCCGGGGGCATCTTCCCCACCTGAGCCCACCTGCAGTCCGGAGAGTTTGTCGTTCTTACAGAAGTGGTTAATTATAGGAGCCCAGGGACACAGAGGTGCCTGGAAGAGCAGGTGTAAAGTCCAAGCTGGATTCTCAACCACCTCAAAGCCTAGACACCTGACTCTGTGCGTGTGGCCCTCATCCCCACACTATTGTCCAGGAGCACTAGCCTGGGCTTCTATCAGCCCCTCCCTGAGGCTCCCTGCCTCCAGTTGGGGGGAAAGAGGACTGGGAAGGTTAGCCTGACCAGCTGGAATCTCCACGAATACCTAAAAACCAGAGTACAAAATTAGCAAGACAGTAAACAGCATGTGTTGGAGGGGATGTGGACAAAAGGGAACCCTCTTACACTGTTGGTGGGAATACAAGTTGGTGCAGCCACTTTGGAGAACAGTGTGGAGATTCCTCAAGAAATTAAAAATAGAGCTTCCCTATGACCCTGCCATTGCACTACTGGGTATTTACCCCAAAGATACAGATGTAGTGAAAAGAAGGGACACCCGTACCCCAGTGTTCATAGCAGCAATGGCCACGGTCGCCAAACTGTGGAAGGAAACAAGATGCCCTTCAACGGACGAATGGATAAGGAAGATGTGGTCCATATACACTATGGAGTATTAAGCCCCCATCAGAAAGGATGAATACCCAACTTTTGTATCAACATGGACGGGACTGGAAGAGATGATGCTGAGTGAAATAAGTCAAGCAGAGAGAGTCAATTATCCTATGGTTTCACTTATTTGTGGAGCATAACAAATAACATGGAGGACATGGGGAGATGGAGAGGAGAAGGGAGTTGGGGTAAATTGGAAGGGGAGATGAACCATGAGAGACTATGGACTCTGAAAAACAGTCTGAGGTTTTTGAAGGGGTGGGGGGGTAGGAGGTTGGGGGAGCCAGTGGTGGGTATTACGGAGGGCACATATTGCATGGAGCACTGGGTGTGATGCATAAACAATGAATACTGTTACACTGAAAAAAAAATTAAAAAATAAATAAAGAAAAATAAGAAAAGAAAAGGAAAAAAAAACCCACTAGAGTAGCTTCCTGCCTTAGCTCTTGGTCTCAGTTTCTGGGAGACCAGAGTAGATTTTGCCTCATTAATATACTCTATTTTGAGATAACTTTCCAGCCCACAATAGAAAAAAGAAATAAGCTGATTATTTCTCTCTACAAAGTCCTGGCCCTCCATGGTTTTGGTCCTGTTCCAGAATAGGCAGCTTATCTACCACCTGGTCCTTAGTGGGTGGAGTCTAACCAGGGCCTGAGGCTTTTTCTCTGCATCCTTCTTGGGGGGCACTGGGATTTCCTCTCTTGGGGAACTGTCCAGGAGCTGGGGGCTGAAACATCCCAACTGTAGTTGCCCAAGTTTGAAGGGGAACTTCCCTATGCAAACTCCCTTTTTTGTTTACTTGTAACCTGAAAGCACCCAAATCTCTCCCATCCTTCCTCATTCTAAATCATCTTTACCAGTTGTAAAATTTTGGCAAATTTCTGACCCATCTTGCTTTTATCTCTTAGCTCCCCGAGCTTCTTCAGAAAAATCTTACTGTAAATTGCTCCCGTAACTCCGTACTGAGGGAGCATCCGCTGGTTGGAATCCATCCTGGCACAGTATCTCCCATTTTGGAACCCAGGCTAAGACCTTGTCTCCCCCGTACCTGGATGGTCAGAACAGATATGCTATCCCTGACAAATCCCTGTCTTTCCAGATATCCATATTCCCAGGTACCTGTTTTAGGTCATAGGAGACATTTGAGGGCCTGAAACCTTGAATAATTCTGAACACCAGGTCTTAGAATTTATATTTTCAACCCAGAATCTTCCTTTCCGGTCCTTAGCACTATGTGTCTTTAAAAAAATGTTTGTGTTTTCTAGGGGTGTCTGGCTGGCTCAGTTGGTGGAATGTGTGACTCTTGATCTTGGCGTTGTAAGTTTGAGCCCCGTGTTGGGTGTGGAGATGACTTAAAAATTCAAAATTTTTTTATCTTTTAAAAAATGCTTTTATTTTCTACTAATATGTAGCTTTCACTGGATAGGACTCTACTTCAGCTGCCGAGCGGCAGAAAATGCTCTGATTTAACCTGTTATTCTCTACCTTAGAACTCTGATCTTCTTTGAGGTACACCCCCACTTTCTAAAAGCATCCATGGACACGGGGTTAACTATCAGTTTCTAGGCTGCTACTTCATGAGGTTGTTTCTTGGACTCAAGCTTGATTGTTCACCAGATGCTACATTTATTGGATTCCCAGTGAAACAGGTATAAACGTGAAACTTCATCATTCGCCCTAAAGACCAGATCGCCCATCTCATTCTAGTTTCCACATTCTCATGTGGAATTTGGAAGGTTGTTCCAAGAACTGATAATCTCCCTGAACTCTGCACTGAAGAAATTAGTGTTCAGCTGAAGGGGGAATGCTCCTAGCTCAGTTCCTTGAAAATATCAGGACTCATGAAATAGAAAAGCAAAGAACTCTATGAGAGACACAAAAACACTTCATTGCCAGGTTTTGCTTTATCACTAATTAAATGAGGTAACTAAAAACAAGTCACTTAACCTTTTGGTGCTCCATTTTCCTTATATATCAAAAAGGAAATAATAATAACTAGATTTGTTGTGAGACAAAATTCAATAATAGGAAAGTGCTTTGAAAAATATGAAACTGTACCCGGTAAGGTAATTTTATTATTATATAGCCTAAGATGCTTTGGTCTTCCAATTTCAGTTGAAATTAAGCAATTGAACATGAAACATCAATTTCACAAAGGGAATATAGCAGAATGAACAGTAGTAAAAAGATCAATTTAATCTAGGCTTCATATTTTTATTATGTGAAATCATTTAAAAAGAAATGGTATTTTTACTCATAATTTTGGTTTCAGAAAGAAAATATATTGGAACAATTGCAAAGAATTGGGCCATTAATTTTATTAGATTTGACATCATTTAAATATGCTTCAAGTAAAGGTTATGTTTGTTTCATGCTACAGAAATGGTAAACTCAAAATGATAACACCACATAAGCAAAATTAAAAGAGCCTTTATCTCATACATAAAAAAAAGGAGGGAGCCGTTTCATGAAAAATATTAGTATGGTAAATAGAACTTAATAATTTTTGCCTGAGGGGCACCTAAGTGGGGCCAGTTAAGTGTCTGCCTTCTGCTCTCAAAGTGATCTCAGGGTCCTGGGCTGGAGCTCCGCTTTGGGCTCCCTGCTCAGCAGAGAGTCTGCTTCTCCCTCTCACTCCTCCTCTGGGCTCTCCCTCCTACTCTCTTTCAAATAATAAATAAATAAATAAATAAATAAATAAATAAATATCTTTAAAGAAATAATTTTTGCCTGACGATTATTATAAGTCACAGGAACAGCAAGTAATTTCTTTCACCTAAAATTCATTATGATTAAAGATTCTTAAATTCAACTTAAAATTTTTATCATTAGGAATTTCGTCAGCGTTTTCAACCTCTTGGCCCCCCTGTTTGTTGCTGCGGATTTGCAAGGTGGCATTCAAGGTGATTCAGCAACTCCTCTGCTGGCTGAAAGTGATTTGAATTCCACTCACAATCAGGAGGGTGAACAATCACAGTACGAAGAAATCCCCAAACAATCTTTTATTTTCAGGTAGCCTTCCCATCTTAATGCCTCATATCGCTGAATCAGAACACCGCCATGGAACAGACTGGACAATCTGTGCTCTACCTGGGCTTTTCTATCAGGCAGGTTTACTTTTCCAAGTGGAATTTAAAGTTGTTTCCAAATCTGGTGTCAAGAGAATTGGTCAAAAACAAAAACTAACAAACAAACAAAAAAACACTGATCTTTAGAATAAGGTGAATAAAAAATTACTATATAGATATATACGTATGTATGTGTATAAATATATATTTATACACATATCTATGGATATTTCTATTTACATCTTAAAAATAAAAAAGAAATTAAGCTTTATTAGTAATAAATTGCCACTGACATTAGTGTCCTTATATAATGCCAGTATTAATAGTTCATGTATTATATTTATAAACTACAAACACACATACATGGTGGGGGCACGTAGGTGGTTCAGGCAGTTAAGCATCTGGCTCTTGATTATCTCAGGTCATGGTCTCAGAGTCCTGAGATCAAGCCCTGCATCAGGCTCCGGACTCAGTCTGGAGTCCGCCTGAGATTCTCTCTTCTTCTCATTTTGTCCCTCCCCCTGCTCACACACTCTCCCCATCTCTCCCTAAAATAAATAAATAAAATATTTCAACATTGACACACTCCCCTGTTATTGGAGTTCACTTATTTAGAGCACCAGAAAACACTTCTAGGATAGATGGTGAAAGTTCTTAAAAGTCTACAGTATTTCTAATTTCTCCTCGTTTTTCTTCTTTGTTCTCCTGGTTCTCAAAATTCGGAACAATTCAACTCTGTACATGACATTTAGGAAAAAAAAAAAATCCTATAGATAACTTAGTCTACTTACATGAGGAAATAAATACAGGGACTATCTCATTCTTGTACCTTTGGAGTCTCATACTCAGCTTCAAATGGTGGGACAAAAGAAGTAGTCCCCTTTTTGGGTGTTAGAAGGTAGGTATTTGGGGTGCCTGGGTGGCTCAGTGGGTTAAAGCCTCTGCCTTCAGCTCGAATCATGGTCTCAGGGTCCTGGGATCGAGCACCGCATTGGGCTCTCTCCTTGGCAGAGAGCCTGCTTCCCCCTCTCTCTCTGCCTACCCCCCTACTTGTGATCTCTGTCTGTCAAATAAATGAATAAAATCTTAAAAAAAAAAAAAAGGTAAATATTTGGCATCTTGCTGATAAGATTTTTTTCCCCAGATGTTTACATTTGTAGTTATCCTGATTTGTAAACATGTGTTTGAACTTATACACTTCTATTGTCAGAAAGGAAAAAGTTTTCCTCTATACACTTAGATTCAGTACTGGGGGCCTGTGAATTTTATGGACCAAAGGTTAATAGGAGAAAAATAAATTTATTAATATCTTTACATATGTGGGTGTGATGTGGTTTTGGAATAAAGGTGAGGTTCAGTGGGGGTGGAGTCAGAGCCCACGACAAAGAAGGAATCCTTGAGACATCTTTGGTGCAAAATGATGGTTTATTAAAGCACAAGGACAAGACCTGTGGGCAGAAAGAGCTGTTGCCTCCAGGGTTGTGAAGGGCAGCTGATTATATACTATGGGGTTGGGTGGGGTATCATCCTCTGCTTTGCCCTCAGCTTGCCTTCTGTTCCTCATCAGGCGTTCACAGAAAAGAAGTGAAACTCAAAGTAGTAGTTAGACTTGGAAGCTTATATTCTCTCCTTAATGAAAGAAGGAAGGTTTGGAAACAATAAACAAAAAGGACACGCGGCTGGCTCAGCCGGCAGAAGATGAGTGCAGTTCTAATCTCGAGGTTGTAAATTCGAGCCTCATGCTGGGTGTAGAGATTACTTAAAAACAAAAATCTTAAAAAAAAAACAAAACAACAACAAAAAAAAAACAAAAACCAAAAACCAAAACAAAAAAAACAAAAAAAAAGGAGGAGGATCTGCACTTCCAGGATGATAATTTGTGGGGAAGTGAGTAGGAAATACAGGGGGGAACTAGTGTGAAGATAAGGGCTATTTTCAGAAGCTTTATTTGGGCCGACCCCTCTCAGGGCTGGCCCTCTCCATCTCTGGTGATGAGTGTCCCTCTCCTCTCCTGGTCCAGGTCAAGGTCGGGGGGATTTTTGGCCTGCTTACAGGCAGACAAGGAGACGGCAGAAAACTCTTCCTATATTGATAATTAATTGCCTACAGTTCAAAATAATCCCTGTGCTAAGACTGCTTATTTTGCGGTGGCATATCTGGACCCCTTTCACTACCAACATCTATAGTGAATCAGCATCTTTAGCCCCCAGAGTGATGAAGGACAGCCGGGAAGCAGGCAGGCAGGGACAAGCCCCAGCCCGATGTTACAGCACCCAGGAGCCCTCCATCCGTTCCCATGTGACATGTGTCTCCTGATTGGATGACAGGTTCAGGGAGGGTTAACCAGATTAAAACAACCCACCAACAAGCCGGTAAAACCCGCTAGACTTAGAAACTCCCATGGCAACCCTCTCGGGGCCCCTCCCTCCTTGGGAGCTTTGTGCGATTACTCTGCTCTCGCTCGGTATCACTCGCTTTGCTGCCCACCTGTCTGGTCTACCTCTTCATGCTTCAAAGCAGTGTAACCAAGAACCACAGGCACTAGAGAGAAAAAAGTCCTGTAAACAGTAGTAGACACACGCTGGTTAGATGATCCATTGTTATTCCCAAACCACTTCTTCCTTGCCTTCTTCTCTATACTGGTGGTAAAAGCTATATACTGTTTTTCTAGGTTCCCTTCCAGCTGGGAGTGGCCACATGACATGATTCCTGCCCAATAAAATAAACTAGAAATCATCTGACTTTCTTTTTTTTTTTTATTTTTTTTTTTTTATTTATTTTTATTTCCAGCATAACAGTATTCATTATTTTTGCACCACACCCCGTGCTCCATGCAATCCGTGCCCTCTATAATACCCACCACCTGACTTTCTTAAGAGGGACAGAAATAACTTGTCATCTGCCCTGCTTGTTACCATCAGTGTGGCGGTACCATCAGGAGCTACAGTAGGCATTTTTACAACCAAGAGATGCTCAGCGTGAGAGAAAAGCTGAGAGAATTACAGAGGCAACTCTCCTGACATATCATCAAACTTCTGGACCTGTAGCTAGTAGCTTCTTTTCTCTAGAATTGTTACAAGAAAAATAGATCTTTCTGTGAGTTGGATTTCTCTTATTACTTGAAGTCGGATGCATTTGTTTCTTTCTTTCTCTCTCCCTCTCTTTCTTTCTCTTTCCTTCTTTCCTTCCTTTCTTAAGATTTATTTGAGAGGGAGTGCAGGTGCATGAGTGGGGCAGAGGGGCAGAGGGAGAAGCAGGCTTCCCGCTGAGCAGGGAGCCCAAAGTGAGGCTCGATCCCATGACCCTGACGTGGACATGTAACTAACGGAGTCACCCAGGCACCTGAGATAAGTGCATTTCCTAACTCGACAGCCCAGCCCTTGAACAAGACAATAGTTTGCTTGCAGTTATACCCTACAGTTCCCCTACTGTGGTCCTTTCTCAACATTTCCTCTGGTCAGAATAGCTTTAGTTAAATATGTTTTATGTTTATGTTATGTTAAATATGTTTTATGTTAAATATGTAAATATGTTAGTTAAATATGTACATCAACATATCAGTTGCCTTTGCTTACTTCTGTTAATTGGATTTTTTCTCTTACTGGAGTTTATCTCTAGAAAGTTTTCCAAAGAGGAGTTATAGATCATAGCCATTGAAAGCCTCTTGTATGTCTGAAAAAAAGTGTCTTTATTTTGCTCTCACACTAAATTGATTGGATCTAGAATTTCTGAATTGAGCTACTTTTCTCTCAGGACTTGGAAATGGCTGTCCCACCATTTTCTAGCTTTACCATTAGCAGTGACAAGTCTGGCCAGACCTCTACTCCTACAAGTGCCATCTATTTTTTCAATCTTATAGGATTGGCCCCTCAGGAGCACAGTGTGCGCTGGTCCCCCAGCGGGGACAGAAAAACATGGAGCCTTAAGTCCAACACTAATTTGATTTTCATTACTTCATGGTGACATGTTTTTTTATTTCCTTTAGACATTTGCTCTTTATTTTTCAGGCTCTGAACTATTAGTAGGATGCGTCCGTATGTGGATCTTTTCATACCAGACCTCGGGCAGTGGTGAGCCTTTCAGTTCTGGCAAATGATCTTCTCCTGGACTTCCTCCCTCCCCCTCCTTACTTTTCTGTCTTCTGCCTTCTCCTTCTTTTAACTATAATTTCCTCTGCTCTCTCTTTCTGGAATGTTGTGGGAACAGGTGAATGTATTCTCTAGCAATAACTTTTCTGTTGTACTTTTCATTCTTCTCTTGAGCTACATTCTCAGAGAACCTCCTTAGCTCATGGGCTTCCTCAGGAAGTCAGCTGTCAGTTGCTCCCAGCCTGCCCATCTACTGAATTGTAGGGCTCACAATTTTCATTTTTGCAATTTCTACTCATTCCGTATATAGTCACTATAGTCACTGAGTCTTTTTTTTTTTTTTTCCCATTAACTGATTCCTTTGATGTGAGTTTTCTGTTGAGTTTGGTGCCTCTGTTTCAGAGGTTTTCTGCATGTGTTTGACGATTTTGTTCTTTCGTTATGTTAATATTTGAAAATCCTTACTTCTGTCCTGGTGACCATAGGTTCTGTTTACAGAAGCTAACCCCTAGTGATGGTCAGAGGGGATAGTGCATGAAGTCAGACAGGGTAGGGGGGATGGTTTGGGTCCTCCTTCCTCCCAGAGATCTGTTACCAGGCATTGCCTCCTTGGCCAACTCTAGCTCCCTCTCGGTGTGCTTCCTATAGGAGCATTTCTTTAGAAATGCTTTAGAGAATAGGAATCGTGGTTCAGCTCTGTCAAGGGAGGAGTCAGATTCTCTTGCCTTCTCTGTAGACTTGCTGTTTTTATGCTCTGCTCTGTTTCTCCCTCCTTTTCTAGTGGTCATGCCAAGAGAACTTCTAGGCAGACAGTGCATTGGGTTTAAAAAGCAGTTATCAAAGTGTTACCTGGAGAGCCATATCGACTCTTTCCACCGCTATTCCAAATAATCAATTCATATCCTGATGATACTTCAATACCTTGGAGGCTGTTTGCATTTGTTCACTTTGAGCGTGCAACATCTCTGGACTTCTCTTATCCTTTCAGTCACTTCCTCATGTGCAGACTTTCTTTCAATCTTATTCTCTGTTGTATGGTCCCATCTGTTTTCCACTACTGGGGACTTTCTGTTCCACAGATGGTACCCTTGTTTCCCAGCATATGCTGGAAATACTCTTTTAAAGATATATTTTCAATTACTTCAAATAATTCTGGACAGGAAGGTGGTTTGATTCTGTGATTGGTCTTGATTTTCATAATAATGTTTTCTGGTTATTATTTATACATTTGAAAATGCAATTTAAGCCAAATGTAAAAATCATATAACCACTCTATCCAGAGATAATCAGTATTAATATCTTGACATTTATCTTTCTTGGGTTTTCTTTTGATATTAAAACAGAAATGGAATCATTGAAAATGGATTTATTTTTATGTATAATGAGCACCTACTAAGTAGCCAGGGTCACTCTTTGAGGGTTTATATAGTGTTTGTTCCACCCCTGTGGCATTCTACATACATTGTGTAGGACTATAGAACCCATTTGATAACAAAGAAAATGTGAAAGTAATGACCAATGGTCCCCACTAAGTACATAATATTCTGTACCACCCAGAAAGCTAACAACACACCTAGAATGCTAATTCAGAGGCAATATCTTGCAGTGATGGACTATCATCCCTCAATAAACACCTCCAGTATATACTTTAATCAGTGCTTCACAACTGGGGGCAATATTGTCCCTCTAGACATTTGGCAAAGTCTGGAGATACTTTTGGTTGTCACAACTAGGGGGTTGCTGTTAGCATTTGTTAATGGAGGCCTGGGATACTGCTAAACATCTCACGTTGCATAGGACAGCCCTGACAACAAAGAATTGTCTAGCCCCAAATGTTAATAATACTATGTTAAAGAAATCTTGTTTTAACTGATGACCTTTATTTTTAGGTGCTATTTACCCATAATTGAAATACATGGATTTGGGGCCCATTAGTTAGGAGCAGAAGTGACTTACATACTATCCCTACCAGTTACCTGCACAGCTCTCGGCTTATGAGTTTAGAGGTCCTGGTTCCCAAGGAGAACTCTACCATGAAGATATGCAAGAGTCCTATTGGGCCGGAAGCTACAGCTGTTGCCTTTAGGCATTTTATGCTCCTTGTACTAAGGAGCCAAGCAGGCACGAAAAGGAGTTACTCTCTTGACAGGGGTAACTGGCCCTAAAAATGAGAAAGCAGGGCTCTTCAAACCTTACAGGGAAGAATAGATTTGGCACCTAGTTATCTGCTTGAGCATCTCTTGTTAACCCCATCCCCCATTTTGATGTTGAAAGAGCGAATGCACCCTTGGGGCCTGAGAAAAGCATGGTTGCCATAGTCTCACATCTCTGAGAGGGAAGGTCAGCGTCACCCCAGCAGGAAAGACATGGAGGCTAACAGAAGTACAGCTGAAGATACGCATAATAGATAAGAGAAGCATGGAGTGTCAGTTATCACCTGGAGACCAACTGCAGAGGTGAAGGTTATGTTTTGTGCTACTAACCTGCCTCTTTGTTCCTTCAGGAAAATAGCCCCCCTAAAATCCTGGAAGAAATGCTTCTAGAACTTACATGAAGAAGTGGATCAGAGAACTGCCAAGGATGGACTTCAGTGAATGCTGGGACATACCCAGATCTCCCTTTAGAACTGAAAATTGTATTCTCCCATCTGGGAATGTTGCCAGCAGACAGCGCTTAGATGCCAGACATCTTAGAAATTACTCAAGCTGAAGAGTGGCCTCTCCCAAGGCTACACTCGGTGCCCAGGCCACATTCAATAGGTGGTGCAGATGTATGAAGCCCTCATGCTCTTCTCCCAATTTAATGTGACTCCACATGGCCATCTTAGCTTTATACTCCTTGTGGGTCTTCTGGAGCTTTTCCTGAGAAGCATCACAGCCCAACTTTTCCCTCTGCTTAGTCTTGCTTTCTTCTTTTCCCTTGCAGTATCAAGACCCCTCCCTACTCCCATCTTTTGCACGTCCCGTCTGTCTCAGAGGGCTTCCTGGGGAGCCCCATCCATAACAGAGTACAACTTGAGGCAGGGCAGTAGCAGTGGTGGTGGTGGAGACTGCATGGAAATTTTAGGATGATTCAAGGAAAAATAGAGTTCATTATCATTTGGATGTAAAAGGAGAGGAAGATGGAAGACTTAATTATAACTTCCAGGTTTCCTTGGACAACTGGATAGTCAATGGTGCATTCATCAAGATGAGGATTATAGAACCAGGAGCAGAGTTTGAAGGAGAAAATGACCAATTTCTTCTTGCACATTTTCATCATGTGTATAAAGGAAAATGCAATAACATAATATATAGAAAGTTATTAGGCTGAATCATATGAAATTGCCATTTTTATAGGTCAAAAGCTGTCAAATGCTGGCAATTTCAAATGGATTAACCTAATTACATATTAGCTGCTACCCAAGAAAATTTACTATTTTTATTAAAACTTATGTAAGCTGTGTAAGATTTTATAAAGGTAATATCTGTCAGGTTCAAAAGATAATCTTTGGGATAATGATATATAATTTACATTTAAGCTTCCAAAGCAAGAATAGAAGTCACATGTTATTGCTTTAAGGCACATTAGAGCATCTTGATGAAATTGGGAACTCTGTTTTTCTATCAATTTCTGGTGGAAGTTGAGATAAAATTGCCATAAGTAGATCCAGGAAAGGTCACAGATAACTTAATTTCTATTTCGAAGCCTTCACAAACATACTATCATCTGTCATAAGGAAAAAAAGAATCTAAGATGAACGTGGTATGCTGTGGCATTTGTTGCCCATCAACAGGCTCGTTTCAAGCGCACAAAACGCCGACAGTGCAGTTTGAGGTGAAGCCACAACTGGGAACTCTCAGACATGCCTCACATCACCTTTATGAGTCAAAAAGTATACTTTTAATAGATCCCGATCTACCAAGGCTGTAGCAGGCAATACTGATGGGATATGGGTACCCAAATATTCTAGATAACACCAATTTGAAGTAGTTGTTGAGGGTATGAAGTTTGGAACAAACTTCGTGCTGCACTTACTGTGCTGAGCCTGAGAATTTCATTTCAATTCTTTTTTTTTTTTTTTTAAGATTTTATTTATTTATTTGACAGACAGAGATCACAAGTAGGCAGAGAGGCAGGCAGAGAGAGAGGAGGAGGAAGCAGGTTCCCTGCGGAGTAGAGAGCCCGATGCAGGGCTCGATCCCAGGACCCTGGGATCATGACCTGAGCTGAAGGCAGAGGCTTTAACCCACTGAGCCACCCAGGTGCTCCTCCATTCTTTTAAATAGAGAAAAAAAATCCAGAGGATCCATATTAATCTGATCAAAGAAAGACAAGGAATCATAACTGATATTCCATTAAACCACCGACCTGGAGAAATAGAAAATTAGAATATGTACATGCAGATAGAGAAAAAGAAAAGAAGTTCTTCTAAAATACAAGGCATAGGTTCAAGGACAGAGGCAGTGACATCATTCTGATAGGTAGGCGGGAGAATGTAAGTGGGCAGTGTGCTAAGAACGTTCAATACATATATCAAACTGCATGGGCTAGGTTACTCTGAAGTCAACAAAAAGCCAACACAAACAAGCAAACAAACAAAACACTCCAAAAATCTCCATGACTTGAAACCACTAATTTTATTTCTGACTCATATGATCCGTCCATGGCAAGTTGACTTTGGGCTCTGTTCCCCATTGTCCTGACGGCAAGACCCAAGTTGGGACAGAAACCGCTACCTCGAACATGGGAAGCCACTCCAAGAGAATGGAGTGTGACAAATTGCACACTGACTTTCAAAGTCCAGAGTCATAGACATCCCTTTAGCTTACTTTCCACGCCTACTTTATTGTCCAAAGCAAGTTCGAAGCCACAAATAGCTTCAAGGAGGATGAAAAAGAACAACACTATAACATACCTGGGAGGGATAAGAAAATATTTGGTGAACAGCATTAATGACACACTAAGATTACCACTTTCCTAGACTGTCGTTGAGCCCAAAGGCTTGTGCTGCTGGGAGATGAAGCTGTGGATGTGCTAGGAGTCTTAGCTAGGGAAGAGCAAGAGGATAGAGTAATGGTAGGCACCTGAGGCCAGAACACAGCCTTTGAAGTTTCCAATGCCTGACTGCCTTTTCTGAAGACATAGGATGAACTATTTCTCCCTTACAAGGGCTTAATTCCCAGATTTTGTTGTCATCAGAGAAAAGAGAGGCCAATATAGTGCAATTAGAGGGTTAAAAGGAAAGTTGTGACCTGAAAACTGACTTATGGAATCCATTTCTCTGTTAATGACCTTCAGCAACTTACAGTATGCCAGTCTCCATCCATCTCCTACACCATGTGTTCGGCTTTAAATCGTTGCTCGAGGGCCACCTTATTAATTATCACAGAATTTTAAATAGTTAAGAAAAAAATTTTTTGCAAGTTTTCATTATCTACTAAAAGTGCTATTTCTATATTAATTCCACATTACTATTGGTTTTTCTAGTTTGTACATTTGTTATGATTTATTAAAATAATTATTCATTCAGCCAATTATCAGCCAGTACATTAATTTTTATGGCTTTAATTTATAGGGGTAGCAACTGTAACTAAGAAACGTGCATGGAAGCATTTGAGTGAGTATAGGCAGATTTTGTGTACAGTAGTTTCTTTTTATCCATGAGGGAAATGTTCCAAGATCCCCCAGAGGATGCCTGAAATTGCAGATAGTATGGAACCCCCAATATACTGTTTTTTTCCCTCAATACATACCTATGATGAAGTTTAATTTACACACAAGGCACAGGAAGAGATTAACAATAATAGCTAATAATAAAATAGAACAATTATAAAAATATACTGTAATAAAAAACTTCTCAAAGTGGTCTCTCTCTCTCTCAAAATATCTTATTCTACTGCACTCATACTTCTTGTGATGATGTGAGATGACAAAAATGCCCACGTGATGAAATGAAGTGAGGTGAGTGATGTAGGCATCGTGACATAGTGGAGGCTACTCGGACCTTCTGACAGTAAGTCAGAAGGAAGATCATCTGAGCTTGGACCACAATTGACCATGGATAACTGAAACCATGGAAAGTATATCCATGGATAATGGGAACCACTGTAGAGTAAATAATTCTGAGCGAATGGCTTCATTTTGAAGATTATCTGCTACTTCTCAGAAATGTTCACCAAAGAGAAGAGTACTTTCTATTTTCTTTAGTTTTATATTAGGTTTGAGGAGTGGAATTTTTCCAAAAGCAAAATGATGTGGTTATTAAATCTTATGCTATTAGGCTTAAGTAAGACAGATTGTTAAAAATGTGGTTACTGGTTATGTTGACCAAGACCCTGTCATAAAACTATACTGAGAAAGTGAACCATGCAGTTCTTAAATTTTTAAATTGTATGGGCCACTGTAATAATGTCTCCTTCAGAACTCAAACAGATTATCATCTCATCCATTTTATCTTGCAGTTACAAAATCAAATAATGTCCATAAAGCAGATGGACAATAATGCTATATTTTAAAATGAGTGGGTGCTTTCATTTTCACAGCTAGTATGGAGAATTTTGTTAATAAAAACAAGAAGCGGAGTTGGGGAGGGCGCCTGGGTGGCTCAGTGGGTTAAAGCCTCTGCCTTCAGCTCAGGTCATGATCCCAGAATCCTGGGATCAAGCCCCACATCAGGCTCCTTGCTCAGCAGGGAGCCTGCTTCTCCCTCCCTCTCTGCCTGTCTCTCTGCCTACTTGTGATCTCTGTCTGCCAAATAAATAAATAAAATCTAAAAAACAAAAACAAAAAACCAGGAGGGGCATGTGTGAGTGAGAAAGTGCACAGCAGAGAGAGAGAGAGAGGAGTCTTACAGAGGCTGAATCATTCCACTATCTAGCATAATGCTTTGTACTTTTTTTTTCTTTTAATATTTCTTCATTGGAGAGTGAGTGTGCTCAAGTGGGGAAGGAGGAGAGGGAGAGATTCTCAAGCAGATTCCCTGCTGAGTGTGGAGCTCTACATGGGGCTCAATCTCATGACCCTTGAGATCATGACCTAAGACAAAATTACCAGTTCAGTGCTTAATCAACAGAGCCATCTAGGTGTCCTGTTTTGTACATATTAAATGCTCAATGCCTATAAAAATGAATTGAATTAATGATTGTATATCCAAAATTCCTTAATCCCACTTCAACTGAAAATTAAAAATAAATTAGGAGGTATAAATTATAATCATAAAAATAGTAATTATTATAATAACTACTGTTATTTTGGTTTCAGTATAATACCGGCTATATATAATGAGTCTTATATGGATACATATATGTCCAATCATGTAGAACTGGAAGTGTTCCTACCTCCTTTATTTTCTGAAGGAAAAAAGTGAGATTAGTGTTATTTCTCTCTTAAATGTTACAATGAATTCACTAGTGAAGCAATCATGGCCTGAAGTTTTCACTGGAAAAGATTTTAATTATGAATTCAAAATTTTTTTTACCAACATGTTATTCAAGCTATTTCTTCTTGGGTCAGTTCTGCTAATACGTGTCTTTCTGGGAATTTGTTTGGTTAGTTGATTGAAATGTGGACCACAAGATGCCCCATACTGAGTGAATTAGAAAAGCCGAATCTGCTTTGATTTAACTAGAGAGAATTTGAAGGCTTAAGGAGATAAGAATGTTACAGTGGATTTGTGATTTAAGACCTACTACACCCCTCCTGCGAGGGGCCAGAGGACATACCTTTCACCACTACTGTGAGAAATAAATTTGTGAGACAAGCCCTGACATCCTTGAAGAGCTCTTCACTCTTCTCTGTGGGCCAGACTTGAAGATAAGAGCTGCAGCCACCGAATTGGGAAACCGAAATGCAATGGGAATGGCCAGATCCTGAGGTGGCTTGGACTTCCCAGCCTCTGAAATGACGAGAAATAAATGTCTGTTGTTTAAGCCACTCAGCCTGTGGTATTGTGTTATAGCAGCTCAGGCTGACTATGACGAGTACTATAGTTGATTGAGATGGTAGCCAGAGCTATAGGAGAGGGCTGTCGGATAGAAACTGGGTCTTACATAAAGGAAGGTAGGTCTAGCAGGATTGGATGTGGGAATTAAGACCCTGAGGTTACTTTTCTCCTGCCTTCCAGTCTCTTGCTGATACCTCCTATGTGCCAAGTCTAACTTGAAGCCAGAAAAGTCTAGTTAATGTAGCCCAGCCAGGGCTCAACAAACTGTAGCCTACAGGCCAAATCCAGCTCATGGCCTGTTTCTGTAAATAAAGATTTATTGCAAACTTGTTCATTCATTTACATATATTGGGAGACACTTTTATGCAATAACCGAAGAGTTTAGTAGTTTCAACAGAAGCTACATAGCCCAAAAGCCTAAGATATATACTATCTGCCCCTTTGCAAACAATGTTTGCTGACCACTGACATAGTTCACAAGGTTTGGTCTTACCAGGCACAGAATAGGGTGAGAAGGATGGAGAATAAATCTGGAGGGAGAAACAAAGACTATTCAGCCTAAGAAGTAATTTCATATTTTGTTATTGTGTATTTGAAATAGGTTCCTAGAAGTAGGACTGCTGAGTCAAAGGGTAAATGCCTACATAATGTTTCTAGATATCACCAAGTTGTCCTTCATAGAGGTTGTATCATTCAGCATTGTCCCTGGCAACATGTGAGAGAGCCTGTTTCCCACAGCTTAATCAATAGAGTATATAAACTTTTGCATTTTTGCCTACCTGATAGGTAGGAAATAATACCACAGCATATGGCTTTATTTTGCATCTGTTATTAATAGAAAAATTGAACACTTTTTTTCCAACCTGCAAAGGACATTTTAATTTCTTCTTCTCCAAACTACTATTTGTTTATGGGAGGAGTAAGATTTTTTTCCATTGAAGTATAACATATTGTAAAGTTTATTGAAGGTATACATATATACAGCCCAGTAAAGCTTTTAAGCAAAGTGAATATTTTCACGTAATCAACTAGATCAAGTTATAAAATTTTCAGTGTCTCTGAAAACTTCCTCATCCCTTTTTGGCCATTAGTTCTCCTAAAGACAGTCACTATTCTATTCTGTCATAGATTAGTTTGATTTTTAGCTTTCTACAAACAGAATTGTATAGCAATATGCTCTTGGTCTGGTTTCTTTGACTCATCCTTATATCTATGAGTTTTATCTATATTGCTGGTGAAGCAGTAGTTTGTTCTTTTTTATTGCTCTATGATCATCTATTTTAGAAATATGCAATTCATGGGCATCGGGGTGGCTCAATTGGTTGGACGTCTGCCTTCGGCTCAGGTCATGATCTCAGGATCCTGGGATCAAGCCCCACATCAGGGTCCCAGCTCAGCAGCGAGTCTGCTTCTCCCTCTCTGCCCCTTCCTGTACTCATTCTCACTCTCTCTCAAAATAAATAAAATCTTAAAAAAAAAGAAATATATAATTCATTTGTTCATTATAAGTTACAAGCATTCCTTTTTTTGCAATTAAGAATACTACTACTATAAACATTCATGTCCATGTACCTTGGTGCAGCTATGTATACATTTCTGTAAGATATATACCTATCAGTGAACTTGTGGGTCATAAGTATGACTATGTTCAACTTCAGTAAATACTATTCTCCAAGGTGAATGTATTAATCTTTGCCCCCATCAGTAGTATCTTAGAGTTCCAGTTGCCCCACATTCTTGCCAAAACTTGGTATTGTCAGAATTTTATTTTATTTTTCTTTAAGATTTTATTTATTTATTTCATAGACAGATATAGGCAGTGAGGCAGGCAGAGAGAAAGGGGGAAGCAGGCTCCCTGCTGAACAGAGAGCCCAATGCAGGATTCGATCCCAGGACCCTGGGATCATGACCCAGAGGCTTTAACCCACTGAGCCACCCAGGCACCCCTTGTCAGAAATTTAAATTCAGACCTATAAATCAGAAATCCATCTATGAAAAAAATAACTATAGCCTCTATCTTATGTAATTCACCAAAACTTATTACAGATGGATTTGAGGCCTAAGCATACTTCAACAATGTTTACTGAGAAGGGATTTATGGCCCACATCAGAATAACTTATGCTTTCCCTTATAATTCAGTAAATTATCTATTCTTTCTCTATCCACCTTTACAGCCACATCTATACAGTCCTTACTTCTTACTATGTCTGAACATGAACTAGTGTCATTTTATGCTTTTTATTTGCTCCAAATTCCTTGTGACTGCAAGACTGAGGTTTTCAGCTCTTAGAGGACACTACTGGTTCTCTGTTATGTGGCCCTCTCCATGTGCAGTTCACCTCACAGCAGCTTACTTGTCCAGGACCAGCAGAAGAGTCTCTTTTTTTCAGTCTCATATTAAATAACATAATCATAGGAGTAAAATCTCACTACTTTTTCCATGAAGTAAAGCCAAATGAGAGAAGTAACATCCATTATCTTTGCCATATTCTCTTGATCCGAAGCAAGTCACATGTTCTGCCTGCACTCAAGGGGAGGGGATTACTCAAGGACATGATTCACTGAAGACGTCCATGATAGTGCAAATTTACAATGTACCTACAACATGCCTGAAGCCAGTGGGGGATAACAGCCAAGGGCTTTGCTCAAGCTATAAAGTTAATATATATCTAGGATGGATGGTCAGGAGACTGAAGACAGTCAACTTAGTAAACGGTTACAAATTCACATCCACTTTCTGTACCAAATCAGTTTCTGACCCTAAACTTATCAACTGAAGAAGGAGGGCCCCTGTAACAGAATGACAAGTCACCCCTCAACAGGAATGATAGTCACTTACCTGAATAACAAAATTCTGGGGACAGTGAAATACATAAATGTTTTGAGGAGTGTTAAATGTCAGGTCTGAGTTTATAGTGATAACTAGAGACACAGAGCATCATCATTAAACTATATTAAACTGAAGGCATGTGGAGGCCAGATAATTAATGGGATTCTAGCATAGGTCCAGTTCATAGTAGTTTGTTCACTGGGATCACTGACCCACAAAGTGATTGTTTTCTTGGTCCCACGTTATATAATTAGAAAGAAGATACTTGGCTATTGTTAATGGTTCATTAGATTTCAGAATAAGAGTTATTTTACTGGGAAGTCCAAGTGGAAATTTCCAAATATTTTCCCCCAACACACACACATACACACACACACACACCTGTGAAATAGAGTAAGTTAAAAAAAAAAATCACAGGGGGAATATTAGAAGGGCAAGACCTAAAATGTGCAAAGGCCATGGTCCTATCATATCTCAATTTAATTGATGATTTTGGCTTCCTGAAAAACCCAGATGGATCCTGAAGATGAAAGTAGACTACTACAAATTCCACCAAGCAGTAGCACTAATTGAAGTTGCTACTGAGAGAGAGGTATCTTTGTTAGAACAGATTTACATCATTACAGGTACGTGGCATGTAGTCATTAATTTGTCTAAATTACTCTTTTTTTTTCTTTATCTCTGTCAGAAGGGAGGATCAGAATCAGTTTGTACTCATGTAAAATAAACACTTATGATCTTTCCCCAATACTAGATTGATTTTCACACCCTCTGTCATGATATCATCTGGAGGACTTGGACAGGTCAGATATCTATATAACAACAGTTTGGTCCATTATATAGATGATATCATATGATATTGATGATATCATATGATATTGATGATATCATATGATATTGATGATATCATATGATATTGATGATATCATATTAATTGGACCAGATGAGCAAAAAGTGGCAAGGCAAGTACACTGGAAACCTAGCCTAGGTGAGACACACACTCCAGAGAGTAAAGATAAGTGCTATGAAGATTCAAAAACCTACCACATCAGGTACATTTTTAGAAGTTCATTGGTTTGAGGCATCCTAAAACATTCCTTCCAAAAAAGATAAATAACTGTTTTTACATTTTCTATTACTAGAAGAAACATAATGCCTGGTGACTTTTTGGGGACTCTTAACTCAGTTTGTTGCACACTTGAGAATATCACTCTGCTGGTTTTGAGGGGAACCCATATCAAGTAAAGCCTGTGCAGTAAGTTCAGATGGAGCAGCCCGGGGGGTTCAGGGGCACCTGTTGGGTGGCTGTGAAGTTAATGACAATAGGAGAATCACAATTCATAAACTTGTGGTTTCACAAGTCCACAGATAGAAATTGTACTCCTGGAGCTCGAACTTAAGGAATTACACTCAAGGAGACTCATCCACACATGAACACAAGTTAGCGGAGGTGATACTAGACATTGATCTGGTGCTACAGTAGGTTAATTTTATAGGGACTCAGAAATTATGAGTAGACTTTTCACGTGGAAGGATGAGAATCAACGGGGTTCAGAGGGAGTATAGTAGCATGGTGGTAGGCTGCTTCTACAATGGCTTCTTGTCACCCTACCTTCTGGTATTCTTTTTCTTATGTAATCCCTTCCCTTTGAGTATGGATTGAACCTAATTACTCACTTGCACAGAATATAGCAAAAATGATGGGATGTCACTTCTGAGATGATATAATAAAGACCATGACTTCCATTTTGCTTATCCTTTCTCTTTCTCTGGCTCTTATTGCTTGCTTTCTCTGATAAAGCAAGTTGTCATGTCATAAGATGTCTTATACAGAAGTTTACATGAAAAGTTACCAAAAAAGCAGCCTTCAAACCATGGCCAGTAAGGATTGAGGCCCATGAAGACTTGAGTAGTGCCAATATTCATGTGATTGAACTTGGAGAAAAAACTTTCCCAAGATGATCTTTGGATGACTGCAAAACAGGCACATTTATTGTTGCCTTGAGACATCCTGGAGCAGAGGATATCAATAAAAATGCCTACATTCGTGACTAATAAAACTGTGAAATAATAATTATTGTCTAACCCAGTAAATTTTGGAGTGATTTGTTACAAAACAATAGATAACTAATAGCATATTATTATGTAGCTGGAGAGTCATCTGTTCAAGACCCTCCCTCATTTTAAAGCAGAAACCAATGAAAACTGATCACATAAAATATGTTCTTTTAACCTATCTTCTTAAAGATAAAAATGTTTCAGATCACATTGATATTTGTTTTATTTTTCTTTAAAGTAGTGCCAAATCTTTCAAGGTGTTTAAATAAGTGAATTACTGAACTGCAGGATCATAAAGCTAGAAGGGAATTTAGAAATCAGCTAGTAGTATCCACTCATTTTACAAAGGAGGAAACTAAAAATTTACTTTAGAAAATTCCCTTTTGTAATCGCGTTCTTCAGTGGTTTATGAGCTATATGAAAAAGCTAGGCTCATAACTTCAGCTTACCTTATTTTTGAAACTCCAAACCCTATAATCCAATTTAACCAACTACTTTATTCACTAATCTTGACTTTTGGCAATCTCTAAAAAATCAAATCCCCTGTCAAAAGATGGAGATTTGCCACTATTGAAGATAGTCAAAGAAATTAGCTTCAGGCTCTGAAAGCAATTTCAAGAGGAGGTCTAAAACTGTTTCAAGCAATGGTAGTTCTGCTGGACTAAGTGTACATCCTGTCAGGGCAGCTACTTCGAATGGGATAGAGTAATTTGGATCCGTAATTTCAGCTTTGTTTCTTGAAGAGTAGAAACATGTATCAAGAGTGTGGAAAATAGTGTCACCATCCCAATAACAACTACAATAACGAAGATTTGAATAAAAGATTTCAAATTGTACTTCAATCTTTGCTCAACAATCTACACCAGTGGTCTTGAATGTGACCTCTGCATTTTGTAGTTCTCAGCTAATTGGGTTTACGATAGCCTACCATGAGTTCTGTCATTAACTCTTGATTTCTTTAACATGTTCCTTCCATATCATATCTAATAGAAGGACTAAATTTATAATGATATAGATTATCATCTCACTTCCAAGGTTTTCATCGTTCTGTTCAACTCCATACTATCTCATATTCTATCCACCTTGACTAATACTTAAAATGTAACCACTAGAGTTTTATAACATAGTTCCTTAATTAAAAATAAATTTTTACGTTGTTTGTTCACTTTATTGAGTTGTCTGTGGCCACATGGAACACCAGTGTTGGGAAAGATTCTGTGGCTTCATCTGGTCTCAGTGGAAAGGAATTCCATACTTTGTTAAGGCTGCCATGATCAAAGAGACAACGTAGCCACATATATATTGATGACCCTTCCTTGGATTACTGCTTTGATTCTCACTGCAAAAGAGAATATCTCTAGGGTAGATAGTACTTTAATAGATTGTTAGTCAATAATATAGTAGAAGGAATAGAAATTCCTTTGTGTAGAATTAGACAGCACATACACCAGTAAGTCTCAGGATCACAGGATGTCACTACGAAGGAATGTGAAACAGAACTGGTGCAAAGACTTCCAGACTTCACAGTTTTACCTTGGCTCAGTTTTAATTGCTTTTAAGTGTTTCTTCAATTTGGTATAATTGCCTCCTTTCACCACTCAAAAATATTGCAGAAACCTGAAATATTCATGTTATCACTTATGTTTCCAGAACATTGATTTAATCTCATTTCCATTCTTCTAAGACAGGTTGATTACCCAAGCTATCGTTTGCCTGCAGGGAGGGCAGAATTTATCATGGTCATAGCTCATGCTGGACAAAACCTTTGTGGTTTTCCTAGATATTGAATCAGGAGGCAATTGTGTCATCTTCTATCTGACTCACATCTATGGTCAGTGTCCACAGGGTTAGATGCCCAGTCAATGCCAGGGGTTTAGATGCTATTCTCCTGTCACCTATGTCTGGGGTTCAGAGATTATGAATTTGACAAGTCAAATTTTTTTTTTTTTTTTTTTTTTTGCCTGCAGTAATAACTAAGTACAAGAAGGCAGGAAAGTTTGAGATCAGCTCCCGCGAGGACACACTGACACTAAACCTGAACCAGTTCACAATCCACGAGTTGCAAGTGCTGTATAACCCCTAGAGCTTCTCCCATCCCATATTTCTCTTTCTGCTCTCCTCTCCCTAGTCTCTTGCTCTCCCCAAATCCCCTGTTGATGTTTGTTTTCTTTTTTCCTATTTTCTACCTCACTTTGCTGTAGTCATTCAGAACTAAATAGAGTGCCAACCTCTGAACCAATCTATAGTACATTGCTGTGACCTGAATCCCATTTTCTCAGTTACCAATAAATTGCAATTCATTCTTCATAGCTTCCTGACATCACCTCTGACTGGTTCACACTGAATCTTTACTATATCCCAGATATCTAACCTGATCTAGACTCTAGTTCACTTCTATGGTAACTCAATATGTCTTTTGAGGAGGAGAGTTATCCTAGTTCGCATTACCTAACATTTTCTTAAAGTTTGAGGCAATATTCAAAAATTTGGGAGACATTATATTAATTCGGACAAAGACTTAAAACAAATCTTCAATTTCTAGTGTGATTCCAGCTTGAAGAAACATGACACTTCGTTACAGAATGACTGAACTTTACTTTTTCCTTCATTGTATTACGAAAAAAGTTGAAAAACACCAAAGTATGCATATTTTCTCAAGTCAAGACTTTGCTTTGGTAGGTTGGGAACTTTTCTGAACTCTTTCTATTAGAAGTAATTGGATGTGTGCATAAGATGAATAACAATTCAAACCAGTCACCACAAGCATACCAATTGGCTTTCCTGAGTATACAGAAAATTCACTACTGGTAAATTCTCAAAAATCAGTTTGGCAAAGTGAGGTAGAAAAATACAGCTTCTCATACCACCGATTGTTCCACATACACACTAATTTGTGTAACTGAGTGTTTGACAGTGACACATCTCCATGGTTCACACTTTCTTTAATGGACTGAAGATCTCACACCATCAGCACGTAAACATTACTCCTCCGCACCACAACCATCACCCTGCCACCGCCCATTAGGAACAGACTACTGCAATATTCCTTTAAAATCCTTTCCAGATGGGGAGCTTACTCGTCATTTCATAGAATAATCTCATCTCTGGTGTCTCATCTGGATACCAGATCGAGGTTACGCTATGCATAATCTGGGTGGAGAATGAAAAGAAAAACACACTGTGAACGGTTTACTCCTGGGACACTGAAGGAGGATTGTCACCCCTTATTAGAAGGAATGATGCTTGGACATAGAGAAGCAATTGCGGAGCTACACACACCAAGTCTAAATGAGTTTACCTGAACTCCTTGTTAGCCAGCTCTTTGTTTCTGCCTACTCTCAATTAATGTGCATTTTAAAATCACTGCATGGTCAATTGTAGGAAAAACTTCCAAAAATAGCTAAAATGGCCAGTGACAACTGTCATTGGTCAAAAGGATGCTTTTAAGTGAATGACAAATAACACCCTGAAAAGGCAGGGCGAGGCGGAGAGAAAACAAGGTGTCTCAGAGCAAGTCTGCCTAGGACTGCCTGAGTGATCACATTCCCTACCTGGCAAGTGAGTATCTCTTCCCATAATATCAAGAAATAGAACTGTTGGAAGAAGAAAACACAAAAGGTATAGCCTGAGGGCAAATGTCCATCTAGAGGCCAAGGACGACTCCAAAGAACATCACCTTAGCATACTGATTATTTTACATAAAAGTTACTTAAGAGACAGCCTGTGCATAAAGGACACCCAGAGCCTCCTCTGTCCCCCTGAAAACAGGAAATTAATCAACCATTTGAAAGGCACCCTCCCTGTAACCAAGAGGTAAAGAGAGGCGGATTTCATGCCTAGAGACTTTATAAAGAACCCTTTTAACTTTTTACTAATTTACTACCCTGGCCCAGGTTATACTTAGAATTCCTTACTAACTGAAGCTCCCAAAGTTACATTTACTTTGTCCCCGTAAGTCCTCACAGATTTATTGTCTCTTTGTCTAAAAAGTACAAGCACTGGTGCCTTGGTCATTTCGTTGGGTCTCAATTTTATTTTTTTAAGTCTTTTAAAAAAGATTTTATTTATTTATTTATTTGAGAGAGAGAGAAAGAGAGGACACACAGATGTATGTGTGTGCAAGATGGGGGAGGGGCAGAGGAGGAGGGGGAGGGACAAGCAGATTCTCTACCGAGCATGGAGCCCTACATGGGGCTCAATCTTGTGATCCTGAGTTCACAACCTGAGCCCAAATCAAGAGTCAGCTACTTAACTGACTGAGCCACCCAGGCCCCCCTGAGGCTCAATTTTATTATTGGTTCTCCATGAACACATAACAAAACTTTAGGGGCTTTTTTTCCCCTCCTGTTCTGTTTCATATCAGTTTAATTCCTAAACCAGCTAGAAGAACCCTGGGGGAGGGAAAGGAAAGAAATTTCTCTCTCTCTCCAGCCTTAGTAATAGGAAGGAAAGTCTCCAGGGAGAATCAGAAACACATGGAGGGTACAGATTACCGGAAAAAAATAAAATAAAAACAAGCTTGAGTCACAGAAGTAAAAGGATTAAGGCAGTAAGTAGCATAAAAATTTAAAACAAGAGAAACTGGAAAGTAGAACAAAGTTGTAAGGATTTTCACTAAAGGTAGCAAAGTTCTATAAAAAATGGTTATATCTTGGGATGCCTGGGTAGTGCAGCCAGTTAAGGGTCCAACTTTTGGTTTCAGCTTGGGTCATGATCTCAGGGTCATGGGATCAAGCCCTGCATCCAGCTCTGCACTCGGCACAAAGTCTGCTTGGGTTTCTCTCTCTCCCTCTCCCCTGCCCCTTCCCACTCCCCTCTCCCTCCATGTGCACACACACTCTCTCTAAAATAAATGAATCTTTATAAAATGATTATATCTAGATGTTGAAGTAGATATTCTGTCTTAGTCACAATGGGAATATAAATACAGACAGAAGATCTCCTGGAGATGATGGAAAGCCGATGTGCTGGAATAAATTAGGATTTTGTGAGAGAAATCAAGAGAAAAGTTGATCTGGAAGACAGAAGACTTAACTGAGATCCTTGTGAAAATCTCCAACTGGAGTCTGAGAATCTTGTTACCAACATGTGACACAAATTTTCTTTCTTAAGAAAACAGATAAAACAAACAGATACTCAACTATTCTCAAAAGGAATCGCCTTTTGAAATATGTGCGGAATATTTGTCCCAAGGGAGCATGAGTAACACTCAGGACTCTCATGCCTAAAGTGCTTTTCTTGGGGCTTCTCTTGGCTTATTGATTTTTTTTCTTAAGATTTTTTTTCCTTTTTTTATTTATTTATCAGAGAGAGAGAGGGAGCGAGCACAGGCAGACAGAATGGCAGGCAGAGGCAGAGGGAGAAGCAGGCTCCCTGCTGAGCAAGGAGCCCGATGTGGGACTCGATCCCAGGACGCTGGGATCATGACCTGAGCCCAAGGCAGCTGCTTAACCAACTGAGCCACCCAGGCATCCCTTGGCTTATTGATTTTATATGCAAGTCTCCCTGGTGAAGAAGAAAAGTGTACCTTTTTATTCCCAAAAAAGACAAAAGGGAGTTACAGCTGGATCTCATCAAACCCACATATTCTGTAAGGAGGAAAGTAATAAAAATGGGCCCCAACCCTCTTTGTGCTGGAATCATCTCAGGAAATCTCATGCAGAGGAGTGGCTGGAGCTCCTAAGGAGAGGCACATTTGTTGGGAGAACATCAGGGTTCACGCTTTGGGGCCACCTCACTTGTAGGGGCCTCAAAACAGAAGTTAGTGCTTTGGGTATGATCTGATGGTTTTGCTACTTTCTTTTTTGTGAATATGTCTAACAATTTTATCATTGTTCATCCCTTTGTTTCCTATCCCATTATTTTTATTGAACTTCTTTTAGCTCTTGAATATATAAATTTATGTATGACAAAGAAAGTACCATTTATATTGTCCAACTTAATGTCAGTAATGTCTCATTTGCTTCACTGAAACATTTTTAAAATGATTATGGAATGGGTCTCTGAGCAACGGCCTCTCATAATTATTTTTATGTGTGGACTTTATTAAGTCCAAATGCAATTGGTCAGTACTTCTGGGGGCCCAGCCACCAACAACTCCATGGCTCCTATTTCCTGCTATTCCCACTTGAGAGGGATTGAGAGATGGCTCCTCTTACCTTGGTTCTGATTTTGAAGAAAATCTCAGGTGGGTGCAATGTCTGGTTTTTGGGGGGGCTTTTTTGTTTCGTTTTGTTTTGTTTTTACGGTATTTGGATATAAGTTTATTTTGGTAATTTTGTGTTCTTTTTCTTAAGGAGGACTCTCAAACTGTATAAAGCTTCAGGACTGCAAAGCCTATTCAGTTTCTGATTGGGCCAAACCTGTCACTGACTACTCTTGAGATGGGTACATAGCACTAGATTGGAAAATTAGAGCTGCTCAAATGATTCAAAGGCCTGACTGACATGGCAGTTGGTAGAGAATATAGTCATACATTGTTGTTGACCGACCCTTCCCATAAAGTTGTAATCAAAAGATTCTAATGCTGTTTAGACAAGAATGGGAAATTTTCTCAAATATTGGCAGATCTTAGAACATTACATCATCCAAGTGTAAGGAATTATTGCCAAGAGAGTTTGGGGGAGGGAGGGGGCACAGGGAAGAGATGGTAGGGATTCAATGCAGGATTTATTAACTTATAGAATAAAAATATAAGTTTTTATGTTTATTTTAATTCTTCAATTAAGTAACATTTCCCATGAAAAATGCTCAACAAGTAATCTTTTTTAATAAATTTAAAAAGTCTTTTTTAAAGATTTGAGAGAGAGATCGAGCAAGTGAGAGACAGAACACAAGCAGGAGAGGAGCAGAGGGAAAGGCAGAAGCAGACTCTGCTGAGCAGGAGCCTGATGCAGGGCTTCATTCCAGGATTCCGGGATTATAACGTGAGCCAAAGGCAGACACTCAACCAACTGAGCCACTCAAGCGCCCCAGTAAAATTTTTTAAAGTCTTATTTAAGTAATCTTTCCACCCAACTTTGGGATTGAACTCACTACCCCGAGATCAAGAGTTAGATATTCTAATTGAGCAACCCTGGTGCCCCTATTTTTTGTATAAAATCGCAATTCTACGGACCTTCCTTAACTAGGCATTGTTTATAGCAGAAATACCTGGTATAGGGACCAAAGACAACCTGGTTAATATAATATTGCTTCAAAGAGGATGAAAGGAGGGAGAGCTTCAGAATTAACCTATCAATCATGAAGGTTTCCTCTAAGTCTTTAAAACTTGTAGAGGGTTGGGGCGCCTGGGTGGCTCAGTGGGTTAAGCCTCTGCCTTTGGCTCAGGTCATGATCCCAGGGTCCTGGGATCGAGCCCCACATGGGGCTCTCTGCTTGGCGGGGAGCCTGCTTCCCCCTTTCTCTGTCTGCTGTTCTGCCTACTTGTGATCTCTGTCAAATAAATAAATAAAATCTTGGAAAAAAAAAAAAAAAACTTATAGAGGGTCACCTGGGTGGCTCAGTCAGGTAAGCAACCAACTGCTTTCGGCTCAGGTCATGATCTCAGGGTCTTGGATGGAGTCCCATGTTGGGCTCCCTACTCAACGGGTAGCCTGCTTCTCCCTCTCCCTCTGCCTGCTGCCCCCCACCCCCTGCTTGTGCACACACTCTCTGTCTGTGTCAAATAAATAAATAAAATCTTTTAAAAAAAGAAACACAAAAACCTGCTGTACAGAAAAGAACTGACAAACACCTCACTCCCCACGCTAGAGAGAAATGGCTGAAGTTTAGGAATTAATCATACTTGGGAGTCACTCGGAAAAAAATGAGTCAATATTAAAGAGTAAGGTACTCATGGTACACCTGGGTGGCACAGTCAGTTGAGGATCTGACTCTTGGTTTAGGCTCAGGTCATGATCTCAGGTGAGATCGTATCCACATCAGGCTCCCTCACGCTCAGGGGGAGTCCGCTTGAGATTCTTTCTCTCCCTCTGTCTCTCCCCCTGACTCACACACACACACACTCTCTCTCTCACACAAAATAAATAGATAAAATATTTTTAAAAATTGGATATTTCACATGTAAATTCAGATCTCTGAAGAGAGAGGAGATGACAGCACTATATTCCTGCAAAACAGCAATTGAAGGCATTTTACTTTTTATACTCTCCATTTTTAAAAATGATTTTATTTTTTTTAATAATCTCTACACCCAACATGGGGCTCAAATATACAACCCCAAGATCAAGAGAGACACGCTCCACTGATTGAGCCAGCCAGGCTCCCCTGTAATCTCCATTTTTGCCCATTTGCCCATCAAGTCCACTTCACTCATTCATATTATCTGCCGAATTCATCAGTTTGTGATCCTTGGTTTGGAATCCTCAACCACAGCACATCCTGATACAAGTACAGGGAGGGGAGGGAATGCGACAAGGAGGCTCCTGCTTCAGCGTTACCAGCAGATCAGAGCCTTTTCTCCCTCACTTGAGACTTGGATATCCATGGGTTTCACTGATTATTCTGCAGAACCCTGGGGGTGGGGGGAGGCTGCTGCCTTTCAAGCATCAGATGTCGGGTGTTTTCTTTCACAGGAGGAGAGGGATGGGTTCAGGGAGAGGTGGGTAGGCATTGAGGCAGGTGACTGGCAACTAGAGACATTCGGAGGAGAGTATGTTCCCTGGAGCCATGGGAGCTTGTGGAAAAACCCATCAGAGCAGGATACAATTACTTGGGCAGGATACAATTCTTAGGTGTCTTCCCTTTTAGACTCAAGCATCATTTTTTGCCATCTATATTATACTTCTCTTCTGAAATTGTGCTAGTCTTTTAGTGAAGAAATTAGCATTTGGCTAAACATCTGGTGTCCTAGTCTTTAAGAGATTAAAATGATGAGTTAAGGAAAAGAAAGGAGGCTTTCTTAGTCCATGAATCTCTGGTGCCAGGGAAGAGGGCAGTTCTGATTATCTAGTGCTATGCAGCAAGCACCTTTAAAACCTAAGCCATGAAGTAACAGCCACATTATTATTATGCTCACAGATCTGCCAACTGGGGGCAGGATCTCTGCGAGAATATGCATGTAGCTGAGGGCTGGAGCCCAGCCGCCCTTGTGGGTCCCTCTCTTCCTGTAGTGTCAGGGTCTGTCCACATGGCCTTCCCAGGAAGTTTCTCTAGCAAGGTGGCCTCAGGGAGGTCTGAGTTGTTATATACCAGCTGAGCTCTCGAACAGTGAATGCAACGCTTCTTCTATCCTCACCTTGGACATTTTTAAATGTCGTTTCTGCAACGTCCCTTGCACAGATAAATCTCTAGGACCAGCACAGACTTAAGAGTTGAGGAATCAGACTATTCCCCTCAAGGAGAGAAGCAGCAAAGAATCTGTGCACGTATTTAATCAACCACGGTGGCTGTCTAAGCTTACTGGATACACCGTGACACAGATTTCAGGCAGGCAGTCATTAGCATCACAGAAGGGAAACTCCATGGCAAAGCAGGAAACGAAGGGGGGTGATCCACAACAATACCGGGAAACTCTTCAGGGGGACCCACTCAGCGGAGAGCGCAAGATCCAGCCCTCAGACTCCTCCTAAACAAAGAATGCTGCCACTGCGAAGGCTGATGGAGCCGGGCGGGGTGGGTTTTGTGAGATCGTGGAATAGAAAGCAATAACTCCACTGAAATAATGTCAACATCTCATATATTTTGATGACACTTAACTTGTTATCTCAACAGATGATATAATGATGAAGAAAATGGAAAAGATTTCAGAGCAGCCAAGGTCTAGATGTTAAAGTGTATTTACTTATTCATAAGAGGGCCGTTCCAGGCCTGCTTCAGAGCGCACTCTGTTACTTCACATACAATCAGAATAAATGCAGTTTGTGGTATTTTGGCTGGTAATACATTCTAAGTGGCTTGCTAGATTGGTGGGGGTGGAGATGGGAAATGCTGCAGGAGGTAAATTCACCGACAGCAACAAGAGATGACTCAGTTGTTAAGCCTCAATAGCTTCCAAACCCTGGCATCTTTCTCCCCTTGGCCATGCTCTATCCCTTACCATACAAACCCCTGGGGCCAGCTGGTCTTTCCCTTCAGACTGGCCTTCATTTCCAGTTCCCAAGGCCAATAGAAACTTAAACTCTTGAAGAACCATTTTCTGAGGTTCAGCATAGAGTTATCTTTATTGTGGAACGGACCCTGAAATTCTGTCTCTGTTCTGATAACTGGGAACCTTCTCCTTCCTGAGCCCCACATTTCTGCTAATTCTTCTACTTGGGTTTTAGTCTAGATCCTGGTTTTTCAGGGTGTTATGTTGATACATGATCTCTGAATCCTTCCTGGATTCGGAGCACTGCCCTCCTAGAGCGATGCGCGGTCTATGGATCTCTGTTTAGTGGGTAGGGCTTTTGCCCAGTGAAGACCTCTTCCAGTGCCAACTTCCTGTTGGCTGAACTACGAAACAGTCCCAGTCCCAGCCTCTAAAGTCAAGTCTTCCTCATTTTAGGGTGCCCTGATCCTTTACTGTGAAACTCTGTTGCTGCCTCTACAGGCCACAGCTGAAGAACTAAGAGGATGACCAAATCTTGACCCTCTGTTTGTCGCTCTCTCTTGTCAGCACCGTCTGTTGTCTCAACGTACTCATCCCTCTTTAGTGATGAGTCCAATGCTAGATGGCGTAGATGCTATTTTCCTTGCTGCCTGCCCCATCATGGTCTGAATGGTTGGCCATTGGCCATGCCCTCTTGAGGCTCTATGACCTCCACACTCCCCAAAACAAAGGAGCAAAAATAAAATAAATGTCTATAAAACAAATGCAAAATCAAAAGAAAGAGGATAGACTTATTTTGTTAACAAACACCTCAAGAATGATTTAACACTAGTTTACATTTATTGGGTCCTTCCTTTGTGTCAGCCACTCTTCTAAGCCCTTTACATGTTAGGAACTCATTTTTTCCTCACAACAACTTGGTCAAGTAGTGCTATTATTATTCTCCTTTTGTGAATGAGGATACTGAGGCACTAGTGTGTAAATAACTAAAGATGGTCTCTGATTTATGATGGTCTCTTATAATTTCATGACTGTATTGCCCTGTAAAGGCTATATGCATTCAGTAGAAGCTGTGCTTCAAATTTTGAAGTTGGATTTTTTCTTAGACTAGCGATAAGCAGCATGGTCCTCTCTTGTGATGCTGGGCAGAGGCCTTGAGCTGCAACTCATGGGGTAAACAACTGATACATTTATAACCGTATGTGCCCATGCAACTACTCTGGTTTTCACTTTCAGTACAGTATTCCATAAATTACAAGAGATATTCAGCACTGCATTATCAAACAGACTCTGTGCTAGATAATTTTGCCCAACTGTATGCTAACATAGTCTTCTGAGCACATTTAAGGTAGGCTAGGCTAAGCTATGATGTTTTGCACATTAAGTGTTCTTAAAAGCACTTTGACTTATGGTATTTTTAATTTACCAGGGGTTTTTCAGAATGCAACTCCAATGGAAGCTGGGGAAGATCTGTAGCCCAGTTTGTAAGGCTGGGTAAGTGGAAGGGTTAAGTTTCAAACCTAGTGATCTTGCCCCAGAATCCTTGCTTTTATTCATCTTTATAAGGTCTCAAAGTATGTCAGTGTGTCCTAGTCCAATACGATAACCCAAACCCATAATTATTGTCCTGAGTCATCAAAAATATTCATTTCTACTCTAGAGGCAGAAAATTGTATAAGATACCTCAAAGAATTATCTCAAAATTGATTTTGAAATGATGATACCCTACAAGGGATCAGCTTCTTCTATCTGGAAAATTAACTTACGGAGTTCTGTAACAATGAGTTATTACTGTCATACAGCTATTCTTTTTTTCATCAGATTTATTGTTTAAAATTTTTTAACAATTTAAAAAAAATATTTATTTATTTATTTATTAGAGAGAGAAAATAGTGAGAGCAGAACCTGGGGGGAGGAGGGAAGGGCAGAGGGAAAGGGAGAAGCAGATTCCCTGCTGAGCAGGAAGCCTAATGCGGGGCTAGATCTCAGGACCCTGGAATCATGACCTGAGCTGAAGGCAGATGCTTAATGACTGAGCCACCCAAGTGCCCCTCTTTTTTCATCAGATTTATTTAATACTTGAAATATACCTCATCTTAATTTAGACCTAAATATTTATAGCACAAAGGTGCGTATATTAATATTTTTCTAGAGTTACACCAAGAAATGGTTTTATTTATGGTGTAACTTATTTTGATGCTAACTTTTGGGTCATATAGCTCTTTGCAGAGTTAAGACAAACAATAATCAAAAGTGGTACATTAGAATCCCATTTGAAAAACAATACACTCCAAACTGAAAATAACTGATCCTTTTCCCCCTTTGTAACATGTTTGTAGAACTTAGTTAATAGCTATTAGTTCCACTTTTCTAAAACTTTGGCCAGGTGACTAAACAGACTTTATTCTTGACACTGTATTTGTGTAAAACTGCATTCCAGTTACCTCACAATGAAGGCACAGTTAGTTACGGGTCATGACTTAATTGCATCAATCTAAGTTTATTGCCAAATTATCCTGTTAGCATCCAGAACCTTCAGGCCACTGAGAGTCTAAACAAAACATGCTGTCATAAATCTTTCCTGAGAAAGGGCAGGCAGGGGTGTTAAAAAGCCATAAAAATTAAAAAAAAAAAAAAAGAAAAGAAAAGAAAAGAAAGGAAGGAAGGAGGGAACCAACCACTGGGCATTTGACTTCTTCTTCTTAAGAAATGCCCAACATTGGTAGTGGTTGAAAGGCAAGGCATCATATCCTGGCATCGTATGAGAATTGTAGTGAGATGGGGTGCCTGGGTGGCTCAGAGGGTTAAGCCTCTGCCTTCGGCTCAGGTCATGATCCCAGGGTCCTGAGATTGAGCCCCACATCGGGCTCTCTGCTCAACAGGGAGCCTGCTTCCTCCTCTCTCTCTGACTGCCTCTCTGCCTACTTGTGATCTCTGTCTGTCAAATAAATAAATTAAATCTTTAAAAAAAAAAAAGGAATTGGAGTGAGACCTTTTTATTCTTCTCCCTTTTCTTAAAAAAATTTATTATGTTCAATTAGTCAACATATAGTACATCCCTAGTTTTTGATGTAATGTTTAATGATTCTTTTTTTTTTTAAAGATTATTTTAATTTATTCATTTGAGAGACAGAGAGAGAGCACAAGCAGGGGGAGAGGCAGAGAGAGAGAGTGAAGCAAACTCCCCCCTGAGCTGGGGGATCATGACCTGAGCTAAAGTCAGACACTTAACCATCTGAGCCAATCAGGTATCCCTGTAGTGAAACCCTTTTACCTGGGTTCCACCTGATAATGAATAAGTCAGGAGCTCAGGAAGTAGGTCCTGGATGTTGACATATTTAAAACTTTCCCAGTTAATTCTTTTTTTCCTTCCTTTTCTTTTTTCTCTTTTCTTTTCTTCTCTTTTCTTTTGAGACAGAGAAAGGTAGGTCTGTGAGCAGGGGGGTGGGGGGTGAGGGTGGACAGAGTGAGAGGGAGAGAGAGAATCTTAGACAGGCTGCATGCCCAGTCAGAGCCCCACATGGGGCTCAATCTCCTAACCCTTGAGGTCATGACCTGAGCAGAAATCAAGAGTCAGACACTTAACTCATGAGCCACCCAGACCCCCACTTCCCTTGTTAATTCTAATGTGCAGCAAGCTTGAGAACACAGATTTAGGCCAAGGGCTGGCAAAGTGTGGCTGCTGGCTTGGCAATTGTAAATACAGTTTTACTGGAATACAGCTGGACCCATCCATATACATATTGTCTATGACTGCTTTGGGCTACAAGGGCAGAGACGAGTAGTTGAGACAGACTATAAACCCTTAAAGCCTAAAATACTTACTATTTGGCTCTTTAAGAAAAATGTTGCCAACCCCGTGCTGTATACTAATAAAATAGCACAGTATTTGTAGGATCCATTACAAAACAAAAATGTAAAACCCCCGATTCAAAAGGCAGGGACAATAGTGCCACTAAATTTAATGAAATGTAAAAATTTTTCCTTTATCCTGTGCTCTTTCATCTTGTCAAGACGTGTTTATTTGCTATTTAATATAAGATTTTATTTTTAAGTAATCTCTACACCCAATGAGGGGCTCGAACTCACAACCCCAAGATCGAGCATCGCATACTCTGTTGGCTGAGCCAGCCAGGTGCCCCCACTATTTAATGTTCTAAATTAAAAAAAAAAAAAAGCCTAAATCACAAATTAGTAGAAGAAATTTAATTGTTCATGTTTCTATACTGCCATATACAGTTTTAAATGTAAAAATAAGAGTGTCAAACTCAAATGGAGAATCATCAAAATTACACAATTTGTATTTTATTGCTTGTCCCTGCTTCTGAAGAAATGCTGCATAGAATCAACTCAACTGTTTGTATTTCACTTCTTGACTCCCTTACCTCCCTCACCTTCAGTCTTGGCAAGATGTTCATCCAGCCTCCATAGAGCACAATCCTCATGGTACCTGTCACACAAGGCTCTGGATGTTAACGTGCCTTGTTTCTCCTTGGGGCTACACTATGAGTTCTTCCAGGTCAATGATCCTGTTCATACTTTGCCTCACTTGTGCCTAGCAAAGAGTAAATATTCAGTTCCTGTTTCTTGAGCAAATATGTAAATGACCAAAATTAATGAATAAAAAACTGCATTTCTCAGTAGTAAATTCCCAAATTTGTCAGACAGAATTATCAGTTATGTTTTTTGAAGATTCTCAAGGAGGAACACTCTACAGCCATCTTCTGTAAATCCATTTCCTGTGCTCCACTAACTTGACAGTTTTCTCTTGCTGTCCTATGGTAAGGTATTTTTAAGTTGCCTATGACTCTTTCGCGGGCACTGAGCAGGACTTGTGTTGGCTGTGGTGTAGGGCAAAGATTCAGACAGACTTGGGGTCAAGCTTGTCTCTAGAGTTACTTTACTAAGAATTTTCTGGTAAGTGACCTATTTGTGGATGAGCAAACTTCCTCAAAGAGTTATGGCAAGGATTATGTCAAACACAAAATAACTAGTACAGTAGACTTTCAAAAAATGGTAATCCACTCCTCTTCCCTCTCCATTTAAGTATCTTCTACATATTCAGTATAGCAATTGCCTTGACTCTGAGAGAAATAACTTTGTCACTATATCTTAACTCAAGAAAAGACCATTAATGGTCCAATTTAATTTGAACTATATCCAAGTTCTTTTTTTCACTTTGTGTGTGTTGGTTACATGGTTTAATGTATTCCACCACAACACTTAAATTATACACTTTAACATGTTGAATTGTATTTAACATAAATTTTACCTCAATGTTCCTGACAATATAAAATAATAAAGATATTCTAAAGTCCTGTCTTTTTCACTTCTGATATCTATATTTTTCTTCATTCAGAGTCCAAACTCTCTTCCCTCCTGGATTGCTTCATGTCAATCTCTGAAACTCATATTCTCTGTATTAGTGTGCTAGGGTCACCATCACAAAATACCACAGACTGGTGGTTTAAACCACAGAAATTTGTTTTCTCACAGTTCTGGCATCTGGAAGTGCAAGATAAAGGCTTGGTTCCTCTCAAGGCCCCTCTCTTTGGCTTGCATATGGCCTCCTCGCTGTGTCCTCCATGGCCTTTTCTCTGTCCGGGCATCCCTGGTGGCTCTCCTCTTATAAGAACATCAGTCATATTGGATGAGGGCTGCACCTTCCTGTCTTCTATCTAACTTAATCACCTCTTTGAACATGCTATCTCCAACGACAGTCACATCGATGAGGGTCTACCCATATGAACTTGTTTAAACTCATTACCTCTTTAAAGACAGTATCTCCAAATATCTTCACATTCTGAGATACTGGGGATTGAGACTTCAACATATGCATCTTTGGGGAAAACATAAGACAGCCCATAATATTCTCCTCTTCACCAAGTTGCCTAGTTAAAACCTCCTTGTTTTAACTGGAACCTGACTCACCCCAGCAAAATATTTAGCATATTATTTTTTTCCAAATGGGAAATATTTTATCATTTTCATAATAATAAATTTTATTTATTTTCCCTAGGGAGGCTACTCCTTAAACTCAGGGTAGGTCCCCTCTTTCACGTTCACAATAGCATCCTGTAATTCCTTTTTTTTTTTTTAAGATTTTATTTATTTATTTGACAGAGAGATCACAAGTAGGCAGAGAGACAGGCAGAGAGGGGGAAAGCAGGCTCCCCGCTGAGCAGAAAGCCTGATGCGGGGATCAATACCAGGACCCTGAGATCATGACCTGAGCCAAAGGCAGAGGCTTAACCCACTGAGCCACCCAGGCACTCCTGTAATTCCTTTATTATGTGTAGGGTTTTTTTGGTCAGCTTTACTGATGTATAATTTATATACAATAGAGATCAATAATTTTAAGTGTACAGTTCAATGAGTTTTGACAAACTATCCAATACTATAACACCATAGTAATCCTAAAATAAAATATTTTTATTATCCTAAGAAGGTCCCTTAGGGCCGTTTGCTATCAATTTCCTCTACCCACAAGCAATCACTCATCTATTTTCTACCACTGTAAGTTTTTCTTTTCTAGAATTTCATATAGACAGAATCATATCATAAGTAGTCTTTTATGACTATTTTCTTTCATTCATAATAATTTTGAGATTAACATATTATGTACATATCAGTAGTTTATTCCTTTTTATTGATTAGTAGAATTCTATTACATGGACATGCCACAGTTGGTTTAATTCAATAAAGAGTTGTTGAAGAGTTGGATTGTTTCTAGGTTTGGGCTATTATAAATAGCTACTATGAACATTCACATACAAGTCTTTATGTTGACATGTTTTCATTTCCTTGGATAATTACAGCTGAGGCCAAGCTCATTCTGCTTGCCACATGATGGGCCATTAAATTGAGAGGCAAGATGTTGGGGTAAAGAAAGCCACTTCATTTGGAAAGCCACAGACAATTGGAAGACTACTGTCCCAAGGAAACATCTCACCTCAGCATGAAATTCAAGCGTCTTTGATATTAGCAAAAGGGGGAAAGATCGTGGGTGTTGGAATCAGAAGGTGACCAATGTCTATAGATACCCAAGAAAGGTTGTGTAACTCTTTTGCTCTCGGTCAGTTGGCCTTTGCATATAGGAAATTGGTGATGTTGTTCCTGTAAACCTCAAACATAGCAGTTATTACTGCACATGCTTCCTTCTCTTCTTGGGTGGGGTAGGTTTCAGGTAAAGAGCAGTCTTTTGCAAATCTTGGCTATGACCTAGTATGTGCAGGGCTAAGCAAAGGCTTCTGAGACATGGGTCACAGCAACAAGGGCAATAGGAGCAATATGGAGTCAGACATGCTAAGTTTCTTTGCCTGTTTCCCCACTGTCAAAGGTTCATCCCACAATCTTGTGAGATCAGGGACAACGGGACATCATCTGTCATCGGACCACTTTCTGCTGGATGGGGTCATTATGGGGCAACTGTGGAATGAAACCATTTGACTTATGAAATATTCCTTAGTGCCTCTTTTTGGCATTGGGGTCTTAGCAGTAACCAAAGGCATTTCTATGGAAACAAAAGAGAAACACAGATTAATGGTTGGAGCAAATTACAAATCCAGTGTCTGAGTCTCAAGTGCTGTCAATGAGAGGACTTTAAGATGTCAGGCTCAAAATATCCTCAGAAGGAGTGGGTACCTGCAGTGACTAGCTAACAGATTTCTCTGGTTTGTAGTTCAGGTGTCTCTGGGGATTCTTCTGAGTGGTGCACAGTGCAACAGGCACAGAGACCATCTCTATATGAGCTATTGGAGCAATTTCTCTAAAGTTTATCTCAAGCTGTCTAGCTTCAGTTTTCAGAGCTTTAGGTGAGAGGGCGGTGTGGTTCTCAATGTTTTCAATTCAAGAGAATGAGAGAACATTGGAAGTCTTAATTTAGAGAGTTATAGCCAGGTATTTGAGGAAACTACAAGAATTTAGGATTCAGTCAGTTTTATAAGTACACAACAAACACTCAAAGACACTTAATCAGAACTAGAATCTAACATCCACAAGTGTGTGTGATTTTTTTAAGTTACTTGAGAGAGAGAGGAAAAAAAAAAACATGAGTGGGGGGAGGGGCAGAAAGAGAAACAGATTCCCCAGTAAGCAGGGAGCCTCATGTGGGGCTTGATCTGGAGACTCCAGGATCATGACCTAAGCCAAAGGCAGACACTTAACCAAACTGAGCCATGCAGACACCCCATGGGTGTGTTTCTGAAACATAATTTTTCTGTCTCATCCTCATTTTTATAAAACATAGCCAAATTAAGACTAATTGTAAAGTGAGTCCCATTTTAACAAACTTGGCCTAATTATTTACATAAGCACAATAAGAATGGTGATTGACAATATAGGTTCTTGAAAATATGCTTTGCTAGAATTTTTTTTTTTTTAAGATTTTATTTATTCATTTGACAGAGAGACAGAGAGCTCACAAGTAGGCATAGCAGCAGGCAGAGAGAGAAGGGGGGATGCAGGTTCCCTGTTGAGCAGAAAGCCCAATGCAGGGCTCGATCCCAGGACCCTGAGATCATGACCTGAGCTGAAGGCAGAAGCTTAACCCACTGAGTCACTCAGGTGTCCCTGCTAGAACTTTTTATAAGGAATTTTAGATTGAATTTTTAATAGCCTCTCAAGGCAAAAGCAAAGCCAAATACTTGCTGTCAGATTTGTCTGCAATATTTGTAGATTTGGGTGAATTCCTCCCATCTCAAGGTCCCCAAAATAACCTGAGGTTCCTGAACCTGGCAGAAAGTGACATTCTTGACTGGCTTCGTAAGGCTACTGGGAATTCTGTAAGCAAGGTATCAGGACAGCATTTCCAAGGTGTTCTACTGGCTCCAGAAAGTCAACCTGAGTGCCTTAAAGCTGTCTGGTTATATCTGACTCTATGCATGTATCTCTCAAATATGACACTCCAGTCAAAGCCTTGATAATATAATCAATGTCTCCAATGGTGTTCTGTTACAACGAGAACAGATTTTCATTGAACTTATGCAAATAACTATAATTGTCATGAAAGAAAGAATGTTCACTGAAAGCGTCTGAGTTCTGGAGGTTTCATGTAGAGAGAAAAGATCAGTGTTTCAAATTGCTTACAAAGGAATATTTTATCAAATCTCTGTAATTCATAGATATCTTTTTTTAAGATTTTATTTGAGAGTGAGAGAGTGTATAATTATGGGGAGGAGCAGAGGGAAAGGGAGAGAGAGAATCCCAAGCAGACTCTGCACTGAACCTGACATGAAGCTTCATCTCATGATCCCAAGATCATGACTTGAGCCAAAAATCAAGAGTTGGACCTTTAACTGACTGAGCCACTCAGCTACCCCTGTATGTCACAGATATCCTAAGAAAGAATGTTTCCTTAAATCTGGAAGAGCAAACATAGAGAACCAGCCATGTTTCAAAAAAGTCATAAAAACTATAATCATCTTTCTCAGTTCATTAAGTCCCATGTTACTCATTTTTATCCTGTTTGAATGTACTTTTTCCATTTGTTCTGGAAATTCTTAGTTTAGTTTTATGTTTTAAAGATATCAGAAACCTATAATTGTCAAAGCCTATAAATTGTCAAAATTCCTTTTGTCCTTGAAGCCAAAACACATTTATTTAATTTATTTATTTTATTTTATTTTTTTATTTTTTTTAAAGATTTTAATTATTTATTTGACAGATCACAAGTAGGCAGAGAGGCAGGCAGAGAGTGAGAGAGGAGGAAGCAGGCTCCCTGCTGAGCAGAGAGCCCGATGTGGGGCTCCATCCCAGGACACTGGGATCATGACCTGAGCCAAAGGCAGAGGCTTTAACCCACTGAGCCACCCAGGCGCCCCTTAATTTATTTTTTTAAAAAATATGTTTATTTATATATTTGACAGAGAGCAAAAGAGGGAATATAAGCAGGGGGAGTGGGAGAGGAGAAACAGGCTTTGAGCAGGGAGCCGGATGCGGGGCTGGATCCCAAGATCTTGAGATCATGACCTGAGCAGAAGGCAGAGGCTTGCTGTTTAATGACTGAAACACCCAGATGCCCCACCAAAACACATTTACAGGAGCATCACAATGAAGCTAGAAGTGTAAATGACAAAAGACTCAAAAGTGGCCATGGTCAAAATCTGATGAGAGTTCACTATCAGGCCATTGTCAAGGAAATGTGTTTATTTTTGTGACACACGAAATTCCAATGATTAGAATCACACATGATGACATTCTACCATTGGAAACATATGAAAACTTTAGGAATTTTCATAGTTTCTGGAACAATTATAGCATTTACTCAGACAGTACTACCTAAGAAGGTTTATCATCATCTGTTTGGCAAGGATTCCATGTAACTTATGTACATACCAAATAAACCTAATTCATCAAAAAGACTTCATTTAGAATTTGCATTTTGGGGAAGTTTCTAAAAGCCTCAGAAGGTTCTAAAGCACATGCCTAACTAGGATTACAATTATTATAAAACTGAATGTGCAATTATCTATTTAACCAAGGTGGCAATAAGGGTTCTACAAAAGGTTTTCCAGTTGTTAGCAAAACTTAGCTCCTCTAATATTGAGAAGATTTAACTTTCTTAAGTAATCAAAGACCTAACAAAGACAAAACATAGAAACTTTGTTTATCTGGACAGATAAAGGGAAAAAACCACTTTGTTTACAGCTTCTTATCAAGAACAGAACAATCCAAGAAAACCTTGTCTTTTTAACAAAAAGAAAATCCAAATTCCAATCTTATACCATTGTTCTTTTAAAACTCAATCATTTCAATCTTGGTCCTGACCACACATAAAATTCATTTCTAAAGATCCCTCTTCAAAAGCTTCTACAACTTTCTTTTTCACTCATATTTTGTCCTAAGTTTTCCCTTTCTAAACTATCAGTGTCATTTCAGGACAAAAGTATTTCTTTCTCCCCTCAACAAAAATGTATTCTCATTCCTTATACTTTTTTTTTTTACACATTTCCTACTTTCCTTATAGAGCCACTTTCCTTATTTCCAGCAGCCTCAACTGTATTTACCAGAACTGTAACTTTTAGAAAACGTATCTCTAGTGAAAACTTCGTGAACTATCTAGTATACCAGAATTCTTTAGCTTGACCAATTTGTGAACTATTTCATAATTTCTAGAAACACATTTTTTTCACAGCACAACTTTCAATAAAGCATAAAACATGTTTACTAGCAGGTTCAAATTTATCTTTAGTTTCTCTATAATTGGAAGCCCAAAGCAGATAAACCTGTTTAGTAATTTATGTTTCAGTATCTCATCTTACTTGGAAAAGACTTAGATCTCCAACAAATTCAACCCAATTTATCATTTAACCTAGTAAAACTTTAGCTTTAGGTTACCAAAGATTTTGAAAGCTATATAAAATTTACCTATAAACTATTTTATTAAATGACTTGCTCTTAATGGTTATCCATGATAACTTCATGAGACAGACAAAATTAGCTACCATTTTGCTCATCTTTGCTGACAAATTGCAATAAAGATAACATGAGCTTACCTGACCTTCAGCAAACCTTGGTAGGATGAAAGTGTTATAGGCAATGCTGACAACTTTAAAGATATGTCTACTTTAATTAAAACAACAACCTTGAATTAGCTTTAATATCGAATAATCGAATATTTTTCAAATCACGTTGGCTTGAAAAACATCTGGCTTAGTTTTTACCCTTCTGAGTTTCAGAGTCCCCAGTTTTTACAAGTTCTTGCCTTTAAACCAATTAAGTAGATGTGTCTTTCCTTTGAGAAGTATTTGCAGGCTCAAGGTTAGTTTCAGTGGGACCTACTGTTCAATTGTCCTGGTGAAAAACTCAGTTGAGCATTTAATTTACAAAGGACATCTTGGCTCAAAAAAGAAATGGGCATTCTGGCATATACAGAAAGCTATGTTTTAGCATGAGGTCCCCCAAGTGACATTCTGAAGGCTGCAGGAATGATTACTGCTTTTCCAGATACCCTAGTGACGGAGGTAGCCTGAGAAATTTTATTTTTTATTTTATTTTTCTAAATTTTTTTTTTTTTGTTTTTTTGAGAGAGAGAGAGAGAGAGAGAGAGAGAACATGAGCCGAGGCAGGGAGAAACGGAGAGAGCCCCATGCACAGCTCGATCTCATGACCTAAGCTGAAGTCAAGGGTCAGACACTTAAGCCCCTGAGCCATCCAGGTGCCTTGTCTATGGAGTCGATATGCCAGCTCAGTGTTTCCTACCAAATATGCTGCACCTGTGTCCACTAACAAGTCAATCGATTTGTTCCACACCGTTAATTTTACCTGGGACTCCTGTGGGAATCCGAAGTGGGCAGTTAACGTTCAGTGGAGGCCCTGGGTCCCTTGATAGTGAGGGTAGGAGGAGCAGGAGCCCATGGCCTTGGAGGCACTGAGGAGGGAAGGGCCCAGAGCAGCCCAGGCCGTGGTGGTGGTGCAGGACTGGGAGCAGGAGCGGGAGGGAGGGCCAGGGGCAGATGCAAAATCTGGACTGACATTCCTTTCTCTCCTCCGATCTCTCCCTCCTGCAAAACGCGTTTTCCCTGGTTGCCTTTCAGCCTTCTGCACCTTGTGTTCAAAATAGGTCCTAACGGGCTTTCTTTGGGAACAGAAGGAGTGTTCACCATCTGCGAGGCAACAATTCAGAAAGAACACAGAAGAAACGAAACGATAAGGAAATTAAGTCCGGTGTACCTCTGTTAGCCTTCCTCCCCAAAAGTCAGAGATTCGCTGACTAAACCAAATAGCTTCCTAGACAAGCTAAGAGAACTAAACCCAAACCTTCCTGTCTGGAGTCAACTGAATGGGAGGCAGAAAGCTGAGTCACTAATATTTGTGGAGACAACATTAAAGGCTTATGTCCACTGATTCCCTTGTTGTCATAAAACAAATCGAACATGACCAGTTTTGCCCAAGAGCTGACTGCAAGCTGCCGTAACAAACAAACCAAATGCAAACAAACCAGTTCACAAACAAATTGGGTGAAAGTCCAACCCATATTCCCCTCTCCAACAGGCCAAGGCAGACAAATACAAGCCAAGTGGCGTCCCCTCCACCCCAAGGAAAAGACCGAAAGGTGGGGAGTGGAAGGGAGTCCCGGCTGCAATGCCAGAGTGCCTTACCCTACTTCAGAGTCCGCAGACTGGCAGAAGTTTGTCCATGACTTGTCCCAACAGCCAGGGAAGCCCACAGAACTCAGGTCCCAGCAACTGCCAGGGACTCACCCCCCCAGAATCCCAGGGGCGAGGCAGTGGGCCATGAACCCTTTCTCCCAATCTCCTCTGCTCCCGAAACAACAGGCCAATGATTCAAGAGGTGACATGTTAGAGGAAAGCAAGCCACTTTATCTAGAAAGTCAACAAACCAAGGGCATGGTAGGCTATCGTCCCAAAGAAACATCTCCCCTCCGCATGAAATTCAAGCTTCTGTGATGTTAGCAGAAGGGGGAAACAGGAGCGGGGTTGAAGTGAAAAGGTGACTGACCTCTGTAGACATCTGAGGAAGGTCGTTCCACTTCTTTGTCCTCTGTCAGTAGGCCTTTGAGTACAGGAGGGCGGTCATGTCGTGTCTGTAAATCTGAAACAGCATAGACCTTTCTATACATGCTTCCTTATCTCCTCAGGTGAGGGAGGTTTGGGGTAAAGAGCACTTTTTGCAAATCTTAGCTGTAACTTGGCTACATGTGGGACTAAGCTGTAGTTTCTAAGCTGTAGGTCACAGCGGCAAAAACTATAGAAGCAATATGGGGTCAGGAGTTCTAAGTTTTCTTCCTTGTCACATAATTACCTAATAATGGCATTCTGGATCATGCAGAAGGTGTATATCGAACTTCTTAATCAACAGCCGAACGATTTTCCGAAGTGTCCAGTTTCTCAGTTCTACCTGAGGTGTTTAAGAGTTGATATTTGTTGCCTATTCTCACCAACATGTAGTGTTTTCAGGTGTTAGCTTTAGCCATTCTTGTGGGTATTTAGTGGCATGCATGTGATTTTTTTTTCTTAATGACTAATAATATTGAGTTTAATTCTTTCTTAATAATTTGAGTACTTGCAGTGTCTCTCGTACCCCTCTGCTAGACTGTCAGCCCCCTGACAACAGAAATGAAACAGATTTTCTTTTGTCTTATTTTCAGAATTTAATGTTCTTTATTCTTTAAAAGGGTTTTAATGGAATATTTCAAAAAATATAGAAAAATGATGACAACCTCTTGTCAACCTCTTGTGGATTCACCACCCACGTATAAGAACCTTTAAGGCAAGCCGCTTGTGTGTCATCTTTTAACAACACTTGTATCAGGGCGCCTGGGTGGCTCCGGTGGTTAAGCGACTGCCTTTGGCTCAGGTCATGATCCTGGAGTCCCAGGATGGAGTCCTGCATTGGGCTCCTGCTCAGCAGGGACTCTGCTTCTCCCTCTGACCCTCTCTCCCCTCTCATGCTCTCTCTCTCAAGTAAATAAATAAAATCTTAAAAAAAAAAAAAAAAAGGACTTGTATCCCCTCCATCTCACATAGGCAGATGTATTTTTATTTAATTTTTTTAGGATTTTATTTATTTTCTTGACACAGAGGGAGAGCGCGAGAGCTGGAACACAAGCAGGGGAAGCAGTTGAGGAAGAAGCAGGTTTCCTGTGGAGCAGAGAGCCCAATGTGGAGCTCGATCCTAGGACCCCAGGATCATGACCTGAGCTGAAGGCAGACGCTTAACGACGGAGCCACCAGGCGCCCCATGAGGCTGTATTTTCCCTTCAGCTATCTTTCTTGTTCACAGATGTATCACTGGTGTTTAGAACAATGCTCAAACATGGAAGGGGCTCAGTATTTATCAGATCTTATTTTTTATACTTGGCTTATTTTATCTCCCGGTCTTACCTCAATGACCGATCCTGCCTTTGAGTCAGCTAATTACTGGAGTTCAGCTTTCTTGGTGAATTTAAACAGAAGCATCATAAGCCTCTTTTGAAAAACCACATCTATTCTCTGACAATTGTCAGAGGCTTGGTGGAAGCTCAGAAATATTAACATTTTCTTTAAGCTCATCAACATCACTTGATCACTTGCCAAGATTTTTTTGGGTGGAACTGCAGTGTCTCTGGCTAAATCAGCCATGAAAATGAGCTGCGGCGATGGGAGCTTTCTAGCCATTTACCGAAGTCTGTGTTCGGTTGAACACTGAATAGTTCATCATACCAATAATGGGGCTAGAAGAGAATTGCTTGACTCTGGTTCAGTGCTGCTTTAATACATACATCGTAAAACTGGCTGTCAGGATGGAGTAAACAATCAGAATAGCCTGTAGCAGAAAAACATCCCTGGGCTGATGATTGGGCCAAAGTAAAACAGAACGTAAGTCAAATTTCTGAAGCCCACCTCTTTCGAAAGCATAATTCACAAGGCGAAAGTCCTCCAGGAAACCTGGTTAAGAGACAGATAGGACTGCCTGAGAGGTAAGACAGGTAAATACATTTCCCATATTCCTCACTGCGTCTGACAATTAATCCTGAACTAAAATAATTCCAAGTCCTCTAGTAGGTTTTGAGAAAAGCAGATGCCTAAAAGGAAGGACGGACTTTCAAAACCACGAGCTATATGTGATTGCCACAGCTTTGTTTTCCCAGAGAATAGCAATTGGATGACTCAAAAAGCTTAATTAAGAGGCGTTATGGCTTCGTGACTTCAGTTTGTGTCTGCGTTTCCCTCTCTGCGGTGACTCAGACAAGGTATGGTGTGTGCATTCGTTGAAACAATCCTTTTCCTCAGTTGGCTTTTCAAGCCACGGGCTGTGGAGTATGTGACACAAAAATATCACATTTTTAAAGCAGCAGTTTAACAATTTCTGTTAATCCTCATGTTGTGGTTAGATGCCAATAGCTCCATGAAGGCTACAGTTGAAAATAGCAATTATTTTAAAGTATGTCTCTTTTGTACACCACTAGTAAATTGGATTATGTTTTCTGAGCCTCCCGGGGGCATTAGCCAAAGCGTATCTAAAGCTTTTCCAGTATTATAAATCATCTTTATAGGCTCACAGATATTTTATAATAAAGGTTGGGATTTCCCTAATCTTTTTAATGTGAAATTCATGTTTCCTTCTCTCCATTAATCCTTATCCCATTTCTGTGACTCCACTCACACATTACATTTATCTAGGCTATCAGCCAAAGTGGAGAGCTTGTTTACTTTCTTCTTCAAGCCAGTCTTCTCATCCGAATTACCCACGGTAGATTAGAACTCTATTCTGACCTTGCCGCAAGAAAGCAGGTAACTCGGCTATTCTGAATTATGAGTAGGGGACAGGCTTATAAATTGCCCACTTGTTTTGTCCGTATTAACGTAAAAAAAGGCAGCTTTTCTTTTGAGGAGCACGTTAAAGGTTGTGAGAAGAGTAGAAGACTTCCTTTTGTGTACTCAAAAGGAACTAAGCTGTAACATCATGGCACATTTTAAAAACTGCTTATCATTGGTGATTTTTAGTTTGCGTTTGGATGTGTGTCTACACAATTACACAATACTTTAATTTAAAAAAGTAATTCCTAGCTGTCAGTCTACTTTAATTCTGAGCTTTATTTGCCTCTGTAGAGGCTCTCCTCCAACCCCATCCTGAAGTTAAAAACAGAATCAAAATCAAACAAGAATAAATAAAAGCCACTTGACAAAGAGCTCCAGCCTATGATCAATAACATATTTAAGGGGGGAAATGCCACTAGAGTCTGAAACTATTTAGGTGCGGTTTTTAGCACAGAATCAGACAAGGAATTGTTACTGGAGAGGTTTGCTTTAGCAAAAGAGGATGTAGTAGATACCTCTTAAATCAATGTGATTGAGAATTTTAGGTAAATATTTCATATAGACATAGCTCTGCACTGCATAATAGAAATAAAATTTCCTATCAGTTAATGTGTGTGTGTGTGTGTGTCTGTGTGTCTGTGTGTTTGTATTCTTTTGACTTCAAGTAATAGAATATCCACCATGTATTACAAGGCTTAGCAAAAGTAATGTAATTATCTCATCAAAAAAGAAGTCCAAAGGCTAGGGGCTTTCAGGATTGGTTCAACAGCTTAATGTCATTATGATGGAGTCAGGTCTTTCTGTATTTGGTTTCTCTATCTTCAGAGTTTTATTTTGGAGCTTAGGTGTACTTAAACCTCTTGGATGTAAGAATGTAGCTAAGTTTAGGTATCACATATGGAGATGACAAGATCTTCCCATTAAAAAAAAAAAAAGTAGTTTCTTTCAACATATCTTTTTGTAAAAGGAAAGAGAACATTTTCCCAAAGTTTCTGAGCAAAATTCCCTTTGGATCTATTCTTCTGGGACTGGGTCTCATACCCATGACCTAGCTGCAAGGAAATTTAAGAAAACTACGTGTGACATTTTGAGACTCTGTAGTTAAATGTCATCTGGACCACTGAGGAAGAAATGGGGAGGGGGGGAATCTGCGAGTTGTCTGCCAACAGTTTATATCACATTTTATCACTGTTTTTAGTAAAATAAAGTTACTAAGAATTAAGTATAATTTATTTAAAATGAATTTTTGTTTGCTTTTGCTAAGGAGTTTGTATCAATACATTACAGATATTTTTGGAGCGATTCACAGGTTAATTCTAATTAAGCTTCTTTGAGTTTCTTTCAAGTACATTTTAGAAATCCCTCTTAAACATACTCAGAAAAGGAAAAGAAACTTTATTATGATATTTCTGTTTCAAGAAATAAAAAACAATAGGATGTGATTAGCTAAACCAAATCACGCACTTTCAATGGAAAGGGCAAAGAACAACTGACTAGTAAAATAATCAGGAAACAAGGCCCTCAACATGGACAAAGGCACAAGGAAAATCAATCAGATTAAATAGACATCAATGCTATAATTATATTCTGCAGCTGATGTAGAACCGAAAACACCAGGACACCTGTTTTGTTCAAAGCAAAGCTAGATTTTATAGACACAGTGTGAGAGGCAGAGGGCAACATTAAATCATCTCTCTTCATTTGGCTTGATTCACTGGGGTGACATCTAGATTTTCCAGGGGGTAGGACAATTCTATTTGGGGGAAAAACAGACAACTAAAAAGAATCAAACAACAAAACAAAGATGCTACCTTTTTCTGAATGTTCCAGAATAGGAATATTTTGAAAGCATATTTCTCTTTTCATAGTTTTCTACTTTAATCTAAAATGAATACAGGTCCTCTCCAGAAAACAAACAAGACTTAATGCAAAATATTGCTCAACAACACTGTGTAAGCAGGGATTTAGAAATTCTCACAATAACTTCCTTTATTGTCTCCTTCTTTTGGTAGAAAAGGAAACACCTTTGAGAGTCGCAAAGGGGACTTAAGATGGCTGGATTAGTAGGTCCTCAACTCAAGGAGCAGAGCCTAAGGCCTGCTATATTTCAGCCAAAGACAAAGAAGACCTTCCAAGTTTCCACAAAGCACCAAAATAAATGCAATACTGGCTGCATTTAATTGAGGATTAATAAAGAATACAGACCTGACAGCACATTATTAAAGAGTTATTCCACCCCCTGAAAGATAAGGTGCTTTTCTGACAAAAATGAAAACAGTACATTGACATTTTCTTAAAAAAAAAAAAAAAAGAAAGAAAGAAAAAAACACAATGATAAAACCTCATCCTAATGAAAATAGGGAAATACCATTTTATTAATCTATTAATTTTTCAGGAATAAAGACTTCTTATGTTCTTCATTATCCTAAAAGTCAAAATCTCCATTTCAATAGAGTGTTTTTAAGGGGAGGTGGAGGAAAGTTCTAATGAATATTTATGTCTAATTCTATCTGGATTTGCTTGGTGACAGGACACAGAACCTTTTCATATGCGTTTAAAAATGTGTATGGAAGCTAACATGAAAAACAAGATTGGCATCACATTCAAATTGCGAGAGTTGGAGGTACTCCAACAGGCCATTGCAAAGGTCTTAGCACAATCATTATTTTGCATGGTAACAGACGGCTTTCCCTCCAAGACACAATAAGGCAAAACCAGTAGCCATTTCATTGAAGCCTAATTGAGCTAAGATATTAGATTTAAGCCTGTGGAATATTTCAACCAGCAGCAGTCATTAAGAACCCAGCATCTGATTAATTCTATTAGTTCATTAAGTCAGTAAATATTTATTGAACACCTAATATTCACTCTGGTGGATTCTGGGGACACGTCAATGAATAAACCATGGGTTCTGCCCTCAACTTGAATCTTCTTTCTCATTATTTGTTTTTTTTTTCCTGCAGGTCCAAGAAAGAATTCTGAAGCCTGCTTTTGAGAGATTCTCCAGTAATGCTATTGGCCCCAGAAACAGATAGACACCCATGTGGATGATACACATACCCTCCAGAATCTAGTTTAAGTATAGCTTTATAAAGAGACTTTTCCACAACCCTCCTGCCTCTAAATAACATGTATCTTAATCTGTTAAGTTGGACTTTTATGAACACTATTATGTTAAAAAAATTTACTTCCATATTTATTTAATTTAAACCAGAGGAGAGACAATGACTGCAAAATTAATATAGTTGGAAATATACCTACAGTGGTGCATGATAAAATCTCTGAATGGTCTTAATTAATCAGCACGTTAATGACCATTGGTTTAGTGCCCATTGTTCTGACATCCCCACAGCCAAGTGCCCAGATACCACCAGACCCAAGACTCTGTTGGCATTTTTATTTCTTAGAATGTACCTCCTTATCTCAGGACCTTAAGAGAATGGCATAGGTATTGAGAAATATTTATCAACTCTAAGAGAAACAGCAATGCAGGCATGATGATAAATGTGTTCACGTATCTGACAAAAACTTATTGGGTGTCTGAAATCTGTCATTCAGTGTTCAGGAAACTGAGGATACTGTGATCTCCGCTAGGTTAAAGCTTCAATTCAAGAGTGAAGATGGGGACACATGGGGCCCCTGGGTGGCTCAGTCGGTTAAGTGTCTGCCTTCAGCTCAGGTCATGATCCTAGGGTCCTGGGATGGAGCCCCACATTGGGTTCCCTATTCAGCAGCAAGTGTGCTTCTCCCTTTTCCTCTGCCCTCCCTTCAGACTGTGCTCTCTAACGCTTTTTTCAAATGAATAAATAAAATCTTAAAAAAAAAAAAAAGATGGAGACACAGATAAGAAAATAGGCAAGTGGGCAAGTAAAATTACAGCTGACTCATGAACAACATGGGTTTGATCTGCAAAGGTCCACTTAGATGAGGATTTTTCCCATAAATACAGTTTTCTCTTTATGATTTCCTTAATAACATTTTTCTCTAGCTTACTTTAAGAATACAGTATATAATATATATGGTATGCAAAATATGTGTTAATTGGCTCTTTATATTATCAGTAAGGCTTCAGGTCAATAGTTGGCTATTAGTAGCTAAGTTTTATGGGAAGTCAGAAATTAGGTGCAGATTTTTGATCAGATGGGGTCAGCACCCCTAATCTTCACATTGTTCCAGGGTCAGCTGTGTTTTGGAAAATGGTAAGTATAATCAAAAATAAAAGAGAAAAAGAGGGTAGAGAGTCACCAGGTTTAGTTCTTCAATGGCCAGAAAAGGCTTCTTGAAGGTATGGAACACTAGCCTCAGAGTTAGAAGAGACTCCACTGTGACAACCTGGAGGGGTGCTGGTCTCCCCTGAAACTAGCAGCGCCATTAAATTTCTGTAGATGATTTATACTTGGTGATAGGGGTCTGGGGCAGGTAGGGGAGACCATGGTGTGAGACATGGCTTTTCAACAGAAATTTAGATTTCCAAAGGAAATTGCCTTTTTAACTGTTGGCAAATAATTGGAACTTAAAATACTTTGCCTCCCAACACTATGCCATTGGGAAGTATGTGGGAGGGCTGGGTCAGGGCAGAGGACTGCCAGTGCTCTGAATCTCTACTCTAGGTCTTTCTTCTGTTCTAGATGATCTGGGGCTAAGCTAATAAAATAATCTGGCCTAAAACGTTAATGGAAGATGGTGACTTAATGTATATCTCCTAGAGATGATATTTAAAATTTAACAGAACTTTCCAAGAAATGTTGACAATAATGCATCTTGGAAGGAAGGACTGCTCAGCCGTAGTGATCTGGCTGACTCTCCCTCAAGTCACAGCTATAGGTTTCCACCCGGTCTCCCCCGACTGGTGAACACAAAAACAATGAGAGCTAAACTGATGGTAATTGGCATAATGATTAAGATCATTCAGAGATTTTATTATGGACCACTGTGGGTATATTTCTAATTGTATGAATTTCCCAGTCATTTCCTCTCACCTGGTAAATTAAAATAAATGGAAGGAAAGAAAATGAAAATTGGACACATAGGTTCTTTCATTTAATAAGGGAATAGCATGCAGATATTGTCAGTAATGCTTTATAAAATTAAAATAAAACATATGCTTTACAGTTTGAAGTGAATCCTATTTCACTATTGCATTTTAAGTTTTGCTTATTTTTAGGTTTACTTGGAATTATTTTCCATTGCCTCTTTATCTAACTCCTTCATCACATCTCAGCAAAAATGTCAAAACTTGGCTATGATTCCTGGAAAAATCATGCCACATACTGTTAATGCTTCACCATTTCTAAGTAGAGCCTTTATTCTTCCCACCTCGAGGCACAGAAAGTATTGTAAGCAATTCTATATTATTTTTTTGTGGGTTTTTTTTTTTTTTACTTTATCTTTTTAGAGCAGTTTTAGGCTTACAACAAATAGAGAGGAATGTACAGAGATTTCTTATATACTCCTTACCCTTCCACATGCATAGCCTCCCTTCTTATCAATATCACTCATTACAGTGATGTATTTTTTTTACCCAGGATTAACTTACGCTGAGTCCATACTTTACGTTAGGGCTCACTGTTGGTGTTGTATATTCTATGGGTTTAGACAAAAGTATAATGACGTGTCCATCATTACAATATTGTACCAAATATTTTCCCTGCCTAAAAATCCTCTGTGCTCTGCCTGTTCATCTCTCCTCCCCCTGACCCCTAACAACCACCAATCTTTGCACCATTTTCATACTTTTACCTTTTCCAGAATCTCGTATAAGCTGGAATCATACAGTATGTAACCCTTTCAGATTAGCTTCTTTCATAGAATAATTGTATCTTTTCATGGCTTGATAACTCATTTCTTTTTAGTGCTAATATTCCATTGTCTGGCTATACCATGGTTTCTTTATCCATTCACCTACAGAAGAACATCTTGGTTGACTTGTACGTTTTGGCAATTTTGAATAAAGTGACTAGAAATATTCATGTGCTTTTTGTGAGGACATAAGGTTTTCATGTGGCTTTTGTGTGGCCATAAGTTTTTGACTCATTTGGGTAAATACCAGGGAATGTATGAGGGGAGCGCTGGGTGACTCAGTTGGTTGTCAGCCTTCAACTCAGGTCCTGATTCCAGGGTCCTGGGATAGAGTCCCCATCTCATTGGGCTCCCTGCTCAGCGGGAAGCCTGCTTCTCCTTCTGCCTGCCACTGCCGTGCTTGTGCTCTCTTTCTCTGTCAGAAAATAAATAAAATCTTAAAAAAAAAAAAAATACCAAGGAGTATGACTACTGGATCTTATGATAAGAGTATGTTTAGTTTTGTGTTTGTTAGTTCGGTAAAGAAAACAATACCACAGTTCTCCATCTGTTTATAGAATTAAGTGCAGATTTTCTTCCATCAGGCCCATTTCACAGTTAGATGATGATTTCTGAGACACTTGACCAAGTTGTGTTTTTCTTTTAATTCTCAAACATTTCACACCGGCAAAAATGGAGGAAAATTGGACCCTAGAATATGTTAAATAATGAAATCTTTCTTTGGAAAGAATTATTAAAGTAAATGAGTAAAAACTGTCCAAAATAAACTCTTTTTGAAAACAAAGTATTCACATTAGAAATGTATTTTAAAACTGAAACAACTACCCTATTTAGATGTTATCGTGAAGAAGGAGGAGGAGGAGGAGGAGGAGGAGGAGGAGGAGACGGAGGAGTGGGGTGGGGGAGGAGGAAAATGAAGAGGAGGAAGAAGAAGGAGAAAATTAAATGAAATACAACAATAAGATGAACCATTTTTTGAAGAAATCGTTCTTTACTTTTGACCAACGACAGACGGCATCAGGAAGGGACGGTGAGATCTTCTATCATGCTAATGACAGCAACAATTTTAAAGATAAAGGTAAGGATAAAAATCTCCCACATGGTTAGGAAGTTAACAATGGAACCAATTCATTTTGAATGAAAAGCTAGAACCATCTACTGTGAGACCAACCCCTAAATGAAAATCACACCTGACTCAAAGGCCTTGATTGTTATTAGGGTTTTTTTCTTTCTTTATAGTTCATTGTTTTCTGTATTTCTGTATTTTCCTGGTCATTCTTATGACTAGGGGAGGAACACACTGCTGCAGTTAGCAAATTTACACCTGCACGCAACCACTGAGAAATTACCTGCAGTATATTTCTTTTTCTTTTGAAAGTCAGTGAATGTTATGTACTTTGAAGAGGATAAAACACATAATATCGATCCAGAGGGAAAAGTATCCTCTGCATAGACTTTCTTTTCCAAGAAAATGAAGAAAACTGTTTGTTCTTAAAGAATGCCATTTGACCTCTCAGTTATGTTGTCTATTTGGGGGATATAATGGGCTACAAGCTGTTCTTTCTGCAAAATGTGCTTGTTTTGAAGCTGGATGGTGGTTCAAAAAGTGATTTTTTTTTTTTTAGCCTACATTAATACAGTGTATTAGTGTAATTACACACAACAAATTAAAACATACATACCAAGTTGCATTTTGGTGTCAATTTTAAATTCTACTTTGCTAAGGAACTGGGGAGGGGGGAGGGGGGATTCTCAGTTAAGGGCAAATAGGATAAAAGAACCCATTACATTTTTTGCATAAAAAGGATGCAACTCCCCAGGGCTCATATTGATTCATTTGTGGTTGCTCCTCTAATATTAGAAGCAGCATAGAGTCTACCTTACAGTTTCATTCAAATTTCATCACTAATTTGCCATGTAAATTTTTGCTTTACTCATCTTAAAATTTTGTAATACAATAATAACAGGACTAATTGTACCCTACACCTGAATAATTAATAATTTACACTTAAAATAAAATATCTCATAATACATCATAAAAGGAGGGTGAGATATTGGTTTAAAATTTATTAATAACTACATCTATTGAACTATGACCAGAAAATATGGCCTTTAATGATACTCAAAAAGGAATTTAGTGCAGACTCTTCAGCTGGAATCTGGATGGGGAGCTGTGAGTGTGGGACTTGGCTATGAGATGGACTTGCCAGGCAGCTTTGGATCTTGACTTTGGAAGCAACTCTTTGAGATCTGTTCTCTTCAGTTTGGCTGCTGACGATGTAGTTTGATTATTGTTAAGTCACTTAAAGAAAGTAAGCGAATAGCTGGGTGAAAAGTTTTACTTAACCCCCAGTTCCTATGAGCTTTCAGAACCCTCCGTTCCAATCCCCATCTTCAAGCTATTTATCATTCCATTAGCAAAGAACTACTTATTCTATCTCCAGAATACATCCTTCATTGTAAAATAAAACCTGCTCTATAACCACAGCTGATGAGATGCCCTCAATGATTAAAACACCCCATGGAAGGAAATCCTATTTCCTCCTTAATCCATACATTCTAGTGTTAATAACTTTTTTTCTAAAAGCAAGTTCTTTATTTACAAACCTCAAGCCTCCCGCCTTGTCATTATCAATGGAAATAAACAATGATGCAACACTGAGCACAAAACCAACAGTCTTCAGCTACTGGGAAGTATATAATTTCTGAAAACATTTTGTTCAACCAAAATTAAGATGCATTTGATGAATGGTATTTGACAGAATTAATATTTAAATTATGATATTTTATTGCCCTCTAAATCATGTAACCATTTTTAAAATGTTTGATATAATTTATTTAATATGTAATATTGTCCTTCCAATAAATGACGGGGCTTATAATAACACTTTTGAGCAGGGAAGGGAGGATTATGAGTATCTAAGTTTGGTCTACAGCTGTAAAGCTAGACTGCTCTCTGTAACCAGGGTTCATGTTCTTCTAATCACGTTCTCAAGCTAAAGGAGAGTTCAGTTTCCTCAGCCAAGCAGGCAACTTTCTCCCATTTATATTTAGAGTTCATATTTGCAAGCAAATAAAACCATCAATTCCCTTTTCCTGTAAATAGGGAAACCTTGTCCAAATTTTCAACCTCAATAACTTCTCCAGGGTGTATATAACTATACACTACACCAGTCCTCCACCAAAACTCGGGGACAATTTAGCAAGAATTTCTTGTTCTACTCTCTTAGCCACTCTTTCCATTGTCTGAAAATATATCATTACATATTTGTTTTCTGTCCAATGTTCCTCCCCAACCACCATGTAAGCTCCATGGGGATAAATACTTTGTCATGTTTATTGCTGTATCTCCACTGCCCAGAACGTAGTAGGTGCCCAACAAATGTTTGTTAAATGAATGAATGAATGAAGGTTCATGTCCAGTGAGCATTATTTGGTTAAAACTAAAATGAAGCAGGCAGGAGGAGGGTAAACTGGTGGGGGAAGTTTGTAGGGCCTCTTAGGTAGGTATAGAATGCAGTAAACACAGCCAGAGGGAATCCTTACTTCTTCATTGTGGGAGGGGTGGGCATCCTGCTCCACCAAAACCCCTATCTCTAGCCAGTTGCTGTCATTACAAAGTGGAGGGTCCCGTAATGTCAGGTCTGGTAATTTTCAAGACTAGATGCTTGAATTTCAAACCCAAACCTAGCATGTAACATGTTGGTTCTTTCTTCTTTTCCATAACATTGTATAGCGTTTAAGTAAAATACATCTTTGCACAGGATTTAGTTTTTGGATGACCTATTTATGACCTCTAGTTCAATCTACTTCGCCATTTGAAAATGAATTATGATGCATCAACTCTTCTTTTTCTAATATAAATAATACTGAGAGTATTAACCATCTCCCTCATTCTCAATTTCAAAACTGTGTTTTTCTTACATCAAGACCTCTGTAGCCATCAGTTTCAGAAAGTGGGAGATTTCACTGTGGGTGACTGGTGTTTGCCTAGCATATTTGACTTTAAGGGTGGACTTCTCCTTTTAATAGCTCCCTCCTCCATCTGACAAAATTATTTTTAATAATTATCATGAAATAAAACTAATAGTCACCAGAAAAGTAATTAAAACAGTGATGGTTTCTTTTGTTCACATATAATAATGCCATTAAAAAAAAAATTAGGAATAAAATAAATACTATGTTCAAAAAAGGAAAAATATGAGGAATTGATTTTTCTAAAAGATTTTATTTATTTATTTGATAGACAGAGGTCACAAGTAATCAGAGAGGCAGACAGGTAGAGAGGAGGAAGCAGGCTCCCCACTAAGCAGAGAGCCCGATGAGGGGCTCCATCCCAGGACCCTGAGACCATGACCTGAGCTGAAGGCAGAGGCCTTAACCCACTGAGCCACCCAGGCACCCCTGAGTTGATATTTTTTAATGATCTTAACTTTTTTTGTTATACAAAGGGGAAAATAACCTATCTACACGGTGATCTGTTGCTAAATGAATAACAACAACATTATGGTTTCTCGTTCAAGCCCCACCTCCTACAAATTTGTCAGTGATTCCAGTAGAATACACTTCTGACTACTTAAGTTCATTACCAAGTGTGGCCAGATTGTTTATTCTATCTGTGCTTATCATCGATCCAAGAATGTCTTTTATTAATTTTAATTTTGAATATTACTCTCAAACCAACAATTACACAAATAGGGTAAGTCTTAGAAATAAGGAAAAGCTTGTCAAAAATTTATAAAACTCTCATTTCACAATAAATTCCAGCAATCCCAATACTCACCACATCTTTCTTTCTTTGGAACTGATTCTAGCAGCTTTCAAATGCCTGTGCAGTCAAAAATGTTTGAACATAAATAAAACTCCAAGTGGCTACATAAAAAAGCAGAATGCAAGTAACAAGTGCTGTTTCATCATTTTTACAATCACAGTCCTATCATTGTTTATTTAAAACCTGTTTACATGCAGGAATACAAAGTTCCAGAGGCCTTGGGGACGGAAATTATATTCGCACAAGCTCGAAGAATTCTGAATTGTCCTGGACTTATAACAAAGAATTCTCCAAATTTTTCTCCATTAAAATTACAATGGTTATCAAAGTATAAATCATTTCACTCTCTCTCTCTTTTTAAGGATTTTATTTATTGATTTGAGAGTGAGAGAGAGTGCAATCACAGAGGGAGAGAAAGAAACAGATTCCCCGCTGAGCAGAGAATCCAACTCAGGGCTCAATCCCAGGACCCTGAGATCATGACCTGAGTGAAAAGCAGTTGCTTAACCAACTGAGACAACCAGGTGCCCAGGATAAAACTGAAGCTTACATGTATTTATTATTAAAAACTCAGTAGTTACCCCCTCAATTTTTAGCATTTATATCAAAAGATGATGTTTTCGGGTAGGAGTATTTTATTACTGACTTTGTTTGATATTGCTGAAGCTAAGTGAAAATACAAAACAGTGTCTTATAGTTGGTTCTATTATTATTTTTAAATTTTCTACACACATCATAGCCCAATTTTGTCTGCACTGGCGTGTACAGATCCCACAGCCATCCTTGAAAGGTTGTAGGAAAACAGTAGTAAATAGATGGAGGCAAAGAAATTAATGAGGAAACATGTAACAGATGCACGTGACCCTACTCCACTTTCATGAAGATTTTTGCAAATTGTCTTATGTTTACCCTCTGGATCTGATTTTTCTCTATTTGCTAAGGTAATTCATTGTTCATCTTTGAAGAAAAAGGATTCACTGAGGATGCTTAAGTAACTGAGCTATGGTATTCCTCAGTTCACCTGGGGTAACATTAGCCCTTTTGCTCCCCAGAAGCGGAATGTGGGGCCATGACAACTGCCTGCTTTTGGCTCTTATTTCAGCTCTTTCTGGTCCATGGGCTGTTTACTGTATTGTTGAGTCCAGTTATGGTTTTATTTTACCTATTACATTTCATCTACCATTATTCTGTTTTTACAGTAAAGATGGGTCCAGCAGAGCTTGGACTTAGAGCCAGCATCTCTATTTTCTATTGGCAGGTACATATGCAACCTTATTTGTAAGTTTGTTTAAAATTCTAAAAAGTTCAGGGGTGAAACACAGTGGTGGTTACCTCTGGGGAGATAAAGATGGAGCTTAAATTAGGAATGGTGTCAAAAAATAACTTTAATCTTGTCGGTAGTATTTTGTTTTGGGGGAGACTATAGAAATATATTTATTAAGTAATTTAAAATTCACATAAACATCTTAATGAAATAAAATAATGAAAATGAGGAAAGAAAGTATTTTACAAATGCCTCCTGGTTTTTTTTTTTTTTTAGTTTTTAACTGAGAAGCAAAATTTTAGCTCTATTAAATTTTAATCTATTTATGTGATGTTATTTAATGGAACTAAAAAATATTAAAAATATATATTATATTGTTACACATCCTGCTTTTATTAAAAGACATTTAAATTTTAAAAATCAACAAATTATTCACAATGTGTAAAAAATATAAACTGAAGTACTGTAATGAATCGTAATGAATTGTAATGAACCCTTTACTTCTCTAGCCTAAAATCTACAGAGATAGAAATATACTTCTGTCACCATTTTTGTGATAGTGATCAATTTTCTAAGAAATCTCAATTTTCTGTGGTAGTTCTTACTCACTGATACATAACATAATGCTTAAATACCTTAATTGGGTTGTTAGGTAAGATTAAAATGATTCACATATGATACCGAGACAAAGCCCCTCTTTAAGAGCAGCTCAACATGATTCATATCCTGCACTATATTTTAAGAAAATGAGAAAGAATAGAGCAACAATTATAAAAGCAGATGGGACAAATACTTTAGAAGCTGTTTTGGTACCTATAAGGGCTGTAGAACCACCTGGCTAAAAAAGCAAAAGAATGCTCATCATGATAATCTTATATAGCCTAGTTGTTGGGAAGAGCTTTGGGGGTGGGGGGAGAATAATGACCCCAAAGACATTCAGCTGTGTCTTTCTCTTGCATGTGACAGTTGGTATATATCCGTTTTTTAAAAAGCCACATTAGGGGACGCCTGGGTGGCTCAGTTGGTTAAGCGGCTGCCTTCGGCTCAGGTCATGATCCCAGCGTCCTGGGATCGAGTCCCACATCAGGCTCCTTGCTCGGCAAGGAGCCTGCTTCTCCCTCTGCCTCTAGCCTGCCACTCTGTCTGCCTGTGCTTGCGCTCTGTATCTCTCTCTCTCTCTAACAAATAAATAAAAATCTTAAAAAAAAAAAAAAGCCATATTAGTTTTTAAATATAAGTTTAAGAGAAAAAAGGCTAGGGCATAAATTAATTTTCACATTTATTTTCTTTTATTTTTAAAAGATTTTTTTTAAAGATTTTATTTATTTATTTGGGGGGGTGTGTGAGCAGGAGGAGGGGCAGAGGGAGAGACAGAGAATCTCTAGCCGACTCTGCACTGAGTGCAAAGCCCGATAGGGGCTTGATCCCATGACCCCGAGCTCATGACCCGAGCCAAAATCAAGAGTCGGCTGCTCAACCAATCAAGCCACCTGGGCACCCCTTCTCATTTTTATTTTTAAGTAATTTCTACACCCAGCGTGGGACTCAAACTCGTGATCAAGAGTCTCATGCTCTTCCAAATGAGGCAGCCAGGCACACCCACATCATTTTAAAACCATTATTTGATGTCTCAAAAGGCTCTTCTTGCCAATTCTAATTTTAATGGCATAACTATAATGCAAGTTTTCAAGGGACATTAGTACCTGGGATTTATATTGAAGCAACACAATGTACAATTCTATCTGTGGAACCAAAGACTAATATACATTTGATAGGACTGTAAGGAGTTAGACATTGTTTTTTGTTTTTTTTTTTAAAGATTTTTATTTATTCATTAGACACAGAGAGATCACAAGTAGGCAGAGAGGCAGGCAGAGAGAGAGAGAGAGGAGGAAGCAGGCTCCCCGCGGAGCAGAGAACCCGATGCGGGACTCGATCCCAGGACCCTGAGATCATGACCTGAGCCGAAGGCAGCGGCTTAACCCACTGAGCCACCCAGGCACCCTAGACATTGTTTTTGAACTTTTTCAGTGAGATATCAATTATCCATAGAAGACAGAACCATTGATCTCAACCATGACTGTACATTAGAAACACTTGGAGACATTTTAAGACTCCCACTAGCCACACCACACCCTGATCAGTTATATCAGAGTTTCCAGGGAAAGTGGAACTCTGGAATCAGTGTAATTTTCCCATGTAATTTTGATGGGCAGCTCAAATTGAGCAACACTGAGTTAGAAGTTACCATAATAAAGTATGCCAAAAGTAATTTTCTTTTAAAATATTATATCGTGAAGCTCACTCTTAGATTTTGTTGAGAGAGAAGTTGAAATAGGATTTTTAGGATTTTTCATATTTATTCTTCCACTTATCCATCCATGCACCCATTTATTCAAAGGGCACTTACTGAGTTTCAACATGTGCCAAACTGAGCTGAGTTTATCATCTTAGAGAAATTATCCTTTCTTGTGAAAATTTAACCTTAAAAAATGAAGCAAAGGAATAGTTTCATAACAACTGCAATTCAGACAAACATGGAAATGATTTTGTTAACTAGAGGTCTTCTGTTGTAACTCTTTTCTGCTTGAAAAGATATCTTAAGGGGAATGGGCTTAATGATACTCAGTTAAGGGGATTCCCGGAATCAACAAATTGCATAGAGGTCATTATAAAACTGTTACATTTAGGTAAAGGGTCACCACATCATCCATAGAAAATTTTGCTTTTATGACTTTTTCCTTTAGAAGACACACTGTAAACAAAAATTCCTCTAAAGTTGCTTCATTACTGGTCTTGATAGCTGAAAACAAACCAGGGATCCAAGATATTAACGAAAGTTATCATTTATGCAGAACTTACCATAAGGCCTCTTCTAAGCACCTTTGACATCCATGCATTCCTCATAACTACCCTGTGAGGTAGATATTAGCATTATCTCCACTTTTAAAACAAGGAAACGGAGTTCCAGAAGGGTAAGGTAAAATGTCCAAGGTTACCCAGCTATGGAAACTTGAAGTAAACCTCAAAACTGGGTGATGAACTTCAAAACCAGGAGTTGAACCAAGACAACTGGTTCCAAGGTCAACTTCCAATCTCAAAGTGTGTCTGAGGAGGAGCACCAGTGGCATCCCTATGATGCAGAATCCTAGGCTTCACACCTGACCTTCTCATCAATACCTGCATTTTAGTAAGATTCCTGGGCAATTCATATATACACTAAAGATTAGGAAGTAATCTATAATCCTTGTTTTATGTTGTCTCGTAGATCTGATATGGTCAATTTTATGAGCTGCTTATGAAAGTGGAGATACATATATGTGGTATTGGTTTAGGCTGGCATAACGAGAAGCCCAGTCCAGAACACGAAATAAGGTACATCAGATTGTCTTCTAATACAATGGTTCTCCAGTTTCCTTGTAGAGAGAAATCACACTGGTGCTTGTTAATAATACAAACTGTTCCCTAATCACTGACCAATTGAATCAGAATCTCCAGGGGAAGGCCTGAAAATACACACACACACACACACACACACGTAAAGATTTTATTATTTATTTGACAAAGAGAATGTGCACAAGCAGGGAAAGTGGAGGCAGAGGGAAAGGGAGAAACGGGCTCCCTGCTGAGCAGAGAGCCTGATGCGGGACTGGATACCAGACCCTGGGACCATGACCTGAGCCAAAGGCAGATGCTTAACTAACTGAGCCAACAAGGTGCTCCATTGTAAACAAATCAGAAGATAATAAATCAAGAAGGGTCCTAAGTGATTCTAATTATGAGGGAAGTTTGGGCACATTGTACTGAGTTAAGCCTTAGAATCAATAAATAATGAAGACACAAAATCACTACCTTTGAAAAACTGTATCTTGATTGAAAGTACTGTATTATCACATCTAGAGAAGTGTTCATCAAAAAGGAAGCTTGTTGGCCATAGAAGCATTGAAAAGAGCTTCTCAGAGACAAAAGATGACAGGGCTCAGGGCATACTCAACTCTGACGAGGAAAGAAATTTTCCAGAATGAAGGATGGATGGGTCTTTTGAAGGTGTATCACACTATGGGGATGGATGCTCTAGGCTTGAGGCCTGATGACATTAAATGCTGGAATCATATAATTAACTCAACTTGCCCTGAGTCTATTCTCAGCAAGCAACCTTCTGATGAAAGCTTGACTTCCTAGGCAGTGTGCTTGCGGGAAGAGAAAATGCACTGGCTGAGGGATAGGAATGTTCAGTTCAAGTTCTCATTTTAAATCAATAATCTGGCACTTATGTTTTATCCATCAGTGTTCTGGACTTTAATGTGAGTCCACCCATGGGAGCTATGTCCCTTTTATGCTGTCAAGGTATGATTCTGAGCCTGCAGAGCTGAGGTGTAGTGAAGGATAACACAGCCAGTCTGTGTGGAAAGATCTGTCTGGATAGACCTGCTGTAGCCCTTTCGTTCGGAGATTTTTCTCATTTTTCTTTCTGATCATCATGCCAATCCCATGTAGCCCAAGGCATGTATCTGCTAGGGGGTGGGAGGATTATAGGGAAGGAAATTAGGGAATGGAAAAGTTCTGGAAAAAAAAATGTGGAGGAAAAAGCCAAGGTACTCTTCAGTTTATAACAAACACAACAGGCATGTGCGGCAGGACAGTGACTCTGAAGGACATATTTTAAGAGTGGATTTGCTGTATTTCTTTGACTTTCCTCCCTCTGACCCATTTAAATTAATAAGCTAGCCTGGAAAGCTAGAGAATGATTTTAAGATCATAGGGTTTTCTTAAGATGAAAAGAAAATATGTTTTCTGTCTTAGGATTTGCTGTTCATTGTAAAAGGAGGATCAGATGTAGAGAAAGCTGGCAGGCTTTCTGTTTTGGGGAATTAAATGCAGGAGAAGGAAGAATGAGAAAGTAAGGAAAGAGTGAATATAGTGATAATTTTCTACTATTTGAGCTTTGACATGGGAGTATGGGTATCCTTGGGTGTTAAATATTTATTAAATGAACTTAATGTACAAGGTGAGCTACTTGTCTATTGCTGTGAGGTGGGCCACATCAAAGTGAACTAGACTGTGCGGTACGGTACGATAAAGGAGCACTGACTCTCAGTGTAGCCACCTTCAGCTGAGCGTGGCATGGTCCCTGCCTTGAGAGCAGCGTCCCTATCACGCTGTCCACCCTGGGAGAACCAGGTGACCTCTGAGCTGAGGGTGAACTGCTCCGCCCAGGAGGAGGAAGGAATCAGCCAGGAAGCACCACCAGACTCTGACCAAATCAAGAAAGATCAGAGTACACGTTGTCAGCCGAGGCTTTACTAATCAGTCCTACAGGGAAAATAGTACCCAAGAAGCAGGGGGCATTGCCCTCTCCAAAGACTTTCAGAGGCAGAGGGCATTAGCACTGGCAAACTGACCCTTTCCTGCCGCAATAAGAACATGTGAGATCCCTCTCTGATATAACTGGTGATTTCCCTCCCACTGCCACCAATTTCTCTGCTTCCCTGTCCTTTACTCTCTTGAAAAAGCTAACTATATACTTCATGTCCATTTTACCTCTTATCTTTTATTGCACTCATTCCTGAGACTTTCTTACCTATCATGGAACAGAAACTTGTTCTGTCAAGGTCACACATGAATATGTCAAATCACATGGCCAATTTTCAGTTCTTAATCTATTCAACAGCTGCCTTGACAACATCAGTCCCTGCCCTTTTTTTTTTTTTTTAAGATTTTGTTTATTTATTTATTCATTTGAGAGAGAGAGAGAGAATCTCAAGCAGATTCCATGCTGAGCCCTGAGCCCAAAGCAGGGCCTGATCTCATGACCCTGAGATCATGACCTGAGCCAAAACCAAGAGTCAGATGCTTAATAGACTGAGCCACCCAGCTGCCCCAGTCACTCCTTACTTTAAGAAACAATTTCTTGGTGTACCTGGGTGGCTCAGTGGGTTAAAGCCTCTGCCTTTGGCTCAAGTCATGATCCCAGGGTCCTAGGATGGAGCCCCACATGGGGCTCTTTGCTCAGTGAGGAGCCTGTTTCCTCCCCCCTCAATTCTCTCTCTCTCTGCCTGCCTCTCTGCCTACTTGTGATCTCTGTCAAATAAATAAAATTTAAAAAAAATACTTTCTTAACTTGCATATTATAAATTCTTTCTTTTTTTTTTTTTAAAGATTTTATTTATTTATTTGACAGAGAGAGTTCACAGTAGACAGAGAGGCAGGCAGAGAGAGAGAGAGAGGGAAGCAGGCTCCCTGCAGAGCAGAGAGCCCGATGCGGGACTCGATCCCAGGATCCCGAGATCATGACCCGAGCCGAAGGCAGCGGCTTAACCCACTGAGCCACCCAGGCGCCCTTATAAATTATTTCTGGATGTTCCTTCTCTCCCTCAAAAATAGTGCTATGCCTCAGAATGCTCTCTTCAGATTGTTTTTCTCTTTAGGCACACTCAACTCTCTGAATAATCCCATCCAAAATTATAGCTTGAATTTACATCGATACAGCAATGACTTACCCCCTTTTGTCCAGTAAGGACTTTTACGTGAGCTGCAGATAGATAGATCTATCAGCTCACTCGACGTTTCCTCTAGAATGTTAAGCATATCAAACTTAATGTACCTTAATCCCGTTCTTGATTTTTCCCTCCTATACCTGCATTTGCCTCTCCAGCTTCCCCATTCTCCAACAAAATAACAATTCCATTTACACAGTTGTTCAGGTCAAAACCATTAAATTCAAACTTGACTCCCTTTTTTCTTACACATTCCTCACTAACTTTACAGGAAGATATATTCTAACTTTGCCTTCAAGATACATCCAGAATCTGACCATTTCTTACCATCTCTGCAACTACTGCCTAATTTTGCTGCACTAGTTTCCTAGATTGGCCGGACTTCTGCTTTACCTCCCTACAGCATGTCCTCCACAGCTGCCAGAGTAGTCCTTCAGGCTTGGCTGGATTCTGTGGCTAAATAAATGTCAGCAGGACTTGGTCCATTATTCCATTTGTCAGTTCTGCTTGTCTCTGCTTGACTTCATTAAGGATGCAAGCTCTTTTTATGTTATGGATAAAATGGGAACTAGGAGCCCTAGACTCATCTTCACCCAATTTAGCAATTCCAGGAAAAGGAACCATCTCTCCCTCCAAAATTTAACTATTAATCTGAGAATGACTGACTAACTTGACTGGGTCACATGTTAATCTCTGAACTGATCAAAGCAGTCAAAAGAAATCAGGTACTCTGGATGGTCATGTGTCCACCCCAACTGCTGGGATGGTATGGGGCCACCATCATTGGCAGCCTCCTGGGGATAACCTTGAATAAGTGTAAGAAAACCACAGAAATCAGAGAAGAGAGACTGGGAAAGAATTTAAGGCAGACACAAAACAGTACGAGCTGCTATAATTTAATACATGTGTTTGTTGCTTTAAGTGAGTGATTTAATTGCTTCGATCCTATTTCCTCGCTGAGTTAAAACACTTTATGGGAATGCTGTGAGTTCAGGTGATTTTATACATACAAGGATGCATTATAAAAAAATGAAATTATATACCTTGTAATATAACTGTAACTATTATTAAACTGAGATTAGTCCATCAGTGGCTGATAAAATATGGATGGGTTCAAAGGATGACCTTCTGTAACTTATAACATGGTTTAGGTACGGACAGGGTTAGGCAAGGAGTTACTATCTTCAGCAGAGAAACAGGAAGAAAAATCATCCTGAAGACCAGGGTGAATAGGATCATTAATAGCATACTTAATGAATAGTGAGTAACTTTGGGAAGGATTATTTGAAGGAAGAATGTTTTCAACAAGGCTTCAATTCAAGTGCTGGCCAGGGCTGTTTTTCATCTGCATGCTTAATCACCAAGCTCAGGTGATTGTTAGCAGCCTTGTCATCCTTGCAGCTGGTGGGACTGACAGTCTCATTTTCTTGCTAGCTGGAGTCTGCCTTCAGCTCCTTGTCAGTTGTTGGCCAGAGGCTGCCAGAAATGCCCCAAGACGGCCTCAATCTGGCCTCTTATTTCATCAAAGCCAGGAAAAGAGAGAGAGTCTCCTGTTATAGTCTCGTGCGACATAATCACCTTTGCCATACTCTTATTGGTCAGAAGCAGGTCACAGGTCCTAGGCACACTCAAGTTAAGAATGATGGCGCATGAACACGAGAACAGGTGAGGATAAATGGGGGCCATCTTACAAGGTCCACTATACTGTGACAGTCTATTTTCTCTCAGATTTGCAAGACTACTACTATTAATTAAAAAATGCTTAACTCGAAGATGGCGGAGAAGTAGCAGGCTGAGACTACTTCAGCTCTTCAGCTAGCCGGAGATCAGCTAGATAGCTTATCTAAAGATTGCAAACACCTGAAAATCCATCGGCAGATCGAAGAGAAGAAGAACAGCAATTCTGGAAACAGAAAAACAACCACTTTCTGAAAGGTAGGACCGGCGGAGAAGTGAATCCAAAGCGACGGGTAGACAGACCCCGGGGGGAGGGGCCGGCTCCCGGCAAGCGGCGGAGCAACCGCGCACAAAATCAGGACTTTTAAAAGTCTGTTCCGCTGAGGGACATCGCTCCAGAGGCTAAACCGGGGCGAAGCCCACGCGGGGTCAGCGTGGCCTCAGGTCCCGCAGGGTCACAGAAGGATCGGGGGTGTCTGAGTGTCGCAGAGCTTGCGGGTATTGGTACGGGAAAGCCGGCTACAGAGACAGAGCCGACAGTAAGCTCACAGCTCGGCGTTACCTTGAACCGGTCGCAGGCTCGGTGAGCTCGGAGCGCGGCCGGAGGTCAGGCAGACGGGAGTAACTGGGCGCTGTTCTTTGAGGGCGCACTGAGGAGTGGGGCCCTGGGCTCTCGGCTCCTCCGGGCCGGAGACCAGGAGGCCGCCATTTGTATTCCCCCCTCCTCCGGAACTCTACGGAAAGCGCGCAAGGAACAAAAGCTCCTGAAAGCAAACCCTAGCGGATTACTCACCCCGGCCCCTGATAAGGGCGGTGCAATTCCGCCTGGGGCAAAGACACTTGAGAATCACTACAACAGGCCCCTCCCCCAGAAGATCATCAAGAAATCCAGCCGAGACCAAGTTCACCTACCAAGGAGTGCGGTTTCAATACCAAGGAGAGCAGCAGAATTCCAGAGGAGGAGAAAGCAAAGCACGGAACTCATGGCTTTTTCCCTGTGATTTTTTTTTTAGTCTTGCAGTTAATTTAATTTTTTTCTTTTTCATTTTTTGTTTTTTTTCTTGCCTTCTGGTAAAATTTTTTTTTAACTTTTACCTTTTTCTTTTTTAACGTTTTTTAACTAGTTTATCTAATATATATATTTTTTCTTTTTTATATTTTTCTTATTTGTTTTCTTTTTTTTTAAATTCTTTTTTTTCTTTTTTCTTTTCTTTTTTTCTTTCTTCCTTTTTGAACCTTTTTTATCCCCTTTCTCCCCCCTCACGATTTGGGATCTCTTCTAATTTGGTTAAAGCATATTTTCCTGGGGTTGTTGTCACCCTTTTAGTATTTTACTTGCTCCTTCATATACTCTTATCTGGACAAAATGACAAGATGGAAAAATTTAACACAAAAAAAAGAACAAGAGGCAGTACCGAAGGCTAGGGACCTAATCAATACAGACATTGGTAATATGTCAGATCTAGAGTTCAGAATGACAATTCTCAAGGTTCTAGCCGGGCTCGAAAAAGGCATGGAAGATATTAGAGAAACCCTCTCGAGAGATATAAAAGCCCTTTCTGGAGAAATAAAAGAACTAAAATCGAACCAAGTTGAAATAAAAAAAGCTATTAATGAGGTGCAATCAAAAATGGAGGCTCTCACTGCTAGGATAAATGAGGCAGAAGAAAGAATTAGTGATATAGAAGACCAAATGACAGAGAATAAAGAAGCTGAGCAAAAGAGGGACAAACAGCTATTGGACCACGAGGGGAGAATTCGAGAGATAAGTGACACCATAAGACGAAACAACATTAGAATAATTGGGATTCCAGAAGAAGAAGAAAGAGAGAGGGGAGCAGAAGGTATACTGGAGAGAATTATTGGGGAGAATTTCCCCAATATGGCAAAGGGAACGGGCATCAAAATTCAGGAGGTTCAGAGAATGCCCCTCAAAATCAATAAGAATAGGCCCACACCCCGTCACCTAATAGTAAAATTTACAAGTCTCAGTGACAAAGAGAAAATCCTGAAAGCAGCCCGGGAAAAGAAGTCTGTAACATACAATGGTAAAAATATTAGATTGGCAGCTGACTTATCCACAGAGACCTGGCAGGCCAGAAAGAGCTGGTATGATATTTTCAGAGCACTAAACGAGAAAAACATGCAGCCAAGAATACTATATCCAGCTAGGCTATCATTGAAAATAGAAGGAGAGATTAAAAGCTTCCAGGACAAACAAAAACTGAAAGAATTTGCAAACACCAAACCAGCTCTACAGGAAATATTGAAAGGGGTCCTCTAAGCAAAGAGAGAGCCTACAATTGGTAGATCAGAAAGGAACAGAGACCATATACAGTAACAGTCACCTTACAGGCAATACAATGGCACTAAATTCATATCTCTCAATAGTTACCCTGAATGTTAATGGGCTAAATGCCCCTGTCAAAAGACAAAGGGTATCAGAATGGATAAAAAAACAAAACCCATCTATATGTTGCCTCCAAGAAATTCATTTTAAGCCCGAAGACACCTCCAGATTTAAAGTGAGGAGGTGGAAAAGAATTTACCATGCTAATGGACATCAGAAGAAAGCAGGAGTGGCAATCCTTATATCAGATCAATTAGATTTTAAGCCAAAGACTATAATAAGAGATGAGGAAGGACACTACATCATACTCAAAGGGTCTGTCCAACAAGAAGATCTAACAATTTTAAATATCTATGCCCCCAACATGGGAGCAGCCAACTATATAAACCAATTAATAACAAAATCAAAGAAACACATCAACAATAATACAATAATAGTAGGGGACTTTAACACCCCCCTCACTGAAATGGACAGATCATCCAAGCAAAAGATCAGCAAGGAAATAAAGGCCTTAAACGACACACTGGACCAGATGGACATCACAGATATATTCAGAACATTTCATCCCAAAGCAACAGAATACACATTCTTCTCTAGTGCACATGGAACATTCTCCAGAATAGATCACATCCTCGGCCCTAAATCAGGACTCAACCGGTATCAAAAGATTGGGATCATTCCCTGCATATTTTCAGACCACAGTGCTCTGAAGCTAGAACTCAACCACAAGAGGAAGTTTGGAAAGAACCCAAATACATGGAGACTAAACAGCATCCTTCTAAAGAATGAATGGGTCAACCAGGAAATTAAAGAAGAATTGAAAAAAATCATGGAAACAAATGATAATGAAAATACAACGGTTCAAAATCTGTGGGACACAACAAAGGCAGTCCTGAGAGGAAAATATATAGCGGTACAAGCCTTTCTCAAGAAACAAGAAAGGTCTCAGGTACACAACCTAACTCTACACCTAAAGGAGCTGGAGAAAGAACAAGAAAGAAACCCTAAGCCCAGCAGGAGAAGAGAAATCATAAAGATCAGAGCAGAAATCAACGAAATAGGAACCAAAAAAAACAATAGACCAAATCAACGAAACTAGGAGCTGGTTCTTTGAAAGAATTAATAAAATTGATAAACCCCTGGCCAGACTTATCAAAAAGAAAAGAGAAAGGACCCAAATAAATAAAATCATGAATGAAAGAGGAGAGATCACAACTAACACCAAAGAAATACAAACTATTATAAGAACATACTATGAGCAACTCTGTGCCAACAAATTTGACAATCTGGAAGAAATGGATGCATTCCTAGAAACATATAAACTACCACAACTGAACCAGGAAGAAATAGAAAGCCTGAACAGACCCATAACCAGTAAGGAGATTGAAACAGTCATTAAAAATCTCCAAACAAACAAAAGCCCAGGGCCAGACGGCTTCCCGGGGGAATTCTACCAAACATTTAAAGAAGAACTAATTCCTATTCTCCTGAAACTGTTCCAAAAAATAGAAATGGAAGGAAAACTTCCAAACTCTTTTTATGAGGCCAGCATCACCTTGATCCTCAAACCAGACAAGGATCCCATCAAAAAAGAGAGCTATAGACCAATATCCTTGATGAACACAGATGCGAAAATACTCAACAAAATACTAGCCAGTAGGATTCAACAGTACATTAAAAGGATTATTCACCACGACCAAGTGGGATTTATCCCAGGGCTGCAAGGTTGGCTCAACATCCGCAAATCAGTCAATGTGATACAACACATCAATAAAAGAAAGAACAAGAACCATATGATACTCTCAATAGATGCTGAAAGAGCATTTGACAAAGTACAGCATCCCTTCCTGATCAAAACTCTTCAAAGTGTAGGGATAGAGGGCACATACCTCAATATCATCAAAGATATCTATGAAAAACCCACCGCAAATATCATTCTCAATGGAGAAAAACTGAAAGCTTTTCCGCTAAGGTCAGGAACACGGCAGGGATGTCCATTATCACCACTGCTATTCAACATAGTACTAGAGGTCCTAGCCTCAGCAATCAGACAACAAAAGGAAATTAAAGGCATCCAAAGCAGCAAAGAAGAAGTCAAATTATCACTCTTCGCAGATGATATGATACTATATGTGGAAAACCCAAAAGACTCCACTCCAAAACTGCTAGAACTTATACAGGAATTCAGTAAAGTGTCAGGATATAAAATCAATGCACAGAAATCAGTTGCATTTCTCTACACCAACAGCAAGACAGAAGAAAGAGAAATTAAGGAGTCAATCCCATTTACAATTGCACCCAAAACCATAAGATACCTAGGAATAATCCTAACCAAAGAGGCACAGAATCTATACTCAGAAAACTATAAAGTACTCATGAAAGAAATTGAGGAAGACACAAAGAAATGGAAAAATGTTCCATGCTCCTGGATTGGAAGAATAAATATTGTGAAAATGTCTATGCTACCTAAAGCAATATACACATTTAATGCAATTCCTATCAAAGTACCATCCATCTTTTTCAAAGAAATGGAACAAATAATTCTAAAATTTATATGGAACCAGAAAAGACCTCGAATAGCCAAAGGGATATTGAAAAGAAAGCCAAAGTTGGTGACATCACAATTCCAGACTTCAAGCTCTATTACAAAGCTGTCAGCATCAAGACAGCATGGTACTGGCACAAAAACAGACACATAGATCAATGGAACAGAATAGAGAGCCCAGAAATAGACCCTCAACTCTACATCAACTAATCTTCGACAAAGCAAGAAAGAATGTCCAATGGAAAAAAGACAGCCTCTTCAATAAATGGTGCTTGGAAAATTGGACAGCCACATGCAGAAAAATGAAATTGGATCATTTCCTTACACCTCACACAAAAATAGACTCAAAATGGATGAAGGACCTCAATGTGCGAAAGGAATCCATCAAAATCCTTGAGCAGAACACAGGCAGCAACCTCTTCGACCTCAGCCGCAGCAACATCTTCCTAGGAACAACGCCAAAGGCAAGGGAAGCAAGGGCAAAAATGAACTATTGGGATTTCATCAAGATCAAAATCTTTTGCACAGCAAAGGAAACAGTTAACAAAATCAAAAGACAACTGACAGAATGGGAGAAGATATTTGCAAACGACATATCAGATAAAGGACTAGTGTCCAGAATCTATAAAGAACTTAGCAAACTCAACACCCAAAGAACAAATAATCCAATCAAGAAATGGGCAGAGGACATGAACAGACATTTCTGCAAAGAAGACATCCAGATGGCCAACAGACACATGAAAAAGTGCTCCCTATCACTCGATATCAAGGAAATACAAATCAAAACCACAATGAGATATCACCTCACACCAGTCAGAATGGCTAAAATCAACAAGTCAGGAAATGACAGATGCTGGCGAGGATGCGGAGAAAGGGGAACCCTCCTACACTGTTGGTGGGAATGCAAGCTGGTGCAGCCACTCTGGAAAACAGCATGGAGGTTCCTCAAAGTGTTGAAAATAGAACTGCCCTATGACCCAGCAATTGCACTATTGGGCATTTACCCTAAAGATACAAACGTAGTGATACAAAGCGGCACGTGCACCCGAATGTTTATAGCAGCAGTGTCCACAACAGCCAAACTATGGAAAGAACCCAGATGTCCATCAACAGATGAATGGATCAAGATGTGGTATATATACACAATGGAATACTATGCAGCCATCAAAAGAAATGAAATCTTGCCATTTGCGACAACATGGATGGAACTAGAGCGTATCATGCTTAGCGAAATAAGTCAAGCAGAGAAAGACAACTATCATATGATCTCCCTGATATGAGGAAGTGGTGATGCAACATGGGGGCTTAAGTGGGTAGGAGAAGAATAAATGAAACAAGATGGTATTGGGAGGGAGACAAACTATAAGTGACTCTTAATCTCACAAAACAAACTGAGGGTTGCTGGGGGGAGGGGGCTTGGGAGAAGGGGGTGGGATTATGGACATTGGGGAGGGTATGTGCTTTGGTGAGTGCTGTGAAGTTTGTAAACCTGGTGATTCACAGACCTGTACCCCTGGGGATAAAAATATATGTTTATTAAAAAAAAAAAAAAAAAAGAAACTCCCCATCCATGAGGACACTGGGAGCCTAGTCACAATTGGGAATTCAGGGAGTACAAAACAGATTTGAGTGGTGTGTGCAAAATCAAAGTTTAAAACATTATCCTTTTAAAACAAATATGCCAGGGCGCCTGGGTGGCTCCATCATTGGGCATCTGTCCTCAGCTCGGGTCATGGTCCCGGAGTCCTAGGATCGCATCCCACATCAGACTCCCTGCTCGGCAGAGAGCCGCTTCTCCCTCTCCCTCTCCCCCTGCTTGTGTTCCCTCACTTGCTGTCTCTCTCTGTCAAACAAATAAATAAAATCTTTAAAAAAAAAAATGCTTAACTCTCTGTACTCAATAGATAATATACTTCATACATGTAGGTCGTATTATAGATCCCCTATTCAAGGAGGAATCTTGATATGTTAGACAGGTCATACTTGTTAAGATCATTTATAAGCTTCCTTTTTAATAAAGATACATTATTTAATAAGATGTGCCATACTTTGGTTTCATTATCAAGGAAGGGGAAGACCTTCTGTAATGGGAGAATACTTCTGAATCTTAACCTAAAAAGATCAGATGAGTTCTTAAAGGTTAGTGTAGAAAGGAAAATTTTTATCTTAGTTAATGTGTGTTTTTAGCTGACTTTAAGTGTTCTCACTAAAGAATCTGACAGAAATTTATAGTATTTAAATCTGGAGTTATATCTGAAGTTTTCCTTTGCGAGGACATTCCATTTATCTCATTCTTGAACTGCCATGTGCATTGGTTGAGGTGTCTGGCTTCCAATTTTTTAGTCCAATAATATTTAATTAACTAATATCTTCACTTACTGGCTGAATTGTTTCAGACAAAGGAAAAGAAAACCTCAGTAGTACTGAGTATTTCTTTTGGACTGGTTATTGGAGCTTTTGTCTTTGAGGATTCTGAGTTGTCAAGAGCAGTAGTTTGAGAGGCTTTCTTTTCCTAGAGACTTCTCAATGGGTTCCAGGTAACAAGAATTGAAAATCTGTTTTGCGGTGTCAAAAGAGCCACTTTGGACATGAATTGTAATTTAAGGCATATACCATTTCATAGTGCTGGCTACCTTACACTGTGAGATTCTTTTTCCCTTTGAACGGAATAATAAAACATAAAAATGAAAGACATAAGATGGGGAAATAAATAAATCAAATACCAAAATTATCTGCTATATTGAAAACAACAGCAAAATCCCATTAAGTACCAAGCAAACTCTTAAGTTAAAATAAATGCCAACGATTAGTAAATCTTTGTATGTCTAGTTGACAGGGTTGGATTTCTTTGTGAGGAGTTTCGGAGGAGGCAGAATTGAACGCTAGGGTTTTTCTGGAGGGTTGCTGGGGGGAAAAGGATAGTCAGGGACAGTCTCATGCTGGAGATCTGAGTTGCAGTAGTCAAAGGAGCTGTAATTAGGGCCCCCAGGGCCAGTTCACTTTCCAGGTCAACAAAGACATAAATAGAGCATACCTAAATGATTGGTTACTTATGTATCTAAGTCAGCAGAGTCAATCTTTTCTTTTTTCTTTTCTTTCCTTTGCTTTTTCTTTCCCCTTCCTTCCTTCCTTCTCTCTCCCTCCCTTCCTTCTTCCCTTTTCTTTCTTTCTTTCTTTCTCTTCCTTTCTTTTCTGTCAGAATATAAAACCCTGGAGTCAAATTTTCTTTGTTGCTGTATCATTCCAGTATAGGTAATGACCTTCCTAATCTCTAGTGTCCTTGTCAATGGAAAGGGGACAGTTGAAAGGATGCTGTCAGAATTAAATAATAATAATAAATATGGCGCACCTGACCCAGTGTTTCACACGAAACAACTGTCAGTAAGTGGTTATTTTACTTAGTTTGGTTTTTCCACTTTGTAATGAGGGTTATTAAAACATCACTCTATCTGGGTAGAATTATTTGATTTTAAACAGTAGTTTTATTTTATTTTATTTTATTTTAGATTTTTATTTATTTATTTGACAGAGATCACAAGTAGGTGGCGGTGGGAGCGGATTTTGTCCCCGCTGAGCAGAGAGCCCAATGTGGGGCTGGATCCCAGGACCCTGAGATCATGACCTGAGCTGAAGGCAGAGGCTTAACCCACTGAGCCACCCAGGTGCCCCAAGTAGTTTTATTTTAGTATCATTGGGCAAATGATGTATTAGGCAATACTGCTAATAAAATAAGAGTATGTCCAATGCTTGGCATTTTATTGAGGTATGCTTTATGTGGGATCAACATTTTAATTTAAAACATTGGCCATCTGCATGTTTTCCCCCAGCAGTTAACTTTAAATTTTCATGGATACTCTTCTGAAATTAAAAAACAAACATAATTACAAAAAAACTAGAACAAAAACTACGAAAATATTTCTAAACTGACATGGACTTCTTTGGTCTTTCAGAGAGTTACTGAGCAACAATATGTGGATACTGTTCTGGATGTGGGCGATACAAGGATGAAGGAATGGAGTTCACCGCTCCAAGGAACTTAGAGTGTAGTAGGAAGAGGAAGGCAACCCAGGATAGCTTCCCACAGAGCCCTGCACAAAATGCTTTTGTAGCAGAGATGGAACAATTAACTCAGCCTGAGGCTTTCTGGGCAGGTTTCCTTGAAAAGAAAATACAGGAGAAAAGTAGTAACTAAGATGAAGAGAAGTTCCTAGATAAAAGTTAAATGGGGACAGGGCAGAGGTCTTCCAAGAAGAATGTAGTGCAAAGTGCCATAGTACCAAGAAAGGGTCTAACTTAATAGAAAACTGCAAGAAACGCATTGACGTGGGAGCACGGTCTACATGGAGACATGGAAGCGTTGGGAGCTGGATCATGAAATACTTTGAAGATTGGTTAAAGAGTCTGCATTTCATTTTACAGATGACAGAAAACCAGTCTGGGTTTATAAGCAAGGGAAGAATGGGATTAATTTCCTAGCAAATGATGTCAAAAGAAATAGCATCATTCACTTTTGCCTTTGCCACTTTTGCCACTTTCATCCTGCCTTATTATATTTAAAAACTGCATTGAGAAACTTACATTAATGAAGCAAGCAGGCTCCCAAAATCCTGTGGGGGTAAGAGAATGCAAACCTGCTCTGTCACCCCCACCCTGGCCCAGGACACCTGCTATTGGAGTTCTGGATTATCTCTGAGGAGAATGGATCCATCATTCAGACAGAGAGCATTGTTGGAGAAAGTAGTTGTACATACCATTTTTATATTCTTTGGATTTTGTACCAACTATTTTAATATTACAAGAATCAGGTTTCATAGGTGAACTGAAGACGGCCACAATCCTCAGAAGTAATTCACATAATGCATATAAAAAAGCAGATTCTGCTCATGTTATCCATAGTGGAGGAGGTCCTCCGAGAACTGGGAATTCTCAAAACATTTTTGCTACTGCAAAGAAATCCAAAGGGATGTGGATTCAAACACTTTTTCATGTATATACCTTACTTATATGGAAAAATGTCATGAAACTCTTATGCCATAAAGCATCAGAATTCTGATTCCTAAAAAGGTACCAAAATCCTCCCATGTCAGTGGATTCACTGTAGTATCTAGTCTGGAATAAAGCATCATATTTCCTTTTTCTTCTCCATGAATAAATTACCCTATGGGAAACTTCACTGCATTTCAGAGATTTATACTGAAAAAGGATGCTTGTTTTTCTTACCAATCATGCCAGCTTTGTTATTTCTCATTCATTTATTCATTTAACCAACAGATATTTGTTGAGTTCCACAAATACTCATTGTGTGTGGGGGTGGGAAAGTTAGGAAGATCAAAATAGATTTTCTGTCCTCACAGAGCTTCATGTCTAGCGAGGGAAATACGAAAGGGACATTCAAATAAAGTGCAATGACTACAGTATAGAGGGTAGCTCAGGCTTCCCTGCCTATGGAGAGATGGATAATATTGACTGGGACCCACCCCCAGATCCATCACCTGGGGGGTCAGAAGCTCCACTCTGCATATTCAAGCTGTCACCATTTTGCACATTTAAAAAAAAATTTAATTCCAATATAATTAACATGCAGTGTTTTATTAGTTTCAGGTATACAGTATAGCGATTCAACACTTCCATACATCACCCAGGGCTCATCACAACACATGTGCTCCTTAATCCCCACCACCTATTTCACCCATATCTCCACTCGCCTTCCGTCTGGTAACCAGCAGTTAGTTCTTTGTAACGAAGATTCTATTTCTTGGTTTGTCTTGCTCTTTTTTTTTTTCTTTGCCCGTTTGTTTCTTAAATTCCACATATAATTGAAATCATATAGTATTTTTCTTTCTCTTTGTTCACTTAGCATTATACTAAGTATCTCCACGTTGTTGCAAATGGCAAGATTCTGTTGCTTTTTATGGCTTAGTAGTAGTCCATTGCGCATATATACCACAATTCCTTTATCTATTCATCTATTGATGGACATGGGCTGCTTCCATAATTTGGCCATTCTAAATAATGCTGCTATAAACATAAGGGTATGCGTATCTCTTCAAATTATTATTTTAGTATTTTTTTGGTAAATACCCAGTAGTGTGTTTCCTGGATTGTAGGGTAGTTCCATTTTGAACATTTTGAGGAACCTCCATACTGTTTTCCACAGTGGCTGCACCAGTTTGCATCCCCACCAACATTGTACCAGGAATTTTCCACATCCTTGTCAACACTCCTTGTTTCTTGAGCTTTTGACTTTAGACATACTGTCAGGTGTGAGGTGATAGCTTACTGTGGTTTTGATTTGCATTTCCCTGATGATCAGTGAAGCTGAACATCTTTTCATGTGTCTGTTGGCCACCCGAATGTCTTTTTTGGAGAACTGTCTGTTCATGTCTTCAGCCCATTTTAAAACTGGTTTTTTTTGGGGTTTTTTTTTTTTTTTTGGTGTTGAGTTGTAGAAGTTCTTTATATATTTTGGATACTAACCCTTTATTTGATACATCATTTGCAAATTCTTTGTCCATTTAGGAGGCTGCCTTTTAATTTTGTTGATTGTTTCCTTTGCTGTGTAGAAGCTTTTTATTTTGATGTGGTCCCAATAATTTATTTTTGCTTTTATTTCCCTTGCCTCAGGAGACATATTTAGAAAAATGTCACTATGGTGAATGTCCGAGATATTACTGCCTCTGCTCTCTTTTAGGATTTTTATGCTTTCAGGTCTCACATTTAGGTACTTACTCCATCTTGAGTTTATTTTTGTGTATGGTGTAAGAAAGTGGTCTGCTTTCACTCTTGCATATAGCTGTCCAGTCTTCTCAGCAACATTTGTTGAAGAGACTATCTTTTTTCCATTGGATATTCTTTCCTGCTCTGTCAAAGATTAATTGACCGTGTAATTGTGGGTTTATTTCTGGGTTTTCAATTCTATTCTATTGATCTATGTGTTTTTGTGACAAGACATTCTTGTGTCTGTTTTTGTGATCATTTTGGTTACTACAACTTGGTAGTATAACTTGAAGTCTGAAATTATAATCCCTTCAGCTTCACTCTTCCTTTTTTTTTAAAATATTTTTATTTATTTGACAGAGAAAGAGAGAGATCACAAGCAGGCAAAGAGGTAGGCAGAGAGAGGGGGGGAAGCAGGCTCCCCGCTGAGCAGAGGGCCCGATGTGGGGCTCAATCCCAGGACTCTGAGATCATGACTTGAGCCAAAGGCAGAGGCCTAACCCACTGAGCCACCCAGGTGCCCCTTCACTTTTCTTTTTCAAAATTGCTTTAGCTATTCAGAGTCTTTTGTGGTTCCATATAAATTTTAGGATTGTTTGTTCCAGTTCTGTGAAAAATGCTGTTGGTATTTTGATAGGGATTGCATTAAATGTGTAAATTGCTTTAGGTGGTACAGACATTTTAACAATATTTGTTCTTCTAATGCATGAGTATGGAATGTCTTTCCATTTCCTTGTATCACCTTCGTTTTCTTTCATCAGTGTTTTATAGTTTTTAAGATACAGGTCTTTCACCTCTTTTATTCCTAGGTGTGTATTATTTTTGGTGCAACTGTAAATGAGATTGTTTTCTTAATTTCTCTTTCTGCTGCTTCATTATTAGTGTATGGAAATGTAACAGATTTCTGCGTATTGATTTTGTATCCTATGACTTTACTGAATTCATTTATCAGTTCTAGTAGTTTTTTGGTGGAGTCTTCAGGTTTCCTATATATATACTATCAAGTCTACAAATAGTGAGAGATTTACTTCTTCATTACCAATTTGGGTGCCTTTCATTTCTTTTGCTGTCTGAATCCTGAGGCTAGGCCTTCCAGTACTATGTTGAATAAAAGAGGTGAGAGTGGACATCCTTGATTTGTTCTTGACCTTCGGGGGAAAGCTTTCAGTTTTCCCCCATTGAATATAATGTTCCCTGTGAGTTTTTCATATATGGCTTCTATTATGTTGAGATGTATTACCTCTAAATCCACCTTGTTGAGGGCTTTTATCATGAAGGGATGTTGTACTTTTTCAAATGCTTTTTCTGAATCTTGAAATGATCATATGGTTTTTATCCTTTCCTTTACTGATATGATATATCATGTTAACTGACTTGTGAATATTGAACCACCCTTGCATCCCAGGAATAAATCTCATTTGATTGTGATGAATGATTTTTTTAATATATTGTAGGATTTTATTCTTCACTTCTTTCAAAGAAGACATCCACCCATCCCTTCCTCAAATTTTACTTGACACTCATTTGCAAGTGTGGCTGACTTTAATGAAGATTTAGAAATCATGAGGGCAGCTCATAGCACAGTTGCATAGCGAGACTGTGAAAATATATCTGGATATTCATGGTTTTAAAAGTCCACTCAACCACTCCACCTTCTCACTGGACTTTCATCTCTCTTTAGTGCTAATCCTTGCCTGCTTTCTCCTTCCTCCACTTCTCTCCTTACCCTTTGCTTCCCTTCCCACCATTGCTCAGAAACAAGCAGGCAATCGACCAACCACCCACCCTCATCACAATTAACAACACAACATACAATAAACAAATTCTTTTAATTATTATGGAGCCTGACCACCTTTTTTGTCATTTGGGCTCCTGAAGACAACCATGCTCTCGGAGTTACAACTTCTACTCCAAAAGCCTTATGTACATATTATACTAAATACAGGCTTTTTCTATCCTAAGAGAAATTCTATTGCCATCTGTTAAGATGCATATTTTTAGTCTGGATATATTATAAATTAGGATGCATGTTTGACAGAAAAGTAGGAGGTACAATAAAGCACAGTATTAAAACAGAGGGACTGGACTTAAACTGAGGAGGTAGAAAAGGAAAGCTTCTGTGAGAGAGAGTAACATTTCTGAAGACAACATGTTAGCACAGTTCAGTGACAAACAGGAGGGAAGAACATTTCAAGTAGTGGGTCTGGAGATGGGAAGTGGTTTGGTGCACTGGAAAAGCTGAAAAGAGCCCAGCATGGCTATACCCTAAAGAGGAAGAAGAGAAAGAGAGGGATGAAGGTAGAGTGGTGAACAGGGACCTGATCACGTGGGACATTGTAGGTCACATGACTGCAATTTTTAGGTTCCTGAATCTTCTCTAACAAATAAAATGACTCCATGAATTATTTTTTTCTAAACTTTGCATTTATTTATTTTTGAAACTAATGCAATCCTGCCAAACCTGGCAAATGCGTATACATGTGTATACACACAGACACACACACACACACACACGCACGCACACAAAACACCTTCCCTGAGGGCCATATAATTTGGCATTATTATGAAGTCTATCCTATAGCCATATGCATGATTCTGGGTCAGCTGGGTGATTAGTTGAAATTTACCTCCCTATTAATTTTCTCTCCACAGTAATATTTCCTGCAGAGAGACCCACAAAATGAGGGTTTCTGTACAAGATTAAAAAAATGTTGCCTGCCAGCAGCATGAATTTTCTATCAGTTTTTAGGATTTGGATCTGTTCAGCCAACACATCCATTTCCTGTGAAGAACAAGAAGCTTCTTGCTCTGCTCAGTGCCTTACTAGTGTTAAGGCCTGGCAGGAATACATCTAAATTCTGTTTACCACCAGGGTAAACTGCCTTCCTATGGCATTCTTGTGGAAAGGCACTTTTTTGGGATTCAGCATATTCTCACATATTTACAGGTACTGAAAATGACACACCACGTACACTGCAGACATCATGCCCACTGCTTACTGTCGTTGTTACTCTGTGATGATGCTAGTTTTGCTGTTTTCTGGAAATAAATTATTTTGTTTATTCTCCCAATTCTATCTACCCCAAACTATCTTACTTTTCTTCTCCATTCTTACTTTTCAGCTACTAATAACCATGCCTTTTAAGCTTTTTATTAAAAGTAATAAATTAAGACATTTATCTTTGCCTTGTAACCACCAACATGTGCACGAGCACTCCCAGAGTACTGAGTTTACCAAAATTCATTACAGTAGCAACAACATTCACTGGCTTTAGGGAAAAAACTCTCCACTTACAGTTAGATACTTGTTAGTCTTACACAACTGTACCTTCCATACAGGGTAATACTTTAAAAGTAAGATAGTTTGAGGAAGCAGTATCTTCTGTGGTTCTTCCTTACAATGAAGCCATTGGCCATTTGCTGAGCTTGACTCTGCTGGCTGGACTACGACTCCAGCCGGTCATCCTGTGAGTCAACACTTATGGTGGAACCTTGGCTACTGGTGTCAGCAGTTTCATAGGACTTTTGGTCTTTGGCAAAGTTGATGAAAACCTGATTTTTTCCAAGGAAAATAAAGTCATTAGTGCTTGGTAAGCCAAAGGAAGAAATAACACACCACACACACACACACAGTGAAAGAGAAAAAAAGAAGAAAACTAGATATTATAGGCATATGTCCATAGAGAAATATATATTCTCATTAGTATTCTTTTAGATATTTAAATTTAACTGGGGTGGGAGGTGCTGCCTAGATGGGTCAGTTGGTTAAATGTCCCACTCTTGATTTCAGCTCAGGTTGTGATCTCAGGGTCTTGGGGTCAAGTCTCATATCAGACTCTGTGCTTGGTGCAGAACCTGCTTGTTCCTCCCCCTTCTGTCCTTCCTCCTTCTCATGCTTTCTCCCTCTCAAAATTAAATAAATAAAGCCTTAAAAAAATTGGCACACCTGGTCAGCTCACTGGGTTAACCCTCTGCCTTCAGCTCAGGTCATGATCTCAAGGTCCAGGGACAGAGCCATAATTCGGGCTCTCTGCTCAGCAGGGAGCCTGCTTCCTCCTCTCTCTCTGCCTGCCTCTCAGCCTACTTGTGATCTCTCTCTCTCTGTGTCAAATAAATGAATAAAATCTTTAAAAATAATTTAACTGGGGTTTGAAAATAAAACCTATATCTATAATTATAAGCATAATACAAATCTAAAGCAATAATTAAATATCTATAACCACATATCTGTAATAAGATTTACATTAATATCTCTATCAAGTATAATCCAGGAGGCCAAGCGAAGCCATTATCAAATGTTTATATGATAACATTGAGAGAAATTTCACTAGTTTCAAGAGTTAATGCACTAAAATAAAATTTGTATAGAGAGCCCACATTATGCTCAGTAAGCCAATTATTTAACAGACTGACCTTTATTACTTGGTTTAAAATCATTAAGTCTATCATAGATTGCTCTAGAAACTGAGAGTCTACTTTGTGTCAGACATGGTCCCGGTAGTTGATTTTAAGTCAAAGGCTAAATTTTCTGGGTCAGTAAAGCCTTAATTGCTCAAAGCCCCCATAAAAAATTGTCCATAAAATGCAGCTCTTAGAGGTCCCTGAGGCCTAACGTTTAGACCTGTCGTGACGACAGATGCTATTAAATGTTTTATATATCAGGTGGTTGAGCTGTACAAAATTAACACGCTGCGAAGATGATGAAAGACGACCCCTAAAGCCTCTAGTTATCGAATACAGAGTAATTAAGACAGATGATGTGAGTGAAACAAAAAAATTCTGCATTTACCACTCTGGTTGCCTGAATCTAGCAGATCTACAGGTCTGGCACTGAACTCCCTCTAGAAACCCCCATCCTATGCTAACCCAGGAAGACAATAATATTATTTAAGAAACCTACCAAGGGGTGGGGGCAGAAAAAGAAACCTAACAAGGAGAAAGTGAGGAAAGTGTTAATATCTATTTGTTTTACAGGTTTGTTGCTTTACATATTCATATAACCTAATGGATATAAATGTCTTATAGAAGGGAAAAATCTTCTTTTCTCTATTAAAAAACAGTTAATGCTTTTCACACTTTTTCTGAACATCCCAAAATGCAGTTAAAAATAAATTAAGGTAAGTTTTTCAGGTGCCAAGTTTAGATAATGTTTCAATTACAAATAAAATGAATGTTATTAAAAAGAAATAACCAGAATGTGTAATAATTAATAAATGACATTATGCGTACGGATCATGGTATCCCACTCACCTCTTCCAGGGTAGTCTGACTCACTAAGAAATTTGTGATATTTAAAGCAGTCTTGTTGGTTTCCAGCAGATCAAAAATGTTTGCTACTCCTCCTGCTGTGACTGGCACATGATACTCTAGCATGCTGAGGTGCTGATCCTGTGGGGACGAAAGGGAAACATTTATTCTGCTATGTCTGATAATACTGAGGTGACCGCAGAAGTCGACCAAGAGCTAACACTGAAATTCCTTCCACTGACAGTGATGAGACGGTGTAAAGGATGGCTATGTCTTGCAACTAACAACCTGCAAGGACGAGATGAAAAGTTCTACAAATATCAAGAAGAAAACAAATTAAATGCCTAGCAACAATTCCAAAGTATTCTATATTCCTATGCACTTATAAAGTCCTTATAGTCTTCCTAGAAAAAATACTGTAAAATGGTATTTTAGATGTCCGATTATGCTCAGCTCATATAAGGTTGTTATCAGAGATCACATTTAGAAAAAAAAATTTTTTTTGTTTTAATGTAGACCTTTCTAAAAGGCTAGGGATTAACTGTTCAATTTATACTGGCTAAAAAGCTAGATTTCAAAAGCACCGTGTAGGAAAAGTCTCATTAAAATACGCCACATTCAGGGTGCTTGGGTGGCTCAGCCATTTAACCGTCTGCCTTCTGGCTCAGGTCATGATTTCGGGGTGCTGGGATGGAGCCCCGCACTGGACTGCCTGCTCAGTGGGGAGTCTCTTCTTCTCCCTCGGCCCCTCCCCCCACCTGCGCATGCCCACTTGTGCCAGCTCTCTCTCAAATGAATAAAATCTTTAAAAAAAATACGCCATGTTCTCTCTTAACTCACCCTAAAATTCTTCCCAATGTCTTTATTTAGACCATAGTATCACCATCTACTTAGTAATCTATTCTTGTTTCCTTGGAGCATACTTAACATCCTGCTTTTCTACATGTTTACTCAGTTACCATATCCTATTTGCTTCTCCTCTAAAACGCTTATCACATTTAAACCATTCCTCTCTGTCTGCACCATCAGTGTTAATCCCATTCTCACCCCTCCGTATCTGAGCGACTGCCACAGTGTCCTCTGTGGCCTAGAGCCTGCGTACCGTCACACGTTCTGGCACACAGCAGCTAGGATAATCTTTCTGGGGCACTCTCTGATCAAGATATGTTCTTACTCCAGCATCTAACCCTGCAACCTATATGGGTCAGATCAAGACCGTGAATTTCACCTGGTATTCAAGACTTCTGTGGCTGGAAACCTCTCCTTTTCTTACTCCTTTGCTCTCTGCCTAACCCCTCCTATTGACCCGTGGGTGCATCACACCTGTCGTCACATTCAGACTTTCTTACTTATTTAATCCCCCGACTGCTGCTCTTGCTACTTCTCTTCTAGAGATCTAGAAACCTCCACCCACTTGCAGAGAATGGTCTGTCGAGAGAGACCTGAGACTTTTATGATCACTGCATTTGCTCTGTGTAGCCCTGGTCCCAGAACACACCGACATGAATGGAATCTCATCACTCAATGAGCAAACACTGGTTTCGACCTGGAAACTAACCAAAAGAAAAAGCACTACAGTGATTTGTGTAAGGCGAAGTATCCTTTAATTTTTAAATTTAATTTTAATTTATACGGTAGAAAATGGACTTTGATAAGAATCATAAAAGCTATTATTTCCTGGAGAAGTCAGATGAGGTTTGGGAGGTCGAGGCAAAGGTATTCTATAGAGGTAAAAGAATGGTTTTAAAATATGTAATATGTACTCTCTTTTGCTCTCTACAATCATGGCACATTAATATGGTGTCTTGTAGTTTACAAAGTAGCTTTGTGGGCATTTTATCATCCGCTCCTCACACCAGTCTTGTGAGGTAGATGTTATTATTCCTATTTCATAAAGGAGAAAGAGGAAGTTCAGAGACTTTAAATGTCTTGGTGGAAAACACACAGGCAGAGCTGGATCGTTGCCCAAGCCTTTAAATTTTTTTCCACCGTTCCTCACCTGATGTCTTTTATTTTTATTTTATTAAATATTTTACTTATTTATTTGAGAAGGAGAGAACACACATGGGGAGGGGGGCAGAGGAAGAAGCAGGCTCCCTGCTGAACAGGAACCCAACACGGGGCTAGACCCCAGGACCCTGAGATCATGACCTGAGCCAAAGTCTCACACTTAACCGACTGAACTTCCCAGGTGCTCCCACCACCTGATTTCATTTGAAAACATTCACTTGCTATAATCATCTTGTACAAACTATCTGTACATGAAAGATATTATAAAGACAGCTTTTTTTGTCCCATGCATTTATTTTAAGTATATGCTATGTGAGATATATACACATATCTGTGCCTGTCCATCCTATGAATATATATATATATATATATGATGAAATTAAGTGAACAACATTTCAGCTAAGAAGAACTTGATTTCCAAGCAGTTCTTTCAAACCATTGTGGGCTTGTCTTCCAAATGAGAGGAACAAGATGATAATATTCTCTAGCTATGACATTCTGGAATTTTACATTTTTTTAAAATAAGAAATGTCCTTGATCATATATAGTATCTGTCATCCCTCAGTTCCTTAACATATATAATTCATAAACTAGTTATATATACAACTCTAAAACTAATAGTATGGTCATAAAGTCTTTGTGAGGAAGAAATAAAGATACATAAAAGGACTACACTTCATTTATGTATATATGTTATGTATGTATGTATGTATGTATGTATATATGTATTTTAATGTAAGCCCTACACCCAACGTGGGGCTTGAACTCACAGACCCTGAGATCAAGAGTCACACATTCTACAGACAGAGCCAGCCAGGTACCCCAGGAGTTCATTATTTTTAAATAGCTATAAAATCTTATAATTAACTTAAAGATTCTATTTGTTCATACTGTGTTTCAGAATATCTTATATATCTTGAACTAATAAATATGTTATAATTAATAATAAAATTACACTCAACTTGAAAATAGCAAGTATCCATATTAGATTATGACTATCAAAACCAATCAAGACCTAAAGGCAGGACAATTTCCTACTTACTTTTAAGTATGTTTTTGGAAAGTGCAGTTGCATAAACCTTGTGAGGGCCTCCATGCTCACTTTGGTATTCTTCAAGTGAACCTTGACAGTAAATCCTCGTCCAAAACTAGAAAGAGAAAGTGCAAAATGTGGTATGAGTTACATTTTGCTGAAATAACTCCCCTGGAATTCTAGGTAATGAAACAGGACCCAAGCTGACTATTACAGCCTCTTTCTTAAATAAAGACTGCCATTTTGCCGTTAAAGTTCAAGATGTGTTGCAACTGGCAATAGTGCACTGCCATGATTTTTTATTTAGTTCTACCACTATACAAAGTCACACTCCTTGGACAAAAGCTGCATTAGAAAGAAAAGATAAAAACTTGGCTTTCATTGACATCAATGAACTGGCATCTAATGTCAGTATCCGGGGTTAAATACTTTCTAATTTAAAACTAACAAGGTCTTAAAAAGGCAAGTCATTGGAGATTTGGTGTCCCAAGTCACTGGGGTTTTAAAAATGAATGATGATTTATTATGTTAGCTAACTGTTTCCCCAAGTACAGATTTTGTAAACAAGTCACAACAGACTCTGTGAGAACAACATATAATGTCTCTTTCATCCTTTTTTCTTACTTATCTTGGCTCATATTATTTCATAAGAAGCTGACTTGTACAGATAAAGGTATAAAGTAACATCCTGAAGTTTGGAGATTAGCATGGACATGTATAGGTACGTATGTACTCTGGCAAATGTAAAATATTAATTTAATTTTAATTTGGTAATATGATATTTGTATACATTTCCCCAAAGTATTATTGGTTAAAAGGTTCTGAATGCAGGAAAAATGTTAAACAGCTTACTAAAAGCCTGTGCACATGGTACATGAACACGCAAGATAAAAATCTATGCCTTTCTGTACTTGTCAAGATCTAACTTGTTATCAAGTAAATTCTTAGAAAACTCCTTTCTGAGAGTATTTGTATTGCAGTTTTTTTTCTTTTTAAGACCTTTTAGTAAGATAATTTAACTTTCAGGTGAGTTGGAGATCAACTTTTTCTTCCCATTTTGTTTCTTGTCACAGACAAGCTGTGAAGCAATCCTCAAGGTTAGTACAGTACTGGTAGAGTGACTTCCCCGCACTGTATGTTAAAACAAACAACACAATAGTTCTTCACTTGCTTTTTTTTTTTTTTAAGACTTAAATTGTTTATTTTAGAGCAAGAGAGAGAGCAAGCACTGTGGGAAGGGGCAGAGGGAGGGGGAGAAAGCCACTCCACCAGTGCAGAGCCCGGTGTGGGGCTCCATCTCGGGACCCTGAGATCACAACCAGAGCTGAAACCAAGACTCAGAAGCTTAACAGACCGAGCCGCCCAGGCGCCTCTCACCGGCTCTTTATATGCTGCAAAGACCCCATACACTGGAACCTTCCATTCACCATAATGGCCAACCTGGTGCAGAGAGCTTCACATTCTTCCATGCTGAAAGACAGAACCACATCAGAACGCCGGGCACAGGAAAGTGCTCGTAAGCGTAAGTTCAAATGTTTCATTACGGCACCTCAGAAATACTATTTTAGTGCTTTAAAACGTCCTTTCCCTTGAAGGACACAAAAAATACATTTTAAAATATAAATTAAATGTCTTCACCTAGGGTTTATTACTCTTTATTCTCCAGCTTGAAGCCATCTCGCTCACCTGCAATGCCCTCTCATCAAACACGGTATTTCTTTCAACCTCTTTCAAGCTTAGGCTCAAGACCTACATTCCCTGAGAAATGTTTCCAAAATAATCCTGAGCTTTTTTTCATGACACTTCATACTCCATATTCAGTTGGCTTTTATGCTTTCTTATTTATAACTAGTTAACCTGTACTTGATTATATAATCCCTCATTTCAAGAACTATGACAACTGGTACAAATCCACTCCACTTCATACAAAAATGAATGGAAATTAAAAGACTGGCTTCAGAACATATAGCATGCTGGGCAAAGCTAGGATATCAATGTGACTCTTAATTATAAAAAAAATCTAGAACTTTTTCTACTATATGATCATTGAAGTGAAAGGATGACTTTAATACAAGGCTAACCTTACAAGGCAGACACAGACAAAATGCTTCAGTAGCTTTTTTACTGAATCGATTGAAGGATCCACTTCATGGAGGAGGTCTGGGAGATCAGAACTCAGATTTTGTCAAATAACCATTTCAGGAAAACAAACAAACAAAAACAAAAACAACAAAAAAACATTTCAGGTCGAAAGCCAGGCAGGGACAGGGTGTGGTGATAGGGAAGAGTAGTAAGTGTCTGTGGAACTACTAAGTCATTTAGATTGACTGAATGTTGGGGGGGGGGGGTGTCACAGGAAAAAAAAAGACGGGAAATTTAGATGAGGCCAGACAATAAAAGGCCTTCCATAGGAAGGCTGAGGATGATGAACTTTATGCAACAGGGAGTAATAGTTTAAGTTCCTCTTAAGAGAAATTTGTTTTTACTTTTTATTTTTAAATTTCCTTTTAAAGATTTATTCATTTGTTTTAGAGAGAGAGAGAGCGCGCATGTATGCCCGCGGGGGCGCACACACGTGACGGGAGGAGCAGACGGAGAGAATCCGCAAGCAGACTCTGCTGAGGAGGGGCTTGATCTCAAGACCCATGAGATCGTAACCAGAGTCCAAACCAAGAATGGGACAGTCACTAGACTGAGCCACCAGGCACCCTAAGAAAAACTGTTTGTACACAGATCGCTTAGGCCCTAACCCCCTACCACGGGAGCTGGATTCTCACGTGAAACCTGCCTGAGTTGCTCCCATGACGACAACATAAATTACTTTAACCCAACTGTGGCTTCGTTACCCAGGCACACTCTACAGGAGTTTCTCTTCCCATCTCTCCTCCTAGAATCCTGTCACTGGCCCTCGGGTTCCCACCCTCAGTTTACCTGTGAGACGTGAGGATGACGGAACACTTATTCTGCACTTCTTCTGAAATGATCTTCCAGAGATGCCGTTTCGACTTAGGATCCATCCCAGAGCTTGGCTCGTCCTTAATAGAAAGTTACAAGAAAAATTTATCAAATTAATTAATTTTTGATGAGGTTCTTTACATGAATCACTGCGTCTCACTTGCCTAGAACAGAAATCACTTTGTGAAGTCCTGTGACAAACTTGTTTTATACTTAATAGGCTTCTTTCTGCTGCTGTCAAAAAGCTCAAAATTAATCATTTAGAATTGTCAATCTGTTTTAAAAAAGTGTTTCAGTGAGGTTGACACCCTGTTACTTTACACTTGTCTCGTATTTCTTTGGGAAAAAAATCTGCATCAATTACTGACAAAGTGGGGTTTCTGCATTTAATACTACATTGTCACAGATATATCTGAAGCTACATCAACAAGATTGCTACCTTGCTCCTGAGAGCAGAACTGTGGCTTTGTGTGGTAATAGAGCATATGCTGCTCACAGAACACAACTTTTGATTTTTCAGTTAGTATGTTTGAGGTATATCTTATTTTATTTTATTTCTTTCTGAACTTCTTAAAAAATTTACTTAATTTTTTATTTTTATCAACATGTAATGTATTTATTTTGAGGTATATTTTAAATTCTATGTTATTAATTGAAATTGAATCCTCTTCGGAGGAATAAAAATAATATTTGCAGAAATTTCCACGTAGAAAATACAAATTATATTTTAAGATAAATGATGTTTTGGAAAATTGTTCAGACACAAAATTCAAAATAGATGACAAACGGATTGCTAAATAAGCAATAATAGATTGTAAGAGATGATTAAATTAACAAATTAGAGAACAAGATTAGGTCATAATTAAGAGGTCTGTTTTCTCAGTGGAGAGTATGTACATAGGATTATCTGAGGCTTGTCTTTATAGTAAGAGGCTAAAGGAATGAGTGTTGATCTGGGGAAACAGGAAAGGATATCCTGTCACTGCTCCTATTGAAGGTGAGAGCGTATGACAGAAAATATGACAGCTTTCTTTCATAGCCTGTATTTCAGCTCAGCTCATTAATACGTAACATTTGCCTAGCAATTTTAAACATTTTAAATACTTTACATCTATTCTTTCACAGAAGTGCCTAAGGATTGTTTTGTTCAAGTTAAGGGACACTTAGACAATAAAATTCCACCATAAGCATTGATGGGCAGGGATGTAACACATTATAAACCGGTATTACGGAAAGGTAGGTTGCGCCTCACTTAGCTGGTTGGTTTAAATGATGGAGTCCTCTGTAGGACTTAATCCCTGGAATAATGTGGTGATTTATAATTGAATTTGTATTGCATACAGTCAAAATTCTTCTGAAGTTCAGAGTTCCTTAAATGAAGTGCATCTTCCAAAATAAGCGCAGGTTCATTTCTCAGAAATAGGCCCCTTCCCAGCGTCTGGCCTGAAGAGCAGGGAGCCCTATCGATCACGTCTATGGGTAATTTGTATTCCAGGTGATGAATTAAATTTTCCAACTCTTAACCAAAATATAAATGTGGAATGCATTTCTTGCATCAAAGAATTCAAATAAATTAAAGAGGCATACTGTCAATCCCAAACTAGGTAACACATATTTTTAAGTACCAGGGAAATGAAATTTTAGCACAACATATTGCCCTAAACTCTGTCTTTCCATTTTAGGAGAAGTTGGAAAATATGTTGGTTCACCTCATGAGTTACTAACAACAGATTTCTTCAATAATGGGCGATCAAACTGTTCTGTATTCCGTAACTACTTATTAGAATATCCTGAATTTGTTCTGGCTTCTTCCTGTTCCCATAACAAGTATTTCTTCTGAAATGGACTAGCCATAGCTCTTTGCTGATATAGATTCCCTTAATAAGGGCACCTGGGTGGCTCAGTCGGTTAAGTGTCTGCCTTCACCTCAAGTCATGGTCCCAGGGTCCTGGGATCAAGTCCTGTATCGGGCTCCCTGCTCAGTAGGGAGCCTGCCTCTCCCTCTGCCTGCCGCCCCACCCCTGCTTGTGCGCACGCGCGCTCTCTCTCTTTCTCTCTCTGACATAAGAAATAAATAAAATCCTTAAAAAAATAAATTCCCTTAATGAGGTGGTATATGTAAGATGTTTTGCAAAATAACCAGCACAAAGGGAGACCTCAGTAAAGATTTATGGCAACAATGACAATAAAATGTTACACACACTACTGGGTATGTGGGTCTAATCATGCAGTCCCCTTTTCCACAACGATCTTCTTACCAGCAGGAGGATGGAAGGTTTCCCTATCAAGGCCAGTGCGGTGGATAATTTTCTTTTTGTGCCATAACTGCACAAAGAGGTAGCTCTGTCCTTATAGGGCATCAGGTGAAGTCTCCTCAGGAGTTTATGAACAGTCTGTGGGAGGAAAAGAGGAGTTAGGTTGTTGACCTTCTGCTGCCAAAACCCTAACAGCACTGCAGGGAGAAAAGATAATTGTGAAAGAAAGTTCTATAATGAAGAAATACATACTGAAAACAATTCAAACATTTAAACCCAACTTATTTTGCTTTTACTTTTAAAGGTCCACCTAAAAATTAATAATGTCTTAAAGAGATAAGAACAATTCTGTGGAGGCTCATTTTTAAATGGGATTCCCCCCACCGAAATGTGTGTTGTGTATTTACAATTGGACTGGACTTTCTGCAGGATTTCTATATACAACTTGAAAGAGCTGAAACAGAATTCTACCCTTCACAAGGCAGGTTTCTCACAGACTGTCCTCTTTGTTTCATCTTTCTTCTTACGGAGGGGGCAAATTGTCACAAAGGCTTGATGTCTATTTAAAACTGACCCAGTATCAAAACTGCAGTGCGTTAACTTAGGAGTCATGGGCTCGTGAGGCTATTTCTGTAGCTAAACAGCTCTGGCAAAGAGTGGAATCCTAGGAGGACTTCAACAGGTCCTCAGGGTGGCAGAAATAGAGAAAACTGTCCCAAGAGTCAGCCATTCCAGTAAAAAGGCAAATGATGGCACTGAAGTACAAAATCACATTTAAAAAAATCAAAATGGAAGCCATTCGCTTTTACGTGGGCAGTTTTTGGGGAATCCCGTTTCAGAACTTATCTAAACACAGGAGGGTGCGCAGACATCACCAACCACGGCTCAGCCCTGAGCCTCTGGCAAGTGTGATCCTTTACTGGATAGTTCTGAGCAAATACAGGTCAGGAGCTTCTGCAACTGGGTTCGCAGGCGTCTTGTCTGATATTCACAACGAAGGGAAGACTGCCTCAGTGGTCCGTGACAGCAAGAAAATGCCACAGTTTTCCAGGTCTCACTCAGTTGCGAGGGTAGGGGGTGGGGAGCGAAAACAGTCGTGGTTTTTCGAAGGAACTAGTTTTCAAACTTCTACTCACTTCTTTGATGTCTTGTTCTGGAATTCCATGTATCCTGGCATAGAAATACAGGTGTTCTTCCACAGATACCAGGTCGTCTAAGGCGTCCTCCTGAGGGCAGTATCCAACCAGGGAGCTGTGTGAGTCAACATGACCCAGGGACCTGAGTTGAGAACAGAAAAGACACAGAGTTTCAAAAGGCATGGCCCTGCTCGTCCCCCAATATGGGGAAGGCAGCTCTTTTTGGTCACGGGGATTGGTGATTCTAATAAAAAAAAGGTAGAATATCCCACGACCATATCACACTTAAAACTTACAAATTCCCACCTCCTGGAATAGCTATTTTTCCCCTAAGGATTTAATAATGTGACTACAAAAATAACAAAGAGTTCATTTAATTATTTTTTTCACGTCATTATGTTGTGCTCAGTAAGGTGAAGCCATGGTTTTTCATACCCAGTTTTATTTCTTATCAGAATATTTCCACTTGAAGGAATTATGTCTCCTGTCAGCATCTTGAAGATAGTTGTCTTTCCTGCTCCATTCACCCCAAGAAGGCCAAAGCACTAGTTTGGGAGAGCAAAGAAAAAAACATAGATAAATCCTAATCCAAACCAAAGACACGTTACTATTATATCCTTTCCTCTTTCTCCCTGGGTGAAATAAATTACAAAGAAAAATACATCATTGGAATTATGGATATTGTAGTGTTCTGTTGTAGTGTTCTGTTGGTATTTGATGAAACTTTTTCTCTTTTAAAACAAACGGTTACTTAAATATCTTTTTTCCTTTAACCATCTGAACGTTTGTATATATACTTACGACTTATTTTACACATTATCTTTTCTTATATTATCTGGGTGACATGACAAAACATTCCACAAGTAAGATATGCTAACTTCACAAAGTAATTATATTTATAGATTTCACATTATTCACACAAAATCACAACTTTACTGAATAAGCCGCTGAAGGAATAATTTTATGCTGTTGAATAGATTTGATGCATTTGGTTTGCAGCTCCGCTCAAAAACTAAGGGAAATGCTCACATTCTCTTTCTCCTTTCAAAGCTGACTTCATATTTCTTTTTTTTTTTTTTTGCCTTTGAATATTTAGTTATTTATAAGAGAGTGAACAAGAGAGGAGGGGCAGAGGAAGAGGGGGAGAGAATCTCAAGCAGACTCCACACTGACGTTGAGTTTTATGTGGGGCTCAATCCCATGACCCTGAGATCATGATCTGAGCCAAAATCAAGAGTCCGATGCTTAACCAACTGAGCCACACAGGTGCCCCAATATTTTCTCCATAAAAACAGCAAGAATAAATATGGATGCAGTTCTAGGACCTTGCTTCTGGACACTGGTCTCTTTATGCTGTTTTTCATAAATGGCTGAAAACTACAAGTTGAAGACAGCACCCCACACAGACATTGTGATTGGAAAACCACCCCAGGGAGGACAGCAGCTTGGGATGGGGCTTAGGACTTGGGGTGTGGTGACTCCTTTCTGTTAAGAGGGAAGATTTAGAGGGTAAGTAACACATGGATGTGTGTAAATTTTATATACAGAATCCATCGAAATACTCAGGGGGTAACTTCCTGAGTATTTTTCTAGAAAAAATAATTTCCAGAAAAGAATATTTTTGTCACTTAATATGCCAATATAAAGGGCCATTCAGAACGAAGCAGTGCTCCTCACCTCCCCAGCGGGTATCCCGATGCTGATGTTGTTTACAGCTATGATCTTTTTGTGGATAAGCTGGTAGGTCTTTGTGAGACGATGGAGCTGGACCAGGTCAAAGTCACCTGAGCCATTCTCTACTCGGAATCTCTCAGCCCGCACATCTTCATCTTCATCTATTGTCTCCATTACGGGTGAAGAATTAAATTTTCTAAAGAAGAGTCTAAAAAATGGACCCAGTGATTCTGCATCAGTGATTCTGAACGGCACCGCTCAATTCTCACATATTTTAATAGGTTCTCACTTCACTAAAAGTGTGCAATCACACACTAGGTTTGTTTTAAATTTGTTACGCATTATGCTACTTAAATAAGTTAAATTAGCATGGATGCCATTCACCATATCCAATATGGTATTCGGAATACAGCTTCTGCTTTCCATGCCTTAAATGCTTTCAGATCCACTGTTACAATTCAGAATCTAATTTTAGTGACAAGGGGAAAGTTACCTCCTAAAAGAGAGAACCGAAGTCATTAATAAGACCCAACACTTATAAGTCCATGATCAATTATCACCTTCTTAAAAGAAAATCCTTTTTATTTCTTCTTTTATCATCACCGACATGAATGTTCCTCTATGTTCTGTTTCCTGTGAAAGTCTTACCTAGGATCTAGTTAAGGTTATCAGCCCTGAAAACTAATTAAGTCTCAAACCCACATCAACATCTTGCCTAACATATACTGAAGCAAACCAAATCAAACAAAATTTAAAAACCCAACAAATCAATCAGATCTTCCACCCAATGTACCTGCTTCTTTTAATGATATCCCCAGAGATTTCAACTGCGATGTTTTCTCTGAATCTTCCCCATTTTAAAATCCACTCGTGTCAGTGTCCTAACACTGGAAATGCCTCTAACACCTAACACTGGAAATGCCTCTAACACCCAGTCATCAATCATGTTCTGTCTATTTCTATTACCATCAGAGGCTTTCACTCTTTCTCACCTAAATTCTTCATGAATCTCAAACTGCTCCAATATCTCTGACTCTTCCATTCTAATCTGCAGGACATCCACAGAATCACATCTCCTAAACCACCATCTGATCAGGTTGCTTTCTGGTCAAAATCTTTATTGGACAACTATTTGTTTGTTGAACAAAGTCCAAATCATCTCTTTAGCCAAGTATCTAATAGATTCCATAGTCTTCTGGCCACTTGTTTAAGTTCCTACTAGTTCATTACATTTATTCTACGTTCTAATCACACTGTATTACTCATTTCTCAAATACAAGCCAAGACTTTTTTGCTTGATCTTTGCTCTTGTCATTCTTTTCATTATTTTTACCTTAAGTTTTATTTTTCCATTCGTGATACATGCACATCAATGCATTAAAAAGGTACTGAAGAATATATAGTGAGAATATATAGTGAAAAGTAAGTTTTCCTGTACAGTTCTCTTCAGCAAGGCACCCATAATTAGAGATAGTCAGTGCATATGTACGTATAAATTATAGTTTTTTTCTAACCCAAGTGGTAATAAACAATTCACAAAGTTCTGAAACTAGGCTTTTCACTTAATAATATTAGCAGTAACCCCAAATATTACATACAGAACTGTATCAGTCTGATGACTGCAGTGTTTCACGTATGAACAAAACATAATTTATCAAACCAATCCTTACATGGAGGACATTTAGTTTGTTTTCATTCCTTTACTATTAAGAATGGCTGCTATGACGGATGATTTTATACATACATAATTCTGCATGTATGTGAGCATATTTGTAGGAAAAGAATCCTAGAAATGGAGTACCTGGGTCAATGGTATATACATTTCTTTTTTTTTTTAATTTATGATTCTGTTTTTCTCTTTACCCAATCTTCTCTGAAACCCACTGCTAATATGCTTCTCACTCAGCACTCTTCTCATTTCTACTTTCTATCCTTCCTTTTTAAACAACTCAAACACTACATCTTTTGTTTACGTATGTTTTCTTTTCACCACTGCATCTTTTTTTTTTTTTAAATTTTTTTTTTTCACCACTGAATCTTAAGGCTAATCTCCTTAAGGCTAACAGCTGAGCTTCTTTAGTATTATTCTCTCACTCTACAACAATACTTGCAGACATATAGTAAGGTCTGGTAACTATTTACTAAATGAAATGACTGGTGAATTACTTGACAGTTTTTTTAAGGTTTTTTTTTTTTTTAACCACATTTCCATTTTACTAATGGAAAGATGACTATGGACCACTTCTGAAATATTCTGAACTGAGTTTGATCATGGAGGTCAAACACGGTATTTTCATTTTGTTTACCTGAGTTTCTTTATTAGCCATTCATTGATTAAGAGCCGCAAGAAAAAGAACATGGTGCCCTGAGAAACCAAAGCCACAAACATTGCACCTAATTTATCCATCTCAAAGGTTTCACTTGGGTATTCCACTCCATATGCTTTTAAGAAGTCCAGGACTGACTGTTGTTGAGAAAGTTCAATCAAACCGTAGCCAAAGCAGAATTGTGGAAAAATCAGGAAAATGCGCTTGAGGGTTTCAGAAATAAGTTCTAAAGTCTGAAATGAGAAGGGGAAAAAAAAATGAATCTCGGTGTTAGACTTCTAACAGATTGACAAAAATGCAAAACTAGATGTGGACAAATAGTAAAACTTGAGAAATTCATCTAGATTGGCAAATATTTCACACGTATGCTGAATTTACATGTAAGTATTTACTCTAAACAAACAGTAGAGATTTATACATAAAATACAAGCAGAAAAGGATTATCTTTTTCTTGAGATGATAAGGGCATCAGGCTATCTTTGATCAGGCCAAATCCTGGAGGCTGAATCCCTTCTAGCCCTGCCTTACATCCCAGGAATGCAGAAATAGCCAAGTTGTTGGGGGGTCTGACACAAGGTATTGCTCAAGCCTGAGTAAAAGAGGCATTTGGTAAGGTTAAGTTTTAGAACCTTAGGTAATTTGTACGTGAAGAGAGACTAAAGTGAAGGGAGGAAAGAGCGCCAGGCTATCTCGTTGTGGAACAAATGGCTCGTTTTCACGTTATTCACACTTGGGGTAACCACTTCCAACTCATGAATTGTCTTCTTCCTTCTGGAGTGCGCTTGTCTATTCCTTAGTTCATTTCATTTCCTCTCTATTCTTTCCAATTCAATCTCTGAGCACTGCTAGTGCTTCCTTTCTCACTAATTGTAATTGTCCCCTCTGAATGGAAAGTGATGCTTACAATGGAGTAGATTTCAATACATGACTGAAAGGGGATGAATTAGGTTTGTTCTCTGTAAATGTTCAAAAAAATCTTAACCCACAGTCATAGAACTAAGTCATTGTCCTTGTTACTACCATACCATAGCAATTTGTTAATGAGTAAAAAGTGTAGCTGACCAATTGGTTGCATGATTTTCACAGTGTCATATAATATATCTGATTTCACCTCCATCACCCCGCTCATGCTCTATCAAATGTCAATAGTTTTGACACTGGGCAAATTACAATCATAGGTATAAACCTAGACGGAGCCTAAAAAGAATTTTCAAAGGCTGTAGTTTCTCCTCTACTAAATTTAATAGAGTTAAATGAAATTCCTCTCTTTTGTATTAGATCATGTGAAATACAGAAAATCTTTTCACCTTGAACATGTTGAAACAATTCATACTTTATTGAAGTTTAGCAGACTAATAATGGACCTTACCGGATCATTAGGCTTTTCCTTGGAAAGAAAGTACACCACTGACAGGGAAACAATGGAATTGATGCCAAAAAAAAGGTTGATGCAGACGTAAGTGATGAAAGCCATTCCTGTTTCATGGAAGAGCCCAGCCAGCAAGTACATCCAAGAAAATGTGGCATACCTGTATGTTAATAATACTAAGGATTAAAATTATGCCTTCATCACTATCCTTTAACAAAAAAACAAAACTCTGATAGGGTTTTGAAAATAAATATTTGGGATAAGTTCCTAGATCTCTTATAGTTAGAGCTCTCTTTTATAACATTTTTTGACAAATCTTTTGGATTTCTTAAGTGACAGTAAGAAGCTTCTCTTTTCAGGAAACTTGAGCAGCTGTAGACCATCCAACTACACATTAATTCCTTCTAGACATGTCGTCATCTTATGCAGGGAAGTTTTTTTGTTTTTTTGTTTGTTTGTTTTCTGAGAAAGAAGAGTTTAATCAATATCAATCTTACAATTTAAAGCTGAGAAAAAATAATGACCTTATTTTAAGTTAGCTAACCAGACATGGAATGCCCAGAAGCTGGATGTCCCGCTTGAGCAAATTTGCAGCAACCTTTCCAGTGATGAAGAAGAACTAAAGACAAAGTAATCCTTCATCAGCTACACTGCGAAGTCAATGGATACTACTCGTGCATTCAGGGCAGACAGAACCGCTATGCTTGCACTGATGATGTTAACCTGTACTACCTGTATTGGCCTAATACAGAGATAATATTGTATATGTGTTAGACATCTATAAAAATGTAAATAAAATATATATGAGTACACAACTTACAATGCTATCTACTCATGATTTGTCAATACATAAATCCATACATGTACACACATTTTTCTGATCATTCTAAAGCATCCATTTTTACGTAATTAAATTACATATGTAAATTACATCTGTTCATTCTTTCACTGCAGCTTACCCAAATAGCAGAAGGAGGAGAGATACGGCTCCTAGGTTATTTCCACTGTAGAAGGCAGGTAACTTGAAAATTGCAATGACACCAATTGAAAATGCTACAGGCACCAAGTAGAAGGCCTAGGGGAATATGTAAAACAAGGCTTAATATACAGCATATATTTTTCCAAAAACATCAATAGCCCATCTAGTTAAAATTGTAACAAGTTGACCTTGAAACCGGTGAAGGAATGAATTTTTATTTATGCTCCTGTTGCTTGCCATGTTCAGCTTATTTTACCATTGATTTCACTCTAGAATTTGTCTCCTGTAATAGAAGGTCAAGCCAGTCTCCATCTTTATAGATGTACACAGAGTCCCTGGTGTTCCTGCCTCCAGGCTTTGAGACTTGGAATCATTTGGTGACAGAGGTTCAGTGAGAAAGATAAGACAGTCTTGGTATCTTGGTATTAGATTCAGTCCTCAAAATATTGATTTCATTTTGAATGCTGGAATGCTGACCGGTGGTAGATTTCTAAGGCTTGGTTATCAGTGTGAGACACTCTGTGTAAAATAGCAGGGTGGCGGGTTCCACACATTCTTGGAATTGTAAGTATATGAACAAAGAATTCAGTGTTTTATTGACAAACAGAAATATTAAATGCTGTGCAGGCTGTAGCAAGATGTACACTATAAAGGAGATGGTAATTTAACTGAGGGGGGGCTCCTAAATTGGAATGAATACCAGATATATGACAATAGAATCTAAGTAGTAAGCAGCCCTTCACAGAATCATGTACTTTAAGCTTTCTTGGCTTTAAAGCTCCTATTAAGTCCAGAGGAGTCATTACGATTCTTTTTAGATTTGACTTCTTCAACAAATGCATTTCAGACTTCACTGGATACATTAACAAAGTGGATATGCAGTTAATTACTCTCCAGCTCTTCAAGCCAATGATCTATACAGAAACTCAGACAATTTTGCCATAATCACCAGGCAAATGCATACCACCTCCTGGGCTTTTCGCCAATACTGGCACATTTGGAGTCAAGAAAACCCATCTGAACTTTGGGACCATTTTATGTAAATGAGAGAGCTGTCAGTGAAATTCATCCCTTATTGTGCCAACTATTCTTCTCTAATGATGTCATTCATCAGGGACTGCTACTTCAAATTTTTTACTATTAGTTGATTAAATTCTTATAAGCATGATTATTTGGTACCACTGGGCAAGGCTATTTTGCTCAGTTTTCCTTCTCCACAGTAGTGGCTTTCAAACTTAAGTATACATAAAATACAGGATCCTGTTAAAAATCATATCCTGGCTCTACTCCCAAGGTGCAGAACTAGTAGGTCTGGCGGGGGGCGGGCAGGAATCTGCATTTCAGTAAATGTCCTGTGGAATCTGATATAGATGGTCTCAGACCATAGAGATGAGGGGAGGTGGAGCTTTCCTTTCTCAGATGACTCTAAGACTGATGCAAATGTTTTTTTCTTAATTTACTGACTTGTAATAATCTGAACAAGGTAGGGCCAATAAAGCTAATGCCATCTGTTTTCAAAAGATTTATTTGTTTTTAGAGAGAGAGAGTGCAAGCGAGCATGATTCAGGGGAGGGCAGAGGGAGAGAATCTCAAGCAGGCTTCACTCTGAGTGTGGAACCTGACAGGGGGCTCAGTCTCACCACCCTGAGACCATGACGTGAGCTGATACTAAGGGCTGGACACTCAAGCGACTGAACCACTCAGGTGCCCCTCAAACTGATGTCTTCTCCCAAATCGATCCTGTCTTTCTTGCAATGACACAAGTTACTCACCATGTCATAAATGAAGTTTGTTACCCAGTAGCATGTCACACCGATGCCTGAGATGTGCTGCAGCTGCTTGGCTTTGGTCTGATGCTCCCTGACAACGTAGGTGACAAAGCTGGCGGTAGTGACAGAGTAGCCCATCAGGATGGAGAGTGCCACTAAAATATCGATTAGGCTGCTCATTCTGTAGTGAGCAACAGGAAGAGGAAAGCACACATAAGTTTCTGGAACTCTCTTCCTTTCAGAAAGACTCATGACTAAAACCATCAACAAAACAGTATAAGACTTGGCTCAGACACAGATAAGTCTTCCTGCAAGGCAGCCAGATAATATCTTCTACATGACTCGGCTATGACCCCGGGTAAATATAGCTCTAGTGCACTGGAACTGACCAGGGATATTTGATGAATAAATAAGTAAACCCCGGTCTCCAAGAGTTACTGGGTATATGCAAGGAATATACAGTTCTTGAGATTCGAACTAGTACTTAAATGCCATGCAGGGAAATTGAAATCATGAAGCACTTACATATCTGACTTATAAAAGCAGCAGATTCTGACTCCCTGGTCAGCAAGCTCACTCGGCAACCTCACTGTATAGATTTTCAGAAACTTCCTTTTATCCCAGTCAGTGACTTATATTAACAGCTCTTCTAGATTGACATTCATTCACATACAACTGTGATTTCCAATTATAGTACTTTATACGGAAGCCTGACTATATGCCAAGGAGTAGTCATGCTGGATGTTTCTACTTACGTGGCTTGTTCCTGGTCTTGCACTCCTGGATAGGGATGACTATACATGATGATGCCTTCAAGAAGAGACAGGTTTTTTCATTAGCAGATATTCAGAAATACCAATTTTTGGATGAATAATATATAATACTTTGTTCCTTATGTTCTCATTTTACTTTGGGGATACTATTTTATTTATTTATTTATTTTTAAGATTTTACTTCTTTATTTGACACACACAGAGAGAGATCACAAGTAGGCAGAGAGGCAGGCAGAGAGAGAGAGTGGGGAAGCGGGCTCCCCGCTGAGCAGAGAGCACTATGAGGGACTCGATCCCAGGACGCTGAGATCATGACCTGAGCCGAAGGCAGAGGCTTATTAACCCACTGAGCCACCCAGGCTCCCCGGGGATACTATTTTAAAGGAAAGTTATTTCGCCCCAGCAAGTCTCACCAATGCCACACAATTAATGGCACTCACATAAAAAGAAAATAAAAATGCTTTCACATTGTATATGGAATTTTGGGAGAAGGGGCAAGAATTTACATTTCTTTTTTTTTTTTAGATTTTATTTATTTATTTGATAGACAGAGATAACAAGTAGGCAAGAGGCACGCAGAGAGAGAGGAGGAAGCAGGCTCCCCACTGAGCAGAGAGCCCGATGTGGGGCTTGACCCCAGGACCCTGGGATCATGACCTGAGCCAAAGACAGAGGCTTTAACCCACTGAGCCACCCAGGTACCCCAAGAATTTACATTTCTTATATAGCATTTCCCCTCTATTACATTTCTGTTTTCTATCTCATCACATGTTTGTATTTCAGTAACACTTATTATATTGGTATTTAGACTAATTATAAAAGGATCTCCTAAAAACAATGACCAACCCCATTGCTGTTTAGTCTTTTGCTGGGAAAATACTGTAGCCTGAGAAGATCCCTCCTCTTTTACTAATTCCAAGAAAACTACTGTTCAAGAACTCTACCCAGGTAAGGCTTGGCGGATTTGGCCGTCTCTGAGGGATTTTCACTGAGACACATAAAGATCCAAGAGAATTCAGAAAAACTAGCTGGCTCTGAAAAAGCAGTCACTTAAATCCAATACAATCCTAAATTATTGGGATGTTCCATAGTCAGTTATAGTTTCTGAGTTAGAAGCCAGATTCTTTTCTCCTCTTATCAGAGGATGTTGACAGCCATAGGTAGCCACAGTCAAAATAGGTGGCTGGCAACAGCTTCCTAATGGACCACACCGGGAAGGCGAAGTCTTACAGTCTGAGAAACTTTGGAAAAGAACTGTAAAGGATGGCAGTGAGGCTATCCCTTAAACATTTGTTTTTTACAGACTCCTAAGCTAAGCAAGAACTTTCTCACTTACTGTTCATATAGTATATGGTTATTGTATCAGGATATTAAGACCCTTTCACAGCAGCCAAATAGAAATTATTCTGAAGTTCTATTCTCTGCATAACTTAAATTTATAATTTTTACTAAGTAGATTGTAACATATTTTGAGGTAGAATTCTGCAACTGTTACATGTTAAAAAAAAAATAAAGCAAAACAAAAAGCCAGCAACAATCAATGTGGCCTATAACTTTAATCACATCATAGGGCAATGCACTTTTCTTATCTTTTGTGTAAATTAATGGTCTCTTTTTTACTGAGATTTAGTTTTCCTTGGGGCCCTACTTAAACCTATTGCTGAATCATAATACAGGCGGGGCGGGGGGGGCACTTTTTGTTTCCTGCTTGGTATTTCAGAATCAAGAACTTACTCTATTTCACTGGAGGAATCTTTACAAACACATTTACTCCCCTATGAAAAATGCTGCCGAACCAATTGTTTTATACATATTTTTAGCAGGAAGCTCAAGTAAAGGCATTAGGGTTAATGGAAATCTTCTCTGGATTCTACAGCACCCAGCATAATATCTTGAGTACAGTCAGTCAATGAATACTTATTAAATCTCTATATAAATTAAAATTTCAGTGATTTCCCCCATATACAATAGATGTTCAAAATAACACATGATCTGTTTCGATTGTCTCTGTAAGTTGTCAACCTAAAATGAGATGCTCCCCATTGACCACTACTATTAACTCAATTAAGGGTCAGAACGAACATGAGGGTGGAGGAAACAATGTGTCAGTATATCTAGAAAAGAGCAAAGCGGTAGAACATTCATTAGAGAAAACAAGCAAACCCATATTGTTTGAGAAGAAAACAGAATTTTCATGTTAAATTAACCACTAGAGGGAACTCCATGAAAATAATAATATTGACATCGCAAAAGAAAACTAATTAAAAGATATTTACTAGCATGTTAGATTTCAAAGAAAATCAGTTTTACAGCTAAAGCAAAATCCCAATGCATGCAGAATTCAACAAACATGCCTTAAAACAGGTAGTGTCATTGGGGGGAGGGAGATGTCAACTCAGAGTAACTGAGTTGATTTTTAAAGACAGTATTACCATGGCCCCATACATGCATTATAGAACAACAGAAGTATTTTGGGGGTGACATGATTTCTTCTTTAAAGAAAATCAAACTCCTTCCCAAAAGGGTGAAAAGCTACCACTTTCATGAATCTACGCAAGAAAAGTTAAAAAAAAAAAAATAGATACACATACACACACACACATACACATATGGCACACTACTACTAATTGCTACGTCACTCAAACTAAGCCTTATTTTTAAACCTAAAACATAAATTTCCTTTTAGGGTCAATATATAGTTTATGTCCCAGAATTCTTAGTTCTTCAACTTTTGTAACTTAAACAGTGTAGTGGTAGGGACCACAACAAGCCTGCTAGAGTCCAGAGTGATCCAGATTGCATTGGTCTTGGCAAAGAATACTACTAATAAATGAAACCTGAACACAGGTTTCAAAAGCTGACTCTTCAAAAATGGTATTGGTCTCTTATTCTCACCTACTTAGCATTTCTACAGCTCTTTCACTTTCACTATCTGTCACAGAAACAAATATCTCTTGTTCTGATGAGGACATCCCACCAAAGTCAAGTGCTCAATCGTATTTCAAACCAGGTTATACTAAACCCATCCGGGTTTGGTCACCATTTAATTTAATTTGCCCCTTTTGACTATCCCCTTTACTGATGCTCTAGATCTAAGGACCACCTATCAGTCTTATTTTGTTCACAGTTCCTCCACTAGAAAAATGCCAAAGCAGTTGGGAAAAAAATACTGTTGTCTCTAAAATAAAGACTGAAAGATTCTCTTGCTAGGATGAGTATTTGACTCTCTAATTTACTTCTCCAATCACCAGAATATCCAGCACGCACTATTCTGCCCAACAGGAAGGAGATGAAAGAAAGCAGATCATGGCATTTCTGAAAGGTATGTTGTGTCTATTTTTCTACTTAGTAGGCTATTTGTTGGCCTGTTTATTCATCTAGAAACTCAGTCTTGGCCAGCAAAAAGGTTACTCATTTTTCTCCATCTTTACTATTATTAACTTTTAGGATCAGTATGGAAAATAATTTGAGCAGGCTTAACAAGATGAAATGGTTTGATGAACAGTAATTGAGTTTGAAAAAAGTAAATCAGTCTCTTTCAAATCCCAAACCCTGTTTTGAAAACTATGTGGATGCCTCCTGGGAAATCCAAGGGAAGGAGACATGACTGAGTCCAGAGAAGTATTGGAAAAATGAAGAGGCAGGAGTCAGACAGACCTGGCTTCAAATCTCATTTCTGAGCCCTAGAGAAATCATAGGAGAGACCAAGAATATTCATCCTGAAAGGCTGTTTGTAAGGATTAGCAATATTTATTTCATATAAAGCACATATCATATGGTAAGTGCTCAAGTAATGTTACAGTTTGGGTCATGTGTAGAACTTTTTAGTTTGAAAGTTCTGGCTTCATGTTTATAATTATTAACATTTAAGTATTTTTGATTTCTTAGCCTATATACAAGTAAATAGTAATAAAATGTTTTCCTATGAGTAATAGCTACTAGACATGAGAGCAGCAACAAGCATTATTATCCTGACTCAATAGATGAGGAAGCTAAATTAACCTGAAGTCAAGGAGATTACCCAGAATGTTCCATCTGGTGGTAGTTACTACTTTCAGACTCCTTTTAAAGATCTGTGATTTAGATACCATAAAATACCTGGAGGAAACAGACTCTACCATGCATTTTTATACGGACAGAGGCAAAGTTGCAATATAAGAAGGTTCTGCATAAGTAACTTTACCGTGTCGGGCAGCATCGTATTTTGACATGTTAACTCGTAGGAGGAAATTATTCAAGCTGTTGAGGTAAGCTGGAAGTGAGTGATAGCCTTCTGGATCATACCATACCTGTTAAATTCCAAAAAGAGGCAAGATCAGTATTTTGTTCAAAGAGATTAAGCTGCCTTTACATCTGACAGCCCACAGAATTTATATTTAAAAGAAGAGCACCAATTTCCCAATAACTTGTTTTATCTTGGAAGATTAGAACCATTCCCCAGAGTGTTGACCATACACCTCTATGTCTCCAATTTAGAGGTGGGCAGAGATTGGGAAAAACAATTTTCCCCCCTGTGTGATGGCAGTAAGTTATTAGTTATTCTGTACCTTCTCTATAGGCAAACTTGAAATAAACTGGCGAAATCATTAATATGTCCATCTCTGTGGCTAGTGTATAGGGATTCTGGGACCAGAGCTAAGATATCCTCAGTAATAATAACAACAACAAACAACATCTAGGCCAGGCTGTACAAAGTTTAAATACAGACACACGCACTGTGTCCTTAGCAACAAGACTGATATCCTGGAAACTCCCACACTAACTTTCCATTCCTAGTTATAAACCACACAGAAGTGAGTTACTTTACCTTTTCTGTTAAAAAAAAAAAAGAGGGTTTTAAAATACTGCTGTATTTCAATTCAGGAAACCCAGCTGATAATTTAAAATCACAAGAGAGAAGTTATTTGATATTAGAACTCTTTGTTTATGCAAGAATGTTTACTCTGTGTGTGGAGAGAGGAAGAAAAGGAACAAATGGTGGGGGAAGGGTATTCAAATCTCCAACTCTACTGTCTACTTTCTATACGACCTTACGAAAGTCGGTTAAAATAGGCCCCATAATCTCTCTCTCTCACAGGAATGTTGTGAGGATGTAATCGGTTAGTTTGTGTAACAGGTGACACTAGTGCCTGGCTTATCACAGTTACTAAATAACTATTAGTCTCTCCACTTCCCCCAAGTCTGTATATGTCACTTACTACCAAATGAGATATATTAGGAGGACAGTTTAAAATTTCCAAGACTCCTATAGATCATATATGTGTGATTCTGTGATTCTAGCTTATTTCAAAGCATAGATATGATCTAGTTGAAAAAAAAAGGAAAGCCAATAGGAGTATTTATCTCCATCAAATTCTGTTAAGTATCCATGCTCTGTAAGAATCAAGGATAACCATATATGACATACACCTAAAGAAATAAGCATAAAACATTAATGTACTATTTAATCAAAAATTATAAAAGGAGTACCCACACTGAACCATCACTCAAGTTGAGAAACAAAAGTTGCCAGCATCCAGAACATCTTCTCCAGGATTTTCTGTGTCCCTCAAAATCACAATACTCTCTATAAACAATATAGTTGAGTTTTGCCTACTCTTAAAGTTTATGGTAAATGCAATCACAGTTAAGTGTTTCTTTTTGTTTTTTCTTTTGCTTATTAGTAATGTTTGGGATAGTCACCTGCTTGTATGGAACTGAGCTCACTGCACTGCTGAAAGTTCTATTGAACGAATACAGAACAATTCATTTATTCTACTGTATATGGACATTTGGGGTTGTGTTTTCGGCTAATATGAGAAACACTACCATGTACATTTTTGTATATGTACGCTGGTGCTTGTGTATCCATGTTTCCCTGGGGTAAATACACAGGATTGGAAGGCTAGTGCTACAGGCAAAGCATTATGCCAAACAGCTTCTCAAATTAATTGTACCCATGTTTTGTTTTCACCTCATGCTCATGCTTGGGCATTTCAAGTTCACATTCTCATTTGTATGACATCCCAGAAGAAAGGTTATAATTTACCTTAGCAAGTGTTCTATTGGCAGGAACTTCTGTTATATCAAAACGAAGGTCTTTAGTCAAAGGCAACCCAAAACTCCAACCTCCATACCTATATAGAATAACAAAATTTGTATTTGTTTTAATGGAAAAAATATTCACAAATGGACCTAAATTGTTTAACCAAGGGCTCAATGTTTTCTTTCCACTAGGAGCACATTAAAAGTATGAAATAAATACTGCCTGGAAAATATTTCCCATTTTTATTGATTTCTTTAATCATATTTTAATCTAAAGTGTACATTATAACTAGAAATAAAAAGTCCTTTTAAACAATTGCAAATGTGGGGTAAACATTCTGAAAATAAGTGATATGTAATCTAACCAATTCCTTCAACTTAACTGGATCACACACCATCTCAAAAATTACAATATTTCAGCCCTTAAAAATCCTTTTTAAAGAAGTGGGTTTTTTTTTATTTTAAAGAATTTTTTAAAATTTTATTTATCCATTTAACAGAAAAGGAGAGTACAAGCAGGAAGAGCAGCAGGCAGAGTGAAAGGGAGAAGCAAGCTCTCTGCTGAGCCAGGGGCCAAATGTGGGACTCTATCCTAGGACCCGGGGATCACGACCTGAGCCGAAGGCGGCCACTTAGTGAACTGAGCCACCCAGGCATCCCTAAAGAAGTGATTTAATACTAAAGTGATATAAGATTGGTTCTCATCTTTTTTCAAACGGCTCTGTTTCTTCGATTTTCCAGACTTTTCCTCCTAGCTTGTCCCCTGGTGCTATACTTTTTCTCTTCCTGGGCATTTGAAGGTGAATTTGCCTCTATAATTGCCTGGTACTCATCAGTTCATAGTCTCTTAAAAATATAAAGTAGATTTAAAAATTCAAACAGTAATTTTAAGAATGGATTAACATGTCCCAAGTTAGGTTTGTTAACTAAACCATGGTGCAGCCACACTAGATTAATCCTCTGGTGACTATCATCCTAAATGTAATGCTATAGAGCTGTATTTCTGACATGCAAAGAACACTACAGTATACTGTTTATTCTTTTAAAAGCATGTTTATAATAAACCTCATTCTGTTGAAAATATTTACATGTATCTGTGTCTAGAAAATTTTTGTAAGGATAAACAATCAATAGTGGTTCTATCTGGACAGAGAGAAATTCCTTTTTACTTCTGCTTATATGCAGTTTCTAATTATTTTACAGTGAACATCAGTCATTTGTGCACATTGAGAAATAAAAGAGGAAAGAGACGGAGGAAAGGAGGAAACAGCAGCTATTTGCAAAATGACTAACTGCCCCTCTCCCAGGTTTATTTGAGGTATAACTGACAAATAAAAATTGTAGATATTCAAAGTATACAACCTGATATCTTGATATATGTATATAGTGTGAAATAATCATGATCAACCTAATTAAAATATCCATCAGCTCACACAGTTACCATTTTCTTTTTGTGTGTACACACAGGCCTTGCATGTGTGTGCACGTATGGTGAGAGCTCTTAAGATCCATCCTCTTAGCAAACTTCAAGTATGCAATAAAGTATAGTTAACTATAGTCACACTGCTATAGATTAGCTCTCCAGAATCTATTCTGATCTTGCATAACTGAGCCTTTGTAGCCCTTGACCAACATTTCCCCATTTCTTGCAACCCCTAGGCCCTGACAACCATTCTACTCTCTGCCTCTATGAGTTTGACTATTTCAGATCCCACACGCAAGTGGGATCATGTAGTGTTCGCCGTTCTGTGTCTGGTTTATTTCACTTAGCATACAGAGTGACTTCCAGGTCCATCCATGGTATCCCAAACACAAGCCTACCAACCTTACATCCATGACAAAACTTTGGGTGGCTTTGGTATGAGCCTGTGGCCTTGCTATACATGGACACATTTTATCCCTAAACTTGAGGTATTTATATTGGAACTAAGGCCAATTGTCACGTAAAGCCATGCCTTAAAACTTTCCAAATTGGGGATGCCTGGGTGGCTCAGTCTATTAAGTGTCTGCTTTCAGTTCAGGCCATGATCCTAGGGATGGGGAATAGGGAAAACAGAACAAAACAAACAAACAAAAAAACCCTCTCCAAATTGGTGTAGTCAAGAACATTTCTGCTTCAAGAAGAAAAAGATACGTACAAGTTTAACAATACATTTTTGCAGCCTAAAACAACCCCAGTGCTTTTGAATTTCTTAAAATGAGTCTTATTTGAGGAGATTATTATTTTTTAAAAAAGATTTTCATACATAAGACTGTTTTGATAAAATAGAGAATTTAACCACATAAATAATCAACAGAAATTTTCATCTCTTCTTTTAAAAAGATGTATTTATTTTAGAGAGAGAGAAAGCATTCACAGGGGCGAGGAGCGGAGGAAGAGGGAAGGAAGGGAAGTGGACTCCCTGCTGAGTGGGAAGCTGACACAGGCTTCGTCTCCAGACCCCAAGATCACGACCTGAGCCGAAACCCACAGTCAGACACTTAGCCGACTAAATGACCTAGGTGCTCCAGAAATTTTCATCTATGGTCTCAAGTTCAGAAGGCAGTTGTCAAAATTTGAAATCAAGATACGCTAAATTAATATATTATAGAGTATTTTTACCTTTTTTGCATAAACTCATTAGCAGTTGATATAAGATAATTTTCCAAGCGGTGCCCAGTGAGGTTGTAAATTATTTGAGAAGAGTAAGTTCTTCTATGAGGTGGAGAATAGTTAAATTTAGGACACTCCTGAAAAGTAAAGTTAAAAATAAAGTTATTTCTGATCGATGCTTTGCAAATCAAATAGACAACATGAAGAAGCTTCAGTCTCGTGATCTGTCTATTGCTGCAACAGGTAGAGTGTGATAAGACTGTCTTCTTACTCTAAAGAGATTTGAAAAGGAAGACATCTTCCTATTCCAAAAAAATTGGAGAAGTTATTATTTCTATAGAACACACACGTTTAGGACTTACTTGAAGCCAAAAAGAATACAAGTTAACCAATGTGCAATTTTCTTTTCACTGTACTAACAAGTCTGATATGAACAGAGAATAACATTAAATTCTAAGATAAATTAAAATTCCCTCAATAATTCACAGGAAAGAAAAAAATGTTTGCCCAGAATTGAAAAGATGACACTAAGGGACATAAGTTCTCAGGTGACAGCAGTGGAGGAGTTTGTGCTGTAACATCAAGCGACAAAAGCTGAGTGTCAGAGCTCCAGTTTACATGTATCTAAATCTTTATAACTTTATGTTAAATAAATCTAAATCTAATCTTTACATATGTAAATGCACAGTTATTCCAAAATAAAGTTGGCATATATTGCAAAGTTGTTTACATATTTCTACGTGCGCATGTATGGATACTGCAAATCTAATACAGAGAGTCCCTGTACACCCTTCACCCAGTTCTCCCCATTGTCAGCATCTCACATTGTGTATTTGTCAAAATTAAATGTATTGGTACATTACTATTAACCAACCACAGATCTTAGTTTTCACCACTTATTTTTAGGCTCATAAGCTTTCTGCACTTCCTGACCACTTACTTTTCACTGAAGCTTCCCATGCTTCTCTGACATGAACTTTAGTTTGGGAGAAGCCTAGCATTTTTCCAGTTTTTCCTTCCATTCCTTCACATGATGCCCCAGAGCCCGAGGCTAGTACCACATTTTAGCACAACTTTACATGTACTGAGGCGTAAAGTTGCAGACTGCTCTAAAAAATGAATGCTGAATTTCACCTTACATCAAGTTGGGTCAACATTTAGATCACATTTGAAGAAAGTTACTGGTTCCACAATTAGAGACACCCTTACGTATACAATGTAATCATTTAGCTTTAGTCTTCTTTTGAACTGTATGTACAGAAAAGCACATATAATACAGCCTGATGCATTTTGACAAACCAAACACACCCATGTAACCAGAAACCGGGTAACAATGCAAGTACCAGAGAAGGCCCCTCCTTAAGCTTACTTCCAGTCACTACCACTCCCAAAGCATCCAGCTCAGAATAGTTTTGCCTGTTTTTGTACTTTATAGAAATAGGATTGTATTATATATACTCTCTTGTATTTGGCTTTTTTCTAGTCATTATTCACTTGTGAGAATCCTCCATATGATGTGTGTAGTTGCAGATCAAACATTCCCTTTTTGCTGTATACAGATTCCAATGTGAAAATATATCACATTTGATTGATCCACTCTACTGCTGGTGGGACTCTGAGTGGCTATAACAAACAGTATTGCTATGAATATCTAGTATATGCCTCTTGGTGAACATGATCACACGTCCGATGGGAGTGTAATACAAATGGAATTGTTGATCCCATAGTTTATGTGTATCTTCAGAGTTAGTAGGTACTTTCATATATACGTATTTGGTGATTTATTTATATATAAAGTTTTTATTTTAATTCCGGTTTGTTAGTATGCAATGTTATATTAGTTTCAGGCATACAATATAGTGATTCAACAGTTCCGTACATCGCCGTGTGCTCATCACAGCAAGTGCAATCAACACCTATTTCAACCATCCCCCCCCCCATTGGATTGTTCTATAGTTAAAAGTTTGTTTCCTGTTTTGACTCACTCTCTGTCTCTCTCTCTCATTTTTTCTTTGATTAATGAAATTTATCTGGGTTCTAACTCAGTACTGTTAGTTGACTCTTACTGTGAACTACAGAAAATACATAAAAAATTCCAGAAATTAGTCAGATTAAATGAGGGATTAGAAAACTCTTTTGAGTACTGGGTAATGTTGGTATTGGAATATGCAAGGATCCCAGAAGATGCTTGTGGGATCCCAGTTTTTATTGTTAGTTACTGTCTTGCATAAGAACACAAAACCAGGTTGCATTTACAGAGAACATTTCCATTCCAAAATACTGTACAAAGAGTTCAAGGTTCAATGACACAATGCTATTGAGAAAATATTGCTAGCTTCCTCTCCTGGGGGGAAGTAAGTTGACACAGTCACTCTCAGAAGCTTACAGTCACTTATTCTCTTCAATCTTTCATTTCCCCTGTGAATTTGGTTTTCTTAGAAGTATGGTGAAGTGATAGGCCCAGAAAAGTAAGGTGTTTATCTATAAAACACAGACGGCATAAGGCATGGTTGGATAATCTTTTCTGTTTCTATCAGGATGTCAATTTTTCTTGCATGCTATAGGTGCTCCTTAGAGACAAATGGAGTTCTGTTCTGGACTTACACATTACTGACTTCATAGCTGACCACCAAATGGGCAGTCTTACTCTGTTTTCAAAAATATGACAGTTATGGTGGCTTTGTTGTCTGAAACATAGAGCTTCCTGGTCAGAACTGAACTGAGAACAAAAACTCATTTTTAGTCGGTTTCTACAAAGACTGTAATAGAATTACCTGCCTTTGGAAATTTGTTCTGAGATGGATTTAAAACAGTGACCTGAAGTTCAAAGGCAATATTTTTGAGCTGCCCTGCTCCACATCTCTGAGCTACTAGCTTCCATAAAATGAAATTATACTGACTCTTTGGTAACCTGGATAGATCTTTCCAGTTTCAATATTTATTCCTTTCTTTTTCCTACTTCACTGAAATGGAATTCCATCTTACCTGGATATTTTCTGAGCAGGAGCAAACACCAAAATTAGTGATAGGCTCCCCACTGGTGTTCCATTTTCCCAGACTATCTTCCCTTAAACACCTTCTGCAAGTAAAAATGATATTAAAGTGAGGTATGTGTGTGTTCTAATGGTTATGTATGAGCATGTAAGTGAGTATTTGGTATTAAATTCAAGTGTACAGTCTTAGGTACAGTTTGCTGGTTTTTCATAACTCAAATATACATTACACTACCATTTCCAAACGATTTGACATTTTACGAGGGATAAGAGAGAATGCTTATTGATAGAAGAACTTTTAATGTGGCAGGATGGGGCTTTTTTGACCCCTTTCTTTTCTGCTCTTTCATCCTGGGAATACTTGAGCCAAGTAACGCACCAATGTCAGGTTCACAGGCACCATGTACCATCTTGGAAGTTCGAATAGGCAATACTACATAGCACAAAGACGAATTCGAGTCTGAAGACTTGTGTCTTAGTTTTAGTTGCACAACTTACAGTCTAGATTGTTTTTACACAAGTATCTCAGTCTGTATGAGTCTCAGTTTCTCCATCTAAAAAATGGGATTAATAATTCACAGGGTTGTTGTGATTGTTAAAGGGAAACACGTACATGAGAGAACTCTACAAATTATTAAGTCCCTAATATTTAGTAATACAGCACAGCATAGCCAGGAATGAACTAGAGGGGAGAGAGAAAATCTGTTCAATATAGATTTCTCTCAGGGGCGTCCATGCATGCACATGTATACAGACAAACTACAGTGTCAAAGAGAAAGGAAAAAAACAAACAAACAGAAAAAAACAGAAAAAGACAAACTCCAAGAACAACTTACGGATCACTGATGTTCAAACACACGTTGTCAATGCCAGGGAAGCTCCACATTGCTGAGACTAGGCCTTGTGTGCTTGGGTGAGAATTCCTGTAATTGTGAAGGACAGGAACAAATTCTTGATCCTCCACAACTCTTTCATATGAAAATCATGCTTATGCATAATTTGGAAAAATAAAATACACTATGAGACAGTCTTCTTAAAAACCCGAAAAAGACTCAGTATCAGGAAGAAAAAAAAAATTATCATGGAAAAAAATCAGCACATGTCTCTCTTTGGCTGCCTTATTATTTTCCTAACCATCAAATACATTTCGTAATCGTCTACTGTACATACATAATACTGTATTTTATGGAATTCCGACCTTACTATCCAGTATTTGTGAGGCCGATAAAAAGTGATTTGCTATATATTACAACAGATTGGGGAGCCACACCTAGCCTGGCTTTCTTGATTAAAGTCTAGTCATTAAAAATAAAGGCTTATGATAAGTTTACTTTCAGACAAACACAGAAACTCATAAAACGTTATTGTTGGCAACAGAAGTGTCATGTTGCCATAAATCAACCCTGTCCATTCCTTTGGCAGAATTGGGTGCATTGCCTCGTAATTCCTTGTTCTTCAGCCTTGCACGCAGTCACGGAGGTGCAGCCGCACTTCTGGAGGCACCGGGGAGACGTTTCAAAGGACAGAAACTTACGCATAGAAGGCTGTCTGTTCAGAGGTGCCGTAGAGAGATGGGGAGATCTGGATCTCTGGATAACTGTTGCTGGAATTTCTCAGTGTGCCAAGGCCCATGGCAGTGGTGACAAAGACGATGGGGAGGATAACCTGAGCAATGAGACCCTTCCAGTTCCTGCGGGTGTGGTGGAACCTCTTAATGAGGATGGCCATGACCTTCTTCAGTAACAGATCAAAACCACCCAACCTCTCTCCGCTCGTCAAGATTTTGTCTGAATTTAAAAAGGGGGTGGGGTGGAGAGAAGGAGAGAAAGAGAGAGAGAAAGAAAGTGAGGTTTGATATTGTTCTGGGAAACACCAATAAATTACATTAACAAGGTAACTTCAAAAACCATGGCTGGATGGTATAATGTGATGTGGTAGGACTAGCTTGTATTTTAAATGTTCTGATATGAGGTTCAACTCTTTCTTTCTAAACACTGGGCCTGAGCCTCTCCAAATCATAGAATTGTATGTAAAAGCGCTTTGCAAATTATAAATCACTATATATAAAATATCAGTATTGTTATATACACAGTTGTTTTACAAGTCAAAGGGAGAGATCCACAATTTGGTAAGTGAATATTGTCTCAGATCTCCAAAGTCTCAATGCCTGCTCAGTATGTATTGCTAATTACTGATAACTCAGGAGATAGATTCTATCAACTGAATTCCAATAAGATAAACAGAAACCAACACCTGAAACTAATACGATATAAACTAATACAACCACAACTTCAATTCAAAAAAAAAAAAAAAAAGCTAAAGGACATCCAAAACATCTGTCTAGTCTAAAAACTCATTCCTGCTGTGGGTAACATAGTGATTATAAGTCTAATTGGCTCTCATTCTAATGGGAGGTCCAGTGAATTCAACTTACACTTGGAGAAAAGGAAAGGCTCTCCTCCAAAGTGTGATTCTAATTCAAACACTCACTCACTACATTCTCTTTAAAATTTGGACTGATTATATATGGCATTTCAAAACTCCATTTTTACCAACAGAGTCACAAAAAAGAACTCACTGGAAAAAAAGGTCTACACCACCCCTACCCCTCTGAAATGGTCTTCAGGTGCGGAGAAAAATTTCCTGACTTTTGAGCATAAGAGGAGCTGTGGAGGCCATGAACTGCTGCTTCCTCAGTGGTGCTCTTGGAACTGATCACTCCATAGCCCTCCCTAAAAATATAACATTCTCTCCAAGGGCCTGCCGCGGAGCACACCTCTACATGTGATAAGATGACCGCCAACTCTGTGGATATTTTTAATTCTCCGTCACAAATTATGCAGCACAAAAAATCATGATCTTCATTTAGCTGATAAGGAAAAATACAAAGCTGCTTAATTCAAAATGAATTCCAATTAAACAGAGTGAACAAGTTTAAATGCAAACTCATATCTCTGCAAAGGGGAATTGTAGAAGGAGCTGAATATTTTAAGTTAATTAGTATGCTTTTCTGTTTCTTGAGAAATTACATGTGGATGACTTACAGGTGTATCAAATGGAGCAAATGTGCTTTCTAAAAGATAATGTCAATGAGGGAAACATTTTGACTGAAGAATAGTTTCAAATTATAAGACAAATCCAGAGGCAAATACATAACATTTACTTCCTGAGGCAGATGACCACTTTCTAATCAAAGTCCTCAATTCCATGGGCTCGACAATTATATTCCCCAAAAGAGGATAAATGAGGACTACGGCAGAGGACAAATGAGACTCCCAAGTTCCAGAACTATGCAAACATCAGAGATGATCTTTTCTAAGTTTCAGAGCCAGGCAAATGTTTAATTAAAAGTTCTGTTCCTAGAGATTTTTTCCAAGTTAAGCAAACTGTTGAAATGACTATTCCATAATTTATATATCATTTTACTATATGCTTCCTTAAGTAAATAGTGTTTCTAGAGGCATAAATTAACCATCAGAAAGAGAGTAAGAGAGGATAAAAGTTATTTTCAAAGGAGCCCAATTCCTCAAAGTCATATCAAGAAGCACAATTTTTTCAAGTATATCTTGTGTGAAGAATTGAGTGTGTGTGTGTGTGTGGGGGGGGTGACCCATTATTATGAGTTCTTAGCCATGGAGTCTGACTTCATCAAATCTGAGACCCTCCCCCAAAAGCATTTTCTCAGAGCCTGAATATTCTCAGCACCTGAACTGTTCACAGGACGGAAAGATTAGACATGTTTTCCAGTGAGGCCCCAGAAAGAGTGATGACTCTTTTCTGATCACTTTTTTTCGATGACTCCTCTGTTGAATATGTTTAACAGCAATGAGTCAGCTGTCTCACAAGGCAACTTTGTCCACTGCTGGACAGCACCAATTATAGGAAGGATTTTAACTTGCTGAACACAAATGTGGAACGGTAGTAAGTAACATCTAGAAAATGACTTCCAGTGGGTGTAAGAAGTGCGCACCACCACCATCACAACACCTTCTTTCACATTCTTCAAAATATTTTTGAAATAGAGAATTTGATTTGATTTAAAAAATATTTGGTATGTTAAAAAAAAGAAAGTTTATACTTATTTATTCTTTTTGTATTTAGAAAGAATATGTGAACCTAAATTATTGCCCTGTAATTCTCATTTATGCCATTTATAGGAATTAAGTATAATATGCACATTAGATTTATACCATCTCTGTCTGTGAAATTGCTGCTGCTCACAGATAAATCGTCAGGAGTTGAGATGCCGTTGGTACTGGAATTTCCAATTTTCTTTTGTGTCAAATGCTCAAGACTCACACTGCTATTTTTTTGTGACTCTTTAGTCAAGTTCAGAAAGACCTAGAAAGAGAAGCCAGAACACTTCATTAACATAAAACATGCATGTCCTTTCTACTTTCTAAGCTCAATTTTTATTTTGAATTTTTATCACGTTTATTGAGACAAATAAGTGTGACTTTAAGTGAGTTTTCTTGACACTGACTTTGAGTGAACATTCTTTTAACCATACAATTTTGTTACAATATTACTGACTATAGTCCCTATGCTGTATTTTTCATTTCTGTGACTTATTTATTTTATATCTGGAAGTTTGTTTCTCTTAACTCCCTTCCCATTTCAGTCTTCTCCCACACCACCCCCCAAGTAAACATTTTGGTATGTTAAAGAGACATGTTCTCTAACTGGATAAACATGTTTGTTTTCAGAAATCAATCTTACATAAGAATGGTACTAAGATAGTTTTAAGATTTTTTGATTTTGTAAAATGTTTGTTTCAAATATTTCTTCTCTCTTTTTAAAGAACTGTGCATATTTATTCTCAGGGAACAGCAAGTTGTATCAGCTCTAAGAAAAGAAGAAACGCACCTCTTCCACGGTGGTGTCTGAAATGCCGTAGCACCCGATGTTGAGGTCCCCCATGCCATTGTCCAGAGCCCTCAGGAGTGACAGGTAGGCTCCTGAGACTTTGGTGCTAAATGGAGGAAGCACATACACCAGCTCTCCCCCGATGTCCTCCTTGAGGTAGGCTTCAGGGAGGTGTGACTGGATCATTGCTGTCACGGCCATCGTGTCACATGTTGTATTTGCACTTAGATTTGGGCTCTAGGGACAAAACCAGAAGTTACCATCCGTTGTCCTCACACTCTGGTGGCACCAAGGGCCCTCCTCAGAGGGTGGTGAGACTCTTTCTGGCCACTCAGCCCTGAGTCGGATGACACATCCCTCCTCCAATGGCTCCCTGTCCCACGGGGGCCCCTAGAGCTTTGTCCACGTCCCTGTTCTATTGCCTTTATTCTCCCACTTGCCCCTGGCCCTTCTCCAGCCTCCCTGCCCACTACTCCCTGCCTCTCCTCTGCTCTACTCCAGCCGCAGCAGCCTCCTCATGTTGTCAGAGTGCTGTCAACTCAGGCACACCCTCCTCGGGCCTTCTCAACTAGTCCTTTATCCTAGATAGTGACATGGCTCCTTCTCCCCCAAGCCCCAACTCCTGCTCAACTGCCATCTTCCCAGAGACCCTTGTCTTCCCACCCTATGTAAAATGGCGCCACTCTGCATTCCCTGTTCTCCCTCCTCTGCTTTATTTCCACCCACAGCATTTACCACCTGCTGACATACTTAATAATATACTTAACAGTATTATCTGAATTCCCCACACTCTATCAGAATATAAACTCCACGAGGGTAGAGATTTCAGTATCATCAGTTTGCTGCTGTATCCCCAGGGTCTAGAACAGTGCCTTGGGCACACACTAAGTCATAATACACACCTAATACATACATTTCTTAATGAATTAGTGAATATAACAATAAACTGCTTTTTATTTCAAAGTCACATCAGGATGTTCAGATGTAAAATAAGTGACTGTAGTCAAAGCCTACCTAATGGCATACACATCTTGCACAGTACTGATAATCATTTGGTATTTTTAAGTGCTACAGGGGTTCTTAGTCAGCACTGTTGTTCTTCAAAGATGTCAAAGCACCACTGGCCTGAGTTAGTCTTCACATTGCCACTTGAGGGGTATTGATCAGAAGATACATACACAAATGCATATTCTATTTGTTTAAAAGCAAAAAAAAAAAAAAAAAACACAAAAAAACCCTAATTTTTAAGCCTTATAAACTGAAATGCTATGGAAACTAAAAGGCTGATCCTCCATCAGTAACCTTAGGCTATAGACCCTCTTTAAAGGGAAAAAAAAAAAAAAAAAAAAAAAAATCTATATCCTAAGGTAAAAACCCAGTGCTCTAGTTCTTGTTGTGAGATCCCAGACCAGGAGCATCAGCATCACCTGGGCCCTTATGAGAAATAGACTCCATTCTGGACCTACTCTAAGATCTACTGAATCAGAGACTTCTGAGGTGAGGCCAGAAATCTGGGTTAACCAAGACCTCCAGGTGTTCCGATGCTCCCTCAAATTTGAGAGACATGAAACTAACATATTAATCATGAATTTTAGCAATTAATAAAGTTGGAGAGATTCTGCCTCCATTTCACCCAAAACTTAACTCATGACCCTATAATGAGGTATATTTTTCTCTCTTACAAACCTTTTTCTTGGTGAGCGTGAGGTGATACCCATCGCCAAATGCCTCCTTGAGGTAAAACGGTGACCCGCAGCAGCGCAGCCCGCCCTGCTCCAGGAAGGCGATGCGGTCACTCAGCACTTCAGCTTCGTCCAAGTGGTGCGTCGACAGAATGATTGTTCTGGCTTGAAAATACAGAGGAGAACAACCGAGAATGAAAAATGAAGACGCAGTTCCTGAGATCTACAGAGTTAGCACAAGTAAATCGTGTGATTTATGAGGAGAAGAGGCACGTTTTATGAGCTAACTGAAAAACTGACCAGAAGGAACTTTCAAAATAAACAAAGAGAAATTCAGAAGACGTGTTACTATACATCTAGGGCTGTTTTCTTACATGTCGGCAGCGAATACGCCTTTATGGTGCCATATGGCTAAATGTCCGTCATTTAGGGTGTGTGTGTGAGCAACTCCTTCCTTCGTCTGCTCGCCTGTCTTCATTTTCATTTTTCCTCTGTGTCTGTTTCTGTCTCTCTCCCCCACTTTCTGCACTATGAAGAAGCAATAATTTTAAAGACTTTCTGAATATTCCTCTCTGATTAATCCACTCTACTCTGATTGCTTCTTTGCTTCACATCCTGTTAGCACTTGTTTAGTCTGTTTTCAGTTTATTTTCGTTTGTGTATGTTTGGTATCTCTAATTAGATTCTAAGCTCCTGGAGGCAGAATTCGGGGCTTCAATCAGACGTACATGCTCTCAAAAAGGCCAGTGAAGTGCTCAACTCACCAGGCTCAACTACATGGATATTCAGTAACTGACCCAGTAATTTAGTGGTGGGAAGAGAAGATTTGGGAAGGGGAAGACCTCATCTGAGATTCTTTAATGGAGCTTCTAAACAGAAAAGGTATAAATTTGGCCTCATGCATCCTAGAGGGCAAAATTACAACTGTTCACTGTTGGGTGCAGAAGTTATAAGAAAGTACTCATACCAGTTTTGTTCTTGGATATCACATCCCATATGCTTCGGCGAGAACATGGGTCAACTCCAGTGGATGGTTCATCCAAAATGACTACCCGTGATCCACCGATAAGAGCTATAGATATGGATAACTTCCTCTTCATTCCTCCTGACAATGTTCCAACTCTCTTATGACGATGGCTATATAGTCCGGTATCTTTTAGCGTCCTTCAAAAATAATGTATGGTGGTTATTTTGGACAGATAAAATATCTGAATATTGAAAAAAATAAATAAGCACTTTAAGTAATAGGTCTTTCCTAAGCAACTATTACATGCTCAGCGAGGTACAATATACACTATTGAGGATTCGTGACATAGTTTTCTTATTGTTTATCATCTAGCTGGAGGTGCAAAGTTAATACCCAGAAAACATAAAATATATGGCTCATATTTTAATTTGTTTCTTTGAAAGATATTTATGGAGGGCCTGCCTGTTTTGTGCCAGACCATGTTTTAGCTGCTGGAGGAAAGCAGTGAAAAGATAATATTCCTACCCATAAGGAGATTAGGCTCCAGTGTGTGTATGTATCAGGAGGGATGCAGATAAAATTCAGTCGAGAAACGTATTTCCAAGTATTTATAATTTGCCAGGTGGTGACAAGTGCAATAAAAATACACAAAGCAGGGTACATAAGATAAGCAGCGCCTGGGGCGTGCTATTTTAAGCATCTATTTTATATATGGTTATCCCCTCAGAGAAGGTGACATTTGATCAAAGACCAGGAAAGTAGAGGAGTGAGTCAAATGGCTGTCTGGGGAAGGCTGCTCTAAGTAGAGGAAACGATAAGTGAGAAGCCCTGTGGCCGGATCATAAGCCAGCCTGTGACTTGGTCAGTGTGCCCAGAGCACAGTGAATGGGTTAGAATAGAAGGAGATGACAAGGGAAGTGAGACGGAGCAGGCAGGTAGGATCTCTTGGCCTTGACAAGGACATTACGGAGTTTGAACTGAGTGTGGTGGGAAGTCATAAAGGGCTTTGAACCCTGGAGTTATATGGTCTGATCTGCCATTTAAAAAGGTCACCCTGGCTGCTCTTTGAAGGATAAACTGTATAAGGGAGAGGAGGAGCCCGGTGTCCGGTTAGGAGGCTTGGCCCAGTAGAGTAGCCAGTAGAAACAGGATTTAGGGCAATATGGTAGCCTGAGATGGAGAGAGTTCTAAAGTTTGAGTATAACTGGCTGGTGAAGAGACTGACGTAAAATGTATACGATACTAGAAGAGTAGAAAAACTGAAAACCAATTGTTTTGTGACCAAATGTTCCTACTGGCATTATCACCACAGGTCGACCTCTTTTTGATAGGTGCTACCAACTCACATCCTGGTTGCTGCTATAACTGACCTTTTTACTTCCTCATGCAGCTGCTTGTTAGTCCAGTGAGGAACTTTGATGGAACCGTATAAGAGCAGGTGTTCCTTCGTAGTGAGGTAACTGAACAAGACGTCGTGCTGCATGCAGACCCCCATGTTCTTCCGCACAGTGTGGAGGTCTGTTTTGAGATCTTTCCCATAAACAAAGATAGTACCTGCTGAGGCCCCAAACAGCCCAGTCAACATGGAGCTGAAAATGAAGAACCGATAATTAGGTGTCAACCAAGCATTTAAGCTAGATCTTAGGGCTAAATGTATCTCAGTCATTAGCAAACAATATTACAGTGTATTTCCTCAGGTAAGATCAAGCTATAAAATAAAATGATATTAAATGGGAACAAACATTAAATTACTTTTAAGCTTTTAATTATTTAGAACCTTACAGAAACACTACCCAGTCACTACCCAGTGACAATGATGCGGATGGGGCCATGGTAGCAATGATGATCACTGTTGGGCACTTTCATCTTAAGTACGCTCTTGAGCATACTTGAGCAAACTCACGCACTTCCCTGGCATCAGATGGCATCTCTAGGTCACGGAGTCTCAAATTTTTAACTCTAGCCAAGACCTCATCACTAAGTTCCAAGTTTGCACTAAACATCCAACAGACAGTAACATCTCTCCATGAGATGCCTTACAGGGTCCTCAAACTCAATGTGTTTAAACTTAATTCAGGATCTTTCTTCTCAAACCCTTGTCTCCCCTGATGTTCCTCTTTTACTATATGATAAATCTATACACTGGTTGCACAAGCCTGGGATCCAGAAGCTGTGTCTGTATCCTCCTCCTATCTCTGTTTTCTACCTCTGCCAGCATGTGCCATTTTCCCAGCCACACCGCAGCACAAGCCACACCACCACTTTCTCGTGACCACATATTTCTTAACTCGCTTTCGCATGTGAAACACATCACCTTCAGTCCCTTTCTCTACACTGTGATTATTCTCTATCTTATCAGACGATTGCTCATCACTTTTCAGATGGTTAGTAAACCAGACAACTATTTAATGTCCCTTTTTTCCAGTAAAATGTAAGCTCCACGAGTCTGGCCAAGGACCCATTTTCTCACCACTCTCTCTCTTAGTACCTAACAAGTACCTTGTACCATGTACCTAACAGACCTTAAATGACTCCCGTGGACTAAATAGGGCACAGATATTATATGCAATTCTTCCCATAAAAGCATGCTGAACTACAAACAATATACTTCAGTCTTTATATTCAGAAGAACAAAATTGAGACTTTTTCAGCTAAAATTACATCCTCTTCAAAAGCCTTCTCCATCACTTTTCTTCACTGTTTTCTTACTGCCTATTAGAAATCCTGCTTCTAAGCATTGTATGCTCCCTAGAAAGCCAACTTCGAATTTAAACAGGCCATATAAATAAGAGCAGCTGCTCATTCACTCATTTCATGATCTTCCCTTGACCCCTCTTATTTACAAAAGAAAAATTAATTTAAATATATTTTGGCAGTCACTGAGCTTACTTATGATGCTACTAAATAGGATATCCAGCAACTGACAGTTTCTCAAGGAAAGGCCAGGGCAGCCCCAGCATCTCAGTGCTGACTTCCAGTGAAGCCATGTGGAGCACTGGCGGTGAGTTGCAAAACAATTCAAAAGTATGTCACTTTAAAAACATTTGAATCTCTTCTCCTTTTGGACACAGGAAATGCTAGTTAAATGAAGAGTCAGAAAGAATCCCATGTACTGCTCCTAGCCTTTCTGATCTATAGCTGAAGGCTGGTAATTCTTTTCTTTCTTCATGAATCAAGGCAAGAAGCAGCTGGGGCTGAGTGTGTTTATAGCAGAGTGTGTAAACTCAAAATTATACATGGGCCAGAATAGAAATGCAAATAAATGGAACAGACTGGGCATATGAGACAGTGCAGATTTGTGGGGAACAGGAATAAATCAGAAAGCAGATGTCTCCTTTAAGAGAACAGTCACCATAAGCCCCAACCAATTGTTCCTACCTAGGACCGTGGACCCAATATTGCCAGAACTTCTTATTATCCAAGAATGTCAAGAACATTTCTTTTTATTGGGACATTTCTCCATTTTAAAATATTGACACTGAGTTAAGCATTTTAAGAAATACTGGGTGGGTCTAATCTGGCCTTTGAGCTCACAGGTTGGGACCTATGATTTAGACTCCATTCTACAGTAAACAATCTGAGCTACCTTAATCCATCTGGGAGATGTAGTAACATTTTTCTTTATGAAAGAGGTGAGGAAATATTAAGTAATATGCTTCCACAATAATAAGTGTTCAAAAAGTAACATACATTGTAGTAGTTTTCCCAGCTCCATTGGGCCCCAGCAATGAAGTAATGTGTCCTTCATAAAAGTTCAGATTGAGGTTATCAACAGCAATTTTCGAGCCATACATCTTTGTGACCCCATGCAGGGCAACCCCAACTGTGAGATCTTTAGGTTCAGGCTCAATGTTGGAGGGAAAAATGTACTCAGGACCTAGAGGGAAATCAAGAGACGAGTTATAAGCTCACAAAGGAGGAAAATGTAGCTAGAGCTAGACTTTTCCTTAATTAAAAACTGAAGACAAAAACGATACAGTCCTCTAAATAAAAATAAATCTGGAAACAAATGATCTGTTATCTTTAGCTTCCTTTTCCTCTGGTTAAAGAATGAATGAGAGTGAGGAACTGCGTTCTTTAAGGGTGATTTCACACTTCTGTCAGAACAGGTGGTCCTAGAATACAGCATTTTTAATAATGAATTCTCCTTTATTCAACAGATTATCAAATATTAAAAAGACAGTCTAAGTCTTATTTCTCTGATCAGAAAAGATAACACCAGCTTATGGAAGAAGTGTCTACAAGGTGTGATTTTATAGTGACAAGGCCAGCTCAGATCTGTGGTTTATAGATTCCCCATCATTGATTACTATCTCCATGTGCTTCAGGCATCACATATAGACCACAGATATGGGTCACAATTACTTTGCAAAGATGGCACTACTTACCCTACGTCAGTAAGTCATGAGCTTTCAACTATTTGTGTCCAGTGCTGGTGCTGGGTTATGATAAATTATTTGTACTTGTAGCTTGGTTACTCTTTTTGACTAGTGACAGATGGCTGGAGTTAGGGGTGTAGACTGTGGCCAAGGATCAAAATTTTTCTCTGTGTGTGTCTAACTGGACCACAAAGGGATCTACAATCTTGGCCTAATTAGCTCCATATGTTAACCAACTGAGCTAATGAGCCCAGAAAAAGCCACAATTTAATCTCTGTAAGAGTCTAAACACATATGTGTAGACATATTCATCCATGACGAAAAGGATGATAATTTTGCCATTTAGAAAAACCTAATTAAAATCACTAGTCATGTAAATTTTATATCACTTCTGTCATAATAATGCTTGTTGTTGACCTACTTGTCTTACTGGCAGATGGGTTGGTGTTCTGCATCATGATATTAGTAAACATAAGGCCATTGCTTTTCTCATGCTTCACTTCTGCACATCCAAATCGCTCCTTCCAATAGGAAGGAAGGACTGGAAAATACCATGGAGCTGCCATACCATATGTACCTGTAATGAAAATGTATTAGGAAGAGTAAGTATTAGTTGACTGTTAACATGAAACATCAGAAACTAAACAACAGAACATTATATATGGTTCAGAAAGTATTTTCATTTTTTTCACCTATATCAACCTAAAACGTAGTCTGTTTCCAAAGTAAAGCAAAAACAATAAGCTCTCTTTTATTCTTTTTTAAAAACAGCTTCATTAAGGTATAATTACATGGCATAAAATTTACTCATCACAGTAAGTGTAGGCACAGATGATTTTTAGTAAATATAAAGTTGTGCAGCCATTATTACCATCCATGCATTAGAACCACCATTTATACATTACAGCTTCGAACAGTATTCTCATGACCATTTATAGACAACCCCTGCTTCTACCCCAAGTTTCAGACAATCACTGATTTGCTTTCTATTTTTACATTTTGTCTTTTATAAAAATTTTATATAAATGGAACAATACTCTTTTAGTCATTTAGAACATCAGGAAAATGTACAAATATCAATATGGCTGAATGGAAAAGCTCCCAAGCATGTTAAAAGTGACTGACTACTTGAGACCTAGGATGGGGGACCCAACTACTGTTTTCCATTAGAATTTAGTAAATTCTCCTTAGAATTAAGAGACCTGGGTTTTGCTATATCACATCTCAAAAGCCCATTTGAAAAGACTGGATTCCATGCTTCTTAATCCACTCCATCCTTTAAAGGAACATCAGATTATTAACAAGACCCAAACTATAGAGAAAGCCCAATTTTCCATCAACTGATGAATGGATAAACAAGATGTGGTACACATACACGATGGAATATTACTCAGCCATCAAAAAGAATGAAACCTTGCCATTTGCAATGGCGTGGACAGAGCTAGAGTATGTTGTACTAAGTGAAATAAGTTAGTCAGAAAAAGCCAAAGACCGTATGATATAACTCACATGTGGAATTTAAGAAACAAAACAGATGAACATATGGGAAGGGAGAGAAAAAAAAGGAGAGAGGGAAGCAAACTCTAAGAGACTCTTAACAAAAGAGAACTGAGGGTTGATGGAGGGAGGTGGCGGGAGATGAACTAGATGGGTGATGGGTATTAAGGAGGGCACTTGTTGGGATGAACACTGGGTCTTGTATGTAAGTGATGAATCATTGAATTTTATACCTAAAACCAATATTGCACTGTATGTTAACTAAAATTTAAATAATAAGATAAAATAAATAAAGGAAACTTAGAGAAAGAATTCACCAGTGCATTATCTCATCCTGGAAAATTATGGTTAGTTCTGGGATTTAAGCTGTTGTTGTTGTTTTCTTCTGAGACTATAAATGGCAAATCAAATAACAGAAAATATATCTTAATTGATTTATAATTATGAAAACTATAGAAAAATATATCTGTAGGAAGTATGATCATACCTGGGAACACATTCCTGACATACCAAGCAATAAGGAAATAAATGAAAGAGTCAGCTAGGATCAGACAGCACAGCCAGCCAAATGAGGTGGTATCGTCCTGAACTGGTGAACTATACATATTTTCCCACTGAAGACCTAAAGAGTGAACACATGTATTTATTCTCCTGTGACACATAATGCAATCGTGAATGCTAACACCCAGTTTTAAAGGAAGCGAGCCTACCAATGCCTTGCTCCTCATATCTTGCAATGTACTGACTTGCATAACTGAATGCTGTTGGGGACAGCAGACTCTGTGAAGAAAATAAACAACAATAATAGTTCTTATGGATTTTGTACAAGAGGGATCCAAACATACTTAAAACTTTGGACTTTATATAGGTAAAATAAACACTAACTCTCTAAGCATATTTAAAAACACAGAGGTCCCTTACCAAGCCTACTACCACTCTGAAGGAAGAGAAGAGGAATAGCAGAACACAAAAGCAGGAAAATCACAACTTGAAAAATATTTGTCAAAAATCTAAACTATATATCTACACGTAGTATGTTGCTTAGCAATTTATAAACCAGGTAATTACAAGGTAGTGCAATGTTAAGACTAAAATCAAATAAATAGGAGCCAGAAGATGTTTTTACTGCATAAATTGATTACAGGTAACAGAGCTATGAATGAAAATATACTAAACTATGAATTGACTGAATACATATAATGCAACACATTAGAAATTTAATGTTTTAACCCAAAGCAATCAATGTTAAATGAAAGTTATTTAACACATAACCATAAACATCAAAGTTTCAATATGACTCTCAATGAGATTTATTTTCCTGCTTTCCAATTTTCAAAGTATTCTTAATGATTTCATTAAATTGCTTAAATTAATTCAATAGTTTTGAATTGAAACAGGCAGAAAAATATAATCAATCAAAATTGATTATCTACTGTCACTGCATTTGTCTTTATGCCTGTAAGTAATATTGTATGTCATGAAAACCATGAAAATTATTCATAAAGGAGAATAACTCCAGTAATAAAGGTTTTAAGGTATTTAAGGACCTGGATGAGAGAAAAAGTCAGAATTTTTAATGATCGTTAAAAATGTACTCTTTTTTCAGAAATTATTTCGTAACAGAGTGCTGTTAAGGAAAGTCTCTTTTTCATTGTTTTATGCTTGTACAGTATACAATAGTACAATGTACAGGATACATTAGGACAGCTAAGATTATTTTGCAATCACAGAACTTTACAGTTAGATAAATGAACTTTAAGAGTCTAAAAACGTAAGAAGAATCGATTCTTATCCCACCCTGGCCATTCAGTTGTGACAACTGACTCACCATGAATACTTTTATGACATAGCTCAACTCATTCTCCACTGTAATCAGAACAATAAATGGAAAAAAAGCAATGATGTAGATGAGACTTCCAATAAGGGCTGCAATGTTGGTGTTATTGAAGAAGACACTGATAAGGTAGCTCATGGCAATAACTGAGAAGCTATAGTCCGAAAAATACAGGAACAAAATGAACCCATTTGTTTTAGGAAGAATATCACCAAATTTGAGTATAATGATGAGGATGACGATGGTCACCAGTAAAAATCCAATGCTCTCTATAAGCCAGGCAAAAAAGTGGCTGCAAGAGTTCACACCCATCATCTTCATGTACTGCAAAAAGGAAAACGCGTTAGCCACTTTTTGAGCTGATATTCTCTCAAATAGCAATTATTTCTGCACCATGACAAAATGCCCATGAGATTCTACATATATATGGAACTAGACATCTTAATGATTTTCTTAAGTTAAGGATTTGTCCGTGTTTGCTATGAAAAATTAGTATGACCATGTATATCAGCCCATTTTAAATGATATGCTTTCAGAATGCCCCAGTATAATGGATGATTTGGAAGGTGAGGTTCTTTTTTTCTCCAGTTTCCTTTTATAACTAGTATCTAACTGATGTACCCAGATTAAATTAGTTTAGAATAGATTACCAAAATTTATTGTGTCTCCTGCAGAATTTTACAACATGAGTTTGACATTTGTACAGTCATGAATATTTCAAGCTCATAGAAAAACTTGGTTTATTTCAAATTTGGTGTAGGAACGAGATAATAAAACTCCATTTTTTTTTTTTTAACAAAACATTAATGGACAACACCATCAGTACTCTTGTTCTTGAGAGAAACAGAATAAACCTGACTCCTAAGAATTCAAACATGGAAATTTTGAAGGGAGACTTTCTGCCTTTTGGCAAAGCTTACCCATCCTTAAGATCACTGGGAATTTAGGGCAGTTTGTCATTTTTTCTTCCAAAAAGACATTCATGCACCCAAAATGAACTCATGTATCTGAGATCATCGATACCTCTCTCTCAATTTATATTCTTTAATAACTCAGTGATATCTCCAGAGGTCAAGTCACTCCACCAAGGTAGAAAAAGAGACCAGCATGATGTGTTTGAGCATTAACTCAAGGGGACTCTGGAAGATCTAAATTCCCCTGGATCTTCATTGTCTTGCATTTGGTGACATGTTGCACTTCAGGGGAACCTGGATATCCTGGTTTCTAGTTTTACAATACATGATTAATACTAAGCTCATGAATCAGTCTATTTTTTAAAAAAAGAAAAATGCTCCACTAACAGCTTTATAATCCAGTATCTTGGGTAAAATCAAGGATTTTCAATGTCTTCCTTCTTTAAAACTAACTTGTCTAGGAAAAAAAAAAAAAAAAAGAAATGTGCCGAATCTTTTGCTCTACACATAAAATAGTGAATTTTACTTTCTGCCTTTGCAACTTATCACATTTTGATAACTTTGCTGCTCCTCTTGTTACCATGGAAACAGCTACCTGACTGCCAACAGTCTAAGCTGTGGGCCTTAAGCTAATCACCACTAAGAAAAAGCCTGTGACTTTTCCTCTTAACTTTGCCCTCTTCCTCACCCTCCTCCCTCCTTACTGCTTCTCTCCTCCCAGGCCTCCACCCTTTGCAGTAAAGACTCAACTTATGTTTCCACAGGAATGGAAGTGTGGGTCAAAGTAAAAAAAAAGAAAGAAAGAAAGAAAGAAAAACCAGTATGGAGCAAAGATGCACTACGGAAGTTTTCCTCCGGATGCTACGCATCTATCATTGAAAACAAAATTACATTTTGGAATGAGAATATATCTCACAGGTCTTATTTTCGAAATTATCTCTCTGCTCCTCAGCCCATTTGAGAAAATTACTGTGTCATGTTTGATGACTGCATTTCAGAGACACTTGCCTGTTCAAATATGATCATGATACGTTAACTCTTTTTATTTGCCTTTCCTGTTTGAGATTTAACTGAGTTTATAATTAACTGGGAAGTTAGGAGACCTCCATGACTACTCCAAAGCTAATGTTCACCACCTAATTTCATGTGCCTTATGCAAAAAATATCTTCTCTCCAATAGCAGCGTGTGTCAACAGTAGAAAATGTCAATATATTTCACAAGGTGGGTATAAAATATCTAGGACACTATCAAGGACATGAAATAAAGCTGACTTGGTGTATACAAACATGTTCTCCTTCCCCAGCAATTGATAGCTGTAATATAAAACACTTACATATCTAGAAAACTCTCCATTCACAGCCTTATTAAAAGATAATCTGGCAAACCTGAAGACCAGACTAAAGGTGTTTATCACTGTAATTCTGAAGTTTTCAAGACTCAAGATCAGATTCCTATTCCCGAGAGTTGGTAAAAGTTGGAGAATGATCACTGCTTCTTACTGAAATGGACTGAGGTGCTCCCAAAAGTGTTCACTATTTAACATTCTAGCATGAAACCTGAGTGTGAAACTTCAGGATTTTTTGCCACGAGGAGAACAGCTGTTATTCATAAAAAGAAAGAGCAATGAGAGCATGTAAGTCAGCCATAAATTATCCAGACTCACTGCCAACTTCGTTATAATAAATAAGACTAAACTTGCTTATGGAAGATGGCCCACAGAGAACGTCTGGCTATGGTTTCTGGATGTCGTTAGATGCTCCTCAGAGTGACATACATCAAGTGCCAGGTCTGCAATCAAAGAATCACTTGTCTCCAGCCTCCCAAACCTGCCTGCAGCAATTCATCAATATCTGATAACCTGTTGCTCAAGGAAAACCCCTCTACATAGTGGCCAGAGTTTGCTCCAGTTTATGGCAGAAAATAATGAGAAGAGATTCTGAGAGATTTGGGATAAATGTGCTGTCACATTCAAGAGAAGCTTATGCACAGGGATTGACATTAATGCTTTCAGGAAAAGAAATCACAGATATTCATATATGTCAAGCACTAATTTATAAGGAATAATACCATTTTCTACCTTAATTAAAAATTTTTTTCCTAACACTAGATATTTATATTATTGTTTTATAGAAAGATATAAAGGATGGTGTGATCACTGCCTGAAGTCTTCCAAATTGCCGCCAGCATGATGGATAGTGTCTATTAAGAAGGCATGAGCACTGTCTAATGTGGAACACCCGAGGACTAAAATCCCTTACATAATTCTTGGTAACATCTCTCCAGACCACAGATATGTTAGACTACCTATCTGAACTGAGAAAGAACAACTCCAAATTTTGTCTCCAGCTGAATATAAGCACTAAAATCCCCATAAATGACTTATATTAGAAGTGAACTCATAAATCAAGAAAATAAAGTGAAAAGGTATTTTTTGGGTGTGTTGTAAATCAGTTTTTGTAGAGCTTTGATATTTTAATTGTCAAAAGCAAGGAACACAGAACAAAACCCAACTGAAAGCCATTTCAAAATAGTTTCTTCTTTAACTACAGGCTTAATGTCATCGACAAACTTATTGGGCATTAATATTTGTGCTAATCCCTTTAACAAGTTAAAGGAATTCACTGGAGTCATACTATAACAAGGTCAAGGATTAATGGCTTCATTGAAAGAGCAACTAACTTGGTTTTCTTGCCCAGGTTTAAGAACAGTTACAGAAGGAAAAAGGTTTTTTTCCTTTTTGTTTTTTTTACCTTTTTTATTTAATTGGAATGAGAAGGGTGTAAGGAATTAAAAGCCTCAGAACTTAGTGAATATAAAAATGATGATATTAAAAAGTGATTTTCAGTCTCTGGTAACCTAAGAGATTTTCCATTATCATCTTTAAAAGTCTTTAAGGGTCTATGCTACCAAAATAAGATTGTGAGAGGGAAAAGAGCTATGTTGTGGAAAAGGACTAACTGCAAGTCAAGACAGTCAAGACATTTGAGTTCCAGAACCAGATCTACCACCAACTAGCTCTGCATTTTCTAACAAGTCACCTCTCACTTACTGGGCTTAGCTCTTTCACTTCTAAAAAGGAGGAGGTAAGATAAGAACCATGGGCAGTATGGGAAGGCTGAGCAGGAGGCACTGAGAATATTCCACTCATTCCACCCCCGGTTCCATCAATTCATCTCACAAATAGACTGCACTCCTTTGAATTTAGGATGCTGCTGATTTTAAGACATGCCATTATTTGACATGGGAGCAAGAAAGAAAAATCACCACCAAATAAATGATGACGCCTTATCAAATGCATCCCAATTTCAAATGCTTTAAGAGGCAAGGAAAAAAAAATCTTGACCTTAGAACTGATAAAATATGGGATGACTGAATGCCTTTCTTGTTGTGGCAGTGAGAGAGCCACCTTCTGGAAATGTATTGCTGAGTTAAGTCTAGATGGTAAGACTTAGAAAGTTTAACGGACTGAGCCCAAGTGAATTGGGAGACTCAAAGCCTGATTCTCTGATTCCAAGCTCAGTGATCTTCCACTGTATGACTTTGACCCCCAAATCAGGTAGTTAAATTCTGAAAGTAGGTTCATGTAAAATGAAGACACAAAGCTACCAAACAGAAACTGGTCCATCATTAAAAGTACATCTTTCGTGTCTTCAGTTAAGAAAGAACACTTCACTATGCTTTCATTTTTTTTTTTTTTTTGGTAGCATCCACAGATGCACTCAAATAGCATCATCTTCAAACACAAAATACAGAGTGTGTATAATAGATACACAATAGAATACTTATATTTACTGTGTGTTTCTACCACAAATACTATTTTTAAGGGAGATATTTATTTTGAAGTAGAAAAGAACTCCGTTTTTACCACAGTTTTTGACTTTAAAGTTTCCCTTTAATCTCTGAAGGCTTATTTTTGAGTACCAGGAACCTGAAAGAGAACTGTAAGGCAGGTGCTTGCAACCAAAATTCTGGTTTAGGGCTTGGATTCAAGCTTCTAAGTTGGAATGAAGAGAGCATTGCACACAGGCTTGAATACAACAGAGCTCAAGCCAGTCGATGAAGGGTTTACCGGATTATAACTGAAATGTAAAAATGCAGCTGTGAGGCTCAACCGGAATTCCAACAGAAAATAGGAAGGAGAGGTTCGAACTCTAGGCCATGCTGCTGCTGAGCTCACAGAAACACGGAGCAGTGATTTGTACCTCATGAGGAGAAAGAATCAATTGCCTGGAAGCATGGGCAAAGTCGGTCTGGAAAGCGCGAGTGGGCTACCAGGTTACTCTAACCTCATTATGTCAGACTGTCAGCCAGGCCTTGCAATAATTACTGTGCCCCAGTTTTGAAGTGTTTCTGCTTTCTTTTCGCTCCATGAGTGAGTGTAAGAACGGACTCATTACAGGATGGGCAGATAACATAGTTCTTATTCCAATCCCATCTCCAAATCACCCAATGCTGTCTCATGAATTCTAAAAAGAAGAAGATATTCGGGATGTGGAGATAATGGTGAGGAACGTGCTGCAGCAGAGATCACGCGTTTCATCCCAGGTCCTGTGTTTCGTCATTACGTTATTTATTAACCTAGTCAGGAGCATAACATGAAATTCTTAGTCGCTGTGAATTATGAGTCAGTGGAAGATAGAGGAGAAGATAATCGAAGGAGACAAGGTATACCGGAAAGAGAAGTTGCTTCTTGAGAGCTGAAATAAGCCATCTGTCTGTCTATGACTATGTCTGTGTCTACGTCCATACATCTCTATCTATTTTCATTTACACTCATTTAGTTACCATGCCAACAGACTTCCTGCCTTACTAGTTATTACTGCTATTATTTAAACTTCCTGCGTTAGATCCTGAGTCCTATAGGAACTTCTTGGACAAAATTACTGTTAGGATCATAAATTGTACTCAGATTTTATTCAGAATTATTTATATTTCGCTATCTAGAGGCACTTACAAAATGACTTCTATGTAACTTTGTGAGAAAACAAAATATTGCCATATCAGCTGCCTTTATGATTCATAAAGTATTTTTCTTTTTAAATTCATGAGGACCGGGTCAGGCTTTCTGAGTTTGTATAGGCATGATGAAAATCATACTGATTATTACACAAACAGATCTTACTCATAATAAGAGGAGACTCTCAACATACCTCATGAAGCCGGAGATCTTTCTCATAAACAAGCTTTTTTACAAATGCAGCTATAAATACAACCCAGGCAACCATGAGCACAATTGGAAGAGAATAAGAGACACTGGTTAGGAAGCTGTAAAAAAAAAAAAAACAAAAACATAAAAACAAAAATTCAGCGACCCAAATGAGTATCATCTATACAGATTGTAATATATAAAGAATACATCCCTTCTTGGAGTGAAATTATTCTCCTGTTTTGAAATTGAGAATAGTCACTGATACTGCTCCTTTATTTATGAAGTGTGAGGCTGACTTAACAGTACACCCATGATTTTCTTGCTGTAATGTTGCAAAAGTGAAAAACAGCTCTGGATTGTTAGATAAAATTACCATATTGTTTAGAGTGTGTCTGAGTATGTCCTGTCTAGGAAAATAATTATTACATAGATATAATTGCAAAGCTCAAAACTGTTCTGTCTAAACGAAATTCTTATCTAAAAGGCAGATTATAAAATTAGATGATGATTGGTTTATCTAGCTAAAAGCTATATCCTCTTAAATTACTGTATTTATCTACTCTTTAGAAGCTCATAGTTATTATTAAACTAAATTTTCCAAAATGAAATAAAATAAAACTCATAGCATTCAATTTAAAATGCAAACAAAGAACTTGGATTCCTCAAAATAATGCTCCAGGAGATGTTTCATACACAGTATAGCAATGTCTTTTCTGATAATGTGCTAAACTAGGCAGTCAGTAGAAGGCTTCATCAGTCTCCAGATATATTCCTGAGTTGTGTGCCCATGATACCAGACAGTTCCAATGCAGTGGTTCTCAAAATTAACCATCATCATAATCACATGAAGGGCTTATTAAACCACAAATTTCTGGGCCTCGCCCATATTAAATCTGGGGTGGAATATAGAATTTGCATTTTAAATGCCAATTTAAAATGCAAATTCTATATCCCATAGAATATATAGAATTCTGCATGTTTATGTTGTTGGTCCAGGGACCATAGTTTGAGACTCACAGTTCTGACACTAGCCACCTTTCTATGAGGTAAGGCAAATGAGTAGCTTTCAGTGCGAGAAACTCTAAATTGACCTATTTTCCATAGTAGGCTCCACTGACATTTTCACTTGGAGAATGGTACCAAGGCCATTTCCTTTTCACTCTGTAAGGCTAAGGAACTACCTTCAAGTTCCTCATGAAACATGCAAATATTAATGGAACATGACATCATCATCATTCATTGTAACCTTAGCATCAGAAGTATATCACCATCAAAGACATGAGGATTATTTGTTTGTTTGTTTGTTTGGTGAGGAGACAGTGAGGGTTGGGGCCATGTCCAATTTTTTTGGATCCTGGGAAACTGTCTGGCATGGGGTAGGCACTTAAACAATATTTGTTGAATGAATTTTCTCTTGGTTCAGGTCCAGTCCTAATGGAGTTTCTGGCCCTAGAATTAGGCAACAGCCCTCATTCATTAATAATGTATCCCCTGTAATGTTTCTTCCAAGTGACTGTGTATTTTAAGATTGGTTTGTCTTAGGTTTCATTTAATATAAGGAGAAAATGCTGGTCTCCTAATTGAAGGACCAGTAAGGTACTGGGCTATACAACTTTGGACATTTCACTTAACCCTTTTGGATTTCAGTTTTTTTCATCAGGAAAATATGGTTAATGATACCTGCTCCTGGGGCACCTGAGTGGCTGCTCTGCCTTAAGAGCAGGTCATGATTTCAGGGTTCTGGGATTGAGTCCCACATCGGGCTCTCTTCTCAGCAGGGAACCTGTTCCCCCGCCCCCTACCCACCTGCCTCTCTGCCTTCTTGTGATCTCTGTCAAATAAATAAATAAAATCTTTAAAAAAAAGATACCTGCTCCTGCTAACCTTACTTAGGTTGTTGGGCAGAACAAAGGAAATAATGTACGTGGGAGCTATGCATGCAATAAAGAGTTTACATGTATGTGGGAGATACTATGATCAAACTCTCCCATGAAGAAGGCAGAGTACAGTTACTTTTCTTCTTAAAAAAGAAAATCCAAGTACCCACCATCCGAGGTGCCGAAATTTGCAAGGGGAAAAAGATGAGCCGGAAAATAGATGAGAATTTTCTTTTAATTGAACCCACAGGTCTTTACTATTCACACAGGTCGTTGCGGTTCACATACAGTTCAGGCTGCAAGGAACTGACTGGCCTCCACAATGAGCTGCTAACCTTGACAACCCACGGATGGAATCCTCATCCGTCTCTCCGTATCACCGCCACACAGAGGGTTACATGACCTCATTTCATCTACAGCTCTTGAAGCACCCAAACGAAATAGATACATCAACAGAAAGAAAAATGAAAAAAATAAAAAAAATAAAAAGTCCAGAACCATCTGAATTGAATATAAACTGCAGTAATTGGGCTGGATAACAAGTGCAATTTCTTTAAAGCAATATATTCAGCCTCCAACTTCTACACAGACGGACTGTGGTCAGAGTGGGAGAGCCAGTCACTGCTATTCAACTGGTAGATCACTGACCACTCAAATTCAGTTATCTAAAAGATGGTCTTTGCATTTTTTGTCCATTTAGCAAACATTTTATTAATTTTTATTTTTATTTATTTAGTAGAGAGAGAGAGAGAGCAAGAACAGGGGGAGAGGCTGAGGGCGAAGCAGTTCTCCCTGCTGAACAGGGAGCCTGAGGCGGGGCTTGATCCCAGAACCCTGGGATCATGACCTGGGCCGAAGGCAGACACTTCACTGACTGAGCCACCCAGGTGCCCCAGCAAACTATTTTAGATGAAGATTCCTAGCAAGTGGACTGGTACTGCATAATATAGTTTCAGATAGCATAATATTTATCCTAGAGATCAACTGATGTGTTTTATCAGAATTCTTCCTTAAGACTGGCCATGCATTTGTGGATTTTTAATAAAATTTGAGAGTTGGAAGAGATGTTAAGATTGTCTTGTTTAGAGAAAGGGAAGACCAGTAGAGAATGGGTAGCATCGAAATTATGCAGCTCTACACTGAGGTCTGGAGTCTAATTCTCCTGATTCAAGGACCAGAGTCCATGGAAAGCTAAGGGTTATGATTAAGGAAACCTAAATCATTTGGTAATGAACTTGACCATCATTCTGCTAACAGTGAGCCACAGTCGTGGAGCTGTGCATGTGGTGTGGACCCTTTCCTGGAAACAAGCATTAGACAAAAATTTCATGGAAGAGATCTCTTTCACTTGATCCATGTGAATGAGTATGCAGAAATGAGGTCTCAAAAAACTGGCTGGCTGTTAAAAGGCGCTCCAGCCACCCAGACTTACTTGTCTTTCATGTAGCAGGGGTACGGAATCGCCTGGACCTGGACTGCTACTTCCTGGGAGTTTCTTCCAGTCTGCAATTCAATGATTGCTCTCTCAATACTATCCTGTAAGTACACAAAAGCCCTGCCATAGATCTGGTTATGTGATGGAGAATTGTGTGGCCCTGGGGCCCAAATCTTGGTCCTTATGCTTCTTGTGGTCTGTGCAGTCTTGAGACTCATGCGGATGGTATATTTTATGACAGGAGGAAGAGAGACATTTTCAGAGTCATAGCCTCTGTGCCGGCTTCTGTTAGAAGGAAGTTTAAAAATAACACCTAAAAATAAAAAGGCAACAACAGCAGAAAGGTTATTTTATGGTTGACATTATTCATTGTTTGCAGGGTACACTCAGGGGGCAGCCAAACAGGCAATTGAGTTTGTAATGTGACAGTAAGTTCAGGCTCCTAATTTACAGAAAAGATGGCTAATTGGAAGTGACAACTTCAGAGATTCGAAGCAGGAGTTTGAGAATATAATTACAAACTAAGTGGCCAGATTAAATATATCACTCTAAGCCACTTAGTAAAATTAAAAAAAACACACAATAAAATGAATAATCCTGACTGATTATGGACTCAACTTCACCCTGTAACTATGTAATCCGTTTTAGTCTTCATTTTAACCATGCCAACAAAATCACACATTTGTGGAAGTCTCGTCAGACAATATAGTGGGTTGACTACATGAAAGGTTTTCATTTCTAAGGACATCAGAGGGGACGGTGACCCTCCCCCCCCTTCAGACTACTTTCCTGAGTTCTCGATGAAAGGGGTGAGGGAAGAATTTGGCCAATTTTAGTACAAAGAGAAACTCAAACTCTAGTAGAATAACACTTACTTCCAAAGAGTTCGTTGCTTTTGTAAAGCCTTTTGGCCTCTCTCTCCATTTCATCTATGCTTTTTGCTGCCTGAATACGGTCATATAATACACAGGAGGAAATATTTACTGTCAGGGAAGATAGCGTGTTGAGATGATCAATGATGTCAATGCTGTTTTCTAATTTCAGCCTTAGAATATCTAAAAAAGCAAAGCAAAGCAAAACAGACAAAACATATATTATAATGTTTTACTGTAATGTTTCTAGTAGTAATGAGACAAAATACTGGCTTTTTGGTCAGTACCTGCCATTATACTAGATTAGAAGTAATAGGAAGTTGTAGAATTTACTAGAATTTACTCTAAAATATCTGGTAATAAAAATATCTAGTAACACCTGCAAAAATGTGTCCAGGTGTACAAATATTCACTGAAGAGAATGTTGAGTTGGTACCAATAAAAGTAGACCCAAGTTCAAAGAGTGATATAAGCTAACTTAAAAATATATTCCACTTCAATTTACTTAACCAGTGACTAAAGGTAAATAATTAAAAAAAAAATACATCTACATTTAGTCAGGAAGAAAACTAGAGATGAAAGTTTCCAATAAATGGACAAACTTACTTTGTTCAGGGAACGTGAATGTAATAAACAAAGGAAAATCTATGTAGAATGTGTAGAAAAATAAACTGTACTATTCAATAAGTTGTGCTACAGAATCATTTCCTAGGAGACTGTGAGAATCTATGCCACATAGTGAACAACTTTCTAAAACTGTTTGATTTAAAACCTCATGTGAGTTATCTCTATTGATATCTGTATTAATCTAGACAAAATGATCAAGATTTTATTTCAGGTAATTACTCTGGAAGAAAGAGGATTTAATTGCTCTTCAATTCCATGATTCCTTATGAGGAAATCAACCGAGACAAAGGGTAAATATGAAATTGCAAGTTAATAAATCACTTGGCCAATTAAATTTTCACTGACTCGATCGTCATGAATACCAAGAATGTTGTATCATAAATCCTGCCTCACAAAACCCAAACATGACTCTTCCACAGTCCAATGTAAAACTTAATTTCTCACAGAGGGCAACTTATTAAATTCATTTCTCAGTAGAATTTAAAGTGAAATGGTTTGTTTGATACAGACATTGGTGGGGGAGGGGTAAAACTGTGGTTGAACAGTGGCCTCCAGCGGCCACTGGAAATCAACACAACACCAACGATTCCTTAGACATGTGGGCAGAGAAGAGCAAAGAAGAGCTATGAGGGTCAGTGCTCCTTCAGTTCAAACTACATAAAACTCTTAGATATTAAGTTATATATACAATTATATGAACATCAACTCTCACTGTTACATTCATTTTAGTCTAATTTTAAATTCTAGAACTCCCCTCCTATATTTCAAGTTAGGAAGTTAAAACTTTGTAGTATATTTCTCATATTTTGATCAAATGGTTTCTTACCCAAATGATACTTTTAGAGAATAAATACACTAAATCTTTCTTTAATCAAAGTCAGTCAACTATCATACAGGGCACACAACTATATACAAGACAAATGTAAGCAAAATGCTTCCTGACTGGTTTACACCCTATGTCACTTGTGTCCCAATAGCACCAGGAAGGAGGAGGGGCACTTGCTCTACTGCAGCCAAATTCAGATGTTTTCAATCCCTTCCTCATACCTGTGGTTGCATAGCAACAGTGAATCAGACACAGACTGAATTAGATGTCTTGCATCCCTTAGGTTGAAGGTGGGGATGTGGCAGAGGGAATGCATAAGTTCAGACAGCTTCCTTTGATCCTCTTTGCCTGTTCCTTTTAAATGACAGTGAGAAGAGGATCCAACCTTGAATACTGATTTACATTTATTTTCTTTTGAGTCTCTTCATTGCTTTGTTTTGCTTTTGCTAACTGAGTAACTTCTTCCAGGTACATTCTGGGTTAGTCAAAGTGATAAGAGGCCGGCGGAGATAAAATGTTAAATACAGCCAGACAGAAAACATTCATCTTCCTTTGTCCTTAAGGACCTGCTTTTCATCAAGTTATCAAAAAAACAAAACAAAACAAAAAGTGTCCTCTTATTTCTAGCAACCTACCAACCTACCAATGATTGTAGGAAAGGCTGCATTTACATGAAGTATATAATTGTTGAAACTAACTACAGATACTGGGTATCCAAACAGTTGTTACGACCTGCAATTATACAACTATCTGGGGAAAAGATGGATAGATATATCCAGGATTCCACTTAGAATAACTAGCTAAAAATCAAATACAGAAGAAAACGAAAAGTTTTCAAATGCAACCATGGCTCTCACATTTCTGACATGACTAGTGAATGAAAGTTTTGTGAATCTGGACTTACCGAGTTCATCTATCTGTTTTAATAGTTCAACAGCATCGAGTCCCACGGAGAATTTCACAAAAACTTGCACAAAGGGGTTCCTTAGAGTATTCTAATGAATAATAACAGGGACTCAGTTTCAATACAAGACGAAAAGATGTCTCATCATTGTCTCTCTAATAATACCTGTGGTGAGATGAGTGACCACCACTCGGCATTATCAAGGCATCACCTTGTGGTGCTCGCATACAAATCCTTGAGAAAGAAAGAGAAGGTACATAGCTGCTAACGACTAGAAAGGCTGGGTTCTTCTTATCTATAGACACAAATTGGTCAGCACACTAAAGTAGCCAGATCAGACTTTACTATTTTTTTTAAGGTTTTAAAAAGTAGAGCTATTTTATTTAAATATTTTGAACATTGTTTCTCAAATACAGGATCCTAAGACTTTCTTTTCAACCAATATGAAGCAGCAGATCTGACTTTAATGATCAACAGTAAGAAATGATATTCGACGTAACAGTCGGTTTACCCATGGATATTACATCATCTGTTTTTTGATATATGCTGTACACAACTGTAGTGGTTGAATTTCATAGTTGAATTTTGCTCAACTGAAACAAACTAAAACAACTTTTAAAAACTGTGATATCTACATGGAATTTCGTATCATAGCTGACTGGCATCCTTCTTCTGCTACTTCCCAGCTAGGGGCTCTCAGCCAGCGCTCAGCTTTTTCCAGTTTCATGCTACGTTTCTGTAAAGCAGGGATGAATAACTCATCAGAAAAGTCAAACGTAAATTGCTATAATATCATTTTATATTGTAAAAAGCACAATTATGTGAACATAGAAAAATGAACTGATGATAAAACTTAATGCTATATCTATGGAAAGACTAAAATTTTTTTAAAAAGCATAAATGCTCTGACATATGAAGACTGTCATAGCTATCTTCCAAATGAGGAGACATAGCTTCTACCACTGTAGAAGTACAACTAGGTAACACTGAAGTGTTATTGGGAGGTAGGCACTGTCTAATACAGTTTACCTTAATTTTCTTGCACAATTTTCCGTAACACCTTGAGATCTCCTAAGGACACAAAATTAGTAAAGTCCATGGAGAAATTTGGAGGCAGAGAATTCAACTTGATTAAAAAAAATGTTTATCTTAAAAAAAATGTTTATCTTATGTGTTAATTCATGGGCTAGTTTTTGTGTGAGCCACACTTACGTTGGTTTTGCCTTTAGAGGACAAGTCAGTACCTTTTATTATTCTGTCCTTCCTACCAAGATCTTCAGTTTTGTTTTCATGGAGATACATGATTAAGAATAGTATGTATTAACAGCATATACACAATAGAATTAATCACTAAATCCATAGGTGCTTTGGGGTCTAAGAGTAGTTGGCAGTATGTAGACCAATGACCATGACACAGCTCATATCGCGCTAACCCAAGTTCTTTAAAGTCTCACAATTCACCAGGAAGTATTTGTGTGCCAAGGGAAAAACTGAATGAGAGCATCAGTAATAAACAATGCACTGTGTTAGTTCCAATTCAGAGATGATCCACCCAGCCGTACGGCCAAACTCCCACCGCTCCTTCTGCAATCTGTCCTAGGACACATGATACTATTTTTATACGATTCTACACACAGGAACCTAACAAATCTGTGCGATGGCTATGAAGACACTCATTTTTAAGATTTCATAAACTGTAGATCGAGTGTCTTATGTCTTTTGCCTAGCGGTTCACAGTGGCAAAATCAGGTGTGATGTTAAAAGCTTTAAATTTCAAGTTCTGTGTACATTTGTAGAAATAAGTTTGTCCTCAGTGGCTGAGAATAATGATTGATTTTGGTCTAGAACAGAATAAAGTTGCTTCCAATAGATGATCATGTCCTTTAATGGACATGATCACAGAGGTTCTCCACAGCAAATTACTGCACTTTGAAACTATTAAGCATACATCATGTCCTCCGTTCACTCACTGCTTTAGGCAACAAAACCTTCCTTAATAAAATCATGTATGTAGGTTTTGTTTTGTTTTGTTTTTTTCTGTTCCACAGGAAAAAAAGATTAGGAAAAGAGGAGCAATCTTCCATTCAGGAAATATGTATGTCAATAAAGTACTACTTCGTCACTGTCTTCATTACAGATTCATACAAAAAAAAGGCCACTTAAAATGAATATACTTAGAGCCAAATTTAACAGTAAATTGTGGGAAAGATGTTTGATGAAAGTTTACTTTTTTATATTAATTATTTGTTTCAGATAGTATTTTTTATAATTCATGTATTATATGTAACAAAAGCCAGATTATAATTGTAACTATCCACAAATTGTTAGTCAAAACAAAGACTGAACATAGTATCTTTGGGGCGTAACTTCTCTGACAAAGTTCTGTGCTACAAATCCTTTATTCTATGTTTAGCTTCTTGAATATGATTATAAAAAGGCCTTTATGGGGAGGGAGGCAAATATATTTTAGCTCTCTATCAATTTTCCTTGGGTCTCTCAGTACTTTGCTGTGCAAGCCACCCTCTCTTGAAGTTCCTGTGTCGCTTGCCTTCCTTCCAGTTTTCTCTTCTCTCGCTGGTAACAGATCTGACTTTCCTCCTCCATCGTTACTTGTTAACAGCTCTGTTTGTGACTGGACCATTTCTCCACATTATTTTCATCATCTTCAGAAAACTCCACATCTTTTGCAAGAATTGCCAATTATATGTTTTAACCAGTGTACATTGTATTTGGGTTGCACTGTCAAATCTTTAACCTAGAGTGTCTTATGTTTCAACCAAAGAACTCCCTGAACTTAATGTTCTTCAGGAACTCTGGTTCTGTCAAGATAGCAAAAAATAATTTAAAGTGGAGGAACAAATAAAATAAGGGTCTTTTAAGTAGTTTTTACTGCACTTTAGTTTTGGAAAATAAGAACTAAGTCACTATTTATGCCTCAAGTTCAACCTGTAAAAAGGCTATCTCTGAACTACAGAGAGAGGACGGACCGCGGGAGAGGAGATGATCCTGAATGGGAGCGACACATCTGTTGCCCTGTCTCAGACTCTTTCTCTGGAGGAAAGGAAATTTCATCTATTTAATATGGATTCTGAGTTACTATCTGCCCATTCCCGTGATGAAGGTGATTAAATTCTCGAAGGACTGTAACTCCAACAGAAGAGAAAGAGCCATTTCCTACCTGGAGCACAGGAATCGTCTGGTTTAATAGGTGGAAAGAATTCATGAAAAGGGGCGAGTTATCCATCCATTCTTGAGACTTTTCCCTTAGTTCTGCCAGTTCCCTCAGAGTCTTATTAGACTAAAAGACAAAGAAACAAAAATAGATCTGGTCCATTATTGTTTTTTTCTATATAGCAGAAGCTATCTTAAAGTTGTTTTGTTATATAGCTTTAAGAAACACTTCTAAAAGGTGGAGCTAGTTAAAAAAAAAAAAAAATAGTGTCAGAAATTTCCCACATGGTCAGAAGTTTTTAAATGGCAGCTTTTCATCAGGTCAAGAGATCACTTTTAAAAATTCTGGAAAATGTAGGGTTTGCTTCACTGTCCACAATGAATTTACAGTCAAGATGAAGTCATACTTTCTAGAGTTCCCAGAAGTTATTCATTTTTTTCCAATGATACACTTAACTTTACTACTATAGAAACATCGAGTTCAAGGATATGAGAAGCATGCTTCCATAAACTGCTGGTAGAAATGGGTGTGTTATACCCTCATTTGGAAAGCAATCGGACAACAGTCATTAAATAAAATACATTATTCCTCGATCCCTCAATCCTGAACAATCATCTCACTGTAATAAAATACCACTGTATAAATAATATGCATGAGAGTATTTGTTGTCACATTATTTACATTAGCACAAAAATAAAAAGGAAACACTGGAAACAAAATGAATGCCCACCAATTGAAGACTGGGTCAGTAAATTCTATGGTATGAATAAGTCTGCAATTTTCAAAAAGAATGAATTAAACTATACCAATGGAGTTGGAAAAATTCCCACAAGGTATTGTGTGAGTAAAGTAATATGTAGAAAAACATTATAATGTAACTTCATTTAATTATGCAAAAATGACAAAAAACTGCATATGAATGTATGTATAGCATAATAACTTATAAAGAGTTAGAGAAACGTGCATAAATTATAGAAAAACACATCTCTAAATGCTAAAAGTTAAAGCTACATAAAAGGAAGAGTAAGATCAAGAGGAGAGGAAAAGAGAACCAAACAAAGAGGAAAGACAAAAAATGACTGAACTCCGGGAATAAGCAGGTGATGACTTAATTTATGCAAAAATTATAAAGTATAGCCAATAAAGTAAGTAAGATATTAAAATACAAACAACAGAAACCAGTGAGGAACTCATGTCCATTTTTATATAGACCTAAAATAATGTTATATTCACCTAGATTATGGTCTAATGACCAAGTAAGGGTAAAGCAGAGATTTCTTTCTTTTTTTTTTTTTTACTTTCACTCTATCATTTTAAAAGTAGGCTTATAATTCAAGTCATTAAAGCTAACTTTAAAAGTTGGAGAGAAATGTAATTATGGTTCAGTTAGATGGTAAGTAGTTACTATTAATAATATCTTTTACAACATCTATCTCTTATGTAAATATAACAAGTTGAATTGTACAACCTGATATGAAGTCAATAATTTATAATCTAGCGACTGTTTTGTTCAAACTCGTTATAAAATGCTCTAATATTATTTTTACTAGTGCTATTATTTTTACACACTCTGGAAATTAGACACCAGTTGTAGAAAAATTTTCTGCCATTGGAGATAAGCTGAAAAATCTGAAGTCTTGCTTCAACTAACCTCATTCTCAAGGGTCAGCACAGTTCATGCCTCTTCAAAGGGCTACCAACCAATCTACATTGTTTACACATATACAGGGCAGAGTTTGAGAATTAAGAGTTTCAGAAAGCTAAGGGTAATAGTAGGTAAGATATAAACAAAGCTCAGTCACAGTAAATTTGGAAGTTGATTACTTTAAAAATCATCTTAGTACTCTAAACAGAAACTTTGAGTTATAATGGTCAAACCTTTTCCATTATTGCCTTTGTGATGGGGGTATATGGTGCATACAAAATTTTTCCCAACAACATAGGTTTCAAGAAAGCCCAAATCACAGGTCCAGCAGGCATATTAATGATGTCTTTATAAAGGGAGAAGCAAAATGGTGCTAGAAGGGAAAAGTGAATAAAACCATTTAGTATGTGTATCTAAAATCTATTTCCTTATTGTAAATTGACACAGATTATTGTTATCACACCCAAAGATACATGCCTTATACTTCCCTTACCATTAACAGTTGTGAGGCCTCTGGTATCAAAGTAAGAAAGTGCAGTAACAACTATTTTTTTTTAGGTGTGAAAGTTTAACTCAGAAAACAAGCCTACAATAAGACATGGCATTTTGCCAAGATAAAAAGGCTGAAAATCACATTCCAGGATATCTTCCAACGGATCCACCTCACCAGGGCTTAATTTAAGAACATATTCAAAAATCTGCTACTAGGATACTAGTACCAGATACTAAGAGTTGGTCCATGAATGCTGAATGAATAAAAAGATGAATAAATGCGTCAATCCAATTGCTATATTAAACATCCATATGTGGGCGCCAGGATGGCTCAGTTGGTTAAGCAACTGCCTTCGGCTAGACCTATGTCATGTAGCTCCCTTCTCTGCAGGGCGTTTACTTCTCCCTCTGCCCCTCCTCCCACTTGCTTTCTCAATCTCTCTCTCGCAAAATAAATAAATAAAATCTTTTAAAAAATAAACATCTGTATATTATATGGAAAAGCCCAGTTGATGGAATTTTCCATCCCAAGCATTGTGGGGTTGATGTGCCATGAAACCTTTAGAGTTTGGCTGCATTCAGAACTTTTCCATGTGTGATACAACTTTGTAATTCTTGAAAGTTAAGAAAAATATTGATCTAAGCAGATTTATTTTTTAATTTTCTAAATATTTTATTTATTTATTTATTTGTGAGAGGAGGTGGGGAGAAACACAAGCAGGCAGAGCGGCAGGCAGAGGGAGAGAGAGAAGCAGGCTCCCCGCTGAGCAAGGTGCCTGATGTGGGACTCGATCCCAGGACCCTACGATCACGACCTGAGCCGAAGGCAGTAGCTTAACCAACTGAGCCACCCAGGCGTCCCTCTAAGCAGATTTAAAGCATGTTTTTGTATTATGTACTGGCAACAATGATGAAGTTGTGGCTGACAAATGCTGAATGTTGTGGTTAAGAGGCTAGACTTTGCAACAGACCACCGAGTTCAGCTCACTGCTCGAATACCTTCAGGTTGGGTGACTGTGGCCAGTTAGTCTGTTTGTGCCTCATTTCCCCTTAGTAAGATGGAGAGACACACCTTTTACGCTTGCCGAGAAACGGGACTCGGTTAATACGCAAACATGTTTGATGTGTGTAGAAGTGTTGGGGAAAACTAATACTTCACTGATCATAAAAGGCTGAGCTAGAGCAGACAGTGTTGTCAGGAAGATGATGTTACTATGCTGATTTTGACGTTTACTCACTGGTATGTGTGGGAATTCCATATTTGGAAGCAATCTGTTCTTTGCTTAATTTGTAAGTCAAAAAGTCCTTGGTGTGGTTGCCTTTTCGCCTTTGAGAAGAGGGCAGCAAGGCAGTTAAATATTCAGTGGTAATCCCTTGGGAACACAATGCTTGGGAGATGGTGCTAAATGATCCTTGGGGTGTGTTCATCCGCTTGCTTCTGTACATTGCCTATGAGATAAAAATCCACAATATATTAACATCAGAAAGCTATAAATGCTGCCGAGAACAATACAGAAGAAAACCTGGTAATGCTTATAGCTTCCATAATTCCTTTAAAACATGTATCCCAAATATAAATGCAGAATGCTGAACTTCACTGACTTAAGTGGCCAAAATTTTTGCCAGAGTAGAAGAGTTTTCCTGCAGGTGCTTTTTCCCAATGTACTATATTGGTAGCTGAATGATTACAAGTAATCTCAAATACAAGTTAATGTGACAAGAGGAATTTCCCAATAAGCACATTACTGGGTGACTTTTTTACCTGTGTTAATGGAACACTTCTGGGCAGATGCATTTGTCTCAGGGATGTCATTTTATCTAGCAGTGGATGTGTGCCAGAAGCCATCTGATTGAGAATCTCTTTAAGCCTCATGAAGAGTTCTATCATCTTTTCTACTGGCTTTTGATCTTCCCTGGGGAAAAACACCTAATAGGAACAGAATAAAAATAAATGATGTATGTGGAGGCACTGGAACCCATATACACTGTTGGTAAGAATCTTAAAAGATAGTTACTTTGGGAAAAATTGTTGAAGTTTATTAAATACTTAAACATAAGTTTGGCATGCAACCTAGCAATTACATTCCTAAGTATTAATCCAAGTGAAATGAAAACATATGTCCACACCAGGATTTGTATGTGAAGGCCCATGGCAGCATCATTCCCAATAGCCGGCAAAGTGGAAACAATCCAAATGAAAGGACAAACGAAATGTACATCATTTAACTAGAATATTCTTTAGCAATAAAAAGATAGGAAACACTGGCACACGTTGCAAAATGCATGAAATTAAAAAACATTATACTGAGTTAAAAAAGCCAAACAAAGACCATGTATTGTATGATTTAGAGTATATAAAATGTTTAAAAAAGGCAAGTCTCTGGAGATGGAAAATAGATCAGGGACCACATGGGCTAGAGGTGAGTAAGAAATAGCTGCATACAGACACAAGTTTTTCTCTGGGGTTGAAGGAAATGTTTGAAAATTAGATTGTGGGAATAGTCGCACAACTCCATACATTCACTTAAAGAATACTGAATTGGTCACTTTGAATAAGTGATTGTGGTATATAAATTATACCTCAATAAAGCTGTCAAAAATAAATGATTCTAAAAGTCAGAAGGGCAAATATCAATTATGTAACTCTTCATGGATATACTATTGCTCAGAAATCATAAAATATGATCCTTAAAATCAGAAAAGCTCTTTCAAAAAGCTCATGTGACTCATCAAATTTAGTCATAATCCCACAATGCTTTTCTGCTGCATGAAGATACACTGGAAATATTTTAAAATTTTCAAGTTATTTCATCCTCTCATTCATTTAATCACCAAATGTTAATTGAGCGCCTGCTATATCCCCAGCATGGATGAGGGGATGGGTATACGGTGGTACACTAAGAGATACCATCCCTCCAGTCAAGGAGCCTTGGTCTAATAGAAGATCTAAATACCATTATGAGCACAAGACACACCCAGAGAGACACCACGGAGATGCAGCTACCTCAGTAGCACAGCTACTAATTTCAGTTGTACTTTTTCTAAATTACAGTAACATTTCAATTTTTCTTCCAGTTCTGCCAAAATTCTGGGCATTTCCACACTGATGGGAAATAAACTGACTCGTGACAAGAAATTTTTCATTATTTTTCTTTGCAATACCTAAAAGAAGTAGAATGGTCTTCTGCTTGTCAAGTGCATGTATTTAGTTACTAAACTCAACAAAAATTATTTGGTTTGATACCTACTCTGCAGAGTCATTATAAAATAAGGATTAACATTTTAATCCTTAAGGTAAGCAAAACTAGTAATTTCACTTCATATGCATTTTAGTTTATAGTTTATGTAAAATAACCAGTTGTCTAGTTAATGGGTATTTGCTGAGTGCCTCTTTGGGCCTGGCACCATTCTTGGCATTTGAGATATTGGCTGGTTCCATGGAGCACCTGTGCCCAAGGAGTCACCAAGTAGGAAAGAGAATTTTAGGGATGGGAGGGGCTTTGCAGATCATGGGGTTTCTGTAGGATCTGGGGCATATATTTGAACAGACTGGGGAGCCACTGGAAGGTACTGAGCACAGGGTTGGCATAATGTGACTTAAGCTTTAGGAGGATCACTCTGGCTGCTTAGGGATGGTGGGGCAGGCTGGTGGTGTGGAGGCAGGAAGGCCAATTAAGAGGCCACTGCAGAAATAGAGGTGTGAGAAAATGATGATCCAGAACAGGATTATTGATAACTAGTCCTAAAAATTTTCACCCCCTTTGCTGTAACAACAAAAGTCAGCTATGTTGCTTCTGGTTCTTCTTACTTTAAAGGGGAAATGTTTTTTTTTCCCAGTGTTTGCAATAACATGTAAATATTTTTGATCAAGTACAGATATAGGTGAAATAGGTGTCTGATTCTTCTAAGCATGTATTTTTCATTTGTTCTGTATTACACAAGTACTTACGAAGCATGACTTATTGTAGGATGAAGTCATTCCTGACTTTTCTAAGCTCTAATAATGACCCATTTATTTTGTTGTACTGCAGAAGTAACAGTAGCCTCTTTCTAAATTGGTGGAAAACACACACACACAGATTTTTAACACCAAAAATACTCCCTACTTTCATTTACAAAAAAAAAAAAAAAAACCCAAAAAGCAAACAATAAACTTTGTTCTAATCTTTATTATCCTATCAAATTAATTCTTGTTCACTATAAAAAAAACACTCACACACACACATCTGTATTTCATACTTTAGTATAATATATATTAAATTTAATTATGTGGGCTTGGATACACAAACTGAGAGCTAATAAGGCAGTAATATTAATTTCTTCATCTATAAAATATACAAATTTCCAGTATATGATCACTAAGGTCCTATTTAGCTCTAAATAAAGCTGTAATTCCAAAGGCTGTATAAATGGATCTTATTCGTTATAGTATCAGGGAGCATACTCGTGTAATCAAATGTTTTTATACTAAAATGTTAATATGAAGTACTTCAGCAACAGGAACTTGCCTTGTATGTGAAGTTGTAAATGTCCAAGTAGTGCAGAAGGGTGAGTCCAATGAGGTAAGATTTCTGGGATCTTTCTGGAAGAGGCAGGCTACAGAATTCCATCATCACATCCTCCATTTTGGGATAGGTCATATTGGCATCACAAGAATGCAACCAGAACACACGAGAAATAATCTGCAAGTTGGAGGAAGAAAAATATTTTAGTGTGAATCTTTTGAGAGCTCTCAAGAGAAAAGCTTTGCTTTATTCTTAGGCTTCATTTAAAAATGTGATAAATTATGCTCCAAGTCAATTCTTCCCCCTGATTTAAAGCACTCATCACAGGGTGGCTGGGTGACTCAGTGAATTAAGTGTCTGACTCTTGGCTTCAGCTCAGGTCACAATCTCAGGTTCATGAGATCAAGCCCTAAGTTGGGCTCTGTGCTCTGTGGGAGTCTGCTTGAGATTCTCTCTCTCCCCCACCCCCCACTGTGTGATCTCTCTCTCTCTCTCCAATAAATAAATAAATCTTTAAAACAAAAATAAAGCACTAATCACTATCAATAAAACTGTAGAGAGCCCAGAGTTCACTGGAAAGCTTAAGAAACAAGATGGAGGAAAAGACACGAAGAAGTGTCTTTGATAATTCTGAGATTTCTTCCAAACATCTGGGTAAGTGATAGTACCAAGAATGAAGTGATCTGGAGTTAAGTCTGGGGAAAATATTCATTTAAGACTCATTTTCCCTTTAAAATTTTATTTAGTGTATTTAAATTACATTTTGTTTTTAAAATCATTTGAAGTCATAATCTTTTTTTTTTAAGTTATAATCTTACACAAGAAACTCTAGGTATCTCTATTGAGAGATAAAGGGCAAAGAATAAAAAGCCAAGGATTATGTAATAATATCAACCAACCATCCTGGACAGTGATGCTGTGTGAAAAGTGAGGTATGTATATGAGAAGTTAAGAAGTCTCTATTGCCATTGAGTTGAAATAGAGAGAAATGTTTAGGAAATTCAAGACTGTTGAAACTTTTCTCTCTTTCCTTTTGAAAACAGTAAGAATGTACACTCCCCATTTATGTATTTTTATTTACTAAAATGAACCTGCTCTTCAGAAGCCAAACACTTAATTACTGAAATTAGATCTTAGGATAAAATAAATAAAAGGTGAGATCAAAGGGAAAAGGTCAATAACTACTATTTGCTAGAGCAAGAGGAAAAAAAGGGAAGGCAAAGTACTTTTAGTTTTGTAAGAGGGAACCAATGAATAGGACACAAGTAAACCTAAATATTTCCCTAAGGCAGTCTTCAAGGCTTTCAAAAAACTTTATCCGATATTGGAGAATATCTGGGCTGTGCTTAGAACTGACACACTCTGTCACACGTAAGTTTTGAATGGATGAGGCCTTAAACTCTGCAGTTCTTCTGGAAAATTTCTATGACATTTTCAGACAATGGACTTGGGAAAGGGATAAAAGAAGAGACATTTCAAGTGGAAAAACCCTATTATCATCCTAAGGAAATGACATTATTAATTTTCACACCCAAACATGTTCACTATATCCACAAACTTGCCCAGGGTTCCCTGGATCCTATCTATTTTACATACTATGTCTTGTCTTGGGACTTTTAAAAAAGCAAAACTGAGCATTCATTCCAACAAATTATAAGTGGCCTGTTTTCTTTTCTTTTTCTCCCAATTAGATTACTGAAATCTGACTTTGATCATAACAGAAAACGTGACTGTGGTCATGCTATACAGATCATTGAGGCACTACTTATTTAAGAAAACCATGGAGAGGTAAGGAAAAGGAGAGCACAAAGGAGCGGAAATGAAGGAGAAGGAAAACTAGAAGGAAAGGAAATAAACAGTGATAACTTGTCTTACTTCAGGATTTTTCTTCTAACCCCACTAGAAACTGAGCCTCTAATTTTATCATTTGCAAGCAAAATGCACCAGATCTGCGAGCAACTTCTCAGTGTTTAACTGGTAGATGCTCAACAAATATTACACATGATTTAAACTTTTAAGATCTGGCTCTAAGTACAAATGTATTTTATCCCACCTCAGCTCTGTTATCAGGGATAGGGACGGCCAGCAGACTATCGATACTTCTGTTGGACATGCCTGTCGTTCTCCTCAGCTCTTCCTTCAGCTCTTCAACATTCTTAAACATTTCTATTAACTGACCTGCAAGAAAATAAAAAAGAAAGAAAACACGTGGTGGTTGCAATGGAATTCTTTTTAACTTGTTGTACTAACATTAGAGGAACCTTCTAGACTAAAACATACACTCAACATACATGTCTTGGGTCAGGAGCAAAGGTCTCTCAGTTTTGGCGAACTCTGCATCTTTAGGATCTGTTTCTATCTGATTTAGACTAGTTCCAATTATGGTATCATTGGCCCAAGGTAACAGATTGTCCTGGGTTATAAATTTTCCTTAGATGTCTCCAACACAAGGTTGATTAAAAAAAATCTATAGATGGTTTCTTCCCAGACTTTGATCACATAATACACTAAATATATATCCTTCCATTTGATTTAAAAAAATCACACAAATTCAAAATGTTTTCCAACCTCAGATCATATAATACTGTCAACTTAGGACAAGGTTTGCTAAATCTGCAACATTAATGCTGCATAGCACTTTTCCTTAATTTTGTCCAGTTTACAGTTTGTAAAGGACTTTTTAATAGTCCTTACCTCACTTTTATATAGAATGTGTTTAACTTCAAACTTTTTTAGGACACTGATTATAATTTTTTCATATCTGGGTCACTCATAACAAATGATATTTTGACTTAAGCAGATTATAATCTTCATTCTGCAAATATCTTTTGACTTCTTCATGAAGTATCCCTCATGCAAATATACCCTATTTTTGGACTTACTGCCTTTCAAATTTTTGTGGCTGCCTGTTGTCCAAAATTCTGAATGCCTTTCTTTTCAGTATTGAGGTATTATGCAAAGAAGAAACGTATTGCATGGGGCCTCATGCTCAGAATACTAATAGGTTCTGAATTGAGATTTCTATAGACGGCAGTGCATCTTTTTTATTTTTTAAATCAGATTATTTTCATGAAATAAATAAATTCCATCCTAGCTAATGCGCTTTAATATATCAGAGAAATAAAAGGTGAATGGTCTAACTAGTTAAAATTTCAAAGATCTTTTTGCTGTGAAATCAAATTTCCCTATTTCATCCACTGCTGGCTTTCTGTGTGTTTATTTTAGACAAGTAACCATATTTGAAAGCTTTGGACTTCTCATGTGTAAGGGCAGATACAAAGTAGGTTTGGTTAGGAACTTCAGAAAAGCCTTTCTTAAACTGCACCATGAAAATCACATGCATTCTTAAAAGACAGCACTTAAAAATATGAATGGGGAAGCACCTGGTTTTTCAGATGGGTCTGCGCTGTTATTGACATGCAGCATGGCTTCTATGGCCGGCATTAACTGTGTGATATTTTCCAGGTAATTCATTTGCAGTGCCTGTTCTAGAAACCTGGAACAAAGCAGAAGAGGAGAAGAAACTACACTAAGGATATCCATAATTATCTGAGAAGGGGTTTCACCAAGGAAACAGGCAATGAAGATACTTACCAATCCATATTTAAATTCATTTTGCTTGGCTCCCCAGTAAGCAAATCCCTCAGTTTTTTAGATATAATATTGTCATGGTACAGTAAGTTGGTTGCTATTTCGGTGCCAAGTTCTGCTGCTTCGAGGAGCTGCACATGAAACGCACTTTCTTCACATAGGTTCCCAAAGTTCACGTCAGAGAGCTGGCACATTCTCTCTATTGGACGGAAAGTTTCAGCTTCGCAAAGAAGTTCGGTCAAGTTTCGAAGCTGAGACAGCTTTCCAGAATGGGGAAGGAGCAGGAAATATATTAGTTACATTATTATAAATATTTGGTAATTGATAATAAGTAACCAAAATTGATTTACTTTAAAAAAATTGTTCATTTGTGTTTAATTTGTTGGCATTTGGCAAGTTTTATTGCAAAGCATTATATCCTGTCATTTGAGTTTACTGCTTTCTTTAGAATTTTATAAAACTCTTGGACCTATTAAACCTGTATTTCCCAACTGGACTCAGATCTTGTAGACTCAATGGTTAAAAAAGAGGTGGTTTAGTTTTATCTCATTTAAATCACAAATACTTCAACTAATTTATATTTTTGTTTAGGTTTTAAATCATGTGGAAAGGCAGACAGAAAAGTGGGTTTGGCAAAATAAAGTCTTCCTTCCTTGTACACATTAAGATGGCTACTGTTAAGTAAAAAAGAAAGAAAAAAAAAACAAATGTTGGGAAGGATGTGGAGGAATTGGAACCCTTGTGCACTGCTGGATGGAAAATGATGTGGCCACTGTGGAAAACAGTATGGAGATTCTTCAGAAATAAAAACAGAATCATCATATGATTTAGCAATCCCACTTCTGTGTACATACCCCGAAGTACTGAAAGCTGGGTTTCAAACAAGTATTTGTGTACCCAGGTCCACAGCAACATTGTTCACACTAACCAAGAGGCAGAAGCAGCCCAAGTGTCCACTGACAGATGAACTAAACCCAATGTAGTATACAGATACACAATGGGATATTACTCAGCCTTAGTAACAGCTACATGCTACAACATGGATGAACCTTGAGGACCTTGTGCTGTGTGAAATAAGCCAGTCACAAAAAGACAAATACACTGGATGATTTCACTTAAATGAGGACTGTAGAGTAGTCAAATTCACAGCGACAGGAAGTAGAACTGTGGCTGCCAGGGGCTAGGGGCAGAGAGGAATGGGCATCATGGTAACGGGTACAGGTATTCAGTTTTGCCAGATTAAGACAGTTCTGGAGATTGGATGTATTTAACAAGCCTAAACTGTACAGTTAAAAATGCTTCAGGCGGTAAATTTTATGTTGCATGTATTTTACCACAATTAAAAAAAATCATTGACAAGAAAAAAGCCTTTTGAAAAATGCAGCATGTGAATCACTGCATTTAATAAGAGTACATTTTAATAAGATTGTGTTTAAAATATGGATGGGAATAAACTTGGATTTTCAGAAGTGTCAGCAATGTTTTGGACATTATCTTCTACCCTCTTATCTACTGAGGAAAACCGGGTGCCTTTGTTCTCTGGAAGTACTTAAAAGTTCTGCTGTGCTTAGAAGCTACCCTGGAGCTATTCCTTTTAAGAAGTCAAATAATTTGGGGCACCTGAGCTCAGTCAGCTAAGCATTTAACTCTTGATTTCAGCTCACGTCATGATCTCAGGGTCATGAGATGAAGCCCCACATTGGGCTCCATGCTGAGTGTCGAGTCTGCTTAAGATACTTTCTCTCTCTCTCTCTCTCTCTCTCTCTGCCCCTCCCCCTCCTTTGTCTCTCAAAAAAAAAAAAGAGAGACAGAGAAAGAAAGAGAGAGGAAGGTCAAATAATTTGGAGCAACACTTAAGGAAGCAAATGCATGTGTCATTCATTGCAACTCAATTTCAATCAGAAGTTGCATTTCAATGGAAATGAAATATTTTATGATCCAAGCAAATGTTTAGGGATGTTTCTTTCCATATATCAAATGGGAAAGGCACAATTATGTGTCTTAGATGAAAGATTTATAGTAACTACATGGAGGCAGGAGCAATTAAACACTGATCATCTTAGACAGTAAATATCATTGGTCTATTTTTTACTGTATTTAATATTCTAATTGACTTCTGGCTTTGAACTACCTAAAATAGCCTCATGCATATTAAAATTCTACTCACTAGTCTCTGCTGTGAGAAAACTTCCATTACAGGTCCCATTGTTTTATCAGCTGTAACTCCGTGTTTGCCATTCTATTCCTTCCTTTGATTTTCCAAATACTAGATATGATTAAATTTTTAATGAATGGAGCCAAGGCTTCCTGCCACATCATCCAGTGGCTTTTAGTGATTTCATACATAAAAGGATAAATACTGGTAGCCCAATAAATTTGTTTTAATCAAGCTTTGAGGGTATAGTAAATATGAGACTTTTACTCAGTAGAGACCTAAATACCTATGTATGTATATATTTTGACCCAAATATATTTTTTAATGCAAGTTTGACATACATGTGTAAGAAACCAGTAAAAGTCCATACAGTATAATCCTTGCTTGATAACATAAAAATTATTGAAGGAGAAATTGGAAGTGTAGCCATGCTACTGAAGTAGAATTGGTTCTCTGAAATAAGGGTTAATTCAGGGTCCATGTGGAATACATTGTGGGGCATCAAGGAGCAACCCGATAGTCATTCAGTATTTGTCATTATTTATTACTTTCCTCTAAAAGCAATGCAGGCATTAAATTTTTAGAAGCTTCATGGATCATTAATAATCATAAATTCAAAGAATTAAAATTCTCTCTTCAAAAGTATGTGTCAAATCCAGATTGTGGGTCTGTCAAAACCTCATGTAGAGTCCTTCTCTCCTTTATCATGACCCTGGTCCACATAGTGAAGAGAAGCTCAGGTCAAACTTGAACAATGACCCATAACTAACTCCATGTCCAGCTGTGACTGTATTCCCCAGTGCCCCTGGTCCCTGAATGCATCTGAAACAGAAACGTTAAGTTACATTTAAATAAGAACTCAAAATATCAGTGCACCTGGGTGGCTCAGTTGATTGGGTGTCCAACTCTTGAATTCAGCTCTGGTCATGATCTCAGGGTTGTGAGATTGAGCCCTGCATTGGGCTCACGCTGGGAATGGAGCCTGCTTAAAATTCTCTTTCTATCTCTCCCTCTGCACCCACCCAACCTCAAAAAAAAAAAAATCTCAAAATATCATAGGTATAAAACTGATAAAACAGCAATGCTCCTGGGCTCTTGGCAAGTAAATGCAGGGGAAAAGAACTTATTTAAAAATTTAAAGGTGTTACAATAAAAATATTGTGTTACCCATATTTCTGCACAATCTGGGGAATATCCACTTTATGTGCAGTTCCCCAATCAGGAAGCCTTCCTTCTTACAATGAACAAAGGAGAAAACATAAAAGCTCAGGAGAAGTTCAATGTTAGGACTAGAAAAGAGGGGTAGGAACAGGAGAAGTCACTTTTGAATGACAAGCATTTGACATTTTGGAGGATCTAAACCTTCTTAGAAATGCCACAAGTCAAGTTTTAGAACAGGTAGGCCCTAACTGTCACAATTAAGATACTAATTACCAGAGAAGGCAAAGCAAGAAAGTTAAAATCATCTCCTACTGTAAAACTGTAAGAATTTATCTTCATTCTTTCAGTGATACACACTGGACATTTTCCATGTGTCCATACACCTGGTGCTGAGAATACAACAGAAGAGGAACAGACTTAACAATGTCCTCAGGGAGCTTACAGTCCTGGAATGTAGGGGTTCTGTCAACTGAAAATAGCAGCTATACTTGTAAATGACAACAGATTTTCTACACAAGTGACAGGATTGTGTTTATTTCCACTTCTGTGGCTTCTAGAACTTTTTTCATAATGTAACCCCCCAGTGGAGCAGTATCTTCAAAACGTGGATGCTGTTTTAAATTATTCTCACATCTATCTCCCATTCCATGAGTGTAAATGATTGAGAATGGATTGTTCCAATTTCCCTGGTGTACATTTTGTGCTGCCTCGTTACTTCACAAGTTGAGAACCACAGTGAAAAATTGTCCAGGTGACACAACTACACCACCAGACTCTCTTTTAACACCCTCATTTGTTCACACATCCATGAGTTGTCTTGAGCTCCTACTATGTGGCAAATATGGGACTTTAGAGATACAAAAGGCAACATTTTATCTGAATTTACCCTCTAGGGAGGAAAACAGACCTTACTTACACATCAAGCTATAAAGCTAAGTAGTAAGTTTCAACAGCCAGAAACCTCACTGCTATCAGACTCCTCTCGCTTATGCCCACTGGCTGCTGTGTTGTGTCAGCTAACCTCCTACACCCCATTCTTCAAACTGTCTCTTCCTTCTTTTTCTACCACTGACAAAGTGCAGGGCTCACTTTTTGCTTAGGTTACTGCTAAAATCACCTATCTGGCTCTTCTCCATTCTGTCCTGCATAGTTCTGCAAGAGCGACCTCTTTCTAAAATGAAAATTTTACTTCCTATCAAATGCACAACTTTCCAGACAAGATTCAAACTTGGTGACTAAGCAGACGGATCTGGGCCCTGTCTCTCTGCAGTCCCCTTTCCTGTCTCTCCCATAGGCACCTTATACTCCAGATGGGAACATGTCTGTCCTTCAGGTTCACACCTCTGTCTCAACAAATGTAGGTCTCTGTGTGTGAAATGCAGGACTGCAACCTAATCCCACTCTGCCCATTAAAAGCAAGCATTATCTCCTCCATGAGATTTCTTCTCTCCACCCTCATCCCCTACAATCAAAGTTCAATCTCACACTTCCATACACAGAATCCTGTCCATCCACATGCCACAAGGCTTATTTCACTGTGTTATGATTATTGGTCTGCTTTCCCATCTGCTACAGTGGATTGGTGTAAGGACTTTGGGGTTACAGATTATGTCTTTTGAATAAATAGATTAGTGTTATGGGACCATAGATGATGGATTGAATGAATGAATGGATAAATATTATGTGCACACAAAGCCATTATCCTGGCTGAGAAGCAGGGAGAAAGGCAATACTCTAATATTATAGAAGTGACATTTAAACTTGTCCTTGAAGGATGAGTAGGAATTTTCCAGATGAATGCATAACTTCCTTTTCATTTGCACAAACAAATTAAGATACTGCTAAATTAGATGCATTAGAAATTTTGATTTGTGTAGAAGACCAGGACAAAATGTAGGTAATCTTACTAGCATTACCTACTTGTACTACACATGGACATATGTTTTGGATGCCTACTTAATTAGACCATGTTGACTACACAGAAAGTCATCTTGCTTGCCCTGAATAAACCAGTTATAATTTTGCTTTATCCCTGCCTACATAAATTCAGTTAAACTGCTGTTCTTACTAGGAAAGCTATTTTCAAATTTTAATAGGGTTATTTAAGAAATGACGTGAATTATCATGAGAACCTATATACTATATGCATGAGCTAAACAAAGAATAATAGATAAATTTCAACCAATTCAAACTTCAGAGTTTAAAATTTTTTCTACTGCTTTACCTCCTTTAATATCATACATCTTAATATGATTTATTACTTTCTACTGCTGATGACAATAAAAATAGGTTAGTCAACTTCTGAGATTTCTGCACACGAAAGTCTAAATAAACACCAGCTTTTAAGAGCAACGTTTATATTTTAAAAACTGAGGCAAACTTAAATTGGAAATCATATTATGAATACTATTCTGAAATTACAAAGCTAAATGAGATAACCATATTATTAGCCATCCCTTTTTGTATGTGAATACTGTAATTAGGCCTTTATGGGTCACTTCATATAGAGATATCCACCAATTAAGAACAAAATGCCATTTTATAGCATAAGAACTCTTTTGTCCTCCCCCTTTTCTGGCATTAATATAGTCAAAATAGGACCCATATTTATAAAGACATAGATTAACACTTAAACTGAAAATATACCTTGCCAGAGTATTATAGAAAATGTCATGGTTTATTTATTTATTTTTTCTTTCATGACTTACTGTTGATTTCAGGACTTCAGGAACTGAAGAAAAGTAATCCTCATAAAAACCATCTTGAAGAAAAGATTTTTTAAATGAAATCATGGACTGCAGGAGTCTTAAATTTTCTGTAAAGGAAGAGTAAAGAGTTACCTTATGTGAACTGCAAGGTCACTTAGGAAGCCCATTTGAAAAACACCTTTATCCTAATTTACTGCTAAGTTTTTCCTAAGATAATGGCCTAGTTCAATCTAAATATAAGACAAGTGAAAATTTAACCTTTCCTTGAACCATGGAGACTACAGAGTTCATTATTTTTAAAATATTCATAGATATTCTGCTTAGAGACAAAAATATTTCTAGCAAAGGTACTACGCACTTTTGGCTCTTCGTGAACTGAATCTGCTTTTATCTGTGACTTTTGAATATACTGTTAAGTTGAAGTGTTTGGGGGAGACTAGATTGCATAATCACTGTGACATACATATGCCCTTCCAACCTTGATTAATTCATGCCTAGTAAACAGACACCATGCTTAAATATTTGCTGTGCCATTTCTTGCCATTAAGTCTCAAGAAATTATTTTGCTGTGAGCAAAAAACCCTTTGGAAAAGGTGAGAAAATCAAGATTTTCTCTTGAAAAAGGAAAAAGAGACGTCTGATTAAATGCCATCTTAATGACTGTCTGGGAAGGCAGAAAATTGAAAATAAGGTGTATAAGCATGTAGGTAAAAACAGTGTGCCACACAAAAATCCTTTGTTTATAAATAATTTACACCTACTCATTCTTCATTATTTCTTGATATATAAGATTATTAGGGACACAGAAAATGCCATGAAGGGTTATATGAACTACTAATAATTCCAGGAACTTGGCAAGTTTGTCTGGGTGGTCATTATCATATTTTCTGTTACGTGGTCATTGCACATTAAAGTTTCTCCAGGTGACCAGGGTGACCAGAAGTACCAGCAGCAGGAACAGAAGTAACAATATAATATCACAATTAATATTACCTTCATATACCAAACTACCAAACTGAAACTCATACATATGGAAACTAAAATCTTTTAAAAACCCTTCTCTTTATTTTTTAAGCAAATGTATTAAAACAGAATTAGAACCCTAAGCAGCATTTTGAGTAGTAAGAAGAGTATTACCTTGTGATCCCTTGGCCAAATTGTCAGTGACATTTCTCACACATGCCAAGTAAGGAATGTAAGGACTATCTGCTGATATATTTAAGACAGCATTTTCAAAGCTTTCCAGTAGTAGGAGCCTACAGAATTAGAAAAGAATATATAAACTGAGTCATATAAAAAGAGGATAAAGCTATTTTGTTGAGATCATTTAAGTCCCTGGTTGTTTGGCACTGGTTGAAGTGGGCATTAAAACTGTGAAGTAGAACATCTTCCTCCATTTGGCCTAAAGGGCACACTCGCTCTGCACCCTCTGAGTGCTTACTTCTCCATGGGAATTATCTTTAGGTTTAGTTTTTTTAATATCCAGTCATAAGTGATCATAATATTATTTTTAGGCACATTCATATGAAAGAAAAAAAATTATGGGGCTAAGGTAGCCGGATGAAATACAGGACTCCCAGTTAAATCTGTCTGGATGGCTCAGCGGCTGCCTTCAGCTCAGTTCATGATCCCAGGGTTCTGGGATCAAATCCAACGTCAGGCTCCCTGCCCAGCGGGGAGCCTGCTTCTCCCTCTCCCTCTGCCTGCCGCTCTGCCTACTTGTGATCTCTCTCTGTCAAATAAATAAAATCTTTAAAAAATGAATTTCAGATAAACAACGAATAATTTTTCCTTTTTTTAATGATAAATAATTTTTCAATGTAAGTATAACTTACGAGTTTTGTATGTTTTTCTTTTCTTTTTCTTTTGTCTCCTCTAAATCTGAAAACCCCTCTGGGCTTCAGTTCCTTCCCCTGTAAAATGAGATGTGGGGGGCTGAACGACCTGCTAATCCCTTCCACCTATAACATTCTTTTTTTTTTTTTTAAAGATTTCATTTATCTGACAGAGACAGATCACAAGTAGTTAGAGAGGCAGGCAGAGGGAGAGGGGGAAGCAGGCTCCCCTCTGAGCAGAGAGCCTGATACGGGGCTCGATCCCAGGACCCTGAGATCATGACCTGAGACAAAGGCAGTGGCTCAACCCACTGAGCCACCAAGGTGCCCCCACCTAAAACATTCTTCAAATAAATTTATTTAATTGTGACTTTAAAAACTAGTGGAATGTAATTCAACCATGAAAAGTTTCTTCCTTTTCTTTACGCAACCAATTTAGTGTTTCCAAATTAACCACTTTCGGGTTTCCCTTCAGCCTCACTGGCATATGAGATACAGTCTAGGATTTCTGAGGCATCATTAGAGTAAATATGTGTGTGTTGTGTGTGCCCTGTCACTTCAACTATGAGGCTGCATCTCTTTACTTTGTAACACCTTCCCTTAGTGTCTGTGACTGAATTTCATGGACAGGAGAGATAGCATAAATGTCAATAACTGATCTGGGGATCATCTACTTTGAATCAAACTGCACAATATATAAATTAACTAATTCTGTCAGATTTTTAACTTAGATTTTATTCAAATACTAAGGAAAGAGCCTTATCCTATATAAAAGGATTTATATATTTATCCTAAATAAAAATGTAGGAAAATGTTCGCATTAATGTCAAAGCATTTATTTAAAATACCTAAGGGGTATTTGAAATGTGGGTCTATTCCACGGGATCCTTGAAGAACTTTAAAGAGAAAAAACAATCTACAGCAAGGTAAGTCTCTAACATGGCACTCAGAGCATAGTTAATTGGCCAGATAGCTGACCTTCATTTAAAGATGAAGTGGGTGGCTCAGTGGGTTAAGCGTCCACCTTCAGCTCAGGTCATGATCTTAGGGTGCTGGGATTGAGCCTTGAGGGACTCCCTACTCAGCGGGGCGTCTGCTTCTCCCTCTGCCCCATACCCCATTTGTGCTCTCTCTCACTCTGCGCTTTCTCTCATGAATAAATAAAATCTTTAAAAAAAAATAAATAAATACAATTGACAGCTTCCACACTAAAAAAAAAAAAAAAAAAAGTAACCATTTCCATGTGTTGTTGTTACTATAGCACAGAACCATTTGCATCCTGGTATAGTGCACAATACGGAAATACAGATCTAACCTATGTGGAATAACACAAGGGATTCTCATGGTGAATTTTCAAGCTTAAAATAGAAGCAGAAGAAGGTTGCACTAAAAGTGACCTTGAAATATTATCTAAGCCATTCTCTTAGCTTCAGGAAGAACATTTGACTGTCAAGATTTTGGTGATTACATTTAATATACTCTGAAAATTAAGATTCCATATGTATGTGCCACTGCTTTAGCATAAACATCTAATTATTCTTTTAAACTATTTATGTATCTTTTGTATACAATCCTATTATTTTCCAAGAATGTTTGCAATGAAGGATGAGCTTATGTGTGTGTCCATGTGTGAGTGTGCACACATATACCATCAGAATAATACAAATAATAACCTTAGGACAAAAATAAGAAGAAGAGAGAAGAGAAATGAGGGAAAAATATTTTTAAGCAGCCTTCTTTAGAAAATTCTAGACCAAAAAATTCCTTTATTTTATGCCAAATATTGCCACTCTGTGACTATTTTAAAATGGGAATGGAAAGGATCTCCAAAGATAAAAAATCCCTTAATTTCATCAATCTCAACAAAGAACCATCTTAAAAGTATTGAATTCTTTCTAATAAACTGTCAGCTAGCTGCCAGCAAGTACACTGTTTCTGGAATTTGTGGTCTGAAGTGCTAGTGTTATCAATGCTATGAATGTCTCAAGGCTCTGATAAAAAGGTACCTGGTTTCAACAATAAGCATACAGTTGTTTCAATACAAAGGTTTTGTTTTTGTTTTTTGGGTTTTTTTTTTTTTAAGTATTTTTGACAGCTCTATAAGGAATGTGGATAAAAGCCCCAACTTTCTGGAACACGGCATCCTAGCTAGGGAGAAATTTTACAAGGTTGCTTGATTGCTCTGGAAGAACACCTGGTTCAGCCACCTTAGGGGAGGAGAAATGTGGGAACAGACCTACAAGGTGGCTGTTTATGGAATTTGCCTAGAATTTATCCAGAGTTGGAACTTCTCATCAAATAATAGAAAGTTTATAAACAACTGCATAGATCGTATTTCAGAAAGAAAAAAAATGGCTAAAAATAAGTCCTACTATTTGATTTTATTTGTACAAATTTCCATTAGCACAGAAATTTATCCTTCAGGACTGAAATTTTAAAAATGTCAATAGTATACTTTATCGGGCCGAAACAATGTTTACATAACAGGCCATCTAGTCTCTAAATTTGCCTTGAGTTACAGGAATTTCCTTCAGTCAGCTTCCACAGGCGCCCGCATTCATTCCCCACGTTGATTAGTACAGTTACTTCAGAGCACTGCTCACATTAATGGTCTTCAGAAGCCAACACTACTGCTGTCATTTCCACTGCCTATTTCTAGGACAACATATTTACATGCCCCAATAAGAGTCCAAAATTAAATTACCTATAAACAGTTCTACCTACACAAATGCTACAGAAGCAAACAAATTTTGTATTATCTTGACTGGCATAAGAAATACTGTGATTTTTAAAAAATAAAATAAGTCACAATGTGAAAAATTGGATGCTTATACAAGTTTTATAATGAAAGACCTTAAAAAAGTTGGAAATTCGACCTCCACCTAGATTTTCCTCAGAGACATAAAATAACCATCCAGACAGGACACAATGGATCTAGTTATATACAATATTACAACTGAAAAAAGAGAAGCTCATGTTGCAGTCTCCAGAAATGTCCCTGGATAATATGAAAAAATAAGTTTCAACTTTACTACTTTTGAGCTATGTGCCTTTCTTGGTTAGTCAATAGTGGATTTTTCTATTTCAAAGTTTTACAAACTGATAAATGAATTATATAAATTTATAAATTGTGTTGATTGCTTATTCAGACAAGTTACCTACTAGTGTAGAAACAAACAACAAAGAAAGACTTACTGTGCAGCCAAGCTGCTTGGGGACAGTAACTGCCCATCTTCCTCGTGCCACACATGCGTCACATTATCAGAGCCACCTACAGAAATGACATTTATGGAAGTAAGCGCTTAAAATATTTGCTTCAAGGATTTATTTTTTGTAGCAAAAATCATCACAGGTAAATAAACAGGAAGGAAATGCAGAATAATCTGCAGAATTTTTCTGCAAAAGATATTACAAAAGATATCTATCTTTTTTCTGTTGGAAACATTCAGGATATTTATAGGTAATATGTACCTGCTAATCAGAATAACCTCAATGGTCAAGCACATACATTTCTAAGAAATTCTCTGTCAAACATGACATTATTTTATCCTAAGAACTGTATGCACAGATGACTCTTGAATACTATAATACAGATTGTGTCTACCACATGATTTGTTAAACAAATGAGGCCCAATTTTCAGTCTTCCAGGTCACTGGATTTTTTTGCATTCAGTTGTCAAGAATGTAGCCTTAGGAAACATCTGCTATCACAAATCTATATTTTCCATCTTTCAAAAAGCAGTCACTGATTTCAACTGAATGCAGCTGTGAATGCAAATTGGGTCGTATTAACAGAACCGTTAGTGGTCTCAAATAATACGAAGTTTCAAAGTGTGGAAGGCAATCGCTAACTAATGGAAACCATATGGGAAGGTCTAATTCAACACTGTGAATTGCCCCTCGATGTTAAATAGGTTGCTGATTCAGCTTGCCACATAACACTGTATCATAAAAAAATAGTGTGCAACAGTATTCACATGAAAAATTGAACATGAGAGTACTTTAATGGCTACTGCATAAATAAAAATCGTAAATCCAAAGCTTTCACTCAGCCCTTTAGGGAAAAGGGATCAATTCTTGCAGGCTCCTCTTGAGACACTACTTATTCCTTATAATCCAGTATATTTCAGTGCTGGTATTTTTAACACTGATCTAATTTCTTTCAATAGGATATTTTATTACTGGCATTAAGAGTTCTCCCATTGTCCCTAGTTAGTGTGCTTTAAAGGCTTTCCATAAAGGTCCTATTGCAAAACTATGCAATCATCCATACTTTTCTGGTGCTGATCGATGTTTATTTAAATTATGTGTGTAAAAGAGACTATCACTAAATGAAAGACCTCCTCGTCCACCTCTGTATCAGTGGTATGTGAGTCATGTTTGCACCTTTCCTAGTACCTAGCACAGGGTCTTTTTCAGTTTTCCTGTTCAGCAGAGCAGAGTTTTCCTGTGCTCTGCTCAAGATGCAGCTGAATTTTATTACTCTAGAGATAGCAATGCATTAGTGAGTTAAAGAACCAAGAATGAAGATACCCAGAAAAAATAAACCTAATTAATAGTGGTAATACCTATTGCTTGTTGGCATGCTTATTTAGAAGAATCAGGGATAGAGTTCTGTTGAGATTCATACATTTCCAATGTAAAAGTATATAAACCATTTTTCCAAGATCAAATCTTGCTCAGTTTGAATTCTTATGTAATGCTGAGAAAGTTTATTGGCCTTTGTATACTAAATGGTTAAGGAGTTTTTCTTCCTCATCAAGCAATTAAAATGAGTAACTAATAGAAATTAACTTTGTAACCTGACAATGAGTAGGGACCTGGTCACTTTTCCCTCTGGACTATAAAATACCTTGGAAGAAATAATGTACTAAATAGGCTTTATAAAGTGGAAAGCTTTACGGATTGTTAAAAAATAAGATTTTACTTCTTTTTTATTTGTAGGATTAGGCATATTTAAAACAGAAAGAAATCTAGTGCATAGATAACCTCTTCATCAGTAAGGATGGTTTTCCACTTAAAGAAGTAATTTCATATCATTTACTACTTTGCAAAAGAGCAAACTTCAATGAGTCACAAAGATAATCTCTGTTTTCAAAACTCAGTGTTTACAAATAGAAATACTAAAGCATATGAACTGAGGCAGGGATCCTGACTGGGGCAGAACTGAGTTTTCCATCCCTAACACAGGATATTAGGAGACAATCTCCTTCCTCTTTATTAGAGTTCCTATATTGTCATGGTTGCTGAGGAGTCACCTAAAGAAATCTTAAAGTGTGTTCAGTCTCAGATAGAGAGGACAGGAAAGGTCTGCAGGAATCAGTGTGTAGAAAGGAATGGGAGATGGGTGAAGAAAAACTTATGTGGGAAGGAATCTGTCATGACGAGTCCAACTATAGAGCAGCTGAAAGTGGGAGCTGTTCTGAGGTCTGAGGATGGCGGGTACTTGCATGACCACATGAAGTATCTTGGAATCAGGTATGTATGTGTCCCAGGAAGTAAATGTGAGTAAGGTCATCTGGCAAAGAGTTCACGGCAACTGGCTTTGGGGACAGACAGATCCAGGTTCTAATCTTAGTTCGGTAACCTGCTGGGTGGATAACGTTGGTGAAGTGCCCAGTCTCCCTATGCCTCAGTTTCTTTGTCTGTACAACAGAATAATATTTCTATCTCATAGACTTCTTTTCATGAAGAAAGTGATTTAAGATAGTAAAGCACTTAGCACTGACACAAAAAGTACTACTTCTTATTTTCCTTCTTTGAAAGAGTGGTATGAGACTTTCAAAGCTATCTGAACCCTGCCATACATTAGAGAGAGCCCAGGCAACTATACTGGGAAACACTGCCCCACTCCTGCTTAACTTAGCACAAAGCCAAAGGAGAAGTGTGCTGTTTCCACAATACTGCTAAAAAAGCCCTGAAGACTAAGCACCAGCTGGCCTTGGAAACATGGCAGGTATCTGTTCCTGGGGCTAGAGACCCCTGCATTGTTGAACTAAGGTCACTGGTTCAGCCTTCAGTAAGTTTTAGTTCGCTAAGAATTCCCAGAAATACCTAGAAGAATTTTTCAAAGACCAAAAAATTTCCACCAAAGCAAGTAGGGATTATGGGCTAATGACTTTCAGGAACTGACTTTAATGCTACTGTATTAATCATCACATGGATGAAGTCACAAGTGTAGGAAATTTTAAAAAAATGACTGTAAGCCCCTCAAATTTTATAAACAGCAACACATGTCTTTGAATCAGTCTTTCCTGGTCAACTTGACCATCCAAAGACATGTTTTGATACATTCCAGAATCATTAGCATACACACAGACATGAGACATGGCCATTCTTAAATACTGAAAACTGAGCTGTACTGTTTGCCAGGGAAAGTGTTTTAAAGCCTCAGTTAATTAGAAGTGCTGCTTACTTCTCTGGCTTCTAAGCAGACCATTGATGGGCTTTTGTCCTTTGTAAGAATTTTTTTAACTTTATCCCTTTATTTTATGTAATTATAAGGTGTTGAGTCTGAAGATAAAAAGAAAAAGACTGGTAGGAAGAAACTCGAAGTTCTCAAGTCTTCAAAATGCAAATAAAAAAAATAGAGAGGATATAATTAGTGTTTGTTAGTACAGTCTGGTTTCCTGGCCTGGACCTTTTTTTTTTTTTTTTTTTTAAGAGCAAGCATTTTTTTCCAATGTTTGTCAGGACCATTAAATTTAACAACAATCAATCTTGCAACCTAGTCATTAATTCTGTAATTGTAGATATAAAACATGTTCTAGCCTTACAGAAATTGGTTTGCAACGGTATGTCAGACCATCCAATGAGAATTCTTCAAAGCCTATCCAAACCTGCATCCGCATGAAAACTAACAGTTTAATGAGCAAGAGTATAATGAACAATCAGCTTGTGACCTGATGCTCTCAGACTTCTTACTTTGTAATCTAAATATAAAATCCACATATTTGAAAGCTGACAAACTCAGCTGAGAGAACATAATTTTAAACTCATTCAGAAGAGGAAATGCTAACCACACATTTTACCTGGTACTTGAAAGTAGAGACTTATTCTTAATGGCCCTAAATTTTTGTCTGTATGTGTCTGCGTGTATAGATCTGTGTACGTCCATGCAGGCGGTATGTAATGCTATTGCATCCATGCAAAGGTGACATGGTATGACTCACTAGCAACATGCGATAGCTTATCTTACTGGGAATGACAGCAGATTTATACCAATATATTCAAACACGAATGTGCATCATGTATTTTCAAGATGGCTGGTTGAGGGATACATTTTTTTTTTAAGATTTTATTTATTTATTTTACAGAGATCACAAGCAGGCAGAGAGAGAGGGGAAGGGAAGCAGGCTCCCTGCTGAGCAGAGAGCCCTGTGGGGGGCTCAATCCCAGGACCCTGGGATCACGACCTGAGCCGAAGGCAGCGGCTTTAACCAACTGAGCCACCCAGGCACCCCGAGGGATACATTTTTACCAATGAAAAATTCATCCTGATTAAAAAGCCAAAATTTGGAAATAAGGGTAAAAATCCTGCAATTCAGTATAGGCTTCTGTTCCAAAAAGCGGTAGGAATCTATTTGTTGAGGCTTGGTCCCAGTATTTTATATACCAAGTATAAACACAGTTTTACAAGCTAAGAGAAATCATTTTCACCTAAATATAAACATTCTAGAAAGTCACAGCCTCTTTTTCAGCCATTTCTTCCTTTCTTTGATTAGCTAGAGATCCAGATTTAGTCCAGGCATATTTGCCTACCCAAGAATGGTATCATCTATAAATGATTGCTTCGGTGGCACTCCGCTTTATATTCCTAAGAGGCTTCATGTCACATAATTGAATACAGTAAGATGGAAGTACAATACCTTGAGCTGGGGAGTCCAGAGTGTACAGCAGATGTTTCACAGATTTATGGAGAGTTTTGAAACCTTCGTTAGTTGTGACACGTGGATAAACCTTCTGCACGACCAGCAGCGCACTAACGAGTCAGAAAATAATTAAACCAGATCGCATTTCAGGGTTTGCAGACAAAAACAAAAGGTTAATTCAAGGAGAAAATGGCTACAGTATAGAAAATTATTCTTATAGCATAAGAGACAAGATGCTGCTTTTGTCATTTAATTACTTATTTGTCTTTTCATGCACAAAATCACCCCAAAATGTTCTTGAACCAGACAGAGTGCTTTAAAACCTTTCCCAGATTCTAAAGACTCGGGAACTCAAGAGCCTAAAAGTAAAGGAGTAAAGTTCACATCAGTTGTTTCTGTTAAGACTTAAAAATAAGTGGTTAGGAATAGAAACGTCCAATGGAATGGTGACTTTTTTTTTCTCTTTAAGGGAAAAATTAAATATTGGAAATTATTTTTGTTAAAAATCAAGCCCAGAAAGAAAGGAAACTATTCTAGGAATAAAAATTATTTAAGCATTTGATTAAAATTTATTTTTGCTGAACAAATGGTAATGTCTTTGAAAAAGAAATGGAGCTTGCCCTAATTAAAAATGGCATTCTATCCTCTAAGTGTCGAACAGGCACTACTCTAGGGGTAGCTCAACAGCAGTATAGAGACTAACTGGCATTATCTTCCTAGAATTTTTATGTTATAAGTAAGATGGGCAGTCTGCACTGGGGAAGGCCAATCAGCGAATTCACTTATATCTGAGTTCATGCCATATTTTCAAAAAGGAATTTTTCTTAAGAAATGTCTTTTTTAGCCATTAAAAAAAAGTTGTCATTGTACATCTGAATCCCCCAAATACTTGATTTATATCAATAATCAAGGGCAATGCTTTAATTTACACAAGTAGTAACTAGAACAACAGGCTTTGTTAACAATCTGACATGTGCAGGGTTAAATGTACCAATTTGCTAACAGTCTTCCCCATGTATCCTTGTCAACTAACAGCTCACTCCAGCAATAGATACAGTATGTGCACATTTTACATCTTGCCTCTGGCACAGAAATTTTGCCCCAGCATTGCTGGGCAGGAGGAGAGCAGAACATTTCTGCATAGAGCCCCTGGGCATTGTTAGCTCATTATTGTATCTGGCCATAGAGGCTAAGCTGTATGTTTTTCATCTCTGCTCTATATACATAACAGTGGATACCTCAGGCATTTTTATATTTGCCCTAAGAATCTCCTGGTTCTCAGACTTTGGGGTGCTTCTGAACCTGGTGACCATGGAGACCAGTTAGATGGCCTGAGGTTACAGATTTCTGCCAGCCCTGTCCCAATTTGGCCCTCCGTCTCAGTCACCTGATCTGCTGTCTCACAGTAATACCTTCAAAGACTGAACAACTGGCAATCTCATTAAAGCTGTCAACATTATTGTTAAGAATATCATTAATAAAATGTCAGTAGACCTGAATCATCTTTTTTCTAACAAAATTTTAACTTAAAAATAATGACACCTGGCCTTCATATTCTCTGAAATCCTTTGAACCATTTACTGATCAAAATATTTTTATTTTATTTCATAGATTTTTTTACCCCCGCTCTTTACCATATAAAAATGGAAGTTATCTTTAAAAAAGTCTCTTTATAAGTAAAGATAATTTTATAGAAGAGTTTCCGTGATCTGCATTTCAGCATAGCTTTCTCATAAATGATGACAAATGATGGTTTTTCCATATATACTTCTTGAATTTTTTGAGATTGCTCATTTTTGCTAATTTCTGTCATGAGAGTAACATTATATATCTGGTTTGGGTGATGGGTTAATAATAATGTACAACTCAAAAATATAAAAAGATGTTGAAGGAAATGACTAAAGTTTTTGTGGGGTTTATTTCTCTCTTATTACTTGAGCAACAAGAGTAAGATAAACCAATGAGACCCTAATTTGCTATACAGTAATTTATATGAGGAAATTATGACTCTTAATGACACTATTAGTTTAATAACAATAATTATGGTTTATATGGTGAGTGCTGTGAAGTGTGTAATCCTGGCCATTCACAGATCTCTACACCTGGGGCCAATAATACATTATATGTTAATTAAAAAAAACAAAAAAATTTTAAAAATGGTTTAAAGACGGCTCTCCAACAGAAATATAATGCAAGCCCCATATTTCAATTTTACAGGAGTCATGTTAAAGAAGTTATAAGAAACATGAAATTAATTTTAACAGAATATTCTATTAATAAAATATTCTATGTACCTAATACATCCAAAATATTATCACTTCAATAGCTAATCAATATAAAAATCATTAATGAAATATTTTATGTTTTTTATTGTTCTAAGTTTTCAAAATTTATTATGAATTTTGTATTTATGGAACATCTCAATTCAGATCCAAATTTTCATGGAAAATATTTAATCTCAGGAAGTATGGGTGGCTCAGCTGATTAAGCAGCTGACTCTTGATTTTGGTTCAGGTCATGATCTCAGGGTCCTAGGACTCAGCCCCCAGTCAGGCTCTGAGCTCAGTGGGGAGTATGCTTGAGGATTTCTCTCCCTCTTCCCTTACCCCTGCTCATTCTCTCTAAAAAAATATATATATATCTTTAAAAAAAAATTTAATATGTATTTAGATTTCATTATAGTGACAGATGAAAAAGTAGGTTCATATACTAACACTGTTCCAAACACACGAGAAGGTTAACCATTAATTGAATCAAATATCAATGTTTACAATTTAAATAAAGTTAAAAATTCAGCATTTTAGTCAAAATTCACATGCAGTTATCATATTAGAAGGCCATATTAGATAGCCAAGGGCTACCATATTAAAAAGAAAACATGTATAAATTAGCAATAAAAACCTAAATTAAATATTGACCAGTTAAAAAAAGAGTTGTTTAAAGTTCAATGTCATTTACCACTTTTTTTTTTTTTCCTCTCCAGGGATGGGAAGGGGAAGGGGAGAGAGAATCCCAAGCAGGCTCCAGCCTGGGGCCCCACACAGGGTTCAATCTCACAATCCTGAGATCATGATCTGAGCCACCCAACATGCCCCAAATGTCATTTACTTCAAAATAATTTGAAATTATTTCTTTCAGGTATTTCTGTCTTCTTTTTCATTATTATGTAGACCGGTTTACAACATTTGTAATCATTACCAGACAGATGCTCTATTGCATAATGCTATGATATGCAACAATTTTATTTTAAATTCTAAGATAATTAAAATAACCAAAGTAAATTGCCCATCCTAAATAATTTACTTCACTAAAACAATGACAAAAGTATTCTATTTATGTATTTATTTTTAATCCTGAAGTATTTTTTGGATCTTCTACCTTCTATGAAATATTATTTAGTGGGATTTTTGTTTTTTATTTCTTGATTCTTAAATTTCATTGATGTATAATTCACACACAATAATATGCACCTATTTTAGGTGATAATTCAGTGAGTTTTAACAAATGTATACAGTCATGTAGCCACCATGCTAATAAGATACAAAGCACTTCAATAATCCCCAAAATATTTCCTTATGCTCCCACCAGTTGTCTTGGGATCCACTGATTTAATTTGTAACAGTATAAATTAATTATATGAATTTGAGAACTTCATATAAATGGAGTAATATCTATACATCCAGTAGGTTTTCTTTTTTGGGGGGGTGGGGGGGTGGTGTCTGGATTCTTCTGCCGGCATAGTAGTCATAATATTTATTCACATTACTATGTGACTTGGTAATCTGTTTGTTTTTCTTGTTGAGCAGAATAACAATGTATAAATAAACTATAATTTTTTTGTATTTCTATTTATGGCTATTTGTTCTTTCCCCCTGATTTTTAGCTATTACAGATAAATCTGCTGTGAACATAGCATACCAATCTTCATGTGGGCATACGGTTCCATTTTCTTAGGTATATATCCAGGAGTAGAATGCTGTATCATATGGGCCTATTGTTAACTTCATTAGAAGCTATCATACCGTTTTCCAAAGAGTTCTCTTTGTTCTACATTTTTGTGAACAGTTGGGGTTGTCCATCTTTTAAAATTGTACCCATTTTAGCGAGTGTGTAGTGCTATCTTACTGTGGTCAGATTATTACTTTGACTCTTTTTTATTGCTATGCTACAGGATTCAAATGATTCTCCTCCTTTAATTGATTTACCTGTTTGCTTATTAAGACAGAATATAAATAAGAGCAAGAGGATGAAGTGCCAAAATTCTGGGTGAAAATTACCCTAACTGCTAAAATGCGGACCAGTACAGAGAACCAACTCCCTACATCTTCCTCCTTCTGTAATTTAGTTATGATGGGCTATTGTGGAAAGAGCACAGGACTTCTCATCCCTCAGGTCCTTCCTGCCTTTGTCACTTACTAGTTCTCAAATCTTGGGACAGTAATTTGAAAGGGTTTGTTTCCTCTTCTACAAAATGGGGATATCTGTTGCCTCAATTTCAAAGCATTGTTGTGGGATCGAATGAGATTAATGTACCAACATAAGGTCTTATTATAAGGTCTTTGAACAAACATAAGCTCTTGGACGCTTTCCAAAGAATGTGAGAACACTCTCTTCTGGTACCTCAGACATTAGAGAGGGAATACATTGTGTTCCTACTGACGTAGTAAAGAGGTAGCCTGGATTCTGGAGTTAGAAAACCCAGGTTTAAGTCCCCCTTGCTGTATAATTATCAAATATTTAATTTCCATGACCCTCTGTCACCTCATTTACAAACTGAATAATAGTTTAGGTGCAGGATTTAATGTGATATATCTGTAAAGGGCTCAGTTAAGTGTCTGGAATGTAGCAGACATGCAATAATCGACAGCTGTTGATCTAGTATTGCTTTTCTTGTTTTTAATGCACATTTCCAAATCAGCCAGACAGACGTCAAAGTCAAAAACTAAGTACGAGTCCATTAAATTCTAAACACTGGCTGTAGTCTGAACTCTTTTATAAGGCAAGTAGCCTCTAAAAGGGTTTCTCCTGCAAAGATAATTTCAAATCTTCAGTCATATATGTCAAATAAACCCAACCCAATATGCAGGTTTAGAAAGATTATTTATAGATTGGCTGCACATGAGGGGAACCAACCCCACTGAGGTGGCTCAGCTGAAAATTCCAACCAACAGGTTGTTTTATATTGGATGGTATCAACTAAAACCCAATGGGACAGTTTACTCTTGGGCAGTTGAAATGCTAAAGGCAGAGTTCTGCCTGTCCCTGAAGGAGCCTGAGCCAATGTTCTAATCTACGCCTGTTCCTGTTACACACTTTTCTCAGAAGGTCTGCAATAACAACTGACTATAGATTTGTTAAGACTACTGTGCCTTCTCAGTTCCTCAATGTTCTTGGGTAACCCTGATGACTGATGACTGCAGTGTGTGTTTTCTCTTTGCTTAACTAATACCTTCATTTTCATTATTAAAATCTGCAGTAAGGTACTCGATGATTATTGGCTCCATGTTTAAATTACTTACCTACCAGTGATCCTCACAGGTAACATTAAAAAAGAAAAGACTTATTTGTCCCACTTGATTCTTATATTTTCTTACCTGTTTGCATTTCTAAGAACACCAAGTAGACTGCTTAGTGTTGTGCCATTCTGGAACACATCTGGAAAGCTAGAAAGAAGCTGCCAGACAGTGGGCTGCTCTTGGACTTGTGAGAAGAAGGACAGCACTTTGACCATTTCCTGAAATACTGTCTTCTGGTTGTTGGGATCACTTGATATCTTACAAAATGACAAACAGGGCAAAATGGGAGTTCAGCATTTGTAATCACACGGCTCACTGTTTTTAAAGGCATTAAAAATGTAGACTTTCACATAATTCTGATTGTCAAAGAGTTCGAAGTCATTCTTTACTTGGAAAAGTTACAACCATTTCTAATATCCTTAAACATAACTGGGTTTTTTCTTATACCTCCAGAAATTGGCACAGTTCAATTTTGGTTAACAAAGCTGTATTTATACAAAATATATTAAATTACATTTTGGAAATTAAAATTAATTTCTTAAAATGAAATTAGCTTCTGGGTCATGTTTTTGTTTTTCCCTAGGATCAGGTTTAGGATTTACAGACAAATCTTCTCTGTATCTATTAGTAGACTTTATATTATTTATTATTTGGTTTCAGAACCCTTAAATCTATATATATTTGCTACTACAATTACACATACACACATACTTAATGGAAGAAAATACTTTCAAAGTTCTATTGCCACACCAGGAACGTTAGTTACAATAAATGATTTATAGTGAGTGAACCTATGTAATAATCACAACTTGTATTATAAGCAAACAAATAAAAACTGTGACTTCTGCTCCTGCCCTGTATCACGGGATCCAGTGAACAAGTAAAGTATTTCTTCATTATATTCCCACCCAAAGTAATTTTCTTAATAAAGTCATTCATATTGGTAAAGTCAGGCTTTTGTTCAGTTGTAATTCAAGTTCTTTCATGCCGAGAATGTGATTTTGAACAATGTATTCTTAAGCAAACATTCTACCCTACATGACTGAATTTGTTTAGAAAACATTTTAAGTGCTCTGTGTTTAACAGGGGTTATTATAACAGTGTCTCTAATCAGGTTCATTTAGAAAGCTCAGATTACTAAAGGTAATTCAAACATTCTGTACTGAATGAAATTACAGTAAAATTCAGAGAATCAGGAGTAAAGTATCAGAAGTGGGTATCTTTCATTTAGTCCTGTTTATAAAATTTAAAGAAAATTCTGAGTGTTTTTGTGATCGTTCATTGTATGTGGGATTTCATTAAATGAAGACTATGGATAACTTCTTTGCATACCACAGTTTTAAGAATAGCATACAGAAGTGGTCATTACTACTTTACAGTATAAAGTCCTTGTCCCTAACGTGCAATGTTTTGAGGAGAGGGATATATTGTTTCATCAAAAATCAGCTTTTCAAAGTAGGTATGATATTAGTGAGAAAAATTAAGAAGATAACCCATTATTCTCATTTCTAAGAGTTAATGGCTCTAATAGTTAAATTATTAAACTTACATTACAGCCTGAGTAATCTTACTTAAATATGACAGAGGAAACAATCTTCATTCACCATAGAGCAAAACCATCTACAAAAATGTGTCTACAATAACCGTAATGCAATATTTTTGTTTCAACATTGTAATCATTTCAATCCTGCACCTTTAAATGGAAAGCAGACATGACTTAGAATTAGATACTGTGTGTGAATCTCTGTAAGGAGTGCATGCCAAGGGTGAGCCCATATTCCAGTCAGTATTACCCAGTCCATAGTAAGGCTATGGACTTACTCTTTGACTCAAGTTGAATCACTCTGTGGATCTAAGAATGAAAGCAATACATTTCCTTTCATTGCTTAAGAGGTCTTGATCAAATTAAAATATTTACACTTACCTGAGAGAATTGGTTTGTTAGTTCATGGAGAGAAGACTCTAGAAAGGTCAGATTGGATAGGCAAAATTTGTTAAAAACGTTTTTCCCTAGAGTTGTCCAAGAGAAGATGTAATGAGCAGTATAATCTGGATAGCTCTCGCACAGTTCTTTTCGTATGTCTTCTGAAGTTGAATTTTGCTCTAACAGCTAAAAATATGTGTGAGAAGAGTGAAATAATAACATTAATAAATATAGATATAAAATAGTCTTCTCTTCAAGGAAACTGACTTGTCTTCACAATAGCCATTTTAAGGCCCCGCATTATAGCTACTATTAAAATAACACTAAAATACATTTGGTTTATTTATGAAAAGTTGCAAGAAAATGTATGAATGTGGTAATTCTTGTCATTGTTATGTTTTAAATTATTCATACATGATTTGTTTAACTGAACTAATTTCCTGTCTCCGACCAGAGAAACTAAATTCACCAGATCTTTTCTGACAAAAATCTTCAAACTTAAAAACCGTAGTTTTTCCTGGGCATTTAGCAGCAAACTTGGGTGTCCTAACTGTGACCCTTCATCGGGAAACTGGCTGCAATCTCTGGACTTCGAGAGAGGAGGAGCATTGACATCCAAGACCCACAGTGTTATTTTTAGAGAAGTGGACCAACATAACTTATGTTTCATTTATAAAGCAAATAGTTTACTTAGGAATTATGCATATGAAGAAAAAAAGAAAATGTGTATATGAAAACACATAAAAGTATATAATTAACAACAGCAATAATTGAAAAGCATTTTCATAATGGAATCCTAAATCCTCCATATACTTACTTCACAGGACAGACCAGTCACAGACACAGCACCAATTTCATGTATAATAGTGATCACATTCACCATTTTAAGTTGTTTAGGTATTTACAGAGCCAATTATAGTCAGTTATAACATTTAAGGGGTCCTTTCTAACAACTAATTCTTATAACCCTGTGAGGTGAAGGCCAATTAACTTTATCTTCCCCTTTAATATTAAGTCACAAAAGCTATACTTCGCCATCCCATGATGCAACTTCTCAGTGAATGGAACAAGACAGGATCCACTTATTCTAGGATATACTATAAGTGCCAAGTCTTCCAGTCATTCATCCATATCTCTTTCTTAACATTACACATAAACTCACTCCAAAATGATTTCTCTACTCATTTTTGCAAGGGTTGCAAAAAGCAGTAAAGAGAAAGAAAGAGGAATCAGAGAGATTGCTGACACAGGCATCAATATGTCATCCTAATTTTTACAACCCTTCCCTGCTCCAACTACTCTAAAAATATGTATCTATACATAGAAAATTCATTTTTGACTTATCTCCACTGGATATATGATTCTGTGCTGCTTCACAAAATTCTGAAATTTTATTCCATATGAGAAAGAGAACTCAGGAGTTTCAATACAGTGAAGCAGTATTTTTGAGAATAGTGTTGTTACTCTAGATATTAAAGTATTTAACTGATTCAATGAAGACTTTGTGCTTCTAGGAACTAATATGGAAGAAATAGAATGGAATAAAGTAACTTCCTCCCATTTACATACTGGTTAGATTTAGGGAGCCTTTAAATTGGAATTAACTGAGCATACTGGGGCCTTCCAATGCCAAACAGGGAGCTTTAGGTATCTCAAATATTATTCTTGTTAGAACCAGACTTTCAACATCTAGACTAAATTGAATGGGAAACTCTTCTATTTCAGCCAGCGCTGGCAGAATTGCCTTCATGGGTAATAATGCCTTTCTTGGAATCCCTTTTTGCATTGTCCTTTGGCTTATTTACATAAACGTGTTTACTGAGATGCCTCTTATATAGAATGTTAATTCAAAGGTTAACTAACAGAGTCATACTAAGCTGCAGAGGTTATGATCACTGGAATATGAATAAAAGTCAATCTATGTCCTATATCCTATGTTCCATCCAGATGGAAGAAATGTCTACTGCATAAAACATGAATATATTATTTAAAATGCGTAAGTGTGCATGTGTGCATGACAGACAAAGAGAGACAGTGAGTGAAAGAGAGAGAAGTCTATTAGCAAATGTTGAAAAATAATCTCTTTTAATTTCTGAAGAGCACATAAAGCAAAGGCCAGCCAAATCAATGTAGGAATCTGGCTGAATGAAAGACAGTAAGGAGAAGTAGGGACTGTGTTCAACTGAAGGGAAACCATTCTGCCCAAAGGCGTTCAACTTAATTTCCTAATATCCCTGCACACACACACACACACACACACACACACACACATTTAGCTCACAGGCTGCCAGTTTATGCCTCTGATAGAAATTATTACTTTTTTTTTTTTGTAATCTGGAATCTGAAAATAAGAAGGATCTATAAGTAAGCTCTCCAAACCATGCTAAAGAGAAGGATTTTACTACTTTGGGGAGATACTTTCCAAAGCTCAAATTTTCTAAAGGCATTATCAGTATGGATGAGGAAGCCAAGTGTAGTATTAGAGCTTCGTCTGCTGTCATATGTCTTTTTTTCTTCTGTTTCAGAAAATTAGAAGATTATATATAATGCTACCTTATTTCTTACTAGAGGAAAATCTTAAGTTTGATTAAGGCAGTTAATAGGGAAATAAATAAAAGTCCAAGACCTTAATGAATTCAGAACGTCTGAGAATTAAGCTTTTTGATGGAAGAGCTCCTGACAAAAGAATCCTCCTGCGATATTACTCTAGATGGGGACGGGGGCGGGGGGGGGGGGGTGTGTTCCAAATCTCTTCCTGTTTGGGAGATGCTTGTATTAACCTCAGAGGCATTTGTTCAACTGCTAGTTATTATCAGTCCATTACAAAACTGAGTGAAATTACCTTTTCCAAACTAAGGATCCGGGCAAGGACTTGACTACCATTGAAAGTATCTGTTCCAGTACTTTCCAAAACAGAGCTCAGACTGGGAAATACTGGGGCTGTAACAGAAGAACGAACAGATTAGCATTCTAAACAGATACACAAAATTGGGCAGATTCATGTAAGAATCCATAAATATCACTTGTACCCTGACATCCCCCACAGCAAGAACGTACTCAAATATGCAACTTCTATGAAAGTTTTGTGCTGGCAAAATGGCAAATTCCATCATTATTTCTCTTCACATAAAACTGTGATGGTTTTGGTCTGCTCTTGGGTTTTTTCCAATCACTTTAGATGTCATTTGCTTTCATTCCAGTTTATGTCATTAAACTTCATCACCAATATTACTGCCTAATAAAGTGAATCATTTCTGTGCAGGCCTAGAGGATTCGAGGTGCTTCTACCAGCTCTACAGATCCATCATATCTAACATCTGTTCAAAGGATCTGCCAATGCACATCTGGTGATAATGGTTTTCTTTTAATTATTCAATTGGGAGGCTGAAATCTGCTTAAGATCATAAATTCTTTCCTCCCCAAAGTGTTTTCTGAAAGATATTTCAGATCAAATAAATGGGATGAGGCAATTAGTCCAAACTGCAGTATATTCTAATTAAGTAATTCTCAAAGTAGCCTCATCGAGCACTATTTATGATGTGGCAGAGTGTTCTGGGTTAGGAGCATTAGCTAGAAGATTATGTTCATACCTATAGCATGGATGGTCACTAAGCCAGTATGTTACCTTTCATGAATTTTGGCCAGAGATACTTTGTTACATTCACAGCAAGGAATCTTTGTTTCCAAAGATACAGTGATCTATTATCAGGAGGGCCTAGGTTATGTTACAGTGCCTGTGGGGCTGAGAATTTACCAACCAATTCCTCTGGATCAGGCAATGCTTGTGTGAGATGAGCAGCCAGGGCAGAAACCTCATCTGTGGCTACTGAGCAAAGCAAAGCTTACTGGACCACAACACTATGATCTTATTTCTACTGTGCTTTAAGCTTCTCAGCCAAATACCCTCAGATCATTCACAACAGAACATTAGTTCCTCAGAACCACTCACACTACTGTATTTCTATTACATTAACACAGGACTTTTGTCCTCTGGTCCATCAACTTGCACTGGAATGTTATTTGATGTCACGGTTTCTTGTTTGTTTGTTTTTAGTTGCCTACAGTTCACATACAATGTTCCACTGGCTTTAGGTGTACAAAATAGCGATTCAACTTTTCAACTTCTCTCTCTGTTATGCTATGCTCACCACAAGTGTAGCTATCATCTGTCACCATAAAACCCTGTTACGGTATCACTGATTTTATTCCCTATTCCCTATTCTGTGACCTTTATTGCGTGACTTATTTCATAAATGGAAGCTTGTATCTCCCACAGCCCTTCATCTATGTTGCCTGCCCCCCACCTCCTTCCCTCTGGCAACCATCAGTTTGTTTTCTGTATTTATACGTCTAATTCTTCTTGTTTATTTATTCATTTGGTTTTTTTTGTTTTGTTTTGTTTTATTTTAGATTCCACTTATGAATGAAATCTTATGGTATTTGTCTCTCTCAGTCTGGCTTATTTCACTTAGCATAATACGCTCTAGGTCCATCCCCACTGTTGCAAAGGGCAAGAGCTCATCCTTTTTTTAAAGTGGCACAGTATTCCAGTGTGTGCATATCTGTGTGTGTGTACCACATTTTTATCCATTTATCTATCAGTGAACACTTACACTTGGGCTGCTCCTATGTCTTGACTATTGTAAATAATGCTGCAGTAGACACAGGAGTGCATACATCTTTTCAATTACTATTTCATTTTATTTGAGTAAATATCCAGTAGCAGAAATACTGGATCACGCAGTATTCCTATTTTTAATTTCTTGAGGAAACGCCATACTGTTTTCCACAGTGGCTATACCAACTTACAAAATGTTACAGAATCTTATATATCCCATGGCATTTTTTAACAGTACTTCTTTTTCTCCACAGCACCAATCACATTCCAAACACAGAGAAATCTTTGTTTCATTCCCTAATATCCCTGGGACATAGGTCTGAGCTTACACGATAGCAGGCATGCAATAAGTATTTGTCAAATGAATGTAAAACTGTCCTGCTGTTTTGAGAGTTTATTCCCAATTTATGGCTTCTAATGAGTGTCTCAGGGTCATCTGCAACAGAATTATTTGGTATAAGGCTCAGGCAGCTCGGCCAGAAGGTGTTCGGCACACTAAAGTGTGAAGGCTCCTGACCTAGCTGTAAAGGAAGCGTTACAGTCCCACTGAGAGCCTGGGATACTGAGCAATGAGGGGGAGGAACAGCCGAAAGAATCCCAGTTTGGCTGTTGCTCTAGAATCAGGTCTGATGGATAAGCCTTGACAGGGCATATAACTTTGCTGGGCCTCAGATTTCTCATTTGTAAAATGAAAAGTTTGGGCAAATCTGAGATTTCATCCAGTAACATTTTTTCTCTTTTTAAAATTGAAGTACAATTAACATACAGTGTTATATTAGTTTCAGGTATGCAACATGGCCATTCGACAATTCTATACATGACTCAGTGCTCATCAAGATGAGTGACCCCCTTCATCCATTTCACCCCTCCCGCCCCACTCACCTCCCCTCTGGCAACAACCAGTTGTATTCAAGAGCCTGTTTTTTTAGTTTCACTTTCTCCCTTGTTTGTTCATTTTTTTTTTCTTCAATTACAAATAAGAGTGGAATCATACAGTATGTGTCTTTCTCTGACTTACTTCACTTAATGTTATACCCCTTAGGTCCATCTGTAGCGTTGCAAATGGTAATTTCCTTTTATTGCCGGGCTTCCTAACCTTCCCAGCATCATCTAATCGCAGACCGTTAGAGTCCCTAGCCAATTCTGGCAAAGTGTGCAGTTCTCAACATCATATTTAGTACCATCTAAGCTTTTGCTCCTAGAAAGTATTTTAGTAAGAACTTCATTTCCAATTATCCTCAAGAACTTGCGTAATTGCACTGCCACACTCAGGCAACCTTAAGAAACATTTAAATCTCTTGGGAATATTCTAGGCATTCCATCTCTGTTTGAAAAGTTAAAAGCATAACCCTTTCAAAGCTTAGACCTTGCTGGCTGTTCCAAGAGGCCCCCTCTAAACTCAACAGAAGAGAATAGCTTACCCGGTGATGTGTGCCTTCTTTCTGGAACTTTGGTGCTCTGGAGTGATAAATTACTGTCCTTCTCCAGGTTGGATGACTTTCTCAGAATTTCACTAGTGAAGAAAAAGCAAGAACTCTACAACTTCACCCACATTAATTTCAGTTAGTTACAGCAGTGTATCATTTGGCAGATTCCAGGGCTCTCCAAGGACTTTCAAATTTTTAATCTACTTTCTAGGATTATAATGGAAGAACTCACCACACCATACACCAGTGAATATGTAGGATCTCCTACAAGGTAAATTTTTATTCAGAGAAAATGGTCTAGATGAGGTTTAAAATAGTTATTTTTACTTTAATCTTATAAATAGGAAATTATTTTTAAAAGACATTAGAGCTAAATATTGAAAGTAATCATGAGATTATAGATACATGTGCATACATAGGTACATATATATGTGCATATATATATATATATATATATATATATATATATATTTTTTTTTTTTCTTTTTAAAAAGAGGATGGATCTCAAACAGGTAAGAGCCCAAAGATGCTTCAGGGACTGAAACAAAGGTATGCTTATTTGTCAACCTTGAAAGAAAGTTAAGTTTTATATATTAAATTATAGATGGCATTTTGAAGACTATCAAAACTGAATACTTGTAAGATATATTCAAGGAAAAAGGAAAGAACACACATTTATTGAGTATCTAGTCCATGCCAAGTTCTGTGGCTGTTGTCATTACAGGTGGCACCAGGTGTTAAAGGCATGTATAACAAAGTTAAGTAGATCCTTTATTGTACTGAATGCATCACTGTGGTAATAATAGCACTGTGGTGCCAGAAATCCCCACACATTGTGATCACATCAGCTTTTGCAAGAAAACATTACTAGACCTTTAGTAACCTACTTTATAAAAATTCACTGCCTGTTTAGTTGATTATCAAAATCGAGATAATCACATTTTCTTGAAAACCTGATATACCTAAAGTGCCTGCCTAAAATAAATGTATGTATTTCAAGAATGCAATCAGTTCTGATGCCTGGATGTGAATACTTTTTGGAATTACTAAAAATTGGTAAATTTGGTGTAGTTATTTATAAAAAACTTACTTAAGATATGTAAGGATGGATATAAAAATATACTAGTGAAAAAGCAAGAAGTTCTATTTACTGCTGTGGTTCAATGTAACCTCCTTTTTAGAAGTAAGATCTGAATCATGGTTCCAGGGTACTTTGTGATTTATAATTGGGATTTTTTTTTTTTTTAAGTTTGTCCTCTTAGTAAAAATGATAAGAAGAGGTGATATTTGTTTTCATTCCCCAGTGTTTTTCCAATATTCTCTATAAAATGCACTGGTTGCTCCAAAAGTTCTGCATTCTTAATGTATATTTGAATTATTCATGACCATGACTGTACTCCCCTAAATCTTTTTACATTCCTTATGCTGACTATTTGGATGGGAAAACTGTTCAGATAAAAATAAGAACTGACCTGTACATTTTCCCTTTTCTCAACAGAAGTTTTAGAAAGTTTGAGAAAGTCTCGGGTTCACTTTTCTTTTTCTCGACATTTTTTTTCTTTTTAGTTAGACTTGAAATACTGTAAGGAAGTCTACTGAATATCAACACATTTTGAAAATAAAGGGGAAAAGTGCCTTCATAAAAATTTTAAGGAATATGGACAGCACCAAAAACCAAAGGGAGAATGACAAAGATCAACATGAGTAAAGAAGGAGCAAGAGAAAAGAGAGACTGAATAATAAATGGGAGTGGGAGAGAAAAATAGAAGAAGTGATAAGAAACTAAGAAAATGTTAAGTTTAGAGAAGCAAAAGCTGCATCTACTAGACAGAGACATCTTGCCCATCTTCCCACATTCAGAGAAGCACCCTAAACCTACTCCTTCAAAAATTCTTTAAAGACCAAAGAAAGACAAAGTCCTCCCTTTCCCAGCAAGCCACTGGCTCAGCAGGTTTCAATCTGCTCAACAGTAAAATGGCTGCTTCCGGACAAACAACTATAGAGTCCTCTCTTCTAACAGGACCTATCCTTGACCAGCAAGTACCCATGGTGACATGATCACCCAAGCATACATGTAACAGGAGTGGGGAGGTGATCCCTCTCCTTGGATGTGTCCTGGCTGTGCCTTTTTTGTTGGGGTGAGAAATCAGGATATCAAGTGGGCTTTGCTGTTCAACTGCCTACAAGTTCCCCAATTTTATTTTGCATTTACAAAATGTGGTGTGACGGCATGCGTCCACGGCCACTGCACAGCAGAAAGCATTGTCTTTAAGCTCTTAAAATGGAAACCAGAAAATAAATGTACAAGACACCACTGTGGGTAAAAAGATGAATTAAGGTTATATATTGAAACAGTTTACCCCCACCCCAAGCAAAGTTAATTAATTCTTTTAAGTCCCTATGAAATTACTAATGCAGGGCAGGAAGATGGCCAGTACTACTGAGTTAATGGTAATCTCTGAACTTTCTCATTAGCACAACAACACTTATAGACAGAGAACTATATGCTTCTTAGAATGATAGGTGAGAAACAGTACTTTTTCCGTGATTTCAGACAATTTAAGCACCCAGTACCTACTTATTTCATAACGATTTTTTAGTGCATTATGTTTGTGTACCTATTCCTACCACTTCCCCACTTTAGGAAGTGACATCTTTGGAAGTAGGCACCATGTGTCATTCATCTTCTTATTCCAAACACCTATGGTGCTGGACCATAAGATCAGATGGCTGATTAAATAAAAAGAGACAGTAATCCTGGGGTGTGGCAGAAAGTGCCTTCCAGTTAGAAAACACCTCTGGAATCCCCACGCAGCCACTTCCTAAAACACCTCAGTCATTGTCTTCCTCATCTGCAAATTCGGAATGATCTACCTTGCCAGAGTTGTGAGTACTATACAGGATGCGCTTATCCAGTGTCTGTCTGAGCCTTGTCACTACAGGCACTTACCAATGTTAACTGTCAAAAAATGATGGCACACAGACAGCCTTCAGGATGGAGCTGAAATCCCATTCTTATGCATCTATGCTCCAGATATAATCTCTCTGGAATACTAGAAACCTCGAGATCTCTGGACACCAAGGGGATGTACCCTTATTATTCACAGATCTGGAGCTGTTAAGTGTTGGCTAGTGAGGTAGGACAAGGCAAAGCATCTTACCCAGGGTTCTGTAATCCCTTCTTCATTTTTATTATTTATTTATAAGTTTACTTATAAAAGGAGTTTTTCATTTGTAGTGGTGATCAGTTTTCCCCTTTTTAAGCTGTAAAATTCTTCAGAAAAGACTGTAGTGTACTGCACTGACAGATGGGAGAATGCCTAGCACGTGGCAAGCATTGAATACTAGATAATAAGGAGTATCATTTGGAAGAACACATAGCTAAGGAAGCATATATTGTTTTTAATAGCTTAGCTTGCCCTCCACTGTTGCATGTCTGTTTCTCCAAAGGTCCTTTAAGAGAAAATACCCAGGAACGGCATGGCAGATTATACATTATATAATGTATAATCATGCACTGTACCTACAATATTCATTGATTAACTAGCCAACATTTATTAAATTCCTACTATATATACATAATGGAATAATCAAATATGGAGTTGAGATTAAAATACACTAAAAATAATAGCTAAGTAAGGACATGCAGAGGGGACAATGAGAACACATGACAGGGGCTCCTAAACCACAGATCTAATCTGTGCTTATAGAGCAAGAGTCTAGAATTATAACCCTAATTCAAAGCTCTTGCTACCTTGAACATTTTCCTAACCTTTTCCCTAGACGAGTGGTTCTCAACTGGTGGCAATTTTGGCCCCTGTCCCAGCAGACATTTGGCAATGACTGGAGGCGTATTTTTTTGATTGTCAGAACGGGAGGGTGGTGGTGCTCCCGTCACCTACATGCTAAAGAACAGGGATGCTGCTGACCATCCTACAATGCACAGCACAACAAAGAATTATCCGGCCCCAAGTAGCAACGGTGCTGACGCTGAGAAACCCTGCAAAAAGCTATTACAGATAAGTGAATTTATTCTGTGATGACTCATTGCCCATTCCCACTCCCTAGGACAGACTCAGGAAGCTTAAAAATCCTATTCAGGGAGGGCATATGACGTAATGAGCACTGGGCATTATATAAGACCAATGAATCACAGACCAGTATCTCTGAAACCAGTAATATATGTTAGTTAACTAAATTAAAATAAAAAGTGTTTTCAAAAAAATCCTTCCAACTTCCTAGAGGTTGCCTGGATGAGAAATAATGAAAAAAAAAAAATCCTAAACCCTATTCAAGAACTTCAAAAGCTCTGAGGAAGTCTCAGAGAATCTATCTAATACTGGATATCTCTGGGAAGAATATTAAAGCAAATGTAAAAACTTAGAAGCCCCCCTGAATCCAGCACACAAGCTCACATGAGTCCAGAAAATCCAACCCTCTAGGTGGGGCAAGAAAGCTTGAATTAAATTTCCAAGTGGCCCATGGGCTTAGGTGACTACCTTTTATGGGACCCAGTCATTTGTACAGTAGCATGGAGATGTCTAAGGGATTCTCCTGTACGATGCTGAAGAAGTAGACTCTGCCTCAGTGGCATTTATAGGTCCCTCTTTTGGAATGGAATTCAATAAAAGAAATAGCTCAGATTCAAATGTTACATTTAAGATACTGGAAGGGAAACTAGGCCCAGAGTAGATTTTACGTCTTCTCAGACATGTCTACCAACAGTAACATTTGTGAAATGTCACATTTATAGATATCATTATAATGGTAGGATTTATGCACTCATACTGTATGTCTCTCTATTTCCTGTGAGTGGGAAAGATTACCTGTGTAGGTGGTATCCATGTGTACCATGGTAAATTCTGTCTATAAAAAGAATTGCTTTTAGGGAAGATACATATGGCAAGTCCTAGAAAGAAAATTCTGACATTCTTTTTTGCCTCGAAGGGTTAGTTAAACATTTTATATTTTTTCCCCTTTTTCCCTAGAATAATCACACAGTGACACCTGGAAAGAAGATGTGAGATGTGCTCTAGGCCAGTTCTGATCCCAGCTTCAGACGACATTCATCAGACTTTTAGCTACAAATAAGGGCACTGAACGCCACAGAGGCTCCCCTACTGATTTGATGCAGCTGTCCTTCCTGGCTACCCTCAAGAGATGTCATTCACAGGAATATCTTAATTTTTCTTCATTGTTTTCTTCTATTTCATCCTAATGTTCATTCTCCCAGGGTCATCAATGCTTCAGAGATAATCCCTGCCTGCCCATGTTCAAAATACACGTCTTTTCTAGGTGGCCCACTAGCCAATCCAAAAATCTTTATCAGTTAAGATGTTGAGATTTAAAAATGTCTTAATATGTTCCTCCATCCTAGGATATCTTTAATATTCTTAGGAGGGACTTTGGAGATGTATATCTGAATTAATACATTTCTAAACTTTTTTAAAGTTACTATGATGGACAGATGAGGCAATGTCTCGGGGGCCAGATGTGTATCAGAAACAAACAGAATATGGGGGAGATACTATCATCTTTCAGGTGATACTACACAAAGGATGTTCTACTAGTCCTGAAACAGGCTGATTAATCTGGCAACACTACTAACACAACACTTATAATTTTTTCTATCACTATTTGCCTATTCCTTCAAGCTACGCAAGAGCCTCTATTTATTTCTCTTTCATTAAACTCTGGGATTCTTGCTCTGTGGCCTGTCTCAAACACAGCTTCATCTAGTCTGGGATCCACCACCCTCTCTGTCCTTAATGATCACATCCTTAAAGGCCTCTGGAGAACTCTCCTGACATCGCCCCACCCAAACCCCTCTCCTTTCCAATAACATATTCGCCCCCTTTGTTGTCTTATGTTCTGGGCAGAGTGAGACCTAAACACTCATCACATTTACCATGTTATATGGTAACTCACCTGCTTACCTGTCTGTCTCTTTCTCCCACTTGACTGTAGGTTTGTATACAGCATAGGACATGCCTTTTTCATCTTCATACCTGCCCTGACTCTCAGTCTCCAGCACGCGGTACACATTCAATACATTCTTACACGGTGAATTAACAATTTTGCCTACATGGCAGTTAACATTTCCTCCCACTTTGCTTTTTGATAGATTAAACTTTAACCCTTTATTTTTGCATGACTAAATGATTCTAAAGTGGCTACTAAATGGTTATAAATTACTCTGAAGTTAATACAGTATGTGACTTACACATTCCCTGTCATCCGTGTCGTCAAACGAGGACACACATCTATTCTACTTCCATTTACCTTATATTCCCAGTGATATCTTTAGGTCAGTTTCTCCAGTACTAAACAAAAGCCTTGGCATTTTAAAATTATCCCTGGGGGCACCTGGGTGGCTCAGTCAGTTAAGCATCCAACTCTTGATTTTAGGTTGGGTCATGATCTCAGGGTTGGGAGAGCGAGGCCCTCATCGGGCTCCATGCTCAGTGCCAAGTCTCCTTGTCCCTCTCCCTGTGCTCCTCCCTGCTCTGGCACTTTTTCTCTCTCAAAAAATTAAATAATCTTAAAAAAAATAAATTATATTTGAATAATTTTACTCAATTATTGAATAACGTAAGGTTAACTCTATTAGAAGTTCCATCTAAGCCAATAGGAGCAGAGCTATGATTTTGGAAACCACAGGTCATGATGTGTGTCGGCATGACAGAGAGAGCAAATCCACGGAGGTAATTCTCCCACGGGATTCTCAGGAATGCTGAAGCACTTCTCCAATCATGACCCTGTGCGCTCTGGAGGGTGATGTTCACTGCTCACTAGCTGTGTGAACGATGGCTCAGCCAGGGGCTCCCACTGTTCCTATAGATTCTTCGAGGCAGTGCAGAGGGAGGAAGGACCCCAGGGTAAGTCCTGTGATATTGGATCATCAGTTGTACAAATGAGCAAGAAAACCCATCAATGTAATGTTTCTTTTTCCAGACAGCTAGTTAGAGTTGATGCTGAGTATGGTGTCGGATTTTTATTTTCAAGCACCTGATCCTGAAGCTAATGCCTAAAGAAGTATGCATTTAATAACAGAAGGCTGGTGCCGATGCAAAAACATCAAAACCCTGGGCGACTCGCCAGCATGTAGAGGCAGCAGCGTGATCACGTCTTTAAGAAGAGCGGTCTATTAAGATAAACATGGTGGGCCTCTTTTGATGAGGCCAAAGATGGCATTTTCTTCCCTGCACTTACAAAGCAGAAAAAGAAGACAGTTTTGTTTCTTAATGAAGCTATGCTGGTAAACCTTCCTTTACCAAAGGGAAGCAATTTAGTGGAACCGCTTACCCAGTAGCCATGCCCCTGTTTCACTGCATGGCCGTATAAACCATAAAAGTTAATAGCATGGTGGGAAATATCATTAATGCAATTTTATTATTGTACATAATTTTCTAAATTAAGTTCCAATTACTTCGTAGTTCAGAGAAAATACTGAATATACAGCAGTATACAGTTTGGGCTAGACAAACTACCTAGGGGTTAGAATAAAACAAAAAAAGGGCACATGGTCATCTGCCTAGAGAATCATCAACAGAGGATAATATAAAGCTGGACTTTAATTCTAGTCCCAAAACTAACTCAGTGACTCATCTTAGGGAGTGTGATTCTCTTTGACGTCACACAGAAAAGTAGTCCTTTTTGGGAAGGTACATTTATAGTCTTAGACATTGATAATAATTCCCCTCATAGTAACTTGGTTCTTCATGCAAAAAAAAAAAAAAAGAAAGAAAGAAAAAGAAAAAGAGAAAAGAAAGTAAGTTGACAGCCCCAGGTAGAGCTGCAACCCAATTTGTTCATAAGGGACATTAATATTTCCGATGTCTGCCCAACCCCTTCCTGAAGATCTACCTGATTGCTCCACCTGAGAGCTCTCTCTGCTTTCAATATGGAAGGTGTCTTCCTTTAGCACCTTCTGATCCTCTTCGTGCACTCTTTCCCGTTACGGTGACTGCTTTAATATCTTCCCTTCCTTATTAGGACATAGGCAGAGATCCCGCCTAATTCACCACTCACAGACCGTCTATGAATTAGCTGAACAACCAAGATGTCAGGCTTCCATCTCCGCTCTCCTCTGATTACGCAAGAGGGCACAGGCTCTCGTTAGCTTTTGGTTCCCTTGCAGAGGTAATGCAGGTATTGGTTGAGGTAATGCTTGCATACACTTACAACATGCTGGTTTCATATATAAGATATTCATGTCCTCTCCCTGCTTAACACCTTCCAATGGCTTCTCATTATACTAAAAATAAAATGCAAATCCCTTCCCTTTTCCTGCTTGCTCTGTCTCCTGTGTGTCTGTCCGACATATCCCCCACCCCTCGTAGCATCTCTCACTATGTTTTAGCAACCTTAGCCAACGTTCTGTTCCCCTAAATGGTCAGGTTTATCACCCACCCCCTGAGGATTATTTGCTGCGGCTCTGCCTGGAACTCTGTCTTCATCTGCTGTTGCTGGTCTCTTCCCAGCCTTTCTGGTCTCTACCCAAATCCCACCTGCTAGCAGAGGCCGTCCCCTGCCACCCTACTGACTTCCTACCTTTCAACGTCTAGCCCATAACCTGCTTTCTTCTTTTTGTAGCACAATTGTTATTATCAGTAATTAGGCTCTTTATTTCTTTGCTCATTTTTTTGCCTGATTTCCATTAGAATGCAAGTGACGGAGGAGGAGAGGATTTGTCCAATTCACTTCTGTGTCATGGTACCTAGAATGGTGCCTGGTACATAGAAACGTCTCAGTCATTATTTCTTAAAGAAATTACTAAATGAAGGAAGGAACATCAGAGTGTTTTAAGGATTCAGACTCATTAACTTATTGAAACAACAAAACCAAGGTGAATTAGCAACTCCACAATTGTTTTCTGAGCCACTGCCCATGACAATTTTCGATATGTTTCTGTTTTATGCTAAACAGCTCGCAGTTGCTCTCTCTCAAAGTATCACCCACATTATTTGATGACCAAAATCATGGTGATATTAATAGAGAAATGGTGTTAAATGTCCAGGAAGTTAAATTACAATTTTGGAAGCAAGTATCTCTGATTAGAGATAAATGTAATCCTTCCTTGAGAAACACTTAAAAAAAAAAATCTCTAACCAGAATTATCTCATGGTCGACTCAGATAAGAATACTGTTTTCAGTTCTACAGATAGGTAGGTTCCTGGGAGTCTCTTAGGTAATGGTCCAGATTATCTTTATTCTTCAGTTGCCTCTCACACCAAGAAATAGGACACATTAACCTCATTGAAAGGTTGCTATTTATTAAGTATACTTTTAATTTTATTACTTTGAATTCTAGAACTTTATTTATTCCCTTATTTTTTGAAGATTTTATTTACTCATCTGAGAGAGAGACAGAGACAGCATGAGTGGGCAAGGGGCAGAGAGAGAAGGAAAGGGACAGGCTGACTCCCCACTGAGTGCAGAGCCAGATAAGGGGTTTGATCCCAGGACCCTGAGATCACAACCCAAGCAGAAGTCAGACACTTAAGTAAGCCACCCTGGCACCCCAATTTCTAAAACTTAAATTTCCTTATTTTCATCTCCTGGGTTTCCATTACATAGGGAAGTACCACATAGAGTAATATAAATAAGTCATGCTTCCAGAAGATAACGCCCCTAATATTGCCCTGTATCTGAAGCTTGTGATCAAGCTTAGGACAACGTGTCACTGACAATTTGAGGTGGAATAGAGAATCTCTGAGGGAGGAATGCCTTGGCCACCCAACTTAAAAGCAAAGTTTGGGTAATCCATCCAAAATAGATTATGTTAAATCCCACATAAACATGGTAATTTCAGTGTGTACCCAACTTGTTTGTTCATTCATATTTAGATCACCACATTCGCAGATGTAGAAAATAAAGTTATACATCTAACCCAGGAGGGCTTCCTGAATCTCTCATAAGTAAACAAATTCTGATCTCTCAAAACAACTGAACACACTTGGGAAGAGCCCTTACCTGTCCTTCAATACCGCATCATCAATTCCTTTCCTACGAAGCAGATCTTTTGGCCCATAGGGCGTGTCTTTGCATTTAGAGTCTGTGTCACAGAGTAGGGTTTGCAGGAATGGGAAGAAGCCGGTACTAGGAAGGTTTCGAGGTGCAAGGTAACCTGAAATTAAAAAACAAAACACAAAAATTACATCGCTATGGCATTTGCCTTCGATGGGAAGGAAGTATACTAACTGTTTTGTGAAATTACTTTCTGGATTATGACTGTCTGGGTCCACTAATGCATCAAAAGATGTAAAAATGACTGTTGCCTTACTAATTTCTTTTCCTGAAATTAGCTGCAAGAACGTCTGCTAGAGTGTTTTAAAAATAAATCACTGTATAACCATACGATAAAACACAATGCAGCTATTAAAAACGTTATCAAGTAATACAGAAAATATTTATAATATCTTGCCAATTAAAATGAGATCAGAAAACAGCATGACCAGAAAAGTTATAATCTTTAAAAACTATATAAATATATGTGCATTTAAAAACCTAGAAGAGGGGTGCCAGGGTGGCTCAGTCAGTTAAGTGTCTGCCTTTGGCTTTGGTCATGATCTCAGGGACCTGGGATGGAGCCCCACATGAGGCCCCTTGCTCAGCGGGGAGCCTGCTTCTTCCTCTCTTCCCTGCTCATGTTCTCTCTTGCCATCTCTCTCTCTCTCTCAGAATAAAACAAAACAAACCAAAAAACCTGGAGGGATTTCCTTGGAGATATATTTCTTTTCTTTTTTTTCCCCTTTGGAGATATATTTCACTTTATTTTTGTTTAACTATATAGTAACTACTTTTCCCCACAATGTACATGTCTTCTTTTGTTATCCAAGTCATTATAAATGCAGCTAGTCTTCGAGATACCAGGAAATATTTTTGGTCTCCTTAAAATTCAACATAATATAAATAGGATTAATTATCCTAGGCACACAGTATTTTTTCCTAGTTAAAAACCAGCAATAATGGAATAAATAAATTCTCCAAATTAAGATCACAGAAAACAAAAACTTCAAGAGTAAAAGGTTTTGTAAGCTTCACTGCAACATTTGCTTTGTAAAGTATGATGGCATATACGTGTCAAAAAACAGGCAAACTGTAAAGCACAGACCTTTTTGCAATTAGGTCTAATATTAAAATACTAGGCTCCTCTTTGTGGGAGAATATGGAGACAATGAACTTTTTTTAAAAAGGCAGGTTTACACACTGTAAGAGTAATTCCACACCGAAAACTAAAAAGCAAAACCTTAACTTCCTCATGAATCTGTCAAAAAAGATGTCCATACAAGTCTGTTTTCATAATAACAAGAAAGAGGAAAGGTTAAACAACGAGAAAATACTAAGAGCAACAAGGTTGCATATGCATTAATATGTAAGCAGGGAGAGTAACAGGTAGAAATTTGATCTAAGTAACTTAAATACAGCTCTACCTACAGAAAATTGGAAATAAAGGGGAAGGGGAAATAAGAAAGTTGGCCAGAAGTAAAGAGGGAAAAAAAGGAGAGAGGTTGGAAGATGTGTACTGTTGACTCTGAAGACGGAGGAAGGAGCCGAAAGACCAGGAAAGCAGGCAAACTCTAGATGCTAGAAAAGGTAAGGACACAAATCCGCCTAGAGCCTCCGGAAGAAATGTAGCCCTGCTGATACCCTAACTTTTAACCCATTAAGACTAAATCTTAGACTTCTCATCTCCAGAACTAGAAGATAGTACACTGATGGGTTTTTAAATTGAAGGATAGCTGACACATAGTACTAAATTAGATTCGGGGATACAACATAGCGATTAGATATTTATATACATTATGAAATGATCACCACGATAATTCCAGTCACCATCTGTCACCATACAAAGCTGTTGCAATATTGTTGACTGTATTCCCTACATTGTACTTTACATCCCATGACAGGCATTTTATAACTGGAAGTTTGTACCTCTTAATCCCCTTCACCGATTTTACCCATGCCCCAACCCCACTTCCAGTTAACTCGTGGTGTTTGTAAGACACTAAGTTTGTGGTAATTTGTTAGAGGAGCCATAGGAAACTAATACATGAAATAAGACTGGTATGAATTATAATTTTTGAAATTCAGAAGAAACTGGAAAAACCTTAAATCCACCAAACTATCCACAACTGCCTTCTAAGCTGCACCCCTTTCTGACACCAGAAAGACCAGGGTCTCTCCTAACATTTAACCCAGTGAAAACTTCACTGGGAAGTGGACCTTCACTGTTTTCACTGTAGTACAATTCCCTGAATGAGCTGGAAAGAGCAGTCAAATTGCCCGTTAACCTTTCGCATCACCCCTCTATCAAAATTCTGCCACAGTAGACTGCATACAGCAAGACCTTTACAACTCTGCAGGGAAATTTCACCACTAATGGTGATCTACCCTACCACACATCCCAACGGTAGCCGCTCTCCCAGAGTGTGGGTCTGCAAATGCTCTCATTCCTGTCTGACCTCAAACACATGCGGTGGGTCCTTTGAATGAAGAGCAGATAGCAGGAGAACGGAAGTGGATGACCCCTTTGCTGTAGGCCCTTTATTGCGGTGATGGAACAGCTGAGCCAGGCAGTGCTGGTAACAACAACAGCTCATGGGAAGCCGTAACACAACAGGAAGAAAAGGGGAAAAAAGGGAAAAGACATCCTGGGAAGATCTGAAAGGAGGTGGCACATGGCATCCAATTTTAGTTTCTCTGGCATTGATTACAAATCAGTTATTAGAGAGGCATTTGGAAGCGTTTAAATCCGCAAGATTCCTCACTGTTATTACTACAGCTATGCCTATTTGATAAGAAAATTCATCACAGAGTTGCTTTAAAAACTTTTTTAAAGTCCCTACAATGTTCAAAGTACAGACAGTTCGTGCTTCACACGGATTTTCTGACAAGTGATATTTAACCTGTTACAATGGGTTCATGCAAACGAGGAACTGGCTTGGGTGTGTGCATTTATAGTAAACACCGTGCCAGGCACAGCACGGACTGCCTGTGTGATTTATTTTATCATCACCTTTTAACTAAGGACCATGCACTCATTAAGATAAGGAAGGATGCTGCAATAACAATCACTGATTTACTAAGCGTCCACCTCCTCACTGTAACATGGAAGGCATGTGACATACATTTATGTCACATCCTTCTTTGATATCCGTAATACAGTTTCTCATACACAGCAACTTTCCACATCATCTGGAGATTCTCTAAAACTAACAAGTCAGAATTAAATATAATTCGACTTTATCTAGTGGTTTTCTTGTGCGGAAAAATGGATTTCTCCTCCCACCCCTCCCATCTTCTGCCCATCTGAGTTACATGTATGCCAGGAAGCAACCACTCAGAGCAAGGGTAGAATCAAACCATCACAGGTTTTAAAGAGCTGCTGATTATAAGTTGAACTCATTCTATTCTGAAGGTGTCTCTGGCACATTCAGGTTCCAAAATCATGTTTCTCTTTATATCCGTAAATGCTAGGATGCAGGAAAAAAGAGAAACATTTCTCTATCCCTCACAGGACTTCCGTGCAGCAAGCACTGAGCATGCAAATTAGAGCTAAAAACTGGTTGCCCAGATTCACAGCCAGAGCACAGATTTAAGGACAAAGGTAAAGGAAGATCATAACTATGCAAACCACAGCACTACGTGTAAGCAGAAAGAAAAACAGATCTTGGGGGCTTGGGATGGAGGCTAAGGCAAGATAAATTCCTTGGTATCAGGATTCCCAAAGGTCTTATACTCAGGACATTTATGACTATCTCCAGGAGAAAGAGAATCGAAGAACTTGCAATTCCACGGGGCAATTGGCACCAGAAGACTGGCATATCCTGAAAGTGAGGAGGGTGAGTAATAAGCAAGATCCCAATTCACCTGTGGTTTAGTTTCTGAGGGGCTCCATGCAGAGGCAGTGAAGTAGTCTGAGCAACCTCCCATGGGTGGGGAGAGGTTATTCTCATAAAAGGGACACAGTCAACATTACCTACATAATATAACACTGACAGATTCCAACATTATTTCAGGGAGTTCAATCAAACCAAACTACAAAGCATTTTTAGGAATAACCTACCAATTAGCTAAGCTTTTAACTAAATCAGATTCGGTTTTCATTGTTTTAAGAATGAAACTGGTGTTATAAAAAGATTCAGCTTAAGAATTAAAAAAATATTCTGTAAAGAATTGTGATATCAACCTACACATCTATGTTAACCTAAAAGGGGGATCAGGTTTGGTTTTCCTTTCCCTTTCTTCACAAAATTCCTTAATCAGACAGTATTTGTGTGACATAATACAAAGGTTAGAGTACTAGTCCTCAAAGCACAGGTCCTAGACCAACAGCATCAGCACCACAAAAATTTGAGATCCCACCCCAGATCTACTTAATCAGAAACTCTGGGGAAGGGGATTAGGAATCTTTATTTTAACATGCCCTCCCGGTAATTCTGATGCACACTAAAGTTTGCCAACAACAGGATTAGACCACAAACTTTTGCAGGGGAGTCAGATAGTGAATCTTTATTAGCTGTGAGACTCAACTGTACCCATCACATTACTAAACTCCGTCAATGTAGTATGAAAGCAGCCGGAGACAGTGTGCCTATTAATGGGCCTGACTATATTGCAATAAAACTTGATTTACAAAAAAGGCAACAGGCTAGCTTTCGCCTACAGGCTCTAGTTTGCTGACCCGTGGGGGGAATGACCTCTCGTATTTTTCCCTCTCCCTCTCCTATCTTGCTCACTTCTTATTTTCATACCTTCCCCATCCTTCTTGTTCTCTTCCTTCATCTATTTTACTTAATATCCCTTAATATCCCCTTTCTTCTATTTTCCAATCTTTTGTTCTTTCCTTTCCACTGACCACGCCCCTCTTTTGGCTCAATTTCCAATTCTTTTTTCTCTTTCTTCTGCTATTCCCTTCACCAACTCCCATACCTCTTTACTCACTGGTACAGCCAAGAATGCTTATTTCCCCCCAAATCTTCCTTTACTTCTGTCCCTTTTTCACCTCCACAGGAGGATTTTTGCCTCCTTCCATAATAAATTCAGGAGCCCGCCGCTCACTGGCACGATCCAAATATTTTCTATTTACTGTATTATTAAAGAAAGAAATGGCACAGTCTTTTCAATCACGAAGTTGCTTCCATTTGACATCATTAGGCTGAGGAAGCATTCTGTAGGCTACCTTGGTGACCTTTGTAGATATTATAATAATGACAGATATTGGAGAACTTCCACTGTGTTTCTTTGTGTTTTCCTCAAGGCTGGTCAGAACCCAACCTAGATGATATTTTGTGTTTCCAGGTAAAAGGAATTTGGTCTTTGCCCCAGTAAAGAAATGAATGATGTACCTTGGAAGGAAATTCTTACTTTTTAAAAATATGAAGTTATTCATTTGGAGTGTTATAGTTTTCTTAACTTTTTAGATAAAGGGTCACATTAGCAGAATATGTTATCAGGCCTTCTGATCGATTAAATGGTAAGTCTCCTCATGAAACACCACGAGAATTTCTCATCATGACAAGAGTACAAAATGAGACAAGTATATCTGGAAAATCACCTATAAACAAATAACCAGATAAGAATAAAGAAAGTATGAGAAGGGAAATGAATCTCACAAGGATATTTGTAATAATCTAGTAAAGTCAGTCTTTTTATTCTTCTTACAGTTTTTCAGCAAATTTCATTCTCAATAACATCTTTAAAGATATAATTAAGAATATTAATGACATAAACCTAGCCTTTTAAATTATTACATGAGTTTTTATCAGGAGCCCATAGGACTGTCCTTGTTCTTCACAGGCCCTTTCCATTTGGAGGAGAGAACTGATCCCTGAGGGGAGGTGTCCTGTTTCTTCACTCATCACTAGGTCAACTCAAATACGCTAGTGCTTCCTGATTCTAATTCCTCTGAATGTGGGTTTGCTTTTCTTTCTTTCTTTCTTTCTTCTTTTTTTTTTTTTTTTAAAATCTTTGCAGACCAGAGAGACTTTAGCCTAGGGTATAATACTGGTATGACTTTGAATCTTCAGGTAAAGTCATGAGCTCAGTAAAATTGCACTTCTTGAGAGACTAGATAAAGAATAAGCTACTCGAAAGAATGAAAAACCCTTACATAGTACTGAACACAATGCTTGACACAGTGCTAGCAATTATTAACGATATGAATGAATGGATGAATGAATGAACCCTTGAAGGTCACAGGAAGACGGCATGATTTAGGATTTTAACATAATATCCACCTTTATCTTTATCATTTATAGCAAATTTTATCCCACATTATCATAAGTTCAATAGCTAACCATGGATACAGTAAGTTCAATTGATAGTAAGTACAATGGGTAATACTGCATTATATTTATGTGCCTTGTAAGAATGGGTAAATCAATACCGATAAAACCAGTAATACTTATTATAGGCCATTTAGGTCTCAGTTTCTTTAAAAATAGAGTGAGTACACACTGACATCGATAATATCAACCACAGAAATTACTGTCCACAGAGAGAATCTCTCCGTCCCCTATCTGTTCAGTGAATATTTACCAAACAGACACTGAGTATCTGGCCCTGAGGAAGGTGCTAAGTAAGGGTCATCCTTCAATTTTTTTAAAATAAGAAATATATCATTTAAACATTAAAAAATTTATTTCTAGGTTATGCGTGTGTGTGAGAGAGAGAAAGACACAAAGAGATAGAAAGACACAGAGAGAGACCACCTACTTTCAAAGCTAATCACACTTTTATTATATAAGATGCAGATAGAAGTCATTTGTTTTCCTAAATTATCAGAAATATTATGTACACAAGTAGTGTATGTTTGAAAACAAATGGCAAAACATTGGTAAGAAAAAAAAAAAAAGTCCTGTTTTTTTCAAGAATTAAACAATGACCATTTCATACAAGCCCTAAGACCATCCTATAGGATAGGCAGGGCAATGGTGATGCCCATTTTGTAGACAACCTCAGAGAGATCAAGCAACTTGCTCAAAGTCACATGAAAAGCTAAGTGTCACAGATGGATCCAGAACTACGTGATACACGACAATAATGAAAACAACATTCTGTTCAGCTACATTTTCCTGTATCGTGGAGTGAGCAGACTGAGAATTTGAAAAACAGGTACCATTCTGGTTTTGATGCTGATTCACTAAATTATCAGGGGTCAATTAACCTCCCCATGTCTCTATTTCCACATCTACCAAATGGAGGATAATGGGCTTTGCCACCTCACAGAGCACAAGGAAGATGAATCAGGTAACTTGTGTAAGGCACTGGGAAGACTGGAGAGGGAAGGCCGTGTGGAATCCGGAGTGCCCACTGCTCATCAGACTGCTGTTGCGTCATGTATGTCATTTACCACACAGTGAGCAGGGCTGTGCCGCTCCACCTGGGCTCCCATCCCTGTGCCTTGAACCAATGACTGGTTAGGAGTATTGTTAGGAGTGCTTCTCTCCCTAGTAATTCATAATATGTACCTGTACCACCTGCTACAGTGCTTCAATTACTGCGTGCCCAGTAGGTGTGGCACCATGATACATTCTTCCTAATTCTCCCCAGGCAAGTCTTGCTCCATCATCAGGTGCTTTTCCCAGGTCAAGTCCTTTGGCAAAAAGTAGACTGTTCCTGGCAGTGAGAGCTGCGGCAAGATGCTAAGTCCTATAAGCAGTGCGTAAGAAGGCCCTATACTCAAAAGGCTGGTGTCTCTCTGTGCTGCAGAGACCCAAAACAGACCCTGGGTCATCTAAGATGGTGTCTCACATATACTGGGATCTTCCCCACATTCCTCAGACTTGGCTCCAAGTATGGTAACAAACAGGTTTTTAAATGGAAGTTTCCTGGGAAAGATAATCTGGGGACTCTGGCTACAAAACTGCAGGTGCTGGGGCGCCTGGGTGGCTCAGTGGGTTACCTCTGCCTTTGGCTCAGGTCATGATCCCAGGGTCCTGGGATCAAGCCCCGCATCGGGCTCTCTGCTCAATGGGGAGCCTGTATCACCCCTTCTCTCTGCCTGCCTCTCTACCTGCCTGTGATCTCTGTCAAATAAATAAATAAAATCTTTTTTTAAAAAATTCAAAATTGCAGGTGCTACAGGAAGTGCGAAAAGATTCTTGCCCTTCTGATACATGTGGCGTATTACTATCATTATTTTTTAGGATAAAGGGCTGAGGCAGTTTAGACTCAGGACCTTGCTATCTCTTCAGATGTTGCCTCTTTGATCCTGAAGTGCACACTTGAGCTGATGGTCAGCCCAAAGGGCTCCATAACCCATCTTCCTTAGTTTCCAGAAGAGATGTGCCTCCTTCCTTTCTGAAGATTAAGGGGACCCTGTTGGGCGATGGATTCCAAAGATCATGGCTTGATTTATTTAAATTGTAAACAAAACGATGTGATTCAGGGCTAGGAGACGTAATTATAAAACATACATGCCAGATAATAAACTCCCACATGGAGTGAATCTGGAGTTTAAAAAGACTCACTAATACTATTAAGGACATTTGCCCTTGGCGAGGAATCTTGAGTTCTATGGCTCTTCTTAGGCGAGTGGGGTCCAACTGTTTTCTCAGGACTAACAGCAACCAACTGAAGCTTGTCTTTCGGTAACAAAGATTCACAATTGCCTTTTTAAAAATCTTCCTTGCCATGGCCATCTGCAAACAGAATCTTGGCAACTGTTTTACTTCCTTCCAAATCCGACGTTCAAAGAAAAACAAAGCCTAGATTCTTCTTCCATTGTAGAACATTCCTCCTATAAAACTTAGTCTCTTAATTCTTCCTAGATACGGCTAACCAGGAAAGTGCCCCATAGCCGTTGGGCAGGGTTGACCCAAAGCTGGATCCACACTGATGTGTGGCTGGGCTGACAGCTAACACTGAGAGCCACTGCGCTGCACCCCACCAGCCACAGACTCCCCTGAAAACTGCCCCATTCCACAGGTCCAGGGACATCTGTTAGCACGGAGTAAAGGGTGGAGGTACTTCCCCCATGCCACCACGTTCCTCCGGAGTTGTCAGCGAAGTGCTGTGCTCATTATTACCCACCCGGGATAGCGCTCAGCTGGGGAGTGAACTCACAAAACCTGCAGGGGTGGGGGCCGAGAATTGAAGGACTGATTCTACTCCCACCAGGGTGGTGGTCTCCAGTGTGATGTTGCCGTTGGGGGAGCAGGGGGTTGGGGAGCATAAGCATTTCCATAAACCAGGCTCTGGGGCCAAATGAGTTTAGGAAACTAAGCTCTATCTTCTGTTCTGGGAAAGCCAGAATACATTTGCATATTAAAGATTCTGAGAAGTTTTTCAGTAAAAAACCTGAATACCTTTAGTTAATTCCACATTTCCACAAATGTGAGTACAGAATATTAATTGTTTCTTTTTTTTTCTTTTTCTTCCTGTTTTTATTTAAGATTCCTGGGAATGAATATTCCATGGGGTGCACTTTGGAAAACAGTGCCTTTACCTATGATCTCACATATTCCCAACTGAAAAGGAATCTGGAACTGGAAATTTTTTTTTGGCCCCCAGGAAGGAACTTTTAACATAAGGAAATATCTTGGCTTTCAGTCCTGATGTACTAGAACTTACTTGTAAACTGCCACTTCCCAACTCACTAACTTGGCTTAAATACAGTAATTCAAGAAGCTCCTTACTGTTTACTTGTGAAAATCCGTTAAAACCGGGCATCACTATTTGTGGAAGTCCTTCAGCAAAACTTGTCTAAGACATTGCTTGGGGAAGGGAATTTCATTCCAGAAGGATTTGGGAAAGCTTATAAAAGTACACACTCTATAATGGGAAAAAATAAGGTAATGAAGAAATCAGAATGAGAGCAAACAAGTATAGGAAAGAATAAAGCCAATACAATAATAAGTGCCAAAGGTATTTGCTTTATTAAAAGTTGGCTGCAAATCTGAATCTGGGTGTCCTAAGGAACTACAGAAACAATCATCTAGTGTGGCCCCAGATAAAATGGAATTAAATAAACGTATCAGGGGAGGTACAGCTTTTCTCTCATACTGAGAGAAATCATACCTTTTAGGCACCAAAAACTTCAATGGGTCTTAGCATTTGCTTCCACCCAGAAAAGGAGCACCATCGGAAGTGACTCACCATCCTAGTGACCCACTGCTTCGGGTCCTATCCCGAAGTTATTTGGGAGTTTGCCAGAAAAGTGTCTCCTTCAACTTGTTTCTTAAGTATTTGTCTTTCTGGGGTCTGGACTAAGTTATGAGTCATTGTCAGGAGCTACATGTTGGCAGAAATTTTAGGAATTACTCTAGTGAGTGAAGCAGGAGGCAGGAGCAAGAGTTTAAAAAGCATTCTTCTAATCCTAGCTTTGCAAATGATTTATGATGCAACCACGACCCTCTACCTTGAGTCATTTCCTCACTTATGCAGGAAACATAAATCTGGACTACCCATCCATCACAACTATTACAAGTGGAAGAATCTCCTGTAAAAGGAGATTAGCCATGCTGAAGTACTAAACACTTAACATAAGATGAAAATTATGTTTGGAAATTAAAATATGATCTCAGTAACCCATTAAGAGTAATGATATGGAGAAAAAAATTTCAGTCATTACCCCTATAAAGGTATGTTACTAACAACAATTTTTTTCATTCAGAAATCTGACTCGGTTATCACAGAGAATTATACGTGTTATAGTGTAAAAATAAAAGCCAGTGAAGTACATTCCAGGATCACTGAGCAGAAAAAAGGAAAGTCCCATAAACACAGAAGCTGAGTAATGTCTCTAATTCAACAGATGGTCTATTCACTTGGGAAGAGAAGGGTCTGGTTTGGGATCCTATCACTTCTCCACAGCTTGTGTAATATTTATGTCTTTGGTATTCATATTCCGTCTATTTGCAAATGATACATGTGACAACCTGCCAGTGGAAAATGTATGTCACAACCTTTTCTTTCAAGCAGCACTGCTGACAGGTAGCAACCTCATCTCTCGTCAGCCTTGACTTTCTCCGAAACCAAAGATTCTCTTACCAAGACCTCTGCCAATCACAAAGAGAAAATCTAAGTGACCTGTGGCTTGCTTTGTAACAACAACATATTACTGGCCTGTTCTCTCCTTCTATGTAGAATCACTTTCCATCAAATCATTTTTCATCATTAGGAAAAAAGAAAAAAAGCAGAGAAAAATCCCCATGGGGCATCTTCCTAGGTTGCAGAAAAAAAACAAAAATGCTAACATGGCAATTAGTATTTTCTTTATTTTTCTAAGAAAAAAGTTTCTTTTAAAAAAAAAAAAAGAAGTAATGCAGAAAAATACAAATAGAAAACCTCAAGATTCCATTTGTCTATCAGATTGGCAAAAGTTTAAAAAGTCTGACAACACCAAGTGTTGGAGAGGATATACAGCAGTGGGGAATTCTCATCTCATGGTGGGGGGAAAATTAGTCAAGTCACCATGGAACGCATCTGACCACACTGAACAAACTCTACATGTGCAGAGCTGTAGGTATATACCCCGGACACATGTGCATACATGCACCAAGAGACATATTTAAAACATCCATCACAATACTACTGGAAATAATTGAAAAAGTAACCTAGGTGCTCATCAAAAGATCACAGATAAATAGATTGTGATATATCTATGTATGGAATACATGGTCAAAATGAATCCACTAAAGCTGCACAAATCAATGGAGATAAACATACAAAATGCCATCCTAAGCAATAACACAGTGTTCAACTAAAAAGCATGGTGCAGAAGGATGCTAGGTTGGGGTGCCATTGCTATAAAGCTTAAAAAACCTGTGGTCAAAAGGTACAAACTTCCAGTTGTAAGATAAGTAAGTCCTGGGCCCTTAATACATATGGTGACAATGGTTAACAATACTGTATTATATATCTGAAAGTTGCTAAGTGAATGGATCTTAAAAGTTCTCAACTTAACGATAGGCAATAAGGAGGGCATGTGATGTGATGAGCACTGGGTGTTATACACAACTAATGAATCACTGAACAATACATCAAAAACTAATGATGTACTACTATATGCTGGCTAATTGAATTTAAGTAAAAAAAAGTTAGCATGAGAAAAAAATTGGCAAGCAGGTGAAGTAACGGATGTTAACTAAATTACTGCGATCATTTCACAATATATACACATATCAAATCATTCTGTTGTACTGTATCTGAAACTAATACTCTATGTGTCCACTATATTTCAGTAAAGCTGGGAAAATACCTTACAGTTATACTAGGAGACATATAAAATAAGAGGAGAAGAAGAGGGAAAAAACTTGCTATATTACATAGCAATGAAATTATCAAAGACACCCTTCAGCAAAGAATCATAGAATTATCCCCGGTTCTTTACAGCACCCATTTCAGAACAAAGATCTGCTTCCTAGGACCTTCCCCAGTTGTCACCCAGAGTCCAACTCCTATAATAGGTTCCTTCTGGCACTCTCTAGCTGAGACACTCTACCGTTCCCTCACGGTGAGCACTTCTCCCTAGCTACCAAGGAGAAATAAACACAACTCACCCAACAACAAAGTTAAATTAAAACCCAGAAATCACAGAAATCTTTATAAAACCTGCAAAGGAGTATTATGTGATGTAGTCAGGTATAGAAATATATAGTAAAAAATATTAAACAAGCATGGAAACGCTATACACCAAATAAAATGATAATGACTTCCTTCAGAAAGGCAGGGAGGGATGCAGGCAGACAGGAGGGAAATTAATCTGAGTGGTTGACTCAACGGCTTCAATGGTATCCTCATGTTTCATTTCTTTTAAACAAATGATTCTGAAAGAAGCATGGCTAAAAATGTTAGGGTTTAGTAAAGTTAGGTAGTGGATATATGAATGTTTGTGCTGCTTTTATGACTGCCAATGTATTTGAAATAGCACACACTTTTCTTTTTAAAGGTGATACAGATCTTCCTCTACGTATGATGGCATTACATCCTGATAAGCCCATCCTAAGCTGCAAATGCCAGGGCGCCTGGGTGGCTCAGTCAGTTAAGCATCTGTCTCTGCTCATGTCATGATCCCAGGGTCCTGGGATTGAGCCCCACACCAGGCTCCCTGCTCAGTGTAAAGTCTGCTTCTCACTCTCCCTCTATGCTGTCTTTCTCTCTCAAATAAACAAAACCTTTAAAAAAAAAAAAAAAAAAAGCAAAAGCCATAATAAAAAATGCATTTAACACAGCTAGCCTACTGAATGTCTAGCCTAAGATAGCCCACATTTAATGTGCTCAGAGCACTTACATTTAACCTAGAGTTGGACAAGATCATCGAACACACCCCTTTTGTAATAAAGTATCGACTATCTTGTGTAATTTATTGAATACTGTGCTGAAGAATGGTTGTATGGCTACGGAACATTGTTAAGTCCATCGGTCATTTATCCTCACGATGCGTGGCTAACTGGGAGCTGCAGCTGGCCGCTGGTGCCCAGCATCATGAAAGAGAATCCGAAGGCATATTGCTAGCCCAGGAAAAAGACCAAAATTTAAAATTCCAAGTATGGTTCCAACGGAATGCATACTGTTTCACACCACAGTAAAAGTAAAAAATTGCAAGGTGAATGATCGTAAGTTGGGAACCATCTGTATACTGGGATTACATTAAAATTTAGAAAGTTTTTATTACTGAAGTGTCAGGGGCGCCTGAGTGACTCAGTCGTTAAGCATCTGCCTTCAGCTCGGGTCATGATCCCACGGTCCTGGGATCGAGCCCTGCATCGAGCTTCCTGCTCTGGGGGAGGCCTGGTTCTCCCTCTCCCATTCCCCCGCTTATGTTCCCTCTCTTGCTGTGTCTCTCTCTGTCAAATAAATAAAATCTTCTTAAAAAGAATTATTTAAAAAGTTACTGAAATGTCAGAGAATGTTCATTATAATGCAATCTAACCTACAAGCCAGTTCAAGAACAGCTTTATAACAAAGCTCTCTGGGTTGGTAAGTTCCATCCACTTTTTGCATATGTTGGGAGTAATTCATTAATCTATTTTTTTTAATCCACTGTCCTCCTTGCCCTGTTTATTATGATACTAGCTGGGAGTCTCTCTTCCTGAGAGGCCTGGCTAATTCAGAACTCATTACATGCACGACTCCAAACTGTTCATTATATATTACCTCCATCCTCTCTCCACTGAGCATCACTGCTATTGTGTTTACCCCATTACTGAGCTTAATTAAGTCCTTCAAGAGTTTCTCGTAATCCTCCAGACTTGTTGTTGGCAAATATGTACCATTTATTTGCAATGCTTCTGAATCGTTAACAAATATGTTTTAAAATTATTTCTAGGCTTCTAAAAGTCATCACACTGCTCAAACTGTCATGCTCTCACTTTACATATTTGCATACCTCAACTGGTTTTCGGAATTATTTGGGATCTAACCTTTTATCTACTATGAACTTGCTCCCCAACTTATTTAAAGGGGCCTTCATTCAGAGCCCTGTGGGAAGATCAAAACAAAATGCCAACCACTGGCTTATCTAACTGCAAATACTCAGTTAATTATTTCAAGGTGTTTAAGCAGGTTAAAAAGACTAAGTGAATGTATTAAAACTACACTGAATGAACTGCCTAGGCAGGGTTTTGTGTCTGTGTGTGTGTGTGTGTGTGTGTGTGTTTTCTGCTAAAGGAAAAATTTGCCCACACTTAATGTGAATTCCCAGGATCTCCTTTCTCACATTAAAAAAAACAAAAAAACAAAAAACAGGTTAGCCATTAGCCAGCTGGCAGCCCTTTAAAGATATTCTCACAATTGATGGTAAATGATACAGCTTTTCTAGTGGGTCAGTTTCATTATGCTGTTGCTTCAGATTTTCAAAAATGATAACCAAGGGAAGCAGTGCCATTTCATTCCCCCAGGCCTCTACAGCTTTCTTTGCCACACTCAGGTCAGTGGTCTCCATCCTTGTATGGATGAGAGTAACACAAGATCATGGGGCACTGTGTTTAGCCTCTCTCCCTTCTTGATTATCTGTTTGAGAGCATCTCGATCTTAATAGACCTTTACCACATGCATGTTATCAGAGAATTCCTGTTATTCGTCTGAGTTGTGAGCAATGTTGCCTTCAGATCCCCTCTTAATTTTAAAAGTCTTCGTTGATGCAGCCCTGCTGATACATTTGCTCTTTGCTATCCTTTCTTGGGTAGATATTATCCTAATATGTATATCTACATGATCAACGCAGCGTCATTACTCATTCAATTCGATGCACGAATGGCCACTGAATACCTTTTACCAACAGAATGTGGAAATGCTATTGGTGGACAAGAGAACTGTAACTATCTTCACTCTTAGACTGATGAGGGACAGGACAAAACCTGAGTTCACCATGTTAGCAGAACAACCCCCAGCCACCCCATCTTGATTTCAGGGTCATTAATACCTGAGAATTATATGTAACTGACACCCCAGGTTCCCCCACCCCCTCTTCCTATTTAGGAACTGCCCTTCCAGGATCAGAATTCTCTGGGCTAACAATGAAATTAAATCCTTCCCATACATCTAATAATTAAAATAAACTGGAGCATGAATCAGCACGTGAACTAAGTGAATAGCTTAGTATGCATGTATTTTTCTTCTTCCTTCTTGTCCCTTTTTATGCTTATTTAGTGGACTTTGCAGCAGCCTCTTTTGTATCTGAGGCAAGCAGATGCTTTTACTCTCTCAGCTTAATGATGTGGAGAAAAACAGAAGGATGCAAAAAGTCTCCAAGTGCTTCATCTTCAGAGATAATAGATACTGAAATTGCATTCCTCACACCATCCCTTTCTTCCCAGTTCAATACCTAGAAATGGTGAAGTAAGTATAAAGCGGTGCTGTAAGACACAAGAAAACCCTTCTGTATAAACTGGTGGTTTCTTTTAGAAAAACGTGAGGAACTACATGAAGCTAAAGGATTAAAACTTAGAAGTCACAGCACTTTCTTCCTGGCTTTGACACAATACACTGTAAATGAGGGGTCTTACTGGCTATTCAATAACAAGCCATCAGCGCCAATCCTGGAGGATATCCAGTAAATAACAGAAATGAAACACGGAAGTATCTGAAAGTTCAAGCCAATTTCCAATTCTCAAATATCAAAATTGATATGATTCACATGAGCTTTGATTCACTGTCCCTTTGAGCATAGGGACAGTGGAGTGCTCAAAGGGACAGTGGAGTCAGGGTAAATTCCATTAATCTCTTCCAATTCAATTTTATCTTTTCCTGATCACTGTCCCTCTGGTTTTGTATCATTCAAGTCAACAAAATGAATTGCCCACTTTTGCTCACTTGCTACTAGACATGCACCGATTTCCCCCAAAGCACCTTTTAATTATTCCTTTTGGCAACACTGAACAGCTCTTATTCTGTGTTACTTAATAAAATGTTCAGAAAATAGTTAACAGGAACTTTAAATCTCAGGCCAGTAACTCTCAATAATTTAAAGAGGCTGATGAATTCAGGTGCAATATACCCAGTTGGAAAGAAATTAAAGTTTGACATAACAATAGGACTGATGTCAAAATACTGGTTGGGGCTAGATGCCCAAAGGATAAATGGATAACCAGATGACTGTAATTTATGGTATTCCTAATAATTATTCCTTTATGTGGCATATATATATCATTTGTAATTCTTACAACATCTCTGCAAAGTGATTCTCTTTTCTGTTACGTATGGTAATTCAGAGTAACCTGCCTGTACTTGGAAGGCCTGTTTTGCATCTTCAGTCCCACATCATTTTTCTTGCTTGTTGATAGGGAAATGAGGTCTATTATCAATGCTAGTGTAGTTTCCTAAAATTCTTTAAAAAATATAAAGTGGATACTCTCTCCTCAAGATGTAGCTAAAAGAGTCAGAAATTTACAATGATTTATCACAGAATGAAAACATTCCTGATTAAGTTTCAAAATGCTTTAAAAATAAGTATCTAAAAATCTAAGAAACAACTGCCCAAGGAGATTTTAAAAAAGAAAAGCTACTTAAAAAAAAAAAATCTTATTTATTTACTTGAGAGAGAAAGAGAGCATGAACAGGGAAAAAAGGGAGAAGCAGGCTTCCCATGAACAGGGGGCCTTACTGCAGGCTTGATCCCAGAACCTGGGGATCAGGATCTGAGCAGAAGGCAGATGTTTAACCAACTGAGCCACCCAGGTACCCTGAGAAAAGTTACTTATTTACACCTTATCCATTAGAAAAGAAAGACAGGGCAAGAATGAATGATACACTGGAAGCAGCCCAGTCAGTGGCCATAAGTAACAATCATTCCTTCTCAACTCTGATGGGATTCTTTGTTGGGGAGTTCAGATCGTATCTTAAGTGCCAAAATTCATTCAATGCTCCATTTTCCTACTTACTGTAGTAACTGGGATTTCATACTGACAGTACTAGAATCACAAGGTAACTCTTCAAAGGAGGTGTAAGTTAAGCCTCTCTTTCCTTTCCTTTCAGAACTGTATTATTTTCAGTCTTTTCTTGACTAATACTAGGGTGTTCCCCCATTAATTGGTTGAAAATTAAGAATTAGTTGATCAAAGTTGAGAATCATTTGGTTTATTATTAATTTGGCTTATGGTGCCAAGTTCTGGCCAAGAAAAGGAAGATACCAATCAACATGTCAAATTTGATGTTGTGCATATTTATATTTAAAACTTCCAGTTAAAATTCATCTCGACTGGCTCTTCAGTCTATCTACTGTCACCTCTTGACAAAACAAACTAGCAGAAATGAGAGGATTTACATTTAGTTTCCCCCTAAATAATGGTGAATTACTTTTAAACATTGGGATGCTCTGATACACACTACTTATTTTATAATGCATCAGAGATAATAATTAACATTGTATATTTGTACAATGTACATTTAAGTGTATGAGATATGTTTCGTATAGTATATGTTTTATATATATTTGTGTACTTACATACACACACTCACACACATTACACATCTTTAGGAGAGCCCAAGAGAATGCAAGAGGGGAAATTGAGGCAGGGAAAAAAAGGGGTGTTCAGGAAGAAGAGATTCAGAATGGAGTTCTGTTCCACCATGAGATAAATCGAGGATCTTGCAGTATTTCTAATGCAAATTCAATCTTAACAAGGCGCTGGATATTTTTTGTTTCTAAGCTACTGGAACTGTCCTCACTGAGAGTGTTACACAGTTAGGTAGACCTCAGATGAGAGGGCACGAGTGCCCAGGTAGAGGCGTGGAATACCACTATAATGTGCTAATGCTCTCTTTTCTAAGCAGACTTCCCATCTTCAGGATGAAGTCCAAACCTGAGCGCTGGGTAGGACTCCTCCCAGCCCCCATGCTCACTCACTTCCAACAAAAGGATGTCTCCCCAACCCACTAAAATGAATCATTTTGTTTATATTTTGCAGTAAAGTCATTGGTAATTGTGCTACAGAGGTCGCAGGAGGATAGGCCTGGGGCAGTCAATCTTCCTTACTCAAGCACTTGCCTTCTTTCACCGCAGTGCTTCCCGCCCAGTGGTCTTCAGGCTGAGCTGAGGGGCAAGAAGGATCAAGAGCCTGTGAAGACTCTGTTTCAAGATGAGGCTGAGGCACAGACTCCAGAGCCTGTGACCCACCATTCCAAAACGAGCCCCTTGCTAACTGCCAGTCCTCTTGCAGCTCTCAGAATACATGTTAACTTGCTTGATTTGAGGAGCTGGCTCCAGCGAGTGTCTTTTTCAATTACTGTAATAATAACATATGTAACTCTATGTAACTCTAGCGTGTTTTAATGCTTTCCAGCTTTAAAAGGACTTTCACAAATAACATCACATTTGAGCCTCATTCACATAACCATGGGAGGTAAGCATCATTTCCTTTTATGGATTAGGTAATAAAAGCTCAGTGACATCTGTAGGTAAACAAAATTGGAACTTGAAACAAGGAGCTGTGGTTTCAACTCCTATACTCTTTCCTCCTATCAATCTGCTTATATTGTGTGATCTGAAAGCTGGTGGAAGTCCAGGAGCGCCCCCCTTCCCTGCCTCTAAATACTCTTTCCTAATCTGGCAATACGATATATATGTATTTCTGCATATCTGGATATGTGTGCTTTTATTTTTCTATTTATATTTTTTAAAGATTTAATTTTTAAATAATCTCTACACCCAAAGTGGGGCTTAAACTCAAAACCTCAAGATCAAGAGTCACACACTCCACTGACTAAGGCAGCCAGGAACACCTGGATATGTATGCTTTTTAACCAGATTAATAGATTATGTTACTTGAAATATGTAAGGCATCGGATCCCTGATTTATCCATAGGGATTAGTGTTTATCAGTCATTGACATGTAGATTCACCTAGAAGAGAATGGGGCAATGAATAGTGGAATATAAAAGACTGATTGAGAAGGAAGGCTGGAAACTGTCCTGAGCATGAAGCTATCCCTGAGTAAGACATCAGAGAGGTCTAGACATTAGCATTTAGTACAAAAGTTATCAGAGAGGGATGGATGTAACTTAGGAAACAAAGAGAAAGGCTGGGAATATTCTGTGATCTAAAACACTAATTGACTCTGGGCACCTTAAGAGATTATATGGTAAAGTTCGTTTACACTGAAAAACCAGGAAGAATTTGCAAGAAGGGAAAAAATTAACCATATTCAGCTGTCTTTTGGATTAGCAAAACACTGCTTTTCGATTTTTTTTTTCTATATTAATACTAGCTAGAAGTCCTAAACACTACCATCATGGTGCTCTCTTGGGGACAATGAGGTTGAAACCCATAGTTCAGGTGGATGTGCTGAGGCAGAGAAGCTCATGTGGCATGTCAAGTGGCTTATAATGTGTATTGAGGGGCGCCTGGCTGGTTCAGTCAGTTGGGCTTCTGACTCTTGATTTTGGCTTGGGTTGGGATCTTGGAGTCTTGAGATTGGGCCTGGCTCTGCACACCACATGAAGTCTGCTTGTCTCGACCCTCTGCTCTCCCCACCATCCCCGCCATGCATGATCTCTCTCTCTCTCGAATACGTAAGTAAATAAAATCTTAAAACAAAATAATAATGGGCATTCAGTCCAATGACAACGGTATGTGGCATGCCATGCTGAATGACTCAGCTTTAACTGTATGCATCTTTTCCCCTTAAGCCATCATTTCAAAATGGAATCTTTTTTTAAATATTTTACTTACTTACTTGACAGAGAGAGACAGGGAGAGAGGGAACACAAGCAGGGGGAGTGGGAGAGGGAGAAGCAGGCTTCCTGCTGAGCAGGGAGCTGGATGCAGATGTGGGGCTCTGGAATCATGACCTGAGCGAAAGGCAGATGCTTAACAACTGAGCCACCCAGGCACCTCTCAAAAAGGCAGTATTTTTATATTAATCTTATCATTATGAGGTTTCTCTTTCCACCTTTTCTTAGAAAGAGTATTTTCAATCTGTACCCAACATATCAATATGTAATTTACATGTGAATCACAACTTACGCTTACAGACAGCATTATTTCAAGGAGCAAAAAAGTGTAGTGACTTTTTACTTATTAAATGTCAATGTGAGTAATAATAGTTGATTGTCTTATTACTCAAACAAAATGTTTGCTTTTGTCTTTCTGTAGTTCTTTAAAACCTAAGATTTAAATTTGGAGAAGGAAGTAAGATCAACAACCATCTTCTACAGACATAAAATGGCTGTTAAGATTAAAGCTGAAAGATGCAGTGACCAAGGCTGAGTTAAAATCCTTACCCCTCCAAAGAGGGAGTTTGGCCAGAAGCTTCTCATAACTTTTATCCCAACTGCACAGAGATCAATGTGCTCATTTGAACTCAGGAACCTATTAGTTATAATGCTCCATGAAGGTCAATTGGACTTGCCAGCAAGGGCTTATAATGCATATTGTGCCATATATATAGATCTGTCAAAATATGGTTGGAGCGTGAGCTCAAAAAATATTACTGAATGAACAAATGAGCCAGTGAGCTTATGATACAGTGTCTGGAGCTTATGCAGGGAGCTAACGCTATGGTACCTGAATCTGAATCACAATGAGCTCCCTGTACTTTAGCTGCACTGGACTTTCACTGCTGTAAGTATTAATTGAAATTAAGTGAACCAGATCAAGATTTTTAGGCTATGACAGGAAAGTTATGGGCTCAGTTAACCAATCCTTCTGGCCAAAACTCACTGCTGTCAGAGGCATGGACTGTGCGCCATCTTTAGGAGGGGCTGGCAAAAATCAGTGTGATTGTCCATAAGATTCAAGAGTTGATACTTTTATTTTAAAATACACTTGGATTCAGTGGGTGAAGTGTGTTTCTTAATTTTAACCTAGCAACTATCCATTAAATTTTAAGTTAATTCTAACCTAAAATCCAGAGACTGATAGTTAATGTTTGAAGTTCCCAAATCAAGGATACACAGTCCAAGAAGAGTTAAATCTGAATGGAAAAACTTGAGGAGGACCCGAGCTAGGATGACATTCTGCAAAGGCAATCCTTCTCCTTTGAGAAGTAAGTTTTCATTGCTGAAATCAATGGTGTTTAAGTTAATGTGGCTTGGTGAGAAAATATTATAAATGTACCTCCACCTTTGCATGAACAAGGTCTGAAGATCAGCAAACCCAGGGTCCCAAGACTCTCTGGAGTGTATGCGTGGTCTAGGAGTCTTGGCTTTTAGTACAAAAGTTATCAGAGAGGGATGGATGTAACTTAGGAAACTAAGAGTTTCCTTAGTAAGTCCTAAGTAAGTAAGTCTGGGCTAAAGCCCACTGGACACATGGTTGCATGTGTCTCCAATGCATCTTTTCAGCAAGGCCTTTGTTAGAGTGCCTGCAAGGACAAGGAACTGGGACACAATGGAACTTCATGAACCGGTTCGTGTGACCTCTTTTGTGCATGCTTGCCAATAAATGTTTTTATTGATGGCAAACTGTGTGCCATATTTAGGAGGGGCTGGCAAAAATTAGTCATTGCAATGTTGCCAAAAAGATCATGATGGAGGAAACCCATCGTCATTGCAAATGTTGCCAAAAAGATCATGATGGAGGAAACCCATAGGTTCACTTATCTCAAGTTCTCAGACAATCATTAATATTGTCCATGCAGAACAAAGTAATGAGATTGTGAATGGCCAAGTTGGCTTAGGATTTTTTTTTTTTTAAAGAGATAAAGAGGGCCAAGGAGCAGAGAGAGAGGAAGAATCTCTCTCTCTCTTTTTAAGATTTATTTATTTAGAGAGAGAGAGAGCACAAGCAATGGGAGGGGCAGAGAGAAAGGGGAGGGAAAGCAGACTCCCCGCTGAATGCAGAGTCCTAGTGGGGGTTTGATCTTACAACTCTGAGATCATGAACTGAGCCAAAACCAAGAGCCAGACCCTCAACTGGGTGAGCCACCCAAGTGCCCCAGCTTCAGATATTCCTAACAGATTAGACAGCACAAAGCAGCAAATATTTATTCAAATGGTTTACTGCAAATGCAGATCTTTATCTTCCATTTAGGTTGTCAGTTTATTATTTGTATTATTATACAATAATATAATTATTAATCCGCTAGTATTATTAACATATAATAATCCGCTAATATTATTATAAATATCCGCTAGTATTATTACTAGCAGAGTGTATTTTTAGAGCAAATATAGATATGAAAAATAAAATTCTTACCCTAAATGGTGTGTGTGCATGCATGGTTTGTGTGTGTGTGAGATGAGGGGTTTGTGAAGATAAAGGAAAAGAGACAAGCATGTATCTAAACAATTATCATTGGCATGAGACTTGCTATGGTGACAGGGTCATGCACTGTGTTTGGTACTAAAGTATGAAATCTGGACTAATATAATTTGTGGCAGAAGGTAAAGTGGGCAGGTAGGGGTAGAGAAAGCTATACCTGCTATGAGTTTTGAAGGACAAGTTGGAGCTAGTAGAGAGAACGACAGGGAAGAGAGAAAATAATATATGCAAAGGCATAAATGTAAGAAAGCCCTTGAGAAGGCTGAAGTACAATACAACTCCACGATAATGCAGTAACTTGAATTCAGATATAAAGCAATCGGCTCACCAGGTCATTTCATTATCCTTGCAAAACAGGCTCAGGCATTTTACATGATTGGATGTTCTGCACCCCACTTATAACATAATGGCAGCAATTCCTGTAGTCTGTTGAAAGTAGCTGGGGTGTGAAGTATGTGGCTGTGACTGATAGGGAAGGGATTATGGCCAGAGAGGGTATGGAAGAGTTAGGCGTGAACATGAAAGGTTTTAGGTGCCATGTAGTAGAGTCTAGATTTTATCCCAAAAGTAATGTTGAGTCAGAATGATATTAAGCATGCAACTGGCATGGAAATATGTGTGTAGAAAAATAACTGGCATCAGGGGTGCCTGGCTGGCTCAGTCGGTGGAGCAGGCAACTTTGGATCTCAGGGTTTTCAGTTTAAGCCCTGCAATGGGTGTAGAGATTACTTAAAAATTAAAAAAAAAAAAAAAAAACTGAAGAAAAAGAAAAAGAACTGGCATCAGTATAAATGACAGATCAAAGGGAGCTAGATCAGGGATGCAGAAACAAGACAGAAAGGTGCTATAGTCCTAGCAAAGAGACAGGAGGACGATCTAAACTAAGGCAGTGGCGGGGGGCGGGGGAGTGGAGACAGAAGAGTTTTATTAGGAAGAAGAACGGCCTGGATCTGGATGTGGTAACTGAAGGATGTGAGAGTGAAGGGAAAAGGATGGTACCATTTTATTGCTATGGATGACTCAGAGGATGGGGGATCCCTTCCCCATTATGAAATGGCCAGTCTGGGAGACAGGGAAGAAAAGGGAGTTATTAATAGATTTGGTGAACACTTCTAACAAACCCACATTCCCTTAATTATTTTTCTTGAGGTACTGCAATTGGGTTAGTCTACCATAATGAAAAGCCATTAGATTTCAATAGCTTGAGCTGAGCTGGATTAGATACATTCATCATGAGTTGACTGGGAGATTTGGAAACAAAGCTGTCAGAGGCTTAGTTTGGGGTTATTTGTCATCAGTGCAAACCCGGATTTTAATAAATGGGAGGAGGTGAAATTTAAGAAAGGGAAATGAGAATGGAGAAACCTATTCTTGGACAAAAGCTCATTGATTCCTAGTGATGATCATGCATTGCTTATTAGCGACACTGAATGGTGCTGGGGACGTAACACAGTGGCTCCTCATATGAGTTTTAGTAGTAAACAGGGAGTTGGTATTTTGGGAGAAACCTCCGTGATGCACTGATTTAGTCAATCCATAAAACACTCCTACATCCATCCATCTAGTAAAAACTGAGCATCTGTACACTGAAAGAGGTGGGAACATTGGAACAAATTTAAAAAGAAAAAAATAAATGTTGGTCAGAACTCACTCAGAGAAGATTTTTGTACTTCAGACCTCTACTGTATAAATAAGGTCCCAGAGGTATGATAGGAATAATTAAAGTGAATGAAGACCTACTCTGGATTGACTGGCTTCTTTTTAGCTATAATTCAAATTGTTCTTTTTCCTCAACCTTATTTATACTTAAATAGGTTGCTTATAAATGGCACAATCTTTTCTTGCTTATTGTTTTGTGATATCCATTTGCCTTCTCCTAAGGATGGGACAAGAACATCTCAAAACGAAAAGAATGATTATTGATACTCTATAACTATTAGGACCCCCTTACGCGAGGAAATCGAGACAAACATTAGCAAGTATATGATAGTAAAACAAGGGCTATCTTTTACAAATAAATGTGCAGACCAAAAAGCCTCAGTATTTCTACTCTCAGAAAACATTTTCTCATCAATTTCCCTTTCTTGTATGTTTACTGTGTGGGGCCTACTGAAGGGAGTAGAATTCTTTCAAACATTGGTTCTATTAAAATGTACTTGGCTTCTCAACTGTAAACAGTTGATGTAATATCTCTATTGCCTTCAGTCTTACAGTGAAGCCTCACAAAGACAAACAAGTTCTATTAACAGTGGTTGTTGCTGAAGATTATAGAACTAATTTAGCATTAAGAGGATTTTTATCCAGTGTGTCTCTTGGCACAATTTCAGATATATGATCTAGCACATAAGCACAGAAACCAAAGAGCAATTTACATCCTTTCCCAAATTTTAGATTAATTTAGATGGCAGAACTAAGGTGAGAACCATGGTTTTCTTTTTCTCTTCAAACATTGGATGAGTACTTCTTTATGCATGGACTGCAATAACAAGAACCGTCCTTCAGCTGGTAAGCAACTAACATTTTCACCTCTCTATCCTTGTGCCTAATTTTTCCCCCTAATGACAGATATGTAAACAAATACATCAAAAGGCCAGAGTTCAAGTCACAAGTTTTTCTACTTACTAGCTGTTTAATCTTGGACAAGTCATCTAATCAAAATCTTTTATTGAGCACTTACTGTATACATTAGTAGACTATAGGTATGCTCTTCTTTGACATCACAGATTAACTTATTACATGCTATATTATCAGATACGTTGTCTTATTTAACTCTCTCCAAAATGCTATGAGATAGGTAGTTTGATTATCCTCATTTTACAGATGAAGAAACTGAGGCTCAGAGAAGTCAAGTGACTTCTCAAGGTCACAAAGGTTGAACTGGGACTTGAACTGAACACCCAGACCAAAGGACCAGGGGTTTGATCTGTAGGCTCAGTTGGCCTAAGAGTTTTGAGTTTCTTGTATGTAAAATGGAAATCAGAATAATGAATCTCTCAAGATTCTTAAAATAATTAAAAGACACTATTGCATAAAAGGGTCATTACTATTGTTATTGTTGCTGTTCTATTTTCTCACTATCTCAGATTAAAAACTAGGAGCTCTTTTAATTCCAGATTTATTTCCCAGATTAAAAACTTGGAGCTCTTTTATTTACAACTCTTCCTTTGTCTCCCAAACCCAATCCCCTACTGACTCTTCCCACTATCATTCATTCCTTCCCATTTGTTTCATCAGTTGCATGACACTGCCCATCACTTTTTGTAATTTCAATAAATGTGTAATTCTTTTTCTTGCCCGAGGCTTCTAGTCACACTGATATAACCTTCCCATGCTATGTGATTAATGTACACAAAACACAATATTCCTATTACCATGTGTCATTCTTTATTGATTATAGGGTAAGGGCATCCTAATGGCATCACCCTGGTATTTGAGACTCTGGGTCTCTTGGTTCTATATCACCCATTCAAACTCATTTCTCAGTAGCATCTAATGGAACTGGAAGAAAAACTTGGGAGGCACTGACAGTATTTGGTGAAAAAGACAAGCTTAGGCAGGGGTCTCAGGAAGTAAAGACCAGAGACACAGACATCAAATAAATATATCCACAGTAAATCACAATTATATAAAGGAGGGATGAGTGGGGGTGAAGACTAACCTAGTATAGAGGTTCAGGCAAGGTTGCCTGAGGCAAAATAAGACCATTCACTTTATATTCCCAATACCCTGAACTTGGTTTATTCCCTTCCTTCCCTTGAAAATGCCCATTTTGGGATGCCTGGGCGGCTCCGTCGGTTAAGCAGCTGCCTTTGGCTCAGGTCGCAATCCCAGGGTCCTGGGATCAAGTCCTGTATCAGGTTCCTTGCTCAGCAGGGAGCCTGCTGCTCCCTCTGCCTGCCACTTACCCTGCTTATGCTCTTCTCTTCTCCCTCTCAAATAAATAACAAAATCTTTTGTAAAAGAAAAATGTCTCATCCTTCTCCATACAAATCCAATGGTCCTATTAGTCTTCCTCAGGATGAAGTTTAAGTCCTACTCACAATATTAAGCTTTGCTAACTTCTCTAGACTCTAAGGATTATATTTTTTTAAAAACAAATTAGTGCATTTGCTGTTCTCTGTTCCTTATCAACATTGACTATGTAACAGATTATGGGTTTTAGGATCAGATATGGTTAAGTCTTGCCCTCACAACTTGATTATTGATGTTTTTATCTAGAAAGGCTGTGTTCTTCACCTTTAGATTCCACACAGTGTAATGATAAATGAGTATTTGTGTAACGAATAGCTGAGTGTTCAGTGGGTGTGTATATCCAGATGTGTAGAAATCTATGCAACAAAAGGGATCAGAAACATGGCTCTAATACCTTAAGCAACCTTCCTAATGCTTAAGATTAACCTAATCCCACTCTTGTTCATTTGCTTTAGGTTTTACTTGAGCTAAAATTTGATACTCTTTGCATTAACATTACAGAAAAACTGACTGCTTATTGTTCTGGAGGTTTGTCTACATTACCTAATGTTGACACAGGATTCGTAATAACCCGAAAACTGAACTCGCCTGTGAGATTCACTCATCCCTGTCATTTGCCTTCCAGATTATCTATTTAATGCCAAATTTCCACATAAAACTAAACATAAATCAACAAAATAAAGACCTTAAGTCTCAGCTCTTGGCATGCCTCCGAAAGAAATGTGATCTCCAACAAAGTTCTGTTGCTTTGTTGTTGTGTTTTTCTAGTTTTCAGAATTCTGCTTAGCAGGCAAGTTTAAAACAGCTAATTAGAACTAACAGGATTCAATGCAGGCAAGTGAAGTTTTCAAAGCGGATTAGGTTCAACTTTGGCACAAAATTCTGTCAGAGTAAATAGAATTAGCAGTTGTGTAGAGAGGTGTGTGAGAGCTATGTATGTCACGCTCTACTCAAATGCACTTGTTTCCTTTTGTCTATGGGTTAAATGTTGAAGCATACTACTACTCACATGAGGGAAATTCTAGCTGGTGTACAGTTATTTCTACTCTTCCACTCCTACTCTCAAAGAGACTATATTCAAAATAATGATGTGATGATAGGAAGTTCATTGTCCACAGAATCCTCACAGGTGGTCATCAGATCATCAGCTGCTCAAAACACAGAAACTCCGCATTTTCTAAATTTTTAGTATCTTGCTTCTACACTTTAAACGCAGTATCCTTTCAATGCCCATGAAAAAATAATAACCTGCACGGGAGGCAAGCATTCTGGCCTGTATTGCACAGTCTTCCATTAACTTGTAAGTAAATTTGAACAGATTTCTTCATATCTCTAGCCTTCATATATTGTTGTACCAAATTTGTTCATTTGTTCAACAAATATTTGTTGGGTGACGACTAAGTACCAGGCGATATTCCAGAGAGTGGTTCTGTTAGCTATGCCAACAGCAAGGTGAGTGTTTCTAATAGAGATGAATGATTCTGCCTGGCAGACAGCATGGGGAGTAGAAAGAGGATTTGAGTAGTAAGACCAAATTAAATCTTGGCTTCAACAGTTACTTAGTGAGATCTGTTGCTACCACCTCTGAAAATAAATATTTTCATCTATGAAATAGTAAGAGCTCAGAAAGTACTTAATGATGCCCCCACATGCAGGCACTGTGCCTGGTGCCAGGAATGCAGTGTAGCCTCAAGCAGATAATGACTCTGCTGGGTTGGGGCTGAGTCTGTCAAGCATGTTAAGCACACACCATTACTGCACCACTGACTCTTGTTAGTCTGTGTGGTGGTTTTAAAATGTGTCCATAGAATCTCTGATACTTTTTCCTTCCAAAGGTAGAACCTAATTCTCTTGTCCTTGAATAGGTGCACAGGCTTAGTGACTTGTTTCTAATGAAGAGAATGTGGTGGAGGTGATGCCTGGAGGCTTCTCAGGGTAAGTCATAAAAAGGCTAGCATCTGCCTGCCTGTCTCCTGGATTGCTTGTTCTGGGGACGCTTGCTGCCACGTCATGAAAACACTAAAACAGCTTGTGGAGAGAAGCCGCCAACTTGGTACCTACAATTGGTACCACCCTGCTAAGCATGTCAACAATCCACCTCTAAAACAGATCTCCCAGCCTTAGTCAAGCTATCGCAGGAAGCCAACTCCAGTAAAAATTCTGCTGCACTCTCATGAAAGACTGAAGGCGAAACTGCACAGTTACGCCACTCTTCAATTTTGGACCCATGGGAACTGGAGGACAATATATGTTCACTGTTGTTGCCACTGAGTTTGGGGAGGCAATTTCTTACAGACCAATAGACCAGTAGATAACTAATTGAGCCTATGATTAAAAAAAAAAAAAAAAAGCTGAATGAAGATAAACAATTAGGGTCGAAGACCTTTTCAAGTTTCCCTTAGTTTATCTCCCATGTCGGAAAAAGAAAAATCAAATAGTTCTTCTCAGATTTCTAGTGTTTCTTTTCCTACAGGAGAAAATTCAAACTCTTTGGTCTAATGTTGAAAGCTCACAGGATCAGAAGCAGTTTGGTCTCTCCTACTCTCCAGCACTGACACTCTCCATTGCCCAATCCAGTCTACCTATTCTCAGCTAATTTTTGATCACGAACTTCCTCAGTCTTGAAGGGCATAGCTCTTCTTTTTGCATATTCACTTGTTTTCCTTTCAAGCTTAATTTAAGTCCTGGGGTACTTCTTGATGACACTAATGCACAGCCATCTCTTCCTTTTTTAAAACTTCTAGTAGGTTTTATTGCCCGTATGACTTACTGATACTTTTCTCCGAAGTATTTGTACTGTTATTACATGTCACTATCAATTAATCACTAAATATTTGAGTTACCACTATGTGTAAAGCGCTATGCTCAGAGCTATGTTTAACACTTTTACTTAACTACATTTAACTTTTTTATTTTTTTTAAAAGCTATTATGGCATATAACTTGTGTGTGTGTTTGTGTCTCTGTGTGTGTGTGTGAGAGAGAGAGAGAGAGTGTTTCACTCCAGAATTAGATGATAAGCAACTTGAGGACAGAACACAGACCTATTCTTCACAGCCTAGGCACATCTTGTAGAGTATGAACCTCTACAAGCATCTTTGTACCATTTTAATACAAGGGAGTAATTTTCAAAATAATGAAACAACCTTTGACATTTTCTCATTCTCCTGATATTTATGAAGCTAGAAGCAAGTGATTCTACATGTTAGTGTGTGAAGTACTTGTTGAAGTGGAACTAGATTCCCCTGGCTATGCAACTACATTCATGAAATCATCTTTGATAAACGCATGGACATACAAGCTCAGGAAATTATGAACATTCTCTTCCTTAGTTACCAATCTGATGGAAGGAACTCTCAGAGCAGAGTCATTCTCCTCAACCATCCCAAATATGTGATCTCCAACGTAAGACATGAAAATGGTATGAGACTTCCAGCATACTGAGGATTACAGTGAGAGATCCAGTGCTAAAATGAAGCAGGGAATGCTGGCAAAGTTTTCCCTGAAACTATTCAAAGAATTAAATCCACTGCCTGGTTGACTTTTACAGTGGGGGGCGGGGGGAGGAACTGATTTATCAGATAACTGGAAAAAAAAGGAAAATGTAGCTCTCAAACTTGAAGTTGCATCAGGATCATCTGGGAGTTCTGTAGATTGGTCCTCACGGCCCCACGCACCTCAACCACTCACCATCCAGCTCATCGTCTCCGCCATCCCCTCCACCACCACGATGCCTGTTTAGAAAGCCCAGGGTAATTCACCTCCTTCAACATGTGTGTCTCTATGATTTGGATTAAGGTAGAGTGGTTGAGTGTATCTGTTTATAGATAGGAAACAGCCTGAGAAAAGGTACACTGAAATGTTCACAGTAGTTATTTTTAGAAGGCAAGATTATGCAGGACTTCTGTTTTTTACCATACGCATACTTATATTATTTAATTTTTAAATAATAACCATGTATATCTATGACCAGAAAAAATATAAATATCGTATATTTACATACTTACAGGTAATTTGCTAAAAAGTTCCAATGGCTTCTCATCCTCTCCAAAATAAAGTTCAATGTTTTTAGAATTGACCAAATAACCTCAGCTTCCCACTTGCAACAAAAATCCTCCTTTCCCAGACAAAACAAACTCCAAACTCCTGGCACATCTAACTCTGTCATGTCCTGCGTCCCCACTCATGTTGGTCGCTGTCTGTGAGGAATGCAAAGACACTAGCTGTCTAGCTGACAAACACCTCCTCATTCTTTAAAACTCACACTAAGGGGCGCCTTGGTGGCTCAGTGGGTTAAAGCCTCTGCCTTCAGCTCAGGCCATGATCTCAGGGTCCTGGGATTGAGCCCTGCATCGGGCTCTCTGCTCAGCAGGGAGCCTGCTTCTTCCTTCTCTCTCTGCCTGCCTCTCTGCCTACTTGTGATATCTCTCTCTATCAAATAAATAAATAAAATATTTTTAAAATAAATCAATCAATAAATAAATAAAACTCATGCTAAGATGTAGGACTCCCCCGTGAAGGAGGCTTTTCCTGGTATCACAGCCAGTGCTATGGAAGCCGCACGGGAGCCCAAGGCAAAAGAAAAGTCGGTAATACTGAGTCTCACTTTATCTAAAATTTTAATAACATTTTTTTCATCACTGAATTTTAAAATTAATTTTTATTATTTTAGAATACTGTACTGAAATATCATTGATCTTGATTACCAAGATTTTGCTAACCCCTCAAAGTCTGCCTTGAACAAGCATCCCCATAGGCCCAGCCCTGATGCCAGGTAAGGTTGTTGGACTCTATCTCCTCTGCTGATTTCCTTTTAAGACTACATCCACTGTGGAATTTATCACATTGCATATTTATTTATCACAGATTCTACCACACTTATTAACCTCCTATGGATCTGACTGTTCTGAGAGCTCATGGCTTTCTTGATCACTGCAGACATTACAGGTACCCTTTAAATATGTGATGGAGGCAAGAATAAATGTGAAACTATAATCAAGTCTTACTTTTTCTGAGCCTCAGTTTTCTTACCTGTCAAATAATATGATACTAGGTTAGCTCAACGATCTCAATGATTGATGTTATACCCTGTACTGATATATTATAAATAATATAAATCTAAAACATAATATCCAACACCAATACAGCTCTTACTATGTGTCAGACATTTATCTAAATATTTAACAAGTATTAACTCATTCGATTTTTACAGTAACTCTGTGAAGTGGGTGCTATTGATCAGCTTCGATATATAAATGTGGACACTGAAGCTCAGAGCATCCAAGACTTATTCAAGGCTTGTGTTTGAATTCAGGCAGTTTGAATCTGGAGTCTGTGCTCTAATCCCTTATACTGCCTCTCACAATAACAATTTTACATGTAAGTATAAATATATAAATATATGACCCAAACCAAAGATTTTGTTTTTAAATAACCACAGACTTTATTTTTTTTTAATGCGAAAGTATCATAAGTCATTCTAATTTGAATCCACCATGAAATTTTAAGCAAGTCAAGACTAGCGAATATTGTATGCTGTGGTGTTTCTTCCATGAGGGATGCTCTACTCTAAAAATACACACTGGTTCATTTACCAAAGCAAAAGACACAATGTGACTTACTCAAAGAGAATGAGAAAAGCTGAACAATGAGAGCAACATAAAATCACTAAGGTTTCCTAGGCTAGGTTTCCTGGGTGATACTCAGAAGAATATTTAACTGTCCCTCGGGAAAACATACAGTCAGCCAACCACCGAGCCAGACCCTCACCTGTGAGCCTGGGTCTGGGCTCTGGGCTCTCAGATAAGTGAAGGAGAATATGCTGAATTTTGTTAAATCTGGCTCTTGGCTTCAGGGGTATATTGGTATATTGGAAACAACCAATACTGGGGATATTGGGGACCTGAGCAAGTAAGAGAACCGTACTTGAGAAAATTGTATAAATAATCAATTATTTATCATATAGACCTGAGTATTAGAAGTCCCCACCTGAGAGTAACAGGAGCGCCTCCACACTTTATGAAGGGAAGAAGAGAGAGGGGTAGTGAAACAGAGAAGACATGTGACCTCCAGAGATGATGTCAGTGGAGTGGTCACCTCGAGAAGCTAGTAAATCATCAGAAGTAGGGATGACGCAGAAAGGACGGGGGGGAATAAAACCCAAAAGACAAGAAATTTTCCATTGTGCAATCAGTAGCTATTCTTTACTCTTTCTTTCTTTCTTTTTAATATTTTTTACTTCTTTGAGAGAGAAAGAATGCAGAGGGGAGTGGGTGGACAGAGGGAGATGGGGAGAGAATCTTAAGCAGATTCCTAGCTGACCAGGGAGCCCAGTGTGAGGCTTGATCCCACAATCCTGAGATCAGGACCAGAGCCAAAACGAAGAGCCCTATGTTTACCCAACTGAGCCACCCAGGTGCCCCTATTCTTCTACTTGTTAAATTAAGTTTTATTGTACTTCAAAGTATTTCCGGCTTTCTGTTGCAACTCTGTGTACTAAGCCTAACAAGGCATTAGTTGAGAAATCCTTTTGTTATGTTATCTGGCATCAGGGTGTGCCCACTGGCATTGCGTGAGAGCATGGCAGAATTTCAGATTAGGAGCAGAGAGAGATGGGCAGCTAGCAGCAAGAGCTGAGCTGCCCCTCTGTAGGAGTGTGCCCAGGCCATGTTCATGCTGCGTCCTTCCTGCTGGTTTCCTCCAGCGTGGTGCAGAATGCTAGGGGACACAGCCACAGTCTGCTCCATTTCTCTGAGTTCCACAGAGTTTACCCTCATGGTGCCATCCAAAAGATCAGTCATGTTTCCAAAAACAGTTGTTAACTACTGATTTGCTGATGAAAGATATAAATGAATAGGGCTTTGGCTAGGAAATTCAAAAGTTGCTCTAACATTTTCTGAAACTAAAGCCAAGAAGCAGACTATAAATCTCACCTACATGAAAATCTTCTGTATATATTCACATGAGCTCTTAGGTATTTGTGAGGGAAATTCCCAGGTGGATCTACCTACCTGGGGAGTAAAGGAGGAGCTTTATACCCTTTTTCTTGTCCCAATATTAACATTAGAGATATTGTTGATAGCACAGTCAGATTTACTTGGATGTGAGAAATAAAAACCAAACCAAAAGGAAGCTAACTCCTTGTCCTTCACCTGTCACAGATTCCCATTGAACTTTATTACAATGCATCTCTGGGTGAATCTGATAATCCAGTCACCCCAATCTTTCAAACTGCACTAAATTCTGAATGATATATTACATTCTTATTTTGTTCTCCCTGGTAGGAATCATGCTGTATCTGATATTAGTATGATGCTGTGACATGATTTCTGCTATTAATGTGCTATCTGTCTAATGAGTGAGTTAAGATGAAAGCATAAAGCATTCAGAAACCACCATTAGCCTGTCCATCCACAAGAGAGATATAAAGTAAAAATAATTGGAGTTTTGAGTGATCAGGAAAGGCAAAAGGGTAAGCCTCAGATGTGAGCTTGTCTTTTGATAGACAAGGAAGATGAGACAGGAGCATGTATATCCAAATGGGAACAAGCACAGGATGTGTGGAAGACATTGGGACACTGACTCTTTAGGCAAAAGCCTTATACTGCAGAGCACGTTGGGCAGAAAGTTGAAGGAATCCTGATTATGAAGGTCTTAAAAGCAAAATAAAGGGAAGTTGAAACTTTACAGACCCAAAGGATATTTTAAGGGATTATCTGATGTGACACTACGGGAAGAATTAGAGACTGGGCTTTCAGAGTGCCCGCCACCCCCAAAATAAAAAGCTGTTGAAGAAACACAGGTGTAATACAATGAGATCTTGAACCAAGGGACTATAGGAAGGACGGAAAGGAAGGGGTAACTCCAGGACACATTTCACAAGATAGATTCTGTCTTGAAGGCTCATGGTTATGGGAGGTGAAGAAGGAACAGGAGGAGTTCGGGATGATTCAGACATTTCTAACCTGAGACTGCCTGGTGTTGCTGGCACACGTGAGAATGGAGAAATTCGATGGAGCAACACCTGGCAGGAGATGAATGATGATGAGTTCGAGCCTCCCAGAACAAAACCTGCATTAATTTTGAGCCAATCAAAATAGAAAAGGAAATTACTTATTATGGTGCCTCAGCTATTACAGTTAAATCACGAGCATCCTGGGCAGCGCGGGGTACCCCACAGCGCAACGCTGTCCTCACGTATTTGCCGTCCCTTCCCTGAAAACATGCCATAGGGAAAGTCAGAAGCAAGAGCGGGACCCGAAAAAGCCTGGCTCCTCTGACTTTCACAACCCTCAAGTACGATGCCTCATCGGCTTTTTCAACATAAAACCACACAACAGCTTCCGCCTAACAATTCAGGGACCGCAGGTAGAGACCCACGCAGGAATCCCACGCGCCACCAATTAATCAGTAACTTCAATCTTCCTTCTCCCATTTTTTTTTTTCTAGAGCTGCCAAGAAGTAGAAAAGTAGAAAAGCGACTGCGTTCACTTGTACAGCCCTGCTCCGTCTATGGTACGTGGACAAGTGGTATGAGGGAGGAAAAGGAGGGGCTCTAAACTGAAATGAGCTGGACCTCGGGATCGCCACTGCTGGCCGTCACAACCTGAACACAACTACTGCATCTGCTGGTAAAACTGGGTTTAAAATTCAGGCTTAGGCACACAGTACCCATGTGAATATGGGTGAATTACTTAACACCTCTGTGCCTCTGTTTTGTCATCTCTAAAACTGGGACAATCATACTACATAGTTCATAGAGATGATGCATCCACTAAGGAAATATATGTGACGTCCTCAGCATAGAGTCTGACATGTACTAAGGTGTTCAAGAAATTGTCACCCCTATCATTACTTTTATTGCATCCCTGGAGACAAAAGACATGGAGGTCAGAAGACATGCTGGTCATGGCGATCGTGCATTTACCAAAGCTATGGAACCCCACCCAGATGGGTAGTGTTTGGGATAAGCCTGTGCTAGCACACGTTTGGATATAATTCAGTTGGCAGTTGGCTCCTGCCTTCCAACAGCTCATTTTCAGATGTGACATGGGCTGGCTTTCTTCTCTTTGGAGGAGGTGAGGTATTAGAAGTGATGGCCTTGAGATGATCAGAATGTAATCCACGCTATGGCCATATTTTCACAGTATCACTTCCATTGTGCTTTTAAGTATTTTCAACCACTTGAAAAATATTGTTTTTCATTAACTTCATAAAAAAATGTGACTCCTTATTTGGCAAGACAACAAGTTTTGGAGTCTACTTATCTCACGATGGCAGGGTTTTTCTGTTCTTGAAAAGTAGTGAGCTCCACAGTAATTAGGAACTGCTTGCCCACACTTGGTGGGTTTGCGCGTGTTGAAAGGAGACAAAGACAACACTACATTACGGCTGGCCTTAGTCTAAATGAGTTTTGGAGGGTTTGTTTTGTTTTGTTTTGTTTGTCTTTGCTCCTAAGCATGATGTTTCGGCTTTAAACTCTGCCTCCTGACAAGTTACTGCATGTACAGATTATAAGAGGTTGGAACTATTTCAAATGTGGAGGCTTAGCCCATTTCTTTTCTGTGTGAACAAGAAGCATCCTGGCCCGTCTGCCAGGCTTGGGAAGCTTTCCTTACCCGGGACTTACTGCTTTCAGAAGCTAGTTACCGAAGCTATCTGTGGCGACACAGAAGGGTGTGAGTGAAGGCAGACGATGCCGAAAGCCAGTCTTGTGCTCAGGACGGGGCTCACCATAGCCAAGACTGTAGCAGCTTCCATCCTCAACCAAAGACTTCTCCAGACACCCATCAGTCAAGAAAACTATGGAGGGAGCCCTTCGAGTCACTCATCATATCTGTTCCGTATAATATACCAGCCTACACACCTGCCCAGCTATTCTGGGAGCAGAATGTGCCCACGGGATGACAACTCCTTTCTCATCGTAGCTGAGTTTCAGCTGGGGTGTAGCCTGGAGTTTCTTCTTCATTTCTCTGTTGCCCAACCAGCAATGAAGCAGTCACTGTAGCCCAGAAAGGGCTGTAACTCTGTTAAACAGGACCTGATTTCCATGATACTACAACCACAGTGACTCCTGCAGAATTAGTCAGAGGGAGGCAGCATTCTCCACTGAATACTAATATTTAGGATAACTTTGATTCATACATCGGCCTGCACCTTTCCGCCCAGTATTTCCTCATTTCATGATAGAGACAGAGATGGGGTGTTCATATTCCTAATCTCTAACTTTTAGTCTGCTTTTGTGAAACGTGAATAATTCAACACAAGAAATAAGTACTGACTCCTAGATGTAAGAAATGTGACTCCATAAGCTTAAAACTAGAGGCTAGAATGACTGCCTAGGTTCAAATTCTGACATCACCACTTATTAACTGAAATCTTGGTCAAGTTACTTACTCTCTCTGTGCACTGGTTTTCTCCACGATAAACTGAGTAACACTGCCATCACCTCCCAAAGCATCTGGCACATATGAGATCAAGAAATACTTTTTCCATTTGTTATTATGAACTCACTTTAATCTTTCACTATAATAGATATGAGAAACAAAGAAAAACAACAATAATTTTTTTTAAAAATCCCTGAATCCAAACTTTCATTTTGGACTCACTCCCTCTCTACCACAAAACAGGGTGGAAAAAAGTAACCGCATCCATACTAGTTTTAGATTCTCTAATTTGCTGTACAGACAGCTCCTTTAATTATAAAATACTTTATACTAGACTGATTATACAATGAGTTGATATTCTGGACACAATTTATATTTTGGCTGTCTGGTAAAATATGAGACAAATCTCTTATTTTCCTCTCTTTTTTTCCTCCCAAATCTCTCTTTACCTCTTTCCAAAGGTAAAGGTAGTTTCCAAAACCCTTCTCTCCTATCCCACATGATCGAGTTTTGGCAAATTACATTCTCTGTGGGTCCCAATGTTCTCTTCTGTGAACTGTAAACAATAAACTATTTTTTTAACTGAGTCTTATAAGGTCTGAGAGACTAGCAAAAACACTTCCAATGTCTGACCTTCCCTATAATTCTGTTCTCTCTTACCCACAAACATAAAGACAATCACCCCATAACTATTATGAGCATATGATCATACATCCATCATAAAAGGTTGTTATTCATCTCCTTCTGGACATTGTGATTTTGCAGAACTTTTAAAGATAAAGTCTCTGAGGCAATCATCACATGGTTTTTCCAATTTTTTTCTTCATAATTTAGTGGGACTGTAAGAGTTCTCCATGATTTTCTCCCGAATCTCTAAATCCCATCAGGTAGCACCAGTTAATTCTATTCACCCACATACCTTATATCTCTGTCTTATAAGAGGAACTTACTGCATAACTGAAAAATCCTTACAAGTAAGAAATTGGTAGAAATAAGCTGTCGAAAGAAGCTAACAGACTCCTTTTGTCACTGTCGTTAGTGAATTGATAATTAGCATCTTAAACCAGAGTAGTTCAAAGTGTGTTTGTCTGTATGGGCTGAATGCATTATTTCTGAAGTCCATGCTACTTCAGATGGGCAAGAGCACATAATCTCAACAATACACAATGGACGTAATCTGTTAAATAACTAATATACACACAATATGAAGAGAACAACATTATGCTGCTTTTATAAACAACCTAATAAAATCTCATCAACAACAACTGCATAAGAACTTGAGCAAAAGTCCTTTAGAAATGGTTAGGTGTTTTTCAAACGTAAGGAATTATTTATTCTCGTACCAAGAGTTTAAATACTTTACACTAATTGAACTGATATTCTCTTCCAAATTATTCTATTGTGTGTGAATCAAGATTCCGCCACAGCTGTCATCTTACTTCTTAGGACTCATCGACTGAAAAACACTTATTTTTAAAAGTCACTAGAGCCTATTATTCTCTTTACAAATAATTCAGTATAGTCTTCTTTTATATGGCAAATTACCATAATTTATCTGAAATACAATCTGATTTGCAGAAATTTGGTCTACAAGAAGCTTTTCAGAAAATGACTGCTTTGTGAAACTCAAGCATCTCACCTAACCCTCACTTGTCTACCAAGACAACTGGCTCCAAGGTTTAGGAACAAAAGCAGAAACAACACCACTCAGATCATGGGGTTAAAAGGCTCACCCCTCTCAGTTCTGAGGACTTCTCTGAGTCTTTCCTGCATCTCCATTCTGAATCCAAAAGAAAACAATGGCCTGAATTGGCATTGTGCCTACTTTTCAACTGGGTGATGACAAAATAATGCAACTAAAATAGCACTGACTGGAAAACAATGTTCTTTCAAATGAAATGTGTTGATACATTTGCACTACTCATACCAGCCCTGAACAGAGATAAGAGATTTGTACAGTACTCTGCATTTCATGTGTTCAGGTGACCAAATACCAGCCTGTGGTTTCTGCCACAGTACAAAAGTAAAGGATGTTCTAGCTTGAGATTGCTGCTTGTTTGTGTTGTACATACCATAATGAGCTTTATGAGGTGAATAATAAATGAGTCAAAATTTTACAAAGATTAAAATATATTGTGGCTCCTACATGCTTCATAATTTTTTTAGATAAATATTACAGGCTCACCTTTCTAACTGATTCAAAAAGCTGGAGGAAAAAAAAGAGGCTAAGTATTTATACAAATACGTCCAAGTGGAAACACTACTAAAATTTTAGAAAAAAACATTAAGGAGGTATTGAAATAAATTTTAACTAGAATCCCAAAATTAGGGGTGCCTGGGTGACACAGTTAATTAAGTGTCCGACTCTTGATTTTGGCTCAGATCATGATCTCAGGGTCATGATATCGAGCACCGTGTCAGGTTCCACACCCAGTGAGGAATTTGCGTGGGATTCTCTCTCCTTCTCCCTCTGCCCCTCCCCACTGTGCACACACATGCTCTCTCCCTTTCTTACTCTCTCCCAGAAAACAAAACAAAACAAAACAATAATCCCAAAATTAGGGAAACAAATCTCATTTACTTACAAGTTGGTTTTGCTGTTGGAGGAAATTTGGTCCGGGTAATAGCCAAAATTATGAAAATAATGACTGGCCATAAAATCAAGACAAGGGTCCAAAGCTGCAAAATAATGACAGGAAAAAAAATTTTAATTATATTGCTGAACTAAATGGCAAGAAGTCAATGTATAAAAGTCCAACACAAACCAGATATTTGATTGTAAATACTATTAATTAGAAGAGAATGAGAGATTTTTAAGACTACAGGATAACCTGAAGTGAACACAAGAATGCTTTTTTCCTTAAAATGAGCTTCTGAAGTCACCTCTCATGACCATCCCAAGAATGATGATCTTAAAATTCAAATCTCATCAGTAACTTCCCTACTTCAAAATCTTTAGTTGCTTGTTGGATAAGGTTCAACATTATAAACAGAGCATAAAAAACCCCCAAATAATCCCAACCTAGACCTATCTTACCTACTGCTTCCAATGTCAGGATTCTAGAGTTAGCCATAGAGATTTGTGTATGATACACATGCGTAAAGAAATGAATGAATAAAGGGGTCAATAAGTAGATGAGTAAATGGGAACTTAATGGTCTATGTACTATAAATAGTGCCACTATAAATAATATCTCGTGTCTGCTTTTATCATAGAACTTATACTCTTATCATCTATATACCTACTTTTTTTTTTCTTGGCTTTAATAAGTTGGCAATTCTTTTACTGCAGGAAGTGTCTTCTTTATTTCTGAATTTCAACTGGTACAAAACAGATGCTCAACAAATGTACACTGCATCAAAATTTCTATTAGAGGATTTCACCATAAGACACTTCAGGAGTGGTTTCTCTCCCCACATAGACATGATTCAGTTCATAAGATGTATACTTAATATTTTACATATGTATTAAAACTGGCTCCAAAGCAGTGAAAAACACGTATTCTCAAGATCAACTGTGCTACACAAACAGTTACAGTGCTCAAACCAAACCCTACAGAACAAACACCGCCAATGAGTAAGGGACCAGTGGGGTTAGGAAGGGGGGATAGGTAGGGGACTACATGACTAAGCTCACAAAAGTCCCTGAAATCCTAAGACTTAAGGAAACCAGAGATAAGGGAATAAACCAGATCACCCTGCCCTAGATGTCAGAGGTGGGTTCTTGGTTCTTTTTATGGCAGTCACATCTTGACCACAAAGAATGACCAGACCCCAAAGGAGAAGCAAGCCATTAAAGATGTTATCACCAGTCATTACTCGAGTCAAGACCTCCCAAGAAGCTTGGTAAGACCATAAGCTCCCTGGTCAGTTCTGAATAAAAGACTGTCAGTGGAGGCCCATGTTGGAAACCTGGTCAGGATGCCTCTCACTCTTGAGATCTTTTTCTGTCTCCTTCATGAATCAAGTCCTATTGCTTTACTCATTCTCCTCTGTTGGCCAGGTTCATTCTCGGACTCCATGAGACAAGAACCTCCCTCTCCTGCTTCCCCTGTTTTTAATAAAGTTCAGCTTGGAACTATGTTTCTGCCTGGTTATGCAGACTTGTTACCACTTCTCCTCCACTCCCCACCACTTCAGAGACAATAGGCTTCTGACAAATCTCAATCTACTGCCTGAGGCTCCTTAAATCTCCAAAACAATCTAAATCTGTTCAATTATTGATCCTTAAGTTGACTATGAAAATCTCCATTGAGTGTCTATAGTACTGCTGTTCTTGCTGAAAGGCCTGTAACTAACTTCTTGGACTGCAGATTTAAGGGTATATTTTTAGCAAGTGGGAGAAACCCGAGGATACTTGGTCTGATCACAGCTGAAAAGGTCCCAGAGAGGCTGAACAGCTACATCTGTAGCAGTGCTTCTCAAGCATTAATGCGCATACCAGATCACCAAGGGATCTTGGAAACATGCAAATTCAGACTCAGAAGATCTGAGGTTGGGCAGAGAGATTCTGCATTTTTCACAAGCTGCAGGTGGGTGATGCTGCTGCTGCTGTCCGTGAACCACACTTGGGAGTACAGCAGTGCTAAATGTATGCCACCTTACCTAAGTAGCAGGACTGCAGATAAAGTCCTAGAATATTTCTGTTGGAAAGTTCCTTCAAATGAATGGATAGAATTCAGGGCATTTAAAAACTTGGACAGGAAAAAAATACATTTTTATTTTCTCCACTATTTGATTGAAATTTAGCGTTTCCATTAATGACGAATGTAGGCAACAACCCATAATGCGCTTGGAAGTGCCTGTGACTTTGTCACAAATATCAAATCCTATTAGTACTGTTGCAGATACCTCAAAGGTCTGCTTCTAGTCAGAGCGACAATTAAAAATTATAGTAGTTACAGGTTTACCATATTTACTTATTTATTTAGTGCTATAATAAACACGTGCTACCATATCATACATTTGTTTTTTAGTACCTTAATGACTGAATCGGTTTAATGACTTAATGACTAGAATCAGTTTTATTTGCAATTCTATTTATTTTATTGATTTCAAAGCACTATTCTTAGAAGGACCATAGGCTTTTTTACCAGGCTGCCAAAGACATCCATGGCACAAAGAGGCTAAGAAGACTTGACCTGATCCAACTTTTTTTAAAAAGAATTATTTATTTATTTATTTGACAGAGACAATGATAGAGCCCAAGCAGGGGGAGCAGCAGAGGGAGAGGGAAAGACATGCTCTCTGCTGAGCGGAGAACTTAATGCAGAACTCGATTCCAGGACCTGGGATCATGACTGGAGGCAAAGGCAGACACTGAACCATCTGAGCCATGCAGGTGCCCTCCAACTTTCTTTCTTATTCTCTGTGGTGCAGAAGATTAGCACAGCCTTATCCATTAACTTACCCACAGTCACATACCCAGTTGGGAAGCAGAGCAGGGAACAAGGATCTGAATATCAAGACATTTAGGCTCGATTTTTTTGTTTTAATTGTCATCCTACTCTGAGGAAAAAATAATGCCTTACAGAAAGTATATCAGAAAAAATATGGAGGGGTGCCTAGGTGGCTCAGTTGTTAAGCGTCTGCCTTTGGCTCAGGTCATGATCCTAGAGTCCTGGGATCGACTCCCACATCTGGCTCTCTGCTCAGCGAGAAGCCTGCCTCTCCCTCTCTCACTCTCCCTGCTTGTGTTCCCTCTATTGCTGTGTCTCTCTGTGTCAAATAAGTAAAAATCTTAAAAAAATAAAAAAAGGAAAGGAAAAAAAGAAAGAAAAATATGAGTGTTGTAGAGATAAAAGATGTGTTGTTCTAGCCTAGTCTCTGATACATTCAAAAATTAGAGTCTGCTCTTCAAAGACCTAGACGCAGGTACCATTTTTATTCTGTATGATTCATTTGAAATGTAGACTATGAAGAACTGGGGTTTAAAAATTTAATGTTTGTGGATTTCTTGGCTTTATATTTGAAGTCATAGTTATTCTTAAAAAACATATATATATTCTGAATAAGTTTAGTGCCCCATAGTTACTTTCAGGAGCACCTATTCATTTTCTAGAGCAACCTCATGAGAATTCAGTGAGCAATTGGGACCAACTGGACCAACACAAATGTACATTCACATTCAAATAAAGGGCATATGTCATGGGATATCTTTGAACTGTCTCTCAATTGATCTAATTTGATGGTTCCATGAGGATGTTTTGATAATGAAATAAATTTTAGACATGGGTTAAATCCGAATAAAAATGCAAACTGTATCAGAATAGTTTAAGAAATTTGGACTCTATTATAGGTAAAAATCTACAGCAAGCCTATAAGCACTCTATTATTGAAATATTTCCCCTGGGATTTTTAGGTCAGAGGTTTGGAGAACATTTCTGCATACTGCATTTTAGAAGGATAATAAACATGAAGCCCTCCACACTGTGATCTTGGGAATGTTAAGGTTGACAAGTTAATCACAAAAGCAAGAAATAAACAAAATTTAAATTTTCATAGCAGCAGGATTGCTCCCAACACCATTCTAAATATTATCATAAACCACCTAGAAGCAACTGCAGTGTCAAGTATCCAAATACTAAATCAATGAGCCATGACTCCTTTTTGTTTGTTCAGAAAAGGGCTGATTATTGATTTTACACATATAGATATTGGGGCTACTTGAAAACTAAGGGAAAAGCAGTTTTCAAAAGTTTCATATTTTTGCTAATATTTTACTTATCTCACATTTGTCTCTATACCTCATTTTTGTGTTCCACCTCCTACCCCGCATTCTTGACATCTAAAGGCATATGCACACTAAGTAGTTTGTCTCTTATTTCTCCAGGGAATGTTTCCATTGAGATGTCCCATTCTGTTCTTTTTCTCCTCCCTTTCCCTTCCAGAAAAATTGGGTGCCTGAAAATCCTTTTCTGAGGCCCAGAGAAAGGCTAGTCCACACTAAGACTGAAGGCACCACAGTAACTCAGGGAAGAAGGTGGGTCCCTAACAAGGTAAAGAGAAAACACTCAGTTCAGAAGTCAGACATGGGAGGTCAAAACCCAGGTAGGGTAAGGAGGGTATCTATTCAGGGTGAAAAACAGGTAATTGTTTCAACACAGGGAGGTAGACCAAAAAAGTAAGTACATTATCCATTAGAGGAGCCAGGTTTCTCACTATCCATCAAGGGAATTATTAACAAGAAAAACAGGAAAACAAGAGTTTTATAGTGTTGGATTAGAATTAAAGATATGGGTAGGAATGCCTGGTTTCCAAGATGCATTAAGAGACATAAAACATAGCAATAATAAATGGGTGGGTAAAATTTGTTTATTTGTTTTTTTTCCTGGTTTCAGAAAAGTTGTTTCTGCCTCATCATGTATTTTCTCTGTCCCAACCTGGAAATACCTACGTTTCTAAGAAACCTTAGCTTCTTTTAGTGAAAGCTAGGTGTTCTCGTTGCTATTGGAGTGTCAACTGTTTTCAAGCCCAGTCAGAGCTATAGAATAGATACAGACACAGAGATTACACAGATGGATAGACAGATGAAAGAAAGAAAGAAGAAAGGTGATAGATACACTGCTTAGAGAATGTCAGGAAATGATGGGGAATGGTGCCTAGGTGGCTCAGCTGGTTAAGCATCTGCCTTTGGCTCAGGTCATAATATTGGGATCCTGTCCTGAGGACTGAGGACATCGGGCTCCCTGCTCATCAGGGAGTCTATTTCTCCCTCTCCCTCGCCCCTCACTATTGCTCATGTTCTCTGTCTCAAATAAAAAAATATCATCTTAAAAAAAAAAAAGAAAATGAAAATGAGGGGGATGTCAATAGGACACAGATATTAGCCTCTCACAAACTTGAGCATCAAATCTGACCCACTGGACAAATTTAAACAGTAAGAAAATATAATACTATGAAAATAAAAAATTACATCTAACTGAATAAACTAAGAATCCAGGAATCTATGTAGGTATAAGTACATAAACAAACAGAAAAACTGGAAATTTAATGATGAATGGGATATGCACAGAGTCTCAAAATGGGACAGACGGACATTATGTACTTCCTGATGTGAGGCAAAGGTGCAAGAACACGGCATCATTTTTGAAGTATTCCTGCCAAAGATAAATAGCCAGAGTCTAAAAATAAGGAAACAACAGTCTTAAATGTTCAAAATGTGTGAGGGTCATGAAAGTCAAGAAAAGACTAACCAACTGTTATAGACTGAAGGAGACCAGAGACATGAAAACTGGATGCAGAACGTGATTTTGAACTGGAATCTTTTGTTATAAAAGATATGGTTGAGACAACTGATGATCCTGAATTGTGTCTAAAGATCTGATGGTGATATTGACAGGAGGTGAATGTCCTTGTTTGTAAAGTAGGGACACTAAAGTATCCAAAGTAATGGGGCATCAATCTCAACTGGCTCTAGAAAGAAAGCTATTTGTACAGTTCTTGCAACTTTTAAAATTTGAAATTGTTTCACAATTTAAAATTTAGAAATTATCTTTAAAATAATTCTTTTTAAAAATGCAGAGCCAATTTTTAAAAAGCAGCAAAAGAGAAAAGATGAAGAGCCAAGGAAAAAGATAAAAAACAGACTTGTTTCCTATTTAGGAACCCTATCCCATTGCACACATGGGACAAGATTTGGGAAATTAATGATGACGGCAGGACACATTTCAATGACCCTGAAGTCAGCAAAGCCATCCACTCAAAAAATCTCAAGTTTAAATCTTAAGAAATTCCTTGAATGAACCAAATATAAATTCACTCCAAAATTCTCATTGAGAGCTAATCTGTAGTACCTATTAACTAATCTTAATTACCTAGTAACATTTGCCTCTCCATTTGCTAAGAACTATTCTCTTAAATTTTTGAAAACCTCTCAAATCTGATTTTCTGAAAAATCTGAGCAAAGCACATAATTTTGGCTTTTAGAGAATTCATACACCATTACTTTTTCAGCATCTTTTATTCTAATTATTGTTGGCCCATCTGATTCTATTTGTGTCCACCATTTTTATTACTCTTAAAAATCATTTTCACTGAAAGTAAAATACAGGTGAAAGAAAATAAAATACAGGTGAACTTTAAATTAGTAAGTGTTACCATATATTTAAAACTTTGATGAAACTACTGCTATTTGAATTCTTTTAAATGGGGGATCCACAATCTAGTCTTCCTTATAAATGTCACCATTCCTTACTGTCTTATGCTTGGCCCACCTCACACAGTCGTATTATTCCTTTTTCCTGTACAGACATTTGAGTTTGTGTCCCTTGCACTAGGGTAGTCTGAAGTTGCTTGTGTCTGAAGTGAATGATACTGAATATCAGTACAATTTTCAAGATGCAATGGGGATTCTTCTGCCTAATTCTGAAAATCAATAAAAATAAAATGTTTCAGATGAAGATGTTCCATTCTCTTTCATGGAATCATGGTCTTAGAGAGACTTACATTCATAATACAATAAAAAATTATCAAGCATCTACTGTGTACCAGGTACTGAGGATAGAGTAATTAAAAAATTCAGCCGTTTAGGGAAGGAAAACGTTAAAAAAATTATAACCAAATGTAACAGATGATACTAAGTCACAGGACATTGAGTGCAAAAGGAAGATAAAGGAAGGGGACTGAGTCTGAAACCTAGAAGATGAGAAAGGGTCAGGCAGAAGAAAGGATGTGTTGGATGGGATGTGAGCAAGTGGGAGTCTTTCAAGCAGAGGAACCATATGTGTGAAGACCCGCAGATGGGAAAGAGGGTGGAATATTTCAGGAAAAGAAGTCAGTCCAGAATGACTGGTATATCAAAAATTAGGGAAAACATCTTTTCCATATGGCTTATTCAGCTTCTACTTGAATGGTTCTAGTAACTAGAAGGTTCATTATTTCAAAAGACTTCATTATTGGACAACTCACATTGTCTGATTTTTCCCCCTCATATCAAAGTGATATATTCCTTCCTGAAACTAACACTCATTCACTGTAGTTTGGCCCCTTTTTTCACATGAGAATTCTGCAAGTATTTGAATAGAGACCCCTCTCCTCTGGTGTAGTTCCTTCAACAATTCTCTGATAATATGATTTCAAAATATCTTTCCCAGGATGAATTCTTGTCAAGTGGTCTTATAATTAGTATCAATTCAATATCATCATCCAAATGATAAATGCTCTTATTTACTGACTGCTTAGATTTTGTAAGATGCTATGTTAAATACTTAACATGCATTATCTCATTTAATATAATCACCTCATTTCTTCCTGCAGATGGGAAATCAGAATCTTAAAGAGATTAATTAAGTCTTCATTCCATAAACCATTAAATGGCAGAGCTGGTATTTGAACCCAGGGAGCCTGGCTTCAGCACCTGCACAGTTAATCATTCAGCTGTGTAGTCAAATCACTGCAGGATATAGTACTAACTCGCTTTGATCAAGATCACTATACTTTCATTAGTTCAGTGTAAATGATTTTCACTGAAAATCATTTAAAGATTGTCCTGTAACCTAGAATCATAACTTTAAAAAAAAAATTATTTATTTATTAGAAAGAGAGAGCATGAGTGGGAGGGGCAGAGAGAGAGAGAGAAGCCCAAGCAGACTCCAAGCTCAGCATGGAGCCCAAGGTGGGGCTTTTCCCAAGACACTGATTCTGTCACGACCTGAGATAAAATTAAGAGCTGGACACTCAAATGACTACGCCACCAAGGCAACCCTAGAATCGTAACTGTTTATTACAAGCTTCAAAGTAAAAATTGCCCAGCTTTCCACATATAAAGCACATTGTTTCTTCTTTCCGCTGCCTGTTCCTTTCCTTTTGCATTGTCTCATAAATCAAGAATGACTGTTACTTGGTGGTAACAGGAATATTCCAAGGTTCACATTGTGAAGTAAGAGGCTGGTATTTTAGTCTGGAATAAACCTTACTTCCACCCCCAAAACAAGCAAACAGAAGTGGCAGAGCTCTCAGTTAATTGGGCTTTCTGCTACTGAACACTGCCATCCATAGAAATGACTCTTCTAAAAACTGGGATAGGGGACACTTTCTGAAATCTATACTTACAGATTATAATACATTTTGGGAAATTGGTAAGTTTTCTTTCTTTCTTTCTTTCTTTTTTTTAAAGATTTATTTATCTATTTGTGAGAGAGAGAGAGGTAGGAACAGAGATAGTGACAAAGACAGTGAGACAGAGCAAGAGCAGGTCGGAGAGAGAGAAGATCCCAGGATCCTGGGATCATGACGTAAGCAGAAGGCAGACACTTATCTGAGCCACCAAGCACCCCTTGAGATTGGTAAATTTTCTATGATGCATAGTAAAACAACACCTTTTATAGGACTTTAAGCTAATTTATTTTTCTATCGCTCTCACGTCTAAAACATCTTCATCTCATTTGCTTTTTCTTTTTTTGAGAGAGAGAGTGTGCCAGTGGGAGGTGGGGGTAGAGGGATAGAGAATCTTAAGCGGACTCCAGGCTCAGTGCAGAGCCCAGCACAGGGCTTGATGTCACAACTGTAAGATCATGACCTGAGCTAGAATCAAGAGTTGGATGCTTAAGTGACTGAGCCACCTAGGTGTCCCTTATTTGCTTTTTATTGTTTGACTAAACTAAATGTGCATGTCTGCCATGTGGCCAGCACCAAAATCAACAGGTAGATCCAAATTTTTTTGGACAATTAAAAGGGATTAGGGGGATAAGTGGTAATAGATCTGGAAGAGGTGAATGGGCCTGGAATATTTGATAGGGTAATTGCTCAGGACCTAGTTTATTTTAATCCAATTTAGAAATTTGAGATTACAGTTTAATCCTAAATTGCTTCAATCAAAACTTTTCTTTTCATGCATAGACAAACTTCTCCAAAATTTTGAAGCTAGCACTTCCTCTTTCTCTAGACACTGTGAGGGGATGTTATATGAGAAAGGTGGGGACTGGGGATAAAGTATCTAACTTTAGCCAAAGGGTTAGAAATCAGGGGCATGTGGGTAGCTCAGCTGGTTAAATGCAGACTTTTGATTTCAGCTCAGGTTATGATCTTAGGGTCATGAGCTTGATTCCTGAATAGGGCTCTGCACTCAGTGTCAAGTCTGCTTCTGTGTCTCTCTCCCTCTGCCCCTCTCCCCACTCATGTGCGTGCTTGCTCTCTCGCTCTTTCAAATACATAAATAAATAAAATCTTTAAAAAAAAAAAAAACAAAGTATTAGAAATCAGTCAAGTTGTGGGAATGTCTGTGATAGAAAACCTGGTTCTACTGCCAACTGAACTAAAATGTGACCCCCTAGCCAAATAGTTAGATTAAAATAAACAGCTCAAGGTAATTTTCCTTCTTCTGTCGGTAAGTCTGGAATTAGATTCCACTTCTATAGAGATCTGAAGTCAATCCTTGATACGCTGATTTAGAATTCATCATCTTTCAATGAACGATAAACTCCGATCCTGCACTATCTACTCTTCCATCCTGCAGTCTCTGCTGCGCCAGGACTCAGTTTCCTATCATTAACTAGCATCTCATTAGGTAAGCCTCCCTGTCGCTCACCATCTCCAGTGGAATATATCTTCATTTTTTTATTATTTCTAGAATTAAATTACAAGCCCAGCAGGAGAACAACTGCATCTAATTGATTTTTTGTATTACCTAACATTTCTGTTGGTGCTTAATGTATTTTTTTCACACTCCTTTAGCAGCTTTTTTTTTTTTTTTGCCATCTAATTGAGAGTTGATGTAACCATTAATACTAAAAAACAGCAATATCTAAGGCCTCTTTAGCAAATATGATCTTCACTGGCAAGCTGAACTCTGAGTTGGGATCCAAGAATGTTGGAAAAGGAATTTCAACTCAGTGGCAGGAGGGAGGCAGCAGGAGGTAGTGAAAAGAATAAATCTCTTTTGGGGGAAATCTGACTTTGAGTCTTTAAAATCACTGTGTCACCTTGGACAAGTTCCTTAAAATCACTTAGGCCCTGTAAAATTAAGGCCGTTAGATAATCCCAAATAGTTCAGAATTCTGATGTTTGATTTTATTAAAAAATTAAAGAGAAACATTTACCCTCAGAACAATTTTGAGGGAAGTCACCTCCAAAACCAAGGATCCTGCCTTTTTTTTTTTTTTTGTAGCCAAACTCAACATTTTGCTTATCCCGATATCTTTCTATTTCTTAAACTACATAGGTGTTTGAAATTCTTTTTCTCACTTTCTATCCTAGTATATGTTTTTATAATGTATTTCCTCAGTAATCCCCACTCTATTATTTTGACTATATATTTGTTTTTCTTGGGTGTTTTTTTTTTCCTTGTATGTCATTTGTTTCCCCATTAGTAGATTCCTAACTTCTTCCTATACAGACTATCCTTCCCACCATCTTGCTCTGTGATAGAATCTCTTAAATATACAATGGAGGAGGATGCTTGGTGGTGATTATTCTTTAACATTCATTAAAGACTATAAATTTCCAGTATCACAAACTTCATTTCTATTTTCTTAGGTATAAAAGTACACTTTTTAAAGTATCATTCAGAAAGATTATGAGAGAAATAAGAACACTTGCATTTTAAATAATTGCTTGGTGATGACAAAGTCCAGTTGCTTCACACAGACTATGTCCCCTCCTCAAATTTATATACCTCTTCTTTTCACATTCTCTTTTAAATTGTTTATATTTTCTCTTTTCACAATTTTTTTCATTTCACATCTTTTATGTCTTTAATCCTAACTTTCCAACCTCTTCATTGTCTCATCCTTCCCTGTTAACCCTACCACATGTATATCCTTTCCACCTGTGTCCCCAAGTCTTCTTTCTAAGGGCAGAAAATAGGGCTGGCCCGAGCTAAGCTATGAAGAATGGATGTACCTTTTTTTTGCCCTCTTGCCCTCCACCTAGGATTGTTTTTCCTTCTCCTTTGGGCACCACCATGTTCTAAAATGGGCACCACCATTTTCTAAAGTTCTCTTGTGTCTCTCTAGTTGGTCATAATGGATTCAAGTAGGTCCTCTGTATTTCCACAAATTCAGAACTATTTCTGATTTCATTTCCTGCAACCAACACTTAACCTGTCCTGGGTCTCAAGGTAGTCTTATGATCTGAATCCTCTGATGTCCCCAAATGAGCTAAAAGATGATGTATTTTCTTTCCTTAGGCAAAAGTATAATTACCACAGACTTTTTAGGTATTTTGACTACATAAGAATAATACAAGGTATCGTGGTGAAAATGCATTAGCATGCCTGAATTCCATCTCCTTTAAATATGCCATATCCAGCAGAAATTGACTAAAATGGAGACAAACTCTAAAGTAGAAAATTGATATCCCAGCTACTTTACAGATAAGGCAAGAACTTATTAAAGTTTCTAAAGATAAAATTTCTCAATAAAAAAAAAAACTGTATTCACCTGAAGGGTTTTTTTTTAATTTTTAGGTAAAATGGAGTTGTAAGGAAAATATATAACCTCATCATCCAGTTTATCAGTAACAACAGACATGTTTTCAGTTCCTCTCTGCTTTTATTTTTAACTAGTGAGTTTTCATCACTTAAGAACTGTACTGTATATTTCTTCTTCTCTCCCACAACCCCTTCTCCTGGATTTCCTTTTACCCTTACTTTGAATAAATATGACAAACACATCACTCAAAATCTCTCCATAATCTACATGCCAAGTGTCCACCATTTGCAAAACACTTTGAAATACACTGGCACATTTGGTTCTTACCACTCTATGAGACAAATATGGTAGACCCTGGGCCCATTTTGCAAAGAGAAAAACCAGTGCTCAGAGAAACAGATATGCTACTCAGGTCATGCAGTTCTGAGAGGCAGAACCAAGAATCAAACTCTCATCTTTTGACCACATCCACCTATCCAGATTCTTTTCCTTCTGAATTTCACATAGAACCTACCATGGAATAATTATGACAGGTTTTATTTTGTGTTGTTTCTAACTGAAAAGGAACGCTCATGATTTAACTAAAAAATTAATGATTTAAAATTTTATGTTCAAACCCTACACCTATGAAATCACATATAGGCTTATGATTTTTAAATCCTACCCACCACATTCACAAAGGTGGGTGAACATTCCTTCTCTTTTTCAATATATACATCAGAACATTCAAGTAAGACGTCAGACACCGCCATCAAACTCAGAGTGAGATAAGGTACACAGATGAAAGGTTGGTTTCTAGGACACCCATTATCTGCATGGTATTTATATTATTCGAATATTTGAGGCTAGGAATTACCACTCTAAAATTAAGTATCTGGAGTGACTTCTTGAATTTCTCTGGTTTTCAAACGTTCTTCTGAGCATGTGACAACCCAAAGAAGCCAATTCCTTTCTCAATCTCCCTACACCCTATCTGATGAGGATTTAATAGCTGGCTTTGTAATTTCAAAAGCAAACATGAATATAAGAGCACAAAAAAAATGTTCCAATAAATGGAGTAGACAGACTGTAGCTGCAAAGTTAAGTGATTCAATAACACTCCTGAAGCATGGCACATATATTGACTCTTGTTTGTCATTTCTAATAAATAATTTTTAGGTACTGAAATTTTGTAGAAGCTTTTCTATGCCAACAGCCTTCAAACTATTTCCTTTCTGTATCTTTTCAAACAAGCTTTCCATCACTTTCAGTTTCAAATGCATTTCTGTCCATTTATTATTCCTTTCATCTGATATTTTCCTTCATCTCATTTTTAACTAAATTTATTAAGAAAAGTTCTGAAAGTATTTTGGCCTAAAACCTAGAATTCGACACTAGTTCCAACGGAGCCAGCAACGAAGTATATCCCTTTCTTTGCTCAGGGCATGTCCCGGTTTACCCTTTTAATTTACTGAAACCAAAAAGCAGTTTTGAGGGTATGTTTAGACTTGCCCCATTAGCTGTAAGACAGATATAGGGATGTTTTCTAAATATCTCATTCCTGCTTTAGAAAATGGCCTGAAACTCTTCTCTTTTTACCTCTACTAACATCACACTTTAGGACTGCCTGCAGTTTTGCCCCTGGGGACCCCCCTTCCCTTTTTCTACTCACCGGCTGCCTTTTGACACCTAGCCAATTTTTCCAGACCAGGACCCGAAGCTGATGAAACTGGGAAGCCATCCTTCAAACACCACAAGCAAGAGAATTCCTTTCTTTTCTTCCACTCCACAGAAGAACTGGTACCTTGTCCAACTTGCAATGTCAGTGGGTCAAAGCCTTTTCACGGCATAGCTTTCCTGAGGGCTGGGGTAAGAAACCCACAGTTCTTCTGCTGCTCAGTTATTCCTTTGGCTTAATCCTTGACCAAGGAGCACTTCTCAACCAACTCTTCCTCTGAAACAAGAACACAGACCAGACCTGTCAGTGGCTTTGCTTATTTTAAAATAACATCCAGTTATTGCTTATTGCATGAAGTCCAGCCTCAAGAGAGAATGAGTGTCATTCAGATAATGCCCTACTGTAAAAAAAAAAAAAAAAAAAAAAAGCTGAACCACACCTCCTACTCTCCATGAAATTAACTGCCTATCCACACCTTCCAGAAGGTGTCACCTGCATTGGACACGTCATAAGGAATTAGGTGGGACTCCTGCCAGGCCAGTAGGACTTGTCCTACATTCTCTTGCCTTCTTTTCTACGTAGTGTCTGCTGTACCAGAGGCAGGACACAGCATTTTACAGGCTCTTGGCTCAGTGACTCATAATATTTAAATTGCCATTAAGATGTTTTAACTCAGTAAGGCTCAGCTAAAACACTCTGAACCTCAACCTCTATGGAGAAAGTTTCAATGCCTAGACTTAAGCTGAACACTTTGATTTGGAGGGAAGTAACTATGTTGGCTAGGTTTCACCTTCTGTTATAATTTATTAGGTTAAGCAAATTGCAGAAAATAAAAGGTAGGCTGTAGATGGCATAAATGACATGCAATGGATTCCCTCATTTGGGGGCTGAGGGATCATGTATCCATGGCAGGAAAGCCATGTTGTGTTAGGCTTTTATAATTAAAGAAGACACGAGCTGACCCAGAAATTTATGATACAGCAGAGTTCTAATGCACTTGAATATCCGAATCAGTAAAAAGAAATCTATTATAAATTGGGAGAAAAGAAAAAGGCTCTACGCTTAAATTATTCAAGGTACTTTCTAATTAAGTAATTTTAATTGTGATTTCAGGATACATGTGAAGAACTGTGGCATAAAGGTTTCCAGGAGTAACCTTGCTTAAACGCCTTAATGACAACCTATTCTCTCTGATACCAATGCCTCCACAATCTGGCTCCAGCCAATTTTTCAATAGCCTACGATAAATATTTGACTGCTTGCCAAAGTCATATATATTACAGTGGCAAACATACCTTTGCTTTCTGGTCCTTGACTTGCTTATGCCATCTCTTCTACCTGGGATAAACTCCCCCCTCTCTAAGCTCCTACCACAAATCCTCAGGCTGACTTCTTCCTTGATGTCTTTTGAGAAATACCCTTAGGATATCCTCTCACTCGCCTTTGAATCCAACATAGTTCTTTATGTTTCTCTCAAGGACCCTGAATTTCTTATTTTTTTTCCACTACATTGTCAAATGTTTAAGATCATAAACTATTTTATATCAAAATGCTTTAGAATGATTAATGCTCAATAACTGCTGCTGAATTTAATTAAATATTGAAGAGACTATTTGAGCCAAGGCTAGTGAAACTCTCCTTTGCTCCTCACACCTTTCCATGACTGATTCAGGTTCTATGCATGAAATCAGTAAAGCAATGTGTGAGTTCTCCTTTCAATGTCTGAGTTCGAAACGTGGTTCAGCTTCCTGGTGCCCATGCCCACTCCGCAATGCTGATGGCAACCAGCCTGGGGCTGACTGGAGCCATGCTGGCACATGCCCATTACCTCAACTTTGGCTCTGTCCCAACTATGATGAGTCTTTCCAAGTCTAATCCCCATTAGGCAGTCAGTCCTGAATATCTAGAATTTGGCTCTTGGATTTTTTATTCTGAACAATGTTAAAGACAAGGTGCTTCAGACACTGGGCACCTCTGGAGGTAATACTTTCCTTCACCACTCCCAGGATTCAGTGTCCAAGATTGTTCTGGTTTTCTCAAGCTCTGAAGATGACTTGAACCCCTGCTCCCTGCCTTCTTTCTCTACCATCTGTTTAGTCTACAACTCACTAATGGTTTTGTTCACAAATAAATACTATTTTTCACTTGGGAAGTCAAGGCAGGATTTGGGGATGTGATTCTACATGTGAAGGGATGTTACAGGTGCACAGAGTCACTTTTTCAGTCCAGTCACTTCGCTTAAAATTACTGACTCACCATGTGACCAATGCAGGTGAGAGGTCAGCTCAAAAAAGTTCTCTTGGTAGCTGCTTGTCATCTTTCCAGTGTAATCATGGAGTTGTTCTGTCGTTGGTTTAACTTTGGTTATAGAGTCTCTCTCAGGCTCTTCTGGACACCTTCACCTACTACATCTAATTTCCTGATGATGATTATGTACTTTATTACAACCCATGACTTCCCAGGAAATTTATCTCTTCAAAGTAATCTCAAAACTATGCATTAAGAGTTTAATATATATAAGATTTTCCTTTATACTGGAAGGCACACAGTGCCATAACTCCAAATGTCACACACACCTACTTGGGGACTGTGGTATTCTTTCACAAAACATAATTCAAAGTAGTTTAAGGTGGGGTACATAGACAATGAGACCTCCAAATTTTGCCCTACTCTAAGTATCTATATTCTGGCATCTATATTGGCCATATCTGTTTCTACTATCTCCTGTAAGGTTTTCAAATTTCTTTTAAAATTTACTTTTGAAAGCATCGTTTATGATTTCATTTTAGAAAAGGCCTTAGCTGACATTAATCTTGGAAGCTCTAGCTTATGTAAATCAGGAATCATAATCTCTGATCAGAATAGAACTTAAGGCAATTATTAGACCAACCAAAAGGAAACAGAAGAAAATGTGGAAGGACATTAAAGATAGTGAGTTCCTTTTTATTTTTGTTTTGCAGAGAGAAAGATACAGCTTTGTGCCCTATTCCTGACTATAGATTGAGGTGTTTTGGCAGATATTTTAGGAGTTCCCCTTAGCAATCAGAAATAAGCTATACCCAGGACATACAGTTGCTAAAAAATGATTTTTAAAAATGAAAAAGCTAAAAAAAAAGGCAAATAAACAGAGGCAAATTAAAACAATACACAATACATGAATGAATACCTTTACCAGTAAACTGTTGACATATTTTATTCCTATAGTTGTACTGAGAAGTTCAATTACTCTATTTGGCCAGATCATGGTGATCTGCCTCACTCCTCAGTGTTCCAAGTGCTTCTGTCAGAGGGCAGCAGACCCAGGTTGTCTTTAGGATGACTTCCAAGTCTCAGACCATAATCTCTGCCTCTACTTCCTTTCTTTGATGTTGGTGATTCTACTCCTTGTCAATCCCTTTATCAAACAAGGAGTCTACCAGAACTTAGGTAGTATTTGTTTTTGTGTGCTCACTTCACTAACAGTAAAACCAAAAAAATATATAGCTTTATCATGAAATAGCTTCCACAAAAATTAGCTAATCCGAGGATTCCAGCGTTCTGCTTTCCTAAATTCCAGTAATGGCACAGTTCAAATAGCCCAAATTTAACTGAGGCATGCACAGAATTAGTTTTGAACATGCACAATTAACCTCCTGAGGTTGATCTTTAGGATCACTTCCAAAGTCACTTCGCCTACTGAACCTAGTTAGAATAGTGGCTCAGCTAGGGCTGCACAACTGTGCATAACCATAAGCACCGGAATAGCAATTCTTGGTACACTCCAGGACCAGGACAAGAGAGAATGGGCCCAATGGGCCCAACCCTGAATAGGATATTGACATAGCTGAAACACATTAATTTGTTTTAATATTACCAACTGAAGATCTACATTAATAATAATAAACAGCTAGACTATAAAGCCTATGTTTGTTTAACTCATCACTGTGTAACAGGAATTTAACATAGATCTTGCCTTATAGTAGGTGGTCAATTAACACTGAATAACTGTGTAGCAAACATTTGTTAAGCACTTACTGAATTATCACAGGAGGGCTATCACAAAGAAAATGGTATTATCCCCATTTTCAGAGGAAGAAAGTGACATTCAGAGAGGATATAACTTGCCTAAGTTCACTCGGTTAGAAGTGGGGATGGTAAGAACAGCAGCAGGGATCTCAACCCCTATTATCAATACTTTAATCTCTGTGTCATGCTGCCTCCAATCCTGTGTACCGCACTGTGTGTAAAGAACTGAGAAGGAAAGAAAAGAACTTCAGGGCTTTCCCTGGCTTCCTAGGGGCCCATAAATCACTTGTAGAGATTTACTGAAAATGAAAAATTATTGCCAAAATAAGTGCACAAAGAATTACTGCACCAGAAGTGAGGAAAAAGAAGGCTGCTCTTTTTGGGTTTCTTGGTAGAACAGCAAAGAAGCTCCCAGTGTGGCCCCTGCCAGCTCCATTAGGTGTGTCCCTGCACTCTCAATCATCCTTGCTGCCATCTGCGGTAATGCCTTGGATGAAGACTATTCACTTTCAGGCTCTGTCACGCTGCTCCCTCAGCCCAAAATGAAATTGTGCTCATTCTTAAATAACTGACTCAAGTGTTGCTACCTCTCTGAAGCCTTTCCCATCCCTTCTACCCACCACACCCCCACTCTAGGACAAATTAATCACCTCTTCGCCTGCTTAACTATAGACATCTATTCACAAAGATACACAACTCCTTATTAGCCTCTGTAATAGTCAGTCTTTCTTCTCACCTACACTTGGAGCCCCTCGAGGACAGAAACATTGGGTTGGAGATTAAGTCTATATTCTTAGAGAATGGTGAGAACTCTGACCCCTATATCTAGGAGCTGGTTTGAAGCTGTAGCAGATAAAATTTGAAGAGTGAGGGACCTGAATGCTAAAGAACTCAGGATGCCATTGTGAGGATTCAGAATGGGAAGTTCCTGGCAACTCTTCTAAAGAGAAAAAGTGAAATAAAACTGATGCTGTGCGAAGATGAAAATGTTGGGGGGGGGGGGCGGCGGCAGGGTACTTGGGAGGCTCAGTCAGTTAAGCATCCAACTCTTGATTTCATCTCAAGTCATGATGAGAGGGTCATGAGATTGAGCCCCATGTTGGGTTCTGCACTCAGCAGGCAATCTACTAGAGATTCTCTTCCTCTTCCTCTCCCTTTGGCCCTCACCCAACTCTCTCTCAAATAAACAAATAAATCTTAAAAAAAAAAAAAAAAGAAAGGAAGAAAAAGAAAATGTTAGTGGTTGAGACCCAAAATCTCTATTATGCATGCAAAACAAATGTGGGATTGAGTCAATGATGAAGAGAAAGAGTTTAGGAATTTTAATGGTAACCAGAGCCATTATTTTACTCCTTCACTTCCACCCTGGTTTTTATCCATAGCATCAGAGACAACTTCTTTTTTTCCCTCCCACCATTAATTGACTTTTACATTAAGATGCTATGGGATGGGGGGTGACTGGATAGCTCAGTCAGGAGAACATGTGACTCTTGATCTCAGGATCATGAGTTCAAGCACCACACTGGGCACAAAGCTTACTTTATTTTTATTGTTTGTTTGTTTGTTTATTTTTTTAAAATTTTTTATTTCTTTTCAGCGTAACAGTATTCATTGTTTTTGCACCACACCCAGTGCTCCATTCAATCCAGGCCCTCCCTAATAATACCACCACCTGTTTCCCCCAACCTCCCATCCCCTGCCCCTTCAAAACCCTCAGATTGTTTTCCAGAATCCATAGTCTCTCATGGTTCACCTCCCCTTCCAATTAAAAAAAAAAAAAAAAAAAAAAAAAAAAAGATGCTATGGGATGCTCATCACATACAGGATCTAATCTTTATAATTAAACCAGTGAGGACAATTTTAGAATCTCTGCTCTATAGATGAGGAAACATAGGGCAAGTAGCTTTCCTAGGTCACACTGCTAATGAATGTCAGAACAGTGACTTAAATCCAGGCCTCTGTGTCTGCAAAGCCTGTTCTCCAACAGACCCTCCTAAAGCAAACATAAATAAGAAAACATGGCAAGTGTGTACATTTGATGCAGGTGGAAATGTGCAATACACTGAGAAACTGAAGTTAACTCCTGGCTAAAATAACAGCATCCTTTTTTTAAGAGGAGGGTGGGGCTCCATGAGAGGCTTAAGATAATGAGGCACCAATTGCTAATACCTCATTACCTAAGATCCACCTTACCTGCGATGGAAGGTGTTGATAGCCAGTGCTATGAAGCAGGTAGGTGTGAGGAAGGTGTCAGATTCAGGATTTTCAGGTGCTTTATCAGCACTGAGGCACTCCAGTGATGAAGTGGATAGAATAACTATGTCAGGAAGCAACTGGTAAAAATCTGATCCACAAAACCAGGAAATGAGGCATATTTTAAGGGATCTTAAAACAAGACTCACTCTCTCCAAACTAAGTTATAAGGCAACTTCTCTCTCCAAGATGGTACAATGATACAGAATGCCCCATCACAAATAACATGGTCTTGTTAGTAAAGCCAGTTTTGATAAACTAACTGATTATCTTGCTTACGACTGAGCCATGTGACTCTGGGAATTTCAGGGTGATTTACAGTCTTGCAAAAAATTACTCACCTACTCATCTAGGATGAGTAATAATTTGCTTGGTTATTAGACTGGTAAAGTATGTTGAATTAAGTAATTTTATTACATGTGTTGCTATAATCTTGTAGGGATAAGAAATAAGGAATAACTGGTTCTTTTTGGGCCAACCTACTAAAACTTAAGGAAAAATCTGAGGTAGAGTATTAAGAAATATCAGTCCTGGAGTGGCTAGATGGCTCAGTTGGTTAACTGGCTGCTTTTGTCTCAGGCCATGATTTCAGGGTCCTGGGAGCCAGCCCTGCGTAGGGCTCCCTGCTCAGTGGGGAATCTGCTTCTCCCTCTCCCCCTGACTTTATGTGTGTGTTCTCTCTCTCTCAAATGAATAAATAAAAATCTTCAAAATAATAAAAAAGAAATATCAAACCTCTTTTTGCAGTGCAAGTTTTAATCAATTCTCCACTTAGGAGGAAAAAGTGAAAATGAAAAATACTATTGTTTCCTTCTTTGTATCTTATGTCTTTCTCCCCTCATAAACCTAAAGTGGCTTATAAGACAAATATATGTTTTTATGTAGTATCACTTATTCCTTTGTCACAAAAAATATGTGTTTAAGTCTTTGGTGATTGCCTATTCCCAGAGAAATTTAAAAGAGAATATTACAAATATTAAAGGTTTCTATATTCAAGTGGGAGCATGCATCCTTTTGAATAGAACAGAAACTATCTTAAAAAATGGATTTTTTATTGAATAAGCTAGAAATTTTTCATTCCTAGAATTTTAAAACTCCAAACCTTCAGTATAGGAAGAATAAGTCACCCAGTTATCTGTCCTTTAAATTGTGAGAAACACACAATTCTCCTATGTATTTCCTATGTGGGCCATTACTAAACTTGTTTGAAAAAGAAAATGGGACTGGGGGAAAAGGAACTGGCCAATGACTTCAATTCAAATCAATAATAAAATATTTTAGGTGAAAAGTCTGATGATTCAAACACTAACTAGCCAGAGTACAGAGAATTAAAAGTCTTTGTTTTGGATGAGGTATCAAAGATGGCGGAGGATTAGGAGACTTTAATTTCATCTTGTCCCAGGAATTCAGCTAGGTAGCTATCAAATCATTCTGATCATCTGTGAATGCAACCAGTGATCTAAGAAAAGAATAATGGCAACTCTAGAAATAGAAAAGCAACCACTTTCTGCAAGGTAGGAGGTGCAGAGAAGTGAATGTGAGGTGATATATGTGAAGAAAGACCGTGGAGACTGACATGATATATTTCAGAGTGCTAAATGAGAAAAATATGCAGCCAAAAATACTTTATCCAATTAGGATGTCATTCAAAAGAGAAGGAGTGATAAAAAGCTTCCAGGACAAACAGAAACAAAAAGAATTTGTGATCACCAAACCTGCCCTACAAGAAATATTAAAAGGATCCTCTAAGCAAAGAGAGGGCCCAAAACTAACATAGAACAGAAAGGAACAAAGACAGTATACACTAAGAGTCACTTTACCAGTAATACAATGACACTACATTCATATCTTTCAATAGTTACTCTGAATGCAAATGGGCTAAATGCCTCAATTAAAAGACTCGGGGTATCAGAATGGACAAAAAAACAAAAACAAAAACAAAAACAAAACCAAGACCCATCCATATGCTGTCTGCAAGAAACTCATTTTAGACCCAAAGACACCTCCAGATTTAAAGTGGGGGGGTGGAAAATAATTTACCATGCTCATGGACATCAAAAGAAAGCTAGGGTGGCAATCCTTATATCAGATAAATTAGATTTTAAGCCAAAGACTATAAAAAGAGATGAGGAAGCACACTATATCATACTTAAATGGTCTGTCCACCAAGAAGATCTAACAATTTTAAATATCTATGCTCCTAACATGAGAGCAGTCAATTACATAAACCAATTAATAACAAAATCAAAGAAACACATTGATAATAATACAATAATAGTAGGGAACATTAACACCCTCCTTACTGAAATGGACAGGTCATCTAAGCCAAAGATCAAGAAATAAAGGCTTTAAATGACACACTGGACCAGGTATCAGAACATTCCATCCCAAAGCAACAGAATACACATTCTTCTCTAGTGCACATGGAACATTCTCCAGAATAGATCACATCCTGTGTCACAAATCAGGTCTCAACTGATACCAAAAGATTGGGATCATCCTTGCATATTTTCAGACCACAATGCTCTCATGCTAGAACTCAACCACAAGAGGAAAGCTGGAAAGAACTCAAATACATGGGAGCTGAAGAGCACCCTACTAAAGAATTAATGGGTCAACCAGGAAATTAAAGAAGAATAAAAATAAAATACATAGAAGCAAATGAAAATGAAAACGTAACTGTTCAAAATCTTTGGAACACAGCAAAGATGGTCAAGAGAGGAAAGTATATAGCAATATGACCCTTTCTCAAGAAACAAAAAAGGTCTCAAGTACACAACCTAACCCTACACCTAAAGGAGCTGGAGAAAGAACAGCAAAGAAAGCCTAAACCCAGCAGGAGAAGAGAAATCATAAAGATCAGAGCAGAAATCAATGAAATAGAAACCAAAAGAACAATGGAACAATTCAACAAAACTAGGAGCTGGTTCTTTGAAAGAATTAGTAAGACTGATAAAACCCTAGCCAGAATTATCAAAAAGAAAAGAGAAAGGACCCAAATAAATAAAAAAATCATGAATTAAAGAGGAAAGATCACAACCAACCCTGAAGAAATACAAACAACACATTATGAGCAACTATATGCCAACAATTATGCAATCTGGAAGAAATGGATGGACTACTAGAGACCTATAAACTACCAAAACTAAACCAATAAGAAATGGAAACCCTGAACAGACCCATAACCAGTAAGGAATTGAAGCAGTAATCAAAAATCTCCCAAAAAACAAGAGCCCAGGGCCAGATGGCTTCCCAGGGGAATTCCACCAAACATTTAAAGAATTAATACCTATTCTTCTGAAGCTGTTTCAAAAAATAGAAATGGAAGGACATCTTCCGAACTCTTTCTATGAGGCCAGCATTACCCTGACCCCAAAACTAGACAAAAACCCCACCAAAATGGAGAATTACAGACTAATATCCCTAATGAACATGGACGTAAAAATTCTCACCAAGATACTAGATAATAGGATTCAACAATACATTAAAAGGATTATTCACCATGACCAAGTAGGATTTATACTGGGCTGCAAGGGTGGTTCAACATCCCTAATCAATCAGTGTGATACACTACATAAATAAAAGAAAGGACTAGAACCATATAATCCTGTCAAGAGATGCAGAAAAAACATCTGACAAAGTACAGCATCCTTTCTTGATTAAAACTCTTCACACTATAGGGATAGAGAAAAAGACCATATATGAAAAGCCCACAGCAAGTATCATTTTCAACGGGAAAATTGAGAGCTTTCCCTGTAGGGTCAGAAACAGGGGAGGGATGTCCACTCTCACCACTGCTGTTCACCACAGTATCAGAAGTCCTAGTCTCAGCAACCAGACAACAAAAAGAAATAAAAGGCATCCAAATCAGCAAAGAAGTCGAACTCTCACTCTTTGTAGATGACAGGATACTCTATGTGGAAAATCCAAAGACTCCACCCCCAAATCGCCAAAACTCATACAGGAATTCAGCAAAGCAGCAGGATATAAAACCAATGCACAGAAATCAGTTGCATCCCTACACACTAACAATGAGACAGAAGAAAGAGAAATTAAGGAGTCAATCTCATTTACAAGTGGACACAAAACTGTAAGATACCCAGGATAAACCTAATCAAAGAGGCAAAGGATCTATACTCAGAAAACTATAAAATACTCATGAAAGAAATTGAGGAAGACACAAAGAAATGGAAAAACATTCCATGCTCATGAACTGGAAGAACAAATATTGTTAAAATATCTGTGCTACCTAGAGCATCTATACATTCAATACAATTCCTATCAAAATACCACCAACTATTTTCACAGACCTGGAGTAAATAATCCTAAAATTTGTATGGAACCAGAAAAGACCCCGAATAGCCAAAGGAACATTGAAAAGAAAACCAACATCATAACTGTTGCCATAACAATTCTGAACTTCAAGCTCTATTACAAAGCTGTAATCATCAAGATAGTATGGTACTGGCACGAAAACAGACATATAGATCAGTGGAACAGAATAGAGAACCCAGAAATGGACCCTCAACTCTATGTTCAACTAATCTTTGACAAAGCAGGAAAGAATATTCAATGCAAAAAAGGCTCTTCAACAAACAGCCTTGGGAAAATTGGACAACCACATGCAGAAGAATGAAAACTGGACCACTGCCTTACACCATACACAAAAACAGACTGAAAATGGATGAAAGACCTAAATGTGAGACAGGAATCCATCAAAATCCTAGGGAAGAATGCAGGCAGCAGCATCTTCAACTTTGGTTGCAGCAACTTCTTTCTAGACACTCTCCAAAAGCTGGGGAAACAAAGGCAAAAATGACTTCTGGGACTTCACCAAGATAAAAAGCTATTGCAAAGCAAATAAATAGTCAACAAAACCAAAAGAAAACCCACAGAATGGGAAAAGATATTTGCAAATGTCTTATCAGAGAAAGGGCTATTATCCAAAATCTATAAAGAACCTATGAAACTCAACACCCAAAGAACAAACAATCCAATCTAGAAGTGGGCAGAAAACATGAACGGATATTTCGGCAAAGAAGACACCCAGATGGCCAGCAGACACATGAAAAAATGTTCAATATCATTCAGCATCAGGGAAATACAAATCAAAACCGCAATGCAATACCACCTCACACCTTTGGAATGGCTAAAATGAACAATTCAGGAAACAACAGACATTGGTGAGGATGGGGAGAAAGGGGAACCTTCTTATACTGCTGGTAGGAATGCCAGCTAGTGCAGCCACTCTGGAGAACAGTATGGAAGTTCCTCAAAAGTTGAAAATAGAGCTACCCCATGACATAGCAATTGCACTACTAAGGATTTAACACAAAGATACAAATGTAGTGATCTGAAGGAGCACCTGCACCCCAATGTTTATAGAAGCAATGTTCACAATAGCCAAACTATGGAAAGAACCCAGATATCTATCAACAGATGAATAGATAAAGATGATGTGGTACATATATACAATGGAATATTACACAGCCATCAAAAAAACGAAATCTTGCCATTCGCAATGATGGGATGGAACTAGAAGGTATTATACTAAGGGAAATAAGTCAATCAAAGAAAGACAATTATCATATGATCTCACTCATATGTGGAATTTAAAAACGAAACAGAGGATCATAGGAGAAGAGAGGAAAATATAAAACAAGATAAAACCAGAGAGGGAGACAAAGCATAAGAGACTCTTATTTTTTTTAATTTATTGAGTTCAATTAGCCAACACACAGTACATCATTACTTTTTGATGTAATGTTAATGATTATTTTTGTGTAAGAGCCAGTGCTCATCACATCACGTGCCCTCCTCAATACCCATCACCAGGTTATCCCATTCCCCCACCCCCCTCCTCTCTTCTCTAACCTTCAGTTTGTCTCCCAGAGTCCAGAGTCTCTCATGATTTATCTCCCTCTCTGAATTCTTCCCATTCACTTCCCCCCCGCTTCCCTTATGATCCTCTGCACTATTCTTTATATTCCACATACAAGTGAAACCATATGATAATTGTCTTTCTCTGCTTGACTTATTTCACTTAGCATAATCCTCTCCAGTTCCAAGCATGTAGCTGGAAATGGTAGGTATTCAACCTTTCTGATGGCTGAGTAATAATCCATTCCATAAGAGGATCTTAATCCTAGGAAACAAACTAAGGGTTGCTGGACGTGGGGGGTGGAGGGAAGGGGTAATTGGGTGATGGACATTAAAGAGAACATGTGATGTAATGAGCACTGGGTGTTATATAAGACTAATGAATCAACAGAACTGTACCTCTGAAACCAATAATACATTGTATGTTAATGAATAATACTTACACTTAATTAAACTTACATTTTAAAAATGTCTAAAAAGAAAAAAAAAGTCTTTGTTTTCTGCCCCTTTACATACCATCTTTTAATAATATTTTCCTTTCATCAGACTTTCGAAAGCAATGTTTTGGAACAAACAAAGAGGAAAAATATCAGGAAGAAATGGAAAGGAATAACCAGTTGTCATGTATATTGGTATCTGTAGTTTGACTTTTGAACAAAAGAATGTATTTTTCTTCTTTTTTTAATTAAAATTTTTAATTTTTTTTATAAACATATAATGTATTTTTATCCCCAGGGGTACAGGTCTGTGAATCGCCAGGTTTACACACTTCACAGCACTCACCATAGCACATACCCTCCCCAACGTCCATAACCCCACCCCCTCCTCCCAGCCCCCCCTCCCCCCAGCAATGGGATCGGGAGGGAGACAAACCATAAGTGACTCTTAATCTCACCAAAGAATGTATTTTTTAAATAGGGTGGAATAAATTCAAAAGTCTATACTCAAAAATATCCATTTTTATGTATGTTTATATATATGTATATATATACATATATATATTTTAAATGGCATGTGTGTATATATATACACCCATACATGCTTCTTTATGAACCAGAGATACAAAGCATATGCATAAGTATGTAAAGAACCATTCACAAAAATTTAGCCATTATATAAGCATACATGGATTGTAAATGTGAAGAAAATGGTATATAATAAAAATGAAACATCTGGCCCTCCAGATATGCATTTTAGTGAGTGCTTTAATGATAGCATGTGACAAATGGAGCATATGGCCACGGTATCAGTAAAGTCATGCTACAGAGAACTGGACAGATCTTTTGAACCAAATTTTGTAGTATATAGCTACAACTACAGTATTTTTCTAAACAAACAAATTTTAAATCATTTTAAATTAAATAACTGTACAATCATTAATTGATTTACTAAGTTCATAGATTAATCTTCATTCTAGGAGGAAACACACACATGAAACACAAAACAAATATATCTTAATCTAAAATAACAATTTGAATGACTGCAATGCTCATCTTGGCCATTCTGCACCTGCTTGGGCTTTCTCTCTGGATCATGGAATTATTTTGAAAGCTGGTTTTGCTATAGATATAGACTGTAACAGAGAAGAAACTTCTTCAAAACTCTCTAAGAGGCTTGCACAAACCTTCCCACCACTAAAGCTCTTGTTCTCACCTACAGCTTAACCCTCAAATCTTCAACCCTCTTTCAATAAAGAAAGTTCATTGCTTAGAGCAAACAACAAGCATTTTGTGTAGCACAAGGAGCCCATGAAATGGAGTGACAAGATGCCATTTGATATAGCAACGTCATTCCCTAAACCAGGGACCACAATAGAAATGTCAAATCATAAGTGGAAGAGAACACCACAAGAGCTTATTTAAAGGCTTGTTTTGACTAACATGGAAGCAGAGTGTTTTGGGGGAAAGAGCAGAGAAAATCTAGTGGTGAGATGAATGTAGAGGCCATTCTGTCACTTTCCAGCAAGGTCAGTTTCTGAGGTTCAAATACTCTATTTAGAACATGGGATAATAGTCTACAGATTTGTTGGGGAATTAAAGAATTAGACAAATGTAAACAACCTAGATGTTAGCTAAGGCCTCTCTGCCCCCAAATTCCTATGTCTATGCATATGGCTTGAGTTAACACCCTACACAAACCAGAGAGAAACTCAACCCATGATGGTGTATAAGGGAAAACAAAAACAAAAATGCACGCCCAGTATTTGGTGATCTTAGTGTCATTACTGGTACCCTTAGTGGGGCCACAAGTTGGTAGAGTGTGTCAACTCTCAATGTCACCGGCTTTCCCTCTTTTCTCTACCCTTCCCATCTCCTTCCTCTCTTCACTATTCATTCTTCCAGAAATCTCTTTCCTTTTCCTTTCCTGAGTAACTTTGCCTCCTTCTCTGAAGCTTGGGTACATCCTCACCTTCAGACTCCAAAGGGATATATTTATACCAAAGCTTAAATGTAAGTCACTAGACTCAGGGCTGTACTCTCTCCATAAGAAACTCTGGTAACAGCTGCTCAAGGAGTAAAATTTTGCTAACTTCTTACAGTTAATTACTATTACTACTGGCTAAAATAAAGCTTGATCACTTGGAACCTCCAGAACAATGACAATCAGGGAAGATAATGAGATTAATTCCACAGCAATTATTTCACACTCAAGGCAATATTCAATTATATATCAAGGCCTATGAAATATTATCACTCTCTATTTTTCCAATACCCAAGGCAGTTTGAGTAGAAGTGTAGACCCCTCTGTGATCTGTGACATAACTCTCAGGGGCACGGGCATTCTTTCTGAAGATTTAACATTTGGGGGATTTCACATTTGTGGTACTCTGAAAAATTAAAGTAAGTCTCTTCCGCTTCATCTGGATGAAAACTTTATGAACAATTATATGTCAAGTGATCATCTGTGGTAGAAACGTTCAGTCTTTTAGTGAACTGATAAACTTATCTATGTTCCCTCATAGTATAAAAACAGTAATAGTTGTTACCTATCTGCTTCTGGGACTCAAACTCAAAAGAACTGTTAAATTTGTTTACAAGGGGCAATTCTCTGCAGCAATGATTTTTCACAGCTGAAATTCTTCTTGTTCTTTTACTTATATTAAGGCTTTGATTTGACATCATTAACTCGATATAGTGAAGCAAAGTAAATACTATAATTGTAGTGGGCCAGTGGGAGAAAAAAAGGAGGTAGACTTAATACAGAAATTATACATTCCCAGTAGTATCAAACAAATGCATATACATGTTTTAGAAAAACTTATGGTTTCAGCAGAAGAAAATCAGCTGTAAATGACTTGTTCATGGCATTTAAAAAAACTATTTGAGCATAAATCAAGATTTCTTGGTTATACTTTAAATTCAGAGGAGACTGGTCTTTGGAAGGTTCTGGGTAAATATAAAGCCTGAACTAGCAAAGATTTAAAGTAATTAACACCATTATGTATTACTTATACAAATACACATTTTCTATATTTAGAATATACTGACTATACTGACTCTTCTTTGTAGTTTAGAATCAATCCATTTAAATATCCAAACATCCAAAAATATCAAGTAACCATGCACACTGAACCTCTATGATTAAGAAGATGGACAAAAATTAGATCATAAGCAACAGTGAGAAATTCTGCAAACAATTTGGGTCCTGAGATTGTCTAGACATGTTACTTGGCTAGGCTAAGTCCCTAGTTATTCAACCAAAAACTAATCTAGGTGTTGCTGTGAAGGTATTTCCTAAATGTGATTAAAGTCCATAATCAGTTCACTTCAAATAAGAGAGATTACCCTAGATAATCTGGTGAGCCTCATTCAATGGTTGAAAGTCTTTCTGAGTGACACCAAGGCTTCTGTGATTAAGAAGAAATTCAGCCCATGGATAGCATTTTACTGCCGAGCTCCAGCCTGCCCTTCCCAATATCCTGGGCCACAGATTCTGGACTTGCCTGACCACCCCTCATAATTGCATAAGCAACTCCTTGCCATACATCTCACAATGTACATCTCCTGATGGTTCTGCTCCTCTGGTGGAACCAACTAGATACAGGACCCTAATAACTTGAAGGCATGCAGGTATTCAGCAATTATATGGAACTGAAACCAAATAAAAATTTAAATGCAGCAGAACTTTGTAGGTATTTGAAAACTAACCTCTCAAATTTTTTAACTCTTAATTTTTAGAAGAATTGCTGAAAATGTTAAACCTATATATAAATACTTGAAGGGAAAAAAGTACATTTGTTTTTAGTAATTTTTTTAAGTGTTCTCTACTTCTTATGAAGGAACATTATGAATCATAAAACTGGGAGGTTTCAAACAATTGTTATAAATGTCATTAAATGAACAGGAAAGATATTGCAGTGTAGGGCAACTCCAGTACTACACAAACAGTCTTGCCAAATGGCCACTGGTGGTGAGAACCAGCATGATGCTCTAAACCATCACAGAGAACCATCTCAGGGGTAACAAGCAAGATCTACCGCTCTAGTAGAGACCATGAGGGTCCAGAATGAATGTGGATTTGGGAGCCTCCCATTTCACAAACCTCATTGTCAACCTGGCTCCTGGTATGTCCAGACCATGCAACCAGCCCTCAATAAATCCACCATCATCCTGAAGAGGATCACAGAGAGTGAGAAGAAATACAAAAGCCAGACGCTTTATCCCCAACATACTGAGCCACCATAAACAGGCTATGTAGACTGGAAAAGACTTTCAAACTCTGTATTAATTACCAAACTTGGAGAATTGTTTTTAACCTTGTGGTCATACATAAAGTGTTCTGGGTTCTTTTACTGAAAGAACTGAAAGCAAAGTACTAGTGGTGTCAAATGGTTCCCCAAAACCTGTTCCTCAGATAGTGTGCAGGAACATACCTAGAGCTGTTGTTTGCTTGTCTTACAACGATGAGAAGAGGGGGGAATTTTATTTAGGGATGAGTTAGAATAGAAAGATAATGGAAGGGAATGAGTGGATTCTGCTCTTTTCCAAATATGGACTAAATTTTAATCATTGAGGCTTTTAGCGTTGAGAGCCAAAAACTGATGGAAATATTCACAAAAGATCTTGTGAAACTGACTACAAGCAGAATTTCTTTAGTACCCAAGTGATAAAATGTAGCATAACATTAAAAAAATGAGTCTTCATGCTAAAGATTAAGAGCCATTTATAATCAGGAATTAAGGCTCTGAATTCTCTTCAGACCTCAAACGTTCTGGCATACAGCAAACCTGGAGGGAGGAAAAGGCAAAGAGGATCTCAACCAATCCAGACTGACCCCCTAAGACAACTGTAGTCCTGTAAGAGTTAGCACCAGGCTCTTTAGAGAGGAGGAAATGGAGTTTCATATCAGAATTCTCAAGCCTTTTGTGGCAGAACTGTCCTGAAGTTTGTCTTTAGCCTCATTACTTGACCAAAACCTGCCCTATGGCCTGAGCCATTGGAAGATGAAAATTCAAGTACTTGAGTGCTTGCCATTTCAGACATCCCTGATCCTGTTGTGACTGATAATTATGTTATCATGTATGCTACCATTATACCCAGTCAGAATTTGAGTGATTATTATGAATAAGACATGTTTGGATTTATTATTATCTTAATTGTTCTTTTCAAACACTGGTAAAATATCTACAAATAATTTGGAATTAAAATTTGTTTACATGTTTGCCATACCGAAATTCTACGTCAAATGACATATAAATGTACATTTATTATTGCAAGATTAAAAACACTGCTACAATGGTGTGCTTTCACAGCCTTAATTCAATGTACAAAAAAATTATTAAAAACCTTGAAATTGTTAAGTAATTAGGAAAACAGATTGACCGTTAATATGAATGCTAAGAGAGACTGCACAAGCTTGCTACTTTTACAGAAACTAATGCAGTAACAGGATGGCAAGCAGTAATCCTCACCTCCTCGTGTCCTGGTATTAATGCTCTCTTTTAGTACTTCCCCTAATGAATAAAACTGACCACTGTAAATAATAATCACATGGTGTGTTTTCTAGAGCTATGTCCAAATAGACATTGAGGCTGCTACCTCGCTCTCTCGAGTCACCTGTTTTGAAGAAACCAGCCACCATGTTGTGAGGACACATAAACAGCCTGTGAAGAAGCACATATAGGGAGAAATGCGTTTCAAGCCAACAACCAGCACAAGCCAGTCAGTCATTTGTGTGAGCCAACTTGGAAGTAGGTCCTCCAGCCCTGGCTGAGGTTTCAGATGACGGCATCCCTGACCAGTATCTGGACTGCAACCTCAAGACCCTGACCCAGAATGTCCAAGAGAAGATAGTAAGTCTCTTACCCAAGAAACTGGGGATAGTAAATGCTTACTGTTTTAAATCACTAAGCTTTGGGGTAACTTCTGATACAGCAATACATTACTATTACAGATAAAATACTTCTTAGCCTAATAATTATTTCTAATTAATAATAAAAAACAGACTAATAGAGATTAGATTTTAATATATTTCTAATCTTTGTAGAATTGCTTCATGTACTAGTACTTACCACAATAAATAATATAGCTTTTAAGAATGATGCTTTTCTATTAGTTACTTAATTATATTTAGGCTTCAAATATTTCAAGAAAAGGACTTAGTCTGCAATCTTCATGTTCTAAAAGGAAGAACCACAAACAAAATGGTAACTCTGCATCTTCAGAATTTCTACAGAAGAAAAACTTCCAAAATTGTGTATAAAAACATGCATGATAAATTTTTTGATTCATTCATAATGAAAATCATGAATAAAAAAAACATATTAAGGAAAAATGAAGTACCCCAAACACATTCTGTTCCCATTAATCACACTGGGCATCCTGCACAAAACAAGGCTTCACTAAGATTTAAGAAAAAGCAAAAACAAATTTTTTTATAGTTCTGAGTCTAAAAAAGTTAAAAATGCCAACAAAAAGCTCTCAACTGCCAAACATTTTCCATGGTTGAAAATAAAGAATTTTTAAGATTTGACAAGGTATGACTCCTAGGTCCAAAGTTCTTTCTAGGAAACATGTTGCTGAACATTTTTCTTCTAAATCATATCATATTATATCATATATCATATCATATCATATCATATCCACTATATTATGTTGTATTATAACTATGTTTATTTTGTGAATATATGAATTAAACTGTTAAGGGTATTATTGAATATGTTATGTGTATATGCATACTCAGAAATACACAAATACTCTAGGTATATTTGTATGTAATCATAGAACAGAACAATACAGCAAAATTACTAGCCCTAAGAGAAATACAACAACCCCTCTTATCATTCTTGTACCACAAATACTCTGTATGACATTCAAGAAATTTGAGAACTGTTTTATAATTTTTTATATAAGATATTCTAGCAAAAAGAACAGTGTTCTTATATTGTAAATCAGCTTGAACAAAAAGAGCCTTACTTGGCAGATAATAATACCCACACAAGAAGACTTATTAACAACCTTGTTTGCGAAGAAAGTACTTTGAGGACACCAGAACTTACTGAAGAATAAGCACCCAGGTGGATGTTGAGACCACAAGTATTTCTCACATGATGCCTGCTTTAAAGATACTCTCATCATTCTTCTCCAGGGAAAATGCTGAATGATCTGTATGCATGGAAAACTGAGCTACAGATGGAAATCAAGAGAATATTCTGTTATATTTAAAGACTTCTTTAGTATAAAGTTACTCCTTTGAAAGAAATAACGGTGAGACCATTCTGTTCCTCCTTGAACTTGCACCCACTAACTACAGCATCCACTGCTGGATCCTGCCTGTAGCAATTATTGTTGTGGTGTTGTAGTAGTGATTTTCTATTTCCTACCTTTCTTCAGCACTTATTAAATGAACCTCTATAAAAAAGTATTGTCCCTTCTATACCATTTATATAGTTTTTCAAGTATTTATTTATATCAGCATGGACTCATGGATATTTATTTTATTCTTTGGGTTAACTTCAATTATGCTTAACTAACTTCTATGTTGTTTTTAAAGTTTAGTGTTAAAGGCACCTGGACTAGGAAGACCCAATACATTTGCTTAAGTCAAAATTCTGAGTAGGCCCGATCATGTAATAGACGTCATTACAGAATTCTGCCTTAACATGTATGTTTCTTTATGTGTGTTCTATACTAGATTTGCTTGTAGATGCTCAATAAATGTCAAATAAATTAGTAGTTGCTTAAAACCGAATATTTATTAAGCCCTAAAGGTATAATAGATAACTATGTTGAATAAAGTTTATGTCCCTGCCTTAAAGACATTATAGAATTTACATTTTCACAAGCTTTTTTCCATCATGGTACATATGATCAAAGGGCATGGAGTTTTTTTCCAAGTTCAGTTTAACACCATGCTTCTATCATACATCAAGATATTAATCTTAAGTCCTTGGTTAAAACAAAGTCTGATAAGCTTCTGAACTATAAATTTATGAACAAATTTGGGAGAGATGCTTTAAGACCTATTACTATTGTGCCCCTCCTTAATGTTTTATTAATTTTACCCACTACATTTACTCATCCAGACTGCTACTTAGCTCATTATGGGATCTAAAGAACTCAAAATACTTTGACTAAATAATGGTAAAATTATAAATCTCTTCAGGAAAATGTACTAGCCTAACACAGTATAGAGATTTAGGTTAAAAAAAAAAATCTCAAAGGCGCCTGGGTGGCTCAGTGGGTTAAAGCCTCTGCCTTTGGCTCAGGTCATGATCCCAGGGTCCTGGATCGAGCCCCCCACTGGGCTCTCTGCTCAGCAGGGAGCCTGCTTCCCCCTCTCTCTCTCTTTGCTTGCCTCTCTGCCTACTTGTGATCTCTATCTGACAAATAAGTAAATAAATTCTTTAAAAAAAAAAAAATAAGTCCAAGGCTTTTCTGTTACTTGGGTGTTTTAGTTAAAAATCCAGGAAAGTACAGCTGAATGACCTGGATATAGCATTATATGCTTTGCCAACATTTCAAAGGTGAATTTCAGCATTAGGATATATTTTATGATATGAACACTTTCTTCTCTGATAATGCCACACTATGATGAATATTCAAAGTATTTAAACTACTTTCTCAAATGCCATTTAAAAAGAGCTCATGAAAAGTACTGAGTTCAGATTCTAAACCAGAATTATGCCTAAATTGGGAGGAGAGAAAAAGGAATGTTTTCCCACTGATGTTGTCCAAGAATTGTTTTATAACATAAAATAATGTTTATACATTATTTTATATAAATTTTTATATAAAATAATGTAAAATTGTATAAAATTATTATTATATAAAACATAAAATAATGTTTTATAACATAAAACATTAAAGCTTCTTGGAAATGCAGGAACACAGGGAGTCAATATTACAAATCTAGATCAAACAAGAGACACTAATTAAAATCAAAACTTCTATGGAAAGATATCAGTTATACTTTCATGTTTAAAATAATTTATTGAGGGTGCCTGGGTGGCTCAGTGGGTTAAGCCTCTGCCTTCGGCTAGGGTCATAATCCCAGGGTCCTGGGATCAAGTCCCGCATCAGGCTCTCTGCATGGCAGGGATCCTGCTTCCTCCTCTCTCTCTCTGCCTACTTGTGATCTCTCTCTGTCAAATAAATAAATAAAATCTTTTAAAATAATTTATCAATTTCATGTTTTATCACCTAAGAAAAAAATGGACAAAATTTGCATTAAAAGGCCAAAGTTTATGTACATCATTTTCCATGAGGTTAATAACATACATCAACCCTTTGAAAACGTTACTATTTGCACTGCATTGGACACACAGCTTTTGCTGAGTCCATATGGAGAAGGGGAGACTTAACAAAATGTGTATGAGTTCATAAAACTATTGTTTATAAACCTGCTTTTAAAGGTTAATAAGTAACAAGGAGAGATTGGTGAAATCAAGTCAAAAAAAAAAAACCCCATAATGCAAATGTAAAAAGTAAAAACTGAGGTAGCATGGAGGGAGTAACCTCATGCTTAGAATAATTTTAGGGAAATGTGCCCAAAGTGAAAACATTAGATTGGACATCTGTCCAACTTTAATTTACCTGGGACATTTCTGTCTAAGTCATCTGAACAACTCCAAGAACCAGCAGGTTGGGAAGAAAGTGATCAATTAGCACTGCCACAAAAGTTTTTTCATGACCCAAGATACGACACTACTCACTGTGCCTAAATTCTTAAACTCCATATTGGTAAACTGAAATTATGATACCAACTTGCTATTCAGCGTTATTGTGAAGGTTATCCAGTAAGATGCACAGCATGTTAAAACACTGAATGAGCTCCCCTGCAATAAAGTCAACTGTCAATATCTGTTCCCAAGAGATATGGTGGATTTTCTCTTCTGGGAGACTTTATGAAGTCGTTTGTCCTGAACGTTTGCAACATCTGCTGGTCTGAAAGGAGAGTATTGGATTAAATTTCTCGACATCCTTTTCAGCTTTATTCTTTTATAAATTACATGTTGCTTTCATGTAACAGTTCTCAGTAAGGTTCGATCAGTGATAACATGCTCTATCATCCACTCTTGCCTCTCCTAATCATTTCTCAGATTGCAGCCGTAATGATCTTTTCAAAGCACAGGTGTAAAGACATCATACACACCCCCTTTTAAAAACCCTTGAATGCCTTTCCTTTGTGTTTAGGACAAAGACAGAACACCTTAATGAACCACAAAACCACAGTGAAGAGCTGTATGGTCTGAACCCTATGTTCATACCACCCTCTTCCCAAATTCTCTCCACTGCCTTTTGTCAGTGCCCCTCACCACCCTCCCTCCTGCCCCAGAGCCAGGGCCCAACATATACTTCCCTCCTATCCTCTCCAAGTTCATACCTACTCACTCCTTTTTACTTGTCACTTCCTTAAAAATGTCTAATCTAAAATCCAGAGCACTGTGCTTACTACTTTGATAGCACTTATGACTGTTGCAAATGAGATTTTTGCACGTGCTTATTTCACCGCTGGCTGTCTCATCCTCTGGACTGTGTATCTATCAAAATCCATGACGTACTGGAATCACATTGTGTCCCAGGGCCTACACAGTGCCTCACCCAAGAAGGCTCTCAGTACATTTTTTTGAATAAATAATTATTTGCCTAAGTCACTCCTATATTCCCTTGTAACTGAAGGTAGTCAAGTGCCACTGCCTGGAGAAGAAGTTCTCTTTCTGCATGACCTCTGTACACATGACAAATAAGCAAAGCAATATAATGGTAATGATGCCAACAGCTATTCCAGATCTTCCTTTCAATAAGCTGGTTTTTATAAAATCAACTTCTTTTCGAGTCTGGCATCTTTATTGAGAACATAAGCCACCCTTGATCTCAGCAAGGAATGGAAACGCAGGGATGATCAGTAGCCACGGTAGAAACGCATTAGTAGGTCTCAGAGTTGCCCCTCAAAGGACAACAATCCAGCCTGCTAAAAGGACTAACCTAGTTTCCCATCATTCTATATTATGTGCTAATGTTTTCCTCTACCCTATTTAATCCTCTTGTGGGATAATGCTATTCATTTTAGCTTCCTATTGCTAATGTCCTCTGGGCACCTTGTTTCTTTAAGGGTAACAGAAAACAGCTAAAATTCTTATCAAAGGTATTCTGAGCGGTGTATGCTTCCTGCTTCTATGAAAATAAAACCCATCCTTAAATGTTAGCACATCTTTAAATATATAATCTATCAAGGAGGAAACAAACATCCGAATGAGCCACCTCTCAAAGGAAATATTTGGGCTACATGAATTAAATGACCTCAGAGCACCTCTCTGAAGTGGAATAAAAACCAAAGCAAATGTGTATTGGTTGAAGCCCCAGAAACATGGCAGGAAGGAGTCCTTGATTCTCTTTCGGTGGAGAAAGGATTCATTCTACCCTTGAGCAAGGTGACTTTTCTGGGTCTCTGTTATTCTCTTGAATAACACAGATATTCATTCTCTCATTCTCTGTTTTTCATCCTGTGATGTTATCCCTAATTATTTTTATTTTTCCCAGATCTACTGAGATATTATTAACATGTAACATATGTTAATTTAAGTTTAAAGTATAAAGTTCAATGATTTAATACACATGTATATTGTGAAAGGATTACCACAATTAGGTTAATTAATACCTCCATCCCCTTACATAATTACCATTTTTGTGTATGTGGTGAGAAAGAAGATTTAATATCTACTCTCTTATCTACTTTCAAATATAAAACACAATACTGTTAATTATAGTCATCCTGTTTCACATTAAATTCCCAAAACTTACTTATCTCATAGCTAGAAGTTTGTGCCCTGTGATGAACCACTTCCCGTTTCTCCCTCTTCTCAGCCCTTGGCAACCACCATTCTACTATTTCTTTGAGTTCAACTTTTTTATATTCCACATGTAAGTGAGAACATACAGCTATTTGTCTTCCTCTGTCTTATGTCACTTACTGCCCTCAAGGTCCATCCAAGTTACCACATACGGCAAGATTTCCTTCCCTTTTATGGTAGAAGAATATTCCAGCGTGTCTGTGTATCACAGTTTCTTTGCCCATATATTTGTTGACGGGACAACTTAGGTTGTTTCCAGGTCATGGCTATTAAAAATAATGCTGCAGTAAACTAGGTGTGCACATCTCTCTTAGAGGTCGTGGTTCCATTTTCTTCAGATCTATAACCAGAAGTGGGACTGCTGGATCATGTAGTAGTTCTATTTTTAATTTTTTGAGGAACCTCCATATTGTTTTCCATAGTGGCTGTACCAATTTACATTCAATAGTGCACAATAGTGCACAAGTGTCTCCCTTCTCCACGACACTTGTCAGCATTTGTCTCCTTGATAACAGCCCTTCTAACAGGCAAGAGGCGATGTCTCCTTCTGGTTCTGATTTGCATTTCCTGGATGATCAGTGATTTTGACCATCTTTCCATTTATTCGTGGGCCATTTTGTAGGTCTTTTTTGGAAAGATGTCTATTCAGTTCCTCTGCCCATATTTTAATGGATTTTTTTTCTGTTCTTGAGTTATATAAGCTCCTAATATATGCTGGACATTAACTATCAGATAAATGGTCTGCAAATATTTGCTTCTATTCTGTAAGGTGCCTTTTTATTTTGCTGATCACTTTTTTGTTGTAGTGCTGAAGCTTTTAGTTTGATGTGGTCCCACTATTTTTTTTTTAATTTTTGCTTTTGTTGCTTACACATTTGGTGTCATATCCAAAAAATTTTTGAAAGGCCAATGTCCAGGCACTTTTTTCCCCCATGTTTTCTTCTAGTTTTACAGTTTGGGGTCATGAATTTAAGACTTTAATACATTTTAAGTTAATTGTTGTGACTGGCTTAGGAGTCCAATTTACTTATTTATTTATTTATTTATTTATTTATTTATTTATTGAAAGGCAGATGGCAGAGGGACAGAGAGTAAGGGAGAGAATCTTAAGCAGGCTCCCTGTCCAGCACAGAGCCCCACACAGGGCTTGATCTCCCAACCCTGAGACCATGAGCTGAGCTGAAATCAAGAGTAGGACACTTAGTTGACTGAGCCACCCATGCACCCCCAATTTCATTTTTTTCCATGCAGTTATCCAGTTTTCCCTGCACCATTTATTGAAGAGAGTATCCTTTTTCTATTGAGTCTTTTTTTTTTTTAAATTTTATTTATTTGAGACAGAGAGAGACAAAGATAGAGCATGAGCAGGGAGGAGGAGGCAGAGGGAGATGGAGAAACAGACTCTGTGCTGAGTAGGGAACCCAACTTGGGGCTCAATCCCAGGATCCTGAGATCATGACCTGAGCATAAGTCAAAGGCTTAACCAACTGAGCGACCCACATGTGCCTCTATTGAGTCTTCTTGAGTCTCTTCTCAAATATTAGTTAACTATATGTATGTACGTTTAATTCTAGGCTCTCAGTTCTGTTCTATTGGTCTATGTGTCTGTTTTTATGCTGGTACCATAATGTTTTGTTTACTACAGCTTTATAGCAAAGTTTCAAACAGGAAGTGTGATGCCTTTAGCTTTTTTCTTTTTTCTCAAGATTACTTTCCTCTGTAGGGTCTTTTGTGATCCTGTATAAATTTTAGGATTTCTTTTCCCCTATTTCTATTACAAACATCACTGGAATTCATAGGGATTGCACTGAATCTACAGATTTCTTTGAGTAGTATGGACATTTTAATAATATTAATTCTTCTGACCTATTAACATGGGGTATCTTTCCATTTATTTATGCATTCAATTTCTTTCATCAGTGTCTTGTAATTTTCAGCCTTTTACCTTCTTGGCTAAATTTATTCCTAAGTATTTTATTGGTTTTGATACTATTATAAATCTAATTATTTCATTTATCAATTTTTCATGTGTCTCTCCTAGACTGTAAGATACTTGTGGGAAGTGTATTATTCAAATTTGTATATGTGGGCTCAAAAGACATTTATTTAATTAATGAATTGATCTAAAATCATTGATAGCTATGGGATGCCTGGGTAGTTCCATCAGTTAAGCACCTGCTTTCAGCTCAGATCATGATCTCCTGGGATCTACCCCACATCAGGCTCCTTGCTCAGCAGGAAGCCTGCTTCTTCCTCTGCCTGCCACTCCCCTGCTGTGCTCTCTCCCTCTCTCTCTGACAAATAATAAGATCTTAAAAAAAAAAATAAAAGAAGATCACTGATAGTTATGAATCTAATAACAGTTATTATGCCAGAAACTAATTTAAGTACTTAAACATGTTAACTACTTTATCTTCTATCTTGTAGCTAGATACTCAGCAATGTTTTCACTATGATCAAAGAGCAGGCTTTCTCTATTGGTGAAGGCCACTTACGCTCTTTCAGTTTTTAAAGGGCTGTACATGGATATTCAAGCATACATTCAAATAAAACCAAATAAATAAGATGTGACAAATACCACAACCAAACTGCCCATGCACTCCCATGTCACAATATGTAAGGTATCTAGCTCAATGCCCCAAAGAATACTAAAATGAGTAAGATCTGTCTCATTCTCCAAAAAGCTCTTAACTTTTAGAAGGCTGATAAAAATCTGATGTTCCCCTCTTTTTTACTCCCTCCACCAGTTCCTTTTTCCTACTGGACTCCTAAAATGCTCTCATTCAATTTTATAAAATTAGGTAAGAAATTAGAGGCTTTCTTTCTGGGGAAACTGACTTACCCAACAGAAAAGACTTCAGAAATTATTTTGGGAGTGTCCTGGTGGGAGAGCCTGACCCCACATTCAATCACCTTGTGGCAAGGTCCACAAACTGGTAAATGTGTTCCCAGAAACAGAGTTCCTAGTAACATTTTCTTTAAAATTAAGCAGCCAGAAACCACCAGACAGGAAAGGGACGTTTTAGCATGGAAGGCAGAAAATGAACAAACAGAAAAAAAGAAACAAAGAGAAAACAAAGATAAGGGAGGAAACAAAAGGAAACTCTAAAACACTTAAATTCATTTTGTTAAAAAGGTAAGAACAGACGCTACAGCACACACAAAACAAGCAAAGGATGTTCTGCTACCAATAAAAGAGAATTAAAAGTAGGATAAAAAAATAAACCTTTTAACATGTGAAAGACGCATAACTTTTCCTCCACCCTCTTAACGTCTATCACTGGGCCTGAGAATTAAGTTTGCATTAGAGAGATTAATAGGAAAAAAGCATACAAATTGTATTTTTCCAAGTACATGAAAGCCTCAAGGCCCACAAAGTGGTTAGGCCTACATGCTTATATGCTAGGATGAACAATGAACAGTGAAATAGTGAAAACAGTAACTAAAATACCCAGGAAGGCTAAAGGAAGGTAAGAGTTATTTTAACAAGATTTATTTGTCCAGATTCTTTTCAGCCTCAACTCCTGTCTCTGGTGACAAGAATGCTCAGGGAGAATCTTTCACATAGTGGTTTTATCTTTTCCTTTTAGGAGGAAAAGGGGGAGGGGTCATAGTGCCTTTCTTACATCTGTCGTTTCTTAAGTACCTTTAACTCAAAAGTGTCAATATACCAAATTGGTATATTCTGGGGTAGGGGGTTTTGAAACCTTTCAAAAGGGAGCACAGAAAAATGAAGCATAAAGTAGAAATAAAATACAGAGAGAGTGAAAATACAAAGATAGTGAAATTTTATTAATTGAAACAATCCAGGGTATCCAGCATCTTAACAGTTCCTGGGTGGCTCACTCCATTAAGTGTCTGCCTCAGGCTCAGGTCATGAAATCAGGGTCCTGGGATCGAGCCCCACAAGGGGCTCCCTGCTCAGCGGGAGTTTGTTTCTCCCTCTCCCTCTGCCCATCCCACCAATTCACATTCTCTCTCTCTCTCTCTCAAATAAACAAATAAATAGCATCTTTAAAAATAAAAATAAAGAAATTGAAACAAAAGATAGAAGATTAACAAAAGATAAACCAAGACTATTTTCCAGAACTGAAAGTCATAGATTTCTAGGTTTAAGGGACCCACAGACAAGTCCTACATCAAACCACATCATATAAAATTCATGAATAGTAGGTATAAAAGATTTTAAATATCTTCAGAGAATAAAAAAAGAAATCCTGATCTTTTATAAAGGACCAAGAATCAGTTTAAAATGATCCTTGAATAAAGCTGTTAATAAAAATAATGAAAAGATAGTCATTTTAAGATCAGACTTCCCAACTTGATCACTGGAAGCTGAAAATAACAGAACAATGCATTCAAAATTTGAAAAAAAGGAATTTCTATACTAATGTTTGAACCCAGTCAAACTAGCAAGTGTGAAAATAGGACAAACTAGCAAGTGTGAAAATAATTTTAGGTCATAATAAAAGTAAGTAAAAGTGCATACTATGGGCGCCTGGGTGGCTCAGTGGGTTGAGCCACTGCCTTTGGCTCAGGTCATGATCTCAGGGTGCTGGGATTGAGTCCCGCATCGGGCTCTCTGCTCAGCAGGGAGCCTGCTTCCCCCTCTTTCTCTGCCTGTCTCTGCCTACTTGTGATTCTCTCTGTCAAATAAATAAATAAAATCTTAAAAAAAAAAGTGCATACTATGAGTCCTTTCCCAGGAATCTACTAAAGGATGCACTGCCTCAAACATAGGAGTAAAGATAAAGATATGCACTGCAGGAAAACAGCCTCAAGGAGGAGAGAGGTGGACTGCCTCTTTTGTGATGGGGAGGGGGAGGGAATTCTTAGCAGGACAGCTGTGCCATCAGCCTCGGCCCAGCCAGTCCTCATTACAGCAGGACCACGGCCTCAAGAGACCTATCTCCAAGAAGAAACAAACGTGACAAAATCCTAGTATGTTTGAAATTATTCAAAGGAGTTTGTGAAAAACAACAAAACCAGAACAGCAGTAACTGTTGAAGAAATGAAGACCCAAACTCAAAATTTAGAAGTAAGTCTTGTCATTAAGAAGAACAGCATTCAAGAAGAGAAAAGAGATGCTCACCAGGCAGAGGCTGAAACCTTCCCATCCCAGATTCTCAGCACAGCAGAGTGTGATTTGTTTTGTTTTGTTTTAGTGTACTCGAATAAAACCTAAGGTCTCTTCCAGGAATTGCCTTGGAACTGGCAGGATCTCCAGATCGAGAGGAGATTTCACAGCATAGGTCTTGTAGATGTAAGTAAACAATTTCAAAATGGGCATGTGAAGGTGGTGTGGACAACAAAAATTCTCAAAGGACCCTAGAGTCTATTCCAGCAGAATGTTTAGAGTATGCCGAGACTGGGGCACTCATTAACCAGGTCATACAGCATGATCTTATAGCGTGGTCCTTCCTCAATGATAATTAGAAAAAAGCAAAAGTTAATGCAAGAAAAGATGTACAATTACAATACTCAACGTCTCAATTATGAATATTTACATACCCATTATAATGATTCAACTGTTCTCAACAAAAATTGTAATGTGAGCATATGGGGGAGGGGGTGTGTGTGTGTGTGTGTGTGTGTGTGTGTGTGTTACAGTAGGGATATGGATTAGTTGGTGCATAGGGTAGCAAAATCCTCTTCTTTAGCATGAAATAAACAGAAAATACCTAAAACTTTAAAAAAACAACAAATCAATATAATAAGCATGCAATTCAGAAATATGGAGGCAAACACCAGAAGGAATAGCTGAAGGAGTTGAATGTGGTTGCCGCTGAGCAGCAGGAGTTAGGAGCTTTTCATTATAGGCCAAGTATTACTTTTTATTTTTAAAATTACTCACTCACTACTTTAATCATGATTAAATTTAATTTTTTTTAAATTATTTGACAGACAGAGACCACAGGTAGGCAGAGAGGCAGGCAGAGAGAGAGGAAGGGAGGCAGGCTCCCTGCTGAGCAGAGAGCCCAATGCGGGACTCGATCCCAGGACCCCGGGGATCATGACCCAAGCCAAAAGCACAGGCTTTAACCCACTGAGCCACCCCGGTGCCCCTAAATTTAAATTTTAATGGAAATGCAGAAGTAGAGTAGTCAGGGAAAGTTTACCCATTTTATCCAGAAGATCTCCTTGGGTTACTAAATGTATAACCTTCAGCTTCTAGTCCTCAACTTTGGAGGCTCAAAAAATTTAATTTCATCTGCACCTAAAAAAACATCTCTTAGAGAAGCAGTGAAAGTCAATCACACTCATGAGATAAGTGTAGTAATTGAGGATAAGGCCCCACTATCCTGGTAACCGACATGCCTGTGTCTATAAAAATGGTGCATTCTTTTTCTTTGGTAAAGTTAGGTAAATGAGAGTCACTGGTATCCACTGAGAAAAGACTGAGAAGGTCCAGAAGCCCATGTGCTTACTGCAAAATCTCCCTCTAGAGAGATACCTAGGAAATTACATGGGTAGAAGGTTGCTTGGAACCAAAACTACACACATGCAATGAACTGAATATTTAATGACCTCATCCTAAACTGTCAGAATGATTCTGCAAGGCCATGCTATTATCCACTGCCTTGAATATTCAAATTATTTTCTTATTCTAGGAATAAGAAACCAATCCTCAGAAAATTAAATAGTTTACCTAAGGCCACACAGCTAGCTGGGATTTGAATCTAGATTGGTCTGATTAATACAAGTTCCGCTGTAACACATTTCTGTCCCAAAATTAACAATGAAATGCGTGATCCAAGGACTAACTCTTCTTACTTAAGCACTTTTTTTCCTTTTTGTTATGAACAGGTCTTTAACAAACCCATTTTCCAAACACATCGGGTTAAAAATGAAAGAAAACAGGGAGATTAATATTTAATGAATGCCTATTATATAAGGCTTTGTGCTAGCCATTTTTTAATTCCTATCCACCTATTTTTAAAATAGTGTGTTTATTGAGTGCATTTACGAGTCTTTACCTATTTCTCCATACTTTATTTATTACATGTAAACGGCAGTTATTTTGTGTTATTAAACTAGACCTGGAAATTTGCATCGCTATATTTCGGAAATTTTGTTGGCATTTCTACTTCCGTGAAGTTAATTGCATAAAAACATGTCCAAAAGGTCTAATGTATCTCCAATGAGTAATGCCACAGTCATTTCAGAAAATGAAAATGGAAGTAATAACACATCATATTCTGTTACCACCATTGCTCTAAAGCCAGATTTTAATGAGCCCAACTCTATAATCTGCCTGAGCATTTATAGACCTCAGGAGGAGAACTCTATGGCTTCAGGCGAAGCGCAGCATCAGAGAATGTCTCTCACTAGAGCAAGAACTCTGCTGGGTATGGTTGCTCTGCGGGCAAGCTCATCAAATATGCCACTTGCAGGGGCCACTGCCTGGGGCAGGAGCAGGGCTGGCCAAGGTTGCCATTAGATATCCAGAGGTATGTAAAACCTATCATCAACTTTTTCCCATTTCATTTTGAAGAGATGGAAAAGAACACAGTAGCCAGCGACTACACTGCCAGTACAGAAGCATTACAAACATTTGTAACTTTTTTTTTCTTGTGGAAATCCAGCTATATACCTTGAGAAGGTGCGCAAAAGGTAGCAGGAAAGACAGAAAAAATAACAACTAAGATGGTGCCAGAAAATCCACCTGCCATCTCTCAATATATGCTGAAAATATGCCCAAAATGAGTAAAGGTAGGAGACAGGAATCTGTTCTCTCAGTTTATCTCAGTTCCTCTGAGCTTCTCATAGTGTGAGAATCAGATGCACTAAATAGAATTCTGATACTCAGACACAGAAGATAGTTTCCTTACAACATGGCCCCTAACCAGAAGCCAACTCCTTCATCTGGTGCTTAACGGAAGGAAAAGTACCTTGTTCCAAAGCAGAAGGAAAAACCGGCTAAGTTGAGTTCAGCTGTAAAATGCTGCAGTAGCCTTCAATCTGGCATCATCACAAAGGGATTTGGGTAGTAACCAGTACTACAGGCAGTTTCTCCTTTCTCACTGACATGGGAACGTAACTCTAATTTAAGATATAACCCAGCTACACGAGGTTCTAAGCAGTCTCAAGATGGAGGAAGCCATGAGTACTAGACAAATCTAGTACATGAGGAAGTCAGTAAGATTTTCAGATGCTATTAGGATAAAAGTCATGGTAAGGATATCAGCTATTCTAATCTACACCCACAACACCATAAATATGAGACTTACTTGTTTCAAAGACCAGGAGTTCCATGTAGTCAGCAAATAGCAGGAAAGAAGTCAATTCCAAGAAAGGATTCAGATGTAATTCCTATTACAAATTCGACTAAAGGTGTTTTGTGTCTGACATTAAACTTGGCAGTTCTATATTTTAAGTTACGCTATAAAGCAAATGTCTCTTTCTTACTATTTTAAATATTCCCTAGTTGTGTAGAAGTGTGATCTGATGAGTCTTTAGTTGTTTTTAAACACTTCATAGTGGGCGAAAGGGGCAAGAGGGCTAGTCTAAAACTACACATTTGCTCCCTATATAACTCTGGATGTGTAGTTCGTCAGAAGGGAACCTGCCTTTGCTTGGGGATGCGTCTCTTTCATCCATCCTCTTGACCAACTGGATGTAATTCAAATGTCTACTCAAGGTCCTTGGGATTGCTCCAGATACTGGTGATTTAATACAAGTGAAAATACATTAAACTGGAATGATAAGTACTCTGTTTTACAATGAAGAAGACATTCTTGTGTTTAAAGAAGGCACATTTCAGTATTCACCTATAAAACCAAAAATCTTGACTATACCAAGTATTATCAGAGGAGTTTCCACAACTCTCATACATTATTGGTGAGTATGTGAAAAACGGTTGGCAGTTTCTAATAAAATTAAACACATACTTACCATGTAACTCAATAATTCCAGCAGGTATTTATCCAAGAGAAATTAAAATTTACATTCACACAGGAATCTGTATGTGAATTTAGAGCAGCATTATTCATAACTGCTGAAAACTGGAAAACTCAAAATGTCCCTTCAGTGGATTAAAAAACTGTGGTACATCCATGTGGTGGAATACTACTCAGCAATCAGAAGGAATGAACTACTAGTATGTGCACCAAAGAAATAAATCTCAAAGACATTATGCTAAGTGAAAGAAAACAGACTCAAAAGATCAATACTATATTATTCCGATTAGAAGCTATTCTGGAAAACGTGAAACTTTAAGGTCAGGAACAAATAAGTAATTGACAAGGGTCAGGGCAGGGGAAGATCTGACTACACAGGGGCAGCTCAACAAAATTGGGGTGTAGCGTATTGTTCTGTATCTCACTTGTGGTGCTGGCTATGTGAGTATGCAGTTGGTCAGAACTTACATAACTACACACTGAAAAAAAGTGAAATAAAATAAGAATCTTACACATATATGTAATATATATTATCAGAATATATATGTAATATATATATTATCAGAATGAAAAATATATATATATATATATCCACCAAGATTTGTGGATCTTAAAATGAAGAGACTGGCAGATTCACTGAGCAGGTCAGCAGTCTGAATTTAGCTGAAAAGGTGGAAGTGGTTATGAGCAGAGGACTAGCAGACCCTAAGAAATATGGTAACAGATAGGACCCAAGGAAAGGACTGTCAGAAGGGAATTGTCTGTGACATAGTCTAGGCACGAGTACAGTCATGAAAACTAGAATCATTTCTTTACTTGAGAATCAGCTCCAGTTTATAAAAGAAAAACCATTTCAGAATTGTACATTGATGTCTATCTCTGGAACAGAGGCATGGAAAGATCTCCCATGGAATAAATGTGTGGAGACAGTGAGCAAAGTAAAATGTGCTTGGAACTGATTTTAAGTGAATTTTCACTTTCCACAGCATTTCCAAACAGTTGTTCCATATGAAAATAATTTTTAATAAAAATGTTATACAGGGGGTGCCTGGGTGGCTCAGTGGGTTAAGCCGCTGCCTTCGGCTCAGGTCATGATCTCAGGGTCCTGGGATCGAGTCCCACGTCGGGCTCTCTGCTCAGCAGGGAGCCTGCTTCCCCCTCTCTCTCTGCCTGCCTCTCCATCTACTTGTGATTTCCTCTCTGTCAAATAAATAAATAAAATCTTTAAAAAAAAAAAATAAAATAAAAATAAAAATGTTATACAAATACAATGTATTCACAGAAAGAGGCCAATAATTAATTTTTAAAAATATGTTCTTCCCTTCCTTCACCTTGAGAGTAGCTGAAGGGCACCTGGCATAGCTAATAAGAAGGGACAAGAAGGAAGTTGATTTCAGATGGGGACAAAACCTGGGAGTCCAGTATGATTACAGTTGGCTGATTATTCAAAGTAGATGAATAATTAAGCTTGAAAGACAGCTTAGAGATCATCTAAGGATTCCTATTGTTTTATAGATAAAAAGGACTGGCCCAGAAATGTGAAGCAACTTGCCAAAGTCTCAGAATTCTTTAACTGTATAATCTAGTCTCCTGCCTCCAAGTCTAGTGTTTTTTATTTTTTTCCTTTTTTCTACAAAACAACAATTTGCTGTTCTTTCCAAAGATGAGAGGACATAGACCCAAATATACAACTGAAACATTCTGTGACACAGTGGAGGAAATATGTATATTTGGAAATTTTATTAAAGTGGCAAAATACAATCCTTTCTAAACAGCGTCCTTTTACTAATAACTACAATTTTGTAATTTTCAGAACTCAGCCTAATGAAAAAAATCCATTATTAATTCTCAGACAGGCTGTCTCTCTCTCCCACCTCTTGTAGGTGGAAAGTTGTATCAAGACAGAAACCAGGGGACGCCTGGGTGGCTCAGTTGGTTGGACGACTGCCTTCGGCTCAGGTCATGATCCCGGAGTCCCGGGATCGAGTCCCGCATCAGGCTCCCAGCTCTATGGGGAGTCTGCTTCGCTCTCTGACCTTCTCCTCGCTCATGCTCTCTCTCACTGTTTCTCTCTCAAATAAATAAATAAAATCTTTAAAAAAAAAAAAAAAAAAAAAAAAAAAGACAGAAACCAGACCAGAGGCATGGGCTCTGTGTCACATTTCACACGGATATACAGAAATATATAGCAGGTTCTTCATTTAAATGTGTTACTGCTTGGTTTGTTCCTAAGAAGGTTGCCCTTTGACCTTACTCTCTTTAATTAACTGGGTAACCAAATCTCAATTCTCTGTATGCAGTGATTCATTCATTTACCAAAAGAAAAAAAAAAAAAATGTATTGTCCCTGAAAGAAAGGCAGTCCAAGAAATGGTGTAAGGGATTAAAGTCAGAGATGGCCCTGCCCTGTGGATGCTGGCCACCTGCTTTCAATTTGTTGTTCCTGAGAGACTATTGAGCTATTGAGGGTGAAAGGGGGGTGGGGGAAGAGAGAGAGAGAGAGAGAGAGAGAGAGAAAGAAAGAAGGAGACTCAGTCCAACTAAAAGATAATGGATTTTTTTTTACTTGGTTGAGTACTGAAAACTACAGTTATTAGTTACAGAACATTGTTCAGAGCGGTTTGCAATATATAATTTTGGTTCATCGACCAAATGAATGCATTGTTGATCAATACAATTTTTTGTTGTTGTTTATGTGCTTTTATACATGTTCCTCACAGTCTAGAAACCTGTAATGAACGAGAGAATCATGAAAGGACCAGGGGCATTATAGTAAAATAACAGTATTATCTTTCCAGAATCATCCATTAGCCATCCTTGAGCAAACACCAAAAAGTCAACCTGTTAGGTACTTAAAAAAGATTGACATCAGAAAAAATCAGACATTCTTTGTTATTCCCTCCTTCCTCCTAACTCCGCAAACACATTACAAAATTACTGCCTAAACTCTCTGAAATAAACCAGTAATAATTTAAAGTGATGGATGATGTTGTTTTTTGAAATTAATCATCAATGGTAGATTTAATGGTGGAAGGGGGAACTGAAGCTCAAGCTCTGAGATGTTCTTACATACGTGTTTGATTTATATTGTCTGTTTTGCCACAGCCAGATTTAAACTCTACACAAACAGCATCCTTGACTGTCTAGTTCACTGCCATTTCTCTAGAGTCTAACAATAACCGACCTTTATTTGTAGAAGGAATCAATTAATCAATTAATAAGGCAGAAATCTTTGATCAAGGGAAACTTCAGGTGTTTAGCAGGTCTGCATAAAACATAATAAAAGTAAAAAAAGTTGGGAAGGTTAACTAATACACAGATGAAAAATATTTTTATTATTGTCATGTCTAGTTAAGCATATTCACTTTGGGATACATTGCACTCCATTTGCTTTAAGATACTAGTGACAGTTGGCTTGGCCAATAATTTTAATACTCATTACATCACTCCAAGTATTAGTAATTCTAAATATGAAATCTCAGGACATTTTGGCAGAAGGCCACCTACGAATATATCTGAATTATACATGCAAACAAACCTGAATTAATATCAAAGGCAAAGAAGATCTTTTTTCCTCCGAGGGCAAGAAGAGAATTCATACCAGTTTATCATTTAATACTCTGGCAAAGGTTTTCGCTGGAAGATTTTTAATGTTCTTTTCAGTATTCAATCAAACAACTGTCTGAAGAGGATGTTGTGATTTGGGTAATAATTTTCTCAAACACATTTACATCCCTAATTTCTTTTTGAACCGAGTCAATCAACATGCCATTTGGGATGCACCTGGAGGCAACTTGTTTGAGTTGGTTTTTTTTTTTTTTTTTCTGGAAAGTGAGAACTACTCAACATCCATTTGCACTTGAACTGCCTGTAAATACCTCCCAAAGTCCCTTAGCTATATGCAGGAGAACAAAGGAAACAGCCATTTTCAGTCAGTGCTTTGTGATTCCTGTATTTCACAGCCTGGAGTATAGAACAGAGGATGCACTCCACTCTCTTTGGGGTCACTCTCTGCAATGGAGAGGAAGAGGTGGCTTTTTACATTTGCAAATGCCTTTCCTTACAGTCAGCTGCACTCTGCCTGACAGCCCTGTCTGCATGTGGTGCCGCCTTCTCTGAGTTTTCCACTCAAGTGGCAAGTGAAAAGTGGGGTGTATATCATACTCTTCAGGACTTATTCATGTTTAGCCCCCCAAATCCTCCTTTTCAATTTTATTACCTCTCTCTGCTTTTAGAGCCAGTGTTCCTCGACCTTCAGCCAGGCACTCATAGCAACAGGCTGCATTCAAAGACTCTGAGCTCAGATAGGGGTCAGAGCGGCAGGGCCTTCTCTAAGGAGAAGAGAGGGAGTCTAGGTGGCAGGGAGAGGTGGAAATGAAAATAAATACAATGCCTAAGCTGCTGTGTTCATACACGAGCTCCTCATGGACTAGGGAAAGAATGGGATTTTAGGTAGGGAAAGAATAGAGGCCCCAAATGGCCTTTAAGGGTGTTTCAGGTATATATACCCTGAGACAGAAAACAAAGATCAGGAAGAAAAATCAGACCACCGTGCCCCAATCGCTACGGTTGAAATGTTGGATGATAATTACACTGTGACCACAGAAAAGAGAAAATGACCACAAAGAAAAATGATCAGGCCTCAAAGAAGAAGTTAACTATTAAAGATGTTACCATATATCCCTGCTCAACAAAACATGTCATGGGAATTTTGAGGCTGCAAGTTTCCTGGTCGGTTTTAAATAAAAGGGTGCCAGTAAAAGCCCTCACTGGCAACCCATCTGTGAGTGCTCTTACTCTAGAGAGCTTTTGTTTTTCTGCTCTCACCTTTACCTAATAAACTATCACTTCACTCCTCTGTGTCCTCCAGATTCATTCTTCAACTCCATGAGACAAGAACCCCTGTAACATCATCACTCATCATTTCATGCAAGAATCTTTGCAGTGGGCACTGATGAGGGAACAGAAGGCTGGCCTGAAGACAAAGCAAAAGCTGACACCCTCCAACCTTCCCCGTCCCCCATTCCTTGGTGGGATATCTGTGACATCCTTTAGGAATCTCCTACCTGTCTTAATGTTAATACCTTGTTAGAGGGCAAAATGACCCTGGTAATGGCCAGGCCTCTGGTATCCAGTATCCTGTACTTGTAGGCCCTCTTTAGCATATGAAAGTTCTATGGAAACCTCCCTTTCCCTTACCTCCCCCCAACTCCATGGTACATAACCTGCCATCCCTGACAACCCCGGGACAGCAGCTCTTTCTGTCCACCGGTCCTGTCCCCATGCTTTAATAAACCACCATTTGCACCAAAGATGTCTCAAGATGTCTTTGGTCATCGGCTCCGGACTTCCCCCAACCAAACCTCACGTATATCCTAGAACTTCATCAGGCACCATGCCCACCTTTCCCAGCCCAATGTCCTCAATCCACAGACACTATTTTCATGTTCAGCCAGCTCAGAACAACTCTCTCCCACGAGTATGCTCTGCACCTATCTCATACCTGTGCCTTTTGTTCACACTTACTTGTCACACCCAGTCTAGCTCAGCCTCCTCCAATCCTATTCGTTCTGCAAAAGCCATCTATCTCAACTCGACCCAAACCTTTATTTCTGATCCCCCATCCAGATAAAACAAGAATGCCAACTAGATTATTTTTTATAACTATGTGAGAAAATTCTTGGCTAAACTTCTTGAGACGTGGGACATAATCCTAAGAAACAAAATGATGGTTATCCTATTCTTTCAAAAAAAGGAAAGAGAAAGATCTCTAGTAAGAGATAAGATAAAGACCTTGCAAGGAAACTGCCAGTGGACATACAGTGGCTACAAGAGCCACAGATATTTTAAGAATGGAGAAACCAACTGCCGATTAAAATTGTCTACATGGTGTGAGAATTGATTTTTATGGCACCTTGACTAAGCTCCAGTACCCCAGTTATTAATAACACTAGTCTAGGTGTTGCTATGAAGGTATCTTGTAAATGTGGATGACATCTATAATCAGCTGACTTTAAATAAAGGTGATTATTTTTTTTAGTGTGGCTGGGCTTTGTCCAATCAGTTGAAGGCTTTAAGAACAAAAACAGGTTTCCTGGAAAAGAAATTCTGCCTCAAGACAGCAACATTACCTCCTGCCTGGGTTCCAGCTTATGTGTGTGTCTATTTATTATACATTATATATACACACTTTAGGTATACACTATATATGTTATACACACATGCATTATATATACATTATATATACACACACGTTACATATATATAATGTAGGGAACCTGAAAGGACTCCATTTTAGAAAGCCTCCATCTCTGCTGTTTTTCTGCTAGGCCCCATTTATTCATGTTCTGTATTTTCCTCTGAATAAGCCAAAGAAGCTATGTTCCCACTTCAAGGGGGAAACAAGGAAGTTAATCATTCTCTGAGTTTTGTCCTAGGCCCCAAACATTCAATAACATGTTAGAATGTTGGATGTCCCCAAACACATGCCAGGACATTGGCTTTGAATAAACCTCAGGAGCATCAATACCCCCCACCTTCAATGATTTATGGAATAACACTTACTGTTCACCTGACACTCACCTTTGATCAGACCCTACCCTGAATTCCCAAAGGAACACAAACCGGGGGGGCCCCTTTCCAATTCCTAAGCTGACAAGACTCACTCGCCTTTCCTTTCCAAGTCTCCCAGACTCTCCATCTGTTATTCTCTACCTGTCACCCACGCTATTCAATAAACTCGGCTTTCACATTTTCCGGCTCGTGTTTGATTTTTATCCTGTGTGAAGCCAAGGACTCTCTTGGCTGGTCCTGTAGGACCCTCCTCCGGGTCCTGGGACCCAGCCTGCCTGCATCATATATAATGTATGTATATTTATATATATATAATTGCACACATGCATCTATAGCATTTATACACATGCATGTTTAACATACATATGCAACACACATATGTATACATGTATACAACATATACACATATGCAGTCAATCTTTATTATTGGTGGATTCTGTATTTGCTAATTTGCCTACTAAAATTCATTAGTAACCCCAAAACCAATACTCAAGATGGTTTTGCAATCGCTCATGGACATCGTGCACAGAGTAGTGAAAAGTCTAAGCTGCCCAATGTGCATGTTTTCATCTGAGGTCAAACAGGCAAATCTCTGCCTTCTTTCAGCTCTCACAACTGTAAATAAGTATTCTTTTCATTATCCAGGTAGTGCCATATTTTTGTATTTTTGTGCTTTTTGTTGATTTTGCTGTTTAAAATGGCTCCCCAATGGGGCACCTGTGTGGCTCAGTGGGTTAAAGCCTCTGCCTTCAGCTCGGGTCATGATCCCAGGGTCCTGGGATCGAGCCCCGCATTGGGCTCTCTGCTCGGTAGGGAGACTGCTTCCCCTCCTCTGTCTGCCTGCCTCTCTGCCTACTTGTGATCTCTGTCTGTCATATAAATAAATAAAATCTTTAAAAAAAAATGAAAATAAAAAATAAATAAAATGGCTCCCCAGCATAATGCTAAAGTACTGTCTTGTGTTTCTAAGTGCAGGGAGGCTTGTGGAGAAAAGATATGTATTAGGTAGGAGTTGAGTTCAGGGTTAATGAATTATACATACATACATGCATATTAAATAAGGTATCTTTAGAATAGAAACACACATGGCACAAGGTTATGGGTTGATCGGTTGAGGTTGCCAGTGGTGGCCCCAGGAACCCAATCCTATATTCCCTTTAGGACCAATGGTTCAGTATTTGCTAATTCAGTATTTGCAGCAACTAACAGAATGTAAGTACTGTGCACTGTGAACTGCATGTACAAATGCATAAATATATGTATCTATCTATCTATCTCTTACTGGTTCTACTTCTCTGAAGAACCCTGGTTGATACACAGGGCTACCCATCATCCATTGTCCCCAGTGCTCCCAGGAAAAACTGGTAGGGAATGAATAAAGCAAGAGAGAGAATGGGAAGCCAGGCACAGAAGCAATTTCAGAGGAAGTCCCACCCTCTGTCATAGGCTGTAGTCTCATAAATACCATGTACTTTCCACCCTGGTAGAATTCAGGGCCAAGCCTGCTGGAGTGAAGTAGCCTCAAGCTAGAGGACGAAGAAGGAAGCCACTAATAGATAGCGAGGTGACACGGGAAAGAAGGGAATCACCCTCCGTCTTTGTAAACCTCATCCCAGCACCTAGATAAGTGCCTGGTGTAGAGTAAATGCTAAGTAAACATTGAACACATAAATGATCCATCCTACTACATTTCCCTAAGATTCACATGTACAAACAAGGCAGGAAATCCACCGCTCTCAGGAGTACCTCTTCATGCTTCTCTAGATCACAGCTGTTGAAAATATTCATGAAAAGGAAGAGCTTTGGAAATGTCTTCATGGCTACTTGACAGATAATTTCTTTTATAGAACTCTAAGATAAAATTAAAGTTGTTAGTCTTTTGCCAGGAAATTTTGACAGCTTATCCTAACAAGACAAGGAGAAACCATACATGATCGATACAACTTAGAAAAATACAAAATGTACATTGCCAAATCAGAAAACCCTTCCAGTCTCTCACTTTCTCGTTGTCCTTCTTTTGCACAGGTGCACATGCATGTGTGTGAAAAGTTACTGCTTTTATGAAAAATTTTCTGCACTCACCATAATATTCAAATGTAAGAAAAGTAAATAAATATCAAGATATCAGGTTAATTTGGGGCGCCTGGGTGGCTCAGTGGGTTAAGCTGCTGCCTTCGGCTCAGGTCATGATCTCAGGGTCCTGAGATCGAATCCTGCATCGGGCTCTCTGCTCAATGGGGAGCCTGCTTTCTCCTCTCTCTGTCTGCCTCTCTGCCTACTTGTGATCTCTCTGTGTCAAATAAATAGATATTTAAAAAAAAAAAGGTATCAGGTTAATTTGACATTAAGTGCTATTAAGTGTAGTTTTCTACAAGGTATCTACAAAGCAGGGGAAGATCTTTGTATGTAAAATGTGGTATGTAGGGATAATGTCTAGAATGATACCTGGCTTTTGGAAGAGTCACACTAATGTTATGTAACTTCCAGAGCACAGAAGTCTTGCTTATTCTTCAAATGCTGTGAATACATTTTGAGGCAGACAAGAAGGGCTGGATTACTCCATCAGGCAGTTGAATTGCTCAACTGTCAGGTATAGGTTCCCATCACCGATAGAATCAGGTCCCAACTCCTTAGCATACCATGTGATCTTTCACCAGTGGTCCTCCAGGCGTATTTCCTGCCCCTCCCCCACTCAATAGGGCCACCCAAATTATCATACTTCCTCTAGTAGAATGTGCCATGCTGTGGCATGCCTCCATTTCTTCCTCCTTCCTGTTTCTTCTGCCAGGCATATCCTTACTTTTATGGTAAACTCTTACTCACTCTTCAGAAACCACCTCAAATAAGCTGTGAAGCAACCCCTGATACTCTTACTTCAAAGTAAGTCAAGCCTACTTCTGTGCTCCCAGAGTTCCTTACATATCCCACCTGGTGGAACTTTTCTCCATATTGTATTTTAACTGTATGATGTCTGAGTGAGCTAAGGACAAGGACTCTACCTTATCTTTGTTTCCTACATACATGGGCACATGACAAATTTTCAATAAATTAATTATGGATAACTCTTCTAATTTAGTAACAGCAATGATATGAAATTTGGGGACAACTACAGATAGCAGGTGAATTTGTTATCTTAAGGATACTTAAGAGCACTATGGAGCAAATAAATAAAAATCAATCAATCAAAAAAGTCTCTCCTAGAAGGAAATAAATTTTAACAGGTAAACTCCAAAAAGAGTGGAGAATGGTACAATAAAAATGTTAATTTAGGTACTTAAATATTTTAAAGGGTTTGCCAAAATGGGAATTTGGAATGAAGGCTTGATCTGAGACTTGCAGAAATTACTTCCCAGAACTGAACAGATGCTAGAGGGTGAGGCCAGAATCTAGAAATGGAAAGCAGCATAACGTGACCTGGATACTATCTGGATAAAACTGTGTGGGGATGAGGGAGGATTCTAGTCATGTGGTCTGTGCCTGGAAGTTCAATGTGAGAGAAAGGATAGGCGTTCCAGTAGATAGGAGAAGCCTGGAAACGGGTGGTAGAGAGCAGGTAATACTCAGGTAGAACTTTGTCAGGAGGCAGACAGATATTAGAAATATCTAGGAACAGGGCCCCAGACCTGAGGCTACATACAAGTCAAATGTAGGACTCTAGGCCCTAATAAAGGCTGGCAATGCAATCTTAGTAAGACAGGAGTACCAAGTGTGCTATCGAAACAAAAACTGAAGCAACAAGTAGGAAGACAAGAATACAAACTCTGGAATTAGGATTTATCAAAGCACAAGCCTCAGTATGATTACCAACTGAGGGCACATTGGCAACTCAGAAATGGCAGCAGGGTTAGTAAGATGCTTAGTCATTGGAACTTCACACCAACTGCTCCTAGAGTTCCCCCAACCAAGAACAGGATTAGCCCCAGCCACTGCAAGACTAATATATGCTTTGGGGAATCAGGAATATAGGTGAGGGGAAAGAGAAGAGGCACGGAGCTAGACAGGGCAGCACAGATTTCAAGAAAGGTGATAAGGGGACTTGCAGGGAAGGGTGGTTGCTTCCTTCAAAATGCTAATGAATATTTAAAATATGCAAATAACCACAAATACGATGTGTGATAAAAGGAAGGAGGTCCAATATGCCAGATGAAGTCAAGGGCTTGAGGAGCAAAGAAGCTTTGAGTTGTTGAGAAATGGGAGGTAGAAAGAAGTGCTTCTGAGAAAAAATGAGCTGATTCATAGTTAAGCAGCTCTGCAAATGATACATCAAAGACTAGAAAAGAGGAGATGAGAAAAAAATCAAGGCCAGAACATGTAGAAAAGGACCCTAGGAAAAGCTAGTACAGCTTATTTTGATACCACTTTATGCCCCAGTAGATAATTTGATCCCATATAAGATACTTTAAACAGGTTTATACAAACATGATCAATTTTCATCATAAAAATATTTTCTGGAGCTTATTTCATTAAGCTAAGTTGATTCTTTGATCAATTTTCTACATATGGCAGTTAATTCTTTTTTTCCACTTTCATCTTTAATGTAACTGAAATTATTTTTACTGAAATTGATTTTTTCCAACTTAAGTATTACTCTCAAGCTATGATTATTCTATTGGATTTCTTGAAAACACTGTATTTTCCTAATTATAGCTTTTGTTATTGTGATTTTTCTCCAGAAGCTCTTCTAACAAACTCAATTTCCCCAGGTCAAATTTGACATGTCCAAATTTTGTTAAGAAGATTCTGATATCAGATTTTATTCTGGTATCAGATTTTAGTGATTCATAAACCTTATCATGTGAAGTTTTAGCTTTTTTTAAAGTTTTATTTTATGACAACTACTTACGCTAACTCTAATTTCGTGTAATCTTTCCCAATATGCTTCTTCCACAGATTTTTAATCTTTTAACGAGTTTTATAATGTGTAGTTTTCATTATTTGAAGTCTTATTTTAGGATATTTTGACCCAAAATACTTATTACAATATTTACATAATGGAGGACTCTGTAGAAACTAACAAAAAGAACAAGGTCTCTATGAAGAGTTATTACAGTGAGACAGCAAAAGAACATATATACTATGCTATCTTTTGCATAAGGAAAAAGGGATACCCATAATATACAGAAATATACATACTTACTAATTTTTGGAAAAAGAAACACAGGGTAAATAAACCAGAGACTAATAGCAAAAGTTACCTATATGAATGGATAAATGGGAGTGAGATTTCTCTGAGTATGCATTTTTTAATATATTTTTCAGTTTTGAACCATATACACATATTGCCTCTTCAAAAACTAAAATAAAAAGAGACTGAAAAATTCATAATGAATCCAAATAGTAACAAATGAATCTAACAAATGGTCACCCATAAAAATATTAGTTTGTATTTAATTACAAGGTTATTTGTAGAAAATTGGGAGTCTTTTTTTTTTTTTTTTTCAGATGGCTTACTAATATCTGGTGAATTCACTTCTCTTGAACATGTCTATTCCCTTTGTGCAGCTATGTGCTAACTGTTTGAGCTACTGATAGAAAAGCAGAAGAGAGAGTGTAAAAGTTCTTCAGCGATGGACCAGTTATTCAGCTCAGCAAATGTGTCCAAAAAGAATCTATGTTCTCATAATGCGGAGAAGGACTAGCCCAAGATTTCCCCCAAAGAGAATAAAATGGCAAGGTGGTTGGATTGGTGGGGAATTGACCTGGTACCCAGCCAGGAACAATCTCAGGTTTGAAAGAAAATATCAGCTTTAATCTTGGGCAGAGACAATGAAATCTATTAGCAACAAAAAGGAGCAATGTTATGAAACTTTATAATAAAAACAAAAAAGTAAAGTTATTTTCATTTCAGGAATAAGAAGGGAAAACAACACGCTGAAGTCAACAGCAAAGACCTTTCAATGGGGTCTCCTCAGGCCTCAGGGGAAGGAGTCGCAGTGGCTAGAAGGTACTTCCTGGGGCTTTAAGTCTAGTCGAGGCTGTACAATCTACTCATGACTGAAGAGAAGTACACTTGCTCTCATAAAATGTCAAAGGCCTTGGTGGGGAGGGAAATCACAGTGAAGGAATACAGTGGGACTGCTCACCTCTGGTCTCTTGAGAGAGAAATCTCCCCCTTCTCACCAAGATGTATCTGACCAACAGCAAAGATCGGCCCACCCTGTGGAAATGGGTTACCAGGTGAGAAGCAGGTAAGAGAAAAGGTAGATTCTCTTGTGAGAAGACTCCCAAATTTTATTCAAGATCTAGGTTTCAAGAATCCTCTATACAGCCCCATTTTTTATATGTTAGCCTTTATTTTAGCTTTCTCTCTAAATGCAAAGTTTAGCGCAAACTTCCGCGTTTTAGGCATTTATTGTAGGACTTTTTACTTTTACCCACATTTTCAGGCAATGACCCTCTCTTGAACTTCACATGTACTGATTTTAAATTTATTCCATAATAAAGCTTCTAACTGTAGAGGATCGACTACAATATTATTTCAGTTTCAATCAAAGGATTGTGTAAATAGTACCCAGCTTGCAATGAAACATGGATTTCTGCTTTCTTCTAAAGTTTCAAACCACGAAACAGCCACACTCTCTGGATCCTTTCTAATGGTTTCATCCGTCCTGGCCACTTCTTGCTACAGCCTTTCACATTCACAAGCTGGTTTCTGTCTTTGTTTTTAACACAATACTGGTGATTGGCTGTCTAGCTGGCAAAGTTATGTTCATGCTGTAAATGTTAATTTGGAAGCTCAGACAGGGCCTGTATATACCAAATTGCTGGAATAAAAAAGTATTGGGCAGTGTAAAATGTCTCAGTATCTTTAATTAGCCTGCAGACATATTTCACTGCAGAGTTTATTATATATAACCGGATGCTCAATTCTTGTTCAAATTATTGCCTTTAATATTAGATACTTGAGGAATGGTTAACAAATTACATATTGAAGAAAATGACCTTGTGTGCCAGTCATTTCGCTTCTACTTCTTTAAGTGAAGAATTAAAACAATTATATTTAACCCTTGGGCAAACAATAAAATGCATTAGAGATCGTTGGAATGATATGTGCAATCAAGCGCAACTATTATATTTTACATATAATTAGTGTACCACTTCAAAAATGCGAAAAGCCAAAATGTGATAAAAAATCAGAATGAGAGAGCTATGGAGAGAGAATTTGGTTCTAGAATTGTGATTTCACAATCACAACAGTTTGGCTGATCCAAAAGGAAATATTCTTTATATCTTAACTTTTTTTAAGTTTTACCTATTTATTTATTTGACACAGAGAGAGAGAGAGGGGAACAGAAGCAGGGGCAGCGGGAGAGGGAGAAGCAGGCTTCCACTGACAGGGAGCCAGATGTGGGGCTCAATCCCAGGACCCTGAAATCATGTCGTGAGCTGAACGCAGACTCTTAATGACTGAGCCACCCAGGTTCCCCTACCCTAACTTCTAACTCTACTCTTATCATCTTTAAAAAAAAAAAAAAAAGTGATTAACAACAGCATAATTAACACTTGATCAGGGTTATCCAGATTTCTTTGGTTTTTCTTTTTTTAGCCTACTGCCAGTCTTTTATCGATAAAGGACTATTTGCTAACTTCCACTGAAAGTCATTTAAAATCCATATCATGGAGAAGAGCCAGAAAGAAGAACAAGATTAATGTGAGCTGGGACCTTCCCCATGCAGATGCTCCCCACCTCCTAGGAAGTCAAGAAGTGTGGAGATGTGTGGGTGACCTAGAGCCAGCAAAGAGGTTCAGGAAGGCACAGGAATAGAGAAAGAAGCAGGTGGCCATCCAGAAATGAGCAAGGAATGTTGCATGCTGGGCAGTGTGAGGAAAGGCACTTTAAGTGCAAACTGTAGGACCACGTACACACTACTTCACATGAAAAATCATGCTGTCATCTTAACCCCCAGGTTTGGACGGTATCTTGGAAGTATTGCCAAAAAGAAAAAGTACTTGAAAATGTATTTCATCTTCTCATCAATGTTCTAAAATAGGGATTTTATTTTTGATGGCAAGGGTGAACTAATCAAACAGGTGGTCTTTACAAGTTCTTTGATGCTTTAGTTCTGTAGCAGTCCCCAAAGCAATAGGGCGTTACTACTCTTACCCCCGATTCTTTAAAAATGCAAACCCTTCACCAAATGCTCTATGACAATGTCTTCTTGTCCACTGGGTAGGCAGATGTGAGTGTAAGAAAACTTTGAAATGAGACCAGTAACTAGCATGAGCAAAAGGGATCCATCATAGTGCTTTATGGGTGTCTGTTTCTTTTTACATTGAGAATCGATTTTTAAGAAAGTAACCAGCAAATAACACTTTGAGTATAAATGGCCAGTCTGGTCTATGCTTTTTAACTCTTCTGAACCTTTTTCTACCCTACAGTCTTCCCTCCAGATACCACAAAGGGAATGTGTCTGTGCTCTAGACAGAGGGAGAGCCGGTCTGTCAGCAAACCTGTCAGCATTCCATCCCAGTAAGAGAGCACGCCCAGCGTAAAGACAGATAAACCTCCATGGGAATCCTACATTTTGTTTTACCACAAATTTATAATGATGTCTTATACAAGGAAAACAACAAACTGCCTTGTTTCAAAGTCTGGAATTCCAGGATGTGCATGTCACTGTCTAATCTCACCTATGACTTATCTTTGACTAGTTCATTTAGAAGAAACCAGTCCACCTTTCTATAATAATAATGGACTTTTTAAAGATTTGTTTATTTATTTGACAGAATGGGGGGGGAGCACAAATATGTGGAGTGGGAGAGGGAGAAGCAGACTCCCCACTGAGCAGGGAGTCCAATTGGGGGCTCAATCCCAGGCCCCAGGGATCATGATCTGAGCCAAAGGCAGATGCTTAACAGACTGAGCAGCCCAGGCGCCCCTGTAATCATGAATTTTCACTTAATGTTTCAGCTGACTTGTTTCCCTTACCTTAATTTTGGGGGTTCTGTTGTCTTTTCACCTTGACCAAGTGTTGGCCTAAAGCAGAGTCTAGAGGATGGAAAATCTCAGACAAATCAATAAACAGGTCAAAGGCCATTTCCAGCTTTGAAGTTTACCTAGTAAAAGAATGGCATCCTTTTTTGTTTCTGCTTCCCTGAAAACCAAAATACTTGAAGATAAAGAGGGGAAGAATGCAGTGAAAGAAGAGCAAAGGGCCAGAGTACACAAAGTAACTGCTGGACCGTGGGGCTTGAGTCAGCCTTAGATCAACAATTAATTAGTCTTGGTACTCTTTGTCAGAGTCTATGAACATAATAAAATGTTTTCTTAGATCACTAAGTTTTGGGGTGGTTTGCTATGCAGTAACAGTAACCATAACGCCTTTCAAACCACGCCAGGTATTATTAGAGATATGTTCAAGTTCACAGCAAAATCAGAAGAGTGTAACTGAGAGCAAGCAACCTGTGGGAGCTGTGAGGGTCCATACGGGCTGAAAACAGCCCAGCCCACCACACTTTCTTTGTAACTTTCATTATCCTGGAGGTTTTGATAATCATTTCCTGCCTTTTTTTTTTTTTTTAAAGTGGTCTTACAAACCTCAAAGGCAACCTTTAACAGTATAGCTTACTTTGTCTGTTTAAACTTCATGTAACTGGAATCATACTGTTCGCATTCTCTTGTGCCTTTCTTCTTTTGCTCAACGTTGGCTTTATTTAAGTGGCTTACTTCTTAACAAGTCAGGTAAGCTTCACCAAAGCAGAATTGTATAAGAAAACTGGTCCAACTCAGCCCCTCATAGCATATGTGATGGGGAAAAGCTTCACAGTCTGTGCCTTCTCAAGGTTCATTCACGGCTTCCTTCATTCCAGCCTTCCTTCATTTGTTCAACACATATTTTACTTGTGCTTAACTTGAGCCAGGCTCTGTTCAAGACTTCGAGGAGACAACTTTGATTAATATAAAGTTTTATACCTTCATGGGCTTACATCTTAGTAGAGGGAGATAGATAGTAATCAGACAAACTGATTTATAAATGATGATGGAATGTAAGTGCTAAAAACAAGAAGGGGGAAGAAAAAGTAAGAGAATGGAAAAGGAAAAGGAAGGGAAAGGAAGAATCAGAATAAGAGTTTGTGCTTATAGAGAGTGATGCAGAGGGAGGGTGCCAATCTCATTCCCAGCCCTGATTTCTCTCTTAGAGTCCCCTGACCATCATCTCACAATCCTTTTTCAATCTCAATTCTCCACACATGGAATCCCAAACTCTTTCATCCCAAAGGCTTACCCCTTTCTCATTAAGAAAAGAAAGCTACTTTCTTTCTTAAATTTTGCCAGCATTGGAGTCTTGATCTACAACCAAATACTAAGGCAGTCTTTCCTTAAGAAGGGTAAGTGGGTTCTGCTCCCTTGAGGTAGGGAAGACACTGAACTATCAACGTCACACCTGGGCTCCTCCCTGGTTTACTCTAAGGCAAACACATCTCACTAGAGCAAACATTAATTTTCTTCTAAACACAACACAGTTTAATTTCCCATGAGGAAATCATGTTTCTCTTTGTAACATGGCCTTGACTGCCCTGCCCTCATTATGATAAGAAGCATGTGACTACTTCCTGGGGCTGTTTGCATTTCATCCTTACTTGAGAATGGTTGGTAAAATCTCCCAAGCATTTTCTGATAGCCCCTGGGAAAAGAGGTCTCAAATTATCTCCTCACAAGGTAGGTGAGAAATTTAGGCATAATTGCAAATGCAAAAGAGATGAAAGGATTGTTTTTAAAAAATCAGGGGACAGGAATCATCACAGCTTAACTTTGGTAGGAATCTTAGAACAATGATAAGACGTGATAACACTAATAGTACTAACAAGAACAACAATAATAATAAAGGAGTAGAGAAAAACAGTCAGAAGATGGCTTCAGATTTCTTGATGGGAAGTAATGAGGTCTGAACTGAAGTAGTGGGAATTAGTAGGGAAAGATCAGAGACAGATTCAAGGCACACTGCAGGAAGAAGTTACAGAGCTTGTCAACAAATTAAATAATAGGGCACTGAGAGACGCCAATTTTTCACATTTGGGGACCATATGAAAAGGAATAAGGGACAAAGAAGAGAAGGATGATCAGGCCAGGGCCAGGGTGGTGGGACCAGGGTGGTGGGAAGGTAGAGGAAAATCAGATGTGAACACGTGAAGTGTTGGATGTTCACAGACATCCTACTGTGTCAAAATTCCTCAATCCCTGAGTCAAGGAAGACTTCTCATAAGCAGTCTGGAAAGAAGTTAAGAATGTGAGCCCAAGGACGCCTGGGTGGCTCAGTGGGTTGGGCCTCTGCCTTTGGCTCGGGTCATGGTCTCAGGGTCCTGGGATCGGGCTCCACATCGGGCTCTCTGTTTGACGGGGAGCTTGCTTCCCCCTCTCTCTCTGCCTGCCTCTCTGCCTACTTGCCCTCTCTCTGTCAAATAAATAAACAAAATATTAAAAAAAAAAAAATGTGGGCCCAGGAATTAGGCAGATGTTCGTTTGAATCCTGCCTCCACTCCTTGCTGCTTGTGTGCCTCCTGGCAATACTTTCTCTACTCAGCATCTTCATCTGTAAAATGAAGTTAATACTGCCTTCCTCACAGGTTTAAGTGGGAGGATTAAATGAGAAAATTTAAGTAGACCACTTTTACTATTTCTTGACATACAGTAAATGGTATATACAAGTTATAAACCTTACTCTTTGTTCACTGCTTTATTCAACCTTCCTTAAGATAAGGACCCATATAAAAATTCTAGATTACCTTTATGAACACATGATCACTTCTTTGTTCTCAAGATTGGATTTAACCTTGGTGGTCAGTGATAGTTTGCCAGCTCTTTCCTATAGTGATGAGACATTTATAGTGTTTGGCAAAACTCTTTACCTGTAGAAGTCAGGAGAATTTTGTAACATTTTACACTTTGTAATCCTAATGAGAATTATGTGTCAATTCATCATACCTAAACCTTAGTCAAGAGAACTTCAGTTGAACACGCGCTTATCAAAGTGATCTAAAAAGAAGGCATCTCGCATGTGTGAATAAAGAGTCCCCTCCCTGGTAGGTGTACAATAGCAAATCAATGTATCGTGTGGAGGTGTGACCAAACAAGGTCTATCAGAACCACTGAAACACTCCCAAACATTATGACTGAATGTAATACCTGAATGTTTGCTTTTGTGCTATTAGAAATAAAATGTCTACTTTAGAACACAGTATTAATTAATTCCTTAAGGTTTAAATGTCCCATTAGATCCTTAAAATTACATGCATACAGGGCAACTGTTACAGAGTGTATAAAGATTTTAAAGAAGAGCATTCATTCAGTATCTGTTGAGTTCAGACCCCATGGAAGACAGGAAACAGACTTAGGGGAATCCGGCAAATCTTACCTTGAAATCTGGCTCTGCCACTTCCTAGTTAGATTCCTGATTTCTCTGATTCTAGTTCTCCCCTTTACAATGGAGATAATAAATTCACCTTGTAAAGCTGGTGTAAGCATCAAATACGGTAAATGCCTACAGCCATGCCTATGTTAAACAGAATTTATTAAGTTAACTGATATTTTGATATTATTACATTAATAATAATTGCTGACCATTAAATAAATATACAATACACAGAAATTTCAACAGCCATTATTACACATGTTAACTACTACAGTGTGTAAGAGACAAGTACACGGTCTCTGCCCTTCAGTGGCTCAAATCTTACAGAGAAATGCGTCATCCTCTCTATGGTAAAGTAAGTGTTTGGTTGGTCCCAAACACTGAAAATTAAGAAATCCAAGTAGAGTACATTTCATAGACATGGCTCTAAAACATAAGAACTTCCTGAGACTGAACTTGTCCTAGAATTCAAATTATGTTTAAGAGATGGACGCCTGGGTGGCTCAGTTGGTTAAGCAGGTGCCTTCGGCTCAGGTCGGATCCCAGCGTCCTGGGATCAAGTCCCACATCGGGCTCCATGCTCAGCAGGAAGCCTGCTTCTCCCTCTGCCTCTGCCTCTGCCTTTCTGTCTGCCTGTGCTCGCTTGCTCTCTCTCTCTCTGATAAATAAATAAAAAATCTTAAAAAAAAAAAAAGAGATGCAGGTTTATCAAAGAATGATTGATTTATAAATACCAAATTGCAAACAGTTTCAACCTTCAACAAATACTATACACAAAGGACTTCCTAGCTAAGATATTACTGAATAAGACATCTGTCTATGGTTTAGACAAGGAGAGGGTCTGCTTCAATTACAACGTCCACTGGTGGGATCGTGAAAACTCCATCTCTCTTCCAAAAGAAACTCCTCTGTGTTTTGGCCATTTCACTTTTTTCTTCCTGCACGTTTGACCCTGCAGTAGTGTAAACATAACTATACAAGTCCTATGTACATTTAACAAAGCTATAAAAGTTTGAGGCATTGCTTTTTTATATATTACAAGACCAACATTTAATTAGATGTGCAATACAGTACTAAGTAAATACTAAATATTAACTCTTTATCATGAAGTCCCTTTATAATGGAAAAAAGGGAAAATATTCACACACAAAAACTATAATATAGCGCATGTTCCATTCTCACTATATATAAGGAAACAAAGTAATAACTCATGTTATTTCTAATGTCATATTATCTTCATGCTTTTATCATTCCTCTTTGAACCATCTGTTTATAGTTCCAATGTAAAGACACTGAACCTATTTTCTGAAACTATATCTTACAAATAACTAATAAGTAATAGCTATCTGCTCCATTTCAAAAGAACTAGGAGGTATTTTGTCATTACCAACCACCTCTATTATGGCCAGTAGAGGCCTTAATTCTACAGTGTACTATACTCATCTATTAATTGCCAAACATGTATCAAGGACTGCTCTAGGCACTAGAGGTTAAAACAGATGAATGATATTTGATTATTCAAGGACTTCTGCAGCATATGAGGAGACAGACATGCTCATGGGTAATTCTAATACAAGGCTGACTATGTCCTCCGTGTCCATATGGGTGAGTGTTCACTTGAGATAAATCCACTCATTTTGGACAACACCTTTTGTAGCTGTTATTGGTCTATAAGATAATGAAACAGATTTCTACCCATTTTTTCATAGGCCGAGACATTTCAGAAATGAATATTCATTTACATTTTTAGTGATTCAAACTGAAGTATCTATTCTTTCTTTAGATTTTCTGAGCTTGTCTACAGCATTATATTATCAAGTATCCCACCACTCATCCCACTACTATAAGAAGGAAAAAATGAAATCATAACCACCTGACTTAACATTAAGTTTCCTGAAAAAGTCTCAAGACTCTTTATAGCATCACTGGGGTGCATGCTAAACTTTTTGCCATTATACTTTGAATACCTGAGGAAAATATGTAGACTGAGAAACGGAGAGTGGAAAAGATTGGGAGGAATTGAAGACTCCCCCACAGAGTTAGAAAATCTTGTTGTATTCCTGTTTCAGACACCAATTTGCTGTGTGATCTTGAATCCTTTGGCTTCTGTGCCTCTGTTGTAAAATAAGAAGGAGGGTGGCTCTTTAGCTTCTGAAATTCTGTGATTCCAAGGATCTTAATGGGAGAAAAGTAGGGCCCCTCCCATCACCCCAAAGCTATCTTCAATTTCTATGAGGAAAGTTGTGCCCCAAGTGGATGATGGAAGGTGACAGACTCTTAGGCCAGGAATAACTGACTTCTTGGTAATTTTCTTAAAGTACTTCTCAAGTGGGAAAAATAGAGGAAAAATAACTTCTGGATATTGGAAGCTCAATATTGTTAACAAATAACTATTCAATTGTATCTCTCAAAAGATGCCAGCAGAGTAGGAGTAGTAGTGCCCAGATGAAAGTCTCCCTTCTAATCCTTTATTGAGAAGCCTAGACATTAGGGTGTCCAATCTGGAATTGAAAGCCTCTAATGATGGTTGATTTTAGACCACAGTAACCACTTCTTCAATCAAACACTTATCTAGTTGTTCTGCAGATGTGGTTAACATCTACACTCAGTTGATTTTCTTTTTTAAGACTTTATTTATTTGACAGAGAGAGCACACAAGCAGGGGGAACAGCAGAGGGAGAGGGAAAAGCAGGCTCTCCGCTGAGCGGGAGCCCAATGCCAGGCTAAATCCCAGAATTCTGGGATCATGACCTGAGCCTAAGACAGATACTTAACTGACTGAGCCACCAAGGTGCCCTCCACTCAGTTGATACTAAGGAGATTCTCCTCAATAACATGGGTGGGCCTCATCTAATCAGTTGAAGGGCTTTAAGAGCAAAACTCCGGTTTTCTCTGAGAAAGAAGAAATTTTGCCTGTGCTCTGCAGCATTAGCTGCTAACCAAGAAGTTCCAGCTTGAGCCTGCCTTATGGATACCAGACTTGTCTAGCCAGACTCCACAACTGCAGAAGCCAATTCCTTGAAATCAGTCTCTCTCCCCTCTCTCTCTCTGTGTATATACACATATATACACAATATATAAAATATGTGCTACATAAATATCTTCTCTTTATGTGTAATATATATATATATATATAGTGTGTGTGTGTGTGTGTGTGTATATATATATATATATATATCTTATTTGTTCTACTTCTCTGGTAGAATTCTGATCCATAGACCTCTGGTAAATATACATACATACACACACAGATACAATACATTATATAACATATACATACATGTGTATATCCATATGTGTGTATATACATATGTATGTGTATTTGAACATATCTGAAAGTATATTACTCATGGAAACATTTTTCAGCCTTGATCTTGTGAGATAAAACTGTCAATGTAGAACAAAAGCTAGTATGTTTCAAGCTTATTTTACACAAACTGACTTATTTAATGCTCATTTCAACTCCAAAAATGGTATGTCTATCATCCTGTTTTATAATTAGGGAACCTAAGCCAGAAAGAAGTTAGGTGACTCACCAGGGCTAAATGACTGGTAAGAGGTAGAATCATGGTTCAAACTCAGGGAGTATGGCTACAGAACCAGAACTCTTGAGCACACTGCTATGCTGCTTCTTGGAACCAGTCCTGGAATTTTCCCAAAGATTAAAATGGCACTGTAGCATTAAGAAGTCTAGAATAGCCGATTTCAGATTTTGATTTGGTTGTTGGAACCAAATCCAGCTAGATCTCTTATCTCTCTAGTTAACACCAAACTTATCAAGCAGTGATCTGCAATCTCAGATAGGCACAAAAACAGAGGAGAATCCTCAGCCACTATGAGTGGGTACACTTCAAAAGCCATTGCTGATAAAAGCACATCTCTGTTTATCTACTCATGGTTTTTGTTAATATTAGCTACCAAGTCAAGAACAGCTGTGGTCTTTAGGGATGTGGATGTATTAGACTGGCCTGTGGAAAAACAATGTAATCACTGCTATATTTGAGGATGCTACCATTACTTAATAGGTTTTGGAATTTTTTATTTTCCACAACTTCCCCATAGAAGTTGAAGGAAGTTAACTCTCACAATTGAATTTAATTTTATGAAAAGTACAGCCAAAATGTCAGCTATGGTTGGGTTTCCTTGTCAATTAAAATCTAGATAAGATTGGTTGGCCCCAGTTTATATCTCATAAGCAATCCAATGTCCTCCTCTAAGACTTCCCAGACAGTTTTCTGTTCTTAGGATCACCTAAGTGTTGGAGCTCCAGTTTCTACTCAATTAGATTAGTGCACAGACTCTCACATCATTCTCCCATGCTATTTTGTTTCCTTAACACATCAACTCAAATAAGTATTTCAATCCTCTACCATAATTTTCATACAACCTGGTTTGCTACTTGTCCTCTCTGCCAAGAAAAACTGCCTATGACTTCTAAATGAGCAACAGATAATACTGAGATTACTGTGTGTTCTTTCAGTGAAGACCTAGGCACAGTCTACGGGACCCCATAGGGATTATGTGATTTTATCTAGGTGTGCACCTCTGATTATCTTTCTATCAACTAGGCTGTTTTACAACTCCCGGGGTTGTAAAAAACTGATAGTAATGCAAATGATTCTTGTCCAAAGCAGTGGGAGTGGACTGTGCCCACTGAAGATACAATTCATTTCTACTATATAGAAAACATCAATCCCAAACTAAGATGTTACTGCTCTGTAAGAAATTAACCAATTTTGCATCTATCAGCAAATTCATTTTGGCATTCCTGATTTCATATTTATCACTGTACTTCACATTCTCATTTGAACTGGTCTTAATATCATAGTTCCTGCATTAATTAATGAGTTGAATAAAATCCTTGACATATTGTTCATTTTATATTTGCATGAGAGTCATATTATTAACTTTTTGAAAATTACACTAGACCATTCTGACCATTTGGGAATTTACACTGAAGAAACATAAAAGATATTTAAATTGAGTATTAAGCATCCTCCTTAAAAACTTCTTTGGCTGTTTTCATCAATTCAGGTTCCACTTCCAACCATGCTGTTAGGCTCCAGGTCTTTTGTTTTTTTCTGCTTCCCTCCATCTCTACGCAAGTCACTGTCCTATAGGTACCCTGTTCCTCATTAGCAAAGAAACTTCAGGAATTATTCTCCAAAACAAAGATCTTTCCTTGATAAGAAGAATACTGGTACCAACTTTATCTTGGAAGATATACTAGTAAGGAAGCCTGGAGAAGATCAAAAAGGAAAATAAACCAGAACACCAATTTGTTTTTCATAGATGAAAAATCTGAGGCCCAGAAATAATTTGTTCACATATATTAATTCATTCATTATTAAAGAAAAGGTGTTTTTTCAAGGATCCTGGGACCATGACCTGAGCCAAAGGCAGATACTTAACGACTGAGCCACCCAGACACCCACTTCCAACCCTTTTCCTTGGCTTTATTTTTCCCCTTACCTTTCTATCATTACTGAATATACTATATGTTCCACTTTTTAATTTTAATGTTGAATTAATCCTTAACTTAATTCCTCCCTCTAGATATGCTCTCTAAAAAAATCAGGAATTTTTGTCCCTTTGTTTACTGCTATTTATCTCTATCAACTAAAACAATGCTTGGCACATAGTAGACCCTCAATAAATTTTTGGTGACAGGATGAATATTGCATTCAGCAACAGCAAAATGTAATTTTTTAAACAGACATAAAAATGATACAAAAATTGACTGTGGGCTAAGCCATAAAGCTTACCTCAAGAAATTTCAAAGATACCAAACACATCACACTTTCTGACTACAGAGGAATTAGGTTAGAAATATCCACTAAAAATTGACTAGAGATGGCCTACATCAATGTGTCATCAGGGAAATGCAAATTACAACAACTAAATATAACTAACCCTTTTCAAATGGCCACTACCCAGAACACTGACCACACCAAATGCTGCAAGGGGGTAAAGCAACAGGAACGCTCATTCACTGGTAGTGGAAGTGCAAAATAGTGGAGCCATTTTAGAAGACGGTTTGGCAGTTCCTTACAAAACTAAACATATTCTTAGTGTATGATCCAGCAATCACATTTCTTGGTATCTACTCAAAAGAGGTAAAAACTTAAATCCACACAAACACCTACACCTGATGTTTCTAGCAGCTTTCCACATAACTGCCAAAACTTAGAAGCAGCCTCTTAAGACGTCCTTCACTAGGCAAATGGGTAAATAAAACTGTGGTACATCCAGACAATGGAGTATTATTTCAAGCTAAAAAGAAATGAGCTATCAAGTTATAAAAAGACACGTATGGGCCATAAGTGCATATTATACATGAAAAAGTCAGTCTGAAAATGCTCCATACTATACGATTCCAATTTTATGACATTCCAGAAAAGGCAAAACCATGGAAAAAAGTAAAAACATCAGTAGTTGCCAGGAGTGGGAGGAAAGGGATAAATAGGGGGAGCACAGAGGATTTTTAGGGCACTGAAAATACTCCCTATGACACTATCATGACGGCTACATGTTGTTATCATTTGTCTAAACCGCCAGAAAATACAACACTAAGAGTAAACCCTAATGTAAACTAAGGACTTGGGTGATTACGACGTGTCGGTGTAGGGTTATCAGTTGTAACAAATGTACCACTTTGGTGAGTGATATATGGCCTCCTCCAGATATATGGAAGGGCAGAGGGTATAATAAAAATCTCTGTACTTGCCCTCAATTTTGCTATGAACCTAAAATCGTTCTTTAAAAAAAAAACTTTTTTACATTAATGTTTTTCACATTAAAGAAAAACACCACCACACAGAAACAGGAAGAACCTGGACCTTCCTCTTAGTGATGCAGCTGGCCCACCAAAGAATCCACAGTGAAAGAATCAGGTGAACTCTGACACCTCATCTTTCTCCCTCCGTGCTTCTTCCTCTACTGCCAGCAATCTCCAGTGACTGAACCCAAGAAGAAGCCAGTGGAAGCCAAGAAAAGCCACTGAAGTGGCCCAGAGAGGTCAGTTACCAGGATTCCCAGCTGGTGGGAAAAGTAGAAAGAAATCTAGAGGGATAATGGAAGACATACAATACAAAGTGGTGTCTACAAACAACAAAACTAAGTACACACAGCACTTAGTGATAAATAGTTGTGAAGATTCTCTTAAGATCAGGAACAAAACAAAAATGCCTGCTGTCATCACTTCCTTTCAAAGTATTCTTGAGACCTTCTCCAAGATACTACAATAAGGCAATGAAAATATATATATATATATATATATATATATATATATATATATATAAATCAGAAAGGAAGAAAAACACAATGTCATCATTTATAAGTCATATCACAGTTTCAATATAAAACTCAAATGATTTACAGGTAGACTATTAGACTAAAAAGAGAAGTTGTACTTATACGATAAATATTTTTAAATACATTGCATTTTTACATAACAAATGTAAAATAACAAACATATAACATACTAATAAATAAATTCAATAAGCTGAAAGATCTCTCTGGAGAAAATTATAAAACATATTAAGACCTAAATAAAATGGAAAGTTAGACCATTTTCCTGGTTAGGAAAACTTTCTGTCCTAGAAGGGTTGCTTCTTCCCGTATTGATCTAGAGATTCAAAGCAATTCTGATCAAAATCTCCACAAGTTATTTTGGGGAAATCATCAAAGTCATTCTAAAAATTTATACAGGAGACATGAGGACCAAGGTCAAGAAAACTGAAGAAAAACAGCAATCTGAAGAAACTGACCCTATCAGATATCAAGTCTTCTTACAAAGCTATGTAATTAAGACAGTACAGTATTGGTACAGAGACAGATAGACCAATGGACTAGAACAGAGTCTAGAAACAGACCCATACAGAATAATTCAGTTGGCACCGCTAAAGTAAAGAAAAGGCACTGCAGGAAAGAGTTCTGAAACAACTTAGTGTATCCACTAGGAAAAAAATGAAACTTGTCTCCTACTTTACACCATATACAAAATCAATTTCAGATTGGTTAAAGATTTATAAGGCATAGTATAAAACTTTCACAAGATTACATAAGAGAGTATCTTCATGACCTCAGGGTAAAAAGGGATTTCTGAAGCAAGGCCTAAAAATCAACAACCTTAGGGAGGATTTAAAAATTAAGAACTTCTGTTCATCAAATGACACCATTTAAAAGAGTGAAAAAATGAGCTACAAACTGATCAAGATATTTGCATTATGTCTAACTGATGATGAATTTGCATCCAAACTATTTAAAGTATACCTTATGAATCAATAAGAAAAACAGAAGCAGACCAACTGAAAAATAGTCAAAGGACTGAAAGAATAAATGAAGAAATGAAGAAGGAACCACAAAAGATCACTGGGAAAGGGTGTGACATCATCTCATACAATTGGATGTGTGGATACGTGGTGACACAATACTTCAACTCCTACACATGTATTCAAAGGCAGTGTGTTTCAAACTGCATGTTACGACATACTCAATTAAAAATGAAATAGAATCAAACAGAAAATATCAGAATGTTCTGCAATTAGTAAGGTAACTATTGTTCTGTGAAACTGTTTTCTTTTTTTTTTTTTTAAGATTTTATTTATTTATTTGACAGAGAGAGATCACAAGTAGGCAGAGAGGCAGGCAGAGAGAGAGGAGGAAGCAGGCTCCCTGCTGAGCAGAGCGCCCGATGCGGGACTCGATCCCAGGACCCTGAGATCATGACCTGAGCTGAAGGCAGTGGCTTAACCCACTGAGCCACCCAGGCGCCCCGAAACTGTTTCCTTTATACCTCATGTATGTGTGCTAACTGAACTGTGAAGGAAAGTACATTTTTTTCCTGCACATCTCAGGTCAAAGTTTGAAGGCCACTGTCTATAGAAAGTCATACATATGTGTGCTAGAAGGAGAAAAATGTTTATGACAGCACTACTACATTCGGTTAATACTCATGACCACTAAAATGGATAAATAAAATATGGTATGTTCATTTCATGCGCGCATTGGTAAAAACGAACAGTCTACTACAAACATAAACATGGATGACTCTCAAAAACAATGATGATCAAAAACAGCAAGTCCCAGGGGCTCCTGGGTGGCTCAGTGAGTTAAAGCCTCTGCCTTCGGCTTTAAATCTTTAAATCTTTAAAAAAACAAAACCGAAAACAACAACAACAACAAAAAACAGCAAGTCCCAGAAACCTACAGACCACATGATACCACTTGTATGCGATTCAAATAAGGAAAGAGTAAATATACTGCTTAGGAGCACACACTTAGGGACTCCTGTAGCAAAATCAGGTGGCTAAACTATTAAGAAAATGACAGGCATTATAAAGACAAAATTTAATACAGTGGTTAGTGGGGGTGGGGTGGGGAAGGAGGAGATGCAATCAATGATAAGCACTAGGCCTTCTAAAGTGCTAATCAAATTCTGTTTCCTAACCTCAGTGGTGAGGATGTAAGTATTTTTACCATGATTCTTCACTTAGTACACATATGGTATATCCAGCTATACACACCAGCAACTGTACCTGCCACACTGGTGTAGTAACATATATGTCACAATTAAAATCTGAAAATTTATAATAAATGCCAATCAGTTATTTTATTTAATTCTATACCTCACTCTAATAAAAGTTTAATATTAGAAGAAGGCACAGAACTATGGCTGATGCATAGAAGGTTTACATGAATATATGATTTATTTTCAAAATCTTTTAAAACTTAACACAAAGAGATAATCAGTACCACTAAAACAGTCAAATCTTTGCTGCCTCTATCAGGCAACTAGGGTCTCTAAAAGCTCAATAATGAGCCCATGCCAAGCTTACCTCAGTATTTAATAAATGCCAAGCCACTGGAATCCAGGTTCACCATGCCTCTCAAATTTGTTCTAAAATTTGATACTTGGAGGGGTGCCTGGGTGGCTCAGTCAGTTAAGCAGCTGCCTTCAGCTCAGGTCATGATCCCAGGGTCCTGGGCTTGAGCCCCACGCTGGGGATCCTGCTTCTCCCTCTCCCTCTGCAGCTCCCCTAGCTTGTGCGCGCGCTCTCTCTCTCTCTGTGTGTGTGTGTCAAATAAATAAAATCTTTTTAAAAAATTAAATTTGATACTTGAAGACTAAAAAAAAAAAAAAATCAGTTGAATGAATAATCAGCGGGAAAAAAAATGGAGGTGAGGAACAACCTCAATACAGGACTGCCTTCGTAAATAGTTATGTGCAGAATTTGCAATATTGTGCAACCAGGTAGTATGGCTTGGCATGAAAGGATGTTAAGATAAGTTGCAGAGCAGCTTTTATGTTCTAATACTGTTTGTATACAGATATATCAACTGTTAAATAAAGAAAATGATAAGAATTAATCCATTTCCTAAATATGAGATAACACAAAAATCAAATGGTGACAGAAGACCAGTAATAATCATGACCAACTTGCAAGGTACTTTCTGACCATTAAAGAGCTGGTACTAGTCTGTGAAGAAACAGTTGTTTGTTTTGCCAAGCTTGCAAATGTTGACCCACATATTTTTCAAAAATAGCAATAGAGACACTGCCTACCACCTTGGCATTCCTTATTGGTGGATAATGCATTGTCCCTCCCTCTTGCCTTCACACACAGTGGATGCCCTTTCCACATTATTATGCTGACACCTGAATGAACTCTGATTTGACTGGTTTGCTCCAAAGTACCTCTGGTGAGGTTATAGTCCTGAGAATATCAATGAAAAAAGTTTTAACTGCCCCCTCACCACGTGTGCTTTCAATTTAGCTCACACTGGTTATAATAATTTATTTGAAAGTAAAATGTAACATGGTAAAATTATTAAAGCCTTTTCTCTCCTTCGTTATGCATTCAGCTTTAGGAATCAAAAGCTACCTTATCAGATAGACTCAAGTCTATGGATAGGCAATAAAGTTGCAGCCTAAGAAAAAAATGAAAAAAAAAAAAATTCCTGTAAGTAAAGTATTTGACAACTAGTCTGAAAAGCCATAGAAGTCAAGATTATGTTTGGGATTAGGTTATCTATCCCTAAATCTCAGACTGCTCCCCTGTAAATAAACATAGGAGGACAGAAAGTTTAAACAATAATTCTAAATCCCATTGGCTTGTTTCTGAATCTAAAACACCACATTCTAAGGACTTGTGAAAAAAGTCACCCTGCAAAGGCATTCTAACTTCAGGGCAGAGGAAAACCGGAAACACGGCCGTGAACTGCAGTTGCCATAAATAGCCCCACTGAGCCACTTCCTATTATTTCTCCTTGCTCTCCCCATTATCCAATATTGTTTCTTCCCAGCTATTTCTTCTCTAAGGTGGATAAATAAGCACAGCTCAGAAAATACCTGAGTAATGGAGCTAATCTATTCAAATCTATTTCTTGTGCTATGGGGCTTTCCACCGAAGCTTTGAATAATAAGCAGCCTTATGGGCATTTCTCCCAGAGTCACCAAACCTCCAATTTCCCTGCATTCTATTCACGCCTTGCAGTCTCCACGAGTTACTTCTCCAGTTACTTTTCTAGATACTTCTCTAGTTACTTCTCTAGATACCTCCCCATTAGGGAGGTACTAATTTCATGTGCATAATGTCTACAGTGCTACTAGCTCACACCTTATTGGGGGCAGGGGGGCAAAATTATTCCAGTGGGGATAAAGAAACTGAAGCGGAATAGAGTATTGATGACTTATCCAGACTGCAAGGCAGGGGGTGGCTCATTTGGTTGAGCATTCGACTCTTGGTTTTGGCCTAGGTCATGACCTCAGGGTTGTGAGATCAACCCCTCGTTGGGTTCTGGGCTCCCGGCTCAGCATGGAGTCAGCTTGAGATTCTCTCTTCCTCTCCCTGGGCCCCTCCCCCTGCTCACATGCACTTTCTCTCTCTCTAAAATAAAATAAATAAAATCTTAAAAAAAAGAAAAAAAAAAAAAGACTGCAAGGCTGGATAACAACATGGAGTCATCACTCATTGCCTCTTTTCCTCGGCAAGGAGCTGGAGCATAGGTAATACCCATCTTGGTGACGATGGCTGGCATCTGTAGTAACAGGTGCATTAAAGACTGAGGGGATAAGATCAGCAAACAGTTCTCTCTTACTCAATCCCACAGGCTGGACTAAACATGTGATGCAAAGTCAAAATGTTTTGAGAATATTAAAAAATATCTACCTCTGTCTATGAATCCACTAATAAGATATATTTCTGATCGTAATGACATCATGATCAAACTGCATTTCACTGATCTGTGATGAAGGTATCGCAAGAAGATCTCAAATTTCTCTAGTTTTGTATTCCCGTTTATTTTGTCAGCTGCATTCATCTTTATCTGCAATTTTCTGATAATAAAAAGAACAGGAGAGCTGGTTTGATTGACAGCTATCTGTGGTGCAGGATTTCCTCTTGACTGTTAAGTATGCACCTTACTCTTTATAATGCATCTCTAGGCAGCAGTCAGAAAGCCAGAAGATAATGTTCATCATCAGTGAACTTGATGGAAGCTTTAGCAGGACGATACACAGTAAAAGAGTCATAAATAGTGAACCTAACTTTTTAACTGGGAAAATTTGAAATGTAATGTAGTTTACTACACAGCTTACATTCAGGTACTTGGTAGAAAATAATCTAAGGGTACAAAGCAAAGTGGATGCATGTTTAATATCTGCAAGTTTGTTTTAACCTTGCATAAATCAATTGCTTTCAAACATGTTATTTATGGGAGTGCCTGGGTGGCTCAGTCATTAAGCTTCTGTCTGCAGCTCGGGTCACGATCCCAGCATCCTGGGATTGTCATACAGGGCACCCTGCTCCATCGGAAGCTCGCTTCTCCCTCCCCCACACCTCCAGCTTGTGTTCCCTCTCTCATTGTTCTCTATTAAATAACTAAAACAAACCAAAGAAACAAAAAAACAACCCACATGTTATTTATGGAAATGAGGCACAAAGAAGCCACTTTGTTTTCTGTTTTTCCAAAAACTCACTTTGCTATCATGTAACTACTCCCCTTTTAATTATGTGGTGAGTTCACTGAATTGTCCAAAAGAGTAAGCTTCATTGTTGTATTGAGTTGAAAAGTCTGATTTTAAATATGCCCATTGGAAACACTTTTTGGTAGTTCAAAGTATTACGGAATATTGATAATTATGTCTTTTAATCTTTGCTTCTCATACTGAACAGGTATTATATGCACTTTTTTGGGTTAAAACTAGGGAAATTCGGACAGATTAAGTCAGTAATGGTATCCATAAAGTAAATCAGTATTTCTCTTAATCAATTTAAACCATTATTTTCAAATTTTTTAGAAGGAATACGTATATGTATGTCTATATATATAGCTACACACACATTTATACTTTTTTTCTTCTTAAATAAACAACTTTTCTCACATTATCATAAATGTCTTTGCAAAATAGGTTCAACTCTCAAGACTTCAAGACTCTATTTAATTACTTCGTTCAATATTTACTAATCTACCCCAATATGCATCTGTAGCTCACTGAATGCCCATGATGTGCTACAGGAAATGACACAGGACTTTTGCCTGTGTTTATGTTTCCTACATGTGAATTACTCAAAGCCTATTTCTATTAACTGCAATAAGTACAACTGCTTAAGGACACAAGTGCATCTTATTTCCTTTCAATATTAAAAAACTGTTTTGACTTTCTCAGAACTCCTTAATTTATTTGGCTGGCACCAGTCACTGAGCTTTTATTATCGTCTTTTTCTTTCAATAAAATGAAATTCATTTAATTTTAACTTTTCTTTACTTTGGTATTGTCCATCATTGTTTTTTGTAGTAATATGCCCTCTCCACATAAAATGATCATGAAAGTGGCTTTCTCATAACCTTGTATGTAAATTTCCCCAACATTTTTGCTAGTGGTGACACTTTACCACTCTGGCTAATCCAGAGTCTGAGTATTTCTCAGAAATACTGCTCTGTAGCCTTCTTCTTCCTCTGAAGTTCATTTATTGTGTTTTCACAAATTTTTCTGGTAGTGTGATCTTGTCTGAGCACCAATATTGGACCACATGCTTCTTAAAAGCCCTAATGGCCGGGCGCCTGGGTGGCTCAGTCAGTTAAGAGTCTGCCTTCAGCTCAGGTCAAAATCCCAGGGTTCTGGGATGGAGCCACACATTGGGCTCCTTGCTCAGCAGGACATCTACCTCTCCCTCTCACTCTACCCCTCCCCCTGCCCATGCTCACTCTCTCACGTGTGCGCTCTCTCTCTAATAAATAAATAAAATCTTTAAAAAAAAAAAAAAAAGAAAGTCTTAATGGTCACATTCATCTCCATGTTCCCTATGGTATCTAGAATCCAGATTTACACTTAGAATGAGCTCTGTGGATCCTAGATGAATCTAGCCAAGTTCTCATTTTTGAGAGGAAAAAAATAGTCCCACAATTTTAGTTAAATGTCTTATGAAGGAAAACTCATGGGGGTAATCTGTCCTGGTTCCTCTGTTAACCAATGAAATTAGGTTTCAGATTATAATGATGGCCACAGATGAATGCTGTTACTAATACTCGCAATATCCAAAACTGTTCTATGTATGACACATTTTTTGAATAAACTTGAAAATAAACTTGAAAAAGTATCAGCAGATGGTGTGGAGCTCTGGTAGTTGCTAAATTCTTAATTTTTTACTGTGAAAAAAATCCAAATTTACAGAAAAACTGTATAAATAACACAATGAACTTTTCTATAAATTTTAAAGTTCTAGAAATCTTGCAATAGAGTCAGCCATTTCTAACATTTTGTCACATTTGCTTTGTCTGTGTCTGTGTGTGCACTTTATATACACAGACATATATTACTTTTGTTGAATCATTTGAAAGTAAACTTCAGCTCTGAGATCCTTTACTCCTAAATAGTTTGACCTGTATCTCCTAAGAACAGAGATGATTTCTTACATAATCGTGGAGAAAAATCTAATTCAGGAAACTTAACATTACTGTAAGACTATTAGTGGTGAATATATAATACAAACTCAAATTTCATCAATTGTCCCAATAACCTAAAGAGGTATAGGGTTTTTTTTTTTTTCCTTTTAGATTCAGGATCCAAGACCACACATTGCATTTAGTTATGTGTTGGTTTAGTTGCCTTTGGTAGGAAGCAGTGCCTCTGCCTTTTTTTTTCTTTCATAACATGGATTTTTAAGAGTATAGGCCAATTCAATTTGGAATTGTCTGACTGTTTACTCCTGATTGAATTCAGATCAGGCAGGTTGGCTGAACGTCTACCTAAGTTCCACTGGATCCTTCTAAGATAATCCCATTAGGAGGCACATGGTGTCAGTTTATCCCATTACTGAAGATGCTAACTTGCATCATTGGTTAAGATGGTGTCTGCCAGTTCCTGGTACTGGTTTTTATTTACACTTTGAAATCAGTTAGCAGAACTTCAGACTAAGCCTCCTCCATGCTTAAACAGAGATTAGTCTGTTTGACCCAATTTGCTATTTTCTAGAACATACTCTTCAATTCACTTCAGTCTATCATCACCCCATACTCCCCCAAAACTTCCCTGTCCTATGCCAGCAGTGACTGTCCTGTTGCTGTATTTTTCCCCCAATCCTTCTCACCAGCTTTCAGCAGCATTCCACACGGCTGACCATTCCACTCTTCTAGAAACACCTCCTCCTTTGATGGCTCCTGCTTTTATCTGTCTCCTCTGAAGGCTCTGTTTCCTCTACGCAGTCATTAAGCACTGAAATTCCCCAAGACTCATCACAAAGCCTGTATGCCTCTCACTCTATAATCTCTATACAAACTCATACATGCACATGGCTTCCAGTACCAACTAAATATAGGTAACTTCCGAATTTATATCTCCAACTTCAAACCATTCCTTGAGCTTAAATCCCAAGTAACAACTGCCTCCTTCATAAGCTCTACTTGGAAAAAAACACAAAGCTACCTCAAACTCAAAATACTTGAAGTCAAACTCTAAAACCTCCCATTTCCTCTGCTCTTCTTTGTATCAATGAAGGACATAAAAAAGGAAAACCCATGATTCTTAATACTTTTTTTTTTAATCACCTCTCCCCCAAATCAAATTCACTAACAAATCGTTTTGATTTAACAGGCAAATCGATCTACTTCTCCCTAAAGCCACAGCTACCACTTTAATCCTTAGTGAAAGACATCAGGAATGTCTTAGACTCCCTGCATTCACTCTTGCCCCTGTACCCCATATCCCATTGTCTAAAATGGGGCCAGAATTCTCTTTTCAATTAGTATCTCTCTCTCTCTCTCTCTCTCTCTCTCTCTCATTCTGCCTCTGTCCTTTCATACTCATTCTTGCATGCAGATGTACACATATTCACAAAGACATACTCATTCTGCACTTAAAACCTCTGATGTCCTTCACTGACTTGAGATAAAGATCTACATCCTTTCCTTAGCATTATTTAAAAGATTTGCCAAAAGTAACACCTACCTACCTTCCAACTTTACTATAAGCACCTGTAGGCCTCATTCTTTATATTAGTCAAATAAACCTGCTCTCATTTTCAGAAAGGTGACATTTTTGTTCCTTACCCAGAAAATTAACACACGCTCTTTCCCTGGCCTAGTTAATTTCTTTCCATGACTCAGAACTTAGTTCAAATATCACTTCCTCCCTGAAACCTTGACTCATCAGACTACATCTATGTACTCACTGCACCAGATATCTTTTTATTACAGTTAATTACATCTTTATTTATGTGATGATCTGAGCGTCTAACTTTTAGACTCTAAGTTCCATGGAGACAAGGGTCTTTTCCTTTTGGCTCATCATTTAACCCCAGCACTTTGCTCAGTGCCTGCCATATGGTGGGTGTTCATATGAGACAAATGTACATGTATTTATATGTGCATATGTACATATATTTATTTTATTCATTTCCTTATCAAACACTTCTGTTGTATTTACTACATGCCAGGTGCCATTCTAAGTATTTTTAAAATGTTAAATTACGTAATACATATGTTTTATTAACTCCCTTTTCAAGTGCTTCCAGCTGCTTGTTTTAGACTGCACTGTAATTGACAGTACTTCAAATTTATGATATGAAGCACACATTTTAAATGGACAGAGTATTTTTCTGGGCCTTATAAAAGTGTACTTTTAAGAGGCTTTCTTGTGAACTCCACATGCTATCCTAAAATATATCTCCCAATACCCAAATCATAGTGTGGACAGAGATGACATAGCTCTGTGAAATTAATCTTGATGGGAACTTGTTTGTGAAATGTTCCTGTTTAGGTAACATCTGAGAATACTGGGAGAAGTATGCTTTCAATTATTTCACATATTCATTAAGTGAATAATTATTAGATAATAGAGGAGTAAATGGAAAGACCTTCAGTACTTCTTATAAATTTAGAGACCCATGTGGTAAATCACAGACCAGAGCTGGGTTCAACAAAGCATCATCCAGCCACCAGAGGGAACTTGGAAGATTTCTAAAATTATTAACTTGAGTTTCTTGAAGAATTATAAAGTTAATCCAATATCCTCATCTCCCCCTCTTAAAAAAAGTCTGAAGACTCAACTTTCTGAAGATTTTTACTCCTCAAATATTATCACATACTCATTATTCCCTCCTCTCAACTCTGCCATGTCCTCTTGTTTCCTGGGATATGCACCACGCTGGACACTGTCAAGTGTCTCAACTCTCATTGTATGCTTTTTGTTTTGTTTTTAAGAATCATATGTCTTTTCCATACTTCTCCTACTTTCCAATTATTTTAATGGTGGAATGAGGAAAAATTTGGATACTCACATGGTAATGTTTTTATACTTATGCGGCATCTCAAAGTATAACATTCACAAGAATCATCTGGAGAGCTAGTTAAAACAAATGCCTGAGCTCCACCAGTAGAAGTTATCATTCAGTAGGTGTGGAGTCAGGTCTATAAAACTGCATTTCTTTTATAGTTCATGTGTTCTTGAAGAAATCTTTGCTTAACCCAATGTCACAATGATTATTCTATGTTTATTGATATTTTCTTTGAGAAGTGTGATAGTTTTGACCCTCACTTCAAGCTGCATTTCAAGTTGATTTGGGGTATGGTATTAAGTGAGAATATGAGTTCGTTTTTTCCCCCATATGCATATCCACTGGTTTCAGCACCATTAAATTACTATAGCATACCTTGTGAAAAACCAACTGATCATGTATGTATGGATATATCTCTGGATTCTCCATTTGCTCCATATAGGGTTGAATACGGTAGGTTTAAAGTAAGCCTTCAAAAATCAGGCACTCAGTCCTCTAAATGTTTGTCTGTTTTGTTTTGTTGTGTTTTGTTTTTTTAAATTGGTTTGGCTATTCTGGGTTCCTGGAATTTCCATATAGATTTTAGAATAAACTTGCCAGGATATTGATTGGTATTGCATTGATCCAATATGAGGAGAACTGCAGTACTGGAACTTCCAATTTACACATGGTAAATATCTCCCTTTGTTTAGGTCTTCTTTAATTCCCTTCAGTAAAGTTTTGTACCTTTTAGTATCTAGTTTTTACACATTTATTCTCTATAGTTATACAGCCACTCAAGTTTTCTATTTCTTCTTAGGTTCATTTGGAAACTGCTGTCTTTTTAAGGAATTTTTCCAACTCAAAGAGACTTTGCCTTTATAAAAAGCTCCCAGATATTGATATGGTACTATACAAGGATAGCACTTTGATACCATTATACTATATCACTACAAACTGTCAGGGGCATAACAGATTTCTGTTAGGTACTTACTCTTTTATTTGCTATAATTTACAAGAGAAAACCTCTCAGGATATAAATCTCAGGAAACAGAGTGACATCAAATTTTTAAGTATTATCCCAAATAGACATTTAAGTCACAATATGTTCAAGTTTTAGAATGGAAGTCATATTACAGTCCAACTGTCAGTAATAGTCGTGAGTGACTTTAAGCATCTATTCTTGTCCAGCTTAAACAATATATAAACAGGATCACTTTCTTATACTCAGAGGATCTTGTCTCAGGGTAGAAATAAGACCACAGGCCATAAAAGAAACTATTTTTGAGTAAACTATTTTGAGTAAACTATTTTTGAGTAAATGTAAACATCTGAGTAAATGTTGCTCTGTTTTTGCCTATCCCAGAAAAACGCAGCAAGTGGTTTCTAAGAAATACCAAATTACCACAGGCTGACATATATATGACTGAAAAATATAACAAGTTAAATCAAAGGTTAATGGGTGATTAATGGCTAAATATTAGCCTAATGGGAATTTCCTTGCATGAGAGATCTGTTTTGAGTCCTTGGTAGGTTGTATTTCATATAACTCTGATTCTGCTACTATTTTACCTAATTTCCTGAGAGAAAATGTATGGATTTCTATTATCATACCATAAAGGTATTGGGTTTGTGGCTTGAACCAAGTAGTTGGATTGGTACCACTTTAAGAACCATGGCTTGCTCAATGTAAACTAGACATGATTTTCTTGAACAGTGACAACTTAACAAGTACAGGCAAGATCTCAGGTCAACTAATCACATGCTGGTAAGACATCTTCTCTCGTATTTCTCTACATTCCCCCCTCTCCTGATGCTTCCTGAGTCTTTGTCAAAAAGGAGTAAGGACTGGCAAAAGAAATGCAGAACAGTGTTAGAGTGATGTTGATATGGCAGGAAGCGAAGCACAATTATGGAGGAAGAAAATACTGACCTTGATTAGTTTCAGAAATAAGGAATTCCTACAGAATTTAGGGATTGACACTGAGGCAATATGGCAGACCCTGGGCATCCTGACAGGCCATAAACAGGTGTGTAGTAACTAAAATTAGCTTGAGAGGTTTATATCACTTTATTTTGGTCAAATAGACCTCAGAAAACTCAACTCTGCTGTAATGGCCAATGAATAATAAAAGATAAGTATAAGGGGCTACAGGGGCAACTTATAAATTATCGCTGAATGACCAAACACCAGTGACCACCAGTATATTCAAAGCAAATACTAAGAAGAAAAATACTAGAGATCCAAGGTAAGGTAAATGAAGAAAGCATTTTGTGCATATCTCTCTCGGGATACTTATTACTTTGTTTCAGAGTCACTTTTTGACAGGTTAGTTTCCTAAGTAAGACTACAAACTTCTTGAGATCTAGAAACTTACTCTAAACATCTTTGTTTCTGTAGCATTTGATGCAAAGTCTGGGGCTTTAACAGGCACTCCATGGATGGTTAATAATGAATGAGTGAACAATCATATGAAAAGATGCTCAGTATCAGAAGTCAAAGGCAAACTCAAGCCATGTTAAGATATCACTATATACCCATTAGCATGGTTACTAACACAAAAATAGAAAACTAATGTTGGGAAGAATGTGGAGAAATTGGAACCCTTGTTCACTGTTGGTGGGAATGGAAAAAGGTACAGCTACAATGGAGAACAGTATGGTGGTTCCTCAAAAAACTAAAACTATAACTACCATATGATTCATCAATTCCACTTCTCAGGTATATACCCAAAAGAACTGAAAGCATAAGCTCAGGGAAGTATCTGCATAACCATGTTCAAAGCAGCATTATCTACAATGGCCAAGAGATGGAAGCAACCCAAGCTCTACTGGGAGATGAACAGATAAACAAAATGTAGTATATACATATAATGGCACATTTTTTGGCCTTAAAAAGTAAGGAAAATCTGACATGTGTTACAACCCGGATGAACCTTGAGGACACTATGCTCTGTGAAATAAACCAATCACAGAGGCAAATATTGTAAGTTTCCACCCACACAAAGCATCTAGAGTAGTCATATTCATAGAAACATAAAGTAAAAAGCTGGTTGCCAGAAGTGTGGGGAGGGGGACGTGGGAGTCATTGTTTATTCAGTATACAGTTTCAGTTCTGCAAGACAAAAATGTCCTGAAGATAGTTGCTCAAGAATGTGACTATGCTTAAATGTACTGTCTGTACATTTAAAAATTATTAAGATGGTAAATTTGATGTTATATAGCTTTCATTACAATAAAAAATTTTTAATGAATGAATGAGTAAATGAATGCAGGCTAAATGAATTAATGAATAAATAATAAACACTGATAAGAGTAAAGAGAAAATCTAGTTATAGATGATATAAATGATTTATGATATTTTTAGGATATATCATATTTTAATTGTTGGTTAAAAAAATAGTTAAGTCTACAGTGCTATCCTGCATAACATTTGCAGATATGGGAATGGTTAGATACTTGGTATTTGGTAATTGTTAGACTTATCACAATATAGTATTGTGTTTGGGACTCTGTTGTTTCAAGAACTGTGAAAAAAAGCAAAATATTTTCAAAACACTCAACAATAGGAAGACAAAAAAAAAAACAGAAAACATGTAAAGAATTAGTTATTTCAAGGAAGAGGAAGCCAAGAGTTTTCTGATACTTCACATTCAGGCTGGATTAGTATAGCAGACTTCACAGATGAAACTGGCTTAAACTGCAGTAAGAGAGATCTAAGAGGATCCACAAAAGAAACCAATGATCATTTTAGATTTTTCTAATAAAATTAAAGAGTAGAACTCAGAAGGTCTCACTTGGAATTTTAAGAGAAATATAACTTCAAGGAAATAAGGAAAATTATCTAAAATTTGGATATAAAACAAAGCATAGTGCCTGTTCTTGCAATGTAACAGGAAGTACAGTGTTAACAGACCTACTCAAGGATTACTTCAATTTCTAGGAGAAATGTACCTGTTTGTTTGGCATCAGTGCCTAGTCTCTGTGAAATTAGATGTTAATTTTCAGCTTTCTGTCATAGAAGAGATAATACAAATGGTTACAGTTTGACTGTTATATAGCACATTAACTAGTTTAGTACTTAACTGTGCAATCTTATTTCAGCATTCTGTGTTTCACTGGCTGTAAGTACTCGGACCCTCAAATGCCCCCTCTTATCAAATTTACCATCCTATTGGTCCCTTTGTTACTGCTATATATGAGTCATGTTTTCAACTTTTTGAATATTATACTTTTACCTAATGCTACTGCTTGATTTCATTAAGATGGCACCTTTGTTATTCAGATAACAAATGAATATAAGCAAAGAAAACTCTTACAGTTCTACTTATCACCAAATGAAAGAGAGAATTTAAAGACAAAGTTCAAAGGAGCTCTCACTGGAGAGCCTGGGTGGCTCAGCCAGTTAAAAGTCTGCCTTTGTCTTGGGTCATGATCCCAGGGTCCTGGGATGGAGCCCCATGTTGGGCTCCCTGCTCAGCGGGGAGCCTGCTCCTCCCCCTCCCCACTCAGGTGCTCTCTCTCTCCTTATCTCTGTCTCTCTTGCAAATAAGTTTAAAAACCTTAAAAAAAAAAAAAAAAAAAGGACTCACTGACCAAATCTTGGATGACTTGTGTCTCAATTTAAATAATGAAAGTAAGTGCATGTAATCCAAATCATTCAAGTAAGAACCTGAGAATACCGGCTGATGTAAGTAAATGAGTGAATGAATGAATGAAGGACACAGAAAGCTCTTCTTCACACCATAATTTAAAAGGAATAAATTACACAGAAAATTACCTTTTAAACAACTGATTATTAATTAATCAATAACTGATTCAGGCAAGAATCATCAATGAATGCTAAAACTAATAGATGAAGTTTTCATGAAGAACAGGATATTTACATAATCTCAAATTATCTTCCCACAAATTAGTTACAAATCACAAAGTGATATATATTACAAAGATATGAGAAGGTATGTGCCCTGAGAACACAATTTTCCTTCATTACTATTCCTCCCCCAAAATGCATAACCTAAATCATGTGGAAATCTCAAGATAAGCCTAGAACATTCTGTAAAAAAACTAACCAGTTCTTCTTCAAAATATTTATGCCATTTTATGGGGAAAAAAAAGGCACCCTTCTGTACTGTTTGTAGGAAATTGGTGCAGCTACTTTGAAAAAAAATAGGTCACTATACTATTCTTGTAAATTTTTACCAAGACTGCAATAATTTCAAAATGGATTTCTTTTAAAATTTTATTTATTTGAAAGAGAATGAAAGAGAGAAGCATGAGTGGGGAGAAGGAGAGGCAAAAGCAGACTCCCCACTGAGCAGGGAGCCCGATGCAGGGCTCAATTCCAAGACCCTGGAATTATGACCTGAGCCAAAGGCACTTACCAACTGAGCCACCCACGCACCTCTTCAAAATAAAATGTTAAAAAAACACGTTTGGTATCAGTGACTAAGACATCTAAAGAAAAAGAAAGCAAATAATAATTTCCCATGGTACATAATAAAAGGTAGAAATATATTTTTAGGATTGCCTGGGTGGCTAGGTCAGTTAAGCAACTGCCTCTTGATTTTGGCTCAGATCATGATCTCAGGATGGTGGGATCGAGCCCCACATCAGGCTCCACAGGGAGTCGTCTTCTCTCCTTCTTCCTCTCCCTCTGCTTCTCCTCCTCCTCGCGCATCTCTCCCTCTATTAAATAAATAAATCTTTCAAAAAATACATATATGTATATATTTTTTTCAATCTAATGGTAAATATTAGGGCACTTGTATTCATGGGTATAGACAAAAGTTTAACATTCAAATAATTAATTTTTCCATTGTATCCTGAAAATATAAGCACTTAATGGTTAATAAGTAATTATACAAGAAATCTAATTTCTGGGAAAACTGAAAGGACAGATGACCCAGTAGGACTTTTGTGCATCAATTATTCTCACAAAGTAAGAATTATCCCCACTGACAATTAAAGAACATCAGAAAACTGATGTCCGTTCAGAACTGTGTAGGGAAATAACTGAACTTTTCAGATATCACATTTCCCTTAAAACACCGTGGCAAACCTATTGATACCTGAGAATTCTGGAACAGTTATGGTCTAAGGTGGATGAGGAAAAAAAAAAAAGTTTTCATTTAAAAAATACAATGGACAATTTCAAAGCAAAATAAGAATTATTAAAAGAATAGGAGGTGTTATTTTTTTTATAAGCAGGTTAGGGAAGATGCTCATTTCTAATATGCTCTGCCTACACTGGCAGGTCTGACAAGAACCCGAAAGTACAAAGGGAATTTGTTAATGAATTCACCACAGCCTGAATTATTTTTGTGAGGTCTTGAAGAACTGAGAAGTTGCTAGGGAACTGAAAGAAAACAAATGTAATTATAACTTTTAAAGAAGTGATTGAAGCAATTTACATCAAATAAGTCACAAAAAATAGCTTGTAATGTGGTGGAAAACAGTGGAAGAAAACTGTATACAAATGGATAACAGATAACATCTCTCTATCAATGGAAGTTCATGAGTCATAGAATAGGTTAGATTTTCAAATAGGTTAGATTTTCATCAGCTGCCCCACAATTGGGAGCTCCTTGGAAACAAAGGGATATCTACTCAACTCTGAATAAAAAGCTGTAGATATTTAGCAAATATATGGGTGTAAAGAAAACACGGAAATAAAGGAAAGGAGGGACAGAACGGATTAGTGGGAGAAACAGAATATATTAGCTGAACATTAATGCACTGCAGGTTGACTTATACAATAAACTCAATTTAATGCCTCACGAATGTCTACAGATTTCATTTAACCTGAAAATATAAAAAAAAGCGTAATGGTGACTAACAATGACTAAAGTATGATATCGAGTAATGTAATGTTCAATAAACCAGGGAAGCTCAGAGAAAAAAGATGCTGTTTTGTTTCATTGTTTTGTTTCAAACAAAATCCAAACTACTAGAAAACATAACTCAATTAGTGGAAATGCAGTGGTTTTTAAGGTGATGACAGAATGACTTATTTACCATCTCTGATCAATTATAAAAGATATGTATTTTTATTCAGTACAAGTAGTGGCTCCTTGTCAAGAATTTTACAAAAGCAGTAGCTAATGATCTCCATGACATCTTTGGGAATGAGGAATACAGACAGGTATTCACAAGAAGTGCAAGTCAGGAGAGTTTAATATTCAAGTGGACTTCCCAAAACAAGTAAGTTCCCTTAAAATGGAAGGATGTGAATAATTTACCTTTACCCTTCCTGAGTGTTTAAAGAAATACATCAAGTCTAAAAGGGAAAATGACAACATTTTGATTTAAGAGCTCACTTCTGGCATAATCTTCAAATAATTTTTATCAAGTTTTCCCATGTATGAGATGTATCATATCCCTCACCTCTCCCTGGTAAAAACTTAGCTAAGATACTGATAGCTTATTTTATTACACTTGCTACTGAAGTATCTAGGGTAAAAAACAACAACAACAACAACAAAACCCAGAACAAAACAAAACAAAAAACTGCCTTTTAAGCTGTCAGCAGGGTACCAGGTATAATCTGCAAAAAAAATAAAGCATTATGATTCTTAAATCCCAAAGGTAAATAATCAAGATGGCAAGACATGCCACATGCTGCTAGTAAAACATCCTACATCCTACAAATCTATTAATGGCTTGACTGAAGCTAATCAAAATAATCAGACCAACTTATTCCACAGCCCATGTAGGATTATTTTGGATATACAAACAAAATGAGTAGCATGAAAACTGAGAAAACCATTTCTACTGTTGCCCCACTATTCTTTTTTAACAAGACATTTTTAAAAATTCATTTGTTTATAGAATTTCAGAGCAAAGCATCTTTCAGTTGCTATACTTAAGACACAAAAGAATTTCGATGGGAGTCCTATTTTCATCTAGAGAAGACCCCCCAAAATATCCTTCCAACTGGAAAACTGACGATTTACAGTAAATCTTCCCTACTTTGCACTCCCTCATCTAGGTTTCTTAAATTTATTGTCAAGTTCATACTTCTTGATTGGTTCTGTCCCTGAAACACTGACCGATGAACAGAGAAAGCAGAGAGGAAATGAGAACAGGAAACTAGAGACAGGAAGGAAGTACTTACATCACTGTTCTTGTTCCATCACAACAGACACTCCCACCAAAAATCTGAGACATCTTTCTCTCATTGACAAGGATGAGGGACCTCAGCAGCCAGATGGCTGGCTGTTACACCTGCATTTGGGTGTAGTTCGAAATTACTGAATAATTCAGCAATGGCTCACTACAGGACTTGAAACTTTTTGTTCTTCAACCTCAACTGACAAGACAATGACTTTAAATCTATGGGCAGTCAGTCCTTATAAAAAAGAAGAGAGATTGATTGGAATCAAAAGGGAAATTGTGCTGAGATACCAAAAAACAATTCTCCGGGTCATTTTACTAATCAAACCTGAAGGGATTCTCTCCTTCCTGCAATTTTGCAACTTTTGGCATAGGCTTCCTTCTTCTAGTTTAAAAACAGTGTTCGTTAGATTTTTATTTACATTAATTCTAGGAAGGGAATTGGCTGCTTCCCTATGATATTGATGTTTTCTTTGTCTAATTGGGTGGGTCAAGGCACTAATTTGATTCACAGCTGTTGCAAGTTTTTATAGACTTTGGTGAACTTTAATTGCTTATAAATATTGTGTTATAAGACCACGAGCCTTCAGCAGAATCCTGTTCAGCCCCGTATACTTTCAAATTTGACAATATGTTGTCCATTTCCTAAGAATCCTTCATCCCAAATGGCCCTGAGGGTAGAAAGAAAGGAATTACACATAAGGCTCACAGAGGAAGTTCATTAAGCTTTTTGCTGTTGACAGCACCTAGTGAATTACTGTCAGAAAAAAAAAATTTGTCAATAAGCCCTTTCTTTCATAATAGTAAAATTGAAATACAAGGAGAGCACAGCTCAATGCTCTATAGTCTTACTACTCAAAAGTTAGATTATATTTAAATGATGTTCATGACTCCATAGCCAGCCCTACAGTAAGTGTAAATAGAAACTTCAGGCAGGGACTCTCCTGGTGATAAAAGACAGAACTGGCCTTAGGCAGATACCCATCAAAGCTCTGTGACCAGCCTACCTCCCCCAGAGTCTGTACTGCATTAGTGTTTTGAATGAAGGACTGTCTCTCTCCTCTGGGCTCCTCCAGTGCCATCCCCAGGATGCCGGTAAGGGGTGGTATCAGGCCTCTGGGGTCTGGCTGAAACTATGAGGAATAGTCAGAGCTGGGGAGAAAGACACACTTTTGCTGCAGGACTAGAGCATGGGCTCTGGAAGCTACTCATCGCCACCACCCCACACAGGCATTCAATTCCTGCAGCAACAACCATGACTGTTGTGAAAGTGCAAAGGTCCCCTTCGTCCCCCTCCCTGTGGTTCATTCCACCAAGGCCATCCTGAAGCCATCCTGGCATCTATAAAGACCAACACCAGGTCAGATCAATGAGCTTCTGATTCCTTCTGGGTGTTCAGGCCAACTACTCTTAACACAAAGTTGGTTCTGTTTGAGAGTCAAGCATAGCTTCTCTGGTCACAAAGGCATGAACTCAAATGCAACCTCTGCCACTTGAGACTGGTGGCTATATACCAAACCGAACTTTGTTAAAACCAAGGGACACACATCCATTTAAAATTGTTCTTTTAAAATGTGTCCTTTTGATACATGTCTTATAACTAAATAGTGACATCTGAACAACTTAGTAGCAAAAGGTTTCTGACTCCTCTTATGGGTTTTTTGTTTTGTTTTGTTTTGTTTTGTTTTTTTTGGTGCTTGGTACCTAGAAATATTACATTTTAATTTTTTTAATAGCTCTGGTTACTGTGTGGGATGAACAGGAGGCCAATTATGAGGCTGCTGCAGTCACTCAGGAAAGAGACGTCAGTGTCTTGGAAGAGTCTGGTAGATGGAGATGGATAGAACAGTGTTGTCCAGGGTTCAGAACCTATTTTCAGGTTGGAGCCAGCAAGACTTGATGGGGCAACAAGTCATCCTTCCTCTAAAGGAAGGCACAGTGCTGGGGCCCACATGGCAGCAGACAGCAACAGAGGAATTGTTAAGAGCAGAGCAACTCTGAAAAAGCAACAGCAGAGAGCCCCTGCTAAGCAACACATGCATCGGGGGCTTCCTGGAAAGATGGGGGAGTAGCAGGAGTGGAAGCAGGGACGGGTGTTTTTTACGGTCGGTGGGATGCAGCTGTACCCAGTTCTGTGCTGGAGCTGGTGCAAAATGGCTCACACAGGGGACTGTTAAATAGTCAGGAATTTTACGAGTCCCACTAGTAGCTTGAAACTGCCCACAGTTGGGAATATTTACACCACAGAAATTGGCAAATAGTACAGATCAGCACCCCCACCCCCAGCCACCGTCTCATTTCCCCCTCTTCCCCACCAACACTGGCTGTGAAGTATTTGCCAGCACACCACTGAACGGACTCCACAAGGCTTGAAGCTCTGAGAACCCTGGCAGATGACTTGAGTTACACAAGCAACTGACCTTATTTCCCTCCTCCCATGAAGCAAGGAATGCTTCTGAATCTCCCAAAATTAAGGTTTTGGAAAATTCTTTGAAATGTAATGTCCATTTGTCCTACCAACCCAACTTCCTAATTCCTAGCCATGTTTTTCCAAAGCTAATATGAAAATCACCTTTTGTTTGGGGGCACATATTGCATAGGAAATCTTTTGTGTCACAGGGAAAGCTGGTTCAGAATTTAACCCATTGCACAGAACAGAAGAATATGCTTAGTCTCAGAGTGATCAAGAGTTGCCTTTATTTTAATTTATTCTTCCAGTATTTTGTAATAGTTATGTGGCCTGATCCTATTCTGATTGAGATGCTACCAATAGCAGTCTATCACTGATAATATAAAAATGAAATGTAATTAAATGCTTTATCATCATTTCATCAAATCTCTATTTGATGTATTTGATGTATTTCCGTTGGCAACAAAGAACTATGGCCTTGGGATGCCTGGTTGGCTCAGTCAGTTAAGCGTCTGCCTTTGACTCAGGTCAGGATCCCAGGGTCCTGAGACTGAGCCCCAAGCTGGGCTCCCTGCTCAGCTGGGAAACTGCTGCTTCTCCTTCACCCCTGAACCTCCCCCTGCTCATCCTCTCTCTCTCTCAAATAAATAAATAAAATCTTAAACACACACACACACACACACACACACACACACTATGATCTTGTAAAGAAGCAAAGAGAAGAAAATTAAATCAAGAATTATAAATCCTAGAGAAAATCACTGTTTACAGTTCTAGATCAGTGCTCAGCAAACTAACATACCCCTTGGCCGGACAAGCTAACTCAAGCTGACCTCAGGTACACCCCCATTTACGTACATGTTGTGGATGACTATTTTTGCAACAAGAGCCAAACTGAGTAGTTACAACAGAAATCATGTGGCCCACAAAACCTAAAATATTGACTATCTGGTCTTTTACACATAAAAACTGCTGACCTCCAGTGTTTCTCTCCATAGAGATATAATCTGCAATAAAAAGAGGATTCTACCATACATTTTACTTAACCACCTGCTCTCTTCTCCCACTTATACTATGTAGTGGATGTCATGCCATGTCCTTAAATGTTATATTGCACTAATTTTTACAGTTACGTAGTGTTCCATCATCTTGATATAACAAAATTTATTTACCTTGTTTCTAATTGTCTTCTAAGGTAATAAATATTCTTCAGTCCAGCCCTTTCTTTTTATCTCTCTTTTTTTTTAAAGATTTTATTTTTTTAAGAGAGAGAGAGTGTGCACATGCACGTGCACAAGCAGGGGGAGAAGAAGAGGGAGAGGGTGATTATCTCCAGCAGACTCCACACTGAGCACAGAGCCCAACTCAGGGACTGATCCCAGGACCCTGAGATCATGACCTAGGCTGAAATCACGAGCCAGAAACTTAAGCAACTGAGCCACACAGGAACCCCTTTTCCCTCTATTTTCTTAGGGCAAATTTCTAATTGCAAAATTGTAAGATCAAAACTGGACATTCTGAAGTTTCAGGACTTGGTAAATATTACAAACCCGTCTGAGGAAGTTTTCCCAATTCGTATCAAATCCACCTTGCTAGGAATTTTAAGTGCAAAAGCCTGCATGCTGTCTGGGTGAAAATTTCCCAAAGGTTCTTTCAGAATGTTAGGAATAAATATTCTTTAATATATGTCTTTATAAAGTATCCTTATGAGAGAAAGGCAGACAAAACTGATATTCTTCTTATAAATATGTTATGCTTCAAATTTTAGACACAGACACACATTTGAAAAGTACATGCTGTTTGGAACTCTGTAAACTGGCTATGTCAAAGGAACAGTCATAATAAATAACTCTTCAAGCTTCAACTCTTACCCTGTAAAATAGGAAGGGTAAAAGCTCCTCCAATCTGAGAGGTTACTGAACTAATCAAAACAGTCAAGTAATACATCATAATAACAGAATATAAAATATAGGATTTTGTGAAACAGAGTTATTATCTCAAAAGTAAGATGCACTAGTTAAATTATTTCAGCAAGTTTCTATTTACTGCATTTTATTCTTCAATAGTAAAATTAAATCTGTATTAATAGTTTCTTTTAAAAGAACAAAAGTGAAAAAAAAATTTTAAAAAGAACAAATGTGTAAATAATGGGATATGGGAACATTAGGAATGACATAAATCCCCTCTCCTGTGTGTTTTCCTTCAGAGAAAAATTTCCATGTTGCAAGGCCACTTGATAATTTTTCTGGGTAGGAAAATGCAGGAGCATTACAGGATGTAGATGAAGTTCATGGACATCTGCAACCTCTCCTCCCCATGACCCTTTCTTCAGGAGGACACTACACTTGCTTGATTGTCCCCCTACCTCGCCACCCACACCTTTTCTGCCTCCTTTGCTAGGTCTTCCTCTCATCCTCTTAACATTGGGTTCCCAGGGAGAAGTCCTTGGAGCTTTATTTCCCCCCAACAGTATCCAGCCATTTGCCTATAGCACGGATCTCTTACACCTCGTCCAGGTCTGACTTCTCTCCTGGAGTCCAGATTCCCATACCTGCCACCTGATCAACCCTCCAGCTTTAATTACATCTAAAAGCTGGTAAATCCAATCTGAATTCCTGATCTGTTCCCTGAGCCCCCTAGCACACACCACTTACGGATTTTTATTCACCCTCTTGGTTGATAGCATCTCCATATGTCCAATGACTTGGGTGCAAAACTTGGGAGACATTCCTAACTCTTCTCTTTCTATCGCATCCTACCTTTAGTCATCAGGAAACTGAGTTGGCAGACCACCTCTCACCCCTCCAGCCCCACTGCCCCGTTCCATTTGCTCTGGACTGATATAATTATCACCTGTTTATTTTGCTTTGACACGTAGCTCTCCCCTCACAAACACAGACATAGTCTATTCTCCTGCCAGAATGATCCTGTTTAAATTATTTGCTCTGATTCTAGCGTTCCATTCCATGGCCACTTATTCACTCAGAATCAAGATCCAAGTACTTCCACGGCCTGCAAAGTCTTCCCATGGGCTACTCCACAGCACACTTCTTCAAGTGCCTCTCCTTGTGTGTTCCCCTCCATTCACTCCACTCCAACCATGCCAGTCCCCTCCTCTGTAACCCCAACAAACCAGGTCCTCTCTGGCCAGAAGGTTTCTTAACCAGTTCTGTCTACCCTCCTTCCAGCTAGTCAGAGAACAAGCTCCCTCAACTCCTTCGCGGCAAGGCCCCACTTAAAACTTCAAGCTGAACCCTGATTCTCCATGGTCCTTATTCTGCTCTGTTTATCATTTTTCTATAGCACGTAGTACCTTTTAACACATTATGTAATTTATTCATTTATTATGTTTATTATTTATGATAGGTCCTCCTCGCTCTAGAATGTAAGCTCCGTTTGGATGGGATCTTTGTTTTGTTCAACAGAATAAATGAAATAATAGCTACCTACTTACTAGTTAATCCTGAGACTCTATCAAAATTAACAGTTAAAACACAAAGACTTAGAAGAAATGTAGAACAAAATGACGAAAATGGCTTAAATAACACTAATTTTTAAAAAAGAGTTAGGAATGTCTCCCAAGTTTTGCACCCAAGTAATTGGACATATGGAGATGCTATCAACCAAGAGGGTGAATAAAAATCCGTAAGTGGTGTGTGCTGGGGGGCTCAGGGAACAGATCAGGAATTCAGATTGGTTTTACTAGCTTTTAGATGTAATTAAACCTGGAGGGTTGATCAGATGGCAGGTATGGGAATCTGGACTTCAGGAGAGAAGTCAGACCTGGACAAGGTGTAAGAGATCTGTGCTATAGGCAAATGGCTGGATACTGTTGGGGGGAAATAAAGCTCCATGCTATAAATTAATTAATATTAAAAGGAAATGTATTCAAAATAAGGAAAGGAATGATCAATAAGTAGGTAAGACTTTTACCTGACTAGAAATGAGAAAACCTCCAGAGAGGTCTTTACTCTGCCATTTATTAAAAAGAAGGGGCAACCAAGGTCATGAACAGTCCACAGCATGGACTATTTCATGATCCATAAAAGGGAATAGTCATACAGTAATTTCTCATCTGAAGGAATTATTGTCAGGCAAACACTTCTTGTGAATCGTCAAGTTATTTTAATGTTCTTGTGTTAAATACTTGCTTGGGTTGCCTTTTCTCGGCTTTTAATTGACAACTGGCAGTTAGCGCACAGAAAGCCCCCAAGTGGTTCTCATTTAGGAAGAGAGGAAATTGATCCCTGTCCACCTCAGCTCTCTCAGTACACACACAGAAAAGCAAATGGGTGATGGGCAGGATCTCTGGCGAAATAACTGCTTGCTGCCAGGGTCGCAGAGTAGGGCCTGGGATGCAAAATGCCTACAGCCGCCTTCTTGGCTGGCAACAGGAAGATATGGAGTGATCCCAAAGCGTGGGTGTGTAACAAGGGACGCCCAAATGACAAAGCATTTTTAGGAAAGTCTTCACTGAGGAGGCTGCTTTTTCAACATAAACTCTTAAGTTATGTTACTTAATTTTTATCGATAAAGATATCAATTAATTGACCAATAATTGGTATCTTAGAAATTCAGCAATGACTAGATAATTAGCCAGAATCAAGCTGTAAAGTTCCCCATTAATTTAAGGCCTCTCCTTCAGGCCTGCTTTAAATTTGTTTTATGAGACTGATAACATTAAAATAGCTTGAACATGAAAGTTTTAGAACATATTAGAAGCTCGATGTAGGGATCTGTAAACAGAGATAAATAAATATGCGAAGAACTTGCTAGGGACTCCTCTGGCATTTGTATTTCCGTACTCCGAGAGACGCCTTCTCCCTTTTTAATTGTGCTAGTGCCCTCTAGCGGTCGGAGTGGCACCTGCAGGTTTTACTAAGTCCTTCCCAGCCTACATAACTGGGGGCCACTTACCTCCCAAAAGAAGATAAAGAAAAAGAAAAAGAAAAGAAGTCCATCCATGGAATCATCTTTATTTCGTTAATATTTATTTATTTATTTGAGAGAGAGAGAATGCACGTGTACCCAATCAGGGGGAGGGGCAGAAAGAGAGGGAGAGAGAGAATCCTCAAGTTGACTCCTTATACTTAGCCCCATGCAGGTGGATGCAAGGATCCTGAGATCATGACCTGAGCCAAAACCAACAGTTGGCCACTAAACCAACTGAGCCACCCAGGTGCCTCAGATCATCTTTAAAAAAAAAAAAAATGCTTCACCCAGAATAGAAAAACATACAGAAAAAAATGAAGAAAATGAATTCTACATCATGATTAGGAAAAAAGCTCTACACATTAATGGAATCTCGAAATTCTGAAGAAAGGTGACTTCTGAGGTCAAAGATAAAGTTGAGAATTTGAGAAAGCTATGGACTTACTTCTCAGAAAATTATGCATGCACCTGTACTTTCAAGAGTTCAGGTAGCACCAATTCAAAGGCTTGGGGTTTAGATAGCTGTGTACATGTCCCAGGTTCCCCCGGTCAAAAATTCTCTGAAATGTTGAATTTGGAAATCAAGTTGGAGAAAAATATGTACCCTATGATGGTATGCAAAATGAGACTGTATAGTTTCTATGTATACAGAGTAAAAATACACAAACCATGCAAATGACACATACTGATTTTATAATAGTGTTTATCTCTCAGAGCGAGGGAGGGGAATGGGATGGGGAAAATTAAAGATGGCCACAGTTACATCTGCAGTATGCCATTTCTTCAGAAACTATTCAGCTATAAACGGTATAATACTATTTTACTAAAGCTTAGTAGTAGATACATAAACAATGAATTTCCATAACTTTGTTTCCCATTCTTGTCCATATATTTGATGGATTTCCCAATTTTAAAAAGTTACATTTAAAAATATATATAATTATTATATTTAAATAATGTATGAGCTAATTTCATGCTGATGGGGTTCAGGGCAGGCCACTCCAAAATATGCAACTTTAACATACTGATTATTGTGAATTAAAGTCACTTAAGAAACAGCTCATCCAAGAAAGATACTCTGTCTTCTGTCCCTCTGAAAGCAGGAAATAAATTCCTCTGTGAAGAGTATCCACCCTGCACTTGGTAGGTAGAAGGCAAACTTATTGCCAGAGATACGGAATTCAGGGCCAAGAAAGCTTTACAAACAAACCTTGATAATTGCTTATGAATTTGCCCAAGCCCCTTTGTCAAAATAATTCACAAATAATTGTTTATTTATTTATAAGGTATAAAAGCTGCCCGCTTTGGTCACTCTTTTGAATTTCGTATTCCTATGAGCTCCCATACAAACAAGATTAAATTGTTTTCCTCCTGTTAACTTGTCTATGTCAATCAGGCCAGCCAAAGAACCTAAACAGGAAGAAGAGAAGTTTTCCTCCCCTACAGTTTTTATGTAAAATAGGTTAGTGTTCAAAAACCAAAAGACTCATGTTCTGAAAAGCAAATTTAATTCTACATTATATAAATCACCCAAGCTTATTTTAAAATATAAACTAAAATTTTAATATTATAAAGAGAACTATTGTTCTCTTCACAGAGTTCTTAAGTAGAAAAGCTTTTATTTTTATGGTTATAATTTGATTTCTTGATAGAGAAAGAGGAAAAGGGTGAAATTCTTCTGAAACTAATGTTAGATTAGAGCAAAATTTATTATCGATCCATATTCATTCTACTATAAAATATAATGAGAGTTTAGATAAGGTATTATTCTCCTTGGGGATTTCATATATAACAAAGTCAGCGTGAAGCTTGACTACGCCATGGCCTGAGAGGCTGAACCTAATAGCCGCTTAATTGATTCATGCTTGTGGCTGCTCTGCCGCATAGCATCCCAGAGCGTTCAGAGGCCGTGATCAGATAGAGCTCATCACAATGCAAAGCAGCAGGGTCTTGTGCCTCCCTTGATTTAAATAGAATGTGGGAGGAATGAGGCAGCACAGACAATGTGGAAGACCTGTAGGGAAGAGGCATTAGCTTCTGGTTCACCTCTCCATTGATAGAGCCGGCAGACCTCAGACATGCCTAGGGAGGTAAAATCATGACCATAGCATTCACCATCTGTTGGACAACATGGTTGGCTTCTACAGGTCAGGATCAAGGCTGCATTCCTACCTGCCCTCTACCATTAAGGAGAAGCAATGTTAATTTCTGAGGACTTTTGCTGGGCCCTGGTGTTGGGGCAGAGGGCAGAACTTTCACTGTTGTTACTACAGTAAGGGTGGCACAAAACCTTCCACTTCTCTGTCAGTGTTCTCCAGCTAGGTTTGGTTTCTTAGAGGTTCTGTCTTTTCTGATTTGTCTCATTAAGATGACTTCCCCACCAACGGCAGCTCTAGCAAGAGACCAGACTCTGATTTCCATCGATCAATTAACTCCTTCCTACTGCCTCCTCCCACCACCCACCCAAACCACACTTCCTATCTTGCAAAATGAAGGCTTGACCTGGGGTAGAGCATTAGCCCACTTCATTCTAGGTCTTTGGGAGAGAATCATCCTATTTTTTTCGTTTTTGGTTTTTTGTGGGTTTTGTTTGTGTTTGTGTTTGTTTTTGTTTTTGTTTTGCCACTAGAATAAGAGGACCTGGAGGAATTCCTTTCAGTTAGGTCTTTGACAAAAGACACAGAGTTAATGGTTTCAGCCCTATGTAAGCCCAGCACAATCTGTCAGGTCTAGGAATTCCACACGCGGTATTGGCACCAAGCGCACAGATTAATAAACAGTATACTTGGCCTGGCCTCATCCTCAGTGCACGTATTTCCCCTGGCAAATCCAGTAATAGTAGCTGTGCACAAGTGGCTATCTTGAATCTGGTGCTCTTGACTGAATCCTGGCCAAATATCAACTCAGAAATGACCAACATATGCTCTTAAAACAGTTGGGAGTGGAATGGGGAGGAAAGATTAAGGCAAAATGAAGACACCCTCTATGCAACCACCATCTTAAGACATGGACCCATCAATGTGGGTCCCCAAATACATATTTCTGAAGCATCTAAACTATATCTCTGAATATTTGAATATTCTGAGCTATTTTTTTTATCCTTGTTTATATTTGTTACCTCCTAAAGCAAGTTCTGTCCGTCCTAAATGATTTCCTTTAAAACCAATCTGTCTTGGGGTGCCTGGATGGCTCAGTCTGAAGAGCATGCAACTCTTGATCTCCAGGTAATGAGTTCAAGCCCCACTTTGTGTGTAGAGATTACTTGGATAAATAAAACTTGAAAAAAAATTTTTAAAAAACAATCTGTCTATAAACTACTCCTACAGGTAAACTGAAGGTGAGTATCAATGTAATAGGTAAATAGCATTAGACCACAATCATCATCTTTTACCACCAACAAAAAAGGGGGCAAATAACCTTATCTTACCCAAGCTGAATGAGAATTCACTCTAGAATTTCCTTCTCATGAGGCAGAACTTGACATTCAATAACTCACGCATTTCATTTTCAGACGTAAATGAACACACTGCAGTTAATTTGAGAGTTAATTCCTAGTTAGAAATAAATGGAGTACATGTGGGGGAAAATAACTCCTAATTGAAATACACTGAGTGACTATAAAGTTACTCATAGTGCTACACATACCAAGCAGATTGTTAGTAGCCAAGTAAAGGTAGAGGATCAATGTGGCACCAGGACCTTAACTATGTTAATGATCTATGGCAACGTGGACCGTGCACTGGGTTTCTAGAATTGTCCTTACAGAAATTCAAAAGTGCCCAGTACCAAACCTACCATAGTTAACATTTTATTTTAGATGGAAAGGCTAGATAAGAGAAAAGAGCTTGGTCTCTGAATGCAGGCAAACCTCAATTTGAAACCTAGTGAAACCATAGCCAGGTGAACCTTGGGAACACATGCCTCAGTGTTTTTTAAATACAGGAATAACATCAGGACCCTGCAAGTGATAGATTTTGGTGCCATACAGGTATAAGTATGGTCTGCAGACCTTCTCAAGGGGAGGCAGGAGAAGTGAGGATGACAAAGTCTGCCTCACCAGATTCTCTGGGCTCATGAAGTCCCTGATCTAAAGCCATGATCAGATTTCTAAGGCTCTTAAGTCTATTGCCTGAAATTTAATAACATCTTTATATGCAAAAGTACTGATATAGATACGATCTTTTTATTTTTTTGAAGATTTTATTTATTTATTTGACAGACAGAGATCACAAGTAGGCAGAAAGGCAGGCAGAGAGGAGGAAGCAGGCTCCCCGCTGAGCAGAGAGCCTGATGCGGGGCTTGATTCCAGGACCCTGAGATCATGACCTGAGCTGAAGGCAGAGGCTTAACCCACTGAGCCACCCAGGTGCCCCTAGATATGGTCTTTTTAAAACTTCTCCTCCAGTTTGGGTAATCTCAGTGAGTAAAGCACTGAAGTCCAAATTTAATGTCAAAATTTAGATTTGACAACATGAAAATTAAATGGAAAACTAATTAGCAATCATTATGCTCATCAAATATAAGTCTATTTAATATCATTTCTTTTGCCTGGTTCAATGCTTTCTAGGCTTCCATGAAGCAACACTCTGAATCAAATACCAATAGCACACTTGTTTCATGTGATGCTACATTACAGAGACAATAATAAAAATGTTATGGAAAGTCAAGAGATATGACTCTAGTCTAGATGAATGAAACACAATTTAATTGAGAATATGGATCAGAAGACTTAATTTTTTAAAAAGCAATTTTCTCCACTGGGTTTGTCCTAGCTTTATAGTTCTATGCAAATTTTTTTTTTAAGATTTTTATTTATTTATTTGACAGCCAGAACACAAGTAGACAGAGAGGCAGGCAGAGAGAGAGGAGGAAGCAGGCTCCCCACTGAGCAGAGAGCCCGATGCAGGGCTTGATCCCTGGGATCATGACCTGAGCCGAAGGCAGAGGCTTAACCCACTGAGCCACCCAGGTACCCCTCTATGCAAATTTTTAATATCCAATACAGATCTCGTAGGGCTATCACTCATGCCCACAGCTAAAAATGCTCATTTACAAATGTTTATCTTACCAAAGAGATAAACATTAAGGTGCTCTGTAATGGGTTTTTGTTTTGAGTTTATCCATTGATTTGTAAAATTCAGAGTGTGCAGATCCCTGTGTTAGGCTTTTAAATTTGCAAGCACTGGAGTTCAATCAATTCCAATTGTTGGAGTGGGACCAACATCCTTAGGTGAAAGAAAACATTACTTGATAACTCCTTTTATCTTCTTTAAGCTGAGAAAAGCAGCAGTCTCATTCAAATGCCAACTTCCCAATGAGAAACACATACTTTCTGCTTTATCTCCAACATAAGGCAGAAAGAAAAAGAGAATACAGCAAGCAGGAGAATATTACATTGTGTCTGAACATCTGATAGCCCCGCACATCAGAAACAGATCTAATTGAATGGCTCACACCTTTTAACGGATACAGCAGCTATTAAACAGACTTATTCCTTTAGTCATAGAAACCAAGTCTTTATATTTCTTTTGTCACATAAGTATTAAAAATTTTTATTACCTTTTTCCTGATGGTAAGAGTAATACATGTTCATTATAGAAATGCGTAATAAGAAAACAAAAATCATCCGTAGTCTTATCACATTTAGAGATAAACATTATGAACGCTTGTATGTACTACTTCTCTTTTCTTTTTCCTATAGATATTCATACATATTTAGTTTTCTATATTGCTGAGATTATAATGTCAATATCATATCATATCAGTTGTACCTTATTCATTTACTATTAATTTCTAAATATTTTTCAAACCCAGTAACTACTATTTGAGTACATAACTTCTAGTGACTGTATAATATAAGTTATAAGGCACATGAGCATCCTCCTACTGTTGAACACTTAACTCTTTAAAGAGGTTAAGAAGGTGTTTTCAGAATCAATGATTTGGTTCAATTCTTGGCTGGCTCTGCCACTTATTAGCTATGCGACCTTAGTCAAGTTCTTAATCTCTCTGAACTGATTGTCTCATCTACAAAAATTAGGAAAATAATACCAGCTACTTTACAGGGTTGTGACAGTAAATAAATGATGCATATAAAAGAGCTAAGCACAGTGTCTGCCTTTTCTCATTAAATGTTAATTATTTTGATGCTATGATAAACATCTTAGGTCAGACAGTTTTGGTCTAGTTTTTGTTTAATTTAGACATATGCCAAGAAAATTAGAAATAGAATGGGAGAGTATATTTTAAAAAAGAACTTTTCAGCTTTGAGCACAACCAAGAGAAACTGTTGAACAGAGACTAGACTTTGTCTTAGTATGTTAGATTACTCAGGTGAAGCAAACCGGCAAGACAACATAGAAAAGCTAATGGATTTAAATGATGCAAGAATAAAAACATTTTGAGAATGCCTACTCTCCTTGGAATTTTTCATTCATTTCTCAGAGCGTTAAAAACAGAAAGATGACTGGCCCACTCAGTAAAAGACACTAGAAACAGATGATACGGGTGCCTGGGTGCCTCAGTCGGTTAAGCATCTGCCTCTTGCTCAGGTCATGCATGATCCTAGGGTTCTGGGATCCAGCCTCACACTGGGCTCCCTGTTCAGTGGGGAGCCTGCTTCTTTCTCTCCCTCCCACTCTGCCTACTTGTGTACTTGCTCTCTGTCAAACAAAAAAGTTAAATCTTTAAAAAAAAAAAAAAGAAGAAAAAAAGAAAGAAAGAAATGACAGATGACAGACAGGTAGGAGACATATAATATTCTGTACATATCTTAGAAGAAATAAAACCTTTAATATGCAGTAATTCTGACCTGCCCAGGCTTCCCATCTATCTAAACATTCTCTTCTTTCCTTTTGTTCATTTCTTACTCCACAGGTAACCTAGAAAAGTAGCTAATTGCTGATCTTCTGTACAGATGCTGACTTCACTTAAAAATACTTTCATACACACAAAATCTGATGAGTTATCCATAACTCATCAAATATGAGAGAAAGGAAAAGAAGAGAGTAGTAAAAGGAACTTAAAAATATCCAAACTCATACCCCTGAAACAAGTAAAACATTATATATTAATTAAAAAAAAAAATCCAGGGGCACCTGGGTGGCTCAGTGGGTTAAGCCTCTACCTTCAGCTCGGGTCATGTTCTCCGGGCCCTGGAATCCAGCTCCACATCGGGCTCGGCATCGGACTCACCTGCTTCCCCCTCTCTCTCAGCCTGGCTCTCTGCCTACTTGTGATCTTTGTCAAATAAATAAATAATTTTAAAAATCTTAAAAAAAAAAAATCCAAACTCATTTACTCTCACAAATCTGAAATACTCTTAAAAATAGAAGTTAGTTACCCTAAAAATCAATTTATTGCATTTGTCATATGAATATTCATGTATTAAGCAGGTAATTTTTTTAATCTACATTAAAAAAAATGAAAACCAACCAAAAAAAACCCCCACAAAACTTGGGCAACTGAGTTTACAAAACAACTGTGGCAGCCAACCTCTAGGATGGCCCTGGTATAGTCACAGTGAATACAGTTCACCTATGAAGCCAGCAGGGTACCTTGGAAAATGACTGAGTGTGATTTCAAAGGCCAGGTCATCAAATACATTGTAGCTTCCACCTTGCTCTCTCCTGGACCACTCTGGTGCAAGCTAACCACCATGGTGTGAGGACACTTAAACAGCCCTATGGAGAAGGCCAGCCTAGGAGGAATTAAGCATCAATTCACCGGCCTTTTGAGAGAGCCACTGTGAAGCAAGGTCTCCAGCCCCTGTTGAGATGTTCTAGCTGACATCTTGACTGTAACCCTGTAATCCCTGAGACCCTGAGCCAGAATCACTTAACTAACCTCATCTGGGTACCCCCACATTCTTGACCTACAGGAAATTTGTGATATAATAAATGTTTATTATCGTTTTAAGGCAGTAAATTTTGAAGTACTTTGGTATGTATGCAATGATACATAGACAGTACAAGTGAAGTTGGTGTTCTTACAGCATTACTATTATTAGAGAATTCGTTTAACTCACATTAACCAAGTAAAACTTTCCTTCATGATGTGTAAAAGGAATATAGAATAACAACTAAAAAAAAATTAACTTTGGGGTCAGGTAGGTAGGACATTCAAGTTTTCTCTAAGTATTTGAAAAAAATACTCAACCTCATTAGTCATCAGGGCAATTCCAATTAAAACAACAAGATACAACTATACACCCACTACAAGGACTAGAATTAAAAAGAATGGTAATACCAAGTGTGCAAGTGTACAATCTCTTTGGTCAACTATTTGGCAGTACAGTATGTACTAAAACTAAACTTATCCAACCACTGCACTCCCAGTAATAAACCCAACAGAAATGTACACATCTGGGCACCAAACAAGATGTACAAAAATGTTTATAGTCAAACAGTGGGAATACTCCACATGTCCCATAGCAGTAGAATGGAGAAACTGAGATGTATTAATGCAATGACACACTCCACAGCAATAAGAAACATATTACAGACATACGCAACAATAAGAATGAACCTCACATATAGAGTGCAAGAAGCTAGTCTAAGGCAAGAAAAAAGAAACAACAAAACAAAAAAAAAAAAAAAAAGAAAGAAACAAAGGAAAGACAGGAGGTAAGGAAGGAGGGAGGAAAGGAAAGGAAAAGAATACAGTTGTGTAATTCTGTTTACAAAAAGTTCAAAACCAGTCATAACTAATCTATGTTGATAGAAGCCAAGATATGGTTATCTTTGGGGAGGAGGAGATAGACCGGCAAGAAGTGACTGGAAAGGGACTGGGTGGGGAGATTTTGGGGGCTGATAATGATCCATTTCCTGATCCTCCTGGTGGTTACTTTGGCATGATCACTTGGCAGAAATTCATTAAGCTGTGTATCTTTTGATTTCTGTACTTTTTTATATGCAGGCTATTCTTTGATAAAAATTTCACTTAAAAAATGTACTACATGCTAGGTATCAACCTTAATTTCTTTATTTTCATGGTTGAACTTCCATTAGATGGGAGAGAATTCTTGTATTTAGGAACCACATACTTAAATATTAAGGGAGAAGAGGGCATATGTCTGAAATTCTCAGGTGGCTCAGGAAAAAACCAAAATATATAACTTATTTATATATATATATATATATATATGTATTTTTTTTACACATTTTTCTCATCACTGGGTTTCTCCCTGTTTATATATATAAATAAAATATATAAATTATATACATATTATAAAAAAGAGAAACCCAGTGATGAGAAAAATGTGTAAAAAAAAAGTTAACAATGGGGGCGGGGGTGCCTATGCCAAAGTATGTGAGCGTTCTTTGTGCTATTCTTATAATTTTTCTATGAATTTGAAATTATTTCAAAATAAAAAGTTTAAAAGCATATTTAAAATACATCCAACAGTTCTACTTACTGACTGCATTTCCATGAGTTTATGGTCAAATTTATAGGTAAAATTCTCTATGCCTTAGAAATCATAGAAATGGGGATATTAATATCTATCCTTCATTATAATGATGGGAGGAAATAAGATAATTGGTAACAGATATGTAACTTACCCTATGTCATACATCTAGTAAGTGTGAGCCAGAATCTGAACTCAGGAACTCTGAACCAAGAATCTGCACTGTCAACCAGCATATAAATCAGTCAAGCTAATGACACAGGGAACACCACAAAGTAGATGTCATTAACAGTTATCCGTGGTGATGATGATGCCTGCATTGTTAGTTTGCTAGGTCTGAGATAACAAAGTTCCACAAATTGAGAGGTATAAAACAGAAATTGTGGGACGCCTGGGTGGCTCAGTGGGTTAAACCTCTGCCTCCAGCTCAGGTCATGATCTCAGGGTTCTGGGATCGCGCATCGGACTCTCTGCTCGGCGGGGAGCCTGCTTCCTCCTCTCTCTCTCTCTGCTTGCCTCTCTGCCTACTTGTGATCTCTCTCTGTCAAATAAATAAAATCTTTAAAAAAAAAAAAATAGAAATTGATTCCCCCATAGTTCCAGAGGCTAGAAGTCCAAAATCAAGGTTAGCAGGCCCTTGATCCCTGCAAAGCCTCCAGGGGAAGATTCTTCCTTCTTCTCATCTATTATAAGGACACTATTCATATTGGATTCAGGCCCCTCAATTCGGTTTGACCTTATCTTAACTTGATTACATCTGCAAAGACCCTACTTCAACATACAGTCACATTCACAGGTACTGGGGGTTAGGACCTCAACCTATATTTTGAGAAGACATAATTCAGCCCATAAAAAATGCTTAAGAACTTTCTGTCATATTCTTGCCACACAGAGTAAGTTTAACTGAAAGAACTTCCCTGCTGATTCCACGGAAGAGAGAAAATGATACTTGGGCAAGAGGAAAAGAAATCCTCTTATGGCTTTTCTGCTTTAAAAAAGTGAAATGGAGATGCTCCATTCTGCTTTCAGAAATGCAGTCATTTCAAAGTTTATGCAGTTCCTTCTGTATTAAAAGTTATACAACAAAGGCAAATAGCTCTAGAGTACTTTAAAAACGGCAGTTTTGAGGAAATGTCATTGATGGGTACCTCAGGATAATAAACATAAATAAAGTGTTACACATACAAGAGCAATGACTCTGGCAAATTGTTACATTTAGGTAAAAGTTTCTCTTCCTCTCTGAGAAGTACCTTTATTCCTGGGAAATATGTGTGTCTGTCTGTGTATTAAACTTGGTAACTGGAGACTTTCACTGAAAGAATATACATCTATTTAACACTAGAGGAGGAATGGAAAAGAGAGAATGGAGAAAGAGGTTTAACTTAAATCTAGCACCCACCTTCACCCAGCATGGTGAAGCCGCCAGGGATGATATTCTAGCTTAAAGAACTCAGATATTCAGAAATGTCATGCCTGCATTATTATTCTCGAGATTACATGGTAGAGGAAGATCAGACACACATCCCTGCAAACAGAGAAGTGGGTTTCCCAAAAGCGGACTAGAGGTTCATACTGCATAGATATGAATGAGAAAGCAATTGCTGAGAAATGGGGCTGAGGGCAGGAGATCACGGAAGGAACCTGTGTTGTGTCCACAAAGGAAATACTCCACAAAGGGTCTAGCCTCTGGGAGTTTTTCCCTTGGGCAATGAGAATAAAACATGCAGCATATGGTTTAAAGTTTTTCTCTGAGTCATAATTCTCTTTATTCCCAACACAGTGAGTCAGATATATCTGTACAGCCTAGTGAGTAAGGTATGGGATTAAGTAATAAAGGCAAGTGTAGCCAGTTGTTCATCTATCCCTCTGCATCCTAATCAAGGGAGGCTTATTTTCCAGAAAATGTAAGCATTGTTAGCATCAAAAAGAGTCGTGATCAGTCCCAAAGCTGAACAGCATTAGACAGGAAAGACCAGAAAGCCAAGAAAGGCAACAGTCTAGCAGACTATTCAGGAGCTGATGTAAGATAAACAAAATTTCCTTTAAAATCAATCCTGGGAGATCTATGAATAAAGTGAAGGTGTAATATTACACGATCACTGCAAAGCTCTCCCACAAAATCCCACCACTCTTTCATTACTCTTGTATTGTGCGTTCATATTTTATGACTTGTATTAAGAAAAATTTGCGGAAAAGATGATGCTGTTATCTTTTTTAAGATTTTATTGCATTTATTTATAAATTAAGATTTATTTATTTATTTGACAGAGAGAGTAAGTGAGAGAGGGAGTACAAGAAGGCAGAGCAGCAGGCAGGGGTAGAGGGAGGAGCAGGCTCCTCACTGAGCAAGGAGCCTGACATGGGGCTCCATCCCAGGACCCTGGGATCATGACCCGAGCCAAACGCCACTTAACCGACTGAGCCACCCAGGCACCAGATGCTGTTATCTTTTAATATCACATATATAAGACCACGTAAGGGCCATCTACCAGAGAACATAACTTTCTTTGATTTATTTACTGTTCATTACTCATTAGGGTCTGACGTCTGTGAAGTTAGGTGTTTAACTTGTAGAAACTGATCAATTGCAAATCATGTCTGTCCTAAAGAGAAGCTATCCCTGGAAGTTATGGTTTACTGTCATGTAGAACATTAACTAGATCTGTATGTAATTTAGCAACTGAAATTCAGGACTCCTTTTATTTATATTTTTTACTTATATATAACAGTCTCATATTCTTGTTTGCACTAGTTTTGTTAACCAACTCTTATATTAAATAACAGTTTTATTCTGTGCTATCTACTTTTATATAAATTACATTTGTATTTTGAAATTACAGTAACACCTGCATACATCTGTAGCATATCCTATCAAAAGACAAATATTTGGGGGGTGGTGCCTGGCTGGCTCAGTCAGTTGGGCCTCCGACTCTTGATTTTGGCTCAGGTCATGATCTCAGGGTCATGGGATAGGGCCCCACGTTATGTTCCATGCTGGGCATGAAACCTGCTTGGGATCCTCCCTCTCTCTCTCTCTCTGCCCTCCTTTGCTTTAAAAAAAAAAAGGGGGGGGTGGCGCTTGGGCAGCTCAGTTGTTTAAGCCTTCGGTTCAGGTCATGATCCCTGGGTCCTGGGATGGAGCCCTGCATTGGGCTCCCTCTCCCTTTCCTGCTTCTCCCTATGTTTATGGTCTCTCTCTCTCTGTGTCAAATAAATAAATAAAACCTTAAAAAAAAAAAAACATATATTTTCAATTTTGAGTCTAGTTGTTTAGAGCCAGAATGGACAGAAGGGGGAAGAGCAAAAAAGAACATATTGGACATTTCAGGAAGTACATTTATAGTTTGTAAAAGCAAACAATATGGTATTTTATATTTGACAATAGTAAATAAAGCTTCAAAATTGATTTTGGCTGGTGGGAACACGTAGATGACAATAATTTTCAGATGGAGCATGATAGTTTTAGGTTTATTAGAAAAGGGGATTATTGTCAAAAGAATTCCAAAATGTTGGAAAATTTAGGAAACTGTTCAGTATTGTAAATCTCATGCTTGCAAATATGATGCACTACTCTGTTTATTAATCCCCTTATTTTTAAATTATATAAATAAACCAAAATGCTGTGCTTGCCACAAATATACTTTAAGACTTTATCTTTGGCATTCCATAAATAATCATTTTGTAAGTTACGATGGTGTGTGACCAATTAGCTCAGCTTGTTAGTTACTGTGTTAATGAGGCCAAGGGCTCAGACTTGATCCCCAAACGATCAAGCTAGTCTCACAAACCCACGCTGTATCATTAATCACAAGAGGGAATCCAACATTCAGTAAGAATGTGGATGAAGCAGCACAAATCCATCAACCCCAAAATAACCTCAACTGTACACCCCAAATTTCACAGGTTGACAGCATTCTTTATTACATTGTGCAGACTACAGAAACATGTCAAACCTGGAGCTGACTATGGCCAATGACTTTTTTTCTCCCTAACTAAGGAAAAATAAGAGTGTTGACCATAAGATTTCACAGAATGCTTTAGTTTTAATAATCCATTCACCAATATTAATAGCTAGGGTTTCTCTTAGATTGAGAAATTGATTTTGCTCTAATCATCGTTACAAACTGGAGCGCCATCTCCTGCTGACCTACCCTTGGCTTCTATTTAACTCCCTCTGACTTACCTGGTTTATCCAGGGATTGTGGTTTCTGTCATCAAACCAGTTCTATGAGTGTTAAACCCCCTGCAGCTCTTCTTCCTTTGCCATAGGCTTTTGGTGACTTTAAGAAAATGTACTCCTGGGTCCCCTGGGTGGCTCAGTGGGTTAAGCCTCTGCCTTCGGCTGGGGTTCCTGATCTCAGGGTCCTGGGATCCAGCCCCGCATCAGGCTCTCTGCTCGACGGGGAGCCTGCTTCCGCCTGCCTCTCTACCTACTTGTGATCTCTAGCTGTCAGATAAATAAATAAAATCTTTAAAATTAATGAATTAATTAAGAAAAGAAAAGAAAATGTACTCCTCCTCAGTATGTAAGGACTCAGTCTTTGCTGGTCTCCTTACAAAAGGAAGAATTTTGTTTTTCTGTTCCGTATGTCAAAAGCAAGAGGAAGAGAGGGAATCCTTTACTGAATATCATGACATATTCTTACCACATATCAGGTATTTTTTACTGATTTCCTACGCAAAGTCCAACATGATTTCATATCAAAAACAGTAGGTTCCCTAAAAATTAGTTTGGTACTTAGTTTTTGCAAGGTTAAACTAACTATTCTGTGTTAAAGAGATCACATTTTTTTCATGCATTCAAATGAGAAGGGCTCCTTCCAGGGGTTTCTCAGACGCTGTTTTTATTCTATTATTTCATTACGCAACATAAAGTAAGTTAATAAAATCATCTTCTCATTTTTATATGAAATTTACACTATATGACACGGTGATAAGGCTCTATATAGAGAAAATGGTGCAGAAATGGAGAGAAAGCATAGGAGGATGTGAAGGGAATTCGCAAACATCTGGGTAGCTCTTTCTTCTCCCTCCAGTCTTTCCTCTTGGTGAAACCTGTCCTGGTCATTGCAGTTTTATCCCTTTGATCTTCTATCACGTGTTCTGCTTTTTGTCCATAAGACTCAGGGTCAAATTTTTGTCTTTATTATGGACATTGCTTATCAGCTGCCTTCCCTTACTCTATGAGGCAACAGTTCATCCATTTAATTCACTCTTGTATCCCAAGGTTCTAGAGAATTACATAACACAGAGTAAGCGCCCACCAGCCTGCTCTAGTGCACTCTCTCTGTCTCTCTCTCTGTAGACAGAATGAATGGAAAGTGTAGTCAGGGACAGCTTCTCTGGAAAGCTGACAGTGAAAAGAGATGTGAAGTTGGCGAGAGGATGACCCCTGAAGGTGGACTTATGCCTGGAGAGTTGAAGAAGGAGCAGAGACTCCACTGCGGTTGCAGTGGAACACGACAGGAAATGGTGTAGGATGAGAGGGAAGTAAGGGACCAGATGCCCAGAGTCTGGGCGTCATTGTAAGTGCTTTGCCTTTTACTTGGAATGAGAAGGGAAGCCACCGGCAGTTAGAGCCAAGTTAAATCGGGATTATACATACTTTTTTTTTTTAAGATTTACTTATTTTTATTTATTTGAGAGAAGGAGAGCATGCCGAGTGGGGAGGGGCAGAGAGAATCCTTAAGCAGACTCCCCCCCTGAGCGCAGATACGATACAGAACTTGATCCCAGGACCTTGAGATCAAGACCTGAGCTGAAATCAAGAATCAGCCGCTTAACCAAATGAGCCACCCAGGCAATGCAGGATTGTATATGCTTTTTAAAGAATTTCTCTGTCTGGCTACTCTGTTGAGAATGACTGCAGGGGGCAGAAATGAGAAAAACACTTAGAAGATGGTTGCAATAATCTAGGAGGGAGATGACAATTACTTTGGTAGTAGAGACTGGTCAGATTCTATAAACATTTTCAAGATGTAGTTGATGAGATTTATTGAGAGATTGGCTGTGGGGTAGGAGAGTAAGAAAGAAACTCAGGGTGACTTCAAAATGTTTGACCTAAGCAAGTGGCTGGAATAGATACCACTAACTAAGATGTAAAGACTATGGAAGAAAGACATCCTTGGGAAGAATGAAGAAAGGCACTGAAAATCAGTATTTGTTAAATAGCATTTCACTATTATTCCCTTACTTAAGAAAGCTGGGGAAAAGGATCTGCTACTGAGCTACCAGCACCCACTTTGCATTTAACATTGGCACTGTTTTGATTTTTCCATGTAACATTGAGGTTTGTTGGTTTTTCTTTTTTTTGCTTGAAAATTATTTCTTAATCTTAATGTTCCCAGTGCCAACCTAGTATAAGGCACACAGCAGGTAATGTTTATTGACTATATAAATCTTCCAAACGATCTAATTCCTTCAATTCCTTAGCCCGTAGTTTCTCAGCCCTTTAAAAACCCTGCGTGTTAGAGCAATCGTATTTTCTGTGTGCTAAACATCGTCTGGTCATCACTGGCAGATGAACATACAAGTAAAGCAAAAAAGAGGTGGTCTTTCATAAAGATACAAAATAAGGGTGAAGAACGTATCCACCCCATAGTATAATTGAACAGTGCTGCCAAGTCCACCTCCAGCAAAATATCTTCTATTTTGCCACCAACCACCACGATTACCTGACCTCAAATTGAACATTGCTATTTTAAAGGAATAAATGCTTTTTGAGAAGGGAAACGTACCTTAGGATCCTTCCCTAACTTTATTAGTAAATCAGGAATCATCGGTAAACATCACACTGAAATTTCAAGTGAGAACTGGCCCTAAGATGATATACAAAATAAATACACTTCAGTATGAAACAGAAAGAGGGAGAATTAGATAGACAAGCCCAAGAATGAAAGAGTACAGTTCCACTATCACTTTCTTTAAAAGGTTATCAACACACACACACATACACACACACACAAATGAATACGAAGACATATATAAACTTGAGTTATTTACATATACTATTTCTTAAGTTTACAACATACTTTCTTTTATATTTTAATCTTCTGAAATTAAAATGCAACTTAATGTGGAGTGTTATACTTCTCTTCCTACCTAGCAATAAAAAACCTGATATAAAACCATAACGCGTACCTTAGAATTGAAACATTCACTGGTTAGGTTGCCCCTTTCTAGGCTGAAATTTATGTTCCCAGGGGGATGCCTTTTAACACAGGCTCACGATTCCCTTTCGGCACCAGCACAGACTTTGGAGTGGGAAAGGTAGTTCCAACTTTACTACACTGTGACCTTGAGCTTCTACTGGGCCCTTCTTTTCTGCATCTGAAAAATGGGTAAGAATAGGATATCCTAGATTGTGTTATAATGGAAATGAGTGATAAGAACACTTCTTTGGCTTAAAAGCATTATGCAAATGTAGCTGGCTATTTTTGACAGAGATTCTGAGTTGCTGCTGACCCAGGGAACAACCCTCTGCTGCTCCCTAGTGGTGGTATGTTCTCCTGGGGACTCTCGTCTAGAAGTAAATCATCTTTGCTTTCATTACTCTTTGAGAAATGCTTTTCTTTGATATGCTGAAAACTGTCTGTAGAACTGCATGAACTCATTGCATGAATATGTAGAGAATAATCTAAGCAGGAAATGGTTTATGTGTTCTTCTGTGACCGAACTTTCTTGAACATTCCCTTTTGCCTGACCTCGTTTAAACTTAAATGACCTAAATGACCTCCTTTTGTCCATTCCAATCTCCTTGCCCTTAACTCCTTAGCAAGCATGAATTTTTGGTGATTACACATTTATGTGGTGTAGTCCCTTTCTAGTTCACATTATCCTTAAAAACTAAAACTAATAATTTCATTTAAATATAGCTTTTCTAGCCTCGTTTCACTCTTAACCAGAACAAGTTAAAAGTTCTTCCTAAGAGCAAAAATCATGTCTATTCTTTATTATGTTATTTAAAGGAACTAGTCATTGCCCTGCACTCTGCTGCTATTAGACGCTTGCTGAATCACTACTCTCTCAAAAAACAAATAAAGGAGACACATTCTTAAATGCTTATTGAAAACTTGGTATCAAAGAACCCAAACACATTACATTTGGGTTTTACAAAACTGAGATGTAAAAATCATCCCTTTGCATTGAATGACCAGATTAAGTAGTAATAAATTATACTGATGCTATTCTGAAACAATACTTCTGCCTGGAAGTTCTTTGTTCAACAATAAATTGATGCTGCATGGGTTCTTGGGTTTGATTTGATATTTAATCTTAATCTTAAACTAGATTCTTTATGGGGAAAGGAGACATATGACAGATGACAACTATATTTGTCTGTAATTGCACATAGGGAGTCTTTTTTCTACTCTTGAAGGTTACTTTTTTTGTTGTTTTTTGGGGTTTTTTTTTTTCTGCAAGAAAAGCATCCAAGTATCTTATTATGCTCTTATTATTTCTAGTGATCCAAAATATTTTTCATTTGCTATTGATTTTTATATGGAACCTTTCCAGGTGTTAGATTGAAGATTTTACTTTAACCTTGCAAACTGTCCTTTTCTCTTCAAACACTAAGGATATTAGTTTTAAGTGCTAAAAATATGATGTAATATTAAAGATTTGATTTTTATGAATAAATTCTGAGAAAATACAGCTGATTAAATGAATTGATCTATGTGAAGTATAGAGAAGTATGCAGCATAGTAATATAAAATTATTAGTATAAATTTATAATGACACCTATTTTGTAATATGTAACATATTATAATGACACACATACTGCTAGAAATTAGTATAACGTATTTTGCTGAAAGATGATATAAAATATAAATAATATAATTAATATAAAACCAGACTATTTCCTTTACAAATCAATGCAAACAAGAGTTACAAAAACGCTTAAAATACAGAAATTTACTTTCCTATGTGTTCAGCCAAAATGTACACCTTAAAATCTATGTATGTATTCAACTATTTTATTTCTAAATTTAAAAACTGACATATTGGCAAGCAACCCTGAAATAAAACAAAACTTTTACACGGTGATTACTTTTCAGCATGAGGGAAAGGGCAAGGTTCACCCACTTCCTCGGAATCTTATATAGGAACATAAGGAGATTCTATATCAGGCTGTGTTCTATTTCTATTTTTTTAAATATTTTTTAAATTAGCTTTTCCTGTTGATAGAAACATACCCTATGACAGAACCCAAAATCCAGGGTTTTAGGGTTAGAAGAACTTACATTTCTGATCTAAAGAACTAAAATAGTACAATATGATTTATTTGTCCCTGCATATTATTTAATATCTCAGAGAAAGGAGGAAGATACAAAAAAATACTTCTGCAGGATCTGGTACCCAAATCCAAAATATAAATAAATCCTAAGTGTCTGGATCTCTTAAGAACTCAGGTAAAACCTAATGGACCACTTTCCTCATTTTAGGTAATTTCTAAATTTGCAACTTATATTTGTTTCTTGCTATATAAATAGTATTGTAAAGTGTCAAATATAAAGCATTTCAAGGAATTCTGTGCCTTATCTCAATTGGCAAATGATATGACAATTCTTGGATTCTGCCTAGATTAGTGCTGTCCAATAAAAATATAGTGGGAACTACATATCTTTAATTTCCTAGCAGTCATTTTAAAAACAGTAAAAAGAAAAAAGTAAATTTTAAGAATATATTTAACCCAGTATGTCACAGTCATTTCAACATGTAATCAATTAAGTTATTAAAAATAATGTTTTATCATTTTTTTTCTTAGTCTTTAAAAACATTACATTTATTTTATACTTACTGAACTCTCAGTATAGACTGGGTACATTTCAAGTGCTTAACAGTCACATGTGACTAGTGGCCACCATACTGGACAGCACAGGATAGCACAGTTAGTCAACAATACATTCTGTTAAGTGGGGATGAGTCCTATCCCTTGTTAGTCTTTTTCTGAAACAATTTTTTTTTTTAATTTTTAGGATTTTTAAGCTACTTGTGTAGAAGACAAAAGCAACTGGCTTAAACAACAACAAAAAGAAATTAGTTACTCAAATACCAACAATCTGAAAGTGGGGTTGCTCAAGATTTGGCTAATCCAGAGGCTTCATAATGGTATCAAAAACACAGATTCTTCTCTTCTTTCTTTAGCCTCAAAGTAAATCTTGTAGTTAGAAGAGATAGTTAAAAGATGGTTGCCACAGTTCTAAGAATTGTATCCAACAGAAATGGTGTTCCTTCTTAAGAGATAAGAAGAGTTTTCCAAAGGCCCTACAACAGATCTTCTACTATGTCTCATTACATTACTGGAAAAACTGGTCATGTGTGCACTCATATACCTATCACTGCCAGGGGAAATAAGACTACAACAAACAGCTTCTTTTTTAAGTATTTTTGGTCCTCTGAAAGGGATAAATTGGAATACAGTTGGAGATCTGCCAGTAATAAGGTGGGGGAATAACATTTTGCATAGGTAATTAAGTGTCTGCCACACACTGTCTTTAAACAAACTTCCTAATGGGGCTTTTAAGTTTTTCTCCAATAGAAAATAGCAAGGTCCTTATTATCAAGTCAAGTTCTTAAACTTATGTATTCCTTTCTGAGCAAAGAATTTATGTGTCTCAAAAATGCAGCATTTCTGGATATAGAAATTCAGAAAGAAACATGGAATGAATCTCAATCTGTTAAGTTTTTAAGGTTTTACATTACATTCTGTTAAGTATAACCATTCATCCGTTTCACCAGAACCATAAAATTTCACACATTCTGTCTGACTGTAATTATTAAATAACAGTGATGTTCACTCTCAAATGTCTTATTAAAAAAAAAAAAGGCAATAAAAATCGCCTTTAAGGAAGCTCAAGTTTTAAATTAAGTGGACAAAATTTTAAAGTACTTATAATAAATATGTTCAAAGAACTAAAGGAAATCATATTTAAAGAATTAAAGGAAAGTACAATGACAACAATTCATTAAGAATATCAATAAAAAGATATATATTATAAAAAAAGAATCAAATGAAGCTTTAGAATTGGAAAAATGTAATAATGGAAATAAAATATTCACTAAAGGGGCTCGAGAGCAGATTTGACCTGACAGAGAAAGACTGTGTGAACTTGAAGATAGACTTCTACAGATTAAACAATTTCAAGAATAGGAAGAGAAGAGAATGAAGAAGAATGAAGGGTCTCAGGAAAATATGTGATACCAGTAAGTACACCAACATAAACATAATGAAACTACTAGAAGGGGAAGAAAGAGAAAGGAGGACAGAAACAAATATTTGAAGAAATAATGTTTGGAAACTTCCCAAATTTGATTTAAAAAACATTAATTTATAAATCTAAGAAGTTCAATAAACTCTAAGTAGGATAAAATCAAAGACATCCACAACAAAGCATACTGTAATCAAAATGTTAAAATCCAAAACAAAGTGAAAATTTTGAAAGCAGCAAAAGAAAATGATTCATCATGTATGTAGAAGGGAATTCAATAATAGTCAGAAGTGACTTCTAATAAAGACCAATGGAAACCAGAAGGTAGTGTGATGACATATTCAAACTACTTAAAGGAAAAAGAAAAAAGAAAGAAAGAAAGAAAGCTGCCAAGCAAGAATTCTACATGTAGCAAACCCCATTCAAAACTTAGAAAGCAAGATATTTCCAGATAAACAGAGACTGAAAAAATTTGCTGCTAGCAGACCCACCTTGCAAGAAATACTAGCTGAAGTTCTTCAAACAGAAAGGACATTAGACTATAATTTGAATTCACATGAAAAAACAGAGTGCCAGTAAAGACAATTACATAGCATATATACATACATACATACACATATAATAGCATAATTTCAGTCTTCTCTTTTTTTCTCTTAAAATTGATTTTTTAAAAATGTAGCAGAAAATAATGCCTATAAAATTGAATATGGGGATTTATGGCTTACATAAGTTTATATAAATATGAATTTCAGGGCTTATAGCATAGAGATATATAGTTATTATAGCAGCACAAAGTGGGGAAAGGAGGAAATTATAGTAGAGCAAGAAGTGACACCATACAGTGACTCAAATCCACAAGAAGACATGAAGAGTATGGGAACTGGTTAAGAATGTTAACATAAAAACTTGATAAATACATTTTTTCTTAATTTTTTCAAAAGACATATGATTGTATAAAACAATTATTGTAACACTGTACTGTTGGATTTGTAACACGGAATCGAACTACAGTGGAGCAATTTCTCTGTATCTCACTGAAATTAACTTAGTATAAATCTCAAATATATTCTGATAAATTAAGATATGTATTGCAATTCTTAGAGCAACTACTAAGAAAAATAACTCAAAAATATAGTTAAAAATCAATAAAGGAATTTAAATAGTACATTAGAAATTACCTAGTTAATCCAGAAGACACTTAAAAAAGAACAAAACAACCAAGATATTAGTCAATTGGATCCAACAGTACATTAAAAGGACTATTGATCATGACAACCAAGTGGGATTTATTCCTGGGCTGCAAGGGTAGTTCAACATCCCTAAATCAATCAGTGTGATACATTACATAAATAAAAGAACAAGAACCATATGATCCTCTCAATAAATGCAGAAAAAGCATTTGACAAAGTACAGCATCCTTTCTTGATTAATACTCTTCACAGTGCAGGGATAGAGGGAACATACCTCAATATGATAAAAGCACATATGAAAAGCCCACAGTGAATATCATTCTCAGTGGGGCAAAACTGAGAGCTTCTTCCCTAAGGTCAGGAAGAGGGCAGGGATGTCTACTATCACCACTCTTTAACATAGTACTGCAAGTCCTAGCCTCAGCAATCAAATCAAACAACAACAACAAAAAATAAAAGGCATCATGGGGCACCTGGGTAGCTCAGTCATTAAGCAACTGCCTTTGGCTCAGGTCATGATCCTGAGGTCATGATCCTGGGGTCCTGGGATGGAGCCCTGCATAAGGCTCTCTGCTCAGCAGAAAGTCTGCTTCTCCCTCTCCTACTCCCCCTTGCTTGTGTTCCCTCTCTCCTGGAGTCTCTCTCTGTCAAATAAATAAACAAAATCTTTAATAAATAAATAAATAAAGATTATTTATTAAAAAAAAAAAAAAAAAGCATCCAAACCAGCGGGGGGAGGGGGGTGAGTCAAATTTGATACTCTATATAGAAAACCCAAAATATTCCATAAAAAATCGCTAGAACTGATACAAGAATTCAGCAAGTTCACAAGATACCCCACTGTTATATAGTATAGTACTAGAAGTCCTAGCCTCAGCAATCAGACAACAAAAAGAAATAAAAAGCATTAGAATTGGCAAAGAAAAAATCGAACTCTCACTCTTTGCAGATGACATCAACTGTGTGGAAAACCTGAAAGACTCCACTCCAAAACTGCTAGAACTCATAGAGGAATTCACCAAAGTGGAAGGATATAAAATCAATGCACAGAAATCAGGTGCATGCCTATGCAGAAGAATGAGACAGAAGAAAGAGAAATTAAGGAGTTGATCCCATTTACAATTGCACCGAAAACCATAAGATACCTAGAAATAAACTTAATCAAAAAGGCAAAGGATCAGTACTCAGAAAACTACAGAACTCATGAAAGAAATTGAGGAAGACACAAAGAAATGGAAAAACATTCCATGCTCATGGATTGGAAGAATAAATATTGTTAAAATATCTGTGCTACCTAGAGTAATCTATACATTCAATATAATCCTTATCAAAATACCATCAGCTGTTTTCACAGAGCTGGATTAAATAATCCTAAAATTTGTATGGAACCAGAAAATATCCCAAATAGCCAGAGGAATGTTGAAAAGAAAACCAGCTTCTTAATTGTTGGCATCACAATTCTGGATTTCAAGCTCTATTACAAAGCTGTAATCATCAAGACAGTAGGTACTGGCACAAAAACAGATACACAGATCAATGGAACAGAACAGAGGATCCAGAAATGGACCCTCAACTTTATGCTCAACTAATCTTCGACAAAGCAGGAAAGAATATGCAATGGAAAAAAGATAGGCTCTTCAAAAGATGATGTTGGGAAAACTGGACAATCAGATGCAGAAGAATGAAACTGGACCATTTTCTTTATCTTACACAGAATATATAAAAAATAAACTCAAAATGGATGAAAGACCTAAATGTGAAATAGGAATCCATCAGAATCCAAGAAGAGAACACAGGCAGCAACCTCTGTGACCTTGTCTGCAGCAACTTCTTGCTAAATACATCTCCAAAGGCAAGGGAAACAAAGACAAAAATGAACTATTGGGACTTCATCAAGATAAGAAGCTTTTGCACAGCAAAGGAACAGTCCACAAAACCAAAAGAAAACCAACAGAATGGGAGAAGATATTTGCAAATGTCTAATCAGATAAAGGGCTAGCATCCAAAACTTATAAAGAACTTATCAAAATCAATACCCAAAAAACAAAATATCTAGTCAAGAAATGGGTAGAAGACACAAGAACAGACATTTTTCCAAAGACATACAGATGCCCAACAGACACATGAAAAAATGCTCAACATTACTCAGCACCAGGGGAAAACCACAAGGAGATACCGCCTCACACCAGTCAGAATGGCTAAAATTAAGAAATCAGGAAACAACAATTATTGGCAAAGATGCAGAGAAAAAGAAGACCTCTTACACTGTTAGTGGGAATGCAAGCTGATGCAGCCACTCTAGAAAACAGTATGGGGGTTCCTCAAAAAGTTGAAAATAGAGTACTAGCTATTATACACAACAAATGAATCATTAAACATTACATCAAAAACTAATGAGGTAGTATAATTTGGCTAATTGAACTTTGAAAATAAGGTTACCCTAAGATCAACCAATTGCACTACTAGGGATTTACCCCAAAGATACAAATACAGTGATCTGAAGGGTCACCTGCACCCCAATGTTTATAGCAGCAATGTCCACAATAGCCAAACTATGGAAAGAGCGAGCCCAGATGTCCATTGACAGATGAATGGATAATGTGAGATATACACCACACACACACACACACACACACACACACACACACACACACACACCAGAATGCTACTCAGCCATCAAAAAAATCTTGCCATTTGCAACGATGTGAATAGAACTAGAGGGTATTATGCTAAGCAAAATAAGTCAATAGAGGAAGACAATTATCATAAGATTTTACTCCCATGCAGAATTTAAGAAACAAAGAGGGGCATAGGGAAAGAGAAGAGAAAAGTAAAACAGGTTGTAATCAGAGAGGAAGACAAACCATAAGAGACTCTTAATCATAAGAAACAAGCTGAGGGTTGCTGGAGGGGAGGTGGGGTAAGGGGTTGGGGTAACTGGGTGATGGACATTAAGGAGGGCATGTGATTAATGAGCACTAGATATTATATAAGATTGACAAATCACTGAACTCTACCTCTGGAATTAATAATACATTATATGTTAGCTGAATTTAAATTTTAATTTTTTTAAAAAAATTTTAAAAATTAGAAAGAACAAAACAAAAAGGTACACAAGACTAGAAAATAGTAAAGCTGTAGACATAAATCCAAATGTATTAGTAATAATGTTAAATGTATATGGGATAAAAAAAATAACTCAAAAGGCAGAGATTGAGATTGAGTCAGGTTTGACTTTGGATAATAAATTTTGATCCATCTAAATATAATGTTATTATTCATTATTAAGTAAAGTTCACATTGGAATAATAGTTCTAATAATATATTCGTAGGAGTTTCTCAAGGACAATTCTAAAGAAATCTGCCACAGAGTGGTATCAATTTCAAGTTTTTGAAAACTTTTTTTTTTTTTTAACACATGGAGTTGAGGAACCGAAAGACCACAATATTGAATGGGTCATTGATGGGTACAGAGATAACCAAAATAATCCTAGAGGCTGAGGTAGAAGAAAAGACTGTGAGCCTGGTACCAAAATCTCTGCAAGTAAGGACGGTGTTTATGAATTTGAGGTGAGGAAGACTAAGAGTAGAGCGCAGCAGAGCCAGATCCTTTAAGCCTCTACAGTTAATGCCTGTTATCTACTAGTTATTATTTTAGGCATTCAGGTAACTACAGAAAAATAAATCATAGTCCCTGCCTATAAAATACAATGAGATAGACAGCTTTATAAAGATGAATGCAATACAATGTAAAGATGTTATCATTAAGGTAAGCTCTGGGATTAAAGGAAGGGAAAGGATCACTGATCTGGGTGGGGACACAGTGATAAAGAAAGGCTTTAGTAGGGAAGAGCTATCTTTTTCTATCTTAGGATTAATTTATTATGACATTTTATCATTTGAAGCAGGGTAGCAGAGGTCCAGTTGCTGAGAAAGCTCTAGAAACTACAGAATACTGACGTCGTTATTTAGTCAAGGGTGAAATATAAAGACGTCTGGGGCTACGTAGGAATCTCCAGCCCTAGTTCTGACAAACAGGGACACAAGTGATCTAATGTAAGTGGCAGAGGAATTCAACAGTTGGGCAGGGCTGGCCAGAAAGACCAAGATTATTAGCAAATATCTGAAAATCCAGGCAGTTATGTCTAGGAAGAATAGGATGGGGGGAGCACTGACGAGGAAGAGCCCCAATCCCAGCTGGGGACTGGTCTAAGTGGTAGATGACTGGAAAAGGAACTTCAGATTAGAAACGAAAGCTCAAGGCCTTTTTTGGTAAATCTTTGCCCAGAATGTTCACTGTCTGCATAGTAGCTGGAGCCCCATTTTCAGTTTTAGCATCCACTGATGATTCTAGTCTAAATTAATTCCTACTATCAGAATTGCAAAACTGTGATTATTTGGGTTTAATTTCAAGTACCTTAAATACCCAGGGGAGCTAAAGTTATTGCCAAAATGAAAAAGATACCTGAAAATGTTAAATGTGACAGGAATGTGTGAGTATAATCCATTATAGTTGCCTTTAATAAGTTCATATTTAATGTCTTATTAAAATTGATATTTTCTTTTTTAAGACTTGAGAGCAAGCGAGCCCAAGACCATGAGTGTGAGCATGGTGGGGAGAGGCTGAGGGAGAGGGGCAGAGAGTCTCAAACAAACTCTCCCGTCAAAGCCCGTTTCAGGGCTGGATCTCATGACCTGAGCTAAAACAAAGAGATGGACGCTTAACCGACTGTACCACCCAGACGCCTCTAAAACTGATACTTTATGCTGCGTTATATTTTATTCAATTAATATCAAAATGATAAAAATTCCATTTGGACCATAACATTTATTTTCCAAATCAAGATACTTTTGAAGGTAGGAGTTGGTGCTATTTACAAGTACCAAAGAACAAGAGACATAAACTGGCAAAGTCCTGGGCACTCAAATTAGCTTCTCTCTACACTCTACCTTAACTTCCCACTCACAGGACCACAAGAATATGGTCCACAACCCAAACTGCTCCACCCTTAAAAACCCATTCTCTAAAACAGTGCTTCCTTCCCTCCTTCCAACTTGCCGTAACTAAAAACTATTCTTATCTGCGCATTTGACCTACTAAAGCCTTCCTCTAGTCTTTACTTCTCTTCCCCCACTCCCAGCTCAGATTTCACAGCCTATCAAGTAAATCACATTTACCAAAATACCAAAGTTCCTTGACTTGTGTTCTTTTTTTACCCTCCAGGCAAAACCCCAATCCTGGTTGAACTGACTAATCTACCTTCTTTGTGTCTGCATGAACACTATCTATCGAGCTGCTAGTGGAAAATCATCAACTTCAAGTCTCTATGAATTCATCATCACCATAAATTGGTTTCAGCATGGCCTGGCAATCTTCCTTCACCCTGGCTTCTGCTACCACCACTCTACGGAAGCTGGTATTGCCAACATCACCATTAACCTTGATAATGACAACACTGCAAATCAGAATGATGACCTTTTGGTCTTCTTATTGCCTTCTGATAATATTTAAAATAGCTGACAGCTTTTTCTCTCCATCCTTGGCTTTCATGACATCTAGATCGACTTCTCACTTAAGACTTAGTCCAAAATGCTCTTCTCGTTCTGCATTTTTTTCTGTGACATATCTTTGTATGTAGGACACTACAAATTTTATATATCTGTTTGTTAATGACTGTCTTCTCTGAGAACCTAAACTCCATGAGGGCAGGGATTTTTTTTTTCTTGGTCTGTTTGGCTTACCTTTGCAATCTCATTGCCCTCTAGCCTGTGCATACGAGGGCCTCAGTCAACATTTTTTGAGTGAATCTATGAGTAAGTGAATAGCATCCTTGGTAAATATTCATCAGATGAACATTTACCATAACAGCAATTTTTATTACACTATCAGCTACTGTATTAATTACATGAAGGCTAAGCAGTTAAAATCCATATATACTCCTAGTACATTAAATGCTTTGAGCAAACTTCCTTTTTTTGGCCTTCTGACTTAGTCTATCTGCTGGGCCTAATTAATAAAGATTGTCTTCTTTCAGGCTTTAACTACTACTTTAGTGTCATTAACCTTCCAAGTTTATCTTTAGCCTCACCTCTAGTCTTGCTCTGTATTTCCAAAAACTTTCTGTGTATTTTCATTTTGATGTCAATCATTATTTATATTTCAAACTCAACATTCAGAAAACTCAAAATTTTATCTCCCCAAACTCTCATACTGACTTCAAATAAAAATAGACACATGCCAAACATGTTTTCTCTCATTTTTTAATGTTAATTATTTGCTTCACAGGCTACTCAAATGACCAAGCTAGAAACAATGCAGTTTCCCTTATTTCTTTCCATTTCATATTTCCTCTCTGCAATTGATCTCCAGGATGCTGGTTTTACCTGATTTTGTCTCACAAATATCTCTCCTTTTCCATGCTTTCAAGTCTTTGGTTAAGAGTTTGTTAATGCAAAACCTTCCTAAGTGGTTTCCCTGCTTCCAGATATTCAATTCATTTTTTGTATCATTCCCAAATTTACAATTCCAAAAAGCTCCATTTCCTTCAAGGAAAATGTTCAAATTTCTTAAGACGCCATAATATACTCTAACCTTTAGATAAAGAGGGTGTTGGTAGACAACACTTAATCCTATCATCCAAACTCCTGGGAATCATTTCAGATGGCAAACCACACCCGTGTGAGTAGATAAACCCCAGAAATAAGTTAGCCCAAAAGGATCAGTTTTACTGCTAGTGAAGTTTTACTTTACTAATTCTTAGAAGTTGGTAGGAAATCCCAGATTTAGTAATGAGATGGATTGGAGAAAGGGATAAGTTTACACATGGAACAAGTAACATATAGGCCAAACAGATAATAGCACATTTGAGGAACTGAAATCACTTGTAAATATGTTAAATGTTTAGATACAGTAGTCCCCTCTTATCCACAGAGAAAACATTCCAAGACCTCCGGTGGATACCTCAAACCACAAATAGTACTTACTGAACCCTGTATATAATACGTTTTTTCCTCTACATAAGAATGATAACATTAAATTTATAAATTAGTCACAGTCAGAGATTAACAACAATAACTAATAATAAAATAGAACAATTGTACAGTAAGAACAGTTATATAAATCTAGTTCTTTCCAAGTGTCTTACTATACTCACCCTTGTGATGATGTGAGATGATAAAATGCCTTGGGACAACATGAGGACAAAGATGTAGCAATCCTGATGTAGAGTTAGGCTACTGTTGGCCTTCCGCTGATTCGTCATGAGGAGGATCATCGGCTTCCCTACAGCAGCTGACCAAGGATAACTGAAACTGCGGAAAGCGAAACCACAAATAAGGTGGGAACTACTGTGTAAAAAGATGATCTCTGGGTCTTCAACTTTCTTTTGGAGGGATGTGAAGTAAGAAGTGAGGAAATGAAAATGTAATCGCTATGGTGCATGCATGTTCTTTTCTATCTGAAACAGTAATGCTAGTGATAACTCTTTGAGGGATAAATTCATGTCTTTGTGGGAGCTTCTTCCATTTCTCATATACTAGCTTGCTTATGACCAGCATTTTTAAGGAGGATGTACTCTGAAGCCCAGAGAGATAAACATTTATTCAACTACATCAGGGGAATGAACCATGAAGGAGATTACAAATTCTTTATTACTCTTACCAGTCACTTCACAGTTTATACTTTCAATAGATTAATTTACTTCTTACAATCTGAAGAAGCCTGCAGAACAAACATTATGTCCATATTACAGACAAGGCAACTACAGTCCCTAAAGTTGGAATGATGTGGCCACAAAGTTAGCCAAAAATTCATTTCCTCATCTTGCATTAACAAGGTAATTATCAGGTCTGAACTTTAAAACTATGGAGGGATTTTTCAGAATTCATTTCAGTGAACATCTTTACATGAAAAAGTTGTGCCTTGGTCTGGAACCCACAGTTCATTCTTTCCTAGTATATATGACACCTTTCTGAAAGACTCTGCAAAAATTGGTTTAATCCTGGGGGTGCCTGGGTGGCTTAGTGGGTCTCAGGATCCTAGGATCCAGCCCCACATCGGGTTCTCTGCTCAGCAGGGAACCTGCCTCCCCCTGTCCCTCTGCCTGCCTCTCTGTCTACCTGCACTCGCTCGCTCTCGCTCTCTCTCTGCCAAATAAATAAATAAAAAGTATTTTTAAAAAATAGGTTTAATCCCATTTTTTTCTTTATATTGATATCTTCTCATTGTACCTATGTCTCTATACTTTCTTTCTGCCGTGAGCCCCTTAAGGACAGTGAATAGGTAATATTCATCTATTTCTTTCTGACACTGTATTTCTGCCATTTAGGCAGAAAGGTCTCAATAAATATTCATTAAATTAAATATTTGAAATTCACATGCAGGAAAAGTATCCAATGCCTAAATACTATTTATTTTCCTCTTATCACTTTTCTCAGCTTCTTTTCTCTGCTTTCTACTTTCTACAAAAACCTAATGGTGACTGGGCAGGGAAATTCAAAGTTGGCAAACACAAACTGAAGACACTGATAATTTTTCTTTTAGAAATGAGAAATATTCAGAGCAAGAAGTTCACAAATTCAGAAGTTATAAAACAGAGCTCTTGATTCTAGCCAATAAGTATTCATTTGAGGAAGTTAAGAGACTGGAAGAATTACAGAGGGTAACAAAAACACACATAAGTAACATACAGGTAATAAGAAAAAAGACTCCTTTCTGCCGCTGCAAGCCCCAGACTAAGAATAAAAGACAGTACTATTTTGTAATATAATTCTATTAAGGAACGTTTTTTAAAAAAAAATATCTGTAAGCAGCAATCAATACGTATTTATTTTGTGGCGAAGTGTCTTTTTTTTTTTTTTAAGAAACAAGTGTGCAGTTTTCTTTTTCCTGTTTTTAATGAATTTAGAAAGGTGTTCCCTCCTCCCCCTTGAACCATTCTTTTTCCTTTCACCCAGGCTTGAGTGAAATATTATTTACTGATCCAAGACACCATCTTTAAGCAGATTTCGGTCTATCCCATAACGTGGAATCAAAAACTTAGAGGAATATCAATTTCACTTTGTTTTTACTCTATTACGTGAGCTGTGGGCTTAACCTTTCATCATTGGGTCTTCGGTTTATTTCTTTTTTAGTCTGTTAAAATGGGAGTGGATGATTGCCAAGATGCTTTCTACCTTTTCGGCTGTAGGAATTATTTCTGGTGTTGCTCTTGTTTTCTGCACTAGTGTTTTCACACTTCTCAGCTGCCTTCCAGCTTCGGGGGACAGGCCCGCCCCGGGGAGCAGGAATTTGCCCCTGAGATCCCGCAGCCGCTTCACCTCCCCGAGAAAAGAAAAGTCGCGCTCAGAATAGGAGCCTGGGAGATCCCTTCAGGTTCCGGCTTTAGAAAGCTAGCTGCAACCTCCCTCCCGCCTTCCCTTCAGCCCCGAGGCTCAAGTTCCACGCCCAAGATAGAACAGGGCGGGGCTCCGGCGGGGCGGCCGGGTCACGTGGCAGGTCAGGTGACCGCCCGCCGCGTCCCGCTGCCTGCCCGCCCGCGCGCGCGCGTCTTACCACTCGGCGCCCCTCCGCACGTGGCGTTGCCGCTGCCGCCCCCGCTTGGCCCTGACCCCGCCGCCCGCAGCCATGGCACCCAGCCAGCTCGGTGAGCTTCCCCCACGCGCCCTCCCGGAGCCCGGCCCGCGGCGCCCCTGCCCCCCCCTCCCGTCCGCCCCCGGGCGTCCCGAGTCCGCAATGGCGGCGCCGAGCGGTGCAGCGTGACTAGGAGTCCCGCGGCCCGTTGGCTTTTGCTGGGCTTGCGGGTGTGTGACCCGGGAGGAGGCCCCAACCTGGGCCTGGCCACTGTGGGTCGCCGTGATGGCCTCGAGATTCGCGACTGTCCTCCCTTCCGCCCCCACCACCCAAGGCCTTGTAGGTCTTCATGTCTTGTACTGCGAGTGATGAGGAAAAATGTCTTGTTTCAGCCTTATTTAGTGTCTCTGACAAAACGGGCCTCGTGGAATTTGCCAGAAACCTAACTTCTGTTGGTTTGCATCTGATCGCCTCTGGAGGGACTGCAAAAGCTCTGAGGGAGGCGGGCCTGGCAGTCAGGTAAGGCACAGCGGAGTTCTTGGCTCCGTGCAGTCGGAGCGCAGTGTGATGCAGCCCACCGGAGAGTCAGTCTCCCGGGCACAGTGAGCAAGAGACGTCATTTCCCCCACCCGCCCCGCTTCACCCCTTACAGAAGAGGAAGGTGGGGCTCAGAGAGCTGTAGTAACTTGTGCTCAAATTAACAGTTCAGTGAGGACTTCAGTTCGGGGTTGGAACCCCGGGACTCCCCATTTCAGAGCCCTCCGTCTCAGCCACTTCCTAGGGCACATTAATTGAGGAGGGCCCTTGGTGATTAAAGAAAAACTCAAGTGAAATGAGTCACATGATCTCTGTGACTGGTTCTCTCCAGTGAAGCTGTTGACAGCGTTAGGATTCAAGCCTCCCTGTGTTCCCTTACTATCCCTGTAAGTTATTTGAAGGCACAAGTCTGAACCCACAAGCTGTTCGTTACCTGGGTAAGTGATGGAAAGAAGGAATGAGCAAAAGGAGTGTCAGGCTGCCATTCCTGACCTCACAGAGCTGGCATTCTGGTTGGAGAGGGAATCACTACTGAGGGGTAGAAAATGAAAAAGGCTATAGGACAGCTCTGATGAATGGCAGTGGCACTTCAGTGGACACACCCACTCCTGAAATCTATTTCAGCAAAAAAATGAAAGATCTGTCTGCTTTTGTTGCCAGTGAAAAATTTTGCTGCTTGCCCTCTGGGACAGATTTTTTTAATCGTATAATTCTGCCTTCTGTGGGCAGTACACAGCTTTCCTAAATTTGACAAGTTGAAATGGCAAGAATGCCTTCCCTTACTTAACTAAATAAAGGCTTTATATTTTCCAAAGTCTTCTTGCATCATCATTTTGATGTTTTCCTAAGAGCCCTGTAAGAATCATGAGAGGCAGGTCAGTCTTTTCTGAAGAGCAGCAGAGTGAGAATCCAAAATCTAGACTGGAGCACGTTGGATGCTATAGTAGTTGGATCCTTCAGTTTAAGCAAACTCCTTCTGTAGCCTGTTTTCCTCCACCAAACTGTATTATGGAAATATTATGGGTATAATAAAATGTAAAATAATACAATGAGCCTTTCTGTTGCATATCCATTCCTCAGTTTAAAAATTTATAAACTGTTAAGTCTTGTTTGATCTGTACCTCTGCTAACTCCTTGCTTGCCAATTGTAGCTATGTATTTCTTAAAAATTAGGAATGTAAATGTATTTCTCTCCTGTTAAAGTATAAAACTGTTCACACATACACACACACATACTCACGTAATCCTTAAGACAACTTTTTGGTGTAGGTATTATTATCTCCCTTTATAAAAAAGGAAACTTGAGGCACAAAAAAGTTAGATAACTTGTCCAAGTTCATACAACTAACACAGCTAATAAAATGCAGAGCCAAGATTCTATGCTAGGAAGTTAACCTGGAGGTCTGAGGTAAACTGATGAGATTTTAGTTGGTGACTGTACAGCAGTGAGCACACAGAATTCTCTGAAGACTGCACCTGTTGCATGCAGATTCTGAAATCTAAAGATGCAGCAAGCTTTTTAATTACCCCACCTGATTTTTCATTCTAAGAGTACATCTCCCTTCTTTGATTTAGCAATTATCTTCTTTTGGAGAAACTGGAGTTTATTTCGTGAATGCCGGGAAAGGGAATTTTGAATTGGACACCTGGCTGTCACCAGTTTTTTGGTTTATTGGAAATATGTGAGCCCTTGGTCAGATACAGTCATCTGCCAATGGGTCTTAATAGGATACTACCCAGGAAATTCTATACCCTATTGGAATTTGCTGCTTTAAAATATTTGTTCGTTTTTGGGTTTTGTTTTTTTTTTTTACTACAAAGGCCATGTATGTTGGTTGTAGAAATTGTGAAAATTGTAAAGAAGATAATAAATAGCTTAAAATTTTGTTGAACATGTTGATGTGCTTTCTTCCAATTGCTTATAAACACATATTTATTTTTTAGCTTATACAGAAGATAATTTTGCTTCTTGACTTTGTTCACCTAACATTGTTGGCATTTTTTCATGACATTAAAATTTGCTTGTAAATCACCTGGGCGCATGGGAATTCATGCCAGTGTGGTGATCTGAATTGATATTTAAGTATTGCCTTGCGTTTGACCCTTTGTCATATTTTGCAATTATTTTTTCCTGCTTAATTTTTTTTCGGTGTAAAACTTAACATTTTACATAGATCTACTAATCTTTTGTTTAATGTTTTGAGCACATTCCTCATGTATTGAATTTTGGTAGTTCTGTGATTTTTTTTTTAAATGCTCAAACCTTTGATTCATTGGGAATTTATTTTTATATGAGCTAAACCAGTATTTTAGTACTAACACCACCTTACTAAAACACAGTCTCTTATTTCCCCATTCATTTGATTTGCAATCTTTACATTTGTTTAATCGTGAAGATAAATGCTTGTTTTTACTTTAGTCTGTTTCTGAAACAAAGATGTTTTTAGTGGTTTTTGTATAGATTACTATAAATTACTTCTCAACTGAATGTATGGCATATGATTTAGTTTCTGAACTCTGAAGATTCAGGCTCTGGAAAATTCTCCCAAATGAGGACAGTAGATGTAATAGAAAATTTGCTTTAGAATTGTGTATAATGACAGTTCAGCAGAAACAGCAATATTCTGTTCATCTATTTTCAGAGATGTCTCTGAGCTGACGGGATTTCCTGAAATGTTAGGGGGGCGTGTGAAAACCTTGCATCCTGCCGTCCATGCTGGTAAGTGTTTGGTACTTTTCAATTTCAAACAATCAGTGGTCTTCAGGAATATTTTGGTTGATCATTTTGTAGAATAAATGAGGAAAAAGGCAGGTCATAAGCTTAGAAAATTTTCTGTGAGTCTATATTGGTTTCATCACATTTGCTGCTAAAATTCATAATTCATTAGAACATGTTTAAAATCTAGTTTGCCTTATTATGCGAAGGAATCACATTGTTTTCCTCACCTCTTTATTAGTCCTGACCTGATAACTAATTTAGAGTGATATTTTCTGCTGGAGTTAGTGAAAATATTTCAGTTGCATGTGTGAAAAGACTTTTATTATAGTGCAAATTTAGAATAAAGTATTACAGTGTAACTGACTTCTTTAAGATTTATCTGTTTTAAAGAGAGCATGCACAGGTGTGCTTGTGTGGGGAGAGGGGCAGAAGGAGAGAATCCCAAGCAGACTGCCCAAGGAGCATGAGCCAAACAAGGGGCTCAGTCCCAGGGCCCTGAAATCATGACCTGAGCTGAAATCACAAGTCAGATGTTCAACTGACTGAGTTTCCCAGGTCCCCTTGTAACGGACTTTAAAGGAATTCTTTTTCATAGTGCTCATCTGAGAGAACAAATTACACATCAGCCAAAAATGGTGAGAAACAGGTATATTGCTAATTTTCTAGTTAAAGTAAAATTTGGCAGAATAAAAGGGTGTTACGCTGAGGAGGATCATCAGATAAGCCATTTACTTATACTTGTGAGAATACATAGATGCATGGAACTGGTAACAGTTAAGTGAAAATTCTTTCACGTTTTGTTGCTTTAAAAAAGGTGAGTAAGGGGGAGCACCTGGCTGACTCATTGGAGTATATGGCTCTTGATCTTGGGGCTGTGAGTTCAAGCCCCACATAGGGTATAGAGATTACTTGAAAATGAAAAATCTAAAAAAAAAAAAAAGAGGGGGTAATAACTGATACAAGAGCTTTTAAAACGTACTGTAAAATTTTAACTATTTTTCAGTCTTCTTGATTAGGCAGTATTGGAGGCTTTAACTTGATTGGTGGGACCGTGTTGGAAAGAAGTATCTTATTCTGATGTGTTTTTTGAATCTAATACTTTAACTTTATTATATTAGGAATCTTGGCTCGTAATATCCCAGAAGATAATGCTGACATGGCCAGACTTGATTTCAGTCTTATAAGGTAAAAATTGGAAGTTAAAATTTTAATACGTTAAGGATCAGACAATAAGTATGCTAGACCTGGTGCCCTCCCTTTTAAGATCAAGATTAACATTAGTTTTAGTTTCCTATTCACTCACTATAAACATTTGTTGAATACTCTCTGTATGACATTGTACATACATAAGCATTTTCTTTTTAAAGATTTTATTTGTTTATTTGACAGAGGGTGAGAGATCACAAGTAGGCAGAGCAGCAGGCAGAGAAGGAGGGGGAAGCAGGATCCCCACTGAGCAGAGAGCCTGATGTGGGGCTTGATCCCAGGACCCTGAGATCATGACCTGGGCCGAAGGCAGAGGCTTAACCCACTGAGCCACCCAGGTGCCTCGTACATACTTAAGCATTTTTAATTTTGCCAATTATATATTAGTAAAATTCATAATTAAACTAAAAAAAAGAATTTTTTTTCAAAAATTTTATTTATTTGGCAGAGACCACATAGAGAGGCAGGCAGAGAGAGAGAAGGCAGAAGGTTACCTGCTGAACAGACAGCCCAACGAGGGGCTCAATCCCAGGACCCTGAGATCATGACCTGAGCCAAGGGCACATGCTTAACCCACTGAGCCACCCAGGTGCCCCAGAAAAGAACCTTTTTTTAAGGAAGCTATGACATAAATGTTGGTACATATTAACAGTGTAGTTATTTGCATAAAAATACAGTTTCTTTTTAGTGTATATAACTTCATTGATATGACACATATATAATTTCCCAAATTAAAATCTATAATTCAGTAGTATTAGTATATTTAGAATTGTGCAGCCATCACCACAGTTAATATTAGAACATATTTATCACCCCCCTCCCCCAAAAATCCCCATACCCATTAGCATTCATTCTTCATTTCCCCTAAAACCTCCAACCCTATGCGATCATAGTCTTTTCTGTCTCTCTGGATTATCTATACACAGCATTTCATACCAGTGGAATCATATAATGTGTGGTCCTTTGTGACTGACTCCTTTACTTGTTTTCAAGATTCATCTATGTTCTAATGTTTCAGCACTTTTTTATTATTATTATTACTGAAAACCCATTGTATGGATGTACCCCATTTTATTAGTTCATCAGCTGATGGGCATTTGCATTGTTTCCACATTTTGGATATTAGAAACAATGCAACCATGATCATTCATGTAACAAGCTTTTGTGCAGACAATATATTTTCATTCTTCTTGGTTATATACCTAGGAGTGGAATTCCCTGGTCATCTGATAAGTATGTTTAACCTTTCCAGCAGCTGCCAGATTATTTTCCAGTGTGCTGCATCATTTTACATTGCCTACAGTGGTATAGGAAGTTTTTCCGCATCCCCACCAACATCTTTTGCCCATGATGGCTGGCATGTCGTTGTGATTATTACTGGCTTTCCTAGTGACTGAGCATCTTGTCATATGTTCATTGGCCATTTTTGTACCTGTTGAGAAATGTGCATTTTAATCCTTTACCCATTTTTTTATTATTTCTCATTTTATTATTGAATTCTAAGGGTTCATTTTTTCCCATTCTATGGGTTATCTTTTGTTTATGGTGCCCTTTGACCATCATAAAACCTTTAAATTTTGGCAATGTCCATTTTATCTATTTTTCTTTTGTTGCTTATGTTTTTGTTGTATCTAAGAAGCAATGGCATAATCCAGGATAGTGAAGTTGTAAGAGTTTTTTAGTTGTAGTTTTTATGTTTAGGTCTTTGATTTTTTTCTTTATTTTTGTTATTTTCTTACTTTTTTTTAAAGATTTTATTTTTATTTATTTGGCAGAGAAATCACAAGTAGGCAGAGAGCCGGGGGTAGAGGAGGCTCCCCACTGAACAGAGAATCAGATGCGGGGCTCGATCCCAGGACCCCGAGATCATGACCTGAGCTGAAGGCAGAGGCTTAACCCTCTGAGCCACCCAGGCACCCCTGATTTTTTTTTTTAAGTTACTTTTTATTATGAGTTGGGGGTCCAGCTTCATTCTTCTGAATGTGACTGTCCATTTGCCCCAGCATCATTTGTTGAAAAACTTCTTTCCCCCATTGAATGGTCTTGGCACAGTTGAACTATATCTGTCATGCTGGCACCATATCATTGTATCTTTGTGGCGATACTGAAACTGAGAAGTGTGAGTCCTCTAACTTCTTTTTTGAGATTGTTTTGGGTATTGAGGGTCCTTTGCATTTCAGTGTGAATTTTAGGATCAGGTTGCTCATTTCTGCAAAAAAACAGCCTTTGGCTCAGGTCATGATCTCAGGGTCCTGGGATCGAGCCCCACATTGGGCCTTCTGTTCAGCAGCTTGCCTGCTTCCCCTTTTCCCTCTTCCTGCCTCTCTGCCTACTTATGATCTCTGTCAAATAAGAGTTTCCTAGAGATTGTGTTCAGTCTGTGTATCAATTTCAGAGGAGGTTGCTGTCCTAATATTACGTGTTCTGGTCGTAAACAAGGATGCCTTTCTATCTGCTTAGATTTCTTTAATTTCTTTCAACAATGTTTTCTACTTTTTAGCATACAAGTCATATGCTTTTGTTAAATTCTTTAACTTTTTTTTGTGGTTTTTGATGCTACTCTTAGTAAAATTGTTTTCTTAATTTCTCTTTGGGTTATTCGTTGCTAATGTACATAAATTCACTTAATCATATGTTCTGTAACCTTGGCTGAACTCAGTACTAATTGTTTTTTTTTTTGTTAAATCCCTTAGGATTTTCTATATACAATATCATGCCACAGGCTAATAGAGATAGCTTTACTTTTTCGTTTCCAATCTTGATGCCTTTTTTTTAATTTGCTTTGTTAATTGACCTGCTAGAACCTCTAGTACAGTGGTAAGGGTAGACATCCTTGTCTTGCTCCTGAGCTTAGGGGAAAGCATTCAGTCTTTCACCTTTAAATAGAATGTTAGCTGTAAGTTTGGGGATTTTTCTTAAATACCTTTTATTATGTTGAGCAAGTTCTCTTCTATTAATTTTTTGAGTCTTTTTATCATGAGTGGGTGTTCAGTTTTGTCAGATGCTTTTTATGCATCTGTTGAGGTGCTCAGGTGGTTTTTGTCCTTTGTTTTATTGAAATGGCCTCTTACATTAACTGGTTTTTAGATGCTAAGCTAAGCCTACATTCCTCGGGTAAGCCATATTTGGCTGTAGTATATGTGCCTTTTTATATTTTGTTGGTTTCAGTTTGCTAGTATTTCGTTGAGGATTTTTGTGTCAGTATTCATAAGATACTGGTTTATATTTTTATTGCGACATTTTGTCTGGTTTTGATACCAGGATTGTAGACATTGCAAGTGTTCCTCTTCTGTTGTTTTGTTTTGTTTTGTTTTGTTTTAATTAGTTTTTACTAGTTGTGCTTATTTCCCTGGGAATGAACTTGCCCACAGAGCTCCTCACATTGCAGGCCTAAGCATGGAACTCTACTAGTTGTTAATTTTATATTAGTTCTGTATTTTACAAATTACTCTTTTGGACGTCCTGTTAACATCATTGTGTATGATCTCTCTGAAGACAAAACAAGCAAAGAAACAAATATTTCACTCTAGAATGGTCTGTCATTTTTCATCATTGTACATGACCCATCAGAAATAGAATCTAAAATTGAATGTTGTAGATAAAAGTGATTATATTCTAAAATGAAGATGTTATCTGTAGTCTTATATTTTGCACTTCTTTTAAAATTGTTAAGTATGGTTTTTTGATGGCTGAATTATATAATGGGTAGCTAAGTTTACCCAGGCAGTAATGTTGCAGTATGTTTTGAAGGAAGTAATGTTTTGAGAGTTCTTGTTGCCCAAAGCCACTTTTATTGACTATGTTATGCAACAGTGGGAGTTCCTGACATTTCAGTATATTTTTTAGAATTCTAAAATGCTAGGATTATAGTTTATGTTTTAGGTTTTTAGACTCTTCAATCACATTAAAGCTAGTGACTAACTTACATGTAAACCCCATTAAATTTGCATTTCTAACAACAGCTGAATTCCTTTTTGGTTTAGAGTTGTCGTCTGCAATCTGTATCCCTTTGTGAAGACAGTGGCTTCTCCAGATGTAACTGTTGAACAGGCTGTTGAGCAGATTGATATTGGTAAGTCAGCAAAACCATATTTGAAGACTGATACGGGAGGATTACTTACATTTTATTTAATTTATTTATTTTTCGAATATTTAAATTTTTTATTAAAGATTTTATGTATTTGAGAGAGAGAGAGCGTGCGTGCGCGTGCAAGCGCAAGCAGCAGGGGGAGAGGGACAAGCAGATCCCACCCCGAGCCTAGAGCCTGATATGAGGCTTGATCTCACAGCCCTGAGATTCACGAACTGAGCCACCCACACACCCCAAACACTCTTTATATTTTAAAATAGATTTTGTTTTGATGTTCGCCAAGAATCAGAACATTGAGGGAGCAGGAAATCATTACTGCTCCCAGATTGTGTTCTGGGGTAATTGTAATTCGTCTATATTTTCTAAGCTATTTCTTTGTGTAGAGATTCATCTGGGGTATGTTCTCTACATTTTTTGAGTCAAAAATTAGAAGTATGTTTACATTGACTTTATTTGAAGGAGGTTAAGCTCATATGGAAATACAAATTGTCTTTTGTTCTCACAAGGCGGAGTAACCCTACTGAGAGCAGCAGCCAAAAACCATGCTCGGGTGACAGTAGTATGTGAACCCGAGGACTATGCAGCTGTGTCCACAGAGATGCAGAGCTCTGACAGCAAAGACACCTCCTTGGAGACCAGACGTCAGTTAGCCTTGAAGGTAGGGATGCACTTTTATCCAGTGCTGTGTGTGTCAAACCAAATGGTATTCAGTTTTCAGTAGATCTCCTTGGAGCTGTTACCCTTTTTCTATAAATGAAGAGACCCAGATATTACAGAGGTAACGTCAAAAAGATTGAAAGAGCCTTGGAGAAAAAGATTGGAAGAGCCTCAGAGAGAATGATTCATTGTTTTTAGTGTTATTGAGTGTCTTTTCCTGCACAGTCATGTGTGGGCAAGGAGTGTAGTTTGTTGTGTGCTACCTAAAACCCTCTTGTCCCCACTTTGGTAAGTGCTGCTGGTGTTCCACAAAACTTACACTTTTTGTAGGCCTTCACTCATACGGCACAATATGATGAAGCAATTTCAGATTACTTCAGGAGACAGTATAGTAAAGGAATATCTCAGATGCCTTTGAGGTATGGAATGAACCCTCATCAGACTCCTGCCCAGTTATACACGCTGAAGCCCAAGCTTCCCATCACAGGTAAAGGCTGTGTGTTACGTGGCATAGTTTGCTATGTCGGGGGTGGGGGGGGCGCTATGCGTTTCTTTCTCTTTATTGTATCTGATGTGTTTCACGTTGAGAAGATAAAATAAATTACATAATGTGAAGATAAAATACATAATGCCTTTTATAGCCATCTGCAGTATGAGGTGCCAGGTAGACTTGTGAATGAAAACTGTTGAGATAATTAGGGGTTCTGGAGAGAGGTCAGGGTGGAGGTAGAGTTTGGAATGTCTTTGGCATGTGAATGATTTTTTTAGAGGTGTGGAACAGGAAGGAGATTTCATAGACTGAGGTTAAGCAGTGGAGGAACCAGCAGAGGAAAACAAGGCCGGAAAACCTGCAGCGTTTCAACTGGTTTGGAATGCTACTGAGAACAGAAAAGTGACTGTTTAATCTGAGAAAAATTGCAAGAACAGTTACCTTGGAATGATGGACCTGGAAGTCCCACTGAAGTGGGCCAAATTTAGGAATGTGAGGTTAGGAAATAACAATAATAAAGGTAATTCTTTGGACAGAAAAGTTAATTAGGACTTCCAAGGGTCTATAGAATTAAGAGACTTTTCACTCTTTTGTTCTCTTTTACTCTTGGGGTGGGGGGTGTGTAATGGGTGCACAGGGCAGGGAGAGGGTTTTGGGTACGAAGGTTTTGAAGGCCCAAGCATTGGTAGGAGGACTGGCCTTGGGTGACAGCAGGGACAGCTTTCTTCATGTATTGTGAAGGCAAAAACAGAGCGCACTGGTCGGTACATTTGGTGGTGGGAAGATGTAGGTACTCGGGTCTCTTCTCCTTGTTAGCAACTGAGGGAGAGGAGGAGCAGGGAGCAATGTCAGATTTGAGGAGAATCTGAAATACTCCTTCCCCTTCTCATTTGCTGGATCAAGTTCTATTTTTTCTCTATTTCAGATACATTTTGAATCTTTTCTAACACCATGGAAGTCTGCACAGTGACCCCCAACGTCTCCCAGACTGCAGTAGTCTAACTGCTCTCTGCTTTACTGTCTTCTATTCACAGCAGAGGAATCATAAACATGTAAATCGAATGATGGTAGCCCTGAAACCATCCTTTGGCTTTCCCTCCCACTTAAATGCCTCTGCGTGCCCTGCAGACACTGTTATCTGACTGTTCTTCCTTGATAACCATCCCCTCTCCACTGCACCCCCGGGGCCTGTTTTCCTTTTGGTCAGCAGGCCCAGTGTCTGTGGCCTTTCCTGTGGTCTTCAAGGTCTCACTCCCTTGTCATTCAGATCTCAGCTTTAAGTCCCTTCCCCGGAGAAGCTTTCTGTGATCACCTAGACTGAAGTAGCTGCCCATCACACTTTTATCACAACACTACTTTGCTGCATTTATTTATGTCTTAGTCCTCTCCCATTTGATTATCTTTCCCTGAGAGCAGAAGCCTTGTCAGTCTTTGTTCATTGCTTCTTTGTTCATTGCTGCATTCTCAGTACTTAGAATGTTGCTTGACGTGTTCCCTAAGTATTTATTGAAGGAATAGTCAGACGTTTTGCATGAATTTTTACTTTTAGAATTTATTAAAACAGGAAATTCTGCTATTTTATCTGCTGTTATTTCCTGCTTATACTATTTCTCATTTAGATTCTGAGGCAAGAAATACTTCCATGTACTTTCATTTCCCTTGTTTTTCATTTTCAAAGCTCTTTCATTGGTGTTAGTCAAAGGAACTGTTTTTTTAGGTACTTTTATTTTTTTTAAGATTGACTTAAAAGTCTTTTTTTTTTCTTTTCAGCGTAACAGTATTCATTATTTATGCACCACACCCAGTGCTCCATGCAATCCGTGCCCTCCCTAATACCCACCACCTGGTTCCCCCATCCTCCCACCCCCCACCCCTTCAGGACCCTCAGATTGTTTTTCAGAGTCCATAGTCTCTCATGGTTCATGTCCCCTTCCAATTTCCCTCAACTCCCTTCTCTCAATCTCCCCATGTCCTCCATGTTATTTGTTACGCTTCACAAATGAGTGAAACCATATGATAATTGACTCTTCTCTGCTTGACTTATTTCACTCAGCATCATCTCCTTCAGTCCCGTCCATGTTGCTACAAAAGTTGGGTATTCCTCCTTTCTGATGGAGGCATAATACTCCATAGTGTATATGGACCACATCTTCCTTATCCATTCGTCCTTTGAAGGGCATCTTGGTTCTTTCCACAGTTTGGCGACCGTGGCCATTGCTCCTATAAACATTGGGTTACAGATGGCCCTTCTTTTCACTACATCTGTATCTTTGGGGTAAATACCCAGTAGTGCAATGGCAGGGTCATAGGGAAGCTCAATTTTTAATTTCTTGAGGAATCTCCACACTGTTCTCCAAAGTGGCTGCACCAACTTGCATTCCCATCAACAGTGGACTTACAAGTCTTTTTTTAAGACTTAATTACAAAGACTCCCCGCACGAGCTGGGGAGAGGGGCAGAGAGAGAGAGAAAGAAGCAGACTCCCCACTGAATGCAGAGCCCGATGGAGGGCTCAATCCCATGACCCTGAGATCATGACCTGAGCTGAAATCACGAGTTAGGCATATACACATCCAGTGGAATATTACTCAGTCATAACAAAGAACAAAATCTTGGCCATTTACAATGACATGGTTGGAACTAGAGGGTATTATGCTAAATGAAATAAGTCCAAGAAAGACAAAATATGATTTTACTCATGGAATTTAAGAAACAAAACATGAACATAAGGAAAGGGAAGGAAAAATAAAATAAGACAAAAACAGAGGCAAACCATGAAAGACACTTAACTGTAGGAAACTGAGGATTGCTGGAAGGGAGGTGGGTAGGGGGATGGGGTAACTGGGTGATGAAGATTAAGGGGGGCACTTGAAGTAATGAGTACTGAGTATTCTGTGTGGTTAGTGAATCACTAAATTCTGTCTCTGAAACTAATACAATACAGTACATGATAATGTACTATATGTATATAAAATAATATAGTATATGTTAATTAAATTGAATATAAGTAAAAAATTTTTTAAAAGAGTTGGATGCTTAACCATCCAGGCATCCCCTTGTTTTTGTTTTTGTTTGTTTTTTTAATATTTTATTTATTTATTTGACAGACAGAGATCATAAGTAGGCAGAGAAGCAGGCAGAGAGAGAGGAGGAAGCAGGCTCCCTGCTGAGCAGAGAGCCCGATGTGGGGCTCGATCCCAGGACCCTGGGATCATGATCTGAGCTGAAGGCAGAGGCTTAACCCACTGAACCACCCAGGCGCCCCTCCCCTTGTTTTTTATAATAGACTTTATAAAGTAGTTTTAGATTTACAGAAAAAATATCTCAGAAAGTACAGAGTTCCCAGACATTCCCTCCCTCTTGATCTCCTCTCCCCAGTCCCCCCCGCCTTTTTTTTTTTTTTAAGATTTTATTGGACAGAGATCAAAAGTAGGCAGAGAGGGGGAGGGGAGAAGCAGGCTCCCTGCTGAGCACAGAGCCAGATGTGAGACTCGATCCCTGGACCCTGAGACCATGATCCGAGCCAAAGGCAGAGGCTTTAACCCACTGAGCCACCCAGGTGCCCCCCAGTTTCCCCTTTTAATATCTTGCATTAATATGGTACATTTATTAAAATTGATGAACCAGTAGTGATTCATTATTAACTAAAGTCCGTTGTTTACATTAAGACTCACTCTTTGTGTTGTATATTCTTTGGGGTTTGACATATGTAATGTCTTCTATCTACCTTGATGGTATCGTGCAGAATAGCTTCACTCCCTAAAAATTCGCTGTATTCTGTCTCCTTGACAACTGCAGCAACTTATATTTTTACTGTTTTCATAGTGTCATAATGTTGGAATCATATAGTATATAGCATTTTCACACTGGCTTGTTTCATTTAGCAATATGCATTTAAGGTTCCTCCATGGTTTTCGTGGCTTGAAAGCTCTTTTCTTTTTCCTGTTTAATAATATTCCGTTATACATGGATATACCCTAGTTGATCCATTCACTTCTTTCATTCTTTCTTTCTTTCTTTATTTGACAGAGATCACAAGTAGCAGAGAGGCAGGCAGGGGGTGGTGGGAGCAGGCTCCCTGCTGAGCACAGAGCCCAGTGGCGGGGCTCAGTCCCAGGACCCTGAGATTGTGACCTGAGCCGGAAGCAGAAGCTTTAACCCACTGAGCCACCCAGGCGCCCCTATCCATTCATTTCTTGAAAGACATCAGAAATAGAAATACAGTTTTTGACAATTATGAATAAAGCTGCTAAAAACATTCAATACAGGTTTTTCTGTGGCTATGTTTTTAACTCTTTTATTTAAGTACTTAATATTTTCTTATTGTTTACTATTAATTACTGTTGTTACTATTAATTATTGTTAATTGCCTGTTTTGTTTCTTCTATGTCTCTCCTGTGTGGGAGGGGCTAGTTTATTTGTTGGTAATATCTCCAGTACCTAAAACAGTGCCCAACTTTGTGGTAGGCACTCAGTAGGTATTTGGCGAAGTTTATTTTTAAAAGTATGCACTATCCAAGATAACACAAAGGAAATGCAGTTACAAATTTTTTGTATGTGCAGAGTTTATAATTTATTCACAAGAGATAATAGCTCCTAAAAAATCCTGCCATTGTTAAGAAAGTAGGCAATGAGAAAGTTGGAGGTTGTAATCTTTTTAAGTGTCTTTCGACTTTAGGCAGAGCCTACTAAGTCTGGTATAAAGGAGGAAAAATCCAACTCATTTCTTCCCCTTATTTTCTTCCACCCACAGGTTTTTTTTTTTTTTTTTTTAAGATTTTTATTTATTTGATAGGCAGAGATCACAAGTAGGCTGAAAGGCAGGCAGAGAGAGAGGAGGAAGCAGGCTCCCCGCCAAGCAGAGAGCCTGATGCGGGGCTCGATCCCAGAACCCTGGTATCATGACCTGAGCCGAAGGCAGAGGCTTTAACCCACCGAGCCACCCAGGCGCCCCCCACCCACAGTTACTAATATCCTTCTATTGATAAGTTTTATAACTTAGATTTTATGTTGTCTATAATTGCCACGATTGTGTTCTTAGTTCTGTGGTGAAGTGGATCCCTGATGATCACTGGTCTTGTCATTCTTTCTCCCGTTCCTGAGTTATCTATTGGTTTATTTCTAGATTGGCTGGAGTTGGTTTCTCCAGTAGCATATATGTATGTGTATGTGTGTGTGTGAGAGAGAGAGGGGGTGTGTGTATTTTTTTTTTCTTTTCTTTTTTGGTGAGGCCGGGCTTAGGCTCTGGTGTTTTATTCTTTTTTCATCAAGTTATTTGTGTTTGTGTACATGTATTTATCTCTTAATTACACTTTCTGAAAACATACTTGTGCAATCTTGGCATGTTTTTTTAAAAAATGTACATATATCTGATTTTATTGATCCTTCTTGATGATGTGTTATATAATGTTTCTATATGTAGTTCTAAATGGAGCCCCTGGATTTATAAACTTGTGTGATGCTTTGAATGCCTGGCAGCTGGTGAAGGAACTCAAAGAAGCTTTAGGCATTCCAGCTGCTGCCTCTTTCAAACATGTCAGCCCAGCAGGTAAAGCACTACTCTCTGGAATGCTCTGGATCTGTTCAAAATGCCTTCTTTTTGATTTTAGAAAGAATTGACATGTTCTACTGTGAATATAGACATTCTCTAAAGTCTCAAATCATTTTTGTGGACAGTTTTAATGTAGTAATATGATAAAATCTGATAGTAACGTGTTATTTACATATATGTAACTGTATAATATTACTGTGAGATAGGATCAGGAAATCACTTTTTTGCAGTGGAAAGGTATAAAAAATAAAGTAAAGTGGCTTAATTCAGTATGACTAAGTATTTTTCCACATGGTTGAAAATGAAACTGAGTAGACCTAAGGATGTTGTTGTTGTGACACCTTATCTGTAACTTCTTATAGCCATTGTATGAGATATGTTTTGCTTCTATGTCTAAGTCAACTCTGTTACATAGTTCTTTGATGTTTATTTGATATTGAATTGATGTAAACAGGGAAGAAATAAATGGTATGTGATATCAAGCAGGGTAGAGAGAGAGTCCTTAGTGAAGTAAACTAGCTTTGTATACATGCATGGTTCTGGTGGACTCAGACAGTAGTTGTTTCTGGAAGCCAGAGAGAAAAGATTCTCCCCTCCCCTGAAACTGTTATTTTTGATGTTTAATTATCTGGCCAGATGTTTGTTTAATTTGGCACAGGCACAAGAAATTATGCTGCATAGACTAGATGTTAAGAAAAGTGTTGTCTTGATTTAGGAGAGGATAAGTAGTAACTTGAGACTTGGAGGTTTATTTATGGTTTTCTGTACCAGGTGCTGCTGTTGGAATTCCACTCAGTGAAGACGAGGCCAAAGTCTGCATGGTCTATGATCTGTATAAAACGCTTACACCCATATCAACTGCATATGCAAGAGCAAGAGGTCAGAAGAGTAATAGGGTTCTTGTTTGTTCTTAAAAGAGAGAAAAGAATATTTTATCCTAAGTAGAATAAAGTGGTATATCCTTTGTTTCAGATTTCACATTATTTTTAATTTGTTTTTTGTAATACTTAGGAAATGACTATATGAGTGCCTTGGAATAAATTCGTTTAGAAATTTTTATTTTCATGTAATAAATGGAAATACAATTAGAATTTGGTGCATCTGATTTCACATTGGGTTATTAAAAGCATTTGTATTATTTAGTATATGACTAAAATTATGTGTTTGGGTTTTTTTTAAGATTTTATTTATTAGACAGATTACAAGTAGGCGGAGAGGCAGGTGGGTGGGGGAAGCAGGCTCCCTGCTGAGCAGAGAGCCCAATGCGGGGCTTGATACCAGGACCCTGAGACTATGACCTGAGCCAAAGGCAGAGGCTTAACCCTCTGAGCCACCTAGGTGCCCCTATGAGGTTATTTTTAACTGTAGTGAATATGGTTAGAGTTGTATTTTATATATGTCAGGAATATCTAATTCATGAGGTTAATAACCTGTGAATATTATTGTAACATTTTCAGAAGATCATCAAGAAACTTGATAGCACCACTGACCTTCCACAGTAGGGGTTAGCATACTGTGGCACATGTGCTAAATAAATCCAACCTGCCACCTGTTTTTGTAAATACAGTTTGATTGGAATAGAGCCATGTCCCTTTGTTGATGTGGCCAATTTCTACAACTGCAGAGCTGAGTAGGTGTAACAGACCAGGTGCCTGCAAAACTTAAAATGTAGTTGTTATCATGCTCTTCCAGAAGTTTGCCTAGAGGGTAAAATTAAAGAATACTTTGTTGTGATTATTTCAGTTAAATGACTTACTAATCTGTTATTTAGATCTTACATAATACAGTAAAGTTCTGTTTAGAGAAATGGATTTTATATGATCACATTGGGGTTTGTTTAAACATCTTTTGCTTTGCAGAGCTATTTGTAACGTATACCTCATTTTGATTTTTATTTATAGGGGCTGATAGGATGTCTTCATTTGGTGACTTTGTTGCATTATCTGATGTTTGTGATGTTCCTACTGCCAAAATTATCTCCAGAGAGGTTAGTGAACATTCTTGAGTATTGATCCATCCATAACTGAGTAAAGCTCTACTTATTCCTAGTATTGATTCATTGAAAGCATAACTTACAATATTTATTTATACCATTTATAAATTAAATTTATTGTTTAACATGTTTATAATTTATGTAGAACATGAATCCTTGACTGAATTGTAATTCTGAGGTTTAGTGTATGTTTCAAATGGATATTTTGCGATTATGTTTTAATTAAAATAGGGTTTTTTAAATTTTCTAGTAGTCATTATCTTAATGCCAAAATTATTATTTCTAAATTATTTATTTCTTAATAATTCCAAAATTATTATTCTGAGATGCTATCTTAGATATGTAATAACCTTAACCGTAAACCTTTGTAGGTTTGTTATAGAAGACTTGTGTAGGTGAAGATAATAAACTACTCTGAAAAACTAACCCCATCAGTTGAGTACCAAACAAGCATTCCAGAAGGGTGGGATTTTGGGGCGAGGAGGCAGAAAGACAAAAGAAGGTAGCTTAGATTAGCTTGGAGGGAAAACAAATAGGTAAAACTGAAGGCTACAAGGCCTTGATAATATAGTTGCTTTAGAGATTCTTCCCATGACCTCTACCATCTCCACCCACAGTGAAGCTGACCTGCTGCGTTTTATGATGTAGGACAAGGCTCTGTAGTAGGAACTTTGACTTGTCTGTCTTTCAGAGATGTTAAATCTGATCCCTTTGACTTGCTGCTGAGGTACTTGCCTTGCCTAAGGTTATTAGTGGAGATGTAATCTGATCCCCATGTCTTGCTCTTGTGGACTTAGCTTTGCCTAAGTTAATTTTGCCTGGTACTGGCAGAGTGGGGACGACTAGAACATGCTTTTTCTGGTGCAAAACACCACTCCATGAGCAGAATAGTGAGAAATCATTTTTCTTCCTAAGGTACATGTATTAGAGTGAATTGTTTATATATTCTTAGTTAAAACTGAAACAGCCAGAAACCATGAAAGGATAGCAAATGAGATAAGGTTAACTGTACAAAGCTGTATTCTAACATGGGCTTATCTTTTCCGAGTGTAGTTTTTAATATATCTGTTGGAGGTAGAAACAGGAAAATACTGCTGCATTAAGACAGACAGTTGTGCTTAGATTGGTTAAGAAGTGTTCCCTAATTTTTGAAAGTAGAAATTAATGTTGAATATATTTATAGGTATCTGATGGTATTGTTGCCCCAGGATATGAAGATGAAGCTTTGAAAATACTTTCTAAAAAAAAAAATGGAAACTACTGTGTTCTTCAGGTTAGTTTAATTCATGTTTAAAACAGTAATTTGCTCGGGCACCTGGGTGGCTCAGTGGGTTAAGCCGCTGCCTTCGGCTCAGGTCATGATCTCAGGGTCCTGGGATCAGGCACTCTGCTCAGCAGGGAGCCTACTTCCTCCTCTCTCTCTCTCTCTGCCTGCCTCTATGCCTACTTGTGATCTCTCTCTCTGTCAAATAAATAAATAAATAAAAATCTTTAAAAAAAAAAAAAAAAACAGTAATTTGCTCTTCTGTTTTGTGTTGCTTTTTCCCCGTTTTTACCCTTTTATGATGACAACCTTTTAATTTATCCTTTTTTACTGTGGTTTCTTTAATTCTAAATCCTATAGTTTTCTTTTTCCTTACTGTTAATTTTCAGGTTGTAGGTGAGGAGAGCTTCCTTACTTTTGGTTTCAAATTTTAAATTTTTAAGAAAATAGTTAATACCTATACATGGTTTCCTGTTCAAAAGGTATTAATGTTATTTGATGAAAAGTTTCCCCATCCTTCCCTTCTGCTACCGTTAATGTCTTTAAAAGTAACTAATATTTTTAATTTCTTGCTCATCCTTCCTGAAATATTTGATACTTTACAGCAAGTATTTGTATTTCTTTTTCCTTTTATGTTGTTTTTTTCCCACTAGTACAAATGCATATAGTTTCACCATCTTGGAAGCTTGCCCCATGTCTGTGTAGCTTGTGTAGGCAGTCACCAGTCTTTAGCTACTGCACACACCCTGCAGTGAATTAGAACCGGGTGGCAATCAGTGGGTATTGGTAGTTTTGATAGGTCCTATTCCTCTTTGAGGGTGTTGCAACAAGTTTTACGTCTTAATGGGAATGTTAAGGATGCTGATTTCCTAATAACTTTACCATTCATCGTGTCCTTTAACTTTCTCATCTTAATATGATAGATAAAATGACATCTTATTGCAGCTTAATTTCCCATTATGTGTGCGGTGAACATCTTTTCATATTTAGGAGTATTTTTAATTCCTTTTTATGAAGTATCTGACCATATTCTTTGCCTATTTTTCTGATTAATTGTTGAGATTTTTCCTGATTTTGACCAGCTCTTTTCTATTAGGGAAACTAGCCCATTGTCTAAGATTATAAATGGATAAAGCAGAGTTATTTGAATTAAAATAAAAATTCATAACACTGTTTTACAGAAAGTGCTCATGTCAAAAGATTTGTGGAATCATAACTCCGTATAATCGAAGTTCTACGTATATAGCCTTTATTGTAAGATACTACTAGTTGTATGATACACCACAAATTCAGTGTCAGCTTTTCAAGGGAGAAGAAAAATACTACATTAAGTATACATACTTTTCTGTTAAGGCCCTTCATTTAAGTTCAGCCCTTCAGTCAGCAGAGGCTGTATTCTTCAGTTTCTTAATCCAGTGGTCTTTTTTAAGGGTATTAAGTACTTAAAGCTCTTTTTAATACTTACATATGTCATCATGGAGATTGTTTTCCAAACTTTGAACTCATCGTGACCTCTTCAGCACCTGACAGCATTACATTTGAAGATGTTAAAAGACTACACCGGGCCTTCCCCAATACATTATTTGAGAGTTTAGCCAAATGCACATGGACACATAATTATAGCTTTGGAATAGCTTTATTCCTCTCTCTGGCTATAAGTTTTTTTTGACATCAGTTAATAAGGAGAGCACATCCCAGTTTTAGAAATTTGATAATACGGAAGAAAACGGAACATTTTGGAATTCAAGAAAGTACAAATTAGGAAGAATTAATTATGAGGGCTTGCTTATAAGTTACAGAATCAGAGCTTTCTAAGTCAGAGATCCTTTAAAGAATAAATTAAGAGATATTGTGAAGTTTAGAATAATATCTAGGGAGAGAGTGGTCTTACGTAGATTATTCTCATGTCTTGATACCTTTTCAGTTCAAAATTTGTGAGAGGAAGATAGCAACAAATGACATATATTCCTGGGATGCCAGGGCTGGCTCAGTTAGTAGAACAGCTGTCTCTTAATCTCAGGATTGTGAATTCTACGTTTGGGTGGAGATTACTTAAAAAACAACAACAACATATATTCCCTTTCAAGTAACAAAGACCTTGATTGCAAATGTTGCTTTCCCCCTTTTAACTATTTAATTCAGGTGTTTACTCTGTATTTTATAATAGATTATTAGAAAAAAGGGAAAATTAGAATTTATTTTTTATGCTACTACCTGTTTTTTTGTTTGTTTTTTTGGCAAATTTGTTTTTATCCGCTGATCTTCCAAAAGTAAGATACAGTGCTTTCAGTTGGTATAACCAGAAATGCTGTCCTTGGAATTACTGTTTTAATATGTATGTTGTTAGAAAACACCACAGGATTGTAAACCGCTCAAATTTTTTAGAACAAAATACTAGTAACTGACCATTCTATTGTACCTTTACTGAAGTGATCTTACACAGGCTTAAGTTAGAAAAAAATGCATATAACCTTACTGTGATGATTTTTTTGTACATAAATTAAGTGAAAAATGTTGAAAGTTGTAGACATATTGATTCTGACTCTAAATTTTTATTTTAGATGGATCAGTCCTACAATCCAGATGAAAACGAAGTTCGAACTCTCTTTGGTCTTCGTTTAAGTCAGAAGAGAAATAATGGTGTCATTGACAGGTCATTATTTAGCAACGTTGTGACCAAGAATAAAGATGTAAGTTGAAAAAAACATCTGAATTGGGGACGCCTGGGTGGCTCAGTCAGTTAAACATCTGCCTTTGGTTCAGGTCACGATCCAGGGTCCTGGGATCCAGTCCCCCATTGGGCTCCTTGCTCAGCTGGGAGTCTGCTTCTCCCTCTGCCTGCCGCGCTCTCTCTCTCCAACAAAAAAATAAAATCTTTAAAAAAAAAAAAAATAGTTGTCTGAACTGAATGCTAGTAATTCAGTAAGTCTGTTTTTAATATTTATAAGCTTCTGCATTTATTAAGACCCATATTTAAAACTGGTTGATCTGCAAATGTCTGGCTTATCTTTGAGTTATCAGATAAGTTTAAGAGCTTTAAAAAAAAAAGAATAAATGACCATATTAGGAGCTTCTGTGCATTTATATGTACTTAGAGGTATTTATCTTCAGTTACGCCTAAGTGAGATCATGTTTCACATAATTCTGTTCAGTGACTTGAATTTTTTCCATGCACTAAGCTACAAATACATTTTTTTTTTTTTTTTAAGATTTTATTTATTTATTTATTTATCAGAGAGAGAGTGAGAGAGCACAAGCAGGCAGAGTGGCAGGTAGAAGCAGAGAGAAGCAGGCTCCCCACTGAGCAAGGATCCTGACCCGGGACTCCATCCCAGAAACCAAGGATCATGACCTGAGCCCCAAGGCAGACACTTAACTGATTGTGCCACCCAGACGTCCCTACAAATAGAAAGGCCACATGGCAAGCCATGTGTAGATGTACTCTGATATTTTGTTTCCATTTTCAGTACTGTGGTCATTGTTTTTATGTGGTCAAGTTTTTGCTTTTAGACTGTTGTCATCTTTTAGGAAGGACATACTCCTAGGATGATAGTGTGTTTTGTTCTGTTTTTTTCCACATACATACGTGTATTCTGTCATTTACAATGCATAGCACTCTTAGTGGGGACTGGCGGTGGGTGACTACTGTCATCTCTCTCGTAAAGATCACAAAATTGTGACCTAAGTTATGGCTAAGAAATTTGTCCTAGGTTACATAATAGGAAAATGGATAAGCTTGTATTTCTTCTCTGAAATCTCTTAATTGGCCCTTCAGTTTGTTTTGTTTTGTTTTTTGGATCTTCAGTTTTGAAGGATTTTTTTGCAGTGCTAACATTGGCTCTTCTCCCCTCACCCCCACCCCTCACACCCCTCACGTCCCCCTCTCCTTCCCGCCCTGCCACCCATCATACACACACCCCATGCTTAAGATGTGTAGCTGCATTGTTTTGTGGCTTTGTCTGCTAGTACGTCTGGTATTTTTAGTTGGATGCTGGGCATTGAATGTGAAAAAACTATAGAGGTATTTTGAGTGTTTGGATGGAGTCTTTTTTTCACTCCAGAACTGACTTCCACTTTTGGTAGGCAGAGGAGGTGGAAGTCAAATCATCTTTATCCTGGCAGGAGTTAAGCTGATTTGAATTTGGGCTTAAGTCTTTGTGAGGACTGGTCCTTTTAGGGTTCACCCTTGTTCTGAAAGCACCAGTATCTGCTAGTGTCACTTTTCCTTGGTGTTCTCTGAACTCCATTGTTGCCACTTAGTGCTGTAACACCGGCAGGAGTGCTACTCAGTTCCTTTACCATTTAACTTATTGCCTTGCATCTTGGACAGTGCCTTGAGGTGAAAAGCAGAGATGGTCACACTCATTTCTTCTTGCTTATCTCTGGGATCTTTGCCTCTCAGTAGTTGATATTTTACTGCCTTGGTGTTGAGCTTTCTTGTTTGTTCCTAGAAAAGGTTTAGTCTGTTAATAAGTCATTCCTTGTAACAGAAAAAGAAAATGAAGAGGTGCAGTTGTTCCAGGTTTGAGCCCCAGGTGTGACTTCATTCTCATCATCTTTAAGTAGAATTGCTGAAAATAAGCTTTAAAACCTTTATTGGGTAGTTCAGCCTGTTAATAAGTGTATAGTGATGAAGACGTGATCTTCGTTGATTTAATAGATATTTTTTCACTTTTATTTTTGAAAATTAATGGTGCCCTGAAGTAAAGGAACATGGTATAGGCATCATGTGTAGAAATACCTGTAATAAGTTCATTGCCATCTCCTCCTGTGGTCAAGGCTGTAAAGTACTGGGATTTCCAGTTGGAAGCAGTGTTTTGTACCAATATTACTTACTGTATGTGAGCAGCTTACAGTAATATGTGCCCCCTCCCTTTTTCTTTAACACTTTATTAATCTGGCTGGTTAGTGTATCTTTTAAAATACTGAAACAGGGAGCACCTGGGTGGCTCAGTCATTAAGTGTCTGCCTTCAGCTCAGCTCACAATCTCAGGGTCCTGGGATCAAGCCCCACATCGGGCTCCCAGCTTGGCAGGATGCCCTCTTCTCCCTCTCTCACTCATCCTGCTTGTGTTCCCTCTCTTGCGGTCGCTCGCTATTAAATAAATAAATAAAATCTTTTAAAAAAATAAAATAAAATACTGAAACAGTATTGACCTAGATTACATGGTACCTATGTTGGCAGCTCTGCCTAACTATTGAGGCTCTTACTTTGTAAGTTTTCCTTTTAGGTTTATAGGTGTTGGACTGATTAATAATTCAGCAGTATTTGATAGGGTTTATACCCCTGGCTGTGCTAATTTGGATTCTTTATTTATTTATTTATTTATTTTTACAAGGAGTGAGATATGGCTTTAATTCATCTTTTATCTAAATTCTTCTCTACTTGTTTCATATGTATTTTTAATTAGAAATTTGGAAGCTCAAGCATTAAGAGTGATGGTTTTATCTTTCTTTATAGTCCTCTCTTCTTTTAAAGCAGTGTTTTGTTAACATGTCAGCCTCAAAATCTTTTTAGGTCTTAGAACAGTGGGAGAAGTAGAAGTATGTAGTAAGCATTAATGAACATGTGACTGAGTTACTGCCTCCTCCATTTCTCTTAAGTAAAGCTTTAATTTGTTTTAACGGTTTGTGTCCCTCACTTCCAACTCCGGCCGTCCCCCCTCTTGAAATGGCTTACATTCCTTGATCCTAACTCAGAATACCGGAATTGCATTTCCAGGCAGACCTGTAGGAAAGCTGGTTTGTGTAATTAAAATTTCTTAGAACTAAAAGATTAAAATACATAGTTGGTGTCTCAAACAGCAAATAACAGATAAGAAAGGATATACTACCCTCAGATTGTTTTTCAGAGTCCATAGTCTCTCATGGTTCACCTCCCCTTCCAATTTCCCCCAACTCCCTTCTCCACTCTAAGTCCCCAATGAATACTGTTATGCTGGAAATAAAAAAAAATAATAATAATAAAATAAAATATATTTCACAGCCCTCAAAAAAAAAAAAAAAAAAAGAAAGGATATACTACATTAGTACTATCTTAGAATGACAAATTCTTAAATTCTAACATTGTGGGGTTTTTTGGTCTGTTTTTTAAAGATTTTTTATTTATTTGACAGAGATCATGAGGCAGAGAGAGAGAGGGAAGCAGGCTCCCTGCTGAGCAGAGAGCCCAATGCGGGGCTCGATCCCAGGACCCTGAGATCAGGACCCAAGCAGAAGGCTGAGGCTTTAACCCACTGAGCCACCCAGGCGCCCCCTAACAGTGTTTTTTAATTGAGGTTTTAATTTTAAGATTAAAATGAAAATTACAGGTTCACATGCACTGTTAAGAATTCCCATGTATCTTTTGCCCCATTTCCCCTGGTGTTAATATCTTACAGTATCAAGCCATGATAATGATACTGATACAGTCAAGGCACCGAAAGACCATTTCCATGGCCAAGAGGGTCCCTCGGGTTGCCCTCTTACAATCATACTCATTTCCTTCTCCTTCCACCCCCAACCTTGAGTAACATCTTATCTGTTCCCCCTTTTATAATTTTCACTCTGTACATTTCACAAGTGGGTTTTTATGTGAACATAAGTTTTCATTTCTCCGTTATAAAGGCCCAGGAGTGTAATGGTGGCTGCTGGATAGTATCATAGTTAGCATATTTAGTTTTTTAAACTGCCAAATTGTTTTCCAGAGAGCCTGTGCCATTTTATATTTTGCAGCAGCAACATATGAGTGATCCAGGTGTGTGCATCCTTAACTCGCTTTTACTCTTGTCACTTTAGTTAGGTATGTGGCAGTATGTCATGATTTTCGTTAGCATTTTCTAATGGCTAATGATGTTGTTTCTTATTTATTTGCCATCTGCATATCCTTTTTACTGATACATCTCTTTGTGTGTTTTGCCTATTTTCTCATTAGATTGCTTTTGTCACTTGAGTTTTAAGAGGTCTTTATGTATTTTAGGTACTAGTTCTTTTTTGGATATGTGGTTAGCAAATATTTCCTCCCAGTCTATAGCTTGTCCTTTTATCCTCCTAATACAGGGTTTTTGCAGATCAGAAGTTTTAATTTTGATGAAGTCTGATTTTAGGTTTTCACTTAGCTAATTGATGTTAGCTGCTACTTACAGTCTTTGTCCACTCAGCATAGCTATATAGATCATCTTTTCAGCTTGTAATTATTCTTTTTATTAAACATAGTGACATTTTTGGCTTTAATAATTGTTTTATTCTGTTTGGACTGGGGTAGTTCACAAGTATTTTTGAACAGTTTCTACTTAGAATTTCTGGACAAAGCAGAAAATGATCTTTTTTTTTTTCCCCTGAACAGCCTTAGCTGTGTATGGGCATCACAGTTGCTTATAATGTCTGTGAAAATGATTCTCAGTGTTTTTTTGAACATAAATTTTTATCATTTTTCCATATAGGTTTCTTGGTTCTGTGGCTGAGAAAGTATTTTTTGTCAGTTTGGGTGGATATGGCATTTTGTAACTAGCGTGATGTTTAATTCTTAAACAGAATTAAGCCTGAGTCGCTGCAAATGACTTTAATCTGAGTCTGTGATGCATTAGGCACTGCTGAGTTCCATACGTATGTTGAGTGTTGATTTTGGTTTTTTAGTAAAACACAGTAGAGTTTCCTATGAACAGTTCATTTCATTATGTCCTTCGAGAGATACTACATTTTAGATCTGTTAAAATAAGTAACGTGTAAGATGCTTCAAGTTAAAGGGAATTACAAAAATCTGATGCAATTGACCATCCTGTGTTTTTTTCAGTTGTCAGAGTCTGCGCTCAGAGACCTCATTATAGCCACCATTGCTGTGAAGTACACGCAGTCTAACTCCGTGTGCTATGCCAAGAATGGTCAGGTAACCAAGCTCTCAGACCCACTTTTACAAATGATACCCATTTTTTACAAAATGATACTCATCCCTCAAGTCCTAGACTGCTTGGAAAGGAAAATCTGTCCTGTCTTTCTCTTCAGGGTTTGTCAGTATTGACTCAGTAACATAGAGGACTGTTAAAGCTAGTGATGATCACAGACTGTCTTTGGAACGATGTGTTAAAATTGGTCATATTGCTTCTTCCTCAGACTGAGTTGACACATTTGGATTCGTGGGAATGTAATAGCTGCTCTAAAACTAGTTCATTTGCTCCCCTCCTCCTGATTGGTGTGGTATTTCCAGTGAAGAGAGACTAATGAATGGTACTGCCACCCATTATTCCATGTTTTTGCAGCTTGTTGGGTATTTTCACATGTATTTCTAAGGTTACTTTACCAAGAATCTGTAGACTGCAAGTTAATGTGATCTTTGAAGATCCAGTTTACTGAGACATAATTTATGTACAATAAAATTCACTTTTTAAGTGTCGAGTTTTGAACAGTTTTCCCCAATTACCTAGTTACATGACCACAACCACAATCAAGATATTGATTACTGATGTTAATTAAGCAAGATATTGAACTTGTTTCCTAGTGCACTGAGCCATAGAATGCAGGACCAACCTAGCTCATCACTGGGGCCTCTTCTAACTGTGGACTAATCTGGTTCTGGTTTTGCCATAACTTCAGCAGCATTGGGACCCCTTTTCACTGTGTCTTGAGCTCTTCTCTTAGCATTTGTTAAATTATTTGACCCATAAGTAGGGGAGGGAAAGTGTGGGTATTAATTGGCATGTGATCTGGAAGACTTTTAAAATTCAGAATTTTAGTTGATTGTCAATTGTAAAAAGATTGTTTGTCTCTAATAATGAAAACTTGAGAGATTGTGGCTACTGGCCTCCTTTGACTCAGGTTCTAAGAAGTTCTGGTAAAATTGTGCTTCACTGCTGATGTCCAAGAGTTCTAGAAACTTCCACAGTATTAGTAACCATACTTCAAATGTCACTGAAGAGGTAAAATGTATAAATAGTAGTTATAAACTTCTTCCCTTACCTTTTAATGCCTTAAAAATTACTTGTATTTTGGACTGACAATTTTCTACTAAATTGATAGATTTTAGAGAATTGCACAAAAGATCTATTAAGAAAAATACGTTGTAAGAGATGGTCATCTTAATGTTCATGTTCTTCAGGTTATTGGCATTGGAGCAGGACAGCAGTCTCGAATACACTGCACACGCCTTGCAGGGGATAAAGCAAATTATTGGTGGCTTAGACATCATCCACGAGTCCTTTCAATGAAGTTTAAAACTGGAGTGAAGAGAGCAGAAATCTCCAATGCCATTGATCAGTATGTTACTGGAACCATTGGCGAGGTAAAAGTCTTGTCATTGGGTTTGTGGGTAGAGTATACTGGTACGCTCACCTTTTTCTGTAACAGACATCTTCATCACTACTGAGAGAAAAATGCTGTTCTTCTTGAATTTTACATTGTCTAAAATTGTGATTCTAAAATTCTCAACAATTCTTCATTGTCTTGCCTTTGACTTTGTTCACAGTTCTTCATCCCTTCCTGACACCATAGACCTTCCCTGTATTAAATTATAATCATTGGTTTAGTTTTATATGCTTGTACTTCAGTTTTATATGTTTGTACTGATTTTAAGCTTTTGATGGCAGGGACTGTTTCTTCACCTATCCTGAGGTTTCTGTCACATTGCCAAGCATGATACTTGCTACATGATAGGTGTGTATTCAACACGAAATCCAAATTAATCTGATGGCACATAATCGGGGTCTTTTCCGCCCACATTTTCTACCAGTGCCTTTACCAACTCTGTTTTTGTTAAATTATGTGTTCTTTAATGTCTTCAGTTTTAAAGAAGGCCTATGAGAATAATAAAATTACAATGTCAAGTAGCCTGCCAAAAATACAGAATTTGGCCCCGTTTTTGCTTAATCCTATATGGAAAACAAAAGAAAGAAGTCTGGTAATCAGACTCTCGATGGTCTTCTGAGAGGGTGAGTTGACCATACTACCTTGTTGACAAATTGAGGGACAGGGGTCCGTGACATAGTAAGTGTCATTGAAGAGTATGCCTTATAACCATAAAGTATTTAACATGTAAGCCTTTCTTCTTTTACTCTGATATTTATATTTCCCTGTTTATAATTACATAGCAAAATCCTGTTCATAGTTCTGTGAGCAAGAGTTAAAAGTACACTGTTTAAGCCAAAAAGTCATCCAGGATGGAAGCATCTTTTTAAAAATACGGATACCATGAATCATACCGTGATTCTGTTAGGCCTGCTGTAGACTTGAGACTGTGCAAACGCAGTTCTGCAACATCCATCATCATCTGCTTGCTTGCTTTGACACAGAGTTATAAAGTAGTAGATCTTACTTAGGCAGAGATTAAAAAGCAAAATATATTTAAACTGATTTACGAAGTAAATAGTATAGTTTTTATTTGGTACACTTAGAATTACTTTTCTTAATGAAATGCTAAAAGCATTAAAAAAAAAAAGATTCTTAAAAAAAAAAAAGATTCTAGATGTGTAAACTGTAATGAGCTGTTGTAATTAAATCCTGGGAGAAATGCCCAAGTGCTTTCTGGCGTTCTGATTTGCATCAGAAAGTACTAAAGATCTAATCCAAAATCTTTCTTTCCTGTCTCCACCCTCTACTCTTAGGATGAGGATTTGATAAAGTGGAAGGCATTGTTTGAAGAAGTGCCTGAATTATTAACTGAAGCAGAGAAGAAGGAATGGGTTGACAAACTTAGTGAAGTTTCTCTCAGCTCTGATGCCTTCTTTCCTTTCAGGGATAATGTAGACAGAGCTAAAAGGGTAAGTATGGAATTGATGTATATTTGCATAGAATTGGGTATTATGTAAAAACTATTTCAGGGATGCCTGGGTGGCCCAGTTAGTTAAACTTCTGCCTTTGGCTCAGGTCATGATCCCAGGGATCCTCACCGTGAGGAGGGCAGGGGGTGTTTTCCTCCCTCTCCCTCTGCCCCCTTCCCTACTTGTATGTTCTCCCCCCAACCCTGACAAATAAAATCATTAAAAAAAAAAAAAAAAACTATTTCAGAAATCCTGCATCTGTTAAGTTCTGTGAATTGTATGTCCAAGTATGGCAGTGTGATATATCGATAATACTTAATTATTTTACTTTTCCATTTGATGTATGAATAACCCACATCCTATCATTTTCCTGTTTTGACTGGGTGAATCATTCTGCATTGTGAATCATTATTAGCTTATGCTTTCTAGAGGGGGATTTTGATTTTTGCCTGTCTTAACCTAAAATTGTGTTTTGAAAGTCAATATCTCTTTTTCCCTCAGAGCGGTGTGGCCTACATTGCTGCTCCTTCTGGTTCTGCTGCTGACAAAGTTGTGATTGAGGCTTGCGATGAATTGGGAATAATCCTTGCTCATACGAATCTTCGGCTCTTTCATCACTGATTTCATTGCCCCATATTTTATGGTTTGCTTATGTGTAGGTGAAAAACCACATGTAACATTATGACAGTATCTTTTTTAAAAAATAAAACATTAAGTCTTAGTCGTCTTGGATCCATAGCTTTTGGTTGTATTTAACTTCTTAAAGTTACAGGCTTTCTACCATGACGAATATTATCCATAAATATTTGTGTGTAAGAAATACAGGAACATCCCTGCCTCCTGGAGCTCAGCTCATCCCAAAACATTGCCTGTGTGAAACATCTTAAAATCATCAAGTAAGCCAGAGAAACTGAGCAGACCCTGGAGTTAGACAGCATAAGCATCCTACGGTCTCACTGGTTTTCTCTTAGGGGATTCTGCTCATACAGCTTTTCTTTTAGTCAGAGTTCTAAAAAGCTTGGTTGTCTCCTTTCTAAGCACAGTTTTGAGATACTTGAATTTTAGTGTGATGTGTGGGTCGAGTTTCTCTTTCTTTCCAAACATTTATCCAGGTGTTTCAGCATCATTTGAAAAAACTATTGGATTGTCAGTTTCCTCAGTTAACCATTATTTGCCATGGGTCTCTTCTGGACTCTCTTCCGTTCTATAGTTACGTTTGTCCTAACACCAATACCACACTGTCCTGAAAATTGTAGCTTTGTGGTAAATTTTGAAATCAGATAATGGGAGGCCTTCATCTTTGTCCTTTTTAAAACTTGTTTTGGCTATCTGGGGCTTTGGCATTTCCATATAAACTTTGAAACTAAATATAGTCTATTTCTATAAAAATATTTGTTGGGATGTTGATTGAAATTGCATTGAATCCATAGTTTAATGAGATTAATTGGACATATCTCCTTTCCCCTTGAAGGTTGATTCTGTCTGGTTTCCACCAACCTTTTGCTCTCCAGTGGTTTCAAATAGATTTTGTAACATTTTTGTTCCATGTTCATAACTATCTGTAGGAGGGTTAGTCAGTACACTCTACTCTGTCCTTAAGAGAATCAGGAACACATACAAATATCATAGGAAAATTTCTAGTCACTGTTTACATTTTTTTTTTCCTTAGTCAATTCTAGCAAAGTATATATATTTTCTCTCCTGGAATTTCACCATTTTGTCTAAGTTTTCAAGATTGTTGGCACATAGTAGTATTTTTCTGAATTTTTAAAGGATCTTTTTTTTTAATGGAAGTTTTGGGATGGACACAAATTAGTTAAAACTGTACCTGTCATCCAAGTACAACTCATGATCACTAGTTTCATCTACAGTTTCCCCACTTACCATTCCTCAACACTGATTATTGTGAAGCATGACATAGGTACTTCCTCTGTAAATATTTCTGTTAAAGTGACTCAAAGAAATTTTTAAAATAGTATATATACTCTTTAAAATATATAATCATGCCTTTCTCCTGTGAGAGGCAAGAAATAACAATGCCCCAGTAGCAATGAGCATACCTAATGCAAGTTGCTGGTTTCCGATGCCACTCCAGTAGAAGGATTCCAGCACTTCTTGGAGGAATAGCTGACTCTAGGACTGGGGCGGAAAATAATACAAGATGAGATGCCTGGGGCACCTTACAGCGCCAGGAAGTCAGGACATACTGTAAAAACAAACACATGATCATAGGATATGTCAAAGGATACAGGAGCCAACTCAGGATTCTCAATAGCCAAAGCTGGAATCATTTGAGCAGCAAAGTAATGTAGTATTGGATTATAACACAACCTATGAAATATCTGAGTTCATGGCTGACCTAATGAATGATTGAATAAATAAATGGAGAATAAATCTGCAGAATTTTAAGTAATTTATATAGATAATCCACTTCCAAGAAGATGAGCATAACTCCCCACCCCTTAAGTGTGGGCTGTGCCTAGTGAATTCTTTTCAAGATGTGTGGCATGGAAAGGGGGGTAAAGGAGTAACTACAGTGGAGAGACCTGACTGACAGCACCTCAGCCAGGTGCTGAGGGTTAAACAAGCATGTCACGTTGATAGTATGCACCTCCAAGTGGGAGTGGCATTTTACCTGTTTGGTCTTCTTTCCAAAACTTCACTACCCCAGTGTAGTCCTAGGAGAAGCATCAGGCAACTCCCAGTTGAAGGACCGTACTGAGAATTGTCAAGATCCTGAAAAACGAGGGAAGTCTGAGAACCTCAGTCTAGAGAGACCAAGGAGACAAGTTGACCAAATATAATGGTCTACATTTGAACAGAAAAAGGATGCCAGGTAAAAAGTCCCAGTGAAGTATGCACTTTAGTTATGGATAGATACTGATTCATTAATTGTAATAAATGATAAAAGGAGAAACTAGGTGTAGGGCATATGGCAACTCGATACCAACTTAATTTTTTCTGTAAATCCAAGTATTAGAAAATAAAAAGTTTATTTAAAAAAATATATAACCATACTTCAAGTAGCACACTGAAAGGCATAACAGAATATCAAATACCCAGTCCCTGTCCAGATCTTACACATTAACTTACTTTTTTCCGCCTGAGCTTGTTGGTAAAAATATCCAAGCCTGAGGGGCGCCTGGGTGGCTCAGTCAGTTAAGCATCTGCCTTTGGCCCCAATCATGACCCGAATCCTGGGATTAAGCCCCGAATCGGGTTCCCCAGTGGACAGGAAGCCGGCTTTTCCCTCGCTCACTCCCCCTGCTTCTGTTCGCTCTCTCACTGTCTCTCTCTCTCCGTCAAATAAATAAATAAAAATTAAAAAAAAAAAAAAAAACTGTGTTCTGCTAGGCACGAATTCATTTTTTAAAAATAAATTATAGGGGCACCTGGGTGGTTCAGTGGGTTAAAACCTCTGCCTTCGGCTCAGGTCATGATCCCAGGGTCCTGGGATCAAGCCCCGCATCAGGCTCTCTGCTTAGCAGGGAGCCGCCTTCCTCCTCTCTCTCTGCCTGCCTCTCTGCCTACTTGTGATCTCTGTCAAATAAATAATTTTTTAAAAATTATAATTATGCCTGTGGAAAGTGCATAAAACACCTACAGTTTAAAGAAAAATTTGTAGGGCCCCTGGGTGGCTCTGGGTTAAGCCTCTGCGCTCAGCTCAGGTCATGATCTCAGGGATGGAGTCTGGCATCAGGCTCTCTGCTAGTCAGAGAGCCTGCTTCCTCCTCTCTCTCTTTCTGCCTGCCTCTGGAATCTTTTTGTTTTTAAGCCATCTTTTCCCTCGCTCACTCCCCCTGCTTGTGTTCACTCTCTCACTGTCTCTCTGTCAAATAAATAAATAAAATTAAAAAAAAAAAAAAAGATCCAAGTCTATGACACACATTGATTGCACTTGATTGGTGCATCTGAAGTCAGTTGTTCACTGTTTCCTCTTTTTTTATTTTTATTTTTTTTGCAGGTAGTTACTAAAGATACCAGGTTTTAGGTTCCATAGAGTTTCCAGTATTCTGAACTTTGTTAATTGGATTCCTGTAATGTCCTTTTATTTCATTTGTGCTTCTGTTCCTTTATTTCTTTCAAACTGATAGTTGTAGTTTAGTGATTTTTTTTTTAAGTTTGATCTATCAACAGTAGAGAAAGATGGATTGAAACCTCCCTCTGTGAAGATGAGTTTACAGTTTCTCCCTGCAGATTTATAAATGTGCTTCATGTATAGTTGAAGCTAAAAAAGTCTTTCATGCATTAAGTTACTATTTTTCATAGTGATTTTATGTACTCCAATCCTATTAACACTTTTTGTCTTAGATAAAATAATTAAAATAAGTTGTTTTATTGAATATGAACAGAGCTAGACCAGCTCTTTTTTGGTTTATATATGTCTAATACCTCTTCATTCTTTGGTGCCCTTATGCTTTAGGTGTAGATACATCTGGAATCTGTTTTTGTTTTTAATGCAATTTGCCAACCTTGACCTTTGCATTCAACTCATTTACATTCATTCAGTTGTTGATGTATTTGGACTCTATTTCTACCATCCTATAAAGTTGGAACCACTTTTGATTCCTTTTGTACTGTTGCTTTAAATTGATAGCTATATTTCTTTCCATAATAAGAACTTCCGCCTGCTTAATGAACGTTTCCCCATTCCTACCCCCAAACTCCTATAATGTCAATCCTAGACTTTTCAGTTCTAGGTTAGAGAGAGACATTTTCTCTCATGTTTAGTTATTGTTTTTTAAGACAAGTTTTCCAAGGTTTCTGTTAACCTTTACTTCACATACCTCTTGCCATTTCTCCTGAGTTTCTCCTCAGGTAGAAACTATATGCACTGTGTTCTGCTAGGCACAAATTCATTTTTTTTTTTTAAAGATTTTATTTATTTATTTAACAGAGAGAGATCACAAGTAGGCAGAGAGGCAGGCAGAGAGAGAGAGAGGAGGAAGCAGGCTCCCTGCTGAGCAGAGAGCCCGATGCGGGACTCGATCCCAGGACCCTGAGATCATGACCTGAGCCGAAGGCAGCGGCTTAACCCACTGAGCCACCCAGGCGCCCCACAAATTCATTTTTTAAAAATAAATTATAGGGGCACCTGGGTGGTTCAGTGGGTTAAAGCCTCTGCCTTCAGCTCAGGTCATGATCACAGGGTCCTGGGATCGAGTCCCGCATCGGGCTCTCTGCTCAGCAGGGAGCCTGTTTCCTCCTCTCTCTCTCTGCCTGCCTTTCTGCCTACTTGTTATCTCTGTCTGTCAAATAAATAAACAATTTTTAAAAAATTATAATTATGCCTGTGGAAAGTGCATAAAACACCTACAGTTTAAAGAAAAATTTGTAGGGTGCCTGGGTGGCTCTGGGTTAAGCCTCTGCGCTCAGCTCAGGTCATGATCTCAGGGATGGAGTCTGGCATCAGGCTCTCTGCTAGTCAGAGAGCCTGCTTCCTCCTCTCTCTCTCTCTCTGCCTGCCTCTCTGCCTACTTGTGATCTCTCTCTGTCAACTAAATTAAAAATTATTTTTTTAAAAAAGAATAATTTGTAAACAAACAACTATGTTGCCCCTAGCCAGCAGCTAATAATTTTGCCAGCAGCTCCCATACCCACTGAGATGCCTCTTCTGGTTTATTTTCCCATTTTCCCCTTCAGAACACTACCTTTGCTTCGGTGGTCACCACGGACTTGTTTTGCCTCGCACCAGTGGGGTGATTTGGGGCATGTTGTTGGGCCTCTTGGAGTTTGTTTCCTCACCTATAACATAGGGATGGATTTGCTTCTGGAGAGGTCGAGTAGCTCTCAGTTAAAAGCACTTTTGGTTAAAACCACATGAAACTAGTTTGTCAGGTTTGAGTCCCAACTCTTCTACTTAGGAGCTGTGTGATGTTAGGCTGCTCACGGCCTGCCCCTCACTTTCTGTTTGTAAGCTGAAGGTGACCGCATCCACTGTACGGTGGCTATGAAGAGTAGAGTGTGTAAGAACACACTTAAGTGTGTGTGTAAGAGTGTGTAAGAACACTTACAGCACCATCCGGGACACAAGAAATACCATGTGTAAAAAATGCTAGGGTCACCTGGCTGACATAGGGGAGGCATCTGAGTCTTGGTTTTGGCTCAGGTTGCGATCTTAAGGGTGTGAGATCGAGCCCCATGTCAGGCTTCATGTTCTGCCAAGAGTCCGCTTGAGATACTCTCTCCCTGTCCCTGCCTGTTCTGCTTGTGCTCTCTTTCAAATAAAAAATACATCTTTTAAAAAAGAAATGCTAGCTATTATTCATAATGCCTTGTGTATATGGAAGCATGGAAGGTATTGGGGGATGATATTAATGCATGGAAATTGCTTTAAAAATAGTGTATATTTATGGAAGATCTTTTTCAGTTTCTAAATAGGTAGCCAAAAGATTTCTGAGTGCTTTCAACCTTTCAATCTACTTTGTTTCCCTACACCTCACTTCTTACCGTTAAACCAAAGGATATTACAGAGACTTTCTGTAAGTAAAGCGACATTTTCTTTTTTATTGAAATAAGATTCACGTAACATAAAATTGACCATTTTAACAATTTCCAAGTGTACAGGTCAGTGATTTTAAGTGCTGTATATTCACAGATTTATATCATCATCACCACTGTCTAATTCTGGAACATTTTCCTCAATCCAAAACAGAGCCCATCCCCAGTAGCAGTCATTCCTTATCCTCTCCCCCGCCCCTAGGAACCATTAATCTACTTTCTTTATTGGTTTGCCTATTCTGGACACTTCATATAAATGGATTCGTATGATATGTGGCCTTTTGTGCCTGACTGCTTTCACTTAACATAGTGTTTTCAAGGTTCATGTTGTAGCGTGTTTCAGAACTTCATTTCCTTTTAACAAATAGTATTCCATTGTATGGCTAGATCACATTTTATTTACCTAGTCATCGGTTAATGAACATTTGGGTTGCTTCCACCTTTTAGCTGTTATGGGTAATAGTGTAATGAACGTGTTTGTACAAGTTTTTGTTTGTTTGTTTGGTTTTTGTTTTTAAGATTTTATTTTATTTATTTGACAGAGATCACAAGTAGGCAGCAGCAGGCAGAGAGAGATGGGGAGGCAGGCTCCCCACCGAGCAGAGAGCCTGACGTGGGGCTCCATCCCAGGACCCTGAGACCATGACCCAAGCCAAAGGCAGGGCCTTAACCCACTGAGCCACCCAGGTGCCCCTGTGTACAACTTTCTATGTGAACATATGTTTTCAGTTCTCCAGGAGTGGAATTGCTGGGTCCTATGGTAATTCTGGGGTTAACTTTTTGGAGAACCACCAAGCTGTTTTCCATAGCAGCTGGACCATTTGACTTTTCCATGTATGAGGGTTTCAGTTTCTCCACAAAAGCGGCATGTTTTTGAGTCAAATACAGCTTTCCAGCGCTTGGCTCAGCATCTTACAACTAATGCTGAATTATACAGATCAGTAGATTTCATTGTAAAGTCCTGTCCAGTGGTTTGCTGGCAGAGGCCATATTTCCTTCTGGAAGAAAATGGCAATTTCCAAAGTACCGTAATGCAAAGAGAGAATAGAGAAGGCCAAGGGAGAATCCTTGGCCTTCGCTGTGCTTGATGTGAGAGGAGCCTACTTTGGTGGGCAACATGCAGGACGCAGGATTCCAGCATGAATCCCAGTGAGCCCAGGATGCCATGGATCGCCCACGCCGACTGCCTCCCACAGCCTCCAAGCAGTGCAAATTGTGAGTCTCGGGGGCTCCACACCAGAGCTATTTTAGGAGAAATTTGGCTGCTAAGATTGTTGAAACCCACATGTCTCTAAAGAGTAAGTAAAAAGGAATTCAAGGAAATGTAAAACATGCTTTAATATCTCATACCTGACTCTACCGAGGAACGTTAAAAAAGGAATTTCTGTTTTTGGCTTTCTGCTGAAGCACCATTTCTCTGCTCTTTTTTTTTTTTTTTTTTTTTTTTAAATTTAAAAGATTTTATTTATTTATTTGACAGAGAGAGAGATCACAAGTAGACAGAGAGGCAGGCACAGAGAGAGAGGGAAGGAGGCTCCCTGCTGAGCTGAGAGCCCGATGCGGGACTCGATCCCAGAACCCCGAGACCACGACCCGAGCTGAAGGCAGTGGCTTAACCCACTGAGCCACCCAGGCGCCCCTCTCTGCTCTTTTATTGCAGCATTTTCTTTCCTTCCTTTGTAATTTATATAGATTTTTGTTTGCAATTCAAATTTCTCTTCTATTTTAATGAAGATACAGAGCGAGACAATGTGGCAATGACAGTAACTCTCATTTCAAATATGAGCACCATATACTCTTTAGAAAGAAAGTCTGAAAAACCCAGGGCAGTGCATGGTCAACTTTGGGCTGCTTCTGCTTTATCAGCCTTTATGGTTATCTTTAAATGTTCCCAACGTGAGAGGTCCCAAGAGTGGTCTTCCCCCCCGCCCCCCGCCTTTTTGTAAGGGTTGAAATGTATCTCCTGAAAATGGGATTTTTTAATTGTAGCCTGCCACTTTCCCTACCACAGTAATGGGAATTTACTGAATAGGAAGCAATTTCAGCATTTAAATGTGCTGATGGGATGTTTCTTAATCACTTTAATGAGTTTCATGCAACTAGAAATGGAATAGAATTTTCAATGGAAATATAATTAAATAGAAAAGTCATTTCCTATACTTACAATTTCTACCTGATCATTTCTTTATTCACCGCCTTAGAGAAAGTGTGCTTCACAGAATTATAGTGATATTATTATACACACCAATTTGCATCACTCACTTAGGTCATTAGAGCTGAAAACAATATAAATACACAATAAATTTTGTTACAAATCAAATTCAGCAAGGCAAAGTAAAGCTTCAAATCTGCAATTTTTCTTTTTAAAATCTGATATATTTATTAGTTTTACCTGATTTTTTCTTGAATTGGCAATTTCTTGCCTGAATCGAGATTGGTCTTTTAAATACGCCTTTTCAATCTGGACTGTTGCAAAATTTTCAGGGGAAGAAGTATCATGAGTCAGTAAAAACTACAAAGTACTTTGGAAAACCTCTGGGATTAGAGTTTGGATGATTTTACTGAGAAATAGAAAAAAGAAACTTTTACCACTCTTGCATTTTGATGCCAAAACATGAAAGGCCATTTAAATTTGTTTAATTCGTTATTATTATTTAAATGTAGTTACTGGTTCACTATTGAAAGTTTAATTTGTACGATTAATAAACTGCTTTTGAGAATCTAGAAGATATTTTGGAAAAAATGATATTTTAAAATCTAAAATGTGGAGCCTGTGTCTTTATTTCATTTATAAATTGTCAGGAAGGCTTGCTCTTCATTTAATTAATACAGTCCAAGTGGATTTACTTAAGCTCACATTTGGGAAGAGAGTTTCAGGTTTGCAGATAGGCAAGTGGCTTGAAGCACATTCTCAGCCGATAGCTGTTCTTTCCTTATGTTTTATAATACAAAGACTTGTAAGCAAGATGGAGCTGATGTGTAGACCTTCACCCACATGTTACCTGGGCCTCTTCTTCACATATGGAGACCAGGGGGCCAGCCTGCCTTCTCTCAGGCCCCCATCTTCAGTGGTCCCCATTGCACTGCAGTGTGTAGGGTTTTTTTGTTGTTGTTTTGTTTTTTTTAAAGATCTTATTCATTTGACAAAAGGAGATCAGAAGTAGGCAGAGCAGCAGGGAGAGAGGGAGGGGGAAGCAGGCTCCCCGCTGAGCAGAGAGCCCGAAGTGGAACTCAGTCTCAGGACCCTGAGATCATGACCGAAGCCGAAGTTAGAGGCTTAACCCACTGAGCCACCCAGGTGCCCCAGTGTGTAGGTTTATATTGAATCACATTGTCTCTTCAGTGATCAGTGATGACACATGTGAGACAGTCACATCAGCACGATGTGTTTCTTCTGTGATTTATCTTTTTATTTATTTATTTTTTTAAACATATATGAGCTGCTGCTGTCTTGGTCATTAGTAGCCTAATAAAGCAGAATGATTGGGAACATAAAGTAGAAATCTGGGGTTTGGGTCTGTGTCTTGCTAAGGAAAACTAATCTGAGCTGCATTCTTTATCAAATTAGACTGCAATATCTCTCAATGACATACTAAATGTCAGGGCATTTTGTAAACTGTAAATAATTCAAATGTAAAATTTTTTTTTTTTTAAACAAATGAATCCTGAGGAAATCTCTTTCTATAGTTAGTCTAAATATTCACTGGCAGGTATTTACTGAAATATTTTTTCCATTATACAACAATGTCTAAAAGTATTGTATATTATGAATTATTAATTTTTTACTAATTAAAAATCGACTATTCCCAGTGCCATTATTTACTCTTCTAGATGCCAGATTTAATCTCAGAGTTTGTTGTTTCCCCAAAGTCAAATTGAAAAGGAGATGTCCTTTGTAGAGGAGGAGTTTTGCAAACTCCATTCTGCTGGGGCACCCTGAAAGTGTCAGTGGCAGGTTATCAAGACGAGTGGGGTTCAGGTTCTTTGTAGCACAGCTTTTCCCTAAGACAAAGCTCCTCTAGGATGTGCTATTCAAGTACTTTTAGCATCTCTGCCATCTTTTCGTCTTCCTCCAAAGGTAAGCTCTTTGAGTAGGTGTTTATTCACTGAAAGGAAGAAGGGAGGGAGAGGGGAATGATGTTTGGAAAAAACAACAGAAGTTCCTTTCAGTCCCACTCTTGAAGAGCTGGCTAGTGAGTTTAACAAATGTTTCAGTCCACTAAAATCTGGGAAAGCAGAAATATGAAACCAGCTTCATTACTGAAGAGATAAACTATCAAGAATGAATCTGTTTTTGTAGTGACAGACTGGGGAAAATTCTGTACTTAAATCTCCAAGGAGAGAGCTATTCACATCATAGGTTTTCAAGCGTTTGCTGAACTGAAAAGGAACATTCATGGGCATTCTTCTTCTCCCCCAAATTTCTTTATGCAAGAAAGAAGCCATGACCTTCAAGTGGTGGAATGTAAATCTTTTATTAAACGGTTGTCTTTCCACAGTAGTAAAGCTCTGGCACATACAGTATAAAAAATAATCACCAACCATAATTATACCAAATTCCTCTTATCAACTGCATACTAAATGTCTTCAATACAATTTTTTCCGTATAAAAATACTGGGAAAAATTGATAAATAACAGATAAGAGAAAGATATCACTAGACTCATTTGGAAAAGGTGGATACTGTGAATATTTTAAATACCACAGTAACAAGGACATGCCGTTCGTACAACATTGCAGGCCAGTTAAGTGGAAGCAGAAGTGTTTGGGTAACTTTCCTACTTAAAATTCTGAGGATATCATTTCAACGCATTTTTACGCTGGTTGGTGTCTGTGCTTCCCTAGCCATCTCAAACCAAATCACAAGTGAGAATCATTTCATTTAAAATACTGAGCGGTACTGAATACTTCAGAGCAGAACAGGCAATATACTGCCCCCATTTATGAGAAAAGTCTCAAAACACTCCCAGGGGGATGCTTGGAGAAGCTGTGAGTTGCGCTGAAGCTGGAGAAGTTACTCCAGAGCAAAGGGCTTAAGAAAGAAACACTCTAAGATGGGGGTCTGCTAACATCACTCCGGTTTGGATGGACCTTGACAGAGATCCATGCTCGTTCCTCTGGGTGGAAAATATTACTCTCGGGAATCGTCTCTGTCAGCCTGTACGTCTAAAGGCATGAAGCACTCAATCGGGCAGTTGACATTCTGTGAAAACAGAAAAAGAAAAAAAAAAGCAGCATTCTGTTAAAACAGAAGAAAAATTTACCAAAAAATCCTGTGACATGTACGGAACAAAAGTGGAGAGGCTTTTTATGATAAGCCCTTACAGACAGGACAGTATTTCCAGCTTCAAGACCTTAGCAATAGATATCCTAGAGTTTTGATAAATTTGAACCTAAATTATGTTCCAGGGTATAGTCTTCTGCTCAAGGCATTTAAAAGATTTTTTAACAATAAAGAATATTTGGTTCATTCAGAAGAAAGGTGCCTACAGGTATCCCTACTAGGTATCTAACGGCATTTGGGGGGACAAATACTCAAGGTACAGGTGCACGTACAGTGTTAGTTCTCTGGTGGTATCTTTGCGAGTACTGGTTGTAGTGGCCGGTGGAGCCTTCGTGACCGGGTTCAGCCCCTGGTCTGCGGCAGTTGTCACAGCGCCAGCCCTGAGAGGACACAGGCATGAAGTCAAACGGGGTTTACAATCACCTGAGAGCATCACCATTAGTGCTTGCGTTAAAGAATTTCAGGTCTTACCCATTGGCAACGTATGAGCAGTTAATCATGAAGGAAGCTCTGAGGATTTTATGCATTTATAACTTGCAGAATACGCTCTGGTTTATTACTCATACCTTCTGATCACCCCTGTCTATTTATGTTTTTCTTGAAACATCCTCCTTTCTGTTCCCATTCAAACCCCACACATCTGCTAAGGCTCCTTCCAGTTCCAACTTCTGAAGTTTGCTTTATGTACCAGAAGACACAGAGAAGTTTTCCCAGAATCCTAGAGCTTTCTGCAAGGGAGCTGAGATCACAGGGACAAACACCCTTGTTTTATAGGAAACTCAGCCCCACAGACTGCCCTGCCTGAAGCGAGAGGGAGAGGAACCTAGTGAAGTGCTGGTGGATTTGGGACTGTCACCTGCTGAATGACACCTGGCCACATTCCTCCTAATGTGGGTAGGAAGGTAGCAAGGCTGTCCCTTCCGACCCACATGGCCACGGCCAGTGAACACTGTAGCCTTTCGTCTGGCCAGACTTGCGAAAAGAGACAGGTTCTTCTTCTGAGATTTTTGCTAGAAATGTGAGGAACCATGTTCTCCTTCATGGTTGCTCCTAAGCCTACAGAGGTTAAACATGGAGCAGACAGAAGTCATTTTTCTCACTATCAGCAGAAGCTTCTGTTAAACAAAGCCAATACACAGGAACAAAGTGTATAAGAGAAAGACTCAGAATGCCACTGTTGGAGCAGCCCTGACTCTTCTGTTATGTGACCCTGCAACTCTTCAGTTATGTGAGGTGGTTTTTTTTTTTTTTTACCTTAATCAACCAGAGTTGAGCTTTCCTCTTACACCCGCAAGAACCTTAAATAATACAATCACTTTCTTTCTTATACTGTCACTTACATATTCCAGACATATTTCTCCATTTAAAAGAGTATTCCTCAGAACACCTCATACAATACAGGTACATACTACTTACAGAGTCACTGAATCTTGCTTTCACATAAAAATGTCACAGTTTCCACTGCTGTCTTAACTGTTTCATTTAGCACTTTCTTTAGAACAGAATAGGTGTCACAAATGAAAGGTCTCATGTGCATAAATACTGAGGAGATGCTGAAGTGAGACCACATTCTACAAATTCACTTTCCATCACACATTTCTATACCAACCACTTACCAGAAATGTTCCACCTTCAGGGTCTTTACAAGTGTTAATGAGAGACAGAGAGAGGGCCTCCATAGCTTCTCTCCCTCCCCACCTAACCACTAGGGGTGGAAGAGATCAGGGTAGTTTCCATGGGCTGCCCCAGGTCCTCAGGTGGGGGCAGAGCCAGACCCCTGAAAACCCTTTCCTGCTGCAGGACTAATTTTCCTAAAAACCACCTTCCATCATGTTCTCTTTCTTCTTGGGTACCTACAATTGGCCAGTGCAAAAGGCACTGGCCAGTGCATCTTCCCCTGGGGTGGGGAGTGTGGTCTTCATGTATCAGAATGTGAAGAGCTGTTGGGGAGGGTATGTTTTCATTAAAAATGAAGGAATGTTATGTTCTGTTGCTCTTGAGTTGCATGAGTCATCTTATTTTGAAATTTCAAATAACATTAGAGGAAAGCACAGCATTTTTTATTATAGTGAGGGGGGCACAGATTAGAAACCGTTGAGAACTTCTGGCTTAAATAACGGACTTCCAGGCCCTTCCGTAAATGGCCCCCACTTCTTCTCATCTGATTTGTTACAAGACACCAGGCAGAGGGTTGGCTCACTGCAACCCACATAGGCCAGCTGCTTCCCATCCGGGGTGATACGCTTACTCTGCTCTCTCCGCTTCCTTCTCTTCCCACAATCTATTTCAAACATCCGAACCTCCCCCGCCAGGGTATGTTTCTCTTTTCCATGGAAACTTTCTTGCGGATTCCAGCCTACCTGGGAACTATTTGTCAGACCCACTAAGAAACTCACCTAATTAGCTTGACTTTCCATGTATGCTAACTTAATGTCGCCAGTTATATCCCTAACAGCCAGAACCGTTTCTCATTCCCTCTGTTTTTCCCATATTCCTTAAGCCCAGTGCTAGGTCTGTATCAGGAATCTATTACTGGGTTGAGAGAGGATATTTTCTAGACCCTTTCTTGGATCTTAACAACAATGCCATATGGGCACCTATCAGTCACTGTGCACCTCAAGGCCTAATGCTACTGAGCATGTAACCCTTCAGTTGTTGAAGAGTAGCCACAGCCTGAGAATAATAGGTGTGAGAGTGACTTAGGCTGCCTTGGAAGGGGAGAACTGAGAAGGGGTGTAGGGTAGCCTCTTGCGGGCAGCTCTGTGCCAACAGGAAATGAGGTATTTCAACTTTCATAAGGAGCGTTACCACACTTTGGGTACCGCACACACACAAGAAGCTGACTTCTCAATCACCAGGGTGGGGGCCCCCTTCGTCTTATCTCAATTACAGGGAGGCTGGCCTTACCCGCTGGCCTCCGAAGCAGGTGCAGGAGCAAATGGCACCAAGATATTCCTTCTGCCACTGTTCCCCCACATGGTACGTCTTCCCATCATCGTAACACGTGGCCTCGTCTGCGTGGAGACACAAGTCAGAAGGCTCATGGAAGATTGAGAACAATACGGACTTCACCTTTCTATGTAGGGTACGTTCTGATTCTCTCCAGAATGTGCATCCTCACAACCAAAATCCCACAGGTTTATGGGAACCATTGGTGATAGAAGTACTGCTGCATGGATCTTAGGGCAGCACGTCCAAAAACTAAATCTGATAAACTGGGAGAGGATCGTATTTTAAAAAGTTGGATCCAAAGACCCATAAAGCTTTCTGCTAATATTTCACTGAAGATTATGGTCAAAATACTCAGGTCGGAAAAGAGCTAACGTGTCCTGTAATACCGTTAAATCATGGCTCATTTTGGACGCCTGTCTCCACTTTCCCAAATCAAAAGATTAACAAACCCACTGTTCACTCCTCAAGGAGACCTAAAGTCTCCAATCATCTCTGTGAATGAGAGTTACAGCTCAGTAATAAAAGCGGGAGTGCTTAATAAGGCACTAAAAATGATCTACGGCAACGGACGTACGAGGATCACACTTGAATTCTCCTTTTCCATTTCCAAGACACGTGCAGCTCATCATCTGGCCATTTTCCCCCTGACGATCCCACTTCTCTCCAATCTTGTAGTTCACACCATTATCATGGCACCATTCTGTGGGGGAGAGAAAACCGGAGGCCGAGAGTTATCAGTGGGTTCTGACTCACAAGACGGTGCTCTGGGACACGGCCATGGGATTTTAAGGGCTGGCTATCTGGAGGGAGTGGCAAGAAAAGTTGAGGATCATGATCTCCATGACAGACCACGTTTCGATTGGATTTTAAAATATTATCTTTATCATTTAACGTTTTCTAGGATATTTTAAGATGCAAATCATCCCGCCATAACCATGTCACAAGAATAGTCGGGGACCTTCATTTGCATTCTATTAAGGCTTAATATTATTGAAAACCAAAGTAGGATTTAAATAGTCTTTTGGGAATGGATCATAGATGAAAAGTCACTTTTCGGATTTACAGAGAACTTGGATACAAAGTAGTTCTATTAACCGAAAAACAAACCTCAGCCGGCCTCTACATGCCCTAACCTGTTTCTTGTAAATGGAAAGAGTGAAAGAATAGATCTGTGTATCAAAACAAACCAAAACCCAACAAAATGATAAATCACTGGTTATTATCCCAACAGAAAAGACCGATTCTGAGGAATATTAAAAGTCACAGTTCTATATCTTTAACTGTGATCCATAAAAGATGACTTTTTAATCTCCGCGTTTTTTACTGAAACAGAACACACTTCAGAAGTTTGTGTAACAGGGCAGCTATTCCTTAAACTTTTTTTCCCATTCTTCAACTTTAAACATTATTTGACAATTATGTCATCTAAGCAAAGAAAATGTCAGTTGAGCCAAAGAATCACATAAATCACCTTATAGCTCTGTTCCCACAAATCGTGCCTAAGTACTTACCTCGGTAATAAATATGCAAACTTAAAATAGTTCAGTTTCAGAAATGAAAAACTACCTAACTGATGCCAAATGTTAAAACTTCCAACTCCTAAATGTCATAGGACACATCTGTTCCATCTTTCCATTTTCAGATGGTCAAGTGCAGTAGTCTGCATTGAAAAAAATGAGTTGTCTCCATATTTTAGTCTGAATTAAACCATTTCATATTTTAGTGTGAAAGTCTTTAAAAAATCTGTTATGTTGGATTTCCCCAAATATAATGTCAAGAAGTATCTGTAGGAGACTTGATTATAAGCCAAAATGGGTAACACCTATAAAAATAGACCAATTGTCAGTAATAATCACATCCCCTAAGAACAAAGCATAAATGAAAGTTTTACAAATTCTAATGTTAAATATCAAAGCATAATAAATTATCCCTAGGATAATTTTAAATTGAAAATACCATTTAAAAATGTTAAAATCTTTTTATAGTTTGAAAATCAAATATTTTTCTACTGAAGTTGATTCTTAATCATCTGTAGATGATTATCGGTGCTCTCTACATTACTTGGCAGGATTCAAGCTACCTGATGTGTGCGTATGTGCGTGCGATAGGACACTGTGGATATATTAAGTTATGTGCATGACTGGTTTGTGTTGAAGGGGAGTGTGAGTATAAATGTTCACCTCTGAGCTCACTCAAGATTAAAGATTAAAAGCGACTGGGGATTCCTTTGTGTTTCTGATACTTACTCTTCATTAAACTGGGCTCCAGAGAGTTTGACTTTATTATCTTGACAGAAAATGTTAAAAAATCATTACCGTCACAAATGTATTTTTAATTACTAGTTGTATTGACACAGAACCCTTGAAATGAAGCAAATATTCAACAAGTAAAATTTCCCATCATTCTTTATGATGCAAAATGTTACTTTGAGTCAAGCAGTCTCCCCTCGTTTGCTTCATGTTTGGAAGAGCCTGTGCCTGCCAAACATGCTTCCTTGGCACATTGTGCGAATGCATGGAACCAGAGGAGATGGACAAAGCAAGCTACTCACTAGATGAGTCACATCTGAAATGACCACTGCCAAAACCTAAGCACTGGCACGAGAGCTTAAAGCCGGACTCAGACAACCGCTCCCACTCCTCTCCAACTGCATAGTGGGAAACCGTGTAGGGGTCGAAGCATGAGTCATCTGTAGGTTGGTTTAGGCCTTGGTCAACTACACAAAGAAAAGGAGGAAAAAAAAAAAAAAGACAGCTTAGTGGTGATTTGGAACCATAAGAAGAAAACTGAATTATTGTTACAATGAGTCTAGTCTAAAACAGAAATCCCAGCAGCATGAAGAACCATTCATCTGTTTTACCAAAGCATCAGTTGCTCTGATAAACAATACTTAGATGTTGCCAGGCACCATGAAGAACCATTCATCTGTTTTACCAAAGCATCAGTTGCTCTGATAAACAATACTTAGATGTTGCCAGGCACATTTGCCACAAGCACCTGAAAAGGAGCCCCTCTTCCATTTTTGCCATTAGTACTAAAAAAAAAAACCCATCATTTCTGGCAAAACTAGTCTATAGCATATGGAACATATCTTGAGGCATTTTAGGCTAGTTAAGAACTCGAGTGGGATGCAAAAGCTGGAATGTCTCTCCATCAGTATCTGAGTGACCTTAACCTAGTTATTTTCTATCTCTGTGCCTTAATTCCCTCATCTGAAATATAATATAAAATATAATATAATATAATATATCTTGTAAAGATTACATAGATATCATGAATTCAAAGCACTCGTCCATTGTCGGCACTTAAAAAGTGCCCACCAAATAAAGAATAATTATTAGAGAGCATCCTTTTTTTTTTTTTTTTTTGCATCCTTTGTTTTTAATGCAAGAGACTTAGTCATTTTTATATACCATTGTAATGCAACATTCACTTTTATTATTGCATTTTTTGCATCAGAGCTAGATTCTGTACATTAGTATGACAGCAGTAGGACAGCTTTACTTTACCAATAAAATCAACTGTTTCAAATAAGAGAAAGCAAGGGATACGAATGACTTAAGAATAATGGAGTCTCTTCGTGTTGCCTAATACACTGGATCTTTATGTTTTGAGAAAGCTTAAAGCAATCTGTGCAAAGCATCCTTCCAATGAGTCTCTAAAAATTATATAAACTAATTTCTGTGACTTTGAATCCCACCATGTAAAATCCCACCATGCAAAAATCAAAGGCTCAAAACAATAGATATTTGAAGTGTTTAATAGTTTAAAAGGCATCACCCTGGAAGAAAATAGAGTTTGGGAGAAACGAACAAGTCTGACATGTCTGAAAGCCCAGAGAACGGGGCTGGAATGCAGAATATTGCTGCAGGGGATATGGGGTCAGAAAGGAAGTGAAAGGAACCTGTAGTGTTACTAGGGGTTTCAGTAACCCTCCCCAAATAGCCACCAGTTAAAATTCCACGTGATTTAAGTTATGGAGATGGAATTAAAAAAAAAAAATGATGTGGAAAAGTACAAAGACTTTTGTGCTCTGAAAATTCCTTTCACGTGGCCTTCTCCTAGTAAAACCACGCAAGGCAGAAGGCATGCATTACCATGGAAACCTAACACAACAAGCACAAAACGATCCCCACATCAAATAAGCAACTGCTTAAATTCACAGGCATGTATACGTGTAAAATAGCACGGTCACCTGTGACCCTATGTTCAGTAACCAGCCCTAGGAATAAAGCTGGTCACTTGACAGACAGAATATAGCACTCCGTGCTGCCGTGGGATAGAGAACCCTCTGTTGGGAAGACTTAAGATTCGTGGTTTTGATGATTCCCTGTCTCTTGTGATCCTTGGTGAATCTTCAACTGATGCAGGCTGAAAAGTCAGGCGATTCACTACTGCTTTACTTTGCAGGTGCTGCAAAGAGGAGTCAGTGACCCTTTCACTGCTATTTTGGCCTTGGGGTTGTATAATTAGAAAAAGAAATTGAAATAATATTGGAAGAAAGTCGCTCTTTGAGTGGAAATGGGCGATGTCGGCTGCATTTTGCATGAGGAACGAAAACCGGCAGTCGCTCCTGTCTGCAGATAGGGAATTTCCTTTATAGGTAATCCTTTTTGGGGACTTAAAGGATCACTCAAGAGGACAGCAACGTGGTGAGCAGAGGGTCTGGCAAAAGAGATCAGGAGATCCGTGCCCCGGGTGACCTCAGACGCTCGCTAGCAGGGAGTCAGAATGTGGGACTAAATGATGCTTCGGGTCCCTTCCAGGTCAATTACCGCATCACTGACTGAGACTACTTTACACAGGAACTAGGGTACTAGGAGCGAAAAATAACTGAATTTAAAGTTGCTCCTTGACTTCATGCCATCACTTCCCAAAGTTCAAAGACAACAGCAACAAAGGAACAGTTGAGAGAAAAGGTGTCTTTGGGGTTAGTCCAGAGGGGAGCCTGCACCTGCGGACCCAGGCTTTCACATACCAGAGTTGCCCACGGTAACAACCTCCTCCCGAACCTTGTGCCTCTTCTGGTCTTTCAGGGCCTCCACTATGATGTTGTACGTGGCCCCTCTGGTGAGGCCTGTCAGGGTGGCACTAGCGGAGGTTCCAGGAACTCGGAACTGCAGTCATCGGCACATCCAAAGTGAGGGAGAAAGCGTTATGGGGGAAATTGATGTGACTTTCCCTACTGTCTTACCAACAACCTGCACTATGTAAATAAAGCCAAGGGGGACCAAGAAGGAGGGTGGAAGGATCCCCAACCAGCCGTGGACAGACACGGAACTCGGCGGGGGAGGGGCCATCTTTTCGGTCTGCCCAATTTTCCTGCCCCAGATCTGTGTGTTCCATAGTTCTCAGGAGCCCTCAGTAATTCAACAGACAATGCCGTCCATCCCGCTATGGTTGCAGGTCTGTGCCAGCCCACTGGGATCCCTGCGCCAAGCCCCTTTCCCATCAATTACGGACACTGCGCTACGTGGCGGATATCCTCATCCACGGCAAGGTGCCCTGTGACCCCAACATGGGGTCCTTAAAGCCTTTGGGCAAATCCCCAAACTCATGTTTCTAAGCTCATAAATCTTTCACAGTGTAGTCATTCAGGGTTTTTTGTTGTTGTTGTTGTTGTTGTTTTTGTTTTTTAATTCTGATGCTTTCTAAAAAAATAAGAATAAGAATCTTATTCTTATAAATAAGAACCCACTAAAAATTGGTATCAGCAAAACAAATGAAAGAATAAAGGTTTTAAAGAGTCAGTCATTTTTAACAGCTGATATGGGCACAGTTTCACGTACGTTCCTTTTCCTCAGACATATTGTAGATAATGGGATTCTTCAAGGACAAACTATAGGATGGCATTTCATTTCTTTATTTTTAAAGATTTTATTTTTAAGCAACCTCTATAACCAACGTGAAGCTCGAACTCACAACCGTGAGATCAAGAGCCACATGCCCTTCCAACTGAACCAGCCAGGAGCCCCAAGGATGGCATCCAAGATCTTCCTGAACAAATGCAAGTTTGGGCAGAATCTCTCTCTCTTTTTTCAGATCATTTCTTTGTCCATATTACTAAGGAGCCTCAAATGTGTGCGACTAATAGAAATGATTTTATTCTCTCTACTAAACAAAACCTGATGCTACTCTTTGGTATACCCCAAAAGTACAGCCATATTGAGATTTAAAAAAGAAAAACCAGGGATTACGTGTACTACCTTTCGACCCTATAATATTTATATTAGAGCTCTGGTCACTTCTGTTACCTCGCTTACTCATTTCTAGGCTGCCCAGAAGTAAAGAGAAAAATCAATTACCTGTAAAGGTTCTTCGTCAGTGCCAACCGGATGACATGAAATGATATACTCAGAGCTTTCTTGGAATGGGGTCCAAGAGATGGTTGTCTGAGAGAGAGCTTCTTGTCCTGTAGAGGCATTTGGATTGAGTCCCATAACATGAGGGTAGAGGTGATGGTCAACGTCTCCCCTGGGGACGTGACCAACTTGGATCTCCTCATTTACATTCGGCGGATATGGTCTTGGCCTATGCCTTACAGGGGTGGCCGTTGTGGGCGGTGTGGTGCGCCTAAAACCATGCTCCTCAAAGATCATTTGTTGCCCGACACTGGGCTGCTGACCAGAAGTGCCAGGAAGCTGAATACCGTTTCCAGTGTCATACCCAGGATTGGTGATGAAAGGGGTCTTTTGAACTGTGGAGGGAACATCCAAGATCTCTGGTCCGTGAAGATTTGGGTGTGGAAGGGTTACCAGTTGGGGAAGCTCATCTAGCCAAGAGAGGTTAGAGCCAAAAAAGCAAAGCGTGTTAAGCTCCCAAAAGTAGCAGCAGTAGTCATTACCAATTCAGGCAACAATGACTGTTTATCAATCTGATCAAAGCCCCTAGAACATTAGCAGTTCTTAGATCACAAGACATTTTTTTTTTCAAAAAAGAAACCTTTAAGATTTTTCTCAAAGGTTTCTTTATAGTTTAGAACGAAAAAAGCGTTAGTATGAATTTATCATACACATAAAGCTTTGAACCACTAAGCCCCATACAAGCTACTTCTGCTCAAATTAAGCTTAATGGAACTGAAATGTGCAGGCTCTTTTCTTCTTTTCTTCATTTGAGACTCATGTTACAAGGACTAGAATCCAGATTAATTATTTCAGCATCTGAAGTATGAGAATTCCAGTTTTTCAGTAATTCAAACAGTAAGAATAGATAAAAATACATCCATGTTTGTTTCTAAACTTCTTCTATTAATATAAATATAGAATTTTCTTCAAATTAAACTGAAATCGGTTGAAAAAAAATAAGATTCTTTAGTTCAAGTTTCAGAAACCAAATAATAAATAAAGATAATGGGAAGGATTAATTTCCCCCCCTTTTTTTTTAAATGTTAACTTCAACAGAAGATATAGAAGAATAGTAAAAATAGCAACCTGGTTTCTACATTTTAATATCTGGCTTAGATTTTTTAAAGGTGAATAAAAGTCTTTATATTGATTGGCTAAGAAAAAAGTAAAACAAACTCGGCCGATTATGTTACATTAGACTATCCAAGAGCGCAACATGTATATGCTAAGCTGATAAGAAAAATTTCCATGAGAGAGGAATCAAAACCTGGAGAACCTTTTCACTGCAAAATTAATCACTTCTAGTTAGTTTTGTTTCGATTATCTTCCTAGTACCCAGAAGGTGCCCTTTACCTGTCTTTTTCCTTCCAATCAGAGGCTCACTCTTCTGGTTGTTCTTGAGGGCAATGACTTGGATGGTGTACTCGATGCCCGGTTCCAGACCTGATGGAAGGACAGATATCACGTTACGTCTGTGGGCTCAGCTAGTCAAATGGGAGTTGATCTTACCAGGAAATGCTACTGAGAAGCAAGCATCCTTTCTCTAGCTGGCCTTTTTGGCCTCCTGAAAGGTAAAATCTACTTCACTTTTCTTCCACAAAACCCAAATAGTCCACACATGATGGCCACTTGGTAAATCAGTAACTTCTCTACCAAATCTGGCACCTGAGAAAGTACTTTTAGTCTAACATTTTGTGGGTTTTCTTTTAACGTGTGGCCTTATCTGTCCTTTTGAACTCAAGAAAATCTATCAGCATCGTATACAACCAGTGGGATATACATTTGGGAGAGATCATTGCAGATTAAACGAATCTACTTAGGGCCTAATAACCAGATGGTCCTCAGTGGCAGGATCAATGAAAAGTTAGACTATAGGTAAGTACTCTGTAGGAAAAAGTGGCCAGTCTTTGTGTGGTTCCTATAGAAAGTAACCAATTCAACTCCTTCCGTAAGTGATTCTATTTTTCTGTCTCCAAATTTTCTAAAAAAGCAGTCTCTCTCTGGTTATCTCTGTGTTCTCTAGGATTTTTCAAGTCTAGATGATATCCTGTACAGAGTCTAGAAATTTAATCTCCTGGACAAAAATAATACCAAAGGCTTATGATCTTTCCCAATGAAATGGACAATCCTTCTTTCACATTCCAGGCATGCTCTCCAGTATGGGTGGTTGGGAATCACTTGGCCTCAAGACCCATTCTGTGAACCTGGGTAATGAGAGAGGAGGCAGGTCGCCCTCTGGCAAGGCCCATATGATACCAGATCTTTAGAGAGCTAGTGGGAGGACAGGACCACAATTAGCTAGTTTGTTTTGAAAAAATGTCTTCTTCTAGGACAGGACTTACAAGTATCCGGCAAACACACAGCCAATAAAAAGTTTCTATTTATGCCATTATGACAGTATTAAAATTACTGTGTTTTCACGAATTCTTGTCTTTTGAGATATACTGAGCTATGTGACTCCTCAACAGAAGATGCTTTTTGAAGTTATCAGAAATGGGGCCTCTTGTTCTCATGATACAGCATCAAAGACACAGTTGGAAATCTGCTAAGCACTTGGTGTGTCCTAGGGAGTCCCATGGAAAATGGTGACAGCGAAGCAGCAATACCAGTGATAGTAGCCTCTGTGACACCAGGGCGGGGACGAGGGACCACTTCTCTGGGAGGGGACCCAGGCTTCTCATACTTGATGATGTAACCAGTAATCTTGGCGCGGGGCGGCTGCCACGATACCAGCAAGGAGTTGGGTGTCGTGGCCAGGAAACGCAGATTGGATGGCGCATCGATGGCTAAAAGAAACCAAGATTAAGTCTCGAAGAAAGTAAATAAGCAGGGAAATTTTTCCCACACTCTTTTCCCACCCTGAGAAACAGAACCTGAGAGATTCTGAGAGTTCTAATATCAGTAAAAACAATTCACTGCCAGCCTCTTTGTTTCTCAAGTTCGTACAACCCATCACATATAAGTCAGTGGCATTTCTTCAGTAAAAAAGTAGTTACCAGTGGAGGCATCGATGACCACGGGGGAGCTCCGGGCGTTGTCATTCAGGGTGTACAAGTAGATCTTGTAGTCAGTGCCGGGTTGTAAACCTATGATTTGTGGAGAAATGCTTTTTATCTGATTTTCATTTACTAGGAAAATTTTTAAACTCATCGGTTAATTCGTGGTTCCTTTCTCATCCCATACATATACAGACCACAGAAGTGGTCCACATTTGAGCAATAAATTAGAGCCTGGCATGGGTGTTAACTGTTAACGAGAAACATTATCTCAAAAGGAAATCACTGATGCATACAAAGATACTGGCTAGAGTAAATTTTAAAATTAAAAAATGCTATGTTAAATGTAGAAGAAGAGGAAAAAAGAAGTCGTTGACTTCTTGGTTTTGGCTGACTCTTGGTTTTGGCTCAGGTCATGATCTCACAGGGTTGTGAGATGGAGCCCCCCATCGGGCTCTGAGCTCAGCGTGGAGTCTGCTTGGGATTCTCTCTCTCTTCTTCTGCCCCTCCCCCTGCTCCCTCTCCCTTTCTCTCTAAAATAAGTAAATAAATCATTAAAAAAAAAAAGAGCTAGCCATCTCGGAGAATAAGGGGCAAGCACCTACTGAGTGTTTTCCTTTTATTATCATCAGTCACTGTAACTGGAATCAGAATTTTAAATCTTGGGGAGCCTGGGTGGCTCAGTGGTTTAGCCTCTGCCTTCGGCTCAGGTCATAACCTCAGGGTCCTAGGATCGAGCCCCCTTCAGGCTCTCTGCTCAGCAGAGTCTGCTATCCCTTCTCTCTCTGCCTGCCTCTCTGACTGCCTGTGATTTCTGTCTGCCAAATAGTAAATAAAATCTTTTAAAAAAAAAAGAATTTTAAATCTCAAAAAGACCTAAATTGAGCTGGCTATTGAATATTCTCTGACTACAACTTAGATCTTCATTTTATTTTAAAATTTAATTATGTTTTATCATCGAGCTTAACATTAAGAACAGTATGCCAATATTCAGTTTCTTTTGGTTTTAAGCATTATGTTACTTTTTTTTTTTGATACGAAGGGTACATCGATAAAAGATTAAATTTAATAAATGGAAATTATGCCGTCTCTCTGGCAAACATTAAACAAAATCAGGCATTCACAGAATACAACTATTTCTAATTATAGTATGAAAGTAGGTTTTTAAAAATTATAGCTGCATTATTGTAAAATACTGACAATAAATTCAATCAGTATAAGTAGTAGAGTAACTGATAAGGAATTTATGTTGGGAATAGCCATCAGCAAACATGGTCAGTACAGTGAGTTCCCTGACCTGTGATGGTGTAGCTACGGACGTCTGGCCTGATGGTTCTCTGAACTGGAGTCTGGCCATTTGCTGGGATGGCATCAACTTGGAAGCCAGTGATCGTCTCCGTCTTGGTTCTCCAGCTAATGGTGATGGTGGTCTCGGTAGCATCTGTCACACGGGCCCTTCTTGGAGGGCTGACATCTGCACAAATCACAACTAGAGATCAGTGCCTGGCTGATTCATTTAGGGAAGATTTTAATGTTTTAAAATCTGTCTTTATTATACACCAAACACATCCATTCCTGCGCATTACTAGTAACGTACAGATTTTCTCCTGTGGCATCCAGAAAGAAAGGTTGACAGTAATTAAGAAATATGAAAAGACTCAGCTCACATACTTTAAAATTTTTTTTTGTTAACTAAAACCCTTTACAGATACTACCAGTGGTTCCCAAGCCTGGCTTAGACTATCTACCAATACCCCAATTAATATTAAAATTATTAATTTATTATAACATAAAATAAGTGTAGTAGAGGAGTTACAATGATATGGCAATAATATATATACGTATTATTAGTACTCTGGCTTTTTTTATATGGCTTCATTTATTTCCTTTCAGCATAGGCAATGGCATCCCTATTTTGTAGATGAGAAAACTTAAATATTACCTGTGATTTCTGAAAGAGCATACATAAATTATTGATATAGCACCAAACTGGAATCTGGGCCTAATTTTGTCCAATACTTACTCTACTGTTAAGGTACAGCAGAAGCCAGTGTGTCCTCCCCAAACATCATGAAACCAAACTACACCAAGTAGAGCAAGTAGTAGATAACCAAGGTGTCAGTTCTAGCCCCTGACACTAACATGGTAACATTTGGAAGTGACTCCATTTATGTGGCGGTATACCACTCTCCAGAGGGTCGTAAAGGGTGACAATAGTAAGTCAATGAGAGATGGGCAAGCAAATCAGTTTCCAAGCTGGGAATCCTTCGATCAACATGGTGATCTAGAAAATCATTTACCACTTATGGAGAACGTTTGTTGATACTAAAAGGCTTGATTACTCACTCTCCAGAGTAGTGACGACTCCCTGAGCTGGTCTGCTTGTCAAAGTGTCCTTAAGTGCATAGACGCTCACTTCGTATTTGGTGGCCACCTACAAAGAAGGACACAGTAAACTTTAGCAACGGGATCTTCTAAATGCACAGGATGTTTTACTACAGCATTAGAAAGACACAATGGCTATAAAAGAAAAAAATACACCAGCAAAACCCACAGCACTATAAATCCTACATGAATTTCATTTCAACACTGCAGATGATCAACAGCACATGTAAATTATGTGAATTTAAAAATGTGCTTAGGGGTTGACGCCAAGTACGCTATAACTTACATACTTACAAGGAATCGATCCAAAATGGGGAAAATGGGTATTAGCCTATTTTTCTCCTTTATGATTTGGCAGGTGCCGAGCATTTCTTTGTCTGATCATGGAGAAGCAGAGAGAATGCTCTGTTCTATCTCTGAACCCTCTCTCTGTGATTTCTCTTGGAATTGGCCTTATGTTAAGAAGTACATCAATTTCCTAGATTCCTGGCTAGTTTTCCATATGCATGTCTAAAGGATTAAAAATGTTTCAATGGAGGGAGGATCAGGTAGGTTGGGTACAAACTGGAAAATATTCCTTGCCAAGGTAACACAGCTCAGAAAATGCATAATCAAAAAGAAGCTATGCATTCAGTCTTTGGACATATGAATTGCCTCCTCTACATACGCACATAAAATCTTTCTAAAATAAACAAAATGCATATACAAAGAGATGTACAAAAGCCAACACTATTTATACAAGTCCATCCAGACAGTCATCTGGAAGAGCTAGGTCAATATAGAGAATTCTATTTGGCACAAAATTACAATAAAATTATTTGACGACAGAGGCAAAGAACACGAATTAGATTATTATGGTATTTTTATCTCCACCACCTTAAATTATGAAAGAGATAATTACAGTTGATCCTTGAACAGATCAAGGGTTAGCAGTCCCGAACCCCTGCACAGCTGAAAATCTGCTTCTAACTTTTGAATCCCCCAAAAGTTAACTAGTAAAAGTTGTACTGTTGACCATAAGCCTTATTGATAAATTGCTGATTACCACATACTTTGTATGCTATTTGTTATTATATAATGTATTCTTATAATCAAATAAGCTGGAGAATGGAAAATGTTATTAATAAAATCTAAAGAAGGGAAAATACATTTATAGTCCTGTACTATTAAAAAAAAAATCAGTGTCTAGAAATGAACCCACACAGTTCAAAACCACGTTGTTCAGGGGCACCTGGGTGGCTCAGTGGGTTAGAGCCTCTGCCTTTGGCTCAGGTCATGATCTCAGGGTCCTAGGATCGAGTCCCACATCGGGCTCTCTGCTCAGCAAGGAGCCTGCTTCTCCCCACCAACCCTGCCTGCTTCTCTGCCTACTTGTGATCTCTGTCTATCAAGTAAATGGATAAAATCTTTAAAACAAACAAACAAACAAAAAAAACCATGTTGTTCAAGGGCCAACTGTACTTTTTTCCAATGAAAGAGGGCACTTCTCACCATGAGTCCTGACACAACCACAGATGAGCTGTCAGGAGCGAGGTTGATCTCCTTCATTGGTCCGGTCTTCTCCTTGGGGGTCACCCGCACTCGATATCCTGTGAGCTGAACATTCGGTGCCGTCCACTGGGCGGTCAGGCTTGTTGGTGTGACCTGAGTGAACTTCAGGTCGGCTGGTGCAGGAATGGCTGTCGGGATGGCCATTGGTTAGAGGTTATCTTAGAGGAACTGGGGAAGAGGGACAGGACAGTGGATTCCAAGAAGCAGAACAGATGTGCTTGGGTTGGGTTGGGTTAGATGGGTTCCCTCGGGCAAAGATTCAGTATGAGAAAGTACAAGAAGGGATACAAAATAAAGAAAACATTTGCTGAAAAAATGTGTTTTATATCCACCAATCTCAGAATCACTAGAGGCACTTGGGTAAATGCCAGAAGTCTGAGACACTTGAGGTTTTAGAAGTCATTTTTGTTTTGTTTTTTTGCTTTCCCTTAAAAAAATAAAAACAACAACAACAAAAAATCAAAATATCTTCTTGACCATTAGGATTGATTTTCCATTTGTATGGAAAGAGGAGCAATAGCTGTTTTCCTCGATAAGCGATCTTTGCATGGAAACCATGTCAGGGGTATTCCACCCCCCAAAAGACAGAAGCATGTTTTTATCCTGTTTATTTGAACCCCACAGCAGACAGTGCTGCTAAATTTGAAGTATTCTCTGTGGTGCAGCGTAAGAAGAAAATTGGCTCACAACAGAAGCAGAAAAGAGAAGCGAAAAGCAATAATACAGATAGCCACCCCCAGGGTTTATGCTGTCACAAGGACACAAATTTAGCATTCCACTCTGCTTCAGAAACAAAGCACAAGCAGATAAAGTATTGTGGAAAGCATTTGCCCTAAACTGCCTCCTATGTGTCTGATTCTCAATCCTTTAAGCAAATCACACACTCAGCGCACGATCTCCACCCAGAGAAGGAAGGTCTTACCTACGTGTTCTCAGAATCGTGCCGCTAGGAAATGGCCCAGTTTGGATTCCTTTTTTAGAGTAAGTTCTAGGATGCCAAACTTCTTTCCTTTATGCACAGTGAGCATAACCACAGGGAGTCAGGGTTTAAGGAATAATCCACAATTTTAGGATGTCTCACTCTATGGCCTTATCTATAAGCCAAGCCACTCTAAAAGGTCCTTTATTAAACTGTATCTGAATATCACGTAAACTTTACTTTTTATGACAGACCCTAAAGAGGGTCTGTCCTAATAGAGAGGCTGTTTTGTTTGGGTTTGTTTGACCCCCTTACAGGGACTCCAGAGCCCAACAGAATGTCTAAGTCACTCAGCGGGGCGTGGAGCCGCAACGCCCGCGAGCACCCGTGCTGCGGTGGACGGTATACCTGTGGACTGGGTTCCAATCAGGGGCTGGCTCTCCATATCATCGTGCAAGGCAACCACACTGACTGTGTACTCAGAACCCGGCCTGAGGCCTTGCAGCTCTGCAGTGTCCTCTTCACCATCAGGTGCGGGGAAGAGCTCACGGATTCCATCCTCAGGGCTCGAGTAGGTCACCCTGTACCTGGAAACTTGCCCCTGTGGGCTTTCCCAAGCAATTTTGATGGAATCGACATCCACATCAGTGAATGCCAGTCCTTTAGGGCGGTCAATGTCTGTTAGGCAAATTAATGGTAAGAGGTTATGTGAAAAGCAAGTTGTGAAATGAGCATTTTTATAACGTGCAAAGCAGTTCCGCAGATATCATTTTCTCTGATGGATTCAATTCCAATTAACCCACTAGCAAATGGGAAATTACTTGACACTCGATTACGTTTCTTTCGGTTTTAAAAAAGATTTAAGGTCACATCACTTATTAAGACGTAGGTGTGCGTGAGACACACAGGCACCCTGCAAAATAGCCCCACAGAGAGGATTTTTTGCCATTAATTTTCCGGTATTCCACCAAGATTCGTTTTTGCAGTGTGATGTTAGTCTCACAGACCTGGATTTTCTATACCTTGGAAGTGGTAAGGTTGATTTTCAATGTTAGATTCAGAGGATTCTAATCCTTCTTTAACTCTTCTCTCCCCCTCCCCCCACTATTTACATTAAATGCTGCTCCAGGCAGTTTTCCAAATGCTCCAAACGCAATAGCTTCATGAAGCCCACTGCTATCAACTTTACCATCCAGTCATAGAAAAGAAGGTCCAGGCAAAATATTTTGTAGATTTGGCTATAGGCAAACAGGGTTCTGCTGAGGCCATTTGAGCAAATGAAATTCAAAGCACAGCAGCTATGAGAGCTCCCTAAATTCTTTCCCTTGATGTTCTCTGCTTGGCACCAAGAAGGAAAAATGTCTGTAAAGGACTCAGCTCAAGATAACCAACTAACCAAGCGGGCTGTCTCTACGTGTACTTGCAAAAGGCACATGGAGGGCGTTCAGAGGCCTAAGAACGAAACTGACTTTGAAAAATGGGGAAGAAGCATGGGTTACGTACTTGTTACTGCAGTTTGAACCAAAGGCGGACTCTCTCCGTCTTGATTCTGAGCATAGACACTAACCACATACTCCACTGTGGGCTGCAAACCTTCAATGGTCATTTCTGTTTGATCTGCAAAGGGAGGGAAAAGTAAATGTGGCACCTGTGTCATCTGCTGTTAAGGCCACGGATGTGACCACCAGCATTCAGGAATAAAAGCCTGGTGGCCTGGATTTTTCATTTGTAGAATTATCACGAAAACATGGATAAGTCAGATATGATTTCTCTTGGACGGATATACTCATGGCTAATACAAATTGTCATACTGGAGGAAGGTCAAACTAAAGGATACACTCTAATATGATGCCTCCAACAATGAAGGATGCCGCTCTCGGAAAACATGAAAATTAGTTTAACTTTAAGATATTCCCTTAGGATCCTAATTTTACCAGGATTTTATATAAAAACAAAAACAAGAGCTAAGAGAATCTTAAAAAGTTGGGCCGTCTCTCTACTTTATGTGCATGACTAAATAAAACCACAAAGAGATATCTAATAATGCAAGATGTCCACACCATCAAACGGAACTTTGCATGTAAAAGGAGAAGTGCACTTCTCCAAAAAATTCTGCGGTGGAGGAAGTCTATAACAATCTCAAGCCCTGAATTCACAAATGGGGAAATGTTTACATAGGACATAAAAATGTATGGTACTCAGACCTGGGTGGTCATGTATTTTAAAAAGCATATTGTGGGGCCCTCTTCTGTTTATCCTGATGAATGGGAGATGCTGGTTATTCTCACCTGGGCCTGTGGTTTTCGTTTTTGATGGTCCTGGGCCATTTTTGGGAGTAGTGGTCACTCTGTAACCAGTAACAGGGGAACTTGAAGGCAGCCACCTGACGCTAATGCTGTTGTCCTGAACATCAGTCACTTGCATCTGGGATGGTTTGTCAATTTCTACAAAAAAAAAAACAAGGAGAAACCAGTGAAGCCCCAGTTGGTGGGGACAAGAATGGACAAGAAATGATTCCAGTCCTGGTAGGCACAGAAAAATCTCTTATTAGTTAGTGACTCCCAGGTAGTCCTTTGGCAGAAACACGCAGAGGGCCTTTGGGAGGTGGGACCTGTATCTAGATACTGTTCCCTTTTTTCAGTATGGCTGCCTCATACACAAAGAAATTATATGCCAAGTAGGTGTTTGTCTTCTTACTTTATCAGCTCATTCATTCATTCATTCATTAACAGATATTTTCTGAACACCCTTTATGCCCGTCTCTACTGCAGGCCCATGGAATATATCCATTAACAAAATAGACACAATCTCTAACCTTTGCGGTGCTTCTTTAAATATCTGGCTTGAAGCTCTGTCAGATTCATCTTGTTAAAAAAGAAAAGCAAGTTGGTGCAGCCACCGTGGAAACCAGTGTGCAGATTCCTTAAGAAATTAAAAATAGGGCTACCCTATGACCCTGTAATTGCACTACTGGGTATTTACCCCAAGAATACAGATGTAGTGAACAGAAGGGCCATCTGTACCCCAATGTTCATAGCAGCAATGGCCACAGTCGCCAAACTGTGGAAAGAACCAAGATGCCCTTCAACAGACAAATGGATGAAGAAGATGTGGTCCATGTATACAATGGAGTATTATGTCTCCATCAGAAAGGATGAATACCCAACTTTTGCATCAACATGGACTGGACTGGAGGAGATTATGCCGAGTGAAATAAGTCAAGCAGAGTCAATTATCATATGGCTTCACTTAATGTGGAGCATAAGGAAAAACACAGAGGACGTTGGGAGATGGAGAGGAGAAGTGAGTTGGGGGAAATCGAAGGGGGAGACAAACCATGAGAGACTGTGGACTCTGAGAAACAAACTGAGGGTTGTGGGGTTGGGTGAGCCTGGTGGTGGGTATTAAGGAGGGCACGTATTGCATCGAGCACTGGGTGTGGTGCATAAACAATGAATCTTGGAATGCTGAAAAAAATTAAATTAAATTAAAAAAAAAAAAAAGAAAAGCAATTCTGCAATGAGGAAAATACCATGGGAGAACATCACAAACCTATCTGAGTAAATATTCCCCTGTCTCTCCAAAGGAGGAGTCAGTACCTGTTCGATAATCAATGGAAATCGGCTTGCTGCTTGCGGGGCTGTCTCCACGGCCAGTGACAGCATACACGGTGATGGTGTAGTCTGCTCCAGGTTTAAGGCCACTGATGGTAGCTGTGGACTTGCTCCCAGGCACAGTGAACTCCTGCACAGGGCTATTTCCTCCTGTGTGAAAAGGGGTTAGTTCAGAGCGTGAAAAGCTGAGAAATAGTTGGGGACTGCTGAGCAATGACATTAACATACTGAGAAAACATTTAGTCACACCCTTGATTATTCCCTTTAAAAGAGAATTATTAGTAGGGTCCACATGGAAACGTATTTATTTATGCATGTAGTGAACCTTATAGTAAGTGTGTAAAAATTGGGAGAAAATTGCAGTTGATGCTTTTTTAACATTCCAGTATTCAAATGGCACTGAGTTGTAGATTAACATTAGAAGGAGAAAGAAGGTAAGTCCTCAACCCAGGATGGAGTATACTGGGTTCCTTTTTCAAGACATTAATGTAATAGATTCACGTTAAATAAAATTCTGAAAATACAGGAAAATAAAAAAATACAAATCTCTTATTATTTCATCAATGATAATATATTTGTGAATTTGTAATTCTTTCTTCCTGAGCTCTCCTGTTCCTCCTTTAGAAGGATACAAAAAACTCTGTATCTTGGTTTTGCCACCAATTAGAGCATATATATATTTTTTCACATATTCTTGGAAGAGACAAGGCTCCATTGAATGGACTTGCCAAAGTCTCTTTAAATATGCATCTGCCCTTGGGCTTTGAGGTTACCCACAAAAGAATCTGGCTTTATGGGAGTGAAAGAGCATTTCACTAAGGCACCTGTTTCTCCGTAGGTGATCCTGTAATATCTCACTGTGACAGCGGGAGCTTCCCAGCTGATCAGCACACTGGTAGGGGTTGCAGCAATGACTTCCAGGTCCCTTGGAACATCAGAAACTAGAAAAACAAGGCAAAGTTTCCACATCTATAACTTTCAAATGATGCCCAGATTCATTCTGCTCCTTTTTTTTTTTTTTTTTTAAGATAACTACCTTTGTAATTCCTGCATTTAATAATGCAGGTATTATGCAAAATTAGCAGAAGTAAAAATAACAAACAATTCAAGGTAAGGGGTTAAGGAGGCAATTCAGATTACGATAAAATGACTATTACAAATTTACTGAAGAATTCTTTTCCTTCAACTTTTTATTCTGAAAAATTCTAAAACAGTGGCGCCTGGGGTGTCTCAGTCGGTTAAGTGTCTGCCTCAGTCTCAGCTCAGGTCTTGACCTCAGGGAGTCTGAGCTCCACACCGGGCATGGAAACTACTCAAAAATATTAAAACAACAGAGAAGTTACAAAAAATAATTTAATGAACACCTACATTCCCTTCTCTTGGGCATTTGTTAATTAGTAAAAATTGCCACAGTTGTTTATCTCTCTTTCTGTGTCTTTCTCTTTTTGTTAAACCCTTTGAGCCTGAGGAACAGGTATCATGATGCTACTTGTCCCCTAAGTACCTCAGCATGTCTCCTAAAAATACCAACACCGTCTGATTTAACAATTCTGGTTTTATTTTTATTTTTTTTAAATTAATTTATTTATTTGACACAGAGAGAGAGACATCGAGAGAGGGACAACAAACAGGGGGAGCAGGAAAGGGAGAAGTAGGCTTCCCGCTGAGCAGGGAGCCCGATTCGGGGCTCGAGCCCAGAACCCTGGGATCATGACCTGAGCTGAAGGGGGCAGACGCTTAATGACCGAACCACTCAGGTGCCCAATAATTCTGTGGGTTTTTTTTTGTTTTTTTTTTTAAACTTTTATTTATTTATTCATGAGAGAATGAGTGAGAGAGAGCATGAGAGAGGAGAAGGTCAGAGGGAGAAGCAGACTCCCCAAAGAGCAGGGAGCCTGATGCGGGACTCGATCCTGGAAGTCCGGGATCATGAGCTGAGCCGAAGGCAGTCGTTCAACCAACTGAGCCACCCAGGCGCCCCCAATAATTCTGTTTTTAAAGGAACTCTAAAACAGAGATTTCTTAATATTTTGAATAAAATTTCAGGTATTAGAAATGTAAAAATACATTATAATCCAGTGAGAAATTTTCTGCAATAAAGTTATCTTCAATAGAGCTAAAGAGGAGATTTCCTCCACGCATTCTCTCACTTCTCTCTCCGTGCCTCACAAGCACAATCCATTTTTCTAAGAGACGATGATTCAGACAACACAAAGCCGCTTTCCAGAAGATCCCGCCTGCCCGGGAAGTCCTCTGAGTGCCTTTGCAGACCAGAAAACAAGTTACCTGTTGACTGTTGACCAATCAAGGGAGGGCTTTCTTCTCTGCCATTCAGAGCAACGATGCTGACCACATATTCTGTGCCCGGATTGAGATTGGTGAGGGTGATGGAATTCCGAGAGGGGGGCACTCGGTCTTCCCGAGGTCTTCCACCAGTGTGCTCGGGGTGATGGCGAATCCGGTAGCCAGTGATGGTGGCTCGAGGGGCAATCCAGTGGACAGTGAAAGAGTTGGCAGTGATATCAGAGAAGTCAATGCCAGTTGGGGAATCAAGACCTGTTGTTCCGACCCAGGGGGAAAAAAAAAGACATCACCAGTTTAGGAGGTGAGGAAGAATGTAGGGAAGGTAACCCAGGGAAGCCAGTGTTTCTGTCCTTTCTCCTCAGCACAGCAAAATGCTGTGCTTGCTGTGCTGATTCTAAGCCACACATAAATTTCAAAATCATAAACTGCCCCAGCTCCAAATGGCCAACTCAAGCTTTTTCTTTTTTCTTTTGCTAAGTAATCTGAGTTATTTTTACATGTTGTTACCAAAGGTTTCTGCCTCGCTTTTGAAGACAGCTATTTAAGATATCTGGGAATTATTTTTCAAATGCTTCAGTGTTCAAGTATTCTGGGTTTCTATCCTGTAAGTGTGTCTCTCGAAATAAGGCAAGATATGCCCACTTTCAGGTTAAGTGTTTGGTTCGTAAAGAAGCTTTCTGCACTCAAGAGGAAATTGTTAGGTCAACAGGGTAGTAATAATGCCAAACATAAAACTCTCAAAAATGAAAATAAGGCATCATCCTGGACAGAGTACATGCAAGTAAATCCTCATGAATTGAAAATTTAGTGTACGGCAGAAAAATTAGTAAAAATTTTAGAGTATATCTCAAATTCAAATCAATTAATCTCTCTGGGCCTGTCCAAAATTTTTATTTTAGTATTAATAAATTGAGATATCACAATTCCTTTTTGGAACCAAGGGTACTATAATAAATAAATTAATGGGTATACCACATCGCACTGTTTTAGAAGGGAAAAATTAACAGAAGCCCTCATATTAAAGAAGAAATGTAATATTACAGGATTCAGTTAAACTTCTTCACATAGCAAATGGCTATTTCGCCAAGCAGAAAAAAACTTGTTGGCTTAGCAAAGGAAGGAAAAGACTTCCATGACAATGACAGCGTTGGATCAGCCTTAGACAGAGCCGCCTAATGAGAGGGAATGGTCACCATCTCTAAACAACAGAGATGATATTATTCTTGGGAGATTTTTAGAAGGACAGACAATAACGTTTCTGGACTATTTTAGTCCTCTCTGGAAGCCAAGAGTATAATCTTAGTGACTGAAAGTCAGGGTAATACTTGCAGAAGTGTCATTTAATTTTTAAGGCCAGTGATCAGAAAGTAATGACAAGGCTATAAGTACCACTACCACCCCAGAAATGGAGGTGCGTTTTTAGAAGCAGCATTCCATTCTGCTATTTAAAATTGGTAGGTCAAAGCTATTTGATCCGAATACTGCCAACACGACTCACCTGTTTTCTGCCTTCCTCTAAGGGGTATGCTCTCGTGCTGTTCGTATACACTGGAGACACTGACCAAATATTCTGTGCCAGGCAGGAGATCTGAAGAGACAAGGAGGACTTATTTTTAAATTGTGCTCAGAAGCATGAAAAAAGCAAATCACTCTTAGGACTATTTCAATGGATAAAATAACATACACAAAAGTTGAGTCCCCTGACCTACTCATACTGACGTGTGAGTGTCACTACCTACAGGTAGGCTGTAATGGGTTGCTAAGGAAAGGTCACCTTGCCTTCCAATGTCTCTAAGCTGTGCCCTCAGATGTACTTCTGAGAGTATGATTCACCCCGATCTGCAATAAGATGGTAGCTGCCACATAGCATTCTCTCTGTCAGCCACTCAATACTACACCTGTTGAGGGTATGTGATAATAATCACTGTGGCTTGTCATTGACTTGTCACCAACAACCCTAGGAAGAAGTTTGCTACTATTTAAAGCAGGCTTGTGGCCATCCAATAAACTGCAAATATTTCAAATGTACAGTTCAGACAGGTTTTGGACTATGTATGAACTTGTGAAATCATCACCACATTTATGACAATGAACGTATCCATCACCTCCAAAACTCAGGTTTAAAACTATCCCCATTTTACACATGAGAAAACGGAGGCACAGAAAAGTTGTCTTCTTTGACATCCTTGCCTGAAATCATAAACAGTTTGACCCAGGCCAAGACGGGTGGTCTTAATTAAGCTTTACTGGAAAAGAGTTACAGTCCAAGGGGAAACGGATAGGATTTGCCATAACAAAGTAAGAACAAAATACTTAACAAAATTACATACACTTTCCTGAGTATCCTCTTCTCTCATTTTGAGGTCTCCGAAAAAGTACAGAGTGAGGGTTCTAATCTTTGGATTCTTCCTCATTAGACCCCATTCCCCCCCATACCATTTCTATAGAGGCCCCTGCAAGGCTTAGATGCTCAGACTTTCCTTTCCTTGTTCCTCGTTGCCCAGGGGTAATTTATTTAACCACTACAGACCCTCGTTGTTTCATCTATAAAACTGGGTAATAATGGTTTCTCTGGGGGGAGATGGCTACTTTGCAATCTAGAGCAAAGATCTAGAAGAAGATCTGAGAACACATGATGAACATGTGACCAGTCTGTGGGGCAGACCTGGTCTTAAGGCAGGGGGTGCATACTGAGCGATGCTGTTAACTGCTGATCCCAGAATGCTCCAGAAGACAAATAAGAGCCCTGTTGATGTACAGATATAAGGGTGTTCTCACTCTCAGTCGTGAAATGAGAAGGCGGGACTGTGGTCATGTTGAGCTGCCTTCCCTGCTCTAAAGCATGTTCACGATATGGAGGATATTTTCAGACTATCCTCTGGTACTGTACTATATGTGAGCGCTTTCCTTCCTTGTGTGGAAACCTATGCCGTTCTCCTGTGTTTATTCTACTACTCCAGTGAGAGGATGACACTGACAGGAAACACAGCACCATGTCTCAGTCTCCTTCTATTTTCTTTAATCAACGATGTCTATTTCAAAAAGGTAATATCTAGAAAGACACAATTTTCGTAAATGGTTGCTGTTTTTCCAGGTCCTCAGCCTTCAGAGAAACCCTGCCAACAGATTCTTCCTGAAGTACCCGTTACCCTTCGGCTCTTTCTTCAAAACAGCATCCTGAGCTATCCTGAATTGCTGTTTTCTATGCCTTCAAACACCAGAGATTACCTGCTTAATGCTTTTTTTAAAAAAATGAGAGTAAAACAGATATGGTGACACTATTTTCAATCCTCATCACTTCCCTCTCCAAACATTTAGATTTAGTCATACGGTTTCTCCTGACATTCGTTTATTTTTATGTGTTCATCTGGAAGCAGAATTTGTTTGAAGTCTTCGAACTTCGCTGCTGGTGTTTTTCTCCTATGATCTTTAAAAAGTTGTAGATCTCAGAGATATAGACATGAAAATCGCAATAAACATGACAGCTTTCAAAATGTACAGGGCTGCATATCCGATGTGGAGTTCAGCTTCTAGTCTTGTAGCTGTCTTCATCTTAGTTACTCCTACCTGAGAACTTGGAACTCTTTCCTGGGGCTCTAGCTTAGTAGATACAGTTACAGTAGATACAGATACAGTTAGTAGATACAGATACAGTTGACTGCTTACTTGTCAAGACCACTGCATTGTCTGAAGGAGAGATCGACAACTCTGCAACATCTTCCTCATTTTTCACCGGTGAGTAGCGCACCAAGAGGTTGGTCAATTCAATGGATGGAGGTGGGGCCCAGGTGACACGCATCGTGTCGGGACCAACATTGGTGAATCGCAGGTCAGTGGGAGGAGGAACAGCTGGTTTCAAAGAAGGAGGAACACCAGGTCAAGATAGTTTGAAAACGAAAGTTAACCCAAAGAGCTGGGAAGCTAAAAAACAATAACTCATGCATAAAGGAAATGAGTCACCATCATGCAAATGATCTAATCTAAATCTAATCTAAATCATAGTGAACTACTGTTAAAAATAAAACACTACACACAGTACTGTTAGGCCCCTTTAACCTTTCTGCCATCGGTACATATCCAAGAATAATTTGCATCTGCTTCCAAATACATGGATTTGAAGTGCATTATAAATACCACTGACAGTTATTTTATCCCAGGCTGAAGAGGCTTAAGTTGCCACACAGCAGAGAGAAACACAGCGGTGCTTTCTGAAGAAACACATGCACACAGACAAAAAGACAAGAGGGTCCTAAGTTTCCCCTGACCCGAGGTGACTACAGCTACCGGCATTGCTACAATCCCGCTCCGTGAACTCTACCTATAAGTGAAGAGGTTCATGCAGATTGGTTCTCGGCATGTTTCTTACCATGCAGGGCAGAGAACCTTTGTAATGTTGCATGCTCAGCCCCAGACTGGTTAAAGAGGAGTTTTTTGTTTTGTTTTGTTTTGTTTTTTACCTAGCCATGGCAAGGCAATCCACCATGCTCCAAAGTTTCTTTTTCTCCTCTATCAAAACACCCCTCTTCCAATTCACCCTACATTTTACTGGGATTTTAGTCAACTACAGAAAAGGAACACGGTGGGCTTTCTCGAAGAGTAGAAGGAAGGGCATCCTGATACGTTTGGAAGTACCTTTAGTATTAACTGGTGCTCACAACGCAATTTGGTACTCATGCAAGATACGTTAAAAAAATAAAACAACTCCAGGTAGGCAAATTCATTTAACCTTTGCCATTTTGCATCGAACAGATCAGCTCTCTCTAGCTTTATGCACATTTGTGGTTTAAATGAAAGTGTATTTAAGACCACGTGCACATGCCTTCGACCCATCGGCTTAGCCTATAGGTCCGATTCCTCACCCGCCCCCAACCCATCCTCCCTCTCCTAACGACTGGCAAATTGCTGGCTTTCCCCGTGAAACGTCCGTCTTTAACCAGAGTGACTGTTGGCAGCATGCAACACCATCCATGTCTCAAACACAGAAGTTTTCAAAATTCACCCGTTTGCTGTGTCAGTGTAGTAGGGGCACTCTCTCCGCCATTAATGAGAGTGATAACGCTGATGTCATAGTCAATGCCCGGCTCCAGCCCTGTAACTGTGTAGTATCCTACTGAGGAGTCCACAAAATCTTCAAAAATAGGGATACCTTCTCCTGCCGCAACTACTGTGATGCGGTACCCAATAATGGTGGAAGAGTTTAGCGGGGTCCACCTCAGGCCGATGCTTGAATCGGTTATGTCAACAAAGCTTAGGTCAGTGAGTTGGGGCACCTCTATTGAGTTACAAAGCAAAGGGGGGGGCAAAAGGAAGATGGAGGCAAAAAGAGGAAAAAATAAAGCAGTGTACATCAGGTTACTAGTGGCAAACTTGACAGAATGTTAAAGCAATGATGGTAATATGCGATCTTTTCCCAATGTTCTGAAAAGACGTTCTAAGCACCATGAATATAGTTTGCTTCCCTGGAAGAGTAGAACAGGTTACAGTATTCTTAGGGATCTTCTTGTATTTGAAAAGGATCTCTAAACAGTAGAGTTGAAACTCTCAGGTTCTTATAAGTCACAGGGCTGTTTAGGATGTCAAAACCATTCTTAGAATCTAGACATAATAACTGTAGTAAGTACCAGCAATGCTTTAAAAAAAAAAATGAAAACTTTTTTAGTAGGAAAACAGAGCTTACATGAAGGAGGTTTAAAGAAAAAAAAATCGGGCGCCTGGGTGGCTCAGTGGGTTAAGCCGCTGCCTTCGGCTCAGGTCATGATCTCAGGGTCCTGGGATCGAGTCCCGCATCGGGCTCTCTGCTCAGCAGGGAGCCTGCTTCCTCCTCTCTCTCTCTGCCTGCCTCTCTGCCTACTTGTAATCTCTCTCTGTCAAATAAATAAATAAAATCTTAAAAAAAAAAAATGTAAACTCTTCAAAATGATATAAAAAAAAAAAAAAAAAAAAAAAAAAGAAAAAAAAATCGGTCAGCGAGTTTTTCTTTCTTTTTCCGTAGAAAAACTCAAGACAATATTACGGCCATAATGCTGGTGCATTATGAATGTATGGTGTGAAACATTCAGGAGGAAGACAGGTATACTGGAGTCCAAGACCACTGCCAATATTTTGCTTAACTCATAATCGAAGTTATTTAGTCAGCATTACGAAAAGCATTCTCCCAAATAGTGCAAAGGAGAATATAATCTGTTCAATGCTTTCACTGGGTCACAATCCAATTTTGGACAAAGAACAAACCTATCCCCAGATAGGTCTTTTCAATGTTGTCTTTCAGTCCACCAAGAAAGAACACCCGAAGGCGTGGCCTTTATGTCATTTCTTTTTTCAATTTTATAAAGGTAGGATTTGAAACTTTAAGATGAAGAATTGAACTAGCCAAATCCTACGTCCATGCTCATGTACGGACACAGGTATGATTTTATGGATGTTGGAAACTGACATGGACTGTACAATCAGGGACAAATGTGCCGATGGGATGCATTTACCATATTACTTTTAGCCTGTCAGTACTGAGGACAGACACATGACATCATTTTAGTAATATTTCCACGTGAGCGGACAGTACAGAGTTCAAGCCGTCATGGCACTCAGTTACATCCCCATCGCCACAAACAGCATCCTGGTGAAGCGGACAGGAAAGCAGTGTAAATAGCAAGCATGTGTCCAAACAGTTGCTCTGACCTCACGGTTTTGGAGAGTGTAGTTGGGGTGGGGGGTCAGAAGTAAATCCCAAATGTACTCGACACCCTCAACCACCTGGGGATTAAGATCTTAAGCCCTACTCTAATCGAAACTGCCACTCTTAGGATAGTAGCTTATTCTTCCATTACCTGGGATGACGGTATCAGAGATAGGGACACTTTCCTTGTCATCTTTGACAGTGTAAACACTGACATTGTACTCCAGGCCGGGACTCAGGTTCTCGAAGGTGCAAGAGCTCTGATCTGCATGGACCACTTCTTCCAGAGAGTAGCCCTGTTGGCCATTTAGAGGGGTGGTGGTGATTCTATAACCAGTAATGTCTAGAGAAAACAGGAAGGAGGAAGTTACTGCACAGAGCATCTGTGAGCCAGGTCACCTTAAACCCGACTCCAGTGATGGACCCGCGAAGGGGAAAGGAGGAAGACTTGGCATTTATGGAGGACTCCCTGTGATTCAATGTCACAATGACCCTTTGAGGCAGATATTAATATCCTCGGTTTAAAGAAGCTCTTGGACCAGGGGAGCAATGACCAACGGTTTGCCCTCTGATACATCCCAGGCTTACCTGGAGTGGTGCTCCTTTCCCAGGAGACGGTAAGCACTCCAGTGTCAGGGTTTGCTTCCAGGTGCAAGTTCGTGGGTGGAGACAATGCTATGCAGAAAAAAATTTTTAAATTAAAAGTTAAAGCTAACACCAAGCACATGACCTGTGGAAAGTACTTTTCTCTCTCTCTCTCTCTCTTTCTTTCTTTCTTTCCTTCTCTCTTTTCCTCCCTCCTTCCCTGCCTCTCTTTCTTTCTCTTTCTCCCTTCCCCATTCCCTTCCTTCTTTTCAAGAGTCAGTAAAAATAAAGACGTTACACTATGAAACATGGGTGGATGGTGATTCCCTGAGAACATTTCTTTTTACGGTTAACGATTTTGCAATACTATTGAGATTCTTCCTGTCCTGCCAGTTCATAAATATTTTTGACGTGGAAAGAACAGTTCTGATAGCATAGAATATATGACATGAGATGACCTTGCTGCTCCAAACCCAGCAATAGCTAATAAGGTAAGTGGGAATGGGAGCTTCCCCCTCGTGCCATTATCAGAAGCAAAGAAGCTCTGGGACCAGGGGAGCAATGACCAACGGTTTGCCCTCTGATACATCCCAGGCTTACCTGGAGTGGTGCTCCTAAGAGCAGCTATGTTCAAGAATCGGACCAGTTTTAAAAACTAAGAGAGGGAAAGAATTCCTCTTACGTGTCACCACTTTCTTTACAATCGGAGCATCTCTCTCTTTCCCATCCCTCAAGACGGAGATGGTGTACACATATTCCACGCCGGGAGTCAGGCCAGACACCACGATACTTCCTGACTCTGACGTCACTTCTCGTGGTGCTTCCCCTCCTTGGCTTGGTCGTACACCCAGCTAGAAGGAGGAAAGCAAAATAAACACCAAGGTCAAGTATCTCCAGAGCTGGATTACTGCAGAGAGGTTGCAGCTATGCTGTATAGAACGGGAACTCTTGTGCACACTGCTTATTGTGCTTTGTTAGGCGATGAGTTGGAGCCTGCCTGTAGCTCTATTAGACACTTCAGTGGGAAGTTCCTTGGGCTGGGGGGCTAAGGTGGGAGAGACGTCTTCCAGAACTGCAGGACATTGGCTTATCATGGAAGTTTATGGAGAAATAGCATCACGTGCTGTTTTGCTTGATCAATAATCTCCAGATATAAACCAGAAGTACACAGGGGTTTTGGGCCACGTGGCAAGTTCAGTTCTACTTTCTTTGCCGCTGGAAGAAATCCTCCAGCGCTCTCTTTAATGAGTTATGAACATTCAACTTAAAGGTAGCAGCCCTTTTAACATTTTCTACTTCAGAAACATTCCTTTTGAAGAAGTATGTTCATAGCTTAAACTGCAGGACAATATATTACAAAAGAAGAATGAAAATGAAGGTGCCCATAATTTTCAATTTTTTAATATTTTGTTTCAAAACCTAGGTAATATCGTCTCATCAAACAGTGTTCAACTCCAGAGAGGTCCTTTGTAGGTTATAAGGCTTCTGAAAGTCAGAATGACACGATTAAGGGAAATTTAAAACAGCAGTCTTCGAAAAGGGCTTCTCTATATTTAAGTAGCATAATCATCAACATGGCCATTTGCGTATTTTAAAAAAGAAGTGACCTTTGGTGTATTTTTCTACATAAGTAATCATGGAGATTTAGTCTTGATTTCCAATTATAGTAAATATTTCTCTCCCCACACTCTAAATGCCAAGGAAAGGAATTCTTTTAAACATATTCATTTGTATTCATCGCTTCCCTAATATCATTACTTTAAAGAACATGAATCCAGATATCTACAGGGAAGACCTTAATCTTAGCTTCTATTAAGAGATTCACCCAAGGGGCTTTGAACAAGTAGAGATGAAAATGATTGGATGGAAATGTGATTTTTAAGTGACTCTGAGTCTAACTGGTCTCCCTAACTTGGTTTTCGTGAACTTGTTGACACCCATTTACAACAACACAACAAAAGGCATTTCCCTGTGTATTTTAAAATGCCATTCCCTGGGGGAAAGGACAAGAGAAAATGAGAGGACAACAACCGTTCTAGATGAATATTTTGTCCTTTACAAAGCACTTCCCAGCCTCGGTCCATCCTTCTGTCCGTTTAGTGAGGGGATGGTCATGTTATCCCTCCACAGTGGGCGTCACAGAGACACAGATGAAGGCAGGTAACAGACCCCAGGTCTCCTGACTCCCAAACACCCTGTTTCTATCACAACCAGAAACAAGCACTTCGGGACTCTATCAAGAGATTAGGAACCCCCGCAACTTACCTTAAAACCAATCCTTGGAGCAGGTGTCCATGTGATCACAATGGTGGTCTCAGTGACCTCCGTGTTGTAAGGTGGAACGGAGCTGAGGGGCTGCACTGTGAGACAGAACCAATGCACATGTTCACACCTTGGAGTCACAGACGATGGCAGAGAATGCACAGAACGAGCATTTTTACGGAGAACCTCAGTTTACCCAGCTAGTGGATCCTACACGTAATAGCCTTTACTGGGTGGGAATTTGGAGGAGGTCAGTGCTTCCCGATCTTTCATGTGCCACACAGATGATCTGGCAGCTGGCTGAAATGCAGGGTCTGATTCTGTGGGACCAGCGTGGGGTTAGGACTTTGCATTTCCGTGATGCCCATGCTGCCAGTCTGTGAGTCATACATCAGGAACAATGGCCTCAATGACCTCAAAAGACACTTTTGAGACCTCGGATTCTTTGCTTTGTGTCTTTTTATCAAGTTTGGGATTTGAGTTTTATGATAGTAAATTTCCCTCTACGGTCCGTATAAAATCTCAGTTGAAATGTAAAACTGGTCTCCACAAACTGGTTATCCTTCTGCTTTTTAGATCATTAGTCGGAGAACAACTGTTAAATCATAGATGTGATCTGAAAATAGCTCTGTGCTGAATTATTCCATAACGATGGTCAATTACTTTTGGTTGCAATGAGAAATACCATATGAAAATCCAACAAAATCTGCCACTATGGGCTTACTTAGAAATCCTAAAGATTCCTTAAATACATGATTATTCATTTAGGATAATCACATTACAAAAATTTGGTACTCTGCCACTGGAATTAGGAATTAGAACAAGTTAATTTGGCATCTCCTAGCGTCCTGACCTCACTGTTGTTATTCCTCTCAGTGAAAATACTACTTTAAAAAAAAACAGAAACAAACAAGAGAAGAAGTATGTGTACACACACTTAAGACAGACATTTTCAACAGTCTACAAATCTTATTACAGATTTAGAACCTCTAAAATATAATAAGCTAAACAACTAAATCTTGGAATAAAGGGAATAAGCATTGCCAAGACATTTGAACAGGGCGAGTCAAACTCAAGGGTTTTGAGTGTGTTGCCAGCCCGGGTCACGTATTTGGTGCCTTCATAATTCCTTCCTTTTCATGTCCCAACCAAATTCTGCATCCACTGGGGGGGAGGGGAACCTATTAAATGCATTTATGCTAAACTATGAATGGCCAGGGAGACAGTTATCCTCTGGAGGTACACGATGGAGATTCAAAGTCTTAAGACCCCGCTCACTCCTCAAATCCAGTCCCAGGTTTTCCCTTTGACCATGCGGGGATATGGGCACAAGGGCAATTCTCCCAGTTTCCAGGCTGGCCTTGAATGTGTGACTTTTTAAAAAATTGCTTTGAAAATACTATGTGGAAAAAAATAAAATAAAATATGTGTGTGGGCTACTCTGTAATGACTCCTCTAACGGTTGACCTGATATTCTACTGTTTAGTGAGCTGTTTCCTAACTACACTATTATTTCGATGGTGTCTTCGGGGGAACCAGGAGGGGTGACCCATGATGCCTTCCCAGAGTCTCTGAAAACATATACCACTTGGCAGCTGCTGACTTTGCCAACATGCCATGGCTTGCCCCATGGGACCATGCTAATAGCCACAAAAATAAATAAATAAATAAATAAATAAATAAATAAATAAAAATTCCAAGAGCAAAGAGCTTCTCGCACAGAACATCTGTGAAAGCCACAGATTTTTCACAAATTACATTCTCTTCAACTGTCTTGGGCTTTAAGACTGGGTGTTTTCTATTGCTTCAGCCAGCCAGCCAGCATCTTCCCAAGTTTAAGACGATGCTCTCTGCCTGGGAAGACCATTACAGGAAAACCTCCAAACCACAAAGCCACAAACTGATGTCAAACAAAGGATGTGACTGTAAGTATGAGTTATGGGTTCTGGCAGGTCTTGTCAGGTGAAGAACAGCCTGGCTGTTAAAGAAATAAAATTTGCCCTATTTATGAAGAAGCAAGCTGTATTTTCCCCAGAAACAGCAAACTAGCCCTCCTCCCCATGCCACTCCACCCCCCCCCATTTTTTTCCCCACATTTGCTTTTAAGAATTTAGCATAAGTATAAAATCCAGAAAAGTTATTTCCACAATTAAGCCTGGTGAGACGGTAAAAAGCTACAGAAACTTACAGCAATGGCAAAAATATGCAAGCCGTACTAATGTTTACAGCCTCAGAAAGTACTTTAAGTTCAAATGAAGTTGTGGAACTGCCTACTTAAGTAGGTTTATTTAAATTGAAGCTTTGCTTGGTTGAACTGTCTTCATTCTCATTCTTTCCTCAATCATCTATTCAGTGAACAGTTTTTGAAGGCAGACTGCGTGTTGGCACTATGTTAGCCTTTATCTGGTAAAAATCAGTTTTGAAAATCAGTACTTTAACTCAAATAGAATTGTATTTTATAGAAATATGCTGTGCAATGCATCAATGTAACGTGGCCAATATATCAAAGTCTGCAAAAGTACTTGGAATAGTCTATATTGACTCATTATACTTAATTGTTGCTACTTACTTAATGATACTTAATTATTGTTAGTATCATTAAAAGTGTTTTTTCTTTTATGGGCACTCTACCCAACAAAAGAAACTACTTAAAACAGGTCTCATGTTAAGGAGTGAAAAAGTAAAAAGTATAATTTGTGGAATTAGATGTGGTCAGTAAAATGCTTAATCTACTGAAATCTCTATTCTAATTCATGAAAGGCATCTATAAAAATAGATATTTACAAGAAATACATTGACCCTGATTTCATATTAATAGATTCTAGAGTATCTTAGTAACACATAACATAAAACAGCAAAATTAAGTGGTTAACTTATGAACGAAAAGCAGATCTTACTTGCTCATAATTAGCAATTACTTAAGAAAAGGACTTCACTTGCCCAAAATCCTACACCCAGTTTAAGTAGAAATACATTTTTGGTAAGTTATGAATTCTTACTGGAAAAGTTTGTGGAGAATTTTCTTTGGGAAGTAAATTCCTTAGTTACTTACCATCAAACCTACATTCACTTTTTGAAGGCTTCTTTAACATCTTTATTTTTAAACACTTCTGGAAAAGTACAAACTAGTTCACAGTCGTAGTATATGTTGAAAAGGGTTAGGTGCTTCTATAATTCAAAATGTCGAGTTAAAAATAACAACTGAAGCTCAGGTAGAAATTGGGGGTCTCCTAATTCTTTGTAATATAAATGAGAATGTTTTTAATAGAACTCAATTTATGAGTTCTTTATACATGTCTTTATTGTGATGTAGATATGTAGGAGATTTAAGGCCACTTTCCATAAAGTGTGCAGCAGAAAAGGACAGACGTGACCAAAAATTGCCAGTCTTCCCTCTGGGGAACTTCAAGAGTCATTTAAGGAAGATGAAAAGAAAAAAAAAAATGTATTCTTTTCTGCAGAAATACTTTAATCTGCTACAGTCTCATAAAGAAATCCTTTCCTTAGCTTCTTGCTCTGTTGGTTTCCATTCAGTTGGTAACTCTTCATTCTACACTTAACTGCTATCATAGGACACCCAAAGTGGGAGGGTGTAGACATCCATGCTGGTTTGGATTCCTCCCCCAACTGGTGTTTGCTGTAAATTCCTTCAATACAACATTCGACTTTCAAATAACTGGGTACTTCAGACTGCGTTACTCACAGTGGTCCCAGAGGAAATAAGAAGTTTGGCCACATTTGTAATTTAACTTTCACCAAGATTTTCTTTCTGGGGGCGCCTGGGTGGCTCAGGGTGTTAAAGCCTCTGCCTTTAGCTCAGGTCATGATCCCAGGGTCCTGGGATCGAGCCCCGCATCAGGCTCTCTGCTCTGCAGGGAGCCTGCTTCCTCCTCTCTCTCTGTCTGCATCTCTGCCTACTTGTGATATCTGTCAAATAAATAAATAAAATCTTTGGGGAAAAAAAAAAAAAGAAAGAAAGAAAATCTTGCTTCTGAAAACGATCAACTGAACCGAATCGCGTGCTTCGGGGTTTCTATCCCAGCACAAGCTCCTCAGTGTCTGATAACCACCCACGGATTGAGGGGCTGGTCCCTGACCACACTTTGAGTAGTAGCACTGCTTTAAATCTTCCTTTTTACTTAAACCTCGTACTAAGGTATTTTAAGTTAATTTTTTTAAAAAATTGGATGAAGGACGGAGGATGTAAATTCAGGTAAGAACCTATGAAATCACAAAGACAAGACATTCAAACATTGGCTTACGAGTGGTGAAGACCCCGGTGACTTTAGGGCTCTGCTGGTTGCCTTTGACTGCAACGAGGGATGCGGTATACTCAGAAGCGGGCTGCAGATTCCTCAGTGGGTACTGTGAGGCCGAGGGACCCACATTGTACTGCTTGGGCTGGCCTCCCCGGGTCGGGCCCACAGTCAGTCGGTACCCCGCTATCCGGGCCCGAGGAGGAGTCCAGGTCACTAAGACAGTGGTGTCCGTTTCATTGGTAAACTGGAGGTTAGTGGGAGCATCCAATTCTAGAAAAAAGATGAAACACACCAAGAAATATTTGACCCTCAGTCATGATCATCCCGAAACTCAAAAGCTTCACTGGATTTTTTAAACCTTCCTTAAAGCTGAAACTCAGTAAAACTCAAAACCTTGGAAACGTGGAGCCAGTATGAGATAGAGGGCTACATGGAACTTTGCAAAATGGTGTTAATCATGAGAAATTGCTTTTTTTTTTTTCCCACTTGACTTTGGTCCTGAGGAAAGTCCAATTTTCCAGCATTTCTTTCCCATAACCCTCTGATATTATACTAACATTGTAGAGATCACATCATCAAAACAGAAACAATAACCAAAAAAATAAACCTCTCATGAATGTCACAATGCACTCTGAACCGAACAGGTTAAGACATGAGAGAGAAGCCCCAAAATACGAGGGCAAGATGAAACTCTACACGGGACAGAAAGAATATTGTGTGCATGTATTGAATGAATAGTCCTTTGCTAGAGAAATAAAAGTAATTTTCGCATGATCCGTGTTAGCTAATAATTATAGCATATCCATCAGAATCACAGCAGGAAGCTGGTGAGTGCACACTATCAGACTATCAGAAAGAATCACACAAACCGTGAGTGTTCTTCAGTGTGATAGCTAGAACTTTCTCTGCAGTGAATTAAAACACTTTCCAGATGAAGGAAATGCTTACAAGGTAATCCAGTGTAATAAGTGAAAAAACTGGACATGGGGTCACAATGACAGCAGTCTACATGGGCCAGCCCCATTGCTTCCTAGCTCTGGGACGTTACAGACTGCAGAATTTTCTATCAGCTTCAATTTCTTCACAAACCCAATGCGGATGAGAAGACCTTCTTCGTTAGGTCAAGGAGAGTATTAAATATAAGGACCATGCTCGTAAAGAACCGAGCAGAGGCCCTGGGACTTCATATGCAGTGACTGTTTCAGCAATGACTATTTATAAATAATTCTAGAAAAGGTTAAGAGCATACATTTGCATTTTGATCTAGGTATTTTTAGTTACAGAAAATATCCTCAAATTTACAATCCATGTCTCTGTCAGCAAAGAAAATCACGTTCTCTTAAGTTGCCTCTCTTGGTGCCATCACCCGCTACGGGGGTAGGCGTATTCGGGAAATGGGTCACTGTTGAGCATCCGTGGAGCTGGCCTCAGACTAACGACGTGCTTCCCGTCCACGATGCATTCCCTCACCCACCGGGTATCTCCTTATCTCTAACCCGACCCCCAGGACTTAACGGTTTGCTGTGCCTTCACCACAGACTGGGAGTCAGGGTGGGGAGAGTCGGGAGCAGGACATACTGGTCGTTTGTTCCGCCGTCAGAGGCTTGCTCTCCCTCCCCTGGTTCACAGCGAAGACCTTGAAGTGATAGGTGACCCCGGGGGACAGTCCGGTGACTTCCGCAAAGGCATTCCTGCTGATGGGCAGCCTCTGGCCGTGTTCCCCAGGCAGGTTGACAGGGATCACGTCCACGCGGTAGCCGGTCACCGCGCTCTCGGGGGGGCTCCACATGATGGTGATCTTCACGTCCGTCACTTCCACAAACTGCAGGTCCCGAGGAGGGGGAACTTTATCTAACAGACAAGAGCCAACTGGTCATTCACAATTCCCACTGAGGTGTATTTATTTTAAGCCAATTTCCTGGATGTACGTAAGGAAATTCGTGGCGCCTCTCATTTCAAAGCAATGCTAAGTTTTGTCTCTCCACCAGAGAATGTGTGTTTCTGTTTATATTTCCATAGTTCAGTCATCCTGCTTACACAGGACATCTGAAGCTTTTTATTTCACTTAACCTAAAATGTGTAGGTAAGCAGATGAGTTTCCAATGTATTAAGTGTCCTGTTAAGGAGTTTAAAATACACACACACACACACACACACACAACCAAAAAACAAAACCAAAAAATACCCTAATTGTGACAACAGAAAAAATGTGGCTTGCATTTTACTGAGCCATTTTGTAAAACTCTAAAGTAACAGAGGAACGAACACCAAAGTTTCTGGGGAAAAATAGGAAGGTTTTATGTGTTGGTTTTTAATCAGGAAAGCCAAGAGCCAGCTTTGATAAGTTAGTTTATAGCATGGACATTTCAGCCAAATTTCTTAAGTTGAAGGATAAGCTCATCTGTAAGATTACTTGCACACAGGAACTGTTGACAGAGATAAAACAGCCCTCCCAGAGAAATAATAACTCTTCAGTCTCCCACTTCTGGTCCACCCCAGCAGGCTAATGGAATGAGCCTGGTTGTATTCCTCCAATAAAAGGGAGGTTAAGCGTCTTGTCTTGCTAAGCCCTGAAAGGTAGGCTAGCACAGGAGGAGGCTCTCAGTTACCTGAACGCGGGACACCTGTGGTTTCCTGTTGGATGAAAACAGGAGTACTTTCTTGGTTTTCTTCCACCGCGTAGATGGTGATGTTATACTGGACACCAGGTTGCAAGTCACTAAGGGTGACGGAGTTGGCAGTTTCAGGAAGGTTGAGCTCCGTGCTGCTGCCTTCTACCGAGGGCGAATACACTATTCTATATCCTGCAGATTCAAGGGGGAGAAGTTAGCCACACAGTTTTATGAAACAGAGGTTTAATGAGTCCTAAATCTCTCTTCTCTGAAAAGCCCTTAGACTCTTGCTTGATTAGTCTAGAACTAGAGATGCTTTCTGACTCTACATGTTCCCATTTCCTATCGGGACTGTTCAGTACAAAGATAAAATAAGAGCAGTCTTGCAATCCTTTTTAATAATAAATATCATCCTCGAAGATCCAAGATCCTTAATAAATGTCTATTAGAGATGCTATGAGGTGAAAATATTCATGTGAAAACGACTTCTTCTCTTTGAGCTCTGGGCAATGAAAGCAATTAATGAACAACCTTGAGCACAGATCGTCTAGCGCTGTCTGCATCTTTCCCAAACTTCAGAGGCAGTGGAGTAGCTTAATGAGCTAAGACGGCAACTGGGTTACCTCTTTAAGAGTAAGTCCTAGAGTGAGGTTTTCAGAAAAATTACCCCTCTTCGACCTCAGAAATGCCTGGTTTAGTAACTCAGGGAGCTGGCTTTCGAGGTTTTGTGTCTAAGTGTGTACGTGTGTAGGGGGGTCAATAAAATGGACATGACGGGAAATGATCTGTAAGAAGCAGAGCTGTAAGACTTGAAAATAATCACATTCTGAATTACTATTACACACACACGTACACACACACACCCCTCTACCCTAGTCTAGAGTTATGTAGGAGAGTTAAGTGGTATCCCTGTCCACAGGTCAGAACTGGCTCCCTCACCACCCGTGGTGTCAAGATCAACATGGCAGCCAAAAGGGAGGCCAGCATCACCTGTGATGGGCGCCTGGGGTCTGCTCCAGCGAACAACAATCGAGGTGTCGTCAACTCGGTCCACAGCGGGGTCAGGAGGCGCATCCGGAGCTAACAGAAAATGAAAGGAGCACACGATGATAACAGTCAGGAAATACTGCTCGAGGCCTATTCTGCAGAAAAAAAGCTTCTCTTTACAGAGTGTACGACACACGTACCTGTAGTCTGCGAAGTAGACAGGATCAGGCTCTGCTCTCCTTCCTCAGATATCTGATAGACATTGACAATGTATTTCCGGCCAGGAAGCAGGTCAGGGATGTTCACAGAAGTGGCCGTGCTTGGAAGATCTTTAAAATAGAAAGGAAAGGTTACCACTCAGAGCAAACCAATCCCCGAACTCGCTCCACAGCCTAGAAGAGAAATATTGTTAAAACTACATATTCATGAGGGAAGGGGGCGAGTCTAGAAGGACGTGTTCTAAATGGAGAATCAATAATATCAATGCATTATGGGATAACTTTTCTTTCGTTCCCCATTTTTTCGAAATTTTTTTTCTCTAAAGAGATGTAATTTGTATAATCCACCCCCAATTTGTAAAAGTAGCTCTCTCTAGTTAAAAAAGTCAGGGTGATGGTTATGGGCAGGGGACAACGGGAAAGGAGGTATGTTCTTTTCTTATACTGTGCACCTCCAAAGGCTAACATTTTCTGCTGTGGTCTTCAAACTGGCAATCACTTCCCTAAAGAAAACCCTGGGAGCTCCTGGGTGGCTTAGCTGGTTGAGCGTCTGATGCGATTTCGGCTCAGGTCATGACCTCAGGGTCTTGAGATCAAGTCCCATGTAGGGCTCTGCACTCGGTGCGGAGTCTGCTTATCCCTCTCCCTCTGCTCCTCTCCCTGTTCTCTTGCTCACATAAATAAATAGTAAAATCTATTTTTAAAAAAAATTATTAAAAAGAGGGGTGCCTGGGTGGCTCAGCGGGTTAAGCCTCTGTCTTCAGCTCAGGTCACGATCTCAGGGTCCTGGGATCAAGCCCCACATCAGGCTCTCTGCTCAGCGGGAGCCTGCTTCCCTCTCTCTCTCTCTCTCTCTGACTGCTTCTGTGCCTACTTGTGATCTCTGTCTGTCAAATAAATAAATAAAATATTTTTAAAAAATTATTAAAAAGAAAACACTATGGTTTTATAGACCTGTACCCAGGCAAATGGGTAATGTTGCTCATATTGGGAACCAGGAAAATGTGAGCATGGCTCAGGAAAATCCCAGCTTCGTTCTAGAAATGCCAGCTCTGTCCCTTCCTCACACTGGAAGTTTGTTCAGTCCAAGCTGTCAACCAGTTCCAAAGCCATCATGACGGCACTTGTAGCTTACCGAGATACTGTGGTTCATCTCCCTCCTCACTCAGCTCGTATTCCACACGGAATCCTGACACAGTGTCTGAAGCCGAGACCCACGAGACCACAAAGCTGCTGGCTGTGATTTCAGTCACAGATTCAGACGTGGCCACAACGGGAGAAAGGGGTGTCGTCTCTCCTGTCACGGTGTTGCCTAGAGGGTCACAGAAAGGGCAGAGGGGACCTTCAGCCGTGGAGAGCATTTACTACTGTCATCTACAGAACACCATTAAAAGAAAAGGTTGGTGCCATCTATGGAAGAATAGGACTTGGGAAGCAAACCACTTCCTGAGGAACGCAGGCACAGCCATGAGGACGGGTGGCATACGTACTGGTCACAGGGGGGCTGGTGCTGGTGGTGGTGAAGTCAAAGCGCGTCACCTCTCGGTGGCCATAGTGCTGGACGCTGATGAGCTGTCCCTCATATACCACACCTGGCGTCAGGCCTTTGATGGTGTATGAATTCAAGTGGCCAGGAATGGTAGCTTCCTTCCAACGGCCTGGAGAATTTTTCTAAAGATTTAAAAGAAGTCACGTAAGTATTCACAAGGATGAACATTCAGAGATGATATTGATTAGTCTTCAAAGAACGAGGCACCTAGGCAGCTCCATTGTGGAGGAAAAATCATGGAAAACAGGAATCAGAACAGGGACCTATAGCAGAGTTTAATATTAATAATAATTATTATCATAGCTAATATGTACTGGTAGCTCACCATGTGCCACGAACTGGGCTGTTTTACTCGCATTTGCTCATTTAAACTTCCTATCTCTCTTCCTTCCAAGTTAACGGTATAGTTTCCTTCATGTTACAGGAGAAGAAATAGCATTATATGACATGCCCAAGGCCACACTGTCACAGGTGCTGGACACCTTCCTTTTTGTCAGACTGATGAAGAATCCAAGTTTTGCCTCTCTCATTTTTTTAAATTTCTACAATGAACAGAGCTATATTCTTCTCTGAAGTGGCAAAGGCCATATATTCTCTTTCACTAAGTAGGATACAAATTTCTTGCCTTGCAGAAATAGTAAAAAGTATAATCCTTCTTTGTGACTCAGTTCCTGAGACCATCACATCTAAGGTTCCCCTGGTCTGGCTGTATGACTCACTCCTGGGTATGAATTACCCCATCAGAAGTAGTTCCCAACTTTGGGCAAGACTGCAGAAGAATGTGACTTCGGTTTATTTAATCTTTGATTCCAGTTTACATTTTCACATCCTGTCCAACTTCATTAACATGTCATGGATCATAAATCTCATTGCAATAAAATGTGTGGAAAAGAAACAGCCTTACTTCAAACAAGACGAGATCCTTTTAAGTGTAAATATTCTAAACTAAGTCAAAATACACTTTTAATGCCCAGTAACTTCTTTAAATTATTCAATCAACCACTTCCTCGATAATTCAAATATTCAAGTGTCCGTTTATATTTTTGAAATCAACGAAACAGATCCTAGTATATTTTAAATTCAAATTTTAACTCAAATACCCTGAAAAAAACCGGCAATTAGTCATGGCAATTAGCTCAGATTTAATGATAAATCTTTTGTTCAATGTGAACTTTTCTAGATAGTTAGCTATCAAAAGAAAATACTCAAACACAAAATCTCAGGTAACATCCATTGAGAAAAAACCTGAAAATTCTTTTAAAGACTTTATTTATTTATTTATTTGTCAGAGAGAGAGAAAGAGAGAGCGAGCACAAGCAGGCAGAGGCAGAGGGAGAAGCAGGCGCCCTACTGAGCAAGGAGCCCGATGTGGGACTCGATTCCAGGATCCCGGGACCATGACCCAAACCAAAGGCAGCAGCCCAACCAACTGAGCCACCCAGGCATCCCTGAAAATTCTTAATTGTTAAAAACCTCAAAGAAATTCATCACTGCAGTTTCTTTGAAGACTTTCCATTTCAAAGTATATTTTATACCTCTCTGTAAATGTTCCTTATTACAGAGATCTCCTGTAACAACTCAGAGTTAGATTTAAAGTAAATAAAATTGGTGATGAAACAAAAAGATGAGAAACAAGGTTTTTAGGGGAAAATATAGTGATCTCACTGACTAAAATCTACTACATACAAAGTTCTGGAAATGGCTGATTCATATACCATGGATAAGAGTACAGAGTATACTACAAAAAGAAAATGATTTTACAGCTTGAATTTTTTTCTCCAGGAGTTTAAATACAACTGCACAGGGCAGTCAAAGGTTTCATTTTGTTATTTATTTATTTGTTTGTTTATTTATTTAAAGAGACAGAGAGAGTAGGTGGCAGGGGGAGGGGCCGGGGGAGAGGTAGAAGCAGGCTCCTTGCTGATTAGGGCACTGACAGACCCTGGGATCAACACAGCTGAAGGCAGACACTCAACCAACTAAGCCACCCAGGCACCCCTCCCCCACCCATTTTGTTTCTAATTGCTAGAATTTGATAGCTATGACTAAAAGTGGGGATTTTTCTCCTGTGTTTAAAACAGTGTTTCTCAAGTTACAAGTCATGAATTTTGGAAGTATAGCAGGCAGGTCTGAAGGATAAGAAAAACTAAAGCTTACTAGACCAATACCTTCCTCTGTAAGATTTCTTCAATTTCTAGATGGTTCTTATTAGAAAATCATAAGGTTCACTTTTTAAACAAACTGTCATTCCTCATGTATTCTTCCCTCCAGCCCTCTCTTCCCTTCTATCTAAATAACTTCAGAGGATCAAAAATAATGTTTTAAGAAGTGCTCCCTTATGAAAATGAATCCAAAGAGCTAAATACTGATTTTTCAAATCATGGAAATGATGCCCATCACTATTTTCCTCTGACAGAGTTCCAAGACATATGAAACCTTCAGATTATCTTCCCATATTGGGGAAGAATCGTTTCTGGCATTATCATTTCTAAGTCCTTGTTAAGAAGATCGTTCTAAATACCAAATCTTTCTAAATCCTTCCAAATACCAAAAAAGCTAAATCTTTATGTCAAGCCACGGATAGTCAATCAGATCTGTGGGCTCAAAAGTTGGAAAAAAGAATGTTTAGGACGTGTTAATTTCGGTAGCCTCAGTGTGCGCAGTTTCTGAGTGGGATACTCACAGGCTTCCATCTGAGAATGTACTTGGAAATGTGAGATGGTTCTGGGGCATTCCACTGGATAGGGTGAGAATTGGGTTGACTGGGAGTCTCGGTGATGATTACTTGGACAGGACCAGTTGTGCCTGAAAATGAAAATGTGAGATTTGGTGATCTTGGGTATTCACTTACTTTAGCTTAAAAGTTACTGCAAATGGATGGTCATCATTAAAAGACGGTTTTATTTATCAGTAAATGTGAGTAAAAAAAAAAAAAAAATTCTGGGATTACTTTTTTACATCTTGACCTTGGAAATCAATGCCACAAAATCCTTTCTTCATCGATAGATCATCGTCCATCACATGAGAAATGCAAATAGAACTTGTTTATAGCAAATAAAATTTGAAAAATGCCACTGTTTGCTTTCCTCTCAATTTTCAAAGAATTTTGAGAAAATTGCGAAACTACTCAAACCCAAATAAAGCAACACAGAACCCAAACTCTATTTATCATACTGAGCTGCTTTAAAGCAAATTCTCGTTTGTAAAGGCTTTCATCAAGAATGTATCTACCCACGAAGAAGGAAACATTCCAAAGGCCATGGGACATGATGTAAAACACACATATTTCTAAATGAGATAGAATCCTTAATGAATAAATTACAGATTCAGTTTTCTTTCTTTTTTTTTTTAAAGTAAGTCTTATTTAAGTAATCTCTATACCCAATCTGGGGCCCGAACTTTACCCCCAGATCAAGAGTTGCGTGCTCTTTTGACTGAGCCAGACAGAAGCCCTAAGACTCAGTTTTATTTCTTATCAACCGAAGCATCCTATTGGGGGAAAGGTTAAGTTTTAGTTTTACTCAGTAAGTATACTCTAAAATCCTACCACTGAGTGCTCAAATTATTAAGAGATCAAACTTTTTTTCAAAGGCAGTTACCAACTGAAATAGCATTTTGAAGTATATACTAAATTCAGTATTTCCATATCTCAATATACATGACTGTTTCCAACAAAATTTAAAGTCTGATTTTGGTTCTTCTTCTTCTTCTTCTTCTTCTTTTTTTTAAAAAAACCATATAAGAGAAGTAGAATTAATTTCTTAGTAGTGTAGACTCCATTTAGGATAATAATGAAACAGCTAGAGAATTTAAGCTTACAGCATAGAACACCATCTTCTTCCTAAATACTGTCTTTTTTTATGATGTCAATCAATGTTCTACTTATTGGATATAAAAATAAAGTTCCTTGCCATAACCTTTCCAAGAATTTCTAACTGCTACCCTATCAAAAGAAAGCAACATTTTGCAAGTCTCATAAAGCATTTCACCTGTATGTTAACAGATTTAAGTTTTCTGAAAGCTCTTAGGGAAAAAAAAAAATAGTCATCTTGAACTTAATTGTTATGCTGTTCAATACTCTCTGCAGACAAGATATTCTGTGGCAAAATAAGTACAAAGCTTGAATATCTGTGTAGATTCAAAAGTTTTAGGACAATATACTCACTTCTGCACTGGGAATAATTCAAAGTGGTTGGAAAACTAACAAATATTCTCTGAGTCTTAATTTCATTTAATGCACATATTTCTAAACCAAAATACCAAATGTAAAATACCAAAATTCATGCATAAGATTCTCCATTTTCCATTCTAAAGGAGGGTATATTTCACAGAACACGGAAGGATGTGTGTTCTCATCAACTGGCAGAAGTTAATTACACGTCATTTTTTAAATTACCCCTTCTGTTCATGAAGATCCTTGCAAATACAAGTGTACTTAAATTTATTTAATTTAATAAATTAAAAAAAAATAAGACATATAATGAAGTAAAATGTCAGAGACGTGACTTCTGGGAACATCAGTAAATACAGGAATATCACGTCCTTAAATTCTTTACAATAATTGGCCTAAGGTTGTTTAAATATCGATTCTCTAAAGAATTCCTACTATGATTTCCTTAAGTAAAAAGACACCTGATATGTATTTTATATAGTTTGACAATCACGATTTAAAGGGAGGAAGAAGTTTGTGATGCCACAGCATGTACAACACCAAGAGTGATCCTTAGTTAAACCACAGACTTTGGGTGAAAACAGTGTCGATGCAGATTTCTCCACTGTAAGCAATGCACATGCCAGAGGGGACTGTCTGTAACAGGTGCCTGGGCATGTGTGAGGGCAGGGGCTACATGGGAAAGCTCTGTACCTTCTTTTCAATTTTGCTGGGAACTGCTCCAAAAAAAACCCCAGCCTTTAATTAAAACCAAAAGTTTTGATGGTAAAATGTCTATTAAGTTTCCGAAAGACAATATGAATGTCTTTTACTGCTCACCTTTAACCCTGATCATGTTCCTGGGTCCATGAGGAGGAGGTGGTGGGGAGGAAAAGATGACTCAGTGGTTTTTACCTCTGTGATGGAGCAAAACTACAGAAGTTTCTTTTCTTTCTAAAACTTAAAGCATTGGTTCGAAATTGTTTTGAAATTTCACGCTTGTACCGCAGCCCACCCTTAAGGGGGTTGCACTGAACAGCTGTGTGGGTTCATGCATTTAGTATATTTTTGTTCAGAAAGAAAAGAGACTGTGTCCATCATTTGTAAGGTCAACTCAATTCTGATTACCACTCTACCTTAATCTACATATGATCTGAAGACAGGAAGTCTGAAAATTCCGACATCATTTACATCAGTTAGATTCAATAAAACTAAAATTAATATAGTGGTGTATACTAGCAATTACCATTTTAAAAACTTGACTTCCTCTCTTACTCAGTCTGACCAAGCTTAACCAGAAAACCGTTAAGTAAAAATATGACGCGACGTGTATACTTTTAAAATCGGTTTAAAATAAGGCTGAAAGGAATCATTTCCAGTAACGATGACCCTGAGGAAGTTAAATATTTATGCGTTTGTGACTCAGTCCTTTTTTCTCTCTTTTATTTGCTGAGATCTGTGCTTTTCCTAGCTGTTTATTGACAAACCAAATGCCTCTTATCTTCTGTTCCTTTGAACAACTCCATCAAATCCTCCCTGGGCGGAGCCTATGGGGCAAGGCTGGGAGACAGTCTCCTGGTCATCTGTGGCTCCTTTACTCTTCCCACACTCAGAAAGCCCCGTGTACTAGGCGTGAACCATTGAGTAAACCAGACACAGAGATAAGCACCCAACCTCGTACCGAGGGCAAACATCAACCCCCTCTCTAAATCTCCTCCTCCATGTTCACTGGGCATTCCTCTGAGCCTTTTTTAAAAAGTAGGAGCAAACTCAACCTGTAAAACTCCAAAGCAGAAGGCTTCCTTCCTTTCCACCTAGATTTTACCCTTGTCGTGTCCACCAAAATGCTTCCAGTGGAAAATGCTTCCGGCTTTGAGAAACAGGCTAGTTTTAAAGTGAGAAAAAAAAATTCTCTCTTAAATCATTGAGAACGATTTTCAACAAACCACCACACCAGTAACAATCTGAAACACAGAAACTAGAGAGCATTTCTTTAAACGTTTCTATTCTTTAGTTGCCTCATTAAAGAAGAAAACCAATGCACTTAAGGTTTTTCTGCAGATTTAAAAAAAATTATTAAACAAAAAAAATTATTTTAAGTGATTCCTACACCTAAATCTGTCATAAAATACAACTTAAGGGGGCACCTGAGTGGCTCAGTGGGTTAAAGCCTCTGCCTTTGGCTCAGGTCATGATCTCAGGGTCCTGGGATCAAGCCCCGCATCGGGTTCTCTGCTCAGCGGGGAGCCTGCTTCTCCTCTGTCTCTGCCTGCCTCTCTGCCTACTTGTGATCTCTCTCTCTGTGTCAAATAAATAAATAAAATCTTAAAAAAAAAAAATACAACTTAAGAGCCAAGTTCATTTATGCTGTGGGCTTAAGACAAAGGTCACCTTCGACAACTCTGACAGTGACTGAGGGATTGAGGAGAAGCGAGTTTCTTCCAAGTCTGTGGAAAGGGTGTATCTGGGTGGTTAGTATTTAGGGTCAGAGGTCTGTTAGATGGTTAGTGCTGGAAGGACCTTTAAAGGCAATCAGCTTTAACCTCCCCATTTTACAGATGAGAAGCTGACGAGTAGAGCCTGACATGGATCTCTTTCACAGCACCTGTACAGCTGGGACCCATGACTTCGGCAAACTCTAACTTCGATCAAATTGTTCCATACCTGGTTCTCGAGATAGTGAATCTCTTACTACACTATGAAGGGACTGAGATTACTTAATCTTAATTTCTGTCAGAGGCAGGTTCTGATGCTAGGAAAACCTGTTTTTGTTTCTGAATGTGGGCCATGTTTCTAGTCTAAAGTCAACAGAGTTCTAGGAGGCTTTGCACCTCGGTAGTTATTCAAATAACTGGCACCTAAAGATGAAAGCTTCCTAATTATTATTAATTAATTATTATTAAATTTTAAAAATCTGATTTCTTTTCTCTCTTTTTTTTTAAGATTTTATTTTTTTATTTGACAGAGAGATCACAAGTAGGCAGAGAGGCAGGCAGAAAAAAGAGGGGCAGAAGTAGGCTCCAAGCCGAGCAGAGAGCCCAATGCAGGACTTGATCCCAAGTCCCTGAGACTATGACCCAAGCCGAAGGCAGAGGCTTAACCCACTGAGCCACCCAGACGCTCCATAAATCTGTTTTTTTTTTCCTAAATGAGTTAATCACACCTATAGCTAGGCATTATGTCCTATGACCTTAAAAACAACAACAACAACAACAACAAAATACCAGCAATAACCATTTGGGAGTATTTGAACTGCGTGGGCAGAAAATTGACTGAATTACTCAACTCTTGACCCAGAATACTTTGTTCTAGACTCCAGTTGATCAAACAAATGAAAATTTTGACACAAAGAGGCCCTGGCTGAAATGCTGACTGAACACACATACCCTGCATTATATTCCATGTCATCTCTGTATCCAATCTCTCCCTCAAGAGTCATAACATAAAATCCCGACACTTCGCTGCCAGGGTAGCTCACTGCACGGTTTTTATTTACATGTGCCGACGGGAGATCCAATTAGCTGGAGGTTTTAAACTTATGGGATGTTCTAGAGTGTTCAGAAACAAACTGACACACAGGCATATTTTCCCAGCCTCGCACATCTTTTACTTGACTGGGGAGGAAGGAAAATCATTTGAGTCAAAAATCCGATTGTTAGATAGTGATTGGCGAAAAAGAGGAGAAAGAGGAGAGGCTGATTTAGGGACCAGAGGATTAAAAATAAGGATCCTGCCCAGTTTTTACAACTGAGTTGGAAGCTGTCAGTTTGCACGAATCTAGCTACTTACCTGGATAGGTCTGCAAAGGCTGGCAATGCCACTCCCCAATGCCACGGCCATAGCAATAGCACTGGTACCTGACACCATGCACATACTTCTCCCACGAATCTCCAATTTGATAAAATGTTCGGGTTTCTGAATCCTGGCATTGGTCTAAAATATATACAAAGTGAAAGAAGCGTCATCGAAGCGTCATCGAAGATGGAGAGCTACAAATTAAATTTCAGTGTGCTCCAGCAAGTGGGCAAGGGAGCATACATTCTTAGTTTCAATGGGAACTTGCAGGTGTCCTCACAAATATATGTGGTTACAAAATATTTTGTTCCTGTCTTTTACCTTACAGGATAGCTAGCAGTAAATAAGTACCCACTGGAAAAAATGTTTGGTCTTCTAAAAAGATAGTAGTTCTAAATAAAAATTTTGTGATTTAGATTTCAGGATATCCTGACATTCTGAATACCAATTTGAGAAAACTAACTTAGATATATTTTGCCAACATGAATGAAACTGACTTACCATTTGAATAGTAAGGACAAAATATCACTTTATATACCTCTTTAAATTTTGGAGTGCTTAGTTTTACATGTAAATGAATGAACTAGATTTTCACTATGAATACTTGCTGAGCAGCTTCTGAAAAGACCTCTCAGGACTCTGTCTCAGCTTTGATAATCTCAGGTCAAACAAACTCATCTGATTAGTTTGTTTTCTTAGTGAGCAACAGGTCTCTCTTAGTAAAGTAATATTAATGGGTTACCTTAAAGCTGGCCCACAGCTCTATTAGGGCTCAACCTTCGCTATTTGCTTAGATCTATTATAGAGGGCAGCCAAGAAAAATACAGTCTTTGGAAGGAGGTATTTCCTGGCATGAGAATCTACACAGTCAGCAAAGGAAGGTTCTCCTTCATAACATGGATTCTCTTTATGATCCAGAACCAAAGAACTGATTCTATTCCATTAAAATAAACCTGCATGTTACTAGACTCATAACAATAGATGACTACCAATATCAAGTTGATATACTGCGTCATGATTAGAGAAAAGATTTTACAAAGCTCTTGGCAACACACTGATCAAAGTCTGAAGTCAAGAACTAGCTCTCCTTATCTGAAACTTGTTAACTAGTCCCAGCATCCAAAACCATCTAGAGACACGAAGGCTAATTACCAACAGGATCACACTTCCATCTTCCCCGGCCCTGACCAAAGCAGGTACAATTCAGCATGTGTCCCTCCTCATGACGTTTGTGGAATGTGTCATTCACGTTGTAAGTGATGTCGTCAACAATGCACTGATCTGTTTAGGAAACAGTGGGGAGGTGAAGAGCTTTTTTAAGTTTCATGATGAAATTTAAAAATGTCATGCTTTTTTAAAAAAAAGATTGATTTATTTATTTTAGACAGAGAGAGAGCGCGCGCACGCACTTGCATGCACAAGTTGGGGAGAGGCAGAGGGAGAGAGAGAGAGAGAGAATCTCAAGCAGATGCCACGCTGAGTGTGGAGCCTGATGCGGGGCTCAAATTTACAACCCTGTGATCATGATCTGAGTTCAAATTAAAAGCGGGATGCTTAACCAACTAAACCACCCAGGTGCCCCCAAAATACCATGCTATTCAAAGCATACAGTTGTTTCCACTAATTTATAACACTTCCCACTAAACTTACTATTCTACTAGCATAGAACGAACACTTTATTAAAGCTTAGTCAGAAATACAATTTTTGGAAAAAATAATTCTTTCATAAACTCTTTCTTATAAACTTAAGTATCAGAGGTCAAAGTGCATACAGCTACAGAATGCGGTAAAAATGCCTTCCTGTGGAAAGGCGATTTTTGAACAAATGCATATTTCACTTCTGGAGAAGTTTTTGCTCCATTGATAATGTCCGTCAGATCTCTGCTTGCTCTGAGAAATTGGGAGGAAGATCAAACATACTTATGGAACACCCAACATGGTGTGATGGTCTGATCTTTGGAATGGCAGGGGTGGGGAGATACCTGGATATGGGAAATAGAATAACATCTACGGCGTTTGTGAAAGTAAAAAGAAAATTAGGGCAACTCTGTTCCTAACTCTCTGAAAGATCCTGAAAAAATTACTTTCCCCTTGAGGTCTCTCAGCTTCTTCATCGGGTAAGTGAACAATTAGTCTGTATGTCTTTCTAGGGTTCCTTTCAGTTCGGCAACCTCATATGGAATTATTATTACTGGAGTGTGTTACTCACAAAAGGAGAACAAGTTCAGGCCAATGTCAACATACCAGTTACATGAACTATTTATTAGCTCAGAGTTCTGCCTAAATCTTAGTTTTCAAGTCAAAGAAACAGAAGTACTAAAATGACTTTAATAAATCATCATCCCTATTATATACTAGGATCCAAAGTGGGAAAAAATGCTCTGAGCAAAAGAAGTAAGTTTCTGTCACCTTCAGTTTGGACTCACAAAGGTCTGATGTCAGAACAGCAGAGTCTCAGGGCACCTGGGTGACCCAGTCCGTTAAGCATCTGCCTTCAGCTCAAGTCATGATCTCAGGGTCCTGGGATCGAGCCCTGCATCTTCTTCCTCTACTTCTGCCCCTCCCTCCACTTATGCACGTGTTCTCTCTCTCTCTCTCAAATAAATATATAAAATCTTTTCAAAAAAATAGCAAAGTCTCTTTTCTTTAGAGAAATTATCCAATCTTTTCTAGACGTGACTCCAATAGCCTAACGAAAAGCTAAAAGGATCAGAAGATTGTGCTCCAGCCTTTGGAGTCATCTTCTCAGCTCAGTGTAAGTACTTACCTCCTGGGAATGCCTCTGAATTTTAGAATTTCTTTGCCAGCTTTTCTCTACTGGCTACTGACATGAGAAGCTCAAGGTGTCCAGGAGACTCATGGCATGGCAATGCCTACTTCCTCTCCTACTTTTGGTAAAGTACAAGTTTTCCCCTACAAACTTGGTCTTCTCAAAAGTTCTCATCAATGAGCTAGCATACCTCGGAGCTGGGAGTAGGCAACACAAGTCCATTCTCCACGACCATTCCCGACGCATGTGCACCTCATCATGTGACCCATATCGTGCTGTTTGTCCCACTGATCTCCAATGCGATACATGACCCCTTCATTGGTTGTGCAGATTTCCTCGTGGGCTGTGTGGAAATGGATGGAGAAATGATCATAAGGCCTAAAAACATACACACTATTATCCATCTAGCTTGGTTATCCTAACAACTCTCACTTGGAAATCAGTCTGGTGTGCCTTAAAGAAGTCTCAGTGCCGCTGTGGGCATGTATGTGTAGAGTTTTGAGTCCTAAAGAGAGCAAACCTAGTCCAAAGGTGAAGTATGTTTTGGAGAATAATTGCAGGAAAGGTGAGGGCATGTTAAACCATGATAATACCTACATGTGCACACAACGGGTCTGCATTGTTCTAGAAGACTGATGTTGACTACTGTACCATAACTTTTTCTAGTTCTGCTTTATTTGATCCCAAAAGGAAACTATGTATTTGGGTAGAGAATTGCAAGTGAAAGCATGGTTTTCTTCTTAATCCAACAATCTATTTGTTGAAAGAAATAAAAGTGAGTGTAAGTAGCGTTCTTGGGTTTCATTGCCTTATACAGACACTTGATAACAGTGCAAGTGGGGTTTTCGATCAAATGTAACTTGTGGGGTTCTTGAGATTTGAAAACAAGAGGTTTTGGTATTGGCTTCCCTTTCACCATTCATACCAACTATATCCCTCTTGAAACCAGAAAAGATCCCATACTTGTTAGAAAACATAGAGTTTGGGCCATTTTGGTATTTCATAAGTGAGAGAATGTATTCTAGTTGAGCCACAGTTAGGTGTAAATATAGTAGGACTGTGACTACAGCAGTTACACATGAAATGTGTTAAGATACTCAGCTATGTGTTCCTTACAAATGACAAACTTGTGAAAAATGTGCATTTCCAGATGTCTTAAAAAGTGTATTTAATGTATTTATATATTTTTGGATATTAAATTATATCAAAAGGATTTTACGATTACATAAATAATTATATACTAAATATAATATATATTATATATACTATACATATATAATATACATACCATTTATGTAATATTATATACACTTACACAGATATATAAGTATACCTCATGAAGTTTTGTGCTGTCTGAAAATTAAGACTGAATGGGCGAACTGGGAGTAAACTGGACACTCTTCTTCTGTCTTACTATGTAAATGGGAGCCTACAGGGCTTCATCTTACCAGCCATGGGGCAGAATCCAAACTTCTGGTCAGCGTCGTAGTTGGGCGTGGTTCCACACCACTTCATGTTGTCCCTCCTGCCCTCGGAAGTACAGTCCGTGTAGTTGTGGTTGTTGTACAAGAAGGGGAAGTGGCACAAGGCACCATTGGAGTTCCCACCTCGAGTCTGAACCAAAACTGCCCAGAAGAGGACACAAATAGGAAGACGAGTATTACAGCGGAGCACAGCGGGGTGCAAGGACAGGAAGGCTCTGAGCAAGCCGGGGTTCTGGAGGTAATTCACAGGGAATCCACCCCCCGAATCAAGAATGCCTGATCACAGAGCTGTAGGCTGCCTTAGCGATTCCTCCTTCTACCTTCAAAACAGACTTGAATCCCCTCTCATTTTCCCAGCCCGAAGAGAAAATTCAAACGGTTGCTGGGAATAAAACAGTTTTAACCAGAAGAGCAGCAGAGGCTCCGAGGCGTCCATCCTGTATATTCTTGAGCCCTGTGGGATCGCCTATGGATTTTAATATACTGTATCTTTAATCACATCAGAATCCCAACTGGGTCAAATAGAATTGAACTGGAGGGCCTTCCCCTGGGTGTCATTTCCCAGGAGGACTGGAGAACCAGGAAGGGTCTTCAGCGGCTAAGTTAGCTTCATGTCTCTTGGGTTCATATGGAACAAAAGTACTACTTCTTTGGCAGCCTCAAGATGAAAGGCTGGAAGCCTGGCCAATGGAAATAGGAGAAATGGCTTTTTCTCACTGCTCTGTTTCCCCCTGGGGAGACTCACCGGTGTGGTCTGTACAGAAGGAGTATTTCTGGTCTTGCTCGTAATTGGAGGTGGTGCTGCACCACAGGTGGCCGTCCTGCCGCCCTTCCGTGGTGCAGGAGTAGAATGTTCTGCCGTTGTAGGTGAACGGTAGGACACAAGGCTCCCCATTGGAATTGCCACCGTAAGTCTGGGTGACGGCTACAAGCATAACCAAAAGGCTCTCGGTAAATAAGTCTGCATTTATGTCTCACCAGGAGCTGCTTCTTCCTAGCTTAATTGAGATGGAGCGTGTGCCCTCAAGCTACTAGTAGAGATCACCACCTAGCTAATGCCAGCCAAAACATGTTACTCAGGAACCCTGACCTTTGTGCCTAGAGGGATGCCTGAGTTCTTTTGCCCGTGTCCTTTGTTGCCACCTTGGCTGTTATGCCTCAGTTTCCCCATTTGTAAAGGTATATTAATACAGGTTCATTAAGAATGCTGCTTAAGGTATACTGGAGGGATACAGACGACACTGTTGGTGCCTTAATAAACACATGAGGTTCTTCTAGGGAAAAGTCAAGTGTCCCGAACGTTCCTATTATCATTACTACCACGTTCTAGCCCAGAGACAATGCATTAGGTTGTTGAGGGAAGTTTACACTTGCGAAGCTCCAGAAATTGGCGATTTAGAGTTTACAATATGGTTGATTTGCTATTCAGAAGGCAACCTTCTTGTTACAACATTTTAGACAAATAAAGATAATACATAGCAGCTGAATTCCCACTACAGGAAAGAAACTACATAGATTAAAAAGATTAGAAGAAAATATATGAAATGCCAACCCTGGTTGTTATCACAGGGTGGAAAGATTATAAGCTTTTCTGGTTTGTTTTTACTGTTTCTCTCTTTCTTTCTTTTTTGGTAGATGAATGTATTGCCTTTCAAAAATTAAGTAATAAGAAGTTATCAGTACTATTTTTTGAAAAGTCAATGCAGACCTGTCTCTTGGCAGCTGACTCCATTGCCCAGGCAAGTGCAAAGCATTTGCTTATTTCCTTGTGTCTTCAGCCACTGCATCCCCACAGAGTAAACCACACCACTGTCTGTGACACAGTGGCCGTAAGGAGCAGGTTGGGGGTGAGGCTGGGGCTGGTAAATGGCCGTTCGGACATCTGTGAAGGGGCCAGATCCTAGGAGCATGAGAAAAGGCAGTTAAAAACCCGGATAAGAGAAAACAAATAAACTCTTCTGGACTTGGGATCCTCAGGGTCCCACACAGATCACTCTGAAATCCATGGTGTTACTGACCTGGAACTGGAAAGAAATGCCCCTCCCTTTCTGCATTAGCTTCTACACTCAGCCTAGGAGATAATCTGTAGGAGTCCACCAAATGGTCTCCATCTTCCAGCTCATCTGGAGCTATTGGGATTTCTAAATCCCAGACATTATCCTGTCAGTCAACAGAGCAGATGCCCTCATCAGTTCCGCACTCGCTCCGGGAAGCTCATGGTGCTCTCCTTCATAATCCTCCACCACAAGTTCCTTCCACTTCCTTCTTTGCTCTATGCCTCATCTCCCCAAGCCCTCATGTACCCTGTGTTGTCTTCATGCCTCAACCTTCTTCTCACCCTTGCTCTCTTAGCAGCTCCCATAAGTTCAATATCACTGAACATTTCTCTTCCCAGTATTGTTTTTGAGAAGTGCCTACCACTCTGTATGAGACCTATGGTCATCTGTTTAATTCTGAGCTCATCAGAGAATACCCCGGAATTCTCTAGAAGTTGCCCCTCCTTCCATATTTTGTTTCCTCCCAAGATTATTTGGGAATTTGCTTGTTGTGTTTCTAAAACCAATCAATCCTCTTAACATAGCTTTCCTTTCAGAGTAAGACAACAGAATATGTTGATTTTTTTAAGATTTTGGAAATCTGTTCTTCCAAAGACCAGGCCTGCAGAAGAAGAGTCAGAACTGACACCAGGATAATGGGTAGATTGAATTCACCATCTACCTAAGTGTTGCTCAACATGAGAACCCAAAGACACTGCACAGATGACTGGTCCCAAGGCCACACCCATGGGGGAGATGGCATTTGTATTAATATACTCCACTGAAGAGGTACAATGCAAGGCAACGTAAAGATCCTACAGGAGGACGTTCCACATTTTTTTAATCCCAGTGTTTATCAACCTTTTTGAATAACAGAAACTTTTCCGTACACTATTCATAATATTAATAGAAATAGACAACATTTATTGAATCTTTACCCCTTCAAACCCCAACTATCCTCTTAAACTATTTCAGGAGATTGATATTTGTATTTGTTTGTTTCTTTGGATGACAGTAATTTCACTGATAATAATCAAATAACTCAAAGAGACTATCAAATCTAATCTTGTTCACCTTTGGAAGTGCTCAGAACAAGATGAAAACTCATCAAAAGGAGAAAAATCTAAATAAATAATTAATATTTTTAGCTAAATGACTGACTGATAAAGGGCTAAGCAACAAGGCTAGTATATTATGTAGTAAAAACCTGATGAGAACATATTAGGAATGGTAGCAAGTACACACCCTCGAGTGTCATATTTCTGTCTTCAGACTCTTACAAAACAAGCTACAATGCAAAGATCTCATTCTTGCACTAGAAGTAATAAAAACTTCTTTTTTTTTTTTGTTTTAAATGCTTAGACATTGTGTCATTCATTCTCATCTCTAGGCATCCTCTGAATTTCTCAAATTGTGAATGCCAATACATGAAGAAAATGACTGTGCATTATTTTATGGAATGCAACAAAGTCTGCTGGAGCAAAGTCCACATAAAGGATTGTTTCCGCTGCAAAGAGAGCTGAATGTCAGGACAAGGAAATATATTCCATTTTGCAAAAGAAGAAATGTACTTCTTTCCCTTGTCCTAGCAGAGGAATCATGTAGTCATGTAACTCACCATAACTCCTTCATTCCCATTAAAATCCCATTAAAATCCCATGTAGTCATGTAACTCACCATAACTCCTTCATTCCCATTAAAATCCCTTTTAGGTATTAAAAATGCATCTACATGGGAATGTGTATGGGTGAGTATATATCTCCATAGAAAGGTGTAGGTTTTATAATATTAGCATTTCCTTAAAGGTCCATTTACACTCTTGGGGCTAAAACTGCTTCCACCTTCCCAAGACGTTTATTCTAATTTTTATTTAAATTTAAAAACTGATACTAAACAAAGTCTTAACAACCAACATCTGTAAATGAACTCAGATGTTTAGCAGAAACCCAGCAACTCATCCTCAAATGGCAGGTCAAAGGAATGATGGATTCGCAGAAATACGTTTTGAAATGACTTCCTGTTTCCGGCCCCGCTAGCTCTGCCCCTCACCAGTGGATGTCGTCTGCACAGACGCGTGGCGTTCGCACTTCCACTCCCCTCGGCCGTTGCCCGTGCAGATGCACTGGAGAAGGTTCCCCCGATTATCCTTCTTGCTCCAAGTATCTCCAATTCGGTAGGATGTCCTGGTGTCCTGGTCATTGCAGCGGTCTGTTTCAGAAAGGAAGCATTTAAATATGCAAGTCAGGTCAAGTGGAGGCAGGGGTGCGGGGGTAGGCGGGGAGGCAGGAGGGTAGACCCCAAAAGAAGGTCATGGTTTAAAAGTTTGGTGAGCTAAATTTTGGTGATATGTTTATACATAATCCTGGTGTCACAGGATTCCATTTGTTCCTGCAGAAAGGGAGATGTGTGATTTTGGATGATTTAGTCTTGTTTCACTTCTCTGTCTGCCAAAATACTTTTTCGTCGTCTTTCATTTGTTAATTAAAAAAAAATTGTTTTCACATTGGTCCTTTGATCAAATTCATTCTTTGGCTCTCTATTTTCCCCTCTCTTTCCTCCCCAGGCTCTCCCCGTTTTCTCCTGGTAATTACTACATGACTGTCCTTTCGAAAGGGGTCCCTCATTAGAAATTAAGAAACAATAGAGGCAATTAGGTTTCGAAAGGTCTCCCCCAATTCCCTAAAGAAGCTATAAAAAGATAACAGCATCTCTTTCTTCATTTACTTTGTAAGAAAATTCAGGAGACTACCACTCCTTTGACTAAAATTTCTCTTCTCTCCTTTCTCAACACACACCTACTTAAAATCATCAATAAAATGGTTTTTTTTTTTAATTGCTCAGTGGAATGGAAAAAGCTAAACTGCCATCAGTCTATGTGTTCAATTATCTGGCAAATAGATGGTTTCAGTCATAATCCAGTTTTGCCCATATGCTACAGTGAGAGAAGGAAGGATCTGATTTGTGTATGAATCAGAAAGTCACTGCCCTGGATGAGAGAAAATAATTAGACGGTTGAAGTAAGTCTACACAAGTACACACCCACATTGATCTATCACCAGAAGGGAGGACTGGATGAAAATATTATGGCTGCTTACAGCTTTTCCCCAAATCCCCAACTAGAAGGATGGTCTTCACTGAACCCCCATAGCACATTTTCAATATTCTTCTTGAAGCCCTTAATACTGGACCTTGTGGGAGATGAATACATCTAAGCCTTTCTCATCTCCCTGACCGACTTACTAAGTACTCTTTGGAGGCTGGGCTAATGTCCAGTTCAGTGTTGTGGTCCTATACAGTCTCATACACAGTAGGGACTTACAAAATTTCATGGAATGAATGAATTTGCTTTGAGGAACTTTTCTCAAGCTTGTTATTAGAAGAGCTTTGAATAATAGATGAGGGTTTGAGTCATTGCCACCAAGGTCTTGAAAGTCTGATGATCATAATAACATTTTAAATGCAAAAGATCTAATGAGCCAGCAAGTTTCTGGGAAAGACTCTGTCCGAATTATTATCACTTTCTGTGAAAGACTTACTTTTTTTATTAGCAAAGAACTCAAATTTGGATGATGAACCTTTTAAGATAGTTAAATACTTTTAAACTCAAGAAAATAGGCTCAATGTATTTAGATTTGATTTAGGATTTATTTGCAACACCAATTGTTTATGGCTGTTTTGCGTCAGTAAATTCTATAGTTGCTATTGGTTTGAAAGTTCAAAAAAGGAGCCTTGGGTCCCCAAAGCAACATGGGCCTAGAGGCAAGCTTGGCAGGAACAGAAGAGGTACCAGAAGCCAGCTTCTTTATGGCACTAATAAGTCTATATCGAAGCTTTGGGTAAGAGACACTGTCTTGAACCCCAGGTAGTCACATAATTTTAACCTGTAAATACTTTTTATTTTTATCAGTTTTGTCAATGAATATGCCTTATTTAAGTTTCAAACATAGAAGGAGACCTAAGACTTCAGAGCTTTGCCCCATTCTGTCAATAGTATCAACATACCCAAAGAGGTCTTTGCATGTTATTTTAATTATTTCTTTGTTCTTAATACTTGGAAAAGAGCTCAGTGATACTTTAGATCAAACATTTGCAACTAATCTTCAAGTCCACAACACATTTGGCCTTTGAATGAATGTTTGGGTTCTTTCTTAGCAGCTGATAGCCTAAGACCTTATTAAAGGTCTTTTCTTTGAAGAAGCAGCATAAATTGATTGTGGATTTTTCTCGATGTCCAAATGTTACAAAAACCTGCTGGTGTATCAGGTGTGTGCCAAGAGACAGCACATTACAAGTCTCTCTAGGAATCCAGAAAACAATACCTGGCCTCATCTTGAGCATAAAGAGCTAAAACATACTTCTAGAAGTACAGGTGATACGTCCACTGCCTTCTCCCAGACAAGTACAATCCACCATCATCCAGCCTTGATATGGCTTTTCCCAGGTCTCTCCCACGACGTAGGAAGTCCCAGCAGCGTGATCAAAACATTTCTCAGCTGTAGGGAAATTTGGATGAAACACAGGAAAAAAAAGTTATTCTGAACTGTGCAGTTTCCTTGTAATTTAAAGTGTATCGTGTAAGCAAAAATCCAGCCGCATTTTTTTTTTAAGTGGTACTCTGTTCAAAAAGAAAGGCACGCCCTGTAACTAAGCACACAGTAAGTAACCAAAGTGAAAGAAAGATCAAGCCAACTCGGCAGGCAGAATTCCTGTTCTCCTAATAAGTACATGGACTGGGTACATTCAGCTAGGACCACTGTTCACACCATTACTGGGGCGCAAACGATGCATGTATGTGTTCGTCTAATCTTAATTATAAATTAATTCTAATTCTAATTCTAATCTTAATTATAAATGCGTAAAAAAAAAGACAAAGCTGTTGAAACTTTGATTTCTGGAAAAACAGCTACAGCATAAAGCAAAATAAAAGCCTTTGAATTCACGAACAAGAAGTAAACACAGTACAAGTAATAGACAGAAACTCAGATTTGTGTTTATAGAATCCAATTGAAGACTGAGGTTAAAGCAGCTCAAAAATTTTCATTGTGAAGAAAAAAATCCCTAAGGTGTGACAGAGAACTCACAGCATTTGTTTCGGTCCAGCATGTTCCAAGAAAGCAGTATGTCAAAAGCACCACTGTGGGCTCTTAGGTGGCTCAGTCGATTAAGCATCTGCCTTGAGCTTAGATCATGATCCCAGGGTCCTGGGATCAAGTCCTGCAACAGGCTTCCTGCTCAGTGGGGAGTTTGCCTCTCCCTCTGCCCTTTTTCCCAACACCAGTTCTCACACATACTCTCTCAGATCAAAAAAAAAAATTATATATATATAAAAAAAAAATTATATAAGCGCCATTGTTTTTTCTTTCAAATAATTTACATCTTGACCAAGGGGAAATCTGAGACCAGGTATCAGACAAAAGAAATGACTTTTTCCTAAATCTTTCAATTCTATCTTGTGCTTTTGAAACAAAATTAAGACTTCCATCAACGCTTAGTACTTTCTGATCCGATTCCTCCAGGACTTCAGGACTATGAAGAATCCTAATCCTTTAGGATTATAAACTATTTCAGTATTTGAAAATTTCCATTTCATTCTTTTTTGAATTGGAATCCGGATCTTGTGGCCACGTGGCTTTGGGTGGACCCAGCACCGTGACTGTGCCTGTGCCTCCCCACGTCTCACTCATCTCTCAGAGACACACACCTATGGGCTTGCAGGTCCATTCTCCCTTCCCGTTGCCAAGACACACACACTCCAGCATGTAACCACCAGTCTCGTGCGGTCTCCTCCAGGTGTCCCCAATCTTGTAGGACTGACCCCCTTCGTGGCAACGGTCTGTTCAAAACAAAAAGCAAATGTTAGAAACAGAGACAGAGAATATTAAAAAAAAAAAAAGAAAGGAAAGATCTCATGTTCCACCCATGTGCTAAACAGGTACTTGGGTTAGACAAAGTGAGCACACAGAGGACAGCCTTCCCATCAGAGGCAGGGGAAAAGTTAATAGGGCTGGTCATTTGGGGTCATTCAATTAAATGTCTTGTTTAAGCACGATGGGAAATCGCACAGAAAACTGAATGGCAAAGCAAGAGGTCATACATCCTGGTTCCTCGGAGAGATCACAGGAAATTGGGTCCTAAAGCAGCAGAAAAGAAAAGCTGGCAGGTATCCCCTCTCCACAGTCACAGCAGGGCGAGCCTGACTGAATGAAAAGGCCGCCTCACATCGGGCATGGCTTTCCAGCATTCTGGAGTGGGAGAGCCCATATTTTACCAGAGGTTAAAAATGTCATATTGGAGGATATCAAACAGATGTCTACCTCCCAGGTAAGGAGATCTGGGTACTCTTCTAAGCTGTTTAACACAGTGGCACATCCAAAGGCTGAATGCCCACGAGACTACAAACACTATGGACCACGGACTCTTCAGCCTGCCAACACACTTGAATAAACCCTAATGTTAAATATGGGAAAAGCTGATTGGGTCTGTTCACAAGGGACTGCTTTGTTCTTTTGGACAGAAGCCTTTCAAGTAACTTACACTTAAAGGGTGGATTAAACAAACGAAATGCTTTGTTCATAGGGTCCACTGGTAATCCAGTGAATCACAGTGGAAAGTTGCCTTGACTAAACTAGAATTGATGAGAGTCAGCACAGTGCCCAAAGGTCCTTGGAAACACTAGTAGGCTAATCATTCCATATTTCCCCTGAGGACAGAGAGATTAGCTTCCTGGGTAAAAACTATAGGTTTCAAAGAAACCAGACTATATCCATGAGAAGGCAACAGGTCTCTCACTCACAAACAAGAGCCGACCACAGAATGGCTAATTCACTCTTCCAGACCATCTTCCTAATCACTGCACATAATCACTTAATCAGTCTGGCTTGATTATAAATAATGTAATATAAATATAAATTTATATTACATATAAAACAAGGTAATATAAAACGAACAACTCCTCGGAACATTTCTTACTGAAATGGAACTCCAGAGATTCCCTTGGTACTCCTAACTCCATACAGACTGCTTCCCCCTGTGCACAGAACCATCCTCCAGAAGCACAGGGACTAGGTGGTTGACCACAGAAGAGCAACTGGTCCCCTGGGCATAAACCAGTCATGCATAACAGAAAGTGACAGCAAAGGCGATGGAGAAAGTCACATATACGCTATCTTGGCATCAGCTCACAGAATGTCTTTCTTACTTGCAATGGTGCAGCTTATTCGCCCTCGCCCGGCTCCAATACAGGTACAGTCCCAGATCATGGAGTCCTTAGGTCGCTCGTAAGTGTCCCCCACTCGGTAGGTGTTTCCTGTGTACTTGTCAAAGCAAGTCTCTTCAGCTGAGGAGACAAGGAAAGTCCATGAGAGCCTCAAGAAAGGAAAAGCTTTTCTATCCCACTAATCCCTTCAAAGAAACACTCACAGTCTTCCGTTCTGGGTAGCATGGTACAACCAAGTATGTAAAAACTTAAAACGGGAGATCTGGATTCTACCCCAGGCTTTAACAAAGCTCAGCTTTCAAATTTTGACCAGTTTTCCACTTTTTTGGTAAGTGAATTTCTTTTCTTTTTTCTTTTCTTTTTTTTTTTTCTTTAAAGATTTTATTTATTTATTTGACAGAGAGAGATCACAAGTAGGTAGAGAGGCAGGCAGAGAGAGAGAGAGAGGAGGAAACAGGCTCCCTGCTGAGCAGAGAGCCCGATGCGGGACTCGATCCCAGGACCCTGAGATCATGACCTGAGCCGAAGGCAGCAGCTTAACCCACTGAGCCACCCAGGCGCCCCGGTAAGTGAATTTCTATTGTAAAGGATTCTCAGGACCTTAGGAAAAAAGCCATATTAAGTCCTACTTTAGGACTGGCTAGACTGTGAAGGAAGGTTTCAGATTCTGATCTCTGACTCAGATGGTCAAACCGAGGTCCACATGAAAAGCAAACAATCTGAAGAGCCCCACCGTCCACCAGGTACTGTCATTTCTTAATGCTACTATTTCCATTCTAGCCTCATCAGGGCTTCTCTGGAGGAGCTGCTGTCATTACAAGAGAAACAGAACAATGGTCCTAAAAGAACAGGCACTTTGAAGTAAGTGGTTAGTGGTTTTCTTTGCAGCTGACAAATCACTTCACAGTTTAGTGCCCAAAGAGTTTTCCTGGCCCATACTCTTACAGTTTAAGATCTGAAATTCCTTTCTAATGAATTAAAATTTTATAAGCAATTTTTTTGGAGGAGAACACAAAATTTGTCCTTTTCTCTTCAATGGCTTTAGGACAATAAAACAAAAAGAAGACTCGGAACTACTTTGGGACACACTGGTTCTTCTGTTGTAAAGGTAGAAGCGACATGTTGAAGGCGAATAGGAGAACTTACAGTTTTTAAAGAGGAAACGACAGATAATTCCATTGGGAAAATTTATAACCAATGCTAAGTTTAATTATCAGGCACCAGTTCTCCATATATTCAAAGATACTAACTGCCAGGCTCCCACCACTTACGTTCAGGTTTGCTCTCGCAGTTAAAGCCTCGGCTCCCTCCGTAACAGGTACAAACCAAGGCATTTCCCAGGTAGGTCCGCTCCCACTGTTGATTTATCTGATAGTGTTTCCCATTGTCGTAACAACCAGCTATAAATGATTGAAGAAAAAAAATAATTACATCTGCATCTTCTTTTTCCAAAGTATGGAATTTTCGTGCACAACTAAACTGATGAGACTAAGCAACAAACCTAGAAAAATAACTTAATCATGAGAACATCAGAATTAAAAACAGTACTCCACGAAAATATATAGAAATTAGCTATCTAAAGAGTTAACCATAATTTGTACACACAGATATTTAGGTATTCCTTTCTTTATTTTCTTTTAACTTAGATAAATGTTATTTACAATGATGTCATTTCCATCGGGCCAAGGGTCTCCATCAAAGGAACAGAAACATTTTGCAAAGCAGATACCTTGATTACTTTTAAAAATATGCAAGGACCTTCAATGCTTTGGGCGGGGCGGGGGAGGGGGATAAATCAAAACGGACTTTAAGCAGTTTCCTTTAGGCAAGGCTAAGGGAGGGTGTGTCTTTGCAAAACTGTAAGAGGAATTCCGATCCCAGTTCTTGGAGAAGTATCCCGAAGGGCCCCAAGGCACTGTGAACCAATTACAACTCTTCAAGTTAGTTAGGAACCACAGAGCTATGGAGCCACCCTCCTCCCACCCCCACTTAAAAAAAAAAAAAAATTTAGCCAATGGTTTAGTAACAAAGAAAAGCCGAGACTTAAGAGCCACACTAATCCCAAATGGAAAGTCTGAAGGCATACATCACTTCCCTCTTTAAAGTAAGCTTGGATGAATGCATAGGAGGACGACTTGAATAAGCGGAGTTGACAAGAGCGCCGCGGGACATCGCAAAACCCCTGTCCTCCAATGCCTGCGTTTATTCTAAGGCTCTCGAAACTAGCCTGCTCCAGCCACGAGCCTTTTGTGTCCTGAGCCGGTCGCCCTCATTAAGGCGTGCACACGCGCCGCACACGCGCGCGCTCAGAACTTCAGCCCAACTTTGGGTGGCCTCCGGTCCCATCCCCGCGACAGCCGGTTTCAGCCCGCGGTCAGTACTCACGCTTGCTCTGGCTTACAGCCACGGGGCTCTGGGGCTGAACGATTTGCTGCGCCTGCCTCTTGCTCTTCGAGGCTCCGGTGGGGGCCACCGCTGTCCCCAGGGACAGGACGGCCAGCAGCAGCAGCCGGGGCCCCGGACCCCTGAGCATCTTGAGACGCGGTGCGGGGAGAGACACCCTCACCAGAAGGCAAGTTGCCACCAAGTTTGGCTCCCTTTGCAACCTGCGGGAAGACGCGAGTGGATGCCCCTAAGAAAGCGGGGGCCAGGGGACGGGGAAGAAGAGGACGAGGGAAGTTGTGGCTGCCGGTCCCCTCTCCCGCGCTCGCGCCTGGGGCTCCCTCTCTTCCCCCTGCAGAGCGCAGCCGGCGCGGGCGGCACAGTCCCGAGCGCCGGGGTTTATATGGGACGGTCCCCTCCCGCCCCCCGCGAGGCCCCGGGCGCCGCGGAGGAGGGACGGCCCGGCTCCCCCCACCCTCGGGCCGCCGCCGCCGCCGCCGCCGCCGCCGACCGCGCGCGGATTGGCCCGGGCTGCGGGTGACGTCAGGGGGACTGTGGGTTCGCGGCGAACAAAAGAGATGCTGATCGCCCGCCAGGATTGGGGCTGGAGAACTTTTTTTCGGTTTCCTTTGCGGTCGTCAAACTTTCTTGGGGCTGAGGGGGAGGGATGGGAAGCGGCAGGAAAGGGGTGTACTGGGAGGAAAGGGAGGGGCTGGAGTTGTGCGAGGCGAAGGGGTTTGCAGGACCCCCGCACCGCCCCCCAACCCCGGTTTTCCTTTCCTTTCCTTTTTTACTGGGGGCTAGGGCAGTTGAGGAATTGCGTCACCTCTGGGGGGGGGAAAAAAAAAGTCTGCACACTGGAGTGGTTTTTTGGGGGGAGGAAAAACCATAAAGTAGCCACCACCTTGCAGCTGTAGGAATGTAGACTTCGCAGTCCCAGGGCGGGGCTGGCTCTCCTCCCGCTCCCTTTCTTTGGTCTAATGTGCACGGACTTGGGACTCACTTTCTTTGCCTTCACAGCTTCCCGTTCCAGACCTCTCCCCTGCTGAACACTGTACCTCCCCGGCTCTGAGGAAGGGCTAGTTGGGGAACAGGGAGGCAAGCGACTTTTTTTTTTTTCATGAGCTTCTACTAAGTCTCTTTAATGAGCTTCTACTAAGTTCTGCTTGGAGGATCTGGGGGGAAATTCAAAGAACGGGTTTCCTTTTTTGGAAGGACAAAGCAGCAGTTTGCTTTTTAAAATGTGCGGGAGACTGTCCTCGGGATGGGCTGCCTGTTGCCACTCAAAGCGCGATCAGTCGTGGACGATCTGAAACCTGGGAAGTTGGGCCGGCCGTAGAGAGAGAAAGGTCTTCATGTCGTTGCCCACGGTCACCATTCCCGTGACACACAAAGCAGAGATCTTGGTGACTCACTAAAAGCTAAGAAAAGACCATTTACAGCCTTCCTTCCCATAGTCTCTTCCAATTTAAGTATATGTGCTGCCGAAGCGAGCACCCCTTAGTCCCTTCCTTGCTTTTATGTGGCATTTTCATTTGGTAGACATCAGTTTCATCACAATGCCCTTCCCCCAGCCTCTGCTGCCAATTTTCTTTTTCTTTCTTTCTTTCTTTCTTTTTTTTTTTAATACTTCCATTGTTTTGTATTCCAAGAATGTGGAAAGTTCCCATTTAAGGTTTCTCCCTCTTTCTCTCTAAATGCAGGAGGTTGAAAGGGAATCTGAGCAGACTCAGAACATTTAGCAACTCATCACATCAGTCTGTTTTCAGGCAAACACAAGTCACACTTTAAAAGATCTTCAAGATGAGGACTCCACAATTTTCTTCCCCAACTCCCACGAGATCCCAACTCAAAGCTCTGCCTTCCAGTTATGTTAGTGGTACAGACCTCTTGTTGCCTTTGAGAACCTATGAAAGCTGCTGGCAAAATGTTTATTTTTCTGCATGTACTTGTTTTCTCCAAAAGTTCCACCTCCAGTAACTGCCACAGGGTAAAGAACTCTATGGTCTACAAAATGGCCAACACATAAAAGACACAAAATAACATTTGTTTTTATCAATGCACGGAGGAAAAAAAAAAAAACCCACAGCAAATATAAGTTTCTAACAAATAGTATAAAATAACTTCATGAGTAATCTTTGTGACCAACATTTCAAGTTGAGAGAGTGCCATGGATTTCCCCAAATTTAGAGTCCTGTCTGGGTTAGAGGGTTTTTTTTGTTGTTGTTGTTGTTTTTAATTAAAAAAAAAAATTCTCACCATCATTTGACAAAGCAGTTTTCTTTTTCAAATATAAAAGGGCCCCTTGTAAAATTTCCTAGTAAATTTCTGGGAAGCCAGAGGGAAGGACACCTGGAAATTAGGATGTAAGCAAGATAAACCTGAAGCTAAAGCCTTCTTAAAATACATATTCTAGGGGAAGGAAATAAGTGGTTAGAAAAATATTTTGTCAACAAAAAGCATGATAGTTTGATATATTTACTGTACTCAAAATACATTAGAATAATATACATATGAAAGTTTGGAGGAAAAAGGACCACCTTACATTTCAAAAGAAATTTTTCTATTTCAATCCTGTTGAAAACTAATTTGTTTAAGGAAATAGCATTTCTCTTATAAATTATAAGCAAAAATATAAAAACATTTGACTGAGCTTTATAGGACTGTGTGGAAGTTTATCCTTTTCCTTGAAATTTTTTGTTGTTATATTTCTTAAACTTTGCAGACAGAGATATTTCCTTAGTTAAGGTAACAAGGCCTACTTTGGTATTCTTTCATTATCAAAATCCCTTGTAACTATGTAAGTCTATGATCTCTAACTGGAGAGATAACTAAATATTGAATACCTCACTGACTGTTCAAATTCAACTGATATGCCTGGGGTTCAAGATGCCCTTGCATTTCTTGGGGTGCCTGGGTGGCTCAGTGGGTTAAAGCCTCTGCCTTTGGCTCAGGTCATGATTTCAGGGTCCTGGGATGGAGCCCCACATCAGGCTCTCTGCTCAATGGGGAGCCTGCTCCCCACCCCCCACTTTGTCTGCCTCTGTGCTACTTGTGATTTCTCTGTCAAAATAAATAAATGAAATCTTAAAAAAAAAAAAAAAAAGACTCCCTTGCATTTCTTAAGAATGCTGGAGACTATTTTGACAGGTGGACTCTTTAGTAAGTAGTGTTCTTCTACTTGTGCCTTATATCCTTGAGTCAGTTTCTTTTTCTCCTCTTGGTTTGGAGACGGAAGTGTGACAAAAGAGAAAGTAAATTCATAGGTGTCTGGGGCTCGAGGTAGGCCCAGGAATTAACGGTAAATGGGCACAAGAAATCTTCCTGGAGTGATGTTCTAAAACTAGATTATGATGGTAGTGCCCAACTTGGTAAAGTCACTAAAAATCTTTTTAGTGAGGTTGTACATTTCAAGTGGGTGAAATTTTATGGTATGTAAATTATACCTCAACATAGTTGTGTTTTAAAAAAATGATTAAAAAGTAGTATTTCTTGGGGCACCTGGGTGGCTCAGTGGGTTAAAGCCTCTGCCTTCGGCTCGGGTCCTGATCTCAGGGTCCTGGGATCGAGCCCCGCATCGGGCTCTCTGCTCAGCGGGGAGCCTGCTTCCCTTCCCCTCTCTCTGTCTGCCTCTCTGCCTACTGTGATCTCTGTCAAATAAATAAAATTAAAAAAAAATTAGTATTTCTTCATTCTTTTTATTTGCACCTCTTCTGATTTTGTTTCAAGGACACACTGCCAAAAGGCTGCAGCACACACAAAGCAACTTCATTTCTTCGCTTTTTTAAGAGTAAGTTGACCTTTAATAAGTAGTGGATCCGTTCCTCTACACTTGAAACTCCTTATGAAACCCAGTATTTGTGTGAGAACATGTATGTTTCGAGACAGAACAAATCCTCACTTAGAAGAATGTCTTGTTTCTCCACGGAAATGCCATGGTGATAGTATTTCCCTAGAATTTAGAAGAATTTAAAATTTCAGTATTGCAAAGGTGCACGTGTATTTGTGTGTTTTGGGGGGAGGGTGGAGTTGTTATTTGGATGTTTTGTTAATAGAGGAGGTTATTGAGGATTATGAGCAATTATGGAACTCTGAACTGAATCGACTTCATTAGTTGGAAGGTTACGGTGAAGCACAAAAAGAATTTCTCAGACCTAGTCATTTAACAAGAATTGAAATTAAGACAATTTGAGAAATACATTTTAACAGGCAATTTTTCTGCAAGTGAAAATGAGTTTCCTTTCCGAGTAATACACACATTGCAGACAATATTCTTCCTAGTCAAAACCCTTGCCTACTGGGGAAAAAAAAAATCTTACCCCTAAGAAGAAATAACTCCTTGACCCAAAGTTTACTTAAAAGGAAGGCAGGCTGTTTTTTTCTGAAAACCGTCAGCTTTTTTATCCTGTTCTTAATCTCTTTGGGTCTGGTTAGAAGGGAGGCCATTGACCAGTGACCTTTGGAATGTTCTGCCTTCAGAGCAGGTAGTGTCTTTTTCTAACTCATGGCTTTCTATAGAAAGGCTGGATGGAGATAAATTGCATTAGTTTTGTTTCTTATCTTGATTGCATTTTTTCAGTAAGAAATCCTTCCCATCTTCTTCCCTTGAAAATGCCCTAGCTTGCAAAACTGCTACTCATTAAACACAGGTATGAGAAGGAAAAAAGTAAACTGCCCCATGGGCAGCCCTCATGGGTAGAATGTCTGAGTAGTTTGTCTGCAATTGACAGGGAGCCTAAAACCAGGGGAAAATACCTGATAAGGGCTTTAATTTGTACCTTGAAAGCTAGACAGTTTCTACTTAATAAGCATTTTGTTTAAATTTTAAGTTACTTTGTTATTTAATCAGCACTTTTAAAAGCCTTCATCTATGCCCTTTTGTTTTTTAACAGGAGGACTCTTTCTCATTAGAGTAACTCCTTAAAGGCTTTGCAAAGGAGTCTAATTCATCCAGTAAAATGGAACTAACTAACCCCTGTGCAACTGGAACATTTCACTGAAACTAGGATAGAGAACATTTCAGCTTCCCAAGACCTATTCCCAAGACAGGTGACAGTTTCTGGAAAAATTTTTATTTTTGTAGATTGTTACTTTTTCCAGTTTTATTTTGTTTTAGTTTGGTGGCTTTTTTTTTTAATATTTTGTTTATTTATTTGACAGAGAGAGATCACAGTAGACAGAGAGGCAGGCAGAGAGAGTGAGGAGGAAGGAGGCTCCCTACTGAGCAGAAAGCCCGACGCGGGACTAGAGCCCGACGCGGGACTCGATTCCGGGAACTCGAGATCATGACCTGAGCCGAAGGCAGCGGCTTAATCCACTGAGCCACCCAGGCGCCCTAGTTGGTGGCTTTAAAGTTTGTGGGTATTTTTTTCTTCTTCTTCAAGATTTTATTTATTTATTTGAGAGGGAGAGGGAGGAAGCAAGAGCAGAAGAGCAGGGTGAGGGAGAGGCAGACTCCCCACTGAGCAGGGAGCCTGATTCTGGCTGGATCCCAGGACATCAGGATCATAACCTGAGCCTACGGCAGCATCTTAACAGGCTGAGCCACCCAGGCTCCCCTAAAGGTTTGTTTTGAAAGGTTGAAATTTTTTTTTACTAACTTAAAATATTTTTCAAATACCTGAAGGATTTCCACTATTTAAATTATTTTTTAACCTTATACATTCATGTACTTTCAGTATCTCATATGCAGCTAATCACAATGGTTGTGTCATATATTTTAAAATAACTGTACACATTACCTCTGAAATAAACTTGCAAGCCAATAACAGAATACTATGATACAGTTAGTCAATTGATGTTCTATTTTTTTATTGCTTAATAAAAACTTTTTTAAAAAAGTTAAAAAAACAAAAACTTTTTAATTGCTTAATTAGCTATATGCATTAAAGAGATGCAACTGAATTATCAAAGTGAAAGTATAAATATATTTCTAAATCTATGCTGAATCATTTTCTAGATCAATTTAAGATACTCTCTCATTAACTATAAAAATTTTACTGAGATGTAATAAATATTTAAAATCATTACTACATTGGGCCGCTTGGCTGGCTCAGTCAGAAGAGTGTGTGATTCTTGATTTCGGGGTCGTGAGTTCGAGACTCATGTTGGCTATAGAGATTACTTAAAAGTAAAATCTTTAAAAAAAGAAAATTCTAAAATTATTACTGTGTCAAACATGGAAAACAAAGGCAAGCTGAAGTGCCTGCATCAGGTCATAAAGATTCTAGCACCTGAAGAGAAATACGTTTAATTAGCTAGATTTCATTAAGAACTTACTTTGAGCTAGACCCTATACTAAGTGGTTTTTGTATGTGGTTTTTAGGGTTGTTGTTTTTTTTCGCTTTTTTTTCCCCCATTTAACCATCGACAACCCTCTGAGGTAAATACTGTCCTCCACTCACTCACTCTTAGATACAAGGGTCTGAGGCTTAGAGTGATGTGTTCTATATCTCCAGCCTTGTTGAAATTGTGGTATCACTGAATGATCCCCTTCTGGAACAAAGGTATGGGTCAAGCAAGTGGCTCAAGAATTGAGTGGATGATTTCTTCAGCATGACAGTCATTTCTTCAGAAGATGTCACACACAATGCTGCTATCTGATACGTCACCTGTGGCATCCAGGGGCATTCTTTCATGAACCGATTTCCTTCCAAAAGTCTGATTATGTTTTGATAGGCCGAATCACACATGGAGGACCGTTACCTCAGACTCCACTGGACTCCAAGCACGGTGGGACGGAAGCTCTGTTGTGTTTACGTGTGGCCAGCACAGAGCACAAGGCATCGTAGGGTAAGTACTTGGCACGTATGAATGAAAGGAGAGAAGGAACAGATGAGAAGGGCTCTCGCATTCACATTGAGGGATTATTTATCCAGCCAGTCACATTACTAAGTGCTCTGCCCTTGTTATTTTAGCTTACTGTCAAAGCAACTGCCAGAAATAGATATAAATAGCCCCATTTTTCTCTCTGAGGCTTTGAGAGGTTGAAGATGGTTCTCAACCCTTGTGCAGTAAAAGAGGAACAAGGCTGGAACCTCAGTCAAGGTCTTCCTGACACAAAATCCATGTTCTTGGACAGGACGCACTGGGCTTCCCCCAAAGACATTTGCCTCATACAAGTTTTAAGAGATTTGGAAACATTCTTGGATAGTGACTTTTTTTAGTCCCACCAGATCTCCATGCTGTGCCCTTCACTGCCCTGCTCTGCAGCTGGGGGCTGACCCTTGTACGGCAGAATCCTCTGCTTCTTTTGAAGCCCGCTCCACAGTTCAGGGCCACACTTCAGGTGGCAGTTGCCTCTCTCTAGAACATTCTCAGAGAGGGCAATAGTGCCCCCAAGAGAGTGAAAACTGGTTCTTGAGGTGTGGGTAGGAGTTAAAAAACCAATCAACCAACCAAACAAAAGACAACTTAACCCTACCTAATAAAAGCTCATTCTTCGCTGTTAATTTATTTCTTTAGGTAGAATTTGAATTAGATTAAACTTTTGGAGGGAAAGGGGAGGTTATGGTAGAGGTAATAACTAAAAGAAATGGGGAGGAACACTCGTCTGGAACCATATCCCCTGCCAGACTGTTCTCTGAGGCTCCAGCTCTCGTTGGCTTCCTCCTATGATGGCAGCTCTAGAAGTGACAAAACTTCACTCTTTGCCAGTCCCTGAGAGTCTCTGATAGCCCTTCATTCCTTGGCCATGCCCACACCTCTTTACCAGGTCCTTTGCCAAAGGGATTTTCTCCTAAAAGACTTCAGGGCAAATCATTTGAATTCTGTTTCCTCATGAACTCTGACAATACAGTTTCTAATGATGACATGAATAGTTCACATAAGCTATGGTTTAAGTTGCAAATTATAGCCAAATAGATTTAGGGCACATGAATTCTTTTCCAAACTTAGCAAATAATATGACTCAGTGATTTCTCCTTGCATTTCCCATGTCTTGGCCTTTTTTTTTTTTTTCTTTTCTACTTTTTTTTTTGGTCTCTCTCTGCTGAATATGTAGCCCTCAACTACTCTGTCTTTCCCAGAGCAAAATGCTCTCATGATTGGAACAAATGATCTAATGATTATACGATTATAAAGAAAAGAAAATGGGATTTTATTTTTAAGTATACATGTGGTAACTTCCTGACTCTCTTGGAAATAATTTGATTTATCCACCAAGAAATTTGTTCATACAAAGAAGACTCAAGAAAGAGCCTTACCACATTAGAAACAGAAATTTATCTTTAGAAGTCCCTCGTGAATCTACAAATGTCATATATGTGAAAGCTAAAGATTTTTGCACATTTTTCATATATGTAAAGATGAGCTTTGTTTTTTAATTCATTTTAGATACTGAAATAATTTAGCCGAGAGCTTGCAAAGTCAAGGAAAGCTTATTTGGATTTCTCTGCTTCGTTGAGCAGTAAACTCCAAGGTCTTATCAATAATTAGTGTACAGAAATTCCTTAGCAGAAACAAAACTTTCTTGGGCAAACTTGATGGATCAGCAATCATTTAAGTTTTTCAGAGACTCTCCATCAAAAACAAGCAATAGTCTGTCATATCTTTAATTTTAGAATACAACATGATATTTAGAAACACATTTTTTCATAAAATGGTTTGAATTTCCTATAGAGTTTTGTTGATTTTTCAATTTCCTCATCTTTTAAAAACTAGAAAATCATTTATTTTTAGGTTAATTTGGAAATTAAAAGTAATTATAATGTGTTCATCAGCTCTGTGATCCGTTACAGCTCATTTGAAAGATCCTTGATAGTTTATCCTCTATTTTTTACAGCTTAGTGGTCACATTTTTGTCAGTTGTACACAATTCTAGAAAGACTCTCGATAGCTTACCCACTTAACACATTCATTTAATCTTCCCATTTCCTTTGTCCAATTAAATTTTGAAGAAAAATAATATGCTTACAGACCCAAATTATAAATTCATTTCAGTTTGGAAGGGAGCAGTACTAACTATGAACTATTAGAACATCAAGTTTGTTCTGGTACTTTCTAACCTCTCTGAGGAAGTGTTTTTCAGTTTAGGCACACAATGTATCAAATTAGAAGGTGTTCTCCTTTACTTATAAAAGTCTTTGTCTTTCCATTGTGTGTTTCTTCTTCTTCTTCTTCTTCTTTTTTTTTAAGATTTATTTATTTATTTGAGAGAGCAGAGAGCACGTGAGCCCACAAGCACGGGGTGGGACAGAGGGAGAGAATATCCAAGCAGACTCTGAGCATGGAGATCTAGGCAGGCAGGGGAGTGGGGGAGGCGAGGAAGGAGGGGGAGGAGGGTGAAGGGGTGGGGGTGTGTTCAATCCTCACAGACCATGAGGGCAGGACCTGGTTTGAAATCAAGAGCCAGCGGCTCAACCAGCTGAGCCACCCAAGCACCCCTATTGTCTCTTCATTATCAAATTTATTATTTAATTGTGGGTTAATTAAAATTGCCTAAAGTTACAACCTAGACTTCCAGCAAATTGCAATTTTGATTATTCCCAAATAATAACAGATTATCTAGAGAGAGCTACAGTGAGAAAATTTTTTTTAATTTTTAAAAAAAATTTTTAAAGATTTTATTTGTTTATTTGATAGACAGAGATCACAAGTAGGCAGAGGCCTGCAGAGAGACAGAGAGGAGGAAGCAGCCTCCCTGCTGAGCAGAGAGGCCGACGTGGGGCTCGATCCCAGGACCCTGAGATCATGACTTGAGCCAAAGGCAGAGGCTTTAACCCACTGAGCCACCCAGGTGCCCCAAGAATTTTTAAAAATTTGAAAAACATGGACATGTTTTCTTTAAAATATTCCCTTAAGATTTTTTGACAGTTTAATGGTATAATTAACATATAATCAGTTGCATTTACTTAAAATGTACAATTTGATAAGTGTTGGGGTATGTGTACACCCAAGAAATGATCACCACAATTAAGATAGTGAACATATCCATCACCTTCAAAGGTTTCCCTTGGACAATCCCACCCCTCCTGCCTTGTCTGTCCCCCTAATCTGCTTTCTGTCACTATGGATTAGTTTGCATATTCTAGAGTTTTATATAACCAGAACCATAAAATATATAAACATATATATTAATTTATACCAGACTTCTTCAATTAGTGTGATTATTTTGGGATTCATCTATCCTGTTGCTTGTATTGATACTTCATTCTTTCTATTACTAAATAGTATCCAATTAAATAGATAAACCATGATAGATTCATCTATTCATCTGTTGACGGACATTTGAGTGGTTTTTAATGACTAGAAATAAAAACTGCCAAAAATACTTGCATGCAACAAGTTGGACATATACTTTCATTTCTTTAGAAGTGAAATGGCTGCATCATATCATAAGTGTATTTTTAACATTTTAAGAAAATGCCAAATGCTTTTCCAAACTAGTTGCACCATTTTATATACCCACCAGCAATGAATGAAGATTACATTTTTTTTTTTTTTTTAAAGATTCCACTTATTTTTCAGAGACAGAGAGAGAGAGCGCGAGCGAGCACAGGCAGACAGAGAGGCAGGCAGAGGCAGAGGGAGAAGCAGGCTCCCCGCGGAGCAAGGAGCCCGATGCGGGACTCGATCCCAGGACCCCGGGATCATGACCTGAGCCGAAGGCAGCTGCTTAACCAACTGAGCCACCCAGGCGTCCCACATTTTCTTTTTTTTTTTTTAAGATTACATTTTCTTAACATCCTTGTCAACACTTACAATGATCCATCTTTTACATTTTATCCATTCTAATTAGTATATAGTGGCTTCTTTATGATTTTAATTTGCGTTTTCTTCATTACTAGCGATGTCAAGCACCTTTCAACGTGCTCACTTGCCATTTATATATCTTCTTTTGGGGCTCTTCAAATCTTTTTCTTATTTTTAGTTTTTTCTTTTTTTATTGAGTTTTGAGAACTTTTTATGTATTCTCAATACAAGTTATCAGATATATGCTTTGAAAATACTTTCTCCTGGTGTGTAACTTGTCTTTTTTTCTACACTGGTGTCTTATGAATTGCAAAATTTTCAAATTTGTTTAAGTACAGTTTACAGTTTGTTTTTTCCTCACTTCATTTGTTTTGGGTCTCTTAAGAATCACAGTCCTTTGTTGCCTGATGCCCAGTGTCTTGAAGACCATGGTTTCATATACCTTTCCCTCCTCTCTATCAATTTCCCTCTCTCTCTACTTTTTTTGTTTGTTTGTTTCAGGTGAGGTTGTAAATTTGTTTCCTCTGATCCTATGTTAGCTGAAAGTGGGAGTCCTCTTCAGTTTTCAGAGATTTTAAATCTATTAATCAATAAGTTGAAAAAAAATACTATGCCTTCCTTCAAATATAGCTTGAAGTTCTATTATTCATTTTTAGTTTTGTGTCTCTTTTATTTTGTGCCCAATAACGGTATTACTTTATTGTTAAGATTTTATTTGTTTATTTGACAGAGAGAGTGAGCACAAGAGAATATTACATATTACATATTCTCTTTCACTATTGTCTTAATATTTCCTTTTAGCTTATAAGACTATTTCCTTTTCTACCAGTTTGCTCTTTGAAAACAAATTTTTTTCTCTTGGAACATGATATCAAAGACTGAAATCAGAAGAAAATCTAAGCTCAAATCCAGGGAAAAGACACCACAGGAAACAAACGCTATAACCATGGCTTCTCTAGGTGTTGAATTAAATGGTTATTAAGCTAATTGACAGATCATCTCAGCATCTATTATCCCTTAATATAATTAGTGTGTAAGTAAGGTGATATAAATTGTGTTCTGTGTGAAGTTGTTACTGATGATTATTGTCTCTATGTGCAAGTGAGAAAACCAATGAGAAAATTATGATTATTAGTTGCAGTGATAATAATTATAGACCTTCTCTGATTACTCTAGACCAATCTGATTTTTCCTTCTCATGTTGGTTATGCTTACATTCTTTTCCAAATAGACTGACTCCTTAAAAAATAAGTTTCTTTTCTTCCCAATAGCACTGTGAAGTCTTTGATGGTAGGCATTGAATTAACTCCCACTAAAAAGACTTTTAAATTTGGGGGCACCTGGGTGGCTCTGATGGTTGAACATCTACCTTCAATTCGGGTCATGATTTCCAGGTGCTGGGATCAGGCCCCATGTTGGGTGCTCTGCTCAGCAGGGAGTCTGCTTCTCTCTTTCCCTCTGCCTCTCTCCCAGCTGGTGCTTACTTGCTCTCTATCTCACTCTGTCTCTCTCTCTCTCTCTCTCTCTCAAGTGGATAAATAAAATCTTTAAAAATAAATAAATAAATTTCTCTTATTTGAAGTTCTCTAAGGAATATGATGGAGATCATCCATCTAGATCCATTTTCTTTGTGCACAACCAGACTACGTTTTATAGCTTCCGCTGCAGTTAGGAATTGCAATGGAAATAATTCTCACCCGTGGAATGTGAGAAATGACGTGTCCCTACTGTGGGGTCTGGGACTTAGTTCGATGGGCATACCTCCTCCAGCTTATTTTATTCCTTCCCACCAGCTGAAATGCAAGCATGGGAGACATCCAGCTTTCATCATGCAGATGAAAAAAATCTCTTGGGAAAAGGTTGGGGCCTGAATCATCATGAGGAGTACAGCCTGGCCACTGACCATTCATGGTCCGAGACCACTGCATGAAAAAGAAATGCATTCCTTTCTTTAATCCTCAGTGTGGTTGATCATCTTTTTCTAGTAGCCCAATTCCACTTTAACCGATATGGTGGGGCCTGCCTCAGTCTTCCTCACACAGCCAGTAGTTGAGTTGTCCTGTTGCTGGTAACTTCATGGGCTTGGTTTACCAGCTTTGCACTGCTGTTTTCAGTTTGGCTTGTTTCTTCTATTTCCTGGCTATCCATATGTACATGGAGAATGTTCACTTTTATGATAAACTCATCTGATATTCTACCATTTATTTATAAATAAGAGATTCAGGTCATCCAACAAATATTTTTGAGCCTCTGCCTAGTGCACTGTTATGTATTGAATTGTTTCCCTCTAACTAAATTCAAATATTGAAATCTTAACCCCTAGTCCTCCAGAATGTGACCTTATTTGGAAATATGATCTTTACAGAGGTAATCAAGTTAAAACGAGGTCATTAGGGTAAGCCCTAGTCCAATACTATGGGTGTCCTTGCAAAAAGGGGAAATTTAAGATGGACATATACAGGGAGAACACCATGGGAAAATGAAGATAGAGATTGAGGTGATGCATTTATAAGCAGGAAATGCCAAAGATTGCTGTCAACCCACCAGAAGCTAGAGGAGAGGCCTGGAACAGATTTTTCCCTCTCAGCCCTCAAAAGGAACCAATCCTATGGTACCTTTATCTTGGACTTCTAGAACTGGGGGTCAATAAATATCTGTTGTTTGAGCCACTCAGTTTTGTGTGTGTGTGTGCTTTGTGAGAGCAGCCCTAGCAAACCAACACACACACCTAGAAAAATAACACTAAGAAGAATGTAGCATTGAATTCAGATTAATAGCCAGAGCTCTAGAGGAATGACATAACATGGCCAAAGGCAAATTCTTAGTCACTGAAGAGCTGGGGTGGTTGACTTTTTGGTCCATGCTCTTTCCTGCAAATGGTTCTGTGCAGGAAACATTTGCATTGTGTGTAGGAGACAAAAGCAGGCAAGATATAGGTCTTACTCTTAAGGAACATAAAGTTTAGTAAAAAATTGGCAGGGATGAAAAAAGTAAGATTCACAAGCTATTGGCAAATGTGTTCATTTAAAAAAGCTATGCATGTGTACAGATTTAGGAAGTATAAATTGGAGCATTCTTTTCAAAGGGCATTTTGGTAACACTCAAAATGCACGTAACTAAAACATGGTAGACAGAGCATGTGTATTTCTTCTACACACTCCTGAAACCACACTAGCACCGTATTTCAGAGAGAAAAACAGTAAAAAAACCTGCAATAATAAAGAGACTAAAAAGACAGCAGATAAAAGAAATCAACATTTTGAAAGAAGGAAAGCAGATGGAAAAGTGATAATTAAAGTCACGGAACTAAAGGCTGCAGGCCAATAAGAAGAAAACTGAGTTATGTTCAAGAAACATTCAAGAACACTTGTCAATAAGTAGAGGCAGCAGATACCTCTGAAGGTGGGGAAGAAAAGGACTGAAAAGTATTTGAACGTCTCTCTATAAGCAGGAACTTGACACCCTCTTCAATCTCTCCCCTACTCCACCCAACCAAGGACCCAAACACCCCTCCTTCATGTCATCAAGGCAGGAGCCAGGAATTTGACTGACTGTATGGATAGAGCCAGAAACACCAAACACAGTGGCAGGAAGAGTGGTAGAGGCAAAACCCAGGGCTGAAGCAAGAGGATTGACTGAAATTCTGCATGCTTACTTTCCATGTGGCAAGTGGGAGACTGACTTTCTGGACTGAGTCTCTCTGGAAAGGGTGATCTGTAGATGCATGAAATAGCCAGATGCCAACCCGTCACCTACAGTGATGCCAGTCCATCGATAAGCTCCATCATGGGCAGAGAGCCTTCAATTACAGTTTTGGTGCCTCGACTATAAATCTAAATGAACAGCCAAAGGTCACCAGACATTGAAGGAAAACCTCTGACATGAAGAATGATCAGAATGGACTTAAAAAAGACAAAGCAAAAAGATTTAGATGAGTGACAGTGCAAAAAGTAGAAGAAAATGAAAAACAAAATAAATGAAAACCTGAAAATCAGTGACTGTAGAGAGAGAAGAGATGTATTATATGAATAAAAAAAGTATTTATATGTGTATGGGCATTCAGAGAGCAAGAAGTAACACTCAAATTAAAAAAAAACTAGGGTAGCAGAAACTCTGAATATTGATTTTATTAGAAATTATGGTGGAATTGGGACGATGAGAGAAAAGGAATTATGTTTGAGGGAGTGGGTAGCGTGATGGAGGAAGGAAAGATGAGGAGTGACGGGGTAAGGAAAGAGCTGCTTTTCATTATTAACTTTGACCTAACTACATCTTGATACAGAATAAAGTTTAAAAAAGCAAAATAATAAGGAAAAGAACTGTCAAGACACTTGATTTAAACTGCATGTTCTTAATTATTCTAGTAATTGGAGATAGATGTTGTACTTTTCTCTAATTCAGGAGCTTTCAGAGTTAGAAGGACAATGAGAGGGCAGGACAAGCGAGAGAATTCCACTACCGAACCGGCAAACTCTCTTTGGCAAGCAAGGTTTATTTCAGCTCCTTGAGAAGGAAACAAAAGTCTTGTCCTAGAGCTCAGATACCTCAACATGTCCTGACCAAGAGGACGTTTGGACAACGAGGGCATGGTAGACACTACGTCAGAAATCCAAAGGGAGGACTTGTGATTATCTCTAGAATGTGCTGATGATCTAATGTATACTTGGGAAAAATATTCAAAATGATAACATAGCTATACTGCATTAAATGAAATTAAATAAACACTAAAAACAAAATGCATATGCCTTTTAATGCAGCAATCCCAAATTCCTGTCTTTTTTTTTTTTTTAATCAGCAAATGTAGGGGCCAAATCTAGCTCATCTTTTGTTTTAGTGCAGTGTGTAAGCTAAGAACAGATTTTAGATTTTTAAATGGTTGAGAAAACCAAAAGAATAATATTTTATGACATGAGACAATCATATGAAATTCAAATTTCAGTGTTCCTCAGTGAAATTTTACTGGAATACTGCCATGCCCATTTTTTAACATATTGTCTATGGCTGCTTTCTTGGTACAGTGACAATGTTATGCAGAGAGAGAGACCATATGAACCACAAAACTGAAACCACTTATTATTTGTCACTTTAGGAAAAAGTTTGTTGACCTGTGATGTAGACCATCTGAGTGAAGTATCTTTCCAGATTACTATACTATTTCTTCTAATTCTTCTAATTTTTTTTAGTTGTCTTGCTCACACCCAATTCAAAAACACTATTTTATATTCTCCATTTTATTATGTTTTCCCAAAGGAATTCACATTAATTTTCAAGGAAAGTGCTCTTCTTCACACTTTGATTTCAAAGGTTCAAAAATATTTAGGGGCGCCTGGGTGGCTCGGTGGGTTGAGCCTCTGCCTTGGGCTGGGGTAGTGATCTCGGGGGTCCTGGAATCGAATCCCGCGTTGGGCTCTCTGCTCAGTGGGGAGCCTGCTTCCCTCCACCCCCCACCCGTCTCTCTCTGCCTCTTTGCCTGCTTGTGATCTCTCTCTATCAAATAAATAAATAAAATAAATAATAAAAACAAAAGCCTAACATTTCTAAAATTTTTTTTTAATTAAATTGCATGATTATAAGCACAAGTACAAATGGAATAAACAGTTCGGTACCCTACAACTGACCCCTGGTAAATACACAGCCCGTCTGATGGGAGCAGAAGAGGATCCGTGGCTGGCCAGGACCATGGCTTCTAGCGTGCGTGGCATCACCGTTATGTTCCATGGAGAGGAAGCGGAGCGCAAGTTAATGCGGTGCCTGGCTTGGGTGGAAGTTGTTTAAGAGATTTTACATTGAAATTGTGGTTTGGTTATTTCAGCTGTTTAGTTTTCCTCACTCCATCCAAAGTATAACCCCCGAAAGGGCAGGGGGTCCTTGCATTCCATTGTATCCTTCCCCCAAGCATGGAGCGCAGAAGGGAGCTCAGCGCTGCGTTGAGGCGGAGCCCCCGGACGGGAGGTTAGACATCGACGCTCCCGCGAGCCAGAGGTGAGACTCCTGGAGTAAGTCCGTTCTCATAGCCGTATGGAAAGGCCCCTCACCCTCTGATTTTAGGCCCTCAGTCTGTTTTGACTTGCGATGCTGTATTTCTTTTTTGCCATTCTCCCAAACGACACTGCAGCGCTCCTGATTCATTTTTATGCTTTCGCGTCTGCCGCTTCAATATTGGATTCTTGCCTAAGCAGCAAAATTCGAAGAAAAGTCTCTTGTCAGAATTGCTGATGTGAAAGAAGACCGTAAGGTTCAAATGACTTCATAGCGCATAAAACAATGTGAGTGAAAATGGGCGCATTATTTATTACTGTTCACGACCAGGATGGCGATGCGGCGGAAAGCTCGCTCCGTTGTGGTGAGATGGGAGAGCTTGCGGCACGCTACCTAAAGCTTGAGTCACAAGATGTCATTAATATGGACAACAACAACTATGACAACTGTGTTGAAGGTCCATTGTTATATATAATTTGCATAATTCTTGCCTTAACTGTGTTGATTTTTAGGTCCTGGGGCATGGCGTTAAGAATCATAGTTGCGCAGCGTGGTCTAAAGGTCCCTGTTACCTAAACAGAAAATGTTTTTGTGTTGGGATTTTTTTTTTAAGATTTTTATTTATTTATTTGATAGACATAGATCACAAGTAGGCAGAGAGGCAGGCAGAGAGAGAGGAGGGAAGCAGGCTCCCCGCTGAGCAGAGAGCCCAATGAGGGACTCCATCCCAGGATCCTGAGATCATGACCCAAGCCGAAGGCAGAGGCTTAAACCACTGAGCCACCCAGGTGCCCCAGTGTGTTGGAACTTAACGGAATGTTTTGTATATATACAAGGTATATATCTCAATGTATAATTACTCAATAAGTGACGCACAGTCAAATATTAAGTATGTGGAATCTGGTATAGGAAGGACTGATAAAAATTAGATTATTAATTTTAGTCTTCATTTGCTTATGAGTTCAGGAGAAGTACTGATTTTTATTACTAAATCACCCTCTTGTAAAAACTGGATAAAATTATATCTGTCTACGTCATTAGTATTTTGCAAAGGTTTGTAACGGTGTTCCTTAGGGTGGTATGTAAGGTAGCTTTTGGTTTCATATTTATCAATTAGCTGCTTTATATAATTGGCACTCTGGTCCTTGATTTATCAGTACACGTATCTGTGTCACCTTGATTACACTTAAGGAAAAAAAAAATCTCTGGTCCTCAGTTTCCTTCTATGTAAAATGAGGTTTTTTGGTTTTTGTTTTGTTTTTTTGTTTTTTAAGATTTTATTTATTTATTGACAGACAGCGATCACAAGTAGGCAGAGAGGCAGGCAGAGAAAGAGAGAGAGAGAGGAGGAAGCAGGCTCCCTACTGAGCAGATAGCCCGATGCAGGACTCGATCCCAGGACTCTGGGATCATGACCTGAGCCGAAGTCAGAGGTTTTAACCCACTGAGCCACCCAGGCGCTCCATATGTAAAATGAGTTTGTTGAATTAGATTATTTCTTATTCCTGGGCTAAACAATTACGTCGTTACAAAGCAGCTCTTGTCAATTACAATTTTTTAACTTCACTTTTGACAATGGCTGAATATAAGGTCACATTTATACTTGCTAAATATTCATGTACATATTTTACATGTATCCAGAATATTGAGGATATGGGCTTGTATCTCAACTTGCTTTGTTTCTAAGAGAAAAGGTGAGGAAATAAAGCTTTATCTCTAGCAAGAGTAAAAACTTCATTTCTCCCCTCTGTTTAAGTCATCAGAAAATCTTTGTTATTCTACTTTGTGATTTCCTCTCCTTGGGCTCCCTGGAGATGGGCAGTGCAGCTCATAAAACAACCATCTTGGGGCACCTGGGTAGCTCAGTGGGTTAAGCCTCTGCCTTCAGTTCAGGTCACAATCTCAGGGTCCTGGGATTGAGCCCCGCATCGGGCTCTCTGCTCAGCGGGGACCCTGCTTCCTTCTCTCTCTCTGCCTGCCTCTCTTTCTACTTGTGATCTCTGTCTGTTAAATAAATAAATAAAATCTTAAAAAACAAAAACAAAAACAGCCATCTCTTCCCAGCCTGCATCCTAAAGATATGGCCAATGAGGGCTAAAACAGGAGAAATGGTTCACAGAGGGATTGACATAGGCTTGCTAACTGTGCCTGGAATTAGGGAGACTCATCTGCCCATTGAAGGCCCCACTGGACTGGAATGATCCACAGAGGGCATGTGACTGCCACAGCAAGACCAGATGCATGGAGGAATGAGAAGCAGTAAAGCTCTCAATGACCAGGCTCCGTCCCTAGGCGTTCAGAGTTCAGTAGGCTTATCTGATTATTCTTTCCAAAATTTACCAATTCAATAAGCCGCTTCACTTCTCCAGAGGAGAGACAAACTGAGAAAAATGTCAACCAGAGTTACCAGGACTGTGCTTACAGAAAACCATCAGGAATAGGGTAAAGATGCTTCTTTACTTAATCTACCCACATAGTCATTACTAAATAAATCTTTGTGATCTTTTTTAAATCTTAGAGAATGCCAAGATATGGCATGTGATACAATTTAATGTAACTTTCCAGGTAGATTCGTCTCTAACGAAACCACTCTTGGTTCTACATTTGTTGATGCTCTTTGCAAAGAAATGTGTGCACATGCTTAACATTTATCTTCAGTATTCACTGTATTAGCATTACTATTACTCATTCTGACATTTTAGTTTTAACGTTTCTGTTTGGAGGAATTAAAACACCCTTGACTTCAAAGGCACTATATAACTCATTTTCACAGTCTGGGTTCATGTGAGTGTTCCAGGAAAAATTTGAGAAATGGCTTTGCATGAATTTCAAGAATAAAACGGCTCTGGAGACAATGTTTAAGACTATACCACTTGGAAATTAAAATCCTACTTATGGGAATTGCTTCTGTGGAAATACATGTCAGTGTACAATGCAGAATGTAATTTGATAGAATGAGTGTGTTGGCCAGAATTTTCAGTGACTAGATAAAGACCCATAATGAAATTATAACTAACAAGTTAAGAACAAAATAGCTACAACTTTAAGTACAGTTTGACTTTCATGACAATGGATAGAAATTATAGGGAGGTAAAGCGTTTTATTTCAATATAAGGATGAACTTTTCGATGGTGAGAGCTATCCAAGACTGAAATGGGCTGTCGTAGTCACAAAAGGGCTGTACAATCACTTGGTGAGGGTACTTGAAGGAGAATCATTCATGCTTGTATTGTGTTGGGTGACTTCCAAATTCTTTTCCGATTCTAATATTCTGTAAGAGCTACAGAAATACGTAGTGTTGTCAACTCTTTCAAAGTTTTTTTTTCTTTTATGTTAGTTAATAGAATATATGAAAACTATCATGCCTCTGCTTACAGTAGTAGAAAAGAATCAGGAACGTTTAAAATAGATTAGGGGAAGAAAAAGACCATTGGAAATGAATTTTTACAAGTTAAAGTGTTGAGAATCATATCCATTTTCTAATGGGATTTAAAAAGGGTCTTGCAAGTAGAAGTATCTTATTCTATTAGTATACCTTTTTACTTCTGAAAATAGTTTCTATGTATCATACTTAAATAATACTTGAAATGATCAAAATTTTGTTGGTAAAATTACCTGGCAGATTCTAAAATTTATAAGAGGAAACTCATGTATGAAACCTGCCCCCAAAATGGACACTTCTTTTGGAAGTATGGTCCTGAGGATTTGGTAAGTTGATGGATTCTACTGTATTGGCCATAAGTTTTATAAATTAGCCACAGCCCCTTTTTTGTCTAAATGGGTGGAGCAACACTGATTTAGAGTCATCGAGGCAACAATGGTGAGAACACATGACTACTGTCTTCACAGCTTCTCGGAGTTAAGCTTCACTAGAAACACGTTCCCTCGTTCCATAATAAATGCCACACCCTCAATGACAACTAGGAGGAGCTGTTTGGTCTTCACTCTTCTCAAAATCCTCACTGTGTCAACAGAACATTCTACTTGCCCTGAGTTCTCCTTTTGAGTCTTTTGGTCTGCATATGTAAAGAGTAAAGAAAAATACATGTTTTGTAAAAAAACAATTGCTGTGATTCTTTCTGCCAATGAAGATTCTTCTGCCCCTTTTTGTTCTTAAATGCTTTCAGGGCTGTTGTGAAAGGATGATCTGCTCTGCTGAATTTTCAGCTCAATCAGCAGTTCTTTGGAGTCCTGTTTCTGTGCATGGGAACTTACTACATTCCTCAATTGCTCTTTTATTTCCTAGAACAAAAAAAATTAATTTTCAATCTATGAACATGCCATGCCCAGCCAAGGTCACACTAAAAATTCCCCATCTCATTCTGCATAACTGAGTTATATACCTTTTGAATTACAAAGGGTCATCATTGGAAACCTAAAGATTGAAATGTTCATTTATTAAGAGAGTATTATGTAAAAAAAATTATATTGGAAATGAACATACAGTTTCTGACCTCAAATACTTGAAGATTACATTTGAGAACAGACAAAAGCTTAACCATATCTCAACATTGGTAATGAGTTCAAAATAGAGGTAGGAGACCTTTTCTCTGGTTTTAAGACTCTGGTGTAAGACTGACGAAATGATCAAATATATACATGTTTTGATGTGTGCATTTTGGAGATTAAAGGATAGGAAGTGAGATAAATATGTATGTGTGTTTGTTTGTTTATTTATTTATTTATTTATGGTTGTCTTCCTAGGATGTCAAGGTTTTAAGAATCCATCAACCAAATAATATCAGATTGAATACATCCAAATAGTATTAGTTTGAATCAAATGAAATTATTATTTATGTGGATAAAAACCAGTGAATACTGGCAATTTTATATAGGTCATTCAATTAAAAAAAAAGAAAAAGCCTGTCTTAGTTTTTTATTGCTGTATACAAAATTGTCAAAAATTAAAAACAAAAAAAAAAACCAAATTGTCACAAAATTTAGCAGCCTAAAATAACATTATCTCACAGTTCAGTAGATCAGAAGTCTGGGTGTACTTGATTGGATTCTCTGACTCAGGTCTTACAAGCCCCAAATCAAGGTGGCACATGGTTCTTTTTTGGAGGCTCTAGAGAAGATTCTGCTTCCAGGGTCGGTCAGGTTATTGGTAGAATCCAGTTCCAGTTCCTGTGGTTGTTGCCGGTTCTGGCCTCAGAAACTAGAAGCTGTTCTTTGGTCCCTGGATGTGGCCCCCTCCATCCTAAAGCCAGCAGAGTGTATTGAATCCTTGTGCTTCAAATCTCTGACGTCTTCAGCCACTAGACTGAGAAAGCATTGTCTTTTAAAGGGTTCATGTGATTGATTAGGCCTGCTCAGATAATCATTTCGATTAACCCAAAGTCAATTGATTAGTGATCTTAACAATACCTGCAAAATCCCTTTTGCCATGTAACATAAGTAATCAGGGCTCATCATATTAGAGTGGGAAATCTTAAGGAATCATTTTAGACTTTTCCCTACCACATATATTAAAAATGACCCCCAAATGTCTTAGAAGTAAAGTCCTCAGTTGCTGTAACTGGGTTATCTGTAACCTGGGGTCTTTCTTGGTGTACAAGATGTCCACAAGAAGATGGGGTATATTTTCAAAAATGACAAAACTTGAAAGATTTTTCTAGTGCATTAAATGTAGTCAGTGTTCTCCTAACACACTTCAATTTTAATCTTAGTTCTACTTTAAATTATAGAATAATACTCATTATTTCGTAAGTCAGCATTAAAAATAGTTGGAAAATGTTATGATAAAAATAAAATTAATCTCAATAAAATAAAAAGGTCTCATTTTGCAATATATATGTGTATTGAATCATTACATTGTACCCCTTAGACTTACACAATGTTGTATGCCAATTATATCTTGATATAGCTGGAAATAAAATAAAATGAAATGACAAATCTGATGAGAATCTGAGAATGTGTTCTAGAGAATCCATCTTATATTTGTAACCTGGAAATCGGAAGGGGAGACAAACCATGAGAGACTATGGACTCTGAGAAACAAACTGAGGGTTTTGGAGGGGAGGGGGTGGGGGTTGGTTGAACCTGATGGTGGGTATTAAGGAGGGCACGTATTGCATGAAGCACTGGGTGTGGTGCATAAACAATGAATTTTGGAACACTGAAAATAAAATTAAGTTAAATTTTTTAAAAATAGCCAAGTATATTACCCATATAAGAAGAATGAAATCTTGCCTTTTGCAATGACATGGACAGAGCTAGAAAGGATTATGCTAAGCAAAAAAGTTGGTTAGAGAGACAAATAACATATGATTACACTCATATGTGGAATTTAAGAAACAAAACAAGCAAGCAAAGGGGAAAAAAGAGAGAGAGACACACACACACACACACAAACCAAGAAACAGACTCTTAACTCTAAAGAACAAACTGATGGTTACCAGAAGGGGCAGTGGGAGGGGGGATGGGTGAAACAGGTGATGGGGATTAAAGAGCACACTTGCTGTGATGAGCACCAGGTGTTGTATGGAAGTGTTGAGTCACTATAATGTACACATGAAGTGAATATTATATGTATGTTAACTAACTGGAATTTAAATGAAAACTTAAAAAGAACTGGAAGAGTTGAGCAAGGGAGGAAACATGTATGTAATAATTAATAACAGCAATTCTAACAGTAAAAAAAAATAAGCAGCCAAGAGTTGAAATAATTAGTACATTTATGAAATTGAAGAAATTACAAAAGATCTCTGTTTCTTAAATTTGAAAAGAGTGTGCATTACTCCTACTGGTAGACAAATGATAATTAGCAGATTTCCACTTCTGGTCTATCTGAGAGTTTAAATTCAATAACACATGAAGCGTTATGCATGCCTCCCAAGTTATAGGGGGCTGTGCTATGAGAGGAAGAAAATACAGGACATTTTTTTGAGAGCCTAACATTGTATTGTAATAATAAAGAAAACAATGACAATCATTGATTGAGTGCTTACTACATGTTGGGCATTGGGCTATGGATAGGGGGCACAGACTAAAGTGCTGTGAGAGGTTGTGTAGGGAAGTAGCTGAAGGTGTGGGCTCAGGAATCAGCTGTTTGGGTTCAAAGCTAGGCTTGATCACTAGTTATGTGATAGTGCACAAGGTTTTTAGCCTCTCTGTTTTTGGGAAATAAGCATCATCTTCAACAACCTACCTGTGGCATGGGTTAAATTAGATCATCTATCAATGAAAAATATTTAACACAGTGCCTGGTACATAACAATTGTTCACTGAATGACACATTTAATAATATTTTTGGAGGAAAAGAAGATGGAAGAAAAAGTGGAAAAAAATTGATAGAGTAGAGTACAGTAGAGTGATCAAGAAAGGATTTATGAAGGAGATGAAGCTTGACTTGAATGGAATTAAATTTTTATACAGTTGACCCTTGAACACGAACATCTTGAGTTTGAACTGTATGAGTCCACCTATACGTGGATTTTCCTCCCACAAATACAGTACAGTACTGTTAATATATTTTCTCCTCCTTACAATTTTCTTAAAAACATTTCTTAAAATTTTTTTCTTTTCTCTAGCTTACTTTATTGTAAGAATATAGTATATAATATATGTGACATACAAGATATGTTTTAATTGGTTGTTTATGTTATCAGTAAGGTTTCTGGTCAACAGTAGGATATTAATAAAATTTGGGGTGAGTCAAAATTATACGTGGTGGGTGCTACCCCCTAAACCCCCATATTGTTCAGGAGGTTGTATTCTAAACTAGTTCAAGTTAACCAAAAAGAGTTTTTATTTTGTAGAAATAAGAAACTGAGTATATCTGCTTCTTTAGACATTGAATGGTACTAGAGGTAATCCACACATTATACTACGTCTGTATAATTTCATTTTCTTCAAAGATAAGTAAACAATTATTTAGTCCTTTCAGGCTGCTATAACAAAATATCACAGACTGGATGACTCATAAACAAAATAATTTATTTTTCATAATAGGCTGAAAGTCGAAAATCAGGGCGCCAGTGTGGTTGGATTCTGGTGAAAGCCCTCTTCTCCATTGCAAACTGCAAGCTTCTTATTATGTCCTCACTTGGTGGAAGGGACTAGGAATCTCTCTGTGGTCTCTAATCTCATTCACGAGGGTGGGGCCTAATCACCTCCCAAAGGTCTCATCTCCTAATACCATTACACTGGGCGTTAGGATTTAAGCATATGAATTTCGGGAAGACACAAACATTCAGACCATAACAACAAGCAAACAAACCAATAAGGCCCACTGGATCAGTAGGCTACCATATTATATTGGATAAGCAGACTTGTTCCCAGTACACGAGACTTAAGCCAGGAAATTGATAAACCAAGTTTTGATATTTATCTAGACTATGAAGGAATGTTATATATGTTTTTCTTCATCATTTTATTGGCCCTAATGCCTTAGTCATTCCCTTCCAACAAAATCTAAGTCAAGATAAACAATGACCAATCAGTAAGGCTCAACCTCCAGTCAGAAGATGGGGAAAACATCACAGCCATTTAGATCACAAAAAGCCCAAGTTTATATCCATCCAATGCATCCATTCTGCTAAGAACCTTTTGTTTGTATATTTCCTATTCAAGAACTGACTAATCCAAGACTGGCCCTAAATGGGGCCACTTAACCAATAGTTAATTAACCAATTAACAATCATCTCTTTTTCTAATATATAGCCCTATGATGAGACAAAGCACCTTGACTTTCCTCTGTAGAACCATTCCTTCTCCACTTTCCATCCGTAATTTTCAGGTGTAGCTGACCTCAAGTGTGGGATTTTGATTTGGACGGGGTAATCAGAGCATTGAAATACCTTAGCCTTTGCTCTTGGTTTGTGGACTCACAATCCAAACTAGGTCCATGAAATCTTTCCAGACAATTTTAAAAGAATTAATTAACAATTGGGCTTTCTTTTAGGATTGCTAAAATGGTAGAATATTGGAATGAAGCTCCCGGTGGGTAACTTCCTCTATAGGGGAAGAGGTTGTCTGGGAATGAAGACAACACAAAGAAAACAAACTCAGAAATGGAGAAACCCAGTCCTGAAGATGTCATTTGAACACCTATATCCAGCCATGCAGTAAACATCATTCCTCTGGACTTCTAAGTTTCTGAGCCAGTAAGTTATTTTCATGTTGTTTAAGCACATCTGAATTTTCATTTCTTTTACCATTGACCAAACATGTTCTAATTCAGATTTAATATGGCTGCATCACCCATCCAGATTGATTAATTTCAGTCCCAATTATAGAATCCTGGTGGACAGAATCTTTATCTCCTGGTCCAATCAGTGATGTTTAATATCAGACAAGCTCTCAGAGCACAGACTTGCCTGTTGTTAGTGCTTACCCCAGTGGGTGGGTAAGGAGAGGTACTTTTCATCAAATAGGAACAGAGATATATATCAAAAGTCATTTGGCTCATTGTCCAAGAACATTTCAGAAAAGAGTAATCATTAAAGGGAATTTTCTATAATTATCATGAAGCTATAACAAGCAAAATGTGTGTGACTTTTATAATCAGAGGATAAGAACATTTATTTTAAAAAAGGAAAAAAAATCTTGCTTTTTTTTTTTTTAAGACTTCATTTATTTATTTACAGACAGAGATCACAAGTAGGCAGAGAGGCAGCCAGAGAGAGAGGAGCCAGGCTCCCTGCTGAGCAGAGAGCCCGATGTGGGGCTCGATCCCAGGACCCTGGGACCATGACCCGAGCCGAAGGCAGAGGCTTTAACCCACTGAGCCACCCAGGCACCCCCCAAAATCTTGCTCTTTTGTTAAATCCAGTGGTGGTTAGGAGTTTTTATTTCTCAAATAATTTTAGTTAATGTTTAATAATGGAAATCCATGCAGCAAAAGCGTTTAAGTCATTTGAAAAAAGGGGAATAGTCCTGAGATCGTATGAGGAGAGCCAAAGTCAGGTTAGTCATTCTTCCCTTCTGTGGAAGTCTCTTGAGTCTCATGCTCTTGGGCCAAATTCCGGTAGCCAGTCCCTAGGATCTGACTGTCTCTAACTACTTCTCTCCCTAAGGCACACTCATTCTATGAATTCATCTGATATACTGATAAGTAGACTTTAGAGACTATTTAAAACAGACTTCATATGTTTCTAAGAAGTTTATAAGTATGAAATATAAGAAAGGGAGGAAACCTAATTTGATTTAAAAAACTGCCAAACAACTAGGTATGGCAAGTGTTTATCAGTCCTACTACAGACTATGGCTGGTTGGGTCCTCAGCCCTTTATTCCTTTTTTTTTTTTTTTTAATTTTATTTATTTACTTGACAGACATAGATCACAAATAGGCAGGGAGGCAAGTAGAGAGAGAGGAGGAAGCAGGCTCTCCGCGGAGCAGAGAACCCAATGCGGGGCTTGATCCCAGGACCCTGGGATCATGACCCCAGCTGAAGACAGAGGCTTTAACCCACTGAGCCACCCAGGCGCCCCATCAGCCCTTTATTCCTAAATCGTTCTTCTTTCGGTGGGAGTGAGTTGTCAACCAAGCTGAGTCATCACAGAGTGGAAGAGCCGTTGGAAGTTTTTCTAACACCATCATTTTACAGATGAGGGGACCCAGCCTCAGAAAATGAAGCCTAAAAAGTGAAGTTAAAAGAGAAGAGCTTTCCAGGAAGGAAAAACTACTTGAACGAAGGCACCAACTTGAGAAAAGTTTACACTCAGGGACAACATTTTTGACAATGAATTTGAATGTGGCTTCTGAGGCTTGAGAAGTGGACTATAAACTTAGAAATGATAAATTATTAGGCCCAAGTTATAGAAAAATTCCCAAGTCAATGTAAAGTATTTTTCTTTCTTTTTTGAAAAAAAGACTTTACTGGGGGCATCTGTCTCAGTCAGATACTATCTGACACATGGGTGTCTCAGTCAGTTAAGCCTCTGCCTCTGGCTCAGGTCATGATCCCAGGATTTGGGATCTAGCCCTGTGTGCAGCATCCTGCTCAGTGGGGACACTGCTTCTCCCTCTGCCTTTCTCCCTGCTCATGCTTACTTTCTCTCAAATAAATCAATAAATCTTAAAAAATCTTTACAAAACATACAAAAGTGGGTAAAATCTGATAACGAACCCCACGTAGTTATCACCCATCTTCCATGATGATCAACTCTTGGCCAATTTTATTCAGTCTGTGTCTCCACATCCTCCCTCCTTTCCATGCCCCCAGGTTATTTGGAAGCACTGCTCAGCCCTAACATCAATTTATCAGTAAATATTTCAGTATATATCTCCAAAGGGGAAAAAAAGGTTTTAAACTATCCTATAGGTAGGAGGAAGCCTTTGAATATTTGTAACCTGGGAAGCAACATGTTCAGGACTGTGCTTTTTAGAAAGGCGATTCTGAAAATTTATGTGTCGGACGGTCTAGGAAGGAACAGGGCATGGTAAATACTTCATATTCCCCATTGCTATCATCACATATGCTACTTTAAAATTAGTTTCTATTTTCCAAGTTTTAAATATGCTATATGGTTCTCTATGCTGGTATTGAAAGTGGAAATAATTTATACATTCTTGGCCAATGGAGCTATTTCCCTTTTGGAGGTTTTGTCATCTTGACATTTCAGTTTCACGGTTTGTAATTCTTTTATTCATTGAGGTGTATGGCAATAATGTAAGTGTGAATTTTTCTATTTCTACTTATATATTAAATATTCATCTTTTATTTTATTATATTGCTCATAAGGACATTCTGAGTACTAGCTTGATGTTTATGGGAGAAAAAAAAGCGTTTTTAGCTTTAAAAAATTGCGTTTGAGTTCCTTGTCTCTATAAGTAGCAAAATAGATGACATAAACAATTCAGGTGATATGAAAATAAATAAATACATTTCAAATGGCCATATAAGAGATCATTTCTCTGTGTATCAAGTCCTCTTTCATACAAACACGGCAAAACCACGAAAGATTGAAATATTTTCTGAATGAGAAAACTTTCAGTATGCGGCACCTCATAGGGCATTGTGAACAGAAATTAAAATAAACCTTGCTGGGCCCCAGGGTTCATGGCGAATATTTAGAAGTTGGAAATCCTCACTTCAGGGTACGTTTTTCTTAAACCCCATCCTCTTAACATGCAACAACAGTACTAGAGAATAGAATAGTCTGTCTGGTCAGCTGAAGATGCTGTCCTTTCACACTGCTGAACGATTTCCAGAGAACAGTAGAGGCTTTTAGATCCTAAATCCATACAGTACCTCTTCTGCTTTTAATTTATCCTTTGAAGATAAACACAAATAGAAAGACCAGATAATTCACTTTCCAGGCAAAGTGCTCACACTTTCTATCTGGTGTATTACGTTTTACATAATAGCACAGTTTTCATACCAGTGCTCATGTACCATATGTTAATCATCTGAAATGTCACATGATGCATTAAGAAGAAATCAGAATTACACTGGTTGCTATATTTGCCTCCTCATATTTCCTACTAGAAACTTTTCCCAACTGGTTGTTTCTACCAATCGCGAGGAATCATTAGAGAAAAGCCCAACGGGAGAGCCAGCAAGTTCATAAAATTGTAAAAAAAAAAATTCTTTGTTGAACCATCACAATAGCTTATTTTTGAAACTCTCACCCTTGTCAACGTATTTTTTCCCATTTTTAATCAGTTAAGTAATTAAATTTTTAGAAGAACTTTGCTGAGTGCACTTATTTATTTATTTTTAAATTTCAGCTTTATTGAAGTACAATTGACAAAGGAAAGGGTAAGATGTTTAACCGTACATCATGGCAATTTGATATACAAATTCATTATGAAAAGATGCCCCCATCTAGTTAATTGACACATTTTGAGAAGTATTTTTAAATCAAAACACAAGACTGATAGATGACAGATAATCAAGAATCTTCATCACCAACTCTCTCCTAAGTGTTTGAAATTTCAGACAGACCAACAGCAAGTGATAAGAGCATGTGGTGATTGGTATAATTTGTCAGGCCAATAAGTACATCATGATACCAAAAAGTCTGTCTTTGACTGTGGAAGGCACGCATGTCTTCTGAAAAAAGAATTCAAGTTGCCTTACAGGGTTTCAGGCTTAAAATCTCAGAGATGTGCCCCAAGATTTCCCTAACTTCTAATTAACACCAAGGAAAGGCAGGAAACCCGAGTTCTCAGTACTTATCCCCCCCGGTGAGTTGCACTTGGCCATGTTGCTGATTTTTATGTTTTCAGTGCCTCACTTTTTGAAATTTTCAAATAAGGTAGGACTTTAATCATAAAAACAATTTTAAAAGAGCACACACATATAAGACGATAATTGCTGTTCTTTTTATGTGCCTAAATCTGGGAAATCAAGATTGCCAACAATCATTAAGCCACAAAATTTATTGACTGTCCGTTCGATACGTTGTTCTTGCTGCTGGGGATCTAGTGTGCTGCTGGGGATCTAGTGTGCTGCTGGGGATCTGCTGTACTGGGTAGAGAGGGGAAAGTCAGGCACGGAGGAAAGTAATTTAATCTTCAGTGCACAAACATTTCAAAAAGCGGAGGAAAAGGGTCTGCGGGACTAAATGATAGGGTGTGCTAAGTCAGAGAAAGCCTCCTAGAAGAACTGAGAGTTAAAGAATTGTGGAATAGTAAAAGCTTGGAGGTGGAGGAAAGGCTGATGCATTAGGCAATTGAAAGGGGAGATCAGCATAGCTGGGGTAGAGCAGGGTGGACTGGTATTTTTTTTTTTACACCGTTGCAAGTGTAAATGGGCCCAGTTCGTGCCTCTGGCAAGTCCATTTTGGCATACCTGCAGTCCATTTGCAGAAGTGCTTTGGACTTTGGCAAATCAGTTGGGAAGTTTTAGCTTGGCATTCAACAGAGGACTTGGCATAAAAGGATGCTGACAAAGTCAAGACGAGGACCACAGGAGAGGGCTGGGTGGCAAATGGGAGGTGGGAAGGGGAATTCCTGGCGCAGGCGACACATTCAAGGTCAACCAAGGTCACAGACATCTTGTTGAGGATACCTGACTATACTAGGGGCAATGGAGAACCATGGAAGAGTTTTAAGCAGGAGAGAAGTTTGTCTGGAAAAGGAAGGAAGTGATCAGAGATAACTTTAAGAAATCCGCTTCTAAGTGTTACAGGTCTGGAGCTCAAAGATAAGTCTGACCCCAAACCCAGTTCTTCAGCTTCATGCCTATGCTAGGAAACCCCGATATTCTTTCAATACTTTCCTTTTTGCCTACAATAGCCCAAGTTGGTTTCTACTGCTTGCAATGGAAGAAACCGAACTCATGTGATATAGTATACAAGAACAGTGAGGACGGAGTCAATTCACACAAGACAGATGTCCAGTTTAGTTTACTGAATAAAGAAATAGGGCAAAATGGTGAGAGTTTACTAACACTGCACCCCTGTTGTGAATGTGTTGAACCGCCTGGCCGGCAAGGCCTCAATGCCCAGTTGAAAGATTATATCTGCATGTTCTTCAGGGGAAGATGAAATGTAACTATTCTCTCCAAAATGGATCATACTCATCGTCATTAAGAATAAAAGTTGCAAAAGATACAGATTCTGTAGGAAAAAATTAGTGTTAACAGTATGCATGAACTTTATTAAAGAAATAACTATTGTGAAATATCAAGTCACATATATTAGACATACAGTTAAAAAGCTATCAAAATTTTTGTCTCATTTTTATAGTCATTAGGGTTTTTTTCCCCTGAGTATCTGGGAATCTAATTTTTAAAGTTAATTTTGAAAGTTTTCCGTCAGTTAATATTTGATAGGTATGGATAGAACCCAAATTAGCCAGACTATCTCCCCAGGGTACATAATGTCATTTTACTTGGCTTCTTTTCTTTTCTTTTATGGCTTACATCATTTTATTTTTTTAATTAAAACCCTTTTATTATGGGAGTATAGTTGACATGCAGTGTTATGTCCATTTCAGGTATATAACATCATGCTTCATTTTTATTCTACCTGAGTTTTCCCACTTCCTGTGATAAGGAATACAAAAAATCAATTTCTTATCAACTTGTCTTACTCCAGTAGATTAATTTTCCATTTTATCCACTTCATGACCGAAATGGCAGCATCCCTATGAAAAATCTCTTACTACGCACATTCATGAAAAGGTTTGACTAAAATTAATGAAGTGAAGTCATTCAATTTTGACAGTGACTTTCAGAGGCAGGATCAACAATGTGTAAATAGCCTTAAGAATCCATCGAATTTAAAAGAAAGAAAGAAAACCTATAAAAGCACATAAAAATTTATGAACTCTAGGGGTTATCTGATTTACACATGATTTCTTCTCATAAATTCGGGCATAAGGGTAGCCTATTTCTCATCCCCATCTTCTGTTTATTCGTCCTGTTCCTATGCCTGATTACGTGTGGATTCAGTCTAGACACACCAACCATTAAGCAACCAATTTCACAGTTAAGTGAGTTGCCTGTCTTTAGATTTCCTGGTCTCTTAAGCCCTATTGTCTTCTTCCCTTGTGATCACCAAATCACGTACCATGGTGGGTATGCCATCTTAGAGATATGACTCAGTGGCTCTGATGCTGGTGGAGCACATTTCTAGTAGAATCCCCATCCTCTGCTGCGCCATTCAATTTTCTTTTGCCCAGAGCAAAATTCTCGGTTTTACAATTGAGTCTTGATAAGGCAGTCATTAAGGAACCTTTCCTATGATGACAGGCACAGTGGTACTCCCCAAATGTTAAGGAGACAGACACGAAATCAGTTTTACACTCTTGAAGCTGTTAATTTCTAATTAACGTGCCTTTTCTTCAGACACCTTCTTGAAGGACGCATATTTAATTTTTCTATCACATTGCTTTCAGTTCCCATTAACCTCTTAAGCTTGTGCTAATGGTTTGCAACTTTGTAATTTACATTTTGTCTAATTTGGAAACAAATTAAAAAGCCGATGTTTTCATGTCCGTGATTCAAGAAAAACAGCCCATCCCTAAACAATATTGGTCTTGTCTTTTTCTTTCTCTTTTTTTTTTCCCCCATGTCTTTTTGATGCAAGCGTCCAAAATCTATCTAGCCTGAGCAAAAGAGGGAATGTGTTGGCTCCTCTAACTGAAAAATACACAGGCCTCAGATCCAGCTGGATACAGATGTTTAATATGTGGCATCAGGATCCCTCTCTTTCCAACACTCCTGACTCTGCCTTCTTCAAATCGGCTTATTTTCAGAAAGGACTTCCCCTATCTCCGAATACGGTGATGAGATATCTATCAGCAACTCCAGGTTTCTCCTCTGCTAATTTAGTAACTCCAGCAGAAAGAACATTTCTTTCCCCATTGATGAGCTCCTTTAGGGGCTCAGTAAATAGCAGTGTTCTTTCACGCCTAGGTTCTGAGTCAATTGAGAAATAAGATGAACACTTAGAGGCCCAAATATCACCTTTATTACTGGCAAAGGCTATCCGTTGGCATTAAAGCCCCATGGACTTTCTAATAGGAACCATAGGATTGGGTACATTTGGGGCTGGTCCTCCCAAAGGGACCTGGGGGAGCAGGCTAGTTTGGTGAATATGTCAATTAATTTTTCTCAAGTTTACCAGGTTAGTCACTCTTCCTTTGAAAACTTGGGTGGGGTTTGGGGAGAAGGAAGAGAGACCAGCACGTGGAGCAACTTCAATGTGAAAGGAAATGTCGTGGATGTGGAGCAAGTTCCTTCCTAGTCTTTCCTGGGTCTTAGTTCTCTCAACCCACTGAATTCATCATTGAACCCACTGGCAGCCAAGAGTATGGCTGTCCCCCTCCAAGACAGTCCTGTGTCCTCCTTGATGGAGATGCTCCCAATACCAAGCACCCCTCCATTGAGGATCCTTCTGAGACCTCCAGTGGGCTGGTAGTGTTGATGCCAGAAAGCTCTGAAGTGGCTCAGAGAAATAGAGTAATTCAACGAAGGCCAGAGCCAGTTTGCATCCAAGGCTGAATTAGTTTAATGCTAAATCCCTCACTTTCTAAGGAACCCAAAGGGTTAATAGGACATACAAGATTTTCTATCACAGTGACCTCACATGTATCATTTGTAGGAAACAAGATAATATGCCAAACCCTACAGCAGTCATCCCCGGCAAAATGATGTGCCCAGAGTACTTAGTGTCGCCAAAGAGCATTACAGAGACTTAGAGATGTCTGAAGAAAACAGAGTAGAAGAAAATCTTGGTTTTAGCCTTGCCAAATACACGGCAGTCAATACTGGAGTTCATACTGGAGTCGATACCTGGAGTCCATAGCCCGATAAGCATTTTATGATGGAGAGATGATCCTGGATTATCTTTGTGAGTCCAATGTAGCCACAAAGATTCTTCCAAGAAGAGGGCAAGCAGGTGAGAACAGAGAAGGGTAAATGATAGAAACAGAATTGGAGTGATGCCATTGCTGGCAGGCAGCCAGGAGTGAAGGAATGTGAGCGGCCTCCAGATGCTGGAGAAAGCCAGGAAAAGATTCTCCCCTGGAGCCTTCAGAAGGAGCACGATCCTGCCAACAATTTAACTTTAGCCTGGGGAAACCCTTTTTGGACTTCTGACCTCCAGAACTGGAAGATCATAAATGTATGTTATTTTCAGCCACCTGGTCATTTGTTGTGGCAGCAACAGGAAGCTAATACAGTCCCCCACGTCTGTGTGCTTTCCCCTCACCTGTGCCTATCACCCTATGACACAGGAAATGTGTTATTCACTTATTTTATTTACTTTCTGTCTCTATCTACCAGAATGTTATTCCATGAGGGTGGGGAACCTTTTTGTTATTAAGCTCCAACATCGAGAACAGTCCCTGTCATATACCAGATCCCCAGTAATGATTTGCCAAAGGGAAGGATTAATCTTTAATTAATCTTTAAAAATCCTATCATATCATATGAGTCTTAGTTGTGGTGGTGGTTGTTGTTTTTCTAAACAGCTTTCTATTTTTTTTTTAATTTTTGGTAAGAATGTTATTTTCTTCTTTATAATAAAGAATTCTTTTCTGCATTTTCAGCTCTTTCAAATGAAAGACAATTGGTGTCAATCTACTACTGATTTTTTTACAGTTACTTTAGATGAATATTAACGGTTTCCTTTACAAAGATTACCCTCACATTTTAAATGTTTTGAAATAGAAATTTTTTCCCCCACATTTTAGATTTTTAAAAAAGGACTCATGTTCCAAAAGCATTAGTAAATTCAGAAATTATGTTCTTACCTAATAAAGAAAGCAGTCTTTAAATTCCTGGCCAAGCATCAATTTCCTGAACTCAAACAGCTTTAAATCTAAGGATCTCAGTCTTCTAGTGAAAATTCCAAAATATGTTTCTCATGGATTTAGGGGAAGCAAATCATCTTAGAATAAGGACATTCCTCCCACCTTCCTTCCGTACTATTACCTTAGTCTTTTTGAGACTTCAGGTAGAGGGAAATGTCAAAGTGTGCTATATTTTGATTTTTATGAAATCGGCCATTATGTATTTTTATCATTATGACCCTGAGTCCCAGGTTGGGTCTATGGTATTACACTTTCTGCCTCTGCAATTGAAGAATATCACTTTTCCCTCTACCTTTGGAAAGGACATAAGTAGCACTGCAGGTGATTATTAGCTCTGATGTTTCTTGGAGTTGTCAGTGACTCTGCATGACATCCAGCGGTAAAGAAGCAGTTATCTGCATGGCTATTCCTTCCAGTAATTTAAGAATATTTATTAAGCACCCATTCTTATGGGAGATGCCAGTGGTACGAAGACCACAGTCTCCGATCACCCTGAGTTCTCAGTCTAGTGAGTATCTTCCATCCTGTTTTCCGGGAACCAAAGTGTGAGAACTTGGTGTATAATGAATTCCAAGAGATAAGGAGAGAAATGTAGGAGAAAGCTGAAGAGAACAACTGCTTGCTAGGGAATTTATTTCTCAGATAATAATTTTTGAGTATTTTATTTAAGACTGTTTCACAGAAAAAAAAATAGAGTGCTTCTACTTCAAGATGGCAATTGGAGCACATATGTTTAGATCCTCTCTTTCCCCAAATTCCCATGAAAATGCAGAGAAAACTCGAGCATTGCTGAGGCCAGAAAAGGGCACTGTTGCTTGTTCAAATTAAATGGAATTTATGAGAGATACTATGCTGCTGAATTGGGTTGAGTGATGGGCTGAACAACCAATGGTTGGTTTACTGCAGAAGAAAGCAGATGTAGGTGGAAATACTCCCACCTCAGAGGGACAGGAACTGGAGGAAAGGTCATGGAGGGGGGGTTGTGCTTTGAGAGGTCTTTGAAGTACAAATATATGTGACAGTGATCTTAGCTCATAAGAAACATGATACCTGTCATGACTCTTTTTCTTTTCTTTCCTTTCTTTCTTTCTTTTTTTTTTTTTTAAATTTAAGATTTTATTTATTTATTTCAGAGAGAGAGAGAGCAGGAGAGCACAAGCTGGAGGAGGAGCACAAGTAGAGGGAGAAGCAGGCTTTCTGCTGAGCAGGGAGCCCTACTCAGGACTGAATCCCAGGACCCTGAGATTATGACCTGAGCCAAAGGAAGACGCTCAACCATCTGAGCCACCCAGGGGTCCACCTGCCATGACTCTTAAATTACTTGAATTCCTACTTGCTGTAGATGGCCATTTCTAGGCAAAAAGCCAGGGTTCCCTGAGTAAGCTCCTAACGAGGGCTCTTGTGCCAGTTGGAAAATGGGAAGACTGCTCGGATAACTGCTACCACTCCAAGGAGGAAGGACATTCTCCCCAAATGAAGGGAGCTTTTGGGGATAACAGCTTTTGCCTTGGTGTTCCCTTCTTAGTCCACAAGCTAATGGGTCACCAATCAGAGAAAGAGCAAAATTTTCTGTTTTTTTTTTTTTTTTTTTAAATCAATGATTTGGGCAGGTACCTTTGCAATTTCTGATGAAAATGTTTAAACCCACAGCATGGATAAACCTCTAAGTGCTCTTATAAGGATGGGTAAACAGGTGGAATGCCCAGCTGTCAAAAGGAGGGGGACCATTCTGAGAAGGATCTGTTCTTGTGAGATGGTGATCATAAAAGATAAGGTCAAAATGTCTAAAAGCTGATTCTCCACAATTGATGGAATAAATTACAGTGTCCATTACTATAAAAATGGTAGCCATTAAAAAGGATATTATTAGAAACTTTCATTGGCATGGAAAGAGTTTCACAATATACTACTACGTTTAAAGAGAGATAGAGAGACAAACCAGGTAACCAAACAGAAAAGTAGGGGTGCCTGGGTGTCTCAGTCATTAAGCCTCTGCCTTTAGCTCAAGTCATGATCCCAGGGTCCTGGGATTGAGCCTCACATTGGACTCCCTGCTCCATGGGGAGACCTGTTTCTCCCTCTCCCTTCCCCCTGCTTGTGTTCCCTCTCTCACGGTGTCTCTCTCTGTCAAATAAATAAATAAAATTTTAAAAAAAAGACAAAACAGTAAAGTAAAAGCATCGTGTTTATGTGCATGGATGGGAGGCAGGAGTGGGCATCGTTAGTGATAAGAAGAAATACTGGAAAATTATAAACCAAACATATAAACCAAAATAATCAATAGGCAAAAAGTTAATACACATGCTAGAATGTGATATTAAGATGATTTTATAATCTTCTTTTTGATGATTTGTAGTTTAAATTTTTTTTGATAAAATCATAAATAGTCACATTTTTCTTTGTGACAGAGTAGTATTGCTCATTGGAAAGCTTACTTCCAAAAAAAGTGTTGGACTGAGACCGTTTTATAGATGAGTTCTTAACACTTAACAGAGATGAGTAGTTTTCATTTTATTTAAAAAACTCTATAATGCAGGAAAAGATAAAAAGTGTATGGATTCATCATATGCAGTTATCGTATCCCTATGTATCAAAATGTAACAAAGAACTGAAAAAAAATCAACCATGAGCCAATTTAACTTGAGAATATGAAGGAAATTTTCAAAAATGCTAAAAAATTCAAAATAATGATCTCAATTTGTTTCCAGTATTATGCTAAGAGAATTATAAGCCATAGCCAAGTGAGGTTTATTCTAAAAATGCAAACATGGGGGCGCCTGGGTGTCTCAGTCGTTAAGCGTCTGCTTTGGCTCAGGCCATGATCCTGGAGTCCTTGGATCGAGCCCGGCATCAGGCTCTCTGTTCTGCAGGGCGCATGCTTCTCCCTCTCCCACACCCCCTGCTTGTATTCCTTCTCTCGCGGTGTATCTCTTGTAAATAAATAAATAAAATCTTTAAAACAATAAAATAAAAATGCAAACATGTTTCAATACTAGCAAGTTTGTTAATAACGTGTTTGAACAACAAATAAGCTATTTGACATTGTGGTATCAGTAAAGTTTGAAATGCATCTGGAAACACTTAATGTCCAATTTGTTAAAAACAAACAAAAACAAAAACAAAATACTAAACTCTTAGCTTGGACAAGAAGAACAATTATTAAACATGATACAGAATATTTATCTTAAGTGAACATCCAACATTACATAAAACAATGAAATAGTAAAAAGACATTCCTGTTAAGAGAATATTATCATCAATTGTAGAGATAATATATAAAAGCCAAAAGATAGCCACTGAAAAAGTTTCATCAGTAAGGTTTAGGGCATTGGCCAGTAACAAAGTGGAATAAATAGAATAGAACTATAAGTTCGGATAGAACAGTAGGTTGGACCTGAATTAATAGAGTAACTCAACCCCCCTCTCTATGGTAGTTTGATTTGTTGTTCCTCTTAGACAAGTAACTTTCCTCCTACTATTTCTTTTATTAAATCACACTGAGGTAATTGGCTTTCCCAAGGCTGCAGGGGCAGCAGTTGCAAGCAAAGGTAAGCACTGAAGTGCTTAAAGACATGCATTGTACAAGTTTAAGCTAAGACCCCAGAGATGGGGGCGTCTGGATGGCTCAGTGGGCTAAGTCTCTGCCTTCCGCTCAGGTCATGATCTCAGGGTTCTGGGATCAAGCCCCTCATGGGGTGGGGGGAGGGTTTTCTCTGCTCAGCAGGGTGCCTGTTTCCTCCTCTCTCTCTGTCTGCCTCTCTGCCTACTTGTGATCTCTCTCTCTCTCCGCCCATCAAATAAATAAATAAAATCTTTAATTAAAAAAAAAAAAAAGACCCCAGAGATGAATGATCTCATGATACATAGAACAATAGAAAATGGCTTTGGCTCCAATGTTGCACTTTTCTTGCAAGGTATGTTGTTAGGTTTTTTTTCCTTCTGGCCCTAACTAACTCTGACACCATCTGGGGTCCTAGAGTTCGATTCTGTTTTGACACAAAATACCCAGAGTTAGTGTCAGACTCCATGGGTTTCAAGGCTCTGTCCTGCAATGCTGCTCTTCCTTCAGATGTCAGTCAAGCGTCCTGGGTCTCTGGGCTCCTTGCAGTTCCGTCTGACGTGGCTACAAATTGGAGTTTCTCCTCCCACCCCGGTTAGGTTTGATGATTTGCTAGAATAGTTCACAAAACATGGGACCGTAGTTCAGCTAGGTTGACCAGGTTAATACCGTGTGTATGTATATGTGTATGGGATATATGTGGACAAGGGATATAAAGGGACAAGGGATATAAATGCCAGATGAAGAGGTACACAGGTGAGATCTGGAAGGATCCTGAACGCAGAACTGGAGTGGGGTGCACCGCCTTCCTGGTAGGTGAGTGTTTTGGATAGCTTGGAAGCTCCCCGAAAACCCATTGTTTAGGATTTTTAAAGAAGTTTCATTACATAGGTGTAATTGATTACGTCATTGGCCATTAGTGATTTCATGCTTCCTACAACCCCCTTTTTCCTTCCTGAAAGTCAGAGGGTGGGGCTGAGATTTCTGACCCTCTGATCACACATTGGCCTTTCTGGTAATCTGAAGGCACCTGCCCCCCTCAACTCCCATCACCGGTCATCTCATTAGTATATAAAAGACACTTTTATCACTGGAGATTAAGGACTGATGAATAAATAAACAAATAAAATAAATATTTATTTTGTATTATACTACATAATTTAAAGAAGAAGGAGGACTCTGTCACAGCTAACCCCAAACACGGATTGTGTTGCCAGTCAGGCAATGGAGCAAGCGTGGGGGGCCACAGTTATCAATGAGAAGAGACTCCAGCTCAAGGGAGATGCCTTCCAATGTTGTGCATACTTTCTATTTCCCTCAGAAAGTCAGTCCTCCAAAACAACTAAATAAGCCAACAGTAAGAGCAAAAGTCCGAGTTTTACCCTGCTATCCTCTCCCGACTCTGAAAGACTCATGCAGGGATTTCCACAGTCTCTGAGAAAATCCCCTATAAAACAGACAAGGGAGAAACAAAATTTTAGAAAATATCTAATTAATTTTCTTACTAGAAATCGTGAGGACATTTGATTTCTAGCAAGGCGTGAGGTCAGGAATCTTGTCCTAGAGGTGAGGGAAGCAGTAATGGCTGATTTAAATGGCAGATATAAAAGCCAGTGAATTGTAAGACAACTCAGGAATTCCCCCATTACTGAAAGAAGATCAAAGAAATAAATATGAAGAGAGAAGAGGTAATAGACTTGGAAGGGAGATTTGAGTGGTTCAGGATATGCACAAGGACTTTCAAGAGTTGATGACAGAACCCACAGATCTCAGTCAATAAAGAATTGATTTCTGTAACAAAAGGGCTAAAAAAATACCAGGCACATTAATTAGCAAACTCCACATATAGTCCTAAACATAGAATTTCTGAATTTCAAAGACAAAGGAAATTCTTTAAGCGTGTAGTTAAAGCGTGTAGTATCTGATGTCAAGATGCAGAGGCAGAAATTGTATCTCCATTGGAAGGACCCTAATGCCGGAGGGGAGTAGGTGGTGGAGGAGAAACAGTCTGATATGTATAAAGCTGAAGTGAGTCTGTGACTCTCACGTGTGCCACCCCATATGAAAGAAACTAGACAGTGATTTTCGCAGATATGACAAGGAGTGAAGAGAATTATGTCACATTACCAATAACAAGTTGTGAAATTAAAAGTAATTTTCGAAGCTATCAGTAGTAAGAAACAAATTTATTTTTTAATTTATTTATTATTTTAAAGGATTTATTTCTCTCTTACCCAAATTCCTTTGAGGGTTGAACTTTTCCTTTTTTAAAGATTTTAATTACTTATTTGCCAGAGAGAGAGAGAGAGAGCGAGCGAGCACACAAGCAGGGAGAGCAGCAGGCAGGGGGAGAAGCAGGCTCCCCACTAATAAGCACTAATAATGAGCCCGTTGCGGGACTTAACCCCAGGACGCTGAGATCATGACCTGCGTTGCAGGCAGACGACGCTTAACCGACTGAGCTACCAGGCATCCCAAGAAACAAATTTAGATCGACTATGCTATAGGGATTCTCTTATGCTTCTCTGTATAGAAAATATTATTATAAAGTTGTCATGAAGAGAAGATGTAATAAAATGGAGAAAAATGGGTACATTTAGATGTATACCAGGCAATTAATTAATATAAGCACTGTGTTATTTTCTGGATTTTGTGACATTTGTAGTATTTGTTCATATTTTAAGATTTTGCAATTTGTTATTTCTCATCCTGAATAAAAATTTGTTTTTATGCCTAATTTTTATGATATTACATACCGTAAAATGTGTATTCTTTTTCACAATAACGTATTCTTTTTAAAAATATATTTTATTTATTTGACAGAGAGAGAGAAAGCAAGAGCACAAGCAGGGGAGGGGCAGGCAGAAGGAGAAGAGGCTGCCTGCTGAGCAAGGAGCCTGAGCAAGGACTCAGTCTCAGGACCCGGGATCATGACCTAAGCCGAAGGCAGATGCTTAATCACTGAACCATCCAGGTGTCCCCACAATTGTGTATTCTTTTTCTTGAATAGAACTCCTAAAATTATATGTTTCATCCCCCCCCCCACCCCGATTAGATGCCTCCCTTGTATATTTCTCAGGTAACCTGCCTGTATTTCTCTATCCAGTCAAGGACGGAATCACTGTGAAGAAATAAAACAGTACTTTAAAAGAGGAGAAGATGAAGTATTAAAAACATTTCAGGTACTATCAAGACCAGAAAACATATTTATTATCTAAATAATTGTTAATATACTTATCAAACCTAGTATAAATGTTCAAATAATGATGCTTGAAAGAAAAAATAATGTATAAAAAAGTTATCATAGTCATAAATATCGGATCATTTCCACAAAATGTAGTACAGAGTGGGAGGAGAGATGAAGGGAGGGCAAGCTACATTTTTTAATCTTCCATAAGTTTTGTATTTATGTATTTATGTACGTATGTATTTATGATGGCATGTGGTCTTGTTTGCTATGACATGGGCATAATATTCTAAGTATGAAGTAACTGGTGTATTATGAGAATTTACCAATCAGATTAGACACAAGTTTTAACAACTCATACGCTTACCTGGTGCATACGTAAGTAATAGTATCTTGGCTATAAATGGTCATCAGCCTTAGAAAAGGTAGGAATTTGCAATTGCTAAATCATGAGATTTTTTACAAAAGTGAATTTCTTTGCCTTCAGTGAATATCTAGTCATTCTTCAGTGAGAACATTGGCTTTGGGGAAGTAATTAGTAGTCAGTGGATTAAAAAGTTCCTGTCTTTGATTTGCTATCTTTAGGCCCAGCAAACGTACAGATAGGGACTCATTATCAGCTCTGCTAGATTGTTAGAATACCAGTGCTCAAAACAGAGTAAATACAAAGCCTCTGGTACCTTCAGCACTGGCTTCAAAGAGCGGGGTTGCAGTAAATTTCTGTGAACAGTTGAAGGGCTATAGTCACTTTCTTTTCTTCTAGGAATGAAAGCAAAGCTTTTTTGAAAAAAAAAAAAATCATACATCTATCACAGGCTTGACTTTGTTCTTTTTATTACAAGTTCATTGGTTAAGAAAAAAAGTTATTTGCTAAAATAGACAAAACCCAGTAAACAAAATTCCCCAAACCTCAAACAACACTATTTCCTGGTTACTCTGAACTAATTTATGCATTTTTTATAGAAAATGTTGGAATTGTAATTGGAAAAGTAGTGAACCTCAGACATGGAGTTTGGAAAACAGTGATTCTTTCCTATGCAAGGTATAAATTTTAATATTTGGGACCTCGAAGTTCTGTATTATATTTCTTTGTTTGTTAATGGTTATAGAAAACAGAACTCTAGAAATACGTCCTGCTTTCTACTTGGAATCTCATTTCAGTGCTTTATCACTTGGACGTTGTTGGCATAGAACTGACATCCCAAGAATTCATTTTTTCTGAGCTTGACAACGGTATATTTTCCCCTTCTTTTTCACTTAATTATGAACTGGGTAGCTACTGGATACCAATTAGCTTGCTGGCTATAAGGGTGTATATATGTGCTGTGTACCTAATATCTGTCTCTGTGTACAAAATCTTCAAGTAACTTAAGAGTGTGATAACCAAGACAAATGTTTCCAGCTTCCAAAATAATTTTTTCATGGGCCTGTCATTTTTTTTGGCTTTTGCTTAGAATAGTTTAGTTCAGTTGCTTGGGTACAGTTGATTGAATACAGTTGCAACAACTAATAAAAATCTGTTATAAGTTAGGGGCATTTTATATTTGTACTCCATTGTCTCCAATATGATGCATTGTTTTCAACACAGAATTTAGTGTCTGTACAAATCTTCTCTCCGTCTGAAGCCTTGACTAAAGATGGAGAAGATGAGGAAAGCATTAACTCAATTTGAACTGAAGAGTAATTTATTAAAAATATAATAGCTTATAAAAAGTTGACAAAAACAGATTCTTTCTCTTGCCATGTTGAAAAGAGGTTAGGCTCCCTTGCTCTAAAGGGAACTTTAATGGGACTTCCTGTTAATGGTGGGATCTGATCAATGAAGGGCCCAGCAGGAAGCTGGGTGTGAGGAGGAGTGTGAGGTCAGGGCATTTATGTCTCCTGTCTGCCACATTGCTGAGGAGTAGCTTTGTTCCTCTACCAAAGGCCACAGCTCCTGTGAGGAAGCCTCTCAATCCCAGTTCTGTGTCTGGGCTCTAATACCCTCCCCTCTCTTTGTGTTTTCAGACATAGGACAGGTAACCATTCTCTTCTTTTGCTGATCTCCAGGTACTATACCCAGGTCTTCTTGCTTCTCTGAAACCCTGCACACGTCTTTATGAAAAGTGGTATTAATTAAACTATCTGCCATTTTTCCAGAGTAAGTGTACCTTTGGTTTTCACCAGGTCCTTGGGTAAGGCAGTAATTAAAAAAAAAAAAAAGAGTCCCTCTGACCAATATTGAGAATGAGCAAGAGGGAACAGAGAGAATGGAGGAGCCATGGAATACTAACTGAAGTTTCCACACAGCTTCTTCCTATCTCCCATCTCCATTTGCTTTATTTATTTATTTATTTATTTATTTATTTATTTCCAGCATAACAGTATTCATTTGCTCTTTTTGATCTTCTCTCTCTTCTCCCAGTTTCCGGTTCCTCATGACTGACTTCCATGACTGACTTTCCATTCTGTAGAAATTCTCTCTACACTGAATTAAGTCCAGTACTCTAAAGCTGGTACTTTCCTGTTTCCTGAGCTCTTCAACAATTTTCATTTCCTCTGCCTTATTTTCTCAGCACACCAAGGTCGATTGATTTTGATTAAATAAGGAAACAATTTGATACACTAATTTATGCTAAGATACAATGTCTAATGATGCCTTAGTTATGTATAGTACTCCATGGAGTTCTGACTCTCAACAAAGTCTTCTAAAGATAAAAAGTCTTATCTCAGATTATATAACATAAACAAATGAGTGAGTCTCTAACAGTGAGTATATAACCCACAAAGGCAGAGTGTTCTTTTGGAGAACTATTAAGAGGCAACCAATGCAACTCCTGGGTCACATAAAAGGAGTTGTCAGCTCTACTTTCACGTAAGGTTTGCCCTGAGGAGCTGAGCAGTAGGTTTAATGAAAAGACTACGCCAAAATGAGACCATTTCTCTTCCTCATGAAATGGAAAAAAAGGAAAGTGAAATGGATATTAGCAACTGGTATAAAAAATGAGCAGATACTATAATAATTCTTTCTGTACATAAGGAATCTCCATTTAGATATGGTTTGGGCATGATTTAATGTATTAAAACTTAGGCAGAAATCGAAGGAGTATGGAATTTGATGTGCTTTGGATGAAGTCAAGAACTTCTGGGTGATTTGGACCATTTTCAGAGCCATATTTCTTTTTATTCCCCCGATATGAAAAGTTTGGGGTGTCATTGATATCTGTAGCCCAATTTCTGCGGTTCACGCTATTATATATTTGATGTCATTATTCATCACCCAGAGTGCTTTGTATACCATTTCTTTTCTCCTTTTTTTCCTTGAAGTATTGTTGACCGACAATGTTACAAATGTTTCAGGTATACAAGTCTGCATGTTATGCTCTGCTCCCCACAAGTGTAGCTCCCATCTGTCACCAGACAACACTATTACAATAGCATTGACTATAATCCCTATGCTGTACATTTCATCTCTGTGACTCACTCATTCCATGAGTCTGAACCTCCCATGCCCCTTCACCCATTTTTCCATCTCCCCACTCCTCTCCCCTCTGGCAACCATCAATTTGGTCTCTGTATTTATGGGTCTGTTTCTGCTTTTTGTTTGTTTTACATACCATTTGTTAAGAGCTTCTGCTGATCGTGGCTTTCAATTCATACCCAGAGATTAATGGATAGATCTTACTCGGTTTTACTTTAATCCAGTTAGATTAAGGCATGGGTGCAAACTGTATTTCAGAAAGATTTTGTTAAGATAGTGCACATCAGTTCCCTTGCATGGTGGAGGTTCGGGAAGACCATTCCAGTGTCAATATCTGATCTCTTGTACCCCAAATCCTGAATCTCTCAGCTGGCCTAGGAACAGGGTGTAGAGAATAAATATCCAGGTCTTAACATGGGGGTGTGAAATCTGGTGGATAGATCTGAGTGTGAGTTGGAGCTTGCCAGGAGAGAAGCTTAAAGAAAGCCCCGTCCTTTGACAGCCTTCCCTAAGGGCTTCAAAGACTTGCCATTGATCTTTCAGTACAATATTTTGCAGTGTTTCTTTTAACATTTCCTATTCATCTTTTCAGCAGATGTATGTATTTTTTGAATTTCCCACCAAGTACCAGGAATTATTCTCTGTGCTAGGGATGCAGTAGTGAGGGAAAACAGAGACAATAGTTCTGACTCCTGGAGGGCAGAACACGGAGAAAAACCACAAACAATAAACAAAATCATTAAGTAAGCTATGCAGTAAGCTAGATGACAATGAACGTTAACTGAAAATAAAGAGAACTGGGGAAGGAGGCTGAGAATTTGGGGAGTTATAATTTACACTGAGGAATTGTTGGGTAAGTGACATTTGAACCAAGACTTGGAGAAGGTGAGGGAAGGGGCCAAGAGGTCATCCCTTTAACACAGACCTAACAACTATAAAGTCCACATGTTAAAGCAGCTCTGTCCATTTGAAACATAATGCAAACCACATAGGAGATTTTAGATTTTGTACTATTCACATTTTATTTTTTAAAAAGATTTTATTTATTTATTTGTCAGAGAGATAGAGAGTACAGGCAGGCAGAGTGGCAGACAGAGGCAGAGGGAGAAGTAGGCTCCCTGCAGAGCAAGGAGCCTGATGTGGGACTCAATCCCAGGACGCTGGGATCGTGACCTGAGCCAAAGGCAGCCGCTTAACCAACTGAGCCACCCAGGCATCCCTGCTATTCACATTTTAAAAAATAAAAGGAAATAGATGAAATTAATAAAAACAAAGCAGTTTATCTAACTAAATATATCCCAAATATCATTAAAGCATGTAGCTGAGGGCTAGAAACAGCATTAGTTATTTTGCATTTCTTTCTTTCTTTTTTTTTTTTTTTTTTTTTGTAGTAAGTGTTTAACATGGGGTGTGTATTTTATAATTAGAGCACATCTTGATTCGGACTGCACACATTCAAGTGCTCCATAACCATGCTTGGTTAGCAGTCATTTGTATCAGACAGTGGAGCCTTAAAGAGTACGAAAAATTGCCACTCTCAAAGAAAACACTTGAGTGAGTGGTTTCTGCTTTCCTGTCTCTTCAGGTCAGGCCCATGGGCAATGGGGAAGATGCAAGGTTAATTTGGGGCAGGGGAGAAATTTTTTGCAAACAAAACACTGGGCAGTTTTATTACTATTTTAGAACAATAAGGATAACCCATTCCGTCCCCTTTGGGTTGGCAACTTAACATAAAAGGTCCCATTTATCCTGCAAATGTATACAATTGTATACATCTTCTGCCAAAAACCTTTCTTTTAGAAACTGTCTCCCTGAGAAACTGGTTTTGCTGGATTATCTATTCAAGGTCAAGCCTTTGTGGTCTTTTGTGTTTGTTGGTTAGGTGGATGATCACCTTACACTAGACGTTAAGGGTATAAATAGGAATTTTAAGAATGCCAATGTATTCTGAATGCTTGAGTTCTACATATAAGGCATCCAGTTCAGCAAGAGCAAGGAAGAAATAACCCATACATTAATGCCATTTTTGTAGTTGCTAGTAAGATGAAGAACAGCTGTGACTAGTTTCCGCTTCTGCCATCAGATTGTAGGTCCCAAGGGATTAGGAGCCCGTCTTCTTGATTTTCTCTTTTCTTTTGTGTTCTCTGTAGAGGGTGGTGCTGAGCACATAGATGATATTTCATAAATATTTATAGTTACTCGAGGGGTTGGCAAACTTTTGCTCTAAGGGCCAGATCATAAATATTTTAGTCTTTGAGGGCCATCCAGTCTCTCTCACAGCTACTCTACTCTGTTGTAGCAAGAAGCACCCCTAAATAACATGTAGCAAGGGGGCATAGGTGTGTTTCAGTAAAATTTTGTTTATGGACACAAGTTTTTATATAAGTAATAAATTTTATTTATGGACATACAACTTTATATGTCACAGAATATCATTCTTCTTTTTATTTTTTCTAACCAGTTAAAAGTGTAAAAACCCTTCTTCATTGGGGTTGTGCACCAACAGACAACGGGCTGGATATAGTTGATGAACCATACTGGGCCAGCACCCGGCTTACAGAGTCCTCATTTTTGGCTTTCTGCCTTTTTCCTTGCTTTTATTTCCTTTCTTCCTTATTTCCTAATTCATTCTCTTTTCTCTTGCTTTGCCTTTCCTTCATCTCACTGTTGGTTCTCCTATATCCACCCTTCTTCCTGATCTTTCTTTTCTCCCTTTCTTCAAACATCACAGCCACTTTCATCTCTTAGTTTACCTAAGCACTGTCATCTGAGGGAGAAGGATTTCCTGAAACACTAATTCAGTAAAGGGGGAAAAAAAAAAGATGGATGAGATTGAAATAATATTTAAAACATAGAGCTCTGAAATTATTATATTATGACCTCCCCTTCTCCTTCTCCTCATTTTTATGCTTCTCCATACACTGAGTACAAATGTGAAGAAGGAATAAAAGTGACTTATATGTAGGTATTGACAGAAGTGTCATTACTAATATGTGCAGGTATGTGGGTGGGTAATGGTTATTCCAGTTGTGCTATTTACTTTGCATTAACCTGTAATAATTGGGCCTCTCAGCTATTTATTCTTTCACCCCTTCCTGCAAATTCAGACACCTATTTGAGAAAATTATCTTGACTCACTAACAATTTTGCCATTGCCAAAAGGAAGGGATTTTTTTTTCTTTTTTATTTCCAACCACTCCAATTCATAGCTTCTAATTTTAAAGATGCTCTTATTCAAGTTTTTTTTTAAATTTTTTTACAACACTTTCATAAACAATTTGTCTCAAATCTACCAGGTTTGAGCAATAGCCTTAAAATTCAGTTACCAGGGCAATTTTAGAAAGTACAGACACTACAAAGACAAAAACAAACAAAATAACCTCCACAAAAAACCTTCCTTTGCTTCTTGTCCACAAATGTTCAGAGCATTTGTAAACAACACTGTTGAAAACAACACCATTTCAGCACTTTTCTCCTAAAATAAAAGCAGCAGATTTTCCTTTCTTGCCTTTTCTCTCTCTCTCTCTTTTTTTTTTTTTTTTTTAACAAAATTACCAACTTAACAGATATGATCGAATTTTACTCTTCTCAGCTGTTAGGCAGAATTTTGCCCATAAATCTAAGATGCTTTTGCCTTTCTTCACTTTTTCCAGCTGCCCCAATTAGGTGTTAAAATCAACAACCCTCCTTCTTTGATAGAATTCTTTTCTTCCACTAAGGAATATCCTCTGAATCAAGGGTAGGGCAATCAGTGTCTTCAGCTGTATTTACCATTGTGTTAGTCACAGAAATCCAACTTTTTAAGATATTCCATGATTTTTCTCCCTTAATTCAGAATATTTAATAGAATGTGATATACCACTATTAGCAAAATCTAGACCAGAGCAAAATATTTACAGGTGGTATGAAAGCTTCATCAGCATCTGATCCTTAAATGTACACACAGTATGTTTGAAATATTATTATAGCTCTTATCCTCTTTGGAAGATATTGTCAGTTCACTAAATCTCACCAAACCATCTCATCACGTGGATTGCCAATAAATGTTGGCTATGATCAAATCTGATTGACTGAAATTCAAATTCAAAGATAGAATGATTAGCCTTTGGTGTATAGCATTATTATTATTACTTTTTGGCATTACAAACAAATCATACTCATTAACTTGATAATATTTATAATATCCCAAAGGTATGAGGAAAATACTAATATCAGTATTTTCAAATAAGAAAGTATAGGCATCCAGTAATAGCGTTATGTAATATAATTTACACAGTAAGTAAAAAGCTAGTCATAATTGTTAACATTTGGTCCATATACTTTTTATATTTCCCCCTTAGTTCATTAAAAAAATGTTCCTAAAAACTATGTATATACAAAAAGATACTGTCTCTAATACACATAACTTTGCCAGTCATGGGTCCTGCAATTTTCCACATACTTTGTATGGTATGGCCAATGTTAGAGCAAAGAGAAAAAGACTTAATCTTCTCTTTGAATCCAGAAAGGAGAAAGACAAGTACTTTGATGGGCATCCTCCAAGAAACAAATGCCGAAAGGCAAGCTCTCTGGGCAAATTAAAAACAATTTTCAAAGAAACTAGTAGACCTTTGTGGCAGATTGTGTGGCAGATTGTGTTTTCTAAAGATTGCTGCACCAGTATGTATGCCATTTCACAAGTTCTTCCCACAAAGTCACACTGACCTTGCCTCCATTCAGAGGGGAGTTCTTGGATATGTCTTGAACTTGGATATGTCTTTCTAAATGTTTCAACCAATAGAATGTGATAGGTATGACACTGCACGATTTCCAAGTCTGGACATAGAAGGAAATCCTACTTCTGCCTGGTTCTCTCTTCCTTTCTCAGGGGACCTGCCTTTCGGAATCAGCCATCATGTCTTAAGGAAATCCAGGTTATATGAAGAGGCCACATGCAGGCATTCTGGCTTAAAGTCCTAGCTAATAACTTGGCTGACAGTCAGCCTCATCCACAATTTATAGAAATAAATGAGTGCTCAGATAATTCCAGCCCCCAGCCTTTGAGCTACGTTGACTGATAGTGAGTGGAATAGAGATGAACTATCCTTCAAGCTATCCTAAATTTCAGATTTATGACCAAAATAGGTGTTGTCGTTGTTTTAAGCCTCAAAATTTTGGAGTAATTTGAAGATTTTATTTCTTTATTTTAGAGAAATAGAAAGCAGGGTGGGGTGGCAGAAAGGGAGAGGGAGAATCTCTGGCAGACTCCCCACTAAGAGTGGAGTCAATGTGGGTCTCAATCCTATGACCCTAAGAGCATGATCTGAGCTGAAACCAAGAGTCAAACACCTAAACGACTGAGCCACCCAGGCTCCCTGGACTAATTTAATATGTAGCTATAGAAAACTGCAACACCTTCAACAAGGTAGTTCTCTGACATAAAAATTATATCGCTTGTGTAATTTGAATTCCATTCCATCGCAGAACTAATGCTGAACCACACCAACCCCTGGCATACTTCCTATATCTCCCCTTTGAAGGGATATAGAATTCCCTTCTGGTGATTTCTTTGGAAACAGAAACAAGTGAGACCACTTCAGAACAGGAAGTGGCCAGAGAATTATTGTTTCTGGTTTTTGTGAGTCTTCAGAACAACCAAAAACATTTAACTGGTTTTCAGTAAAATGCTTCCCTTAGTTCAGCTCTTGGAGGAAAACCTTCACAGCTAGCAACGTTACGACACCATCCCCGTGTACCTATCAGTAAGCAAGAACAATTCAATCATACTTGATCTATCTCTGTAAATCTCGCAAAAATAATTTTGGGGGTGCAGATAAGTAAGCAATGTGAGGAGAGAGCAGTAACTGTTATATTCTTATATATTGTGCAAGTCCTCAGGTAGGCTGGAAGCATATGGCAGTAGCAAGTTTAAAGTCATTTCCCCATTTGTAACTCAGTGGGGTGGCTCCTGTGGTTAACCTTAGAGTCACAGAATGAGCTAGAGAAATCTGTCAAGATATGTTGGCCAGCTCCTCAGATAAACACTTCAGTAAACTTAGAGGTCAACATCACCATTTCAGCCCGACTCTCCAATTTTGGCAGCTTGGATACAAGTCTTGTCCACAAAACTCTTAAACTAGATTTAGGTAGATTGTTTACAGCACTCTACAACAACTAGATGGTATGGCTGAAGGGTTATTTCTAGGTGTTCTAATGATTCTGTGGTTAATAACATAGTTCTTCCTATGACAGGGTCCTGAAAATTCTGTGAACTATGGAGCAGACTTACTATTCATAGAATAAAATGTGATCTACCATTGTAACATCTAATTCAATTTCAGTTCACTAGGCAAATCTTCAAGCTGAAGCTTTCACACAATGTACTCTCTGAAAGTGCCACAGAATGAAAGATGGCCAAGACGATGTGATAACCATCTAGAAGGAAAAGGCAGGGAACAGAGTATTTAATACTATGGACTCTGGAGCCCATCTGTCTGGGTTCACGTTCTGTCTCTGACCCTGATTTTGTGATTCTAGGGCAAGTTCTTATTTTCTAGCATTAGAAAATTACTTTCTTTGCCTCTGTTCCTTCATTTCCAAAATGAAAATAACATTGTAATGTTTAAAGGATTAGTCGATGTGCAATGCATAAAACAGTGCTTGGTATACAGTAAGTCCTAAGTAAATGCTAACTATTTACTATTATGTCATGAGTGAACAACTGAATGTCTTGAATTATTCAGGAGTCACTCTTTCAACATTATAAAGGATTTTAGGGTTCTGGGCAGTTAATCATATCATTTGTTCAGATGGAAGATATGTTTCAAGCACATTTTTAAAAAATCAACACTTTTTCTGGAAGTGTCACAATCTCTTCAGGAATTTCTGTGACAGTCAGCTCTAGACGTCAAGATTATGTACAATTCTCTCCATTACACTCTAGGCAAGCAGAAAACACACGGTTGACCACCGAGTTTGTGGCTTTGTGCTGGGTAGATCGTGATCATGATAATTAAGGTAAAAGCCTGCAGTTAGAGTTTCCAATAATGTTTGTATTATGTTGGAGAAAATTGAGGAGTGGGAGATTTTTGACTTCCAAAAGAACTCATAATGTAGATAAACATTCTCTGAAGCCCTTCTTGGAGGCAGCCACCATTAGTGTTTGGACTAAGTGAAAGAATCGTTGGTGGGGAATTCTGGCTTATTCTCCACATAAGAAACTGATTCTGACTGGGAAATGAATGATGATATAACGTCCCAGAAGGTAACATTTTTCTGAGGTTGGCTCCACGGAGTGTTATTTCCAATAAGTAGTGAAGTGGCCCGGCAATGGCAGATTTTTGAGAAACAAACATAATAGAAAGTGTGGAGCCCTAGGAAACTTCAGTCTTGCTTAGCTTTAAATTACATCTGATACTGTGTGTAGTTGTCTCAGTTGGCTAAATGCTGAGAGCAGGGATAGAGTAATCCAAGAAGGTGTCTGTGGAAGTTCTTGTTCCAAAATTTCCCTCATTATGTGGATGCCCACTATGTCCTCCTTTTATGACATTATCTGCACTTTTTCCATCCTTGAAAAAACATTTGTATTTTACCATTATCAGTATTTATGGGAAACTTTTTGTGAAGCCAAGATTATTCTTCTCAATATATTTTTAGGTTTTTCTGTGGAATTAATCTTTTTTATTGTGCTCATGATTAACATATTTTTTTTTTTAATTAACCTGTAATGTATTATTTGCCCCAGGGGTACAGGTCTGTGAATCATCAGGCTTACACATTTAACATATTATTTAAGTATTAGCACCTTTGTTAACCATGTGTCCATTTTGCTCTCAGATACATTCCTTGTATGTTGAGGGAGCACCATTTCCCAGGTTCCCTTGCACTCTGGCATTTGGGTAGGTTTGGCCAGTAGGAGGCACAGGTGAGAAACTGGGGATCAGGAGGATGGGAGAAAGTAAGATATTTCTCCTCTCTCTTTCCTCTGAGCAGTATCTCTAACAAGGTATGTCTCCTCTGTGGCTCCAACTCCCATTGAGTTGTTTTCCATGGTTCAACTTGGCATTTGGCCTTTGCTTTGGAACTTTAGTAACATTGACTTCTCCCTTCTTCCTACTTCTACTTTTGCTGATCTCAGGTTTTCTCACCATCTTCTGCTTGATTTCTCAGATATTTCATTGTTGGTGTAACAAACTTCCTATAATAAATTCTTCTTTTGGAAACATCTAGAGTAATTTCTGTTTTCTGACTGGACCCTTACTTATACACACACATAGAACTTTGTAAGAAGTCTGAACGACACTCTAGAATGCTAGAAAATTCAAGGATTGGAAGAGTAACAGAAAGTCTAAATGATATAACTGAAACTATTTCTGAATCATTGATTGCTTAGGCATCTATAGTCATGCCATTAATGATCAGCTATTGATAACCATAGACAACACTGTAATGTAGGTTTGCAAAGTAATGTAGGCCAATGTATACCCTATATTTGGGGTCTTCTTAAGGTCTTTCTTCAAAGTCTTTGTAGAATCTGTGTAGAGTTTAACATAAAGCATTAATAACAATATAATTAGATTAGTCCATAGTATACACAATGCATTCAATGGTACGTTAGCTGACTAGAACCTCAAATATCTCCTCTATACTTTTCCTTAGAACACAAAGATTATTTCTGACTTGGAGTAAATTATTACAGAGGCTGAATGTAGATAGAATGGCATACTTTCTAGCACAATTTTTCAGAGATGTCATGAGAAATCTGTTACCATCTTGTTGAAGCTGAGACTTCCCTAGAGAGTTGTATATTTTGGAAATTAATTTATAGTATTATGAGAGAGTTTCTTCCCTCCAGTATATTTTATTGACAAATGGAAAGATGTCTATAATTATAACACAGTTTCTGGCAATATCCATTGTTGGATTTTTATGACCTTGAAGAATTATGATGAGTAGCCGTAACAGTGATGTGGAAGAGCTTAGAGAAAATATTACAAAATGGTTTCAACCATACCTTTAAACCATTCTCATAACATAACCTCTCATTTACTCTGCAAGCCACCACAATCTAGCTCCAACCCCTTAACCCCCACCTTATTTTCCACCTCTCTAGTGGAAGTGTCTTCAGAAGACCATCAATGACCTGCCAAGTTAAATCTAGTCCCCTTGTCTTAAAAATGTCTTTCCTTTAGTGTAGACTTTTTGAACCCCATTTTATTCTAGAGATAACGAAGGATATCATTTTCTCTTCTCTGAATAATACAATGGCCTTCTAATGTATCTCCTTCCTTTTCTTTCCAATTTATCCCCCACATTGTCGCAGCACAGAAGGCAACATAACGCCATGAGGAGATCACAGGCTTGAAGCCAGAAAGACCTACGTTCAAATCTCAGCTTTTCTATTGTAAGTGGCTTGATGCTGACCTCAATTTTGACATATCCTGTAAATATGATACTGAGCTTACCTTGTGGATTTGTTTTCATAACGCCCCCTCCCCGAAAAAGAATAATAATGTCTATCAAGTGGCTTGGACATAATATGAAATCATTTTGATTTCTTAAAATTCAACTCAGTTATTTACATATCTCTCTTCTCCTAGTCATAGAACAAATCTCAGTCTGACGTGCATAGCCTTTCATGGGCTACAGCCTCTTTTCAGTCCCAGCTTCTGTGCCATCATCCCACATTCTGAAAATACAGATGGGCTTGCTCTTTTCTGCACTCGGCCTCTCATTTATGGCTCCACATATTTGCATATTTAGTTCTCCATCTGTAATGTCCTTTGCCCTCCTGTCTGAATGGCAGGCTCCTAATTTATCCCTCAGAGCTCTATTCAAATATTATCTCTCAGTCCTTTGCCCTCATTCTAATAGATTTTGAACACTTTATGCTGTTAAAGGAGTCTCCTATTTTGAAGATTCTGTGCTTCCAATATTGGAATTTGCAAACGCAGTGAGTCAGCGGCTTTGTTAACTTAAGAAGTGGATAATCCATAAAACCCAGCAAGTATTGTGAAACTTACTTTCCACATAGTCTGTTAACCCTGTTGTCAAGGCTATGCTATTTCCATACATTATAATAATTCTTGGTACTGGTGAAGTTATGATGGCTATTTGCATAGCATCTATGATGGGAATGCAAATTTTAGGGAAAACAGTTTGTCAATATATATCTAAACTGATACTTAAAATATTCAACCAGTGATTTTATTTCTAAAAATCTACTTAAGGAAAATAAAAAGATGTGTATGCAAATTTATGCACAAATGTCTTCTTCATGTAGTTATAGTGAAAAGCTAGATAGATCTCAATCACCCAAAAATAGGTTTTAATTTCATTAAATTATAATACACATATACAACAAAATACTATGTAGTCATTGAAAGTTAGACTTAAGAAGTATTTATTTAAAAAAAATTTTTTTAAAGATTTTATTTACTTATTTATTTATTTTCAAATATTTTATTTATTTATTTGACAGAGATCACAAGTAGGCAGAGAGGCAGGCAGAGAGAGAGAGAGGAGGAAGCAGGCTCCCCACTGAGCAGAAAGCCCTATTCGAGGCCCGATCCCAGGACCCTGGGATCACTTGAGCCTAAGGCAGAGGCTTTAACCCACTGAGCCACCCAGGTGCCCCAAGAAGTATTTATAATAAAACAAAAAATCCAATGACATAATGTTAAATTTTAAAAAAGTCAGAATACAAAGGCATACTTTCATGAGATTGACAATGTATTGAATACACACATAGAAAAGGGACTTGAAAAAAATGCTGACTGTTAGTAATTACCTATATTAATCAGAGTGGGCTAACTGCTATAATAAACAATCCCCCCAAGTCTCTGTGGATTAATGATAAAAGTTTATTTCTTATTATATCATATTACAACATATGGTACAATGCAGACCAACTCTTCTCCATGCAATTATACAAAGATCCAAGCTCTACCTATCTTCTAGAGAAAATGGATTCATTATGCAGGTCAAGGAAAGTGATGTTAGAGGCTGAAATTGAAGCCCATTTCTCTGTCCACACATTATTGACCAGAACTCAGTCATGTGACCCCATATATATACCTAAAGTTTTGGGAACTGTATTCCCAAGAGTAAGAAAAAGAAATTTTATCTAACATTGCCTTCCTCATCTTTGAGAGTAAATCTAACAAATAATTTCTGTTTCTTTACATTTTCCTATATTTTCCAATTTTTCTCTAGCAACTGTGTTACAAGAGAAAAATACATAATTAGAAGGTCTCAGAGTTTTAAAAGAAGTTACTCTTTTAATTTCTATGCCATGAATTAATACTATCTAAAGTACTTTCTTTGACACTCAAAGGGTTGAATTTGATTCACACAAGAGTTGCCATTGCAAAATTTCACTAGGTACATCATGATTAGAAATTCATGCAATATGAACAGTTCTTTGAACTGATGAAATTTAAATATCTAAATAGCATTGAGAACTACATTGACTATCTCAATGACAAATTCATCAAATATTGTTTAAGAAAAGTGTAGTGTTAAAAAATATAACTTTATTTTATTTTTTAATTTTATCTTTTGTACAGAGGAAGTGGAGTGGGGCAGAGAGAAAGAGAGAATCTTAAGTGAGTTCCATGCCCAGTGCAGAGCCCAACGCAGGGCTCAGTCTCACAACCCTGAGATCATGAGCTGAAATCAAGAGTCAGATGTTTAACATACTGAGCCACCCAGGTGCCCCAAGAAATCTAAATTTAAATCAAGTTTTTGGTAGAAGGAGGTGGAAAGGTAGAAATATCTGAGACCCGGGTGGTTGGGTTATGGACATTGGGGAAGGTGTGTGCTATGGTGAGTGCTGTGAAGTGTATAAGCCTGACGATTCACAGACCTGTACCCCTGGGGCAAATAATACATTATATGTTAATAAAAAAATTAAAAAAAAAAAAAGGAAGACAATAAGGACCAGGACACCTTGTATTTTTAACTCCGTCTTCATACAAATCCTACTCAACTGGAAAATGGGGTTGCTTGTGACTCTTCCTCCAGATCTTGGAGTCTGCTACATGACTCCTCTCCATTGGCCAAAGGAAGATGAGGTCATCTGCATGGTAAGACCCCTGGCTTTTCCCCATAGAAAGCCCTTGGACAATATTTTTATTTTGCTAATAACTTTCTTGCCCCCATTGTCTGTCTTTCTTTCTTTCTTTCTTTCTTTCTTTCTTTCTTTCTTTCTTTCTTTCTTTCGAGAGACAGCATATGTGGGTGGGTGAATGGGGGTACTGGGGGAGAGGGAGAAAGAGAATCTTAAGCAGGCTCTACCCCAGCGCAGAGCCCAATGCTGGACTCGATCTCTTGACCCTAAGATCATGACCTGAGCCAAAATCAAGACTTGAACCGACTGAGCCACCCAGGTGTTCCACCCCCACTGTCCTTCTATAACAACTGTCCATTTCGTACAACTCCTTGGAATGCCTCTCTAGTTGCTAGATAGGGTTCTGCCCGATTCATGGATCATTTAATAGCACCAATTAGATCCTCAAATTTACTTGGTTGAATTTTGTTAAAAATAACAAAATAAAACCCCCATCTTCAAGTTCTGAAAAATGTGGCATAGCAATTAAACAGACAAAGAAACAAACAGCAAAACCCAGCAGGTCCACTGTAAGGCAATGACTGCTCAAAACAAAACACAGCTTGCAACTGGGAAGTTTCAGAAAGACCATTAATATCTGTGTTCATGTAGTTCAAGGATACCATTTGTTTCCATGTTATTTAAGAAAACATGTCTAGAATAGAAGTCCTAAAGTGGAAATGGGATTTACACTCATTTTATTCTGTAATACTCTGCTTAAAACTAGAAAAGTCACATCCGTTGTCCTTCTCAGTTTATCAGATTAAACGACACAGATTTTATTATGTATGACCTCTTGAGTCATTAGCATTTCACAATCATTAACTTTTCATTATGCTTCTTTTTCAGAGCAGAATATGTCACTAGAAGCATATGTGACATGTTTGGGAATCTCATATCAAATGTACAAAAGAACACAAAAAACATTAGTCTTCACATTTTGAAGGAAAAATCTCTTAAAATGTCTTGTTAGTTTCTGATTAAAATTTAAAACTCTTGATTAAATGCTTAAGTCAGTCATGCCTGACTGAATGACAACAGCCATCTCACCATCCCTGTTCAGTCTTCTTTTCCTCCTATTTCAATCATTGTATTTATATGGTTGCTTATGTCTGCAGAGCCAGGGGAATCGGGACATAGGATTTTATTATATGTGTTTGGGGTTATTTGATCAACCACTCCACATTATATTAAAGCAGAGAACATTGGATTTTCTAAATTGCCTGGTAAAATGGGTCAAATTCTCTAGGTGTTTCTTACCTCACTCTCCTATTTTCAGGAGTCTAACTCAGGGTTTATTCACTCTATAGGTGGGCTGATGACTTTATTGAGTATACATGGTAAGTTATGCACTGTACAAAAAATTCACTTCAGATTCAGTCTGACCAGCAGGTTCATAACCTTTATTTATCACTGGCACTTAACAGGGAAACAGAAATAGCTACATTTTTACTGAAATTCCGTTGTTCTTGTACACTGGAAAAGAAATGAAGATTGTTTTTTTCTTTCAGTTAACATTTTCTGGTGGTGATAAATTTTTTTCCCCTTTGATTGATTGATTTTAGAGAGAGAGCACGTGCACATGCACACATGCACACATGTGAGTGTGGGGGTGGGGCAGAGGGAGAGAGACTCTCAAGTAGACTCCCCAGTGACCATGGAGCTGGCTGCAGGGCTCAGTCCCACGACCCTGAGATCACGACCTGAGCTGAAATTGAATGTCAGATGCTTAACGGACTGAGCCACCCAGATACTCCCTGGTGGTGATAATTCCGAGCACACAGAACTAAAAACTTCCTTATTTCACAAAAATATTTTTAATAATACAGATATGTTCATTTTAAGCGAGTATGCTTTGAGACTAGAATTAGTCCAGTGATATTTGAGGCGAGTATCAATGCCCACGATTTGAGGTCAGGGTTTTCCAGTGAGGGTCAGTTATGTGACACACCAACATCTCATTTATTCCCAAAGAAACACTCTGATTTGCCTCACAAGATTATTTTCTAATAACGACGAGTGAACTGTATTTATAAACTGTTCAGGAAACTTAGCATAAGTCTCTGTTGAAGCTGAGAGACTGGAATTTAAATAATCGGTGTTTTCTGGCATGCGGTGTTTTCTGGATTATGAAAGTCAGTGTTAATTCTCTTTCTAAATCGGATACATTCTCTGATTATCCCCTTGTTCCCCTGGGATGGCCAGAGAGATCTCCTCCCCAGAAGACATCCATTCATCTTCCTCTTTTACCTTTGACTGGTTTAAAAACAACAACAAAAGTATTCGCAGTTCTCAGAATCGAGCTGGCTTACTTTGGCTTATGGTTTTATTTGCTCTGTTCTGCTCGGCTTTGCCTTCTTTGTGCCTGTTTTTCCCTTTCCGCCTCTTCTGAGTCATCTGTTGACATAACTTGGTGCGAAGCCTGGGGTTCGAAGTGACTTGGATGCCGTGTCCAGGTATACAGAGATTTTTGTCTGATAATGCCACAAACACACCGCCCGTAGACTTCCTTCACTCGAGACATGATATTTTCAGACAACAATTTGCCAAGCAGGTTGGCTGTGAAGATACCAGACCGCCAGCGGGCTGTCAGAGGCACGATGCCTCTCTCTAGTTCTCAGACTTTCGGGCTTAGCTCTCACTTCAGCCACACTAATAAACAGCTTCTTTTTGAAGTGCAGAGTCTGGGAGATTTTTCTCCCCCAGGCTGCAGAGAGAATAATAAAAATGGACTGCTTTATTCCAAACTCTATTTTTGATGCAATACACCTTGCCACTGATCTTAGAAATAAAATCTCAAATTTTGAACTGTTGACTTCTGAGGTGTCGTGACATCTTCTTGATCACTCGATAACTTTATTTCCTGCCTTTTCAATGGCTTCACGTTTTGGAAGTTATGTGTACCTAATACCATCGTTCCTATTTGATGTTCTCAAATGTGACGGTGGTGATTCTCCTGTTTTTGATGAAATCACCCCCCATTTTTACTAATTTTTTTCCTGCTCCATTCAAAAGATGTATGTAGATATAAGATACAATGAGTGAAGGAAGGAAGCAGAACAGGGAAAATAAAGAAATACAAAGAGGAGAACAAATTAAATGAGTAGAAAAGACTAAAGGGAAATGGGATAAGATTTCTCCTTCCAATATGGGAAATTTCACTAGGTGTCATTAGGCAATTTGGCTTCTTTCATGAAACAAAACAAATAAAACTGCTATGTTTCCATAGAGAAATTATCTGTATTTTAAGACTGGCAAAAAGATATGTGGTAAGAAAGAACTGAGTCTCTCTCTCTCTCTCTCTCTCTCTCTCTCACACACACACACACACACACACACACACACACACACTCAAACACATTCACACTCTCCTATTTGGTGACCAGCACTTAGCCATGTAAGAACAAGTGGTTTCAATAGTGATGATTCTGAGTCAGCAGAATTCTTCTGTCTTTGATTTAGGCCAAATGTCTGCTATTGAACTTCAGCGTGTCTTAAGGTCACCTTTAGATCCCTTCTTGCTGAAGCCAAGAGCATAAGGCAAAAACAAAGCATGCTTTTGATATTCATGCTACTTTAGCTCCAAAATACACCCAACATCTCTGATCGATGGTGATAGTCCCTCCCTGATCACTTAAATGGAAATAGATGGGTAAATAGATGGTTCTTTCTTTTATTCAGCACGGGTCAGAGTTTTACAAGAAATGCTCTTCAGTTTGGCCTCCACATCTTAAGGGAACACTGAAATTTGGCGAGGATGCAGAAAAGACTATGAATGTTGATGAGAGGGTTGTAAAATGGAACTTGTAAGAAAGAGTTAAAGATGTTGGAATTGCTTATCTTGGAGGAGGCAAGTAAGGTACCTGATAACAGTCTTGTAGTGTTTGCAGGTATATAATATACATAATGGTTACCAGCTGTTTCCTTCTCCAGCAAAGAGCACCAGAGGCCAAGTTCTCACACTGCATAGATCAAATGTAGGGAAATGCTTCTTAGTGATGGTGTTGGTGTTGGTGGTGGTGTTAAAAAGATAAATGAGTCACTATTGAATTTGTAAAAAACAAAAACAAAACAAACCCAAAACAACAACAACAACAACTTTCCTGGAATTATTTAAATACTGAATGGATTTTAGGTCTTCTATTTTCTGGGTATTGGAAAATAAAACTTATGTCATTGTTCCTAATGTTGCCTCCTAATTTGTAAGTCTGTAAGAGGGGAAACTTATTTTAAGGGACTACATATAGATAATAACAAGAATCTTAGAACCTATGAATTACTTTACACAGAATATATGACTTCAAGACAAGGAGACGTGGTTTGCATAAGGATGTTAGATGTCAACTGTTTGTAGTGATGTCCTGCCCTCTCAGAAAAATACTGCTGCTAATTGACCTAAGAACAGGAAAAATCAAGAGACAGCAGAGATGGAAAAAGTATACAATAGATACTAAAATCATGTCGGTACTAAGAACCTCAATTACAATTATACTGACACAAAAAAATGATTCTAGACTTTTTTCCTTTCTTCTTTCTTTTTTATTACAATAGACTAAGCTAATTCTTCGAGTTGATCCACAAGTACGTCTGCTTCTATGCAAAAATCTCTCTATGAAACAATATGATTGATTGATTGTTTTTTGAAAACGGGACAGCCACATGCAAAAAAATGAAACTGGACCACTTACACCATACACAAAAATACATTTCAAAATGGATCAAATGGATTTGAAACCATCAAAATCCTAAAGAAGAACATGGGCAGCAACCTCTTTGACATCAGCCATAGTAACTTCTTACTAGATATGTCTCCTGAGGCAAGGGAAACCAAAGAACAACATCTATTGGGATTTCATCAAAATACAAAGCTCTGCATAGCTAAGGACACAATTGACAAAACTGAAAGGCAATGTATGGCCTGGGAGGAGATATTTGAAAAATGACATATCCAATAAAGGGTTAGTATCCAAGATATATAAAGAACTTACCCAACTCAACACCCACAAACCAAATGACCCAGTTAAAAAAGGAGCAGAAAACATTTATTCTGGATTCACCAGTTTACATTGTGAAATGATGACCACAATAGATTCAGCCCATATTCACTGCCTTGTATAGATAAAATAAAAAGAGAAGAAAAAAGAAAAAAAATTGTGATAATTCATAGTATTCACTTAACAACTTCCCTGTATATCATACAGCAATGTTAACTACAGTCATCATGTCATACATTATGCCCTTAGTGCATATTTACCTTATAACTGGAAGTCTGTACCTTTTGATCTGTCCCTCCAATTCCCCCCTCCCCAAACTTTCCCGCAGATTCCAAGTCTAATCTCTTTTTCTACGAGTTTTTTTTTAAAGATTCCACATACAAGTGAGATCATACAGTATTTGTCTTTGACTTATTTCACTTAGCATAATGTCCTCAAGTTCCATCTATGTTGCTGCAAATGGTAGGTTTCCCTTTTTTATGACAGTATAATATTCTTTATATTATCATAACTTTATCCACTCATCCACCACTGAACAATTAGGTTGTTTCCATGTCTTGGCTATTGTAATAATGCTACAACATGAGGATGCAGGTATCTTTTTGAGTTAGTTTTTTCATTCTGTTTGGATATATTTCCAGAAATGGAATTGCTGGGTCATATGATAGATCTATTTTTAACTTTTTGAGGATCTTCCATACTGTTTTCCATAGTGGCTGCACCAATTTGTCATCCCACCAACAGCACACAAATGTTTCCTTTCCTTCACATCCATGCCAGGATTTGTTATCTCCTGCCTTTTTTATGATGGCCATTCTGACAAGCATGAGGTGGTGTCTCATTGTGGTTTTAATTTGCAGTGCCCTACTGACTAGTGATGTTGAGCATCTTTTTGTGTACTTGCTGGCCTTTTGCATGTGTTCTTTGGAAAAATAGTCAGATCCTTTATCCATTTTTTATTAGGTTATTTTCTTCTTTGCTGTAGAGTTGTATGAATTCTTTATATATTTTGGGTAATAATCCCTTATATATACGATTTGCTAATATTTCTTCCCATACCACAAATTGTTTTTTCACTTTATTATGGTTTTGTTTACTGTGCAGAGGCTTTTTAGTTTGATGTCAACCAACTTATTTATTTTTGTTGTTTGTGCTTTGAGTGTCCTATCCAAAAATCCTTACCAAGAACATAACAAGGAGGCTTATTTCTATGTTTTCTTTAGGAGTTTGATGGTTTCTAGTCTTAAATTTAAGTGTTTAATCCATCTCAAATTAATTTTAGTGAGTGGTGTAAGATAGGGGTACAGTTTCATTCTTTTACATGTGAATACCCAGTTTTCCCAATACTATTAATTGAAGAGATTATCTTTTCCCCACTGAGTGTTCTTGATTCTTTGTCACAAATTGGTTGACTATATATGCTTGGGTTTATTGGTTTATTAAATATGGGTTTATTTCTGGGCTCTCCCTTGTGTTCCATTGGTCTATTTGCCTATTATTATGCTAGTACCATACTATTTTCATTACTATAATTTTCTAGTCTACCTTGAAATCAGGGAGTGTGATGCCTCCTGATTTGTTCTTCTTTCTCAGGACATTTTTTTTTGGCTCTTTGGGGGCTTTTGTTGGTCTATACAAATTTTAGGAGTGTTTATTACTTCTGTGAAAATACCATTGCAATCTTGATAGGGATTGCATTGAAACTACAGATGTTGGGGCACCTGGGTGGCTTAGTGGTTTAAGCCTCTGCCTTCGGCTCAGGTCATGATCTCAGGGTCCTGGGATTGAGCCCCGCATTAGGCTCTCTGCTCGGCAGGGACCCTGCTTCCCCCTCTCTCTGTGCCTGCCTCTCTGCCTACTTGTGATCTCTCTCTGTCAAATAAATAAATAAAATCTTAAAAATTAAAAAAAAATACAGATGTCATTAGTAATAGTCACATTTTAACAATGCTAATTCTTCCAGTCTGTGAACATAAGATGCCCTCAATGTATTCGTGTCTTTTTAAAAATTTCTTCCTTTAATGTCTTATAATTTTCAGAAAAGAGATCTTTCACTTTCTTGATTAAATTTATTCCTAAGTATTTTATTGTTTTTGATGCCATTGTAAATTGCATTGATTTCTTTATTTCTTTTTCAGAAAATTCATTTAGTAGGGAGCATATCTTTATGTTGAGTAGAACCAAAAATGTTCACATAATTCTCTGTGAGTAGGCACAGAGAACTTTGTATTTCAGACTTAGGCAGAAAGCAAATCATCTGCTATGAAAATATGTTATGTATTAATAATCTCCAGTGGAAATACACCAGTTCCAAAAGCTTCAGATTAAATCATAAGAGGAAAGGTTTAGATTTTTGTCTTTAGATTTCACTTGAAGAGAAAAAATGCAGAGAATTTGTTTAAATAGTAGTGGCTTTGGTTAAAGTGTCCCTTCTGAAAAAGAATTAATTAAGGAGCTTGAAATGTTTTTAGACTTTGTTATGGACATTTTCCAACATTCAGAAAAGCAGATAGGATGGTATAATGAATCCCATGTACCCATCACCAGACATTCACAATTTTCTTCTTCTTTTTTTAAAAAAGATTTTATTTATTTTTTTGACAAGAGAGAGAGACAGTGAGAGCAGGAACACAAGAGTGGGAGAGGTAAAGCAGGCTTCCCACAGAGCAGGGAGCCCAAAGAGGGGCTCGATGTGAAGCTCGATGTGGGGCTCAATCTCAGGACCCTGGGATTGTGACCTGAGCTGAAGGCAGGTGCTTAACCACCGAGCCACCCCAGGCGCCCCACATCCAACAA